>NC_073342.2:5355000-8032500 GCF_027580225.2 Misgurnus anguillicaudatus | reverse complement strand
CACAGTTGCTGATTTCTTTTTAGCTTTGTGCAGTTGAAGCCTTGTTTACACTTTTGCAATTCGAATGGCTCTACTCTACGGCATGAACCTGCGGGCTCCTCAGTAAACCTACAAGGCTTTTATGCTTGACGTGCTCTCCGTTGTATAATTCTGTGAAATGACAGAGGGCAACTCGTGAGTAAATGTTCTCAAAACCATCAAAAAGCAGCGATGAGAGGAAGTAGTTTGCCGAATAATTTGTCAAACACTCATCTCGTGAGAAGTTTGTAAATACGTGGATTTCTTCACATAAAAACTGATTAGGTTGTGGGTCATTTTGACAATACATGAAAAAGTTTTTATTATGTTTTTATAAAACATCACTTTACTTGAAGGGGTGTTCATAAGGCTGACATGACACCTTCATAACCATGACATGACACATGTCATGAATATGAAAGAGATTTTATTGACGTTTATGACTACTGTCATTAAGTGTCATTTGTTCAATTATGTCATTTTTATTGCAAAGATGACATTGTTTGAGATGTCTTTGTTATGACAACTTGACATCAACCAAGACAACACAACTGACCACTTTTTACCAGTGATACAAACTGAATTTGTAATTAAAATGTTATTAAGTGTTAATACTCTGTAAAATAGTTTTATAACAGCATCATGAATATTTTTTCTTGACCTCAACTACAGTGGCACAAATATTATTTGTCATTAAGTGTTAATACTCTGTTAAATGGTTTTATAACAGCATCATGAATATTCTTCAGTTCATAATGTTTATTTGACCGAGTATTACTAACATTTTTGACAAAGTATTAACACTTAATGATTTAAATCACAGTTTAATGTAATGTTAACCCACAAAGCTAGGTAGTTTCTTAAGTTTGATAATTATTGTTTATGATTTATAGCAAGTTGTGTTGTATTGGTTTATGTCAAGTTGTCATAAAGATATCTCAAACAATGAGGTATGTAAAATAAAACGAAAGTTTCTAAGCAGTTGCACACATCTAAATGCTTTTTGGCATTCAGAAATAGACCCAGATAGATTTCAGCACAATAGGGATACTTGCACTGAATCACCAATTTCACATGTATTTTGTGTATTTTTAAAATACAAACTACTGTATTTGTATTTAAATACATTTTTCCTCACAGTATTTTGTATTTGTATTTAAATACATTTTTCAACACAGTATTTTGTATTTGTATTTGAAATACATTTCAATGTATTTATGCCCATCTCTGATGAAGAACAAACTAAACATCTCTATTGGTCAGAGGTAATTTAGTCTTAGTTATAGAAACCCAATCGTACATGAGAATACAGGTTATTTTTTAAAAAGACAGACAACATACATCACACATGCATAAATGTATTTACGGACAAGACCTAAAAGACATTCCTTGCGTCTCTGCAGGACCATTCACACCTTATCAGCTCTCTGTTGAGCTTCAAAAGGGGTCGTAAACAAGAGTTCTGGGATGCTTTCGGGGGAGTTCGAACCTACTAGGTACAAAGGTTGATATCAAGAGACCTTAGGAGATTAAGAGGGAAACTTACTTATGATATCATAATTCAACTGTGAATCAGATCCAACAGCTGTGGCACCCCAAGCCAGACGCTACAATGGAGATGGGTGGGGGTGGTTGGTGAGATGCTTAGAAACTTCAGCGTTGGTCAGCGAATAAAAAGTTCACCGGAGTATTATAACTACAACTCCCATCATGCCACACACTCCACATATAACCCTGTATCTGTGGCTCATTACCCAAGCAACATACTGCACGTATACTGAAGCATTACTCTGACACTGACCCCTGTGTACTTTTTATGCTCTTGTTTTGGTTTACCTGTTTGCCCTGCCTGACTGTTGTTTACTGTGCTGTCAATAACACTGCATAGAGTATGGATCCAGCCTCGTCTCAAGCCTCGTTACAATCTGTTTTTAGATTTTGTCCCTGCTGAAAAAAACAGCATCAAACCAGCATGGGAATTATGCTGGTCTATGCTGGTTTAGCTGGTGGTCACAGCATACCAGCACCAAAACACAACATATGCTGGTATGACCATCATGGGATGCTGGTTTAGCTGGTGCTAATGCTGGTGTTGATGCTGGTTTTGCTGGTGTTCACTAGCAAACCAGCACCAAAACACAACATATGCTGGTCTTGCTGGTATGCTGTTTTTTTCAGCAGCGGTGGTTGTTAGAGAATAAATAAACTTACCAACTGACCAATCAGAATTAAGTACAATTAGATATCCATGTAATAAAAAAAGAGTAATTTTATCCAGAAGAGTCTGATTTTTGTATGTTTAACCCTTTAGAAATGGCACAAATGCTATATTTCAGACTTCTCATTGGTAAGTACATGTTTATGGTTTATATTTTGTTTAAAATGTAATAAGATTTGACTCTGTTAAAACAAAGAATCAATTTCTCTCTTTCATAGCTCTCTGTGCATTATCTGAATGCATTCCTCACCGCTATCACTATATAAATATAAGTATGAACTGGACTGGAGCTCAGAGTTACTGCAGAGAGCACTACGCTGATCTGGCCACAGTCGACAACATGAATGACATGAAACAGCTGATGAGTCAAGTAAATAACAGCAGGGATATTGGCGTCTGGATTGGACTGACCAATACAGGTGTTTATAAATGGAAGTGGTCTATGGGTGATCCTGTAAACTATAAAAACTGGGAAACAATGAGTGGGGGTGATGGTAATTGTGCATATATGATAAATGGAAAATGGCGTGATCTGAGCAATGGTCAGAACCAAGGGTTCATTTGCTACAATGGTGAGTGCAGCTTCCTAAAATTAGAACTAACCTTCATTAAACAAAACACAAATCATATGTCAACCCTTATGTAGTCTCAGCCTCAGACGTCACGCCCATAAACTGTTGGCTGAACGTCTGATGGTTTTCGTACACTTTTCTGGAAACCCTGTGAGAATGTTAAAGTCGTCTTTGATTGGTTGAAAAAAAACGGATTTCCAGGAGACGCGGGTGTCGCGATTAGTTTCGGTCCCTGGAAAACAAAGCTCTGATGGAAGAGAATCAGTCGTGTTCACGTGGATAATAATGACCAGTTATCATGATCAGCTAAACATTGGATTCTCAAAAATATGCAAAGTTCGCAGCATAGACTCTCTAAAAGACGTCCAAGAGTTTTGCTTGAGGCAGTAGTGGAGTCAAAAAGTTCGGTTCTCCTGAATTGCTTGTATGTGTTAAAAAGTGGAGAGATATGCTTCAAACAGATGTTTAACGGGAGCGTTTCATTGGTGTGGCTGTTGATGAAGTGCACAACGTTGTCCTGTGGTGAGTAATGTTGTTTATTTAGAGGCTACTCGGTTGCGGCTGGTTATTTCAATAACTGACTTGTTGCCAGCCGGCTCGTTATTGTGGGGAGTCCGAAACGTGACGCTAGATGAAACAAACTGTGATTGGTTGTTTGACATGTCGGTAAAAAAGCTTGTGGGCGGGCTTTGTCCAGAAAAAGCAGTGAAAAACACCAGACCTTCAGTATTGAAGGTCTGGCTACGCGAGACTAACCCTTACGCAACAAAAATATATTTCTCAATATATTACATGACAACATATTTCATGTGTCTCCATATATTGTGAAATTTACATAGTAAAATGTATTGTGATATATTATATAAGAATATATTATATATATATATATATATATATATATATATATATATATATATATATATATATATATATATATATATATATATATATATATATATATGTGTAAGTGATATATTGCAATATATTATACAATACTGCAATTATTGCCGTTTTCATATATTGAGTAAATACATCTCATTATACTATTTAATATATCCCATAATATATTGGAAATATATGGAGTAATATGTTGATACATATATTCTAAATGTATGTAATATATTGCAGATATATTGGCAATATATGGAGTAATATGTTGATACATATATTCTAAATGCATGTAATATATTGCAGTATATATTGGCAATATATGGAGTAATATGTTGATACATATATTCTAAATGTATGTAATATATTGATGTATATATTGGCAATATATGGAGTAATATGTTGATACATATATTCTAAATGTATGTAATATATTGCAGTATATATTGGCAATATATGGAGTAATATGTTGATACATATATTCTAAATGTATGTAATATATTGCAGAATATATTGGCAATATATGGAGTAATATGTTGATAAATATATTCTAAATGTATGTAATATATTGCAGATATATTGGCAATATATGGAGTAATATGTTGATACATATATTCTAAATGTATGTAATATATTGCAGTATATATTGGCAATATATGGAGTAATATGTTGATACATATATTCTAAATGTATGTAATATATTGCAGAATATATTGGCAATATATGGAGTAATATGTTGATAAATATATTCTAAATGTATGTAATATATTGATACATATATTCTAAATGTATGTAATATATTGCAGTATATATTGGCAATATATGGAGTAATATGTTGATACATATATTCTAAATGTATGCAATATATTGCAGTATATATTGGCAATATATGGAGTAATATGTTGATAAATATATATTCTAAATGAATGTAATATATTGATGTATATATTGGCAATATATAGAGTAATATGTTGATACATATATTCTAAATGTATGCAATATATTGCAGTATATATTGGCAATATATGGAGTAATATGTTGATAAATATATTCTAAATGTATGTAATAGATTGCAGTATATATTGGCAATATATGGAGTAATATAGGGCTGTCCTCGACTAAGGATTTACATATTCGAATCAGAATTCTCGAATCTTTTCATAGTCGAATCATCTATGTGTGTGTGTGCATGGGTTGGGAGGGGGTCAGACCAGGTACAAGTTGATAACTTTTATTTTCTTTCACAAGCAGCACACATAAACAACTTTCTGATTAAGTGACCAAAACTGTCTTTCAAGTGATGAACGAAGACAAAACTTACGATGCATTTATATATTGTTGAGGTAAAATGTAAGGCAACATTGGTTTAATTATTCCTCATAACATTTTAAAGCCACGATCTACAGAACATCACACAAAAAACATTTTGATAACTAAACCTAAAAATATAACAAAGGTGATCCTGCCTTGGAAACCTCGGCTAATTCAGTGTTTTTATTTAATTTGGAGATTAAGCGCGTCAAAGCAGTCATGACCAAAAAAACGACAAATGAGAAATGACAAATAATTTGTGATTGTTACTGCAAATTATAAAAACTATAAGCTTTATATACAATTCATAAAAACACTGAAATTAATGATTTTATAGACACTACGCGTTATTATTTAACACAGAAATACCTGCTTGCTTTCACTTCAGGCATAAATATAGGTTCGGTGCAGATATTTTCCGTTTCATCACCGAAATTTAAAGAAACGGCTTACCTGTTTTGTAGTTTAACTTTTGACAAGATAACCACTATGTTCTAAATACATTTTAAAAACTTATACCCGTCGAAAACATCCGTTTTTTTTTAATGTTTTAGTTTGATGAACTTCTAAATATGAGACGAAGCGCACCTAGCACGTTCGGCTAAATTGCATGCGCAAGCATGGCCAGCACGCAATAGCGCAACATCGATACAACGAAAAGCAATCCAAAATTTACAGACTTAAATTAGATCAGAATTTACGTTTATAATAAATAAATTTTTTAATAAAATAAGGTCAGAAGTAACAAAGTGCAGAACAAATATGTGCGTGCACGAAAACAAAACACAAGCCAAATAGATACATAAGATAACCCAGAGTGATTTATAAATAAAATAAAATAAAGAAATTATTACAAGAATGAACATATAGCCAAAATTGCCAGCTTTTGCTTTTAAATGTAGAAACAAAGAGGCAATGGTTTATTAACATAGGAACCTCTTATGGACGTGTAGCCCGGTCACAGCTGGTTGCTGGATTTATTAACGCATTTTAAAAATATTTAAAGCTGATACTTCACATATTATTTGCAGAATTATAATAATATGCTGTATATTAATATATTGGGAGAAAGCTGTTATATGTGAAATCAGAGTTGTGCACAGTGCACCATATACGGCCAAAATTAAAGCATCCTCATTTCATAACACATCTGCGACGATTCGACTGTGAGATTGGTAGTTGAATCAGGCTTCTCCTATCGATGCATCAAATCTTCGACTATTCAGGGTCACCCCTAGAGTAATATGTTGATACATATATTCTAAATGTATGCAATATATTGCAGTATATTGTAAAATACATGAGTAATATGTTGATATATATATTCTATATAAATGTAATTTATTGGAGTATATTGATAAATATAAATAATTGTCGCTTTTAATATATTGTATGTGAATATAATATATGTGTTTATATATATATCTCTCAAAATATATGCAATATTATATTCATAAATATCCGCCATATTGTATTCCGATTGATATGCAAAAATTTATTAACAATATATGTACAGATATAGTGGCACATGCATGTTTACTATATGGTAGAATGTATTTTAAATAACACGTAAAATTATATAGAAATATATACATAAAAATATGTGCACACATTTATACCACATATTAACACAGACTAATGGATAATCTATCAAAAGCCACCTTTATTTTCTTTTAATCAGGCACCCATACTAAAACCAATTTGAGGTAGAGAGCTAAACAGACCTATTACAACCACAAGAGGTTTTGCACATAGTCAGACAATGTGGTTTGCTTTACATTACATAAATGTCTTGCATTACATTTACATAAATTACATGTTAAAAGAGTGACATTAAACAGAAAATATACAAAATATAAATTAAAGCAATTTAAATTACCAATGTCTATTTATTTCAAACTTCAGCAGTGCCGTTATACAGTTAAAAATACAATATAAACAAAATGCACAGACAAAAATAGATAAATACATAATAAACAAACTTTCAAGGAGCTTTGGCAACATGGAAAAGCAAAGAAATAAATTGCCAAAAGAACAGGCCTTTATCCTGGTTAGAAGTCCATCTTAGCTCTTCACTGATTTAAATGACTTATATACCCATGCTTTTACACTTCACCTGGTGTCTTAGCTCGCTTATTCTACTGTTGATGGATTTTCTAACATCAGCTTCGGCCGTGGAAACTGGTTTAAAACAGCATCTGTGGAACAAAACAACAATGATTACTCTCTCCCTTCTCACTCCTTCCCCTCTGGTTCACAAAAATCTCTCCTGTAAGAGATGCAATCAAAACTGGAAAGCACCACCTCTGAAAACTATAGCCGTTTCTCAATACCAAGTACGCCAAACTCGGACTTGTGTCCTTCGTAGTTTGAACTTGCAAGTTCAGACTCGGAAGAACGAACTCCTGACGCGAAATGCATTCTGGGAAACTTCGCCGTCATAAGTCCACACAAGTCTCCTCTGATGCATCCTCGATAAAATGGGCGGATCAAGAACACATCCGGGGATCCTATGTGAACTTGGGCTTGATGCGAACTTTGAATTGGAACAGTACTTGGGCCGCGACTGATGACGTTTCACAAGTCCACAAGAACGCAAGTACAGACAAGAACGCATATTGAGAAATGGCTTATGTACCTTGTTTTTCCTGGGTTGAAAGCATGCCAACGATCAGTCTCCTTCTCGAGTTTTACTGGTGGTTAGCAAACAACTTTTAGGTGCAGTACCGCCACCTACTGATTAGGAGTATGAGTTAGGACTATAGGTCAGGGCCTATCAGCCTCCTTGTTGCTAGTGTCTCTTACGTGTCCTGTCCTCTCCTCGTGCCTGAATCTCAGCTTCCTACTCAAGGGATTATGCTCCATCGCCTTGGCACGCATTGTGGTTGAAGCAGGCGGTGCTGAGTAGAGTACTGACAAACATAGAAAATGAAAGGAAGGTCTCTGCGGTTTCAATAAAACTGTTATTTGTGTAATGCAGATTTTTGTCTTCAATATTTTCTTTAGGCTATATCCCATTCACATGCATGCATATGGTGCAGTTGTTTATTTGGAAAGTATAAATTGTTAAATCATACATACATACATACATAGCACATGCATATATTCATGGGCATTGCTAGATATAAAGCTCTACTGGGGCACAGGCCCCCCATTTTTTGCTGACTTTTTTTGAAAGCCTGCTGTGTGCAAGAAGTGTGCAACACTTCTATACAATATTGGTATCAGTGGTCAGGCGCTAGCCTGGTTTAGGTCGTATCTAACCAATCGCTATAACTTTGTTTATGTAAACGAGGAAGAGTCATATCACTCCCTGGTTAAATACGGTGTACCGCAGGGATCGGTTTTAGGTCCTATCCTGTTCTCGTTATACATGTTACCTCTAGGAGACATTATCAGGAAACATAACATAAGTTTTCACTGCTATGCGGATGATACCCAGCTTTACATCTCCTCACATCCCAGCGAAACACACACGTTTTCTAAGCTAACAGACTGCCTTAGCGATGTTAGTGACTGGATGGCACATAACTTTCTTAAGCTGAACTCCAATAAGACAGAGATACTTATTATTGAACCGAATCGCTACAAACATAATATGTCAGATTACAAGTTGCACATAGATGGCTGCACTGTGGTGCCATCTTCCACGCTTAGGAACTTAGGTGTGATGTTCGACAGCAACTTATCCTTCGATAGTCATATCGCCAACGTCTGCCGCACAGCATTCTTCCATCTTAGAAATATCTCGAAAATACGCCATATACTGTCTACATCTGACGCAGAGAAGCTTATCCATGCTTTTATGACCTCTAGAATAGACTATTGTAACTCGCTACTCGGGGGATGCCATGCAAATCAAGTAAACAAGCTTCAGCTAGTTCAAAACGCTTCCGCAAGGGTACTTACTCGATCTAAAAAGTATGACCACATAAGCACAATTCTGGCATCTTTACACTGGCTACCAGTTAAATATCGCATACAATTTAAAATATCACTAATCACCTACAAAGCTTTAAATGGCCTAGCACCCTCATATCTTAGAGAATTACTATCAGAATACAATCCATCACGCACACTACGGTCGCAAAATTCTGGTCTCTTGATTATCCCTAGACTATCAAGTGTCTAAAAGTGGAAGGTCATTTTCCTACTTAGCCCCTAAGCTCTGGAATGATTTACCAACCGATGTCCGAGAATCAGACACAGTCGATAATTTTAAATCTAGACTTAAAACTTTTCTCTTCAACAAAGCATTCGCATAATTTGTCTAGTAAAAGTACTTAACTCGAAATAGTTATCTGTACGGAACAAAGCACTCGCGGTCATAACACAGATCAACCAAATAAATAAATAAAAATCTTATCTTAACCTATAGTCGGATTGCGATTTTGGAACTTTCGTGTTCTTGTGAATAGTATGCCATACAAACCCGTTTGCCACTGAACCTGCATTAACGACGACAGTGGGGCCTCCAGCCTTAGTCAAACGGGTTGGCACGTATGGTTGGGGTGTGATTTTGGCGCTTTCTTTCTATTGCGAATAGTATGCCATACAGACCCGTTTGCCACTGAACCTGCATTAACGACGACAGTGGGGCCTCCAGCCTTAGTCAAACGGGTTGACACGTATGGTCAGGTTGCGATGTTTGGCGTTTTTTCGTGATCTTGTAAATAGTATGCAATATAGACCCGTTTGCCACTGAACCTGCATTAACGACGACAGTGGGGTTACAGGCCTTAGTCAAACGGGTCGACAGGTTTCATTTTCTCTTAAAAATCGGAAGGTGACCCTTAGTTACTATATATACCGTCGCAGTGGGCCCCCAATTTGCAAAATCCTCAACTGTGGATAATATAATTATGCTGCAATAGTTAGTCTGTCTGAAACTAAGCTGATTCAACCACATCACTGTGTGACACTTGCATTACATGTGAACGGCCCCTACGCTAATATGATTTTGTTTTTCTCTCCCTGTCTCGTCCCTGGGTCCCATTGACCCTGAGGACAATGGGACAAACAGACCCAGTTCCTGTAGATGTGAAAGTCGGCACACCTCTGATCTACTGGTCGTCCTTCAATGTGATGCCCAGCTAATGCCTGACCAACGACCACCGGCAGGACCCGCTTAATATCCGCTTAATATCCGCTTAATATCCGCTTAATCTCTGCTTAATCTCTGCTTAAGCTCCTTATCCGTTAATATGTGTGTATATACATGTATATCTCCCAAGGGTTTTTCCCTCCTAGGACTTTTATTTCCTCGGCTAAACAACCCGGGGTTTTTGTTTTTTTTCTCCTAGGGGGTTTTTTACCCCGGGGAGGTAGCCTGCTTGGGCTTAACTTAGCTTCTTCTTCTCGACGTTACATTAGTAATAAGCTCGCTCATAATGTCGCGTCATAGCCGCAGCAAATTTGACTGCTTATGCTATTGTGTATTATGTTATGCTATCTGTCGTTTTTCTGTGCTTTTACTGCTTTTATTAATGTAAAGCTGCTTTGAAACAATTGAGTATTGTGAAAAGCGCTATATAAATAAAATTGCATTGAATTGAATTGAATATCCTTTGCTTAACCCACTATTCTACAGTTCAACAATTACTGCAAAATTTACATCTTCATTATACCTAACATTTTTACACAATTCTTGAAACTATGCCTCATATTCTCAAAACAGTAAAGACAAACTTTTCCCTCAGACAAAACACACAAGCTTTCAAAAACACACACACACTACAACATAGTATTACACACTGGTGCAATAAAATCAATATATTCAATATATTCAAAACTGGTAAGTTGCTTGGGGTTCTCCCCCTTAAAAACATTTTCATATGACCAAAAAAGACACAATCAATGTATGCATTTGCTAATAAAATGTTTTATTCATTAATGTGCTATACACAGCACAACTGTAATGTTTTTTATTATTTTGCCTCAACATCCCGTCTTACAGTTTTTCTGAATTGCTAAAACACATTTTTTGAAACCATCACTCATTTTCTCAAAACCATAAACCCAAATCCCAATTTTAAACTAAATTCACAGAACCATGACTCTTCTAGCAAAATCAAACAATTCCTTCAAAACCATTTCACTTGTATTCAAAATCAAACTAAGCTTTCAAATCATACACACACAAGTCTATAATATAAAACACTACAAGCATCCATTAGACAACACCTTAAAAAATGGAAAACACAACATCCAGGAGATCTGCTTACAGAAAAAATACATGTTTATTGTACATAACAACACACTTGACAAATTCTGTTAAAAATCTCTATCACTGTAATCACAAGTTTAGTTCAGTAAATATATAGTGAATACTTTACTGTAAGTACTGCAGGTAATAGTAAGTTTTCAAGTTTTTGCCTGCCTGTGTTTAGCATTTATAAAACAAGTTCATTGCAGTGTGAAATGTGTGTTTTAGTGAGAGGTTTGTGTTTAGTGTTTTGCAAAAAGAGTGCATGATTTGACAAATGGGTTTAGGCCACTATGAATTTGGTTCATAGATTGGGGTTTAGTGTTTTAGCAATTCAGAAAAAC
This sequence comes from Misgurnus anguillicaudatus, assembly GCF_027580225.2. Lineage (NCBI taxonomy): Eukaryota > Metazoa > Chordata > Actinopteri > Cypriniformes > Cobitidae > Misgurnus > Misgurnus anguillicaudatus. The sequence continues at coordinate 8,020,944 of NC_073342.2, read as the reverse complement.
TGTAGTTCTGGGTCAGGCCAGAGAATCTCATAAACATCACAGGCTATATTGGTCCTAGCCAAACATCAAGGGTAAAATCCTCTTGCCTGATCCACCCCTTGCATTCATCTACTGATATGTTGATCTGTATGGAAGGCAATTTGATGCATTTCTTTATTCCAGTAGCATAGTCAAACAGTGTATGCACACTAAAGTTACTGTACAGAACAGTCTTACTGTAAGTACATCTATCTGTTTTCTTTCCTGAAGGCTCTGAAGATGGAGGCAACAGTGAAGCGACTCAAGTTAGGCTTTACTCGTTTCTCCGCCTCCCTCATAGTCATGGACCAGGACATGGTCAACTAAAGTGGCTTGAATTTCATCTGAAACTGCTTGTCACCTTGCCCTTCATCTCCCTCCTCCTCTTTCACCATGTCCTCCTCCTCTTCCTCCTCCTTCACCATGTCCTCTTCCTCCTTCACCATGTCCTCCTCCTTTCCCTCCTCCTCTCCCTCATCCTATTCCTCTCCCTCCTCTTCCTCGACCTATTTCTTCATCATGTCCCCTCCCTCCTCCTTTACCATATCCTCTTCCTCCTCCTTTACCACGTCCTCCTTCTTTCCCTACTCTTCTGCCTCCTCCTCTTCCTTTCCCTCCTCCTCTTCTGCCTCCTCCTCTCCCTCCTCCTCCTTGACCTATTTCTTCATCATGTCCTCTTCCTCCTCCTTCACCACGTCCTCCTTCTTTCCCTCCTCTTCTGCCAAGTCTGTAGAATTGCATTGTTGCTGAGACAGATTTAAGATGTTCTTAAGATTATTAGTTATTAGATTTTCGTTAGATAATAATATTCAAAGATTTTAACATTAATTAACATTAATTCTGCATATTAAAAAAACTGCATTTTTAAACTAAAACACAGCAAAAAAAGTGACACCTGAAAATGTGTTCTACAACTAATCAAGACAAGAGGTTTTCCTGAGATTTTTCCTCTAATGTTTCAGACCTGACCGGGTGAGGATGTAGTTTGTCTTACCTCCTTTAAACTCATCATCTCTCTTGTCTGCTTCGCTTTCCCTGCTTTGCACAAAACATGTTCATCTAAAGAAGCCAATTAATAATCGAGTCAAAATAAGATTAACATTATTATTTAGAAACTTTCTTTAGTCTGGCCATGTTTTCACAAGCTAAGTCACTCGCATGGCGTCACCTTTTGAATGCGGTTGTGCGCAGATGAACGCAAAGACGTGCGTGGTCATGGATACATTTCTGCAGGTTTGTACTCTAAAAATACTTTATTTGTAACAAACAGGAGATAAAGAAATTACAAACGGCTCTCCTCACGTTTCAGCACTTTGGACTGCGTTTTTTTTTAGCAAAGAGTTTTTTTAAGCATTACTTACAAATGTTTCTCATCTCGCCATACCCACAGGTACATCATATACAATAAATCCGTGAGGTAGCATTAAAAAAAAAAAACATTTAAAAACAGACGCATTTGTTTAAAGCAAAGCATTTATTTACTTATCAGGCTGCAGGTAAAGCAGCTCTTTGCGCCTTCTGACGTCTCATAATCAGTCCTCATTTATAAATATGTCCAAGAGACTCAATAATAATCTCTTAAATTCAATCCTTTAATCTTTCATATTTAAAAGCATTTTTGTGCTGCTGCGCATTTATGTACTTTGTGATAAGCAAACCCGCGTTGTCCTCCCATTTATGGGCCATTCTACCGAATTCGTGCAAATTGCTGTCCCGGAACCAAAAAACTAATTTAAAAAGCATTAATGTAGGAAAATGTTTGATAATAAAAAAATATAAGCAAATACCAATCAAAACCCAAAGTAATATTTGAGGTAGCGGCAGGCTTTATATATAAAATATCATCATTTATATGGTGCTTTCAATTGAGAGGTGGTTGTCCCAAACCCCAAGGTCTGAATTTCACCATAGGAAAAAAAATATGAAATATTTTTTGTAATTTTTTTTATCATTGTTTTAAGAAGTATCATTTTGAATACTTTTGTTAATTAAACCCAAAAATATATTTATTGAATATTTTCAGTAAAAAATCATGTAAAATCATGTAAAAAAACACTGTCCCGCATTTTCACGTCACTACCGAAACATTGCATAGTTTGGTCAATAATATAATACTGCTTTAAGCCACTCCCCTCCATTTTGAACCAGAAACTTTGTCTGTGTCTCTCTCCCTTGTGGTGACATGGTGATTAGATCAGTCCCATGGTTTTGAAGTAAATGTGATCAAAAGTTTGGAAATCAGTGTGTGACATTTAAGAATGTCACTACCGATCACACGTTTTCAATGATTAATTAAGTTTTTTTATTTTTTCTACTGGTCATTTAGGTTTTACTCATGTTTCAATGTTGAGAACTGTGCTAGTTAACTACGTACTGATTAGCATCTTAGCAGTAGGATCAAATTTAGCTTAAATCGTCACTACCGAAACAGTCACAACCGAAACATTTGTTGATATTTCGGTTGTGACGTGATTGTTTCGGTAGTGACAAAATGACACTTATTTCTTTATTTTAATAAATAAATAGAAACTTTTAAGTGCACATATATTATTTTTCAGTACAAATAATTTGTTAGTCATATTTCTGTAATGTTGTACGTGATTTGACTAGGACTACAAACTAAGATAAAATGAACTAGGCCAGATTAATTTAATTAATTCATACAGTAGTAGCTTGACTCATTATTGATATAAATGAAGGCTATATGATTCTACCTCTGGTCTCTAGGAAAACTTTCTGCACTAATTTAGCGGGACTTTGACTGATTGCTTTATATAAATGACATAACAGATAGCACTTATCAGTATCATTGTAAATTGACATGTCATTGTTAAGTGTAGACAGGGCAGGCTCACACTAATAATGTAAATGTAAATATCTTTGGTTCATTTGTAGAGATAGCTACAGAGAGAGAGGAATCACCAACATGCATAGACGGAAAGATGAAAGTAAAGCGGACAAACTGAGAGAGCCTATTTACTTGAGACGATACTTATTTTGCTCACTTAGTTTACTTGTAACATTTGGCATCTTCGTGTAATTTTTATAAGTCTCAATTTAAAAAAGTAACATTTATTGAACTTAAAAAACTATATTTCTGTGTGTAAATAATGCCGAAAAAACTCTGTGAACACAGCAGCCACAAATCGGCCAATGCCAATACACATAAAACTCGCAAAAACCGGCCGATATATCGGTCTATCACTAGTTCTTTTATATGAAAATGTATTCAACCTACCTCAAATCAAATAAATAATTAAGTTTACTTCAAACTCCAAAAAGTCAAACTCAGCAACAAGAGAATCAGTTAAGGAGGTTTAGAGAACTTAGAATGTGTAATGGAAAAACAGGCACACATGTGTACACCAACATTACAGATGGACATGGGTGCACACACACCAAATTCTGTAGTTTATACTGTGGGCTTGAAGTTTTATATGGACATACATTGTCATCTTTTTCTCAAGAGATGTGAAAATCAACACAGCATCTTGCATCCCTTCAAGGTCTGAACTATCCGCCATCTCTTCAGCGTAATTTCAGTGCAAAGTGCTTTTATGTGGTGTTGCGTTAGATATTCTTTGTGCTGTATGTTTTGACTGCATAATGCCAACCATTTTTGACTAACTAATTACTTTTTTTTACACAAAATATGGACAATCCAATATGGTCGTCACTACCGAACATTTGATGTCACGACCGAAACAAATAATGTTCTGGAAAAATAAAATAGGTTTTGTTTTCAGAAAAGATGACATAATTTTATTTAGTTAGATAAAAATTTAAACTAATGAATCCTTGAATTTGAAAACTGTATCAGTGCATGTATGGCAATTACAGAGAAATATTGCTTTCAAAATGCATTTAATTTGATGAACCACTCTTACAGTTTTGTTAAAAAAATATTTCTAACCAATTTACCCATGACACTGTCTTTAAAAAAATGTAAAAAATATATTTAGAAGGTTAATGTAAAGAAAATCAGAATAGGCTATTAAAAACCTAATTTTTATATCAAATGTTGTTGTGTTTCGGTAGTGACAAATTTTGGGAGAGAGAAAACATTTCTAAACTGTATAAAAACATGCTAGGAAACTAAAGTGTCCAATCAGTAGATTAATGTTCCTTAGATGTTCTACTATGTTTATGACTACAAAGCTTGCAGGAAAAAACACACTTTTTTCAAGAAGTTTTGAAGTGTCAATTTGCACCAATTCGGTAGAATGGCCCTTATAGGCGCATATTACTAATGCGCTCTTTAAATAACATAAAACATATTGCGCCATTGACTTTAGACTTTAGACCAGGTTTTTGTTGGTCAATGGCGTAGTCTATTTTAGTTGCCTCAAAATAGCAACGCGCCAACAATGCGCCTGAACACACCTCGTTTTTCAGACCAGAACGCCCATGGGCGCAAAGGGGGCGCAAATGCATTTGCTATTTAAACAACGCGGCGCTAAACGTGAAAATTAGGGTGGAAACTAGCGAAAGACACTTGCGTTGCGCATTGCGCTGCATTGCGCCGGGTGTAAGATAGAGCCCAATGAAACGCACACGCACGCACGCACCCAAACGCACGCACGCACGCACACACACACACACACACACACACACACACACACACACACACACAGCAGTAGCTCATAACTTTTATAATAAAGAGTGTCTGAAGATTGACTCTAAATGTAGTAAGAATGATTGAATATTATTATTTTTTTATTTCTTCCTTAAACAGCGACAATCAATGAATACGTCTATGAAACTTCTATTAAAACCTGGAGAGATGCTCAGAGTTTATGCAGACAGAATCATACTGATCTGGCGAGTGTGAGGAACCAGAATGAGAATGATCAGATTCACAAGATCATCAATGACAGTCAGATATCTGTCTGGATCGGTCTGTTCAGTGACTCATGGGAGTGGTCAGATAAGAGTAACTCTGGCTTTAGATACTGGAAGTCTGTTGAACCCAATAATGGTGCTGGTGAAATATGTACAGAAGTCAAAATAAATAATCAGGATCAATGGAATGATGAAGTTTGTAGTCACTCTCAGACCTTTGTGTGTCATGAAGGTGCGTAATAAATATTTGTGTTTCATGTCAAGCCTTTCTTCATTGAGATCTGTCCAGGGCCAATGGATGAAAAATAGCCTTTTGGCTAATTCTGGTGCATTTACAGTAATGTTAATTACAGTTTTTTCCAATTGTTAACACACTAAAATGACATGAACAGCACAACTATTTAAACTGACACACAGAGAGCAACACCTCTTCTGAAGTCTCCAAAAGTCTGAACACATTTTCTGCTTTACACATATTTTGCAATTCACAATGGCACTTTTTAAATGCACTGAACACGGTTCTCTGCACAAGACACAACAATCTGACATAAAGTCACATGTTTGCCTTTTCAAAACACTACCATTCAAAATGACACTACACAAGCTAAATGGCCAATATATGTGCCACCTGCCCAAACACCTGAATGGTTAATTGTTAACACTTCAATCAGGATGTAAGCACTAGAAAAGACCACAAGAACGTCATTGGCCACAGAGCCATTATAGATGTTCCTGGCTAACGTGGTGGGAACATCACAATGTGTGCTGCCATCTCCAATATGGTTGGTGTCCTCCACCGTCACGCCAACCTTGATACAACACAGTCCATGTTCTCACATTTCTAGAAAGACTCCACAACATGCTCATACCATCAGAGTGTATGAATGATGTAGACCAAAGAAACCGGTATGTTGTAGTATGGCACAATGTGAGCTTTCATCGTGCAGCCCCAGTCCAAAACTGGTTTGCTGACTACCAAACATTTATCGTGCAATACCTCCCACCATACTTGCCATTTTTGAACCCCATAGAAGAGTTATATGGAAGGTATATACCCAGCAGCCCTTTGTGCGCATGCCTCTTTTGCAGACTATGGAAGAGACATATGATGAGATTGATGTTGGTGCAATTTAGGGATGGATAAGGCGCTCAAGGTGCTTCTTCCCTCAATGTCTGGCAAGGGAATATATTGCTTGTGATGTGGACGAGGCGTTGTGACTTGTTTGGTGAAAAAAAAATTCAACAGCATGTGTGTGTATCTGCAAATATTTTTGTGCATGTGAACAATCTAATACATATTTTAGTATTATGGCAAAGCATACTAAAGAAAAGTGTACTTTTCATTATGCCCAACTGTGTGTAGTTGGTTAGACAAAAATCTGGTAATATGAATGAAGTGTGTTTCAAGTTGTGTCAAAGTTTGATTTTGATAATGTTATATGTAGTTTAGGTTGGAGTGCTTCATTTTGCAGGATATATGTGGTATTTTGCTATTTGGGTGTGTGGTTTTGTAAATTGTGTTAAGTTTTTTGATAAAACCAGACTAGTTTGCAAAATTGTGTGTTAGCAATTGGAAAAAACTGTAATGGACACTGTCCCTGTCAAATAAATAAATTTAATTTAATTATAACAGAATTAAATCCTACACAGTATTTCCCTTTATGTTTGTGTGTGACTGATGTCATTGTGGTTTATTGTGTGTTCAGATAAGCTAGTATTGATCAATGAGAGTCTGAGCTGGTCTGATGCTCTGAGTTACTGTAGACAGCATCATGTGGATTTGGTTTCGGTTGATTCAGAAGAGATTCAGCGCTGGGTGTCAAGATTGGTTAAAAAGGCCTCTACTCCAGAGGTGTGGTTGGGGTTACGTCACTCCTGTGCTCTGGGTGTTTGGTTCTGGATGAATGGACAGATGGTTTGCTATCAGAATTGGGTGAACAGTACAGTAGATAAGAGCTGTGACACTGTGAGATCTGGAGCAGTTCAGTCTGAAGATCAGCGCTGGATCAGCCTTCCTCAAACTGAACTACGCAACTTCATCTGCACCAGATATGAAGAATGAAATCACATGAAACTGTCACTTACTGTTATATACAACTATTAGTTCCCTTTCAGTCGGTCACTACGACGTCACGTCGTGACCGACGAATTGGGAACTCGCTTAGAGAGACCAATCTGCTTCGTACTCTACTAAAACGCCAATGAACTTGGCATTGAGATATTTGCATAATGCTGGTGCCGCCCCGCCAGGTGCGCATATATCTGCTGCTGAGAAGCTACTCTCTGCTCTCTGGGAACGGTTGCTGAAGTTGATTGACAAGCAGTACTGACACAGCGGACGCTCGCAGTATTCCACTGCTCTGCATATTTTTTGTTTTGAGTTTAGTGTGTGCGTTGCCTCTCCCTGTGCGCATCATCAGCTGAGCACCTAAAGAGTAATTTCCCTAAAGAGTGATACGTGAGAGCTCTGTGTCTTTTTAAAGACAGCCACTCTCTCGTATATTCGGAGATCAGCGTCCTTTTCAGGATAGCTTTTCATCTGTGCGATCTTGGATGCGAGAAGTATAAGGGCTCCAGTGACGGTCACGAGCGCTGTCTTCGTGCTTGGGTATCGAGCACTCCGAGGCTGCGTTCGTGGAGAGTTTTTGGTTCTCTCTGTGAGAGCATAACCCTTCTTGGATTGCGGAGACGACTGTCGTTTCTACGGGAACGACGTCCGCGCCTTTGCAGTGCTGAACGCCGCCATGGTGCGGCTGTCAAGCGTTCGCAGGACGCTCTTCGCATCACTACGCTGAGTAGGATGAAGGATGCGTCCTTCACCTACCGGCCTTCTCATCCTTAGCCGGTTGAGGCTCCGGTGGAGACTGCAGAGTCGTGTTCTGCGATTTCTGCCGAATCCATTGGACCTCCTTCTGGTCCCGTCACTTCTGCAGCATCAGAGGGGTGCCCATTTTTTCCTTCCGAGGCGGAGTCGTCCCGGAGATGGCGGCCGTGCCCGCTCGAGCGACGGAAACGGTAGAGTTGGAGGGGTTAACCCCTCTCCGCCCGAACCGTCCCGCCCACATGATTGGTACTTCGGAGCTGCCCGGGCCTCTACGGTCCTCACCTCCTGTGTGCCTTTCCCGACGGCTCGAAGAGCTGACGTGATTTGCGGCCGTCTTGGCCATTCAGCTTTCACCCCTCACCTCCCTCACCAACGGAGCTGCTAAGGACGGGGATCCCTTCAGTAGAGTGGGGGGTTGCGATGCAGCTGCATTCCTGGAGGGACCACCCAACCCTTCCCTCCCGTGTTTGTATAGACAGTCGTCCGGTTACGGGCACTGCCCATCAGGCATGCGGAGACGCGGCTTCAGCCCTGCACGCAATAACATTGCTGCAGGTTCTCCAAGCGAAGGCTTTAGAGATTTACGAGGGAGGCCGCGACCTTCAGTCATGCGATGTCCACCACAGTGGTTCAAGATGGCCACCCTTGGCTATGTCTGGCTTACATGACGGACGCAGACGAGAACAACTTCCTGAATGCTCCTGTCTCACAGACCGGCCTCTTCGGCGAGCCCGGGGAGTCATAAACAGCTCCGCTGCGCAGACTGAGGCGATCTTCTAGGTCCTGCCCCGGCGGAAGAGAGCTGCCCTTGGTCCACCAACGCCGGCTACTCAGTCTGCCTCTCGCCGTCGGCGTCCTGCGGCGGCCACCTCTGTTCCCCTCCTCGGATCTCATCTCGGCAGCGCAGGGGAACCGGTCGTCAGCAGCTCGCCCGCCCGCTTAGCCGCTTCCCGTGAAAATCGGGAGTTTAAGTGGCCAGAGACGGGCGACCCGGAGTGGCAGAGGATCACTCTTCAGGAGACGGTGATTCGCTCCTTCCCCCGGTAGAGGGTCGGGTGGAAAATCCTTGGTTTACATCTGTTCCACCGGCTGTACCCACTTAACCACACACAAGAGTGCATTCCTCTTCCCTCTCCAGGTCTCCGGAGGATCGAGAGAGCCGTGAGCGGGCACACACCAGCTCACCCTACCTTTCCTCTATCGCCAGCGGGTGTTTTCCGGAGTCTGCGCTCTCCGCGCAGGAGACCAGACAACCGTCACCCTCAGCGGGCTCAGGTCAGTGTCACACACACACATACTGTAGATGTTTATGCTGTCACAGCAGATGCACCAGCAGTCCTACCTGTCTCGCTTTGCTGCCCCACCGCGGGTACTTCGGTAGTGTCGTTAATTCTCCTCGTACGGTCCCTGGATGCTTCGTTTCAGTTCCCAGCCCGTCTCGTTGAGTTTTACGCACTGTCCGCCTCGGTTACGAAATACAATTACCGGCACTCCCCCAAATTCTTGGGCATTCGTTTCACTATAGTGAAAGCGTCCGATGCACATGTACTGCGTGCAAAAGTCAATGTCCTGCTGGCGAAGGACTTTTAAAGCCGGTCCCTCTTACCGAGATGATGATAGGGTTTTTCCAGCCTTACGACCGATTTATTTACGCACCGGCTCTACAAATGTGATCCTTTAGGATGATACGCCGAGGCTCGTATTTCTATATTCAGATTGGTTGCAGCCTTAGACTTGTAGACGTGTACTTCATGTGTCCATCTCCCCTCGCCTTAGACCGTTTTCGCTCTGCGGGTGGGTATATTAATACTAAGTACACCATTCGAGCTGTCTCTCTCTCCCCGTGTCTCCATGAAAGTGCTAGTCACGACATTAAAATCTGAGAGAGAGAGAGCGTTGTTTGCATTCTGCTTATATTTACGTCAACTTATAATAGCTTGTTCTTGGCAGACGTGCGCGAACACAGAGATTTAATGCTTCGGCATCTCGCTCGTTTAAATCATCAGGTCAACTGGGAAGAGAGCAACTGTGCCCCGTGCAGAGGATCCTTTTCTCAGTATGGAAATAGACTCGATCGACTAATTGGCGTGTTTTACAAGAGCGCGCAACCAGTCAGTTCGGACTTGCCTCGGTTTAATTCGAGGGAAGTACGCGGTCCCTCTGAAACAATTTCAGAAGCTCCTGGACATATGGCAGCAGATGCGGCTTTGACACCGCTTGAGCTACTTCATATGAGACCGCTTCAGCGTTGGTTTTATGATCGAGTCTCGAGGAGAGCGTGGCGCAACGGCATACACTGTGTAACCATTACACCTGCGTGTCATTTCTATTTTACCCCGTGGTCAGACCCAGCATTTCTGATAGCAAGATATGCCCCTGAGTCGGGGCTCCTGGCATTCTGTCGCACATGCAATGCCCCCAGCACGGGATGAGCAGCAACGTATGACGGGCTTGCAGTCTCAGGGGTGTGCTTAGCACCCCAACTGCCGCGAGCGGTGTGCTGTATATCTGGGACTTGTACGCTCCTCTATGGAGATGCGAGGGAAGGATGTATTAGCCGGCACCGACAACATTGCGACTGTTGCGTTATTTACCGTTAAGGCGGTTTTTGCCCTCTCGTCACCTGTCGCATCTCGCTCATCATCTCCTCCTTTGGAGTGAGAAGCATCTGAGGTCCCTTCGTGCCATTTACATCCCGGGTACGCTCAATACAGCGGCAGACGCACTTCCCGAGCTGCGCGCCCCGGCGAATGGCGACTCCACCCCCAGACGGTTCAGCTAATTTGTAAGAAGTTCGGTCGTGAGCAGATATATCTGTTTGCGTTGCCGGACGATACCCACTGTCGCCGGTTTTTATTCACTCCAGTGAGCTTTATGGCACAGACGCTGTGTAGGTCAGGCAGGATGAGTAGAGCCTTTTACTGGTCGCGCCTTACCGGACGATCAGGAATTGGTTTCCAGAGTTAATGCTCCTCTCGACAGCCCTCCCTGGCGGATTCCCCTGAGGAAGGACTTTCTTTCTCAAGGAGGGGGCACATTAGGCACCCGCGCCCCGACCGGTGGAATCTCCATGTATGGTCGTTGAGCGCGCGCAAGGTTTAGGTGATTTATCGCAAGCGGTATCTAACACCATCGACCCGGCACGAGCACCGTCCACAAGACGGGCTTACGCGCTTAAATTGAACCTTTTTCGTCACCTGGTGTTCTTCGCAACGCGAGGACCCCCGAGAATGCCTCATTAACATTGTGCTTTCATATCTTCAACACCGTTTGGAGCGTAGGCTGTCCCTCCACCATTAAAATTGATATTGCCGCTATTTCTGCTCATCACTCACTTATTAACGGCAGATTAGTTGGCCAGCATATTTGATTATTAGATTTTAAGAGGCGCTCGCAGGCTAAACCCCTTGCGCCCTCCCTCTATTCCTCACTGAGACCTGTCCTTGGGGCTGAAGCCCTACAGATCCCGCGTTCGAGCCTTTGCAGTCTGCGAGTCTGAAGTTTTTGTCAATGAAAACTCTGACCCTGCTAGCATTGGCCTCCGTGAGGCGGGGAAGGGAACGGAGACGTCACGTCCCGTCGCCACAGGGCTGCTCCCTGCTGTTTATCGGCCGGTCACACTTTCCGGCTTTCTCAGCGAAACGAAGGTAATTTCCATATTTGCACCTGTGGCTTATATGCGCTCCTGGCGGGGCGGCGCCAGCATTATGCAAATATCTCAATGCCAAGTTCATTGGCGTTTTAGTAGAGTACGAAGCAGATTGGTCTCTCTAGGCGAGTTCCCAATTCGTCGGTCACGACGTGACGTCTCCGTTCCCTTCATTCAGGGAACGTGGGTTACATACGTTACCGAGACGTTATTTTTGTTGTTTTCATGTTGTTTTGAATTGTTTGGCAATTTGGGAATTTGAAGGTTTATTATAGATTAAATACAACTCATATTGTCTGAAACAAATGTAATGTATACTATTTTTGGGGAGAAAACTTTTCAGTGGTAAACAACTTTCTATGGTAATCCATATACAGATACAATTTAATTTCTTTTGTCTTTTAGTAACTACCGAATTATTTGAGATCAATTTGTAAATTATATTTGAGAGAGAGCAAAAGTTTATAATATTTACTAATCAGAAATCTCTTCTTTGTTTTCTTACATGTGTGATTTTGTTTAATAATATGTTATTATTTCTATTATGTTATAATTAAATTAATTTTATAACATGAGAGAATCACATATCTGAAATACAAACAAAAGATATGAGTGCTTTAAACATCTCTGTGTTTATTGATTTAGGTTCTTGTCTAAATCAAGTGTTTTGCAGTAATAATATTTAGAATATATTGTGTCATGCTACTGACATTTTGGGGAATGCTATGCAGTGTGATGCTCATGAATAACATGTCAAACTAGGTCTATAGACGCCGGCGGATGATGTCATATGTGTGACTTCGCAACGCGAGGCTATAAATAGGAAAGATAATGTAGGTCAAAGAGCTCCTGTTAAAATGAAGTGAATGATACAGGCACAAGGAGTTATGGCAAAGAGACACAGCGTCTTGTTCTCTATCTCAGGAAATCGTGGATACAGTCGTAACCTTGAAGTTCCCTTTCAAAGGGAATCTCAAGGCTGTGTCATGCTAATGACATTTTGGGGAACAAGATACCCACTATGTCATAATTAATTGTAACTGTCTGTAAGTGTGAAGGTGTCTACACACAACTTAAGACGTAAGGACCTGAGATGCAGGAAGAGAAGGGAGGTCTAAATCATAATACCTCATAAAAAAGTGTGGGGGAGATCACCCGCCATACTACAAATATCCTGCATGGATGGCCCTGCCAAAGGGGCAAGAGCAGATGCCATACACCTAGTGTGCCTTAATTCGTAGAGGTGAAGGTATATTGCACACCTCTTATGCTATAGAAATAGCCTCTTCAATCAATTTATAGGGTTGGACCTAAACTCTATAGTGCTCCGGCCCCCCAGGGTAAGGTTTGGGGGAGCCTGGCATAGAGGATGTAGCATCTGTTGATTCGCCTCATGAGGAGGAGGATGAAAAGCCTGAAAGACCAATGTTCTAGCCACATCAATAGGAACCTTGGGAACATAACCCGGTCTTGGGTGTAAAATAGCCTTAATTTTGCCTGAAGCAAACTCCAAGCATGAAAAAGAAGTTGATAAGCTTGAAAGTTGCCCACTCTCTTCAGAGGCTAACCTCAGTGACAGATGTTAAGAGAGCCCTTTCAAAACTACTTCCAGATCCCATGTTGGAACACTGCTAACGTTTACTGTTACTGAGACAGTATTAACCACGTCACGTCAAAATAAACCATAAACCAAAAATAAACATGAATGTTTGTTTATTCGGTTACTAAACATAGAACAAAATATATGTACAGAAAATTCATTACAAACAGACAAAAATGGTAACCAAACAGGTGTAGGTTGAAGTGCCCCCTCAGCACTTGGTGCCCTACGTGTGATGCGCGTTATGGGAGCGGCGGCGCTGCTGATAGTAGATAAACCGGTTAGTAGGATAAAAAACGGTTTTATAAAAATTTCAGAACTGAAACCACTGGGCAGTTTGGATCTAAATGTTTGTCACTACACCAAGTAGTGAATAGTTTCCATTTTAAAATAGCCTTAATTTCGTCTGGAGCGAACTCCAGGCATGACCAAGAAGCTGAAAAGCTTGTAAGTCACCCACTCTCCACATACCATACACTTTTGTAGCTCCAGATTTCACTCTCTTCCTGAAACACACAGATTTTGTATGAAAACTCATCAATTTGAAAAGCTCTGTGTCCCTGATTGGCCAGCTAATCTGTACGGTGTGATTGGCCTGAATACCTCTGACGTCAGCTGGAAACGTGACGCTTCATGTAAGAGTCGGTCATAAGGCAATGCAGGAGTTAACTATGTATTTTGTTTTCTCCACTGAGAATTTTAACCCCACTTATAAGTCCAATTCTCTACATGAATGATCCCTGACTGCATTTTATTAACTATGCATTTCATATTCCTTCCAATGACCCCTAGTGCTCCAGGATCAGCGAACAATGATTTGAATATGCTTTATTGATGCAAATATGTCATTAATCATTGTTATGAAAAGCAATGACTATTTACACTTTCCTGAGGAGTCCCATTCCTCAATCTCACTATAACTTGATATATAATTCCCTATCTTCACTTCAGTATTTCTTTCCATTAAAAATTCTTTAATCCAATTATAGTCTTCCCTGTATTTCCATGTGCTTCAGCTATATTTATTCAAAAGTGTGCTTCTTTTGTTTTTAATCAGTTTGAGCCAGTGTCTCTTGCTTGTTTAAAAGACATAATTGACAAAATAATTCCACTTGTTTGCCCCACATACATTATTTCCCAGTTTTCCTGAAAAAGAGGTTTGAATATGGAAAGAAATTAGACTCAATATTATTAACAAATACATGCACATTTATCTGTGAACTGGATGCATGTTACAAATGTATTTACTATCCACGAACAAATGTCTTTAGATTTGAATATGTGAAATTCAGAATTTGAATGAACGTGTATCGATTTGTACAAATGTACAAATACACATGTTTTATTGTGTATTCAAATATCATAATTTGCGCGTGCAAAAAGGGAGATGTGCATTTGTGGATCAGGTGACACGCGTGCATTAATCCCGTTCTGTTCATTTGTATATTGAGACTTTCATTTCGCCGTTTAAAGCATTTTATGAGCCAAATACAAACAACTATCAATGAATGAACTAAAAAGATGTCTTTGATTTTGTGTCTGCGAATTTTAATATTTACGTGAATGTGCATTGATTTGTACAAACAGAGACATATTTGTGAATTCAGTTGGCATATTTCGTATCATTATTTCACAATTTGTGCACGCAAAAAAGAGGATGCGCATTTGTGGATCAGGCGACGCGCGTGCATTAATCCTGTTCTGTTCATACGAGTTTTGAGACTTAAGTTGCGTGGTTTGCATTGAAAGATCCACGAGCACAGATGTGCTATGAAAACAGTCAACACTACACTCTAAAAAATCCGGGGTTATTTTTTCTACCCAAATGTGGGGTTAAGCCATTTGGGTAATTTTTTGGGGTTATTTTCGCAGTCTTGGGTAGTTTTTTGGGTAGTTTTATGTAACCCCACCACTGGGTTATTTTCTGGGTAATTTTCACTGAGAGTGGAATCAATACACCCCCTCCCCCTCCCGGACTCAACAACCCAGCTCATTGGGTCAAAGCAACTCGGCGCAGATTCAGGTGCAGCACCGGCTGACTGAATTTGAGGTGGATGCAACACACACTAATATTTGGAGAAATAAGGTTCGTATCAACATATTTATTCATATAACATATATTTTTAAACCTATTTATACACGTATCATAATATCGAGGGCTATATAAAGACGTAAGTGCCATTACATTCAGTTTTACATGGCATTAAATACGCCGCCAGCTTCGTTCGTTTAGGTTGGCTTGTTTGATAGGCCCGTTGGATAGTAAATACGTTTTGTGCTGTTTTTGTTTAATGTTTTAAACGTCCCCTTTGGACAAAGCCTTAAGTTTCTTCTTAACTAACGTTATATGACGACATTTACGTTACTTCAAAGCCCAGTTAACTAACTTAAAACGAGATTAATATAAGTTAAAGTAAATGCATTCTTTGCTTTTTCAGATTATTAAAATGAGATTTTTGACAATTACAGCCCGTAACAAATCTCTGGTAATTAATTTCTGAAAACCATTTTTTGTACACGAACAGTTAAAGCAGCCTATCCCCCGCTGTACATCAGTGCTGCTGCTGGGTCAAATCAACCCCCTTCATGGATCATCTGTCGCGGGGATTTTGGATCGTCAGAAGGAGAAATACAGCAGGACTTTACAAGCAGACATTCTTCAGCGGTTCTTTTCTGGTGAAATAAAGGTCTGTATTTGTCTTTGTATCATTTAATCGATACCTATTGGCAAAAGTGTTGTCCAAACGAGGGCATTTCATTACGTTTAGTCAACAACATCAGTCGAGTGCTTGAAATAACTTTTTGTGAGCAGATGCGCGTTTTTACCACAGAACGGGGTAACGTTGGACAATATATTTAATATTGTAATAATGGCGATTAACATTGGACTATAATTATACTTTATTATTATGAGTATAGACCGTTTCATCGGACGCACGGGTGTCGCGGGTACGCGTCTGGCGTTTACTTCCGGTTTAATGGTCTGACTAGTGCCTCAGATGAATTCTGGAACAAATTACATCGTCAAAAATAACTAATGTTTTGGTTTCCTAAAGGCGTGGGGAGACGTCGATCATTACCATGTGAAGGGAGGTTTGATAGCCGATTTGTAGTTAACAATGTATACATTAGTACACATGTTACTTAGCAACGTTAGCTCAGTGTAGTTTTTATACGCTTTAGCTATGAAATAAGAACTGAGGTAATTTACTTGTTGTTTATTTTGCTTGGTTTCAGAAATTAACTACTCTAAAAAGACTTTGTTGTTATTTATTCTTAGCGGAGTTTACCGGAAGTTGTTTATAAATGACAGGATTCAACTAACTTTAAAATGTCCATTAAAGCCTAATCACACTCTGTGACATTCAAATCTGCCTCCGTGCTTATCCAGCGAAAGCAGTTTACGTGTAACGTAACGTATGAAACAAACATTCAGATATGTTATTCTGGAAGTACTGGAATAAATCTTTATAGTTCAAATATAAACACTGCTGTCTACGAAACGATCAAAAGAGATTAAATCGTCTTTTCGACAGTGACAATGCTTCAAATATAGTTTCTCTTAAGTGCAACATTAATGTTAGCAGGTGGTGACAAGAAAATTAAAGGTGGGGTGCATGATCTCTGAAAGCCAATGTTGACATTTGAAATCACCTAAACAAATGAATAAGTATGAATGGTCTATTACAGGGGTGGCGAATGTCGGTCCTGGAGAGCTGCAGTCCTGCAGAGTTTAGCTCCAGCTCTAATCAAACACACCTGAACAGGTAATCAAGGTCTAAAGAGTTACTAGAAACCTTCAGACGGGTGAGGTTTAGGCTCTGTTTACACGTACATGGTTATTTTAAAAAACTGAGAGATTTACCTTTGTTTGTGGCCCTCGTTTACACGCAAACGGAGAACTCGCCTCTGAAACAGATTGTTTCTTAAAACTCCGGCCAGAGTGGAGACCTTGAAAATCTTCGGTTGCACGTAAACTGAGACAAACAGATGTTTAAGCAGGCAACGTCACAGAGTATGCGCCAGAGCTTGCACCTACGTCAAAAGTGCGACCTATGTTTACATGGGACTGCTACTCTGAACGCTTCCAAGATCACATTTATGTTCGTGCAAACTCGTTTTGTGTGTTTGTATTTGCAAATACAGCTGCTCCATTATGTCGAGGAGCAGAGACGAGTGCTCGGAGGTCAGAAATTTTACGCGTGGTTGACTTCATGTGGCGTTGCAAGAACCGACAGATGAATGATGTCAAAGTACCGCGAGAGCGATTTGAAATTAGACCTCTACGTGTGATTCCTCAACTCGCTCTCGCGGTACTTTGACGTCATCGATCACCTACTGCAACAACTCCTCCCTCCAAAATGAAGAACCAGTTTGCGTCACCACCAGCGCTGCCGGTGATTGGCTTATGTGGGCTTGAGCTTCTCTTGATGGCATATATGTAGGGCTGCAGCTATCGATTCTTTTTGTAATCGATTAATCTAGCACTGAATCGATCGATTAATCGAGTAATCGGATAAAAATTTTGTTTGTGTTTTTAAACAACCAAAACAAATAATGCATAACGAAAATGACGTGGCTGTAAAATGTTCAAGCATTTGGCTTTTATTTCTAAAAAAACCAGAGGTATTTGGCTCCAAAAAATAAGCCTATTAATTTAAAAGTTTATAAGTGCCAGTGCCAACAATTAAGCACTTTAATTTATTAATATGCATAACAGGTTTCATGCTGTAATCTAGCACTGACATCAAAGTAAATATCTGGTTTATGTACATTTCTACACCTGCAGCATTTACCATTAGGCTACTAACATATCTAATATAATATATCATTTCTGGGGTGAGCCTATTTGCTATGGTAACAACCTGTGTGTGTGCGCGCGCACGTGCACCTGTGTTTCTGTGTGCACGCGTGCTGTGCTTGAGGAAGAGTGACACCCCAGTCAGACGTTCAGTTGCTTCATTGCATTTTGGTACGGCAGAAAAACATACATTCCTTTCAATAGAACGCTGCATTTGGTTTGCATCACTTGCATTGCGGTGCATTTTAGGTTAAGAATCCGTTCGAAAAAACGCGTTACGACATCACGTCCCGCTGTATACAGTAAATGCATGCTGAAATTATTGTTGCGTGGCTACATAAAAGTTTAAGCATATGTGATGCATTGCGTGATCGGTCTGACTCGCGTAAGAGAGAATAACTTCCTTATGCTAAACTCCAATAAAACAGAGATTATTATTATGGAACAAAATATGTCAGATTACAAGTTGCCCATATATGATTGCACTGTGGTGCCGTTTTTTTGGTACACACACCTGTAAAGTGCATGCGTGTTTGTGAAGGGGTTCTTTTTTAAGCAATTGAACGTGAATACGAAAACATCAAAGCTAAACATCATATCTAGTCAAACCGCATAATGACATCGCTACAAATATAGTATGGGATTAAAATCAGCGAAAGCTATGTTACCTTGTTTCATCGACGCTTGGTGAAACAGCAGTGGATGTTTTCGGTTCAGATGCTGAATGTAATGATCCCAAACTTTAAACATTCTCTCTCTGCCGTTTATGGACATATTCGCTCCGCCATCGCGCCAACTAAATTCAAAATGTACCACGCAAAATGTACGCGAATCAGATCTCGGCGCGTGTAGTGCGCGTCATAGGAATTTAACGAGGCTTCGAGGCAGAATTTTTGCCTCGAGGAATTTTTTGAATCGAGTAAATCGAGTAACTCGATGAATCGTTTCAGCCCTACATATATGCACGCGTACGTGTAAATAAACACCTTTCTGAAAACTGACATGTGTGCACGATATTATTTTTGAAACCGGAGAGGTTGAAATGTCCGTTTGAAAATAGCCGCCCACGTGTAAACATAGCCTTAATCAGGGTTGGAGCTAAAAACTGCAGGGCTGTGGTTCTCCAGGACCGACGTTCGCCACCCCTGGTCTATTATCTATATTGATAGAAAAAAAATGCATCACTTACAGCTAAAAGTTTGTGTTTTTCTGTTTTAGGTGGTCTGAGTTTCCATGAGTTTCCTAGGCTAACTACCCCAGGCATGGTACGTTAATATACTGTCCTTATCATATGGTAACAAGAGTTTTATTTAGTCTTTTTTTAGAAGTTGTTTTTTTGTTATTTTTGCATTTAGATTGCACAAGACTTTTACACATTACACCAGGATGCAGCTCCAAAACTCTTCGAGAAATGGCTCTCTTGATATACCGATAGGATCTTGCATTTTTCTAAACCAGAAGCAAAGCTTCCATGTTCAGTTGAGGAGATGACACAAGGTAAAGTTTCTCAACTATTTTGATATTATGGGCCAGATTTACTAATAGCAATTTAATAAAGACACCCACTGATAAATTAATGAAGAAAAATTTTGACAATAATTGCTGTTGGGATATTTGGCACTTTCTCCATTCATCTTCATTTATTTGAAATGCCAGACAGTTAACCGACATTATCTGAACATATTGCTTTTCAATTTCTGCTGCTACAGATGCAAAGGGATATCTTGCATTAAAGCTGCTCCCTGTTTTGCTTCCACCTCCACCCTTCAAAACTGCCAGAAAAAGTCCGGCCCAGCATTGATGATGGCAAAAAAGCTTTCATCGACATTCAGCCTGTAAGTACAAATCAAGAAATTTACTTTAATACTTTATTTACCAGGTATTTAATTAAACTACCATTCAAAAGTTTGGGACTTTTATGGCGCTTTTCCATTGCATAGTACCCCACGGTTTAGTCTAGTCTGGGTCGGGTCTGCTCACCTCACTTTGGCGTGGTTAGCTTTTCCATTGAGTTTAGTATCACTTCGCAAGTGGGAGGGATTATAGGCGTGTCGTTATATTTGCGCTGCATACTGCTGTGACGTCATACAAGTGAGAGGAGAGCGTCGTGGTATATTCCCATACGTTTATTTATTTCTCAGTCCGCTACAAAATTAAAATTGGCCACCACAAATAGATGTTTGCACATCGCGTTTATCACTACCTCTGTCTGTATCACATGACAGTTTCTGTTCAAACACCCGAGGCCTCACTGAAGTTGTGTTTAGGCATATATGCAGATGTGCGTGTCGTGAATGTGCCGCCACAAACTGCAATTCTCGAAAAAACTGTTATGGTGCCCCTGATTCTCAACCTGTGAATGTTTTTCATCGCTAAAAGAGAGTTTGGGAACTTATAGCAGAGCACAGATGACAACATGTTTGCTCGAGACAGCGCAAGCTAGCACTAAAGGTAAAGCTAACAGCGATGACGCTGTTAGTGACGTTTCTTTCAGACCATTCAGTGATCTACAGTGTTTTTGCGTCACATTTGGTATCAGCTCGGGTCGCTTGGAACCCCAACCGAGGTGGTACGAAAAAAAGTATCGGGTACCACGTACTGCACCTAATGGAAAAGCTCCCAAAAGTAAGCTGACCGACCCAAACTAAACCAAACCGTGGGGTACTATGCAATGGAAAAGCGCCATATGTTAATAGTGGCTGTCTTAAAGTGGGCAAGATCAAGGTGTAATAACTCCCAAACCCATCACCCATACCCACACCCTGACACCCCCCAAGTTTCACCTTAACTCATTTGCATTGTGTGTCCTTTAGGTTGGAACAAATATGATGGAGTACCTCCAGCAGGCTGAAGCATCAGGACTTTACCCTTATTTCCTGTCACTTGAAAATGGACACATGAGTCCCAGGCATTCGTCATCCTTGGAGGAGAAACTTTGGACAAGGCACTTTGATTGGGGTAGTAGAAGCACTACATTCTTGCAAGTAAATGACAAGAGGTTTTTTGAATAGACTGGGTTTCAGTTACAAGAGTTATCATTTTAGTTTTTTTTTACAGACTTAAAGGTGCTCTAAGCGAATCTGTGTGACGTTACTTTTTGTTGATGTTTGAACTGTTTTCAAAAAAACGGAGCGTAGCTAACTCCTTCCCTCCCTTCCGTGCTTTCATGAACGCGTCCAACCCTCACCCCCAAATGCTTCTTGTCGTTAATTGGCTGGAACACTTTGTTATCCTTTCTGGTAGTAGGTTTGGCCACTTTATTTTTATTGCAGTTTGTGGAGCCTAGGCTGTCTAAAGATATCACGTTTTTTACAGTTTGATCAGCGGACAGGCAGCCAGCAGATAGTGAGGAGATGTTTGCTGTATGTAACAAAAAATGTTTTATGGTCTAAAACGCGTGAATTAGAGCACCTTTAAAGAAGAGTATTACTTGATGAATATTAATGACATGTTAATGAAATGTTACACTGGCAAAATGCTGTATTTCATAGTTTTTTTGTGTGTGTTCATAATGTAGACTAAAACAACACTGCTTTGTAACAAACAGTTGTTCT
The DNA here is from genome assembly GCF_027580225.2 of Misgurnus anguillicaudatus. Lineage (NCBI taxonomy): Eukaryota > Metazoa > Chordata > Actinopteri > Cypriniformes > Cobitidae > Misgurnus > Misgurnus anguillicaudatus. Next base: position 7,999,656 of record NC_073342.2, on the reverse strand, counting down.
TAAAGGTATTTAATGAATTTCATAATTTTTTTTTAAATGTTAAAACGTATAGAGGCGGTTTCACAGACAAGGATAAGACTAGTCCTTGACTAAAGTAAATGTAAGAGCTGTCCAAACTGAAAACTACTTGCACTGACATATCTTAAAATACACCAGTGCCCTTTGTTTTCCCTCAAAATGCACACAAGTAATGTTTTATTAAGATATGTTTGTTCAAACTTGTTATATTTCCTAATTAATAACTAAGGATTAGTCCTGGCTTAAGCCAATCCCTGTCCGTGAAACCACCCCTTACACTTTTGCAATTAGAGGCAAGTGAAGAAGTTGTTTAAAATTGTTTAAAAATGGAATTTTATTTATTGTATTTATAGTTTTGTATGATCTCCTGAATTTTTGATTGAGCTATTGTGTGCAAAGTGTTTGTACACACATTGTATTTGTTACATTACACAAAGTGTAATATGCTAAAAAATATTAATGAAAAATAAAGTTAATACAATGTTGACCTGTTTGTTTATCTTGTGGTTTTTAATTTTAAATGATAATTTTAAAAGGAATAAAAATAACCCTATATACATTTTTAACCCATTTATGAAGTCAAATTAACCCATCATTTTAGTAAAAAATAACCCAAGTTTTGGGTAGAAAAAACAACCCATTGGCTGGGTTAAAATTATTAACCCAACTTCTTGGGTTAATTTAACCCCATATGGGTTCTGTCCTATATTTACCCTGCAGTTAGGTTAAAAACAACCCAATTTGGGTTGTTTTTAACCCATTGTTTTTTAGTGTGTAGGTGTCAGTCTAACGGAGTTTCACACATGGCGGTGAATTCTGTTTTCTGTGTTTCCCTTTAGTCTGGTGTTTTTATAGCATTACGTTTATTATCTATATATATTAAATGTTTTAATGGCTTGGCTACTGAGATGTGTTTGTGTGCATGTATGTAATGTATCTTTATTGTCCTTTAATGGTAAGTCAATTATTTTTACAGTATAATTCACTTCATTTTAAAAAGTAATACTTTCATGTATTAAACTATACCATTTATTAAATATTTCATAATTTTCCTATTTTCTATTATTTCTTTTTACCTTATATATATAGCCTACGTGTTTGTTCTACAATTATTTTGTTACATGCATACAAATTAATATGCCCCAGCCTGTTTATATATAAATAACACTTCACATCATGGGTTTGTGCTATATTTATTAAGAATGTCCACATAATAATTATTAAAAAATTTTATTAAAACAGGTTATAAAAATACCAAAATAGAAAACTGGCGAAAGTATGAAATATTTAATAAACTGTATTATAGAATACGTTAAATTATTATTATTTTTTTGTATAAACCATTCAAATCTTTAGTCTTTATAAATATATAAAAACATACCGTGATAAAAACGCTACACTAAAGGGAAGCGAACAGACTTTGACAGAACACCTGAAATCAGTTGCCTTGCTTAGGACCTATGCTGGTATCCCCAACGCCAAACAATGTATTATCTGATATAGGAGTCTAAATTTAATTAAGATCCTAGATCAGATTATACGTTATTTAACCTGATCCGAATCCGGTGTACCGTCGGCGGCACACTGCGTGTGTTTTGGTTGATAACATTGGGAAATACAACAACTTAAAAAAGACAAACCTAAACACATCATATATCATTAAAAAGCTGAGATTCTTGTGATTCGAACGATGTAAACCATTTTAAGATACAGTCAACACAGTCAGTTCAATCAGAGTGTTTGTCAAACAACCAACAACCAAAAAACCAGCTTACAAACAGGGTATGAAAATGAGTAAACTGACCTATAACGCCTTCTTGTAGTCCAAAGATCCATAAAATTCCAACAAAAACGGTGTAGTTACACTCTGAAGGGTCCAGTAAATCCAATTCAGTGAAATATTTAGTCCACAGCACATTAAGGTGACCAGATTTTTAAAATGAAAACCGGGGACATTTCCTAGTTCAATGGTCAAAATCTCATTAAAATCTCATTTGTTGTTATCCATGAATTAAAAAATGGGGACAAAACTTTTTTTTTATTGTTGTGGGTTTACTGCAAAAATGATTTACTTGGTTGTCTCTTACTTACTACTAGTAATTACTAGTATTTTTGTCTTGTTTTTAGTACAAATATCTAAATATTCTTAAATCAAGATGCATTTTCTTGATAAGCAAAATCCCCCAACAAAAAAATCTAACTTTAAGACAAAAATAATAAATTGAAGTGAATTTGTGCTTAAAACATGCAAAAATAATTATTGATTTATTATTTATAAATAAATATGATTTATTATTTTTTATTATTATTTTTTGCTTGTTTTAAGCACAAATTTGATATTTTTGGTCTAAAATCTGACTTATTTTCTAAGTTCATTTTGCCCATCAAGAAAATGCATTCCGTTTTAAGAATTTTCAATATTTGGATTGAAAACCAGAGAAAAACACTAAAGTCATTTTTTGCAGTGTTTCTGTAGCCTAAATATTTTTTTTTTCATTTTTATACAATGCACAAAGACTTACCTAATCAAAAATGACTTCTAAGGTACTACTTCAGCTGATTTCATAGAATTGTAAACGTGAATAATGCAAAAGTAACCATATTTAGCCTACACAAAACAAATGCTCAGTACCATGCTGTGATCAGTTCACTTCATTGGTTTATTACTTTAACATGAGTAGTTAGTATCTTAACCCCCAAAAACTTTGACTGTTTTCATATCTTATGATAACTTGATTGATGATAACTTGAAGCCGCTTTCTCATGTGTCTGGTAGTAAATTCTTCTTCGCTAAAGCAGTGACGCGCAACCAAGTAATCAGTAGCTCGCAGCCCCCTCTGCTGGTGAAAATAATCATGAGCACATGTATATGTCAATAAACATCCAAGGAACATAGTAGTATCATTTATAAATAGCCGACAAAGCCACCAAGTCTCCGACGCATTCGGTCGTGTAGCGTCTCTTCACTTGTAAACATTGCAGATGTGTTGATGTCAAAATGGCCGCTGAACTCTGCCCTTTTGATTGACACCTAATTTGAGCGAATAGGTGCTTCTCAGAGGTGACAACAGGCAAGAATACGCAAGGAACGCCCTTGCGCGAGGATGGGACCTTCCCCTATTTGATTGACAATAGATCGATCCTGTCGCGTCAAAGTTTGCAAATGACGGGCGTATCTGATAGCCAATAAGATTCTGAAAAGATTGATACAAAGCTTCCCTAGAAAGATTCAACCTGTAACCCGATTGGTCGTGCACAAACATACACTTGTTTGGTGCGCTCTGTGTGCGTAAATCCCAACAGTGACTAGCGGCCGTGCGCTAAAGCTGCTAACGCTGTGCTAGGAAAGCATTGAGCGTCTAAAAAGTTTTACAATGTCGAAAAGAGCAAGTAAAAGAAACTTTTCACTTGAAGAAGTTGTCGAGCAGTGTACCAGGCGTGAGAGTGATTTGTTGGAGGAAGACGTTTCAGACGAAGAGAGCGTTTCCTCCGTCGACCCAGTAGCGGAAGAGATTTTTTGGATGGGGGAGACGTCACTCTCGACAAGTAAGTGCTTTATTGTATTATAAAACATATTTTACTGTTGGTACTGAGGTTTGAGTTTGGATGCGTGTTTTGTTTGGTGAGCCCCTGCACGAGTGGGTTTGTATGCGCTCATGCACGGGTATCTGTGCCCATGTTTGCATGTGTGTGTCTGTGTGTGCTTCTGCGTTACTTTATGCAAGTAAAATAGTAGTATATAGATTATAAGTAAGTGCTTTATTGTATTATGAAACATTTTACTGTTGGTACTGAGGTTTGAGTGTGGATGCGTGTTTTGTTAGGTGGGCTCTTGCACGAGTGTGTTTGTATGCGCTCATGCACAGGTATTTGTGCCTGTATTTGCGCGTGTGTGCGTGTCTGTGTGTGCTTCTGTGCTTCTGCGTTACTTTATGCAAGTAAAATAGTAGAATATAGATTATAAATGAAAAAAATATGTGACTCAATGTTGTTGTATCTGTCTTACAGGTGCATGCTGGAGTGGACCTTTCCAATGCCCTAATCAGCTATTATAAACTGATCCACAAAACCCAGAATTGGTATAAGACCTTTTTCATCATTTCTAAGACATTGCCACTGTGAATGCCTTACTGATTTACAAGCATATCACAAAAGGTAAAGGGGAGGTGCCAATGCACCAGAAGGCATTTAGGGAGACACTAGTGAGTAGCTGGCAGCGGTTGCTGACATACCTGCTCCATCGCCCACTTCACACAGAGCACATCACAAGCCTTTGCATATTAGTGGAGATGGCACCACAGTTCGTCTAAGGGGCAGGCACTGCCATGCAAAGACTACTGTAAAATGTTCTTCATGTGATGAGCCTTTGTGCTTTTTGCCAAGCCGTGATTGTAATAACGAGTGGCATGTTGCCAATAACCTGTAATATTGTAAAATTTCTAAATAGTTTTTTATATACATTTATATATTTAGATTGTGGTTTTTCTAATATTAAAAGTATTTTATTACTATAGAACTTGTTTTGTATCTTTATTTTTACAAGTATAGTTTCAAGAATATAGTTTTTTTCAACACTATAAAGTGTTTATGCTTCATTTACTATGTGTCAGCAATTATTGACAGTGAATTTTAACATGAAATAGAGTAGCTCTAAGTGTAACCTTTCATTAGAGCCCAAAAATATGATTGTACATTGAAGCATTCAAGAAAAACAGCATTTTATGTCAATGGTTTCAAAGGGCCATTTGGTGTCTCCAAGTGCCCTTTATAGAAGGCCGCCTAGACATAAACTTGGATAAACATGTGAAAAAGACACATTTTCTAAGATATTGTAATCAAATTTGCTTGGTAAAGCTTTGTAAGGCTTCATGCTATGATCCCAATGTGTTTTCCAGCTAATAGCTCCCCATTATTAGTCCTCTGCAGGCAACTGTTTACAAAAAAAAGTAGGCGGAATATTTTTTTCCTCTCTTTCAGTGTGTTTAAAATTCTATTACTTTATAACAGTAAGACTTACAGTGATTCTGACTGTATAGAAATAAACCTCAGAGTCTCACCTTTCAAAAGACATCAAAACCATGCATATACTCCAAATACTTCAAGAACAGTATGCAATTTACTTTGGGTATGTTTTTTTTAGGCGTTTTTGCAAAATATAGCAGGATTGCAAAGGGGGTTATGTGAATAATAGCCTATATTTAAGCACTTATAGAATATTGTATTAACAAAGTACTTATACACACTTTAAAGTGCTGAACTGCTGATCGATTCATAAGTTATGAACGAAAACATGATTTATAAACGTACATAATTATGATATGAATTGTAAAAAGTCTGTTGTTAAAAGCGCTCCTCAGGCTTCGTCTTTGGGTCGTCAGAGGGATTACTCGCCCGAATATTAACATTTACTAAATTTCCCATCGGCCTGTACCTGAGACTGATTGCGCGCGTCGCCTGTTCTTCATTTGGTGGACTTTGTTTATTTCATTTAGATCTTCATTTAGATCTCACCAAACCTGTTCGGTGCGAAGTCTTGCTTTGCCATGGTGAATCTTTACTTGGATTTATATATCCCGACTGTTTATTGGATTAGTATAATCTAATAAAAATGTAATGTACTGTCACCCAGATCAGGAAAGGCAGTAATACTTAAGGATCCTGATCTGAGTGACAGTACATTACACACACGGTAACGTTTTTTTATTAAGCTCCTAAATCAAATTACTGATTAAATTACAAATAATGTCACTGAACTAGTTTTGTAGCGGTGCCGGACTTTCCCTTGCGGTGATTTTGCGTGGCGCTGTATGCAATTTTACGGCCTTTATTTACTAAAAATATAATTTAAATCCAGAACAACGAGGTAAACTAGAAGTTGGTGCTATGTCTTAACCCTTATGAGAAGAAACATCATCAACACAAGCTATACTACAGCTACATTTAAACAAAAATACATAAATAAATTAAAGAACATGGTTTAGGCTTGTTAAGTGCAAATTTTCAGAGCATGGGGAAATACAGAACACTGCGCTGTAAATGTACAAAACGAATGCAATAGACAAGCTCTGCATATTAAATTAGGCCATTTTCAATAATATATTAGTATTCTCATGAAATGCGTACAAATAACACGCAGTGTAATTATCGTGCAATACATAGGCTACATAAAATTACAATTTTGAGTGAATATGTTACGCAAGTCCTTCCTGTTCCCTTATGGCTCATCTATTCGTGTTTTTTAATAATTGGTTTCTCATTTGTTTTTTACCATTGTCTCTTGGGTTTGGGGTTAGAGTAAGTTTTTGTAAAATAAAATGATATCCAAACCCAATCGGCAATGGTTTAAAAAACAGACAAAAAAACAACGACACCAAACGATGCGCCATTTAAGTGAACGGGAAGGACTATATGCACGCAAAATTGGAATTTGCCGTAGGCTATGTATTGCACGATAATCACACTGATTGCTATTCATACGCATTTGATGATAATAGGTTGATTAGATAAATTAATGTGTATCTATGAAGTATGAAAACGAATGAATCAGTATTTTGGCTAAATTAAGATGGATCATTTCAAGATCATTTCCAGCCATTTAGATTTTGTCATCATTTTAGAACAAGCTTATTCTATCTATAACAACTTACATTATATCATGTGTGTTTCTTGAATATATGTTAAAATATATGCAAGAAAAAAAGTACAAAATAAAATCGATCAGGGCTGCGTTTCCCGACAACGTTCTCTCTTAGCGCGCTACGAAGACTCTTAAGTTAAACCTTAACTACAGGTTTACCTTTTCTAGGCGTGTTTCCCGAACTGTACCTTAGCGGGTTTCTTAAGGTATACTTTCTTACGTACGACGTTACCAGGTGCTGTCCATGGCGATGGTGCTGAATAGGTTGATATCGATTGCTCGACAATTAATTGTTCACTTTATGTAATAGGTACTTCGCTGCGTTATCAGAGAGCGGTGTTATTTATTAAAGAAACATTTCAGAAATAGTTCAAGTTACATTTATTAGGAATATCTGGTAAAAATATTTCAAATTGCAAACAACTAAATATAAACCTTGTATATTTTATTTTATATCAAACCCGTGCAAAACTCGCAACTTCATGTCCAAAAGTATAATGCATAACCTGCTCCAATGCATCCATTATTCCTTCACTTTAAAGCAGGGGTGTCAAACTCAATTTCATCCCGGGCCACATCAGCATTACGGTTACTCTCAAAGGGCCGGCTGTATTTGAACGACTGTATGAATGTATCAACTCTTTTATTACTGTACATTGCATAATTTTCTCTGCATCTGCTAACTATTGGTTTTGTTAATAACTCAATTAATACCTAGCTTTGAAAGTAGAAGCCCAGGCAAATAATGACAAATAGAGTACAACTATTCTACAGATTATTTTAAAAATAATTGTGGTGACAAAAACACATGTTGTATGTGAGTACACTCAAAATGTTCTGTTATCCTTCATTGTGCAGGTCAGAAACTGAGAGGCATTTTAGATACTAAGAGTTTAACAATCTCCACCACAATATGCATTTATTAGACACATATACTCTTGCTTGTCATTTCTTGCCCTCTTTACAAAAAAGCTGTGATTTTTTTTACCTGACTTTGAGTGTCTGATTGACTGACGTCTCATGAGTTCAATGTTGTAAGCTACAGATCAATAGTTTCAATCGTTTATTAAAATTAATCGGTTCAGATGAGTCATTAGTTCGCGTATTTAGCGGGAATAGACGCGTTGTAAACTAATCCCAGCAGGACATCGCGAAACATTTCTGTACACGAGACGGAAAACATTTTCTTGCTGGATCCGCGTGAGCGTGCGTGAGAGAGGGAGAGAAAGCACGAGCAGATACTGTCCGTTTCCATCCGGAGGTCGCATAGGCAGCGTCATCAAGCCTGGTTTATTTAAGTTAACTGACCATTACATTCGCAAGTCATACGCATATTATAACTATTTACTATAAACAAAGAATAATATTTAACTTTATAATTGTTAATATTCTGAAACAAGACAGTCTTGATGACGTATGCAGCCTGGAAATGCGACCTCCGGAGGCTGCAGCGTTCGCATTCAGACACGCCCACTCTAGTAGTGCGCGCGTGCAGGGCACTGCTCGTTCTTTCTCATGCAATCATCAACATTATCACTATAATTACATTACAAAGACTTTGGCGGGACAAAAATTAGTTTTGGTGGCTGCTAAAAAAATCAATGTAGGAAATAACCTGCAGAAAATAAAACTTATAATAACAATAAAATAATCTGTAAACTCTCGCGGGCCACATAATTAACATAATTTGTAAACTCTCGCGGGCCAGATGAAATGAGGCGGCGGGCCGCATTTGGCCCGCGGGCCTTGAGTTTGACACCCCTGCTTTAAAGGATAATTTATATTAGGGGTTCCCAATAAATGCATTGCACAGGGAAATAAGGTGGGTCGTGCAAGTCACCTGGCTTGGCATTACACTTAAAATATAGAAAAACAAATTGTTGTTCATTAGTTCACGCGTTTATGTGTTTGGACACTGCGCTAGCAGCGCGTTTACAATGCGGATAACGCTTAATGGACGCATTTCTGGAGCCGCGCCTGTCTGTTTACCTTAAATATAACATAAAATATATATTATATGATATATAAATATATAGTATGATTGTTTTAGGTTTAAGCTTTGATTAGTTTTAATGTGGAAAATTTGTTGACCTTATACAAGCAATTATCAAGTGGAGCATTTTCTTTTTAATGTTTATAAAGAATATGGCATGCAGTTGCCTCAAAGTTATAAAACATTAAAAAAACTTCGATGCAAAGTCGAATTAACATCAATAATAATATTTAGGAAAATCAACAATTATGATTTCGTGATGAATGTGCTCCCGTGGCATGCAATTTTTTAACTTGATTTGTTTTATTTGCAGCTAAAATAGCCGGTAAACTAAAGATTTAACGGATATGAAATGCACAAATAAAATAGTAAGATTCGCTGTATAGCTGCCTGCCTGCCATAGTTTCACCAACTCCTCCACCCAAAATCTTTTTTTAATAGTTTCTTTAGCCTGTAATAATTAGTTCACAGCTGATGTTCCTTTGGAAAAAAATAAAAAAAATCTAACAACCATCAGTGTAATAATGTCTAATTATGTGAATGTTTTATTCTTTAAATAAATAAAAAATGCCTAATTTAACACGGAGTGTACTTCAACTTTTTTTAAAACAGATATTTAGTTATATAGACTGCAATCTACACAAGCTTTTATCACAGTCATGGCCCCTAGCGGAGTCAAGTGGGATAAGGTATAGCTAAGAGTGCTCCAGACCAACCTTCCGAACGAATGACTTACAGAAGAGATACGTAACTAAGAACGTTTCGGGAAACACGTATTAACGATAAGGTACAGCTTAAGGTACAACTTAAGAACGACGTAGAGCTAAGAAGGTTTCGGGGAACGCAGCCCAGCTCATGGGGAGTGAACAAAAAGACGTTAAAGTCTCTCCGCATGGACGTGCTGAAACTGTCGAGTCGACAGATGATCATCATGCTTAAAATGTTTCACCCAGAAATTAATAATGAAAACTTGAATATCTAAATGCCCAGGTAAGAGTCAAGTGTTCAGTCAGTTCACAAAAAAGGAAAAAGCCAACGACATTGGCTGCAGCTTCCTCATCCACGGGCGGATGCTGCAGATACACAAAGAAAAACTATAAAGGTTTAAATGCTGGTAAAAAACGTCAATTATATTATGGCATTTTATATTTGTGTTGATCAGTTAAAGTTATTTGAATCTTTAATACTGCATCTGCAGACAATCTGCAGACAATCTGCAGACGACGCAATCATTCTATTATCTCAGTTTCACTTTCTCACGCATTCACTGTGGCCCGGATTAACACAGTGAAGTGCCCCCCCAATATACTTTATTTATTTATTTATTATTTTAAACTAGTCATTCAGGGCTCCAGACTAACGTTTTTGTTATTAGGAGCACTGTAGCCCCTGACTGAAAATTTTAGGAGCGCTAGCAGAAAATTTAGGGCACACCTTAAATAAGCCTGCAATGCAATATTTTGACATTTTCCCAAAATAACTGCATTACTGAAAAATACTAAATAGACTTAACTATGCAGTTGCTGCACATGTCATCATTATGCACAATTAATGAAACTTTCAGAATAGGAAGTTATGAATCAAAGATTCATACAACCCCCTTAACTAGGCATAAGATAGGCTACATATAGGCTACAATAAGTTATATCTAGATAGCATACTTTAATGAGATGAGTGGCAGGGCAGCAGTTTACATGCTTGTATCCTTTACACGTTTCTCATCTTTTATCTAGTTTTCCTTGGGCACTGATGTAGACCTTTATTCTCGTCTATAATGTTTTTAGTGTTAATGTAGGCTAAAAGTTGTCCGTCTCTCTTTATCTCTCATCGCTGTAATGTTTAACCGGCGCGGTTCTGAGTGCGATGTGTTAACTTTACCAGGGCTGCGTAGATCCATCGGTAAAATCAACCGAGCGCATGGTGACATAAAACGATATACGGGATTACGCGTCATGCAATTGAGCGGTTAAAACTCGATCGTGCATTCCGTAGTGCCCGCACATGGTCGAGTACTTGTAAAAACATTTTCCGCAGTCTGGAGACCTTGGTGACCCCCTATTGCCTGGGGCACTCGCCCAATATTGACAATCCAGCCCTGGCTGTAGCCTGTGATTTAACGAAATGACCTCTTACCAATTTATTTTGCCTTCATTATACATGTATGATGTGAAAAACAAGAAGGTCATAGCTAGTTTCATTAATTCAATGTAAAAAGCGCCGTGGTTGCATTCATGCGGTTGGCTTGTCAGTGCGGTAATACAGGATTGGGTTAATTAGTAGGTCCTAAGCAAAGCAACTGATTTCAGGTGTTCTGTCAAAGTCTGTTCCCTTCCCTTTAGTGTAGCGTTTTTATCACGGTATGTTTTTATATATTTATAAAGACTAAAGATTTGAATGGTTTATACAAAAAAAAAATAATAATAATAATTTAATGTATTCTATAATACAGTTTATTAAATATTTCATACTTTCCCCAGTTTTCTATCGTGGTATTTTTATAACCTGTTTTAATAAAATTGTTTTAATAATTATTATGTGGACATTCTTAATAAAATACATAAATATATCACACACGCATGATGTGAAGTGTTATTTATATATAAACAGGCTGGGGCATATTAATTTGTATGCATGTAACAAAATAATTGTAGAACAAACACGTGGGCTATATATATAAGGTAAAAAGAAATAATAGAAAATAGGAAAATTGTGAGGTGTTTGATGGATGGTGTAGTTTGGTGCATGAAAGTATTACTTTTTGAAATGAAGTGAATTATACTGTGGGGATAATTGACTTACCATTAAAGGACAATAAAGATACATTACATACATGCACACAAACACATCTCAGTCGCCAAGCCATTAAAACATTTAATATATATAGATAATAAACGTAATGCTATAAAAACACCAGACTAAAGGGAAACACAGAAAACAGAATTCACCGCCATGTGTGAAACTCCGTTAGACTGACACCTAGTGTTGACTGTTTTCATAGCACATCTGTGCTCGTGGATCTTTCAATGCAAACCACGCAACTTAAGTCTCAAAACTCGTATGAACAGAACAGGATTAATGCACGCGCGTCGCCTGATCCACAAATGCGCATCCTCTTTTTTGCGTGCACAAATTGTGAAATAATGATACGAAATATGCCAACTGAATTCACAAATATGTCTCTGTTTGTACAAATCAATGCACATTCACGTAAATATTAAAATTCGCAGACACAAAATCAAAGACATCTTTTTAGTTTATTCATTGATAGTTGTTTGTATTTGGCTCATAAAATGCTTTAAACGGCGAAATGAAAGTCTCAATATACAAATGAACAGAACGGGATTAATGCACGCGTGTCACCTGATCCACAAATGCACATCTCCCTTTTTGCACGCGTGAATTATGATATTTGAATACACAATAAAACATGTGTATTTGTACATTTGTACAAATCGATACACGTTCATTCAAATTCTGAATTTCACATATTCAAATCTAAAGACATTTGTTCGTGGATAGTAAATACATTTGTGACATGCATCCAGTTCACGGATGGATGTGCATGTGTTTGTTGATCATTTTGAGTCTAATTTCTTTCCATATTTGAAACCCCTATTATAAATAGTAGTCTCACTAATGGATTTGTACTCCTACATTTTAAACAAGCAATAGTGGAACCACTGATTAAAAAACCTAACATGAATTTATTGCTTCTTACTTTTAGACCCATTTCAAAACTCGTGTCTTTCCAAAATATTGGAAAAAGTAGTTTTTAATCAGATACTGTCCTTTCTAGACCTGCGTGGCTTGCAATAAATGTATCTTATTTTAAATCACTTCAGAAACGGCCCTGTTAAAAGTTTATAATGATTTATTATTGGCCACTGTCGAAGGTAACTATGCTGTGCTTATGCTGTTAGATGTCACTGCTGCATTTGACACCATAGATCACAATATACTGATCTCTCACCTTGAGCATTGTGTTGATATTAAGGATGCCGCGTTACAATGGTTTAGATCTTATCTGAGTGAAATACCTTTCTCTGTACGTCTTGGAGAATTTGTGTGCTCTATGCATATCTTGTATATGGAGTCCCCCAGGGTTCTATTCTTGGACCGATTTTCTTTTCTTTATATATATATATATATATATATATATATATATATATATATAATATATAACCTTTAGGGTCCATTTTTAGGAAACATGGCATCTCGTTTTACTGTTATGCAGATGACTCGCAAGTCTAACTATCTGCCTTTGAAACGAAACGATGCAAACTCTGTGGCACCTTTGTTGAGATGTCTTGAGGATATTAAAGCCTGGATGGCCTCCAACTTCTTAAAGTTTAATGAAGAAAAAAATGAAATAATTTTATTTCGACCTGGTGGTACCATCAATACCCCTGATGTAGATTTGGGTGACTTGAAGTCATATGTGAAGCCCGTTGTAAAAAACCTGGGGGTTTTAATGGACGTTGACTTTAAACTAGACAAACAGATTAATTTGGTAGTTAGGGGTCAAGCCACGAAGTGGCGTAGACACCTATTGTTATTCGTAGTTTTCTTATTATTATTCTGCTTCTTGTTCTTCCGCCATTGAAGTCAATGGCAGCCCATAGAACCGTACGTAGGAAAGTTATGAAATTTGGCACACATGTAGAGGACAGTCTCAGAAGTTACTATAGCAACTTTGGTGTGTCTGACTCAAACCCTCTAGTGCCACCAACAGTCCAAAAATCCACTTATGTTCATGCTCATAACTTCTGACCCATCAGTCCTAGAAACTAAATTCTTGTTTCCTCTGAATCCTTGGCTCATGATGATTCAAATGCACACATTAATGTCATTTGTGTCATGCACATCTTTCCGCCATTTTGAATTTTCCGTAAAACCTACTTTTTCGAACTCCTCCTAGAGCGTTTGTCCGATTTGCATGTCCTTTGGTATCTAGCATCTAGAGACACCCCAGACAAAAAGTTATCAAAAGCTTTTTGATAGACCAATGCGTTCTCGTATACCGTGACAACATATACGGCGGCGAGCACGCCAAAACGGACGTGAGGCCGTATCTTCGCAACATTTCGTCACAGCGCCACCTAGTGGTCACGAGATTCAAAAAATGCCTATTTTTGCTTATAACTACTTCAAACTTGAGTCTAAAATCATGAAGTTGGTCTTGTTAGATTCCTTGAGGCATGCCGAGTCAAACGATATCAAACGGTTTTCGGTCGGCCATTTTGAATTTTCCCATTAAGTTCAGTATTTCACAAACAGAATGGCGTATTGCTACGAAATTTGGCATGGTTCATCAGAGACATGTTCTGAGCGCACATATAAATCTTTAGGACGGCGCCACCTAGTGGTCAGGATATGTAAAGAAATTGTTTAAAATCTTTATTTCATTTGATTAAATTGCCACACTGACATGAGACTTCACTCTATTGATTCCTTGGCTCGTGCTGAGTCCGACTGTACCAAATATGTCTGAGTCAAACCTACTTCCTGTCGGCCATTTTGAATTATATTGAACACGTACTTTTTCGAACTCCTCCTAGAGCGCTCGAGTGATTGGCTTGATTTTTGGTACGCATCATCTAGAGACACTCCAGACAAAAAGTTATCAAAAGCTTTTCGGTAGACCTATCCGTTGTCGTATAACGCATCAAAGAATGCGAGGGCGAGCACGCCAAAATGTGTTTGAGCCTGTATCTTCGCAAAACTTTTGCGTATTAATATGAGACTTGGTATATGTCATAACAGTGATGACCTGAGGGTGCATGCACCATTTCGTCACACTGCCCCCTACTGGTCACGAGATATAAAAAATGTCTATTTTTGCTTATAACTACTGCAAATTTGAATGTAAAATTATGAGACTGGTCTTGTTAGATTTCGTGAGGCATGGTGAGTCAAACGATACCAAATGGTTTTTGGTCGGCCATTTTGTGTGTCGGCCATTTTGAATTTTTTTTAAGTTCAAGTATTTCAGAAACGCAATTGCGTATTGTTATGAAACTTGGTATGGTTCATCAGCAACATGTTATCGTATTTACACCAAATTTGGTGGGTGTCATCACAATCAAGACCTGAGTCACAATTTATTTTTTGGTCAGTGCCCCCTAGTGGTCAAGTCATTTAAGGCTATATCTCTGCATCTCTTTATTGTATTTACACCAAATTTGGTGGGTGTCATCACAATCAAGACCTGAGTCACAATTTATTTTTTGGTCAGTGCCCCCTAGTGGTCAAGTCATTTAAGGCTATATCTCTGCATCTCTTTATTGTATTTACACCAAATTTGGTGGGTGTCATCACAATCAAGACCTGAGTCACAATTTATTGTTTGGTCAGTGCCCCCTAGTGGTCAAGTCATTTAAGGCTATATCTCCGTATCGCTTTATTGTATTTACACTAAATTTGGTATGTGTCATCACAGTCATGGCCTGAGGCACCATCTATTGTTTCGGCACAGTGCCACCTAGTGGTCTCAAGTTACAAAAAAAAGCAATTTTTTTCGTAAAACTAATGCAAACTTAGATCTTAAATCATGACAGTCATCAGGTATGAATCATTTTTTGCCATGTTTGGCTTGACCCCGGTATCGCTGCTTGCAGCTATATTTACATCTTGTTTTTGTCAGCTAAGGCAATTATTTTAAGTCAAGTCATTTGTATAATTTACTGATTTTGAAAGGATCATCCATGCTTTAATATCATCCTGCCTGGACTATTGAAATAGTCTCTATGTAGGTATTGGGCATAAGACCTTAGAGCAGGGTTCCTCAAATCTTACCCTGGAGGGCTGGAGCACTACAGAGTTTAGGTCCAACCCTAATCAAATTTACCCACCTGTGATTTTCTAGTGATCATGAAGACCTTGATTAGCTTGCTCAGGTGTGTTTGATCAGGGTTGAAGCTAAACTCTGAAGTGCTCCGGCCCTCCAGGGTAAGATTTGGGGAACCCTGCCTTAGAGGTTAACGCGGCTGCATGTTTATTAACGGGGACCTATATTGTATCCTGGGTTTCCTCATGCAAATTTATTCATGCTGCAATCTAGCATGGAAACTATGTGTAGCAGGATTAGGTGAGCTGTGATTGACAGCTACTGTCACCTATCAGGAAGGGGCAGTCCCTTTTTAAGCACTGATTGGCTGCTGCTCGGAATGCGTCATGTCCTCTGTTTCCCCCGGGAGTTTGCAGCAATAGCGACAGGTGAGAATTGTTAATGTGCTGTTCGTAGTTTTAATCTGTATGTTATTTAAAACTTAGTTTGTGTTGGTTTTAGCATGTTTGTCCAGCGTACTGGTGCCCTTGTGCTGTTGGTGGCTTAAATGACTGTGCACCCTCAGTTGGCTGTGGTTGACCTGTTGTAGGTTAAACAGTGCTGTAAAAGACGTTAATGTGTCTGGGGTGATGCCACTGTGCGGTAAGTGTCCAACCACAAATTGTAATGTTAGTGTATGACGTTTAGATTTTTAATATTATGTTTGTTTACTTTAGGGTTCTCCCTTTTGTTCTACGTGGTTTCCTCTGGTTGCTGCCTGTTTGAGTCTCGTGCTGTTTTATCGCACCGCTGTAACATTACATTATTGTCACTGTTGTAAACCGGACCGTCCACTGTCTGGTTTCTGACTTGAGTGTGTATTATCTTGAAGTGGAGGATTAGCGCACTGGAGCCGGCGTATGGACTTTGGTGTTTGCGCCATGACTTTCGTGTAGCTTCAGCTGCCAGTTTTCTTTGTTTGTTTTTGTTTCTATTGTAAAATTTGTATATTATTGTTTTGAATATGTATTTTGCTTAATATCCTTTCAGGAGCTGGGGTCCCCACGGGTGAGGGATATTGTGGTGGTGGTGGTACTGCTCAACGGTTCCCGTGTTACACATTTGAAGTGTATAAGTGTGTGTACATTGAGTTCACGGTGTGGTGTGCGAAAGTGTGCTTTTGGACAACTTGTGCCAGTGATCCCTCGAGTGGGTAACCTCAGCTCTGTAGGTTTGTGTATTATTTTAATTAGTTTATTATTTGTATTCCTTTCCACGCACTGCATTGTAGCAGTGAGCCTACATTGAAGTGTACCTTCAATTGTTTTGTATTTTTGTGTAACTTTGTGATTGTGATGTTTTATGTCATTTGTTTTATGTATTTACTGCAGTGAGACAGATTTGTTTTGAATAATGTTGTCTTCTGTGTATTTTACATCTAGCTCATTGACATGAACACAGAATATTGTGTAATAAAAATTTTATTTTTTTGTACTATACCCACGTTTTCTGCTCCCTTCACTTTTAAGAGGAACGAACCTGTGTGCCTTACCGCCTTTCTGGGTGTAAGGAATATTTCCGTGGGTGTAAGTCCTGGGGTGGCGTAGTCGGAATTTTATGCAAAGTCTTTCTTTCGTCACAAAGCTAAACTCTCACCCCCTCGTCATGCCACATATGGACCAATTTTGCCCCTGAAATAGGGAACTAATCACAGAACAGGGATGGGGCAGCAAGACGATGACGACGTCTATGGGACACAACGAAGCAGTATTGTTTATCCAACACAGCAGCAGACGCGAAGTTACTTTTGATGCAGCCTTAGATAGTGTTCTATGTAGTTGGCAGAAACCTGTTCACAATATACATATTGTATAAATATCTTTTATTGGCATGTGTGTTTCCATGGGTTCGACCTTTCGTTGCTAACACAGTTCTTTACCACTGAGCTTATTTCACTTAGAAAAAGTCATTTTACAGTTAGTATCTTTTCTTTTCATCATATTTCTTTGTGTCCCTGTTGCCCCAATCAACATTTCTTGTCTAATGGTCAAACCTTAATTTTGCTATTTCTATAGCATTGCTTTGTGATAATTCTGCACAGCTGAATATATGTGTTTTACCTCCAGCGATCATTAACAATAATAGGTCACTTATAAATTATTACATACAAAAAATAACGGCAGTTGTTAAGATTAATGTGGTTTGGAATTGGTAAAATGTGCCTGAAAAAATTTGCAATCAAATTATCCACATGCTGCTTAAAAATGATGCACACAATGTATCTGTATGACACACAAAAGTATTTGTATATTTATATACTCAATTTTAAGAGTTATGGAAAAGGCACAGTACATGTAAAGCTAAAACAAAGTCCCAGGTACGCCAGCCTTGGGTTTCATACACATCCTTGAAACCTAAGCATAAGTTTGTTATATTAAAATATAAAATACATTAATTAACTTAATCTACTAATATTTTTACATTTTACTAACACCTGCTGTTATGGTCAGCCCAAAACCACAAAAAAGATGGAGACCATAAACGTAAAATAAAGTTAATTTCACAATTCTAGGGGATTACAATTAAAATTAGCACATCAGTAAATTAATTTCAAAGGGCAGATCCAAAAACGTAGCGAGATAAAATGCAGGCATCATGGGATGCCCTTACTAAAAAAAAATATATTTCAGTATATTGGAAAATATCATGTAATATATTATGCAACATATTACCATATATGGGATTTAGTATTTATATTTTCCAAAATATTGAAATATATGCATAAACCATACATGTATATATGAGACAAAATATATTGCAATCAAGAACAGAAAGGGCACTGTATTTTTTACATGTAATAGTTTGTCTTTATATGCTTTGATATATTGCAATATATGCATGAAACATACATTTATATATGATACAAAATATATTGCAATCAAGAACAAAAAGGGCACTATATTATATATATATATATATATATATATATATATATATATATATATATATATTAGGGCTGTCAAAAGATTAATCGCGATTAATTGCATCCAAAATAGAAGTTTGTGTTTACATAACATATGTGTGTGTACTGTGTATAATTATTATTTATATATAAAAACACACCCAATCATGTATATATTTAAGAAAAATGTTTTATATTTACATATAAAATATTTATATTTATATATAATATAAATTATAGAAATGTATATACAGTATTTAAATGCAAATATTTCTTAAATATATACATGAATGTGTGTGTATTTATATATACATATGATGTCAGCAGGCTCCAAGGAAACTTCAAGTTTTAAAAGGTATATAAGTTTTCAGAGCTGGTGCTTTTCAGTTTTTATTGCATCTCTGAGAGATTTTTGTGAACAAGAGGGGCAGCAGGAGGAGGGAGAGAGTAATCCTTGTTGTTCTGCTCCACAGATGCTGTTTCCTATAAGGCCAAGGAAGCTGATGTCAGAAAATCTATCAACAGTAGAATCTGCGAGCTAATGGCATTAAGACACCAGGTGAAGAGCAAAAGCATGGGTATGTAAGTCAGTGAAG
This sequence comes from Misgurnus anguillicaudatus, assembly GCF_027580225.2. Classification (NCBI taxonomy): domain Eukaryota; kingdom Metazoa; phylum Chordata; class Actinopteri; order Cypriniformes; family Cobitidae; genus Misgurnus; species Misgurnus anguillicaudatus. The sequence goes on along the minus strand of NC_073342.2, from coordinate 7,980,684 downwards.
AAACAAGGTGGACTCCTAACCAGGATAATGGACTGTTCTTTTGGCATTTTTTTTTTTTTTTTTTGCTTTTTCACGGTTCCCAAAACTTCTTGAAAGTTTGTTTATTATTTATTTGTTCATTATTGTCTGTGCATTTTGTTTATTGATATTGTCTTTATTGATATTGTCTTTATATTGTATAATGGCACTGCTGAAATTTTGAAATAATTTAAGTTGCTTCAATTTATATTTTGTATATTTTTTTGTTTAATGGCACTCTTTTAAAATGTAATTTATGTAAATGCAATGCAACACATTTATGTAATGTAATGTAAAGCCAATCACATTTCCTTTGACTGACCATATGCAAAACCTCTTGTGGTTTTAATAGGCCTATAGAGCTCTGTACCTCAAATTGGGTTTAGTATCTGTGCCTGATTAAAAGAAAATAAAGGTGGCTTTTGATAGATTACCCATCAGTCTGTGTTAATATGTGGTGTAAATGTTTGTATATTGCAGGTTGCATATTTAAGTATTTATATATTTTAGATGTTTCATGTACATATACTGTATATATCCCAAATATATTCATACATTGTATGTGCATGTTCTCATATATGTACACATATTGTGCATACATTTACAATAAATATGTACATATATTTCCATCTAATTTTAAATATATGCAAAATGTATTCCACAATATATCAAACACATAGCTACATATATATTTCCATATAGTTGTACATATATTTGAAATATATTCTACCATATAGTAAACATACATGTGACACTATATCTGTACATATATTGTTAATACATGTTCCCATATATGCACATATATTTCACATATTTTCCATCTAGTTTTACATATATGTAAAATGTATTCCACAAGATATCGAACACATATCTACATATATATTTCCATATAGTTGTACATATATTTGAAATATATTCTACCATATAGTAAACATAAATGTGACACTATATCTGTACATATATTTTTAATACATATTCCCATATATGCACATATATTTCCCATATTATTTTTACATATATTTAAAATGTATTCCACAATATATCGAACACATATCTACATATATTTCATGTATATTTCCATATAATTTTACATATATTTGAAATATATTCTACCATATAGTAAACATATATGTGAAACTATATCTCTACATATATTGTTAATACATTTTCGCATATAAATCAAAATACAATTTGCAGATATTTATAAATATAATATTGCATATATTTTTTAATATATAAACACATATATTATATCCATGTACAATATATTGAAAGTGGCAATAATTTGTATATTTTGCAATATACTGCAATATATTACACATATATAGAATATATGTACCATCAATATATTATTCCTTGTATTGCCAATGTATAATATATTGGAAAATGGAAAGTAAAATAATATATTGCAATATATTACAATATATTTCAAGTAATATATTGGTAAATATATTTTCCTTTCGTAAGGGTGATGTCACTTCCCCGCTTTGGACCACATTTTTTTTATTTATTACTTTTTTATTTCTGCATCCCGACTTGAAGGTGTTTCCCATTTCTCCTGTCACCTAAAACAGATCACAGAAACAAAAAACCCCACACCTTTACACCATAAATCTCTCTGACACCAACATGCAAATAAGGTGAGAACTGACCTTTCATTTTGTCCAAGTTTGTCCACAAAAGAGCTCCCGCAGGTGATGTCATGCAGCATAAACTCTACGCTTTTGGTAGGCAATCGAAGAGCGCTGTAGCATTGGTATTTATAGTGGTTGAACAATAATTTTAAACCAGACTGTTTATACCTTACAATCCTTACTATGCTCTCATGTTGTTATCAATTAGTTTTATGTTTAACAGTAACCCTGAAATGACCTAAAACCTCTACACACAAATAAGGAGGAAATGAAATATGAAAATAACTTTTAAGGGAAATAACCGACTGATGTGATGTGCTGAAGAGCAGATATCATATAATCACATATGCAGATACAGACAGAGACACAGCAGATTCAAGAGAGAAACACAACAACATCAAAAGTAAGGACAACTTACATTCTCATTCAAATTATACTTTTGGCATGTCACTGTTGTGATTGCTAAAAATACTTCTCCTAAACTGTGTTAAAATTGTTTTTGTTTAGAAAGAATATTGTTTATGTTGGCATGAGAAATATGGTTAATTCCAGTTAAGATGACTTGCAGTATGTGTCACAAGCCCCTCTACAATGCTCCTGAGCGGTCACACATTCCACTTATAGACCCCTTCAAGTTTTGTAAACATTGAATGACTATCGGGTGCGCGCACAACATGGGGTCAAACTGTTCATACCATTTAGGCTGTCTAGTTTAATCTAACAGCGCTGAAAAATGATGACTTACCTGAAATGAAGTGAGCCCTACAAACACAAGCCTCTTTTATCATTGCATTGTCCCAGTCTGCACATTTAATTGCGTGCAGCCACAGATGTTGTATTTTTTGTTTTTGAGATTCTGCAGGAATCCCGAAAAACTTAACGGCAGACCTGGTGCGATTTTAAAAGCCCACGACGCAATTAGGCATTTTTGACGATACCGAATAATACGCAACTCAATCTGTTGTAATGACTTTTCTGACCCCGACATGCACAGTGGGAAACGCCTGTGACGTGAACCGTGAATGGTCTATTACCCCTAACCTGTGGGTCATTACTCTGGCCAATAAATTTCAGACTCTCGTACTAACTCTTTGTGAAGTAATATGTGCGTTGATGATGTGCTGCGACAACGGCCTGAAGAATGCAATGCAATGCATTTAAACAATTTGTCCGCCTTTCATCTGTGCTGCAGGCGCCTCACGATCACATGTGTGCCATCAAAGTACCATGAGAGCAAAACGAGACCAGCCATATAGGACAGGTGCTTAATGACAATACACTATTTTATTTGCCAGATTCTCTGAGAACATTAATTACATGCATTTTAGGTTTATCCTGACACCTCTAGCTCCACTAATGCTCATAAAATTCATAGTTTTTATAACAGTAAACTCTGATCATAACCTTATTATTTTATACAGGGCTATTATAAAAGTGAAAAGATTATAGATCATCATAGGTATTCAATAATATATGCTTATCTGTAACTTTATTTTTGTTTTATTTTATTTCCTACAATATAAACCAGCACACAACCTATTCAGTGTAAATTGTTTCTTGGTGCTAAATCGTTTGCATATCTTACAAATATTACATATAATCCACTTCATCTGATAGAAAGGCAAACAGCAAGTGTCTGTCTTGACAGCCGTCCTTTTACTCCTTTTCCCGCCAGCTTTTGCCAGCTGGTTGCAGGCTTTATTTTTACAGAAACATACTGAGCGTGTACCTAAGTTTTGGTGCCTGCTGCCGACCCCTGTTTACTCTTTATGCTCTTGTCTTGCCTTACATATATCTCATTGCCCTGCCTGATATATTGGTTGTTTACTGCGCTGCCAATAAAACTGCATATACACTGTAAAACATTTCAAGTTGGTTAAACTTAGAAACGAAAGTTCACCTGCTGCCTTACAAATCGAAGTAGAATGAACTTGAAGATATGCTTTGCTTCAACTCACAGAGATATGTTTTACATGGTGTTAAACTAATAATCATTTCTTGTTTCAACTTCATCCTCGTAGTTGAAACAACTAGCTAAGTTACATCATCAGTTCAATAAAACTCACTTTATCACTTGATCTCAACTCAAAGAGTTATGTTTTAAACGGGGTTAGATTAATAATCATTTGTTGTTTCAACTTCATACTTGTAGTTAAAACAACTAGCTAGGTTTCATTAACAGTTTAATTCATCATCTTGACTAATAATACTCACACTGAAATAAACTTGCAAATTATTAGCTCGAAAACTATTTATTTGCACAAGAACAATTTGTAACATTGGCTTGGAAAAGCATTTTTGGTAAAAATGAATTTTACAAATGTTTATTAAAAACAAATTTCATTGAAATATTATATGGGTTTCTTTATTGTTTTTAAACTGTGAAATCAACACCATAGTTGTAATAATAGATACAGGTATGTGTAATGTTTCTTTTACTGATAAAAACTCAAATATGATAAAAATAGTTTTGCACTGTTCATTTTCAAATTATTATTATTATTTTAAAAGCCACATATTTTAGTGTTAGTTTTTTTTAAAGAACAATTAATGCAATATAACTATCCCCAAACCTTTTTTGTTAATACCCAGTCGCTAAGAAAGTCGGTAACACTTTATTATAATGTTCATGACTTAACATTAGTTAATGCATCAACCAACATGAACAAACCATGAGCAACACATTTGTTACAGCATTTATTCATCTTTGTTAATGTTAGTTAATAGAAATAAAGCTGTTCATTGTTTGTTCATGTTATTTCACGGTGCATTAACTAACGTTAACCAAATTTTAATAAAGTATTAGTAATTGTTGAAATTAACATTAATAAAGATTAATAAATGCTGCACTTCATGTGCAGTTCATCATTAGTTCATGTTAACTAATGCAGTTAACTAATGTTAACTAATGAACATTATAATAAAGTGTTACCAGAAAGTCTTTTACAAAATAAACCGATGGACCTTGGAAACAGTCAACATTTCACATCAGCTAGTTTGTCTAGTATTTAACACCATTGGAAATGACCATTACTGTTCCATCCCTGGCATAGGCATCATTTGCAGCGCTCAACTGAAGTTCAACATCATGAGAGAAATCAGGAATAACAAAAGGATCAGGCCATTCCACTGATGAGGCACTAGTAGTAACTGTAATGCAAAGTCAGAAACCGAAACAGAAGCTGTCAACAAAACTTTCAGTGTCACTCGATCTGATGGTAGATCTTTAATATCGGTGAAATTGCAGTGCTCATTTCCAAAGTCTGGATCCTCGAAGTGTAGAAGAAAGTTTCCTTGCAAGCCCAGAATGATGGACCATGTCACACATAGCTCCTTGACTGACTCAGGAACACTCTCTAGGGTGACACACCTTATTTCTTGAGATGACACAATAACTCTGAGAGGTATCTTAATGCACCAACTGCTGTAGAAGTGTGAAAAAAGAGACTAAAGTTAGAAAAAGCAGCCTAGGCTTAGCTTATGAAATTGTACTACGAGTGAAGAACTGCTAAGTCTAAAGAATAAGCACCAAGTTGATAGCATTAGGCCAACATTGTTTTTACAATACCTTATGTTAACTTGAACGTCGTCAAAGTGATGGGCAGCTCTTCTTCAAAAGCAAGCGGACTAGAAAAAAAACATGAAATTGTATGAGTGAAGAACTGCACAGTTTACAGTAAATGTATTAAGTTGATAGTATTAGGCAAACATTGTTTTTACAATACCTTATGTTAACTTGAACGTCGTCAAAGTGATGGGCAGCTCTTCTTCAAAAGCAAGCGGACTAGAAAAAAAACATGAAATTGTATGAGTGAAGAACTGCACAGTTTACAGTAAATGTATTAAGTTGATAGTATTAGGCAACATTGCTTTTACAATACCTTATGTTAACTTGAACGTCGTCAATGTGATGGGCAGCTCTTCTTCAAAAGCAAGCGGACTAGAAAAAAAACATGAAATTGTATGAGTGAAGAACTGCACAGTTTACAGTAAATGTATTAAGTTGATAGTATTAGGCAACATTGCTTTTACAATACCTTATGTTAACTTGAACGTCGTCAATGTGATGGGCGGCCGCAAAGATGCAGAGTAACAAACAAGACAAAGTAATAAAAGCAGATTAGGAAAAAAAACATGAAATTGTATGAGTGAAGAACTGCACAGTTTACAGTAAATGTATTAGGTTGATAGTATTAGGCCAACATTGTTTTTACAATACCTTATGTTAACTTGAACGTCGTCAAAGTGATGGGCAGCTCTTCTTCAAAAGCAAGCGGACTAGAAAAAAAACATGAAATTGTATGAGTGAAGAACTGCACAGTTTACAGTAAATGTATTAAGTTGATAGTATTAGGCAAACATTGTTTTTACAATACCTTATGTTAACTTGAACGTCGTCAAAGTGATGGGCAGCTCTTCTTCAAAAGCAAGCGGACTAGAAAAAAAACATGAAATTGTATGAGTGAAGAACTGCACAGTTTACAGTAAATGTATTAAGTTGATAGTATTAGGCAACATTGCTTTTACAATACCTTATGTTAACTTGAACGTCGTCTATGTGATGGGCGGCCGCAAAGATTCAGAGTAACAAAACAAGACAAAGTAATAAAAGCAGATTACGAAAAAAACATGAAAGTGTATGAGTAATGAACTGCACAGTTTACAGTAAATGTATTAAGTTGATAGTATTAGTCAACATTGGTTTTACAATACCTTATGTGAACTTGAACGTCGTCAAAGTGATGGGCGGCCGCAAAGATGCAGAGTAACAAACAAGACAAAGTAATAAAAGCAGATTAGGAAAAAAAACATGAAATTGTATGAGTAAAGAACTGCACAGTTTACAGTAAATGTATTAAGTTGATAGTATTAGGTAAAATTGCGTTTACAATACCTTATGTTAACTTGAATGTCCATAAAGTGATGGGCAGCTCTTCTTCAATAGCTTATCAGCCACAAGATGCAGAGTGACAAAACGAGACTGTAAAAAGTAAAAACAGACTTTTGTGGTTAAAATGTTTAAAGGAACACGCCCACATTTTGGGAATTTAGCTTATTCACCGTATCCCCCAGAGTTAGATAAGTCCATGCATGCCTCTCTCATCTCCGTGCGTGCTGTGACTCTGTCTGACGCAGCCCCCGCTAGCTTAGCTTAGCACAAAGACTGGAAATGCATGGCTCCAGCTAGTATACTGCTCCCAATAAGTGACAAAATAACGCGATCATTTTCCTATTTATGTGTTGTGATTTGTATAGTCAAACCGTGTACAAATAACAAGGTGATATGAGACACAGCGATCTTTTAACAGTATACATACTAAGAACTATATTCTCTGAAGACGAAGCACTGCCGCATGGGCGGAGTGATCTGCTCGCAGCACATGAGAAGCCCCTGGTGAGGAGCAAAGAGTTCGGTCAGAGTTGTGCAAATCACTCCGCCCATGCGGCAGTGCTTTGTCTTCAGAGAATATAGTTCTCAGTATGTATACTGTTAAAAGATCGCTGTGTCTCATATCACCTTGTTATTTGTACACGGTTTGACTATACAAACCACAACACATAAATAGGAAAATGATCGCGTTATTTTGTCACTTATTGGGAGCAGTATACTAGCTGGAGCCATGCATTTCCAGTCTTTGTGCTAAGCTAAGCTAGCGGGGGCTGCGTCAGACAGAGTTACAGCACGCACGGAGATGAGAGAGGTATGTATGGACTTATCTAACTCTGGGGGATACGGTGAATAAGCTAAATTCCCAAAATGTGGGCGTGTTCCTTTAAAAATCACTTGAGTGTTAACATTTGCAAGACTTTAATACATGCAAATGACAAACTTTGTATAGATATTAATCTGCGAATCGCATGGGAGCCGAACCGTGGGTCGTGATCTATTTTTTTTACAGTCTATGGTCGTCTGTGATCCGGTAACTTACACCACTGTAATCGCTATGATCAAAATACTTAGTACTCTTGTACAAAATACCAAAAATACGACATACAGATTATAAAACGGTAAAAATCATGCAAATACCTGTTATTTATGACAAGATAGGGAGGCAGTTTTTAATCATATGGTATCATGTATGTTCAGCAAACACGTGCGTCCTACTTGTAAATCCAGAAACACAGATAGCACGAACAGCATTTAAAGCCACTGATTAGATCGCAATAATCAAAGAAAAAAAGATTAACTATACGCAACACAGCTGTTACCATCAACAACATGTAAGGGGATTCTCTGGCGAGAGGTTGCACACCTATGCGCGTGCGCAGTAGCCTAAATGGCTGCCCTGCGAGACTTAAACACATAATTCTGTGGAAACGAACAGAGATTGTGTCCACTTGTTAAGTGACTGAGAGATATAAATCTATTTAAAGGTTTTTTATGGCCTTTATGTCAGACGAACAGATCCTCGAACACTTATTAGACACTATTTGCGTTCATTTCAAAGCATATTCCCCTCGTGCCCTTAATCGCACGACGAGGATAAAAATCCCTCAAGCACCACAATAATACAACATTACCCGTTTCTTAAATGCTTAACTTTAGTCATATTAAAAACGTACCATGTAAACATATTGAAAGTAAACGAAGACTCAGCCCGTGATTAATTCACATTGACAGTGAATAAACAAATCTGTTAAGCTAACTGTTAAAATGTTAAACTGTAAGCTATATTTATAATCGAAATAATCGATATAACGTTACGCACAACCAATTGAAATATCCAAAATTGTCCCCATGGTGTATTAAACTCTTTTAACATTTGATGCTTCGATGTGAAAGCAGAGAAATATCCTGACGACGACGCATTCGCAAAGCAGGCTCGATGTCTGCATATTTTCTTTACTTTAAACGCAATATTTTTATCTAAAACTGTATAAAGGGCATCTTTATTACATCAAGACAAAAAAAATCATACATACCTCCTTTGCAGCCTTGCAAAAAAATGTATTATTCGTCATTTCAGATGAGCGCTGTGTCTGAGGTAAAGTTAACTGAAATTTTCCCGGTCTTTTCTGGACACGACCCCTCCCTCTCGTTGTGATTCATAACTTACAGAAGTTAGTTAAATGAACATTCACATCACAGAGACAACTCACAAGTAGTTAAGACAATATGTAACTTTAAGTTTAACTTAGTGAAAACTTACAGACTTGAGTTGAATATCTAAAACTTGCTGTGTGTAGTAGAACTAAATAGCAAATGTTAGTACACATAACTTAATGAGGCTATAATGTTTTACAGTGTATGGATCCAACCTCGTCTCAAGCCTTCTGTTACAATCTTGATGAATGTCTGTTCTTAACTTTAGTGGTTAAATAAACTTGGAAGGTCATTCATTTTGTTCAGAAGAGTCTGATTTTTTTGTATGTTTAACCCTTTAGAAATGTCACAAACGCTATATTTCAGACTTCTCATTGGTAGGCACGTTTTTTTGATTTATATTTTGTTTAAAATGTAATAAGATTTGACTCTGTTTTAATAAAGAATCAAATTCTCTCTTTAATAGCTCTCTGTTCATTATCTGAATGCATTGCTCACCGCTATCACCATATAAACATGAGTACAAACTGGAATGAAGCTCAGAGTTACTGCAGAAAAAACTATACTGATCTGGCCACAGTCGACAGCATGAACGACATGAAACAGCTGATTAGTCAAGTAAATAACAGTGGGAATATTGGCGTCTGGATTTTATACTGAATAATACAGGTGTTTATAAATGGAAGTGGTCTATGGGTGATCCTGTAAACTATACAAACTGGGAAACAAGCATTGGGGCTAATGGTAATTGTGCATTTACGATAAGTGGAATATGGCGTCATTGTAGTTGTGATACGAACTTTACATTCATTTGCTACAATGGTGAGTGCAGCTTCCTAAAATTACAACAAACCTTCACTAAACAAAACACATTATATGTCAAATTTTCATGACAACAATAGACAATAAAGACACAGAAATAGCATGTGAGTCACAGTCGATAAACTACACGTGTTTAAGAAGCATTAAGTTCAGCTTATTCTCTGACCTTTACCACTACACATTAAAATGGGATCTTAAAAACTTTAGTTTAATCCTTAAAACCAAAGTTCACCATGTGTATTTGTTAAAACATGTGTCTAAAAAACTGTACATACTGCACATACTGTAAAAACTGACTGACTGAGAGAAATACAAACAGAGACAGAAAGACAATAGCTCATAACTTTTGTAATAAAGAGTGTCTGAAGATTGACTCTAAGAGTAGTAATACGTTATATTCTTTATTTTCTTCCTTAAACAGAGACAATCAAAGGATTCATCTATGAAACTTCTAATAAAACGTGGAGAGATGCTCAGAGTTTCTGCAGACAGAATCATACTGATCTGGTGAGTGTGAGGAACCAGAATGAGATTGAACAGATTCAGAAGATCATTAATGACAGTCAGATATCTGTCAGGATCGGTCTGTTCAGTGATTCATGGGAGTGGTCAGATAAGAGTGACTCCACCTTCAGATACTGGATGTCTGGTAAACCCAATAATGGTGCCGGTGAAATATGTACAGAAGTTCAAATAAATAATCAGGGTCAATGGAATGATGAAGTTTGTAGTCACTCTCAGACTTTTGTGTGTCATGAAAGTGAGTAATAAATATCAGTGTTTCTTTATGTCAAAGCTTTCTTCATTATCAGAATTAAATCAGATTCATACACAGTATTTCCTTTTATGTTTGTGTGTGACTGATGTCATTGTGGTTTATTGTGTGTTCAGATAAGCTGGTATTGATCAATAAGAGTCTGAGCTGGTCTGATGCTCTGAGTTACTGTAGACAGAATCATGTGGATTTGGTTTCGGTTGATTCAGAAAAGATTCAACGCAGGGTGTCAGGATTGCTTAAACAGGCCTCTACTCCAGAGGTGTGGTTGGGGTTACGTCACTCCTGTGCTCTGGGCGTTTGGTTCTGGATGAATGGACAGATGGTTTGCTATCAGAATTGGGTGAACAGTACAGTAGATAAGAGCTGTGACACTGTGAGATCTGGAGCAGTTCAGTCTGGAGGAGTTCAGCGCTGGATCAGCCTTCCTCAAACTGAACTACGCAACTTCATCTGCACTAGATATGAAGAATGAAATCATCTATGTCTTACTGTTATATACAACTATTAGTTATTTTTCATACTTTTTTAAATTGTTTGACAATGTGGGAATTTGAAGGTTTATTATAGATTAAATAGAACTGTCATTGTCTGAAACAAATGTAATGTATACTATCTTTGGGGATAAAACTTTTCAGTGGTAAATAACTTTCTGATGTAATCCATAGCATACAACTCAGCATGCCTTCTGTCCAATATTTACCCAGCATTGGGTTAAAAATAACTCAGAAGAATTTAGTGTGAAAATAAAATAAAGGTTTGTTTGTTTCTTGTATGTGTTTGACTGATGTTAAATAGTGTAAGATAATATCAGTTCAAAAGAAACTTCTCTACAAACAGTGTTCTCTTTTCCATTTCCGGACATCATACTTTAACAAATTCCTCCTTGGTCTACCTTATATAAAGGCCTTTGTGATGCTAAATTGCGGAGATTTTGACTTTTTGTTGGAGGGTGTGTCTGTAGCGGCCTGACAAATGTTGGCGTTTTACCATGAAACAGGCTGTTGAAACAATGACTTACAAAGTGTGACCTGCCTCAGACGTCACAGGTTTGATAATGGTCCTGACCTGCACACATCAACATGGCAATATTCAGTTACAGTCATAACACCACCTGCTGGCAATGTGAGAAGGCGTGCTTTATATTAACTTAAACATACAGTGTTTAATCTGTGCCATTATTAATTTTTTGTAAGAGTTGAGAACTGAAGGCATTTATGTGCCACTATTCAGTTTTAAGAATTAATCTATAGCGATAGAATCCCCATCCCCCTTAGTTACCACCCATTGTTCATTTGACTTGCCTTAGAACAAATGTATACATCCTTGTTGATCTGGACATTAAGTGACATTTTGCTCTGTCTTGTTTGGGCTTAGAAAATGGAATACAATATTAATACATTTATAATACATTTTATTGCCCATCCTCCCAAAATACCTGGGATAAGTGTTACAAGTACCCCAGCCACATAGTTTTACCGTTATGGCAGCATAAACACAATTAAATCGATGTAAGCTTATGATCTTACAGTACATTGCTTTTCTGTGGCGCTGAAACACGCAGTTGTACGAGTTCCGGTCCAAGTGCAACTGATACTCAACTGACATTGGCTCATCTGCGTTTGAGGGGTGGGGCTTAGAGATAGGTCAAATGCACTACCTGCTACAGAAAGGAGGTGTGGCACATTAAAATACCATCAATATACCTAACGTATACAAATGCATATCCCTACTGGTCAAACGGTGTGATGGGGTACATGCAGGTATCCCGAGAGGCTGGGAGATGTTGTGTATTTTTTACCCATTCCCAAGCCACATCTCAACCAAGATAAGTGTCTGCTCTGGATTAAGTTATGCGGTAGACCACAACACCAACTAAACGCTGATAAATTAAACAAGGATGTCTACATCTACTCTAAGCTAAGTCAACAACAACGTATTTGAATGTTCATGTAAGGAATGCTCAGGAATACTGGGATCCATTTTGCGGTGTTTATTTAAAACAAACCAATCAAGCAAACAAATCAAAACGTGAGGCAGAAGAGTAGTCAGGTATACAGGCAGGCAGATCAAAACACAGATAGACAGTCCAATCCAGGCAAACAAAGCAAAGGGGCAAATCCAAAAGGCAGATAAACAGATAAACAGACAAATGGTCACAACGATAGGCAGTCAGAAATCACAATCAGAATAACGCTCGGTACGCAGGTAAACTGGCAATACTTCGCGCTAGCCCTAGGCTAGCTTGAATCTTAAATAGCAACAAACAGGAAACAGTCAGAGAAGCAGAGGGCGGCGCCATGTCAGTACTCCGGGGAGGGCTCCCTCTGGCGGCGTGGCGGTATGGACGTTACAGAATCCCCCCCTCTAGGAGCGCCTCCTGGCGCTCTACGGGGCCTTCCTCTAGGGCGTGGTGCAGGACGGTCAGGTCTGGCTCGATGGAACTCCTCGATGAGGTTGGGATCCAGAATGTCGTCCGAGGCTACCCAGGACCTTTCCTCAGGGCCATAGCCCTCCCAATCGACCAGATACTGGAGACGACCCCCGCGCCGCCTCGAGTCCAACAACTCCCTCACGGCGTATGCCGGTTCCCCGGCAACGTCGAGAGGGGGAGGTGGCTCAGGAGGCTCGGCGTTGGGGTCGTACTCAGCATGGTAAGGTTTTAGCAGGGAAACATGAAAAGAGGGAGAAATACGATAATTAACAGGCAGCTCTAACTGGTATGTAACATCATTGATTTGTCTTATTATTCCGAAAGGTCCTACGTACCTCGGACTTAGTTTCTTAGACGGGAGCTGAAGTTTCAGATCCCGGGTGGAGAGCCAGACCCTCTGACCAGGCTGGTACGGGGGATGAGGACGTCTGTGACGGTTGGCATGGAATTCTTGGTTGCGGATCGCCCTCTGGAGTCTAACATGAGCGCTTTCCCAAACCTCTCCACTCCTCCTCATCCAGTCGTCAACGGCTGGAACATCCGAAGGCTCTCCTGACCAAGGGAACATGGGGGGTTGATAGCCGAGTACGCACTGGAAGGGGGTGAGATTGGTGGAGGAGTGTCTCAATGAGTTCTGTGCATTCTCGGCCCAGGGAAGGAATTCTGACCAGCGGTGTTGTTCTCGGGTACAATAGGACCTCAGGTAGCGTCCAATCTCTTGATTTAACCTTTCAACTTGGCCATTAGACTGGGGATGATAACCAGATGTTAAGCTTACATTTATGTCCAGATTATTACAAAATGCTTTCCAAACCTGTGAGGTGAACTGGGTCCCACGGTCAGAGACGATGTCTTCGGGTATTCCATAGTTCCTGAACACATGATGAAACATAGCTTCGGCGGTCTCCATGGCAGTGGGTAAGCCTTTGAGGGGTATAAGGCGGCAGGATTTAGAAAATCTATCAATAATGACTAGGATGGCTGTATAATTATTAGAACGTGGCAGATCAGTGATGAAGTCAATGCTGAGATGGGACCAGGGGCGTTGAGGTATGGGTAAGGGTTTAAGAAGACCGGAGGGCAAATCTTTAGGAGTTTTGGATTGAGCACACACTCTACAGGATTTCACAAATTGGGCTACATCATGATTCAGGGTGGGCCACCAGAAGGATGTTTGGACTAAAGCTGTGGTGCGGGTAATACCTGGGTGTCCTGAGCTGAGTGAGGTGTGTACCCATTGCATAATTCGGGGCCGCAGTGTTAGGGGAACGTAAGTTCTCTCAGGTGGGCATTCAGGCGGAACAGGGTCATTCAAGTGTTCTTGGGTGATTTCCTGCATGATATCCCACGCTATAGGAGCAATGATAAGAGAAGGTGGTATGATAGGGACAGGTGAACGGTCAACAGGAGTGGGTTCGTGGTATCTGGACAGAGCATCAGCTTTACCATTCTTGTGACCGGGTCTGTAGGTGATTGAAAAATTGAAACGGGTGAAGAAAAGTGACCATCTTGCCTGGCGTGCATTCAATCTCTGAGCTCCCTTCACGTACTCGAGGTTTTTATGATCCGTCAGAATGACAATATGATGCTTCGCACCCTCAAGCCAATGCCTCCATTCCTCCAGGGCTACCTTAATCGAAAGAAGTTCCTTGTTGCCTATATCGTAGTTTCTCTCTGCCTGGGTGAGTTTTCTGGAATAGTAAGCACAAGGGTATACCTTATTTTCTGGACCGTGACGTTGCGACAGAACAGCTCCTACTCCAGTATCCGACGCGTCGACCTCCACGATGAACTGCTTTTCAGGGTCAGGATGTTTCAGGATCGGGGCGGTGGTGAAACAGGTTTTTAGCTTCTGAAAGGCTTGCTCAGCTTGTGAGTTCCACAGGAGTTTTTTGGGTTTACCTTTCAGTAGGGATGTCAGGGGAGCTGCTACAGTACTGTAGTTGCGGATAAATCGACGGTAGAAGTTTGCAAATCCAAGGAAACGCTGCAAATCCTTAACAGTACGGGGTGGAGGCCATTCGGTGACTGCCTTGACTTTGGTGGTGTCCATCTCCACACCCTGGGAACTAATATTATAGCCCAGGAAGTTAGTTTTCATGACATGAAACTCACATTTCTCTGCTTTGACATATAACTTGTTCTGGAGGAGACGAGACAGGACTTCTTTAACATGGCAGACATGGTCTTCCATAGTATTGGAATAAATCAAGATATCGTCAATGTAAGCAATAACATACTGGTTCAGGAGGTCCCGGAACACTTCATTGATGAATGACTGGAAGACGGCGGGAGAGTTAGATAGACCATACGGCATCACGAGGTATTCATAGTGCCCTCTAGTGGTGTGGAATGCAGTCTTCCATTCATCACCTTCACGGATACGAACCAGATTGTAGGCACTACGTAAGTCCAGTTTGGTATAAATCCTTGCTTCCCTCAATTGTTCTAGGGCAGAAGGTACAAGAGGTAAAGGGTAGGGAAATTTAACAGTGATATTGTTCAAACCTCTATAGTCGATGCAAGGTCTTAAGCCACCATCCTTCTTCTCTACGAAAAAGAAGCCAGCTGCAGCAGGGGATGTAGAGATCCGAATAAAGCCGTTTTGTAGCGCTTCAGTGATGTAATCTTCCATGGCTCGGGTTTCAGGTTGAGACAGGGGATAAACTTTACATTTGGGAGGCATAGCATTAGGTAGAAGTTCAATAGCACAATCCCAAGGTCTATGTGGTGGTAATTCGGTTGCTTTGACTTTGCTAAAAACTTCTGCATATTCAGAGTAGACATCAGGAATCATAACATTCTTACCAGTAGGGCTTTCAACATTGGTAGACAGACAGGGTTTGTGCTTCATATGGTTAATGCAGGTTTTCATACAGCGAGATGACCATTGTAGAATCTCTCCGGTTCTCCAGTTTATCTTAGGATCGTGTGCGACAAGCCAGGGGTGTCCCAATATGATGTCATAACGGGGTGAAGAGATCACATACAAGGTAATAGTTTCAAGATGAAGTAGACCAACTTGAAGAGTGAGGGGAACAGTCTGGTGAGTAATACCTTTGCCGATGGGTACATTGTTGACGGCAGAAATGCTTAATGGAGGTTGGCATGGGATGACAGGAATGAGAAATTTATTGACAACATCTTCATTAATGAAGTTTAGTGCAGAGCCAGAGTCAATTAATGCTGTGAATGACATGGTTATATTATCGTGGATGATCGTTACTGGTTGTGAACACATATCATAACAAGAAGGGAGGTTAAAGAATTGGTTTACTGTGTTGGTGTTGCGAGGTTTCTTAGATGGGCAGTTATCGATACGATGTCCAGGTTTCCCACAATAGAAACACAAGTTGTGCTCACGACGTCGTTGTCGTTCTGCCATGGTCAAAGGAGCGAACCCCATCTGCATTGGTTCTACAATGTCGTCATTATTTACAGCGGTATGGAACACTTTACTGGTGGCATATACAGGCCTAGTGGAAGTTTTCAGTTTCGTTCTAGCAGGTAAATTTCTCATCAGGTTATCGATGTGTACAGACAAAGTCACAAATTAAGAGAATGAGAGGTTCTCACCTTTACATGCCAGTTCAGCTTGAAGATACACGTCCAGACTGTTCTGAAAAATATCCTTTAGCGATTTATCATTCCAACCGCTTTGTGCTGCAAGCGTGCGAAATTCAATGGCATACTCTGCGACAGGACGATGGTTCTGGGACATATTTATGATCTGCGATGAAGCACTTCTTCCCCCCGCTGGGTATTCAAACACGTCTTTAATTTGCTGTACAAAATAGGAGTACGATGTGCGGAGACGAGGATCGGTGTCCCAAACAGCGGAGGCCCACTCGACCGCTTTGCCAGTCAACAAAGAAAAAACTTTAGAACACATCGCATTATCAGATAATTTATCACTCACATGATCTTGAAAATAAATATCCAGCTGACGAAGGAAGCCCCTCACGTGTTCCGCTGTACCATCAAACTTATCAGGTTCAGAAACGCTCATTCGTTTCACAGAGGTGGATGGTAATGCTTGAATATAGCCAGTGAGGTGTTCGTTGACGGCTTGAAGCCGTGTAAGCTGTTCCTGATAGCCCTGCAGGAGCGTGCTTTGTTGTTTGTAAGCAGCCATTAGATTGGTTACTTCCGCTGGATCGATGGTAGGCGAAGTATTCTGTCAGGAATGCTCAGGAATACTGGGATCCATTTTGCGGTGTTTAATTAAAACAAACCAATCAAGCAAACAAATCAAAACGTGAGGCAGAAGAGTAGTCAGGTATACAGGCAGGCAGATCAAAACACAGATAGACAGTCCAATCCAGGCAAACAAAGCAAAGGGGCAAATCCAAAAGGCAGATAAACAGATAAACAGACAAATGGTCACAACGATAGGCAGTCAGAAATCACAATCAGAATAACGCTCGGTACGCAGGTAAACTGGCAATACTTCGCGCTAGCCCTAGGCTAGCTTGAATCTTAAATAGCAACAAACAGGAAACAGTCAGAGAAGCAGAGGGCGGCGCCATGTCAGTACTCCGGGGAGGGCTCCCTCTGGCGGCGTGGCGGTATGGACGTTACAGTTATCTTTAACGTCTTTAACGGAACGTTAGCCTAACATTAGAAAACGTTAACATTAGCTTCTAGCTGCGTTTGTACATCATGTCACTTAGCTTCATGTTCAAATGTTATTTGTAATAGCAATGTTGTGCTGAATGATTCATGTAAATACTGTAGCACCAAACTAACAAAGAGGTAACTTACTCTTGGTAAAGATGGTAAAACGGCTTGTCCTGGAAACGTATGCTGAAGCTTTTCATCAACCTTCTCAACAATAAAATTATTAATATAACCCCCCAATGCATAGTTAAGGCCCTTTTGGTAACAAGATAGTCTTTCTGTCTCCAAAACTCATCAATTGCCTCATGTGAAATGTCTCCTACTGTGACAGCTGCCATTGATTGTTTGTCTGAGTGAGTGAATTGACCTTAGTCATAGGTCAATTTAATGAGCGTCGGGTAACCCTGTTGGTCTGTTTGCATTCTTTTTTATTGAAATGTTAAACAAAGACTCTGAATTCATACTTGCATGCTAACAGTTAGTCTATAAAGTGTCTATAAAGTCTACATGTCAATTCCAATAGTTCTTGTCTATCGCTTTCAGCCATTTAAGTTTCCTTTCTGTGAACAAAGTTATATATATATATATATATATATATATATATATATATATATAAATATAAAACATGGAAGTGTTTGACGGCTTCTAAACTCAGCCCTGTTTGGATTCTAAGGAATGAATGGTGCTAGGCTAAATGCGAACACATTCACAAAGCGTTGTACAAAGATTAAGTGCATGCATTAACAAAAAAGATAATGTAGTAGATGTAAGTATGTAATAATTTGTCTAAGGTAAAGGAAGAACATAGTAAAATATTGAAAAAATGGTGGTGCTTTCCTTTAAATTAGTGTTACTTTCATTTACTGACCATAACCCATCCTCCTGTAAAAAAAAGATGCAATCAGCAGCATTCAAAATAAACCTGACAATAAAAAAAAATGCTCAAATAAAACAATCAATCGGAAAAAAAAACTTATAAATGCAAATAATAGGAAATTAGACACTGTAACTGGCATTTGCATGTTATTACATAGCAAATAGAAATTAATTGTATTAGACTAAATGTGGTAAACACTCGTTTCTTTACAGATGCCAGAATTTAGTCACAAAGTTGCATCCTTCACAAATTAAACTTTCAGTTATCACTGAAAGTGTATTAAGAACTGGAAGCCCTTATGCGACACAGTGGGTGGCTCTTAAAAGAGCCTTTGGGTTGTTGGAAGCTTCAACAGATTTATTTGGAGCTGGTGTACTTTGTGACGGCCTTTGTTCCCTCAGACACGGCGTGTTTGGCGAGCTCACCGGGCAGCAGGAGACGCACGGCGGTCTGGATCTCTCTCGATGTGATGGTGGAGCGCTTGTTGTAGTGAGCGAGACGAGAGGACTCACCGGCGATACGCTCGAAAATATCATTGACGAAAGAGTTCATTATCCCCATGGCCTTAGAAGAAATCCCGGTGTCAGGATGAACCTGCTTCAGGACCTTGTAGACGTAGATAGCATAACTCTCCTTCCTGGACCTCTTGCGCTTCTTACCGCCCTTTCCGGCGGCTTTAGTAACGGCCTTCTTGGATCCCTTCTTAGGTGCGGGTTTTGCTGGCTCAGGCATGATGATTACTCTATCACAATAACACAATGAATAAAGATGTATGTTTTTAAGGAACCATTTATTCACCGCCCATGCAAATTTTCAGAGACCGTAGACGTGCCTTCTGATTGCGTGTTGTGATTGGACACAGAACACGACTGAATTTCATTGGAGTAGCTGTAAATAAGCGAGCCAATCAATGTCTTCAAAACCGCAGTCCCACCCATCGTCTCATGTTTGAAACGCCGTATGCGTTTGAGTGTTATTCAACTTTCCCGCTCATTTTTATATATAATACAGTTTATTTGCAGTTTTATCTACCGCTTCTTATTAATGAGCGTGTAACAAATAATTACATGAAAAGCTTACGCAACAAAGTTAGACGAATTTAAAGCACCTATAAACAAGAAAGATATATAAACCCGTGTTGGAAAGCAAACTTATCCAAGAGGACGTTTTAAATTAAGTTTCCACAACCTTTTCTAACTTATGTTAAGGCGATGTGCAATTATTTAAGGAACCATTTTGATAAACATTAAACAAACAAAAGTAGAGCGTGGCTGCCATAATGAAGTTGAAATAAGCCAGACATAGTATCATAACAATGTGATAAATTAATGAATTTCTCTTTATATGAGAAGATGGGCGGTTCTTAAAAGAGCCGTTTGGGTTTGTGTGGAGTTTAAGCGTTTAACCTCCAAAACCGTACAGAGTGCGACCCTGACGCTTCAGAGCATAGACGACATCCATGGCGGTGACGGTCTTTCTCTTGGCGTGTTCAGTGTAGGTGACGGCGTCACGAATAACATTCTCCAAAAACACCTTTAACACACCGCGAGTCTCCTCATAGATCAGACCGGAGATACGTTTCACACCACCACGGCGAGCGAGACGACGTATGGCGGGTTTGGTGATTCCCTGAATATTATCACGCAAAACCTTGCGATGACGCTTAAGGCTCGTACAGACTACATGACTTTGAAACGTAGGTCCGAACTGTGCGGTTCACACTGCATGACTTGCTCTCTGTGAAATCAGGAGTGTTCACGTTTTTGAGCAGTTCACACCACAAGACACAACGTGAATGCCCCACAACAGGAGGTAACGCACTACACGAGTTGAGAACAACTCTATTACCCAACGATTCTATCTTGTCTACAAACCCCGTTCTGTCACGAAAAATCACGCGATAAAACAAACCGGAAATGACGCAAAACTACACGCGCGCCGGTAAAAACCCACAGAAGAAGAAACAAGACGCGCAAAACTTTTGTTTGTATATATAGACTTCAGACAGAAATAAGTGCTGCAAACCGTTTGCGTGATGCAAAGCCGCAAAAGAAAAAAATTATAGAGATGTGATGTGGAGAGGTGGATCAGAACCACACGCGGACAGCAGGGATTAAAGATGTGAGGTGAGTAGCTTGTTTATATAGGAAATATAGCTGCATGCTTATGTTTGGCTATGATCACATTTAAATAGTGTTGTCTACTGTGCTTAAAAGCTGTGTTTCTTGATTTAATTATCGTTCAAATAGAATAGGACAGGCTTCGCAAAACATGATTTGGAGAGCGTTTGTCTTTGACCCTGCGATTCTATGCAACAGGTTTGTGTGATTTCATTTCAAACGAATATGAACTGAATGTTGTCATAACGTTTTTTCTGTCTGGGTATGTTTTTGAACTTTTTTGTGTCTTACAGGTGACACGTTCAAGTTCATCAGGTTCAAGTCCAGGATGGGAGACCAGCACCATCTCACAAATAGTTTTGGATGTTCTGCTCTGTACCAGGTTATAAAGGACGATTTCTTGAAGGTAGGGTTATTACAAAATATAAAGATATATATAAAATCTACTACTTCATTTTAAAAAAAGAACACCCATAACATTGTGGACATCAGCAGTTGACTGTCTTTGATAAAAGTATTTTAGTAAAAAGTATTATTAGAAACAGGGATATAGTTCTGAAAAGCATAAGTAATTCTATTTTTATGTCTATACATACCTGTATACATTAATTTCATATTTTTATCTGAGCTTACACTATGTGTATATTAAAGTATTTTGTGTAGAAACATGAATTGTGGAACTAACACAACAATAAATATAAAATTACTTTTAAACCTAATATTGTAATTTGTTATTCTACATGTTGTTTAGTTTATCGTTATACTTATTTATATGGATTAAGTAAGAGGGGGTCTCATTTATAAAGCATGCGTACACACAAAACAGGTCTGGAAACATGCGTACGCCAGTTCCCACGTAAAGGTTGTGATCTATAAAAAAAAAATTAATGGGAGAATGGGCTTGCATGGTGGGATCTGAAGATCATTCGTGTACGCACACTTTCAGAAAGGGAACATTGCTTTGTCTGTCTTAATAATTTTTGGCATATGCCTTTTTGGCTTTTGTGCATACGTAGACTTTTAGTAAGGATCCTACGCACAGTTTTATAAATGAGACCCAAGGTGTTTGACTCACAAAAGCATGGCTATCCAACTTTGTTCTGCATATAACTATGCAAATAAATCCATTTTTTTCTGTAGTCTTGAATATATAATAATTTAATCAGTGACATTTTGGTGACAATTGGTGTGTCCTATTGTTTTAGACACCATCAACGGAAGGAGAGTGGCATACAATAGCCATGGACTTCGAAAGGAAGTGGCAGTTTCCACATTGCTTTGGGGTACTTGCTACCACTCCAGCTGTAGCAGACTGCTGACCACAACATGGATGATGGGCAGTGGAAGATTCACGGGATGTGTGCTTTGCAACCGATGAAATACACCTCACATCGCAATTGTATGGCAATAGCAAAAGTGCAACGCAATCTGATGCGGGACTACTTTGCCTCACCAGCGGGTAGTGTTTATTGGCAAGTTCATCACATTTTAAAAGGAACTGATGTAGAGTTATCCCTGCAAACAGCAGATTAAAGCCAGTTATTGTCAGTTTAGGACATTCGTTTTCTTGTGTGTTCTAAAGTCCTGTATTTGTAAAGAACGCACACGTGGTTCACTTATTCACTGTTTTAAGTATTCTGTTTATTGTTGTGTTATTATTGAATACATTTTAATTGCATACAAATCAAAAGGTGCAGGAATGTAATAAAGGCAATCTGCATGTTGCAATTAAGTGCCTTATACAAACTTTATTTCTTGATCCACACTCATTATTCACAGAACATTAACAATGTTTCTATACTAGGGCGATTAAACATCAACATATCTGATCATGATAAAATGTATGGCGATTGTGATGATAAGCTTTGGGCATTTTTACTCAATGTGGATTAATCTAACAGCCAATCACACACAATTATATTATGATATTTATATATCACCCAGCCCTTAAAGGAGCTCTACACAGGGAGTTTTGTAATGTTTAATTGTGTTAATGTGGCGCACTGCATGTGTTCTAACAATGTATATTTTGTCTGTTCACATAATATACATTCTAATGTACTACATTGCACTAAAGCACTATTCATATTGCCTGTTTTTGTAAAATATGACTCAATGTGTTTAATACTTTTATACTTTGTAGCATTAAATGTATTACTTTCGATAGACCATTTATTTCATGAAACAGCACTGGGAAATTCAATCTAAACCCTTTAACAAGTTTAATCACCTTATTGATAAATGTAATACATAGTAAAGTCAATAGTTTGTAAACAAAAACACATCGGGACCGCACATGTCATGTATGATATATGCATAAGGTAGGTTGTTCAGGTGACAACATTGATCCACTTTTGTCAGTCTCCTGGGCAATCGAATATCATCACCATTATGCTTCTTTTGAGATGTGATGAAAGAACTGGGTCTTCAGTATCCTTCAATTCCAAAGCCATGGTTCCCAAATGAAGTTGATGTAGTTGTTTGTGAGTCCACGTGTGCAAAAGTAAAGTCTAAAATCAATAAAGAAATGCATTTTTTTCATTTACATTCACACTTTCATTTATTTTATTTGTTTATTCAAACTAAATATGAGAATTTATTCCTTGGTTTAAGCTCTTTCGACTGGTACAAAAGCAGATTGTAATGTAGCTGAATATCCTCTAATACACAATATATAACAATAAACAGAATTACAGTAAAAATAATTATACACTTTATAATGTTTTACAGACATATCCCAAAAATAGGATTACAATAATATCCATGTATATGGAAATATGACCAATCAATTTACAGTTGACCCTATAACATTTAGATAATGTAATAATAACATTTGCTCACCTGGCTGTTTTACAGCGTTTGCTATTTCTCTCCACCGTTTCTTTTTCTCAGCGCAGTTGTTGTACATATATGTGTAACGTCATACAGGCATTCATAACTGTGACATGCTACTCATCTTTCCGTGTGACCTCAACCCCTGGTCGGATTGGCTGTAGCTCGTGACATCACAGGAGGTTGAGTCGCGCGACAGCTCCAGATATCTAGCATGCTAGATATTTTTCTGGTGTCGGCGACGCGTCTGCGAGCGTCTTTGATGCGTTGTTGGCTCTTTCATACCAACAGATTCGCGAACGTCGATCGCCCGCTAATCCCCCGCGATTTGCACCCGATCACACCCCGACCTGTCGGCGAGCGAACGACTTGCAAATCGGGCTTAAATCTGGCTTAAAATCATGTAGTGTGAACTTAACTTTAGCGCCTCCTTTGCCGAGTCCTTTCCCACCTTTGCCTCTTCCTGACATGATTTCTCTTCTCGTAGCAAAAATGCATAATGGAGTGCCGTGAAACGGAGCTTTACCATTGCCTACAGGACCTGAGGGAAACACAGAAATGAAGGCGGAGCCAGCAATGTGCTCCTAGTTTGACCCACCTCCGGTTTATATTTTGTTGATTATTTATTGTCACATAGAGACAGAGCGCAGTTATGCAAATTTGAAAACCACGCCCACCGGGGGGGAAAGCGATCCAACTGTCTCCATTGACTTTGTATTGCGAGAAGCCGCCTCCTTGTCATTTCTGGCTTATAACAAAAAACTGAATAATGCTTAAAAGCTGCTGTGTGACAATATGTAAAGCTAACGAGCCAAAGAACCCAGAAATAAGTTTTTATAAGCTGTCGAGCCGTAAAACCCAGTCTTTAAGGAGAATAAAGTGGATCGCCGACTACGTTTCCCCCTATTGAACGCAGTTCTAGTATTACTATGAAAAGTTGCCTGTATCCATTTCCGTGTCTTTAAACGCTCGTTTTTTGGGGTCTACAGCTTATAAAAACTTATTTACAGATTAAACTTAAAAACAGATTAATACCTAAAAGCTGCTGTGTGACAAGGTCTACATCTAACAACCCAAAAAACAAATACGTTTTTATAAGCTTTCAACTTCAAAAAAAACGAGCGTTTAAAGACACAGAAATGGAAACAGGCAACTTTTCATAGTACTCCTATTAGTAAAACTGCGTCCAATAGGGGGAAACGTAGTCGGCGATCCACTTTATTCTCCTTAAAAGCTGGGTTTTACGGCTCGACAGCTTATAAAAACTTATTTCTGGGTTCTTTGGCTTGTTAGCTGTACATATTGTCACACAGCAGCTTTTAGGCATTATTCAGTTTTTTGTTATAAGCCAGAAATGACAAGGAGGCGGCTTCTCGCAATACAATGTCAATGGAGACGGTTGGTTTGCTTTCCCCCCGGTGGGCGTGGTTTTCAGGTTATGACGCGCTGCGCTCTGTCTCTATAGACATCACATTTCAAAAAACATAATTATAATTTTTGCACATGCACAACACAACTTGCAGTCGTGCTTGTTTACAGTAAATGTGTTGTTTTGTTTTATAGCAAATGTAAACAGAATAATAATCCAAGTAATATACATGTTTTTTCCATTATGAGCACTTTACTATGGTACCGTGTTCATTGTTGCAATTTTCTCAAAACGATTATTTAACCACGCTTTTATAGCGTACTAAAAACATGAATTTGTAATAACTCTGGGCAAGAGATTAGATAAACGCGTCTTATTTTCTTGCTGTCCTTACACGTCACGAACGCCCATGTTAGTTGTTAAATGGTCAGCAGATTGTAATTTTTACGTCTCCTTTAAACAGTGCCTACAATCAGAAATAAACTCTTAATATACTTATGATTCTATTTACTTATTCTTAATGCCTGTTTGGAGTTATTTTTTTAATCTAGTTTTAATAAGAGGTTAGACGTTTTAGACTATAACCGCTAATAAAGAAATTCTCTCGTTCGGTGGAATTGTGGTGGCTCTTAAAAGAGCCTTTGTGTTGTGGATGAGGTTGTATTTAGGCGCGTTCACCACGAATGCGGCGGGCCAGCTGGATGTCTTTGGGCATGATGGTGACCCTCTTGGCGTGGATGGCGCACAGGTTGGTGTCCTCAAACAGACCGACCAAATAAGCTTCGCTGGACTCCTGCAGAGCCATGACGGCGGAGCTCTGGAAGCGCAAATCAGTCTTGAAATCCTGGGCGATTTCTCTCACCAGACGCTGGAAAGGCAGCTTACGGATCAACAGCTCAGTGGATTTCTGATAACGGCGGATTTCTCTAAGAGCAACGGTACCGGGCCTGTAACGATGAGGCTTCTTCACACCCCCGGTGGCTGGGGCGCTCTTACGGGCAGCTTTAGTAGCGAGCTGCTTCCTGGGCGCTTTACCTCCGGTGGATTTACGAGCAGTCTGCTTTGTTCTTGCCATGACTGAAGTCAAACCTCTTCTTCGTAGAAAAGTGAATACAGAACTACACTCAGCAAGCTGCTTTTAAAGACTAGAAGACCACGAGCTCAGAGGGCGGAGACAGTACACTGACACTATGATTGGCTAATGTGTGACCTCTAAAGGCCATTGGCTCTTTTCAAACGAACATCAGCGGTTTGTTCCCGCTCAATATCCTTTGTTTAGTTTAATGCCACATTTAAGCAGTTATATTTATGTTTAAAGTCGTTTGTAATTATTTGGAGTGTTCTGATAAAAAAAAAAAAACGTTACATAAAAAGCAAAAGACATCACCAGTATGAAAGCGCCCCTCACACACAAATAATATAATCGCGATGTGATCACAGACGTCGTTTATCACCATGTAATGTGTGTATTTTTTTTTTTTTGTTGAGAAACCCGATTTTGATGTACATACCATTAATAAACATCTTTTTTTTTATTTATAACGATTCAGATTGAAATAGTTGGCTGCACTTAATGGTGAATACACAAACTTGGAGAAAAAACTTCAATTCAAATTGAATACTTCAATAATCCTGTTTCATAGAAACGTTACAAATAATACAACATTGCAAACATCACGATAAAGGGCACAGTAGAACATACTCTAAAAAAAAAAACAAGTCTTGAAAGTATGTTTGTAGGAAGACGAGGTTCATTAACTTGAGTGTAAGATTTGCTTTCATCAGTTAAGGCATAGTATTGTTATGCCCCATTCAGCACATACATACCAACCCTGGTGAAAAACAAATATACTTTATTGTATTTCAAGTATATTTAACTTTGCAATAGTACATTACAAATATACTTACAAAGGAATGTACTTTCTTTAAACATATTTAAAGTATGCTTACAACATATTTGCGCGTATTTTTTACAATTAAACTTTTAACATACTTCAAAATAATTATACTTTAGTATATTTTCTAAAAGTATACTTTAGAAAAATATACTTAAAGTTAAAGTTTTGTGCAATTTTTAAAGTATACTAAATTTAAACTTATTTTAAAATGTATTTTAGGTATACTTTATCGGTATGCTTAAAGTTATCATTATAATAATGCACTGACAGTATATTTCTAAAATACATTATTTAGTATTCTTTAGAAACAGTATATTTTAAGTACATTTTGAAAGTATATGGGGTGTACAAATGTATATTATTTTATGGAGAAATAACGTGGGCTTAAAATTACGAGAGAGCAGTATGTTCAGTTACATTTTATATTGTAGATGTATACATTTGTAATATACTATTAACATAATAAGGTAACTTCACTATAGTCAAGCATTGGATAATCCAATTAACTGTGTTTTACCACAAAATAACCATGGTTTCTGTAGTAAAACCATGGTTTTGCTAATAATAATCAATACACAAAAAAACATGCTTACTAAACTTTTACCACAAAAAAAAAACATTCATTTTCGTAAGGGGAATATGAGTGTTTGTTTTTTTGTAGTTTTTGAGTCAATTGCATACCGCTTTTAGCTGTACACATTAATTACCTTAAACAGTTTTCGTAAATGCATTTCAGAGAAAAGTGAATTCTGAGATTTGAATAATGCATCTGACGTGTGTGATGACGTCACGACGCAAGTATTTTGATTTTTACCAGTCGTTCAAGACAGACAGATTCAGTCCCAAGGTACGTTAAAATATCTTAAAATTAATATATTTGATTATCGTTTGACCATTCTGAATTTTAGCAGTAGACTATCATATTTCGAATGCGAAATGTTGTCAATAACGCGGTGTCTAACTCGCTATTAGTGATAAGCTGCTGTGTAGCTTAGCTTAGCTTATAGCTAATGTTAAAGGTTTGAAAGATAGCACTGTTAGCCTGTTAAATCGAATTAGTACACCCGATTGTTTTGTTAAATATATGTATTGGTGTGTATGTATATGTTAATGAATAAAGGTAGCGTCAGAAAATCTGTTTTTTTAATGTAGCGTGAAAGTTAACCATTTATTGACTGTTAAGAGGTTGTAAGGCTTTTACCTAACTTAACTGTATTTAGTATTAATGATGCTGCATTCTTTCCTCAGAAGCTAAAGTTTTTCAAAGACATTTGTAGGGATGACTTTGCAGCTAATGGTAAGTCATTTTAAACTCTTAAGATATAATAATTCATTCGTAATAGTAAATCAAGCTTCAGTTTAGATAATGTTATATACATATTGAGGCTGTTTCCCGGACAGGGATTAGACTAGTCCTAGACTAAAATAAATGTAAGAGCTGTCCAAACTGAAAACAACTTGCACTGACATATCTTAAAATACACCAGTGTCCTTTGTTTTGCCTCAAAATGTTTTTATTAAGGCATGTTTTTTGAAACTAGTTATATTTCTTAATTAAACTAAGGCCTAGTCCTGTTTTAAGCTAATCCCTTTACAGGAAACCACCCAATTGTCTGCTTGTTGCATTTTCTTTCTGACAATAAGTTTTACATTTAAATTTAATACAATAAAATCTTTCTTTAGGATTTTATGTATGGAGGATTTTGCAGTCCATATAGGCAAGTCATTATAATGAAAACTCTTAGGGGTGGTTTCCCGGACAGGGATTAGCTTTATCCAGGACTAGACCTTAATTTAATTAGGATAGTTTTAACAAACATGCCTTACTAAAAACATTACTTATGTGCATTACGATGTAAAACAAAGGGCACTGATGTATTTTAAGATATGTCAGAGCAAGTTGTTTTCAGTTTAGACAGCCCTTACATTTATTTTAGTCTAGGACTAGTCTAATTCCTGTCTGGGAAACCGCCCCTTAATATATATGATGACATTTTAGTCAAGCTCTAGTTTAGGTAAAAATATATCTGCTATACAATCTCTGCCAGTAAACTATAGATTTAATACAGTAAGTCTTAAATAAATGTAATGTTTTAATATTAAACACTTTTTAATTGAGCTTATTGTCTATCTTTTTCAGATTTCCTAAGGCTGAACCAAAACCTGCCAGACTAAAGTTAATTTGGGAGATAAAGACGTTGTAAACTTAATCATCTTGACATTCTTCAATGAGTAATTGTTCAATTTTTAGGCAAATACTGTACACTTTGAATGCTGTGAATAAAACTATATTTTAAATATATTTAAAATGAATTGTTTTTGACTGTTTTAATCAGCTTTTATTTATTTGGAAAAAATTATTTTGGTTATGTTACCAGCAAGTAATCTATTCCCAAAATAGCACTCTTTAAGTTAACTAATTATTAACGCACTTAAAGTATACTCATTACTAATCTAGCTGCAGGTATGTAAAAGTATACAAAATGTAATGTACTTGGCATATTCATTTTTCACCAGGGCAGTTTTTAGAATTTTTGATTGGCCAAAAATATATAGAATGTATGCAAACCGTCTATTTAAGGTATACTGATTGTATGTTTGCAAGACACTCATAATACATTTGTAATGTACTCCTAACATAAATAAAACACACTCTAAATCCACTTATGAAGCATGAATTCAGCACAAAAACAGTCATGTACTTAAATTGTACTAAATACACTTAAAGTTGTTCCACTTTAGCACACAAAAGTACACTAAATACACTTAAAGTTGTACTTTGTTACAATTAATATACAACTAAAATATATTAAGTACAAAATTAATTGTTCCAAAATAGCACTCTTTAAATAAACTAATCAATAGCACACTTTAAGTATACTGGTCATTAGTGTGACTGCAAGTATACTTAAGTATATCAAAATTAAATATATTTAGCATACTATTTTTTCACCAGGGTTGTTTTACTTTCCCGCTCAATTTTGTACACAATACTATTTCTTTTAAATTTTATATTATATACTATAAAGTTTTTTATTCTAAATTCGAGCAGAACAAATTAATGCACTCCTTTTGGTTCAAAACACGTAATGAAGTTTGTAATATGCTAATCTTGTTCTGTTCTTCCTTTTACATGAGTGTGTAACAAACTAAAACATGTAAATCTTATGTAACAAAGAAAGTTAAACTATGATTTAATGCATCTATAAGCAAGATAACGTGTATACACGTAGCATTACTATGAGCACTAACTTAAGAGCTATATTGTCATTTCAGTTGCAAAATTCTGTAATCGGAAGTAGATAAAGAACACAAAAGTAAAGTGTCGCTTAGTTTAAACGTTATGTAATGGTCGTGACCGCTGTAATGCATTTACGGTAAATAAGGGTACTCCCATATGTATTTACGGTAGTCCAATTATATAGGGGGATTACGGTAGTAAGCATGGAGTGTTTTATGAATGGAGTTGTAATGGCGGCGTGCACGCGAGTAAACAACGCCGAGTAGACAACGCCGTTTGGTGGCTGTTCTTCCTTATTTAAGGTATAGTGAATTTTAATATGTAAGGTAATGTTTTTTAAAATGCATGACATGTGGTGTAATTGCGTATATTTGGATATGTCATGCAGGCAATGATGAAGGGTTGTACCTGTGCGATGAGATTTGTTGTAGCTGCTGCCAGGTATGTGATGTGTAGCTATAGTGCATTGTTACGGTGTTTTGTAAATGTTTTTGTGCTTTGATGTATTTAAATGTATTGTATTGTATTGTATTGTATTCGGTATTTAAGTAATGCATGTATTTAAATGTATTGTAGTGTATTTGATATTTGGGTAATGCATGTATTTATGGATGATGTGTTTTATTGTTAAATGTTGGGTGTAAGATTAATGGTGATTTCTGGCTCTGTTTTAGGAGCTGGCCTATGTCACTGTTTTGAGGCTTTAGATATAATTATATATAAACCCAATGTGTTTCTAAATCCACTTGTGAGGTACTTAAAAGTGTTTGCCCATTTTAATATACCCACATGCACTTGCTACCAAAGAAGCCTATTTATGTGTTATTTTATTATGGTTGGATTGTGAATAAATAACTATGAAAAAGATGATTATGGGACTGAGGAGTTTGTTTGTTTATTCTATGTAGGCTTTACAGTTTTGGCGTCAACGAACAGGATTTTTTTTTTCTTTTTTTTCTGATTGGTAGCGAGTGATGTGGTAGGGTTGGTTAAGCATTCAAAACAGTGACGTGGGCTGAAGAACTGGAATTTCAGTAGAACAGCGGGGGACATAAAAGCTGTTATAGCGTGACTGACATTAATACAATGGAGCAAGAACTTGTAGCATTGCGGGACAGGTTGGCTAAGGAAAAAGCTGCAATGGATGAACTTCGACAACGGAACGAAGCATTGACTGCTCAGTTACAACAAGCAGCAACATCAGATCCTTTGGAGACTTCACATTCCCCTTCAGATGCAGATATGCCTGATTCTGCTGCCTCCACTGCTGCCTCAAGTAAAATTACAACATCTGTTGAAGTGATTTATATGCCCAAAGACAAAAAGATGTTACTGTTTTCTGGTGATCCAGGTACTGTTTCTTATTATGACTGGGTTGATGAAGTGCAAAATTTTATGACCTATAGACAATACAAAGAAAGAGAGCAGGCAGCATTTCTGTATGATCATTTGGAGGGGGGAGCAAAACAAGAGATAAGATATAGTTCAGCAGAAATACGTAGGAGCCCTGCATTGATTCTAGAAGCTTTAAAGGAGGCTTATGGCCATCCTTATTCATTGACTGCATCTCAAAAGCGTTTCTTTGATCGAAAACAAAAGGCAGGTGAGGGGCTGCGGGAATTTTCTCATTCATTGCTCTCTTTGGCAGGGGATATAAATCGTTGTAATGGAGGAGTGGAATTATGTGGGTAACAGACAATAAGAAATCAGTTTGCAGAAAACGTAAGGGACTCTTCACTCCGTAGAGAATTAAAACGATTGATTAGACAAGATCCAAATATTAAGTTTTCTGTTTTGCATAGAGAAGCTATGCTGTTTTGGGAAGAAGATAATGTACCTGATAGAGTTTCCTGTGGCTTAGCCCCAGAAAGTGCAATAGTTGAATGTGCTGGCATTGCAACTACAACAAGTACCCCTGTTAACCCTGATCCTCTTCTTCTTGAGCTTAGGCATGCCATGAGGAAACAGGAGGAGAAATTAGAGGGGCTTGTACAACAGGTATCCCGATTGCAAAATCTTGAGGGGAGACGGGGACGTAGGTTAAGACAGGAACCCAGGTATGATGCAAATGGAAGACCTATTTGCTTTAGATGTCAAGGAATAGGGCATATAGCCAGATTTTGTTCAGATACAAACATTATTAGTGATAATGGTCGCCAGGCCGCACCTTCTGAGGTACCTAGGGGGGCAGTGGCTCCAGTGAATGTGCAACAGGGAAACTAATTCCTTCTGTAGTTAAGAGCCAGACTACGGGAGGGGAATATTTGGGCTCAGTTGATCCTATCATTTCATGGGAAAAGGTATTTAATGCTCTTACAGGTCCTACCCCAGTTATGGATGTGTTTATGGGGGGAGTATGTGTTCCATCCATGATAGATACAGGCTCTATGGTGACCCTTATAACAGAGAGTTTTTTTAAGGAACATTTTGAGTGTAAAGGGAAGGATGTTCTACAAGAGTGTGGGTGGCTCACTTTAAAGGCAGCAAATGGCCTTTCTATACCATATTTGGGGTATCTAGAACTTGATGTTAAGATTATGGGGAAGATTTTGCCAAAATGTGGTGTTTTGGTGGTGAAAGATCCAACAGATCCTGTAACAAAATTGAAAAGGAAAAATGTGCCAGGGTTAGTGGGCATGAACATAATAAAGGATTGCAGTGAAATTTTGTCAGGTCCTCTTAATTTAATGCCACCAGAACAATGTCCTCAAGTGTGTCAAGGTTTTGCAAAAGTGATGGCACCCTTACCTATACTAATACCTGCAGGTTCTATGTGTTTGGTCCCTGCTACAGGGTTCCAGAATACTTATAATTCAGATTACAATGTGGTGGTAGAAGGCCTAGAGGTGGATGAAGGGGCTTTACCTGGGGCACTTATGGTGTCCCCTGATTTGGTAAAGGTCCAGGGTGGCCAACTAGCTGTTCCGATCATAAATGCTAGTGCGTTAGATATCAGCTTGGCCCCTCATACACGACTGGCCCGACTGCATGCAGCTGAGGTAGTAGCAGGGGGTTTAAAATCTGTTTCTTTTCAGAATATAGGCCCTGGGGAGGTTCAAATCTCTTTAGGTTCAGAGGAAGCCTTGGTTTTGAGTCAAGAGGCTGGGCCCATTTTTTCACATGATTTTCCTTTTGAATGTTCTTTGTTAGAAAGTCATCAGGTAGCTCAGGTTAAAGCATTACTAAATGAGTATGCCGATGTGTTTGCTTTCAATGATGATGATCTAGGGTGCACGTCACTTATACAGCATGAGATCCCAGTTACTGATGATGTGCCGATTCGTCAGCGATATCGTCGTCTTCCCCCTAGCCAGTATGAAGAGGTAAAAGCTCATATTAGACAACTTTTAGAGCAGGGGGTTATTAGTGAGAGCTGTAGTCCTTATTCATCACCTTTGGTTATTGTTAAGAAAAAAGATGGCAATATGCGCATGTGTGTTGACTATAGGCAGCTGAACCTGAAAACGAGAAAAGATGCTTATCCACTTCCTAGGATAGAAGAGTCGCTGGATGCCCTTAGCGGGGCCCAGTGGTTTTCAACCTTGGACCTCGCTAGTGGTTATAATCAGGTGGAAGTGGCAGAGAAAGACAGACAAAAGACTGCTTTTTGTACTCCGTTTGGTTTATACCAATTTAACCGTATGCCATTTGGACTTTGTAATGCGCCAGGAACTTTTCAGCGACTTATGGAGAGAATTTTAGGGGACCAACATTTTCAGTCTTTGCTCTTATATTTAGATGATGTGGTTGTGTTCTCATCATCTTTTGAACAACACCTAAGTCGTCTGGGGTTAGTGCTTACACGTTTTCGTGAGTGTGGTTTAAAAGTAAAATGGAGTAAATGCTCGCTTTTCCAGCACCAGGTGTCATACCTGGGACATGTAATATCTGCTGAGGGGGTTGCAACAGACCCTGAAAAGACTTGGGTAGTGGCCCAGTGGCCACGACCAAGTACAGTAGCAGAACTTAGATCTTTTTTAGGTTTTGCTGGGTATTATAGGCGATTTTTGAAGCATTTTTCGCAGTTGGCAGCCCCCCAGCATGGCCTTGCAGCATTAATGACACCTAAGGCAGGTAAAGCAAGGACAATAAGAGTGCCCCTTTCTGAACGTTGGAGTTCCGAGTATGAGAGTGCTTTTCAATCATTAAAAGAAAAATTAGTGACTGCTCCTGTGCTTGGATATGCAGATTTTACAAGGCCATTTTATTTGGAGATTGATGCTAGTCATCGCGGCTTGGGAGCAATTTTGTCCCAAGAGGGGAAAGGTGGAAGGAGACCAATTGCATATGCAAGTCGTGGGTTGAGACCATCTGAGCGAAATATGGAGAATTATAGTGCCATGAAATTAGAGCTTTTGGCACTGAAGTGGGCAATTACCGATAAGTTTCGTGACTATTTGCTAGGTCACAAATTTATTGTAGTTACAGATAATAACCCGCTGAGTCATCTGCAGACTGCCAAATTTGGGGCTATTGAGCAAAGATGGGTCTCAGATTTGGCTAGATTTGATTTTGAAGTTCAGTACAGGCCAGGGCGCCAGAATTCGGCTGCCGATGCATTGTCACGTCAGACCCCGGTAGTTTCTGCTATTGCGCAAAGTATTTCTAATCAAATTGAGGAAAAGGAGCATATAGTGATGGTTAATGAGCAGACAACAACATGGAGTTTCCCAGTGTTTTCACCAGAGGTTTGGGCAGCTCAACAGCAGGCTGATCCTATTATTGCAAGGTTTTGTGTGTATTGGAGTCAGCAAGTTAAACCAGACAGATTTGCAAGGGGGAAGGAAGATGGTAAGACCTTGGAACTTCTTCGGCAGTGGGAGAGATTGGTAGAGGAGAAGGGAGTGTTGTATCGTCGATTTGTGGATACAAACAGGGCCAAATTAAACAGGTGCTCTTACCGCAGAATTTGAGGGAGGAAGTTCTTCGAGGGCTACATGATGAACACGGACATCAGGGTGTAGAACGCACCTTTAAGTTGGTTAGAGCCAGATGCTATTGGCCAGGCATGTTTCAAGACATTGAGGCTTATTGTAGGCAGTGTGAGAGATGTATTGTGGCAAAAGCTCCTGTGCCAAAACTGGTAACTGAAACTGGTAATTTATTAGCTAGAAGACCATTTGAAGTGGTAGCTATGGATTTTACAGTTTTGGAACCTTCTAGTGATGGTAAGGAGAATGTTTTGATTTTCACTGATGTGTTTTCAAAATTTGTGGTTGCAGTACCTACCCGTGATCAGAAAGCAGTAACGGTAACAAAATCGTTGGTGCGGGAGTGGATCCATAAGTATGGAGTTCCCCAACGAATTCATTCAGATCAGGGGAGGTGTTTTGAGGCAGAGGTTGTTCGGAACTTATGTAAGATGTATGGGATTAAGCAGAGTCGAACTACTCCTTACCATCCGCAAGGCAATGGCCAGTGCGAGAGGTTCAACCGTACTCTGCATAATTTGTTGCGAACTCTTTCACCATTAAAGAAAAGGAGATGGGTAGAATATTTACCGGAAGTAGTTTTTGCTTACAATACAACTGAGCATGCGAGCACTGGCTATAGTCCATATTTTTTGGTGTTTGGGCAGCCGCCAAAGTTACCAGTTGATATTTTGTTTGGGGTAACCCAGACAGATTTTGGTGAGACAGTTGATGAGTGGGTGGTGGGGCATCAGGAGCGAATTAAGGAGGCTTATCAAAAAGCAAGGGAACAGATGGAGCATGCTGCTGAAGTAAGGAGAAGACAGGTTGGTCCACCTTCGTTGCAGAGTTCTTTACAGGTGGGTCAGTTG
This sequence comes from Misgurnus anguillicaudatus, assembly GCF_027580225.2. NCBI lineage: Eukaryota > Metazoa > Chordata > Actinopteri > Cypriniformes > Cobitidae > Misgurnus > Misgurnus anguillicaudatus. Next base: position 7,945,217 of record NC_073342.2, on the reverse strand, counting down.
GTTTATCGTAGGAACCATAGTTTTGCAGGAAGACACAAGATTCAGGATGTGTGGATGCCTAGCCCTTTTAAGGTGATAGCTCGGCCAGATGATACTAAAGCTGTGTATACAGTTGTTCCGGTGGATGGGTCTGGCCCACCTAAAAATGTGCATAGAACAGAATTAAGACCTTGTGGTCCAGCGGTAGTAGGGTCACGTGACCAGGATATGGAGAGCTGCAGTGGTGCAGTCTCTGATAGTGATTCAGATGAAGCATGGGTTGTTAGGAGGGTTCCACCTGAACCACCATTGGGGGAGGGGAGTCAATTGAAACTTGGATTATGCAGTGAATCCAATTCGGACTCGGAGGATGTAGAAGAGCCCCAACATTTTGATGTGGTTCAAATACCTGAAATGCAGTTGCGGCGGTCTAGTAGGCAAACAGCAGGAAGGCATTCTAATCCATTTCATTTACCTAGGTCAGTAGTGTCTAATGATGGGGATGTTGGGAGCACGGGGTGATTAATGGCACTTAAATTATAAAGGGTTATTAAAGTGTTTTTTATGTGTGGTCAAAAAAATGAATTAAAGGATCATCGGGACGATGATCGATTGGTGGGGGGGTGAATGTAATGGTCGTGACCGCTGTAATGCATTTACGTTAAATAAGGGTACTCCCATATGTATTTACGGTAGTCCAGTTATATAGGGGGATTACGGTAGTAAGCATGGAGTGTTTTATGAATGAAGTTGTAATGGCGGCGTGCACGCGAGTAAACAACGCCGAGTAGACAACGCCGTTTGGTGGCTGTGTTCTTCCTTATTTAAGGTATAGTGAATTTTAATATGTAAGGTAATGTTTTCTAAAATGCATGGCATGTGGTGTAATTGCGTATATTTGGATATGTCATGCAGGCAATGATGAAGGGTTGTACCTGTGCGATGAGACATTTGTTGTAGCTGCTGCCAGGTATGTGATGTGTAGCTATAGTGCATTGTTACGGTGTTTTGTAAATGTTTTTGTGCTTTGATGTATTTAAATGTATTGTATTGTATTGTATTGTATTCGGTATTTAAGTAATGCATGTATTTAAATGTATTGTAGTGTATTTGATATTTGGGTAATGCATGTATTTATGGATGATGTGTTTTATTGTTAAATGTTGGGTGTAAGATTAATGGTGATTTCTGGCTCTGTTTTAGGAGCTGGCCTATGTCACTGTTTTGAGGCTTTAGATATAATATATAAACCCAATGTGTTTCTAAATCCACTTGTGAGGTACTTAAAAGTGTTTGCCCATTTTAATATACCCACATGCACTTGCTACCAAAGAAGCCTATTTATGTGTTATTTTATTATGGTTGGATTGTGAATAAATAACTATGAAAAAGATGATTATGGGACTGAGGAGTTTGTTTGTTTATTCTATGTAGGCTTTACAGTTATTTCTAATGTTCATATTAAAAAAAAAAAGTATAGCGCGACCACCGTGTGACGATCAAGTCATTAGAAATATATACAGTGCCACAACATCCGAATATCAGTTTTAAAAAGCAATGTATTCTTAAACAACAAACTGACCGGTATATTATTACAACGGAGACGTTAACTCTTTATATGAGAAGATGGGTGGCTCTTAAAAGAGCCGTTTGGGTTTGTGTGGAGTTTAAGCGTTTAACCTCCGAAACCGTACAGAGTGCGACCCTGACGCTTCAGAGCATAGACGACATCCATGGCGGTAACAGTCTTTCTCTTGGCGTGTTCAGTGTAGGTGACGGCGTCACGAATAACATTCTCCAAAAACACCTTCAACACACCGCGAGTCTCCTCATAGATCAGACCAGAGATACGCTTGACACCACCACGACGAGCGAGACGACGGATTGCGGGTTTGGTGATTCCCTGGATGTTATCACGCAAAACTTTGCGATGACGCTTAGCGCCTCCTTTACCGAGTCCTTTACCGCCTTTGCCTCTTCCAGACATGACTTCAACCTCTCGTAGCAAGAATGCATAATGGAGTACTGTGAAACAGGACTTTACAGTTGCCTACAGGACCTGATGGAAACACACACAATAAAGGCGGTGCTAACAACGCTTTATGTCACTGTTAGAAGGCAGCACTTAATCTCAGTTCTTAACAGGATATATCTTTAAATAAAATGAACACATAAACACTCTGAAATGAATATTTACTGAACTTAAAGGGCGTTTTGCAGGTAAAATTTTTCAACGAATTTGTGCAATTTGCTTGTTGATAATAAACATTTAAACTGTTATCCATTGTATTTTATGTTGTTGGGTATCACAAAACCCGAAAAAGTATGAAAAAGTACAGCAATTTGCAATGATTCTCCTTTCCCTCACAACGCACTGTATGACGTCACGCTGGGGAGAGAATTGACCAAAGCCGCCTTGAGAGCATTGAGAATGACTATAGAAAGACGAGTAAAGTACAGTTCTGATAGCGCAGATTATAGATTAGATAGATAGATAGATAGATAGATAGATAGATAGATAGATAGATAGATAGATAGATAGATAGATAGATAGATAGATAGATAGATAGATAGATAGATAGACATCTATGACAGACAGACAGACAGACAGACAGATGGATAGGCTAGTATAGAGAGATAGGCAGACAGCCAGATAGCATAACGTTAGCATATCTTCGTGTAGAAAGTAAACAAACAATTAACATACTCGTGCATGCTGGGCTGGCTTGAGGGGGTCCATGATCCTGCCTGAAATGGGTGTAACTTTATGCGATCTTCAGCACAAACAGTTTTGGCAGCATGTCTCTAATCCTGGAAGGTGAGTGAAGCACGCCACGTCTGTTCGCGGGGACCAGCGACCCAAACGCACTCACTTTCTTACAGTAGCGGAATGGCAATCGGGACTTTCCCGGTGGGCCGATCTGATAATAGTTATACATTTCGAGTTATATTAGCAACACCGTCTGGCGGCGTGTGGGCGTCCGGTTCCCGCAGCCCACTGGTCAAACTGTGCAGGCAGCCTCTCTGCTCAATAAAGTATATAAAAGTGCTCAACCTGTTCGGCAGGTCCAAACATGTACAGGATTTATAAAAATACGGTGATCAATGAGCGGTTCCTCCTCAAATGGCATAGCCTGTCGTGATGTAAAAAGCCGCCGAACGCCTGTTTATTACAGTATGTATGCGGTCGGATCCGAGTGTGCTGCAGCTGCTGACTGCTTCTGCGTATAAAATGATCGTGTGATTCGTTATAATCGCATAAACAACATAACAAAGCATCCTTTTATTTCACAAAACAATATATTTGAGATATTATCTGATAGACTAGTAAGTGTGTATTAAGGATGTTAAAAAATCTCTAGCCTGGTGGTCAGGACATGAATGGATCAAATCAGCAGATTTGCGAAGTTTTATTTATCTCCACATATATCATAAATAATAATTAGCAAGGTAACTTTGCAGTATAACACATAATATATTTCCTACGATGTATATATGATTTCCAAATTATAAACGTAAGTATTAAATAGCAATAAATGTCTCATCTATCTCTATGGCTCTGGCTGAGTCTTTCTCCACTTCTCCCCAACGTGACGTCATCGCAGAATTGCGTTAAAAAAAACGTTAATACCAAAAACGTAAAAAAAAGTGGTCTTTAAGACCATTTTTGAGACATTTTAAAAATTATACACATATCTTAAGTGATTTATGTACCCATTAATCGACAGTGGTGGTTAACCTGCAACATACAGTTTAAGAGTTTATTATCTACACTTATCTGAAACTTTCAGAAGCAGACTTCTTTGGACCTGTATAAAAACCTTTATTTTGTCAATGCAGATTGGCAGATTGTTTTTTTTTTTTTTGTTTTTTTGCAAAAGTTTATTGTTTATTTAGTCCCTGAATAAACTACACAAATAATGTTGTTTCTAACTATGTGATAAAAGCAGTTGCAGATGTTTTACAAAATATATAACAATGATTGCAACATTGAAATGTGCAACGTTTTACTACCAAAGTATTTAATATTCATTTATTAACTTACAATTACAAGTTTCCGCGACATCTTGTGAGGTCTGAGCAAAACTCTTATGATTTACATCCAGAACATGATGCATGATAGGATACACTTAATCTTCAAGACCGCTCTGAAGCAATATTTGAGATAGTGTGGGTTAAAGGCCCTGCACTTTGCCAGTTTTAAGACATGGGACAGTCTTGTGCACTTCCTGTCACATGCACACGCTCTTGAGTGGCCAAGGCTGTTTCTCAGTTCCATTAACACAAAGAACGGACTTGTGTTCTCGTGGAGATCGGTCTTGCTAGACGACCTTGGAAAAACGAACTCAGAAGGTCGCGAGAACACAGAACCCACTTGTGAGAATTGGGTTGTGTGCAATCTTCCTGTTGGTCCCCTGACCTCCACCATTGGTTTGCGGCATTGACTTCTGTGGCGTAAAGTGAATTCAGCCTGCAAGTCTGCACTCAATGTAACCTCGATATTAAAAACACATCCGGGTATTTTCATGCGTCCTCTGTACTTGCGTTTTTTGAGAATTGTAATTAAACTTCGATGGTTAAGGATGACGTAGAGTGAGAACACAAGGACGTAAGATTGCTGAAGAACGCATATTGAGAAACAACCCAAGACCGCAAGTGTGGGTATTTGGACGCAGCTCGAATTATGTCCGACTTGCTCTGATGTCACCTTCAAATTGGGATGTACCCTGCGTCTCAATCAGCTCCCTTTTCAGTAGTCAGGGCACTGATCAGGGAGTTGACCATTTTAATGGTTTCAATTACAAAATGATAATTCCCACAATGCAACGCAAAAATCAGTGCTCGCTCACTTGACACTGGGACAAACAACATATCTCTGAATGCTTTATTCTGATTGGTTGAGAAATGTAGGTGTTGATTATTTTTCTGTAAAAGGCACACCTATCCTGTCAATGCTTGTGGTAACTGTTGTATAAGAGGGATAATTGACTCCGGTCCTTTGAATTATTTAAAAATAATGCACACCCGCTGGGGACAGAGGTAGATATGTTTATGATACAAAATTCACAAATTTCTCCTTTCTGGGTTTTCATCTTTGACGGCATTCTGTATAATCACAGCCCGGGATTGTCTACTTGTCGCTTAGTTAATTTTAATACACTACAACTATTCAGTATTTAGGCTAAATTAAAGAAATCACTCTCTTCCTAACCTGCGGTCAATGGTAGATAGCGCTCTTTTGCCCATCAGGGGACTTAGGTGCCCTAAGTGCGTGACGAAACATGGACACTATGGATTGGATGAATAATAAAAACTGCAACCAATGTAGTAAATATGTTGTAACATCCCCACTAAATACTAACAACTTACAGTATTAGGTTTGTTCCAAAAGTACTACTTTCTGTCATTTTATGCTACGTTTTTTTTATAATATGCATATTTTTGTCATGTTTTTTGGAAATGTTGTCAGTAAAAAAAAATAAAAATAAAACTTTAATTTTAATTAAAGTTTAAAGGCATGGTTTGTATTTTTGATAACACAAATCATCAGCCAACTTGTGAGCTTTGATAACAGATAACATTGTATTATTCAGACTAATTAAATGTATTATTGCTAAAGTTTTGATATAATATGTAACAAAAATTGACCTCTTGGTAACAGTACTGATTAAAATAACCGATTGAGGAGAGAGGTTGTGATATTAATGCTTGTGTACAGTATTATTATGGCTTTATTTTCTATTTAAGTCTTTAAAGCTTTTTTCATAAAAGTATAACATTTTATTTTCATGAGGATCATTGCATAATCCCTTACAGACAATTCAGACATACTGTATGTCAGCACTGATTTGATTGATGCTTACTGGATTAAAAATGATCAACAGGTTTCAACAGTTTGTGAGGAAGATAGAAAAACTACACACAGTATGATAGATAGATCGTAAAATAACTTTTCAATGAGGGTTTACAGCTCTGAAAAATATCAATCAGCATTGAATAACAAATACACACACACGTAAGCAAGAAAAATATTTTAGCTCCAAATCAGAGATGGAGTCACAAATGAACAGGAAGCTTCTGGATGATCCGTGTGCTTCAATGTGGTCAAAACGACTACTATATATAACAATTTACAAGTCTTTTAATGTTATTCATGTAACGAAAATAATTACCCAAGTGTCTGCTACAAATACAAAAGACACGTTTAACCTTTAATTAAATTTAAAATACAAAAATCACATTAGAAACAAACGCGGCTTTATCCGGTGACTGATGTTGGTCGTGGATTTGATATGAAATTGGTAAAAATAATTGTTTTATCGTCGCGTAATTTAGTTTAAAGATATAGCGCTGGACCTCTGCTCTGTGTTTAAGCTGTTTTTAACGCGCCCATGTATTTTATATCTCCTGTTTAGTTGTAAAAGTTAGAGGAGAAAACACACGCGTTAGCGGCTTGTGGAGGCGCACAGACACTCAGCTGTCCCGGCTGAGTCTATATGGTTCTCATGTGCTGTATAAAAGCGCCGCGCGCTCTGACGCTCGCATTACTGATCTCTTGTTGACACTGTGATAATACAGATACTCTCAGAGAAAATGGCAGAAACCGCCCCAGCTGTTGCCGCCGCGCCGGCCAAAGCGCCCAAGAAGAAATCCGCCGCAAAGGCCAAGAAAACCGGACCAAGCGTCGGTGACCTCATCGTTAAAGCTGTTTCGGCTTCCAAGGAGAGGAGCGGTGTCTCTCTCGCCGCCCTGAAGAAAGCGCTCGTCGCCGGTGGCTACGACGTGGAGAAGAACAACTCTCGCGTCAAGATCGCCATCAAGAACCTGGTCACTAAAGGCACTCTGGTCCAGACCAAAGGCACCGGCGCTTCCGGCTCTTTCAAACTCAACAAAAAGCAGGCAGAGACCAAGGCAAAACCAGCGAAGAAAGCCGCGCCTAAAGCAAAGAAGCCCGCAGCCAAGAAACCCGCCGCTGCCAAGAAGCCCAAGACTGCAGCGACAAAGAAGACCGCCGCTAAGAAATCACCCAAGAAAGCAGCGAAGAAACCAGCCGCCACCGCCGCTAAGAAGGCAACAAAGAGCCCCAAGAAAGCAAAGAAGCCAGCGGCTCCTAAGAAAGCAGCGAAGAGCCCCAAGAAAGCAAAGGCTGCTAAACCCAAGACGACAAAGCCCAAAGCAGCTAAGCCTAAAAAGGCAGCGCCCAAAAAGAAATAAAGTCAATAGCCTACTTTATTTCCACTAAAAAGGCTCTTTTAAGAGCCACCCACCAGCCCTTTAAAGAGCAAAGTTTCAATATGTATTTTTTGTAGTTAAACTCCAGAATTTATCTGATTTATTAAAACAAACAATACTTCATAAAATAGTACTTTTACTATAAAGTACCTAAAAGTTTTACTTTGGTGCCACGCAGATTTTGGAGTATGCCATAAAAAGCATTAAAATTTTAAAATTGTTAAAACTGCTTTGTATTTATGAAGTGCAGTAAAGATGTAAGTAAATGTTATTGCAGCATAATTTCACTACAGTACACAGCAGTACATACTTTTATTTTGTTCCACCTACTTTCCACCTTTGCTTTTAAACGTGCTTACGACAAAAACAAATGTATTAGTAAACTTTCCGTTTCTGCCAGTTTAAACATTTGTCCTCAGGCAACACATACAGATATACACATATAAATTATAATGAACTGTAAGTTGGATTGAAGCATCTGCCAAATGTATAAATATGAATGTAAGCGGCAATTGTAAAACAAAGGCAGGCAGAAAGATAGAAGGGGGCGGGCTTTGGCGTTTGGAGGGAAGTTCAGTGATTGGTTTGAACTTTTCACAGACTTCAACCAATAGGCAACTAAAGCAGCTCTTAAAAACTGGAAACGTCAACCTTGAATCACAACTTTTTGTGATTACAAAAGTGAAACGAAAATGAGCGGCAGAGGCAAAACCGGTGGTAAGGCCAGAGCAAAGGCTAAGACTCGTTCATCCAGAGCCGGGCTTCAGTTTCCCGTCGGCCGTGTTCACAGGCTTCTTCGCAAGGGTAACTACGGAGAACGCGTTGGTGCTGGAGCTCCAGTTTATCTCGCCGCTGTGCTCGAGTATCTTACTGCTGAGATCCTGGAGTTGGCTGGAAACGCCGCTCGTGACAACAAGAAAACTCGCATCATTCCCCGCCATTTACAGCTGGCAGTGCGTAACGACGAGGAGTTGAACAAACTCTTGGGTGGCGTGACCATCGCTCAGGGCGGTGTGTTGCCCAACATCCAGGCTGTTTTGCTGCCGAAGAAGACCGAGAAGGCCGCTAAATCAAAGTAAACTGCGGTTTCTGCACAACTAAAAAAGGCTCTTTTAAGAGCCACCCACTTGAACCATAAAAGAGCGGAAATCGTTTAATTTTATAGATTATGCCAGTATAACTTTACAGCATTAACAAGACGCTTTAAGAAATATCAATACTATTTCTTGCTACATGCATACTATCAGATTTTTTTTATTTTAGTGGTGTTTGGTTTGTACGTCCAAAGTGCAACCAACTATTTAATTCCAAACAGTGTCTTTATTACTATTCATTTAACAGTTCAGATGTCTTATAAATGTTTATTTGTACATAAAAAAGCGGGTTCGTCTCATAATCCTTTTTCATATTTTGGAGTTCTCGGCACTATACAGTTCGAAAACTCCTGTACTAAAAGCATTGAAGGCTCTAAAATACACAATGAACCTTATATGGTTTTAAGGACGTTTGAGATCACATCGCTCGCGATTATATTATTTGTGTGTCGGGAGCGTTTTCATACTGGTGATGTCTTTTGCTTTTTATGTAACGTATTTTTTTATCAGAACACTCCAAATTATTAATTATACATGACTTTAAACTTAAATATATCTGCTTAAATGTGGCATTCAACTAAACAAAGGATATCGAGCGGGAACAAACCGCTTCAGCTCGTTTAAAAAGAGCCAATGGCCAGTAGAGGTCACACATTAGCCAATCACATGTCAGTGTACTGTCACCGCCCTCTGAGCTCACGGTCTTCTAGTCTTTAAAAGCAGCTTGCTGAGTGTAGTTCTGCATTCGCTTTTCTACGAAGAAGAGTTTTGACTTCAGGCATGGCAAGAACAAAGCAGACCGCTCGTAAATCCACCGGAGGCAAAGCGCCCAGGAAGCAGCTCGCTCCCAAAGCTGCCCGTAAGAGCGCCCCAGCTACCGGCGGTGTGACGAAACCTCATCGTTACAGGCCCGGTACCGTAGCGCTGAGAGAAATCCGCCGCTACCAGAAATCCACTGAGCTGCTGATCCGTAAGCTGCCTTTCCAGCGTCTGGTGAGAGAAATCGCCCAGGACTTCAAGACTGACTTGCGCTTCCAGAGTTCGGCCGTCATGGCCCTGCAGGAGTCCAGCGAAGCTTATTTGGTCGGCCTGTTTGAGGACACCAACCTGTGCGCCATCCACGCCAAGAGGGTCACCATCATGCCCAAAGACATCCAGCTGGCTCGCCGCATTCGGGGTGAACGCGCGTAAACTCAACGTCACCCACATCAACACAAAGGCTCTTTTAAGAGCCACCACAATTCCACTGAACGAGAGAATTTCTTTAAATGCTTTTAAAAATTAAACTAAACCTTTTCAACTTCTTAATAGTTTTAAGAAAAATACATGAACTTTAAAACCATCAATAAAAGTAACTGAAAAGATTTTCTGTAGTTACTTTTTAGTGGTCCTACAAGCACTACAACTGACTGTTTTTGCTCGAGTATAAAGTGGTTAAATATTCGTTTCGAGAAAATTGCATCTATGAACACTACCATACGTAAGTGCCTATTAAATATGGGATGAACGACCAAAAATGAAGATCCTCGCTTTACATTTGGTTTTTACATCTTGTTAACATTGCTGCATCTGTAAAACAACACATTTACTGTAAACAAGCATGGCTGCATGTTGTGTTGTGCAGGTGCGAAAATCATAATTTGGTAAACGTAAATATTTTCAAATGTGATGTCTGTGACAATAAATAATCAACAAAATATAAATCAGCTTTAACGTAAACTGGAGGTGGGTCGAACTAGAAGCACATTGCTGGCTCCGCCTTCATTTCTGTGTGTTTCCATCAGGTCCTGTAGGCAACGGTAAAGCTCTGTTTCACAGCAGTACATTATGCATTTTGGCTACGAGAAGTTGAAATCATGTCAGGAAGAGGCAAAGGCGGTAAAGGACTCGGCAAAGGAGGTGCGAAGCGTCATCGCAAGGTTTTGCGTGATAACATCCAGGGAATCACCAAACCTGCAATTCGTCGTCTCGCTCGTCGTGGTGGTGTCAAGCGTATCTCCGGTCTGATCTATGAGGAGACTCGCGGTGTGCTGAAGGTGTTTTTGGAGAACGTTATTCGTGACGCCGTCACCTACACTGAACACGCCAAGAGAAAGACCGTCACCGCCATGGATGTCGTTTATGCTCTGAAGCGTCAGGGTCGCACTCTGTACGGTTTCGGGGGTTAAACGCTTAAAGCTCCACACAAACCCAAACGGCTCTTTTAAGAGCCACCCATCTTCTCATATAAAGAGTTAACATCTCCGTTGTAATAACGTACCGGTCAGTTTGTTTAATATTTTTTTAACACTCACGTCACGGTCATTGTAGTTTTGTGTGTCTTTTTGATCGTCACATGGTTGTCGTGCTATACTTTATTTAATTCGGACATATTAGATATAATGTTTAAAAAAAAGCGTATAATTACGCTTTACTTTGTGTTCTTTATGTACTTCCGATTACAGAATTTGGCAACTGAAAGAACAATATAGCTCTCAAGTTAGTGCTCATGGTAATGCTACATATATATACATTATATATCTTGCTTATAGATGCTATAATATAAATCATAGTCTACCTTTCTTTGTTACATAATAATTATATTTATTCGTTTATTACACACACATGTAAAATGAAGAACAGAGCAAGATTAGTATACTATAAACTTCATTGCATGTTTTGAACTAAAAGTGGTGCATTAATTTTTGTTCGAGTTAAAAAACTTTATAGTATATAAAATAATATTTGAAAGAAATAGCATTGTGTATAAAATTGAGCGGGAAAGTAAAACAACCCATAAACACGTAGGGCGTTTCAAACGTGAGGCGATGGGTGGATCTGCGGTTTTGAAGACACTGATTGGCTCGCTTAGTTTACAGCTAATCCAATGAAATCTATTCGTGTTCTTTGTCCAATCACAACCCGCAATCAGAAGGTTCGTCTACGGTCTCTGAAAATTAGCATGGGCAGTGTATATATGCTTCTTCACAAACACAAATCTTTAATCATTGTGTTATTATAACAGAGTGATCATGCCTGAGCCAGCGAAGTCTGCGCCTAAGAAGGGATCCAAGAAGGCTGTTACTAAAACCGCCGTAAAGGGCGGTAAGAAGCGCAAGAGGTCCAGGAAGGAGAGCTATGCTATCTACGTCTACAAGGTCCTGAAGCAAGTTCATCCTGACACCGGGATTTCCTCTAAGGCCATGGGGATCATGAACTCTTTCGTCAATGATATTTTCGAGCGTATCGCCGGTGAGTCCTCTCGTCTCGCTCACTACAACAAGCGCTCCACCATCACATCGAGAGAGATCCAGACAGCCGTGCGTCTCCTACTACCCGGTGAACTCGCCAAACACGCCGTGTCTGAGGGAACAAAGGCCGTCACTAAGTACACCAGCTCCAAATAAACCTGTTGAGGCTTTCAACACCACAAAGGCTCTTTTAAGAGCCACCCACTTTATCATTTAAAGAGCTTCCAATTCTTTACTCTTTACACTACAGTGATGCTGTGAAAACTAACTGTAATTAAACGCAAATTTTGCGTATTAAGTAAGTCTAGACTTTCTTGATGTTAAATGCAAATCTTTATAACTGCAGCGTCTGAGCGATGTGATCTGTAAAGTTAAGCGGGTTGAAACTATTTGGATTGTAAAGTTGTGGACAGCTAAAACATTCACAGGTAAAAAAATTGTGATTATAAACCTGCTGTTTATTTAAATGTCCTCAGTGGTCCAGTGCTAGAACTCTCCAGGTCTGGGGGCTTAGCAGGCCAAGCATCATTGGGCCCTTTTAAATGTGGGCTTTAGGCCCAAACGTTCTTCCCTGCTACCCTAAAAATTGTGATTTATTCCACAATCTGTGATCGCTTTAGTCGCTTTTAAATGTCACATGAAAGCAGCGACAGACGCCTCGTCTTTTAGTTTGCGTTTTAGTGCACTTCGAGAAGGGACGTCGCATAAACTCTCGCTTTAGATGAAAAGAAAATGACGATTTTCACAAAAATAAGGTTATTAAGCTCTCGTCTAGCAATCTAGATGCGAATATAGAGTAATTAAACATCTACAATTATCTACGTTTGCACGTTTTTTGAGAGTTTTTATGATGTGTTGCTGATGTAAACGATTCTACATTGATACATACAAATTAAAGAATTGACATAAAAAAACATAATTTAAAGGGTGTATAATACATATTAATGCACAGTTTTATTGTAGACTACATAAAATACATCCATTACATATTAATAATTTGATGTCCATCAGAAGTAAAAAATTTAGGAACTCTTACAACTTACAAATGTATTTCCCATAATTCAGTAGTTACTTAAAGACAAAATATAATAAATTGTGAAGTTAATTGTGTTTGTATTCTATACATTACCACAGGAAGTTATTTACCACTGAAAAGTTTTATCCACAAAGATAGTATACATTACATTTGCTTGAAACAAAGCAAGTTGAATTTAAAGGTGCAGTGTGTACATTTTAGCGGCTTCTAGTGTTGAGGTTGCAAATTGCAACAAATGGCTCAGTCCACAGCCCAACCCTGCTTTTGAAACGCACAGAGAAGCTACGGTAGCCACCACTGGACCAACATGTCATCTTCAGAGACAACTTATTAAAAAAAGTTTGTCCATTAAGAGCTTCTGTAGAAACATGATGGCACAAAATGGCGACTTCCACGTAAGGGGACCCTCTGTGTATGTAGATAAAAACGTCTCATTCTAAGGTAATAAACACATAACAGTTAATTATAAAAGGTCTTTATACACCACTGATAATATAGTTTTGTATATTCTTTTGCATTCTTTCAAGAGATCCTTCTAAAAATTACACACTCCACCTTTAATCTATAATAAACTTTTCAAATTCACCCATTGCCAAACAATTCAAAACAATATGAAAAAAATTAAAAGAACAAATAGTTGTATATAACAGTAAGACATAGATGATTTCAGTCTTCATATTTGATGCAGATAAAGTTGCGTAGTTCAGTTTGAGGAAGGCTGATCCAGCGCTGATCTCCTCCAGACTGAACTGCTCCAGATCTCACAGTGTCACAGCTCTTATCTACTGTACTGTTCACCCAATTCTGATAGCAAACCATCTGTCCATTCATCCAGAACCAAACGCCCAGAGCACAGGAGTGACGTAACCCCAACCACACCTCTGGAGTAGAGGCCTTTTTAACCAATACTGACACCCAGCGCTGAATCTCCTCTGAATCAACCGAAACCAAATCCACATGATACTGTCTACAGTAAGTCAGAGCATCAGACCAGCTCAGACTCTTATTGATCAATACCAGCTTATCTGAACACACAATAAACCACAATGACATCAGTCAAACACAAACATGAAGGAAAATACTGTAGATGAATCTGATTTAATTCTGATAATGAAGAAAGCTTTGACATGAAACAGTGATTTTTCTTACTCACCTTCATGACACACAAAAGTCTGAGAGTTACTACAAACTTCATCATTCCATTGACCCTGATTATTCATTTGTACTTCTGTACATTTTTTATCAATACCACTGTTGGGTTGATCAGGCATCCAATATCTGAAGCCAGAGTTACTCTGATCTGACCACTCCCATGAGTCACTGAACAAACCGATCCAGACAGATATCTGATTGTTATCAATAATCATCTGAATCTGTTCACTCTCATTCTGGTTCCTCACAGTCACCAGATCAGTATGATTCTGTCTGCAGAAACTCTGAGCATCTCTCCACATCATTTGAGAAGTTTCATAGATGAATCCTTTGCTGGTGTCTATTTAAAGAAGAATTAAAGCTAATGTTATATTGTTGGATGGTCTGTGGACAAGTTGCTATAACACCAGTGAGAGAAATCAAGGATTTAAATTGCTGCACACTAATATAATGTCAGAGTCTGCTGCTTGTGTTGTAAGTAAACATGCTGCAGTGTTTTGTAACACGTGTAAAAGCTCTCTCTGACATTTCAGAGCAATTGATGAAGTAAGCTTGGACAACTTTTACACGCTCACAAAATAAACAAGCTTAAAAACGTTTTACAGGTCAGCCTCTTAGTCAATTAGTTGAAAGTATGTGCTAAGTTTATTTGACAAATGTTATAACACATACACAGGGTGTACTCTTTCAGGAATCGATATGTTGTAACCATAGAGATAATTTTAAACATACCCTTTTTAATGTTTAGTGATAAAGCTCAGAAAATAAACTGATCTCAGTGCTTCTTAAACACGCTGTAGTTTGTTGTAGTTCACAATAGAGTGAATGTGTTAAACATAAACTCACATGCTACTGCAGTACTATTGTTGTTGTCATGAAAGTTGACATATGATTTGTGTTTTGTTTAGTGAAGGTTTGTTCTAATTCCCAGAGCTGCACTCACCATTGTAGCAAATAAACGTTGAGTCCCGCTGTTTACAATGTTGATGATGCCATTTTCCAAATTTCATAAATACACAATTATCTTGACCATTAAGGTCACTTTCCCAGTTTGTATAGTTTACAGGATCACCCATAGACCATTTCCATTTATAAACACCTATATTGTTCAGTCCAATCCAGACGCCAATATTCCCACTGTTATTTACTTGATTCATCAGCTGTTTCATGTCATTCATGTTGTCGACTGTGGCCAGATCAGCGTAGTGCTCTCTGCAGTAACTCTGAGCTTCAGTCCAGTTCATAGTCATGTTTATATAGTGATAGCGGCGATGAATGCATTCAGATAATGAACAGAGAGCTATTAAAGAGAGAATTTGAGTCTTTATTAGACAGAGTTAATTCTTATTACATTTAAAAAACAATATATAAACCAGAAACACATACTTACCAATGAGAAGTCTTAAATATAGCGTTTGTGCCATTTCTAAAGGGTTAAACATAAAAAAAAAAACTCAGACTCTTCTGGTTAAAATTACTGTTTCTTATTAAATGGCTGTCTAATTGTACTTAATTTTGATTGGTCAGTCTGGACCTTCCAAGTTGATTTATTCTCCATTAACAACCACTAATTCTAAAAGCAGACACTCATTCAGATTGTAACAAGGCTTGTGATAAGTTGGATCCATATATTCAGTTTTATTGGCAGCACAGTAAACAAGCAATAGTCAGGCAGGGCAAACAGATATATATGTAAGGCAAGACAAGAACATAAACAGTATACAGGGGTCTGTGACGGCAGTCAGCAAACGCTTTGGTACACGCTTAGTATGTTGCTGCTCAAACATAGTCTGCATCTGACTGGCAAGATCTGCTGGTTGCAGGCGGAAAAGGAGTAAAAGCAACGGCTGTCAAGACGGATACTTGCTGTCTTTACATTTTTACTGCAGATGAAGTGGATTATATGTAATATTTGTAAAATATGCAAACGTTTTAGCACCTAGAAACAATTTGCACTGAATAGGTTGTGTGCTGGTTTATATTGTATGAAAAAAATAAAACCAAAATAAAGTTACAGATAAGCAAATATTACTAAATACCAATAAATTGATGTCTATAATCTTTTCACTTTTATTTTAATAATAGCACTGTATAACATATTAAGGTTATGAACAGAGTTTACTGTTATAAAAACAATTCATTTTTTGAGCATTAGTGGAACTAGAGGTGTCAAGATAAATCTAAAATTGACGTGATTGATGTTTTGGCAAATAAAAATAGTGTGTCGTCATTAAACGTTGAAGCCGGTTTGAAGGCAATTGCAGCACCTGACCTATGCGGCTGGTCTCGTTTTGCACTCACGGTACTTTGATGGCACGAATGTGATCGTGAGGCGCCTGTAGCACCGGCGGACAAATTGTCTAACCAAAATGCATTGCATTTATCAGGCAGCTATCAGTTCTTGTGGCACCACATCAAGTCAAAAGCACCTCTTACTTCACAGAGGGTGCGAGAGTCTGATATGGACATAGAGGCGTTTATGACACTGATACTGCGAGTCATCTTGACTGGTATTAACTATATTTCTCATGCCAACATAAACAATATGCCTAAACAAAACAAACAATTTAGCTCATGTCACAAGTTTATAACTTACAGACAAACAGAATATAAGTGAAAACATTACCTTAAACCCAGTGATGCCGGTAACGCGTTACTTAGTAACGCGCTACTCTAATTTTACCACTTTTTTTAGTAACGAGTAATCTAACGCGTTAATATTTCCAAACCAGTAATCAGATTAAAGTTACTTATCCAAGTCACTGTGCGTTACTATTTTTTAAATTTTCCTTAGTAAAATATATATTTTCTTGTATATTTCTTCTTGCGTCTCGGGAAGTGAAGTCAGGTGTGCGACAAGTCACGTGTTCAGCACGAGGACAATTCAGGTCACGTGTAAGCGACACAAACGTAAACAGCGTACAATGGAGAGAGAAGAGAGATGCAGCTACAAAAACACTACGTCAAATAAAAAATTAAAAAACATGTGGAGTCGCGGCACGGCGCAGACAGTGAAACTACCCACCCGGTGATGCGAAGCAGTGAGCAGGAGTTCATCCACTACCCAAACAACAAAAGCTGGACTTCAGTGCAAAACCAGTAAGTGTGGGAGAGTTTAAGAACGAAAGTAACAAAGCGATTTTCTCCGAGCCCTTATAACTTCTAAATCTCACTATGACAGCATATTAGCACATAACCTCTGAAAGAGTTGACAAAATCGCGTTATTTACTCACCGATTTCCACGTGTAGATCCAGAACTGTGTTTTCAATCATGATAAGTAAATTCCAAAAGCGGTCTTTTTTTCTTACAACGCGTTGTGTTTCTCGTTTCATGTGTTACAATACTGATAAATCTACAAGGTAAATAACATCCTGAAGACTTCTCAGTTTTTCAAAATAAAAGTAAGTCGAGTTTATAGAGTAAATAGATCCTGTCGGGTCAAAAGTAACACTTAGTTTTGTCCCGCTGCTAATACTGTGTATAATATGGTAAAAAATTGATATTATTCTAATTTGATTTAATTTTATTTTCATAGTGTTCAAACTATTGAATTTTTTTTTTAGTCTCAGCAATTTAAGTTTGTACTGTTGGTTGCTTTTGAAACATTTGATAAAATAAAAATGTAATTTAATTATTTTTTACAAAGATAAATGACAAAATAAGT
Source organism: Misgurnus anguillicaudatus (assembly GCF_027580225.2). Taxonomy (NCBI): domain Eukaryota; kingdom Metazoa; phylum Chordata; class Actinopteri; order Cypriniformes; family Cobitidae; genus Misgurnus; species Misgurnus anguillicaudatus. Next base: position 7,927,827 of record NC_073342.2, on the reverse strand, counting down.
TTGCAGTTACATATTAAAGAGGTCATAGTAATATATATTTAATAAAAACAAGTGTAACACAAAAATCTATCATGTTTTGTTGTGTTACTTTTGACCCACCTGTGTGTTACTTTCGTCCCTGCTGTCAAGGTCAACAGTAACAATTCACTACTCTTGTTTAAAGTGAAATTATACAGACGTCGTTTTACATTTGTTCAAAATTCCAGCTGGTTTTGATAGACCACACTTGTGAGTTATTGACCACAGCAAAAATATATCTCTGTCTAAAACATTAGCTTTTAAAATTAAGTTTTTCTGAAAATGGCCCCTGCTCACCCCTATTTATGTTAAGTGAAGTCAAGAAAGACTCATATATATATATTTTTTAGTTTTTTAAAACACAACAGTTCAACTTAAAATGTCAGGAGATACATTGTTGACGTTACTGTTAAAAATGCACTTCCAATAAAGTGAGTGTTGGCAAAACCGATTGTCAATGTTGAGGCAGTGGGGGTGTTGGCAGCTACTGGAATGTAACTAACAAAGTAACTTGTAATCTAACTTAGTTACTTTTAAAATCAAGTAATCTGTAAAGTAACTTAGTTACTTTTTAAAGGAGTAATCAGTAATCAGTAATCAGATTACTTTTTCAAAGTAACTGTGGCATCACTGCTTAAACCCAACCCTGATCACCTTGTTTAGTGGTTCATTTTAACCTAGTTTAGGAGTATTAGAATTTTAAAGTGTTTTGAGCATTCACAAAAAACAGTGTCATGCTAAAATTATCATTTGAATAGGGATGAGAATGTAAGTTGTTCTTACTTTTGATGTGCGTTTCTCTCCTGAATCTGCTGTGTCTCTGTCTGTATCTGCATATGTTATTATATGATATCTGCTCTTCAGCACATCACATCAGTCGGTTATTTCCCTTAAAAGTTATTTTCATATTTAATTTCCTTCTTATTTGTGTGTAGAGGTCTGGATTTCAAGTGACCCATTTTGTTTATGCCATCATCAGTGCCAGTTAAGGACAGTTGGGAGTGAATATGAAGTGAATGGCACCAGTAGGAGTTTCATGGCAACAGAGTTCATTGTGCACTTTAATTCAAAAGATATAGATATATACATCCAAAACTTAATAGATGAAACATAACAGTTCCCTTTCAGTCGGTCACTACGACGTCACGAATTGGGTTATCAATTGTGACGTATATATGATTAAGTGTTCAATCATCCATTATGATTGGTTTACCTTGAACTCTATACTGTGATTGGTAATTTTATATGTCTGAAGAAGATTGAATGATCAAAACATTGCAATAAAACTCATTGTATTCATTTGCAAGTTGATAGTGTGCGGGACTTCTCTTTATTTGCTGATTTCAGGACTACATTGTCTTGTTTACCTATGCACCTATCGCACACAGGTGTGGAACGCTGTTGTGGTTAAATATAGTAATGATGCAAAGTCCGATTTATCCAGTAGAGCCGCACTGCAGAACATGACATCCAGGGGGCGGGGTTGGATCCAGATCCAGGGGCGAAGCTTGATTCAGATCCAGGGGCGGGGCTGGATCCAGGTCCAGAGATCTCTTCCCACTGCATTTTGATTGGTCGGCAGTTTTACCACAAGACACGTCATACACTTGTTGTTGCATTACCATTTCCACATTGAGTCGTAACTAAATTACATGATTCTTTTGACGGAAAAACAAACTTTACTTGTGACCACAATAAAAGTAGTCTCTTTAAGGTGAAATGTAAGGTTTTTTTGCTATAATGTTTGGAGTAAAACTTTTCAGGTATTACGAGTAATCTTACCACAGGCAGTTTAATACATATAAATGTATACAAAATAATATACATAAATATTAACATATGTCATGTTATTTAGAAATTAATAAATTGAATGTTTATCTTGTATGACTTTGAATTTGTTTTAGTCTTTGCTTACAGCCATTAGGAAACAGGTTTTTCCCTCGCATCAGTTTTACTTTTCTTACAAATCTGCTAATAAAAGATATCAAATAAATTGTGTTTTTATATTTACTCATATAGAAATAGCCCTGTATAAGTGGGATAATGTACAGCCAACCGAGTCACAAATAAATCCCTTTAGTGATATTATCCTTACCTTCTCTTACAGCTAACTGTGTTTACAAAATTATGAATCTTTCTTGGCTATATTATTAATCAAACGTAAACTTAAAGGGATAGTTCGGCCAAAAACAATATATTTCAAATGTGGCTTACAATCACTAGACTGATCTGGGCCACAATCCCTACACTGATCTGGGCCACATACCTCCCACCCACAACTGGCCCAAATGTTATCTGCCATCATGGATCCAGTGCCATCATTGCCACACCTGGCCCATACTTGGCTGACATGTTGCATGCCGTTGCCAGCAGTACGCCAGCAGTGCCATCATGAGACCACTGCTATCTGGGTTGTGAAGTTAATTGTGTATGTATTCTATAAATCAGTGGTTCTCAAACTGGGGTCCGGGGCCCCCAGGGGGGTCGCGAGATGGTGCCGGGGGGCCCCAGTTTTATGACATTTTATAAAATACATTAATTTATCATGAATTCTGTGAAATTAAACCTAAAAAAAATAAGGCTACTAACCAACAGCACTACTTTGTATAACTTAATATGTTTTGTTTGATTAAAATGTTAAATTTTAGAATAGTTTTTGTCATAAATTTTCTTTCGGAGGAATGCACCGTACACAAGGGGGCTGTACGCGGAAAAAGTTTGAGAACCACTGCTATAAATTACCACAGGAAGTTATTTACCACTGAAAAGTTGTATCCCCAAAGAGAGTATGCATTACAGTTGCTTGAAACAAAGCCATTTGAAATTTAATTTTTAATAAACTTTCAAATTCACCCATTACCAAACAATTCAAAACAACATAAAAAAAGTTAAAATAACTAATAGTTGTATATAACAGTAAGACGCAGATGATTTCATTCTTCATATCTGGTGCAGATGAAGTTGAGTTGTTTAGTTTGAGGAAGGCTGATCCAGCGCTGATCTTCAGACTGAACTGCTCCAGATCTCACAGTGTCACAGCTCTTATCTACTGTACTGTTCACCCAATTCTGATAGCAAACCATCTGTCCATTCATCCAGAACCAAACGCCCAGAGCACAGGAGTGACGTAACCCCAACCACACCTCTGGAGTAGAGGCCTGTTTAACCAATCTTGACACCCAGCGCTGAATCTCCTCTGAATCAACCGAAACCAAATCCACATGATTCTGTCTACAGTAACTCAGAGCATCAGACCAGCTCAGACTCTTATTGATCAATACCAGCTTATCTGAACACACAATAAACCACAATGACATCAGTCAAACACAAACATGAAGGAAAATACTGTTAATGAATCTGATTTAATTCTGATAATGAAGAAAGCTTTGACATTTTTACTCACTTTCATGACACACAAAAGTCTCAGCATAACTGCAATTCACATCATTCCACTGACCCTGATTTTCTATTTTGACTTCTGTACACATTAATTTAGGACCACCATTAGGTTCACCAGACTTCCAGTATCTGAAGGTGGAGACACTCTTATCTGACCACTCCCATGAATCACTGAACAGACCGATCCAGACAGATATCTTACTGTCATTAATGATCTTCTGAATCTGTTCACTCTCATTCTGGTTCCTCACAGTCACCAGATCAGTATGATGATGTCTGCAGAAGATCTGAGAGTCATTCCATGTTTTATTAGTAGTTTCATAGATGTATCTTTTGATTGTCTCTATTAAAGAAGAAATAAAGAATATAAATTATTTTCAATCATTCTTACTACACTTTAAAGAGTCAATCTTCAAACACACTTGTGTGTGTGTGTGTGTGTGGGGGGGGGGGTGTTGGTATGTGGTTAATAGGGATAAGTGTATAATGACATGTAAACTGAACGTCTTAAAAAAGATACAAATGTGATGGTTGGGGTTAGAGGAATAGAACATACAGTTTGTACAGTATGAAGTTTATCAGACAAATGTTTTAACACATACACACAGGGTGTATATTTAGTTTTACTAATTGAATTGAAATTATGTGTGTTAGCCATAAAGATAACTCTGAGGACCCTGTCCCGGGTCCAAAATTATTAATTATGTCTTAATATAAAATATTCCTATATTTAGTGGTCTGTGATGAAACCAGTACTCCGTATGAAATACTGTTTGAAAGCTTATAATCTCTACTTTCTGCAGATATGCATCACTTTAACATATATTTTACTGTAAGAAAGTTATTTACATTTGATTTACATTATCCCCCCCAAAATTTGCATACTATTTAAAGGTTCAGTGTGTAATTTTTAGAAGGATCTCTTGACAGAAATGCAAAATAATATACAAAACTATATTATCAGGGGTGTATAAAGACCTTTCATACAGAACCGTTATGTTTTTATTACCTTAGAATGAGACGTTTTTATCTACATACACAAAGGGCCCCCTTACATGGAAGATGCAATTTTGTGCCGCCGTGTTTCTTCAGAAGCTCTTAACGGGCAAACTTTTTTTTTAAAGTTGTCTCCAACAATGACATGTTTGTCCTGTGTTGGCTACCGTAGCTTCTCTATGCGTTTTAAAAGCAAGGGGTGAGCTGTGAACTAAGCTGTTGGTTAAAATTTGCAACCTTACCACTAGATGCTGTTGAAATTTACACACTGCGCCTTTAATATATTTCATATTTTGCAAGTATGACAAACATGGGCAAGTCTTATATCAAATGCAACCTGAAACGGAAATTTGTGAGATCATGTTGATCAAATGAAAGCACTCATTCTCAGGAATAAGGTTACATCGTTATTTTTGTTCTATTATCATCACATACCCAACAATCGTCTAATGAATAATGAGTTAAAAAATTGTCTTTTGTAAACGTACGTGAAACTTGAGAGTGAACTTCCTCCGATAGCACAGATAGCCACAAATGCTACACCATCTTTTATCTTAGGTCCTAAATGAGTCCATTAACAGCATTTTCTTTGGTTGTGTGCATGAATAATCCCTTGCTATTTATCATATGTGCAAAACAAAAAATTAATATTTATATGAAAAATGTATTTTCGCACCCTTCAGTAAAATAAGAATAACTTTTGAATGTGACATGCTAAAGAGTTCATTCTTTTTTTGAGTGTTTACTGTCTGCTGCTGGTACAACCAGAACTATCTGCAGTCTGCTAGAGCACCCAGAACCAGAGTTATACACTATCAAAGACAGTGTTTACAACACACAAAAAATAAAATTAGGTGTTTCATCATATGAAAAACAACCTAAATAACAACAGGAACGGACTGGGGCTAAAAAACAGCCTTGGACTTTCTCCCAAATAGGCCCATCATCCGGCCATTCGCCCCTAGGCGTGCGCAACAGACACAAGGATTTCCTGATACTATGACACAATACTGTCAGACTATCAAAGAAGGTTATTTAATATTTTGTAAATGTCATATTACACTTTGATGTATAATAAGTCTGTGAAATAATGAAAATGGCTATGCTCTATATTAATTTTCCCAGTAAACAATTACGGTCTTTCAACGTTGAAATATGGTTGAAAATAAGTCAGTCCGCCTTGGTCTGGTTTACGACGTGATTTCAACTAAGTAGTTTTGGCTGGACTGTTTGACTACGTGTTTTCAAGTGACCACGATTTCAACTCATAATCTAAGACAGCTAGATAATCTGTTATACATGCTAAAACAACGGAGAATACAAATTACCAAACCATGTTTATTATTATTGTAGATCATTCTTGTTAATGACTGCGCTTGCGTACTCTATGGACACTGAGAGACACCGTACTAGTGGAAGTGCGGATGAATCCTGTTGGCGCTGTTTTACATTCCCCTGCCGGGTTGAAATGTTTAGTTTCGGTTTGTTGCCTGTGGCTGTGTAAGCTGTAAATTGAATATACACTACAGATGTTTATGTAATAAATACGGCTGGTTTGGATTTATCATGGACTCTTCACTCATTTCTACAATTATCTTAAGTAAATGTAAAGAGTTTTACATATTACGTCAAAGTTATAAAAAATTTGAAACTGCGATTGAGGTGCAATGAGGATTCATGATATAATTACCCCACCCCACCAGGTGGCGGTAATGCACCATTAAAGGTAGTTGCCAACCGCCATAAAACTTAAAGAAGAAGAAGCGAAGAGGCGTGTGAATGTGACGCGAATCTTCCACCCATCATCACAGAGAGAAGCCCAACCAACTGCCAGATTACAGAAAGCTCTGGACTGCTCATAGCAGGGATTTTCAAAGCTGTCCTGGAGGACCACTAGTACTGCACCTTTTGCATGTTTCCCTTTTGTGACACACCTCATTCAGTTACCTTACACACCCAGTTCAAGTCTTGCAGTCTTTACTAATGAGCTGAAAATTTAAACCAGGTGTGTCTAATGAGGGAGACATGCAAATTGTGCAGTACTAGTAGTCCTCCAGGACAGCTTTGAAAACCTCTGGCTCATTGCATTGGATTGACCTATGTTTACTGCGTTCTGAAATCTGTGTTGGTATATGTTTATTGCACTCTGTGTTGGTTACTGGACCGACCTGTTTATTGCAGACTGTGAAATCTGTTGGTTACTTGACTGTTTGCACTATTTAAAATGTGCTGTTTTATTAAAGTTCTTATAACCCTTTAAAGCTTTGTTTCATTTTATAAAATGTTATTTGGTATGTTAATGTGGTCCTGTTTTCAACATTGAAAAGATGGATGAATATGGACCAAAATTAGACGTTGAAGATCGACCTGATTTGAACGTTGAAAAGATGGACGAATATGACGTCTTTTCAATTTTCATTTTCAACCTTCAATGGACCAAAATTAGACGTTGAAGATCGACCTGTTTTTAACGTTGAAAAGTTGGACAAATTTGACGTCTTTTCAATTTTCATTTTCAACCTTCAGTGGACCAAAATTAGACGTTGAAGGTTTACGTCTACTCAACGTCCAATAGACGACTTTTTGCTAGCTGGGTTGCCTGTAAAGCTTTCACAAACAACCACCAGGTCTTTGCCAATTCCACAATAATAAACACAAATATAGGAAAGACAAGGAAGAACTGCACTCTGATGGAACACAGACAGAAAGTGGAAGCTAGGATTTTTTTGGTTAAACTAAAATTTTGTCAATTATTTAGCCCCCTTTCTTATTAGCACGTTTAGAGTGGTTGCAATGCATGCCTGATATTTACCCGTTTAATTCAATACCTTAGTCTTCATTGTAGCAGAAAATGTGAGCTCACTACAACCTCTCATATACAATAAAGTCAATGAAAGAAATAAAAACCAATGCAATACGATGAATGTCCACCCACAGACTGTTTTAAATGAGGTTGGATAAATATTTTTTGCTTGTGTGTGTGATTTTGGTTAGATGACAGTTGTAGATAATACAGTTTGACAAGAGTTTACACTTTGAACAAAAGCACAATATTTTGTTTTGTTTTATTGCGACTGTATACAAATGAATGATGTCCCATATGAACTAAATGACGAAGTATGTATTGTTTTTACGTTTCCATTGTTCAATCGCGCCCACGCCTCTCTCTCTCTCTCTCTCTCTCTCTCTCACACACACACACACACACACACACACACACACGTCTCTCTCTAACAGTAGTTGCGCATTACGTTAATTTTTACGCGAGTTTTATTTATTTTTATATCATGTATATTACAACCCCAAAACAGAAAAAGTTGGGACACTGTAGAAATTGTGAGTAAAAAGGAATGAACTAATTTACAAATCTTATAAACTTATATTTTATTCACAATAGAATATAGATAACATATCAAATGTTGAAAGTGATACATTTTGGGGTGTCATGCCGGGTGTTGGCTCATTTTGGATTTCATGAGAGCTGCACATTCCAGAGGGGGTTGGGACGGGTAGCAATAAGAGGCAAGAAAATTTAAATGTACATATAAGGAACAGCTGGAGGAGGACCAATGTTAAGGAATAGGAATGTTGTACTATTCTTGTCTAATACAGACTTCTAGTTGCTTATCTGTCATAGGTCGTCTTTGTCGCATCTTCCTCTTTATGATGCACCAAATGTTTTCTATGGGTGAAAGATCTGGACTGCAGGCTGGCCATTTCAGTACTCAGATCCTTTTTCTAAGCAGCCATGATGTTGTAATTGATGCAGTATGTGGTCTGGCATTGTTATGTTGGAAAATGCAAGGTCTTCCCTGAAAGAGACGACGTCTGAATGGGATCAAATGTATCTAGAACTTGGATAAACCTTTCAGCATTGATGGTGCCTTTCCAGATGTGTAAGCTGCCCATGCCACACGCACTCATGCAACCCCAAACCATCAGAGATGCACGCGTCCCAGTTTTCCAAAAAGAACTTCAAATTTTGATTCTTTGGACCACAGAACAGTTTTTCCCTTTGCCACAGTCCATTTTAAATGAGCCTTGCCCAGGGAAAACGCCTGCGCTTCTGGATCATGTTTAGATATGGTTTCTTTTTTGACCTATAGAGGTTTAGTTGGCAACAGCGAATGACACGGTGGATTGTGTTGACTGACAATGTTTTCTGGAGGTATTCCTGAGCCCATAATGTGATTTCCATTACAGTAGCATTCCTCTATGTGATGCAGTGCTGTCTAAGAGCCCGAAGATCACAGGCATCAAGTATGGTTTGTCGGTCTTGAGCTTTACGCACAGAGATTGTTCCAGATTCTCTAAGCCTTTGAATGATATTATGCACTGCAGATGATGATAACTTCAATCTCTTTGCAATTTTTCTCTGAGAAACTCAGAAAACTATTTTTCGCTGCAGCATTGGGGAAATTTGTGATTCTCTGCCCATCTTGACTTCTGAAAGACACTGCCACTCTGAGAGGCTCTTTTTATACCCAATCATGTTGCCAAATGACCTAATAAGTTGCAAATTAGTCCTTAAGCTTTTCTTACGTGTACATTACAATTTTCTGGCCTCTTATTGCTACCTGTCCCAACTTTTTTTGGAATGTGTAGCTCTCATGAAATGCAAAATGAGCCAATATTTGGCATGACATTTCAAAATATCTTACTTTCAACATTTGATATGTTATCTATATTCTACTGTAAATAAAATATAAGTTTATGAGATTTGTAAATTATTCCATTCCATTAATTATTCCATTACTCACAATTATTACAGTATCCCAACTTTTTCTGTTTTGGGGTTGTATATTATAATGTCACGTGTCCTGCTACTACTGGCACTTACAGGACATCTTGCTGATGTGAAGTTAGTTCTGTCTGTCCCTCATCATGACCAGGCTGTGATGCTCAGGCTCGCGAATTCAGGCTCACGAATTCCAAGAATCCGTGGACCAATCACGTTTAGTAGCTAGTAGGCCGTCTCTTCTTCCTCGTTTTTTACACGTAGCATCAAATAAGTGATCGTATTAGTGCCCCTGCTGTTGGCTGTTAATATTGTGTTATTAAACTTTTTTTGCTGACGACCGGGCGACGGCCCTCCGTTGAACGGCCGTTCTGGACTTTTCCAGAATGCACAGATTACCAATCCGTCCCTGAATAACAATATTTGTCGCAAACAGCATCTTTTTAGTAACTTCAAAGGGTTTTCTGCAAAATTAAAGAAATTGCATTTATTCCACTGTATGTGGTTATGGGGACAATTCAAATGTTTTTAGGTGGAAATTTTATACAAAAAGGGTATTTTTCCTCTCTTCAGTTGTAGTAAAATAACTTTTGCATAGATTATGATAGAGAATTTTTTTCTCTGTAAGCTGACATTAGAGGGAATCAAACGAAACTGTAAGCACCCAGGGCTAGAGTTATACACTTTTAAATAGACTTAAAAAAAAAAATCAAAAACACAGGTGTAGTTTGTTGACGGTGACTCAAATGCTATTTCTCTTTCTTTACTGTCTGTTGTCGTTATGAAAAGATAACATATGATGCATGCTTTGAAGGTTTGTTGTAAGGAGCTGCACTCACCATTGTAGCAGATGAACCGTGATGTCTGATCACAGTACTGATGATTCCATTTTCCATTTCTCATAAATACACAATTACCATCACCATTAATGCTACTGTTTATTACTAAGTTTGTATGGTTCACAGGGTCACCCATAGACCACTTCCATTTATAAACACCTGAGTTGTTCAGTCCAATCCAGACGTGCATCTGATTGTTCACACTTTTTTTCAGCTGTTTCATGTCATTCATGTTGTCGACTGTGGCCAGATCTGTGTACTTCTCTCTGCAGTAACTTTGAGCTTCAGTCCAGTTCTTATTCATGTCTATATAGTGATAGCGGTGCTGAATGCATTCAGATATTGAACAGAGAGCTATGAAAGAGAGAAATTGATTCTTTATTAAAACAGACTCAAATCTTATTACACTTAAAACCAAATATAAACCAGAAACACATACTTACCAACAACAAGTAGTCTGAAATATAGTATATGTGCCATTTCTAAAGGATTAAACACATAATAAACTTCAGATTGATCTTTGAATTGTAAGGGACAAATTACTTTTGCTTATTAAAATGGCTGTCTATTTATACTTCATTCTGATTGGTCAGCCGGGACCTTCTGAGTTTATTCACCAAAAACAGACTAAACCTGATAAGAGATGCTCATCCAAGTACTGCGAATCATCTTGACTGGTATTAACTATATGAATTATCATGCAAACATAAACAAAAACCCTCCTAAAAAAAACTTTATAATATTTAGCTCATGTCACAATTTTGTAACTTACAGACAAACAGAATATTAGTAAAGAAAATTGCATAAAATTGAACCCTGATTAATCTGTTCAGTGTTTAGTTTTATCTTTTTTTTGCCACAAATAAACACAGTTTAGGAGTACATTTTGAAATTATTTTAGCAAATAGATACAAAAATATTATATTTAAATGTTTAATTTGTTCATTTTTAAATGTCTCTAAAACTAAAAAAAAAATGTTTGTTAACTCTTTGCCAGATTAAGTCTGATTATAAATTATTGAACTGAAATCACAATTAAATAGTATTGCATTAAAACTTCACATTAAAACATCATAAAAGATAAATCCCATTCCCAACCCGGTCACTTTTTCAGGCAGACAGTAAACAACCCATACAATCTTTAAATGCCATGCAAGACTCCTTGAAATCTATTAATTTGTATTCCCTATAATATTTATATGAAATATTTATGTGGTGCCAAAGTGTAAATATCTGTGTCTATATTTATCTTTTGTATTTTCCATTATTATTATGATGATGAATATTATTACTATTATTATTATTGCACTGTGAGTTCACACTTAATTTTATTGTACATCCCATTGTTACAATGACAATATAGATTAAGATTAAAAGTATAATTTGAAAAGGAATGAGAATGTAAGTTGTTCTTACTTTAGATGTTGTGTTTCTCTCCTGGATCTGCTGTGTCTCTGTCTGTATCTGCACATGTGATTATATGATATCTGCTCTTCAGCACATCACATCATTTGTTTGCTTCTTTAGAAAGTTATTTTCATATTTCATTTCCTTCTTTTTTGTATATTGTCCACCTACCTTATTGTTATCTGTTGTTACTGTGAAAATAACAGCAGCCAAAGTGTAAAACAATGAGAGATCAGTTCTCACCTTATTTGCATATTGGTGTCAGTAAAATATAGTGAATAAAAGACAGATGAGGTTAATTCAGTAATACATACATTTAAGGTGGGTTGCACCAACAAGGATTAGTCTTAAATCTGGTTTAAATCAATGATGATTTGATCATTCTGTTGTAACAAACTTTATCCCTTGTTTAATTAAAAAAAAATCAGGGCTACATTTTAATTCCCATTTTGATTCAGGTTTAAATTTTACAGTAAATCTAGATTATCTTTAATCCTGTTGATCCATTAAATTAAACTCTGATTTAAAACTCAAATGGGGATTAACTTTAAATTGAGCAAATGAGAAGGGTTAAATATACAAACATTTACAATTAAATTTGTTGCTAATTGATCAGAAACAGGCACCTTGTGCGTGGTGGCACATTTCAAAGATGTAGGCTATTTAGGCTTATTACAAATAAAATAGAGACATTTGGTGGCACGGTAACTTGGCTAGTCTGTTTCGAAGCGTCCAGTCCGGGATGTCGTCTTTATTTTACAGTAAATACAAAGACATCTTTTGTAATTTCACAGAAAAGAGACCAATCGCTCGAGAAAAACATTAACAGCACCGGTGACAAATATATCCAGCCACACTGCTCCATTAGTCAATACAATAGATTGTTTTAATGAAATGTCAAATTATTATTTCAAATTTATTTATTTATGATTTATTTTGAATTAACCCATTATATTACCGTCCGATATATGGAGGTGATTTATAATCCTAAAATTACTTATTACCTTTCCCAGCAAGGATTTCAACGTTGATTCACCGTTGAATCAATGTCAAGGACAAGGTTGAATCAACATTGAATTACCTTTTGATTTTGCTAATTTTTTATTGATTTTTAAGCATTTTATTAATCATTTGCAACCTTTTACCATTCACCGTTGTTTCAAAGTTGTTTGTCCACGAGCTCCACTTTCTTCAGGTTGAAACTCTATTGTCTAATTTCTTGAGTATTGTATGACACATTTAAAGCCAAAAATATGTTGTTTTAGCCAAAAACATACTTTTTACTCTGCGCTTTTTATGTATCGTTTTCTCATTGTATTTTCCTATTTTCTTATCATTGTCCATTGGGGTTGGGGTTAGAATCACTTTCTGTTCCATTTTTAGACATCCAAACTCCAACTCTACCCAGCACTCATGTTGTTTGACTCAAACCGTTTACAAATAAAAGTGATTCTGGGAAAATGTTGTTGTTGTTGTTTGAAATCAACACTTAAAAAAAAACACACACACAAACAACAGAACCCTTGCTTCACTGCGCTGCCATCAAAGTAACGAACAACAGATGATGCATCAAACAATGAAAAATAAAAATGTCTATGTAACCAATAAATAATTGACAAAAGAAAAAATTACTTCAAAAGAAAAAATAAACCGGCGGTGGATCAAGGGCCCGTTTCAGTAAGAACTCTGAGTTGATTACTCTGAAATGGAAAACTGAAATTAGTTAGTTTAAATTGATTCTAAGTAGGTTGAATCTGAGTTAAGTGCGTACACAACTACTATAAAAAGTCATCATCAATAGAGCACCGATATTACGATTCGCCCTGTCAACAGCACGTGACAAAGAGGAGCTGCACTGTAAAAAATTACCTGTAAATTTTACAGTAAAATACTGGCAGCAGGGTTGCCAGCCAGTTACTGTAATTTTTACAGTAGTGTCGCTGTAATTTTAATTTACAGACTTTCCCTGTATTTTCTGATTACTGTAAAAAACTGTATTTTTTACAAAAATGTTGTAATTTAATTTACAGACTTTGTCTGTAATTTTTATCACTGTAAAATACTGTATTTTTAAACTAATGCTGTATTTTTTTACAGTAAATTACTTTTAATTTAGTATGTAAATGCAGTATAGTATTCTAATGATTAAAACTGGCCACTGAAATACATTTAAGGCAAACTTTACACTTTATGTAACTGCATAACATGTTGTACATAACTTAATTCACCTATTATTTCACTAAATTTAAAAATAACACAAGCTTTAAAAACAGTTCAAAATTAATTTAAATTTAATATATAACTTTTACATTTGCATGGAAAATGTCAAAACATATATTTTGAATGTTTTTCTTATGGACATAAAATTAAATATTTTTAAAGTAATTGAAACATGTACACTGTGTGGCCCTTCACACAGAAAGAGAAATATCTAAAAAACTGCATAACTTTAAAGGCACAATATTAAATATATTTAGCTAGAGGTTGCTAAACAACGATGACAACAACAATGGCATAGCTTGATAATGCTGTAAAAGAGTGTGGAACAATGGGTCTTTACCTTCACTGTTGATAGGAATCAAATCCAATAGGACTCACAAATAATTTTCGTGGATGACAAAATGAAATGAAGTTGTATAATTGTTACATAAAAAACAGATTAATTGTCACCACTGCAGGAACAGTCCAGTATGTCCAAATGATCCCAAGCGATTCCAATAAACTTCTGGTCAAGGAGAACAATTCGGCTCCAGACTGTTTTCCATCACAGGTTGCGAAAGGCAGCTAAGCAAAAATAGAAGGACAATATATTAGATATTACAAAACGTAATTATACAGTTAAAGACAGATGCATAACAAATACAGTCAGATACAGATAGAGGGATTATAGATACGGTCAGAAACAGAGCGATGTCAGGGGCTGTTTACACTTATTAAGATGTGTTTTTGTCGATCGGATCAAAAGTGGACGAGAGAGACACATCACGTTTAGACCTGGTATTTAAATCCGTATCTTTTGTTCACTTTTGACCGCTTCTGTCCTGCATACTTTGAGGGGGTGGTCTGTGAGACTGTGGGCGAGTCTCTCTGTTAAACACGAGCGGGAGTAATGATGAGTTTATATGGACGTGAACTAATATTATGTCAGAGTCAGCTGCTTGTGTTGTAAGTAAACACTGCACAGTGTTTTGTACATGTTAGATCTTTCTCTGATATTTCAGCGCAATTGACGAAATAAGATTGCGCAACTTTCACACGCTTGCAAAATGAAACTACACGGAGATCAGCCACTTTAGTTTTATCAATGAAAGGTACTGTACATCGTGTGTTCGTGCCAGATGTCAGAAAAGATGTAAAACATTGTGTTCAGTACCTCAGATTAGATAAATGGGTGAAGACATTTTAACACATTTAACCACATGTGAATTTACATTACTAGACTAGAGAAAACTACACTAGAAAAAGCTCTAATATATTTGTCACAGAGTGACTTTTTGGGGCGGAGCTAAAGTTGGTGGAAATTGGTTCCGCCCGGACCGTAAAACACAAACACCGGCACTTCCGGGAAATTCCCGGAGGAAAATCAGGCTTCATCAGGCACAGGTGTGTTAAGTGAGTGTGGCGATTATTGATTGGACAACGGGGAGAAGAGGAGGAGTATATAAAGAGCCTCAGAAGTGGCAAACGGTGCAGTTTATTCTAGCCGATCTGGTGAGAGGAGTTTAGTGTCTGGGCGAAGTCAGCATTGTGAAGGCGGCAGATACTATTGACTGGATGAAGACGGAGTTAAGGACACTAGTGATTGGGCTGAGTATATCACATTTAAATGACGATCTGTGAAACAACACATGCAAAACAATAACATACTCTGAGTAACAGCAATAGGAATACTTACCGGTAGTGCCGCCGAGGGAGAACGCCAGCGATTGATAACCGATGGTGTGAAGAGTATCCGACAACTGGAAGGAGACAAAGGAAGAGTGTTATCACCGTTTGTGGGTACCTCTGAACATTTGTAAATTACATCATATTGGAGAGTAAACCATCCAGAGAGTGTTGTGAGTTTTAGCATACAGGTGAGCGGCCCCACTGTGGAAAGGAGTTGTGGGTGAGCCAGGGATCACAAGTACAGGAAGACACAAGGGGTCGCGGCAGTCACAGTTCGACCCTCCATTGCAATCAGCGCCCAACGAATCTCAGGACGAGTCCTAGACAGCTGTGGTTGTGACCCTATTTCGCTTAGAGTGTGTGTGGTGCAGTGGGTGAGTCCTTGACCTTGCCGTGAGTGTGTACACTTGAAACCTTGCAGTGTTATGTTGTGTTTGTGCTGTCAGTAACCACCTCTAGGCTGGATGAGTCGTGCTGAACCAAGTGGACGTCAAGGCTGGTGAGTTGACATCATATTTATATGCCATCCGCGACTTCCTGCATGGATACCCTACGTTGACGCCCTGCATCGACATCCTGGATCTTCCTGTCCCTGCGGAGGCGGTGGTGAACTAACCAAGTAAGAAAGACCGGTGTGAGAAAAGTGGAAAGCATATATATATGCAAGGAGGAAGCTTGGCTGCTGAAAGAGGAAAGTTAGCTGTGTGGATAACATTACCTGTTGTGGAGCCCCTACAAAGGTTCGCCCCTGTCTAGATCTCTGTCCCGTCAGCTGGAGTAGAGGAGAGGGAAGCGTTCAGCTCAGCACAGCAGTTCCCAGCTTAACCGTTGTCCATTGGAGCGTCAACATAGGCCAGTGCCAAGACGCTCTCGTTGTTTAAGGTCTGTAAGCTCCATTTAATTACTGTTTCACCGTCTACTTGCCAAAAGTCCACCGCCAAGGAAGAATTACATAGGTGGAGCACCCGCCTGTTGTTGAGAAGTCAAAGAGGAGAAAAAGTAAAGCCCCAGTCACCTGTAAATTACTTACCTTTCTGCCTAAAGCTAAGAGCCGGCAGATCGAGTTGCACGATACCTGAAGTAACTGTAAAGCCCCAGTCGCCTGCAAATTACTTACCTTTCTGCCTAAAGCTAAGAGCCGGCAGATCGAGTTGCACGATATCTGAAGTAACTGTAAAGCCCCAGTCATCTGCAAATTACTTACCTTCTGCCTAACGCTAAGAGTCAGTGGAGTGAGTTGTACGTTACCCGAAGTAACCGTGAAGCTCCACTCCCCTGTAAAAAAATACTTGCCTTCTGCTTAAAGCTACGAGCCGCAGTTTGAGTTGTACATTACCCGAAGCAAACCCAAAGCCCCAGTCACCGATGAAGTGTTGACTTACCAGTGTTTCCATCGCAGATTGAGTGACCTCCCTTCGGCAGTACTTACCTGTGCCACCATTCAAGGGAACTGCGGACGATCACAGCAGCCACTTCTCACCTTTCCAACCGACGGGCGGAGCCAAGCCCGGCAGCAGAAGCACGGCTCATCCAGCCATAGGGCGAGTAGGGACACACCTACGGGACCGACTCGGAGTTGGGCACGTATAAGTGCAGGTATCAATACACCAGCCTCCAAATACTCACCCTCTGTCTCTCCTTGTACCCAGGAAGAGAAGAGTGCCCCGGATCGGGCCGCTGAAGCAGAACAAAGAAACCCCATGAATAAGCTGTTTGTCGTCGCAAAAACCAGGAGATAAGCAAAAGAAGGACCCACCGGAGATTTGCTTGCGACAGAGTCCAGGAGACTCGGAACTGTGCCTGCTAGTTGGATTTTAGCTTTCCCTTTCCCTTCCCCCATAATTTTAAGTAATTTAAATAAAGTTTTGTTTTAATTATACTTACGCTCTCTGTGTGTCTGGTCATTGGGGTACTCTTGGGACCTCCTCGAGGTGGAAACTAGAAAGGGGCATGACTCACGACACCTGTGGTCCGCTCCGACCTGTGACATATTCATGTACAAAACACTGTGCAGCATGTTTACTTACAACACAAGCAGCGGACTCCGACATAATATTAGTTCGCATCCATATAAACTTGTCATTACTCCCACTCGTGTTTAACAGAGAGATTCGCCCACAGTCTCACAGCCCACCCCCTCAAAGTATCGATGACAGAAGCGCTCAAAAGTGGACAAAAGAGAAGAATTTAAATACCAGGTGTAAACGTGAGGTGTCTCTCTCGTCTAATTGTGATTCGATCGAGAAAAACATATCTTAATACCAAGTGTAAACAGCCCCATAGAGTGATGATAGACTAAATACAGTCAGATACAGATAGAGGGATGATAGCTACAGATAGAGATAGAGAATAATAAAAGAAAAAAAGAGATCTTTGTATGTGTATGTACTTCTTACATTGTAGAAACTCCACTGCAAATTCATCACTTTGCAAAGAAGAGTAGCAACATGTAGGTTCACTGCAACCTGTTTCTTCTGTACCATTTGGCCTGATGTTTACTTTTCCTCCTGACTTCTTTGTTCCTCTCTCCAGATACAGAGCGCTTAAAGAGTCAGAAAATAAATATAATTCGGATTGATTTCAGTTTTTGAGGCATGTAATTGTTTTTAAAATTAGTCAATATGTTAAAGCATTGTTTCTAAACTCCAGTCCTTAGGACCCACCTCCCACAACGTTTTAAATGCCCCACTAATTTACTAACCTAGTTTAGATCTAACATATCATTCAAGTTCAGATATATCATATCTACTAAATGTGATCAACGTTTGAAAACCCAGCTAAAGCTAAATGTGAATTACAGTTTATAAAATCATCCTACATAATGTAAAGAACATTCTGTGAAAATATAATCTTGATATATTTAAAGGATTACTCTATTTTCTTTAAAAAAAAATCGAGATAAATGACTCACCCCCATGTCATCCAAATCGTTGATGTCTATCTTTGTTCAGTCAAGAAGAAATTAAGTTTTTGAGAAAAAAACATTCCAGGATTTTTTTCATTTTAATGGACTTTATTGGACCCCAACACTTTACAGTTTCAGTGCAGTTTAAAATTGCAGTTTAAAATGTCTCTAAATGATCCCAAACGAAGCATAAGGGTCTTATCTAGTGAAACGATTGTCATTTCCACACACAGATAGCCATGTGGCGCGCCAGCGTGACCTCACGTAATGCGTTATGACGTCAAAAAGTCACAGATGACATATGAGAAACTACCGCCCCAGTGTTTAAAAGTGTGGAGAAAGAGGACCGTTCCGACGTTGTTGTATGTGGGATGATACTAATTAATGTCTTTGTGCCAGTTTATTGTTTAAAATGTTACGCAAATTGTGTACCTTTCGACGTGCTTACGCAATTACACAAGGTTGCGCTGGCGCGTCACACGGCCGGTGGAAGACGTGGAGTTGTGGTTTAAAAGTGCACATTTTTTATTTTTCTTGCCAAAAATGACAATCGTTTTGCTAGATAAGACCCTTATGCCTCATTTGGGATCATTTAGAGCCCTTTGAAACTGCAATTTTAAACTGCACTAAAACTGTTAAATGTTGGGGTCCAATAAAGTATTAAAATGAGAAAAATCCTGGAATGTTTTCCTCAAAAAACATAATTTTTTCTCGACTGAACAAAGAAAGTACTCAACGTTTTGGATGACATAGAGGTGAGTAAATTATCTGGATTTTTTAAAGAAAATTAAGTACTCCTTTAATATTGACTAAGTTTGTGTGAAAGATTGAAATCAATGTAAAATCAGTGATTGAAATCAAAATTTGATGCTCCAAATATCATAATTATAAGACTGTAGAATGAATTTCATAGACAGGGTGACATATGTAATGTGCTGAAGATTTAATAGCTACTGTACCTTTGAATGAAGATGATATGCTGTGAACAGAGTGGCAAAGTCAGACAGGAAGCTGGGATGAATGCATCTAGTGTCTCCTAAAACAAATACATGTAACAACAGTTATTTTAACTGTACTCTTTATCTATACTTTATCTTTACTATTTATCTTTTTACATTTAAACCATAATTTAATGTTAGGGTAAATTACCTCTTTATTTTAAGCCAAATAAGTTAACAAGAGGCGTTACAAACAAACAATAAGCAAATTACACAGTGTATACCTAAAAATATATTAATTACATTGAAATGTAAGTCCCTAGGGATGTCAGATTAGAACTGAAACACAAATAAACAACTCTCTGTAAATAGAATATATAACTTTAAATGTATATTAGGATTTGCTCTTACCTCTCCACCTGCCTGTCCAATTGCTCACCCCACTGTAAAGATATTTACAAATTAAGCACTGTACTGTACACATGTGTATATATAAAAGGATTATGAAATAAGGAAAAAACAGTATTAATCAAACGTAATTATCCTGAAGTAATTTAAAGCTAACGTTACCGGGTTAAAGCGCATTGTGTGTGTTTATGTAACTGTTTAGGAACGCGTTTTCGTTTAATCGCATGTGTTAACAGATGGGTGCAAATTTAAACCATACCACAAACACCAAAAACATCAAGTGTGCTGATCAACACGAAATCCGCGTAAATCCTAAAGGTAACTGAAATATTTAATACCAGAGATTTTGGTTCATAGCTGCTTTTGTGCAGGGGAATATGTGTGACATTCTACCAAAACCGGGATGCAGATGAAGCCCATTGCACGTCTCATTCGTGTCCCGCGGACGACTTTGTTCCTCAACTTTCTCACTGAAGCATGTAATTCTTAACGTAGTAAAGGCGATATATATGTGAAATACTACAACGACCGCGCGGCTAAAACCCCGCGTCTCATTCGCGTCCCGCCGACGAAGGAGTTCCTGTAAATCCTAATTTTTGTCACGGAATGTAACTCTTAAAGTAGAAAGCCAGTTTTGGTCCGTAGCTGCTATATTTAGCGTCGGGGTATGTGTGAAATACTACCGCGACTGTGCTTTTCAAAACCCGCGTATGTATCATTCGCCCCCGCGAACGGAGAACGGATGCGACAACATGGGCGTGTCCAAAATGAACCACGAATATAACTGTTAGATACTTTCATATACTACTGCACTTTCCAAATATTACAAACAAATACACGAGTCACTTACCACAGCTGTGAATCACTCCTGTTGGCGCTTCACGAATCTCGACCGTTGAAGATCCCACAATGCATTCTGAAAATTTGAAATTTACAGCAATACTCTGTATATTGGGTTAAACCGCCACGCAGCCCCACAATGCATTGCAGTTTACAGCAATTTTCTGTATTATTAGAAAAACAGCCCGCTGCTGTAAAATAATGCTGTAATTTTTACAGCAATTCGTTACAGTGTGGGCCCTTATGTACAAAGGCTTGGATTGAAATCGTACTAAAACATTACTTCACGAGTTCACATTTTCAAATAATGGGCCCAGACTTATGTATCATCTAGATCCATGCGCTCTGCCATCAAGTGACGTCTTGTAATGCCATCCCAAAAAGGGAAAAAAAATCGCTATCACGTACCTTCTCTGGATCTGTATCATATCTGTGGAATGATCTGCAAGTTGCAACAAGATCTGCTGATTCTGTAGCCGTCTTTAAGAATTGGCTAAAAACCAGTGGAGACCAGTGACTTATTTTTCGAGGGGGCACACATGAATGTAGCCCGTAAGCTGCGTGGCTCGTCCTTTCAAAATATGTGTTCACCGCGTCATGTAAACTTATGTGTATCACGTGTCATGTCAAAATACAAGCCTGCAGCAGATGCTTCTAATGGGTTTAATGATAAAAGAGACAATTTTTTTATAAATTGTCTGCAGTTGGATTGCTTTCTTCTATTTAACAGTTTATAATAGTTATGCAACACACATACAAGTATTGCATGTTATAAACGAATGTTCTACTAGATGAGTGTGATAAATAAAAAAGTGAAATTGCAAAGTTGTGTAATTAGTCATTTCTGATACTCATGTGTTATTTGGAAGATCTGCTTAAATGAAGAGCAATGAAAATAATTTTGTGTCTTATTGTATTGGAACCACAAGGTGGAGCTCGTGGAGAAACAACAGACCTCAGAAGAAAACATTACATAAGTGAATGTAGATAAGACAATGGATGTCTAGGTGTGATTCTGTATTCAAGTATCTGTGATATATTTACATCAGGTTCAGTAGGCATGAGACTGATTGTCATTGATCTAAATATGTTTGATCTGTGATAGAGGAGTTCAGTAGAGATGTGTGAGATCTGAAAGTGTGATGTTACACATCTGCATGTGAAGGAAACTGTTAGTAATGATCTGATGATGATGATGATGATGATGATGATGTGATGATGTTTGTTTGTGTACTGAGATTATTCTGACACTATTGAGATTATGACAGTGCGTTTTGAAAAGGTTTAGGTGAAGGCTTGGGTCTCTGAAAACAAACATCTCAGACACATATAGGACAGATCATCTAAAATCAGTCAAAGTTTAATTCAGTGGTGGATGCAGAACGTGGCAGATGGGTGGGCATGAATTAAGTTGAGGTGGGCCTGAATCTTTGGGTGTCCCGAAATCAATTCCGAATCCAGGGCTGGGTTTTCCGAAACCTTCTTAAGGCTACATCATTCTTATGTTACACTGTACCTCATCGCAGTGGTTCTCAAACTGGGGGCCGCGATCGGGGCCCCAGTTTTATAACATTTTATAAAATATATTAATTTATCATGAATTCTGTGTAATTAAAACCTTAAAAAAATAAGGCTACTAACCAACAGCACTACTTTGTATAATTTAATGTTTTGTTTGATTATAATGTTAAGTTGGAGAACAGTTTGTTTGTCATAAATTTTCTTTAGGAGGCTGTGAATGAACCGTACACTGTGAAAAATGAAATGAAAAAGTCTGTTCAGGTAAATGATGTAAATGAAGTGAGAGTGAGTTTGCATTGTGTTGTCATGCTTCAGTGATGTGTGAGTGTTTATAGTGCTGTGAGTTTAACACTTCATGACTGAGATCAGAACAGAACAGAATCTTCATCATCACACAAACCAAAAGAACAACAATGACTTTCATCATCATCTTCATCTGGACACTCACAGTCTTTACTCAAGGTTTGTGTTGTAACATTTTTATCATCATCATTAATTCATTGAAGAGTGAAATATTGATTTGTTTCAGTGTTGTCTTATATTTCATTCTTGTTGTTTCTTTCAGTGTGTAGAGGACAGTACACTCTTACTCAGAGTCCATCAATAACAGTTCAACCAGGACAACAAGTTCAAATAAACTGTAAAGTCAGCAGTGCAGTGTATGGTGATTACTTACACTGGTACTTACAGAAACCTGGAGAAGCTCCTAAACTCCTCATATATAGAACAAACACCCTCCAGTCAGGAACTCCATCAAGATTCAGTGGCAGCGGATCAAACACAGATTTCACTTTGACCATCAGTGGAGTTCAGACTGAAGATTCAGGAGATTATTACTGTCAGAGTTTACACAGTGGTCCAGTGTTAACACAGTGATAAAGAGTGATACAAAAACCTCTGACAGTCAGACTGCACTCATACACCTGACAGATACTGCAGATGATGATGCTGATAGTTTATTTCACTTACAGCTCATTTACTGTAAATGACAACTTTATAGATACTGATACATTTAATTGATTATTTATTTATTCTGATAGTTGTAAATTGTATCATAAATTATACAACAGTTCTTTCTGGTTCTCGAATCTGATTGGCTAAGAGCTATGCGATATTGTGCTGATAACGGCACTGTAACCGCTTCACCTTTCGTATCATTCCGCCACCTAGTGAATGGAGGTCCTAAACAGGCTCATCTCTGAATGGAAAAACACAGACACCCTGTTTTTAAACACTCTCCGTGTGTCTCATTAGTTTACTAGCTCATAAATCAGTCTGTGAATCCCCAATCGGAAGTTATTATTCCGTCAAAGATCAGCGCTCTTGGATGTTACGTTAAAGTTAATGGGAGAAATGTCTTGTCACATCGTGTGGACGATTAACACTTGGAAAAAGGAATATAAACACTCGTTTTTTTTCTGGAGCTATATCTCTTATCAGAACGCGAAAACACCGTGGAACTGCAGGTAAGCACCGCAGCTTTTAAATGTGGACATTGATCATTTACTTTATCGTGACGTGACTATTAAAACATGTTATGAGATATCGCCACTGATATATTTATAAGCAGCATGCAAAAACATCTCTCTGACACTTATAAAAAAACGTTTTATATAGTACTGACAAGAACAAAGTTTAATAATAATAATCGAGTGCTCGTATCGCGTTAAGAATAAATGAGAAAACAATAGTAACGTTATACAAGTATAGTTTTATTAACTTTTACCTCGCGCCAAAACAATAACAACACAAAAGACACTAAATATGAATTAAAAAACAAGTAATAGTTTGATCATGACACCAAATACTGCTGATTTGATCTCATTTTGACGATCATAAACAAACAAGGCCAACATGAGAGCCAGGGAATCCCTGTCAGAGATGTAGCCCAGAGAGGGCGGTGGTCAGCGGTGCGAGCCCACATGGAAAAAACATATATAAACATATATGTTTCAATATAGGTTTTGATATAGGTTTTACATATATATGACATATATAAAATTGGCCGTTTTCCTATATTATATGTACATATATGTGTCAGGATTTGAACAGATGAACCCAATAGCGGACGATGAAGGGGTTAACAAAAGACTTTAGTCATAAAACAAGACAAAAATAAAGCCCACGTGGGGGCAAAATCACACTGAACAAGAAACTTCCACAAATAGACAGAGTACACTAGAACTAAAGACTATAACAAACTAGACTGGACTAGATTCAACTAGATTTAAACACTAGACTTGGAACACACGACTTGAACTGACACAGACAGTACAAAATGAATCAGCACAGGACCATGGACACAAAGGGATTTAAATAGCAAAAACTAAACAAGATAACAAAGGAGGAACAGGTGATGGGAATAAACTAATGATTAAACAATTAACAGGGAGAACAAGGGGGCGGGGTCAGGAGACGAGACACCGAAGGCACATGACTCTAAACACAAGATCATGAGCCTTCACATAAGACATGGGACTGTCAGAACCCAGCCATAATGACAAGACACAAAATTAAACAGGATACAATGGCCGGACCCTGACACTAGACTAGAACATAGACACTGCTCAAAAATAAGTCCACTTCCATGTATGTATCATGATTGCCCCTGCATGTTTCACACATTCGGTGAACTCAAAAGTCACCTGTGTAGAAGCCATTTAACGGATAATTCCTAATAAGTGATGTACTAAATTCTGGCAGCATCCTTTTCATGTTCTTAATCTTTTTTGTTTCTGATTTTTTAGCTTGAAGATTCTGAGGTGCACATTGAGAAGGAGCCACTGGAGCAATATACGGTTGTGCATTACAGCTCTAATGCCCAAATGCATAGTGACCCAGTGAATGTCTCTGTTGTTCTTGAGGACGAATTGGTCCACTCCCCACCCACAACCAACTTCCAGAGGCCTTTCCTGTCCTCTTTGGATTCCAGTATGCTTTTCACATACATATTCCAAAAGGACTTGCAAAAACATTTGTATTTGTGCAAAAAACTTTTGCTTGGCATGGAAGGTGGGAAACTGTCTCCTCGCCTGCAAACATTAAAGAACGAGTTGATGTGAAGCATAACTTGTACTACCTCAGCACACACAAAAAACAAAAAGAGTTACTTAAATGTTATCTAACTGATGTTACTTAGATTTTTTACTTGTATCTTCTTAGTTCTTATTGACAAGTTATTGTATTAACAAACCGGTTCAGTTTAAGAAATTGTCATGTTTAATGCAACTGTGTGGTGTTAATATATGAAGTTGGCTGTTAAGCATTACTTGCTCATTTCTCATTTTATAAAATGCTGTTAAACAGTTTGAGCCTGTTAAAAGGTATGTTGTATTGCTAAGAGAATTTAATTTTTGACTGAAAAATATTAAATGCTATTAAACAGTTATGTTACCTTGAACCCATTAAAAGGGTAACTTTACTTTTGTGGGTTGCTAAACAGACTTTAATTTTTGACTGCAGATTGTATCACATTTGTAAATTTAAGAGAGATGTTTAATGCCACTGTCTCATGCTAGTTTAAATGTATGAAATGTGCTGTGGAGCAATCCTTTTGTGAAATAAATTGCCAAAATTGTATTACATATGTCATGCGTTTCTGTGAAATTGCTGAAGCATTTTGATAAAGATTTTTGAAGTTGATTTAACCTGATATAGAAAATAAATAATTTGCTTAGCAAGAACTCAAATAGAAAAGTATAGTAAATGACACATATTATTTGCAAGAACTCAAAATACACAAGTTTAGTAAATTAAATGTTTGAGTTGCAAGAACTCAAAATATAACAGTGTAGTAATTAAAATGTTTGATATGCAAAAACTCAAAATATAACTGTGTAGTAAATTAAAATGTTTGATATGCAAAAACTCAAAATATAACTGTGTAGTAATTAAAATGTTTGTGTGAACTAACTTAGTACTTTCAGTTAGGTCCAATTAACATAAATGAGAACCAGAAACTCAAAACTTAGAAGTTCTGCATAATTAAAATCAGGATCATCAAAACTCAAAAGATTTGAGGCAACTGATTACCTCAAATTGTTTGAGTATTCCCAACTTATTCCGGTTTACAGTGTACTTAAAATGATTCTTCTGTTCTTCATATGATCATAATAAACAAAAACTGCAGCTTTACACAAATTGTTTTAAAAATGTGATCTGCTCAATGAATTTTACTCTGTTTACTTCATTATATTTATTATTGGCTGTATAATAGTTTAATAGCACAAGTTGCTTAAAATCCTGCCCACTTCTTTGCATTGTGTTGTCATGCTTCAGTGATGTGTGAGTGTTTATAGTGCTGTGAGTTTAACACTTCATGACTGAGATCAGAACAGAACAGAATCTTCATCATCACACAAACCAAAAGAACAACAATGACTTTCATCATCATCTTCATCTGGACACTCACAGTCTTTACTCAAGGTTTGTGTTGTAACATTTTTATCATCATCATTAATTCATTGAAGAGTGAAATATTGATTTGTTTCAGTGTTGTCTTATATTTCATTCTTGTTGTTTCTTTCAGTGTGTAGAGGACAGTACACTCTTACTCAGAGTCCATCACTAACAGTTCAACCAGGACAACATGTTCAAATAAACTGTAAAGTCAGCAGTGCAGTGCATAGTGGTAGTTACTTATTTTGGTACTTACAGAAACCTGGAGAAGCTCCTATAAACTCATCATAACATATGCAACAAGCCGTTACACAGGAACTCCATCAAGATTCAGTGGCAGCGGATCAAACACAGATTTCACTTTGACCATCAGCGGAGTTCAGGCTGAAGATTCAGGAGATTATTACTGTCAAAGTTTACACATACCTAGTGGCTATGTGTTGACACAGTGATAAAGAGTGATACAAAAACCTCTTTCAGTCAGACTGCACTCATACACCTGACAGATACTGCAGATGATCATACTGATTTTATTTCACTTACAGCTGATTTATTTTGTATTGTAGTTTATTTAAATGACAACTTTGATACATTTATTTATTTATTTATTTATTTATTTATTTATTCT
Organism: Misgurnus anguillicaudatus; assembly: GCF_027580225.2. Classification (NCBI taxonomy): domain Eukaryota; kingdom Metazoa; phylum Chordata; class Actinopteri; order Cypriniformes; family Cobitidae; genus Misgurnus; species Misgurnus anguillicaudatus. The sequence continues at coordinate 7,900,904 of NC_073342.2, read as the reverse complement.
GATAGTTGTAAATCGTATCATTAATTAAAACAACTTCAACATGGATGATTTATATAATTATTGTACTATAGTTTAATTTTACAATATTGAACTGATAATAATCACTCATATAGAGAAACATCAGTCAGTATCATTCAGTCCGCAACTGTAACACAGATACTGAAGGAGTCACATGAGAATCAAACTAAACACACCAATCACTTCATGTTTAAGGTTCTTCATGCATATTATTTGACTGACAGTTATGTTAATTTACTTCATCTGCAGGTGTTTTCATGCTTCATTGAGTCAAGTTTATTTATAAAATGTGAGCTTTCATATTCAAAACAGACAAAATGAGTGAAAGACATAAAGATAGAATATAATTTTATTTGATGAATTGTCACACAATCATGAGTGAATGAATAAAGCAGACATAGACTTGTGTTGTTTGTGAAAAGAGATGTGAGATGAGAGAGAGAAACACAGTTAGTCTTGATGTGAGACAGAGGAGAGAGTGAGTGGATCTACTGTGAACACTGATCTCTCCTCAATTCTCCAGTGACTTTATCACGCTGGTCTTTCTGTGTGAGCTCACAGCTGACTGAGATCACTGAGCTCCACTCCTGCTCAGAGAGAGTCAGACTGCTGCTCCAGCTGTACAGACCGTCCTTCTCCAGGAGAGCAACACTGCTGTACTGAGACCTGCTGCTGATCCCGTCCACCTTCCAGTTCAGACTCCAGTCTGAGGGGAAGCCCTTGTTGGCCACACACATCAGTGTTGCTGCTTGCTTTGTGGAAATCTCTTCACTGGACGGCGGCAGGACGCTCACTTTAGGGGGACTGTTGGCTGACAATCACATCAATAATCAATAACTCACACAAGAAAGATAAAATAACTTCACTCTCTCTGTGTTAAACATTAAAGGTCATAATAATAAATGAAGAAAGTTTAGGTCTCCTGAAGAGTTTTTTTTAATCATATAGCTGCATTAAATGGCTAATATCACTTTTGTCATGTTCATCTGAAGGCTTTGAATCACTGAAATATTCTTTGTTAATTCAATGAAAATCAACTAAAATATTTAAAGGCAGTTTCCTGGACAGGGTTTATATAAATAAAGGATTAGGGCTTAAACACACTTTAGTTTTAACAAACAGACCAATAAACATTACTGGCGTGCACATTGAGACAAAATAATGGCACTGATATGTTAAGATATTTCAGTGCAAACTATTTTCAGTTAAGACAGCTCAAACATACATTTTAGCATGGGACAAAACTTAAACTCTGTCTTGGAAACTAACCCATATTAATTATTGTCAAAGAAAATATTAAGACATTTTAAATATATTGTATAAAGGACAGTAAGTTAAAGTTTTCATAGTTGTGTAATACTGTATATAAATGTATAACATTTATAAATAATATTAATAAATAATATTCAAATAATATTTTGTACAGAATACAAGTTTAACAAACACTTTAAAATAATTTTTAAGTAACAAATTTTAAGTAAATGCAGTTTCAAAGTCTAACTTACTGTTTACCAAATGCTATGACAAAATATTTTTTGTAACCCAGTTAGTTTTAACTACACATCGAATAATAAAACATAGCTGTACTTTGTTAACAATAGTGTGAGCCTAAACAAAATAAAACTAAATGTTGACTTGATGTAAATGTAAAAATGTAAAATAATTTTAAGTTTGAGAAATCCACAAACTTCTTCAAGTATCTATATGTACAAATGATTAAACACAAACAAATATTAGTAAACATTTCTGGGTGCTCTTGTATACACAATATCATTCAAATACAAATAAATATGATATAAAGTACCTCTTATCTTGTGTTTTATATCTGATGTATATATTTAGACTCATTTATTTATTGTATTAAAATTATTATTGGATTATTTACTTACTGCCAACATCCAGTCTGGTGCCGCTGCCGAATGTGTACCACAGTGATACAAACTAATAGAGCGACTGTACAAAAACCTCTACACACTTGACTGAACACAAACTACAGCAGAATATACAACACTAACATCACACAACACAAACTAATATTGTGAAAAATGCTAAGCACAAAACTATAAAATCTTTTCATGTTTGTTATCAATGTATTTTCTGCAGTTTTCACTCGGTTACTTTTAGTTTTCATTTATTTACTTGTGTTGTGTGAACACTTTATAAACTCTTCAACTGGCATACACAAACCTGAAACTTTAGACAACTGAATTTTGAAGATTTTGAACATTTGTTTTTACTGTTATTCAAAACTTTATATTTATTTATTATTTATATACAATTGTATTATTCAGAATATTTAAGCATTCAAGTCCACATTAAATAATGTATGAGCAGAAGTTTCCTGTCGTCTTCTTTGCATTGTGTTGTCATGCTTCAGTGATGTGTGAGTGTTTATAGTGCTGTGAGTTTAACACTTCATGACTGAGATCAGAACAGAACAGAATCTTCATCATCACACAAACCAAAAGAACAACAATGACTTTCATCATCATCTTCATCTGGACACTTTTTATCCAAGGTATAGTTTTTAATAGAAATCTTAAACTATTGAAAGTGTAATGTGAAAAGTTAATGTTACACTGTGTTTTACTCTAACAGGTGTCAGTGGACAGATAACTGTGACTCAAACTCCTGCTGTTAAAACTGTTCAGACTGGTGAATCTGTCACTATAAACTGCAAAACAAATACACAAGTGAGCAACTATTGTACTGGTTCATATACTTGTATGGCCTGGTACCTGCAGACAGTGATGCCGGTAACGCGTTACTTAGTAACGCGTTACTCTAATTTTACCACTTTTTTTAGTAACGAGTAATCTAACGCGTTAATATTTCCAAACCAGTAATCAGATTAAAGTTACTTATCCAAGTCACTGTGCGTTACTATTTTTGAAATTTTCCTTAGTAAAATATATATTTTCTTGTATATTTCTTCTTGCGTCTCGGGAAGTGAAGTCAGGTGTGCGACAAGTCACGTTTTCAGCACGAGGACAATTCAGGTCACGTGTAAGCGACACAAACGTAAACAACGTACAATGGAGAGAGAAGAGAGATGCAGCTACAAAAACACTACGTCAAATTAGTGTTTGGAGTCGCGGCACGGCGCAGACAGTGAAACTAAGAGCAAGTCCCACCCGGTGGTGAGAAGCAGTGAGCAGGAGGTCATCCAATACCCAAACAACAAAAGCTGGACTTCAGTGCAAACCAGTAAGTGTGGGAGAGTTGAAAAACGAAAGTAACAAAGCGATTTTCTCCAAGCCTGATAACATCTGCATCTCACTATGACAGCATATTAGCACATAACCTCTGAAAGAGTTGACAAATATCGCGTTATTTACTCACCGATTTCCACGTGTAGATCCAGAACTGTGTTTTCAACCATGATAAGTACATTCCAAAAGCGGTCTTTTTTTCTTTTTTCGCGTTGTGTTTCTCGTTTCATGTGTTACAATACTGATAAATCTACAAGGTATATAACATCCTGAAGACTTCTCAGTTTTTCAAAATAAAAGTAAGTCGAGTTTATAGAGTAAATAGATCCTGTCGGGTCAAAAGTAACACTTGTTAGTTTTGTCCCGCTGCTAATACTGTGTATAATATGGTAAAAAAATATATTATTCTAATTTGATTTAATTTTATTTTCATAGTGTTCAAACTATTGAATTATTTTTTTAGTCTCAGCAATTTAAGTTTGTACTGTTGGTTGCTTTTGAAACATTTGATAAAACTGAAATTTAAAATAAAAATGTAATTTAATTATTTTTTACAAAGATAAATGACAAAATAAGTTTGCAGTTACATGTTAAAGAGGTCATAGTCATATATATTTAATAAAAACAAGTGTAACACAAAAATCTATCATGTTTTGTTGTGTTAATTTTGACCCACCTGTGTGTTACTTTCGTCCCTGCTGTCAAGGTCAAAAGTAACAATCCACTACACTTGTTTAAAGTGAAATTATACAGAAGTCGTTTTACATTTGTTCAAAATTCCAGCTGGTTTTGATAGACCACACTTGTGAGTTATTGACCACAGCAAAAATATATCTCTGTCTAAAACATTAGCTTTTAAAATTAAGTTTTTCTGAAAATGGCCCCTGCTCACCCCTATTTATGTTAAGTGAAGTCAAGAAAGACTCATATATATATTTTAGTTTTTTAAAACACAACAGTTCAACTTAAAATGTCAGGAGATACATTGTTGACGTTACTGTTAAAAATGCACTTCCAATAAAGTGAGTGTCGGCAAAACCGGTTGTCATTTTTAATGTTGAGGCAGTGGGGGTGTTGGCAGCTACTGGAATGTAACTAACAAAGTAACTTGTAATCTAACTTAGTTACTTTTAAAATCAAGTAATCTGTAAAGTAACTTAGTTACTTTTTAAAGGAGTAATCAGTAATCAGTAATCAGATTACTTTTTCAAAGTAACTGTGGCATCACTGCCTGCAGAAACCTGGAGAAGCTCCTAAACTCTTGATTCATTCTGCAAGTCAAAGACTCTCAAACACTCCATCAAGATTCAGTGGCAGCGGATCAAACACAGATTTCACTTTGACCATCAGTGGAGTTCAGACTGAAGATTCAGGAGATTATTACTGTCAGAGTTATCACAGTAGTAGTGGCTATGTGTTGACACAGTGATAAAGAGTGATACAAAAACCTCCCACAGTCAGACTCACAGTGAATGCACTCATACACCTGTAATAACACACAACACTGATCACACAAATAAAACAACATCATCTTATGGTCAACAGAAATCATGCTAAGGTTTATACAGGTATGTATTTATGATCAAATAAACCACATATTATAAGTAGTTACTGTGCAATATCCAGACAATAACATTGCCAATTTTGTTTATTTAAAGGTATTATAAAATGGTAATAACTATAGTAAATTTGTACTTTATGAAGTAATATTTCTGTAATTACACCAGCCTGATGATTTTATGAATGAATCAAATGTTGGTAAGTACATGGTTATAGGAGAACGGGACAAAAGTAATTTTCTCCGAGCCCTGATTATATTTGCATTTCAAACTATGAAAGCATATTGACAGAGCTGACAAATATCGTATTATTTCCTCACCGTTTTGCGTCTGTAGGTCCAAAAAGTTGTTTTTCAACCATGATAAGTAGATCATTCCTAAAGCGGTCATTTTTTCTTATAACGTGTTGTGTTTGTGTTACAGTACTGATCAATCTACGATTATTTAGTGCTCTAACACCTGTGTTGTTTTGGCAGCCGTTTTAGTCTTAGTTTTTTGGACAAAAATGCTTTTTAGTTTTAGTCACATTTATAGTCACTTATAAACTTGATAGTTTAAGTCGACAAAAACACAACAAAGGTTTTAGTCAAGTTTTAGTCAATTTTAATAAAAAGTAGTCTTTAACAAATTAATTTAGGTTAAAAGTATTGGAAATGGGCTTAGGTTTGAAAAGTAGATACATGTAAAACCTTAAGCTTACCATGAAATGTGTCACAAGCCAATTGTCGAGTAAAATTGAACAAATATGGTATGTTAAAGGCAGGGTAGGCAGGAATTATCTAAAAAACTTTTTTTACAATTTTTTTAAACTGTATTTATATACAAATGCATAATTAAAATGTAAGTACTCTGAAAGTGAGAGTATAAAACTCGAGTGTCTGAAGACCTCTCACCACTGTTTTAAACACAGTTAATTATTTCCATTCGGGACGAAACAAATGATTAGCTTGCGCGAATATCACTCTCTCTGTCATGGTTCTGCCATCTTGTCCTTTGGTTAATCTAGTCTTTTGGCAGAATCATGACAGACCCATGTTTTGTGTGGGTTCACATGGTCTCAGTATTGGTTTACTGGACCACGTGTTCCCTGTGTCTTGTCTCTTTTACCCCGCTCCCTTGTTATCCTCATCTTCATTGTTTAACTCCTGTCACCTTTTGCCCTCATTAGTTGTCCTCTATTTAAGATCCTTGTGTTTGTTGTCCTGTGCTTGTGCATTGTTCCTAATACCTGTGAGTACCCTGTCAAGAAGTTTAGTTTAGTCTAGTCTAGTCAAGTTGTGACAGTGCACTTTCATCAGTACAAATTAAATTGCATTATCTTTTGAAGTTAAATGGCTCAGTTATACGATGGATATTTTTTGACAAAGCTGCCACAACAAAGATGGCGTCCATGCTGGTCCGTTCTGGAAAGCCGGATGCACGATGACGTAGGCGCTAGAGACGCTGAAAAGAGCAATGGCGGAGATACGAGATCAGATCAGTTCACCGGGAGTCTTGCCTCGATCAACACCGTGTTTATTTTGTTGTCGCGACGGAAAGTGGGTTACGTCGGCGAACAGAGATTTACTTTATCTAATTAAATCACTGGAGGATGAATTATGCCGTTGCTGCTGTTTTCATCGAAGTGTTTGCATCATGGAGCAAATGAAAATAAACACGGACGCTATTCGTTGATTAGGGGAATGATCGTGAGTAACTGAAAATCCTGAATGTCCAATTAAACTGGCTTTGACTGAGTCTGTTACTCCTCCTTAATACAAAGGAAACAATGAATTGAGTTACTTTGATGAACTAGTGCCTTGACTTTCCCCTATATTCTTACATGAACAATCATCTAAATTTCAGAACTATTTAAACTATGGTGAGGGTTATGAAATGAATACATTTTTTTCTGTCAAATGATATTGTTTATACTGGTGTGTGTTGCTAACTAATTGTATTGAGTGTGGTGATGAAACTGTTATATGGACTACACTGAATATATGCATATTGGTGAAATGTGATTGAAAGTGTTGCACTGTTATATTGAATACACTGAATATCTGCATTATTGTGTAAAGTTGGGTTTCTTCCTATTTTGGTTTACTCTTAAAGATTACGGGTACATGAGATGATTACTAATTATTAATTTAGATACGTGTGTCCTTTGATCACTCCCCTTCTACTGGACTAACAATCCTTAAAATATTTGGCAGAGTAATTATATCTGCCTGGCACCCCAGCATAACTTTAGAAGGGAAAGTGTTACAAAGTGTTTTGTATATTTAGTGTTTTGTCTAGTTAATTGTTTGTAGCAACTCAGTCAAAGTTTCTAGTCAAGTCTGTTAGTCTTAATTATTGTCTTAGTCAAGTTAGTCTAGTCTTGTCTGTAGTGTCATCTGTTCCTGTGCTGTTTTCCCTCACGTGGGCCTTTGTTTTTTGGTTTAATAAACCCTGTTTGAGTTCACCGTTACCTTGCACTTGGGTCCCGTTCTTTGTGAATCATGACAGAACGATCCAGCCAGTCAGGGACCCAGCAGGTATGCAACCATTATAAGCTTTCAGAGTAAACAATGTTGACAGAGTTAACTTTTACCAAGCAAACAGCCGCCTTGTTTCTCTCCATATTGTTTGTTGTGTGATTATGTAGGCTAATCTTGTGCATGTGAGGATTAAGCGTTTTTCTTCTCAATGAAATGAATGTGGTTGTGTGTGTTGGATTCAGTGAAGGTGTGGTTTATGTCAGCATTGCTGTACAAATGACCTGACAGTAATGCATCTTGATTTTGCCTCATACCTGGAGGCTCTTGGTGGGGCCCGGCCCAGTTTAGGGCCTTGGCTCGCACTGGCCCAATAATGGAAATCTGACTAATGAAAGTTTACAATTATGCATTCATCTGATGCTTTTATACAAATCAACTTGCATTCAAGATATTCATATTATCAGTATTTGTGTTCCCTAGAAATTGAACCCATGACCTTCTGGGCTGCTATCACAATGCTTTACCAGTTGAGCTACAGGAACACATAGTTCACACATGCAGCACATTTAGTCATTTAAGACTCAATACTGAAAGAGAGCTCAGGTGTCATATCACTATTAGATCTGTCAATGTGCTGTGTTTGCTAAAACAATAAATCTTCTGAAAATGTCTTCAGTCATCATGGAGAAAATGACATCAGTAGTATTTGTTGCAGGATTGTCCTGTATCATGATCTTCAATAGTTTTTATAGTTGATTTAACGGTTCATGTTGCAGTAAAATCCAGCTCTTGTGATGTGAAGATGATCTCTGGAGACAGAGCTGATCTATTCTGAGTCTCTTCATCCTGACAATGTAAATATGATTTTCACTTCACACTCTCAGTGTCACTGTTTGATTGGTTAAATCATCTGAACTGAAACAAACCAGTTTCACTTCTCTTAAATGAAGGTATCAGTCAGTTATGAAGTTATTTACATATAATTTTCAACACATCCTCATCCCATACTTGACCATTCGTCAATATGTGACGGGGAGGGTATACCTTTCGCGTAATTTTTTGACGAACTGGGGACTTCAATACTATTACGTCCGTTGCATTCTCTTTCCTATTTTCTTACCATGTTCGCGTCGGTTTAGGGTTAGATTACGCAAAATGAAACAGTGTACGCGAAATTAAACAGTGTACGCGAAATTAAACAGTTGTCACCTGGCGTTGGGGTTAGAAACAGTTGTCACCTGGCGTTGGGGTTAGAGTTAGGTTTGGGTAGGGATGTCATTATGTAAATCTAACCCTAAACCGAGGCGAAAATGGTAAGAAAATAGGAAAGAGAATGCAACGGACGTAATAGTATTGAAGTCCCCAGTTCGTCAAAAAATGACGCGAAAGGTACCCTCCCCGTCACATATTGACGAATGGTCAAGTGTCGTCAAATATTGACGACATGGAGTGAGGATGGGTTGATAATTTTATAATTCTCATAAACATTTAACATTTTTCTAATGGATTGTGCTAGCCAATTCATAACAAAGTACAAAGTTTTTCTTTCCTTTGCAATAAACTTATTTTGTAAAAAAATAATTTCTCTTTTATTCTCATTTGAAGTTGAGGAGTCTGAATATGGTTTGATGCATACGCAGTATAAACAGAGGGATGTTAAAATAATCTGTGTTTATCTTATCAAAAATACATACCTGTATAAACCTTTGCATGATTTCTGTTGATCATGAGATGATGTTGTGTTATTTGTGTGATCAGTGTTGTGTGTTATTGTGTTGTATGACCATCTGCAGTATCTGTCAGGTGTATAAGTTCAGTCACTGTGAGTCTGACTGAAACAGGTTTTTGTATCACTCTTTATCACTGTGTCAACACCCAGCTACTAGGTATGTGTAAACTTTGACAGTAATAATCTCCTGAATCTTCAGTCTGAACTCCACTGATGGTCAAAGTGAAATCACTTCCATAGTTTGATCCGCTGCCACTGAATCTTGATGGAGTTCCTGACTGAAGTCTCCTGATGTAATAAATGAGGAGTTTAGGAGCTTCTCCAGGTTTCTGATGATACCATGAAACACAGTCACTACAGCCAGAAATTGGCTGACTTGTTTTACAGCTGATTTCAACAGTTCCTCCTTTAATTGATGTTATTTGTGGTGTTTGAGTCACTGTCACTTGTCCACAGCTCTCTGAAATAAAATATTTGAGGTATTTAGTGTATGTAAAAGACACATTTAAAATATTGACATGTGTGCCATACAACAACAGAATTAAACTAAACTTGCTTTAACTATTAAAAAATATTCACCCTGAATGTAGAAAGTCAGTGTCCAGATGAAGATGACGATGAAAGTCATTGTTGTTCTTTTGGTTTGTGTGATGATGAAGATTTTGTTCTGTTCTGATCTCAGTCATGAAGTGTTAAACTCACAGCACTATAAACACTCACACATCACTGAAGCATGACAACAGAATGCAAAGAAGACGACAGGAAACTTCTGCTCATAAAGACTACTACACTATCATTATTTAATGCCCTTTTAATGCTAAAAATATTCTGAATTAAAACTAAAATCTTGATGAAAAAATATGTGAAAAAATTTATTTGTCTAAAGCTTCAGAGTTACAAAGTGTCCACACAACACAAGTAAATAATTGATACAGCGTGAAAACATTAACTAAGCAATAACAACCATACAAAAAGATTTTGTAATATTTTTCTGTTTATTATTTAGACACAAATCATTCAGAGATTTTCACAATAGTTGTTTGTGTTGTGTGATGTTAGTGTTGTATATTCTGCTGTAGTTTGTGTTCAGTCAAGTGTGTAGAGGTTTTTGTACAGTCGCTCTATTAGTTTGTATCACTGTGGTGGACTTTCGGCAGCGGCACCAGACTGGATGTTGGCAGTAAGTAAATAATACAATAATAATTTTAATACAGTAGATTGCCGTTTATTTTTTTAAAGTTTTACTGTAAAACTAGATGTAATAACTGTTTCTAAATATATACTTCAGGTATGAAAGACAAGATAGAAGGCACTTTATTAATTAAAAGATTTGCCGAATTCTGTTTTCACATCAAAATTTGTTGCAACAAATAATCTTATTTTGTTTAGACTCATAATCTTTTGTTAACAAAGTACCGCTCCATTTTATTATGATATTATACATTATAACACTATAGAGTAACAATAAAAGTGTAAATATTTATTAATAGTTTACAGTGATTTTATATTCACCTACAACTTAAATGTAAGTTAATAAGTGTTAAGCGTAACAGAAGCGCATGTCAATCTTCTGTACAACATATTTACATTGTTTAGATTTTTTATATTTATATTATTTAAATATGATACATACATTATATGGTAAAACTGTTAAGATTTTATAATTTTTGTTTTTTGAACAATTATATTTTATATATTCTTATTAATTTTTTAGTTTTTACTTTATTCACTGTTACAGTGTAATTATACATTTAAGTACTGAGTAATAATGATTAACAACATGTACTTAGTATAGGATTGGGTTTGGTTTAGAGTTAGTTGCATGTAATTATGAAAAAAATACTGTTAGTACTACAACAATTACATGTGTAACAAAAACACAAAGACAAAATAAAGTGTTGCTATTATTTTACTGAAATTAGGAATATATGATACAGTATGATATATGATATGCTTTTTATTTATTTTAAGAAAGACTATTTTTAAAGCTGAAAAACAGTATTTAAATGATTTAATGTCAAATATTGTGTGTACAAACTTTCACATAAACCGACAAAAGTTATATTAGCTGTATAATGCAGCCATGTGATTAAAAACTTTACAATTCTACATAAGACCTAGTTGTTTATTATTTATTTTTATGATCTTTAATGTTTAACGCAGAGAGAGTGAAGTTATTTTCTTTCTTGTGTGAGTTATTGATTATTGATGTGATTGTCAGCCAACAGTCCCCCTAAAGTGAGCGTCCTGCCGCCGTCCAGTGAAGAGATTTCCACAAAGCAAACAGCAACACTGATGTGTGTGGCCAACAAGGGCTTCCCCTCAGACTGGAGTCTGAACTGGAAGGTGGACGGGATCAGCAGCAGGTCTCAGTACAGCAGTGTTGCTCTCCTGGAGAAGGACGGTCTGTACAGCTGGAGCAGCAGTCTGACTCTCTCTGAGCAGGAGTGGAGCTCAGTGATCTCAGTCAGCTGTGAGCTCACACAGAAAGACCAGCGTGATAAAGTCACTGGAGAATTGAGGAGAGATCTATGGGGTCAGAATTGTTTCGTATTTCTGAATAAATATACTATGATCCACAAATAAATATAGAGAGTTTCATAAATATTTTTTAAATCCACAAATGCACAATAAGCGAACCATAAATATATGTTAGACATTTCATAAAAAGGAAGGAAATTCACAAATAAATAAAATGGGATTTGCAAATGAATTTTTTTTTATAAATATATATTTGTATTTTATTTGTATGTGAATGGCTTCCTGCGCATTTGTGGATCGCTTTCTGTGCATTTGTGAATCGCTGCACACATTTGTGGATCGCTTTCTGTGCATTTGTGAATTGCTGCACTCATTTGTGGATCGCGTTCTGTGCATTTGTGGATTTGAAACATTTCTAACGACAAGACGTGCACAAGAATCCACAAATAGGTGGACTCCGCCCACCGTCTACTCCAGCCAATCAGACAACAAGCACACTGTGCTGACCAATCGTGGCACGATCTCCCTTCAACCAATCATAGAGTCTTTTCTAGAAACATTGTGCAAAAGACCCAGACGGAGGAGGACTTTTATTATGACAGCGAGTATCGCTCACTCAAAGCAATGGCGGAAAAGCGCTAGTTTTGTACAAGTGTCTCGCTGTGTGAGGCATGAATCGTGTTGTTGTGGAGACAATAGCACAAGATTGTCACGCGGTGTGTTCATGTGCGTCATTAGAGTAAGTACAGTTAGATTTGCATGTTTTTTTGTTGTTAAAATTTCCGTTATTAATAGCGCTAACATGTTATTAGCTAAACTGTGAATCTACTACGCTGTAACGTTATATAAATCACTTTCTTTTGCTGTTCATCAATGTGTTTATCCTGTAATAATCTCAGTTATATTACATACGTTGTGTAAACACTGCTAATGGTGTAAAATTTGTCATTTGAGACACGTCTGTTTATTTTATTTTGATAACGTATGAGGGGAGAAGCTGTAGCTAATTTGTCAATGTAAGTTATGTTTATTAGCATTAGTGTTACTTTGGGAATCCTGTTGTAATCTGTTGCAGGAAACCACATCTCCACCTGCCTATGATCTGGCTAAGCTCTCAAATATAGCCAGGCACTCATGCATCTTCATTCACATGCCATGCAACCAAGCTCATAAATACAGCTCTGGTCTATCTCTCTTAAAGGAGCATACCCTCATCCTGTTCAGAGCTTCATTAAAGGACTACTACCAATATTCACCATTAACTTCATCAACGACTGCTCTGCTATCGAAGTTGTGCCTCTCATTCAGAGTTCTGTGCGGTGTGTGCTACCTCATAAATACTGAATGCTGGCTCTCTCCTATCTGATGTATGTTCTCTTGTGTGCCTAATAAACAGCTCAAGTTGGTTCAACGCTCTCTATTGTGTTCTGACAGACACCCTGGTACACTGCTATATTCATTCGTAACTAGCCCCCTACACTTCAGAGTAGTCTTCGCTACCATCATAGTTATGTAGTGACATTTGCTTACAGATAGTTTGTATCTAACGTGGTACATTTAATTATGACATGACAAAACAATGTGTTTTACCTCGTCTCCTACTACAGAACTGATCATTTAATTACACATTATGCATTATGGTATCTTTTAAATGAACAAGAAATTCCTGTGGCGTCTACATCTTAATGTCAAGAAGGTTTAATATGTCAAAGCTGTTAGATAGTCTTACAGTGTTGTTTTTATTTTCCCTTTTATGCTCTGAACAAGCTTATGCTCTTACTGTCATTAACAGTAAAATTCATAGACGTAAGATGAAAAAGCCAGATTTATTTATATAGTGGTTTTTTTTTACAAAGTTGCATTGCTTCAAAAACCAGGGAAATTACTAAATTAATAGTAAATATAATGGGTTATATAGTATTATTCCAAACTATAGATTATAATCTAATAAAACAGTATTTTGTTCTTCAACTATTGATAATTTAGTCAAATAATATAAATAATCAGGAACAGACCAAACTATACAAGCCTTTCCAATTTCCACCTCACATTAAAATGGAACCTTAAAAGGATTAAAATTACCTGAGAACAGGAGTTTGATATTACATAAGGGATTAGCAAAATTGAAACCAAGACGTCTTTAAGATTGTAGCCGAATTATTTCAAGAAAGGCTATATGCTATATTAACAGAATTTACAAAATGCTAAACTTAGTTACTATCAGCCAGGAAACAAACCAACACGGCAACAGAAGGAACCAAAATGCCACGTGTGAAGTAAACTACTGCTAAAAACCGGTTTTAATCAATTTAATTTGACAAATATTAACCTTGACATACCTTACCACAAAGTGTATTAAGAGAATCCCTAGTAAAGAATTATTGACAACTGTCAACAGTGCCCGTTCCTCAATCGGAAGGCTGCAGCCTCCGGAGGTCGCATATGCAGGCTGCATAAGTCATCACGTCTGGTTAATTTAAGTTAACTGAGCATTACATCCGCAAATCATAAGCATTTTACAACAATTAACGACTAACTAAGAATAATAGTCAACTTTATAATAGTTAATTTTCTAAAATGATGATGTATGCAGCATACAAAAGATTGCCTGATGAAATTCAACTGTGTTCCCGACCTAACAGTAAAACAAAATGTGATTGGTTGGAGGGAAATCTTGCCAGGATTGGTCAGCACAGTGTGCTTGTTGTCTGATTGGCTGTAGTAGACGGTGGGCGGAGTCCCCCTATTTGTGGATTCTTGTGCACGTCTTGACGTGAGAAATGTTTCAAATCCACAAATGCACAGAACGCGATCCACAAATGAGTGCAGCAATTCACAAATGCACAGAAAGCGATCCACAAATGTGTGCAGCGATTCACAAATGCACAGAAAGCGATCCACAAATGCGCAGGAAGCCATTCACATATAAATAAAATAAAAATATATATTTATAAAAAAAAATTCATTTGCAAATCCCATTTTATTTATTTGTGAATTTCCTTCCTTTTTATGAAATGTCTAACATATATTTATGGTTCACTTATTGTGCATTTGTGGATTTAAAAAATATTTATGAAACTCTCTATATTTATTTGTGGATCATAGTATATTTATTCAGAAATACGAAACAATTCTGACCCCATAGAGATCAGTGTTCACAGTAGATCCACTCACTCTCTCCTCTGTCTCACATCAAGACTAACTGTGTTTCTCTCTCTCATCTCACATCTCTTTTCACAAACAACACAAGTCTATGTCTGCTTTATTCATTCACTCATGATTGTGTGACAATTCATCAAATAAAATCATATTGTATCATTATGACTCATTTTGTCTGTTTTGAATATGAAAGCTCACATTTTATAAATAAACCTGACTCAATGAAGCATGAAAACACCTGCAAATGAAGTAAGTAAGGAATAATTGACGACGGGCCATTGAATTATAAGAAAATAATGCACACCAAGGTGGTAATGCGGCACGACGCGAAGCGGAGTGCCGTTACACCGCAGGTGTGCATTATTTTCAAATAATTCAAAGGACCGGAGTCAATTATTCCTCTTATACCACGGTTACCACAAACATTGCTCTGGTGCCTATTTTTAAGACATTTGAAAAGTTAGGTGTGCGGTTTACAGAAAAATAATCAACACCCATAGAACATTTCTCAGCCAATCAGAATGCAGCATTCAACAGACCCGTGGTATAAATTAAAATAACTGTCAGTCAAATGAAATGAAGAACCTTGAACATTAAGTGTTTGGTGTGTTTAGTTTGATAGTTATTCTCATGTGACTCCTTCAGTATCTGCGATAGCTGTTGACTGAATGATACTGACTGATGTTTCTTTTTATTTGAGTGATTATCATCAGTTAAAATATTGTGAATTAAACTGCATTCAAAAATATTATAAAAATCATCCATGGTGAAGTTGCATTTAAAAAACTAATACACAATGGCAATTAATTAATGATAAGATTTACAACTATTAAAAATAAATTAATAAATAATAAATTAAATGAATAGTTATCTATAAAGTTGTTATTTAAATTCAATTCAATTCAATTGTATTTATATAGCGCTTTTCACAATACTTAATTGTTTCAAAACAGCTTTACATTAATAGAAGCAGTAAAAGCACAGAAAAACGACAGATAGCACAACATAATAATAAATAGCATAAGCAGTCAAATTTGCTGCGGCTATGACTCGACATTATGAGCGAGCGTATTACTAATGTAACGTCTAGAAGAAGAAGCTAAGTTAAGCCCAAGCAGGCTACCTCCCCGGGTTAAAAAAACCCCTAGGAGAAAAAACAAAAACCCCGGGTTGTTTAGCCGAGGAAATAAAAAATAAAAAGTCCTAGGAGGGAAAAACCCTTGGGAGATATACATGTATATACACACATACTGTATAAGCGGATAAGGAGATTAAGAGGAGAGTAAGCGGAGATTAAGCGGGTTCTGCCGGTGATCGTTGGTCAGGCATCAGCTGGGAATCACATTGAGGGACGACCAGTAGATCAGAGGTGTGTCGACTTTCACATCTACCGGAACTGGGTCTGTTTGTCCCATTGTCCTCAGGGTCGAGGACAAGACAGGGAGAGAAAAACAAAATCATATTAGCGTAGGGGCCGTTCACATGTAATGCGAGTGTCACACAGTGATGTGGTTGAATCAGCTTAGTTTCAGACAGACTAACTATTGCGGCATAATTATATTATCCACAGTTGAGGATTTTGCAAATTGGGGGCCCACTGCGACGGTATATATGGTAACTAAGGGTCACCTTCCGATCTTTAAGAGAAAGTGAAACCTGTCGACCCATTTGACTAAGGCCTGTAACCCCACTGTCGTCGTTAATGCAGGTTCAGTGGCAAACGGGTCTATATTGCATACTATTTACAAGATCACGAGAAAACGTAGTAAATATACTATAATAGAAAAAAAAATCAATAGTAAGTGAAATAAACTATCAGCATCATCATCTGTCAGTATCTGTCAGGTGTATGAGTTCAGTCACTGTGAGTCTGACTGAAAGAGGTTTTTGTATAACTCTTTATCACTGTGTCAACACATAACCACTGTGATAACTCTGACAGTAATAATCTCCTGAATCTTCAGTCTGAACTCCACTGATGGTCAAAGTGAAATCTGTGTTTGATCCGCTGCCACTGAATCTTGATGGAGTTCCTGACTGGAGGGTTGTTGCAAGCTATATGAGGAGTTTAGGAGCTTCTCCAGGTTTCTGTAAGTACCAGCTGAGTCGAGGCCCATAATAACTATCTGAGTAGACATTACTGCTGACTTTACAGTTTATTTGAACTTGTTGTCCTGGTTGAACTGTTATTGATGGACTCTGAGTAAGAGTGTACTGTCCTCTACACACTGAAAGAAACAACAAGAATGAAATATAAGACAACACTGAAACAAATCAATATTTCACTCTTCAATGAATTAATGATCATGATAAAAATGTTACAACACAAACCTTGAGTAAAGACTGTGAGTGTCCAGATGAAGATGATGATGAAAGTCATTGTTGTTCTTTTGGTTTGTGTGATGATGAAGATTCTGTTCTGTTCTGATCTCAGTCATGAAGTGTTAAACTCACAGCACTATAAACACTCACACATCACTGAAGCATGACAACACAATGCAAAGAAGACGACAGGAAACTTCTGCTCATACAGACTACTACACTATCATTATTCAATGGACTTGCACACAATAAATATTCTGAATAAAAATTAAAATGTTAAGCAATAAAGAAATAATAAAGTTTTGAATAAAAGTAAAACATTAATGTGCAAAATTAATTTGTGTAAAGTGCATGTGTATGCATGTTTAAGAGTTACAAAGTGTCCACAAAAACTGGAGAAAATACAACGATCAAGCAACAAACATGAAAAGATTTTGAAATAGTTTTTTGTTTATTATTTAAATAAAAAACATTCAGAGACATTCTTCGCAATAGTTGTTTGTGTTGTGTGATGTTAGTGTTGTATATTTTGCTGAAGTTTGTGTTCAGTCAAGTGTGTAGAGGTTTTTGTACAGTCGCTCTATTAGTTTGTATCACTGTGGTACACATTCGGCAGCGGCACCAGACTGGATGTTGGCAGTAAGTAAATAATACAATAATAATTTTAATACAGTAAATAACTGTTTCTAAATATATACATCAAGTATGAAACATTGAATGTAATTCACTTTATTCAAGTTTATTCAATGATCTGTGGGATTCCGATTGGCTGGAAATTATAAAATAAAATCGTTTAGTAACTGAAAATATTTTTAGCCATTCTGTCAAATACTGCACTGTAAAGAGAAATACTAGTTTTAACTTATCTTTAACTTGACAAATGACCCTGGAAGAAGCGAGATAATCAATGGCCTGCAATGTATTAAAGGATTTATTGCACTCCTCTTCACATCGGGCGTTTGTGTAGTTAAAATCCTTTAATGCACAACAGGCCGTTGATTATCTCTTACGTATTAATAATATATTGTGATCAGCTTATAATTTTGACTTTAGTGTTTTGATATAATGTAATGTGTGACTAATATTCATTTGTTCATAAAGTTTGTCGAATTTTCCAAACTGTTTCCAAAAATTGTTGCAAAATTTGTTAATATTTATATGGACCCCGACAACTAATCTTATTCTGTTTAGACTCAATATTTTGTTAATAAAGTACAGCTTCAATTTATTATTTAATTTATTATGAGATTTTAACTATAGGGAACAACAAATGGAAAAATTGAGATACAAAAACATTATTATGTATTAATAGTTTATGGTGAACTGTAAGGTAAACTTTTTAAACTGCACTTGTTCATAAATGTGTTCATGTGTATTTAATCAAATAAAAAAAAATGTTGGTTGTTTTATCTGTAATATGAATGAATTTATATTCACCTACAACTAAAATTTAAGTTAAAAAGTGTTTACAGAAGCACATGTCAAACTTATATTCTGTACAACATGTTTACATTATTTAGATTTTATATATTTATATTATTTACATATTACATATTATAATTAAACTGTAAATATGTTATAACTGCAGTTATTTGTACAATTTTACTTTATTTTACTGTGTCACTGTTACAGTGTAATTATACATTTAAGTACTGAGTAATAATGATTAACAACATTTACTTAGTACAGGATTGGGGTTTGGTTTAGGGTTAGTTGAAAGTAATTATGCATAATTTACTGTAAGAATTACATGTGTAAGGCACTGTAAAATAAAGTGTTATCATTATTGTTTTTACAATAACCAATCATTTTCAACCTGACAAACAGTATTTCAATATAATAAAATACTTAACGCCATAATGTGAATTTGAACTTTCACCTTAAAAGAGAAAAATGATATTAGCCGTATAATTCAGCCATATGATCAAATAACCTTAAAATTATTCAGGAGAACTAAATAATTATTATTTATTATCAAGACATTTTATTTTTAACACAGATTCTTGTGTGAGTTATTGATTATTAATGTGATTGTCAGCCAACAGTCCCCCTAAAGTGAGCGTCCTGCCGCCGTCCAGTGAAGAGATTTCCACAAAGCAAACAGCAACACTGATGTGTGTGGCCAACAAGGGCTTCCCCTCAGACTGGAGTCTGAACTGGAAGGTGGACGGGATCAGCAGCAGGTCTCAGTACAGCAGTGTTGCTCTCCTGGAGAAGGACGGTCTGTACAGCTGGAGCAGCAGTCTGACTCTCTCTGAGCAGGAGTGGAGCTCAGTGATCTCAGTCAGCTGTGAGCTCACACAGAAAGACCAGCGTGATAAAGTCACTGGAGAATTGAGGAGAGATCAGTGTTCACAGTAGATCCACTCACTCTCTCCTCTGTCTCACATCAAGACTAACAGACTAACTGTGTTTCTCTCTCTCATCTCACATCTCTTTTCACAAACAACACAAGTCTATGTCTGCTTTATTCATTCACTCATGATTGTGTGACAATTCATCAAATAAAATCATATTGTATCTTTATGGCTTTGACTCATTTTGTCTGTTTTGAATATGAAAGCTCACATTTTATAAATAAACCTGACTCAATGAAGCATGAAAACGCCTGCAGATGAAGTAAATTTACATAACTGTCAGTCAAATGAAATGAAGAACCTTGAACATGAAGTGTTTGGTGTTTTTAGTTTGATTCTCATGTGACTCCTTCTGTATCTGTGTTACAGTTGTTGACTGAATGATATCGACTGATGTTTTTATCAACCCATCCTCACCCCATGTCGTCAATATTTGACGACACTTGACCATTCGTCAATATGTGACGGGGAGGGTATACCTTTCGCGTCATTTTTTGACGAAATGGGGACTTCAATACTATTACGTCCGTTGCATTCTCTTTCCTATTTTCTTACCATTTTCGCGTCGGTTTAGGGTTAGATTTACATAATGACATCCCTACCCAAACCTAACTCTAACCCCAACGCCAGGTGACAACTGTTTAATTTCGCGTACACTGTTTAATTTCGCGTACACTGTTTAATTTTGCGTAATCTAACCCTAAACCGACGCGAAAATGGTAAGAAAATAGGAAAGAGAATGCAACGGACGTAATAGTATTGAAGTCCCCAGTTCGTCAAAAAATGACGCGAAAGGTACCCTCCCCGTCACATATTGACGAATGATCAAGTGTCGTCAATGGGGTGAGGATGTGTTGCTTTTTATATGAGTGATTATTATCAGTTTTTTAATATTGTGAATTTAACTGTAGTACAATAATAATAGTAATCATCCATGTTGTATCTGTTTTAATACTGAAATGAATAGACAGACAAAACCGTAATGGTTCGATTTACAACTATCAAAAAAATAAAAAAATAAATAATCAATTAAATGTATAATTATCTATAAAGTTGTCATTTAAATAAATTATAGTAGAAAATAAATGATCTGTAAGTGAAATAAACTATAAGCATCATCATCTGCAGTATCTGTCAGGTATATGAATGCAGTCACTGTGCAGTCTGACTGAAAGAGGTTTTTGTATCACTCTTTATCATTGTGTCAACACATGAGTGCTACTTGGATAGTGAAAACTCTGACAGTAATAATCTCCTGAATCTTCAGTCTGAACTCCACTGATGGTCAAAGTGAAATCTGTGTTTGATCCGCTGCCACTGAATCTTGATGGAGTTCCTGTGTAGAGGCTTGTTGCAGCATATATGAGGAGTTTAGGAGCTTCTCCAGGTTTCTGTAAGTACCAGGCTAAGTAATTACCACTACACACTCTACTGCTGACTTTACAGTTTATTTGAACATGTTGTCCTGGTTGAACTGTTATTGATGGACTCTGAGTAAGAGTGTACTGTCCTCTACACACTGAAAGAAACAACAAGAATGAAATATAAGACAACACTGAAACAAATCAATATTTCACTCTTTAATGAATTAATGATGATGATAAAAATGTTACAACACAAACCTTGAGTAAAGACTGTGAGTGTCCAGATGAAGATGATGATGAAAGTCATTGTTGTTCTTTTGGTTTGTGTGATGATGAAGATTCTGTTCTGTTCTGATCTCAGTCATGAAGTGTTAAACTCACAGCACTTTAAACACTCACACATCACTGAAGCATGACAACACAATGCAAACTCACTCTCACTTCATTTACATCATTTACCTGAACAGACTTTTTCTTTTGAACATAATCAGTGACCTCTTCCTACAGTGAGTATTAAACATGCTTTTTAATTCAAACAGTATTTACAAGAAAACTTTGCAGGAAAATATGCACACAGTCCACAGACTCTGTACAACATATTTTATTCCACATTTTAAAACAATGTGATTCGTTTTAATCTGTCAGCTGAAACACAATCTTAATACAAATGTTATAATTTAAATTTTGCATAACTTAATTAAAGAGGCATTACAAATTAACCTTTGAATAAAAATCTTTGTCAATATATGGTGTTCATTTCATGCTGATTTTAGATGATCTGTCCTGTGTGTGTCTGAGATGTTTGTTTTCAGAGACACAAGTAGGGTGACCACCTGCTGATAAGCCCAAGGGGGGACAAGGGGTGTGTTTCTGAGGGACAATGTGGGACACTCCCTGGCCCGGCGGTGCACCCGACCCACGGGCCAACTTATTGATAGTGGTTTACCCATTTCTAGCACATACCACCTTACCCCTAAAATCTTGTATTTTTGTCTTGTTTTCAGTAAAAATATCTAAAAATTCTTAAATGAAGATGCTTTTCTTGATGAGCAAAACGACCCAAGAAAATAAGTCTAGTTTTTAGACAAAAAAAAAATCTAATTTAAGTGATTTTGTGCACAAAACAAAAAAATCTGCCAATGGTGTAACAAAAAAATCTTTAACATTTTTCTAAAACACTTAATTTAAGATTTTTCCTTCTTTTATGCACAAAATCACTTAAATTTGATATTTTTGGTCTAAAAACTAGACTTATTTTCTTGGGTAGAAATTTTTAGATATTTTTACTGAAAACAAGACAAAAATACAAAGACATTTTTTTCTTGAAAATCATTTTTTTGCAGTGTACATGGCATATTAATAATGCCCTATTCCCCTAAACATGATGTATGCTCATTCAATGATTGACAGATTCACTTTCACTTACGATTTACTTTAGCTATTTAATTTATTTTTCATTATAATTTATTCACTTTAAATACATTATAATATAAAATTATAGAATTAACAGGAATTGAAGTTGCTCAAAAACACAGAAACCGTTAAAAAAAGTCTTAACTCACAACTCCAGGGGTTCACGGAACGAGAAGAGGGAGGAAGGATGGTGAACTTGCATGTTAGTAAAGGCAGGAGCAGGAAAAAAACTGTTCAGTGTTCTGGAAACATCTTTAGGACTTTCAGCCACAAATATTTATTTTCCCAGTCTTTCTTGTACCCACACCTTCTCTTTTTAATTGATGATGGCGGTGCAGAGTCAGACTCAGTCTTTTTCGAATTGGAAACCGCGCATCTAAAAGGAATGCACGTGCGTGGCTGCGTGCGGACTGCGCTGTCATGACAACAACGAAAAGTTGACAACAACCTGTCAGCAGTTCAGTTGAGGGGCAACAGTAGCGTGTGAGTAGCGAGTGGCGAGCGAGCCTGAACTGTCTAGTAATGTCCGTTTGGCTGCGTGGGGCTCAAGGATATAGAGCGACCAACTTTTTTTAAGCAAGCATTAATTATGCGTGACACGGTCTCAATTTGCGGGACGCATGAATTGGGCTTCAAACGCTGTGCGTTCACGCGCTACGCGGGACGGGTGGTCACCCTAGACACCCCCCAAAATCCCCCCCCCCCCCTTGACACTGTCACCTTTTTTTCTCTGAGGAGTTTGCAGGTCTGGTTATTCGTGATGCCGTCACCTACACTGAACACGCCAAGAGGAAGACCGTCACCGCCATGGATGTCGTTTATGCTCTGAAGCGTCAGGGTCGCACCCTGTACGGTTTCGGAGGTTAAACGCTTAAACTCCACACAAACCCAAACGGCTCTTTTAAGGGCCACCCACATTATCACATAAAGAGTTCACATCTGATCGGTATTTTTTTCTGTACCGGTTAATTGCCTGTGTATTCATGTTCTCATGCTTATTGTATTTCAAGGAATCACAGCCACGTTACATGCAAACGTTCAATATACGCCGTTGCATACACATTTGAAAGTTTTCCTAAAATACAAATATGTTTAAGCCTAAAACGAAAGTGTTCTCAAAAACTGTGCCCTAAAGTTGCGGATTCCTCGTAATTTTCGCACACATTATGAATGTAATTTGATCGTAACGACTGATCATGCCTAGTCTGTCCCAGTTGTGCTCAGTCTTTGTTTATAATCACAGATACAAATCATTTATGCAAGAAACACTCATGTGTTGAGTCTAATCTTAGAATGTGTTAGCAAGTTATTAGTTGCCTTTATACGCATACGTAAGAGATCTCGCTTGTAATAGTTAAATAAACACTTTCGTGCAAAATGAAAAACGAACAGTGGCTTCGGTTATATTGAAAGTATTTTGCGCTTTCTATTTCCAACAAACAATTATACTTAAAAAAACTGTATTTTAAAAAAATGAGCGGGAAAGTAAAACCACACATAAACGCACAAAGGATATTCACTTCAAATGAGGCCATGGGTGGGGTTACAGTTTTAGAGACTGTGATTGGCTCGCAAAGATTACAGCCATTCCAATGAAATCCATTCGTGTTGCTTGTCCAATGAAGACATCCAATCAGACTTTAAGTCTGCGGTCTTTGAAAATTAGCATGAACAGTAAATAAATAGTCATTCACAAAAGTGACGTGCTTCAGTCTTTGGTTTTGTTTCTGAAGTGATCATGCCTGAGCCAGCAAAGTCCGCACCTAAGAAGGGGTCCAAGAAGGCCGTAACTAAAGCAGCCGGAAAGGGCGGCAAGAAGCGCAAGAGGTCCAGGAAGGAGAGCTATGCTATCTACGTCTACAAGGTCCTGAAGCAGGTACATCCTGACACCGGGATTTCCTCTAAGGCCATGGGGATCATGAACTCTTTCGTCAATGATATTTTCGAGCGTATCGCCGGAGAGTCCTCTCGTCTCGCTCACTACAACAAGCGCTCCACCATCAGATCGAGAGAGATCCAGACCGCCGTGCGTCTACTGCTGCCCGGTGAACTCGCCAAACACGCCGTGTCTGAGGGAACAAAGGCCGTCACCAAGTACACCAGCTCCAAATAAATCTGTTGAAGCTTTCAACACCACAAAGACTCTTTTAAGAGCCACCCACGTTATTGGTTAAAGAGCTTTCTATTATTGTTCACGCATTATAGTTAAACCCTTTTTGCGTGTATGAAGTACCAAGTGTTTTAGCTTTACAATATCTGGCAGTAACTTCAGAGCAGTACTACATAAAACAAACCTTAATTTTCATTGTTAATGTTGCTTTCATTACATGGTTCAGGAGTCCTCCATTGCATTGATTACCGTAAACCCACTGTAAATTCTGATTTAAAATAAATGTTTGGCTTATATTATTTATTTAAAATTAACATCTTTGTTTTTAACACTATTTATGAAAACATTTTGACAACAGGAATTTATACTATTGCATGTAAGGCTACATATTTTACATTTATTATAAATATTTTGAGATGTTTTAATTTCACTTTAAACTATTGAATTAGTAATATTTAGTTGCATAACCATTGTTGTTGATAACTGCTGCACATCTGTGTCAAATCCGGGTGTGCCTCATAAGCCTTGAAAAGTGAAGCCTCTGGCTCTTTGATCGCCCCCTGGTGGCTGGCTGCAGTACAAGTCATAACCCCGCCCTCTCCATTCAAATGAATAGGACTTTGCTCTAAATAAAAAAAATATTTACACTTCCAATAAAAGTTTTCGAAAGATGGTTTTGGTCCTTTCAAGTAGTTGTTATCACGCTGATATATGTTCAAGTGTTAATTTTTGTGATAAGTTTCATTGTAGCTTGTAATTTGATGCTATAGAAACGGGGCGTGTCGTTATGATTGGAGTGGTTGAATTGGCCGCGCGAGCGTTTGGGCGGAAGTTTGATACCGCGGCTCCGCCTCTGGCTTCACGGACGATTCCTTCTGCGCATGCCTCGGCTCCAAACTGACGTTTTTACGTAACATGGCGGCGACTGTGGTCGGACATTTTTGGCTTCAATTCACTACAATGGTGGGAGGCGACGTCGCGTCGTCCATCTTTTTTACAGTCTATGGTCAAATCGAGTCAATCAACTTCTGGCCTTGAAATTTCAGCACATGATCCACAGTTCCTGTCAATTTTTAGGGTTTGCTTCAGAAACTGCATTTTTAATGTCACCCCACACATTTTCAACGGGGTAGTGTTGTAAAACTTTCTTGCAAAGACCAGTAGACTTGGATTTCCTCGAGCAGCAGTCTTTATTGGAAAAAGCTATCTTCAAATCCGAGCATAGAGCTCAGGAGCTGCAGTCACCAAGTCTGACTTACAATCGCCCTACATTTGCATTTTAAAGAAAGCATTGAAGCAAAGAAGTAATCCTGCCACCCCAATCGTGAAGTTTCACCAACCCTTAATCCCATCAATATTACACTGTCTCACTCAGACCATTTAATTATCATAGAAATGGGTTCACACCTTAGGCTTGTTATTCACCTATGACTCAGACCCTTCATCAGCAAATGGCCACCAACTCAAACAATGAAACAAAAGGTAACAGGGCCACAGTTACCTGCTAATTTCTTTCATATTAAGATGAGACAGGAACTTGCCATTAAGTATTTTGATGTATGTAAATTGATCCATGTTCCATTCTATACGATAAAAAGGCCCAACACGGTAGTATGAAAAACATCCCAATACCATGATTTTTTACTTTACAGTGTACTGTGGTTTAAATTCAGTACCCAGGGGTCACATGAGGTTCTGTCAATAACCACTAGACGCCAAAAGAGCAATTTCACTCTCATCAGACCAAAAATGTTACACAATGTTTCTTCGGGCCAGTTGATGTTGTTGATGTGATTCTGCTCATGTCTTTTTTTAACACTGGTGCTTTATGGGAGCTTTTTGCAAACAGCTTCGCTTAAATCAGACGTCTTCTGACTGTCACAGATCATTTTATATAATCTTTGATCTTTCTAGAGACATGAAAGGCTGAATCTTTGCCATCCTGGCTATTCTTCAGTCTGTTTTAACTGAAGTAGCTTATATTTCCACGTGCTTTGAGTTTTGGTTGCCATTCTGAAGTTTTTGAGATAATTTTAGCTGAGATTCTTAAACTTCTCAAATAAACCTTTTTTAATCAAATTGTGTTGTTCCTCAATGATGGAACAGTCCAGTTTACTTAGAAATTCAGCAGCAGATATATTTTATAACAAACATCCACTCTTTAGTCACATAGGTCCTTTTTTTCTAACTTCACACTGCTATTATTTTGATCACACCACTTTCAATAAATAAGTCTATAACTCATAATGGCCATATAAATAAGTAGAGTGGTTATCATAAATGTTCTTAGAACGTCAAGAAAACTGGACACTTTTTATGTTGGCAGAAAGTTTTTGGGAACGTTGGGAACTTTCAGGGAACGTTCTTAGAACTTTTCTCTGTTAGCTGGGTATATGGATCAATTCAGACTCACACACACATGAGCCGGTGCTTACTGTGCCATATCTTTGCCAAAACAGGCCCTGGTGCATCTTTATACAGCTGGGCCACATTTACAGCATCATATATGGGCCACTTCAGACTCACACCCACATGAGTTGGTGCTTACTGTGCCACATGTTTGCCAAAACCGGCCCGGATATGTTTTAAAAGAACTGGGCCACATTTGCTGCAACATATGTGGGCCACTTTAGACAGAAACCCACATGAGCTGGTTCTTACCGTGCCATATCTTTGCCAAAACTGGCCCAGACACGTTTGTAAAGAGCTGGGCCACATTTGCTGCAACATGTGAGGGCCACATTTGGTTTATTCCAAGATTAGGCCGTGTCTGTTGTGCAACATTTTTGCCAAAGGTGGCCCATATTTGTTGTTTGATATTTGGGCCATATTCACTATTTATCAGATGGGCCACTTTTGGTTCATATTCAGATGACATGTTGCCATGGGCACCGCATCTTTGCCTTAAAAGGCCCACATGTGATTTGATATATGTGGCCCATTTTTGCTATTTTACATGTGAGCCACTTTAGGTTCACATCCCTTTTATTCGGGCCATAAGAAGACCAGCAGTGCCGTATCTTTGCCTGAAGTGGCCCACATGTGCTTGCTATCTGGGTTGGTATGAAATACTAAAAGGAAATGAATGTTAAGAAGGTGTTGGAGCTCACATCTATGCTAAATTGTTGGGAATTAAGTATGAAAAGATATTTAAGATTCTGCTTTAGCAGGACAAAACAAAGTTCTTTACATTCTTACCATTAATTGTGACCACAGCAATTGTCTTTCCTGGACAGACCCTTAATGACTCTGGTGAACAACCACAGATTTTGTCAGGCATTTCCACAGGTACAAGCCGCACTGAAAAACATCATACATCATTTCTTTTGACTGAGTAACATAAGATTGTAATGGATCAATAGTGGTGAAGCACATTGTTGAAAAAGTACATGAGAATGTACATGTTTAAAATGCTGACTGACACGGTGTATCCACATACATTCAACATCAAACAAAAAGGTTTAATTGAGATAGTAAAGCATATTACTGTAGCTTAACTATTCTGAAAATGATATATGATGTACGTACACAAAACTCACCACAATGGGAAAGAGCCGTATCCACCACAACAGTTGTTAAAGGCAATGGCTGGAAGAATTCAGCAGTCATGGCATCTATGCTATGGAGGACATGTCTGGTGTGCATGATGACGTCACATTCAGCACAGAAGAAGGGGCGAGGTCAACAGTCACAACACTGGATAACAGCTGGACTTCTCCCACAAACATTTTCTTGTGCCACAGCCGTGTTCAGCAGACGGGGTCTCTATGCCCTCCACCTCTCTGAAAAGAGACTTTGACGTGTGCTCCAGTTTGAGGAAGCCAGAAGAGGATCTCTTGGGGTTCCAGGAGGTGATGCCTCTGAGAAATTGTTCAGTGATCTTGTAGAAAACACTAAAATAGTTAAAATAGTATACAAAAACAATACTTTTATATTTCTCTTTATACATATATATTTACAGCATCTAAGTGTACTTCATGTGTAAAAGGTCCAGTATTCAAGCTAATTTAAGAAAATAAACTATGTATTTATTTACATTATAACCCACTGTCATATTCTGTACATGTACAGATATAAATGATCATTTAAACACACTGAAGTACACCAACAGTCTCTGGAGCAAAGCACACCTCACAATGAATGTCAAGAACATTGGGAGGATCAGTGTTCCGAATGTGATCTGCTTAAGAGGATTAAAACAACACAAAGCAACATTTATATATAACATACAATATAATATACATATTTACAATTTCCAACTTGTCCCAAGGCTAGTGGCACAGTCTGGTTACAGTCTGTAATGGTGCAAGCTCACTGTTTAACATTATAGCTTGAGAGAAAAACTAGAACACTTTATTTTCCCAAACCCTTATGTTAACAGTCCAATAACTGTATGGTTATCTATGCGTCATGCAGATGATGACAGCAAATAAGAATGCTCAAATAGAACCGATTATAAAGAAAGCATCTGATTGGCTTAGGGGTCAATTACACCAAACGCGTTTCAATGTGTGGAAACGCAAGGGCGCAAATTGCTAGGCAACCACAGATGCAACTCTCTTGTCAATCAAATATTGAAGCGTGAGCGCTCTTTTGCTGTTATGAAAGATATTAGCAGAAACTTTACAAAGAGGGCACTTGCTCTGGCCTTGATGCGGGGTGAAAGTGCACAAACATGCAGGAGATAGTGAGTGACCCCGTACCTACAACGGAAGGCCCGCCTCTCCCCTCATTCGATTGGAGAATGGAAAGATGTGAATGACGTCGGACGCTTTTCCGCTCTCAGCTCCTTCAAACAGCACGTGCTGCGGCCAGCAGCAAAAAACGCAAGGCGTTCGGCGCAAATAAACAGTGTGCATAACGCTCACTGCCCATAAAATATCATTCAAAAATGCGTCTACAACTGCCATAAACACGTTTGGTGTGATTGGCCCCTTAGAAGTAGAAGTATTCATTAATTTTATACACCTGCAAGTACCCAAACAGTGTAGATCCTAAAAATATATTTTAAAATGTAAACAATACTGACCTTTCCTTGGTTGATTACTGCTTGACCTTGCATAGACAATATTTCCCATCAATGTCTCTTTTCTCTAATGCACCCTCGGCTCAGGTGTCTTCACTGGCGCTGCTGCTTCCTCTTCTTGCAGCTCACCAAGAAAGTCATCAGGACTTTGGAGTTCATCCTTCAGTTCTTGACCATCAACCAAGTTATCCAAGATCATGAGATGATATTGGAGCTCTGAATGGATGGACATGTTGATGGGCAGAAACACAAACAGACAGAAAGACTCACAACAAAGAGAACAACAGATAAAACAAATATAAATGTAAACAGAGAGTGCTACAGTGAGACTGACAAGTACAGTTTAACAAAACACATGTGACTATTAAAAGTGCCTTTGTTTTTGGTTTGTTTGTGGTGGTGGGGGTATAAAGAGTTTGAAGCTTGCAAATTTGAAGGACATAAACAGAAAATAAATAAAAAACTAATAATACACACACGCACTCACGCACACAAGTCAACATAATAACTTAGTTGCGAGCTAGTGTAATATAGGTATATCAATACTGAAAATCTTGCATTTCCCTGTATCTTGCTGCAGGATTAACTTTTACACGACAAAATTAATTGAATTAAGTTAGCATAAGCTGGTAGCTGGTTTAAGGTGGTTTAAGCTGGTCCTCCCAGCCTGGCAAACCTACAAGCTGGTTGGTCAGCTGGTCAAGGTGACCAAAACACAGCTTGCTACACCAGCAATATCAGCTAAAACTAAGCTGGGAGACCAGCTAAAACCAGCTTATGCTGGTCGTAGTAGTTTTTTGCAGTAGAGTAGACATCAAACTGCCCCTTAACTTTCATACTCAATGCAAAGGTCAACTACGATAAAAAAATGACGTTCGATGACGTCAGAGTTATTAAATTACAGGATTTTAAATAAACAAATTAATAATCATATAACACATAAATTAATCAAACACAATCGCAGTATAGTAAAATGTATATTTATATCTATATTTGTTAACATCAACGACGAGCCTCTGATAAAAATTATTTACCATCCAGCATGGTAATCAAAGCTACCTAACAGTTAGATGAGCAGAAAACGCTTAAAATGCTACTCTCACGCGCCGTGGAGCGTTGTTAAAGTCACTTCTGAGTGTTGTTTTACCTGCAGATGATCGATGTTTTAATAAAACTCCTCTCTGAATGTTGTTTTACCCGCATTTGAGCGTAAACTCACCGCTGAATGCTACTGAACCTGCAGCGTTCTTTAACTCACCGCAGACCGCGCTAGCTGATACCTATTTGAGATCAGACTGCGAGGGAATATTAACATTTAAAACCCAGTTGAATGGCCAGATAAATATGACCCGGGTCATAAAAGAACAGATCAATTGAGATTATGGGGGTCAATAAAATATATTTTTTGTACCAGGGTAATTGAAGCCGGGTGTCCACTGCTCACTAACTTGCTGTACGTTTCACCGAGTACATAAAACAATCACCTGACTGAAACGTACATATCGTTACGTTCTGGCAAAACTTTATTATCTTTTGATATTATCTATTCGGATTAACAGTTAACGTTACAGTTAACTCATAGCCTATTCGAGTCTCAGTAGTGAGACACCTACACATGTTTAATATTTTGTCTAGCTGTTCAAGAATAGTTTGCCATATAGTTTTGTGCGGTTTGGTACGTATTAATCAACGCGATATCATTATTGTGCGATTCCCTGCCGTTTCATTTTATCAAAACACAAAAAACGAAAACATACAAATGCATTTTTATTATAAATTGTTCTGTTTGCGAGGCAATACCATACTCTTTAGGTAACTTACCTCGAGTAAGTGCGATGACCTCGATAAAGTGCGATCCAGAAGATATGTGCTCTTGGCACCTCAAAAACATGGAAATAATTACTAATTGATGTCAAAATGAGTGTATGCTGACAAGTCTGAACATCCTTTATTAATATTGTCCCTTTTATAAACGTTAAAAAACATGCATCTGATACGGGCCAAGTATGACTCGATGTATACCACATAGCGCCTCTAGTGGACGTTTCACAGGGAAATGTACTTTCAGCTACGTATTTTAGGTTTTGCAAAAATGTAGGCAGAGTAACGTATTTCCAATGAGCCTGGGTTGAATAAATCAGCTGTAAGTTAAATAAATTATGACCATCATCATCTGCAGTATTGGTCAGGTGTGTGAGTGTAGTTTGACTGACAAAGGTTTTTGTATCACTCTTTATCACTGTGTCAACACCCAGCTACTACTAGGATAGTGTAAACTTTGACAGTAATAATCTCCTGAATCTTCAGTCTGAACTCCACTGATGGTCAAAGTGAAATCTGTGTTTGATCCGCTGCCACTGAATCTTGATGGAGTTCCTGACTGAAGGGTTGTTGCATATGTTATGAGGAGTTTAGGAGCTTCTCCAGGTTTCTGTAAGTACCAGGCTAAACGATTACCAGCATACACTGCACTACTGACTTTACAGTTTATTTGAACTTGTTGTCCTGGTTGAACTGTTATTGATGGACTCTGAGTAAGAGTGTACTGTCCTCTACACACTGAAAGAAACAACAAGAATGAAATATAAGACAACACTGAAACAAATCAATATTTCACTCTTCAATGAATTAATGATGATGATAAAAATGTTACAACACAAACCTTGAGTAAAGACTGTGAGTGTCCAGATGAAGATGATGAAAGTCATTGTTGTTCTTTTGGTTTGTGTGATGATGAAGATTCTGTTCTGTTCTGATCTCAGTCATGAAGTGTTAAACTCACAGCACTATAAACACTCACACATCACTGAAGCATGACAACACAATGCAAAGAAGACGACAGGAAACTTCTGCTCATATACACTCATTATTCAATGGACTTGCACAAAATAAATATTCTGAATAAAAACTAAAATGTTAAGCAAAAAAGAAATAATAAAGTTTTGAATAAAATTAAAACATTGTTGTGCAAAATTAATTTGTGTAAAGTGCATGTGTATGCAGGTTTAAGAGTTACAAAGTGTCCACAAAAACTGGAGAAAATACAACGATCAAGCAACAAACATGAAAAGATTTTGAAATAGTTTTTTGTTTATTATTTAAATAAAAACATTCAGAGACATTCTTCGCAATAGTTGTTTGTGTTGTGTGATGTTAGTGTTGTATATTCTGGTGTAGTTTGTGTTCAGTCAAGTGTGTAGAGGTTTTTGTACAGTCGCTCTATTAGTTTGTATCACTGTGGTTCACATTCGGCAGCGGCACCAGACTGGATGTTGGCAGTAAGTAAATAATCCAATAATAATTTTAATACAGTAAATAACTGTTTCTAAATATATACATCAGGTGTGAAACAATGAATGTAATTCACTTTATTTAAATTTATTCCATGATCTGTGGGATTCTGATTGGCTGGAAATTATTAAATAAAATCGTTTAGTGCACAGTATCTACAAATATTTTTAGTCATTCTGTCAAATACTGCACTGTAAAGAGAAATTATAGTTGCCTTTAACTTGACAAATGACCCTGGAAGAAGCGGGATAATCAATGACCTGCTATGTATTAAAGCAATAAACCCCAAGAAGGAGTGGGTTACCAGTGCATTTTATAACAGCTAAGGGGTGTTGTTAGGCACGACGCGAGCGGAGTTTATAAAACGTTTACTTCATATGCATAACGTTAGCGGGATTTTATAAAATAAAACACAAATAAGTTGTAATTATATTAGTATAAATATTACCCGTCCGCCAAACAAAGTAGTTCCTCAGAATCAAGTGTGGCTGCAACAGAGCGCAGTTCACAAACAACAGAGACGCAGCAAAGGCACAATGAAAATATGATTAAAGACTGTGGTGTTTATTTTATAAATCAACATTCATCTAATTTATACATTAACATTTATATCGTGCAACTGTTGAAGTGATGATCAAATATGCTTGGAAGCATGCTTAACTTTTTCCCCGTCAGCGTTTTTTTAAGTTGCCACCCAGTTTTAGTTGAATGTCTTACAGAAAAATTATCTTCTTTAAATAAACATAATAAAAATAAAATATCAAATGAAAAAACAGTCCATCCGCTTTCCAACAACATCAAAAAACGTTTCATCCTACCTTCATTTGTTGTCTTATCAGTTATCACCTCTCAAATGTTCAGATAATTGATAAGATGTCCTCTCAGATGTTCAGATAATTCCATTTTTGTGAAGAACTTTGTAAGAGATCAGATTCAGAGCCTGATCAAAACACACGTCACGCTAAATCCACCACAACGCTGTTGTGTCGAGTGAATGCGTCAGTGTTTAAGTTGGGTAAGATTGCCATCTTGTGGATAATAGCGGAAATATCAACAAGACAAAAAAAACTTCAGATAACGTTTTCTCTTTATTGATGAAATGTTTTATTTATTGACATTTATCTGGATATCGCCATAATTGTGCAAAGGTAGAAAAATTAAAAAATGATTAAAGACTGTGGTGTTTATTTTCATAAATCAGTATGCAGCAACAGTGGCGCAGTGATACTTGTGATGCGGTCTGAACCGTGGGTTTACCGGGGTATTTTATCACGGCTTAGAACGCGTTTTAACCAATCAGAATGAAGAACCAGAACGAGCCGTTTTATAATAAAGGATTTATTGCACTCCTCTTCACATCGGGCGGTTGTGTAGTTAAAATCCTTTAATGCACGAAAGGCTGTTGATTATCCCTTACGTATTAATAATATATTGTGATCACCTTATAATTTTGACTTTAGTGTTTTGGTATAATGTACTGTGTGACTAATATTCATTCGTTCATAAAGTTTGTCGAATTTTCCAAACTGTTTCCAAAAATTGTTGCAAAATTTGTTAATATTTATATGGACCCCGACAACTAATCTTATTCTGTTAAGACTCAATATTTTGGTAATAAAGTACAGCTTCAATTTATTATTCAATTTATTATGAGATTTTAACTGGAACAACAAATGGAAAAAAATTGAGATACAAAAACATTATTATGTATTAATAGTTTATGGTGAACTGTAAGGTAAACTTTTTAAACTGCACTCGTTTATAAATGTGTTCATGTGTATTTAATCAAAAAAAAAAAAAAAAGTTGGTTGTTTTATCTGTAATATGAATGAATTTATATTCACCTACAACTAAAATTTAAGTTAAAAAGTGTTTACAGAAGCACATCAAACTTATATTCTGTACAACATGTTTACATTATTTAGATTTTATATATTTATATTATTTACATATTACATATTATAATTAAACTGTAAATATGTTATAACTGCAGTTATTTGTACAATTTTACTTTATTTTACTGTGTTACTGTTACAGTGTAATTATACATTTAAGTACTGAGTAATAATGATTAACAACATTTACTTAGTACAGGATTGGGGTTTGGTTAGGGTTAGTTGAATGTAATTATGCATAATTTACTGTAAGAATTACATGTGTAAGGCACTGTAAAATAAAGTGTTATCATTACACTCCAAAAACAAACGGTGCTATATAGCACCAAAAGTGGTTCCTTGCTCGCAATCACAGAAGAACCGTTCCCAGCGCCACACAGAACCGGCGAAGCACCAGCGAAGCACCCGTGCAGAACCACATAGTGCCATGTAGAACCATATTTTGGTGCTATAGTGGTTCTATATGGCCCCTATATGGTTCCACACAGGTGCTTCACTGGTGCTTCACCGGTTCTATATGGCACTAAAAACGGTTCTTCTATGATTACGATCCAAAGCAACAGTTTTGGTTCTATATAGCACCGTTTGTTTTTTTAGAGTGTATTGTTTTTACAATAACCAATCATTTTCAACCTGACAAACAGTATTTCAATGAAATAAAATACTTAACGTCATAATGTGAATATGAACTTTCACCTTAAAAGAGAAAAATGATATTAGCCGTATAATTCAGCCATATGATCAAATAACCTTAAAATTATTCAGGAGAACCAAATAGTTATTATTTATTATCAAGATATTTTATGTTTAACACAGATTCTTGTGTGAGTTATTGATTATTGATGTGATTTTCAGCCAACAGTCCCCCTAAAGTGAGCGTCCTGCCGCCATCCAGTGAAGAGATTTCCACAAAGCAAGCAGCAACACTGATGTGTGTGGCCAACAAGGGCTTCCCCTCAGACTGGAGTCTGAACTGGAAGGTGGACGGGATCAGCAGCAGGTCTCAGTACAGCAGTGTTGCTCTCCTGGAGAAGGACGGTCTGTACAGCTGGAGCAGCAGTCTGACTCTCTCTGAGCAGGAGTGGAGCTCAGTGATCTCAGTCAGCTGTGAGCTCACACAGAAAGACCAGCGTGATAAAGTCACTGGAGAATTGAGGAGAGATCAGTGTTCACCAGTGATGCAACAGTTACTTTGAAAAAGTAATCTGATTACTGATTACTGATTACTCCTTTAAAAAGTAACTATGTTACTTTACAGATTACTTGATTTTAAAAGTAACTAAGTTAGATTACAAGTTACTTTGTTAGTTACATTCCAGTAGCTGCCAACACCCCCACTGCCTCAACATTAAAAATGACAACCGGTTTTGCCGACACTCACTTTATTGGAAGTGCATTTTTAACAGTAACGTCAACAATGTATCTCCTGACATTTAAAGTTGAACTGTTGTGTTTTAAAAAACAAAAAAAAAAATATATATATATATATATATATATATGAGTCTTTCTTGACTTCACTTAACATAAATAGGGTTGAGCAGGGGTCATTTTCAGAAGAACTTAATTTTAAAAGTTAATGTTTTAGACAGAGATATATTTTTGTTGTGGTCAATAACTCACAAGTGTGGTCTATCAAAACCAGCTGGAATTTTGAACAAATGTAAAACGACTTCTGTATAATTTCACTTTAAACAAGAGTAGTGAATTGTTACTTTTGACCTTGACAGCAGGGACGAGAGTAACACACAGGTGGGTCAAAAGTAACACAACAAAACATGATAGATTTTTGTGTTACAGTTGTTTTTATTAAATATATATTACTATGACCTCTTTAATATGTAACTGCAAACTTATTTTGTCCTTTATCTTCGTAAAAAATAATTAAATTACATTTTTATTTTAAATTTCAGTTTTATCAAATGTTTCAAAAGCAACCAACAGTACAAACTTAATTGCTGAGACAAAAAAAAATTCAATAGTTTGAACACTATGAAAATAAAATTAAATCAAATTAGAATAATATCAATTTTTTACCATATTATACACAGTATTAGCAGCGGGACAAAACTAACAAGTGTTACTTTTGACCTGACAGGATCTACTTACTCTATAAACTCGACTTACTTTTATTTTGAAAAACTGAAAAGTCTTCAGGATGTTATATACTAAATACCTTGTAGATTTATCAGTATAACACATGAAACGAGAAAAACAACGCGTTGTAAGAAAAAAAGACCGCTTTTGGAATGTACTTATCATGGTTGAAAACACAGTTCTGGATCTACACGTGGAAATCGGTGAGTAAATAACGCGATATTTGTCAACTCTTTCAGAGGTTATGTGCTAATACGCTGTCATAGTGAGATTTAGATGTTATCAGGGCTCGGAGAAAATCGCTTTGTTACTTTCGTTCTTCAACTCTCCCACACTTACTGGTTTTGCACTGAAGTCCAGCTTTTGTTGTTTGGGTAGTGGATGAACTCCTGCTCACTGCTTCGCATCACCGGGTGGGACTTGCTCTTAGTTTGACTGTCTGCGCCGTGCCGCGACTCCAAATGTGTTTTTTTTTTTATTTGACGTAGTGTTTTTGTAGCTGCATCTCTCTTCTCTCTCCATTGTACGTTGTTTACGTTTGTGTCGCTTACACGTGACCTGAATTGTCCTCGTGCTGAAAACGTGACTTGTCGCACACCTGACTTCACTTCCCGAAACGTAAGAAGAAATATACAAGAAAATATATATTTTACTAAGGAAAATTTCAAAAATAGTAACGCACAGTGACTTGGATAAGTAACTTTAATCTGATTACTGGTTTGGAAATATTAACGCGTTAGATTACTCGTTACTAAAAAAAGTGGTAAAATTAGAGTAACGCGTTACTAAGTAACGCGTTACCGGCATCACTGGTGTTCACAGTAGATCCACTCACTCTCTCCTCTGTCTCACATCAAGACTAACAGACTAACTGTGTTTCTCTCTCTCATCTCACATCTCTTTTCACAAACAACACAAGTCTATGTCTGCTTTATTCATTCACTCATGATTGTGTGACAATTCATCAAATAAAATCAGATTCTATCTTTATGGCTTTGACTCATTTTGTCTGTTTTGAATACGAAAGCTCACATTTTATAAATAAACCTGACTCAATGAAGCATGAAAACACCTGCAGATGAAGTAAATTAACATAACTGTCAGTCAAATGAAATTAAGAACCTTGAACATGAAGTGATTGGTGTGTTTAGTTTGATAGTTATTCTCATGTGACTCATTCAGTATCTGTGTTAGCTGTTGACTAAATGATACTTACTGATGTTTATACAATAATAATAGTACTCATCCGTGTTGCATCCGTTTTAATACTGAAATTAATAGACAGACAAAACCGTAATGATTAGATTGATCAACTATCAAAATAATAAAATAAATAAATAATCAATTAAATGTATAATTATCTATAAAGTTGTCATTTAAATAAATAATCTGTAAGTGAAATAAACTATCATCATCATCATCTGCAGTATTCTGTCAGGTGTATGAGTGCAGTCACTGTGAGTCTGACTTGAAGAGGTTTTTGTATCACTCTTTATCACTGTGTCAACACTCTTGTGCTGCCTGGCCAATGAAAACTCTGACAGTAATAATCTCCTGAATCTTCAGTCTGAACTCCACTGATGGTCAAAGTGAAAGCTGTGTTTGATCCGCTGCCACTGAATCTTGATGGAGTTCCTGAATGGAGGGTGTTTGTTCTATATATGAGGAGTTTAGGAGCTTCTCCAGGTTTCTGTAAGTACCAGGCTAAGTAATTACCATGATAAACTGCACTGCTGACTTTACAGTTTATTTGAACTTGTTGTCCTGGTTGAACTGTTATTGATGGACTCTGAGTAAGAGTGTACTGTCCTCTACACACTGAAAGAAACAACAAGAATGAAATATAAGACAACACTGAAACAAATCAATATTTCACTCTTTAATGAATTAATGATGATGATAAAAATGTTACAACACAAACCTTGAGTAAAGACTGTGAGTGTCCAGATGAAGATGATGATGAAAGTCATTGTTGTTCTTTTGGTTTGTGTGATGATGAAGATTCTGTTCTGTTCTGATCTCAGTCATGAAGTGTTAAACTCACAGCACTATAAACACTCACACATCACTGAAGCATGACAACACAATGCAAAGAAGACGACATGAAACTTCTGCTCGTACAGACTACTACACTATCATTATTCAATAGACGTGCACACAATAAACATTCTGAATAAAAACTAAAATGTTAAGCAATAAAGAAATAATAAAGTTTTGAATAAAATTAAAACATTGTTGTGCAAAATTAATTTGTGTAAAGTGCATGTGTATGCAGGTTTAAGAGTTACAAAGTGTCCACAAAAACTGGAGAAAATACAATGATCAAGCAACAAACATGAAAAGATTTTGAAATAGTTTTTTGTTTATTATTTAAATAAAAACCTTCAGAGACATTCTTTGCAATATTTGTTTGTGTTGTGTGATGTTAGTGTTGTATATTCTGGTGTAGTTTGTGTTCAGTCAAGTGTGTAGAGGTTTTTGTACAGTCGCTCTATTAGTTTGTATCACTGTGGTACACTTTCGGCAGCGGCACCAGACTGGATGTTGGCAGTAAGTAAATAATCCAATAATAATTTTAATACAGTAAATAACTGTTTCTAAATATATACATCAGGTATTAAACAATGAATGTAATTCACTTTATTTAAGTTTATTCCATGATCTGTGGGATTCTGATTGGCTGGAAATTATAAAATAAAATCGTTTAGTAACTGAAAATATTTTTAGCCATTCTGTCAAATACTGCACTGTAAAGAGAAATAATAGTTTTAACTTGGCTTTAACTTTAACTTAAAATCAATGACCTGCTAGGAATTAAAGGATTTATTGCACTCCGCTTCACGTCGGGCGGTTGTGTAGTTAAAATCCTTTAATGCACAACAGGCCGTTGATTATCCCTTACGTATTAATAATATATTGTGATCAGCTTATAATTTTGACTTTAGTGTTTTGGTAAAATGTAATGTGTGACTAATATTCATTTGTTCATAAAGTTTGTCGAATTTTCAAAACTGTTTCCAAAAATTGTTGCAAAATTTGTTAATATTTATATGGACCCCGACAACTAATATTCTGTTAAGACTCAATATTTTGTTAATAAAGTACAGCTTCAATTTATTATTCAATTTATTATGAGATTTTAACTATAGGGAACAACAAATGGAAAAATTGAGATACAAAAACATTATTATTTATTAATAGTTTATGGTGAACTGTAAGGTAAACTTTTTTAAACTGCACTCATTTATAAATGTGTTCATGTGTATTTAATCAAATAAAAAAAATATGTTGGTTGTTTTATCTGTAATATGAATGAATTTATATTCACCTACAACCAGGGGCGAAAATTTCATCTAAATGTTGGGGGGGACAATAAACATAAAATTTTTCAAGAACAATTTTTGAAGGGGACACCAATAATACAGGCAAAATTGTACTTGCAAGGAAATGGGTACAGATAGAAAACGTTTCTCTTTCTCTATGAACGGACGCAAATTTAATTTTAATACACATGAATGCAGAGGTGAAAAGAGTAATAAAATATTCTACTCAAGTAAAAGTAAAGTTACTTTAATAATATTTTACTTAAGTAAAAGTAAAGTTACTGGTCTAAAAATCTACTCAAGTAAAAAGTAAGTCATTTTAAAGTTACTTTTTTACAGCGGGGAGAGGTTTCTAGTATAGTTCAAAAAGGAAGGATATATACATCTCAAACTATGTTTTTAATTGTTAACATCTTTACAATTAAAGTCCAATAACAAAAAGTTAATAAAACAAAAAGCTTTTTTATAACTAAGAAACATTTATGGAATTATTTAATGATTTTTACAGGTGAGTTATGCACTTTTGAAGCAAAAATAATATGAGGTCAGCAGCTGTAAATACAATCATTATAGTAAGGTTGTAATTGATGTATTGCTGGTAACATACATTATGTTATTAAACTATATACATAAATGAGCATATAATGAGATGAGTGTCATGGCTATACACTATACATCCTTTACACATTTATTGTATTCTAGTTTCCCAGACCTGTGTACCAGATGTCTTTCAATCTCTCTCTCTCGCGCTCTCTTGCTCTCTCTCTCTCTCTCTCTCCCTCTCTCTCTCTCTCTCTCTCTGCAATGTCTAATGACATGCGCATTCTCGAGGACGTTGTTTGACTTGACGCGAAGCTGCTAGACCTCGGAAGATAATGCGCATGTATTAAAAACGCGTCGTGCAAATTAGCGGTTAAAACCCGGTCGGCAATTCTCAAACTCCGTACTCAAGAGCATGATTCCTACATAAATGAAACACTTGCTTCGCGTCAATGGCCAATGGTTTCTTTCATAAGAATTTAATTGAGGGTCTGCATTAGCCCACGCCTGTCTCGTCTTTCTCCATGGTTCTTTTTGCGCGTTCCCCCGCCCATCAATCAATCATCCGTGGCGCGTCTTTATCACCTTACTTTTTTATTTATTTTTACTCAGTAACGGATATGATTTAACATGTTGAGAAGTAGTCTTCAATACTTTAAACATATTTAAGTAAAAGTAAAGTACAGATTTTAAAAACTACTCATAAAATTTAAGTTAAAAAGTGTTTACAGAAGCACATGTCAAACTTATATTCTGTACAACATGTTTACATTATTTAGATTTTATATATTTATATTATTTACATATTACATATTATAATTAAACTGTAAATATGTTATAACTGCTGTTATTTGTACAATTTTACTTTATTTTACTGTGTCACTGTTACAGTGTAATTATACATTTAAGTACTGTGTAATAATGATTAACAACATTTACTTAGTACAGGATTGGGGTTTGGTTTAGGGTTAGTTGGATGTAATTATGCATCATTTACTGTAAGAATTACATGTGTAAGGCACTGTAAAATAAAGTGTTATCATTATTGTTTTTACAATAACCAATAATTTTCAACCTGACAAACAGTATTTCAATGAAATAAAATACTTAACGCCATAATGTGAATATGAACTTTCACCTTAAAAGAGAAAAATGATATTAGCCGTATAATTCAGCCATATGATCAAATAACCTTAAAATTATTCAGGAGAACCAAATAGTTATTATTTATTATCAAGATATTTTATGTTTAACACAGATTTTTGT
Source organism: Misgurnus anguillicaudatus (assembly GCF_027580225.2). Taxonomy (NCBI): domain Eukaryota; kingdom Metazoa; phylum Chordata; class Actinopteri; order Cypriniformes; family Cobitidae; genus Misgurnus; species Misgurnus anguillicaudatus. Next base: position 7,859,283 of record NC_073342.2, on the reverse strand, counting down.
GTGAGTTATTGATTATTGATGTGATTGTCAGCCAACAGTCCCCCTAAAGTGATCGTCCTGCCGCCGTCCAGTGAAGAGATTTCCACAAAGCAAGCAGCAACACTGATGTGTGTGGCCAACAAGGGCTTCCCCTCAGACTGGAGTCTGAACTGGAAGGTGGACGGGATCAGCAGCAGGTCTCAGTACAGCAGTGTTGCTCTCTTGGAGGAGGACGGTCTGTACAGCTGGAGCAGCAGTCTGACTCTCTCTGAGCAGGAGTGGAGCTCAGTGATCTCAGTCAGCTGTGAGCTCACACAGAAAGACCAGCGTGATAAAGTCACTGGAGAATTGAGGAGAGATCAGTGTTCACAGTAGATCCACTCACTCTCTCCTCTGTCTCACATCAAGACTAACAGACTAACTGTGTTTCTCTCTCTCATCTCACATCTCTTTTCACAAACAACACAAGTCTATGTCTGCTTTATTCTGTAACTCATGATTGTGTGACAATTCATCAAATAAAATCAGATTTTATCTTTATGTCTTTGACTCATTTTGTCTGTTTTGAATATGAAAGCTCACATTTTATAAATAAACCTGACTCAATAAAGCATGAAAACACCTGCAGATGAAGTAATTTTACATAACTGTCAGTCAAATGAAATGCATGAAGAACCTTGAACATGAAGTGTTTGGTATGTTTAGTTTGATTCTCATGTTACTCCTTCAGTATCTGTGTTACAGTTGTTGACTGAATGATACTGACTGATGTTTTTTATATGAGTGATTATTATCAGTTAAATATTGTAAAATTAAACTATAGTACAATAATTATATAAATAATCCATGTTGAAGTTGTTTTAATTAATGATATGATTTACAACTATCAGAATAAATAAATAATCAATTAAATGTCTCAGTATCTATAAAGTTGTCATTTACAGTTTTTTACAATCACTTTGCTACTATTTTCAGAACCTTGATGTCATTTTTCACAACTCTAGACACAAAACTCACAACCAATGATCAAAATGCACATTTTTCAAAACTCTAACTCTTTCTCAATTGCTTGGATACAATACACATAAAACTTGGATCATTTGTTCATTCAACCAAAATCACATGTTCAATATGACACAACTTAACATCAAAGTACAACTATTTCAAAAGGCAATTCACACATCACATTTCAAATAAGTGTCTATTCATTTTCTTACAATGATCTAACTATCAATCGATACACCTGCTCAAAATGATAAGTAACTGTTGCATTACTCTTAATAGTTGTCAGACAAACAATCTTCCATGTTTACTGAAATCATGAAAGTTTCAAGATAATGAGGTTCCTTGTCACCAATAAGCATGGAGCATGAACCAATTATCACTGTACTGTATAGATGCAGGCCCTTGTAATTGCTTGTCCAATTCTGCCAACTTGTTACTTGAGTGCAGATTGTGAAATGATGTGACCTATGTTGTGATTGTACTGTAGTGTTTTCATCAATACATTACAAACTTTGTTCAATGATTCTAATGTGTCTGTAGTATTCTCTCTACTACTGCAGTACTTTTACAGGTATGTATTTGCTCTACATGTACCATAATGAAATCTGTATCACCAATTTTGTTCTACAATATTTAATGATTGTACAAACAATGACATTGTGAAACTATCAGTGTGGGTGATCTATAGTTATGTTTCAATGGTATTTCACAGGACATTTGTATTTTGAACCAATGATTGTGCAAGTGCAAGATGTCTTTGAAGATGTGAATGCACAATGCAATGTTTTAAACACTAGACAGCCTGTGTTACAAGTGATAACCGTTTTGAGTTTTGTATCTAGAGTTGTGAAAAATGACATCAATGTTCTGAAAATAGTAGCAAAGTGATTGTAAAAAACTGTAAATAAACTATAGAATAAATGAGCTGTAAGTGAAATAAACTATCAGCATCATTATCTGCAGTATCTGTCAGGTGATTGAGTGCAGTCACTGTGAGTCTGACTGAAAGAGGTTTCTGTATCACTCTTTATCACTGTGTCAACACATAAGTGCCACTAGGCTCATGATAACTCTGACAGTAATAATCTCCTGAATCTTCAGTCTGAACTCCACTGATGGTCAAAGTGAAATCTGTGTTTGATCCGCTGCCACTGAATCGTGATGGAGTTCCTGTATGGAGGCTTGTTGTATGTGTTATAAGGAGTTTAGGAGTTTCTCCAGGTTTCTGTAAGTACCAGTGCAAGTAACTACCAGCATACACCCTACTGCTGACTTTACAGTTTATTTGAACTTGTTGTCCTGGTTGAACTGTTATTGATGGACTCTGAGTAACAGTGTACTGTCCTCTACACACTGAAAGAAACAACAAGAATGAAATATAAGACAACACTGAAACAAATCAATATTTCACTCTTCAATGAATTAATGATGATGATAAAAATGTTACAACACAAACCTTGAGTAAAGACTGTGAGTGTCCAGATGAAGATGATGATGAAAGTCATTGTTGTTCTTTTGGTTTGTGTGATGATGAAGATTCTGTTCTGTTCTGATCTCAGTCATGAAGTGTTAAACTCACAGCACTATAAACACTCACACATCACTGAAGCATGACAACACAATGCAAAGAAGACGACAGGAAACTTCTGCTCATACAGACTACTACACTATCATTATTTAATGTATACTTGCAAATATTAATAATAATAAAATATTAAATAAATATAAAGTTTTGAATAAAAGTAAAAACAAATGTCCAAAATGTTCAACATTTATCTGTCTAAAGCTGTGTATGCAGTGTTCACACAACACAAGTAAATAAATGAGAAGTAAATGATACAGAGAGAAAACTGGAGAAAATACATTGATAACAAACATAAAAAATAGTTTTGTGCTTAGCATTCTTAACCTTAAATCATTCAGAGATTTTCACCATAGTTGTTTGTGTTGTGTGATGTTAGTGTATATTTTGCTGTAGTTTGTGTTCAGTCAAGTGTGTAGAGGTTTTTGTACAGTCGCTCTATTAGTTTGTATCACTGTGGTGGACTTTCGGCAGCGGCACCAGACTGGATGTTGGCAGTAAGTAAATAATACAATAATAATTTTAATACAATAGATCATTGTTTTCTTAAATATATACATCAGGTGTAAAACAATAAATGGGAGGTACTTTATATCATATTTATTTGTATTAGAAAGATTTTGTGTATACAAGAGCACCCAGAAATGTTGATTAATATTTGTTTGTGTTTAATCATTTGTACATACTTGAAGTTTTTGGATTTTCTCAAACTCAAATTGTTTTTCAATTTTTACATTTATATGAACTCAACATTTAGTCTTATTTTCTTTATGCTCACACTATCGTTAACAAAGTGCAGCTCCGTTTTTTTTATATTCACTGTGTAGTTAAACCTAAATGAGTTACAAAAATATTTTGTTATAGCATTTGGTAAACAGTAAGTTAGATTTTTCAGATTGCAGTTGTTTAAAAAAAAATGTTTGTTGTTTAAAACAGATGTTTATTCGGCTGTTTGTTTGAAATGTGATTGATTTCATATTTACTAGAATTTAATTTAGACAAAAATTCAAGTTAAAAAGCCTTATAAGGTGCAAGACTTAATGTTACAAATGATTTTTAAGTGTATGCTAAACTTTTATTATTTAATAAAAATATTATTTGAATAATATTTATTTATATTATTTATAATATGTATATACATTATTACACAAAAAATGTCAGGACTTTAACTCACTGTCACTTTTCTTAATATTTTCTTTCCCAATAATGAATATGGGTCAATTTCCCCGACAAAGCTTAAGTTTTGTCCCATGCTAAAATGTATGTTTGAGCTGTTTTAACTGAAAACAGTTTCATTGAAATATCTTAACATGTCAGTGCCATTGTTTTGTCTCAAGGTGCATGCCAGTAAAGTTTATTATAAGGTATAAAGTGTGTTTATATAATTAAGCCCTAATCCTTTATTTATATAAACCCTGTCCATGAAACAGCATCTATTTTTTTTTATTTATATTTTCATTGAAGTAATGCTGCGGTACAGGCAACCTGTAACCCGTAAATCACGACTTCAAAACCACGACTCACGACTCTGAACTGGGAGTACATCGATCTAGTACGAGTTCACGGGTTTGACTGCCGTTCCAGTGCACTTTCACAGTTAGAAGGCTGTAAAAACACGAGTTACAGGCTGCATGGAACTCATACTCCCAGTTCAGAGTCGTAAGTCGTGGTTTTAAAGTCATAATTCACGGGCTCAAAAACCTGCCTGGAATGCAGCATAACAAACAGTATTTCAGTGATTCAAAGCCTTCAGATGAACATGACAAAAGTGATATTAGCCATTTAATGCAGTGAAGTTATTTTTCCTTTCTTGTGTGAGTTATTGTTTATTGATGTGATTTTCAGCCAACAGTCCCCCTAAAGTGATCGTCCTGCCGCCGTCCAGTGAAGAGATTTCCACAAAGCAAGCAGCAACACTGATGTGTGTGGCCAACAAGGGCTTCCCCTCAGACTGGAGTCTGAACTGGAAGGTGGACGGGATCAGCAGCAGGTCTCAGTACAGCAGTGTTGCTCTCCTGGAGAAGGACGGTCTGTACAGCTGGAGCAGCAGTCTGACTCTCTCTGAGCAGGAGTGGAGCTCAGTGATCTCAGTCAGCTGTGAGCTCACACAGAAAGACCAGCGTGATAAAGTCACTGGAGAATTGAGGAGAGATCAGTGTTCACAGTAGATCCACTCACTCTCTCCTCTGTCTCACATCAAGACTAACAGACTAACTGTGTTTCTCGCTCTCATCTCACATCTCTTTTCACAAACAACACAAGTCTATGTCTGCTTTATTCATTCACTCATGATTGTGTGACAATTCATCAAATAAAGTCATATTGTTATCTTCATGTCTTTGACTCATTTTGTCTGTTTTGAATATGAAAGCTCACATTTTATAAATAAACCTGACTCAATGAAGCATGAAAACACCTGCAGATGAAGTAAATTTACATAACTGTCAGTCAAATGAAATGAAGAACCTTGAACATGAAGTGATTGGTGTGTTTAGTTTGATGGTTATTCTCATGTGACTCCTTCAGTATCTGTGTTACAGATGTTGACTAAATGATACTGACTGATGTTTCTCTATATGAGTGATTATCATCAGTTAAAATTTTATGAATTAAGCTGTAGTACAATAATAATAAAAATCATCAATGTTGAGGTTGTTACAACACAGCAGAAATTAATAGATAGACAATAAATTAATGATACGATTTACAACTATCAAAGAATAAAATAAATAAATAATTAATTAATTAAATGTATCATTATCTATATAGTAGGAAATAAATGAGCTGTAAGTTCAACACATCCTCACTCCCAACTCGTAACATATTGACGCTTGGTCAGGAGCCCTTTGCGTCAATACTATACGCACAGGTTACCCCTTTAGCGTTATTTTTTGACGTCCTGGGTTGAGCAATGTAGAGAAACATGGATACCAGGTGTGCTAGAAATGCAGAAGAGTGGCTACTGGCCTGCAACTGTAAACTTCTGTACCATTTATGATGAGGAAGTCTTTGTGTCCTTCGAAGACTTGAAAATGGCTGCTCCAGGATTGTCCCGTTTAGCATTCATAAGAATGCTTGACATGAAGACAGTGCACTATGGCAGAGTGAGTACTTTTCTCTCATACAGGTCAGCCATATAAAAGAACCTGCCTATTATTTTGTATCTCTAGCTCACACTAATGTTTTTTTTTTTTTTTGTCGTTGGGTATGTTTGTAAAAAGTCTAAATCTCCCAATATAACTTAAGGCCTAGTTGTGTCTTCATCTAAACCCTGTCTGGGAAACTGCCCCTATATCAATGAGTACGTTTACATGCACAAAATAAACGGATAACTATCAAAAATCTGCTTATTATAAAAAACTGTTTTTTATGCGTTTACATGTAAATCAATAAACCGGCTATGCAGACAACTGTGTTTACATGGGACTTGGAGATTTGTCAGGTTTCTCGCAGGTATTGACATCATCGCCTATAGCGCATAATATTCGATCAAAAAGTTGACGGCATATCTGTCTTAAGCTATATTGTTTTATCTCCTTTCGTGTCTCTAGAACCTGTAAATATAACATCAGTTTTATTTTTGCAGATTCTCTGCTACTGCTTTACTAGAGCAGAGACATTTATGTGTTACTTTGCACTTTCTTTCGCGTCTGATGTTTATCTTTCACACGCGGAGACATGCACACAAAACCGTGAGAAAGCCTGTTAGCTGTTTACATGCTACGCAAAATTGGGTTAATGAGCAAAAAAGACTCAAAATATGTGCCAAACTATTTGCACACGATACCAAAAGGCAATCCTTATTTAGATTAATCTTCATTATTTCTGTTAAATGTTAAAGCTTCAGGCTTTTGAAAGTGTTTGAATTACTAAAGTGTTTTAATTAGTTTATTTTCAGGCATTTTTTACAAAATGTCATCTCTTCACCTTCGTCTCGCTCGCTCGCACAAGCTCGCTCGCTCTCTCGCTCCCACAAACTCGCTCTCTCGCTCCCACAAACTCGCTCGCTCGCTCCCACAAACTCGCTCGCTCGCTCCCACAAACTCGCTCGCTCGCTCCCACAAACTCGCTCGCTCGCTCCCACAAACTCGCTCGCTCGCTCGCACTCACTCGCTTGCACTCACTCGCTCACACATACTTTTGCCATTGTAACTAACCATATCACTGGTTTATTGGTTTGTATGTTTTAGACTCAGCTGAATCTAAAGAAAGACACCGAAAGCCTACAAGAACCTACAATGAAAATGAACTGGTTGTAGATGATGGTCACAGATGTTCACCCTAACCCTAACCCACAAACTCGCTCGCTCGCACAAACTCGCTCGCTCGCGCAAACTCGCTCGCTCGCACATACTTTTGCCATTGTAACTAACCATATCACTGGTTAATTTGTTTGTATGTTTTAGACTCACCTAAATCTAAAGAAAGACACCGAAAGCCTACAAGAACCTACAATGAAAATGAACTGGTTGTAGATGATGGTCACAGATGTTCAGGAGTGGGCTCACACTAGTATGTAAAAGCTATAACATGTCTTTTCATATACATTTGCAAAAACAAGTGTGCTACAACTTGAAAATGCTATTTTTTTAATGATTGCATTTTTTGACACTTTTTACAGCAACTGTAGGAGACAGTGATGTTGCAATTCAGACAACAAGGAACACAATAGAAGAATTATCTTTGTGCATTAAACAACGGCAGCATCGTCTTTATAGACTCACTGGTATGTTAATTATTTTTTTATCATTGCATGTAAGTGGAGTGGAACTCTGTATAAACCCAATTGGGTTTCGTTCCCCTCCATGTACTGTATCCTATGTGATATTTGTGCAGAACAATTAAACTTAAACTTAAACTTAAACTATCTGCGTTCTGAGCAGTTTTGAGATATTGAGCTTCAAAGTTTTTGCATAGGAAAACTTACATGGGGATGAAGTTTCTTTCAAACATGAAAATAACAGGGACCCTAAATGCATTCTAAATATACAATATCAAAATCCTCTCAAATTTCTAAATGTGGATTTTTGGAAGGGCTCAAATGCAGAAAGAACCTTCTAATTCTAAAACAACACTTTTCGCTAAGAATTATAAGGTTCTATCTGCCAAAACATTATTTAAACATTAAATATAAAATTAATGTTGTAACAATTTTTTAACATGTGTTAGAAAGTAACATTTTAATCCTTTCTATGACATTTAATATTTCTATTTTTAGCACTTTTATCTCTAAAAGTCTGATTTTACATTGCTCCTTTACAACATTGCTTCTTCCCTCTTCTGGCTCAGTTTCTCTACCATCCTCCTGGATATGTTGGGTTCATTACAAAATAGACAATTTTGTTTTAGCATGTTATACCATTCCCTACTGAAAAATCCAGTTAAAACCAGCATAAGCTGGTGAGCTGGTTTTAGCTGGTCTCAAAACGTGGTTTTAGCAGGTCTCCCAGCTTGGTTTTAGCAGGTATTGCTGCAGTAAGCTGGTCTAGCTGTGTTTTGGTCACTTTTTAAGCTGGTCTAGCTGGACTTAGCTACTGCCACCTTAAACCAGCTAAAACCAGCTACTAGCTTATGCTGGTCTTTGCTGGATTTTTCAGTAGGATTGAGCAGCTACAGGCTACAATCATTCTGAAATCATTTTAATACTGAGGTAACTGCTTTAACAATCTTTCACATGTTTACATTTTGACATAACAATCATAACTTACTGTAAACGCACTTTGTTTGGGTAGGATAGGTTAGTTCGTTTTTTCTGTATTTTTTATCTTAGTGCTTGCCTCTTAATATCAGGAACTAAGAAGCTAGCACTGCTGGCTAGTGTGGTGTCTAACTATGAAAACAATCTCCTCAGTAAGACCTAAAAAAAGACTGCCCCTACTGAAACATCCAGCAAAGACCAGCATAAGCTGTTAGCTGGTTTTAGCTGGTTTAAGGTGGCAGTAGCTGGTGTAAGCTGGTCCAACCAGCCTGGCAAAGCTGGTCAAGCTGGTGTGTCAGCTGGTCTTCCAGCATGACCATATAAGTCCAGCTTGACCAACTTAAAAAGTGACCAAAACACAGATAGACCAGGTTAAAAAGAGACCAAATCACAGCTAGACCAGCTTAAAAATTGACCAAAACACAGCTAGACCAGCTTAAAAAGTGACCAAAACACAGCTAGACCAGCTTGCTATACCAGCAATACCAGCAAAAACCAAGCTGGGAGACCAGCTAAAACCATCTCACCAGCTTAAGCTGGATTTTACAGTAGGGTAAACTTGCATAAAATCCGGGCTGTCGATCTTAAGGTTTCTTAAAAACTTTACGTTGCGTGCCATAATCCTCACAGATATTGTGTGTCTGTGATTTTTCCTGTCGTCAAGGACAAAGCCGGCAACACCACATATAGGGACAGTTTCACAGACAGGGATTAGACTAGTCCTGGAATAAAATAAATGTAAGAGCTGTCCAAACTGAAAACAACTTGCACTGGCATATCTTAAAATACATCACTGCCCTTTGTTTTGCCTCACAAAAGTAATACTTTTAGTAAGGCATGTTTGTTAAATATTTTCTAATGAAACTAAGTTCTAGTTCTGGCTTAAGCTAATCCCTGTCTGAGAACGACCCCATAAAGTTGATCCTGATTGGTCCCCTTTTGTGCATTCGAAGTGCTGTTTAGCTCACGCAGATAGAACCTTATAGAGCCAACTTAGAGATTGATTTTGTAGATAGAACCTTTTTGTTTTTTTAATAAAACGTCCCAACATGTACAAAAATTAAAATAAAACATCAGATAATGTAAATAAATTGTCTCAGAGTAAGAATATGTGATTAACTCAATTTTGACAAAAATGTTAGATAGAACCTTATAATTCCAAGGGGACGAAATGTGTTCAATGATACTTACTGATGTTTCTCTATATGAGTGATTATCAGCAGTTAAAATATTGTGAATTAAACTGTACAATAATAATAAAATTCATCAATGTTGAAGCTGTTTTAACACAGACAATAATAGATAGATAGACAATAAATGAATGAAATGATTTATAACTATAAAAAATAGTTATCTAAAGTGTTGTTATTTAAATAAACTATAGTACAAAATAAAAAAGCTGTAAGTGAAATAAACTATCAGCATCATCATCTGCAGTATCTGTCAGGTGTATGAGTTCAGTCACTGTGAAGTCTGACTGAAAGAGGTTTTTGTATCACTCTTTATCACGGTGTCAACACATAGCCACTAGGTACGTGTAAACTTTGACAGTAATAATCTCCTGAATCTTCAGTCTGAACTCCACTGATGGTCAAAGTGAAATCTGTGTTTGATCCGCTGCCACTGAATCTTGATGGAGTTCCTGACTGAAGTCTGTTTGTCTCATATATGAGGAGTTTAGGAGCTTCTCCAGGTTTCTGTAAGTACCAGTGCAATAAATTACCATTAGCCACTGCACTGCTGACTTTACAGTTTATTTGAACTTGTTGTCCTGGTTGAACTGTTATTGATGGACTCTGAGTAAGAGTGTACTGTCCTCTACACACTGAAAGAAACAACAAGAATGAAATATAAGACAACACTGAAACAAATCAATATTTCACTCTTTAATGAATTAATGATGAGGATAAAAATGTTACAACACAAACCTTGAGTAAAGACTGTGAGTGTCCAGATGAAGATGATGATGAAAGTCATTGTTGTTCTTTTGGTTTGTGTGATGATGAAGATTCTGTTCTGTTCTGATCTCAGTCATGAAGTGTTAAACTCACAGCACTATAAACACTCACACATCACTGAAGCATGACAACACAATGCAAAGAAGACGACAGGAAACTTCTGCTCGTACAGACTACTACACTATCATTATTTAATGGACTTGCATGCTAAAATATTCTGAATAAAAACAAACATTTTACAGAAATAATACAGTTTTGAATAAAAGTAAAACATTTATGTCCAAAATTAGTTTGTCTAAATTCAGGTTTGTGTAAGCAGGTGAAAGAATTACAAAGCGAATAAATGAAAACTAAATGATAGTGCGAGAAAAAATACAACCATCTGAAATATTTTGTAATAGTTTTCGGTTCATTATTTAGACATAAATCATTCAGAGATCTTCACAATATTTGTTTGTGTTGTGTGATGTTAGTGTTGTATATTCTGCTGTAGTTTGTGTTCAGTCAAGTGTGTAGAGGTTTTTATACAGTCGCTCTATTAGTTTGTATCACTGTGGTTCACATTCGGCAGCGGCACCAGACTGGATGTTGGCAGTAAGTAAATAATACAATAATAATTTTAATACAGTAAATAACTGTTTCTAAATATATACATCATTAGATATGAAAAACAAGGTGGGAGGTATTTTATATCATATTTATTTGTATGTGAATTATATTGTGTACACAAGATCACCCAGACATTTTAACTAATATTTGTGTTTAATCATTTGTACATATAGATACTTGAAGTTTGTGGATTTTCTCAAACTCAAAATGATTTTCAATATTTAACATTTAGTCTTATATGTTTTGTTAACAAAGTGCAGCTGTTGTATTATTTGGTGTGTAGTTATAACTAACTGGGTTACAAAAAATATTTTGTTATAACATTTGCTTAATAATATGTTAGATTTTTCAGACTGCAAATGCTTGTTTACTGTTCACATGTTGGGCTGTTTGTTTGTAATGTGATTGATTTTATATTAACTGAAATTTAAATTAGGTTAATTTAGGTTTAACTAAAATTCAAGTTAGAAAGCGTTATCAGGTGCAAGACTTAATGTGACAAATGATTTCTTAAATGTGTATCCTAAACTTGTATTCTTTAAAAAACATTATTTTTATTATTTTTAAATGTTATACATTTATATGCAGTATTACACAAAACATGTCAAAACTTTAACTGACTGACCTTTAATTCAATATTTAAAATGTCTTAAAATGTTCTTTCACAATAATGAATATGGGTCAGTTTCCCAGACAGAGTTTAAGTTTTGTCCTGCGCTAAAATGTATGTTTGAGCTGTCTTAACTGGAAACAGTTTGCACTGAAATATCTTAACATATCAGTGCCATTGTTTTGTCTCAATGTGCACGCCAGTATTGTAAGGTTTGTTTGTTAAAACTAAAGTGTGTTTATATAATTAAACCCTAATACTTTATTTATATAAACCCTGTCCAGGAAACCGCCTCTAAATATTTTCATTTATATTTTCATTGAAGAATCAAAACGTATTTCAATGACTCAAAGCCTTCAGATGAACATGACAAAAGTGATATTAGCCATTTAATGCAGCTATTAAAACATTCTTCAGGAGACCTAAACTTTCTTCATTTATTATGATGACCTTTAATGTTTAACACAGAAATGTGAATTTTTTTTGTGAGTTATTGACTATTGATGTGATTGTCAGCCAACAGTCCCCCTAAAGTGAGCGTCCTGCCGCCGTCCAGTGAAGAGATTTCCACAAAGCAAGCAGCAACACTGATGTGTGTGGCCAACAAGGGCTTCCCCTCAGACTGGAGTCTGAACTGGAAGGTGGACGGGATCAGCAGCAGGTCTCAGTACAGCAGTGTTGCTCTCTTGGAGAAGGACGGTCTGTACAGCTGGAGCAGCAGTCTGACTCTCTCTGAGCAGGAGTGGAGCTCAGTGATCTCAGTCAGCTGTGAGCTCACACAGAAAGACCAGCGTGATAAAGTCACTGGAGAATTGAGGAGAGATCAGTGTTCACAGTAGATCCACTCACTCTCTCCTCTGTCTCACATCAAGACTAACAGACTAACTGTGTTTCTCTCTCTCATCTCACATCTCTTTTCACAAACAACACAAGTCTATGTCTGCTTTATTCATTCACTCATGATTGTGTGACAATTCATGAAATAAAATCATATTCTATCTTTATGGCTTTGACTCATTTTGTCTGTTTTGAATATGAAAGCTCACATTTTATAAATAAACCTGACTCAATGAAGCATGAAAACACCTGCAGATTAAGTAATTTTACATAACTGTCAGTCAAATGAAATGAAGAACCTTGAACGTGAAGTGATTGGTGTTTAGTTTTGATGGTTATTCTCATGTAACTCTTTTTGGGTCTGTGATACAGCTGTTGACTGAATAATTACTTACTGACGTTTCTTTATATGAGTGATTATCATCAGTTAAAATATTGTGAATTAAGTTGTAGTACAATAATAATATAAATCATCAATGTTGAGGTTGTTATAACACAGCAGAAATTAATAGATAGACAATAAATTAATGATACGATTTAAAACTATCAACAAATAAAATAAATAAATAAATAATTAAATGTAAAATTATCTATAAAGTTGTCATTTAAATAAATTATAGTAGAAAATAAATTAGCTGTAAATGAAATAAACTATCAGCATCATCATCTGCAGTATCTGTCAGGTGTATGAGTTCAGTCACTGTGAGTCTGACTGACAGAAGTTTTTGTATCACTCTTTATCACTGTGTCAACACATAAGTGCTACTAGGATAGTGTAAACTCTGACAGTAATAATCTCCTGAATCTTCAGTCTGAACTCCACTGATGGTCAAAGTGAAATCTTTTCCAGTGTTTACTGTTCCACTGCCACTGAATCTTGATGGAGTTCCTGACTGAAGGTTATTTATGTAATATATGAGGAGTTTAGGAGTTTCTCCAGGTCTCTGTAAGTACCAGGCTAAACGGTTGCTATATATTCCTACATCTATATGACACTCTATTGTAGCTGTTTGTCCTTGTTGAACACTTTTTACTTTAGGTTGAGTCAGAGTTATTCCTCTCGATTCTATAAAAGACAAACAATTAGTTTATAAAACATTAATATCATAGTAGAAAAAACACAACTACACCAGAAATAATAACAAATACATTTAATTTTATCATTTCTTACCCAGAATAAAAACTGAAAGAGTCCAGATGAAGATGATGAAGAAAGTCATTGTTGTTTTTTTGGTTTGTGTGATGATGAAGATTTTGTTCTGTTCTGATCTCAGTCATGAAGTGTTAAACTCACAGCACTATAAACACTCACACATCACTGAAACATGACAACACAATGCAAAGAAGTGGGCAGGATTTCAAGCAACTTGTGCTAGTAAACTATTATACAGCCAATAATAAACATATTGTATTAACCCTATAACTGTCACCGCCCCTTTTGAGTGGGGGGTGAAAAGGTTATCTGCACGTTAAAATTACTATAACTCTGGCATTCTTTGGTTTAGAAGCAAAATCTTGGTCTCTTTTTTAAGAAGACAATTTATAGTTTTACACTGAGATGTTTGAAGTTGTAAATATTAAATGACAAAAAAAGTTATACTCGTTTAAATGTTTTTAAAGAATACAAATAATGCAATAAAGTATATACTCTCTAATCAAATGGATATAAAAATTAAAATGTTTTACTCTCAAAACACCACACCAATAAAGACACAAGTCTCAACTAGTTCTGAACCAAATTTCAGGTAAAAATAACAAAAAATGAAGTTTCTGTCACACTTTTAGTGGTTTTACCAACCAAGGCCACTAGGTGTCAACGGTTAGTTGCAATATCTTGTCACAAGTTAATAAATTACTGTCTCTGCATTGTGTTTAATGCAAAAAGGTTTTGAAATATGAAAACTACATTCTTAGAGCTTTCCAACGATATATAGTTTGTCAAGATTTTTGAAGATTCGTATATTCATTTTGAAGAATATTAGAATTATGAATATATACGAATTCATATGGACTCCTACAGGGTCAGTGACAAATAACAAAATGACTGTCCCTACTAAATTTCCATCACCAAATGGCCTTGAAATATGAAAACTACATTCCTAGGGCTTTCCAACAATATATAGTTTGTCAAGATTATTTCAAGATTATAGGGTATTAGTGTTATAAATATATAATCAATTATATGTATTCCTATGGGGGGAGTGACATTTAACAAAATAACTGTCCCTATACAAATTCTATCATCAAATGGCCTTGAAATATGAAAACTACATTCCCTGAGCTTTCCAACAATATATAGTTTGTCGAGGTTATTTCAGGTTAATGGGATATTTACAAATAAATATGTAATAACATTTTGGGCCCACCTGTTGGTCTGCGACATTTTAGAAAATGACTCTTACTACATACTTTTTTTTCAAAATGGTGTTGATATATTAAAACTACATTCTTAGAGCTTTCCAACTGTATATAGTTTGTCAAGATTGGTGTAGATTTAGACTATGTAATTACTGTTTTAAATATGTAATGCCAAACGTCCCACCTGTGGGACAGTGACAGTTATAGGGAAAAAAACTCATTGAACAGATTACAATTTTAAAACAATTTATTATTTATTATGCTCATATGAAGAACAGAAGAATCATTATAAAGTGAGAAATCACAGCTCGAACAAACAACTGACCTTATTTCAATAAAATTTTAACGTTGAAGATCGGTCATATGCCTGCTGGGAAAGTTCAGCTCAATCAAGTGTGATGAAGTTTTATTTTAATGGTGTGTATTACTGTGATTTACTTTCAGTGATAGATTTTATTGGCCATTGAAAGAATGACGACCTCTGTGTTTGGCTGAAAGTGTCTGCAATGGGCATGTGAGCGTCAGAATTGGACAATGGAGGACATGTAGAAGGTTCTCTAGTCTGTATTTGATCAGGTGGATGACCAGGTGCAACTGCACCATTTATTTAAAGATAAAATGGCAGCTGACATACAAAATAAAAGACAACTAGGCCACAAACTGTTCATAAGTAAATAACTGAGTTTAACTACTTGAACAAGTCATTTGAAAAAAGAACATAAACACAGTTATGCCCAGGGCTGGCCTGGGACAAAAAATCAGCTCTGGACTTCATCCAGACCGGCCCACTATGCATGTAAGCACACACATGCACCTACGCATACTACATGTCTATACACACATTAATCTGCATGTAAAATCACTGAATAGATTTGATTTGCTATCAAAACTAAGAAAAAACAAACTATTAAAATAATAAACAAAGAAAAGGCTAATGATTTTATCAGGCTTTATTGCAAGTATAGAAAGGTCTTAATTTATGTGCTGCTTATTATTTTGATAGAAATATTAATGCTTAGGGAACACAATTTCTGCTGTAACTATATTTCATGAGGTGCAACATCACTGCCAGTGCCTACAGATGAAGCTTTGTACACTCTGCAACTTTGTCAATGATCACATCAGAGTCAAGAGAGAAAATGATCTTCCTCTCTGTTGCCATCAACATCAAAGCTTCCAAGTGCTCCTGTGAGAGCTTGCTTTTGAGTCTGGTTTTAATGAACTTAAGCATTGAAAATGTGCATTCACAGGCAACCTGAGTGATTGATACGGTGAGCAGGAACTAGACCTAGGAGGTGGTAGGCATTTGACATCAGATTGAACCTCCCAAGAATCTGATAGCAACACAGTGGACATTCATTACACGAGGAACACTCCTTGCATCGGATTTCAACCACCTCATCTTCGGTCTTCCCTTCAAATGTTTTGACCTTGTACTCATCTAGTGGATACATTTTCATTTTTTTCACTGTAGAACAAAATTTCTAAATTCACATTGTAAATCCTCAGCAGTTGCTTCACTGTCAAACCTTAACAGACATTTGCTAAGCTCTTGAACATCAATGGTGGAAGAGAAGACGTCTTTAACTGAGTGAAGTTTCTGAGGTCTAGAAATGCAAGGTCAGCATAGAGTGTTGCATGACCCAGAAACCTCCTGTGCAGTATCTCAGTAGCTGCCATCATCTGATTATGGACTGGAGCTGTCGTCGAGGATTTAAACATTGACAGGTGCTCTTTTATACATCAATTATATTAATTAGAGATTTGAAACTGCAGCTATGCACAATTTCAAGATAATTTGTGAATTAAAGATTTCACATTTGCAAGTAAGGCTTGCAAGCATTGTCTGTGTGTACATTTGTTCTGTGAATCACACGTGTGCGCTTTTGAGAAATGATCGTAAGATAAAATTTAGGAGGTTTCTATGCCCGTTTCATAAATAATGTTATTATATTATATCATAATGTTGTGGTGGATTTTTGCGTGATGTATATGTGATTTTCACTTTACACTCCCAGTACTGTTTGATTGTTAAATCACTGAAACAAACCAGTTTCACTTCTCTTAAATGAAGGCATTGTTCAGTTATGAAGTTATTTGCATACCATTTTATAATTCTCATAAACATTTAATAGTTTCCTAATGCATTGTGCTAGACAATTCATAAAGTATGAAGTTTTGTTCTCGTCATTGGTATGAACACTGAACTCATTGAAGAAATGTTGTCATTGCAAACATCACCTGTTGGGTCATAATTATTCAAAGATCATCAGATCTGCTGTCGTACTGCTTTCTACTGAATTACAAGAACAGACAAAAATAATTTCCTCTCTTTTATTCTCATTTGATGTCAAGGAGTCTGTCTATGTTGTGCTCTTAACAGCTTCATTATTTAATGAGGGGTTTAAAGCAAATAAAGAATAAATGAGTTTGATATTAAACCTAAAATCTGATCATATGGTAAAATAATTTTAAGCTCCTGCACTCCCAGTGGCATCAGTATGCATAAGCAGTTTGGATGAATGGTTATTAAAATTGTTTGTATTTATCATCATAAGTACTGATGAACTTTGTGTGTTTCCTCTGATCAGTGTTGTGTGTTATTGTGTTGTATGATCATCTGAAGTTGTCTTTGATCAGTGAGCACAGGAATGCAGATGGTACAGGAGTAATTAATTCCTACATTTTTAATCTTACACATGAAGTGTAATCACAATATTTCCAAAATCCCGTTATAATCACATTATGAGGGTTCAAGCAAATGTGGTCAATGATACTTACTGATTTTTCTCTATATGAGTGATTATCATCAGTTAAAATATTGTGAATTAAACTGTAGTACAGTAATAATAAAATTAATGTTGAAGCTGTTTTAACTCAGCAGAATTTAATAGATATACAATAAATGAGTGATACGATTTATAACTATAAAAAATAATTATCTAAAATGTTGTTATTTAAATAAACTATAGTACAAAATAAATTTTCTGTAAATTAAATAAACTATCAGCATCAGCATCTGCAGTATCTGTCAGATGTATGGGTGACAGAGGTTTTTGTATCACTCTTTATCACTGTGTCAACACCCAGCTACTACTTGGATTGTGTAAACTCTGACAGTAATAATCTCCTGAATCTTCAGTCTGAACTCCACTGATGGTCAAAGTGAAATCTGTGTTTGATCCGCTGCCACTGAATCTTGATGGAGTTCCTGAATGGAGGGTGTTTGTTCTATATATGAGGAGTTTAGGAGCTTCTCCAGGTTTCTGTAAGTACCAGTGTAAGTAATCATTACACACTGCACTGCTGACTTTACAGTTTATTTGAACTTGTTGTCCTGGTTGAACTGTTATTGATGGACTCTGAGTAAGAGTGTACTGTCCTCTACACACTGAAAGAAACAACAAGAATGAAATATAAGACAACACTGAAACAAATCAATATTTCACTCTTCAATGAATTAATGATCATGATAAAAATGTTACAACACAAACCTTGAGTAAAGACTGTGAGTGTCCAGATGAAGATGATGATGAAAGTCATTGTTGTTCTTTTGGTTTGTGTGATGATGAAGATTCTGTTCTGTTCTGATCTCAGTCATGAAGTGTTAAACTCACAGCACTATAAACACTCACACATCACTGAAGCATGACAACACAATGCAAAGAAGACGACAGGAAACTTCTGCTCGTACAGACTACTACACTATCATTATTCATTGGACTTGAATGCTAAAAATATTCTGAATAAAAACTAACATCTTAAAGAAATAATAAAGTTTTGAATAAAAGTAAAACATTGATGTGCAAAATGAAAGAGTAACAAAATGTCCACACAACACAAGCAAATAAATGAAAACTAAATGACACTAAGAGAAAATTGGAGAAAATACAACCATCTGAAAAGATTTTGTAATAAAAGACATAAAATATTCAGAGATTTTCAAAATATTTGTTTGTGTTGTGTGTTGTATATTCTGCTGTAGTTTGTGTTCAGTCAAGTGTGTAGAGGTTTTTGTACAGTCGCTCTATTAGTTTGTATCACTGTGGTGGACTTTCGGCAGCGGCACCAGACTGGATGTTGGCAGTAAGTAAATAATACAATAATAATTTTAATTCAATAAATAACTATGTCTAAATATATACATCAGTTGTGAAACACAAGAAGTGATGCATGTTTAACATATTTATTTGTATTTGAATGATATTGTGTATAGAGCACTTTAAATTTTTTACTAATATCTGTTTGTGTTTAACCATTTTTACATATAGATACTTGAAAAAGTTTGTGGATTTACATTTTTACATTTATATGAACTCAACATTTAGTCTTATTTTGTTTAGGCTCAAATTATGTTTTGTTAACAAAGTCCAGCACTGTTGTATTATTTGGTGTGTAGTTGAAACTAATTAGATTCTAGATTGATGCATATTAACTGGAATTTAATTTAGGCTTAACTAAAATTTAAGTTAAAAGCATTATCAGGTGCAAGACTTAATTTCACATATTATTTTAAGTGTATGCTAAACTTGTATTGTGTAAAAAATATTTTTATATTTTTATATTATTTATTATTGATTATTTATTTATCATTTATTATTATATATTATTTATAAATGTTATACATTTATTATACAGTATTACGCAAAAACAGTTTCCCAGACAGAGCTTAAGTTTTGTCCCCGCTATGTATGTTTGAGCTGTCTTAACTGAAAACAGTTTGCACTGAAATATTTCAACATATCAGTGCCATTGTTTTGTCTCAATGTGCACACCATTAATGTTTATTGTAAGGTTTGTTTGTTAAAACTAATGAATTATGTTCTCATAATTAAGCCCTAATCCATTATTTATAAACTGTCCAGGAACCGCCTTGAAGTAACAAACAGTATTTAGGTGATGCCAAAGCCTTCAGATGAACATGACAAAATTTATATTAGCCATTTAATGCAGCTATATGATTAAAAAACTCTTCAGGAGACTTAAACTTTCTTCATTTATTATTATGATCTTTAATGTTTAACGCAGAGAGAGTGAAGTTATTTTTTCTTTCTTGTATGAGTTATTGATTATTGATGTGATTGTCAGGTATCAGTCCCCCTAAAGTGAGCGTCCTGCCGCCGTCCAGTGAAGAGATTTCCACAAAGCAAGCAGCAACACTGATTTGTGTGGCCAACAAGGGCTTCCCCTCAGACTGGAGTCTGAACTGGAAGGTGGACGGGATCAGCAGCAGGTCTCAGTACAGCAGTGTTGCTCTCTTGGAGAAGGACGGTCTGTACAGCTGGAGCAGCAGTCTGACTCTCTCTGAGCAGGAGTGGAGCTCAGTGATCTCAGTCAGCTGTGAGCTCACACAGAAAGACCAGCGTGATAAAGTCACTGGAGAATTGAGGAGAGATCAGTGTTCACAGTAGATCCACTCACTCTCTCCTCTGTCTCACATCAAGACTAACAGACTAACTGTGTTTCTCTCTCTCATCTCACAAACAACACAAGTCTATGTCTGCTTTATTCTGTAACTCATGATTGTGTGACAATTCATCAAATAAAATCATATTGTATCTTTATGTCTTTGACTCATTTTGTCTGTTTTGAACATGAAAGCTCAAATTTTATAAATAAACCTGACTCAATGAAGCATGAAAACACCTGCAGATGAAGTAATTTTACATAACTGTCAGTCAAATGAAATGAAGAACCTTGAACATGAAGTGATTGGTGGGTTTAGTTTGATGGTTATTCTCATGTGACTCCTTCAGTATTTGTGTTACAGATGTTGACTGAATGATACTGACTGATGTTTCTTTATGAGTGATTATCATCAGTTTTTTTAATATTGTGAATTAAACTAAAGTACAATAATAATAAAAATCATCAATGTTGAAGCTGTTTTAACTCAGCAGAAATTAATATACAGACAATAAATTAATAATACAATTTACAACTATCAAAAATAAAATAAATAAAATAAAAATAAATAAAGTTGTAATTTAAATTAACTATAGTAGAAAATCGTCTCGGTTACGTATGTAACCCTCGTTCCCTGAAGGAAGGGAACGGAGACGTCACGTCGTGACCGACGAATTGGGAACCGCTTCGCGGGTGACCTATCTACTTCGAGAACTATCAAAAACGCCAATGAACTTGGCATGCAGGTATTTGCATAATGCCGGCGCCGCCCCGCCAGGTGCGTATATAAGGCGCAGGTGCATAATACCAAATCAGCTATATTATTGCTGAGAAGCCGAGCAACAGTGCCCGGCCTGAACAGCAATGGAACAGCAAACTGTGGCGACGGGACGTGACGTCTCCGTTCCCTTCCTTCAGGGAACGAGGGTTACATACGTAACCGAGACGTTCCCTTTCAGTCGGTCACTACGACGTCACGTCGTGACCGACGAATTGGGAAACCCTACCAAAACGCCACTGCAGCTGAACCCTTCCAGTGCCTGCAAAAGCCCTCCGCCCTCCACATAAAGGGGCGGAACCTAAGGCGAATGCAGAAGGCCGGTCACTACCTGTTCCTTAACCCACGATAGTGAAGCAGCGAACTGGGAGAAGCGTCTAAACTGAGCGGAGCTAGAACACTGCGGAAGCCATCCCCTAAGAAGGTTAAATGGATGACATAAAAATAATGAAACAACCGACAGGTTGCTCAAATAAAGTCTCTGAACAATACATGGTATGTTGAGAGGTGCAGAGCAGGCTCTGCTAAGGAAAAACGTGGAGGATTAGAACCCCACGGACTATACACACAAATGAACCCCACGTAGGGGACAAATGTGGACGCCTAGCCTACACAGGTTTACAGAGAATACATCAGTGATAGGTTGACAGCGGATGCTCCGCAACACCAGCTATCAGGGCGGTGGAGGAGAGGCAAAAACAGTTTTTTAGACGTTTTTGCCCCGATGGCCTTCCATAATGGTGCAAATGTGCAGCACCAAAATAGAGGCTCCAAGCCGACACACGAGCCGACCCTCTGCATTCTTAACTAGTTAGTAGAAAGAACCCGAGTGGAAACCGGTTCGACACGAACACTATAGAACCTTGTGAACGTATTAGGTGTCGCCCAGCCTGCAGCTCTACAAATATCTGTTAGCGAGGAACCGCGAGCCAGTGCCCAAGATGATGCCACACTGCGTGTAGAGTGGGCACGTAAATTAAATGGACAAGGCACATTCTGCTTTTGATATGCAAGGGCTATAGTATCCACAATCCAATGGGACATCCTCTGCTTGGTGACAGCTTTTCCTTTCTGCTGACCACCGTAACAAACAAAGAGCTGGTCTGAGGTCCTAAAACTTTGCGTCCTGTCTATATACACACGTAGTGCACGAACAGGACATAACAAAGCCATGGCTGGTTCTGCCTCCTCCAAAGGCAGTGCTTGGAGATTCACCACTTGATCTCTAAAAGGAGTGGTGGGAACTTTGGGCACAAAGCCGGGCCGGGGTCTCAGTGTTACGCTGGATGCAGCCGGCCCGAACTGAAGGCACGATTCATCGACCGAAAATGCATGAATATCCCCTATCCTCTTAACAGAAGCCAAAGCAAGGAGAGTTAAAGTTTTCATTGTAAGAAACTTAACACTCACACTATGCAGAGGCTCGAATGGGGCTTCCTGGAGTGATTTCAGCACCAAGGACAGGTCCCAAGGAGGAATAGAGGGGGGACGCGAAGGATTCAGTCTTCGAGCGCCTCTGAGAAATCTAATGACCAGGTCGTGCTGACCCACTGTTCTACCGTTTACGGGTGAATGGTGAGCTGATATCGCAGCGATATCGACTTTAATAGTGGATGGTGACAGCCTATTCTCCAAACGACGCTGGAGATATAAAAGCACAACACTAATCGGGCATTCTCGGGGGTTTTCACTTCGGGAAGAACACCAGTCGACAAACAGGTTCCATTTAAGCGCGTAAGCCTGTCTCGTAGACGGCGCTCGCGCAGCAGCAATAGTGTTAGATACCTCTTGCGGTAAATCACTCATATCCTCCGTGCCCCGTCCAGAGACCACACATGGAGGTTCCACAGGTCGGGGCGCGGGTGCCATAATGTGCCCTCTTGTTGAGAAAGAAGGTCCTTCCTCAGGGGAATCTTCCACGGAGGGGCTGTCGCGAGGAGAGAGAGTTCTGGAAACCAACTCCTGGTTGTCCAATACGGTGCCACCAACAGCACGCTCTCCTCGTCCTCCCGGATTTTGCATAAGGTTTGCGCAATGAGGCTCACCGGAGGGAACGCGTATTTGCGCATGTTTCGCGGCCAGCTGTGTGCCAATGCATCCACGCCGAGCGAGTCGTCGGCTAGTGAATAGAACAGGCGACAATGGGTCGTCTCTGGGGAAGCAAACAGATCTATCTGCGCTTTGCCGAAACGTCTCCAAATTTGCTGAACCGCAATGGGGTGGAGTCGCCATTCGCCGGGACGCGCAGCCCGAGAGAGCGCATCCGCCTCTACATTGAGCGTGCCCGGGATGTAAATGGCACGAAGAGACCTCAAATTCTTCTGACTCCATGTGAGGAGGTGACGGGCGAGATGCGACAGGTGACGCGAGCGTAAACCGCCTTGACGATTGATGTACGCCACGGTCGCAGTGTTGTCTGTTCGAACGAATACATCTTTGCCCCGTAACTCGTTGCTGAAACGGACGAGCGCAAGATATACAGCCCACATTTCCCGGCAGTTTATGTGCCAATGCAGCTGGGGTGTCGTCCAGACCCCCGAAGCCGCAAGCCCATCGTACGTGGCCCCCCACCCCGTGTCTGACGCATCTGTGCATACTATCGCGTGCCTGGAGACCTGTCTCAGAGGCACACCGGCTCGGAGAAACGCACGGTCTGACCACGGAGTGAAAGTGCGACGACACGCAGGTGTAATGATAACACGGTGAATGCCGCGCAGCCACGCTCTCCTCGGGACTCGGTCGTGAAGCCAATGCTGAAGCGGTCGCATATGAAGCAGTCCGAGCGGAGTTACAGCTGCGGCTGCTGCCATATGCCCCAAAAGCTTCTGAAATTGTTTCAGCGGGACCGCGCTCTTGCTCTTGAATGTATTCAGGCAAGTCAGAATCGACTGTACACGCGCTTCTGTTAGACGAGCTGTCAAATCGATCGAGTCCAGTTCCATACCGAGAAAAGAGATTCTCTGCACCACTGCATGAAAAGTGGGATTTTCGTCCCCGTAAGCGCCTGTAGGCTCCCGAAAATTTCCCTAATTTTCGGCAGCTTTCCTCAATTTACAGGCAGCGAGCGTCGCGTTCGTCTGTGTCACAAATTGTCGTAAACGAACCATGACGCAGGTGGAGAGCCCCGCGGGGGTACGATGCCTCTAATTAGCATATGAATAGCAGCGAAACCTCTGCCGGCCAGGTAGAGCGTCTCTAGTCTAATTAGCATGTGAATAGCAGCAAAACTAGAGTAACTGCCCACTTGAATGTACTCACTCAGTATTGGCTGAAGCCACTACTTTTAAACAAGTAAAATCTCCCGTGAATGGTTGGCAGATCACTTCAAACCAATCACAAGGGATTTTTCTTGTTTAAAAGAAGTGGCTTCAGCCAATACCGAGTGAGTAAATTCAAGTCGGGCCGTTACTCTAAAGAGGGGGGTTATTGGGCACCCTGGCTCATTATAAATGTAAACCCCAATAATAATAGTAATAAATATATAATTTATGTGATATTAATTTTTTATATAATAATGTCATTGTGCTATGTACTTCATTATTCACACCATCAAGAAATATAAGAGAAAACAAAGAGGTTTATTTATAAACACACAGCTGTTTATTCAAAGAAAGAGCTTTAATTAGAAACACACAACTATGTACAAAGCAGCATAATGTCTCTTATGTTGTCCTCCAAACACGTCAAAAAGTGCCCAAGACATTCGGGAAAGATCCCTAAAAATCTTTTTCAAAGTTCTCAAGTGTTGAAAAAAGAAAAAAAACTCAAAAACGTTGTAAAAAAAGTCACTTTTTCAGGCGTATATGGTGAGTTGCCCTGTACTTTGGTATCGCCTCTAATCTGAATTGCAGCGTGGCACAGAGCTCGGAAAGTTCCAGGCTGCGAGAGGGCGGTGGCCGCACAATCCATCCAGACACCCCGCCAACAATGCCGTCTTCCTCATCAGATATGAGATCTATGGTGGCGCACTTTCAAATGTCCATCTCACCCTCAGCCAGCACACCTCGTCTCGCTTCCAGCAACTGTAATATAATCAATAAAGACAATAAGTGACCAGAAAAATACTCACATTGACAAAAAACTGATCTAATATAATAAATCTTACCCTTTTTCTTCTGGGTCGACTCCGAGCTAAACTTTTCGCATTTTCCGCCCGCGATGCGAGTTCAGGTTGTTTGTATCTGAAGCTCCGGCGAACCGACTCATAATACGTCTTACAGGCAGCTGGAAAACAATTAAATGAGACTGGTATTAATAAACAGAGTCACGGTACAATTAAACAAGAAATGAGGAAAAACATTAGAAGTTATACTTACAAACAATGTCGTCATTCTCAGCAGTTAAATGTGGACTTGCTAAAATAGCCCCAACCAAATAGGAGGTCACGGCTTCGTTATGAGGCGACGTTAGTCTGTGAAAACAAGATGTGCGGGTTTAAGATCGGATCTATTAACGTACCTATTTCCTTATACAAGAATAAAAGCATATTCTTTAAATCGTAACGTTACCTTTGCTCTGGTTCAAAGCGCCTGCAGTGTACATCAGAGACGCCGTACAGCCTCCTAAAAATTACAAGACAAAAACACCTCTAAGCAATAAAACACACAGCTTGGGCTACTTAAAAATATGCTTTTACATAAAATCATTCTTACCGCAATCTTGGGATTGTGCACCCGTCTTCTCTTCTTGGAGAGTTACAAACACCCAACCAAACATCGCTTAATGTTCCTCTTGTACTGCTGTGTGAGCCGTGGCCATGACCTCGCACGCGATTGGACGAAGGCGAGAAGCCTGTCGGGCTCCTCCAATCACACGCGAGGTTATTGATATAAGGAAAATCTTGTGAGACGTGCGCGCATGCGTATGATATAAACAACAAACGCGATGTGCCGGGAGCTCTGTGTGATATCAACACAGTGTGCTGTCAGTTGAAAGATGGAAGTCCCAAGACTGAAGAAACGACATTGGCGCTTCCATAGATATGTATATAAAGGCTAGATGGCTCGTCCGCGCTGCTGGCCAATTGAGTGCAACGTCCGCATTTTGGCGGCCATCTTACGACAGGGCGCTCGCTCACTCGTAGCATTGAGTTTTAATGATGAAGGTACTTTTAAATGACCATAACTTGCTTAATTTTTTACCGATTTTCAAACGGTTTGGTTTGTTATAAACGTCAAAGATGTACATATGACACTGCATACCTATACTAAAAATAAAAAATAAATTCATGAAACATGTTAAAGCATCCAGAATTATAGCCACGTTAATAACGTTTGTAAAAGCCCAAACCGTTTGAAAATCGGCAGAAAACCGAGCAAGCCATGGTCATCCAAAAGCACCTGCACCATTAAACCCAACGCCACGAGTGAACGAGCGCCCCGCCGCAAGACGGCCGCCAGGTGATGCCGTTAGGGACTCCGCCTTGAGCCATCCAGCCTTTATATACATATCTATGGGCGCTTCTGTGAACATTGCAACACTGAACTGTGTCATACACAGTATTTTGACCACAGAACGCGCTATTTCAAAAATGGAGTTTGGGAGAAAAAATCCAAAAGGACTACGTCAGGTCAGATAACGTACAGAGCCTGCTGCTATCCAGTCGTGAACCCGCTGTGAGTGATGTCCTGTCATGTGTAAAGACCCGGAAGATAACTTTACTGGAGTTAGAGAGATTGGTGAAAGTGAAATGCAATCCGAGGACCCAGAAAAAAAAGTGATTGAAGAATTTGAAGAAATGCACCCAGCGAATTGCAGTTCAGACAACGGTGAGCATAATTACATATTTTTATATAAGCTTGGCTTGCTTTACGTATGTTAACATTTTAAACAATACTAAAACATATCAACAAGTAAAATAAAATAAAATAAAATAAAATCAACAAGTTAAACAAAAACGTTTTGAGTATGCTATATCAAAAAGTAGCCATCCAGCATGTTTTATCCATTGTGGCAGCCCTTGCTCACAAAAAGGTTGGAGACCCCTGGTCTAGTTAAATGTGGTTGATTATCACTGTTGTTGTTATTTTAATAGTATAAATTAATTTATAATTAAATAGGAATATCGCGTTTTAATGCATAACGGTATCTTCTGTTTGTTGTTTTTCAGACGAAACAGCAGATGAACAAAGCATTCATCTTTTCCTGGACATCTCCTGTTGTGTGGTAAGCATGAAATTACATTTGGATATACCAGTATAAAGTTCATTACATGCTAATCCAGAGCTAAAATGGGAAAACCTAACATGTTTCACCCACATTATTGTTTTCCACTCTCAAATTTCTGTTAGTTAACTAATGAAAGCAACTAAAGTATAAACACACTTTATAAAGTATAAAAAAAACTAAAATGAAGTTGAAGTGGATGAAGTTCCCACAAAGTACTTAACTGGTTCATTGCACTAAGATAAAGCTAGCTGTTTGAGATGCACATGATCTTTTCCAACTACAGTTTTCAAATCTTTTCATACTCAAATGGCCATATTGATGAGAAATGACCATATTAATTATGTTCTTTTTAAATCTCAAATGACCATATTAACGATGGGGTTTTCAATCTCAAATGGCCATATTCATGATGGACTTTTCAATCTCTAATGGTCTAATGGTGGTGCTGAGTATGTGCATTGCATGTGTTTTAAATATGTCCTTTAAATTTCCATAGGATGACTATGTGGATGAAGAGGGGGAAATCCTTGCTGAGGAGCAGAGTGAAGCCTATCCTCACATACAAGATGGGGAGGAGCATGGAAGTGATCAGTCCAGAAGTAAAAAAAACAGAACACTTGTTGATGAAACTTTTGGCCATGATGAAATTGACTGGTATCCTCCGTGACGACTTCTTACAGTATGTGGTTTGTCCAAAATGTATGACAGTGTACATGCTTACTGAAACCTATGAGCGCAGACGGGATGGTACAAAGGTTTGCAGGACTTGTGGTCACATCCCGTTCTACAATCACCCACAGCAGAGGTCTGCATTAAGGAAGAAATATGGCTCTGCCTTGCTAAGAAAGGCTACATATTCGAGCGGTGAAGAGTATGTCCATCCAATACGTTCTTACTGTTACAAGAGTGTTGTGCAGTCTCTGGGAGGACTTGTTAAAAGACTTGGATTTGAAGAGAAATTAGATGAAAGGCGAAAGCGGGAACTGCCAAAGGGTGTGTTAGGAGATGTAAATGATGGACAAGTATGGCAGGATTACCAGTATGTGAATTCAATAAACTGTAGTCATGCCACTATGCACAGTATTTGAGCTGTGATGTAATTGCACAAGTTACCTTGCTTCATTCCCATCCGGACAGACATTTTGTTGTTTGACATGTTGTTTGATGGTGTTTGCATAGAATGCACAAATTGAGCCTGATTAAAACTCTGTTAAAACAATTAAAATTGTTGAAATAAATAGTTTGGTGTATCTTTTTTACCTAACATTGGTTATTGCTAATTACATACAGAGTAATTAATATACACTGTTAGCCTGGAGAAATTGAATCTACTTAAAGGGATAGTTTAAAAATTATTAGGAAAAAATATTTTGAAAGTATTGTGATAAATGGTGAAGAAAAGTTTGATAAATGATTGTCATTAAACTTAAAGTTGATTTTGAATTACTCTGTCCAACATCTCCACTTAGTTAACTGAGTTGAAAAAAATTATATTTTTAATTAATGTATAATTATAATTCTCTTAGTGTTATAAATGGTATTATAACACAAAACTCATGACTTAGTCAGTCATTAAATCAACTTGATTCTCCACTGAAACACAATACAATACAATACAATGTGTTGTTTATGTCAATAAACACTGATCACCTGAACGGGGACTTTCATTTACAAAAATGGTAATTTATAATTTTAAACTAAACAACATGAATAATATTAGAGCATAAATCTCTATGACATTTTAACAAATATTTAAGTAGTTAAAGTTCTTATTAGTTCTTAATTCTGTAAAAAAGCTTAAATAATCGTAATATTCTGAGACAAAGGATTATGGGTGTTCCTTACAACATGTACTGCTAAAATTCATTCACTTGAATGTTTTAGTTTGATTAATTTTATACACTTAAAAGTTAAATGAACTAAGATTTTTAAGTAAATGTCCATAACTCAAAATATTAAGTGATGTTTACATCATGAAGACAATGTGTTAACCGTGTAGCATACTTTAAAAATAAATAAATTCAAACTAAAATTTAAGAGTCTGTAATTTGGCTTTACTGATACCAAAGATTTTCTTAAAATCAAAGATTAAAACCTCTCAGAATGTTACCTGAGTAAAACTCCCCCAGCTGCTACCCTGATTTGCATTTGTATAGCTTACAGCATGTTCATTTACATGTTAAAGCCTCCCCTAGAATTAGGGGAAGGGGGGACAACTTCCAAGCAAGACCCACGTCAACTTCTGACAACTTACGGCAGTTTTCGGTGTTGGCTGCAAATTGTCGTGCGCAGTCGTAAACTTGGAGTTTCACAGCAATCTACAGTGCCACATTCTGACGAAAATTCCACTTTTCATGCAGTGCACGGGGCAAAGCTTGCTCTTTTCCCAGTTGACCCGAAGACCCAAACGAGCGAGGTGTTTTAAAGTTAAATCTCTGTGATCGCACAGCGTCTGACGAGTTTGAGCTATTATTAGCCAATCGTCCAGATACGCGAGAATGCGCACACCTCTCTCTCTCAGGGGTTTTAAAGCCCCCTCCACTACTTTGGTGAATACACGGGGCGACAGAGAGAGCCCGAATGGGAGGACTTTGTACTGGTATGCTCGCCCCTCGAACGCAAAGCGGAGAAACGGCCTGTGTCGGGGGAGAATCGATACGTGAAAGTACGCGTCCTTCAGGTCGATAGATGCGAACCAATCGTTTGGACGAATGCATGGAAATATGCGTTTGGGCGTCAGCATTTTGAACGGCATTCTGTGAAGTGCACGGTTCAGCGAACGCAGGTCCAAGATCGGTCGCAAGCCGCCGCTTTTCTTGGGTACAATAAAGTAAGGGCTGTAAAACCCCGACCTCATCTCGGCTGGAGGGACCGGCTGGATCGCGTCTTTCGCCAATAAGACAGCGATCTCCGCACGGAGGACGTGCGCATCGGCAGCTCTCACCGTAGTGAAACGAACGCCGGAGAATTTGGGGGGATGCCGGGCAAATTGGATCGCATAGCCGAGACGAATCGTGCGTAAAAGCCAACGCGACGGGCTGGGAAGCTGTTCCCACGCCCCCAGATACCGTGCGAGAGGGACTAAAGGCACGATCGGTGTACCCGCGGCGGGCGCAACGGAGGTGATCGCCGGTGTGTGCGTAACGGCCGCACAGACAGCAGTGTTGTGTGTGATAACACTCACCTGAGTCCGTTGCTGGGTGGTTGAGTAAGGGAGGCTCTGCTGAAGACACCTCACACCACTCGATGCACCCTCTGGCGAAGGAGGAGGGAGACGATGGGTTATGAGCCCGTAGCTGTCTCCTACCGGCTGAGAGCGCGGTGGGGTTATGAGCCCGTGCGTCGCTCTCGTTCTCCTCTGATGAGTCGGAGAACGAGGGGGGGTTATGAGCCCTCTCGTATCTCCGGAGCTCATCTGAAGACCTAGAGATGGAAGTGGAATTCGCTCTTTTTGTGGATTTGTGGGTGCCGACTGAAAAGTCGGCGGAACAGAAAAATGAAACAAAAGATTCCCCAACCGGCCCTCCTCCGGTGGGGGGAGTGGTGCCTTCACCATCTCCCGAAGAGCGATCCCCTCCATCTCTAGGTCGCCCGTCTCAGGGCCGCTTTGATCTTCTTTTACCACCCTTTGCAGCGGGCTGAGCGGGCGGGGCGGGCTGCTGACGACCGGTTCCTCGCTTCTTAGAAGAGCCCCGGGGAGGAACGGAGGCGGCCGCCGCAGGACGCCCTCGGCGAGGAGCAGGCTGAGGCGCCGACGTGGATGGGGCAGGCGCAGGACGCTTCCGACGTGGCATGATCTGAGCGATGGCCTCAGTCTGCTTCTTGGCCGCGGAGAATTGCTGGGCAAACTCCTCGACCGTCTCGCCGAACAGGCCGGTCTGGGAAACCGGAGCATTCAGGAGCCGGGTTTTATCAGCGTCCTTCATGTCCGCCAGACACAGCCAGAGATGGCGTTCCTGGACTACCAGGGTAGACATCGCACGCCCGACGGCGCGTGCGGTGACCTTGGTCGCACGAAGCGCCAGATCTGTAGCCGCACGTAGTTCAGAGAACTCCGCCGAGTCGTGACCTCCCGCGTGCAGATCCCTCAGAGCCTTAGCCTGATGAACCTGCAGCAATGCCATTGCATGCAGGGCAGAGGCTGCCTCCCCACAAGCCTTGTAAGCAGCACCGGACAGCGCCGAAGACTGCTTACAGGCCCGTGAGGGGAGAGTAGGCTGGTCCCGCCAGGAGGAAGCGACACCGGCCGGACACAAGTGCATCGCGACCGGGCGCTCCACTGACGGGATACCAGTGTACCCCTTGGCATCTCCACCCTCGAGAGAGGTGAGAGATGAAGGCTGATACGGCCGGTTCCGGGCGGAAAACGGGGTTTTCCACGACCGCGTCAGCTCTTCATGCACCTCGGGGAAGAAAGGCACCGGGGGCGAGGACTGAGAAGCCCTGGCACCCCCGAAGACCCAATCATCGAGGCGGGACGGTTCAGGTGGGGGAGGTTTAGTCCACTCCAAGCCGACCGCCTCCGCCGCCCGAGCGAGCATGGCTGCCATCTCAGGGTCGAACGCAGAAGCCGCAACCTGGCCCGAAGGCGGGAGCGGATCCGGATCGACGTCTGAGGCTGACAACCCCCCCTCCGACGTTACGGTGGACATCGCGTCAGGTGGAGGCTCGACAGAGCGCGAGGACACCGTAGAACACGGGCCGCTCGTCTCCATCGGGACCTCCGCTGGCAACGGATCAGGGCGCTGGGAGCTACTGGACGAACCAGCAGACCGACCCAGCACCGTTATACGGAGGTCATCCTTCGCCAATCTGGTAGCTGCGCCCTTAGCAGCACCAGACTGGGAAGGCGGGGGCCGTTGCCGGAGGAACGACACCCGTCTCCGCAAATCCGCTATAGTCATGCCCTCGCAGACGGGGCATGAACTATCACGCAACGCTGCCTCTGCGTGCTGGAGCCCCAGACACGAGAGACAACGCTTGTGGCCATCCTGGGGGGCGATGAACACACCGCATCCAGAAACGGAGCACGGACGGAAATCCATCTTTAAAAAGACGACCCCGACCGTGACACGAATGAGTGGCTGTCTTTAAAAAGACACAAAGCTCAAACGTGCTGCTCTTTTAGGGAAATCACTCTTTTGTGCGAGCTGGTGAAACACACAGGGAGAGGCAAACGCACTCACTCGAACTCAAGTCCTAAATTAAAGAGACAGGGAGAGAGAGAAAGGGTGGAAAAAACACTGCGAGCCTCCACTGAGGTGTCTTTGCCCAACCAACTTCAGCAAGCTGAGATATTTTCTTCCCACACAGAACAGGATCTACGAAGATCAGTTAACAGCTTCTCGAGAGCAGATGTCTGCCGGCTTCGAAGCAATAAAGCTGATTTGGTATTATGCACCTGCGCCTTATATACGCACCTGGCGGGGCGGCGCCGGCATTATGCAAATACCTGCATGCCAAGTTCATTGGCGTTTTTGATAGTTCTCGAAGTAGATAGGTCACCCGCGAAGCGGTTCCCAATTCGTCGGTCACGACGTGACGTCGTAGTGACCGACTGAAAGGGAAAAATGAGCTGTAAGTGAAATAAACTATCAGCATCATCATCTGCAGTATCTGTGTGTACACATATTTACTGTTGATATAGTGTAAACTCTGACAGTAATAATCTCCTGAATCTTCAGTCTGAACTCCACTGATGGTCAAAGTGAAATCTGTGTTTGATCCACTGCCACTGAATCTTGATGGAGTTCCTGACTGAAGAGTATTTATGAGGAGTTTAGGAGTTTCTCCAGGTCTCTGTAAGTACCAGTGTAAGTAGCTGCCATATATTCCTACATCTATATGACACACTATTGTAGCTGTTTGTCCTTGTTGAACACTTTTTTCTTTAGATTGAGTCAGAGTTACTCCTCTCGATTCTATGAAAGACAAAATAAAAACAATTAGTTTATAAAACATTAGTACAAATCATATAGTACAAAACACAACTACACCAGAAATAATAAGAAATCCAGTTCATTATCATTTCTTACCCAGAATAAAAACTGTGAGAGTCCAGATGAAGATGATGATGAAAGTCATTGTTGTTCTTTTGGTTTGTGTGATGATGAAGATTCTGTTCTGTTCTGATCTCAGTCATGAAGTGTTAAACTCACAGCACTATAAACACTCACACATCACTGAAGCATGACAACACAATGCAAAGAAGTGGGCAGGATTTCAAGCAACTTGTGCTAGTAAACTAATATACAGCCAATAATAAACATGATGTACTAAACAGAGTAAAAACTCATTGAACAGATCAGACTTTTAAAACAATTTGTGTGAAGCTGCAGTTTTTTTATGTCTATTTTTCTGTCTATTAGAAAACTTATATATAGATGTCAATGGAAGCTATTTATTCACATGTTTTTTCTTGTAGCTTTCTCATTTCATCAGATTTTGCAAGGTATTTTAACAGACGGTACAATTTTAATAGTTCTTTTAAATGAAATCATGAACATTTACTGTTTTTATTGGAATGGACATTAGACCTCACCGAAAACAATTAAAAATATCAAATTAATAAGCGTTCTTTCATATTCATATTTTTTTCCCCACAATACAAGCAAAGACAACTTTATGAATTCATATTTATACACCATTAAAACGCAAATATACATTCATACTTATTTTTTCATTACAATAAACGATCGGTATGACAAATATACTGGAGTTGATAACAGGCTATTGTACAACCAAGTCAACCAAGATGACATCTGCTGCTATCGCAGAGATGGACACATCAGTGTCATGTACATCAAATTCATACCCCTCTCCACTCATGGCCCAACAGTCTATTTCTTTTTTTAGCATGGAAAGTTTTAGTTTTCCCATTAACAAGTTACCCTGCTGGCACCCAAATCCCACGCATGACATATAAATGCCCACCCCTCTACCACACAACAACTACTTGATCAAGCTCATTTTTTTCTTTTGGGAGTTCTAGAAATGCTTCCTCGATCTTGTCTACACTTAATTCTTCAAAGTTTTTCTCTAACACTTTCCATTCTTGTTCACTTCTCTTCCTTTCTTTTGTGGCTTGACGTTTGTGCTTTTCCCGTCTGTAGCTCTCCTTGCTTCTTCCTCCTCTTTCTTCTTTGTATGACCCCCAGCTTCACTGTTTTCCTGATGACTAGCTCTTGTTTTTCCTTGTCTAAACTGTCCAAATAGTCCACAATGTTGTTTTTCCGTGCTCACATTTTACAGGACAAGTAGCAGATGGTGGCATTTGGAGCAACCCAGTCTCACGGCAGTTCGTGCCATAGTCACGTAATTTAATCTATTGATTCGTGTTCATGGACACGATTTCCCCCTTTTTTTCGTGCTAGTCAGAACGACTTTCAATCTAATGTATTTCAATAGGAAGTATTTTTCGTGCCTGCACCACGTTTTTTTGTCCTATTATTTTTTCGTGTTTTCCAGCACGAATTTAATCTAATGTATTGCAATAGTATATACCCGGGAGCTGTATTGTTTTACTTTATTTGTCATTAATTTATTACACTTTAAGCGCTACTTTACTCAACATTTAATCAGGAGACGTTTATCCTTTTTTATTTGTTTAATATTCTGCATGATGATCGCCATTGTAAACCATCGTCAGCAGTACATAATTGTTAATTTACGAGACTGCAGAGTTTTGCTACTGCAATCGTTTCCAAATGTTGCCGTTTTTTTCTGAGAAATATTGATTTTTTTCGATCGGTTTCGTGTGTCAAATACAAGATTAAATACTACAGTACCCATGAGCCTTATCGACATCTACTATGGTGAAGGCACCAGCTAAAACTACATGTGGGCCCGCTGCAGATTACAATATTTTCTCAACACATGAACACTAACGTGTGCTTGATAGTTCAACAATACGATATTATGGCCATCAAATTTGATTGTTTCTACTTTGATTGTAAAAAAAGTCCGTTTCGGACGCCTGCATTTCCCAGAATCCTCTCTGCCTCCGTTGCTATGGAATCTGAGCCAGTCCTCTTTGCTATTGGGTGATTTCTTCTTCGGTACTCGTAATTGACTGGGATTCTCTCATTACGCGTAAATCACTGTCCAGGTAAGTTTAAAGTTCACTATTTGTTTAAATGTTATAATTGACGCCTTTCTTTTGGCATTAGGCTGACATTGCCATACCCGTACGAAAATTAACCATGTTTTTGTGGTAAAAGTGTAGTAACCACGGTTTGTGTGTATCGATTATTTGCAAAATGGTTTTACTAAACCAAACATGGTTTAACTTTTTTTCAAATCCATGGTTATTTCTTAACTGTAGTAAAACAATGTTTAATTTTCGCAAGGGAAGTCTAACGTTTCGTGTTAGAGAAGTAAAGTCCCATTAAGAAGCTAACGTTAACCTAGTTTAAGTTCCCTGCTGAAAAAGGCCGCAAGTCCAGCATATGTTGTGTTTTGGTGCTGATTTGCTGGTGAACACCAGCTAAACCAGCATTAGCACCAGCTAAACCAGCATTAGCACCAGCATCCCATGCTGGTCATATCAGCATATGTTGTGTTTTGGTGCTGGTATGCTGGTGACCACCAGCATAGACCAGCATAATTCCCATGCTGGTTTGATGCTGTTTTTTTTTCAGCAGGGTTATCAACATTAGGGTTACTTAACGTGGTCATTGCTTTATTGTGTGAGCTTAATATAGTCTAAAGTTTTAATATTTGTCTTATAATATTTGTAAGAAAATAGGAATCCCCACTATTGGGGTACACTATTTAAGCATTATATTAGAGCTAATTTACATTACATAATAAACATTTTCTGTTCTCCCTGCAGATCCTGTCAATCGAATCACCTGTTACAACTTAGATTTAACGTTGCTTATTTTATAAACCCAAAGGCACTTTTAAGAGCCATTGTTTGCTACACAAAGCCATAGTTCACTGACAAGCTGGGCCATATCGCATACATATCGCAGGCGATAATTAATGCAAAATTGCCCTGGTTGTCAGGTAACTATGGCTTTGTGTAGTAAATGCTGCTCCATCTGAAAGCAGGTGATGTTGGTGTACTACTAATCAAAGAACCGGCTTTACTGACGAGATGCGCATGACAATCATGTGCGATTTATCGTGCAGCCCTAGTAAGTAGAATTTCTTACATATTCTTGTATATCTCTTTTAATATATTTTTTTTTGTGGCAATTCTCTTCAGTAAACACATTTTCACTTTAACACATCACAGTCCTAAATTATCTACCACAACAAAATATAAGTGACACTTGGGAATTCTCTGAATGACAATTATCAAATAGACTGCATTCATACTACTATTGTAGATTCTGTAGTTCATCCAAAGCAACCCATTTAATGATTAACGTTTGGACTTTATTTTGAATAAATCTATACAGTAGATTGTCACTGTCCAATTGCATAATAGTTACCATAGTTACCAGCCAAACCTACTAACGTTACAGAAAGTTCTATTATAACCTTATGATGTAATTTATGTTTTTGCTGTTTTCTTTTAATGTATTACTCTTTCCTGTTTTCACATACTTGGTTATACAAAAGCTAAGCTCACCATGAAGTAAAAATATCCTGAATGACATTAACCAATATTCCATTCAGTAAATACACAATGTTGTCATTGCAGCTTGACAAACTCCATGCTACTGGATACAAGCCAGTTCTGCTTCGTGAAAAAGAGACCAAGAAGCAAAATATTAAGTGTGAGAGATTATCGCCTATGCCCAGGACTACCTTCAGAAGATCGGTTCCTTTTATGAATACCTTTGTGAAGGTGAGATGCATGCACTGTATTTGTAAAGTCACAGTTCACAGCTTGTGTTGAGTAGGCAAAAGATTTGATCAATATTAAAATCTTAAAGGGGACATATCATAAAAATCTTACTTTTTCCATGTATAAGTGCTATAATTGGGTCCCCCGTGCTTCTATCAACCTAGAAAATGTAAAAAAAAAAAACAAAAAAAAAACACGGTAACGGAAACCATTTTCTGCAAGCATGTGGAAAAAATAGGTCATTGGCTCCCCTTGTGATGTCAAAAGATTCCACTCCTACAAAGTGGCTATTTTAACATGTTATAATAAATTATCTATATGCTATTTTAAGCTAAAACTTTACATACATACTGTGGGGACGCCAAGTCTTGTGAAATGTTCCCTTTGAAAAGATAGCTCACTCCATAAAACTGAAATTCAGTCATCAACACCTAAACTCATTGACAGTAAAACGTTGGGAGAGGTTTTTGTTTTTAAATAACCACAAAGTTTGTTAGCACAACACTGGATCTTTTCAAAACATTTGAAGTATTTCAATATTTATCTAACCTTAGACACAGTCAAACAGCACTCCATCAAACCATTCTGTAAGATTTGGCAAACAACAACTTATAAGAAAACTGACTCAAACAATTTCTACAGTCCACTGCTTTTACCTGCATAGTATTGTGAGGTTTCAAAGCATTTGCACAAGATTTGGGGATGAAGAATTATGGCATTTATTTTGATAGCAAACTACTATGATTATGTGATTGATCGATATATCATGAATATTAATTAAGACATGGGTAGTTGTGCATGGGGTACTTTTAAGGCCATTTCTATTTATAGCTTGCAGCACACTGGCCTACAATCCACTTGGTAATTTGTGACGTAAGGAATACTGTTTCCAGGTCCACGCCTTCACTGATTTTGAGTGAAATCTAAACAGACATTTACAACATGGTAGTTTATTGATTTCATGCATTTAAGCTAAGCTTTTATAAAATCACACTGTGCACTACATTCTCCAGGCTCACAGCACTACCCTTGTAATGACTGAACGATCATCTGGGATGTCCACATAGAGAGAGAGGTTAGAATTGTGATTGTATATCAGTATTTTTGTTTCCTCAGCATCTGATAGAGCTTTTGGACCCGGAAGCGGTGCTGTGTGATGTCAGACAAACAAGCGGATGGGATTTGGTTGGACCCATAGTTAACTTGGTTCAAGCATATACCTGAATACATACTATGTTAACTTAGGAATTATTATGTTTGGAATGTTTTTTTTTTGTAGAAGCCATATTTTATTTGTTTTCAGCCCACATACAACATCATTTTTAATGTTTAGGCACACTGACTTAAACAATTGTTTGTAGGGACACACATCAATTGAAATTTGTAAAGTCCTTTTGTAGGTCACTCAGTTACTGAATCAAATGAAAATGAATCTCATTATACTCTTGTGTATGAATTGTAGAGCTTACAATGCAGATGGACCATTAGCAGAAATAACACAAAAAAGGAAACCATCAAATGTTGGCTTGAGACATCATACACTTACACTGCTGCTAACTTGAAAGCATAAGCATACATTTTTCTTTAAACAAACATCACACTTGGTGTTATTCTTTGAATTGATAATATATAAGCACTCTGTTTTTTCCTGATCAAAAGATATATTGTATTTGTTATGGTCCTATAGAATCAATCAAATATAGATTTGCACATATCTAATACATCCAGTAGTCTATCATTACCTCAGCTCTAATCTAAAGTGCCAATAAATCTGATTTGGAAAAATTAGACCATATGATTCAAACACTTAAGAGGTACAGCCCAATCCCATGGTTAAATGGATTCTTTTTTCTAATGAACACAAAGTGTGTTTAACAGAAGAAATACAATTCATAAAGGTTTAGAACAACATGAGGATCAAAAATTATAACAGAATTTTCATTTTTTGGTCAACTATCCCTTTAAAGTCTTATGTTTTAAAACATCCATATGATTTAACCTGCACAGGTTGGACCCAGGATTCCAGTGGCATTATGATCAGCTGGTTACACTGCACCTCACACCCTGTGACCCACTGGAGAATCCAAACAACTGGAAGAGAGCAGGCGACCACTACAGAGGGACAGGTGGAGGCAGCGAACACTATGGAAGGGCAGCTGGAGCAGGCGAGCACTACGAAGGGCCAAGGTAATTAAGACAGATTTTAAGAGTTGCCATTTATATCTGGGTTTCAAGTATTTAACATATGGGTTACCTTAACGCTACCTGTTGTCCAGTGTTTTCCCATAGAGCTTTATTCAGGTTAAGGCTGATATATTTTCAGCATCAACATTGCATTGTGTGCATGTGAAATGGTCACATTGCAGGACGCATGAAATCAAGTTGCGAGAATGAACTCAAACATGTCATGTTATAGGGTTTTCTGACATTAAAATAGGTGTCTTTGTCATGTGTCATCAAGACATCAAAAAACACACAATGTGGATTGTCATTTGTAAATGCAAAAAAATCTTAAGTGCAAAATTACTATTCCTATGTTTTTTTTACGTTAGGAATAATTGATGACGGGCAGTTGAATATTCAAAAACAATGCACATTCAAGGTGGTAATGTGGCATGATGCAAAGTGAAGTATAACACCGCAGGTGTACATTATTTTCAAATAATTCAAAGGACTGGAGTCAATTATTACACTTGTACTTGTAGCTGTAGGTGTTAAATATGTGCTGCGTCCGAAAACTCAAGGCAGTGACTCGTTGCCTCGCTGCCTCATGAGGAAATGACTTCGGAGGCATGAAGCTAGCTCAGAGAAAGACTTTCGGACACACTTCTAAGGCAGCGTGTTTGAAATTTAAACAGAGGGCGCCTTTGTGATAACTAATCACATATTTGAAAACTACAATACTAATTTCTCGCTAGAAATGCAATTAAAAGGTGTAAAAAGTACAAATATACCCTTATTTACACTAAATTGGTGGTCCAGTCGCGTCCTTGGCCGCCATTTTATTTTTTCGAACTCGACCGGACTCGACCAATCACATTCTTAATGTACGTCCACGCATAGGTATCTCAGGAGACAGGAAGTAAACCAAACATTGAATTCGGACATGCCTTGATGTCTTGCTGCCTTGGAAAGCTGCCTCAGAAGGCAGCAATTTAGAGTTTTCGGACGCAGCCACGGTCATAGTTTTTCTTGTTTCATAAAGACACAATTGAATGATTAGATGTGCTTACTACAGGCTTGTGACTAGGCTACTTTTTAAGATTTCAATATATTGGGATAATTTGAATATTAAAAATACTATGAAATGTACTTTGAATGGGATAACAGAGGAAGATTGACAGCACTAATCTGTACTTACAAGATGACATGTAACGTTGTATAAATCTGTTCAGCCGCACCAGAATATTTTGCCACTCAGATCAACCATAAAGTAGATTTGATTTTGGTCATGCTTCATTTTTTGTACATGCAATACACTATAGACATTTTTAAAAGTAAAGCAAACTCTTTGCACCAGCTGAAACACAGTTACATTGCTTATAGATCACCCATAACAAAAGGCTATTTTAAAAAAAAAAAAACAGTAACAGAAGATGTTAAGTATCATATATACAGTAGATCCTTAATGTCCTTGTTTATAAACACTTAACTTAAAACTTTAAATCACAATAACTATACATGTACTTCACACTTATACATGTACTGCAGCACAGTGATGTTGTGATTGTCCAGTATTTGAAATAAGAAGTTAAAGGTTTATTTGGTTAATGGGTAATTTTCTTTCTTCAAACCCACAGGTGTCTACACATGGTCAGCCACAGTCACAAATCTTGCACTCTGTCGCAAAAAGAAAAAGCCAGGTATGTAAATAATGTTTGTAGAGTAAATATTGGTGGTATTTACATGTATCTGTTTACAGATGGATTAACACACTACACTTGTGTTAAATCTGTGCTATATAAATAAATCTTGACTTGATCTGTTTTGTCCACTTTCGACCACTTCATCCTAATTACTGTGAGAAACTGAGCGAGACCCTTTGCTTTCGTTTAAAAGTGAGCGGGAGAATTGGCGGGTTTAAATTGACGCAAACTAATATTATGTCAAAGTCTGCTGCTTGTGGTGTTAGTAAACATGCTGCACAGTGTTTTGTACATGTTTATGTAAGAGCTTTCTCTGATATTTCAGAGCCATTGATGAAATAAGCTTGCACAACTTTTACATGCTCACAAAATGAAAGCCTACCTCTGAATGTGGTCGAAAGTGGATGAGCCCAAAACGTTTTGAACACTGTTTAAACCTGTGTTTAGTCTAGTCCACTTGTAATCCGATCGACCAGAATGCATCTTAGTGCATATAGCTGCATTCAGACAAGCAGTGACTAGCGCAGAGCGACGCGATCTCATTAATTTCAATGCCAGCTCGATGACACGAGCGACAGTGACCTTTGGTGACCGGATTGGGGATGTCCAGCCGGAAGACAAATTTAAGAAAAGTTTAAAGCCTCATACATATTACGTGTGACTTTGTTACTATGTGCCGCTCGTCTCTTTCAAATAGGTCGTTAGGGGAGTATCTAAATCTAGTTGTCATAAACAAATGATTAACATCCACTCCAGTAACTGACTACAGATGGATGACAGGAACTCAACTGCTTTGCTCTTATTGGTAGTCACTTCAGAAAGTAGCTCATCATTTGTATAAAGTTAAACTTTTCTCAACCTTGTCTCAAATTTGACACACCCATTCAGAAGCCAATGGCCATTGTCAGTCGGGTCACCAGAAGTCACCAAGCTTCCATTGAAATAAATGAAATCGTGTCACACTGCTACTGCTAGTCTGAATGCAGCTTAACTTTGTGCAAATGATGAGCGATTTTCTGGAGCAACTACCAGTGAGAGCCAAGCAGTGGAGTTCATGTAATCCGTCTCTTATCAGTTACTGGAGTGGACGTTACTCATTTATTTATGACAACCAGATTTAGAAACACCCCCAAACGACCTCTTGAAGAGACGAGCGACAAAATCGCTTATGTGAATATACCTTTAGTCTTTTCACTTGTCAGGGCACCGGCAATCAAGTCTATTCCACTAGAGCAGGGGTTCCCAAACTTTTTCAGCGTGCGGCCCCCCTTGTGTACGGTGCATTCCTTCGCGGCCCCCCAAAGAAAATTTGTGACAAAAAACTGTTCTAAAACTGTGTTCTTCAACCCTGCTCCTGGAGGATCCCCTTCCAGAAAGTTTTAGATGTCTCCTTATTTAAAAAACCTGAACCAACTCATCGGCCTCCTTCCAGAATG
Source organism: Misgurnus anguillicaudatus (assembly GCF_027580225.2). Taxonomy (NCBI): domain Eukaryota; kingdom Metazoa; phylum Chordata; class Actinopteri; order Cypriniformes; family Cobitidae; genus Misgurnus; species Misgurnus anguillicaudatus. The sequence continues at coordinate 7,817,194 of NC_073342.2, read as the reverse complement.
TCTTCCTAACAAGCTGATAAGTTAAAACAGGTGTGTTGATTAAGTAGACATCTAAAACATTCTGGAAGGAGGTCCTCCAGGACCAGGGTTGAAGAACACTGCACTAGAGTAATGCCTTAATAAATTCAACTCCGTTCCACATTTTAGTTGCTGCTTCCTCAAATCCGTTTCGCTTGTCTAATTTAGAGTCCCTATAAATTAAACTCCATTTTGTTTTTGTTTTTACTACTTTGCATGATGCACTTCCACAACACAACACGCTAAACAAAGCTTTTAGGTTATAAAAGCATTTTTTTAATATTAAAATGCACCAGAATACAAGAAAATGGTATCTACCCCAGTAAATATTTTAGACCCACCGACATTTTTTTGTTTCTGATGCCCATGTTTAGTACCAGACACACATTACAACTAAGCATTTTGTCTTTTTTTATTAATGAGTTTTTTCTTAGTGGATATATGACTGGACTGTAATCTTCTATCCTACAGGTGGACCAAAGCTTATGCCCGATAAGAAAAAGCTTAAAAGGAGTAAGTGTACGTAAACATTGCTGCTTTTATCAGTGTGTTGACATTGCTATTTTACCCCTGGTTATTTGTTATAGTTCTATTGCTTATTTCTCTAACTACTTACAACAGTCACAAAGGTTAGACAGTCATAAAAGAAATGCATAGTGTAGACCATATGCAGAGTCTAATATAGGATTCAAATACTTCCTTGTGGGTAATAAATAACATTGATATCATAATTGTTATGTAGATACTTTCTAGTCTTTTTGAATTGCAGGCTAAGAAGGAACAGAAAAATCCATGATCAGATGCTGTAAATATCAACAGTGACCCACTGTGTTACTTAAACTTAATGCCTATAGCCAAACATAATCTAAACATCATGCTAAAAATGAAATTCATGTGTTTGCTTTTTTTGTTTTGTTGTTTCCTTAATAGGGCAAAGCAGACATTTTGGTGGACTGGGAGCCCTGTCCAGTATGGTATGTAATCTTCTGTTTGCTTGCTTTATCAATTAATGCATGCATTATTTATTTATTTATTTATTCACAAACTTTGTTTGTTTTTTTATTTGGCTACAATAATTTTCTTATCTGAACTGTTTCACAAATGACAAAAAAAGAAACTTATATTTATAAAAGACATGTTATAATTTGTGCTCCACACTTTCTCTTCTGTTTTAGTGATGAGATTTGGACCCATCCCTGGCAGCCAAAGGATTCTCTCCAAATTAATTAAAATAATTAAATAAAAATTGTATTACACTAAAATTCCATTTTGCTTTCTGACTATTTATTACATTTTTCTGTGCTGCATTTGAAGTCGTATTGTGCTTCTGTAGTGGTAAAAGGTGGAAATCTTCAAGAAATTCAAGAAATGTGACGCATGGAGTTTCTTTATTCTTTACGCCATTCCAGCATCTATGGCTATTTTCATGGTGAGAGGGACAATTTGACATTTCCAATTTGCCTAACTAGCATGTTTTTGGCCTTTGGGAGGAAACCGGAGTAAATTCATGCTGACACAGGGAGAACATGTAAACTGCACACAGAAAGGCCACCTTACCTGAGCACTGCATAGTTTAGCTCCAACCCTAATCAAACTTAACCACCTGTGATTGTCTAGTGATCATGAAGACCTTGATTAGCTTGCTCAGGTGTGTTTGATCAGGGTTGGAGCTAAAATCTGCAGTGCTCTGGCCCTCCAGGGTAAGATTTGAATAGCCCTGCACTATGCTATTCTATGTTGTTACTTCCTAAACCAATCATATCTTACTCTCATCTTATGTTACTCTCTGCTGTAGTCAGTTGTCATTTCAGGGTAAAGCGATGCAACTCTCTTTCACCCCATTTCCTTCTGCAGACAGTCCTCATTGCTTTAAGCTCCTAGGTATCCTTCCAGTGCGTGTTCATCAGGAGCTTGAGCATTGCTATTCACTTCTTCATCACCACCACCACCAGTGTTTAGACTCCAATTGAGGATTCCTTTATATATCATGCATTTCTCTGCACCTACATGTGGTCAATTTGCCAAAGGCTGCATCATTTAAATTTGTTGTGCATCTCAATTATGCATTTGTTTGATCACTCTTTAAGCTTCTAGTGAATAATTAAGCAATCAATAAGCGTTTGGTCTCTTTTACCTGTATCTTTGTGAAGAACCACAAATATTGCAAAAGATAATCCTTTTTGTTTTTACTATTCCATACATCATATTAATTCCAAACACAATATGACGGTGACATGGTTATGAAAAAGTAGAACAAATAACTTTGCCTTAGGTTGTTTTAAGTGGATGGTTTTGAAATGCCAATTAGAGATAATACTTATAAATATAGGCCACTGGATCACTATTATATACTAGCATTAAACCGTTTTTGTCACTAGTTAACAACTATTGTGAACTGAAAGTCTTTGTCTGGAGAGTAGACATACCTTTTGAAAGTATTTACTGTTTAATATAAGATCGCTATTTGAAGTGTACAGTAACACCCGCCGACATTGACCTTGAATTCAGTTCGTAGTCTACTAGCTAAACTACCCCGAATGAACTGACATACTGCGTGTTTTTCAACCTGAACATGTAAATACAAAATAATAATTTATGTTTCGGCTGTTTAAACTAAAATATCGATGATTTATTAATAGTAAATCCGTATAACCATATTCACGCTCTGAAAACCGGAAGAACTACAAGTATTATGGCTGATTTGTACGCTTTGTACGAAGCTCTATGGCGCGTTACTCTGGATGTTGTAGTTTATAAGCACATTGGAGAAGGCTGAACGCTCTACAATATCACCAATAAACTGACGTCCTCGCTATATAGTATAATGTATGTTTTACCTGTAGTAGGTTATTGAAACGCATAGTATAAATACATTGTATAGCCCTAACCCTAATTCAAGTCTGAAGAACTTCAAATATGGACACCGATTTGCATGCTTAGTAAAAAGTTCAAGGGCGTGTCTCTGCTGGGAATTGTAGTCTTTAAATACATTGGTATATTCACCATAATTAGAAAGTGGTAATATAAAATTGATGGTACTCCTAGGGGTTTTAGGGCGTGGGGAAAACATTAGTGTTGTCAGATTTTAAAAGTCTAATTGTTAAATGGGTGAAAATTGCTTATGGGCTATTTGTACTGCACTTTTGGATGGTATCCATTAGTGACTATACTCATGTGATAAGTGAGGTCCAGAACTGTGTATAACTATTGGTCTCACATCTGTAAACATTCTTGTTGCTGGATTATAAGCTTTCAACAATGGTAAAATGTTAAGGTTTAAGGGTCAGAATTTAGAAAGCATGAGCCATGTAGAATCTTTACACTCACATATGTTACTCCCCAGGTCAAGACCTTTCCAAAGATGCATTTGGTATAGCTCTATGATAAAAAAATTTTTTTTTCACTGATTCAAGCTGTCCCTGGCCTAGTTTCAGAGAGCACTTCGAAGGCCTATTATATACACAAATAAACACAAAGCTTCTTTTTTATTTAGTTATTTTATGTAGAAATAGTGCCCAAATTAGTTTGAGTTCTTCAATATGTTTAGTCATGTGACAAAGTTTCAATTCTCATAATTTTTTGGACATGACTTTGCATGCATAGCTTCACAGAACCCTTTGAAAAGAAACTATTTGACATGGCCTGAATTATTACCTTATTTGGATAATGACATCCAAGATCTATGTTGTCTGCCTTAACCAGTGGTTTTCAATCTTGTCCCAGGTGACCCACGGCTCTGCATAATTTCTAGGTCTACCTTAACTGACAAACCAATTTCTGTTTTTGGATCTCTCCATAATCTCAGAGCTGATGATCTGAAACCCAGGTGATCCACTCCTCTGCACATTTTGCATGTCTCCCTAAACTGATTTAGATCATCAGCTCATTAAGGGAGTTCTGGGTGTGTCAGTTAAGGAAAACATACAAAATATGCAGAGCTGTGGGTCCTAATGATCTAGTTTGAGCTCTACCACTGCTAGAACACTTTCTGCTAGAATCATTACATCACCAAATATAAGCAAAAGCAAGCGGTTTGAAGATAAGTAAAATATATGCCTTAAAGGAAGGGTCACCAGTCTTGCTCCTGGAGGGCTAGTGTCTTTGCAGAGTTTAGCTCCAGCCCTTCAGGTGTGTTTGATTAGGGTTGGGGCTAAACTCTGCAGAGACACCGAGCCATCAGGAGCAGGATTGTTGACCCCTGCCTTAAAGCATGGGTCCCCAACCTTTTTGTGAGCAAGGGCTACCACAATGGATAAAACAATTCTGCAGGGCCACTTTTTTTTAAATAGTCTACTAAAAACTTTTTTGGTTTTACTTGATTTTTATTTTATTTTATTTGTTAATGTTTTATAATAGTTTAAAATGTTAACGTACATAAAAGAAGCCAAGCTAATATAAAAATATGTAATAAATAAATAGTCCTGTTTAATAAATAAAATAAAATTAAGGCTAGTAGAGTGTGCTTTGACAATTCACAAGGCAACCTTGTTGGAGACCAATGCATGCATTAAAGCAGGAGTACGCATTCCTGGTCCTGGAGGGCTACTGTCCTGCAAAGTTTAGCTCCAACCTTAATCAAACACACATGAAAAACCCTAATCAAAGGCTGTAATCAAAGGTTTGATTAAGGTTGGCGCTAAACTTTGCAGGACAGTAGCCCTCCAGGACCAGGAATGCCCACCCCTGCTTTAAAGTAATGCATTTATTATATAATGCAGTCTGTTGTCAAATTAACCAAGATCGCCCATATAAATACGCATAATCACATTTTGTTTTTAACTAACAATGTATGAACAAGTAAAAACATAATATGCTCATGTTTAGAAACACTTTATTTTTTGTCTTTCACAATAAAAGCAGTGAAAATACATGAAATGCAAATTTGTCAATCAAGCCATAAGTCTGAATTTAATAACACTAGACTGTGAAGTTCACTTGAAAACAACCAGCAGAACAGGGGAATAAAGTTGTAGTAATACACAATATAAGTATAATCATAAAATATAAATGTAGTGTATTTTTCTTTTGCATACTATAGTGCTTAATGTACAATAAGCTTATAAGAACAGAACTGATAGTGACAGACACATGGCCAACAAATTATCCATCTTTAAGAAAGAATTTATGATGTTTATCTTCAATGGTGCACAACAGTTATATCCTATAATACACTAATGTGGTAATAAAGGTCACAAGGTCAGCAAAGTCATCCTGATGAATGTGCTTACAATATTTCATATCAACTTACCCGTTATAAAACTTTTACTTTATTATCAATGATTATTCGGATTGGTTGAGCTCTGTTCAAAGCCATTGTAAAACACACCAATGACCTTACTGCATTACATCAATGTTACTGCACCAATGCAAGTACATAAACACAATAAGGCACAATAAGCAGTGTTTTAACATTGAGTTTGTGATGTGGCTAACAATGCCCATTAGCAACTTTAAATACACAAATTATGAATACACTAGCCAAATATAACATCAGTTCAATTATTACAACTGATAATATCATACGATTGTTGCACCTATATTGAGATGTTTGTGCATATTTAAGGAGCATCAACGTGCTAAATAACATGCTTGATAATCTAGACACAGGTTGAACATTTCAACAATATAGGATGCATACAGATTTTAATGTAGTTATCATACTAACACTACACAGATATATGCCAAGTCCTTTTCCTTAAACGCAGTCCTTTGTGCAGTTTCTATCTGGGAAAGCAAGAGGTAGGAAAAGAAGGTTAAGTTCAGCTGTTTTAGGTGTGTAAAGCATTATTAATATCACATTTTTGTGTATTCATGTAAAAATAATGGGGAAATTCCATCAATGCAGCTAAGGAAAGCTGTGCTCACTTGAAAAAGCCTTGCTTAAATTAACATTGTCAGTGAAATGGCTTGAGCCTACAGTGAAAGTCAGTGTAATATAGCAATTACAAGACCATGTTGACTTTAACCGAGCCAGAATAGGTATGCATTGTGCTCGTGCACAGTGCACATAAGGTGCCCTGAAGAGTTAAGTACATTTTACGTTTTTAGGCAAACAGACACAGCTGTTCCTCAAACAAATAAACAAATTGTTCCCCACTTTCTTTCGTCCAAAACTTGAACCAGCCAATAGTTGACTTAGTTGAATAGTGACTTGACCAGTTGACTCTGTTACAAGCTGACCGTGTGTTGAAACCTTCTAAAACCAGCAGCTGGCGAATTGACAAGCTGTGATGCAGCAACCCCATTAGCTGGCTTGAGTAGAGCTGAGACGAGCCAGTTCATGTTGCTGCAACTTCCCCCTGTAACTTTTAAAACAGCTTTGTCTTGTTGTGAATCTTTGATCTGAACTGGGCTTAAGCCACAGTAATGGAACAGAACTCCCACTTAAATTAGTGAGACTTATCAAAAATCTTTTCCTTTATCCACTTTGATGGAACAGCCTCTGGTCAATTTTTGAGAACAAACATACATACAAATAAATAAATAAATAAAATACCTAAATTATGTTTTCATCCTCGCTGGTATCTGGACTGCTGAGGTCACTTTGATCTTCTTCTTCAACATGTAGAAGGACAGAGGCCTCAAGACCTAATGCAGTCTTGTATTGTTGAAGGACGACTTGCAACCCTTCTGACACCACTGACGATCTTCTTAAGAGACAGCAAAGTCCTTCATTTCCCTTGTCTAAAATACAAAAGAGATTACATTAAAGACAAACTAACTTGATATTAATTTTGCTTTTTGAGGCCAAAGAACTTCAATAGAGTAAAAAAATTTCACCCATTCAAATCTACATACAAGAATGGCTGTCATTTTTCTGTGCATTGTTGCAATGGTAACCGGCTAGATGATTCTGTATAAACTGAGGCAACATGATGGATCACTGAGGTAATTTAATGCAGAAAGACCAAAAGCAGAAAAAAGCATTTTGTGTTTCAGCCAATGTCTGATAGGTCCTTTTGGTTAACCGTTTTCTTCTTCAATATAGTTGTGCTTAAGTACCGGTACACAACAAAATTGGACAGTAAAAATTTCAGTGTTAAACATTTCTGAGTTGAATTGAACACCTAAAGAGCAAATTTAACATATTCAGAGTAAATTGTTGTTCAGAGTTGGAGTTAATTGACAGAGTTAATAATACCAGTTTCCTTACTATACGTTCACACCGCCACCGACGAGAGCGTTAATGTGGCCGGAAGTCAGAGAAAACATTCGGCGGCAACCAATCAGAAGGTGGAAAATTATTCTGTAGAACGTATTCGAGTGTCCGCTACTCTTTTTCTATAGCGTTGTTTGCAGGGCAGCCAGAGTGTTTTTTTAGCAGTCTCCATCAGCGTTGTGAACGTACAGTTAGAGATGCAATTACAGTCCACCCACACATTTCAGTCTTCCGTTTGGGCTGGTCGCCTATCATTTAGTGAAACTAAATTATTTAAACTAATTTTTAATGCTTCGATTTTAACTGTAATTAACTTTTATAAACTTTTTGTGTTTGTTGTCCTTGAACCCTAGTTAAACGAACACTGCTGGGTTATATTTATATAGTCCCAATATTAAAGTGCGTTAAAAAGTAACACTGATGAAGATCTGCAATCTTTTACTTTATTCTCTCTATCACCATCTCTCTGTTATGTGTTATTTTCTTAACCCAGGTTTAGATGTTGGCTGTTTCCTTTAAAGCACACACTCCAAAATGGCACGTTTTTGCTCGCACTTACAAAGTGGCAATTTTCACATGCTATAATAAATTATCTGTGGGGTATTTTAAGCTAAAACTTCACATATGTACTCTGGGGACACCAAACATTTATTTTACACAATAAAAAATGTCGTAATATAATAACCCTTTTAACACTTTTGTGAGTTAAAGAAACTGGCATTGTGTTAAATATTTAACTGTGTTAAACTAGTACTACCTAAATCACAGTCTAGCAAAGCCGTATTTGTTGGAAACAACAACTATAATGCCTATTTTATTATGTACAAGCCAAATGTCCATGGTAAACAGAGCAATAACCGTTCTACTCCATCCAAGTTCGGAGACTGAGGGTGACTTCTTTATTCATACTTTGAATTGACAGGATTTTTATTTAACTTACCCTCCTCAGCCATCTTGTTCTTGGCTCTGCAACCATGTGTATTGTTGAGCCATCTCCAACACCACAATGCCCCTTTCCTCTTGCAGTCACATTGTCAACATCACTTGGTCATTCAATCGTTTCTTGACTGAAATGTTTGCTAAGAATCAATAACAGTTATATGTTAATTTGAGACAATATTGCATAATCGCATTATGCATACTTTTTACAAACTGATACATAATAAGCAAACACCAATAAATTAAATGAATATTTTAACACTGACTATGTTGCATGCTTTTGTTCAGAATACTCTATAAAGCAAAACTGTAAATAAATTCTTGACATACCACTGCCATGAAGGTCCCACAGTCATATCTGAGACACACTGCTCTCTCCAGTGAGGGAATGCTCCACCACAGCTAGGTCAATGATGTTTGTGGCAGAGTCTAGTACAAGATCATTGTATTTCTGTATCTCCTGAAGAAGGAGCTTTTTGTCCTCTGCCAGCTTTCTTCGAAGGCGGTGGCGAAGCTTGCTGCTGTCTAGAAAGACATGTACAGGGGTTTGTGAACTGTTCACCAAGAAAAAATGTTACAAGCAAAAGGGAAAGCAGCAATTGAATTTTATGCGAAAATTACAATTTAGATTGACAAAGAGGTAACTGAAAGATCCATTTGGGGGAGGAAGCTAAAATGTTACAGCTACATAAATCCTACAGACTAGACATTTCAAGAACAGAATTCAGAATTAAATGCTAATTCCATGTAATTGTTGTTGGAAAGTAGGATGCATACATTAGCTTGAATTTATCAAGCTATTAAATTATAATAGTTATACCATTCTGACAGTAGAGAGTTTGCTTGCGCAGCATCACACTAAGATAAAGCCCCTCAAATGACTGCTGAAGTTCTCTGTGTGTGGTGCCTTGACTGGCATGAGATGTTTCTGATGTCTCTGTAGAAGTGATAATAAAAGCAAATTCACTGTTTAAACAACACACAAACATTTCAGAGGATAAATTTGTATATAAAAGCCATTTTAATGGTTTAAACAACTTTACTTGATATGTATGGTTCCTGCAAAGAAACTATAATAAACATAAACACAACATAAATGTGCAATAACATCTGATGGTGAGATGAAGTTGGCTTGTTTTTTGTGGCAGGAGATGTCACCAACTGTTTAACCTCCTAAGACCCGAGCTTTGGTTTGGCTTGCATTTTAGATTTCTTCCAGCTATTTGGGGTTAGGAAAAAACAATATATATATTAACCAAATATTTTTTTTTTTGAAAATGAAGCAGTGTTATTTTTCACGTTTGTGTACCAGGTTCCAGTTACACAGAATAAAGTATTATGATGCAAACAACAAAAAATGTGATGTCCATGTATGTGGACACTCCAGGTCTTAGGACAGCGGTGTCCACTCCTGCTCCTGGAGGGCCGGTGTCTCTGCAGAGTTTTATTCCAACTCTTATCAAACACACCTGATCCAGCTAATCAAGGTCTTACTAGGCAGACTAGATACTTTGAGGCAGGTGTGTTAAGGGAAGTTTTAGCTAAACTCTGCAGGACACAGGCCCTCCAGGACCGACTTTGGACACCCCTGTCTTAGGAGGTTAAGAAATAGATGATAAGCCTACCATCTTTGGCACTTGTTTAATATCAAACTGAAAAATTCAGATAGTAGTGGGAAGAATATTGGTCTCGCTTACCAGCTGCCCATTCTTTCACATCAGAAAGCCTTGTGACGCCCCTTTATCTGTGCGATGTAGCTTTGTTTTTAGTTCTGCTAGCCTTGCAGTCTCGTGCTGGATGTCTGTTATTCAATAATCAGGATTGTTGTACATTGTACAATTAACAACAGGCAAAATGCACACAACAACTAAAAGACACACAAAACATTTATATATATATATATATATATATATATATATATATATATATATATTAAAAAAACTTACTTTCACATATATTGTGGAAAGTGCCTGATGTAGAGAGATACTTTTTTATGGTTCCAGCCCATTGCATGCAATGTAAGCATGTCCACCTGTGCTGCTGAAAGAAAATAATGAGGGAATGATGCTCCAAATAAAAAAGTATGCAAAAATATAACAAACACTCTGATCACCTGCTTTGGACATATATTTGGTTGTACGGGCACAACGTGAAAGGTAGCTGTTCACTTGCTCCACTCACCGGTGGTTGTCCCTGTTCCCTACCACTTCATTTAATCTGTGAATAAATGGTGGAAGCCTAATTTAAGAATTCAAGACTAATTCAATTCAAATAAATTTTATTTATATAGCCCAATATCACATTTGTCTTCAAAGGGCTTTTACAACCTGTACAAGAAATGGTTATGCCAAACAGAATCTAAATAGTGTAGTCAAGCCATTAACTTCTATTTCTTATGAATGTACATTACACATGTACTTATGAAGCAAAAATATTATACATACCTCACACGTTGTAGCGTGGCTCAAGCATGCATGACATTAAGGAAAGGTTTCATTGAGGTCAGCTCCTGAAGATCAGGAAGGACACTAGCAACTTTCTTCAAGTATGGCCAATATTTGCAAGCCACAGTCTATGAAACACACAACAAACACAACAAATCAAATTAAAGTGATGGTGTCATACAATACAGTATATGACATTTATTCCTAATTTGATTTAGGAGTACTTGGTAGGCAAAAGTAGAAATCAACTCCGAACAAGATTTTTTGTGTAACAACTATTTTATCAAGTTATGATTAAAACTTGCATTTTCAGTGCTTTTTGTATGGTGTTGACAAATCTAGACACCGCACTGTCTTCAGCCACAAAAAACAGGATCACCAGAGCTAAGAAAGAAAAATAGGAAATCCATCAATTAAAGTAAATAAATAAACCAATAAAAATACTGGAATAAAGACCACCTTCTGTTTGAGCAAAAGCGATATAGCTTTCTGTTTCCATCTGCTGAAGCAGCCAACAATTCTAGCGTTCAGGCTGGGCAGGTGAAAGGAGCACCACAGCCAACCCAGTCTCCTGCTTCTGCGTATCTATACAACGAGTTTGCATTTTCGTTTGGCGTAGTATTTACACGCCAAAGTCACATTTTGCGTGCATATTGTACGCAAAACCCCTCCCGTTAACTTCCATTGATGTAGAATGCGTATGAATTGCACGCAGAACTGTAAATGGTTCACAACGTCATCATCATCATTGTCCCGCCCATTCAATCTTATGAAGATTCACGATTATGCCGAAACAGAATATGCTACGTTTAGATCGCTTTCATTACAACTAGCTGTTGTACATTACATACTGTGACGAATCTTGAAACATCTAACATTATACGCTGTATCGGACGATTGTTTTTACAGTTTAATTCTAAACAATCCGTTTCAGACGCGGAAACAAAAGCTTCCAGACGCTTTATTAATTCAAAGTTTAAACAGCTGTGCTGCTTGTAGTTAAATATGAAAGCTGTCTGGTTTGTTTAATTTGTTTACTGCTTTTTGGCTTGTGTTCTATATAATATATTAATAAAAATATTTATATATCTCCGTGCTGCTTCACTAATGTGATTGCTTTTGGAAGATTTAAAGTATAAACTTTATTAAATAATAATAATAAAACATCATTTTAGTACTTCGCTGCTTCAGGAACCGCCCACTCCCGCTTGGAAACCAATCAAATGTTAAAACATCTTTCGCGTCGTAATCATTGCCCCGCCCCCGGTAGTTCGCTCAACAACATCGAGACGTGCGTGCGTTGTCGAAGATGCCAAACATCAACATACAAAAGTAACGTTAAGTATTTAGCAAAAATGAGTTATTGTTTATCCATATTATTGTAAATGCGATACTAATAACTTTCGACCTCTAATGTGTGTCAATGCTGTCTGCATCAAGCGTTATTGGCTGAAGTGAGCATGCGCAAGTATGCCTACAGTTGTCAGGCGAATAATGTCTTTTAAAAAACATTTTTCATATAATGTATTAGGGTAACATTTATTTTAACGGTCAGCAGTGCGTAAGGATTGGATGCAACATATGTTTGATTACGTTTTAATAATATCACTATACTTTATGTCAGACATCACGTGTAGATCACGTATTAATCAAATCAGTGTAACCAACTTGTTTTTATGTTGTCATTTTCCCCATTGTACTTTTGTTCAAGCAGAATGTCCAGGGGCTCTTTAGAAGCAGCACTTCTTCTTGGAGATGTGTTTCTTGATCAGATACAGGTAACATGAGTAATTGTGTCTTGAGTGATCATGTTTATTTTTGACTTTTTCTGTCAGTAATGTAAGCAATACTACGGTCTTATAGGCCAATATATTATTTATGAAAGTCAAGTATATACTACTTAAATGCTAAGTAAAAAACAATTATAAACCCTTAAATGTACTATTTGAAATTTAGAAAGTGGAAAAAAGTCAAGTTAAGAGGTCTAAGGCCCATCCCACGACTGTAAAGTGGAGGCAAAGGGACAGAGATGGGAATAGGGTAAGGCCGCTTCGAGGAAAAACAACAATAAAGCCAAAACTGAAAAGAAAGGCTCCTAACCAAGGTGAGACATTTGTGAATTTACAATTATCATTTAAATTAGCTTTTATTTTCATTTGTGCTATATGTTTCCTCCTAGTTTGATAAATGTTTAGATATGTGTAGTCTGTTTAATTTTTTATGTACACTCATTTAGTGGGCATGCACACCAAGGCGTTTACGCTGGCATATGAAGAGTTTCGTTGCAAAATGAGATAAATCCATTTTTTTACATTTTTGTCAAAACATGTTTATTATTATGTTATCATGTTATTATTTTGTTTTATGGTGCTACTTGGCTGTATTGTTTAAGTTATGAAGGTTTAAATCAAAACAAACCAACTGCAGTTGCATTGAAATGAATTGGAATGCACAACCAAAAAACAAGATTTCTGAACAATTAAAAAAACGGTGGTTATCTCGTTTTGCAACGAAACACTTCATATGTTTTCAATTGTTTTCAATGGAAGCGCGGGGCTTTTCAAAAAGACAGCAGCTGGTGGGTTTTGTCCATGCTCGGCAGTTTTTCCAAGAGTTGAAAAATATTCAACTTTTGGTGATAAGTTCAGCTTGTCAGTTCTCACTTGGCCATCCAATCACAGTAGAGGTCTAGAGGAGGAGTGAGATAAACATCACAACAACCAACTGGTGCATCATACAACGACTAATAAACAAACCAGAAGTATCGCAGCAACCAAGCGCTCAGCTGATAAAAAGCTGGCAGTTGGCGTCCGCCTGCCGTTTTTTAGCCGTGTTTAAAAGCTTTGGTGTGCACACCCTCATAGATGGTTTCATGTTTTGTCTTGAAAATAACTTCCGATCTGTGTTTGTTGATTGATCTGGCTCTAAACTGACTTCTGGAACAAATACCTTGTTTAAAATAAAAATGTTTCAGTTTCTCAAAGATGAGGGCAGACAGCGTGAAGGGGGGTTAGGCAGCCAATCTGTAGTTAACATAAACATTAATTTGATTCAGTAACATTAGCTCAGTGTAATGGTTGATAAACTTCAGCTATGATTTGAACTAAGCTAATTTACTTGTTGTTTATTTTGCTTGTTATCAGAAAAAAATCTACATCTATAGGGAATCTGTTGTTATTAAAGGAACATGGTGACATTTTGGGATTTTAGCTTATTCACCATATCCCACGGAGTTAGATAAGTGCATACGTGCACCTTTTATCTCCGTGCGTCCCGTAACTCTGCCTGACGCACCCACCGCTGGCTTAGCTTAGCACAAAGACTGGAAGTAAATGGCTCCAGCTAGCAGACTGCTCCCAATAAGTGACAAAATAACACAAACATTTTCCTATTTATGTTTATGTTGTGATTTGTAGTCACATGTAAAAATAACAAGGTCATATGAGACACAGCCATCTTTTAACCATATACATACAGGGAACTATATTCTCAGAAGGCGAAGCACCGCTACTTGGTTGGAGTGATTTGCTCGCAGCACCCGAGAAGCCCCCTGGTGAGGAACAGATAGTTCGGTCAGAGTTGTGCTAATTACTCTGACCAAGTAGCAGTGCTTCACCTTCTGAGAATATAGTTCCCAGTATGTATATTGTTAAAAGATGTCTGTGTCTCATATCACCTTGTTATTTATACACGCTGTGACTTTACAAAATCACAACATATAAAAAGGAAAATGTTTGTGTTATTTTGTCACTTATTTGGAGCAGTATGCTAGCTGGAGCCATTCACTTCCAGTCTTTGTGCTAAACTAAGCTAGCGGGGGCTGCGTCTGACAGAGTTACGGCACGCACGGAGATGAAAAAGGTATGTATGGACTTATCTAACTCTGGGGAATACGGTGAATAAGCTAAAATCCCAAAATGTCAACGTGTTCCTTTAATTTTATTAATTATTTGCAGAAGGTTAAGTTTGGGCCACAATAGCGGTTTGTTTGTTATTGTTGCTGAAACTGTCCATAGAAACAGATATAAAGAACCCACAAATGCTTATTTTTCATATTTTATTTTGTTTAAAGCTCCTACCAGTTTGCCCATCCAAGAGGAATTTATCTATCAAGCAGAAACTGGTAACTTTTCACTATACAGTAGTTATGTGGAATGGCAGTGGATTAATAGAATTTTAAGTACCATTCTGCCAGCTGCAACATACTTAATTGCATATTTTTATACATTTTTTATAAATCTCCATAAAATTCATTATATTGTTTACTCACTTGTGTACTGACTGGTTTCTTTTTCAATGAAGCCTCACTTATTGAAGAATTGGAGCAAATCCTTAATGATGAATGTGATCAGCCTGAAGAGGTGTCTTTGGCCATAACCTGGCAAAAGCGGCAATCCCTAAGCCATGAGAGATGGCAGATTGCAAGGGAGTCCATGGTTAGGAATCTTTTGGCAGCTGAATACGTTCAGGAATGTGTCTGCCAGCACTGTCTGTCTACCGAGGCTATTGTACGGTGCAGGGACTGTCTACCTAGGCAGTATCTATGCACCATTTGTGATGGAGATGTCCATCAGCATCTACCTCTCCATAACAGGGAGTCTATGGTCCATGGGTTTTTTAAGCCACTGTGTCCAACCACTGGAGTGAAGAGACATTCTGAGACATACGAGTTCTCTGAACAGGGTATGCTTTTCACTATCTTTTCAATTTCAGTTTGTACAATTTAAATGGCTGTTCATTGGTGAAACCGTTATTAATACATTTAATAAATATATTAAAGGTATAGCGGAGGATTTTCTGGAATTTTAAAAAATGCAATTGCACAACACTCCTGATTGACAACTAAGAGGACCAATAGTCTTAATGATCCACCCGGAAAAAGAAAATCCTCCGCAATACCTTTTAAGTTATATATTTAATTTACTTGTTTATGAATCCTTCGCTGAGGAGTTTGCTTTTAACATTGTTTTGCTTTTTAGTCCGATATCTTCCGCTGCTTTTGCCACAGAAAATCTGTGCCTGTTCAGAAAGTTCTTGCAGAGTAATCAGTGGCAAGCCTATTATCCTTATTAATTTAAATGGTAAGATGTAGTTTCTTTCTGTTTATGAAAACAACACATTAGGTTTAATACAGGAAAACTTGCATGTAATATCTGTGATTAGAAATGTATAAAGCTGTTGTGATCACATTTTAATAGGACGGTACAATCTCACCCTTCCATCACTGGAGTGTTTAAGCTGCGGGAAAACCTGGGCAGTGGGACTCAGTAATCTCCTCAAGTCTGGTTACTGGCCAGCCTCTATACATTTTGAGACTGTGTATGAGGCTGGCCTTTTTAGGTCTTTTCTGGACTTAAAACTTTTTGCTCCAGGTCTTTCACGTCAAGCATTCCTTGGAATGCTTGACCGAAGAACGGAGTACAATGGCAGGGTAAACACTGTTAAATCTATTTTGTTAACATGTTAGCATGCATTAAAGTGATTGATTTATTTGGTTATTTCAACAGAGTGGTAAAATATGTGGAGACACATTCCAGAAAAGCTTTCTGGAGTGGACCTTTGCCCAGCATGAGGTTGAGATGCTTTGTGGTGTCCAGCCTTTTAAATGTCCCGCCTGCAGTCCAGCCATGCATGCAGTGTCAGTGGATGGTAACAGGAAACTGTACAGGTTCCATAATGCGAAAGGGTATGGGTTTTTTTTTTCATTTTTGGTACATTTTATTGTACTTTAATGTTTGTCATGTTTTCCTTTTTTATAAAATTAAGGACAGAGAAGGGCTACTTCGATGGCGAATTTATAATGAAAGATGGTGATGTTTCCTCCTTTGTGGAATATGTTCATGAAAAGACCAAGCATGTAATAACTCTTTACTCATTGTCATTTGTATATTCTAATCCAACTGCCATTATTGACATAATAATAATTTGAATGCAATGTCTTGTAGGCCACAGGTAAAGGGGTTTGTGGCTCCTCTCAGTGGACAGCAGCCAAGGAGTCTGCAAAAAAGTCAACATCAAAGATTGATGAGGAAGGCCTTGAGATTGCTGTGTGCCGACATGGAGGACTTTTAAAAGCCCTAAACATGTTCAGAGGGGAAATTTTTGCCTATCCCCTGTTTCTTCAAAATGCCCTCTCAAAAGAAAATGTGACGTTCTTCTGCTCAGATGTTGCCTGCAAGTACTGGCCATACCTAAAGAGAGTGGTTGGACATTGTCCGGAGCTAAGGCCTTTATTAAGTATGCACCCACTATTATCAGTTATGCATGCCAAAGCACACGAGTGGAGTTGTGAGGTAAGATTCTTTTGTTACATATTTTTGTGCTATGGACATGCACAACAGCCATTGTTTTTTTGTTTTGTTTTGTTGTTGTTGTTTGTAGATAAAATGGTCCGGGAAAAACCAAGAGGGAGCTGGTCTTACAATTGGAGAAGAGGTGGAGCAAGTCAACTCCTTCCTGTCAAGAGCTGCAATCTGCACTAAATACATGTCCAAAGCTGGTGAATATCTTTTAAGTACTACTTTTAACCTATAGTTATTTCTAAATATTAATGAATTCTGACTAACATTGTTTATTTACTTTGACCAACTATCTACAACTCTATAAAAAAAGCACGTTCAGACATGCTTACGGTTCTTGCTTCTGCATGGAACAAACGGAAATCTGAAAATCTGGCAAAATATTTGTCCCAGAGATACATTAAGGTATTTTACTGATGCAAATGTCAACATATTATACAACCTATGTATTAAACAAAAAGAACAATTTTACGTACATTTGAGCAATTATGTCTATGGCATACATTGTTAAACTATAAACCTTTATTATCAAATTAATTTATAGTATTTGATATGTATTTAGACAGCCGAAAGGCTGAAAGTGGAAAGAGAGAGTTGTGCAAGTCTGCAGGCTGAGCTAAATATCAGTGATGATGAAATTCAGCAGTGGGTCAGTGACGTCCAGCAGTGGGCTGCAGGTAATAAATACATTTTGAAGGACCTGTTTTATAGTTCTAATGCAATAACATTTTTTGATTTATAAAAGTTGTACACTGTCCAAGTCAAGTTGGCAGAATTTATCTAATTTGCAAGGCTAATTTGTGATGTAGGATCAAGTGCAAAAGATGACGCTGGACTTGAGGGCAGAATTCGAGGCCTTTATCTCAGCATAAAGCAGAGAAAAAATAATCTGTACCATCAGACAGGTCAGATAAAATGATTATGTACTGTATAAAATGTACTTCACTAATTCCCGCTAAGGAATGGACTTGAATGCTGTTATATTTATGTATGTTGTTGATTCATTAGATAGCAACAAGAGAAGGCACAAAATGAGGAGAAGAATTAATGAAGACAAGTCAACCTTGGCATCTGCCATTAAGGACTTCAATGAACAGTCAACCCACCAGCTTCCTTCCGTGGATGAACTGCTCGCAGCTGATAATTTCCAATGGCCATGGGAATGCCCTGACACTAGTAATTCACCTACTATTCTCAGTGTATTTGATAAATATAGCTTGATGTTAATGCAGTGTTTAAAATGGCATTTTAAGACCTTCACCAATTACAGGTAACGGCAACCTCTCAACCAAGAAGATGGTCTTTGACCGGTTCATGTTGCTTTCCCGACTGAAGGAGGAAGAGCAGATCATAGTGATGGAGGTCAAGCAACACTGGCAATCTTTAAAGGAGGCTGAAAGTTCACTGAGGGATCTTTCTCTAGAAATACAAAATAACAGTAAGTACCCATAATAAAATTCAATAACCATGCTTATATATTGAATAATAAGGACTGAATAGGGATTGATCATCTTTAATGTTTTCATTTCTTTTTTTTGTGTAGACTGTGACAGTGATCAAGAGAGCTCCAGTGGACTACTGTGCCTTCTCAAGAGAAAACTGGAAGACCTTCATTTTCTGCAAAATAATGCTAGGATGTTATACCGACAGTGTGTTCTGGGACAGGCTTCAGACAGCATTTTAGTTAATAACATTTCCGATGAAGAAACTGAGGCAATAAACTACAGCTCAGATGACAGTGATGAGGGCTAAACCTGTGCATGTAGAGTGATCAGACAAATATTACAAGCATAGTTCGCCCGGAGACAGGAGTTCTGTCGTCGTTTGCTCACTCTCATGTTGTTGGAGACCTGTGTGGATTTCTTTGTTCTGATGAGCACGACTGGGGATGTTTTGAGCGGTGTTCGTAATAAAACCGTTCGTGAGCCCCATTCACTTCCATAGTTGGAAAAAAGAATTCTATGGAAGTGACTGGGGCTCACGAACTGTTTGATTAAAAACATTCCTCAAAATATCTTCAGTCGTGTTCAGCAGAACAAAGAAATTTATACAGGTTTGTAACAACATGAGAGTGAGTAAATGATGACAGAATTGAGAGTTTTTGGGTGAACTATTCCTTTAAAATAACTATTTTATAAGCTGCTATTTTTCACTTTGAGAAACATATTAACATATGTGTTAAATATTTCCACATCCTAATGGGAAATAATAATAAAAAGCAGTACATATATGTTATGAATAGTATTTTTAAATCTCTTTAGTGTGTTTGAGACTCTTTACCTGTGTTTCACTGCAAGCATTTCATCCCAAGCATAGTACAACAAATGCACTGAATGCATGTTCTTTCCAACTGTAAGCTAAATAAAATACATGTATAGTCCCAGTCTTGTCTTTAACTCAGTTCAGGCAGGTTGTGCATGTAGTGTGCATGTGTCACAGATCAGCCAGGTTCTTCACCAGATCACTCACCTGAATTTTTATTCCGTAAAAGCCATCCACAGGCACACGTTCACTGTCCGGTCCCATCGCTTTATGCTGTTTGTATATTGTGTGGATTAACCTGACTCTCTCTCTCTCTCTCTGCCCTTTAGAGGATTCTATTTCATCGTCATCTGTGTTTAGGAGTACTTTGGATTCTCGGATTACAACGGCTGGCGCTGGAGTGTTTTTGTGTGCCTCTGGATACCTGGAGTGCCTCAACTCATCATTACACATTTACCATATCTCTCAATAAACTTTTAATTCTGTTTTACATCTGTCTCCGTTGTCTTCTGTCCCTGACAGCAGAGAATTCTGCAGTATATTCTATTTTGACTAATACATACAATTCAGCTGAATAAATACTTTAAAATAGTATGAAATAACATACATTAAAATTATGTAAAAATTGAATGTTAGGTAATAGAGCAAGTCCCTGTATATAGGTCCCTGTATATAGTTGTCTTGTCCCACATGTTGAATTAGCCTTCTATGAATAATACTTTGGGTTAGGATTAGAGTTGTCCTAATGTATAACAAAGAAAATGTAAAACTTCACTCTGAAAGTGGCCGATTTTATCAATGTTTATAAATATAACAATAATTTAAAATAAGTATATTGGTTAAGAGATTTTTCCTGTTGTATGCTATAATCAATTAATGTTTAATTAATATTGTTAAGACCAGTTCATTTGAATTAATACTGATTTATATTAGAGCTATTAAATTGTTAAATACAATGACACTCTTTCTTTGATCCTTTTGACTGGAAGAATGTGAAAGCATGAGATATGTATCACAAGCAGGACCCCACGCTGGATAAGGATGTTGGAGCTTCTCTTTTATCAAACCCATTCTCTGGCATCTTGAATCACTTAGAAATTATTGATAAATCTTACCTTTGGCAGGTTGGACAGCTACACACATACATACATAGTCTTTTATAGAGTTTACTACAAGCTTTAGAATTGTTTTCATTATTTTGTGGAGGATTCAGAGTGAGTTTAAAACTGATAGGGACAGTTTCCCAGACAGGGTTTATCCTTGTCCCACACTAAAAAGCATGTTTAAGGTGCCTTAATTTAAAAACATCTTGCTCGAACATATATCAGTAGGCGATCATTGTTTTGTCTCAAGATGCACACTAGTATTGTTTTTTTGTAAGGTATGTTTTTAAACATAATATATGCTATGCTAATATAATACATAATCCCCTGTGGCCGGTTGCATAAAACTTTTAGACTAGTCGTAAAAGTAAGTCATGAATTTTTTTCTTCAAGACTGATCATACCTGTTTTAAGTATGTTGCATAGAAAGGTAGATTGGTCTAATTTAAATCCAAATAATAAGACTAATTACTAACTAATTGCTAGTTAGTCTTAACGTCATGACTATGTTTATGCAACCGGCCACTGGTTTCACAGACAAGGTTTAAGGATAGTCCTAGACTAAAACACATGTTTGGCTGTCTCAACTGAAAACAACTTGCACTGACAGATCTTAAAATATCCCAGTGGCATTGATTTGTCTTAAGATAAACGCCATCTTTTTCTAAGACAATTGTTTATAAAAGATGCATCTTAATTTAACTAAGGCCTAGTCTTGGCTTTAGCTAAGCCTTGTCTTTAAAACAGGCCAATATATCCTAATATAACTAGCCCTAGTCTTGGATTAATCTAAACCTTGGCTGGGAAACGTGGCCCAGGGTGTTTATTGGACTCCAACCCCTATTCCTGGAGGGCACATGTCCTGCAGATTTCAGCTACAACCCCAGTCAAACACACATGAACCTGCTAATCAAGTTGTTCAGGGCTACCTAAAAATTAGAGGCAGGCATGTTGGAGTAGGGTTGGAGCTAAAATATTTAGGACAGGTGACCTCCATGGCCTCAGTTTTTTTTATCTGAGACTGAAAACATATTACAGCATGGCAAATAAATAAAACTGCCTCCGAGACACTCTTTGGGGAAGTTTTCCAGACAGGGTTTACAGTCCCTTACAAAAAACCCACATGGATTTCACGTTTTTTTAATGTGAACAACATCAATTTCACATGTGAAATGTGTGTTTTTGGTCATTTTTGTGTGAATCCCATGTGACGTGCATGTGCATAATGTGGTGACAATTTTTTACATGTAATCACATGTGGACAACATGTCCCATCATGTGATCCACTGATTTCACATGTGATCACATTGGTCTCACATGTGTTTCACGTGGGATTCACACTAAATATCCAAAAAATACACGTTTCACATGTGAAATTCATGTTACTTTTCTGTAAGGGTTAATCCAGGACTAGGCCTACAAACATACCTTACTATAACAGTAGTGGTTTGCATTTTGAGACAAAACAATGGCACTGATCTATGCTAAGATTTAATGATTTAAATTAAGGCAGCTCACACATACAGTTAAGTCTGGGCTATATAAGCCCTGTCTGGAAAACCGCCCTATTATGTTGCCCACTACTTTTGGTGCTGACATTACATAGGCCTACCCTACATCTTTACTCTATCTGCATTGCAAGGTCTTGTGTAGTGCAATTATCTGTGACATAGAAAGCTTTTCATTTTTCATCTGCATTTATTACCATACAATTCTCTTGAATCTTAACACACACACAAAAAAGTTTGCTCAAAAGGGATGTGTAGGCACCATTATTTGTTAAAAACATCTGTTTTGTATTATTAAAAGCATTGTTTGACTATACAAGGGTTATATTTGACAATTTTACTATGGTTTTACTAAATATCCATGAATGCAGAAGTGTTACTCAACTCACTCACTAGGTCCATTTAGAAGGATGGTTTTCTATGTTATAGTGTGTAAATAGACTAATTCACTGTATATACACACAAAAGGCTTGTATTAAACAGTTACTATGCAAGTCTACAAATGACTTCACACTTCCTTGAGAGATTCGTAGTAGGTGGTTTTCCCATTGTTGCTGTTGGTTTCCTCTGGGCGCAGAAGTCTTCTCACTCCAAAAACATGCAAGTATGGTTATTCAGAAACTATTGGCTATTATTCTGTGTCATCATTGTGACAGACTGGTCACCTCTTCTGACCTTAGGTAGCTGAAATAAGCTCCAGCATCTAGATATTTAAAGGTATTGTGGAGGATTTTCTTTTTCCGTGTGGATCAAGAAGACTATTGGTCCTCCTAGTTGTCAATCAGGAGTGTTGCGCAATTGCATTTTTCAAAAAAGTGGAGAAGGCGGTTCTTTTCTAAAATTCGAGAAAATCCTCCGCTACACCTTTAAAATATAAAAACTTGGTGTTTTTTATAGTTAAAAGATGTAAATGAAAGACAAAGTTGCACATAGTAAAATTTTAAACCTTTATTTGTTTACTAGAAATAAAAACGGTGGAAAAAACCCATCATGTACCAGTAATGTACTGTAGTTAACACTGAGTGAGGGTAATTTGAACATGATCTTCAGGCTCCCAGGTGGGCGGCCATGTCTTCTTACTGGGAAAAAAATTGTAAAAAAATTACAACAATTAATAACTAATAAGAGTACAGTGGTGAATTAAATTGGCATGTAGGTTTATTTACCAGGATGGACATGGCTGCCAATGCACCAAAACCTCTTTACGTCCCTGTGAATTAGGTAAGAAAACAGAGCCAATTACAAAAATAACTTTACAATTTCCATCCCTACACATCATTACATCATCACTACATTTTCAAAGCATTTAACATAACTCAAAAATTTTGTCTCAAGATGCACACCAGTATTGTTTCTTTTAAGGTATGTTTGTTAAAACTACTTAATATATGCCTTAATATAACTATAATATAACTATAACCTATTTCTGGATTAATCTAAACTCTTTCCAGGACAGCAGGCCTACATGTTATATAGTTAGATTATGATATATTCACAGTACACCGTAAAAGCCATTATTATATCAATTTACAATTCTTCACTGGCGTGTGCTCTTCAAACTCATGCTCTTTTGCACATACTGTAATGAGTCCAATGCCATGCACTTAGGACTAAGCAATTAAGAAGTCCATTCTAGATGTAAATTTAGCAATAAAGTACCCTTCACACTAGCATGCATTATATGTGGAGTTTTTAACATTACAACAGAGCCAGATATTTTATCCTAAGTTTATTATTATAGAAATTATGCTAAGAATGATCCAAAAACATAAATATTTTACTTTTTTATTAGGAATTATATAAATTAATTTACTGTACATAAAAAGGTCACCAGTATTATGGAACAAAACATTAACAGACTGTATATACTGATTAATTCAAACCTTTCTGACACGCCTTTTTGAAAAAGATTCCACAGGAAATACGTCCAGAGCCTCATGAAATTGACATTCTGAAATTGACAAAAGTAACATTTGGTTAGAAATGAATTGCTCAATTAGTAAATAAAGTGAATGGAGAATGTCTAAAAGTTCAAATGTAAAATAATCTTTAAACATTAAAAAACATTTAAATCTAAATAACAAATATAAACATCAATAGTATAAGAACTTTCCAAATGGATTACATGCAACAGTTAAAGGGATAGTTCACCCATTTCATCATTTACTCACCCTCGTGTTGTTACAAACCTGTTTGCATGTATTTGTTCTGCTGAACACAAAGGAAGATATTTTGAGAAATGTTTGTAACCAAACTGTTCATGGACCCCATTGACTTCCAAAGTAGGAAAAAAGAATACTAGTAAATGGGGTCCACAAATGGTTTGGTTACAAACATTTCTCAAAATATCTTCCTTTGTGTTCAGCAGAACAACGAATTTTATACAGGTTTGTAACAACATGAGGGTGAGTAAATGATGACAGAATTTTTGGGTGAACTATCCCTTAAGCAGTGCTAAGGAGCTAAACCACTGGTCTCAAACTCAGTACCTGGAGGGCCACAGCTCTACAGTTTTGCTCCAACTCTCATCAAACATACCTGATGCAATTAATCAAAGTCTTTTTCTTAATTGTTACCACTAACTATATTGTATAACATTAAATACCTGTGTCCATCTTTTTTCTCCGCTTTCTTTTTGCAACCATGTTGACAGCTGATTTGCTGTAAAGAAAGTAAAAAGTTTTTAGCATTAGTTCAAGTGTATGTCAAAGAACAGTTTTCACTGAGCCCAAGTTCAAATTTTTATTCTAATGGTTTTACCCAAAGTCCCTTTATGACAAGTCATGTCACTTTGATCATCAGTTCGGTCATTTCTAAAATGCCTCTCGGGCATGCAAGTGCAGCTCCTATCTCTTTAAATGGGAAAACTTTCAAATTTCATATTTGAAATCACTTATAAATCTGACAACAACTTTATAGTTTTATAACCTTTGTTTCTCGTGTTTAAAGGGAGTTAAAAATGCTTACTTTTCATTCTAGACAGTATACTACGCAAGGGGTTTTCAAACCTGTCCTAGAGGACCACTAATACTGCACATTTTGTATGTCTCCCGTTTGTGACACACCTCATTCAGATACATTACACACCCAGTTCAGGTGTTGCAGTCTCTACTAACAAGCTGAAGATTTGAATCAGGTGTGTCTGATGAGGAAGACACGCAAAATGTGCAGGACTACAGTAGGTGTCATCTAGAACAGGTTTAAAAACCCCTGTACTATACTGTCTGTTTCTATAGACGCACGTATGGTGAGACAATTACGCTTCTGGTTTCAGTTTTTTAATGGTCTGACTAGTTGCTAAACTGAACTCTTGAACAAATACCTCTTTGATAATAACAAATGTTTTGGTTTCCTACGTAATCTAAGTGTTGTTTATTTTGCTTGTTATATAAATAAACTACTTTAAAAGGCCTTTGTTGTTATTTTTTCTTAGCGGAGTTTACCGGAAGTTACGTGTTGACCACGAAAGCTGCTTGTTTATGTTGTTACTGCTGAAACAGTCTATAGCAACAACAGCTTCTAACAACATCTGAAATTACATGATTACTTTTCTAATCAACAACTAGCATATTCAGAAAGCAGGTATAATTTGCCATATTGTGCATTACACTTTCATCTATTCTTAAGTAAATGGAGTGCAATGTTTTCCTATATCTATGTCTTTGCTTCACCTCTTCTTATACTCACCAATCTGCTTCCAATATGACTTCCTCATTTATATGTGCACCTGTTTCTATATTATTCTCTCTTCTCCCCATTTCTCTCCTTTCCTCCATCTCAAGTGCTCTAATCTTTCTTTTCACCCTTTTTTCCTGTTCAGCGTTTTTTCTCTCAATCCCTGGTTCTCTCTCCCCACTCTGTTGTTCTTCAATCTGCTCTTCCTCCTCCAATATTTCCACATCTACTTTGTTCTCAAACAGAATGTCCTCTTCATCCTCTACAGTCCCTTTCAAGTCCTGACTTTCTGCCTCATCGCCCGTGACCTCTTGGTTTTTTGGTTCTCCCTCTTGAGTATCTGATTCTCCCTTGCCACTTTCTATCTGTTGTTCTTCCATCTGCTCTTCATCCTCCAATATTTCCACTTCTATATTGTTCTTCAATATAATGTCCTCTTCATCCTCTATGGTCTTGTTCAAGTCCTGACCTTCTGCCTTATCACCTTCTGTGACCTCAAGCTCTTTTTCTGGACTAAAACCTTAAAAAAAACATTTTTGAAAAAAGCAGCATTAAATTCATATTACAGGGTTAGTTCACCCCAAAATTATAGTTTTATCATAAATCCTTTACCCTGTCGTTCTAAACCACCAAGTCCTTCGATTGTCTTCAAAACACATTTTTAGATATTTTTGATGAAAACTGGGAGGCTTGTGTCTGTATCATAGGCTGCAGTTTGATTTTCACAATCAAGCCAAGAAAAGAATCAAAGGCATCGCTAGAAAGGTCCATCAGTAGTTCAATAATACTATTATGAAGCAATTAGAAAACACTTTTATGTGCAAAGAAAAGCATGCTGCTGATGTGACCTGTGTACGTTGGCAACTAAGTTAGCAGGTGACGTCGTGAACGCGCACTGAACAACCAAGCAGGAGAACAAATTGTCGAATTTGTTTTGTTTTCTTGCACAAACAAGAAAACTTCATAATATTATTATTGAACGACTGATGGAACAAGGACCTTTTTGGCAATGTCTTTCATTCTTTTCTGGGCTTGATTGTGAAAATGAAACTGCAGTCTATGGGACAGTCACAAGTTTTCATCAAAATATCTAAAAATGTGTTTGGAAGACAATCGAAGGACTTGGTTGTTTAGAACGACACATGGGTAATTGATTTATGATAAAATTGTAAGTTTGGGGTAAACTAACCCTTTAAAATACATAAAAAACAACAAAAAAGTGCAGTTTAACAGAAATAGATACAGAGCTTACTGTAATCATTAAAATATTAGAAAAACTTGTGCCAGTGCTTGCCAATAGGTTTTACCCTGTAAAATATGCTCAAATAGTATGAGCATTTTTTCAATCACTCCATGGCCCTCAGGTGGGAACTCAAATGGGCATTGGACCTCTGCTGTCCATTTTTGGGCCTTGGATGATTTTCCCAGTAAAAGAACTGGAAGGTAACCAAGGGCTTTAAGCTTTTCCATCTAAAATTTAAGAATGTCAAACAGTAAACATGTTATTAAATGGTTCATATTAATTGTGAAAGTAACCGCTAAAAAATCTGCTAAGCCCCATGTCACTTTACGCCAACATGCTTTTTCTTGGTTAAACACAAAAACAGAGAAATTTAAAAATGTCCAGACTTTTATTTTCCATACAACCTTCAACAATATTTACAAATAAAACCTGAATTCTTGTCAACCATACATCCATAAATACAAGCAGACTTATTTCAAAATAGATAAATCATGGCTTCTGCCGAAGATAAATTTAGGCAGCTTGGTTATGCAAGTTTAACTGATATTTACTTGCCAAACTTAAACTTAAATAACATATTCCAAAACTGCAATAAAATCTGACATGATCTGGGTCATATGATTTGTGTCATAAGTGCAAACTAAGTTCAAAACTGTATATTTTGTTTTGACTTAGTTAAAGCGCATGTGCAGTAGTTTCTACTTTCTATAGCAACTACAGCTCTCAATTGCAGCTGCAGTGATATATGATTTTACCAACTGCTAATGATCTCTGCCCATTTAAATCTGGCACATCAATGGCAATAATATGAATTGGTTTTATCTGTACATGTATGGAAAACATCTTTAAAGGATCACGCCCATATTTTGGGATTTTAGCTTGTTCACCGTGTCCCACAGAGTTGGATAGGTCCATACACACCTTTTTCATCCCCGTGCGTCCTGTAACTCTGTCTGACGCATCCACCGCTAGTTTAGCTTAGCACAAAGACTGGAAGTAAATGGCTCCAGCTAGCATACTGCTCCCAATAAGTGACAAAATAACACAAACATTTTCCTATAAATATGTTGTGATTTGTATAGTCACACTGTGTCCAAATAACAAGGTCATATGAGACACGGCCATCTTTTAAAGGTGCAGTGTGTAATTTTTAGGAGAATCTCTTGAGAGAAATGCAAAATAATATACAAAACTATATTATCAGTGGTCTATAAAGACCTTTAATAATAAACTGTATTGTTTTTGTTACCTTAGAATAAGACGTTTTTACCTACATACACTGAGGGTCCTCTTACATGGAAGTCGCCATTTTGTGCCACCATGTGTCTACAGAAGCTCTTAATGGGCAAACTTTTTTACTAAGTTGTTTTAAATGATGACATGTTTGTCCTTTGGCAGCTACCGTAGCTTCTCTATGCATTTCAAAGCAAGGGGTGAGCTGTGAATTGAGCTCTTGGTTGCAATTTGCAACCTTACCGCTAGATGCCGCTAAAATTTACACACTGCACCTTTAACAGTATACATACAGGAAACTATATTCTCAGAAGGCGAAGGACTGCTACGAGGGCGGCAGCACCCGAGAAGCCCTCTGGTGAGGAGCAGAGAGTTCGGTCAAAGTTGTGCAAATCACTCCGCCCAAGTAGCAGTGCTTCATCTTCTGAGAATATAGTTCCCAGTATGTATACTGTTAAAAGATGGCTGTGTCTCATATCACCTTGTTATTTGTACACAGTGTGACTATACAAATCACAACATATTTATAGGAAAATGTTTGCATTATTTTGTCACTTATTGGGAGCAGTATGCTAGCTGGAGCCATTTACTTCCAGTCTTTTTGCTAAGCTAAGCTAGCGGTGGCTGCGTCAGACAGAGTTACAGGACGCACGGAGAGGAAAAAGGTATGTATCGACTTATCTTACTCTGGGGAATACGGTGAATAAGCTAAAATCCAAAATATGGCGTGTGCCTTTAAATAATATAGCCACTTGTATAAATGATTTTGGTTAACAACAAAGTGTGAGGTACTAAAATTAGGGTGTTGAAATTTACTTACCATGACAGCTAAATTGTCAAGGACATTGGACTGATTCCGAGACTTAATAGTTGTTTTTGCCCACTGACTGGCTTGGGCTCGAAACTTTGCCAACCGCACGGATTGTCTGTTTTTAAAATCAAGCAGTTTTCCACACTACAGAAAGAGAAACAGAAATACATTGTGTATCAAAAGAAGCAATACAATGTAAAGAAAATGTGTGAATTACACACAATCACCTTGACACAGCGCCGGTTTCTGCAATTCATTTTGTTCTGGCAGTGGGGACATTGCCGAATAGTTGAACCTGGCATTTTGACTACAAGAAAAAGAACACAAAATGACTAAACTTGATATCATAACAGAAAAACTTACAAGCCACTTAAAACTACTTTGTTATCATCAAGACGATTTAAAGGTTGGCCAGTATAAACACAGTTTTAGTACGTGATGATGATTGTGTCAATAAAAATCCAAACATCTGTGATCTACACGTAATGCCTTGCACGGACATAAGTGGGATTAATTAAAACGTAATCAAACATATGATGTATCAATAAAAAGTAATCCTTACGCACAGCTGACCTTTAAACAAATTTTTACCCAAACAGTTTTTTTTTTTAAATATTTTTTTTAAGACTAAATCGCCTGACAACTGTAAGCATACTTGCGCATGCTCACTTCAGCCAATAACGTGTGATGCAAACAACATTAACGCACAAGGGCGGACGTTATTAGTATTGCATTTACAATAATTTGTATGAACAAGAACTAATTTTGCGAAATACTTAACATTACTTTTGTATCCTATCCTGATAATATGATTGGCAGCTTCTTCAACCACGCACGTGCTCTCCAGGTTGTACTGAACTACCGTGTACCGTCCAATAAGGGGGCGGGACAATGATAAGGACGCGAAAGATGTTTTAACATTTGATTGGTTTCCAAGCGGGAGTGGGCGGTTCCTGAAGCAGCGAAGTACTAAAATGATGTATTTATTATTATTAATAAAGTTTATACTTTAAATATTCCAAAAGCAATCACAACAGTGAAGCAGCACGGAGATATTTAAATATTTTTATTAATATATTATATAGAACACAAGCCAAAAAGCAGTAAACAAATTAAACAAACCAGACAGCTTTCATATTTAACTACAAGCAGCACAGCTGTTTAAACTTTGAATTAATAAAGCGTCTGGAAGCTTTTGTTTCCGCGTCTGAAACGGATTGTTTAGAATTAAACTGTAAAAACAATCGTCCGATACAGCTCAGTGTATAATGTTAGATGTTTCAAGATTCGTCACAGTATGTAATGTACAACAGCTAGTTGTAATAAAAGGGATCTAAACGTAGCATATTCTGTTTCGGCATAATCGTAAATCTTCGTAAGATTGAATGGGCGGGACAATGATGATGATGACGTTGTGAACAATTTACAGTTCTGCGTGCAATTCATACGCATTCTACATCAATGGAAGTTAACGGGAGGGGTTTTGCGTACAATATGCACGCAAAATGTGACTTTGGCGTGTAAATACTACGCCAAACGAAAATGCAAACTCGTTGTATAGATACGCAGAAGCAGGAGACTGGGTTGCCACAGCAGAGCTGGTCTGCTTCAAATGAAGCGTATGAAAACTCCAAGAAGCTGCGTTGCAGTGCAACGCCGTTGATATATCCAGACTGGAAGATATATAGAATGAAATAGTAATTGTGATATTGTCTGCTTATGGAGTTTTGTATAAAAGGATAACATTTAGACTTACTCTTCCTCCACACTTCGTGCAATGCTCCAGCAGCTTTGCGAAGGCTTGTCTGGAGAATCTTGGAGAGATGACCTTGAGTTCTTGAAAGGAGATCAGGAGGTCCAGTATGTAAAGTGTGGTGGTGATTATTGAAGCTGGTCAATATCCACTCCTCAGAAGGTCTTTCAGGTCTGGGGTCCTTTGCTGTTTGCATGTTTAACAGACATATAGTTCCTGATGCAAGTCAAAACGCCCTTGGAAAAAAAAACATTTACCACATACTATATTTTATAACAGTTAATTCATTCTGCACATTGTGAATGTTTAACAGACATCTTATAAGTTTATATAATCCCAGTATAGCACTCCTTCTGCCTAACTCCTCGAGTAGTATCATTTGCTAATTCACCAAATTGCTTTGCAACAGATTGTGATGTGCTATACAATGCACTTTGACTCTACTGCAATTGTAAGCACAATGCCACAATATTGAAAACATCAAAACATAGTGTGAAAAACATCAAATCTAAAATGGAAATCTAAACTGTGAATTGGTTTTACCATTGATGGTAATTAAAATGACTGGTTTGCCTGAAAGCATTATTACGTTTGTGCGTTTACAACAGCGGTCTGGCATCTTGCCCACTGCCAAAAAGAAAGAAAATTACTAGTTTAGATTACCTGTTACTGGCTGCAGACACATATAAACATCAAAATTAGGGCTTTTGTGAGAACATACCTTGGTTTTTGGTTGGACGGATGCCTTTAAAAAACCTATTAATTACACATTCCCTATTGTGGAGTGGCTGTTTTTTGTGACGTAATACATCAGGGTCCCCCCACAGAACCACTCTCTGGAAGAAAAAGAAATTAACATTATTTTAGATGAATAACTCATAAAAAAATAATACACTAAACCAAACTACTCAAGATTTAGTTGGATTCTAGGTTTGATTTTTTTGTATAGGATTGCATAGTGGCTCAATGTTTATTTAGCACTATCACCTCACAGCAAGAAGGTCCTAGATTTACTTTACTCTTAAATGTGTTTTTATCTGGTTATCCAAGTTTCTCAAATCCCAAAAACATGCATCTTAAACCATAAAGCAGGGCACTGTGCATTAATTCTTAGCAAGCATTGACTATTGACTAAATAATATTAAGCTCAAATTAATCAATGCGATTTACCAAATTCCTCATGAGGATTTAGTTTTGCTGAGGGTACAGTTAGGTGAAATCTCCACACTGGATGACAGGAAGCACTCAACCCTGTAAAATTCACTGCAACAGTACACAGAACAGGTTAGGCTATCACTACATACATGATCTTTTTCAACTTATATACAGAACTGTTTATGAAATCAGATGTATTTCTGTTAAGCATTTGGTAAAGACATTACCAAGTACTTGACATGATAGTATACTTAAGTGTTATACTCTATTTTTTATGTGTTTTGTCATATTGAAATGATTTAAACTGTTGATACTCAAATACAATTACAATGTTATTCCGTAATTTGATTTGGTCCACAATTTACATTTCAATTCCTACAAATCTGAAAAAATTTAGATATACCCTGTAGCTGAGGCTTGGCGTCACCCTCCTTGCCCCAGCCAACAAAGATCCTGTTAGAGGTCTGTGAAGGGTCTCTTCTAGGGCATAAACGTTTCGTCTCCACAGCTGATCTCCGTGTGTTAAAGTGAATATTTCTTGTAAGACTAATAAAGGTACAGGAGGTGAAAGACATGCAACAACTAAAAGGAAACACAGCATAGTGTAAGTATTGAATAACTTAAATGAGCCTTGGCATAGATTCTCCAAGTCTCTGAAACTCAGAGGATGAAACCTCTCTTTTCCAAAATATATTACCTTATTAAAACATGCCACAGAGCATTATAGGATGTTACTTGCTAAATAAGTTGCTATTACAATATACCGTATGAAATCTTCAACACTCATCTCTTTTCCATATTTATCATTTTTATTTTAAGTTGTCCCACATCCATTATGTTTAAGTATAAACTAACAGGTAAATAAAAACTCTAACCTTGGCTTCAGCTAGAATGTGGTCATGGTTCAGCTCAAGAGCCATGAGCCTCCCCACTTGGTAGTGGGGATCCTGTTTGTCAGGGGTATATCTGGTGGCCATTGCAAAGCAGACAAAGACAGAAGGACAAACACACAGCTGGACAGACAGGTACAACAGATGCAGTATGTAGAGATAGGTTGCAAGAAATAGACAGAAAATGATAAAGAAAGAGAGGATGGATTGGTCTTAAAATTGCATTTGGGTTTATAAAATAAGCAACGTTAAATCTAAGTTGTAACAGGTGATTCGATTGACAGGATCTGCAGGGAGAACAGAAAATGTTTATTATGTAATGTAAATTAGCTCTAATATAAGGCTTAAATAGTGTACCCCAATAGTGGGGATTCCTATTTTCTTACAAATATTATAAGACAAATATTAAAACTTTAGACTATATTAAGCTCACACAATAAAGCAATGACCACGTTAAGTAACCCTAATGTTGATAACCCTGCTGAAAAAAACAGCATCAAACCAGCATGGGAATTATGCTGGTCTATGCTGGTTTAGCTGGTGGTCACCAGCATACCAGCACCAAAACACAACATATGCTGATATGACCAGCATGGGATGCTGGTGCTAATGCTGGTTTGATGCTGGTTTAGCTGGTGCTAATGCTGGTTTAGCTGGTGTTCACTAGCAAATCAGCACCAAAACACAACACAACTATGCTGGACTTGCTGTTTTTTTCAGCAGGGAACTTAAACTAGGTTAACGTTAGCTTCTTAATGGGACTTTACTTCTCTAACACGAAACGTTAGACTTCCCTTGCGAAAATTAAACATTGTTTTACTACAGTTAAGAAATAACCATGGATTTGAAAAAAAGGTAAACCATGTTTGGTTTAGTAAAACCATTTTGCAAATAATCGATACACACAAACCGTGGTTACTACACTTTTACCACAAAAACATGGTTAATTTTCGTACGGGTTGGCAATGTCAGCCTAATGCCAAAAGAAATGCGTCAATTATAACATTTAAACAAATAGTGAACTTTAAACTTACCTGGACAGTGATTTACGCGTAATGAGAGAATCCCAGTCAATTACGAGTACCGAAGAAGAAATCACCCAATAGCAAAGAGGACTGGCTCAGATTCCATAGCAACGGAGGCAGAGAGGATTCTGGGAAATGCAGGCGTCCGAAACGGACTTTTTTTTTACAATCAAAGTAGAAACAATCAAATTTGATGGCCATAACATCGTATTGTTGAACTATCAAGCACACGTTAGTGTTCATGTGTTGAGAAAATATTGTAATCTGCAGCGGGCCCACATGTAGTTTTAGCTGGTGCCTTCACCATAGTAGATGTCGATAAGGCTCATGGGTACTGTAGTATTTAATCTTGTATTTGACACACGAAACCGATCGAAAAAAATCAATATTTCTCAGAAAAAACGGCAACATTTGGAAACGATTGCAGTAGCAAAACTCTGCAGTCTTGTATATTAACAATTATGTACTGCTGACGATGGTTTACAATGGCGATCATCATGCAGAATATTAAACAAATAAAAAAAGGATAAACGTCTCCTGATTAAATGTTGAGTAAAGTAGCGCTTAAAGTGTAATAAATTAATGACAAATAAAGTAAAACAATACAGCTCCCGGGTATACCGTATACTATTGCAATACATTAGATTAAATTCGTGCTGGAAAACACGAAAAAATAATCCCAGCCAACATTGCAAGGTGGGGCCCATGTGGGCCCCATATGGGCTTCCTATGTGGGCCCTATATGGGTTTGTCCATGGGTTCCACTATGGCCCCACGTGGGTGCACACATGAATTTGATATAGAAACTGAGTGGGGCTTATGTGGGGCCCAGCTGGGCAACACACATGGGGCCCATGTGGGCCCTATATGGGCCCCATATGGGCTTCCAATGTGAGCTGTACATGGGTTTGTCCATGGGTTCCACTGTGGCCCCACCTGGGTTGCCCACATGAATTTGATATAGAAACTGAGTGGGGCCTATGTGGGGCCCACGTGGGCAACACACATAGGGCCCATATTGCACCCAAGTAATGAAGCCCACGTTACATATCAGGGCCCAGAATGGATTTTTAATGGGTACTGGACTGGTCCCTTATTATGAAATAATTATACTTTTAATGCTTAATTGTAATTTACTTAAATGATATATTTGTTTTAAATTGAAAACCGATAAAAGCAAATAATTTCAGTTCGGTAAATATCAGATTTCAGCATAAATATTCAACAGTTCATTCATCTGTAACATCACAAAACATGAAGGAGGTGCAATATGAGAAATCAAATTAAAAAACTGTAAAGGTTCAATATATCAAAATACTTTATTGTCAATTTATAACAATACAATGCTAAAATAATCATGAACATTTAAAAACTGCTAAGGCAGGTAATGACTAACAATTTAACATAACACTTAAAATAAGCATTGAAAGAAGTCAAACTCTTAAAATACTTCGAACTCAAAAACAACACAAACATTGCTCACTCTTCTGGAGATGGTCTTCTGATCTTCAATTAATCTTTGCTCAAACGTTTTATGAAGAACTTCCAAAGCATCCACAGCCAAACTCATTAAATGTCCTTGCACGTTTGCTTTGATTCATCCCTGTGCAGTCCGTGAACTTGTACCGTAGTATTACATTTTCTAAAAACACAACTCAGGATAAATTGCAAGTGTAACAGTTGTGAGAGACTCCTGCTGCTCCGATAGAAACCGTATCCTTGCGCCTGAGCGGAAATTCTTGTAGTTTAAATGTTTATCATCTTTATAGTTGTAATTTTAAAAGTCTGCCTATTTTAGCAAAGATTATTTAAAATATGATATTATATTATGTGATGGAAATCACAATTAAAAACATTTGAAGCAGGACTACTTTGTCAAGTGTAATGTGTCGTTGCAGTGAGCAGATCGTAATGAGGTCTACTTATATGAAACAACTGACTCCTCTAATCAGACTCCTTTCAGAATGTTTGAAACATTTCTTTAATTAACACACTTATAAAACTGATGAACTTTCTGACATTTCTTATTTTCACTCATGCTCAGCTGTGCAAATTAAAATTAATAATTGGCAGGTAAACATTACAAATATCACAAATAAATGCATAACAATAATGGATTTTTATTTAAAATGTTTTATACTGATCATATGCTATCTGTGATATTATTTGCTCTTTGTATAAAAGTGACTATAAACCAAAAGTAATAATTTTAAGAGTTTAAATGTATATAAAATGTATTTTAAGCATAAAATGTTTTGCCCACATAGGTGCCATGAGGGCCCCACATTATTATCCCACATGGGCAAACCTATATGGGGCCCACGTAGGGAAACCCACATGGGACCCACATAGTCAACCCACAAGGGACCCATATATATTGCCCATGTTAGCCCATGGCCACATGAAACCCATGATGCCCATATGGGACCCAAGTGGGGCCCACATATCAATGTTAGTTAACTGTAAAAAATACTGCATGGTTATATAATATGGTTTATACTGTTGAAATCATGTCTGGTTTTTTATTTGCTATTTGTTTAAAAGTGACAATCAACCAAAAGTTATTATTTTAAGATTGTAAATGTGTAAAGATATATTTCAAGCATAAAAATGTTTTGCCCACATAGGTGCCATGAGGGGCCCACATTATTATCCCACATGGGCAAACCCATATGTGGCCCACCTAGGAAACCGACATGGGACACACATATATTGCCCATGTGAAGCCCATGCCCACATGTAACCCATGCTGCCCAGATGGGACCCACGTGGGGCCCACATGTCAATGTTGGCTGGGATAGGACAAAAAAACGTGGTGCAGGCACGAAAAATACTTCCTATTGAAATACATTAGATTGAAAGTCGTTCTGACTAGCACGAAAAAAAGGGGGAAATCGTGTCCTTGAACACGAATCAATAGATTAAATTACGTGACTATGTCACGAACTGCCGTGAGACTGGGTTGAAATAGAACGTTATTTTTAGGTTATTTTAACGTTTTCCTAACGTTAAACTTTCCTGGCTAACCAAAAACAAACCTTGGAAAATAACGTTATGGGAACCAAAAACTAACGTTAGGGGAACGTTTTGAGAACCAATAACTAACGTTAGGGGAACGTTTTGGGAACCAAAAATTGTTAGCTGGGATTCTGTAATAGCTTTTGTCTTAAATGAGGTCCTAACTGAAATTACCAGGGTTACCAAACAGTTAAGATAAGATTTAAAAGGTAGGACTTTTCCGTAATATGCCCCCAGATGAAGATGAAGATGAAAGTCATTGTTGTTCTTTTGGTTTGTGTGATGATGAAGATTCTGTTCTGTTCTGATCTCAGTCATGAAGTGTTAAACTCATAGCACTATAAACACTCACACATCACTGAAGCATGACAACACAATGCAAAGAAGTGGGCAGGATTTCAAGCAACTTGTGCTAGTAAACTATTATACAGCCAATAATAAATATAATGTAGTAAACAGAGTAAAATTCATTGAACAGATCACAATTTGCAATGTCCTTTGCCTGTGATCCGCCACAACACACAGATTTATGTTAAACGTGGAAAAAGTCAGATTTTCATGATATGTCCGCTTTAAATAACATACAAAATGCAACAATAAATGTAGCTACACACTCATCGACGCAAGGAAAAATATCCCAGGGGCT
Source organism: Misgurnus anguillicaudatus (assembly GCF_027580225.2). Taxonomy (NCBI): domain Eukaryota; kingdom Metazoa; phylum Chordata; class Actinopteri; order Cypriniformes; family Cobitidae; genus Misgurnus; species Misgurnus anguillicaudatus. The sequence goes on along the minus strand of NC_073342.2, from coordinate 7,780,013 downwards.
GTTACACTTGGTATTAAGATGTGTTTTCGTCGATCGGATCACAAGTGGACGAGAGAGACACGTTTACACTTGGTATTTAAATCCGTCTCTTTTGTCCACTTTCGACCGCTTCTCTCCAGATTACTGAGGGGAACTTTAACATGCTTGTTAAATGAAACTGAAAGACGTGCAGATCAGTCGTGTTAGTTTTATCAATGAAAGGCTAAAAATAGCGCTGTACACTGTGTGTTCGTGCTAGAGGTCAGAAAAGATGTAAAACATTTATCTCAGTACCTCAGATTACATAAATGGGCGGAGAGACGGCATGTGACTGTTCAAACACATTAAACCAAATGCTCATTTACACTAACAAGTGTTATGCATAACCATGCTTAGCATTACATTCGCAAGTCATAAACATATTACATCAATTTACAATTAACTAAGAATAATTGCCAGCGTGAGTGTAGTCTAAAAGTGGGAAAGGCGGAGCTTGAATTTCAGGAATGTCCCTCATCGGCTAATGTATTTCAAAGATGGAGGCACAACATGGATTCAGCCAGTCGAGCGACTCGCCCGTATGTATTTTAAATAGCAGATTCTACACTTACAATAATACTTTGATTAGTTGGTGGTAGTTATTACACATGAATGAGCACATACTCTTGAAAGAACACATGGCTTTTTGCTAAGAAATAACTCAAAAAACTACACAGTGGAGCTTTAATTGAATGAGCCAAAACGGATGAATTTATGATTAAATCTTCTTTTCTTTAGGGTCAGAAAATACAAAATTGCACCCTGCTTCAATGGCCAACTTTTCTTCTTTTTGCCATTTTCTGGCTGACTGGCCACCAGGGGTGGAAAGAGTACTGACAAATCATACTTAAGTTCAAGTACTGTTAGTTCCCAAAAAATGTAGTGTGAGTACTGTGTAGTGTGAACAGTTTGTGAACCCTCAAAACAGTTTTCTCTGTCCCAAAATCCAAACATCGTCCGTTTCTCAAACAGAAGGCTGCATCCTCTGGAGGTCGCATATGCAGGCTGCATACTTCACCAAGCCTGGTTTATTTCAGTTAACTGGGCAATGCATTCGGAGGTCATACGCATATTACAACAATTTACTAATAATTAGGTATAATAGTAAACTTTATAGTTGATAATTTTCTGAAATAAGACAGTCTTTATGACGTATGCAGCCTGCAAATGCGAGGATGCAGCTCTCAGTTTGAGAAACGAGAAATCCTGGCCGTCATGAGCAACAGAACAGGTGTGGGAATGCTGTGAATAGGTATGATGATAAAATTTTCAAACCCCAAAGCTTTAAATTTGACTAGACAAAGCAGACATTTCCTTTTACAAAGATGGATTGCAAAAATCCATTGAGGATTGAGAAAGTTATGATAATTTTAATATTAGAAATGAAAAGGAAAATTTATATATAGATGCCAATGGAAGCTATTTATTCACATGTTTTTTCTTGTAACTTTCTCATTTCATCAGATATTTACAATGAAATTTTAACAGACAGTACAATTTTAATAGTTCTTTCAAATGAAATCATGAAAATTTACTGTTTTTATCAGTATGGACATCAGACCGAAAACAATTAAAAATAACTAATTAATAAGCGTTCTTTCATATTCATAAAAAATTCCCACAATACAAGCAAAGACAACTTTATGAATTCCTATTTATACACCATTAAAATGCAAATATACATTCATACTTATTTTTTCATAACAATAAACGATTGGTATGACAAATATACTGGAGTTGATAACAGGATATTGTACAACCAAGTCATCCAAGATGATATCTGCTGCTATCGCATAGATGGACACATCAGTGTCATGCACATCAAATTCATACCCCTCTCCACTCATGGCCCAACAGTCTATTACTTTTTTTTTATCATGGAAAGTTTGAGTTTTCCCATTAACAAATTAGCCTGCCGGCACCCAAATCCCACCCATAAAATATAAATGCCCCACCCCTCTACCACACAACAACTCCTTGATCAAGCTCATTTTTTTTTCTTTTGGGAGTTCTAGAAATGCTTCCTCGATCTTGTCTACACTTAATTCTTCAAAGTTTTTCTCTAACACTTTCCATTCTTGTTCACTTCTCTTCCTTTCTTTTGTGGCTTGACGTTCATTCAATTCCTCTTGTAGCTCTTCTTGCTTCTTCCTCCTCTTTCTTCTTTGTATGACCCCCAGCTTCACTGCTTTCCTGATGACTAGCTCTTGTTTTTCCTTGTCTAAACTGTCCAAATAGTCCACAGTGTTGTTTTGCCGTTCTCACATTTTACAGGACAAGTAGCAGATGGTGGCATTTGAAGTTTCTTCTTCAGTGCACTAAACATCCCATCAGCTCTTCACCATCCATGTTATGTGATCTTGCCGAGGCTGTCTCTTGTTTTACTTTCTCCGTCACTCTCCATATATCAACAAAGTATTGTTGATACTGTCTTTTAAGTACTTAAATTATTGCTCTCAGACAGCTTTCCATCATTTGTGTGAACATGACTGTGTCTTTTGGTGGTTGATGCAATTTCTCAAGGATTTTGTCTGAAGCATTCAACTGATTTCCAAAGAGGTCTGTTGTGCAAGTCAGGAATTCAGCAGGTGAGCGTAGTTGATCTTTCAGGTTCTGCACAGTGTCTTTGATCATTTCAATACATTTAATGTACTCAGTTTGGTCATCTGCACCAGTGTAGAATTTGGTCATCCAGGGTCCAGTCAGAAATGTACCAAGCAAACCCAGAACTTGCATTTCAACTTGTCCAGCTGTAGAGTTGAAGTCTTCAAGTATGCTAGCATGCAGGCCTCCACATGATGTTCCTCCACAGAGATATGACTTTAGTGTGACATGATGACTTGACAATATTCCACTTATATGGAAAAGATTGTGCAGTCTATTACCTCTGTAGCATGCGATGAGGCCGAGAGGGAGATTGTCGTGATCCAGAAAGACCTTAAAGCCACGAGGGTCACCCTTGCCATCCATGTACCTTATCTTATTTATTTGAACCACAATGTTGGCCCAAATGCAGTCTTCTCCTTAATTTTCCCAGTAATTCCCATTGATTTCTCAATCTCTTTCAGAGCACTCTTTGTCTTTGAAGTGATTGTTTCCAGAGGATGAAGGTTGCAATTCAGCTCATTCAGGGCCTTGTTCCAAGATGCACAGACTAAACAAATGGCTGCATGATTGGCAGCACAGCGGTCAGTGAGCGTGTTTGATATCTTGTTTTATGTGTTTTTTATTTGTTTTTCTGTTTTGTTATAATAAAGTTGTCATTGTTTTTCCAATCTGTCTGCGCTTGGGTTCGTTCTCAGTCACTCCTAGACAGTTACAGTCCCAGTCTGTCTGTCTGTCTGCCTGCATGTTTCTTTGTTTATTATCTATTTGGACTTCTTTTCTCATCATTCTCTTCACTCCCTCACCTGTACTGTGTTTGTGTTTGTCATCACCTCCCATCATTCATCATTATCTTGTCTATATATACTCTGTCTGTTCTCCACATTGTTGTCCGTTGTCAAATGTTACGTGTGTGTTTGGATTTACTGTTTATTGGTTTATAATTAAAGTTTATTTGTTGATTATATTCATCCGTCGTTGTTTCCTTCATCCTCCAACGCATCAAGTGACAATAAGATCAAATTGAAAATAAGTCATATAAACTTGCACCTGGCATGAACGCCCTGCTTCAATTGACAACGTTTCCAACTTTTTACAATTTTCAAATACTCAAAGACTCTCAAAGACTGTTTTCATAAATATGGGCGTTGCGGTGGATTTTTGCTTGACAATGTAAATGTGATTTTCACTTCTCACTCCCAGTCTCACTGTTTGATTGTTAAATCATCTGAACTGAAACAAACCAGTTTCACTTCTCATAAATGAAGGCATTAGTCAGTTATGAAGTTATTTGCATACCATTTTATAATTCTCATAAACATTGAATCGTTTCCTAATGGATTGTGCTGGACAATTCATAAAGTATGAAGTTTTGTTCTCGTCATTGGTATGAACACTGAACTCATTGAAGAAATGTTGTCATTGCAAACATCACCTGTTGGGTCATAATTATTCAAAGACCATCAGATCTGCTGTCGTGCTGTTTTCTACTGAATTACAAGAACAAAAGAAAAATAATTTGCTCTCTTATATTCTCATTTGATGTCAAGGAGTCTGTGTATGTTGTGCTCTTAACAGCTTCATTATTTAATGAGGGGTTTAAAGCAAATAAAGAATAAATGAGTTTGATATTAAACCTAAAATCTGATCATATGGTTAAATAATTTTAAACTCGTGCACTCCCAGTGGCATCAAAAGCAGTTTGGATGAATGATTATTAAAATTGTCTGCATTTATCATCATAAGTACTGATGAACTTTGTGTGTCTCCTCTGATCAGTGTTGTGTGTTATTGTGTTGTATGATCATCTGAAGCTGTCTTTGATCAGTGAGCACAGGAAAGCAGATGGCACAGGACAGGAAATGGGGGTTGTGACCGAGTAAATAAATTCCTACATTTTTAATCTTACACATGAAGTATAATCGCATTATTTCCAAAAATCCACTTATAATCACATTATGAGAGTTCAAGCAAATGTGGTCAATGATACTTACTGACGATACTCTATATGAGTGATTATCATCAATTAAAATATTGTGAATTAAACTGTAGTACAATAATAATAAAATTAATCCATGTTGAAGCTGTTTTAACACAGCAGAAATTGATAGATATACAATAAATGAATGAAACGATTTATAACTATAAAAATGATTGTTATTTTATACTTATTAATGTATAATTATCTATAATGTTGTTATTTAAATACTATAGTACAAATAAATCATCTGTAAGTATAATAAACTATCAGCATCATCATCATCTGCAGTATCTGTCAGGTGTATGAGTTCAGTCACTGTGCAGTCTGACTGAAAGAGGTTTTTGTATCACTCTTTATCACTGTGTCTACACTGCTGTGCTACTACAGTGATAACTCTGACAGTAATAATCTCCTGAATCTTCAGTCTGAACTCCACTGATGGTCAAAGTGAAATCTGTGTTTGATCCGCTGCCACTGAATCTTGATGGAGTTCCTGAGTGAAGTCTTGTTGCTCTATATATGAGGAGTTTAGGAGCTTCTCCAGGTTTCTGTAAGTACCAGTGTAAGTAATTACTATTATACACTGCACTGCTGACTTTACAGTTTATTTGAACTTGTTGTCCTGGTTGAACTGTTATTGATGGACTCTGAGTAAGAGTGTACTGTCCTCTACACACTGAAAGAAACAACAAAAAATGAAATATAAGACAACACTGAAACAAATCAATATTTCACTCTTCAATGAATTAATGATGATGATAAAAATGTTACAACACAAACCTTGAGTAAAGACTGTGAGTGTCCAGATGAAGATGATGATGAAAGTCATTGTTGTTCTTTTGGTTTGTGTGATGATGAAGATTCTGTTCTGTTCTGATCTCAGTCATGAAGTGTTAAACTCACAGCACTATAAACACTCACACATCACTGAAGCATGACAACACAATGCAAACTCACTCTCACTTCATTTACATCATTTACCTGAACAGACTTTTTCTTTTGAACATAGTCAGTGACCTCTTCCTACAGTGAGTATTAAACATGCATTTTAATTCAAACAGTATTTACAAGAAAACTTTGCAGGAAAATATGCACACAGTCCACAGACTCTACACACTGTACAACATATCTTATTCCACATTTTAAACAATGTGATTCGTTTAAATATGTCAGCTGAAACACAATTTTAATACAAATGTTATAATTTAAATTTGAATAACTTAATTAAAGAGGCATTACAAATTAAACTTTGAATAAAAATCTTTGTCAATATATGCTGTTCATTCCATGCTGATTTTAGATGATCTGTCCTGTGTGTGTCTGAGATGTTTGTTTTCAGAGACACAAGCATTCAACTAATGCCACACTTTCAGATCTCACACATCTCTACTGAACTCCTCTATCACAGATCAAACATTTGTAGATTAAAAACAATCAGTCCTATCTCATGCCTACTGAAGATCATACAGGTTATCATAGATGAGTGTTTGGGTAACATCAACAATCACTGGGTTTCAGTATTACTGTTAATGTCACAGATATTTGGATACAGAATCAAATCCTGGATATCCATTCTCTTATCTACATTCACTTATGTAATGTTTTCTTCTGACGTCTGATGTTTGTCCACGAGCTCCACCTTGTGGTTCCAATACAATAACACACAAAATTATTTTCATTGCTCTTCAGTTAAGCAGATCTTTCAAATAACACCTGACTAAAACTGTTTATTTTCATATCTACTGACATCTACTCTTCATCTGTTAAAAATACTTTGCAATTTAACTTTTTTATTTATCACACTCATCTAGTAGAAAATTTGTATATAACATGTGCAATACTGTATGCGTGTTGCATAACTATTATAACCTGTTAAATGGAAGAAAGCATCCAAGTGCAGAGAATTTATAAAAAAGCGTCTCTTTTATCATAAACCCAATTCGAAATATCTGCTGTAGGCTTGTAATTTGACATCAAGCGTAATGCACATATTACATGATGCAGCGAACACATATTTTGAACTGATGAGCCACACAGCTGACGGGTTACATTCATGTTGTGAGGAGCTTCGCATCATGCGCCATCAAAAACAGAAGTCACTGGCCTCTTCTGGTTTTCAGCCAATTCTTAAAGACGGCTACAGAATCATCAGATCTTGTTGCAACTGGCAGATCATTACACAGATATGGAACAGAGAGAATGTACGTGATATAGCAATGCTGACATCGTGTGCACGCGCGTCGAATTTCTGAGGCATAAATTCTGTTTCCGCCTGGATGCATGTAGAGGTAGCTGCAGGCTGGAGCAATGGGCGTGCCATAAGGTCGGAAAGAAATGGGGCGTGCCGTAAGGTCTTTTCAATTGGACGGGAAAAGCTTCCTGATCCGCATAAAAGCGAGCCATAAACTTCATCACTATACAAAATACATTTCTTTCACTGTAAAAATAACAATAATGATATTGAGAATACATTCAAAAGTACATTACCTTCGAAACCTTCTGTATGGCGCGGGTTACATGACGTCATCACCACCATAAAAGGTAGATGGACCAAAATAAATATCTTTTATCTTGGTCCTGAAACATTGTACTTTAAGTCTATGGTGGAGAGGATATTTAAATAAACCGCAGAAATTTGGTAGTCACGTATCTATTAATAGACTTCTGTCAGAACGTCCACTGCAGGAATCGTTCTAAAAATCATGGTTACCATGGGTCTGATGCACATTCCAACTAAAGTTTGATGCCCATTCCGACTAAAACAGTAAATGTTTATAATTTATTTTGAAAGTACTAACAAAATTCTACCTTCTGTTAAAATTTCATGCATATATCTGATAAAATCAGAAAGTTACAAGCAAAAACATGCAGCATTTCGGTCACACATTCCATAGACATCCATATGTAACTTTTTCCTCTGATTTCTAATATTAAAAATATCATAACTTTCTCAACACTCAACATATTACAATCCTGGTATCTTTGTAAATGGGAATGTCTGCTCTGTCTAGTCATGTGATACATTTTGCGTTTTGGGGTTTTTGAAAATTTTGTCATCATACCTGATAGTGATTTTTTCCCACTTTTTGGGATGGCACCACAAGACGTCACTTGTTGGCAGAGCGCAGGGATTTAGATGATATATAAGTCTGTATAAGCAACTGAAGGTAAGGGGGTGCTGTCTAGAGTAAGTAGGGGGAGGCTGCAGACCTGGAGCCGGTAGATCTACGCCCCTGACAGTTTTGTGCCCCTGTTGTTCCTCATGCGTCCAGTAGGGGGAGGCTGTATTACATGAGCCTAGTCATATATCAGAACAGGAGACCGTATGATATAGCAGCAGACCTTGAAGCGATACGAATTGAGGTATGTTAAATAATCTGCTAAAGTTATTGTTGTTGATTGTATTGTAATGATGCAACATTTATTATTTATAAACGATTGATGCAATATCAATTCAAAATTTGTTTCTTTGCATCTCAGTTTGACGTTTCATTCTTTGTTCCTTCCTTGTCAGTAGAAATAATTGATCAAACTGAGGTATTACAGGTCACTAAATTATTAATACATTATACATTACTTGTATGTAATTTTTAATTATACATTATATTATCAATGCAGCCTGTTTATTGTCCACAACAAGAGGTGTCCTATTGGGGGCCAACAAAGTCGATTTTTTTCTTTTTAAAAAGGCATGGGAAAAGGTTTGCCCACTGAGGAGGCAAGATGCCTGACCGAAGGGACATTACGACCTCTTTACATGAGTTTTCCAGGATTAACACATGACTTGCCACAACATGTTGTTGCAGAGAGGAACTGAATGTTGTCCAACCAGGCTCTGGTGGACTTCATTGTGGCAAGAGGAACCGATAACCACATTCAGGTACATGCATCAAGAATGCATTCTTTAACTGCATTCTAAACCAAAAGCTTATCTAGAAAATAAACAACTTACACATACATGGAAATGTTTTTAATGTAATTTTCAATTTTCTCTGCACAATCCATCATCAATGGACAAAAGAAATCAAAGTGGCGTGACACTTTTTCCAATCAAGAAAGTGCCTGCGCCATTGTTCATTGAAGATAAGGAGCAAATTGATGTTATCTACACTCACCTGACTTCAATTCTGGACAGCACACCCACACACACCCACAGTGACCAGATCAGATTCATTATGGATGTCCTTTTTCCAGAGGTGTGTTAGTTGTGCTCTGCATGGTGTCATTCACATTGTTTTTAAAGCGATAGTTCACCCAAAAATGAAAATTCTGTCATCATTTACTCACTCATGTTGTTACAAACTCGTCTTTGTTCTAATGAACACAATTGAAGATATTTTGAGAAATGTTTGTAACCAAACAGTTTGTGGACCCCATTTATTTCCATAGTAGGAAAAAAGAATAGGGGTTCACAAACGGTTTTGTAACAAATTGTGCTTCATAAAATGCTATGTAGGACATGTTTTGTTAGCTGTATGATGACCAATAGGCTTTATGCCCAGCTGCACTAATTCCTGAACTTCAGCCAGCTCCTTGTTTCCTGTCTGCCATTATTGGACAAACTGATTAATCCAGGTGTGTCTGATTATTGTTGTGACTACTGAGGTCGGTCACGCCTGGATTAATCAGTTTGTCCAATAATGGCAGACAGGAAACAAGGAGCTGGCTGAAGTTCAGGAAGTAGTGCAGCGGGGCATAAAGCCTATTGTGGATTGTACAGCAGATATTTCATTTAGGATCCATATGATTACACAGTACTGTATGTCTAATGGCCTAAATATGGTTAATATCTAAATGTAACTTAATATAAATTCACAACATCATATATCAGTCAGTCTCTTGTATATAAAAACAGTTTATAAATAAATATAAATAGTTAAGTGTGACGTCATCATGCGCCGCTTCCGGGTCCAATCGATTTTAAATGCCATAGGACATAACAGGAAAACACGCTACTATTTAAACCCATGATCCTTATTTTTATCTCCAATAATAAAAACCAAGAGGACCACACCTGGACTCAGGGGCGTAGGCAGAAATTGTATTTTGGGCGGGCCGGGGCAAAAGTGAGTGGGCCTATAGTTTATATTAGAATAAAATGACTTGAATAATAATTAAACCTTAGAGTAGAAAAAAAGAATAGACAAACTGCAAAGCAGTGACACCTTTACTTTGCAATTTTCGGCAAAGGAAATAATAAAACACTGTCTAAACATGTTCAACCAACACAGAGCTCAATAAAGGCTGAACAAACCAGGCCAGCATAGACAATAAACTGTCTTATTCAGGCTAATCAGCAGTGCAAAAACAGTTCACCTGAAATAAAGTAGGCTAAACGTAACAGAAAATTGAAAAAATGAAAACTCTCAGCAGAGCACGGTTTGAAATAAATAAACTCATTTAAATTAAACAATGTAAGTTAACCTTAGGCGTACATCTATACACAACACACATTATTAGATCACTTCAGGAGCAAAAATAAGGAAACGAGTTAAACAACAGGCCTACCTTTGTTGTTTTCATTCTACAAAACAAGATGCAAGCGCCTGCGTTTAATGTTGAAAACAGAAATGATCTCATTATATTCCAAAGAGTCACAGAGTTTTTTCTCAAAAAACAAAAGGCACAGGTTTTTGAGGCGAGTAATCGAGTCATGGATTCAAATTTGGTTGTGAGGGTGGTTTATCAATTGCCGTTAGATCGGGCTGTGTCAGGCTGACCGGGAGAGAGCACTGGAACTGACGCCAGGGAGCAAGCGGCAACCGGCACCACCAGCGCCTGACTAGCCTTCTTGTGGGTTAATGAGTCTGAAGAACTGCGCTGGTAGGACTCGGCAGATAGAGGCAGTGGCGTATCTTCTTCCTCAACACTTGCGTTTTTAAATAACACATTAAAGAAACTTTAGCCATTATTGTGGCAATGTTAATAATATTAGCTAAAAAACGCAGTTAGCAAAGTTAGCTGGCTGGCTGCCTAAGCCTGCCGCTTCCCACAGAGTCTACCTGTCAGAAGAACCCCTAGCAACCAAGCAACCAATTACGTTCCGGCGGCTTGCTACAACTTGCTTCAACAATTCCATTTTATTTAGAAAGCAAATTAAACACACACCAGTCAAAGATAAATCAGGTTTATATTAATATATTTTCTTAAATACATTTGAATAATAAAAATAAACTAAAAGTGTATTTTGATGAAACTTGCCTGGGCGGGCCAGGGAGTTAAGTGGGCGGGCCAGTGCCGCCCTGGCCCATTACTGGCTACGCCCCTGCCTGGACTATATGGATTTTTTTACTGTGTGTAGTTTCGTTGTGTGCAGACTGCGGTGTACACTGTAAGTTTATACAATTTTCACTTAAATGTGTAATATTAATAAATAGTGCTCATAAACGGTTGTTTAAATAGACTAGTATCCTAGTTGTATTTCCCTCTCACCCTACTTGACACATGAGGAACAACAGGGGCGTAAAACTGTCAGGGGCGTAGATCTACCGGCTCCAGGTCTGCAGCCTCCACATATAGTCTGCTTTTGTCAACGAAAATGTACTAAATATCGTTGTCACGTGACGAAAACTATGTTTGGTGTATGACCAAATATGTTGACAAATTTTATCCGACTTATTTGAAAATGTGAACTCGTGAAGTAATGTTTTAGTATGATTCAATGCAAGCCTTTGTATATAAGGCCACAGGTCCTCTTTGTCACGTGCTGTTGACATGGTGAATCGTAATATCGGTGCTCTATTGATGATGGCTTTTCATAGTGGTTGTGTACGCACTTAACTCAGATTCAACCTACTTAGAATCGACTTAAACTAACTAATTTCAGTTTTCCATCTCATAGTAATCAACTCAGAGTTCAAGTTTTAACTCAGAGTTGGTTGAACCATATGTTACACTGTACCTTATCGCAGTGGTTTTCAAACTGGGGGCCGCGATCGGAGGCCCCAGTTTTATAACATTTTATAAAATATATTAATTTATCATGTGTAATTAAATTCTGTGTAATTAAAACCTTAAAAATAAGGCTACTAACCAACAGCACTACTTTGTATAATTTAATGTTTTGTTTGATTATAATGTTAAGTTGGAGAACATTTTGTGTCATAAATTTTCTTTAGGGGGCTGTGAATGAATGCAGCGTACACGGTGAAAAATGAAATGAAAAAGTCTGTTCCGGTAAATTATGTAAATTAAGTGAGAGTGAGTTTGCATTGTGTTGTCGTGCTTCATAATTGCCTTAGAAATGTTTATTTAATGTTTTAAATGTAAAATAATAGAAAATCGGATATTTTAATGACATCTACTTTATATGCACTAGGTTTATTAAAAGAATGCACATCACTCATTTAAATTAAAAATCACTCCGCAAGCACAGCTGTATGTAATTGCTATAAACTATTCTAAAATAAATGGTTAAAAGTTGTCTAATCACAACAGTTAATAATAGATTAAAACTATAATTCAGTTTAAGCTAAAAAAAAAAGTAGGCAGGTCTGTGCTTTTACTGTGACGCGTCACAAAGTACCGCCTTCATTTATGCATGTTTCCACTAGGTCCTGTAGGCAACTTGAAAGTCTTGTTTCAGCGCTCTAATGTTTTCACGGTTTGTTTTGCAGATTGAAATCATGTCAGGAAGAGGCAAAGGTGGTAAAGGACTCGGTAAAGGAGGCGCGAAGCGGCATCGCAAAGTTTTGCGTGATAACATCCAGGGAATCACCAAACCCGCCATTCGTCGTCTCGCTCGTCGTGGTGGTGTTAAGCGTATTTCTGGTCTGATCTATGAGGAAACTCGCGGTGTGTTGAAGGTGTTTTTGGAGAACGTTATTCGTGACGCCGTCACCTACACTGAACACGCCAAGAGAAAGACCGTCACCGCCATGGATGTCGTTTATGCTCTGAAGCGTCAGGGTCGCACTCTGTACGGTTTCGGAGGTTAAACGCTTAAACTCCACACAAACCCAAACGGCTCTTTTTAGAGCCACCCACATTATCACATAAAGAGTTCACATCTGATCGGTATTTTTCTTTCTGTACTGGTTAATTGCCTGTGTATTTATGTGCTCATGCTTATTGTATTTCAAGGAATCACAGCCACGTTACATGCAAACGTTCAATATACGCCGTTGCATACACATTTGAAAGTTTTCCTAAAATACAAATATGTATAAGCCTAAAACGAAAGTGTTCTCAAAAACTGTGCCCTAAAGTTGCGGATTCCTAATAATTTTCGCACACATTATGAATGTAATTTGATCATAACGACTTATCATGCCTAGTCTGTCCCAGTTGTGCTCAGTCTTTGTTTACAATCACAGATACAAATCATTTATCAAGAAACACTCTTGTGTAGAGTCTAATCTTAGAATGTGTTAGCAAGTTATTAGTTGCCTTTATACGCATACGTAAGAGATATCGCTTGTAATAATTAAATAAACACTTTCGTGCAAAATGAAAAACGAACAGTGCCTTCGTTTATATTTAAAGTATTTTGCGCTTTCTATTTCCAACAAACAATTATACTTAAAAAACTGTATTTAAAAAAAATGAGCGGGAAAGTAAAACCACACATAAACGCACAAAGGATATTCACTTCAAATGAGGCCATGGGTGGGGTTACAGTTTTAGAGACTGTGATTGGCTCGCAAAGATTACAGCCATTCCAATGAAATCCATTCGTGTTGCTTGTCCAATTAAGACATCCAAACAGACTTTAAGTCTGCGGTCTTTGAAAATTAGCATGAACAGTAAATAAATAGTCATTCACAAAAGTGACGTGGTTCAGTCTTTGGTTTCGTTTCTGAAGTGATCATGCCTGAGCCAGCGAAGTCTGCACCTAAGAAGGGGTCCAAGAAGGCCGTTACTAAAGCCGCAGGAAAGGGCGGCAAGAAGCGCAAGAGGTCCAGGAAGGAGAGCTATGCTATCTACGTCTACAAGGTCCTAAAGCAGGTTCATCCTGACACCGGGATTTCCTCTAAGGCCATGGGCATCATGAACTCTTTCGTCAATGATATTTTCGAGCGTATCGCCGGTGAGTCCTCTCGTCTCGCTCACTACAACAAGCGCTCCACCATCACATCGAGAGAGATCCAGACCGCCGTGCGTCTACTGCTGCCCGGTGAACTCGCCAAACACGCCGTGTCTGAGGGAACAAAGGCCGTCACCAAGTACACCAGCTCCAAATAAATCTGTTGAAGCTTTCAACACCACAAAGACTCTTTTAAGAGCCACCCACTTTATCGGTTAAAGAGCTTTCTATTTTTCACGCATTATAATTAAGCCCTTTTTGTGTGTATGATGTGCTAGTTATTTTAGCTTTACAATATCTGGCAGTAACTTCAGAGCAGTACTACATAAAACAAACCTTAATTTTCATTGTTAATGTTGCTTTCATTACATGGTTCAGGAGTCCTCCATTGCATTGATTACCGTAAACCCACAATGTAAACCCACTGTAAATTCTGATTTAAAATAAATGTTTGCCTTATATTATTTATTTAAAATTAACGTCTTTTTTTTAACACTATTTATGAAAACATTTTGACAACAGGAATTTATACTATTGCATGTAAGGCTACATATTTTACATTTATTATAAATATTTTGAGATGACATGTTATAAATGGAGTTTATCCACTTAACTATTGAATTAGTAATATTTAGTTGCATAACCGTTGTTGATAACTGCTGCACATCTGTGTCAAATCGAGTCAATCAACTTCTGGCCTTGAAATTTCAGCACATGATCCACAGTTCCTGTCAATTTTTAGGGTTTGCTTCAGAAACTGCATTTTTAATGTCACCCCACACATTTTCAACGGGGTAGTGTTGTAAAACTTTTTAGCAAAGACCAGTAGACTTGGATTTCATCGAGCAGCAGTCTTTATTGGAGAAAGCGATCTTCAAATCCGAGCATAGAGCTCAGGAGCTGCAGTCACCAAGTCTGACTTACAATAGCCCTACATTGCATTTTATACAAAGCATTGAAGCAAAGAAGTAATCCTGCCACCCCAATCGTGAAGTTTCACTAACCCTTAATCCCATCAACATTACACTGTCTCACTCAGACCATTTAATTATCATAGAAATGGGTTCACACCTTAGGCTTGTTATTCACCTTTGACTCAGAGCCTTTGTCAGCAAATGACCTTCAACTCAAACAATGGAACAAAAGGTAACAGGGCCACAGTTACCTGGATAATATCTTTCATATTAAGATGAGACAGGAACTTGCCATTAAGTATTCTGATGTATTTAAATTGATCAATGTTCCATTATGTACGATAAATAGGCCCAACACTGTAGTATGAAAAACATCACAATACCATGATTTTTGTATTTACAGTGTACTGTGGTTTAAATTCAGTACCCAGGGGTCACATGAGGTTCTGTCAATAACCAATAGACCCCATCAGAGCAATTTTACTCTCATCAGACCAAAAATGTTACCCAATGTTTCTTCGGGCCAGTTGATGTGATTCTGCTCATGTCTTTTTTTAACACTGGTGCTTTATGGGGGCTTTTTGCAAACAGCTTCGCTTCAATCAGACGTCTTCTGACTGTCACAGATCATTTTGTGCTTTGAGTTTTGGTTGCCATTATAAAGTTTTTGAGATAATTTTAGCTGAGATTCTTAAACTTTGCTGCATTTTTTTATACTTTTCCCTTCTCAAATAAACTTGTTTTAATCAAATTGTGTTGTTCCTCAATGATGGAACAGTCCAGTTTACTTAGAAATTCAGCGGCAGATATATTTTATAACAAACATCCACTCTTTAGTCACATAGGTCCTTTTTTCTTCACACTGCTATTATTTTGATCACACCACTTTCAATAAATAAGTCTATAACTCATAATGGCCATATAAAAAGTAGAGTGATTATCATTACCATAATGTATAATTGCTATTTTTTATAATATGTAACAAAGTGGACTTGGTTGTAAGAGGACTGATCAAAATAACTGATTTATATGCTTTATATGGTATTCAAATCTTATAGCTTTTTTCAAAGAGGTATTTATGAGGATAATGTTATAATCTGTTACAGACAATTCAGACATACTGTATGTCAATGCTGATTATATTGATTCTTTACACTGGATGAAAGATATCCAACAGGTTTTTAATAGTTGAATAGTTAGTAGTAATACTGTAATAGAATAGTTTAATAGTTAACCCTAACACTGATTGATCTTTAAATGAGTTTATAAGGAAGATAGAAAAACTGCACACAGTATGACAGATCATACAATGAAGGTTTACGTCTTTGAAAAACTGTACTTCATAAAGTTTTTGTGCATGCACGTCAGCATTTTACCACTATGTTATTGTTTGAATGCTTTTAAGACATTTTAATACATCTTCCTTCACACGTTCACTTTTCAATCAGCAACAAAAGCAAAAAAAAAAAAAAAACTATTTTAAATTTGTTTTAACTACAAATCAGAGATAAAATTACAAATGAACAGGAAGCCTCTGGATGATGCGTGTGCTTCAAGGTGGCCAGAATAACTACTATATATAACAATTCACAAGTCCTTTAATGTTATTCATGTAATGAAAATAATTTTCCAAGTGTCTGCTACAAATACAAAAGACGCTTATAACCTTTAATTAAATGTAAAATACAAAAATCACATTAGAAACAAATGCAACTTTATCCGGTGGCTGGGGTTGGTCGTGGATTTGATCTAAAGTTGGCAAAATATATTTTGAATCGTGGCGTATTTTAGTTTTAAGACATAGCGCTGGACCTCTGCTCTGTGTTTATGTTGTTTATATCGCGCCTTTGTATTTTACATCTCCTGTTTTTGTTGTAAACGTTAGAGAAGAAAACACACGCGTTAGCGGCTCGTGTAGGTACACAGACACGCAGCTGTCCCGGTTGAGTCTATATGGTTCTCATGTGCTGTATAAAAGCGCCGCGCGCTTTGCTGCTCGCATTACTGATCTCTTGTTGATTGTGTGATAGTACAGATACTCTCAGAGAAAATGGCAGAAACCGCCCCAGCTGTTGCCGCCGCGCCGGCCAAAGCGCCCAAGAAGAAATCCGCCGCAAAGGCCAAGAAAACCGGACCAAGTGTGGGTGACCTTATCGTCAAAGCCGTTTCGGCTTCCAAGGAGAGGAGCGGCGTCTCTCTCGCTGCCCTGAAGAAAGCGCTCGCCGCCGGTGGCTACGACGTGGAGAAGAACAACTCCCGCGTCAAGATCGCCATCAAGAACCTGGTCACTAAAGGCACTCTGGTCCAGACCAAAGGGACCGGCGCTTCCGGCTCTTTCAAACTCAACAAAAAGCAAGCAGAGACCAAGGCAAAACCAGCGAAGAAAGCCGCTCCTAAAGCAAAGAAGCCCGCAGCCAAGAAACCCGCCGCTGCCAAGAAGCCCAAGACTGCAGCGACAAAGAAGACCGCCGCTAAGAAATCTCCTAAGAAAGCAGCGAAGAAACCAGCCGCCACCGCCGCTAAAAAGGCAACAAAGAGCCCCAAGAAAGCAAAGAAGCCAGCGGCTCCTAAGAAAGCAGCGAAGAGCCCCAAAAAGGCTGCTAAACCCAAGACGACAAAGCCCAAAGCAGCTAAGCCTAAAAAGGCAGCGCCTAAGAAGAAATAGATTTTCAGTAAAAATTTTATTTCCACTAAAAAGGCTCTTTTAAGAGCCATCCACCAGCCCTTTAAAGAGCAATGTTTCAATATCTGTCGTTTTCTGGCTGTTAATTTCGAGAACTTCTGATTTGATAAAAATATACTTCATAAAATAGTACTTCTAATAAGAAGTCTCTGAAAGTTTTACTTAGTGCCACGCAGATTTTGGAGCATCTCTGCCATATAAGAAAGCTCTAGATTTTTAGTGTTACTTTAGTATTAAAGCGCTTTGTATTTATGAAGTGCAGTAGAGTATAAAGCTGTAAGTAAAAGGTATTGCAGCATATAAACATATTAACTCTGATACAGTACAGATACTTGTATTTTGTAAAAACAAACAGATATACACATATAAGTGTATACATTATAACTGTAAGTTGGATTAAAGCATCTGCCAAAAGTATAAATATGAAAACAAGGACAGGCAGAAAGATAGAAGGGGGCGGGATTTGGCGTTTGGAGGGAAGTTCAGTGATTGGTTTGAACTTTTCACAGACTTCAACCAATAGGCAAATAAAGCAGCTCTTAAATACTGGAAACGTCAGCCTCTAGTCACATATTGTTGTTGTTACAAGAATAAAACGAAAATGAGCGGCAGAGGCAAAACCGGTGGTAAGGCCAGAGCAAAGGCTAAGACTCGTTCATCCAGAGCCGGGCTTCAGTTTCCCGTCGGCCGTGTTCACAGACTTCTACGCAAGGGTAACTATGCAGAGCGCGTTGGTGCTGGAGCTCCAGTTTATCTCGCCGCTGTGCTCGAGTATCTTACTGCTGAGATCTTGGAGTTGGCTGGAAACGCCGCTCGTGACAACAAGAAGACTCGCATCATTCCCCGCCATTTACAGCTGGCAGTGCGTAACGACGAGGAGTTGAACAAACTCTTGGGGCGCGTGACCATCGCTCAGGGCGGTGTGTTGCCCAACATCCAGGCTGTGTTGTTGCCAAAGAAGACCGAGAAGCCCGCTAAGGCAAAGTAAACCAGTTTGACCAAGAATGAAACAGGCTCTTTTAAGAGCCACCCACTTGAACTATAAAAGAGTGAAATCTTGGTCTCTATGTTTGAAGTATAGGTTAAGAAACGCATTTGTGCGTTTAATGTTAACCTTTTTTTAGCTATAATAACCTTTTATCTTATTTTGCTATAGAGAAATCTCAGAAAATCACTTCTTTAGAGTCTTGAATATCAATCAAGATTTAATTTCATTAAATAATTTTAGGTTGTGACATGACCTTAATAAAATCAATATTCAAAATACAAGTGTTATAGTTCAAGTGTTACATTTTGTTGGAAAACTAAATTCGTTCTCAGAATGACTGTTTGAATTGGTGGTAAATTATATATAAATGGTCGTTTTCCGTTTTATTTTTAAATAATAAAAAAAAGTAACCATTATAATTTTTTAGACAAATGAAGAATCAGCTCGGAAAACTGCTAATGTGGGGTTAAACATGACAAACGATCTCGAGCGGGAAACAAACCGCCTCTGCCTGTTTGAAAAACGTTCAAAGTCGTTGGTCAGCTGTCTACTTAGACGTCACCCATTAGCCAATCACATGGTAGCTCTCTATACCCGCCTCCTGAGCTCATGGACGACCTGTCTTTAAAAGCCGCTGGGAGAGAACATTTCTACAGTTCGTATCGCAGAGGCTCTTTTACTGAAGTTATGGCAAGAACAAAGCAGACCGCTCGTAAATCCACCGGAGGCAAAGCGCCCAGGAAGCAGCTCGCTACGAAAGCTGCCCGTAAGAGCGCCCCAGCCACCGGCGGTGTGAAGAAACCACATCGTTACAGGCCTGGAACAGTCGCCCTGCGCGAAATCCGTCGCTATCAGAAATCAACTGAATTGCTGATCCGCAAGCTGCCCTTTCAGCGTCTTGTTCGTGAAATTGCTCAAGACTTCAAGACGGATCTACGTTTCCAGAGCTCCGCCGTCATGGCCCTGCAGGAGGCCAGTGAAGCTTATCTCGTCGGGCTGTTCGAGGACACGAACCTGTGCGCCATCCACGCCAAGCGTGTCACCATCATGCCCAAAGACATTCAGCTGGCTCGCCGCATTCGTGGTGAACGCGCCTAAACCCAAACGTCACCCACATCAACACAAAGGCTCTTTTAAGAGCCACCACAATTCCACTGAACGAGAGAATTTCATTTTGTTTATTTAATCACTTACACGTTACTGTTTCTTTAGTTGTGTTCTTTAAAAATCTATAATCTCAAAGTGAGCGGACGACGAACAATTTGAAATGGTGTTCATACCACATTATACACATCTACTTGTTAAGGTAGCAGTGGCCATTGAATTTTGGATCCAAGTTTGACTTCCCAGATATTTCCCCCCCCAAGCTTTATTTTTCTAGAAAGGTAGTATGCAGTTCTATTATTTACTGATCATCTCAAGACTAAGACATGTATAAACTTAATTGCCTTAGGAACGTTTATTTAATGTTTTAAAGGTAAAATGATAGAAAGTATATTTTAATAACATCTACATTATATGCACTAGGTTTATTAAAATAATTGCACATCACTCATTTCAATTAAAAGCCACTCAGTAAGCACATCTTTATGCAATTGCTCTATAATTTTCTAAAATAAACGTTTAAATGTTGTTTAATCATCACAGTTAATAATCGAATAAAACTTAAATTCTGTTGTAGCTAGGTCAATGTAGGTAGGTCTGTGCTTTTACTATGACGCGTCACAAATCGCCGCCTTCATTTCTGCGTGTTTCCATCAGGTCCTGTAGGCAGATTCACTGCCACAATTCTCTCACTCTCTGTTTTGCAGACTGAAATCATGTCAGGAAGAGGGAAAGGCGGTAAAGGACTCGGCAAAGGAGGCGCTAAGCGTCATCGCAAGGTTTTGCGTGATAACATTCAGGGAATCACCAAACCCGCCATCCGTCGTCTCGCTCGCCGTGGTGGTGTCAAGCGTATCTCCGGTCTGATTTATGAGGAGACTCGCGGTGTGCTGAAGGTGTTTTTGGATAACTTTATTCGTGACGCTGTCACATACACCGAACACGCCAAGAGAAAGACCGTCACCGCAATGGATGTCGTCTATGCTCTGAAGCGACAGGGTCGCACTCTGTACGGTTTCGGAGTTTAAATGCCTAAATTCTACACAATCCCAAACGGCTCTTTTAAGAGCCACCCACATTATCACATTAAGAGAAGAAATCTATGCAGTATTACTGTTTTGTGTTTCTGGAAATTGTCTTTGCGATACGAGGATTGTTTGATTCTAACTCGCTAAATACAGCTAGGTTAATTTGGTGGTCTCGTGGCGCTTTGCTTAGTGACGGGAGAAACGAAGCTTTCGAAGCTTCGAATCAACTGAACCAATTGCTTCCAAAATTGATTCAGTTTTTCGAAGCAGTTCGAAATACCTTTTTTTTTTACAAAATAATAGCAAAATTTAAATTAAAATGTTACATTTTTTTTAACTTAAGACGTAGTTAAAAGTGTATTGTGTTTTTAGTTTTATTTAGAGTAAACAAATCATTAAAACTAATTACCCTTTTAATTATTCACATTTTTGTCTATAAACAAAAAGTAGACAAAATGGCAGTGTTATTAGTCAGAAAGATGAATGTTTCATGAACTTTCATAAAAAACTGACCCGAGTTCACCTAAACATATTAGACACTGGTCATGTGATCAACTCCCTCTAGTGGTGAATCATCGGATGACGTAATGAAGCCTCGTTTGCTAAAATCACGTGACTTGGGCCAGTTTGAAACATGCTCCGAACCAATGATTCGAAACAAAAGATTCGTAAATGTTTCGAAGCCTCACGAAGCAGTGCTTCGAAAACGACCAACAATATTATTATTAATATTATTTATATTTTTATGCCACTTTATCAGATAAATGAG
This sequence comes from Misgurnus anguillicaudatus, assembly GCF_027580225.2. NCBI lineage: Eukaryota > Metazoa > Chordata > Actinopteri > Cypriniformes > Cobitidae > Misgurnus > Misgurnus anguillicaudatus. The sequence continues at coordinate 7,758,899 of NC_073342.2, read as the reverse complement.
CATTCAGTTTGGTTTAAATTTCACACAGCAACCCTTTGTTCAATTATTATTCTGAATAAATACAATAACATGCTTTAAAACAAACGCGATTCTTCTCAAAAAACTTCTTGTATTGTGATATTTGCTTGTATTCGTTTAATAAATGTTTTCCTGCTAAATAAATACCTAAAGAGTGTCTTAAATTTGCGCATTCAATTACCAAAGGAACTATTTTTAAAAAGAGCGGGAAAGTAAAACCGCTGTACAATGGGTGAAGCAGCATTAAATTCAAACATTAGGCTGTGGGTGGGGCTACCGTCTTACCCACTTTGATTGGCTCTCTCACGTCTTAGCCATATCAATGAGATCCATTCAGGGTATTTGTCCAATGAAGACACCCAATCAGCACCGTGAGCCTGTAGTCTTTGAAAATTAGCATGGACAGAAAATAAATACTTCTTCACCACTGCAGATTGTTAAATACTTTGTCGTTCCGTCTTGAGTGATCATGCCTGAGCCAGCGAAGTCCGCGCCTAAGAAGGGATCCAAGAAGGCCGTTACTAAAACCGCTGTAAAGGGCGGTAAGAAGCGCAAGAGGTCCAGGAAGGAGAGCTATGCTATCTACGTCTACAAGGTCCTGAAGCAGGTTCATCCTGACACCGGGATTTCCTCTAAGGCCATGGGCATCATGAACTCTTTCGTCAACGATATTTTCGAGCGTATCGCCGGTGAGTCCTCTCGTCTCGCTCACTACAACAAGCGCTCCACCATCACATCGAGAGAGATCCAGACCGCCGTGCGTCTGCTGCTGCCCGGTGAACTCGCCAAACACGCCGTGTCTGAGGGAACAAAGGCCGTCACCAAGTACACCAGCTCCAAATAAATCTGTTGAAGCTTTCAACACCACAAAGGCTCTTTTAAGAGCCACCCACTTTCTCGTTTAAAGAGTTTCTATGTTTAAAAAAAACTTATTTTGTCATAACTAACCAATTTTTCTTTATAAAAATATGTAAATTCTTGTCCTTCAAGAGACATTTTGATGCATAAACTTTTTAGATGGTGTTGTACTTGGAAGTGTTCATACTTAAATCAGATAAAAATTCAGTTTTCATAGCTCTGTTCCTAGACAACATCAAGCAGCACCTTTAAGCATGAAACACATGTTGCTGTCTGCAGTCAACTTCAGTTCATCAGTTTACCATAGTTATTGTTACACAATACTGTAGTAATTATTATTTGCCATATAATTTAACTCTTACCAGATCACTTCTTTAATACAGTAAAACCCACTGACAAGACAGAGTTTTATATCTATATATTTATGCATTTGGCAGACGCTTTTACCCAAAGTTACTTACTGTCCATTAAAATTGTGTGTGTGTGTCAACAGTATGCAGTTTTGATATTATATGATTGCATTGTGACATTAAGATATTATTATGTTTACTGGCTTGTTTTTTTAAAATATAATTCTATTCTAATCCTGTTCTGAATTTATTATTTTTGGTTATTTAAATAATGATAAAAAAGCAATTATGAAGATAAATCAGAGAATTATAAAATCAGTTTGAGCCTGTCTACCAGTGATGTGAACATTTTATGGCACTCTACATTTTATATTATATTATGTTTTTATGATAGTAATTTGAAGTATGAATAGTTTATAGTCAAAAGAAAAAAAGTTCTCGAGAGGTTTCTATGTCAGTAAAGGTGGTGGTAAAGAGTAACGTCATTGACAGGCGACTGCACTGCCCCGTGTCACTGTTTAGAATGGCAATTTTCTCATAATTTACAAATAGTTAACACATTACAGATATTGTTAGTAATCAACTGAACGAAATATATAACACTAGCCTAGTGTTTTTGTTTTTATATATTTTACTGCAAACATCTTACAAATTGTACCTTTAAACAATAAAAGCAGTCTATAGACTTCACACAATATTAAAATCCAGAGAAAAAGTAGGATTTTAACAAGGTTTTAAAAGCAGTTGAAGATATGAAGCGATTCTAATGTGGACCAGCAAGCTGTTCCAGAATTTAGGGCCTGCAGTGGCAAAAGCTCTGTCCCATCTGTTTATTATTAATGATCTGAGAATAAGAAGAAGATTTTGATCTCTAGATTTATAGCCTATAAGTATAGAAGTTCAAACAGATAAAGAAGTGTTTGGTTATTTAAGGATTTATAGACCAAAAGCAGAATTTTGAAGTTAATACGGAAATGATCAGGAAGCCAAGAATGAACATAAAATGGGCGTATGTAAGAGAGAAGCTAAAGCCTACCACAGTATTGATCTGTTTATTCATTTTTAGGTTACTATCAAGAAACACACCCAAATTTGTAGTGAAATCAGAGAGACCACAGAGACTGTGACTCTTTACTGTGTATAAACTTGAAGCCAGATAAATACAATTATCAAGATAGGTCTGAAGTTGGTTAAAAACAAAGACATAAAAGGTCAAGAGCAGCCGCGCAGGGAATCCGGGACGTCGCAAGTAGAGACTTTAGGATTCGCCTGCAGTTTTTGCGAAACTTTTATAAAGTCAGACAAATCTGATCATAAACCAGGAGAGATGGTCAGTTTGAGACAAATAGAAACATAAAAAGAGCGAAAAGCATGCAGAGCGACAGACGGCACACCACATAAACTGACATCATCTTTACATGAAATGACAGAAGACTACACTTTTTTTATATATGTGCATGGATCTCTTTCTACAAAACAAATTTTTTAGGATTCAATTCAGAACTGTGCTCATTAATCTTTATCTGAAGCTATCGTTGTTGTTCATTTTAATGTGTGCTTCTCTATATTTTTTGTAGACGAATGACGACGTAGTAAGAGTAATTTTCTAAAATGTCCCCGCCAACAGGTGGGCCCAAGATGTTATTACATATTTATTGTAAATATCCTGTAAACTATATATTGTTGGAAAGATCAAAGAATGTTGTTTTCATAATTCCAGACCATCTGATGATTTAAATTGTAAAGTGACAGTCATTTTGTTAAATGTCACTACTGTAGGAATAAATATGAATTCTTAAATATTCATAATTGTAATCTTCTTTAAATAAATCTATGAATCTTCAAAACCATTGACAACCTACATATCATTAGAAAGCTATAAGGATGTAGTTTTCATATTTCAAAAACTTTTTGCATTAATAATAATGTAGTATTTATTTTATTTATTTATTAAAGATTGTGCAGCTAACCTTTGACACCTAGTGGCCTTTGCAAATCGAATTGCTACACCACTAAGTGAGTTGTTGTGGCTCAGAATGGACATCTCATCCAACTCTCTTGTCCAATCAGCGTTATTTTTTAAGTCACTATGTGTTTTCTTGTAACATAACTACATCAATTTTCCTTTGCTTTACCAACTCAAATATTCCTGCCCTTTTGTGTTTATCTTCCCCATTAATATTCATGGTTGCATTGTTGACCTTACACATAGAACGAGAAAAAAAATAACAAAAACAAACCACATATAAACATCACATCAGAAATCAGTCTGTTAGTCTTCTTCATTTTCAACATTAGCATTACCAGTCTCCTGACTATTTTCTTCAACCGGTATACTTCTTTGTTGGTAAACAATCCTTCCGGGAGCAAAAGTGAGACTTCATGTCAAAGGGGTGTCTATGATAATTAAAGACATCTGTTTACACCTCATCCAATCACTTGTGTGAGCACTGTAGCCTCATCAGATCAATATGATCATTTGATCAAGTACTCCTTTGGTGACTGTAATGAATTGATCCATTTACATCAGTATTCATATGTTATAGGTGTACAGCATTAGCATTTGGACATGAGTACAAAGAGTGACCAAATTGTGGCCATTTACATTAGAATACTTGGTTTTCATCTCAAAGGGTACAGCATTAGCATGGGGGGGACCTTTTTTGATCGATTTCACAGTTCAGGATAACAAAGATACAAAGCAGAAGAAAATCTGTGTGGTATGCAGAGATCAATGCACAGGAATTAACTCAAAATATCACAGATCTATAACTTTGAAAATATTTAAGATGACAAGAAGTCAAGATGTGCCAAGACGACAAGATGATGATGTTAATAGGCCGGTAAAATCAAAACGTGTTAGTTTTAAGGTGTGTACACTTCTGCAGTTAGATTGTTTGATTTTTTCTCTCTTGCATATTTTACATTAAATCTGTAAAACTTCTGAGATCATTTATCATTGTTTTATTCTTTTACCATAAAAACCTGCTTTCAATTCAAATGAAGAAGTCACAGATTCTGTGTGTATTCTTTAAATAAACAGTTTACCATGCAAATAAGATAAAATATGTGTTTTTGTTTCAAAGTATCACAAATGAATGTATTTAACAATGCAAATATCCTCTGACAAACAAAATGATCTGGTAAAGCTCATGGCAGAAAGATATATCACTATTACTCATACAAATAGTTTACACTTAGTATTTTGTCTTGAGGTTGTAAACAATGTTGCAGTTAAAATTTAAAAGAATTTGTTTCCCATTCAGTGTTTGTATGTCGCTGTCTATATCTAAATACCAACAGCATATTTTCACTGAGTTTTATTGTGTCACAGAAGTGACCTGGTAAAGTTTCAGTATATGGCAAAGAATAATAACTATAGTATTATGTAGCATTAACCATTGTAATACTAAAATAACTAGTAGACTGCAGCTTGAGTTCTTTAATGCTTAAAAGGTGCACGCATGTTGTGGATCCAGACAAAAAAAGGAAAATTTGTCACTGCTCAGGTTTGCTAAATGCAATAACATTACAAACACTATTACACAACTCCAACTAAAGTCTACATATTAAAACTTCTTTATAGTTATCAGGAAAGAAAGTTCATATTAAAGATTTGCGAACAAAACTAAATGTTTAATAAACACGGAAGCTCTTTAACCGATAAAGTGGGTGGCTCTTAAAAGAGCCTTTGTGGTGTTGAAAGCTTCAACAGATTTATTTGGAGCTGGTGTACTTGGTGACGGCCTTTGTTCCCTCAGACACGGCGTGTTTGGCGAGTTCACCAGGCAGCAGCAGACGCACGGCGGTCTGGATCTCTCTCGATGTGATGGTGGAGCGCTTGTTGTAGTGAGCGAGACGAGAGGACTCACCGGCGATACGCTCGAAAATATCATTGACGAAAGAGTTCATGATCCCCATGGCCTTAGAGGAAATCCCGGTGTCAGGATGAACCTGCTTCAGGACCTTGTAGACGTAGATAGCATAGCTCTCCTTCCTGGACCTCTTACGCTTCTTACCGCCCTTTCCGGCGGTTTTAGTAACGGCCTTCTTGGACCCCTTCTTAGGTGCGGACTTTGCTGGCTCAGGCATGATCACTGTTGCAATAACACGATGAATAATGACTTGGGTGTGTGAAGACGCATATATACACTGCCCATGCTATTTTTTTAGAGACCGTAGACGTACCTTCTAATTGCGGGATGTGATTGGACAAAAAACACGAATGAATTTCGTTGGAGTAGCTGTAAACTAAGTGAGCCAATCAGTTTCTTCAAAACTTAAGTCCCACCCACCGCCTCATCTTTGAATCGCCCGATGCGTTTGAGGGTTGTTTTACTTTCCCGCTCAATTTTGTACACAATGCTCTTTCTTATTATTTTATTTAGTTTAAAGTTTTTGGTTACAATTTAGTTGTTTTCATAAGACTGACATGACACCTGCTATGAACATGAAAAAGATTTTATGCACAATTCTATACCACGTTTTTTTACTCGAACAAAACAAATGAACGCACCACTTTTAGTTCAAAAACATGTAATGAAGTTTGTAGTATGCTAATCTTGTCTCGTCCTTCTCTTAACATAATAAACTGATAGCATGCATGTACAGCTTACGTAACAAAGTTAGACTATGATATTTAGGGTCTGTAAGCAAGATCTATAATGTATGCAAGCATGTAGCATTACTACGAAGAAAACTTTAGAGCTGGATTGTTATTTCAGTTGCGAAATTCTGTAACCGGCTTCACATAATAACACTTGGCTTTTGTGTTCTTTATGCTTGGTTTAAACATTATTTCTAATGTCCGAATAAACAAAGTACAGCACGACCAAACCGGTCATAATACACACAATACCAAAGAAAACTGTGATGAGTGTTAAAAAGCAACTTAATCTTAAACAAACTGGCCTATACTACAACGGACACGTTAACTCTTTATATGAAAAGATGGGTGGCTCTTAAAAGAGCCGTTTGGGTTTGTGTGGAGTTTAAGCGTTTAACCTCCGAAACCGTACAGAGTGCGACCCTGACGCTTCAGAGCATAAACGACATCCATGGCGGTGACAGTCTTTCTCTTGGCGTGTTCGGTGTAGGTGACGGCGTCACGAATAACGTTCTCCAAAAACACCTTCAACACACCGCGAGTCTCCTCATAGATCAGACCGGAGATACGCTTGACACCACCACGACGAGCGAGACGACGGATAGCGGGTTTGGTGATTCCCTGGATGTTATCACGCAAAACCTTGCGATGACGCTTAGCGCCTCCTTTGCCGAGTCCTTTACCGCCTTTGCCTCTTCCTGACATGACTTCAACTTCTCGTAGCAGAAATGCATAATGGAGTGCTGTGAAACAGAGTTTTACCGTTGCCTACAGGACCTGAGGGAAACACAGAAATGAAGGCGGAGCCAGCAAGAGCTACCATGTCAATCATTTATTGCCACATAGACTTCACATTTCAAACTTTTTACGTTTACCAAATTATGATTTTCGCACATACAGCCGTGCTCGTTCACAGTAAATGTGTTGTTTTACAGATGCAGCATTGTTAACAAGATGTAAAACCAAATGTAAAGCAAATAACTTTATTTTTTGGTCGTGTATCGGATATTTAATAGGCACTCACGTATGGTAGTGTTCATATATGCAATTGTCTAGAAACGAATATTTAACATTTTTATACTCCAGCAAAAACCATAAATCCTTAACTTTTACAGTAAACTCGGAGGACGAGAACAAATAAACTGGTTTTATTTTCTTGATGTGCTTAGACGTCACTAACCCTCAAGTTAGTGGTTATGTAGTCAGTAGATTGTAGTGCTTGCATTACCAAAAAGTAACTACAGATTAAGCCAGGGGAAACTCAACTTCGAATTTACCACATAATACCTCGATTTACTTACTGTTAATGAGTTTCAAAGTTAATAAACCTCTCTTTAAAATGTAAGTGTAGGAGGTAAAGAGTGTAACTTTTAAAAACACGTAAAGAAAATTTCTCGTTCAGTGGGAGTTGTGGTGGCTCTTAAAAGAGCCTTTGTGTTAATGTGTGTGACGTTGAGTTTAAGCGCGTTCACCACGAATGCGGCGAGCCAGCTGAATGTCTTTGGGCATGATGGTGACACGCTTGGCGTGGATGGCGCACAGGTTCGTGTCCTCAAACAGGCCAACCAAATAAGCTTCGCTGGACTCCTGCAGGGCCATGACGGCGGAGCTCTGGAAGCGCAGATCAGTCTTGAAGTCCTGGGCGATTTCTCTCACCAGACGCTGGAAAGGCAGCTTACGGATCAACAGCTCAGTGGATTTTTGGTAACGGCGGATTTCTCTCAGAGCTACGGTACCGGGCCTGTAACGATGAGGCTTCTTCACACCGCCGGTAGCTGGGGCGCTCTTACGGGCAGCTTTGGTAGCGAGCTGCTTCCTGGGAGCTTTGCCTCCGGTGGATTTTCGAGCGGTCTGCTTTGTTCTTGCCATGACTGAAGTCAAACTCTTCGTAGAAAAGTGAATACAAAACTACACTCAGCAAGCTGCTTTTAAAAACTAAAAGACCGTGAGCTCATAGGGCGGAGACAGTACACTGACATGTGATTGGCTAATGTGTGACCTCTACTGGTCATTGGCTCTTTTCAAACGAGCAGAAGCGGTTTGTTCCCGCTCGAGATCCTTTGTTTAGTTAAAGTCATATTTAAGCATTTATATTTAAGTTTAAAGTCATGTGGTATTAATAATGTGGATTGTTCTGATAAAAATGCGCAACATTAGCAAAAAACAAGTATGAAAGCGCCCCTGATACACAAATAATATAATCGCGGTGTGATCTCAGATATCCTTAACACCATGTAATGTTCATTGTGCATTTTAGAGCCTTCAATGTTTTTAGTCCAGGGGTTTTCGAAATGAATGGTGCCGAAAATCCCCAAATATGAAAAGGTTTATTTGAGGAACCCGCTTTTTATGTAACAAAGAAACAAAGAATCTAATCTGTGTTAAATAAATAGTAAGTGATATTTTTAAAGACACTGCTCGAATTTAAATAGCACTTAACGCTGGATGTATAAACCTGCTAGAGACATTTTCAATACAATTTTATTGCAGAAATTCGGTTCCACAGCTACTTTACAAAGAATATATCATTACAGCAAGAAAAAAGCACAGTAGAAAAAAATAGAAATTAACAACTCTTGAAAGTAGGCTTGTACTAAGAAACAGGACATCCACTGACCCCAGTTTGAAAACTCTGGCTTAAATCAGTTCAAGCATAATATTGATATTTCTTAAGTCAACTTGTTTTGCATAATGTAACATTTATGAATGATTTATACAAAAACCTCACAAAAGTTCACTCTTTTAAAGCTCAAGTGGGTGGCTCTTAAAAGAGCCTTTTTTGTTGTTGCGAAGTAACCGTAGTTTACTTTGCTTTAGCGGGTTTCTCGGTCTTCTTCGGAAGCAACACAGCCTGGATGTTGGGCAACACACCGCCCTGAGCGATGGTCACACCACCCAACAATTTGTTCAGCTCCTCGTCGTTACGCACTGCCAGTTGTAAATGACGGGGAATGATGCGAGTCTTCTTGTTGTCACGAGCGGCGTTTCCAGCCAACTCCAGGATCTCAGCAGTAAGATACTCGAGCACAGCGGCGAGATAAACTGGAGCTCCAGCACCGACGCGTTCTCCGTAATTACCCTTGCGAAGAAGCCTGTGAACACGGCCGACGGGAAACTGAAGCCCGGCTCTTGATGAACGGGTCTTAGCCTTTGCTCTGGCTTTGCCACCGGTTTTGCCTCTGCCGCTCATTTTCGTTTCACCTTTGTAATCACAAAAAGTTGTGATTCAAGGCTGTTGTTTCCAGTATTTAAGAGCTGCTTTAGTTGCCTATTGGTTGAAGCCTGTGAAAAGTTCAAACCAATCACTGAACTTCCCTCCAGACGCTAAAGCCCGCCCCCTTCTATCTTTTTGCCTGTCCTTGTTTTACAATTGCCGCTTATATTCATATTTATATATGTGGCAGATGCTTTAATCCAACTTACAGTTCATTATAATGTATACATTTATATGTGTATATCTGTATGTGTTATCTGAGGACAGACGTTTAAACTGGCAGAAACGGAAAGGAACTGAACAAACGTTAACAAGCCAAGATGGGACGTAGTGAAGTATTTTTACTTTACTCGGGAACAAAAGAAAAGTATCTGTACTGCTGTGTACTGTAGTGTTATTATGCTGCAATAACTTTTACTTACATCTGTAAACTCTACTGCACTTCATAAATACAAAGCGTCTTTATATTTAATACTCAAGTTAATTAAAAATCTAATACTTTCTAATGGCAGAGACGCTCCAAAATCTGTATGGCACTAAAGTGAAAATTAAAAAAAAAAATCTTAGTAGAAGCACTATTTTATAAAGTACTGATTATTTTAATAAATCAAATTCTTAAAATGAACTGCAAAAAACATTACATATTGAAACATTGCTCTTTAAAGTGCTGGTGGGTGGCTCTTAAAAGAGCCTTTTTAGTAAAAAATATAAAGTCTGACTTTATTTCTTTTTGGGCGCTGCCTTTTTAGGCTTCGCTGCTTTGGGCTTTGTCGTCTTGGGTTTAGCAGCCTTTGCTTTCTTGGGGCTCTTCGCTGCTTTCTTAGGAGCCGCTGGCTTCTTTGCTTTCTTGGGGCTCTTTGTTGCCTTCTTAGCGGCGGTGGCGGCTGGTTTCTTCGCCGCTTTCTTGGGTGATTTCTTAGCGGCGGTCTTCTTTGTCGCTGCAGTCTTGGGCTTCTTGGCAGCGGCGGGTTTCTTGGCTGCGGGCTTCTTTGCTTTAGGAGCGGCTTTCTTTGCCGGTTTTGCCTTGGTCTCTGCCTGCTTTTTGTTCAATTTAAAAGACCCGGAAGCGCCGGTCCCCTTGGTCTGGACCAGAGTGCCTTTAGTCACGAGGTTCTTGATGGCGATCTTAACGCGAGCGTTTTTCTTCTCCACGTCGTATCCACCGGCGGCGAGCGCTTTCTTCAAGGCAGCGAGAGAGACGCCGCTCCTCTCCTTGGAAGCCGAAACGGCTTTGACGATGAGGTCACCCACACTTGGTCCGGTTTTCTTGGCTTTAGCGGCGGATTTCTTCTTGGGTGCTTTGGCCGGCGGGGCGGCAGCAACTGGAGCGGTTTCAGCCATTTCTCTACGTAAATGTAGTATCACAAAATCAACACAAGAGATCAGTAATGAGGAGCTGCAGAGCGCGCGGCGCTTTTATACATCACATGAGAACCATATAGACTCAACCGGTACAGCTCAGTGTCTGTGCGCCTCCACGAGCAGCTTACGTGTGTGTTTTCTCCTCTAACTTTTACAATAAAACTGGAGTATTAAAACACATTGGCGCGATGAGAACAATGTAAACACAGAGCAGAGGCCCATAGCTATATATTGAAACTAAAACACGCGTGAACAAAAGGTAATTTTGGCATCTTCATATAAGATCCAAGACCAACATCAGCCGCTGGATAAAGCTGCTTATGGTTTTCATGAGTTTTTTCTTTTAATATTTAGTGACAGGTCGAGCGCGTCTTCTGTGTTTTTAACAAACACTTTATTAAATCGCTTGAATTAAATGAACATCACTGAAGGACTTGTAAAGCGTTAAATAAAGTAGTTGTTTTGATCATCTTGAAGCACACGCGACATTCAGAGGCTTCTTGTTTCTTTGTCTACGTTAAGTTGATATAATTTTCTTTGTGTATATGTTTATTATACTCAATCTGCAAGGTGAACAGTGCAATGGCGATTTATAAAAGTGGTCACAAGTATGCAAACCATAACATTGCAGTGACAGTGAGATGTTGAAATACACACCAGTGATGCAGTCCTAGTAAAGTGGTTAAAATGTTTGTGTTTGTTTTATATTTTTGAGAAAATGGGTTAATTTAAATTTACGTAAATTGTTTTTGTTTTGTTTTTTGTTATCCCTGTGTGTGTGTGTGTGTAATGAACTAGTCATGTCTGTGTATATTACTCATCTGCTTTTTTTTCAGGTTAGGACTCTTGTGTTAAGTCTTATTTTTTTGGTTTGTTCGGCACAGATTTTATCCAGTTTAATTTGTAATTTTTATGGTTTTGATCCTAAATAAATCATTATTTTTGGAAATCCGGTGTTCCCTTTGCCTTTGGCTGCTACAGCAAAATTAGAGCACAAATCACATTTAGAGTTAGTGCAAGAAACATTAAATGAAATAAATATACATGTCTGAAAAGAGTTGTCTAAGACAACACATACTAAAATAAAATATGTGGAGGTGGTTGTGCAAATAAAGTGAAGTACAATAGCCATTGAGTATTTAACCATTAAAAGATCTTTAAAAAAACTAAGGTTCCTGAGGCCAAAAAATGACACATTCCCAAAAACTGCTCTAAAAATATCATACATCAATGTTTTTCCGCTTTAAACAAGTCAATCTTTTAAAAGTACTTCTGCCTGAAACATACATATCAAATATTTATATTTATGTATCCTTTATATCTTAATATGTTTACATTAACCCATGTTTTTAAGAACAAACTAAGCTACCAAAATCCGACATGTGATCATAGGGACAAAAAATGCTCCAATGAAAACCATTATAACTAACATTTTTGACCATCCATTTATCTTAAAATAAACAAATACATACATTTATGTCAATATATAAATTTTGAAAAAAACAAACAAAAATTCTAAAATGTATCAAAATGATTAACCTCTGGCAATTTTGGGCAATTATTAATCATCGAAGTCCAGATGGTTTAAAAATCAAAATTAGAATGACAAAAAAATGTCTGTAGGATCTCTTGCACACACCAATTCTGAAAAATCATTGACAGTGTGAATGAACCAAATATCAATCAATCCTAGACAAATCCTGGATGCTTTTTCTGTGTATTTTCCATAATGTCTGTGTGAAAAAGGCCATAGTTGACCAATGGTTTAAATTGGAGAAGTGCCATAAGGCAGCTGGCGCTGGCATCTTCTTTGGACCGATTGGCTCTATATGTGAAAACTCTTTGAAAGATCTTTGTGAAAACTGCAGCAGGCCTGTCTGCACATTCTTTAAGTCCCTTTCCTGTCACTCTATCTGTCCTGCAGCCTTCCTTGAATTAACAGCCCTGGGGACGCTCCTCATGTTCATGTACTTTGAATGGGTGCTCATGTCTGATGGGGGCGGGTGGGTGTGGTGTGACGGTCTCTGACAAATTTACCTCAAAACAAGCAAAAAAAGCAGTTGAGTTCTTCTTCTAGGGAGACATTGGCATCAAAGGTCTGTGTTGCTTTTGTAGTTTGTGAGGTGCTGAATCCCCTCGCCAGAGTCGTTGTGGGTCATTGTTCATTAAGTGGTCCTCCATCTCTCTTTTGTACTCTGCTTTTGCACATTTGATGCCTCTGCACAGATTTGCTCTGGCTACACTGTAAAGGACTTTGTCTCTGGAATTAAAGGCAGCATGGGGGGTCTTTTTAAAGGCTTGTACAGACTTCATGACTTTTAAATGTTGGTCCCAGCTGTTCACACTACATGACTGTAGAAGTTGTGTTGAAGTTGTTAAGCTGTTCACACCACATGACACAATGTGAATGACCCACAACAGGAGGTCACACTACACGGGTTGAGAACAACCCTGTCACCCAATGATTTTATTTTGTCTCTAAACTATGTTTTGAGACAAAATAATCCCTTAAGACATGACCTCATGAAGCCATATCCAATCAGACAGATAAGACACAGTAAAAGGGTCCTAAACTACCGTCTCTCTAGTGTACGAAGGGTGGTAGAGAATAAATTTGACATTCTTGCCAACCAGTAAAGGAGGAATCATGGGATGGGTGCTTTTCAACTGATGGAGAACACTTCACATCGCAATATTATGGAAACAGCAAAATTGCAATGCAATCTGAAGCGGGACTGTTTTGTCTCACCAGCGGGTTGTGTTGATGCAACACATTCAGAAAAACACTGATGTGGAGGTATCCCTGCAAACAGCAGGTTAAATACAGTTATGGTCAGTTTTGGACATTTGTTTTATTGTGTTTTCCTGTTTTACTTGTATTAGTAAAGAAAATGTGGTTTGCATTGTTTATATATTGTGTTTATTGTTTTATTATTATCAGTTTGTTGTGTTATTATTCAATTTACAAAACCAACAGTGCAGGAATGTAACAAATGAAAGCAATTTGCATGTTGCAATAAAGTACCTCATATTACCTTTCTTTCTTGATCCACATTTATATTTTGCCAAACATGAATGTATATTTCAAGGACTTATATTATGATCCGGTTTGTATCGCCCAGCATTTAATGAACGGTGGAGCCATTCACACACAAGAGACGCATCACTGATCATTTAATATTTGTAAATGTGTCATGACAAAGGAAATGGTTTACAGAAACCTTGATTTTTTTAAGATGTATACTGTTATGGCGAATGAGCAACATGTGCGGGCACGACGTGTTATTGTTTACAAATGATTGACTTTACTATGTATTAGATTGATCAAGAAGGGTTTTACTTGTCAAATGTTAAAGGGTTTAGAATTCATTTCTGAGTGCGGTTTCATTAAACAAATTGTCTAGCAAAATTAATAATACATTTAATAATGCAAAAAGGTAAAAAACATTATGATTCATATTTTACAGCTAATATGTTTAGTGTTTTACAGCATTGGGTTTGTGTTTTTGCATCCTATTTCATTGAACCTCAGCATTGAACAGTCAATTATGTCACTTCACTTTGTAATACAATGGCTTTGAGAAATGACATATATATATATATATATATATATATATATATATATATATATATATATATATATATATATATATATATATATATATATTAAAACGTATAATTGATTGGCTTTAGCTCTTCGTGACACGTGACATCACGCGATGTCAAGTCGTACGAGACTCTTTGATAAATTGTTGGCTTTTTCACACATACAGATTGGTGAGCGCTAATCGCCTGCTAATCTCCCACTGATTTGTACATGATCACCCCCGACCTGTTGGCGACTTGCAAATATGTCTTAAAATCATGTAGTGTGAACTTGGCTTAATAGAGTCCTAACATATTTTGTCATTAAGGGCATTACACAGTCTTAGTAATGGTGTGATATGCTGGGATTAAAAGTACAGAAAGGTGGTCTGACTGTCCTAAATGAGGCATTATAATTGTCCTGTAGCCTTTCTTGAAGTTTTTGTAGGCTTTATTCACAATGTTTTATCCTCTTGTGGCACATTTGAACTCTTTTAAGTTTGCCTGGTTGAAATCCCAAGTGCCAAACCAAAATTACTTTTTTCACTCAAGCCAATAAAATTTAGAAAATCAGAAAATACAACAGCATGTATTCAAATATCATCCCAAGCCTCTCTCCGTGTCTCAGTTCTGACTCAATCTTTTATACAGTAACATCGGATACTTTTATCTAAGATGACGTATACACTGCTTGTTACTTCTCTTGACCTTAAGCCTAACAAAATAGTCATGTTTGCACTACCGGGCCACAATTGGACGTGCCAGGGCCTGTTGCGTTTGCACTGTCACTCTCAGGGCTTAATCATGCCTTGCCAGGGCTGAGTTAGGCCTTAGTTCTGGCCTGCCGAATACCTTGGGACTTGGGTCTGGGCTAGAGGAGTGGTAAAGGTCAAAGATAGAGTTTATCTGAGTTTTTGGCAAAGATTCATCTTTTAAGTGAATTTGTTGTTTGTTGTGTTACTTGTCTTACTTGAACTGCAAAGAACCTAGCAGCAGTGTACTTGCCCATAGATGGATTACACATACTTTTTTAATAAGCACAAATGGGAGCTACCTGTAAACCCACATGGGCTCTACATTGAGCCCATAAAGTGCCCATCATCAGCCCATCTGCGCTAACAGATGTGGGGCCACAATGGAAACTGAGGATAAAATTAGTTGGGTCCCAGGTGGGCCTCACATATCAGCCCAGGTGCAACCTTTTTGGGCCCCACATGGGTGTGTTGCCCCAATCACATTTCTGTCAGAATGGAGATTCATTGTTCTGCTTAAGGGCCATACCTTCTTATCTGGAAAGATTTGAAACAGTATATGTACCAGTCACAGTTTGACAAGGGCACGGCCAGGGACGAATCAGCCAACTGGAGTACTGATAGTTTCACCGGTGGGCCGATGGGCAACGTGGGCTGACTCTAGTGGTGGAAATTTGGATTCATCTAACTGACTTGTTCATTTTCAGTTTGTTTACAAAAAAATTACTTGTACAGATTTGTATTCTGTAACCATTTCTTTATATTACACACCAGTAGGTGGCGAAAATTACCGTCTTATGGGTTAGAACAATGAAATGGATTTTAATAAAATGTGTGTCTTTAAAGGGACACTTCACCGATTTGTATTAAGCTTTGTATCGTTAGAACCCCAGTCATGTTTTTGAATGGTGGTGCATCATTCCCTCAGTTTCCCCCTGAGACAGATTTTAGTGTTGCACTTCCTTCTTTCAATTATGTAAAAAAAAATATATATTTTTTTTTGGAAACTCGACCATGCTCGACTAATCACATTCCCCCCTCACACACACCATGCTGGCTTCAAAAATCTTATTGATAAAAGTATTTCAGGAGACAAGAGAAAGGAGATTTGGACGTGCCTTGATGCCTTTTGAGGAAGCATTTTAGAGCTTTCAGACGCAGCCCAGTGAAGGGGCGAATTTGATCAGTAACCCAAACTAATTATATTATTCCTAACAGCCTAGATGATTGGCTCATGCTATTAAAGTTATCTTTAATTGTAACAAAACGTTAAGACAACAGCAATTATTAACAACAAACAATCTGTATGTGTATAAATACAATTAAAGACAGCATGTTTATGTGTCATAATACAGTATATGTTGTGAAACCACAGTATCCACAAATGTCTTTTACTACAGTAACTAGCCAAGATGTTTGTAGTAAAACCATATTAAATACAATTTGTAATGCACTGCAAGTTGTCTTAGACAAAATTTGTCTGCCACATATATTTTAATTCATGTAATGGTGCTTTATTGGGATGAGTTTTAGAAAAAAATCAACAAAATAACACAATGACAAACACTAAGGTGGAATTAAATAAGATGGATAAAGCACTGAATATAACAGGCTATTTACATTATAAAATTGACTAAAATATGAACATTTCAAGTATATAAATTTACATTTTTAACAGAAGCAGTTTGAAAAAAGCAGTGTACAGATCAGAGTTGCAGTTTGAGTTTGTTTGTGAATGTGTGTGACTGATAAATGGATTTTAACATCAGCATTTGATCTGCTTCTGTAGGGCTGTGAAAATATTGCATGAGCTTTGAGATTTTGTCGTTTAATTATCATATAATATATATCTATAATACAAACAACATCAGTAAAACAAGACAAGACAGAATAAAGGAGTGGGCGTTATCTTTTGGAGGGAAGTTCAGTGATTGGTTTAAACTTTCTACAGACTCTAACCAATCGGCGAGCGGCAAGCATGCCTAAATACTGAAACGCATTGAGTTACATTATCTGCGTTTTTCTACGAGAAAACAGCAAATTCTTCAACCTAAAATGAGCGGCAGAGGTAAAACCGGTGGCAAGGCCAGAGCAAAGGCTAAGACTCGCTCATCCAGAGCCGGGCTTCAGTTTCCCGTCGGCCGTGTTCACAGACTTCTTCGCAAGGGTAACTATGCACAGCGCGTTGGTGCTGGAGCTCCAGTTTATCTCGCCGCTGTGCTCGAGTATCTTACTGCTGAGATCCTGGAGTTGGCTGGAAACGCCGCTCGTGACAACAAGAAGACTCGCATCATTCCCCGCCATTTACAGCTGGCAGTCCGTAACGACGAGGAGTTGAACAAACTCTTGGGCCGCGTGACCATCGCTCAGGGCGGTGTGTTGCCCAACATCCAGGCTGTGTTGCTGCCAAAGAAGACCGAGAAGCCCGCTAAAGCAAAGTAAAATATCCAGTTCTCCAAAACTAAACAAAAGGCTCTTTTAAGAGCCACCCACTTGAACTATAAAAGAGTGAAATTTGTTTTAGTTCATTTAAGATGTTTACTGCTCTGCATATTTTGTATATCTCCTTTACTTAACACATCTGATTCAAATAATCAGTTCAGTAGATCTATGTAAACTGAACGGAGTCGATCAGATAAGAGAGAATCGCTGATCATACTAACGTTTCATTTAAGTCGATGATTTCACTTTAACGTTAGTCTTAAAAATATAAAAATCAGTGTAAGGCCATGTTATTGTTCTTTACAGTATGTAGGATTATATTCTGTAAGAAAACTTAAAAATCCCCTGAATGTGCAATGCCGTGTTAGTTACCCACAACATTGTAGCTTTTAAAGTTTACATGCAGTGCTGACACATGATAATACAACGTATGCCTATTAAAACAAATAAAATCGTCTGATGAATGAGGTTATACTGGTAATTTTGTCTAATGCATTTTTATATTGGTTAAGCTTAATCTCTCCAGGACAGTAAGATATTTTACATAGAACTATTATAATTAATATTTGATGCATTAAAACCGCTTAAACTTCTGCTTTATGAAGGTTTTCGAGCGGGAAACACCGCTTGTTTGAAAAAAGGAGATGCGCAGTCATTGGCTAGCAATATACTTTGACGTCAAGGATTAGCCAATCATTTGCGAGTACACTGTCGCCACCTTCTGAGCGCATGGTCGACTTGTCTTTAAAAACACCCTGCCGAGAGACGTTGTGTATTCTACGTCGAGTCGTCGAAAGGCAAAGAATTTTCCTTGTAATTATGGCAAGAACAAAGCAGACCGCTCGTAAATCCACCGGAGGCAAAGCGCCGAGGAAGCAGCTCGCTACTAAAGCTGCCCGTAAGAGCGCCCCAGCCACCGGCGGTGTGAAGAAGCCTCATCGTTACAGGCCCGGTACCGTAGCGCTGAGAGAAATCCGCCGCTACCAGAAATCCACTGAGCTGCTGATCCGTAAGCTGCCTTTCCAGCGTCTGGTGAGAGAAATCGCCCAGGACTTCAAGACTGATCTGCGCTTCCAGAGCTCCGCCGTCATGGCCCTGCAGGAGTCCAGCGAAGCTTATTTGGTTGGTCTGTTTGAGGACACCAACCTGTGCGCCATCCACGCCAAGAGGGTCACCATCATGCCCAAAGACATCCAACTGGCTCGCCGCATTCGGGGAGAGCGCGCTTAAACCTGATAGCGTCCCCCACAATAAAGGCTCTTTTAAGAGCCACCACAATTCCACTGAACGAGAAATTTCCCATTGTTGTTTACTTAATTACAAAGGTTTTTTTGTGTGTTTAAGGGTGTGTTCTTTATAAATTTGTTAATATATGCTATTTTCTCTATCAAAGTGTGTTAGGGAAGGCATGGTGACGATTTCAAATAATAACTTTTCAACGTAACACTGATTTTTATTTGTGAAGGTAGCATATGTGCATATTTTTTAACGTCATCAATTTACTTTTCTCCAGATTTTCAATGAGGAAATGTTGTCTAACCGGTAAATAATGGCAGAAGCATCGGAAACGGAAGACTATATAAGATTATAAACTAATCACTAAAATTGTTTAAAAATTAAAATTCTGTGCCTCAAAAATAAATATATGTTTATTTTTACCGACAAAATGACAATTTGATATTTGAATAACTACATTATAAGCACCACGTTTATTAGAAGCATGCATCCCACTTATTTAAAATCACTCAGCAAGCACATATGATTTCATATAATTCATATACTTTTCTAGAATAAACAATAACGTTTTTTTTAAAGATGTCTGTTTAGATCAGTTAATAATCGAAAGCTAAATTTCAGCTTTAAACTGTATGTAGCTCTTTTTACTGTGACACGTCACAAGGCACCGCCTTCATTTTTGTGTGTTTCCACTAGGTCCTGTAGACAACTGTAAAGTTTTGTTTCACTGTCGTGCTTCTCACACTTACTGATCATCAGACTGAAATCATGTCAGGAAGAGGCAAAGGCGGTAAAGGACTCGGTAAAGGAGGCGCTAAGCGTCATCGCAAGGTTTTGCGTGATAACATCCAGGGAATCACCAAACCCGCCATTCGTCGTCTCGCTCGTCGTGGTGGTGTCAAGCGTATTTCCGGTCTGATCTATGAGGAGACTCGCGGTGTGTTGAAGGTGTTTTTGGAGAACGTTATTCGTGACGCCGTCACCTACACTGAACACGCCAAGAGAAAGACCGTCACCGCCATGGATGTCGTCTATGCTCTGAAGCGTCAGGGTCGCACTTTGTACGGCTTCGGAGGTTAAATGCCTAAACTCCACACGAACCCAAACGGCTCTTTTAAGAGCCACCCACATTATCACATTAAGAGGCGAAATCTGCCCATTATTAATGTTTTATGCGTGCTGATCCCTAGGTTGAATAGTTTAGCTAAAGTCGATGTGACCCGATCAGACTTCCTTGTTCTCAGTTTCAACCCCCCTGTCCAGTTACGTATGTCGATTAATTATTATAATGTTTATCAGACTTCTTTAGAGTGTTGATCACGAATTTCCCTAGACGTTTTCACTCCGAGCTCCAGATTAGAAATTAATATAACGGTCACCTATTGTAGGTACCTTAATTTGGTGGTCTCATTGCGCTGGACTATTATTTGGTTTCTAAATGAGAACTTGTATAGCGCGCTACTTGGAAATGTATATTGTCTCTTTTTTTTAGTCGTCTTCATTGACTCGCCAAATACAAGTTGTTAATTTAACTAAATTGACAGCTAACATAAGGATTAACAAACGCCATCTCTTTAACGAAAACATTGTTCTCAAAAGCGTTGCTTTTAAGCCTTTACGTAACAAGATCTTGCGTGTATTCCTTTAATAAACGATTTCCTGCAAAATAAATAACTAAAGTGTGCCTTAAATTTGCGCATTCTATTTCCAAAAATAACTATATTTCAGAGAAATTGTATTTTAAAAAGAGCGGGAAAGTAGTGCCGAAGTCATGACGTCACTTTGTAGGCCAACCCGGAAGTTAGCGGCGCATGGGTTCCCTCGATCGAAAAGCCATTCATTTTTCCCATAGACTTTTGGAAAATCGCAAAAAATAAGATCTGTGTTCAACAAAGAGTTATGAACCTTACACGTTTTGTCTATCAAGATAATCTTTATAAGTTAAACGAAAATGTATACATTTTGAAGCCTAAATAAAGCCGTCAGATATAAAATGCTAACGGTATGCTATAAACGGACTACAGCGCACCGGTCGCGGATCAACGTCATCATCAAGCTTCCTCAAACTTTATTTAAAAAAGCACGCTCGCTCATTGTGATCTGCGCTGTTTATGGACACTTATCCACTTTTTCATGAGAAATATTGCACATTCGTTATTTCCAAAAATGTTAGAAATTTTGTTTACGCGTGATTTTTTGTTAATGTTTTATTTATTTATTAGTTTAATTATTTCGTTAGTTTATATAAACCTTAATATTATCATTGTGCCCCAAATAAACTTTAAAAATTATATTTCACTGTATTATGTTTGATTGTATGTTTGCATACCATTTGCTAATTCGCCAGAAAAAAAAAAAACATCTCAGAAGCACTAGCTATTGCCGTATCAATTTCCAATCTTATGTACTTTTTCTTACTTAGACGATAGAAAACCATAGATCGAGGAGAGAGAACCACTATAAATCTGGACATAACAGTGCAGCTTAGATGCTGGTTTACTTACCGGTATTGCAAGGGCCAGCATGAGGGACAAGGTTTATCAAGTCTCATTAAGTAAAACTATGGAGAGATAGAGGAGTTATAATAGTGTTCTATGTATTTTTAAGATAACTATACAATCTCTGAACAAACAGAACACAGTTAAATTCCAAACATTTAATATAATAGTTATATATAATTATATATTTTAAATTTAAAGAGAATTGTCCAATAGCATCAATGCTTAAATACAATATATTATAATTAAACCATATATGTTCTCTAAATAAACAATATATACTAATTTTGTTCACATTTTCTATATATTTTTACCTGGTAATCCACAAGCCCCAATGTGAGAGCCTGTGTAGTAAATTGTATCTCACATTACTGTGAGCTGACTGGTGTATAGTTACAATAGTATAACATTTAATTTTTGGTATTTGTTAGACAAGGGACTTACAGTGCATTCAAGCTATAGATATCAGCGCGTTCTCTGGGAATTAAACAAAAGTTAACAAAATGCTCCAATCACTGATCCACAGAAACATTGCAGCACGTTTTATAGTAAACATCTTTATTTTCATAAAATAAGTAAACTTTGTCTCCGGACAAAACAAAACATGTCAAACTACAGTCTCTCCACAGTACTACAATATTTGGAAAAACTACAATTTGAAAAGACTAAATATATAACGCTATGTATATTAACTGAAAGGTAAACTTCTGAGAACGTGAGGCTGAAAGGCTAGTGACAGATTTCCTGTCATGATGACGTCTAAACTCCCCGCCAAGGATGTAGTCCCTATTAGCAACTTGTTAGCAACCACCGTTTTTAAGGCACAATAAAGTTTAAAAAAATCACAAGCAGATTATAACTGGTGTATTTTATGTCATAGAACAAAACGTGAAAATATTTAGAGGTTTTGTTAACCACAGACCTTATTTCAGGCGATTTAGCAAAAACCCATTCAAAAAACCCATAGACTTCAGGGCGAGGGAACCCGTAGTGCTAAAATGCTACCTCACTTCCGCGTTTTAGCCTACAAAGTGACGCCATTACTTCGGCACTCTATACATGAGTGCATTGAATTCAAACATTACGCTGTGGGTGGGGCTACGGTCTTAGCCACTTTGATTGGCTCTCTCACGTCTTAGCCATACCAATGAAATCCATTCATGGTGTTTGTCCAATGAAGACAACCAATCAGCACCGTAAGCCGGTTGTCTTTGAAAATTAGCATGGACAGAGAATAAATACTTCTTCACCAGAGAAGATCGTTACACACTTTGTTGTTCTTTCTTGAGAAATCATGCCTGAGCCAGCGAAGTCCGCACCGAAGAAGGGGTCCAAGAAGGCCGTTACTAAAACCGCCGTAAAGGGCGGCAAGAAGCGCAAGAGGTCCAGGAAGGAGAGTTATGCTATCTACGTCTACAAGGTCCTGAAGCAGGTTCATCCCGACACCGGGATTTCCTCTAAGGCCATGGGGATCATGAACTCTTTCGTCAATGATATTTTCGAGCGTATCGCCGGTGAGTCCTCTCGTCTCGCTCACTACAACAAGCGCTCCACCATCACATCGAGAGAGATCCAGACCGCCGTGCGTCTGCTGCTGCCCGGTGAACTCGCCAAACACGCCGTGTCTGAGGGAACAAAGGCCGTCACCAAGTACACCAGCTCCAAATAAATCCGTTGACGCTTTCAACACTCAAAGGCTCTTTTAAGAGCCACCCACTCTATCAGATAAACGAGCATCCAAATTAATTGACTGTTTAAAATGAGTGCTGTTTCTTTAAATATGATTTCATAAATTAAAATTCAAGCCGGGTAACTTAAACGGGCTTCCCGATGTTTTACAAACATTAAAAAGGGTCTTTTATGAAGATGAATTCTGTCAGACACACAGATTGATGTTGGAGTATAAAGGCAAGATTTGTTTTCAGTTGATAATACATAGAAACGGTAAATGTTTGTTTTTCCCTTTCAATCTGATTATATTGTAATGACACATTTTTTCTTAATGTATGTAAGGGACTGACTAGAATACATTTTATAATACTGGGTGATTGCGATCACT
This sequence comes from Misgurnus anguillicaudatus, assembly GCF_027580225.2. Lineage (NCBI taxonomy): Eukaryota > Metazoa > Chordata > Actinopteri > Cypriniformes > Cobitidae > Misgurnus > Misgurnus anguillicaudatus. The sequence goes on along the minus strand of NC_073342.2, from coordinate 7,735,919 downwards.
TGCTATTTCATATGAAGCTGCTTTGGTACGAACAATTGTAAAGTGTTATAAATAAAGTTGAGTTGAATTAAATTACTACTGAAGTGTGCAACTCCAGTATTTTCTTGTATATGTTTGGACATAAAAATGACATTGTCTCTGTCATAACTGAATGGTATAAAATTAAAAAATGTATATAGCGAAGAGTCACAGAAATCGCCACGATTGTATCACGATGGTAATCTTTCGTCTGGGACAGCCCAAAATTGTGCAATGTATCTCAGGTGGTTTGTAAGGGCTGAGTGAATAAATGTGGATGAGTTGTGTTGGTCAGAGCACAATAGAAATCATTATTCTGGAATAAATATTTTGAAATAATTCAATGGGCCTTTCTCAATTATTCCGCTTATACAATGGTTACCTCACAATAAGACATAATTCAGATGTTTTATTTTAAGACATTTGACTGGTCAGGTTTGCGTTTATCAAAAAATAGTGAATACCCGTGTAGCATTTCTAAACCATTAAAGCATTCAACAGCTCTATGATATTAACAACATACAGGTTAAGAACAACATGAGAGTAAATGATGACAGAATTTAATTTCTATCCCTTTAATACTGTTCTGTACACACACAGTTCAGTAATTTACTGTGACTGTATTATTTAAGCAAATTGAATAATGAAAGCAATGACAACTGAAATGATATTATATGCTTCATTCATTCAGCCCACCGGCAACTATAGTTGCCACAGTGCATAGTTGTCATTTTCCTTTTTTAAGAATTTTTTAGTTGTTATCCATGTTTTATTTCTCAATGACATGCAAGCTAACAATCAAATAAAGGATTTAAAAAAGAAAGAAAAGGTATTTATCTCCTTCCTGTCACATGAGGCTGTCAACTTCTTACCTCTTCTTCCAAGAAACATGGCAAAGGCAAACCCTCCCAAAAAAAGGTAATTTTCATTTTACTAACAAGTATTTTTGGTTGACGTTTATATATCTACATAATCATGAAGGTCTCTAGAGTCATCCAAACAAAACAAATCTTACAAGAGATCTATAGTTTTTTATATACTTTGTCAAAAGTCCAAGCGGCAACTATAGTTGCCGGTGGGCAAATGCCTTGTAAGTACATATATCATGGGGAAATGGTGTATACTGTGTCAATAGGTTAATAATCAAGGTTATTGGTCTTTTTAGTGCTTTTTTCTTTCATAATATCATACCTAAAACCCTTTAACTAACATCTCTACTGTCCATTAGACCTTAATTTGATATGGAATAAAATCCATTCATACAGGTCATTTAAAGAGGGAGACCGAGATCTCCTCTTCTTCCAAAGACTGGTTGCCCATTTTATTGATTTATTTTCATATTTTTTTCATTAAAGGACAACTCAGGTGAAAAATGAACCTAGGGGTAATTAACACATGGTGATGCGTTTTCATGATAATCGAATGTAAAGAGTTTTTTATCAATAAAAACAGATTAGCATATAGCGCTAGTATATGGGGCAAAGAGTAAGTACAAGTAAATTGCTAGTTAATACCACTAGCAAGGCTCAAAATAGCCTCACACTACCACAGTAGCATAATGAGGGTCCTTACATGCAAACTGAAGCATTGAGAACTTTGTCAGTGTACAAACAGTTTAATAAGAAGCTACTTTATAAAGACAGCACATTACGTGTATTCAGACAGCAGACATCTTGAACAGACTCGACAAGTCGAGCCACGAACGATGTGCTAAGTGATATGACCTAAGTGATATGAACTGATTTGGAGCTGACATATGGTCCGTTGTTTCTGGAAGAAAGCACTGAATGCAACAGAGAAAATAAATAAATAAAAATAATAATAAAAAACCTGAACAAGTCACAGTTTATATCACTTAGCACGCGTTCGTAAATCTAAACTTAAGACATTCTTCTTTAGCAAAGCATTCACATAAAATGTCCAGTAATTGTACTTGTCCCGCAATAGTTTTTTTGTCTAGAACAAAGCACTCACATACCTCATATGGGTAATATACTATTGTTGCAATAGGTAGCCTGTCTGAAACCGAGCATTTTTAAAGGGGGGGTTTAATGGTATTTCAAGCATTCTGACTTATTAACACAGTTATAGAGTTGTTTCCTCATGCTAAACGTAGGCAAAGTGTCAAAAATGCAGTTGGGCGTGTTTCAGAGTATTTCTGTGCCGAATGCACTTCGCCAGGATTCGTACAAGTTTCGGCAAATTTTTTTCGATTACGGTTCTAACTGACGTTTCAGGGGTTTTCGATACGTATCACTTTTTTATATGGGCTTCCGCCGGAAAACTTCCCCCGGAAAACCCCACCCAGCCGTCAGTCAGCGGGAGACGCTAGAGCTTGCTAACAGCTTATCACGCCACTCAGCTTTGTTTAATTTCAAAACTCAACAATGGCACAACAAGAAGTGTGTTTTTGGATGTAAGGAGAAGACATCCAGCCTTATGGAAACAATGGATATAGTTTATTATCCGGATTAGCAGCGGAGTTTTGCGTGTGTTTTATTCGGTGGATTTTCAGAACCGGGTCATGACGAGTTACACGTGGTAAGTAAGACTTCTGTCTTATGTTGGAAATAGGCGCGTGTATATTATATAAATGACACGAACATGTAGTGAATCATAAGTTAAAATATATGTTGTATAGTGTTGTATAGTGTTGTATGACTCGTACTCGCTCCTCCCGTGTTATAACTCCTCCTTCTTCATTTTTTCGTACGTTATCGGAAAGATTCGGTAAAGCTAATCTTTCTTTTATAAATCTGATTAAACTAAAGACTCTTCAGAGATATAAAGGATGTCATACTACTCCATAGGTACTCCAGATTAATATCAGAAATGCAGAAACACCGTGTGTTACGTGAGCTTTAAACTACAATACTGCATGACACTTGCGTTTCATGCGACCGGCCCCTACGCTAATAGAATTCTGTTTCTCTCTCCCTGTCTCATCCTTGACCCCAAGGACAATGAGACAAACAGACCCATTTCCTGTTGCTGTGAAGGTCATCACACCACTGATCTACTGGCTGTCCTTCAACGTGATGCCCAGCCGATGCGCGACCACCGGCTGAACCAGTTTAATCCGCTTACCCGCCTCCTATCCCTACCCTGTTTATATATATAAATATATATATTAATTTCTCCCAAGGGTTTTTGTCCTTCTAGGAGTTTTTCCCACAGGGTTTTCTCCTAGGGGGGTTTTCGTCCCCGAGAGAGTCAGCCAACTTTGGCTTAACTTAGCACTTTACTGTATACGTTACATTATTAATACGCTCGCTTGTACGGTTTATCTTTAGCTGCTATATTCTACTTCTTATATTATCTATTGATTTTCTGTGTTCTCCTTTACATCTACTCATGTAAAGCTGCTTTGCAACAATTAACAATTGTGAAAAGCGTAATATAAATAAAATTGAATTGAATTGAACAAGAGATTATAAGCTTGATGCATTTTTATTTGGGGGGGGGGGGTTCGCATCGAATGTTATTTGACTGTTATACATAATAAATGTGTTTATGTATAAAGGTTGATCTGTTGAAAGCCATTATTTTGAGTAAGATGCCAAATGTATTAAAATTTGACATTAAAGGGGTGCATACAACCTTTTTGCCCACCGGCAACTATAGTTGCCGCACATTCAAATACGATTTTCAAAAAAATAAAAATAAAAATGGGGAAAATAAATGCAGAACATGTTTACAGAGGACACTATTAACACAATTATATGCATGAAACCATTCAGAAAAATTTGGGCACAAATGGGTTAATAAAAGATAGATGAGGTTAATTCAGTGTATTTAATACATACATTTAAGGTGGGTTGCACCAACAAGGATTAGGCTTAAATCTGGTTTAAATCAATGATGATTTGATCATTCTGTTGTACCAAACTTTATCCCTTGTTTAATTAAACATAATCAGGGCTACGTTTTAATTCCCATTTTGAGTCAGGTTTAAATTTTACAGTAAATCTAGATTATATTTAATACAGTTGATCAATTTTATTAAACTCTTATTTAAATCTCTATTGGGGATTAACTTTAAACTGTGCAAATGAGGAGGTTTAAATATACAAACATTTACAATTAAATTTGTTGCTAGATGATCAGAAACAGGCACTTTGGTGGCACGATTCAAAGATGTAGCATATTTTAGCCTATTACAAATAAAATAGAGACACTTGGTGGCATGGTAACTTGGCTTGTCTGTTTCGAAGTGTCCAGTCCGGGATGTCGTCTTTATTTTACAGTAAATACAAGACATCTTTTATAATTTCACGGAAAAGAGTCCAATCGCTCGAGAAAAACATTAACAGCACCGGTGACAAATATATCCAGCCACACTGCTCCATTAGTCAATACAATAGATTATTACTGATATATGGTGGTGATTTATAATCCTAAAATTAATTATTACATTTCCCAGCAAGCATTTCAACGTTGATTCGAATCAACGTCAAGGACAAGGTTGAATCAACATTGAATTACCTTTTGATTTTGCAAATTTATTTATTGATTTTTAAGCATTTTATTAACCTTTTGCCAGGGGCGCGGGAAGTGGGGGTGCTGGGGGTGCTGCAGCACCCCCTGGTGGCAGAGATTTAAAACTGCGATGACAGTAAAATTATTTCTTATAAATATCTCTTGATTTTGGTTTGTTTCTGTACAAAGACATTTTGTATGCCATGTTTTGGGTGTGTGATGAAGAGAGGGATAATTTTAGTAATTTTAAAATGATTTAATTTATTTCAGCGTGTATTAGCCATATTCTATCAGATTCTGTCTTGACGACGTGATTGCATTCAGCCGATGCTGTAATAGGCATTAGCATAACACACAAGCACGTACACTCACAGCCACATACTGAACGCCGAATGAGTTTATCTATCAGCTTCGCAATGTCTCAAAAGAGAATTTTGGATTTTTTTCAATCACACAACGCAAAATTCCCGAGGACTAGTTATTAAGGCATGTATTGCTAATACATTTTTACAATGATTCGCATTGATTTACAATGGTCGCACTATATAAATAACATTTTAGTTTGCATGCGTAAAAAGTGCATGCAACAATGAAACACATATACACAACAAGAATGAACTGTGGAGTGTGGTTGGCCTATATAAGAAGGTCTACTACTCTTAAAATAATTTAGCATGGTTTTAGAATATATTTTAATCAAAATATGCTGGCCCATTTTGATATTTTAAACATTTTCCGATGGAAGAATGCGTCCAAGCTAAGCTAGATTCAGTAAACGATTTTCTAGTTCGTCATCTTTTCAAAAATATTTAAAAATATAGCCAAATTGTTTTGCGGTGTTTAACGCACTTGTAAATGTTACAGAACATGTGCTTTATTGAATGAAAGTATAAACGGTTGAATTAAATTATTAAAACGACGTAAAACGAACTAAATTATATATGTAGCCTACAATAAGGAACATGCATGCGACATTTAAAAGGTATTTTAAAAAAATTATATAAATTATTCCCATGCATCGATTTTAATGTTAAACGTCTATAAATTCAAATGAATCCATTTGGAATATATTCCGACAATTTAGGACATGATTTTGGAATTTTAAAGTCGAAAATATCTTATTTTTACACCGCAGGAGGCATGGCATAGTGAAACAAAACTTAAAGACACAAATATTACATTTACGTGTAAAAATAGAATTAAATGAAACCCGTGAATTGAAAGGTCCACTATAATCGCCTTAACTCGAGTAATGTCAATAAAGTTATTATGTTAGAGTGAAATATTACAAACTTAACCAAAGGACAACAAAAAGGCGTAGGCTACTACTGGGACCAGTGAGAATGCATATGTGTACATAAACTGGTTCCATACCTCCGACTTTCCTCCAAACTTACTCAAAGTGAATTCTCCTGTTTTTCTTTTTTTCTTTACATCTTCAAACTCCACCATACCGCACAGCATGCCCGGTGCGTGATGTGTGCCAGAGGAGACTCCGCACCTGACTCGCGTTGCATTTTGTAACTTTTACAAATCATTTTGTAATTTGTAATGTGTAACTTTTTGGAGACATTTGTTACTTTGGCCTAAATATAGTCTATATATAATATTTCTGATTATAGCTTTCTCCCCAATTGGACTAATAATGATTAAAAATATGCTTATATCGGCCCGGCCCGAGGATAGTAGCGGAAAATAACGTCCTGGGCAGATAATCTCTATGTTGCAATAGGCTATATAGTTTGTATGCCCCGTCAGCTCAGCTGTAGGCTACTTCATGGATGGGAGGGGCGAGTAATTTTTTTAAAAGAAGACATAGGTAGAGTGGTCTGCAGAATACAGAGCTTGTGAACAACATTAGAATTCTATGCTGATTAGTTACACCGTATTCATGGCATAAATAATCACAATTTATAATGGAAGACACAATATACCACATGATGGTTTAAATAAAGATTTCTTAAATTGTGTTTACAATTAAGTAGTGCAACACAACTCAAATTAAAATAAAACTGGGATTAACAAACCTGAGATCTAGCTCTAAACTCTTAATATAACAAACTTATGCTAATGTATCTGGAATGTGTATAAAGGGCAAGCCTGGCATGCCCACAATTTCATTTTAGTTTTACATGTACTCTTTGTCTTTTCAATAATTCTTAAAATTAATTATGTAAATATACAAATATTTCTGTGCTGTACAGGTAATTATTATTGTATTTGAATTGGAAAACACTTCTTCAGGTTGAAACTTTTAACATTACTCCTATTGTCTAATTTCTTGAGTATTTTATGACATATTTAAAGCCAAAAATATGTTGTTTTAGCCAAAAAAATACTTTTTACTCTGCGCTTTTGAATGTTTTGTTTTCTCATTGTATTTTCCTATTTTCTTATCATTGTCCATTGGGGTTGGGGTTAGAATCACTTTCTGTTACATTTTTAGACATCCAAACCCCAACTCTACCCAGCACTCATGTTGTTTGACTCAAACCTTTTACAAATAAAAGTGATTCTGGGAAAATGTTGTTGTTGTTTGAAATCAACACTTAAACAAAAACACACGCAAACAAACAACAGAACCCTTGCTTCACTGCGCTGCCATCAAAGTAATGAACAACAGATGATGCATCAAACAATGAAAAATAAAAATGTCTATGTAACCAATAAATAATTGACAAAAGAAAAAATTACTTCAGGGGCCCACTTCAGTAAGAACTCTGAGTTGATTACTATGAGATGGAAAACTGAAATTAGTTAGTTTTAATCAATTCTAAGTAGGTTGAATCTGAGTTAAGTGCGTAGAAACTACTATAAAAAGCCATTATCAATAGAGCACCGATATTACGATTCGCCCTGTCAACAGCACATGACAAAGAGGAGCTGGGGCCTTATGTACAAAGGCTTGCATTGAATTCATACTAAAACATTACTTCACGAGTTCACATTTTCAAAAAATGGGCCCAGACTTATGTGTCATCTAGATCCCTGCGCTCTGCCATCAAGTGACGTATTGTGGTGCCATCCCAAAAAGGGAAAAAAATTGCTATCATGTACCTTCTCTGGATGTGTATCATATCTGTGGAATGATCTGCAAGTTGCAACAAGATCTGCTGATTCTGTAGCCATCTTTAAGAATTGGCTAAAAACTAGTAGAGGCCAGCATGGCCGTAGCCAGCTATGAGGTCACAGAGGTGCGGACCTCGGTAATTTTTTAATATAAAAAATACAATTTGAAGTTTTATGAATGACCAATTAGTTTTCAAAACGAATCCGCATATATAATTAAGTTTGGACACTGTACTGTATAGATTAGTGTAAAATGACGAAGATTGGCTGAAGAATTTGCAGTGTTGCTAGACCCCTTTTTAAAAATCCTCTTTAGACGTAGTGTTTTAGCAATTAATGTGACACTTTGACATTATCTATAAAGTGATTGTTAGGTGTAGGTTAGTATTAGAGATTTATCTGATTTATTTCTGAAATACAAGGTTTGGACGAACTTTGTTTTTTAAGGCCAATTTTTGCTTGTTTTTCATACTGATCTGGCAACATGGAAACTGAAAGTTATCAAATAAGACGCATCATTCAGCACGAGCAGGTTGCTGATACTACATTCGGTAAGATAAAAGCAGTAATCATCATGATTGTGTCTGTAAGAGTATCAACAGTATCAACAATTCTATCGAAAAACAGAAAATAACTCTTGGTACAAAGATGTAGAAGAATTGGGTTTAAATAAAATATGCCAAATATGTTAAAACACGTAGCGTAAAACGGTAAAGCTAATCTCAATAAAACATACGAATTAAGAATTCTGTTATTTCACTTAATTTAGAAGTTAACCTTTAACAAAGTCATGCTGAAAACAATAAGAGCACTAAACAAGTTCTTGTTTAAAATCTTGTAACGTTTTTGTTGTAAAATATTGCTTATTAAAATGATTACAAAAATAAACATTGTTGCATGAAAAAGTAATAAATAATCCAGAAGTCCCAGTCCATCCCCCAAAACAGAGTGTGTACCCAAAGTGTAAAAAGGTTAAGACAGAATATTCTAGATCTCAGGTAAAAATAAAGTATGCTTCAATGTACTTAAACCACTTAAATACTAGCAAGTACATTTGTAAGTTATGTAAAGTTTTGCTACAAATGTACTTATTAAAAGTAAAGTTCTACTTGAGCAGTACTTCAATTTACCTGAAAAAGTAAGAATACCAACTAGATTTTTATTGAAATAAATGATGTCTCAAAATAACACTTAGATGTTCTTAACTTAATTTTAAGAAGTACCAAAAACAAATGTTATATAAGCCACAAAAAGAGTGCACGAAAATAGTACATTTACTAAGTGTAAAAAGTGTATTTTATTTATGTGCACTTTTTTCACCTGGGATAGCATTTGTTAACTCTTAACACGCCACCCTGGACCTCAGTAATTTTCAAACCCTGGCTACGGCCATGGAGGCCAGTGACTTATTTTTCGAGGGCGCGCACACAAAAATGTAGCCCATAAGCTGTGTGGCTCGTCCTTTCAAAATATTTGTTCACCGCGTCATGTAAACTTATGTGCATCACGTGTGATGTCAAAATACAAGCCTGCAGCAGAAGCTTCTAATGGGGTTTATGAATAAAGAGACACTTTTTTATAAATTCTCTGCAGTTGGATTGCTTTCTTCTATTTAACAGTTTATAATAGTTATGCAACACGCATATGTACAAGTATTGCATGTTATATACAAATGTTCTACTAGATGAGTGTGATAAATAAAAAAGTGAAATTGCAAAGTTGTGTCATTAGTCATTTCTGATACTGTTATTTGAAAGATCTGCTTAAATGAAGAGCAGTGAAAATACTTTGTGTGTTATTTTATTGGAACCACAAGGTGGAGCTCGTGGACTAACAACAGACCTCAGAAGAAAACATTACATAAGTGAATGTAAATAAAACAATGGAGGTCCAGGTGTGATTCTGTATCCAAGTATCTGTGACATTTACATCAGATTACAATACTGAAACCCAATGGTTCAGTAGGCATGAGATAGGACTGATTGTCATTGATCTACACAATTTGATCTGTGATAGAGGAGTTCAGTAGAGATGTGTGAGACCTGAAAGTGTGAAGTTAGACAGGTCTGAATGTGATGGAAACTGTTAGTAATGATCTGATGATGATGTGATGATGTTTGTTTGTGTACGGAGATTATTCTGACACTATTGAGATTATGACAGTGCGTCTTGAAAAGGTTTAGGTGAAGGCTTGGGTCTCTGAAAACAAACATCTCAGAAATACATAGGACAGATCATCTAAAATCAGTCAAAGTTTAATTCAGTGGTGGAAGCAGAACGGGACAGATGGGTGGGCATGAATTAAGTTGAGGTGGGCCTGAATCTTTGGGTGTCCTGAAATCAATCCCGAATCCAGGGCTGGGTTTTCCGAAACCTTCTTAACGCTACGTCATTCTTATGTTACACTGTACCTTATCGCAGTGGTTTTCAAACTGGGGGCTGCGATCGGGGGGCCCAGTTTTATAACATTTTATAAAATATATTAATTGATCATGAATTCTGTGAAATTAAAACCTTAAAAAATAAGGCTACTAACCAACAGCACTACTTTGTATAATGTGGGATTTTAATGTCATATGTTTTATTATTATTGTATTTAGAAGTGTTTTCAATAATCATTATAGTATGCTGAAGTAAAAGATTGTTTGTGTTTGTCTGAGAGAGTGGAAAGTTACTGAGAGGAAGCAGCCTCTGTGTTTGCAAAAGTTACAAGGTCGTGGTTGGATTAGTGAGGAATGTGGCAACGGTCGAGATAAAGAGCGAGGCTTAAAGAAGAAAAGCAGACAAATAACCATGTTATTAACCAATGTTTTAATATTCACAGGATAAAATATGCAATGTATTTCCTACTTAATCAGTATTAATCATTGAATAATTGATGTAATAAATATAAAATGTTGTCTTTGATAAATGTGTATTAACCAATGAAATGAAGGTTGTATACAGAATAACCTAATGGAGACATGGCAGCTTAACCTTGAAGAACAGAACCTCCTGTGTTTGTTCTTTGTGTGTGTATCATTTCTTCTCTAACAGATTGGGTGGGGTAATGGAGTCAGATAAACAGAAAGACCAGTTGGAGAGGAGATTTTCTGAAGAAAGATCGACGTCATATATTTTATAAATATGCATGTTACCTTTTGAGCTGGTTGTTCATTGCTTGAGATGACCCGGCGCGCTGTAAAACTTTTTCATATCTGATCAATAAATAACTTAAATTTTAATACCGTGTCTTTCCTCTAATTATGAACATGCAATGGACACCTTAAAGTCCAACAATAATTTAATGTTTTGTTTGATTATAATGTTAAGTTGGAGAACAGTTTGTTTGTCATAAATTTTCTTTGGGGGGCTGTGAATGAATACACCGTACACTGTGAAAAATGAAATGAAAAAGTATGTTCAGGTAAATGATGTAAATGAAGTGAGAGTGAGTTTGCATTGTGTTGTCATGCTTCAGTGATGTGTGAGTGTTTATAGTGCTGTGAGTTTAACACTTCATGACTGAGATCAGAACAGAATCTTCATCATCACACAAACCAAAAGAACAACAATGACTTTCATCATCATCTTCATCTGGACACTCACAGTCTTTACTCAAGGTTTGTGTTGTAACATTTTATCATCATCATTAATTCATTGAAGAGTGAAATATTGATTTGTTTCAGTGTTGTCTTATATTTCATTCTTGTTGTTTCTTTCAGTGTGTAGAGGACAGTACACTGTTACTCAGAGTCCATCAATAACAGTTCAACCAGGACAACAAGTTCAAATAAACTGTAAAGTCAGCAGTGCAGTGTATAATAGTGATTTCTTAGCCTGGTACTTACAGAAACCTGGAGAAGCTCCTAAACTCCTCATATATGATGCAACAAGCCGTTACAAAGGAACTCCATCAAGATTCAGTGGCAGCGGATCCAACACAGATTTCACTTTGACCATCAGTGGAGTTCAGACTGAAGATTCAGGAGATTATTACTGTCAGAGTTTACATTGGCCAGGTAGTACAAGAGTGTACACACAGTGATAAAGAGTGATACAAAAACCTCTGACAGTCAGACTCACAGTGACTGAACTCATACACCTGACAGATACTGCAGATGGTCATACAACACAATAACACACAACACTGATCACACAAATAACACAACATCATCTTATGTTCAACAGAAATCATGCTAAGGGCAGGTATGTATTTATTTATTATAAGATAAACACAGATTATTTTAACCTCCCTCTGTTTATACTGCGTATGCATCAAACCATATTCAGACTCCTCAACTTCAAATGAGAATAAAAGAGAAGAAATTATTATTTACAAAATCTGTTTATTCCACTGGAAAGAAAACGTCATACTTTGTTATGAATTGGCCAGCACAATCCATTAGAAAAATGTAAAATGTTCATGAGATTTACAAAATGGTATGCAAATAATTTAATAACTGACTAATGCCTTCATTTAGCTAAAGTGAAACTGGTTTGTTCACATTTACATTGTCAGGAAGAGACTCAGAATAGATCAGCTCTGTCTCCAGAGATCATCTTCACATCACAAAAGATTAATTTTACATTTACTGCTACATGAACCTTTTCATCAACTATTAAAACTATTGAAGATCATGATACAGGACAATCCTGCACAAATATTACTGATGTCATTTTCATTAATGAAGCTGTTAGACACAAATGTAAAGTTTTTAGAAGATGTATTGACTGTTTCAGCAAACACAGCACATTGACAGATGTAACAGTGATACGAGGTCTCTTTCAGTATTGAGTCTATGACTAAATGACTAAATGTGCTGCATGTGTGAACTATGTGTTCCTGTAGCTCAACTGGTAAAGCATTGTGATAGCAGCCCAGAAGGTCATGGGTTCAATTTCTATAGGGAGCACAAATACTGATAATATGAATATCTTGAATGCAAGTTGAAGCGACAATGGTAAGAAAATAGGACAAAACAGTTGAGTAACCAATCCGTGAGAATGCCACGGAAAAAGACAGTCCGTAGCAGGGCCACGGAAAAAATGTGGAGATCCGTGAGAATGCCACGGAAATTCGTGAGATGAAGTTAACTTTTTTTAACCACCAGCCACTCCTGAATAGTGAATGATAACACTGTCTTTATTGAATGAATTAAATATAATTCTTTTTTAGAGCTACAAAAGTGATTTTCTCTTTGTCTTTGGTTTTTTGATCAACATTAAAGTGCCCATATTATGAAAAACTCACTTTTTCTGGGTTTTGGGGAGTTATTTTGTGTCTCTGATGCTCCCACACGCATACAAACTTGGAAAAAAATCCATCCATGCTGTTTTGAGTGAGATACACGTTTCTGAATGTCCTCTGCCTTGAGTCTCAGATTGCGCGAGTTCAAACTCAGCTCCGTTGTGACGTCACAAACCGTTTCGTCACCTTCAGTTTGAATTTTCCCGCCCACCACCCCACTCGCTGGTCCCCACCCACCAGGGAGCTAGAGAGAGCACAGAGCAGTCAGTCACTTCGCTCGCTGATACCCTGCTGTTATCATGTCTCACTGAAATAACAGCGCTATTTGGATATTATGGATTATACTCCCGCCTACTTTTAAAAACAAAGTTGTAATGCGTGGTTATTGGAACCCGGAGTATTCTTATATACAGTGTGTTACGACGCAAATAGTCATCAGATTGTAGGCGATAAGACCTTCATGCGAAATCTGATGTAAACAACAGACTATGTAGCTCCCACGGATTATACGCATTTCTGGACAAAAATGGATGTGTTTTTTATTTGTATTGTATTTTACTGGACTTTCATGGATCATTCACACATCTGAAACAGACTGGATTCGATTTGCGATCTTTGTATCAAACACAAAAGGTAAGAAGTCACGTTATATTTTGCATGTTGTCCTCTTCTATCACAAAATACTACATTTATGATGATAGAGCTAAAATTTTTTTGCCAAACTAACCGAGACCGGGCCTTACGCACCGGCTTTTCTGACGAGGCTAAGTTAACCCCCGAGCCTCTAATAACTGTACGGTCCGGAGCTCCCGCTAGCTTCTAGCAATTAGCACGCGGTCCACAAGCAGTATACATCCCCCCCAGATAGCACACGTACGTCGCGGAGATGTCTGCGCGATGTCTTGTTTTTCGTCTGGAAGACGTATTATTTAGGGCGTTTGCTCATCTGGAAGGCGTCGCCGAGACGTCCGACCCAGCTGTTTGCAAGACACCCAGCAGATCTTTACAAGATGTATGTTATTTAGAACGATGGCGAGCCGCCGTTTCCCAGATCTTTACAAGATGTTAGAACGGCAAGCCGCTCTTTCACAGATCTTTAGAAGAGTTTTAAAAGATGCGGAGCCGCTCTTTCCCAGATCTTTAGAAGAGCTTAGAAAGACGGTAAGCCGCTCTTTCCCAGATGTTTGTAAGATTACAAGATCCCTCATTAACAAATTGAATTGCCCTAAACTACAGCAAATTATTTCTACACACATCTACACATGCAAGCTGTGTCATCGATATTAAGTAATTAAAACAGCATTTTCAATTGATCTTAAAACAGGCAGTTGTTGATTTTATAAAACACATTTATTCAAATTAAACAATGAAATCTTTCATTCATTTATCTTTAAATATATTTTTTACATGACAGTATGCGAAAACAACAACATATAAACATATTTAAAATAATCAAAACCTTTCCGCGTCTGCTTTATTAATCTCCATTCTAAAATAAAACATTTCAAAAACTTACCAGGAAATAATCGTGATAGGCTGCTCTTTCTTTATAGCTTTAATTAGGATCTAGAAGATAAAATTACCCGAAAGTGTTATCATTGTTAAATAAATTACGGATGTGCGTCTTGACGTCAAGGTCGTGATTCTACATAACAACATCCGCTTGACCTCGCAACGCCAAGAAGAAGAAAGGCGTGGAACACATGCTTAAGGTATGTAGTAATAATGCATTTAAATTATAAACTGTTTTGTGTGGGATCATTTAAATAATACATTGAAATTGGGTTGATAACAATTATTCATGCTTTAATATTGATATTTCGCCCACCTGTCTGACGTTAATTTATTTTGATCGTTCATGTAACTGAGTCTTGTGTAAGATTCTAGAAAGATATAGTGACTTACTTTTTTTTAAAACGATCAGTATTATGGTTGATATTTGTATTGCACTTGTTAAAAATTTTTTTTGCCCCCATCATTTCATTAGCTGAACTTAAATATTTTCTATGTCCCCAAAAGGCCTATTTCTCTCAAATATTATTCACAAATCTGTCTTCATCTGTGTTAGTGTTGCGTTTATAATTGTGGTTAGTGTGTGTGTAAGGCACTGCCTGTGTAAACCCAGCTAAAGTCTTTTTTGTGATGTATTGTTTTCTACATAAAATCATCCTAAACAATGAAAAGAACATTTTGTAAAAATATCTTATCTTTAATATTGGCTGAGTAAGATTCTTTGTATAAACCCTCAGTCTGTTAATTTTGTCTCCAGCCTGTCAAGATCTTCAGATGATGTTTTAGAAAAAAGTCATCATCCTCTTCGTCACTCTTCATCCGTATTTGGGGTAACAAACACCTGCTTCCCACAAGAGACTGGACCGCTGAAGTCAGGTGGTCAGTCTTTATTTGCATTCATCCTATAACCGTCAAGACTGCCTTTTTGCAGCTGCAATAGCAAAGAGTTAGGAAGAGTTAGAGAAGAATTAGGAGTGTAGCTTTTAAAATGCTTTTACTATTAAATGCATTATTTTGATTTATTTAAACTTAAGAATCAAATAGGTGTGTAGTTTAGGTAAAATTCTTATAACTGCATTTGTCTGTTTTACAACAGATGTAACTAAGTATAAATTTACTGGGTTTTTTTTATGTTGGATGGATCATCAGACCTGCACCTTCCTTGAACATGTTGGTAAGGTAACACTTCATCTGAGTAAATGATGATGCTTTTTTATAAGAACTTTTTATAAATAAATATTATTATTGTTTTTTTTAGGTAACTTACTCTGTATTTGTTCACGGTGGTCACCCCAGGGTCTCAGGACTCAAAACGAGTGCTCTATGGATTGAACAGAAAATGTAGTATTAACAAGTGTTAAGTTATGTCTTTAAATGCCACTAATAATGTGTTTCTGTTTTCTTTCTCATTATGCTAACAAACACTCTTTTACCCCTCATGTTAGGTGGATCAACACTCCAACCATCTGCATTAGGGACTGAATAAAGGATGCCCTCTGTAGCTGGGAATGTTAGATCAGGTAATTTGCATTTGATATATTTTTAAAGACACACACTAATGCTGCTTGTACACCGCCAGCGACTAGCAAAACAATCTCGTTCATTCCAATGGAAGCTTTGCCCCATTCAGCAACATGAGCAACTGTGACCATCGACAACAGGAAGTGGGCATGTCCAGCTATGCCACAACGTTGAGGAAAGTTCAACTTGATGAAGGACTTTTGGGAGCAACTACCAATGAGAGTGAAGCAGTGAAGTTCGTGTCATCACTCTTTTGTCATTTACTGAGAGGATTGTTACTCATTTGTTTGTAGTTTTTACTAGGGCAGACCAGAATAGGGAACGCCTTCTGATAAACTCATTAAAAGAAATGGCTGATACACAGTGACTAGGTTGTTGGCGGTGTGAATGCAGCATTAGGCCTTAAACTGTCTGTGGCAAATATTTTTAGCACCCAAAATAAATAGGGGTGCTGCTTTTAAAGGAAAACACCACAGTTTTTCAATATTTTACTATGTTCTTACCTCAACTTAGATAAATTAATACATCCCTATCTTTTATCAATGCATGCACTTAATATTTGTACAGCGCGTCGTGAATGTGTTAGCATTTAGCCTAGCCCCATTCATTCCTCAGAGCGCAGTAACATCATCACTCCTGACTACTCCCCCTCTTTTGAGTTTGAGCGAGAGGTGGAGTAATCAGGAGTGATGATGTTACTGTGCGCCGAGGTCGAAGTGCTGCAAACTTAGTGCTCTTTTGCCATACAATATAGTTCTCATTTTTAACCGCTTAAAAAATTGCCACGTTTTATTTTGTGCCACCATACTTACTCGTGTAACTACTTATGTAAGAGTCTTTAAATAGGGAAAATAGAAAGGGTTGGGTGGCTTCTAAATTCATCCCTGTTTGGATCCTAAGGAATGAATGGGGTTAGGCTAAATGCTAACACATTCACAACACGCTGTACAAAGATTAAGTGCACGCATTGAAAAAAGATGGGTATGTATAAATTCGTCTAAGGTAAAAACATAGTAACATTTTGGAAAGCGGTGGTGTTTTCCATTTAAAGGGATAGTTCACTCAAAAATGAAAATAATGTAATTAATGACTCACCCTCATGTTGTTCCAAACTTGTAAGACCTCCGTTCATCTTCGGAACACAGTGTAAGATGTTTTAGATTTAGTCCGAGAGCTTTCTGACCCTCCAAAAAATGTATGTGCTGTATACTGTCTCATTTCCAGAAAGTTTATTAAAACATCATCAAAGTAGTTCATGTGACATCAGTGGGTCAGTTAGAATTTGTTGAAGCATCATTAATACATTTTGGTCCAAAAATAACTATTTATTCAGCATTGTCTTCTCTTCCGGGTCTGTTGCGAATGCGCGTGCACAATGGCGCTGCTGACGTGTTATCCTCAGAAATGTTTGCGAAGATTTTGTTTGCGAAGGTTGTTTGCGAAGATTTTGTTTACAGGGTCTCCCTCAGACTGTAAACGAAAAAAAGCTTGGGTGCACCAGATAACACGCCAGCAGCGTTGTACGGCAGCAGTGTCATGCACACGGTTCACAACAGACCCGAAAGAGAAGACAACGCCGAATCAAGTCACTACTTTTGGACCCAAATGTATTTTTGATGCTTCAACAAATTCTAACTGACCCACTGATGTCACATGAACTACTTTGATGATGTTTCTATCACCTAACTGGACATGAACAGTATATCGCACATACATCCCTAATGGAGGGCCAGCAAGCTCCCGGACCACATCCAAAACATCTTAAACAGTGTTTCCGAAGATGAACGGAGGACTTTAGGGTATTATTTAAATCAACTAAAAGAAAAACAATCCTTAAATGGTTACTAAAATTGAGGTCAGATTTTTGAAAACTTACTGTCTTGATGGTCATCCAAAGTTCTCGGTACAGAAAATCTGTTTTGTATGGATCAAAGTTAGACATTGTCATGTAATATATAACAATGTAATAGCAAGTGTTATGTTGTTTTTGAAAATGCTGTGAAAATGAAAAAAAGCTATTTGTTTATCCACTATGCTATTAAATGCTCTTTTACCTTGCATGTTAGGCGGATCAACATTCCATCCATCTGCATTAGGATCTACCTTAGAGACACTCACTGGAGCTGTAAAGGGAAGCAGGTAAGTTGCACAACCCATCAAGCCTTTGTGGGGAACAAGGTTTCTTGTAGAATTCTTAGACTAGCAATTTTTGTGTGAGAACTTTAACATGATAGAAATAGTTAAACTTCAAATATGGTCAACCATGAAGCCATCTGAGTCTATATTGTCTGAGAGAAATTCTTACTCAAGAATCTGCATATTGCCATAGATATGCAGAGTACTTATCTTGAAACAGTCGTAAAATATTAATGTTTTTTGTTTTGTAGGTCACTTACTTTTCATTCGTCCTTGGTGGTCACCCCAGGGTCTCTAGAGTGAAAATTACTCAATCTATGGATTAAACAGAAAATGTAGTTTTATGAAGTGGTATGTTGTCTTTAAATGCCATTAAAAATGTGTTTCTGTTTTCTGTCTCATATAAAAAATACTCTTTAACCTGCCCACTGGAGCTGGGATTGGTTAGCTGCATTTTTTACATTAACAAATAAACACACTAAATCCTAGGCTTGAACCTGCCTTAGGTTTTAGCATCCAAATTAACTAGGGGTGCTGATTTTTAAAGGAACATGCCCACATTTTGGGAATTTAGCTTATTCACAGTATCCCCCATAGTTAGATAAGTCCATACATACCATTCTCATATCCGTGCATGCTGTAACTCTGTCTGACGCAGCCCCCGCTAGCTTAGCTTAGAACAAAAGACTGGTAGTGAATTTGACTATACAAATCACAACACATAATAGGAAAATGTTTGCGTTATTTTGTCATGTTTGGAAGCCGTATGCTAGATGGAGCCATTCACTTCCAGTCTTTGTGCTAAGCTAAGCTAGCGGGGGCTGCATCAGACAGAGTTACAGCACGCACAGGGATGAGAAAGGTATGTATGGACTTATCTAACTCTGGGGGATATGGTGAATAAGCTAAATTCCCAAAATGTGGGCGTGTTCTTTAAGGATTTAGGGGTATTTTTGAAGTTAAATGAAGCCGTTTTACCTTTTAAACTGTCTCTTTTATAAGGACTTACTGAATTTCTTTTTTCAGCAATTTGGGACATTCTTCCAGTTGTCGGCAACTTTGTGAAAAAGGCTGGAAACTAAAATGCAGGTACTGTTTCATTCTTTTGTTTTTTACAGCTATGAAAAATAATGTGTTATTAATTGTACTGTCTATTAATTAATGATTTTATACAGTGTAACTGATTCTGCTTACCTGACTCATGCAGAATTCTGGCCTGGTGTTTGGTCCGTGCTGTCTTTGGCTCTTGCATCTCCATCATCCTGACCCTCTTTAGCAGCCTGTCCATGTATTTATTTGGAGGCCACCATGAGCACCCATCTGCATAATATGACTTTGTTACTCAGTTGTCCATGCTCCTACAAATTCTACATTTTTTGTAAAGCTGCAACAAGTTGAAACCCTATAATTATTAACATTTGATTTTGAATGATGTAATTCAAATACATGAATAAGTAACAAAAGCAGAAATATATTAATTAAGACATTACCTTTTTGTTGATTGTTTACTGATCTATAAATCCTTTTGCATTCTCATAATTGATCATCATAACTTGGTATACAGTGGATGTGTGGCTGTAGATAACTTTCTGAAGTCAATTTAAAAAGGCAAAAGTTAATAAATGCTAAATTGGTCAAATATACATTGTTGTATTTTCACCATTTTGATCTTATTTAGGCATTTCATAACTTGAGGGAAATTTACGTATACTGATGTTTCAAATCAAATATTAATTTATTAATGACAGCTAATCATTTTATAAAGATTTTTTATAACAATATTTATTTATATAATATCAATTTAATACATTTATTTCGTTACACCTACATCACTGAGCGCAAGGGAGTGCAGCCAACAAATACATTCAGGTGTGTTTGACTTAACACCGAGATGCGCAGACAGCACGTGGTATGACATCAAGTACCGCGAGAGTTTGGGAAAGCCCCGGAAAAGGTTTGAACTCGCGGTACTTGATGTCACGATCGGTTTGCGCGTAGATCAGCATGAAGTCAAACACATCTGAGAGATGTGTGGGCTGCCTGCACTCAACGTTGGGATCATTCAATAGAGTGTAACCTCAATCGGTTTTTGCAGCTTCTGGGTCCCGTGTAGAACGATTTTTTGTTCTTTTCCAACTCGATTTTTAACTCCCTAAACTAGTAGGATGTTCCAACGGGTGAAGCAACAGTGCTGACGGCAGTTTCAGTGTCAAGGTAAGTTAATATGTAATGCATGGATGTAAGTTAGTCGATCTACAGACTCATCGTCTTATATTAATGTTCTATATACGCTATTAAAAGCTTATTAACGTTTATCAAATTCAATGCAATGCTATTCAGGTCGCTGCAAAGTCCCGAAGCCACGTTGTAACGTTAACTTTACATGTTACGCACTGGTGTGGATAAACCAGCCAGTTTAATAGAGTTATTAAATGCCTCAAACCTTTCCCGCCCTGTACGTTACGTTAAAGTGGCCCTTATACGGATTACGTTCATTTCAGTCAGACCTTTTCCTAAAAACCACTCAAAACCGTTAACGTTGTGCTATTGGAGTGGTTGAATAATTGTATTTATTAATTGTTTCAGTTATATCAGTTATATCTGTTCTTTAATTCGTATTTCTAACAATTAAAACCAGGAATGACAAGCTATAAGTTACTTACCAAGATTTTGACGATCAAACTGACAGAAAAACTAACTTAAAGCCGACTATTAAACCAAAAACATACTATTACAACGTGAAAAGGAACGTAATGTGTACAAATTTTATTATTTACAGGTTATTAATAATGTTATTTGCGACAAAAAAGTTGAGGGAACTCGAGCAAGTAACGGTCTTCTGGTAAATATTGTGGTCACGTGATGGCCTCGCGACATATAAGTCGTTTCCGGTCGTTTCTCAAACGCACAGCTGCGTTCTTTTAAAAATATTTTTAATATATTTTTTTTTAAATAATAAGAAATACAAGTTCAGTCAGGGGGTACATTATACATATATAAAATAAAAATAAATAAGGCTGCGTCCATTTTTTTTTTTTTTTAATAAGGCTGCGTCCTAGAATGCTGCATGTCTCGGCTGCCACGTCATCAAGCATCGTTGAAGGACATCTCAATCTGCTTGTTTTCTCTTTTGTTGTTTTAATTAAATTACAAAAGGTTTAACTGTCCATGTTGTAAAGACTGTTGATACATGACTTTTATTCACTGTACTACAGTATTGGATTTTTTTTTTTTGGTGATGCATTGCTAATTTTCAACTTCTCTCTTTAAAGTTTTCATGCCATGACCACTGGGGCGGAAACCATTATGACATTGCCTTGGACATCAAACTAAACCATCTCATTCTAGCTTTTGAGGTGGATTCTAACCTCGAAATCTCAGAATGACATGTCTAAGATGGACGCAGCCTCCATAGGATGCAACCTTGCATTTGAGAAACACCCACAGAACGGTCAACTTACCCCATACTCTAACCTGAATGCAGGGATCATAAAACTTTATCTTTTACCTTAATTGTTAGATGGGTGTTGATACCAAACTTTTTTTCTCGTCTACCCAGGAGAAAGTCATGGTGTTCTGCTGCTAAGGTTGTCATAAAGTATGCTTTTTTCCATTTGTTGCATTAGGCAATAATATCAAAAGACAAAAATTCTGAAAGAAATAAGATAATTTTCAAAGCATTAACATGAATATCAAAGCATTAAGTCATTAATGACCATCTTTTATTATTGTTTATTTACAGCGTCTTTTATTCTGCTTACCTGACTCATGCAGAATTCTGGCTTGATGTTTGGTCCACCTGTTTGCTGGCTCTGGTGCTTGGTAGTCTTCTCACACCTCTGAATCAAGACCACCATGAGAGGCCTTCTGAAGACCATCATTACGCTTCAGATCCAGTTGTCTTTACTTTGAGGTAAATCTTTTTTAACTGCAGCATTGAGCGTTATGTGCGTCGTTAATGGCACTGAACGCCTTGCATTTTTGCCCCCTACTGCAACATGCGTTTTTGAAGGAGCGCTAAGAGCAGAAAAGCACCCGACGTCATTTGTGTCTTTCCATTGTCCAATTGAATATGGGGAGAGGCAGGCCTTCCGTTGTAGGACGGATGTTTACAGTTATTTGAAACAAACATACTTCAGTTACTTACTGTCTCCTGTGTGTTTATGCACCTCTCACCTTCGATCAAAGTCAGTGCAAGAGTCCTCTTTTTAAAGTTTCTGCTTATATGAAAGTTAAGAGCAAAAGAGCGCTCACGCTTAGATATTTGATTGACAGGACAGCTGCCTCGGTGGTTGCCTAGCAATATAAAAAGCTGCGCTGCACTGCACTGTTTTTTATAAAGTGACCAAATAAAGGTGCACCTTGTGTTTCCACGTATTTAAAACGCATTTGGTGTGATTGGCCCCCAACAAGGGTTTTTTCTGCCACTTTTTATTTTTTTCAGCTTTTGCCTTGATGTTGTATTTTACATTGGTAAATGCCTATGGACATTGGCTACTAGCGTTCTGCAAGTGTAAATGCACATCGATGCGAACAACGACGCAAACGTGTAAATGAAAAGTGCCGCATAGCCTACTTGTGTAGAGGCATTGGGGTAGGTCTGACAAAATCAGCCTTAATGACAACTGCATCAGTCTTCAATGTTGGTCTGACTTTTACACAGATAAACACTCACTTTGTCTATCCAGACCTCAATGTTAGAGTTCAGACAGATTCAGATAGTTTGTGTTTTGTTGATATTTTAGTTAGGGATGCACCGATATGGAAATTTTGGCCGATACCGATAACCGATAACTCGTTATAGTTAGGGGCCGATAACCGATATATATATATAGGCCGATAAATATTCCTATTAATTTCACAATGAAAAACTCCCAGACTGCGGACATCTTGTCTTTGCGCTAGACTAGCATACTCTTCTTAAGCCCGCAACATGTGTCATCTTCGTGCTATGTCACAGAAAGCACCAATCAAAACTCCACATGACCAGCAATGAGCAAGTGAAGTGGTTCAACAAACCAAAATAATCCATAATTTATCGGCTTTCATTTATCTGCCTAATTTTGCTATCAGACCGATAACCGATAATATTAAAAATAAGCAGTTATCGGCCGATAACGATATGTCGGCCGATATATCGTGCATCCCTAATTTTAGTCCTAATTGATTATGACAGATTTGTTACAGCCTTATCTGTCAAAATGAAAAAGTTTAATTCAACCTCTGTTGTAAAGCAGATTTTTAACTAGTCTTCTTCAATTGTGTCACTAGCCTACCACAATCCCTGTGCACCAGCTATGGAAAGTGCAGACCAAACTTCTACCTCCACCTGTGAGTCTCTTCCCATATTTAGTAAAGTAATGAATGCGGTCTTACTAATGAAAGGTTTTTTAGGGTACATTATTTTAATTACCAAATGATTTCCTGGATGAATTGGATAAAAAGACAATATTTTATTTTTCATTTATGAAAACTGGTTGTTGCTGCATGAATTCAAGCACATTTATTTCAAACACATCAACGCAACGTCATTGCTAAAAACCAATGCAGCTATTTTGGATAAAAGATAATGCGCCTCAGGTCACACAAATCAAACACGAAGAGTTGTCATACACAGTGTGTACAGTCAGTCATTCAAATTGGATATACACAAAAATCAGATTTAAACTGACAGTGTAAACATAGTCTATGAGATAAAACAAAAATGTTTAAATGTAAGCCTTGCTAAATACCTTATTACCCATAGTTTATCCTCTTTATACTATGGTCACTTGCTTTTGTTTATTTTGCAGTACAAAATAGGACAGGACAGATAAGAAAAAAACATTATTTTTATTAATTATTTTATCTAGGGGTCAATAGATCTAGTTCAATCAACACCCTCACCATCCTCTCCCGGCTTTAGGTGCTTAGACCTGTTTTTCTAATCAAACAATACAAGGGCAGATGTTTCTGCGTTATTGCCTTCATGGCATGAAAGATCAAAATCTGCATTTAAACCCAAAGGGGATGTGATCTTTAAATAAAATTGCATTGTCATTTTCTTGATTACAACCATAATACTGAACAACTTTAAAGGTCCCGTTTTTCCTGTGTTTTTTGAAGATTTTATTGTGTTTACAGTGCGCAATATAACATGTGTACATGTTTCACATGCGGTATTTTTCACACAATCTACATATCTATATAGTCCTTTCACTGTCCTAAAAACGGGCTGATGTATTCTTTGTCCTATGAAGTCCCTCCTTCAGAAATACGTAACAAGTTCTGATTGTGTAGCTTGTTTAGTGTGTTGTGATTCAATAGCAGCTTATCTTAGCCAGGACGGAGTTTAGTCAAACACACTTGCTTTGACGTCATTCAACCGGGAAGTAGAGGGCTGTAGTACAAACCGGCCGTTCGCTGTATTGGAAGGGGGATTCTGTTAAAGAAAATACATTGCCTGGCTGGCAGTGAACTTTGAGCTTTATCATTTACAGGTATTATTTATGCTATTACAGCAACATTACACACTAACTAAAGTTTGAAAAATGGGATCAGGAAAAACGTGACCTTTAATGTTTAAGTATTGAGAAAGAAAAAATTCTTACTGTGGTGGAGATATTGAAAACTCTTAAAAAGAGGGGCATTTTGGGTGTTTTATTTAAAGACCATGTCCCCTTTTAGCCTGACTACATCAGACTTTGTACTTCCGCTCAAGCAAAGTAGCAGAGAATGGTATTACCAGGCTAGTCCCCTTTGGGTTTAAATGAAGATTTTGATCTGTCATGTTTTTAATATTTTGGTTTTTCTTTGGGTGCAATTTATATAAATGAAATACTTTGTCTGATGTGATGATGGTCTCATTGTGTTCTTTTGTTACAGATAGAACTGAACTGGAGTCTATGAACTAATGCTGTGTTCGAGACAACTTGGATGTTGGATATTATTGACCTTAAACCCGTAAGAAGTCAGGAACAAGAAACAAAGTGGAGTATCCGACCTCTCAACTTGGACCAGATCGATCAACACCGACCTCAACGAGATGCGTCATTTGACATTGCAGACAAGGTGGTGGCTAGCCTTTCACAGCCTTACATGAACCGCAAACAAACTTTAAACAGCACGTAATATAGATGAACATGAATGTTAAATTATCCAGTAACCGTTTTCTGCCATAATTGGCACAAGAGCACAACCTTCTCCTGGCGTCTCATTATGTGGTAAACACGCAAATGTGATACGTGATTGACTGGAATGCATTGAGGTCGGAGGTAGGATATTTAATGACATAACATCAGAAATCAGAGTTGTCTGTAACACTGCACAATATTTCACCTAATTGTTAGCACCTGATTATCATGTTTTTAACACAACCATTGATTGGTCACACGGATGAAGGCAGCAAGCAGAGACATTTGTCCTTTGTATCTCTCTCAAAAAAATTAATCTATATTTAATGTTAAAAAACACTTACAGTAGACTGTGTTAGATAACTGTGCTCTTGGAAGTCAGCTTAAAGGATAATTCCGGTATTTAACACTTTGAGTCTCATTTCTGGTTTGTTTTGGATGAACTACAGTGATGGACACAGAAATGTTGACAATGGGTCGTGTCTTGA
Source organism: Misgurnus anguillicaudatus (assembly GCF_027580225.2). Classification (NCBI taxonomy): domain Eukaryota; kingdom Metazoa; phylum Chordata; class Actinopteri; order Cypriniformes; family Cobitidae; genus Misgurnus; species Misgurnus anguillicaudatus. The sequence goes on along the minus strand of NC_073342.2, from coordinate 7,710,354 downwards.
GTTTTTGACTCGTTTAGAAGCGTCTCTTGACTGCTTCAGAATGGAAGTCAATGGCCATGCACAAACATGTCATTAAAACAACACTTAACGTTCATTTTCATAACTGTGCTACTCACCGAGTGGTTCGTGGTTAAATACCGGAATTATCCTTTAAGTGAACAAATGGTAATGTTAATGAAAAGTTCATTTTTGTCACTGTTGCAAACTAACCACCACACAGAATATGAAGAATAGCCAGAACTGTGGTAATAAGCTAGCCCTAAAATGTTGGGAGAATCTTGATGTATTGGACACAGGTGTGTAGTATCTGTTATATATTGACGGTTGACAGGTTTGTTTGCATGTAATTGCATTATTAATTTGGTGTTGATAGTCCAATGTTAAACTATGTTATTACCTCAACCTAGATGAATTAATACATACCTATCTTTTTTCGGTGCGTGCACCGTGCAGCGCGTTGTGAATGTGTTAGCATTTAGCCTAGCCCCTTTCATTCCTATGGTACCAAAAAAGTTTTATTTTGTGGCACCATACTTACTGGTATAACTCCTCATGTAACCGTCTTAAAATAGGGAAAACACGAAAGTGTTTGGTGGCTTCCCTGTTTGGTACCATAGGAATGAATTGGGCTAGGCTAAATGCTAACACATTCACGACGCGCTGTACAGTGCACAATAGATATGTATTAATTCGTCTAAGTTGAGGTAATAACATAGTTTGGTGTGGCAAAAGGGTAGACTATTCCTTTAACTTTAATTGAGACTAGTATTGTGTAAAGCTGGGGTTTCCAAACTTCTCATTTCAAAACCTATTAGACAAGTGTAATCTATTCTAGACCCACTAAAATATTTTTAAATATACATTTTTTAATGGGGTAAAACACATTTGTTCTCTTTCAGTGGAGTCATTTTATTTTCATAATATTTCATAATGTAAAGTAAATATAAGTTTATTTGCAATACCAAATATTTTATGGTATATTCTTTCAAAACCATTGTCATTGTTAATTATTAATTTGGCCAAACTGTTGTTGCATCATTACGGTGTGCAACACACCTTAACCTACTGTGTGACGGACAAGTGGGTCCTCCTGACACACAATTTAAAATCCCCTGGTGTACCGAATGTTGTATTGTAATTAAAGTTGCATCTAAGTCTTGTGTAACAGTCTCCATTATTTGTGATTATATTCATAGTGTCACATGGTACTTTCAGCACTTACTACATCACAGTGTTTTTAATGCTTTCATTTTTAGGGTTATTATAAATTCATTCATTTTTAAAGAATTACTTCTTTATGTAGAACATGCAAAGTCTAAAATGTAAAGTGTCATGATCAGCTCTGGGTCTTGTGCAGTGATTAAATGAGCAGGTAGTAAATGTCATAGCTTTAAGTTCTGGATGTAATGAACATTCAGCACATAGGTTTCATAAATTGAATTTGGTAAACAAACTTGTCGAAACAATTCATGCTGTGATGCTGGATAATACCTGGTCAAATGAATACATGTATAATGTGTTTTAACATTGTATAAGGTTTCTTCATCTATATAGATATATGTTAAAGAACGGTGCAGAGACTGCTGTCCATTATTTGTTACAGTGTATTTGTTAAAATGTTGCCAGTAAGATTATTTCTGTGTACAAGGTACTTTGAGTACCTTTATGTGTCTTATTCTGCACTTAAAACATGAACGCAATTTATATGCAGGCGTCTCGTCAGAACTGCAAAATATGCAAGTGAAACTGGACTAAACGCAAATAAGGGTATGATTTCATGTTATATTACACGTGATATGAGGTAGGGTATATAATAATTATATTTTATGAATGCAAATTAAATGCAAAACTCTTAAAAAACTGGCAAATTATATGCAGCTGAGGGTTTTTTTTTTCAATCTTTTTGTTTGTGTTCAATACAATTAAACAAGAAATGAGTGTAAACAATGAAATGAGTTGAGCATTTCGGTCAGCTGATTCGTCTGCGTTTGCTCGGATTCAAGATCTCCAGGAGATGTATGCAGCTCGTAAAAATTTCGAATGTTTCAAGACATCGCCAAGACGTCTTGCAGAGATATTGCAGACGTCTTACTTTTCAATGTTCGCGGCCGATCTACAGAAGATGAAGCGATATTTAGCAGACGTCTCCGCGACGTACGTGTGCTATCTGGGATTGATCGTTAGAAGGGATTAAAATTGATTGTGTTATGTTCTGTAATTGTTGTTAATAAATCTGTCAGAAGAAAGTGTGTAAAAGTTTGACTACAGTAACCATATCTAACCAAGCTTCAAGTACCAAGATAATTATTTCATCTATTTCTCTGAATTCAGATCAACTGTTCATTTATGCAGTTTATGCTTTATTTATAGGTAGCATAACTGTTACCTTTTTGTTTACAGTTCTGCATATGTAATATGACAAACCTAGCAGACTTTGCTGTAAGAGAATTAATCATGTTTTTGTTTTCTTTTCTCAGGTCCGGTCAGTACCCACCACCCTTCCCTGTTAACATCACCCACAGTTTATACTTTTTCTTAGATAACCAACGGCTCTTAACCTGCGCGAGGGCGTGGATGTACTGAAGAGCTATTTATTTACATAATTTAAATTACTGTTAGTGTAGGAGCCATCTGGTCTTATGTTTTATTGTTTGTTTTTAATTGGGACAATAGGTGTCGCTCTAACCTAACTGGGTTCACGAAATATAGGTAGGAACGCTCATGTGGTTACCAGGTGTTGCTTGACGGAGGGGGAGCACACATAGCTTTTTGACCGCTTTGATGTTTTACCCAAAGTGTGTTATACTGGGAAACCTCGTCACCTAGTGTATGTTTGGACATCATTAACGGATGTATGTGTACCTTTATGGATTATTGCAACAATGATGAGAATAAAGTATTAATCGTGAATAAACTCTGAATTTCTCTTCGTTTGAATGGACAACAAATGCGCGTCAACAAAGTGCCCAGTCTAGCAAGCACCGCGGGGCTGTAAGTAAAGATTTAGCCCCTACACAAGTCAAAAAGCTTATGCTTCAGGATATTGATATAACGGATTAGTTTAGGCTACTGCCGCATTCGTTTAAGTTACGCTGAGGACGTCGCAGTGGATTATAGCCGAAGTATTGAGCAATTGGACGGCGTGTTCATCGAGCTGAGCCGTGGACAGCGGGAGGACGGCGTTTACACCGGAGTCAACGGATTCAAAGACCATCTACTAACAGCACAGTTGAAATCAACACTGCACTTCGAGAGCTGACAGAAATTCATGGCGCCCGACGCGAGGTATGTAGCGCTACAATATTGAATGGCCATTCAGGTTTATTTGTTTGGTTTGTGTGCACACATTTCGGGGCAAAAAATCCAATGCATTGGTGATAGTCGGGTTGGGGCGGACTATTAAACCTCACGTTGCTAACGTTACTGTGTTGCGAACTTTTGCGGCCATTTAAACGAGTTATGGAGACGCATGACGTTGCAGATAAGCCCTCCGGGCCGCCACCAACCGTTCTCAAAAGTGTTGTAAATGGCGCTGATGCGCAAAGGGACAAAGACAAACGTGTTGTTAAATTAACTGCTAAAGCCTTTGCTGAAAAACTTGAACGATTGCAAAAGGACAGAAAGGCTATATTAAATAAAGCAAGTAATTTGAAAATAGAAATGAGAGAGCTCATACAAAAGGGAGAGAAATCACAAGTTCAGTGTGCTTTTAATAATCTCCTTAAGTTATGTGATGAAGTTAAAGGTGTCCACACTTCTGTAATGAGAATGCTACCAGAAGTTGAACAAGAGAAACATGATGTGTGGTTTAAAGCAAAAATGTTGAACAATGATGAATTTATCTCTAAGGTGCAATTATGGCTTTCAAGTGTTGAACAAAGTGTCATTGATGGTTGTGAACAAAATGTAATCAATGTTACTAATGTCAATGTTATTGATGATGGTATTAATCCAGAGGATAGCATTTCAAACGTAGCCAGTCAACATTCAAGCAGAAAGAGTGCATATAGCAGCAGATCAAGCACCACTTCCTCTGCAAGAATTCAAGCAGAGGCAGACAAGGCAGCTCTGCTTGCCCGTATGGCAGCGCTAAAAGAAAAGCATTCATTGGAGGAACAAGAACAGCAAATAAGGAGGCAAAAGGAACGACAGGAATTGGAAACTATGCTTGCGGAGTCTGCAGCTAAGCTGGCGGTGCTCCAGGCCTCTGACAGCCATTCGAAGGTATCCAATGCAATGAATTCTTATTTGGAGAGAGAAGCTAGAAACAGATCGAAGCCATCAGCAAATGCCATAAATGTAATACCTCAGAGTGAACTCCAGCAGCGGTTGGTACCGCCAGCTAACAACCCATTACCAATTACAAGGATACCACAGAGAGTTAACCAACATCTTGTAACTAGACCTAAAGAGTGGACAAAAGGACAAAGCCATCTTACACTGGAAAGGGAAGCATTAATGCCGACTCGGGAACTTGATACTCAACCAACAGACCTGAGGCAGTCGGAAGACCTTCTTACAGTTATGCAAAGGCAAAATGAAATTACATCAGCCCTTGTCCAACAACAGCGTTTATCATCATTGCCAGTCAGAGATATTCCCTTATTTGATGGAGATCCGCTGCAATATATATCCTTTATGAGAGCATTTGAACAAGGAGTGCAGGAGAAGGCAAGTAACAGTGACTGTCTATACTACCTTGAGCAGTTCACTAGGGGCCAGCCAAGGGAGCTGGTCCGTAGCTGCCTTCACATGACACCCGAGTATGGCTATGCTAAAGCAAAACAGCTGCTACAAGAACATTTTGGCTGTAAGTACAAAATAGCTGCTGCATACATGGAAAGGGCTTTGTCCTGGCCTATTATAAAGACTGAGGATGTCAGTGCTTTGCAGGCTTATTCTCTTTTTCTGCGCGGCTGTTGTAATATGATGGAGGAACTACAGTACATGCAGGAACTAGATATGCCAAGCAACATCAGGGCAGTAGTCGGGAAATTGCCATTTAAGCTCAGAGAGCGATGGAGAACTCTTGCATTTGACATATCAGACACAACCGAACGTAGAGCCTCGTTCGTAGATCTGGTGAAATTGATAGAAAGACAGGTCAGAATCCTATCCGATCCCTTGTATGGCGACATTAGCGACTTAGCATCTGGAATAACTGGATCTAAGGTCATTAATAGACCAAAGTTACATCAAGGAAATAGATTTAGAGGAAACAGTTTTGCTACAACTACTGCACCCATCGAATCAACGGAAAGTGAAAGGGAATGGAGGAATACGCCACAAGAACATGATTCACTAGTGATTCGAGGTTGTGTATATTGCACTCAAGGTCACTCTTTGGAGTATTGTCAACAGTTCAAACAGATGAGACACAAAGACAAGTTGAGTTTTCTCAAGGATAAAGATCTTTGCTTTGGCTGTTTACGCTCCGGGCACAGGAGTCGGAACTGTGAACGGCGTTTGATTTGTAGCACTTGTGGGCAAAGACACCCTACTTTACTTCACATCAATAGGAGAGAGACTGCCAATGTGTCCATTGAGACTTTAAATGAACCAGAGGCTCAAGCGCCAATAGCATCTCCAAAAACATGTGGTCAGACAGGCACTGGAGGAGATCGTTGTTTGCTTCCCATCTTGCCAGTCCAAGTTAAGTCCATTAAAGGAGATAAAATAATTCAAACGTATGCATTTCTTGATCCTGGAAGCTCGGCCACATTTTGTTCAGAGCAGCTTATGCAAAGGCTTAACCTTGCGGGGAGACGTACACATTTTCTCTTACAAACCATGGGGCAAGAAAGAGTGGTACCAGCTTACTCAGTCTCAGGTTTGGAGGTCTCCGGGATCGACAAACACCTCTTTTATAGGCTTCCAGAAACCCTTACACAAGGTAAAATGCCTGTAAATGCAGACAATATATTGACTGAGGGAGATTTGGCGAAGTGGCCATACCTAGCAAAGATTAAAATCCCTAGCATAAAGGCTAACGTGGACCTGCTGATCGGAAGCAATGCGCCTAAAATGCTGGAGCCCTGGGAGGTTGTTAACAGCAGTGGAGATGGGCCATATGCCATGAGGACAGCATTAGGCTGGGTTATTAATGGCCCATTGCAAGGAAACAACAGTTCCAGTGCAGAGTGTATGACAGCCATGGTTAATAGGATTTCTGTGTGTAATTTGGAAGAAATGCTTAACAACCAATATAACCATGACTTCAACGAGAGTGCTACAGAGGAAAAGGGACTATCAAGAGAAGACATCAAATTCATGGAAATTATGGAAAGGTCTTCAATTCTCGAACACGGCCACTATTGCCTGAATTTGCCCTTTAGGAAGAAAGAATTTTCTCTGCCTAACAACTTCTCTGTTGCAAAGCAAAGGGCACTTAGTTTAAGGAGGAAATTTCTGAAAAATGAGCTCTTTTTTCAGGAGTACAGTTCACGTATCAGCGAGATGGTCGACAAAGGATACGCAGAGGAGGTACCTACCCAGCAGCTGAGTGGCAGCAACAGCAACGTGTGGTATATCCCTCACCATGGGGTACACCACCCAAGGAAGAAAACTATACGAGTGGTGTTTGACTGTGCTGCAACATTTAAGGGAACCTCCCTGAATCGAGAACTTTTGCAAGGTCCTAATCTCAATAGTACACTGTTGGGAGTCCTCCTGAGATTTAGACAAGAACCAGTGGCAATCATGGGCGACATACAAGCCATGTTTCATCAAGTCAAGGTCACAAAGGAGGATCGAGACTTTCTGCGCTTTTTGTGGTGGCCAAAGGGAGATCTGACCAAACACGTAACTGAATTTCGTATGACTGTTCATTTGTTCGGCGCTGTATCATCCCCGAGTTGTGCCATCTATGCTCTAAGAAAAACAGCGGATGATAACCAGGCCGACTTTTCAGCAGAGGTGATCCAGACAGTTAAAGAAAACTTTTACGTGGATGATTGTTTAAAGAGTGTGGCGTCCGAGGAAGAGGCCATACTTATGGTCAAACATCTGACTGCCCTCTGCCAAAGAGGAGGGTTTACTTTAACAAAATGGGTCAGCAACAACCGCATTGTATTACAAACGTTGCCAGAGGAACATAGAGCAAAGGATCTGAATGAACTAAATCTAGACATGTACAAACTTCCTCTTGAGCGTGCTCTGGGCCTACAGTGGTGTGCAGAGACAGATTCATTCAACTTTAAAATGGAAATCCATCAAGCGGCGTGCACCAGACGTGGAATGTTGTCAGTGTCCAGTTCAGTGTATGACCCTCTTGGCTTTCTTGCACCTGTTCTTTTGCCTGCTAAGATCATGTTGCAGGAGCTTTGCAGAAGAAACTTTGGATGGGACGACACTGTTCCTTCTGACATACTGAATCAATGGACGAGGTGGATGGCGGAGTTGGATATGCTATCCAAGTTCAAGGTGGAAAGGTGTATTAAACCAAAGGGTTTTGGAAACATCACACATGCCCAACTTCACCACTTTTCAGATGCTAGTGAGACTGGGTATGGGACTGTTACTTATCTCAGGATGCAAAACAATAAAAATAATGTCCATGTGGGATTCCTGATGGGTAAAGCTAGAGTCACACCTTTAAAGGCAATTACCATTCCTCGCTTGGAGCTCACTGCCGCAGTAATTGCTGTCCGTATTGACCTGATGCTTCGAACAGAGTTGCGGATTGCACTGCAAGAATCCGTCTTTTGGACGGATAGTATGTCCGTCCTTAAATACATAAAGAATGAAGACAAGCGTTTCCATACATTTGTGGCAAATAGGGTCTCCTCTATAAGAGAAGCATCAAAACCATCACAGTGGCGATACATTAGTTCCAAGGAAAACCCAGCAGATGACGCATCTAGAGGATTAAGGATTGGAGACTTCATCGGAAACAGCAGGTGGATCGGCGGTCCAGGGTTTCTTTGTAAACCAGAAGAGGACTGGCCAGACACCGTAGTGGATTCTGTGATCGAAGCAAATGATTCTGAGGTTAAAAGGGAAGTTGCTGTGAATGTAGTCAATGTGAGTGATTCCTCTACTGGTACTAATCGTCTTATTGCCCACTTCTCAGATTGGAGGAGACTGAAGGTTGCAGTAGCTTGGTTCCTTAAGTTAAAGGAGATACTTCGGAACAAAAGCTACAAAAGAAGGGCATCTGAGGCTTCTAACACACAAAGACAGCGTGAGATTGTGTCAGAAAGAAGAACTCTGTCGCTAGATGATCTGTGTGAGGCTGAACATGCCATAATTCAATACTGCCAAAATCAAAGATTTATTGAGGAAATTGCCAAATTGTCATCAGAGAATGGTGCCGTGAACAGACAGAGCATCCTTTATAAGTTGGATCCACGCTTGGACGGCCGCCTCCTAAGAGTAGGAGGGCGGTTGACAAAGGGTGCGTTACCAGAAGAAACTAAACATCCACTGATCCTATCCAAAGACCAGCATGTAGCTACACTTATTTTGAAACACATCCACCAACAACTCGGTCATAGTGGCCGTAGTCATGTCTTGTCCACATTGAGGAGACGGTATTGGATTACTGGTGCTAATACAGCTGTGAGGAAAATAATAACGGAATGTTGTTTCTGTAGAAGACACAATGCCAAGATGATGGAACAGAAAATGGCAGATCTGCCAAAGGAAAGGATCCTTCCCAATCATCCACCATTTACCAACGTGGGGGTCGACTACTTCGGACCGATAGATGTGAAAAGAGGACGGGGTACAGTCAAACGCTACGGTGTGATTTTTACCTGTTTGTCCAGCAGAGCGGTCCATTTAGAAGTAGCTAACTCCTTGGATACAGATGCATGTATAAATGTGCTACGGCGATTTATATGCAGGAGGGGTCAAGTTTCCCATATTCAATCGGATAATGGGACCAACTTTATAGGAACAGAGAGAGAACTAAGGGAATCACTGGCAGGTTTAAATCAGGCACGTATCGAAGGAGTGCTACGGCAGAGGGGAATTAAGTGGAGCTTTAATCCTCCAGCAGGGTCACATTTTGGTGGTGTTTGGGAGCGTGTGATCCGCATGGTGAGGAGAATCCTTAACGCAGTGCTTCGACAGCAAAGGCTGGACGATGATGGACTCCATACAGTTATGTGTGAGGCTGAAGCCATCTTAAATGATCGACCCATCACCAAACTGTCTGACGATCCAAACGATCTCGAACCCCTGACTCCGAACCATATTTTGCTCATGAAAGGAAATCCATCTTTACCACCTGGACTGTTTCAGCAACACGATCTGTACAGCAGACGCAGATGGAAACAGGTCCAGTATATCTCTGATCTCTTCTGGAAGAGATGGATACGTGAATATTTACCTTTATTACAGGAACGACAGAAATGGAATCAAAGGAGGAATAATCTTAAAGCTGGAGATATTGTGATCATCATGGACCCTGCTGCCCCACGTGGTTCTTGGCCACTTGGAAGAGTCTTGGAGGCTTTTTGTGATAAAAAGGGGCTTGTGCGATCAGTACGTCTGCAGACAAAGACAAACACTATTGAAAGACCTGTAACAAAACTTTGTCTGCTGCAAGAATCATAGATCGGCCCTTAAAGCTTCATTGTTTGAGCACTTGTTTAAAGCCTGTGGTGTGCTTATGTGTGAGGTAAATTTTGTATATTGTGATCTCCCCTGTATGGCTCCTTCCTTGTTATGTAACAGAATTGTTTGTCTGTTAGTCATCACAATTAGGGGCCAGGATGTAGGAGCCATCTGGTCTTATGTTTTATTGTTTGTTTTTAATTGGGACAATAGGTGTCGCTCTAACCTAACTGGGTTCACGAAATATAGGTAGGAACGCTCATGTGGTTACCAGGTGTTGCTTGACGGAGGGGGAGCACACATAGCTTTTTGACCGCTTTGATGTTTTACCCAAAGTGTGTTATACTGGGAAACCTCGTCACCTAGTGTATGTTTGGACATCATTAACGGATGTATGTGTACCTTTATGGATTATTGCAACAATGATGAGAATAAAGTATTAATCGTGAATAAACTCTGAATTTCTCTTCGTTTGAATGGACAACAAATGCGCGTCAACAAAGTGCCCAGTCTAGCAAGCACCGCGGGGCTGTAAGTAAAGATTTAGCCCCTACAGTTAGTTTAAATGTACTTACATTAAACAACTATACATCATTAAAAAGTGTTTTGATTTAAGATTTAGTTTTTGACCTTTATTTTAATCTGAGAATCCTAGTAACAGTAATTTCTTCATTTTTGTCAGGCGTTATGAAAATGAAAAACGGTACATACCTTTAATTTGAAATATACCCCATCAGCCGCACTCATTGATAAAAATACTCCTCCGTGATCGTCATGAAAGCACTCGATAAAACAACATCTATCGGGGCTTTTAATTTAAAGTATGCATATTTGGAGAAATATTACTTCAATTTTATATGTTTACTTCAAATTTCTGCAGTGGGGGTAATATTTCACCCATTTTTATTCAAAACATGGCGATATGAGCAAGCTGGAGTCCTGTAAGCATTCACACTAAGTTTGTTTCATTCATACGTGAAGCCGGAGGGCGCTAAAGTCTGAAACTCTTTCATAAACTTTCATAGAAAGAATAAGACATCATAGCTCAGCTCAGCAGCAGCTGTCAGTCAGACGTGAACTTGAACAGTGACCTGCAACGAGCGATCGCTGTTTTTATAATAACATGCAAATAAAGATGTTTTGATGTTTTAAAACCATGGAGACAATAAACACGATTAAGATTATATATGGTTTGTCTGTATTTTTAACGCTATGTCTGTTATTTTCATAACAGTACTGTATATTATAATGCTATGCTAAGCTAACAGCATAAATAACATAAAATTGTTTATTTTCGGTCTTATTTTATGATCCAAAGCCACATCAGATCACGCATGATTGTTTAAGCACTCGACTTTTGATGTTATAATGTGAGTTTTATTATAAATGCTTTTATTTGTAGTGTTTTGATGGTATGCTAAGCTAACGTACTAGCTGTTCTGTAAACATCTGCTGTCTGGAGATATGAGATATGTGTTTCTAGGAATAATTTTGACTGGTAAAGCTTCTTTAAGGTAAGTTTCTTTTTGTAAGAAAGGACTTTAATAAAAAGAAAGTGAATTGAGACAAAAGGAGGAAATAAAACACTAAATAGAAATTATGAGCAATTATTAATAATAATAATAATAAAATAAACATTTAGACAGCCATATCCCGGATTAAAAGTTGTTAATGACTCATCCGGATGCTTATTTAATGAGTCTGTTTAAAACACGGAGGAAGGACAATAAACTGAAAGGATGTTGTGAGATATAAATAAACAAACATTAGCTTAGCATTTTTGCTGTTTTCTCTAAATAAATTTACATGACATGGGTCTAAAAAACATTTCATAAAATACAGAGTTTTAGAGGTATCATCTTCAGATTTAAAACAGAACATGGTCAGACCTGTGGCTTTAACTGCAGAGCATTTCTAGATTGCTCCAAGGCCAATTTCATTTAGATTTTCATAACAATATTTCATACATGTTTGGTGGAGTTTATAAAAAAGTATAATTTAAGCTCTCTATAACATCTTTTTTCATTATGACAGTAACTAATGTTCACCTCTTAATAAACTTCCAAGTGTCTGCTTTCAAATGAGACCAAACTTATGCTTTTAGTGCAAAGACTTCATAAACTGTATCTATTTTAGTTTGGCTATGACAGTTTTTGTGGGGGGGTTCGGAAAATGGAATGAGGGCTAACAGGTTAGAGCCACTTCAATAGACCCTTTTACAGCCCACGGGATCAAATAGCCTGCGTGCGCATTTTGGCAACGGTAGTGATGTTATTTCCCAGTGGTTCTAACGTGTAAGCAACTCAGAAAGTTTATTAAAATGATTTCCCCACATCAAAACGTCTGGTTGTAGCATTTGGTTGCACTAATATAATATACGTTTAGTATTTGGCCATCTTCTAACGTCTTCTATCCACTCCACTATAGTACACAGATCTGGTAACTGTGTAGAAGATAAGTCAACTTTTTAAACTAACTTTCTCTGTCTGTGTTGCTTCACTGCTGATTCTTGCCATGCTTCCGTTGCCAAACTGCGTGCTCATACGTTGCCACGTCATCATTGTGTACAAACAGTAAAAGGGTCACTCACTCACTCTTTCGCAAACTTCTCTGTTTTCAAGTATTGTAATTTTATTCATTTTACTCTCTCTCTCACTGTCCAAAACACTTAGCCTATGCCTCTTTGTCTGACCAATGTAGTATTGTTAAAATGGCTGCTGAGCAAGACAGAGGGAGAGCAGAGGGTGTTATTTTCATAGCAGACATGCTCAAATCAAGGTGAGTATATTTGTTGAGATTGTGTTCTTGCAGTATTGTGATAATTCTAAAGTGTGTGATTTAGAGTTTAATAATTGTGTGAACTGCTCAAGAGTTCGCTGTATTTCAGTATTACCATACAAGGCACACTTTCTTTTATGCAAGGCAAAGGAACCCAAGGGCAAAGCAACAGCCATTAAAGGGAGTACATTTAATGTCCGATAGGTGGAGAAAATGCTGAAGGACGTCCACTACTAAAAAGCAGCAGAAGTGAAGAGATACAAAGCTTCAGCTACAGGTATCCATGTTCTACCAGATTATTTGTGATTTGTCAGCCTCATTTTTTCTAAACTATATTACTGTGCCCATTGTTAATGCTTTCTCACAAATTATTGAACTTCTGTTTTCAGTCCGTTTATTGCCTACAGTGAGACCTGCACATTTCTGCACTTGTGATCATGCAAACATCCAGTGTAGAGCACTTCACCTGCCCGGCATGTACACCCAACAATGCTCACTCTTTGTGCAGATGGCAACAGAAAAACCTCAGACCATTACTGCAGATGAGACCTTTCCTTTCTGTCATGCATGCCAAGGCTCATTCAACCAAGTGTCAGGTAATGCATATTCTTTATCGTACCATTTGAAACTGTATTTGTATTACTTATTAATACACTGTAACTGTTTATGGTTGTAATATAGGTGTCACACATTTGTTAGATAATCTGGCAAAAATCAGGAAGGTGCTGGTACAACTGCAGTTGAGGAGGTCGAAATGGTCAACAGCTATCTGTCTCGTTGTGGCCTCACAACCAAGTATCTAATTGATGCCTATTTATAATATTTTAGGAAACCTGTCTTTATTTTTTCACTTTTTTATTCTTTCTGTCTAGTACTTTGAGATTGCATAAGAGTAAGCTGTAACTGTTCAAAGTACATAAAAAATTGGCATGTAGTTCTCTCAAAAATTTTAAACTCAATTGTCAGTTTCTGGATTAATTGAAATACGACAAGCATTAATGGGACCTTTCTTCCTTCATTACATACATGTCTTGTTAATAGCCAGGAATGACATGCTAACTGTCCATGCTATTGGGTGGAACCAACGGAAGCAAGAAGGCCTTCAGCATTATCCAGCAGATACATCAAGGTCTTATATTATGACTGAGTTATTTAGACACAAAGATTTTTCTCACTTTTAAAGATTGCAAGGACAAACATATTTTTATGGCATTCTTTCAGAGACGGGAACATTTGAGCAGTGAACTGGGGTGTCCTGAGAACATTGTGAATCAGTGGGTACAAGATGTCAGACAAAAGGCTACTGATGGTAATGTATTTTATGGACATTATTGAAATTGGTTTACAATATTGCAGTGTGATAATCAATTTTGTAACTGAGAATCTTTGCCATGTATAAGTATTTAAGTAAAGGTATATCCTGTTTTAATCGCAATAAACTTGTGTCCTTGTAAACTCCTTTGAGACATTAATTTGATTTGGGACATGTACAGCCTAAAAGACATCATAATCCTTTACTTGTATTATTATTTTTTTTTTTTTGCTTTAGGATTTGGTAGGTACCAGATGTGATGACCTACATAACCTTCAGAAATGAATTGAACAAATGTTTCTTAGTCTTCATCGAAAAGCCAGCCTTTGTAATCCTACCCAGTCTCACAAAGTTTCGTGATATAGTCACGTATTTTTTTGATTCTTTTTTCGTGCTATTATCACGAAATTTCGTGTTTTTTCGTAGTCGTATAACGAATTCCTGTTTTCGTGTGATTATCACGTATTGGTTACTCGACTGTTTTTTCCTATTTTTAAACCATTGTCGCTTCGGTTTAGGGTTAGATTTGGTGCTTGCATTAGAATGTCACTTAATATATTGATCTATACTATTTTTCCTGATTTATTTTTTTATATGTCGCCTGGCGTTAGGGTTAGAGTTGGGTTTGGTTAGGGATGTCATTTTATGTAAATCTAACCCTAAACCGAAGCGACAATGGTAAGAAAATAGGACAAAACAGTCGAGTAACCAATACGTGATAATCACACGAAAACAGGAATTCGTTATACGACTACGAAAAAACACGAAATTTCGTGATAATAACTGGTATGTTGATAACTCATCTAAAACATTTAGTCATTTTTGTTGATTGCAGTTATACCAGGGGTATGTTGAATGCTGTATTCTGATTGGCTGAGAAATGTTCTGTGGGTATGCATTAATTTCTGATAACTGCACACCTAGCTTGTCAAATGTCTTAAAAATAGGCACCAGAGCAATGTTTGTGGTAACTGTGGTATAAGAGGAATAATTGACTCCAGTCCTTTGAATTATTTGAAAATAATGCACACCCGCGGAGCATCCAGTTTGCGTCGTGCCTCATTGCACCAAATGTGCTTTTGCACCAAAAGTGCTTTTGAGAGAAACAACAGATAAAGAACAAACATAATATTTTTTGTCTGTACTTTTAAATTATTGAATGACACAATTAAAATATTCATTTTAATTTTACTGCTACTCTGAAGATTTAGTCCATTATTTTTCATTAGGGTGATGTTGAAACTAGGTCTTCAGCAGGCTTACACCACATGTGATATAAGGAGAATTATTTAAAGGCTCATAAGCAGCATAAGAAGTTGTTCTTATATAGATATAAAGATAAAGGGAGACAATCTTTACTGTGTGAGTGTTTCTTTTTAACCTCTCATAGCCGACTTTCTGAATCAAATATTTTGCACCCTGCACCAGATTATGGGCTGTACATGCACTGCTTTTGTTTTGCTTGCTTTTCAGAATATACCAGTCAAAATTGTGTTTAAGATGTTGTTATTTGTGTGACTTCAGAATCCAGCAACACCCTCACCAAGAAGATTTTTTTTGATGTATACATGTCAAAAGTGCACCTTCAAGAAGCAAAGATCATTGTGATGAGGGAGATGAGACACCACTGCACCGCACCTATCTCAGAAGCCTGGCTAGGAACATCAGGAAAATGATATCAGAAATGTCTTCAGGCAAAAACAGTGGTAAGAGGCTACCTTTTATTACCATCTTGCAATGATGCATGCCATTGGTTTCTATAAATAAGGTTTACAAAAGTCTCAAGACACATGTTAGTTTCACATTCTGAAATCAAGTTCCTTTGTCATTTGGTGATAAAAATCACAGATAATCTAGATGATTAGACACACTGAATAGCAAATACGACAATAAAACCCCACTCATTTTTAGATCCTGAAGTGTTACGTTATAGTTTTCTTGTGGTTGGATCTTAATGATCTGTAGTTCTTTACATAGAATAGAAACAAAGAAAATCAAGACACAATGAAAGCATGGCAATTGTTGTATATAGTTTAGAAAGGAGTACATGGAGGTATTTAAATTTATTTCCTAATAGTATAATGTAATTAGTAATACTAATGTGAAATCTTTAGGAATATAATTGGACCTTCATAATGAAAGCAGTATTAACATAATGTACAAAATAAGCCTCAAGTAAAACCTCTAAGTATTTTCATGCATCCCTTCAATTTTTTCCTTTTAGGCAGTTTAAGAGTGTCATCGCTGGCTACTGTGTCGTCTTCAGAAAAGGCTTGCAGATGTAGAGAAGAAGTTCCAAGTTTGCTCAAGTTACAGCCAGGCTTTGGGACAGTGTTCTTCACTCCCAACCCTGGAGAGCCGGTGTCCTGCAGACTTTAGCTCCAACCTTAATCGAACACACCTGAAAGCTAATCAATGTCTTCATGATCTCTAGAAAATCACAGGTACGTGTGTTTGATTAAGGTTGGAGCTAAGCTCTGCAGGACACCGGCTCTCCAGGATAGAGAGTGAAGAACGGAGGGGTTACTTGACTGTAACCTTGTTCCCTGAAAAAGCGGAACGAGATGCTGCGCTGCTAAGCGCTATGGGGAAACGTCTTTATCGTTGACCAGCTGAATATAGTGTGCAAACACGTCAATGAAATTGACCCGGAGGTATATAGCCTCGGTTGATGACGACATCACAGCGCACCCAATGCGAGGCTATAAAATAGATGAGCAACAGCTGTGTCATCAGATCTTTTGTTTGAAGACCAGTCCTGGTACATTTACTGTACGGCAAGACAGCGCAGCATCTCGTTCCGCTTTTTCAGGGAACAAGGTTACAGTCAAGTAACCCCTCCGTTCCCTATCAAAAGCTTTACTCGATGCTGCGCTGCTAAGCGCTATGGGGAACGACAATACCCACGCTGCCGTGCTTGGAGATGTCTGGACCCCTTACGGATGTGTAAGTGTGTGCACAAGGACCGCAAAGAAATCTCAGACATAAACAACCAAGCTAAAATTAGTGGATGTGTGCGGAAAGGATGCTCCTGCCGCCTCACAAACATCTATAAGAAGGCACCCCTTCCTAATAAATAGCAGTGGGGAATACCCCTTTATGGAAAAATGGTTTAGACAGCAGCTTGAGATGTTGACTCGAGGATATGAGACCCTGGAGTGACATGAGCATCCAAGCTATAAAATGTTATGAATGTATGCAGAGAGGACCAGCCCGCCGCATCACAAACGCTCTGTAAGGAGGCACCCCTTACTAAAAGTAGCAGTGGGGGATACCCCTTTTATGGACAAATGGCATAGACATCAGCTTGAGATGTTGACTCGAGGACAGGAGATCCTGGAGTGACATGAGCATCCAAGCTATAAAATCTTATGAATGTATGCGAAGAGGACCAGCCTGCCGCATCACAAACGCTCTGCAAGGAGGCCCCTTTTACTGAAGCAGTAGAAGAGGCTACTCCCCTGGTGGAGTGAGCTCTCAGACCTGCTGGCGAGACTTGACAGCGCGCCTCAAAGGCAAGAGCAATGGCATCCCTAACCCAATGTGATATGGACTGCCTGGTGGCCGCAGCACCTCTGTTGCGGCCCCCAAAACAGACAAACAACTGCTCTGACTTACGCCACTGGCTAGTGCGGTGGACATAAGTCTGAAGAGCACGGACTGGACACAATCTGTGGTATAACTCCTGCTTCGGCGTGGTGAACGGCGGAGGGCAGAAAGTCTCAAGAATGACCGGATGTGCAGTCGAAAAGGGAACCTTACGCAGGTAATCAAGATAAGGATGTAAAATCAACTTCACCATTCCTGGGGCAAAATCTAGACAGGATGGCGAGATCGCCAGAGCCTGCATATCCCCAATTCTTTTTAAAGAAGTTAACGCCATTAGAACAACCATCTTTAGTGTCAGAAGTCTACCAGACGCTGACTCTAGAGGTTCAAAAGGATGTCTGAAACAGACCCTCAAGGACTATAGCTAGGTCCCACGAAGGAATCTTAGTTCTTGCTGTAGGCCTCAATCGTTGGATGCCTCCCGAGCGGCGCCCCGTCCACCAAAGCGTGGCAAGCCGAAAAAGCGGCCACATAAAACCTGAGAGTGGATGGGCATAAGCTGCTGACAGCTTTTCCTGCAGAAAACTCAGAACTGTAGCAAACTGGCAGTTAACAGGATCTGCATTATGTGTCATGCACCATGCTTCAAAGACACCCTATTTAAAGGCATAATTCTTTCTAGTGGAAGGAGCCCTAGCACTCAAAATAGTGTCAGTAACATCAGGCGACAAACCTGTGTCCCTCAGTTGGTACCCTTAGGAGCCAAACATGGAGATTCCACAGGTCGGGCCTGAGATGCATTATCATGAGACAGAACGCCCCTCCTCTCCGGACTTGCCCATGGCGAGCCGTTGAGGAGAGATATTATCCCTATAAAAACCATACTCTGTTCAGCCAACGGTTGCTATCAGAAAGAGGCAAGAGCCTTGCTGGCGAACTCTGGCTAGAACCTGCGGGAGCAGCGCCACTGGAGGAAACGCATAAAGGCGTTTGTCCGGCCATGTGTGCGCCATTGCGTCCAGACCCAGGGGGGCTGGGGAACTCAGAGAGAAGTAAAGGAGACATTGCGCTATCTGAAAAGAGGCCAAGAGGTCCACTTTCTCTCTGTAAAATCAGGTCCATATCTGAGACACTATGTCTGGGTGGGGTTTCCAATCCCCAGTCGATAATGTCTGCCTGGACAGTAAATCTGCTCCTACATATAGGTTTTCTGGAATGTACACTGTTCTGAGTGACAGGAACTTGTCCTGAGCCCAGAGAAAAATCTGCCTCGCTATCTTGTTCAGATTGCGCGAGCGCCGACCTCCCTGGTGACTTAAGTATGAGACTGTCGCTGTGTTGTCCATCCGCACTAGGACATGACAGCTTCTCATTTGGCGGAGAAAATATTTCAGGGCCAGAAATACAGCCGTCAGCTCTAGGCAAGTGATGTGCCAACCGAGCTGATGACCCTCCCATTCCCCTTGAGCTGGACGACCATCTAAGGTCGCACCCCAGCCCGTCAGGGAGGCGTCTGTCATTACCAGTTTGCGATGACAAGTCGCTCATAGCGTGGGACCCAAGGCAACAGTTAGTGTATGAAGCCCGTGGCGCATCACTTTAATCAGCCTTTGAGGGTTGGCCCTTGGATGAAACCCTCCGGCTCTGAAACGGCGTCATATGCAACAGCCCCAAAGGAATCACAGTGGATGCTGATGCCATAAACCCTAATATCCTCTGATATTATTTCACAGTAAGATCCTGGCCTAGCCTGACTCTGCTCAGGGTATGCTGAATGGCCTCGATTCGTGCGGGAGACAAATGTGCCCGCATCGTAATCGAATCCCAGACTATCCCTAAATAAGTCATTCTCTGGGCATGAGAAAGAACGCTTTTCTTGGCGTTGAGTCTCAACCCTAGAAAAAGTAGATGTGCTAACACAATGTTTTTGTGTTGGAGCGCCACCTATCGCGATTTTGCTAGTATTAGCCAATCATCCATGTAATTTAAAATGCGGATGCCCCGGAGTCTCAATGGAGCCAGTGCTGCATCCATACATTTTGTGTGTGTGCGGGGGTGATAAAGCTAGGCAGACTGTAAGAACCAAGAAGTATCTGCTGTAAAAGCCTGACCTTCTCTCTGGAAGGGGAACATGTTCTATGGCCCCTTTCATCAGTAGAGTTTGTATTTCTTGCAACAGTACGTGCGTTCGTTCCGGTCTCACGGAAGTGAATATCACGCCATCGAAGTGCGGAGGACGACGAATAAATTGGATTATGTATCCTAAGTGTACTGTGCTTATCACCCAAGCAGAAACGGCTGGCAGTAGTTTCCACGCTGCCAGACTCTCTGATAATGGTATTAATTTTATTATTTCCTCTTAGGGGAATGCTAAAAACCCTGCACGGGGGGCCTTTAACATTGAAGACAGAGGGCCTTTAACATTATGCTGGAAACCCCCCCCCCCCCCCCCCGCATGCCCAGAGGCGGCGGAGGTGGAGAGGCTTCGTAAAGGCAACGGGACGGAGCGATCTGATGTAACATGATATGCCCCGCCCGCCGGCGAGCCCTACTGTAAAGAGTGGAATATTCCCTCATGCTTTTAACTTCAGTGAATTTCGTGACAACGGAGTCAATCGTGTCACCAAATAAACCCAATGGGGAAACAGGGGCATTTAAAAGAAAAGTTTTATCCTTCTCATTTATGCCTGACAGATTTAGCCATAAGTGCCTCTCTGTGTTAACCAGAGCAGACATAGTACGGCCGATAGCGCGAGCCGTTTATTTAATGACACGAAGAGACAGATCTGTAGTCATACGCAACTCGTCAAATGTCTCGTCTATCGTCTCGCCTGCACTCAAATCCTTTAACAGATCAGCCTGGTATGCCTGTAATATTGCCATAGTATGCAGCGCAGCACCAGCCTGACCTGCGGCTTGATAAGCTTTGCCCATGAGAGCTGAAGTTATTTACACGGTTTCGTGGGCAGGGTAGGCTTCTTTAATGAGGATGCCGAGCCAGGTGAGAGATAATTCGCGTGCGTCTCTTCCACCTGTGGCATTTCGGTATATCCGCGCGTCTTCGTACCCACGATAGTCATAAATTGACGCCGTGGGCATGAAGCACGCAATGAGTATGGTCTTTCCCATGATTTATTTAATTCACCATGGAGATCCTCAAAGAAAGAGAGGCTCATGTTTCGTCCTCTCCCTTTGTCACTATAGAAACCTATCCGCTAGTTTGCTTTGTTTGGGGTTCTCTGGCTCGCGAGGCCAATCAATTTGCAACCTGGCGCGTGTTACCACCTCGAGAAGCTCCTCGACCGACTTTCATCGCGCGAGAAACGCTCGGAGGCTGGTTTATGAAACTCCGCAGAACCGAGAGAGATATCATCAACGTCATTATTATAATTACCCCCACATAACCCGAAGAAACACCGGAGTGCGCTTCGGAATCACGCAAAGAAATATAACTTAATTTAAGGTTGCGGTCAGAAACAATCACGGCGAGCACGAATCATTTATATTGTGAATGATTCACAATGCTCGCACTCATCAGACTGTACAAAGCCATGACCGCATGCTCCTCCCCAAACACACAAAACAGTTAAGTGTGTGTGTCGTCCTTCGCCATAAAGCAAAAACAAACACGACTTAGACTGCTCGTGACTCTTCTTACTCATATTTTCCTTTAACTTAAACTCCTTTAAAATCGGAAAGAGAGAACGTCTGCACTCTATCTTGTTGGAATCTAACTCCTAACAAAGATCTCAAGTGAAGTTCAAAAGGTAAGAGAGAGATTTGCATTTCAGTGTAGCACACACTCATTCAGAGTTGGTCTGAAAATAAAAAGACCTGATGACACAGCTGTTGCTCATCTATTTTATAGCCTCGCATTGGGTGCGCTGTGATGTCGTCATCAACCGAGGCTATATACCTCCGGGTCAATTTCATTGACGTGTTTGCACACTATATTCAGCTGGTCAACGATAAAGACGTTTCCCCATAGCGCTTAGCAGCGCAGCATCGAGTAAAGCTTTTGATAGGGAACACCCAGCAAGCAATTTTGCGGCTAATAGACGTCTAGTAGCCGTCTAAACACCCCCCTGACGTCTAGGCTAAAACAAGGCTAATTTTGGGCTGTCAGTGAAAATCTAGTAGACGTCTATCATAGCCCAAGAATAGACTAGTCATCAAATAGACGGCTACTAAACGTCTACATATATACGTCTAATAGACGGTGAATGTGGGTCTAGGCTAATAAAAGGCTAATTTTGGGCTGTCAGTGAAAATCTAGTAGACGTCTATCATAGCCCAAGAATAGACTAGCCGTTAAATAGACGGCTATTAAATGACTACACGTGTGTGTCTAATAAACAACAAAAGAATGGCTAAAGAATTCTTTTTAATCCATTAAAAATGGTTCTCATAAACATGTAATCATGCAATTTATTACAAGAAATATTGTTAATACAATAGAAATTCAGATAAGACAAAATGAAGAAAAACTACTTTTAACAAAAAGAATAAAAACAGTAACAAAATAAAAGCATAAATAACAAAATACAATTTTAAAAATGAAATAACATCTAAACATTAACAAACTATCTTCAGTTCACTTCAACTTATTAATTGTACCAATTTCTATTTTGATCCAGAAACATTTTAGTTATGCTGGTTGAAAGTCTCCTCAAGTCTTGATAGCAATCACTATGTTAAGTTGTCTGAATGTGTATTTTTATATATTTGTGTCATCTGTAAAAGGCGTAGGACCAAAAAACGTTCAACAAATCATTGAACCCCGACCGAATGCAATATTTGGACATGGGCCAGTTACAGGTTTAAAGGTATACTGAGATTTTCAGAGTCAAGGTTTTAAAAACCACATACCGTTTTCAATGTATGAACTGTGTTTACACAAAGTGAATTATATCATGTAATTGAATTCATGTTTACATTTACAACTGAAAGAATATTATCATTTAAAGGCTTTATTTTAAACTGGCATAAATGTTGTTTGTTGTTTAAAAATAAAATGTATTGTGTCCAGTTGAAAAGTCGATGTTTTAATACACAGATATTTGAAAATAACACATTTTAGTGTCACAATGGCAATACCGTAACACCGTGGTATTTTTGCTTATGGTTATCAGCCAGAATCTCATTCCGGCCCATGCCTAATTGGACGCATTAAATTTTTGCCCCTCTTCTGTGAACGTGTTTTGCGTGCCGCTTCGCACCCTGTTCGCGCTCTGTAAAAATAGGGAGAATCAAATAAACTTTCCTGCTGAATTGACACAGGAGCTACAAAACGAAAAACATTTTGAAACAACAACAAAAAAAAAACATCTGGATGAGCAAAGAGCAAAAACCCAAATTAACATTGGTAACTTCACTGCTTTTCCGCAAGATGGAAACAGCTACAGGTCTGAAAGGGTCGTTGCAGTGTTTCTTTTGGAAAGGTAGGTATGCAGTGTGATTCTATTTTGATGGATTCAGATTGTATTCTAATGAAACGTGTTGCTTATGTAGTTTGTGTTCCTTTACGAATTAGTGCAATGATATTTATCTTTTCAAATTTCTAAACGTGCTGCATTTAATTCGGATTAAAAACAGTTGTTTATGTTGGTTATTTTGGTAATGTTATTCACTTTGTCAGTCTTACTGGATAATGAGATAGGAGTGTGCTTCTGGTTGGTGCGTGTAGGCTAAAGTTAGTATTTTTCAAAATCAAATACCCTGCCCTTTAAAGGAATAGTCTACCCTTTTGCCATATTAAACTATGTTATTACCTCAACTTAGACAAATTAATACATATCTATCTTTTTTCGGTGCGTGCGCTGTATAGCGCGTCGTGGATGTGTTGGCATTTGGCCTGGACCCATTCATTCGTATGGTACCAAACAGGGAAGCCACCAAACACTTCCGTGTTTTCCCTATTTTAAAGAATGTTACATGAGGAGTTATACCAGTAAGTATGGTCCCACAAAATAAAACTTTGTTGGGTACCATAGGAATGAATGGGGCTAGGCTAAATGCGAACACATTAACAACACACTGTGCAGTGCACGCATTGAAAAAAGATAGGTATGTATTAATTCGTCTAGGTTGAGGTAATAACATAGTTTAATATGGCAAAAGGGTAGACTATTCCTTTAAGATGCCAAGCATAAAATATTCACAATACAATCTTATGGACATAAAACATCTAAACAATATTGTATGGGTGAGTTAACTGTTGTATCGGCAAAGAGTAATTTAATCTGGGGCTTTTAATATTTAGAAAATATTAAGGCAGTACCGGACTGTCGTCAATTACACCTCACATAGCCTAATGTCATATTAAATGTATGATTTTGTGAAACACCATTCAGCCTAAAACTACATACAAACACACTTACCTTTAATAACTAAGAACTGATGTTTTTTCAAATGCTTGCTTCTGCAGTGGACCACCACCATTCATGTTGAACTTTGAAATTAATGAATTTTATGGAACTCTAAAATACAAAAGATAATGTCGTTAACATTTGCAGACTTACATATATTTTTGATTTTTTTGTGACCACATGAAAGACTGCGTTGACACCACAATGTCTTATTAATATTGCATGTTTATAGAATTTACCTGTCCAGCATTCTTCCGGCACGGTCTCTCAAGTTTCTCCCTCCAGTTTCGCACAGCTTTGACACCTGAATAGCACATGCATATGTCAGTAATTGTACAGTATTGTATGCTTCAGTGTACAAGTGTTTACCAACCTTTAAGGCTAATGCCCACTGACCTGCAAGTTTTCCCTCACTAACACAACAAAAATCTTTTTTCCAACAAACTGAAGGCCTGTGAGTTAAATCCATATGGAAAAATAGCTTTCCCCCACAATCTATCTCTGTATGCATAATTGTAAAGCATAACTGCCTACATTACTGTAAGAAACACAGTGATAACTTAGCTAAGTTACTGCTGTTACTAAAAAGCAGCCTACAAATCACTTATGTAAATCTTCAGTGTAACGTTACATAGACTCATTTACCTCCACTATTTTATTACATTGCAGGTTGTACTGTTTAGGTTTTATAAAACATGGGTTACTTACTTTAACGTAAAGTTACCCGCAAGAATGTCGCGATTCCAACAACAAATAAAGTAAATACATTTTAAACACATGTAAAATAAAATAATAAAAAACACTTACAAGACCAAACGAGTGTGGAAGATTGCTTTCCCCTTGGCTGCTCGCTGGTCGGTGTTGTTGATTTTCAAACACCGGAAATCTTTCTCGCGAGATTTGGCCTCGTGTTTGTGTACTGCAGCTGCCATCTAGCGGTTCGGAGTTGTAACTGGATTTTGTATATCAATAATGAATGTTATGCGTGACAGCAGATATTCAGATAAGATAAATAAAACCAAACATCTTGAATTCACTGGTGTCTTTGCATGCCTGATGAAATATCATACAT
Organism: Misgurnus anguillicaudatus; assembly: GCF_027580225.2. Taxonomy (NCBI): domain Eukaryota; kingdom Metazoa; phylum Chordata; class Actinopteri; order Cypriniformes; family Cobitidae; genus Misgurnus; species Misgurnus anguillicaudatus. Next base: position 7,685,714 of record NC_073342.2, on the reverse strand, counting down.
CTTGCAAGTTATTTTGGCAAAAAGAACATTTTATTAAATTCAAGGTTATTCTGGGCTAAACATGGTTTGTTCGTAGTCGGTCTATTTATGAGCTAAATAGTGGCTATGTACGACGGTGCATAAAACACTTTAAAGAAATTAAACAAACCTTGTAATCGCTGTTAACTTTGCTTACACAATGAAATACCATACATCTCACAAGTTATTTGGCAAAAACCACATGTAATTAAATTAATGGTTATTTCTGGGCTAAACGTGGGTTCTTCGTAGGCGGTCTATTTGTAAGCAAAATAGTGGCTAAGTACAGACGGTGCATATAACACCTTAAAGAAATGAAACAAAATACCTTAATCGCTTGAACTTTGTTTACATGATTAAATATCATACATCTCACAAATCATTTTGGAAAAACAACATGTAATTAAATTCATGGTTATTTCTGGGCTAAACCTGGTTTATTCGTAGTCGGTCTATTTATGAGCTAAATTGTGACTACGTACAGACGATGCATAAAACACTTTATAGAAATGAAACGAAATACCTTGTAATCGCTGTTAACTTTGCTTACATGATGAAATAGCATACATCTCACAAATTATTTTGTCAAAAACCACATGTAACCAAATTAAAGTTTATTTGGGCTAGATATGGGCTAGGCACAGCCCGGCTATATCGGGTCTATACTGAAACGAGACGTTGAAATGACGGCTATTGCTTGCTGGGCATGCTTTAGGACCAAATGCTGTTTCTCTGCTGGAGGATGAGCCCGAGGAGATACTGGAGGACCATGAAGAGCTGGGTTATGAGAGTTCAGATGACATTTTGGATTTGGAACTCTGAACTGGTGTATGCATTTAGACTGTGTGTCACACTGAACTGCAGGTGTGTTTCATGGAAAACATAAAACTATTTGGAAATGTAATGGATGTCTGATACAGTGCTTTTATTTTAGACAACCGTTTCCTGCAGTGTGTAAGCAACATTAGCCTCATAGATTGATGGAAAACTACTGTTAAATAAGTGTTTGTATGATAATCCATATCTCCGTTTACAAGCAGCAGGTTAGCTATTAGGTTTCCCCTCCACCTCCGATGTTTCACAGACTACTCCTACAGTCAACTGTGTTGCTACAACTTGCAAATGCCACAATCCTCTTGCAGTGGTTACTTCACCAAACTGTGCCCATATCATCTTGTCAACATAATGACATTTACTGTAGAAAAATGTGCAAATCTATTTTGCCTGTGTTACATATGTTACTATTATTGTTATATAGTTTTATACTGTATCAAGTTTTTTTCAAAGTGATTGTGGATACTTTTGGAGCAGGGGTGTCGGACTGGGGGTAAAACCAGTACTGATTACCAGGGCCCCAAAGGAAGAGAGGGCCCTTGAAATGTCTGAAATATGTTATGGGGTGGGGCATGGGGGCCCATCAGAACAGCCTATGCATAGGGCCCGAGGTCTTGTGCAACGCCCCTGTTTTGGAGTAAACTAACTGTATGTCATTAGATGAAATACTTTCCAAAAATGACTGATCAATAGCCTACCCATATTTGATGCATGAGTTAATACTGTTGTTACCTTTTCAATGAAAGGAAATGTTTTACAATGCCATTAAACTGTTTCATATATGTACCTGCAAAATTGTTTACTAAAGCGTTGTTTACTTTTCCCTGTTTTGAAAATGAGATGTAAAACTGCTTTATTTATTTATGCCTTAAAAATATATGATAGTTTAATACAGGGTAAATAATAAAAACTTGTTAATTAGTTAGTATATACAGTTGTGTTGTATTATTTATGGCATAGTTGTTATAATTAATACAAGTTTTTCATTACACTGCTGCATAACTTTGCTCTAGATAATAGTAGGGTATTAACACTAGACAGTTCAAAGATGATTAACTTTTAAGTTATGTATACTATAAATACATATATTTACGTATAGTATGTGTGAATGCTTTTGGTCTTTGATTAAATGCTTGTCAGCACGGGAAAATGCTTTGTAAATAAAGTTATTTTTATTATTTGCTGTGTTTTCTGTATTAAAACCTAAACGTTAGACATACTAAACTTAACCCAAAGAAAATGAATACAATAGGATAATTGGAGACCCTAAAATTTCTCTGGAGTGTTGTTTCTATTAGTAAATCAGTGATGGTGACCAGTCCGACTTGAGGGTGTAGCCAACCCAGTCTCCTGCTTCTGCGTATCTATACAACGAGTTTGCATTTTCGTTTGGCGTAGTATTTACACGCCAAAGTCACATTTTGCGTGCATATTGTACGCAAAACCCCTCCCGTTAACTTCCATTGATGTAGAATGCGTATAAATTGCACGCAGAACTGTAAATTGTTCACAACGTCATCATCATCATTGTCCCGCCCATTCAATCTTACAAAGATTCACGATTATGCCGAAACAGAATATGCTACGTTTAGATCCCTTTTATTACAACTAGCTGTTGTACATTACATACTGTGACGAATCTTGAAACATCTAACATTATACACTGAGCTGTATCGGACGATTGTTTTTACAGTTTAATTCTAAACAATCCGTTTCAGACGCGGAAACAAAAGCTTCCAGGCGGTTTATTAATTCAAAGTTTAAACAGCTGTGCTGCTTGTAGTTAAATATGAAAGCTGTCTGGTTTGTTTAATTTGTTTACTGCTTTTTGGCTTGTGTTCTATATAATATATTAATAAAAATATTTAAATATCTCCGTGCTGCTTCACTGTTGTGATTGCTTTTGGAATATTTAAAGTATAAACTTTATTAAATAATAATAATAAATACATCATTTTAGTACTTCGCTGCTTCAGGAACCGCCCACTCCCGCTTGGAAACCAATCAAATGTTAAAACATCTTTCGCGTCCTTATCATTGTCCCGCCCCCTTATTGGACGGTACACGCCACGGTAGTTCAGTACAACCTGGAGAGCACGTGCGTGGATGAAGAAGCTGCCAATCTAATCATATTATCAGGATAGGATACAAAAGTAATGTTAAGTATTTCGCAAAATTAGTTCTTGTTCATACAAATTATTGTAAATGCAATACTAATAACGTCCGCCCTTGTGCGTTAATGTTGTTTGCATCACACGTTATTGGCTGAAGTGAGCATGCGCAAGTATGCTTACAGTTGTCAGGCGATTTAGTCTTAAAAAAATATATTTTTAAAAAAATCTGTTTGGGTAAAAATTTGTTTAAAGGTCAGCTGTGCGTAAGGATTACTTTTTATTGATACATCATATGTTTGATTACGTTTTAATTAATCCCACTTATGTCCGTGCAAGGCATTACGTGTAGATCACAGATGTTTGGATTTTTATTGACACAATCATCATCACGTACTAAAACTGTGTTTATACTGGCCAACCTTTAAATCGTCTTGATGATAACAAAGTAGTTTTAAGTGGCTTGTAAGTTTTTCTGTTATGATATCAAGTTTAGTCATTTTGTGTTCTTTTTCTTGTAGTCAAAATGCCAGGTTCAACTATTCGGCAATGTCCCCACTGCCAGAACAAAATGAATTGCAGAAACCGGCGCTGTGTCAAGGTGAATGTGTGTAATTCACACATTTTCTTTACATTGTATTGCTTCTTTTGATACACAATGTATTTCTGTTTCTCTTTCTGTAGTGTGGAAAACTGCTTGATTTTAAAAACAGACAATCCATGCGGTTGGCAAAGTTTCGAGCCCAAGCCAGTCAGTGGGCAAAAACAACTATTAAGTCTCGGAATCAGTCCAAAGTCCTTGACAATTTAGCTGTCATGGTAAGTAAATTTCAACACCCTAATTTTAGTACCTCACACTTTGTTGTTAACCAAAATCATTTATACAAGTAAACTTTATTTAACCAGGAGAAATCATATTGAGACTATAGTCTCTTTTTCAAATGATCCCTGGCCAAGAAAGGCAGCACTTAAAATCTAATAACATCCCAGTAGGACATAACACAACATCTAACAAAACAAGAGTTAATACCAGAAAATTTAAAATGACATAATAACAATCATGACATAATAACAGACAAAAACAACAATCTATATACATTCACAAATATAGCTGAAGGTTTCACAAATATATGATTTAAAATCCTTAAGTGATATAATAGTGCCTAGTTTCATCTGTTTCTGCAAAGCATTCCAGGTTGAGGGAGCATTATAACGGAAAGCAATTTTGCCAAATTCAGTTTTAACAACAGGTATATTAAAAAGAATACTGCTTTTTGATCTAAGGTTATATCTGTTGTTTTCTACTAAAGAAAAGACTGATAAATAAGAAGGCAACAGTCCAATTATTCCCTTATAAATAAAAGTAAACCAATGATGCTGTCTACGAATTGAAAGCGGAGGCCAACCTGATAAACTATACAGCTTACAATGATGTGTAAAATAATCTGCTTTAGTAACAAAACGTAACGCAGAATGATAAATAGAATCCAGTGAACATAAAACAGACTTTGTTGCATGCATGTACAAAATATCCCCATAGTCTATGACAGATAAAAAGGTAGAAGCAACGAGTTCCTTTCTTACTTTCAAATTAAAACAAGCCTTATTCCTATAATAAAAACCTAATTTAACTCTCAATCTTTTTACCAAGTTATCTACATGGGGTTTAAATGTAAGCTTATCATCCAATAAAAAACCCAAGTAATTATAACATGACACTCTTTCAATTTTCTGACCCTCTTGCGTAATAATATGTGGCAAATCCTGTACATTGCTGGAGTGAGTAAACAACATAAATTTTGTCTTTTTGGAATTAAGTACTAATTTTAATTTAAGTAAATTATTTTGTAGAGTTATAAAGGAATCCTGCAGTTTCTTTAATGCCTCATATGGAGTTTTAGCAAAACTGTATATGATAGTATCATCCGCATAGAGATGTACAGCTGCATTTATATTTGTACAAATACCATTTATGTAGATTGTAAACAACAAAGGTCCTAATATGGAACCTTGCGGAACTCCAACACTTAGTTTTGCCTCCCCAGACATAATACCTTCACAATTAACATATTGATATCTACTATTCAAATAATTATTAAACCATTTAACAACATTATCAGACATTCCAATTTTAGATAAACATTTTAACAAGATGGCATGATTAACCGTGTCAAAAGCTTTTGAGAGATCAATGAATAAGGCTGCACAAGACTTTTTACAATCAATAGCACTAATAATATCATCAACTACCTTTATGGCTGCTGTGATGGTACTATGCCCTTTCCTGAAACCTGACTGAGATGAAATGAGAATATTATTTACTGTTAAAAAATGCTTTAATTGATCACTAACCAATGACTCAAAGATTTTTGCCAATAAGGAAAGTTTTGAAATAGGACGATAATTGTCCATATTTGTTGGATCCCCATTTTTAAAAAGTGGGATTACTTGCGCTGTCTTCCAAGATCGAGGTATACTGTTTTGTTCTAAAGATAAATTAAAAATATAAGTTATTGGATCAACAATAATATGAGCTACAAGTTTCAAAAGGAAAGGGGCAATCCCATCAGGACCAGCTGATTTTTTACAATCTATATTTTGTAAAGCAAATAAAACCTTATCCCTTGAAATAGGTTCAAAAGTAAAAAGGTTCGAACCCCCAAAATTGGGGTGAAAAAACCCTGGAGATGAAAGAGATTCTGGCTCTGATTTAAAATGGAGACCAGCAGTGGCAAAGTGATTATTAAAAAGATCAACTATATCTGTTTTATCTGTGATCTGTACGTTATTAACATTTACAATTTTAGGAAGTGCTGAAAATGAAGAGTTTTGTACCGTTTTTAATGAATTTATAGTTTTCCAAAATTTAGCTGGATTTTTTAAATTTTTTGTTGTCTCATCAAGATAAAACTGTGACTTAACTTTGCGTATGTGTGTAGTACATTTGTTTCTTAAATATCTAAAAGAAACCCAATCAATTTCAATAGCCCAGATTTTTTGTCCTTTGGCAGCTACCGTACAAGTGGCTATATTATTTAAAGGCACACGCCATATTTTGGATTTTAGCTTATTCACCGTATTCCCCAGAGTTAGATAAGTCCATACATACCTTTTTCCTCTCCGTGCGTCCTGTAACTCTGTCTGACGCAGCCACCGCTAGCTTAGCTTAGCAAAAAGACTGGAAGTAAATGGCTCCAGCTAGCATACTGGCCCCAATAAGTGACAAAATAATGCAAACATTTTCCTATAAATATGTTGTGATTTGTATAGTCACACTGTGTACAAATAACAAGGTGATATGATACACAGCCATCTTTTAACAGTATACATACTGGGAACTATATTCTCAGAAGATGAAGCACTGCTACTTGGGCGGAGAGACAACTTTGACCGAACTCTCTGCTCCTCACCAGAGGGCTTCTCGGGTGCTGCCGCCCTCGTAGCAGTCCTTCGCCTTCTGAGAATATAGTTCCCTGTATGTATACTGTTAAAGGTGCAGTGTGTAAATTTTAGCGGCATCTAGCGGTAAGGTTGCAAATTGCAACCAAGAGCTCAATTCACAGCTCACCCCTTGCTTTGAAACGCATAGAGAAGCTACTGTACGGTAGCTGCCAAAGGACAAACATGTCATCATTTAAAACAACTTAGTAAAAAAGTTTGCCCATTAAGAGCTTCTGTAGACACATGGTGGCATAAAATGGCGACTTCCATGTAAGGGGACCCTCAGTGTATGTAGGTAAAAACGTCTTATTCTAAGGTAACAAAAACAATACAGTTTATTATTAAAGGTCTTTATAAACCACTGATAATATAGTTTTGTATATTATTTTGCATTTCTCTCAAGAGATTCTCCTAAAAATTACACACTGCACCTTTAAAAGATGGCCGTGTCTCATATGACCTTGTTATTTGGACACAGTGTGACTATACAAATCACAACATATTTATAGGAAAATGTTCGTGTTATTTTGTCACTTATTGGGAGCAGTATGCTAGCTGGAGCCATTTACTTCCAGTCTTTGTGCTAAGCTAAACTAGCGGTGGATGCGTCAGACAGAGTTACAGGACGCACGGGGATGAAAAAGGTATGTATGCACTTATCTAACTCTGGGGAATACGGTGAAAAAGCTAAAATCCCAAAATATGGGCGTGTTCCTATAAAGATGTTTTCCATACATGTACAGATAAAACCAATTCATATTATTGCCATTGATGTGCCAGATTTAAATGGGCAGAGATCACTAGCAGTTGGTAAAATCATATATCATTGCAGCTGCAATTGAGAGCTGTAGTTGCTATAGAAAGTAGAAACTACTGCACATGCGCTTTAAGTCAAAACAAAATATACAGTTTTGATTTATCTATTTTGAAATAAGTCTGCTTGTATTTATGGATGTATGGTTGACAAGAATTCAGGTTTTATTTGTAAATATTGTTGAAGGTTGTATGGAAAATAAAAGTCTGGACATTTATAAATGTCTCTGTTTTTGTGTTTAACCAAGAAAAAGCATGTTGGCGTAAAGTGACATGGGGCTTAGCAGATTTTTTAGCGGTTACTTTCACAATTAATATGAACCATTTAATAACATGTTTACTGTTTGACATTCTTATATTTTAGATGGAAAAGCTTAAAGCCCTTGGTTACCTTCCAGTTCTTTTACTGGGAAAATCATCCAAGGCCCAAAAATGGACAGCAGAGGTCCAATGCCCATTTGAGTTCCCACCTGAGGGCCATGGAGTGATTGAAAAAATGCTCATACTATTTGAGCATATTTTACAGGGTAAAACCTATTGGCAAGCACTGGCACTTAAAAGTTTTTCTAATATTTTAATGTATACAGTAAGCTCTGTATCTATTTCTGTTAAACTGCACTTTTTTGTTGTTTTTTTATGTATTTTAAAGGGTTAGTTTACCCCAAACTTACAATTTTATCATAAATCACTTACCCATGTGTCGTTCTAAACAACCAAGTCCTTCGATTGTCTTCCAAACACATTTTTAGATATTTTGATGAAAACTTGTGACTGTCCCATAGACTGCAGATTCATTTTCACAATCAAGCCCAGAAAAGAATGAAAGACATTGCCAAAAAGGTCCTTGTTCCATCAGTCGTTCAATAATAATATTATGAAGTTTTCTTGTTTGTGCAAGAAAACAAAACAAATTCGACAATTTGTTCTCCTGCTTGGTTGTTCAGTGCGCGTTCACGACGTCACCTGCTAACTTAGTTGCCAACGTACACAGGTCACATCAGCAGCATGCTTTTCTTTGCACATAAAAGTGTTTTCTAATTGCTTCATAATAGTATTATTGAACTACTGATGGACCTTTCTATCGATGCCTTTGATTCTTTTCTTGGCTTGATTGTGAAAATCAAACTGCAGCATATGATACAGACACAAGCCTCCCAGTTTTCATCAAAAATATCTAAAAATGTGTTTTGAAGACAATCGAAGGACTTGGTGGTTTAGAACGACAGGGTAAAGGATTTATGATAAAACTATAATTTTGGGGTGAACTAACCCTGTAATATGAATTTAATGCTGCTTTTTTCAAAAATGTTTTTTTAAGGTTTTAGTCCAGAAAAAGAGCTTGAGGTCACAGAAGGTGATAAGGCAGAAGGTCAGGACTTGAACAAGACCATAGAGGATGAAGAGGACATTATATTGAAGAACAATATAGAAGTGGAAATATTGGAGGATGAAGAGCAGATGGAAGAACAACAGATAGAAAGTGGGAAGGGAGAATCAGATACTCAAGAGGGAGAACCAAAAAACCAAGAGGTCACGGGCGATGAGGCAGAAAGTCAGGACTTGAAAGGGACTGTAGAGGATGAAGAGGACATTCTGTTTGAGAACAAAGTAGATGTGGAAATATTGGAGGAGGAAGAGCAGATTGAAGAACAACAGAGTGGGGAGAGAGAACCAGGGATTGAGAGAAAAAACGCTGAACAGGAAAAAAGGGTGAAAAGAAAGATTAGAGCACTTGAGATGGAGGAAAGGAGAGAAATGGAGAGAAGAGAAAATAACATAGAAACAGGTGCACATATAAATGAGGAAGTCATATTGGAAGCAGATTGCACTGTAAAAAGTAAAACATTGCTGTTTTTCATTTGATATAATTTTTTTCATTCCAATAGCCTAAAATTATTAGATTGTTAAGTAAAATTACATTTTGTAATTTGTATGTGTCTTTCAATCTATTTTCTTAGATTGATACAATATAAAATTATAACATAACAATGAAATTCAAATTATACATTCAATCAAAATATTTTCTTAGATTGATACAATATGAAATTATAACACAACAATGAAATTTAAATTATACATTCAATCAAACTATTTTCTAAGATTGATACAATATAAAATTATAACAACAATGAAATTCAAATGATACATTCGATCAAACTATTTTCTTAGATTGATACAATATAATATTATAACATAACAATGAAATTAATATTTTACATTCGATCAAACGACTTTATTAGATTAAGCACGGTTTGCGCATGCGCACAGGTGAAAACGCGAGAGAGTTCTGGGAGAGACCGAACGCAGAAGTTGTGATGGACGGTTATCTGCTTAACAGCGCGAACAGGACACGTTTGTCAGGTAAGGAGGAATTAACAATAATTACACGTCTGCGTTCAGCTCTACACTATAATTTTTATAAGGTGACTTGTTCAGTTTTTATAAGGTGACTGGCACCGTTTTACCTAGACTATAGCCAGGTTTACAGGCTAGCATGACCTAGCATAATGTAATGGGGAAACTCATTCAGCATTTAAATACTTAAGTTAACGTCATATCATTTTAATAAACAGACACGCAGATTAGAAATTACTATAACGTAACCTTTTACATTAGCGGTATAGCGTTTACATTTGTATTCATGACTAAGGCTTGAGTATTTTGCATTTCTCTGCTGACAATTAACGTTAAACGAATTACCTCAATATGTGATACGCTGAGTTTCCCGCTCGGAGAAACTTTGTCATACTGGCTCTGCTCCGGGCACTCAATGCCAATATGAACGTGGATTTTATATGTTTTAAAGTTGCGAAGGCGGAAATGAATGTGAGGGAAATTAATTTACACTTTGAAACTTTAAAACTGATTAATGTTTGGATTTGAATTTTAGGGAAGCTGCTGTTTGTTCCTGGTGCTCTGAACTCTGACTGACTGATTTCCGTGCTATGAAGAACATACACCGGATGGCAGAAATGCCTTCACCCCAGTCTTCACTATCGTAATAGTGTCGTTGTTTGTTCTTTGCTGTGTGTGGAGGTATCTATGTTTTGTGTTTGATTTGCATTGGGTGTTTGTTCTTGTTCTTGTTCTTGTGTTGATGTATTTTTGTGCTGCTACATATGAAATTCAACTTGAAATGAACTGATTACTTGAACTGTCTGTTTGTTTTGCCAAAAAAGTCTGTAAAAACAATGATTTAAAAAAAAAGATTTAATAAATATTTAAAAGAACGTTTCTATGACTCATTTTAATGTGTGTGTATATGTATTGAGAGAATTTTAAAATTTTAGATTATGGCTATTATGAAGCCTTTCATATTATTTGCAATGAATACATATTTTAGATTGAAGAAAACTCAATTTAGATCAAGTCTGTTTAAAACCAATTTTTTTTTAATTTAAGCCAATCTAAAATATTGATTTACACCAAATTCAGAAAAGAGTTTGAATGAAATGCAAAAAATTAGTTTGAACTGAATGGTTTCTGAACATTAGGTCAATGTAAAATCTTTGTTGTGAATGGTTGCTTCAATTTTGTTGGGTTGATCCAATGTTTCACTTTTTACAGTGTGGTGAGTATAAGAAGAGGTGAAGCAAAGACATAGATATAGGAAAACATTGCACTCCATTTACTTAAGAATAGATGAAAGTGTAATGCACAATATGGCAAATTAATCCTGCTTTCTGAATATGCTAGTTGTTGATTAGAAAAGTAATCATGTAATTTCAGATGTTGTTAGAAGCTGTTGTTGCTATAGACTGTTTCAGCAGTAACAACATAAACAAGCAGCTTTCGTGGTCAACACGTAACTTCCGGTAAACTCCGCTAAGAAAAAATAACAACAAAGTCCTTTTAAAGTAGTTTATTTATATAACAAGCAAAATAAACAACACGTAGATTACGTAGGAAACCAAAACATTTGTTATTATCAAAGAGGTATTTGTTCAAGAGTTCACTTTAGCAACTAGTCAGACCATTAAAAAACTGAAACCAGAAGCGTAATTGTCTCACCATACGTGCGTCTATAGAAACAGACAGTATAGTGCAGGGGTTTTTAAACCTGTTCTAGATGACACCTACTGTAGTCCTGCACATTTTGCGTGTCTTCCTCATCAGACACACCTGATTCAAATCTTCAGCTTGTTAGTAGAGACTGCAACACCTGAACTGGGTGTGTAATGTATCTGAATGAGGTGTGTCACAAACGGGAGACATACAAAATGTGCAGTATTAGTGGTCCTCTAGGACAGGTTTGAAAACCCCTTGCGTAGTATACTGTCTAGAATGAAAAGTAAGCATTTTTAACTCCCTTTAAACACGAGAAACAAAGGTTATAAAACTATAAAGTTGTTGTCGGATTTATAAGTGATTTCAAATATGAAATTTGAAAGTTTTCCCATTTAAAGAGATAGGAGCTGCACTTGCATGCCCGAGAGGCATTTTAGAAATGACCGAACTGATGATCAAAGTGACATGACTTGTCATAAAGGGACTTTGGGTAAAACCATTAGAATAAAAATTTGAACTTGGGCTCAGTGAAAACTGTTCTTTGACATACACTTGAACTAATGCTAAAAACTTTTTACTTTCTTTACAGCAAATCAGCTGTCAACATGGTTGCAAAAAGAAAGCGGAGAAAAAAGATGGACACAGGTATTTAATGTTATACAATATAGTTAGTGGTAACAATTAAGAAAAAGACTTTGATTAATTGCATCAGGTATGTTTGATGAGAGTTGGAGCAAAACTGTAGAGCTGTGGCCCTCCAGGTACTGAGTTTGAGACCAGTGGTTTAGCTCCTTAGCACTGCTTAAGGGATAGTTCACCCAAAAATTCTGTCATCATTTACTCACCCTCATGTTGTTACAAACCTGTATAAAATTCGTTGTTCTGCTGAACACAAAGGAAGATATTTTGAGGGTGAGTAAATGATGAAATGGGTGAACTATCCCTTTAACTGTTGCATGTAATCCATTTGGAAAGTTCTTATACTATTGATGTTTATATTTGTTATTTAGATTTAAATGTTTTTTAATGTTTAAAGATTATTTTACATTTGAACTTTTAGACATTCTCCATTCACTTTATTTACTAATTGAGCAATTAATTTCTAACCAAATGTTACTTTTGTCAATTTCAGAATGTCAATTTCATGAGGCTCTGGACGTATTTCCTGTGGAATCTTTTTCAAAAAGGCGTGTCAGAAAGGTTTGAATTAATCAGTATATACAGTCTGTTAATGTTTTGTTCCATAATACTGGTGACCTTTTTATGTACAGTAAATTAATTTATATAATTCCTAATAAAAAAGTAAAGTATTTATGTTTTTGGATCATTCTTAGCATAATTTCTGTAATAATAAACTTAGGATAAAATATCTGGCTCTGTTGTAATGTTAAAAACTCCACATATAATGCATGCTAGTGTGAAGGGTACTTTATTGCTAAATTTACATCTAGAATGGACTTCTTAATTGCTTAGTCCTAAGTGCATGGCATTGGACTCATTACAGTATGTGCAAAAGAGCATGAGTTTGAAGAGCACACACCAGTGAAGAATTTTAAATTGATATAATAATGGCTTTTACGGTGTACTGTGAATATATCATAATCTAACTATATAACATGTAGGGCTGCTGTCCTGGAAAGAGTTTAGATTAATCCAGAAATAGGTTATAGTTATATTATAGTTATATTAAGGCATATATTAAGTAGTTTTAACAAACATACCTTAAAAGAAACAATACTGGTGTGCATCTTGAGACAAAATTTTTGAGTTATGTTAAATGCTTTGAAAATGTAGTGATGATGTAATGATGTGTAGAGATTGTAAAGTTATTTTTGTAATTGGCTCTGTTTTCTTACCTAATTCACAGGGACGTAAGGAGGTTTTGGTGCATTGGCAGCCATGTCCATCCTGGTAAATAAACCTACATGCCAATTTAATTCACCACTGTACTCTTATTAGTTATTAATTGTTGTAATTTTTTTTACAATTTTTTTCCCAGTAAGAAGACATGGCCGCCCACCTGGGAGCCTGAAGATCATGTTCAAATTACCCTCACTCAGTGTTAACTACAGTACATTACTGGTACATGATGGGTTTTTTCCACCGTTTTTATTTCTAGTAAACAAATAAAGGTTTAAAATTTTACTATGTGCAACTTTGTCTTTCATTTACATCTTTTAACTATAAAAAACACCAAGTTTTTATATTTTAAAGGTGTAGCGGAGGATTTTCTCGAATTTTAGAAAAGAACCGCCTTCTCCACTTTTTAAAAAAATGCAATTGCGCAGCACTCCTGATTGACAACTAGGAGGACCAATAGTCTTCTTGATCCACACGGAAAAAGAAAATCCTCCGCAATACCTTTAAATATCTAGATGCTGGAGCTTATTTCAGCTACCTAAGGTCAGAAGAGGTGACCAGTCTGTCACAATGATGACACAGAATAATAGCCAATAGTTTCTGAATAACCATACTTGCATGTTTTTGGAGTGAGAAGACTTCTGCGCCCAGAGGAAACCAACAGCAACAATGGGAAAACCACCTACTACGAATGTCTCAAGGAAGTGTGAAGTCATTTGTAGACTTGCATAGTAACTGTTTAATACAAGCCTTTTGTGTGTGTATACAGTATAATATATATATATATATATATATATATATATATATATATATATATATATATATATATATATATACATATATATATATATATATATATATATATATATATATATATATATACATATATATATATATATATACATATATATACATATATATATATACATATATACATATATATATATACATATATACATATATATATATATATATATATATATATATATATATATATATACATACATATATATATATATATATACATACATACATACATACAGTGAATTAGTCTATTTACACACTATAACATAGAAAACCATCCTTCTAAATGTACCTAGTGAGTGAGTTGAGTAACACTTCTGCATTCATGGATATTTAGTAAAACCATAGTAGAATTGTCAAATATAACCCTTGTATAGTCAAACAATGCTTTTAATAATACAAAACAGATGTTTTTAACAAATAATGATGCCTACACATCCCTTTTGAGCAAACTTTTTTGTGTGTGTGTTAAGATTCAAGAGAATTGTATGGTAATAAATGCAGATGAAAAATGAAAAGCTTTCTATGTCACAGATAATTGCACTACACAAGACCTTGCAATGCAGATAGAGTAAAGATGTAGGGTAGGCCTATGTAATGTCAGCACCAAAAGTAGTGGGCAACATAATAGGGCGGTTTTCCAGACAGGGCTTATATAGCCCAGACTTAACTGTATGTGTGAGCTGCCTTAATTTAAATCATTAAATCTTAGCATAGATCAGTGCCATTGTTTTGTCTCAAAATGCAAACCACTACTGTTATAGTAAGGTATGTTTGTAGGCCTAGTCCTGGATTAACCCTTACAGAAAAGTAACATGAATTTCACATGTGAAACGTGTATTTTTTGGATATTTAGTGTGAATCCCACGTGAAACACATGTGAGACCAATGTGATCACATGTGAAATTAGTGGATCACATGAGGGGACATGTTGTCCACATGTGATTACATGTAAAAAATTGTCACCACATTATGCACATGCACGTCACATGGGATTCACACAAAAATGACCAAAAACACACATTTCACATGTGAAATTGATGTTGTTCACATTAAAAAAACGTGAAATCCATGTGGGTTTTTTGTAAGGGACTGTAAACCCTGTCTGGAAAACCTCCCCAAAGAGTGTCTCGGAGGCAGTTTTATTTATTTGCCATGCTGTAATATGTTTTCAGTCTCAGATAAAAAAAACTGAGGCAGTGGAGGTCACCTGTCCTAAATATTTTAGCTCCAACCCTACTCCAACATAGAGCCCTGCACGGGCCAAAAACTCCAGCCCTAACCCGGCCCTGGCCCGAAGTGTTCAAGCCCTACCCGACCCCAGCCCGACAATGCCTGCATTTTTTTCAGCCCGAACCCGACCTGGCCCGAGACCAATATCAATCACTTTTAAGCTCTCTCTGACGCGCGCGCTCTTTGATGCGCGCTCGGATGCGTAATAAGAGGTGAAGTATAGCTTTAGCCTACAGAAATGCTTATTGCTTTAATGTAGGGAGTTAATAGTTCATTGTTCACAGTTCATATTTATGATCTTATAGTCCATTTGAACATTTTTGTACGAACTGACTGTATTCTTCAGAAAAACACTTAATAATTTATCTTCCCTTACCTGTCGCTGTTCAGTGTGCAATTAATAAATAAAAATTAGTATGACGTTAATTTTTAAAAGTGTGCGAGGTCCGTGCACGTCCTCCGCTATAGCAAAAAGCGCAATCGGCTAAACGAGCATTAAATATTAATATGACGTTGATTTTTGTTTTTATTCATTTATATTCACAAAACTTATCAACAAAACATCGATTAAAATTAAGAGACAAATTATATGAAACGAAATTCATTTTAAAGTAGCAAGAAAACTTAAATTAAACTCGAAAATAATGTTTTACCCATTACAATTCTGCCTTCAAATTAATCTTTACAACGCGTATGGCGTTTAAAATTACGGTCTATCTTTCGTAATAAGCTAAATAAATTTAAACAAACAACAACAACATTACAACAATATTCAAGCCTAACAATACTCAAACATACATATAAAACAGACATTATCTATAAGGATACATAAAACAATCTGATATAGCGTTTATAATAGCTGGTTGGTATAGATGTTTACTATTTTTGGCAAAACCTCCGTTGCAAACCTCCATTTACTTGAATAAAAATAATGTTTACTTTGAAAATGATGCGCTGTCACTGACAGCGCCTGTCACATTAACATGAGCTGTTCGTTTACATAAGACTCCATCTACGTTCACTCAGGGCCGGAGTGGGACTCATTTTCAGCCGTGGAGTTTCATGCCTTAGACCGGCCCACTTTAGTTCACGACTGACTATTAAAATAATATATTTAAACCCTCAGTAGTATAAGTCTGCAGTAGTGCACTGTTCTCTGCAGCCTTGCAATTTACTGTATTTTTCAAATATATAATTTCATATTCCGTGCAAATGCAGTAAACAATTATAATTTTTGCCATAATCATGCAGCCCTACCATAAGACCATAATATTACTAAAGTAAACTTATTCAAAAACTAAAGGAAACAAATGTGTTTGTGTTTTCCTCTATATTTCTATTTCTAAAAAATGGTGAGTCTTGCATCAAATAGATTTTTGTTCCTCTTGCAATAAACGATGAATAATGACTATTCATAGAGAATTCATCTATGACTTGGATAAAAAAATACGTTTTGTAAATTCTTTTCCTTTTAGAGGCCAGCCCGTTTGCATTAAGACGTGCTCAAGTTTATTTAAAATATAATAGACGCGCGGCCGGCAAGCGCCCTCAAGTTTATTTTAATAGACGCGCGGCTGGCAAGCGCACTCAATATAGACGTCTGAAACAAAACTCATGTTCAAGTAAGCGCTTTGGAAACCAGAAGACAGCGGCATGTCCTGCGTCCATGCGTTTAAGATGCTTTTGCGAACGAATCCGTTTATGAGGGTCGAAAACGGTGGTGTGTAAATGAAAGGAGTAAACGTAGCAAAAGTAACGTTTAAAGGATAAACCCATTAATGTAAGCCTCAGATGCGCGCTGTCTCTGCTACACACGCAAACACACACAATATGAGGAGAGACGTTAAAATAAGCCCGAGCCCGACCCGAGCCCGGTCTGTAAAAAAAAATAAACGCCCGGGCCCGGCCCAAATTGGCTTAGCCTGTCGGGCTCCGTCGGGCCCCGACGGGCTTGCAGGGCTCTACTCCAACATGCCTGCCTCTAATTTTTAGGTAGCCCTGAACAACTTGATTAGCAGGTTCATGTGTGTTTGACTGGGGTTGTAGCTGAAATCTGCAGGACATGTGCCCTCCAGGAATAGTGGTTGGAGTCCAATAAACACCCTGGGCCACGTTTCCCAGCCAAGGTGTAGATTAATCCAAGACTAGGGCTAGTTATATTAGGATATATTGGCCTAAGACAAGGCTTAGCTAAAGCCAAGACTAGGCCTTAGTTAAATTAAGATGCATCTTTTATAAACAATTGTCTTAGAAAAAAGATGGCGTTTATCTTAAGAACAAATCAATGCCACTGGGATATTTTAAGATCTGTCAGTGCGAGTTGTTTTCAGTTGACACTGCCAAACGTGTGTTTTAGTCTAGGACTATCCTTAAACCTTGTCTGTGAAACCAGTGGCCGGTTACATAAACATAGTCATGACGTTAAGACTGCGTCTTAGGAATGATTCTGACTAACTAGCAAGTTAGTAATTAGTCTTATTATTTGGATTTAAATTAGACCAATCTACCTTTCTATGCAACATACTTAAAACAGGTATGATCAGTCTTGAAGAAAAAATTCATGACTAACTTTTAAGACTAGTCTTAAAGTTTTATGCAACCGGCCACAGGGGATTATGTATTATATAAGCATAGCATATATTATGTTTAAAAACATACCTTACAAAAAACAATACTAGTGGGCATCTTGAGACAAAACAATGATCGCCTACTGATATATGTTGGATGTTTTTAAATTAAGGCACCTTAAACATGCTTTTTAGTGTGGGACAAGGATAAACCCTGTCTGGGAAACTGTCCCTATCAGTTTTAAACTCACTCTGAATCCTCCACAAAATAATGAAAACAATTCTAAAGCTTGTAGTAAACTCTATAAAAGACTATGTATGTATGTGTGTAGCTGTCCAACCTGCCAAAGGTAAGATTTATCAATAATTTGATAAAGTGATTCAAGATGCCAGAGAATGGGTTTGATAAAAGAGAAGCTCCAACATCCTTATCCAGCATGGGGTCCTGCTTGTGATACATATCTCATGCTTTCACATTCTTCCAGTCAAAAGGATCAAAGAAAGAGTGTCATTGTATTTAACAATTTATTAACTCTAATATAAATCAGTAATAATTCAAATGAACTGGTCTTAACAATATTAATTAAACATTAATTGATTATAGCATACACCATAAAAAAAATCTCTTAACCAATATACTTATTTTAAATTATTGTTATATTTATAAACATAAATAAAATCGGCCACTTTCTGAGTGAAGTTTTACATTTTCTTTTTTATACATTAGGACAACTCTAATCCTAACCCAAAGTATTAATCATAGAAGGCGGTGGGACAAGACAACTATATACAGGGACCTATATACAGGGACTTGCTCTATTACCTAACATTCAATTTTTACATAATTTTAATGTATGTTATTTAATACTATTTTATAGTATTTATTCAGCTGAATTGTATGTATTAGTCAAAATAGAATATACTGCAGATTTCTCTGCTGTCAGTGACAGAAGACAACGGAGACAGATGTAAAACAGAATTAAAAGTTTATTGAGAGATATGTTAAATGTGTAATGATGAGTTGAGGCACTCCAGGTATCCAGAGGCACACAAGAACACTCCAGCGCCAGCCGATGTAATCCGAGAATCCAAAGTACTCCTAAACACAGATGACGATGAAATAGAATCCTCTAAAGGGGAGAGAGAGAGAGTCAGGTTAATCCACACAATATACAAACAGCATGAAGCGATGGGACCGGACAGTGAACGTGTGCCTGTGGATGGCTTTTAAAGGGTGAATCTGATCAGCTACGGAATAAAAATTCAGGTGAGTGATCTGGTGAGGAACCTGGCTGATCTGTGACACATGCACACTACATGCACAACCTGCCTGAACTGAGTTAAAGACAAGACTGGGACTATACATGTATTTTATTTAGCTTACAGTTGGAAAGAACATGCATTCAGTGCATTTGTTGTACTATGCTTGGGATGAAATGCTTGCAGTGAAACACAGGTAAAGAGTCTCAAACACACTAAAGAGATTTAAAAATACTATTCATAACATATATGTACTGCTTTTTATTATTATTTCCCATTAGGATGTGGAAATATTTAACACATATGTTAATATGTTTCTCAAAGTGAAAAATAGCAGCTTATAAAATAGTTATTTAAAGGGATAGTTCACCCAAAAACTCTAAATTCTGTCATCACCCACTCACTCCCATGTTGCTACAAACCTGTATGAATTTCTTTGTTCTGCTGAACACCACTGAAGATATTTTGAGGAATGTTTGTAATCAAACAGTTCGTGAGCCCCATTCACCTCCACAGAATTCTTTTTTCCAACTATGGAAGTGAATGGGGCCCACGAACGGCCCGACCACGAACACTGCCCAAAACATCCTCAGTCGTGTTCATCAGAACAAAGAAATTTATACAGGTTTCTAACAACATGAGAGTGAGTAAATGATGACAGAATTTTTGTTTTTGGGTGAACTATCCCTGTAATATTTGTCTGATCACTCTACATGTGCAGGTTTAGCCCTCATCACTGTCATCTGAGCTGTAGTTTATTGCCTCAGTTTCTTCATCAGAAATGTTATCAAATAAAATGCTGTCTGAAGCCTGTCCCAGAACACACTGTCGGTATAACATCCTAGCATTATTTTGCAGAAAATGAAGGTCTTCCAGTTTTCTCTTGAGAAGGCACAGTAGTCCACTGGAGCTCTCTTGATCACTGTCACAGTCTACACAAAAAAGAAATGAAAACATTAAAGATGATCAATCCCTATTCAGTCCTTATTATTCAATATAAAGCAATGCATTGGTTATTGAATTTTATTATGGCAACTTACTGTTATTTTGTATTTCTAGAGAAAGATCCCTCAGTGAACTTTCAGCCTCCTTTAAAGATTGCCAGTGTTGCTTGACCTCCATCACTATGATCTGCTCTTCCTCCTTCAGTCGGGAAAGCAACATGAACCGGTCAAAGACCATCTTCTTGGTTGAGAGGTTGCCGTTACCTGTAATTGTTGAAGGTCTTAAAATGCCATTTT
Organism: Misgurnus anguillicaudatus; assembly: GCF_027580225.2. NCBI lineage: Eukaryota > Metazoa > Chordata > Actinopteri > Cypriniformes > Cobitidae > Misgurnus > Misgurnus anguillicaudatus. Next base: position 7,665,524 of record NC_073342.2, on the reverse strand, counting down.
AAACACTGCATTAACATCAAGCTATATTTATCAAATACACTGAGAATAGTAGGTTAATTACTAGTGTCAGGGCATTCCCATGGCCATTGGAAATTATCAGCTGCAAGCAGTTCATCCACGGAAGGAAGCTGGTGGGTTGACTGTTCATTGAAGTCCTTAATGGCAGCTGCCAAGGTTGACTTGTCTTCATTCATTCTTCTCCTCATTTTGTGCCTTCTCTTGTTGTTATCTAATAAATCAACAACATACATAAATACAACAGCATTCAAGCTGCCAACTTGACTTGGACAGTGTACAACTTTTATAAATCAAAAAATGTTATTGCATAAGAACTATAAAACAGGTCCTTCAAAATGTATTTATTACCTGCAGCCCACTGTTGGACGTCACTGACCCACTGCTGAATTTCATCATCACTGATATTTAGCTCAGCCTGCAGACTTGCACAACTCTCTCTTTCCACTTTCAGCCTTTCGGCTGTCTAAATACATATCAAATACTGTAAATTAATTTGATAATAAAGGTTTATAGTTTAACAATGTATGCCATAGACATAATTGCTCAAATGCATGTAAAATTGTTCTTTTTGTTTAATACATAGGTTGTATAATAGGTTGACATTTGCATCAGTAAAATACCTTAATGTATCTCTGGGACAAATATTTTGCCAGATTTTCAGATTTCCGTTTGTTCCATGCAGAAGCAAGAACTGTAAGCATGTCTGAACGTGCTTTTATTATAGAGTTGTAGATAGTTGGTCAAAGTAAATAAACAATGTTAGTCAGAATTCATTAATATTTAGAAATAACTATAGGTTAAAAGTAGTACTTAAAGATATTCACCAGCTTTGGACATGTATTTAGTGCAGATTGCAGCTCTTGACAGGAAGGAGTTGACTTGCTCCACCTCTTCTCCAATTGTAAGACCAGCTCCCTCTTGGTTTTTCCCGGACCATTTTATCTACAAACAACAACAACAAAACAAAACAAAAAAACAATGGCTGTTGTGCATGTCCATAGCACAAAAATATGTAACAAAAGAATCTTACCTCACAACTCCACTCATGTGCTTTGGCATGCATAACTGATAATAGTGGGTGCATACTTAATAAAGGCCTTAGCTCCGGACAGTGTCCAACCACTCTCTTTAGGTATGGCCAGTACTTGCAGGCAACATCTGAGCAGAAGAATGTCACATTTTCTTTTGAGAGGGCATTTTGAAGAAACAGGGGATAGGCAAAAATTTCCCCTCTGAACATGTTTAGGGCTTTTAAAAGTCCTCCATGTCGGCACACAGCAATCTCAAGGCCTTCCTCATCAATCTTTGATGTTGACTTTTTTGCAGACTCCTTGGCTGCTGTCCACTGAGAGGAGCCACAAACCCCTTTACCTGTGGCCTACAAGACATTGCATTCAAATGATTATTACGTCAATAATGGCAGTTGGATTAGAATATACAAATGACAATGAGTAAAGAGTTATTACATGCTTGGTCTTTTCATGAACATATTCCACAAAGGAGGAAACATCACCATCTTTCATTTTAAATTCGCCATCGAAGTAGCCCTTCTCTGTCCTTAATTTTATAAAAAGGAAAACATGACAAACATTGAAGTACAATAAAATGTACCAAAAGTGGAAAAAAAAACATACCCTTTCGCATTATGGAACCTGTACAGTTTCCTGTTACCATCCACTGACACTGCATGCATGGATGGACTGCAGGCGGGACATTTAAAAGGCTGGACACCACAAAGCATCTCAACCTCATGCTGGGCAAAGGTCCACTCCAGAAAGCTTTTCTGGAATGTGTCTCCACATATTTTACCACTCTGTTGAAATAACCAAACCAATCAATCACTTTAATGCATGCTAACATGTTAACAATATAGATTTAACAGTGTTTACCCTGCCATTGTACTCCGTTCTTCGGTCAAGCATTCCAAGGAATGCTTGACGTGAAAGACCTGGAGCAAAAAGTTTTAAGTCCAGAAAAGACCTAAAAAGGCCAGCCTCATACACAGTCTCAAAATGTATAGAGGCTGGCCAGTAACCAGACTTGAGGAGATTACTGAGTCCCACTGCCCAGGTTTTCCCGCAGCTTAAACACTCCAGTGATGGAAGGGTGAGATTGTACCGTCCTATTAAAATGTGATCACAACAGCTTAATAAATTTCTAATCACAGATATTACATGCAAGTTTTCCTGTAATAAACCTAATGTGTTGTTTTCATAAACAGAAAGAAACTACATCTTACCATTTAAATTAATAAGGATAATAGGCTTTCCACTGATTACTCTGCAAGAACTTTCTGAACAGGCACAGATTTTCTGTGGCAAAAGCAGCGGAAGATATCGGACTAAAAAGCAAAACAATGTTAATAGCAAACTCCTCAGTGAAGGATTCATAAACAAGTAAATTAAATATATAACTTAAAGGGGTCATGTCGTGAGAATGTTAGCATTGCCACTTTGTAGGTTTGAGCAAAAATGTTTCGTTTTGGGTGTGTCTTTTAAAATGCAAATGAGCTGATGAAGTGCAAACACTGATCACAATTATGGTGGTTTGATGCAATTCAAACTCAATTGTGCTGTGAATTATCTTTTCTCTCTTTCTTTCTCTTTGCACTAAATGGCAGTGCTGTGGTTGGATAGTTTACATTAAGGGGGCGGTATTATTCTAATAAGATATCCTTATGACATCATAAAGAAAGCCAAATTTCAATGACCTATTTTTGCTCACACCTACAAAGTGGCAATGCCAACACCCTCACGACATGACCCCTTCAAAAGGTATTGCGGAGGATTTTCTTTTTCCGGGTGGATCATTAAGACTATTGGTCCTCCTAGTTGTCAATCAGGATTGTTTCGCAATTGCATTTTTTAAAAACGTGGAGAAGGCGGTTCTTTTTTAAAATTCGAAAAAATCCTCCGCTATACCTTTAATATATTTATTAAATGTATTAATAATGGTTACACCAATGAACAGCCATTTAAATTGTACAAACTGAAATTGAAAAGATAGTGAAAAGCATACCCTGTTCAGAGAACTCGTATGTCTCAGAATGTCTCTTCACTCCAGTGGTTGGACACAGTGGCTTAAAAAACCCATGGACCATAGACTCCCTGTTATGGAGAGGTAGATGCTGATGGACATCTCCATCACAAATGGTGCATAGATACTGCCTAGGTAGACAGTCCCTGCACCGTACAATAGCCTCAGTAGACAGACAGTGCTGGCAGACACATTCCTGAACGTATTCAGCTGCCAAAAGATTCCTAACCATGGACTCCCTTGCAATCTGCCATCTCTCATGGCTTAGGGATTGCCGCTTTTGCCAGGTTATGGCCAAAGACACCTCTTCAGGCTGATCACATTCATCATTAAGGATTTGCTCCAATTCTTCAATAAGTGAGGCTTCATTGAAAAAGAAACCAGTCAGTACACAAGTGAGTAAACAATATAATCAGTTTTATGGAGATTTATAAAAAATGTATAAAATTATGCATTTAAGTATGTTGCAGCTGGCAGAATGGTACTTAAAACTCTATTAATCCACTGCCATTCCGCATAACTACTGTATAGTGAAAAGTTCCCAGTTCCTGCTTGATAGATAAATTCCTCTTGGATGGGCAAACTGGTAGGAGCTTTAAACAAAATAAAATATGAAAAATAAGCATTTGTGGGTTCTTTATATCCGTTTCTATGGACAGTTTCAGCAGCAATAACAAACAAACCGCTATTGTGGCCCAAACTTAACCTTTGGTAGACTTCTGCATAATTAATAAATTTAAAGGAACACGTTGACATTTTGGGATTTTAGCTTATTCACCGTATCCCCCAGAGTTAGATAAGTCCATACATACCTTTTTCATCTCCGTGCGTGCCGTAACTCTGTCTGACGCAGCCCCCGCTAGCTTAGTTTAGCAGAAAGACTGGAAGTGAATGGCTCCAGCTAGCATACTGCTCCCAATAAGTGACAAAATAACGCAAACATTTTCCTTTTTATATGTTGTGATTTTGTAAAGTCACAGCGTGTATAAATAACAAGGTGATATGAGACACAGCCATCTTTTAACAATATACATACTGGGAACTATATTCTCAGAAGATGAAGCACTGCTACTTGGTCAGAGTGATTAGCACAACTCTGACCGAACTCTCTGTTCCTCACCAGGGGGCTTCACGGGTGCTGCGAGCAAATCACTCCAACCAAGTAGCAGTGCTTCGCCTTCTGAGAATATAGTTCCCTGTATGTATATGGTTAAAAGATGGCTGTGTCTCATATGACCTTGTTATTTTTACATGTGACTACAAATCACAACATATAAATAGGAAAATGTTTGTGTTATTTTGTCACTTATTGGGAGCAGTCTGCTAGCTGGAGCCATTTACTTCCAGTCTTTGTGCTAAGCTAAGCCAGCGGAGGGTGCGTCAGGCAGAGTTAAGGGACGCACGGAGATAAAAGGGGTACGTATGCACTTATCTAACTCTGCGGGATATGGTGAATAAGCTAAAATCCCAAAATGTCGGCATGTTCCTTTAATAACAACAGATTCCCTATAGATGTAGATTTTTTTCTGATAACAAGCAAAATAAACAACAAGTAAATTAGCTTAGTTCAAATCATAGCTGAAGTTTATCAACCATTACACTGAGCTAATGTTACTGAATAAAATTAATGTTTATGTTAACTACAGATTGGCTGCCTAACCCCCTTCACACTGTCTGCCCTCATCTTTTAGAAACTGAAACATTTTTATTTTAAACAAGGTATTTGTTCCAGAAGTCAGTTTAGAGCCAGACCAATAAACAAACACAGACCGGAAGTTATTTTCAAGACAAAACATGAAACCATCTATGAGGGTGTGCACACCAAAGCTTTTAAAAACGGCTAAAAAACGGCAGGCGGACGCCAACTGCCAGCTTTTTATCAGCTGAGCGCTTGGTTGCTGCGATACTTCTGGTTTGTTTATTAGTCGTTGTATGATGCACCAGTTAGTTGACCTCTACTGTGATTGGATGGCCAAGTGAGAACTGACAAGCTGAACTTATCACCAAAAGTTGAATATTTTTCAACTCTTGGAAAAACTGCAGAGCATGGACAAAACCCACCAGCTGCTGTCTTTTTGAAAAGCCCCGCGCTTCCATTGAAAACAATTGAAAACATATTAAGTGTTTCGTTGCAAAACGAGATAACCACCGTTTTTTTAATTGTTCAGAAATCTTGTTTTTTGGTTGTGCATTCCAATTAATTTCAATGCAACTGCAGTTGGTTTGTTTTGATTTAAACCTTCATAACTTAAAAAATACAGCCAAGTAGCACCATAAAACAAAATAATAACATGATAACATAATAATAAACATGTTTTGACAAAAATGTAAAAAAATGGATTTATCTCATTTTGCAACGAAACTCTTCATATGCCGGCATAAACGCCTTGGTGTGCATGCCCACTAAATGAGTGTACATAAAAAATTAAACAGACTACACATATCTAAACATTTATCAAACTAGGAGGAAACATATAGCACAAATGAAAATAAAAGCAAATTTAAATGACAATTGTAAATTCACAAATGTCTCACCTTGGTTAGGAGCCTTTCTTTTCAGTTTTGGCTTTATTGTTGTTTTTCCTCGAAGCGGCCTTACCCTATTCCCATTTCTGTCCCTTTGCCTCCACTTTACAGTCGTGGGATGGGCCTTAGACCTCTTAACTTGCCTTTTTTCCACTTTCTAAATTTCAAATAGTACATTTAAGGGTTTATAATTGTTTTTTTACTTAGCATTTAAGTAGAATATACTTGACTTTCATAAATAATATATTGGCCTATAAGACCGTAGTATTGCTTACATTACTGACAGAAAAAGAAGTCAAAAATAAACATGATCACTCAAGACACAATTACTCATGTTCATGGGCGCGGGAAGTGAGGGTGCTGCAGGTACCGCAGCACCCCCTGGTGGCAAAGATTTAAAACTGCAATGACCATAAAATGATAGCTTACAAATGTCTCTGATTGTTGTTTGTTACTGTTCCAATACATTTTGTATGTCATCATGTTTGGGCTGTGTGATGAAGAGAGAATTATTAATTTAGTAATTTTAAAATTATTTAATTTATTTCAGTATGTATTAGCAAATCAGATTTGTTTTGACAACGTGAATGTGATTCAGCCCATAAGCTGCGTATAGGTATGAGCATAACCGCACACAAGCACGCACACTCAGCCACAACGAATTATTAGGCTATCTGTAGCATATCTATCAGCTTGGCAATGTCTCAGAAGAGAATTTGGGATTTTTTTTTCAATAACACAGCCCAAAAGTCCCAGGACTATAGCGTTATTATTTGTCCAAATGACTCACATATCAGAAAAAGGTCATCTTTTCAAAAACTTTTTAAAAATATAGCAGAATTGTTTTGCGGTGTTTAACGCACATGTAAATGTAAAAGAACATTTAAAGTAAACATTTAAAGTAAAAATGATTGAAGTAAATTATTAAAACGACATGAAAGGAACTAAATTGTAAAGCCTCGATGTGTAATAAGGAACATGCGCATTTAAGAGTGGTGGGTATTTAAAAAATTAATATAAATTATTCCCAAGCATCGATTTTAATATTAAACATCTATAAATCCAAATTAATACATGTGGAATATATTCCAACAATTTAGGATATGATGTTTGAATTTTAAAGTCTAAAAATATCTTATTATTACACCGCCGTGCAGCATGGCAAACTGAAACAAAATAAGACAAAAATATTACATTTACGTTTAAAAATAGAATGAAATGAAACCCGTGAATTGAAAGGTCCACTAATTGGCTTAACTCAAGTGATGTCAATAAAGTTTCCACGTTAGAATTTATAAATATTAAAAACTTAAGCAAAGGAAAACAAAGGAGGTGTAGGCTACTACTGGCACAAGTGAGAATGTAGGCTAACTGGTTCCATACCTCCGACTTTCCTCCAAACTTGCTTAAAGTTAATTCTCCTTTTTTTTTTTTTATTTACATCCTCAAACTCCATGTTGCACTTAAGCTTCATCATACAGAACAGCAGACCCATGCGTGATGCGTGCCAGAGGAGACTCCGCACATGACTCGCGTTGCATTTTGTAACTTTTACAAATCATTTTGTAATTTGTGTGACTTTTTGGACACATTTGTTACTTTGGCCTATATAGTATATATATTATATTCTGATAATATGGCATAGTTTTCTCCCCACCCAATGAGACTAATAAAGTAATGTTTAAAAATGCATTATGGATGGGAGTTGCGAGTGAGTTTTTAAAAGAAAACATAGGTAGAGTGGTCTGCAGAATAAAAAGCTTGTGAACAACTGTAGAATTCTATAACTATAACCCCCCCCCCGCGCGCGCGCATCCGCACCCCAGCACCCCCTACCGAAAATATCTTCCCGCGCCTCTGCTCATGTTACCTGTATCTGATCAAGAAACACATCTCCAAGAAGAAGTGCTGCTTCTAAAGAGCCCCTGGACATTCTGCTTGAACAAAAGTACAATGGGGAAAATGACAACATAAAAACAAGTTGGTTACACTGATTTGATTAATACAAACATCTGTGATCTACATGTGATGTCTGGCACGGACATAAAGTATAGTGATATTATTAAAACGTAATCAAACATATGTTGCATCCAATCCTTACGCACTGCTGACCGTTAAAATAAATGTTACCCTAATACATTATATGAAAAATGTTTTTTAAAAGACATTATTCGCCTGACAACTGTAGGCATACTTGCGCATGCTCTCTTCAGCCAATAACGCTTGATGCAGACAGCATTGACACACATTAGAGGTCGAAAGTTATTAGTGTCGCATTTACAATAATATGGATAAACAATAACTCATTTTTGCTAAATACTTAACGTTACTTTTGTATGTTGATGTTTGGCATCTTCGACAACGCACGCACGTCTCGATGTTGTTGAGCGAACTACCGGGGGTGGGACAATGATTACGACGCGAAAGATGTTTTAACATTTGATTGGTTTCCAAGCGGGAGTGGGCGGTTCCTGAAGCAGCGAAGTACTAAAATGATGTTTTATTATTATTATTTAATAAAGTTTATACTTTAAATCTTCCAAAAGCAATCACATTAGTGAAGCAGCACGGAGATATATAAATATTTTTATTAATATATTATATAGAACACAAGCCAAAAAGCAGTAAACAAATTAAACAAACCAGACAGCTTTCATATTTAACTACTAGCAGCACAGCTGTTTAAACTTTGAATTAATAAAGCGTCTGGAAAGCTTTTGTTTCCGCGTCTGAAACGGATTGTTTAGAATTAAACTGTAAAAACAATCGTCCGATACAGCTCAGTGTATAATGTTAGATGTTTCAAGATTCGTCACAGTATGTAATGTACAACAGCTAGTTGTAATAAAAGCGATCTAAACGTAGCATATTCTGTTTCGGCATAATCGTTCAATCTTTCAAAAAAGATTGAATGGGCGGGACAATGATGATGATGACGTTGTGAACCATTTACAGTTCTGCGTGCAATTCATACGCATTCTACATCAATGGAAGTTAACGGGAGAGGTTTTGCGTACAATATGCACGCAAAATGTGACTTTGGCGTGTAAATACTACGCCAAACGAAAATGCTAACTCGTTGTATAGATACGCAGAAGCAGGAGACTGGGTTGGTGTAGCATAGGCTACACCGCGTAGCCCAACCAAACAGATAAGCAATGGATGGATGGATAGAAATAAATAGCCAGCCCCTAACATTTAGTGCCTAAATTTCAATCTGAAACACAATTATAAATAATGACATTTTAAATGATTTCTTAGCAATATCAGTATCTTTTTCCCCCAATACGTTTAACTTACTTAGGCCTATATGTGTCTGTGGTCAGGCTGTTAGCTTAGCAACTAGCATGAACTTGTTTGAATTCTTACAATATGTTTTATTGTTTGGCAATAGCATGTCTGTTAGAAAGTCACTTTATACTATAGTTCTTTTGAAAAGATGTAAACAATAGGCTACTGGTCCAGAGGCACTTCCTGTTTCAGTTTGTGACTGTTATTTCACACATAGGCTATATCATTATCTTTAAGATGTTTGTTTAACTTTTTGACTCAGTTCTATATGTTCTGTTGGTTGTAATTTATCCCAACATTTATCTAGTGTTAAAAAACTGAAACAGGAAGTGCTTCTGGACCACTGTTTACATCTTTTGAAATGGTCTATTTACAACCCTAGTTTGCAAACCTAAGAACTACATATTTAACAGTCTATATTACACTGCAACAGGGAAATTATTTGTATAGTGTTTTTCATGTCTGGAATATTAAACCCTAATGGTAAAAACAGCATAGACCAGCATAATTCCCATGCTGGTTTGGTGCTTGTTTAGCTGGTCACCAGCATACCAGCACCAAAACACAACATATAGCATGCTGTTCTTGCTGGTATGACCTGCATGGGATTGGTGCTGGTATGCAATGACCACCAGCACCAACCCAGCATGGGAATTATGCTGGTCATCAGCAAACCAGCACCAAAACACATCATTTCCCTGCTGGAAAAAACAGCATACCAGCATGAGTATGCATTTAGGGTTATGCAGAAGTGAAGCACAGTAGTGTTGTCAGAATTAAAAATTATACATGACAGCAAAGTGAAATTTAATTTGTATCACGTTTTGTGATGCTATCTATTAGTGATCACACCAAACAGTACTCCTCATGATGGAAGAGTTCAAAGGCTTTGTAAAACAGTTCGTCTCATCATTGTAGTCCCTTTCCTTTTCTGAATGATGAGACTCACATATATGCATCATTTTTATAGTTCAGAGGTGAATATATCAAAGCAAAGCAACTGTATATTTGGTTTAGTCCTATGACAACATTTTTAATTTCACTCTGCCCACTCAGCCCTTGTATCACACATTTCAAAGACATGAAATGGTCCAGTGCATTTGTCAGACATAGTATTCAGTTCCTTAAAGGGAAATTCCGCCCTAAAACGGAATTTAGAGTGTTTTTTCGTTGTTAACGAGTCAAACTTTCATTTAAAAGCATATTTATGACTGAAGAGCAACATTTAAGATATTTAAGATGTTCGTTTTCTGGTAAACTGGCCTTTGAATGGGAGTGAATAGGGCACGTCGCATGAGCGCACAAAATCTCTATTTTTACAACACTAAGAAGGCTCGACACAACGTGATACTTTACTCGAAGTATCACGTGGGTCTCTACACATGAACGCGAGCATTGAGAACATTGTTTGTGTACACAGATTTTAGTAAAAGCGAAAAGTTTGGAACAACTTACCGTGCTGTTAAACTGCGTCCCGCCGCCATATTGCCAGTCATGAGCAATCGATCCCAGAATGCGACATAAGGAGGAAGGAGAGTAAAGATGGATAGCTCCTAAAGCATAGTTCCATATAAATGCACGGATAATTTGTTGTTTTGTCTCAAGTGAAAAACAATATTGACCCTGTAGTTGAAAAAGTAGCGTTCTATGGAGTCCATTCAATCGCATTCTGAAATCGATTGCTCATGACTGGCAATATGGCGGCGGGACGCAGTTTAACAGCACGGTAAGTTGTTCCAAACTTTTCGCTTTTACTAAAATCTGTGTACACAAACAATGTTCTCAATGCTCGCGTTCATGTGTAGAGACCCACGTGATACTTCGAGTAAAGTATCACGTTGTGTCGAGCCTTCTTAGTGTTGTAAAAATAGAGATTTTGTGCACTCATGCGACATGCCCTATTCACTCCCATTCAAAGGCCAGTTTACCAGAAAACGAACATCTTAAATATCTTAAATGTTGCTCTTCAGTCATAAATATGCTTTTAAATGAAAGTTTGACTCGTTAACAACGAAAAAACACCCTAAATTCCGTTTTAGGGCGGAATTTCCCTTTAATGAATTTTTTTCTTATTTGAATCAAACACTACTGTGGGCCTCATAACAGTGTCATTATAGGGCTTTTCGCAAACACTGGAAGTCGCTAGCCGCGGCCATCTTGTTGACATGACATCTGTCCTGCCCCTAGCCGAACGTAGATTTGAGTCGAGGGGAGCAGTAGCCTAATGGCTTCATCTCGTCCGTATTAAGAGAAGATGAGCTTGATTATTGTGGAACAATATCAAATAGACCCAATAGCCTTAAGTAAAGATCCGTCCTTATTGCCAGCCGTAACTTATCCGGATATTTATAACTATATCGTTCATACAGTGTCCGCATTCATCATACAAGCACTGAAGGGCCGTTCACATTATAACTATAACGATTACTATATCATCGTCCACATCACCAAACAATACGTTTATGCTAATTCGCTCACGGCACTCGCGCAAATCACTTGCCTTTAATATTGCTTGTAATAAAAACTTTTGCAGATGTACTCAACACGCTGCGTTTCGCGTAACTCTAAACAGTGAATCTAATAGTTTGTGTAATCTCTTACCTTTTGGCATAACAGTTAGTTAATGTAATAGATTAAAAAGCATTACGTAGTCAATTTTCACAGCAACTGGAGGTAATCTAATGTTATAGAGCTCAGCAATGAGCTTCACTGTCATTTTAAGTGGCCGTGCACTTGAAGTTCAAATAGATTTTAATGCTATCAATGGTTTATCCTTAATCAGGTGGGAAAAATCGCTCAGAAAGTGATCCCAATGATGTCGTTCATTGTATCTGTTTAGTTATAGTTTTGGTGTGAGCTCCGCTATTCTCTTTAATATAAAACGATTTTCAAAACTATGTGAACAGCCCTTAATTCCCTACCTAGTATCAATGCCAGACCTATTATTATGTTCATATAGTTATTAATACTAAGTTAATAACTGTTTCAATTTATGGCAGCTTATTTGAAAGAGCAGTTTCAGCCACTGCTTACAGCTAACCATATGTGATCAAATTATGGGGACAGACTTTGCTGTGAGCATATATCCCTAACGTTACCTGTGGTAAAATGATGGGGACAGACTTTGCTGTTGGGAGTCTCTCCTTCGCTGGTTCAACTCCTCTGTCTCCTTTCATGTTTTCTGACAGTCGGTATCGCATAAAAACTAATTCCGGGGTTTATTTTTGCTGTTGTTAGAACATCCGTGTATTACACCACACACCATCGCGCGGTTTTAAAAAAAATTACACCGATAATACCATGCATAATACCCACGCTGCCTCGCTTGTCAATTGACAGACTGACAGTTTTATGTCAACAATATGGCCGCCGCGAACATTGATGACGTAGATCGAATAAGCCCTATAGATGGCCCTCAAAGCAGCAACAGTTGAGGGGGGCTGATCACATCCCAATTAGCTTCAAGTAATGTACTGCAGAACTCCAGTGTCCATCCTCTTAATTTTATGTCTGTCTGTTTGGGCTGTGCACATATGGGTAAGTGGTTATTTTCAGAATCATCATCTAATTTAAAGAGTTATTATATGACACACTGATGTTTTAAAACTTTTCTATTGCTCAGAAGTTCACAATGCATTTGGCAACATTTAAATGATGGTGTGATTACTCAACACCTTATGTATTGTTGGTTTATATACTGAGAGTATTTCTGGTGCACTTATGTATTGTTGTTCTTGTGTTGCTCTTAATGCTACCTCATTTGTAAGTCGCTTTGGACAAAAGCATCTGCAAAATTATTAAATGTATAAACAATTACTTATTTCCCACCATCAATCTTCAAGTAAAAAAAGCTTTGTATAGAGTTGTCTATCAACATTAAAAATTAAGGTGCTCTAAACCACATCATTTCCATTGCTTGATAGATAAAATGTGTAGGTAAAATATGTGATCAATTAGAATGGATGATTGATTTGCTTTTTAACAACACAAGACAGGCAGAACAAAATATCTTGTTTCTAGAAACTAAACAGTTTTCCTATAAATAATACAAGGATCAGCAGCTATGGATGTTTTTTATTCTCTGAGCAAATACATTTTATGTTGTCTTGAATGTTCACCAAGTAGACTTTTTAATAAATAGTGTGTGTGTGAAAATAAAGAAACCAATGAATTCCTCAATGTTTATTGAAAAAAGTAAAGTAAATAGACTCACTGTACTTAACATCATTACATCACAGTAGGATATAACATCGATTAAAACAGTTAAATTGACAATAATTTGGTTGCAAAACAGTTTTAACAATATTCAGTATTAATATCCAAAAAAAGAGCAAAAAAGCAAGTGAAAGGAGGAGCAATAAAAGGGTCCAGGAAACAATGGTTTGTTTAAAACAAAAGAAAAACAAGTTACACAGAGAAAATAATAGTGCTTCTTATTGTATCAGGTCCCCAAGAAGATGCCGAAGCACTAACAAGTGTCCCCATCCGCCACCCCCTCCAATGGCCACTTTGACACAATGAAAGCATGGCAATTGTTGTATATAGTTTAGAAAGGAGTACATGGAGGTATTTAAATTTATTTCCTAATTTTATCTGTAACACAAAAAGAAAAAATGCAATTACATGTTTGGTTGGGCAAATAAACTGTAGACACATTAAAGGAGAACACCACAGTTTTTCAATATTTACTTTGTTCTTACCTCAACTTAGATGAATACATACATATCTTTTTGCAACGCGTGCACTTAATCTTTGTACAATGCTTCTTGAATGTGTTAGCATTTAGCCTAGCCCCATTCATTCCTTAGGATCCAAACAGGGTTCAATTTAGGAGCCACCAAACACTTCCATGGTTTCCACACTTTCCATGTTTTGTTTTGTGCCACCATACTTACTCGTGTAACTACTCATGTAAGAGTCTTTAAATATGGAAAACATGGAAGTGTTTGGTGGCTTCTAAATTCATCCCTGTTTGGATCCTAAGGAATGAATGGCGCTAGGCTAAATGCTAAAGCATTCAAGAAGCACTGTACAAAGATTAAGTGCACGCATTGAAAAAAGATATGTATTCATTTGTCTAAGTTACATAGTAAATATTGAAAATGGTGGTGTTTTCCTTTAAGACACACATTAAAACTTCAGCGGTTTTCCTAAAGCTGTGTTTTGGTGGGGTTTTATTAAATCACAGTAGGATATGCAAGTCAACAATGCAAAAGAAAGCCTTCATGGTTCTTTTACATCAATTTTGTGTTAAAGCATCACTTGACTTATTGCATTTTGTTCTGGTAACTCCAAAGAGAGGAATGTGAAGTTCACATTTAACTTTAAGACAACATATGTGATAAATGAATCACAATGTTAACATTGTTTATGTCTCAATTTGGTGTTTTTAACAATTAAAGACAAGCCATGTGCAAATTCATTATTCAACAACTTTGTCTTTAAATATATGGAGAAAATATTCCGCAGTCTAATTCCCGTAGTTTAAAATCACCTGTGTTTCCAACGTCACAAACATAATATAACCAATCACATCAACACAGTTGAACGCGTGCATCAGTAGTATAAATACATGTATGTATGTATGTATGTATGTATGTATGTATGTGTATATATAGTCTAAGCTCAGCAGTTATGCGTCTAGACAGTGGTCACCAATCCTGGTCCTTCAGGTGTGTTTGATTAGGGTTGGAGCTAAAATCTGCAGAGACACCGTCCCTTCAGGACCAGGATTGGTGACCACTGGTCTTTGACCATATACATGTAAGTAGATGCTACATACAGATGTTTTAGCTGTGCAACTGAGTAGATTAGCATATTCATAGATCTGCGCATACAATGTGACAAGCAAAACTTTTTTTATATTATTATATTATATTATTTTTTTATTATGATGTTCAAAGATGCATTTTAACTCATACAATTCTTGACTAGAATGAGACTTTAAAACCTTATCTTCTACAAGGATTTTAATGGGTTGACAAATCCTCAGAACTATGACTTCACGCAGGCCATTTAGTTTGGGCATACTACCTTAATTTCATTATTTGCCTAAATTGTTTTGCATGTTAATTGTGGACAGTTAGTGGCAATTAGATATACTGACAACAGATTAGGGATGCACCGAATCCAGGATTCGGATTCGGATTCGGCCGAATACTGGGCTTTTTGACGGGGTTCGGGTTCGGCCGAATCCTAGATTTTTTTTCCACCTAACCGAACCCTAGGCTTTCGCTACGCTGGTCGACGTCACGCGGCCGTTGATTACACAAATCGGGGGCTGACGTGGAGATGAGCTTTTCCTTTCGGTGAGCCTTAGGGGCTGGACACACCAAAACTTTTAAACACGGCTGAAAACGCCTTGAGGACGCCAACTGCCAGCTGTTTTTCAGCCGAGCGCTGGGTAGCTGTGATGCTTCAGCTGTGAGCCGGTTGGTTGCTGTGGTAATGTCCCGCCCCTCCTCCACTGTAATTGGACGGCCGTGTGAAAACTGACATTGACGAGCGGAGCTTCTCACTCAAAGTTAAATATAGTTTTCAGCGTGGAGCTCCTTGCTTATTAGAAAAAAGAGCGTGTCGCAACGCATCGCTTTCATTATGCATAGGGTAATTGTCAAAATAGTTTTCCAACTTGTCATCCTGGCATAATGTAGTTAAAATTAAATGAAATGAAAAATACACTGCTGTGGACGTTGTATAATTCATTAATGTGTTTTACTGTGTTAATGGAATAAGGATGCGAGTAGGATTCGGTATTCGGTTTCGGATTCGGCCGAATCTTAAACGGTGGATTCGGGATTCGGCCGAACCTAAAAAATCTGGATTCGGTGCATCCCTACAACAGATTAAAATTAACAGTGAACATGGCACTTCTCATTGGCATGACTGAGACGTTGTACATACCAAAGTTTGCACGGCTCCCACTCCACCTGCTTCCATTTCTGGCCCTAAAAAATAGTGGGACTTTTTTAGTTTCAAATATTTACTGTGTTTACCAATAAGTTTAAGACCATTACATCAATAACAAAACTATATCATCCCCTTTCAACTGGAACATTATATAACCTGTGTATTGTTTGAGTTGTATTACATTTAACCTTAATAACTCTGGATTTGGCAACCCTCTTCACAGGGTAAAAATCCTGTCTCCCTGTCACATTGTGTGGGTATTCAGAATTTCTGAATAATACATTTTAGAAAATGGAATGGGAGTAATAGTCAATTTTTTTTTATATACAATCCTTAAATCAAATCCGTACTTTCCCATAGAGTGCAAGAACCACCATGTACAACAGTTTCCACACTGCAGATAAGTACTGTTCATTAATTCACAACAGACTGTAATACACTACATACTAGTGCTGCACAATTAATCGCATGTGATTGTAACGCGCATCGGTTGTTTAGTAGTAAATGGCCATCAGCTGCTTTCAGATGGAGCACATTTACTACACAGAGCCGTAAGTTCACTGACAAGAGGGGAAATATTGCATTAATAATCGCACGCGATTCATCCTACTACATAAATATCCCCTCCTGAATTTAAAGGCCATTGCTGATTAATCTAGTTAGATTGTGATCGTTTTTCCCATCAACCAATTCACATTTAGCTTAAAAGTCATTTAACTGTCCGTTGTCAACACACCTTTCCTTTGGTCTGGCCGCACTGTAGTCAGAGCTGGAAAGCCTTCTTTCACACCATCTGTTAACAACAGAGAAACATTTAAAATGTAGAAATTATTATGTAAATTCGTCACAGTTTATAATAAAAACTTATTTTCATAAAGGCTGCACACGGTGAGCACTGGACGCAAAAGGTCTTGTACAGTCAGTAAGAAATAACGCCATCACAGTAAAGTAATCACAACAAAAAATAGCCTATTATTCCACAGCTTTATAATCTCAAATAGACAGTTTATACTTGCATGGACACTTGCACGTGACTGGGCAACTGCCCAATGAAACATGACCATTAGCAGTTCCAAGTGGGCTCTAAATCTAACGCAACTAAGCCACACAGTCAACAGAAAGTATGCCGTTTTTCTTTATGATATTATGCAATGAAATATTGTGATAAAGGTACAGAGTCAATATATATTGCACCCCTAATTGGAGCCCACCAAAACGATGTCTTAGAAATAGGCAAACACAGGCATGATTTAAGTTATGACAACAGCATTTCATGGAATTTGCCAAACACACACAAAACTGTTATTTGATTGATGGTACCTCTCGTCAAAATTCATGAAATGCTGTTTTCATTACTTAAAGTGGTGGCCAAAATGATTAGAACACCTGACAGATTATTAAACCCACATGGGCTATGAGATAACATTACCGATAAAGTTCTGAGTAAATATACTGACACTCAGAGATGGGCATAAATACATGGAAATGTATTTCAAATACAAATACAAAATACTGTGTCGAAAAATGTATTTAAATACAAATACAAAATACTGTGTGGAAAAATGTATTTAAATACAAATACAGTATTTTGTATTTTAAAAATACACAAAATACATGTGAAATTGGTGATTCAGTGCAAGTATCCCTATTATGCTGAAATCTATCTGGGTCTATTTCTGAATGCCAAAAAGCATTTAGATGTGTGCAACTGCTTAGAAACTTTCGTTTTATTTTACATACCTCATTGTTTGTTATCTTTGTTATGACAACTTGACATAAACCAATACAACACAACTTGTTATAAATCATAAACAATAATGATCAAAATAGTTAATGTTATAAACAAATAATAAAATATATGCAATTGTAAAGTTACTCTGATAGGACCAGTGTTATCACCTTTAGGGGTGGTTTCCTGGTCAGAGTTGATACTAGTCCCAAAGTAAAATGCATGTTTGAGCGTTTTAATTAGAAAAACACCTTGTACTGACATATCTTAACAGATGTCACCGGGTGACTATGATGGGGCAGAACCGAAAGTAGCGGAGAAAGGTTCCGCCTGAAGATGGTTTCCGCCCGGGCCCGATTTTTAACCGCACATTTTACTTCCTGGTCTCTACAAAGGGGCGCCCCTGTCCGGCATTCGATCAACCTACGGGCATTGAGGATAGGGCAGCGCTCGGCCCGGTGAGACGGTGTGACAGTTCGCCCCCTGCTGACCAGCGAATTCGCCGAGAGGGTTTTTGGCCCCCGGCGCCCCCTGGGGAAATCATCGCCGTTGCCCTTCTGTGCCGGCCAGCTGTCGTAAGCCGCCCCCGCGCATTGTCGATAGAACACCGTATAGCGAGCTGAGGAAAAGCTGCACTTACCCAGAATTGTGAACAGCAGAGAGGTGAGAAGCATCCAAGTTGAACTAACCGTGTGTTGTGTCCAAGCTGCCTGTGGAGAAAGAGAGAACGAGAGTGAACGTCAGGAGAACGAACTGCGGACAGTCATACATACCCAGAGCTGTAAACAGCAGAGAGGTGAGAAGCATCCAAGTTGAACTAACCGTGTTGTTGTGTCCAAGCTGCCTGTGGAGAAAGAGAGAACGAGAGTGAATGTCAGGAGGACGAACTGCGGACAGTCATACATACCTAGAACTGTAATCATCAGGGTGAGGACGACCCAAGTCCAGATTAAACGTGTCTTTGTGTCCCCGGTTGCTGCCTGTGGGAAGAGGTAGAAAGGAGAGTGAGCAGTGCAGCATCTGACTAGCGTGATACAGGTACGACGGGCGAAGAGAGAGTTAACCCCTAAATCACACTATTTTGTCTTTTGCCTCCAGGAAAGAAGAGGAGGGCGCCACGGGTAGCGGAGTTGGCAGGAGCCTGTGTCTCCCGTTCCCCCCCCCCCCTATATCCTTGGTCACCAGCCCCTGGAACCCCCGTTGCCCTCTTTCCCCTCCTTGCCACTTTCCTGTGCTGTGGTCTGCCTGGAAGGCAGACAGGACGTTTAGTTTTAATTGCCCTTTCCCTATTCCCCGAGTTATTTTAAATATTTAAATAAAGTTTGTTTTAATATTTACCTGCTCTCGTGTTGTCTGGTCATTGGGTTAGGCTTTGGGGACCTCCTCGAGGTGGAAGTTGAGAAGGGGCGTGGCTTTAGTATTTAACAGCCAGCCCCTAGCCGTGACACATACATCAGTGCCAATGTTTGGTCTCTAGATGCAGACACTGGTTCCTTGATTAGTAGTAAATCACCATCACCTGCTTTCAGATGGAGCAACATTTACCACACAAAGCGAAGTACACTGACAAGCTACGCAATATTGCATTTATCATCGTTGACAAATTGCCTGTGACAATGAACTGGATATTGCCTAGCTTTTCAGAGAAACACAGCTTTGTGTAGTAAATGCTGCTCCATCTGAAAACAGGTGATGGTGATTTACTGCTAATCAAAGAACTGACTTCACTGATGAGATGTGCAGGACAATTTCATGCAATTTATCCTGCAGCCCTATTTGCAAGCATTTGTAGAATAAAATGTCAACCCTTTAATCCACAGAGTTCAAGCTTAGTTCAAGCTTAGTTTAATATCGTCTGTCGTCCTGTGTCTGGACTGGATCATCTGGTGTGTGCATTTAATTTTATTTTAGATTAAACTAACAACCAAGCAGATGGAGTTATTAATGTTATTTTATTGATACTTAAACATGATCAGCTACATAAAGCTAGCTAGCTTTTAACCTCTCCCAACACTTGAGAGCAGTTGTAGCTGCTGTGATAGCTGCCCACTGTTCAGTGTGTGTGTGTGTTTACTACTCACTAAGATGGGTTAAAAGAATAATTCACACTGTCGTCATTTACTCACTCATTATTTTAAACCTATATGAGTATCTTTAGTCCTTTGAATGCTAAAGATGATAATTTGATGAGCAAGTATGGCAAGGATGCAGTTGACAGTACTCAGTGACTTTCATAGTATTTGTTTTAACTACTATGGAACTCAATGAGCAACATCATCATACATTATCAAAATATCTTTTGAATTCAATAGACAAAGGGAATTCATGATGGTTTAGAACAATGTCAGAATGAGAAAATAATGACAATGTTATTTATTTGGGTGAACTATCCCTCAAAATTGCATGGGTCACTTTCGAGCATGCATTCAACACTTGACAAATGTGTCACACACACACACACACACACACACACACACGCACGCACGCACGCACGCACGCACGCACGCACGCACGCACGCACGTCGGTTGTAAACTAAAAGCATCAATCACAATCTGAGTACTACATTAGTTGAGAGAAGGCACCACATTTTTACCTGTAATTTTTAATATTATTTTTTATTTCTTACCTTGAATAGGTTCTTTAATCTTTCCAAGCATGTAATGGATGTCTCAGTCAAGTGACAATGGGGTGTCAAAACCTCAGACCCCCAAGCATTTGGTTTTCTTCCAGGCCTTGACAAATACAAAACATAACAAACACGCAAAATAACATATATATGTTGTATGTATGTATGTATATAAAACAATAATCGCAATTTCATACCAGCATATCTTCCATATCTTCATCATGCACCCAGCTCTCCCGCTTCTGATCAAATTTCTTCAGTTCTTTTTTACCCGAAGCTTATGTGGCTGCTCTACCTTGCATGTGTTGCAGGTTTTGCAAGCTACATTTAGTTGTGTATGGCAGACCACACACTTTCTAGTTGTTGACCCCTGGCCTGGCATTTCTAATAAAGATAAGAGTAAACAAACGGAAGAGAGTGAAAGAGACTTTGAGAAGTACAAAGCAGGGCAAGATTAAAAAAATTAAAAAGCAATACTTACTTGAGGAGAGTGAGTGAGTGAGTTGATTATTGAAGTGGCTCTTAAAAGAGCTGTTGGTTTTCTAAGAAAAAGTATAAACTGTGGGTGAACAGGGAAGGGTGGTGGGTACTGACCGGACCTGAGAAAAGAAAACAAAAACATGATTAATTCTCTTACAGCAAAGTCTCCTAGGTTTGTCATATTATATATGCAGAACTGTAAAAAAAAGGTAACAGTTATGCTACCTATAAATAAAGCATAAACTGCATAAATGAACAGTTGATCTGACTTCAGAGAAATAAATGAAATAATTATCTTGGTACTTGAAGCTTGGTTAGATATGGTTACTGTAGTCAAACTTTTACACACTTTCTTCTGACAGATTTATTAACAACAATTACAGAACATAACAAAATCAATTTTAATCCATTCTAACGCTCAATTGACATAGATGTAACTGCACAAACTAGCCTTATTATATAAATAATATTAAATAATTAAATAAATCTATTCTGCTCACCAAGGCTGCATTTATTTGATATAAAAACACTTATAATGTGAAATATTATTGTAATCTGAATGTAATAATGTGAAATATTATTGTAATCTGAAAGTAAGTGCTGCTGACGGTGTCAGCAGCGATCGCTCTCTGTGATCGATTGGTTCCGCCTTGTATGTTTAGATGAGCAATTTATTTACAATAAACACAATTATTTACCTAAATCGGTTATTTTTTCATTTAGAGCTTATTTCACGAACTGCATTCCGCGCGAAATTAATAAAACTACTGGTTTAAAAACGCTAGAACAACTGTTTAGCAACATAATATAATGCAGTCACTGCAGCTTTCTGTGATTAATACATTAGCTGATTATCAAACAGTCATCCAATAATGTTTCTGACCTTAGTAACGTAAAAACCAATATAGATAACTCCATAGTCCACACACGCAAATTAAAGGTGGAAAAGAGGATGTTTGTTTAATACATTTTTGCAATGTTACCTGAAACTGTCTTTACTAAATGATAAAAGACTATTTATTAGGCGCACTGAAAGTAATAAAATTAATATATGTCATCTGTGCATAAGGTAGGGCCTTATAAACATCAGCCAATCGTTGATGCAATCATCGCAATCGTCATTGGCCCTCTGGCTTGTCAATCACTGCCATTACGTTTCTTGGGAGAGACGTGCGCGCTCCAGTAACGTTACACGAGTGACGCATGCGCATAGCGCATGAAACTCCGTCTTAAGTTTCGGTTTGTTTTCATTTTCGCTCCTGCTTTCCTCCTCGAATCTGCACCATGGAAGAGAAGAAACCCGAAGGAAGACGTAAAAGAAAGAGTTTTTAAGTCGCTGAGAAGAGGAGAAAATTGTCAGAATAACGTAATCTAACCAGAGTCGTTATTGGAGAAACATTTCAACACTGGAGAGCAAGGACGGACCAGAGAGGTGTCAGACGCGCAGGTCGCAAAAATTCTCTTTGACAGGTAACAGTGATTATTCTTTCTTTGTGGAATAATTATTGTTGTACTGTTATTCAGGTATATCGACGTTGTTCTTGTACTGTAGTTGTAAGTGACCAGGCTGCTACACGCTAGTTGAAATGGGAGTAGCGTCGACTGATCTAACTTTACGTCTTATGTGTTTATTATCATATCTTTTCACATAATGAATCCACTGACGCGACACAGCATATGCCAGTGGTAAACAAACACTCGTGTTCAAATACTCGTGCACGAGTTATGGAAGGCGTTTCCTAGATATGAGCTGTGAAGGAGGGAGGCTGTTCTTGCGCATGCGCTTATTTAAAAAACTCAGTAACGGTCTTTGGATTCTCAGTCGGCGGAAACATCCTCTTTTGCGCCTTTAAATGTTATGCTGCACCAACTTTAGGATTTCTTAAATGACCGCACCTGAACAAACAATTGTGTCCTAAATATGAGCCAATTGGATTCTGACCAAACGCGTGCACTGACTTGTCTGTTGCATTAGCGGTGATATTATATTGCTAACGTTGCAACAAAGACTTAACATAAACACAGGATTTACTCAATTTTAGTAACATTAATCACCAAATTTCCAAGAAAGCCTTAACCATGGAGCTCCAGAGAACGCAATATCACTGTGTCGCTTCTCTTGTTGAAGTTGTTGGCAATAAGAAATTATCGCCCCCTATTGGTTATCATCCTCATAAATGCGTGTCATTTTCACGCCTAGAGGAGGCAAAGCGTGACATTGACACGCATCCTCTAGTGGACCAGCGTGTCTATTACACGCTTTAGCGTGATACTGGGTTGAATACACACAGGTTGCTTTATATCATGAGCCTGTTCTAATCCTATCTTCATTCCCACTTGTAGAGTGCTGTGACAGATAAAACTGACACGGTTGATGAGGACACGGTCAAAGCTTTAAAAGGTAAACTGAGAAGTTAACAAAACTTCCATACATGCATATCTATGCCAATTTATTTTAAACATGGATTGCCAAATGTTCATTCATTATTGGTTAATTGGTATATTCTGTTTCCTTTTCACAGACCGTGCGATAAAGCAGTTTTCAATTACTACGGTGTCTGAATTGCAAGAAGAAGTGACCCTCCACTTAAACATGTGACATCTAAACTGTTTTGTGTTTTGGTTCAGCTTTATATAGGTTTATCTTAAGTTGGTTAAAGGCGGAGTGCACAATTTTTGAAAGCCAATGTTGACATTTGGAATTACCTAAACAAACATGCCTCTACCCCGAAAGAAACTGGACCTTCTTTTGATGGACCCGCCACACACATACGCAACCCTGGCAAGGATGTCAGTTAGTAGACACTCTCCTTACTGCTGGTTGGCTCCAAGTGTGTTTTGGTGGTCGCCCCATTCCCTTTTCCAAAGTGTTTTTCAGACATTGTGCACTCCGCCTTTAAATTGCACTTAAACACTTTTTTTTCAGTAACTTTTTAAGCAGAGAATTACATTATGATTATTATATAATCATTGCTTATGCATATTTAGTGATTGCATATTCATAGTGTACTTT
This sequence comes from Misgurnus anguillicaudatus, assembly GCF_027580225.2. Taxonomy (NCBI): domain Eukaryota; kingdom Metazoa; phylum Chordata; class Actinopteri; order Cypriniformes; family Cobitidae; genus Misgurnus; species Misgurnus anguillicaudatus. The sequence goes on along the minus strand of NC_073342.2, from coordinate 7,641,895 downwards.
TCATTAAAGGGGGGGTTTAATTGTATTTCAATCATTCTGACTTATTAACACAGTTATAGAGTTGTTTCCTCATGCTAAACGTAGGCAAAGTGTCAAAAATGCAGTTGGGCGTGTTTCAGAGTATTTCTGTGCCGAATGCACTTCGCCAGGGTTCGTACAAGTTTCGGCTAATTTTTTTTGATTACGGTTCTAACTGACGTTTCAGGGGTTTTTGATACGTATCACTTCTTTATATGGGCTTCCGCCGGAAAACTTCCCCCGGAAAACCCCGCCCAGCCGTCAGTCAGCGGGAGACGCTAGAGCTTGCTAACAGCTTATCACGCCACTCAGCCTTGTTTAATTTCAAAAGTCAACAATGGCACAACAAGAAGTGTGTCACTGAATGCGTGATCGGATTTTAATTCCTCAACTGAACCTCGCGTCAATCATACCATTGTCACCATGCGATCAGTTAATCTACTTTGTAGTGTTTGTCTAGAGAAGATTTGTTACTTCCGGGTGGATATCAGCTGTTACTCAGAGAAGATCGAGCTGCCGTGGGCTTAGTTCACCTCACGTCACAGCATCTAACGAAGACACTGCATAGGAAGGCAGAGCGGTAGATGTAATGCAACACATTTTAAACTACAGATAAGAAAAGAGCCATCAAAGTGCCCAGGTTAAGAAAAGAGAAAAGATGAGGAGAAATGTAAAGAAGATAAAATTATGTATACTGCTATATATAATGAAGTATAATATATTATTATGTAGCTTTCTATTCAATTACACATAGAGCAGTACTATTATTTATAATTTTTTCTGTCCAATATATCTTATATAACATGGACTAATTAATTAATTATTAATATTTTCCCACATATAATAGAAAATTTATGAAAACTGAAATAATAAAGAACATAATGAAGTCAATACTATGACTGAAAACAATCCAAAATAAATTAAAACAGAAACACTTACTGGTGGTAATTTTTATACTAGTTTATAAATGTATGCAGGAATAAAATATGTTAGTTTAGTGCAAGGTTTTAATAGGTCTTTGTTAAGATAAGATTAAGAAAAGATTTACTTAGGCTACTTTTATGAAAGAATGTATATTAAAAAGATAAAACCATTGCTTATATATTTTCAAGTATTATTATACATTAAATAATGGAAATTAAACATGACATTTACAGAAACATTGTACTTTTTTGAACGTTAAATAGCTCTGCGGCCCCCCGATGAACTGTCTGTCTTAAAAATGGCCCCAAGCCAGTTTGAGTTTGAGACCCCTGGATTAAACTAAAGACTCTTCAGAGATATAAAGGATGTCATACTACTCTATAGGTACTCCAGATTGATATCAGAAATGCAGAAACAGCGTGTGTTACGTGAGCTTTAATACATTTAATGTTAATGTTGTACAATTTGATAGAAGAAGCTCTGTAATTGCATTTCTCTGATATTTGTTTTATATTGTTTCTGTTCAGTCAATAGATTATGTATGTCTCTGTGCTTGATTAATTTACTTTAGATATTTTTGTAATGTACACAACACAATATGAAGTATATTAAATTGTTCTGTATTCAAAATCTTTGTATGTGTCTTAATCTTTAATGATTTTAATATAACATTTTAAATATTAAAAACAGCTTTATAATAAAATAGTAGTGTAATGCTAATACATTTCTATTAATGTAATGCTAGTATATTTCTAATATGCTGAAGTACTATTAAAGTGTTCTTAAAGCACAGTTAAATTAAGCTTTAAATGTATTCTAACTGTATTTTTAAGTGTATGGGAAGTGCATTTCAAATGAATTTTAAAGAAGTACACTTAAATTGCACTAAATATATTTGAAGTTGTTCCAATTTAACACAATTTCAATATAATGCAAATAGATTAAAATAGACTTTAAATATATCTCGAAATGCATTTAATATATTTGAAGTGGGTTCAATATAATACATTTAATATGCATTTAGTATAGTAGCATTTAAATATATTAAGTATGTCCCAAAAAATACTATTTAAATATATTTCTTTTTCACCTGGCTAACTTTTCTTCGTTTTGCCATTTTCTGGCTGACTGGCCACCAGGGGTGGAAAGAGTAAATCATACTTAAGTTCAAGTACTGTTAGTTTCCAAAAAATGTAGGGTGAGTACTGTGTAGTGTGAACAGTTTGTGAACCCTCAAAACAGTTTTCTCTGTCCCAAAATCCAAACATCGGCCATTTCTCAAACAGAAGGCTGCATCCTCTGGAGGTCGCATATGCAGGCTGCATACGTCACCAAGCCTGGTTTATTTCAGTTACTGGGCATTGCATTCGGAGGGTCATACGCATATTACAACAATTTACAATTAATTAATTATAATAGTAAACTTTATAGTTGATAATTTTCTGAAATTGATTGATTGATTGATTGATTGATTGATTGATTGATTGATTGATTGATTTTATTTGACCACTTAAATATAAAAATATGAAACAGTACTCCGAGTCATACATTAAAATACATAAATAGTCAGGGATAACACAATAAAGCCCAAAGACTTATTTCCATTGTGGTCCCTAAGGGCAAAGAGGAAAAGACAAGTGGCAACATATCTCACAACAATCATTTCATCATACATTAACACAACCATTAATATTATACCACAAAAACATAATACCTATGTTTGGCACCTAAGCCACATCTTCAAACCCTGTTTAAAACTGCCTATACTTCTAACTGTCTTAAGTGTACTAGGTAACCTGTTCCAAAGGGTAGCTCCAACATAAAGAAAAGACTGTTTGCCCAGATTGGTCTTGACTCTTGGTGGTATAAAATCTGTTGCACTACCCCTTGTGGAATATCTGTGAACTTCATTTACTCTATTAAAATAATTTCTAAAATACTTGGGAACATCCCCATAAACAATTGTATGTATCATACCCAGCTGCAACTGATGTACTCGATCCTCAAATAAGACAGTCTTTATGACGTATGCAACCTGCAAATGCGAGAATGCAGCTCTCAGTTTGAGAAAGGAGAAATCCTGGCCGTCATGAGCAACAGAGCAGCTGTGGGAATGCTGTGAATAGGTATGATGACAAAATGTTCAAACCCCAAAGCTTAAAATTTGACTAGACAAAGCAGACATTTCCCTTTACAAAGATATATGGATTGTAAAAATCCATTGAGGATTGAGAAAGTTATGATAATTTTAATATTAGAAATGAAAAGGAAAATTTATATATAGATGTCAATGGAAGCTATTTATTCACATGTTTTTTCTTGTAACTTTCTCATTTCATCAGATATTTGCAATGAAATTTTAACAGACGGTACAATTTTAATAGTTCTTTCAAATGAAATCATGAACATTTACTGTTTTTATCGGAATGGACATCAGACCGAAAACAATTAAAAATAACTAATTAATAAACGTTCTTTCATATTCATAAAAAATTCCCACAATACAAGCAAAGACAACTTTATGAATTCATTTTATACGCAATTAAAATGCAAATATACATTCATACTTATTTTTTCATAGCAATTAATGATCGATATGACAAATATACTGGAGTTGATAACAGGCTATTGTACAACCAAGTCATCCAGGATGACATCTGCTGCTATCGCATAGATGGACACTTCCGTGTCATGTACATCAAATTCATACCCCTCTCCACTCATGGCCCAACAGTCTATTTCTTTTTTTTAGCATGGAAAGTTTGAGTTTTCCCATTAACAAATTACCCTGCCGGCACCCAAATCCCACGCATGACATATAAATGCCCCACCCCTCTACCACACAACAACTCCTTGATCAAGCTTATTTTTTTTCTTTTGGGAGTTCTAGAAATGCTTCCTCGATCTTGTCTACATTTAATTCTTCAAAGTTTTTCTCTAACACTTTCCATTCTTGTTCACTTTTCTTCCTTTCTTTTGTGGCTTGACGTTTGTGAAATTCCTCCTGTAGCTCCTTGCTTCTTCCTCCTCTTTCTTCTTTGTATGACCCCCAGCTTCACTGCTTTCCTGATGACTAGCTCTTGTTTTTCCTTGTCTAAACTGTCCAAATAGTCCACAGTGTTGTTTTGCCGTTCTCACATTTTACAGGACAAGTAGCAGATGGTGGCATTTGGAGCTTTCTTCTTCAACGCACTACTGTTAACATCCCCATCAGCTCTTCAGCATCCCTGTTATGTGATCTTGCCGAGGCTGTCTCTTGTTTTACTTTCTCCGTCACTCTCCAAGTAGATACTGTTTTTCAAGTACTTAAATTATTGCTCTCAGACAGCTTTCCATCATTTGAGTGAACATGACTGTGTCTTTTGGTGGTTGTTGCAATTTCTCAAGGATTTTGTCTGAAGCATTCAACTGATTTCCAAAGAGGTCTGTTGTGCAAGTCAGGAATTCAGCAGGTAGGCATAGTTGATCTTTCAGGTTCTGCACAGTGTCTTTGATCATTTCAATACATTTAATGTAATCAGTTTGGTCATCTGCACCAGTGTAGAATTTGGTCATCCAGGGTCCAGTCAGAAATTTACCAAGCAAACCCTTGCATTTCAACCTGTCCAGCTGTAGAGTTGAAGTCTTTAAGTATGCTAGCATGCAGGCCTCCACATGATGTTCCTCCACAGAGATATGACTTTAGTGTGGCATGATGACTTGACAATATTCCACATATATGGAAAAGAATGTGCAGTTTATTACCTCTGTAGCATGCGATGAGGCCGAAAGGGAGATTGTCGTGATCCAGAAAGACCTTAAAGCCACGAGGGTCACCCTTGCCATCCATGTACCTTATCTTATTTTGTTGAACCACAATGTTGGCCCAAATGCAGTCTTCTCCTTAATTTTCCCAGTAATTCCCATTGATTTCTCAATCTCCTTCAGAGCACTCTTTGTCTTTGAAGTGATTGTTTCCAGAGGATGAAGGTTGCAATTCAGCTCATTCAGGGCCTTGTTCCAAGATGCACAGACTAAACGAATGGCTGCATGATTGGCAGCACAGCTGTCAGTGAGCGTGTTTGATATCTTGTTTTATGTGTTTTTTATTTGTTTTTCTGTTTTGTTATAATAAAGTTGTCATTGTTTTTCCAATCTGTCTGCGCTTGGGTTCGTTCTCAGTCACCCCTTGACCGTTACAGTCCCAGTCTGTCTGCCTGCCTGTTTCTTTGTTTATTATCTATTTGGACTTCTTTTCTCATCATCCTTTTCACTCCCTCACCTGTACTGTGTTTGTCCTCAGCTCCCATCAATCATCATTATCTTGTCTATATATACTCTGTCTGTTCTCCACATTGTTGTCCTTTGTCAAATGTTACGTGTGTGTTTGGATTTACTGTTTATTGGTTTATAATTACAGTTTATTTGTTGATTATATTCATCCATCGAATGTTTCATTCATCCTCCACCGCATCAAGTGACAATAAGATCAAATCTTCAGTTTTTCTTTAGGGTCAAAAAAAGTCATATAAACTTGCACCTGGCATGAACTCCCTGCTTTAATTGACAACGTTTCCAACTTTTTAAAATTTTCAAAGACTCAAAGACTCTCAAAGGCTGTTCTATTTCATATCGGTCAACACGCCACAGTATGGGTCATCCTCTTTGAGAGGGTGAGCTGTTAGGAGACAGAATAGCAAATTAACCACTCCCCGCTACGTGCGTGCAATCAGCCTCAGTCTACATATACAGGTGCACGCACACCGGCATCCTGAAGACGGTAGCTGAAGCGAGACGTGAGTGTTTTTTTTTTCATCTGGATTGTTGCTAAAGTAGGGCCTCTGCTCTTGAGAGGGAGTAAGTCGCTGCTTAAAAACGTGTTTTTGTTACAATTACTGATTGTTATATAACCGCCGTAGTATAGCGGATTTAAGCCAATGTGTCACACGTTTTCACGTGGCATCTGGTGGCGCGACGGTAGTGCATTTGCTCTAGTTCAGTAAGTTCGTACACCGTGTGGAGCAGGTTTTTGATTTTGAGTTGAAAAAAGTTACCTGAATAGATATCTTTATTGATAGATTGTTTTTTGTTTCTATACATACTTATTTGGTATTATATGCCTCTGTGAGCTTCTTTGTCTGTGAGGACAAAAGCTACCTGAAAAATATATATATATTTTTTTATTGATAGTTGTTTTGTTTTGATACATATTTGGAAGTTATATGCGTTTTGGAGCCTCTTTGTCCGTGAGGACAAAAGCTACCTGAATAAATATCTTTATTGATAGATTGTTTTTTGATTTTATACATACTTATTGAGTAGTTATAGGCTTCTGGGAGCCTCTTTGTCTGTGAGGACAAAAGCTACCTAAGTGAAACCCTCCTAAACACACGCACAAGCTCTGAGCTGGTGACATGTCGGAGGAAGAGAGCATTCCCCCCAGTGGCCAGGGGATGCAAGCCGAAGGTGAAGTCCCTGTGCAGAAGGCTGCTGGGTTAAAGCGCACCCACAAACGCAAACATGTGGAACAAGATGTGCAGAGTTTGCGGCGTCAATTGGAGGAAGTACAAGGTGCATTGCATGGCCTCCTGGAGGACCGAGAGCGAGCTCGGGGGCCAGCAGGTTGGAGCGAGCCGGTGGCTAGGCGCCGGCGTCTCAGCCCTGATGAGCTGTCATTGGCAGCCTCAGGTGTCTTAGTTTCCCATGACAGCCTTACTCCAGACCATGAGGTCTCTGATGACCCTGGTGTTCACTCTGAGTCTGAGGTTAGTGACGTTACCTCACAGAACTCTGAGCCAGCTCATTTAGATCCGTCAGACAGAGCTGTGATTGTGAGAGCTGCAGATCGTGCTAAGTTGCCACCTCTGACCTCCGCCACGGGGGCTTCTGTCTTTGACAGAGGTCCGCGTCGACGCAAGTCTGAAGGGCTTCCAATCCTGCCTGATTTTATGGCGGAGCTGCACTCTTCCTGGAAAGCCCCGAGCTCAAGCCCACTGCCCAGAACACAGCTGGCTTCCTTGGCTGGGGCTGCAACCTGGGGGCTGGCTGCGGCTCCTGTGGTGGGGCCTTACCTTTGCGATGCTGGCAGGAGCAACAGCTAAGGCTGGCAGGGATGCAGTTCATCCAAACAAGCGCTGCAGGGCTGTTGATTCCCAACTGCGGAAGGCTTATCAGGCCTCAGCATTGGCTGGCAGGCTGTCATGCACCAACTCCCTTCTGCTGGTGTATTTGGAGGGGCTGCTGCAAGATATGGCATCCTCTGCCCCAGGGGGTGAGATTACAGAGATGTTGCGAGTTATGGACATACTGCTTCGAGGAACCAGTGCTCATGCTCAGGCTTTGGGTCAGTCCATGGCTTCGATGGTCCAGGCACGACGTCAGGTCTGGCTCTCTCAGGCCAATATAACAGACCAGGACTGCATGGCAGTGGTTGCGGCTCCGGTGGTGCCAGGTGAGATCTTTGGGCCACCTTCAGAAGGGGCTCTGTAACAGTCAAGAAGAGCGAGGGAGCTGACTCGCTCAGTACATTTGGCAGGCAGAGCACGGCGCTCTGGGTCAGCGAGCACCTGGTTTCGTTCGGCTCCTCAGGCCTGGAATGGTCCACGTCGTGCACCAGCTCAGACTGACACAGCAGGCCCAAGCCACACTGCCTATCGTCCCTTTCGCCAACAAAGGGGTGGCTGGCCTGCAAGCGGTCGGCCACCTGGACGGGCATCGCGTCGCTGACGGTTGCCAGCCTCCGACATCACATTTCACACCCCAACACCTTGCCCATTGGCGCCAGTGTACTCCTTGCCCTTGGGTGCTCAGCACCCTGAAGTCGGGGTACAGGCTGCAGTTCAAAACCAGACCCCCATGTTTTCACAAGGTTGTCCCTACTGTCTTGAAGGGCAATGCCAAGCACGATTCCCTGTCAAAGGAATTTTCTGTTCTCTTGGAAAAAGGGGCAGTAACACTTCTGCCTTCAGACAAGATAAGGCAGGGGTATTACTCCACTTATTTCCTCCTTCCGAAGAAGGATGGGGGCTTGCGCCCCATTCTCAATCTGAGGAGGTTCAATCGACACTTACAGCGCCTTCCCTTCAGGATACTGCGTCTGTCTACAGTCCTCACTTTTGTTCAGCACGGAGATTTGTTCACAACAGTGGACCTACGGGATGCTTACTTCCACATCCCAATCCACAGACATCACAGAAAGTACCTCCGGTTTTTCTTTCAAGGGGTAGCATACCAGTACAATGTTCTCCCTTTTGGTCTGTCTCTGGCGCTTCGCACCTTCACCAAATGCATGGATGCGGCTCTCATCCCGCTCCGGCGCCAGGGACTTCACATCCTGAACTGAAATCTGGACGACTGGTTGATTTGTGCCCCAACCAGGGAGCAGGCAGAGATCGACACAGGGGTGGTGTTAGCACACCTCCTCAAGCTAGGCTTGGCGTTAAACAGGGAAAAGAGTGTGCTGGTTCCCTGCACCACAGTAGAGTACCTGGGTCTGGTGCTAAATTCCACCACAATGAGAGCCTGGCTGTCCCCTTGGAGGCAGCTTGTGTTGAGGAAGAGCTTGTCCCAACTTCTAAGGGAAAAGCAAACATCTGTGAAGTCTGGTCGGAGGCTGCTTGGCCTAATGGCAGCAGCAGCTCAGGTTTTCCCACTAGGCTTGCTTCATATGAGGCCGCTACAACAGTGGTTCTCGATGAACAAGGTGAGCCCCTACGAGGACGGGCAACGTGTTCTGCAGCTGAATGCAGGTTGTGTTCCAGGTATACACTGGTGGCTGGCTGCCCTAGACCTACAGGAGGGTGTACCTCTGGGCCAGCGGAGTTCAAGAGAAACCGTGACTACGGACGCCTCCAGTCCAAGGTCTGTGGGAACCCATGTGGCAGGGGGCTCACGTAAATCTGCTGGAGCTCGAGGCTGTGCGTCGAGCCTTGGTGCATTTCCGACCAAGTCTGCAGGCAAGGGATGTCCTGGTTCGGACAGACAGTTCGACGGTGGTGTCGTACATCAACCACCAGGGGGGGATACGTTCGGTGTCCCTCCATCGGAGGGCTTACAAACTCCTTCGGTGGGCTCATGCGCACAACCTGTCCTTGCGGGCAGTCTATCTGCCAGGAGAGGACAATGTGGCAGCAGACCTTCTGTCCAGGGGGGGGCCAAGGCCAGGAGAATGGCGGCTGCACCCAGACATTGTGCAGGAGATTTGGGCGAGGTATGGACATGCATCAGTAGACCTGTTTGCGTCTCAGGAAACGATGCACTGCCCTCTCTGGTACTCCATGACAGGTCCCAAAGGGACGTTGGGGATAGATGCCCTAGCGAACGAGTGGCCTCGAGTCCTTCTCTATGCCTTCCCTCCGTTTCCGTTACTCCCAGCAGTGCTGGCCAAGATAAGGAGGTTGCAAGCCAGGGTGCTGCTTGTGGTGCCAGACTGGCCAAATCGGTCATGGATGCCAGATCTGGTGGCTCTGCTTGCGGGATCTCAGTGGTGTCTTCCCCTCAGGCGGGATATGTTAACACAGGGTCGCGGACAGCTCTGCCACCCGAACCCAGGCCTACTCAGACTGCATGTTTGGCCATTACACGGAGTCAGCCAGGCAATCTGGACAAGAATGTCTTAACCACCTTGCAGGCAGCAAGGGCACCCTCCACCAGGGCCCTCTATGCTGGTAGGTGGGAGAGGTTTGTTCGCTGGTGTCATCCCAGTGGTGTGGACCCAGTCTCGTGTGGCGTGCCTGTTATCTTGTCTTTTCTTCAGTCTCTTTTAGAAGATGGTCTGAAGGAGTCTACCTTAAGGGGATATGTGGCGGCCATATAAAATGGCCATGATGCTTTGAATGGGTTGTCAGTGGGCTCGCAGCCTCTTGTTAGCCAGTTCCTCAGAAGAGCACGGAGGCTATGTCCATTGCGTTCCTGTATGGTCCCTTCCTGGGATCTACAGGTAGTATTGGAAGCGGTGTCACAGGCTCCCTTTGAACCATTGTCTGAGGTGGATTTGGAGTTCCTTACACTTAAGACAGTGTTCCTCCTAGCCATCACATCGGCTAGATGGGTCAGTGAACTGCATGCCTTATCAGTCCATCCTGCATGTCTGCGGCTTGGGGAAAGCGGTTCTCCCATCTCCCTCTTGCCAAACCCGGCTTTTTTGCCCAAGGTTCTCCTGCGATCTTTTGTTTCAAGGCCTTTGATTCTGGATCCCTTTCACCCTCCTCCCCATGACTCTCCTGATACTGCTAGGTTGCACCTTGTTTGCCCTGTCCGGGCACTGCGGGCCTATGTCGATCGCACTGCGGCTGTCAGACAAACAGATCAGCTGTTTTTGTGTTATGGGGGTCAAACCGTGGTCAGGCAGTCTCTAAACAGCGCCTGGCTCGCTGGGTGGTGAAGACTATTGAATTGGCCTATAGTAAGAAGGGGCTGGCCCTACCTACAGGGGTTGTGGCTCACTCCACCCGGGGGATGGCGGCCTCTTGGGCCTTGTTTAAGGGGGCTTCCTTGGAAGACATCTGTACTGCAGCTGGCTGGAGGTCTTCACTGACATTTGCACGGTTTTACCGCCTCAATGTGGCCTCTGCTGTAGCTGCCTCTGTCCTACAGACTGGGAGCCAACTGTGATTTTGTCTGTGGCCTTTTTACTTTCAGTTTCTACAAGGTGTTCAACACCTGGTGATTTGTTTGATCTGCTTTTCAATAAAGACCTGTGTGAAGTGAATATCTGTCTTTTGTAATTTTTCTACTGAATCAACAAACGGCAGCATCAACAAACGCTGCTGACTGAAGCTAGCATTTTCCGATCTAATGGCGGATTCATCTGATATATGCTTTTCTGACCTGTCCTCGCCTGAGCGGGAAGCTGTGGAGGAGTTGATCGGTTTGAGCAGATCCAACGCGAGCTACAGCGCCCACTTCACCATGTCTCCGGACGTCCACAAGCGACCGAGGCATGCAACAAACGAGCGCTCCACGCGATGCAGCTTCACGGACCGTGAACGAGTGAACGGAGACGCCATTGCCCAACATGACAGCGATCGGGAAGCTGTGGAGGAGCCGCTGCCCGGCCTTCGCAGATTCAGCATGCCCCACATCACCCTGGACCCAGACATTCGCAGGCGACTGAGGCGTACCACAACCGAACACCCCATGCGATGCAGCTCCGCGGAGCGCGTTCGGGTAAACAAAGACGACATCGCCCAGCATGAAAGCGGTAAGACTCCGCTTGTTATTGTAACATGTACTACTTGCTACATGTATAGTTTAGCTTCTGCCGTTAGCATAGATGGGTTTACATGCACTAAGTGTATTGAAGTATTAAGATTAACTGAGAAGGTTGCTGAACTAGAATCGCGCATCCGAACACTAGTTGAGGATAGCAAAACCGCTAATGTTACTGTTGTAAATACTGTATAGAGCGAAAAGACTAATGGCTCGGTTCCGACATCAGAGGCTATAATGTAAACATTACAAATACTGTATCGAGCGCGCATAGTGTTCCGACATCAGATGCTAATATAAACATTACAAATACTGTATCGAGCGCGCATAGTGTTTATCATAATACACATGGCTCGGTTCCGACATCAGAGTCAAGTCGGCGGTCTTACTGGGTGACTGTCAGGCGGCATAGTCATATACGGCGTCCATCTAAGACCCATAACGTTACGGTACTTTCTAACAGATTCGATCCCCTAAGGAATACACTAGCTGAAACACCTGTTAAAAGTGCCCTGGTCATTGGAGATTCTATACTCAGGAACACTAACATTGTGGCACCAAACACCATAGTCGACTGTATACCGGGAGCCAGAACGTCTGACATTAGATCCAAACTTAAAGTGCTGGCTAATGCTAAACGGAAGTTTTCTAAGATTGTTATTCACGCCGGAACAAATGACACCAGACTCTGACAGTCAGAAATCACCAAAGATACTATTAAGGAGATGTGTGAACTTGCAAAAACAATGTCAGACAATGTAATATGCTCTGGTCCCCTCCCCGCCTACCAGGGAGATGAAACACATAGTAGATTAGTGTCTCTCAATGGCTGGATGTCAAAGTGGTGCCCTCAGCATAATGTAGGATTTATAGACAATTGGAAGCATTTCTGGGGTAGACCATTCCTCCTAACCCGAGATGGTCTTCATCCGACATCAGAAGGAAGTGCTATACTCACCAGAAATCTGATTAATAGTCTTAATTCTGATATAGTATGACTATCCAGGGCCCAGGTCCAGAAACAGACGGATCAGCTTAACTGTCCGTCTGTTAGCTGGCATGATCTGTCAAGATCACATATATCCCAGCACTTCGAGTCGATCTTACCAGAACATCAACACATTTCAACTGTATCTGTTCCCCGAACAAGCAAATACAGAGCACCACTTGCCACATCACGTACAAATTTGATCAACATAAAATTAGAAAACAATACATTACAAGATGAACCTCGAATGTTAAAATTCGGCCTTCTTAACATTAGATCGCTTACCAATAAAGAACCTATTGTTAATGAAATAATTCATGACCAAAACTTAGATGCACTCTGTTTAACAGAAACCTGGCTTAAAGCAGATGACTACACTAGTTTAAACTAATCCACCCCACAAGACTGTTATTATAAACACGAACCTCGATTAAAGAGGAGAGGGGGTGGTGTAGCTACAATATACAACAACATTTTTAAAGTTAACCAGAAATCTGAACTAAAATTTAACTCATTTGAACTAATGTTATTAAATATGGAAATAACTGATCGTAACAACAAACAGCTTTCTTTTGTCTTAGCTACAATCTATAGACCTCCGGGCCACCATGCAGATTTCCTTAAAGAAATAGCAAATTTCCTGTCTGAGCTTGTAGTCACTGTAGATAAAGCTCTTATCGTTGGTGATTTTAATATTCATGTGGATAACTCAAAAGATGCATTAGGACGTGCATTTATGGATGTTCTAAATTCTCTCGGTATTACACAAAACGTGTCAGGGCCCACGCATACTCGTAAGCACACATTAGACTTAATTCTGTCACTTGGACTCAATATTAATGACATCGAAATATCACCTCAGAGTGATGCAGTTTCTGACCATTACCTTGTGTCATACACTGTACTTCTAGATAGAATCACTCAATCCACAACATGCTACCAACTAGCCAGAACTATAATTTCCACCACTAAAGATAGCTTTATTAGCACTCTTCCAGACCTGTCCCAAATGAAACATGTAGCAAATAACTGTGACGATCTAGATACTGTAATAGAAAACCTGAACAATGTCTGTTCTAACACACTGGATGCCGTTGCTCCCATTCGAAAAAAGAAAATCAAAGAAAAACCGCCAGCTCCATGGTATGATCATCACACCGCAGCTCTTAAAAAGGCAGCTAGAAAAATGGAAAGAAGTTATAGAAGCACAAAGTTAGAGGTATGGCGTGTAGCATGGAAAGAGAGTGTTAAACACTACAGACAGGCTATAAAAACAGCCAGATCTACCTATTTCAGTACGCTTATTAAAGAAAATCATAACAACCCTCGTTTCCTCTTTAGCACAGTTGCAAAACTGACAAGAAACAAAGAACAAACAGAAACCAATAGTAAACTCCAACACAATAGTAACGATTTCATGAACTTCTTTTCTAACTAAATTACGGCTATTAGGGAAAACATCGTAACTACCCAAGCAGCCATCACTCTACCCATTAGTTCACTAAACACTAGATTACCATATGAACATCTTGATTCATTTAAACCTACTACAATAGATGAGCTCTCTAAACTAGTCACATCATCCAAATCATCGTCCTGTATATTAGACCCCGTTCCCACAAAACTTCTTAAAGAGGTATTCCCTGTAGTGTCAAGCCCGGTTCTAAATATCTTTAACTCATCGCTAAAAATAGGATACGTTCCAACAGCTTTCAAGCTAGCAGTTATTAAACCGCTGATTAAAAAACCACAGCTTGATCAGGGAGAGCTTAATAACTTTAGACCAATCTCAAATCTCCCTTTTCTTTCGAAAATATTAGAAAAAGTAGTGGCAAGCCAGTTACGCACATTCTTGACAAATAATAGTACGTATGAAAAGTTCCAATCAGGATTCAGGCCCCACCATAGCACAGAGACAGCGCTGCTTAGAGTTACAAATGACCTCCTGTTAACATCCGATCGTGGTGAAATCTCAATCCTTATATTACTAGACCTTAGCGCAGCCTTTGACACAAAAGACCACACAATCTTACTCAATAGACTAGAAAACTATGTTGGTATCAGTGGTCAGGCGTTAGCCTGGTTTAGGTCGTATCTAACCAATCGCTATCACTTTGTTTATGTAAATTAGGAAGAATCATATCACTCCCTGGTTAAATAGGGTGTACCGCAGGGATCAGTTTTAGGTCCTATCCTGTTCTCATTATATATGTTACCTCTAGGAGACATTATCAGGAAACATAACATAAGTTTTCACTGCTATGCGGATGATACCCAGCTTTACATCTCCTCACATCCCAGCGAAACCCACACGTTTTCTAAGCTAACAGACTGCATTAGCGATGTTAGTGACTGGATGGCACATAACTTTCTTAAGCTCAACTCCAATAAGACAGAGATGCTTATTATTGAACCGAATCGCTACAAACATAATATGTCAGATTACAAGTTGCACATAGATGGCTGCATTGTGGTACCATCTTCCTCGGTTAGGAACTTAGGTGTGATGTTCGACAGCAATTTATCCTTCGATAGTCATATCGGCAACGTCTGCCGCACAGCATTCTTCCATCTTAGAAATATCTCAAAAATACGCCATATACTGTCTACATCTGACGCAGAGAAGCTTATCCATGCTTTTATGACCTCTAGAATAGACTATTGTAACTCGCTACTTGGGGGATGCCATGCAAATCAGATAAACAAGCTGCAGCTAGTTCAAAACGCTTCTGCAAGAGTGCTTACTCGATCTAAGAAGTATGACCACATAAGTCCAATTCTAGCATCTTTACACTGGCTACCAGTTAATTATCGCATACAATTTAAAATATCACTTACCACCTACAAAGCCTTAAATGGCCTAGCACCCTCATATCTTAGAGAATTACTATCAGAATACAATCCATCACGTGCACTGCGTTCGCAAAACTCTGGTCTCTTAGTTATCCCTAAAATATCAAAAGTGTCTAAAGGTGGAAGATCCTTTTCCTACTTAGCCCCTAAGCTCTGGAATGATTTACCAACCATTGTCCGAGAATCAGACACAATAGATACCTTTAAATCTAGACTTAAAACTTTTCTCTTTAACAAGGCATTCACATAATAATGTTTTAGTAATGGTACTCATCTCACAACCTGATAAATAAATAAACTAAATCCTCATTTTCGTCAACATTTCAAAGCATGGTAAATGCTATTAATAAACTTAAGAAAATGTTTAATCTCTCCTTACTTGTTTACATATGTGCAGCAAACCATGAGCCGAGGCATAAACTTTCAAAAACAAATGTCACGTATAAAATAGAAAAGGCTACATATAAGGAAAAGAAACGCTACTTTGTGCACATACAAAGCACAATACAAGGCCAAAACTTCAACACTAGACCAATAAAACCCCGAATCGGGCCATTAATTGCCAAAGCGCAGAGGAGTGATTGAAAATTATGTATGGCATTATGTTATCACTTGCTCGGCCCTCCACCTGAGGTTTCTGAGTCGAGTAGGGGAGTACTGTGAAGCCCAGACAGGCATCAGGGAGATGGCTGGCGCAGTCACGTCCCCGTCTCCCCTTTACTCCCTTGCTCGTCCGGATTTCAATAAATCTCGGTGGGTATAGATTTGTGGTGTTAAGCCCACTAGTCGGGGGCGGGACTTCAGTCCTTAAAAGGGTGTCACTGCATCCATTTCCTAAAACATTCGCCGTCCCGTGCATTTTTCTCGTTCTCCCTAAACCAAACTGTGCAGAGTCTGTCACTGGGATGACGTTGTATCTTCAATACGTATGTGTACATGTGTGTGTATATGTATATATATATATATATATATATATATATATATATATATATATATAATGTATGTATGTTTGTGTATATGTACATGTGTATACATATGAATGGCCCCTACGCTAATTGGGTTTTGTTTTTCTTTCTTCATGTCTCGTCCTTGTCTCCGAGGACACTGAGACAAACAGACCCAGTTCCGGTAAATGTGAAAGTCGGCACACCTCTGACTCACCGGCAGACCGTCAATGTGATGCCCTGCTGATGCATGACCAACGACCACCAGAAGAACCCGCTTTACCTCCGCCTAATCTCCTTAATCGTTTCAATGTATATATAAATATATCTCCCAAGGGTTTTTCCCTCCTAAGACTTTTTTTTTACTTCCCCGGCTGAGCCTAGGGTTTTTTTTCTCCTAGGGGGTTTTTCAACCCGGGGAGGCAGCCCTCTTGGGCTTAACTTAGCACCCTCTTCTTTACGTTACATTAGCAATACGCACGCTTATAATGTTGATTCATAGCCGCAGCAAATTTAGCTGCTTTTGCTATCGTGTATTATGTTGTGCTATCTGTCGTTTTTCTATGCTTTCCACTGCTTCTATTATTGTAAAGCTGCTTTGAAACAATCACAAATTGTGAAAAGCGCTATATAAATAAAAATTGAATTGAATTGAATGGTTCCCCGCTACTTCCCCCTCGTGACTCCCTTTATTTGGTACACTGTTGACCCATACTGTGGCGTGTTGACCGATATGAAATAGAACGGAGGGTTACGCAGGTAACCCAGGTTCTGTGAATGAAGGTCAACACGCCACACTGCGTGGTCACTCGGGGAGTGGCATGATGCTTGATGGCAAAAAGAGAAAGTGCCGGCGTGCGTGCACCTGTATATGTAGACTGAGGCTGATTGCACGCACGTAGCGGGGAGTGGTTAATTTGCTATTCTGTCTCCTAACAGCTCACCCTCTCAAAGAGGATGAACCATAATGTGGCGTGTTGACCTTCATTCACAGAACCTGGGTTACCTGCGTAACCCTCCGTTTTCATAAATATGGGCGTTGTGGTGGATTTTTGCTTGACAATGTAAATGTGATTTTCACTTCACACTCCCAGTGTCACTGTTTGATTGTTAAATCATCTGAACTGAAACAAACCAGTTTCACTTCTCTTAAATGAAGGAATTAGTCAGTTATGAAGTTATTTGCATACCATTTTTGAATTCTCATAAACATTGAATAGTTTCCTAATGGATTGTGCTAGACAATTCATAAAGTATGAAGTTTTGTTCTCTTCATTGGTATGAACACTGAACTCATTGAAGAAATGTTGTCATTGCAAACATCACCTGTTGGGTCATAATTATTCAAAGATCAGCAGATCTGCTGTCGTACTGCTTTCTACTGAATTACAAGAACAAAAGAAAAATAATTTGCTCTCTTATATTCTCATTTGATGTCAAGCAGTCTGTGTATGTTGTGCTCTTAAAGGCGGAGTCCATGATGTTTGAAAGCCAATGTTGATATTTGAAATCACCTAAACAAACACGCCCCTACCCCAATAGAATCTGGACCTTCTGTTGATAGACCAGCCCCACACATACGCAACCCGGCATTTGATTTGATTTGATTGGCTATAAGTGTGTTTTGGTAGTCGGCCCGTCTCCTTTCCAAACCGTTTTTCAAACATCGTGGACTCCGCCTTTAACAGCTTCATTATTTAATGGGGGATTTAAAGCAAATAAAGAATAAATGACTTTGATATTAAACCTAAAATCTGATCATATGGTAAAATAATTTTAAGCTCCTGCACTCCGTCATCAATATGCATAAGCAGTTTGGATGAATGGTTGTTAAAAAAATTGTATTTATCTGATGAACTTTGTGTGTTTCCTCTGATCAGTGTTGTGTGTTATTGTGTTGTATGATCATCTGAAGCTGTCTTTGATCAGTGAGCACAGGAATGCAGATGGTACAAGACGGGGTTGTGACCGAGTAATAATTCCTACATTTTTAACCTTACACATGAAGTATAATCACAATATTTTCAAAATCCCATTATAATCACATTATGAGGGTTCAAGCAAATGTGGTCAATGATACTGACTGATGTGAGTGATTATCAACAGTTAAAATTAAACTGTAGTACAATAATAATAAAATTCATCCATGTTGAAGCTGCTTTAACACAGCAGAAATTAATAGATAAATTAATGA
Organism: Misgurnus anguillicaudatus; assembly: GCF_027580225.2. Lineage (NCBI taxonomy): Eukaryota > Metazoa > Chordata > Actinopteri > Cypriniformes > Cobitidae > Misgurnus > Misgurnus anguillicaudatus. The sequence goes on along the minus strand of NC_073342.2, from coordinate 7,623,786 downwards.
TACAATTTATAACTATAAAAAATATACATATTAAATGTATAATTATCTGTAATGTTGTTATTTAAACATACTATAATACAAATCAGCTGTAAGTTAAATAAATTATGACCATCATCATCTGCAGTATCTGTCAGGTGTATGAGTGCAGTCACTGTGAGTCTGACTGAAAGAGGTTTTTGTATCACTCTTTATCACTGTGTCAACACATAGCTACTGCCGGTATAGTGTTCACTCTGACAGTAATAATCTCCTGAATCTTCAGTCTGAACTCCACTGATGGTCAAAGTGAAATCTGTGTTTGATCCGCTGCCACTGAATCTTGATGGAGTTCCTGACTGAAGTCTTGTTGCTCTATATATGAGGAGTTTAGGAGCTTCTCCAGGTTTCTGTAAGTACCAGGCTAAGTAATCACCATTAGCCACTGCACTGCTGACTTTACAGTTTATTTGAACTTGTTGTCCTGGTTGAACTGTTATTGATGGACTCTGAGTAACAGTGTACTGTCCTCTACACACTGAAAGAAACAACAAGAATGAAATATAAGACAACACTGAAACAAATCAATATTTTACTCTTCAATGAATTAATGATGATGATGAAAATGTTACAACACAAACCTTGAGTAAAGACTGTGAGTGTCCAGATGAAGATGATGATGAAAGTCATTGTTGTTCTTTTGGTTTGTGTGATGATGAAGATTCTGTTCTGTTCTGATCTCAGTCATGAAGTGTTAAACTCACAGCACTATAAACACTCACACATCACTGAAGCATGACAACACAATGCAAAGAAGACGACAGGAAACTTCTGCTCGTACAGACTACTACACTATCATTATTCAATGTATACTTGTGTAGTGGGTTGAAAAAAATGAATGTGTTTTAAAATAAAATGCATGTGTATATGTGTAGAGAGGAAGGAAAAAAAACACCCCCCCTTTAAAATTTAAATGTCATGTGGCATTTATGTGTTAAAAGCATTTTCATTATATTCTTCAGTTCATTTTATTGATATAAATTGATGTAAATTCATCATTTTCATTCATCTTTTCATTGAGTAGAAAAAATAATGCTTTGTTGCTGTTTATAATTGCTGCCTGTAGAGGGCGCTGAGCGCTATTGCTTCTAGGTGATGAACCGGGCGAGTCAGAGTCAATTAAACATTGTCCATGACTGCAGCCAGTACTCCGGTTTCACAGTGTCTCTTGTTATTACCTTACAGGTGAGCAAAACTGTTTCAAAAACTGGTTTACACTAATGTAAAACACTGTGCTTCAAAGACGTATGTGTTTATTTCTGTTAGATGACTGAGAAATACTGTTATTAAGACACATTGAGCATTACTGGGTTATGTTTTAGACATAAGATGTATGAATAGGTGAATGTAAAGTGAAATATGATAAAATATACATGTGAAAAGTGTTCATGGATGTTTTAAAAGAGTTTATAATGTTGATTGTTATCGGATGATAAAGTTTGAGTGAGTTTAAAAGGCGTTTGCAACTGAAAGTATCTCGAGCCAAAATGGCTGCGTAAGCATGAGTGAGTCAGAGCCAAAATGGCGACGTACATGTAAAACACGAGGATAATGTGAAACAAAATGCAACTTCATTTGTGACAGTTTAGAAAATGAAAACATAGTCTTGTGAATGTTGTTATGATGTGAACAATATGATATTTGGTTAAAAACTCAGATTAAAATGATTATGATTAAAATGTAACTACTCTCATTGAAATATGTTAATGTTGTTAATGCATTGAAATGATGATGATTTAAATGTTGGTTTTGTAACAAAGTTTTTCACATTTTGATATACATTTTGAATGATCTGCAAATGTTCACAGTTAACATTTTGGAGTATGTTGAACACATTTATTAAGACATTTGCACTTGTGATTTATGTCACTGTTTAAATGCACATGTTTTGTAAAGTGTTTTATATTTGACTTTAATGAACACTATTTCTATGAGAGTCAATTAAACATTGTCCATGACTGCAGCCAGTACTCCGGTTTCACAGTGTCTCTTGTTATTACCTTACAGTGCTGGCCAGTGTGGTACATTCAACTTACTCCCTCAGGCTTACCAGACTTGAGGAGGGTAACAATTTGGGGGCTCGTCCGGGATCAGCGCCACCTGGTGGATGGGTGCTGATCAGTAAAGAACCACAGTGGTTAAACGTCATACATCCCAGACCAGTGAGTTGAACGGCAGACACCAGCAGTCTAGCCATGGCTACTCTTCGGGAACTACGGTGGGAGATCGAGAAGCAGCTCCACCTGCTGGTCAGCTCTTCGAACTGCAAAGCCCTCTACAAGGTAGCCCTGTGTTGCGCAGAGGAGAAAGGAGTGGGGGTCCCAGACGGGGAGGCAACGGAAGTGGAACTCTACGACTTTATTGTTGATTTCATGCGAGGAGAACAACTGCAGAGTCTGGAGGACCAAGGAATGGCCCGCTTGCTGACCCTTCATGACCTCGTTCGTGAGTTGACCGCTACGGAACAAGATTCTGCCTCAGATATCACCGAAAACGAAGAGACTTTGGGACTGGTATCGCATTCTGCATCGACATCAGCGGCTGCAAAGGTGCAGGTAGCACAAACGGCAGGTCTGATATCACATTCACGAGCTGAACAAACTGTTCCACTGCCGAGAGTGTCTGAACAAATGACTGGTCTGATTAAATTTTCTGATGTTGCATCATATTTGCCACGTAGAGAATTCAAAATTTATGGTGGTCAAATCTCTGATTCCAATTCAGACTTGAGTTTCAACAGCATTTGTAAGCAAATTGATGAAGGTATAGCAGAAAATTTCTCTGAGTCAGAAGTTATTCGAACAGTGTTAAAAGTTATCAAACCTGGTACTTTCAAAGAGATGCTTATTACAAAAGACAGCCTTACCGTAGCTGAGTTGAAACGGTTCCTTAGAGCTCACCTTAGGGACAAAAGTAGTACTGAATTATTTCAGGAACTAAGCAATGCAAAACAACAGGACAAAGAATCCCCACAACAGTTTATGTATAGGTTAATGGGGCTTAAGCAGAGGGTAGTGTTTGCTTCAGAACAGACAGAATCTGAGTTTCAGTATGATCGTAAACTGGTCCAAGGTGTTTTTCTACATTCACTATATCAGGGTCTAAATGAACAATACATGTTTGTCCGGAGGGACATCAAAACAGCAATAGTGACACAGGAAACTTCAGATGATCAGATCCTAGAACTGATTACACAGTCTGTTAGTGAGGAAACGGAAAGACAAAAACGAATAGGTCACACATATAAATCTAAGGTCACAATTGCGAGTGTGACACAGCAGGATGATGTGAATATGCAATGTTCTCCCCTGACTCACGCAGAAGTTAAAGCCAATCGTGATGCCATTCATGAACTATCTGCGTTGACAAAGAATCTAGAGAAAGTAGTCATGTCAATGGGCCCTGGTGTCCAACAGCAAACCCAAACAGTCGCGGCAAGTGCACAACAACCATTAAAATCAGAGACAAAGGGCAGATGCAAACAGTGTATATCCCAAAATGTTGAAATGTGTACTCACTGTTTCTTGTGCGGTCAAGCAGGGCACCGAGCTGTGGGTTGTCTCATGAAAAGTCGGGCTTTAAAAGAGAAGAGGTCACTGGGGAGGGACCACCAGTGACCGAAGAAGATCTTGTGTCCCAACCTCCTTCCCGTGCATCCAAAGGTGAGCAACCTGTAACACAGAACACATCCAATAGAGCAAAAGAGATTGGAGAGAGACGTGTTGCACAGCTGATTGGCAGCCGTTGCATGATAACTTGCCATTTAAATGGTGTCCAGACTCAAATGCTTTTGGACAGTGGAGCCCAGGTCAGCATGGCTGGACGGGTGTGGCTAAAAAAACACTTACCAAACATCGAAATCCAACCACTAGAATCTCTACTAGCAGATAACCAACTTCACGTCACTGCAGTAAATGGGACAGCTGTACCCTTTGATGGATGGGTTGAGGTTTCATTACAGATATCAAGTGGCAACCAAAACAAAATCGCCATCCAAGTGCCCCTGTTGGTGAGTCAAAGGAGCATGGACTGTCCACTGCTTGGATTCAATGTAATTGAGGAGATCATAAGGGAGAATAATGATTGTGCAAATAACATCAGTCTAATTGATCTTCTCTCTGAGGCCTTGCAGATGCAAAAAGGTGTAACTGAAACCTTGGTGTCTACAGTGAACTCTAACTTCTCACAAGAATGCACTGCCAGCTGTACAGTAAAGACTGGGAAGTTGGGGGTCACCATCGCCTGTGGTCAAGTCTTAGAGGTGAAATGCAGAGTAAAAGCATGGCACAAAGGTGGGACCATGATGTTTGAACCAGCGTCAGAACGTTTCATCCCAGAAGGGTTGGAGTTATTTCCTGCTGTTATAAATGTGCCTCCTGGTGCCTCAAAGACAGTGAAAATTCCAGTTCAAAATTCCACAAACCATAACATTTACCTACCTCAGAGACTTGTGTTAGGTAATATCGAACCCATCAATGAAATCAGACCAGTTTGCCTGTCCTCCAACATTCAACAGACGGATAAACAGATCAGTCGTGCACTTTTGTGTTCATCTCAGCTCACGTCAGCGGACGATGTCTGTAAAAGAAAAGAACATCATGAGAAAGGGGTAGGAGAAAAATGGCACCCACCTGTTGCTCTTGAACACCTCAATAAACAGGAACAAGATATTGTGAGGGAAATGTTGTTTGAGGAGTCAGATGTGTTTGCTCAGGATGAGGGAGACATCGGGTGTATTCCTGATCTGCAGCTGAAAATCCGTCTATCAGATAACACACCAGTTCAGAGGTGTTATAATGCCATCCCAAAACCCCTTTATAAGGAGGTCAAAGACTATGTGCAAAATCTGTTGAACAGAGGTTGGATCAAAAAGTCGTCCTCATCGTATTCGTCACCAGTGGTATGCGTTAGAAAGAAAGACAGTAGCTTACGCTTGTGTGTCGATTTTCGAGCTCTTAACCACAAGACCATCCCTGATCGACACCCTCTCCCGAGGATTCAAGATCTGTTAGACAGCCTTGGGGGAAATTCATGGTTTTCTATTCTGGATCAGGGAAGCGCATACCATCAGGGATTTGTGAGTGAGGACTCAAGACATGTCACCGCCTTTAACACTCCATGGGGATTATATGAGTGGGTGCGTATCCCCTTTGGCCTAACAAATGCCCCAGCTGCTTTCCAGCGATGCATGGAAGGGGTATTAGAGGGTCTTAGAGATGAGTGCTGCGCCCCCTATTTAGATGATGTGCTGTGCTACTCAAAATCCTTTAGCGATCATGTTGACCACCTCCGAAATGTGTTTTGTAAAATGAGGGCTCATGGAATTAAACTCCGACCAAAAAAATGTGAGCTCTTTAAAAGTCAAGTGCGATACATTGGTCGCTTGGTGTCGGGAGATGGAATCCAGATAGATCCAGCAGACTTGGAGGCTGTCCGTGCCCTGAAGAATAAAGAACCCCGCACAGTGGGAGAAGTGCGGACGCTGCTAGGATTCCTGAGCTATTACAGGTCATACATCCAAGACTTCTCAAGACTGGCCAAGCCACTTTTTGAGCTTCTCCAAACACCACCTGGAACAAGTGAGAATACACAAAACCCCCAGACTCCCAGTCATCGAGGTGCACTAAGGAAGAGTGAAAAAGGGCAGCTTAACTCCAGAACCCCAATCGTTTGGACTGCAGAACATCAAAGTGTTGTTTCCAAATTTGTGGACATGTTGACAAACCCACCAGTGTTAGCTTACCCAAATTTTGAACTGCCCTTTGTATTACACACGGATGCTTCAAACGAAGGGTTAGGGGCTGTACTTTATCAGCAACAGAACAACAAACTCCGTGTCATTGGGTATGGGTCCCGCACACTTACTCCGGCAGAAAAGAACTACCACCTGCACTCGGGTAAACTGGAATTTTTGGCACTCAAATGGGCCATCTGTGACAAGTTTAGAGACTCTCTCTACTCTGCTCCAACATTCACAGGTTACACCGATAACAACCCACTGACATATGTTCTCAGCACAGCAAGGTTGAATGCAGTAGGGCAGCGCTGGGTGGGTGAGTTATCATACTTTCACTTTGACATTAGATACAGGCCGGGTAAATAAAATGTTGAAGCCGATACACTGTCAAGACATCCTCTTAAACTGAATGAAGTCATGGGTGAAGACACACAAACATTATCACCTGAAACTGTGTCTGCTGTTTGGCAGGGTAGTAAAGCTGTGGCTGACAGTGATGTTCCATGGGTTGCCGCCTTAGAGCTAAACAGTCCAAGGGAAGAGGTAATGTGCACTGAGGGCAGCATCTCCACAGTGACCCCTGAAGATATCAAATCTGCACAACGAGATGATCCAACGATAGGTGAGATAATCAAGTTGAAAGAACAGGGCTGGACACCAAACGAAAAAGACAAGAAAAACATGAACCAAGGAACAAGGCGGCTTCTCTTTGAATGGACCAAATTGGAGCTAGAGGATGGGATTTTGTACCGTAAAATAGGACAGACCAGACAACTAGTTCTCCCTCCGCAGTTCAAAACAACAGTACTTAAAAACTTGCACAATGAAATGGGACATGTAGGAGTGGAGAAAGTGCTCCATCTTGCTCGTGAACGCTTCTATTGGCCCTCAATGAGGAAGGAGATCGAGGAGTATGTAACAACCAAGTGTGCCTGCATAAAACAAAAGCACCCACATGTCCACCAACGAGCACCCATGGGATCCATTACAACTAGTTCCCCGTTTGAGCTTGTGAGCGTGGACTGCTTACATCTTGAGCCAAGCAAGGGTGGTTGTGAGTATATTCTTCTGCTGGTAGATCACTTCACCCGCTTTGCACAGGCGTATCCAACGAGAAACAAGTCCGGTAAGACCGCCGCGGAAAAGATTTTCCAGGACTTCATTCCTCGGTTTGGGTATCCTGAAAAACTCCACCACGACCAAGGCAAAGAGTTTGAGAACCACCTGTTTCAGCGGTTACAACAGCTGTCAGGAATAGCTCACTCGAGAACCACACCATATCATCCTCAGTGTAATCCTGTGGAGAGGCTAAATCGGACAATTCTGCAAATGCTTAGGACTCTGGAGGAGGAAAAAAAAAGAGAATGGAAGGACTACCTGCCTCACATTGTGCATGCTTATAATTGTACCAGGCATGAAGCGACCGGCTATTCTCCATTCTTCCTTTTGTATGGCAGATCACCCCGATTGCCTGTCGACTTGCTGTTTAACCTGGAACGCAAGACAGAGAGTTCAAATCAACAAGCTTTTGCAAAGAAATGGGAAGACAGAATGAGGCAAGCATATCAAATCGCAAAAGAGAACAGTCAAAAATCTTCAGCAAAGGGCAAGAAATACTATGACCGAGCAGTAAGAGGTGCCATTCTTCAACCAGGAGACCGGGTGTTGGTCAGAAACCTTTCGGAAAGAGGTGGCCCGGGAAAGTTACGTGCATACTGGGAAAAGGAGGTGCATCGGGTCGTAGAGCGCATCGGTGATGGCCCAGTGTACAAGATACAATCTGAGACTGGTTCCAAGACCCTTCGTGTGCTTCATCGCAACCTCTTGCTCGCAGTCAATGATTTACCTTTGGAAGATCCTGTTGCTGAAACAAAGGAAACAAGGAAAGGAAAACACAGAAAACAAGTGAGAAATCAGCTGGAGAATGAGTCAGACTCTGATGCTTCAGAGGAGGATGAACATACTTACCAGTATAACCTTCGTACAAACATACCTTGCTACAGATTTGTGACAGTTCCAACAACAGAAGGTGAACCTGAGACTCAGACAACCCTAAACCGTTCTTACCTCCGTTCAACTGCAACAGAATTCTATCCTGACGAAAGAAATCAAGTTGAGGAGTTGGAACAAATCTTTGAGACTCCATGTGTCCCTGGCCCAAATCATAGGTCTGTGACACCAGATAAAGATGAGGAAAGACAAAGGAGTGAAGGAGAAATAGACAGAGTTGCAGAAAATGAACTAGAAAGAGAAGCGATGGAAGAAGGAAATGGGAGAAGGACACAAAGAGTGGGAAAACCAAGAGAAATGTTTACCTATGACACACTGGGCAAACCATCATATCGACCTTGGAGAGCAGAAGCAAATGCACTTTGGTACTTACCGCAATACATCCCACATGAAAATGCTCCTTACCACCAGTATATGCCCCCTCATCCCTGCTGCCAGTGGTATCCTACTAGTTACTGAGGTAGTGTCTGAAAAAAGAGATCAAAGAAAGAAATTATAATAATAAAGAGTAGCAGAAGTAATTCAGATGTCAGGAGCCATCTAAGAAAGTAGGGGAGAGTGTAGTGGGTTGAAAAAAATGAATGTGTTTTAAAATAAAATGCATGTGTATATGTGTAGAGAGGAAGGGAAAAAAAGACACCCCCCCTTTAAAATTTAAATGTCATGTGGCATTTATGTGTTAAAAGCATTTTCATTATATTCTTCAGTTCATTTTATTGATATAAATTGATGTAAATTCATCATTTTCATTCATCTTTTCATTGAGTAGAAAAAATAATGCTTTGTTGCTGTTTATAATTGCTGCCTGTAGAGGGCGCTGAGCGCTATTGCTTCTAGGTGATGAACCGGGCGAGTCAGAGTCAATTAAACATTGTCCATGACTGCAGCCAGTACTCCGGTTTCACAGTGTCTCTTGTTATTACCTTACAGGTGAGCAAAACTGTTTCAAAAACTGGTTTACACTAATGTAAAACAATGTGCTTCAAAGACGTATGTGTTTATTTCTGTTAGATGACTGAGAAATACTGTTATTAAGACACATTGAGCATTACTGGGTTATGTATTAGACATAAGATGTATGAATAGGTGAATGTAAAGTGAAATATGATAAAATATACATGTGAAAAGTGTTCATGGACGTTTTAAAAGAGTTTATAATGTTGATTGTTATCGGATGATAAAGTTTGAGTGAGTTTAAAAGGCGTTTGCAACTGAAAGTATCTCGAGCCAAAATGGCTGCGTAAGCATGAGTGAGTCAGAGCCAAAATGGCGACGTACATGTAAAACACGAGGATAATGTGAAACAAAATGCAACTTCATTTGTGACAGTTTAGAAAATGAAAACATAGTCTTGTGAATGTTGTTATGATGTGAACAATATGATATTTGGTTAAAAACTCAGATTAAAATGATTATGATTAAAATGTAACTACTCTCATTGAAATATGTTAATGTTGTTAATGCATTGAAATGATGATGATTTAAATGTTGGTTTTGTAACAAAGTTTTTCTTATTTTGATATACATTTTGAATGATCTGCAAATGTTCACAGTTAACATTTTGGAGTATGTTGAACACATTTATTAAGACATTTGCACTTGTGATTTATGTCACTGTTTAAATGCACATGTTTTGTAAAGTGTTTTATATTTGACTTTAATGAACACTATTTCTATGAGAGTCAATTAAACATTGTCCATGACTGCAGCCAGTACTCCGGTTTCACAGTGTCTCTTGTTATTACCTTACAGTGCTGGCCAGTGTGGTACATTCAACTTACTCCCTCAGGCTTACCAGACTTGAGGAGGGTAACACTTGCACAAAATAAATATTCTGAATAAAAACTAAAATGTTAAGCAATAAAGAAATTATAAAGTTTTGAATAAAAGTAAAACATTAATGTGCAAAATTAATTTGTGTAAAGTGCATGTGTATGCATGTTTAAGAGTTACAAAGTGTCCACAAAAACTGGAGAAAATACAATGATCAAGCAACAAACATGAAAAGATTTTGAAATAGTTTTTTGTTTATTATTTAAATAAAAATCATTCAGAGATATTCACAATATTTGTTTGTGTTGTGTGATGTTAGTGTTGTATATTCTGCTGTAGTTTGTGTTCAGTCAAGTGTGTAGAGGTTTTTGTACAGTCGCTCTATTAGTTTGTATCACTGTGGTACACATTCGGCAGCGGCACCAGACTGGATGTTGGCAGTAAGTAAATAATACAATAATAATTTTAATACAGTAAATAACTGTTTCTAAATATATACATCAAGTATGAAACAATGAATGTAATTCACTTTATTTAAGTTTATTCCATGATCTGTGGGATTCTGATTGGCTGGAAATTATAAAATAAAATCGTTTAGTAACTGAAAATATTTTTAGCCATTCGGTCAAATACTGCACTGTAAAGAGAAATAATAGTTTTAACTTACCTTTAACTTGACAAATGACCCTGGAAGAAGCGGGATAATCAATGACCTGCTATGTATTAAAGGATTTATTGCACTCCTCTTCACGTCGGGCGGTTGTGTAGTTAAAATCCTTTAATGCACAACAGGCCGTTGATTATCCCTTACGTATTAATAATATATTGTGATCACCTTATAATTTTGACTGTAGTGTTTTGGTATAATGCAATGTGTGACTAATATTCATTTGTTCATAAAGTTTCCAAAACTTTTCCAAACTGTTTCAAAAAATTGTTGCAAAATTTGGTAATATTTATATGGACCCCGACACCTAATCTTATTCTGTTTAGACTCAATATTTTGTTAATAAAGTACAGCTTCAATTTTTTATGAGATTTTAACTAAAGGAAACAACAAATGGAAAAATTGAGATACAAAAACATTATTATTTATTAATAGTTTATGGTGAACTGTAAGGTAAACTTTTTAAACTGCACTCGTTTATAAATGTGTTCATGTGTATTTAATCAAATAAAAAAAAAATGTTGGTTGTTTTATCTGTATATGAATGAAGTTAAAAAGTGTTTACAGAAGCACATGTCAAACGTATATTCTGTACAACATGTTTACATTATTTAGATTTTATATATTTATATTATTTACATATTACATATTATAATTAAACTGTAAATATGTTATAACTGCAGTTATTTGTACAATTTTACTTTATTTTACTGTGTCACTGTTACAGTGTAATTATACATTTAAGTACTGAGTAATAATGATTAACAACATTTACTTAGTACAGGATTGGGGTTTGGTTTAGGGTTAGTTGAATGTAATCATGCATAATTTACTGTAAGAATTACATGTGTAAGGCACTGTAAAATAAAGTGTTATCATTATTGTTTAATAATTTCAACCTGACAAACAGTATTTCAATGACATAAAATACTTAACACCATAATGTGAATATGAACTTTCATCTTAAAAGATAAAAATGATATTAGCCGTATAATTCAGCCATATGATCAAATAACCTTATTCAGGAGAACCAAATAGTTATTATTTATTATCAAGATATTTTATGTTTAACACAGATTTTTGTGTGAGTTATTGATTATTGATGTGATTGTCAGGTATCAGTCCCCCTAAAGTGATCGTCCTGCCGCCGTCCAGTGAAGAGATTTCCACAAAGCAAGCAGCAACACTGATGTGTGTGGCCAACAAGGGCTTCCCCTCAGACTGGAGTCTGAACTGGAAGGTGGACGGGATCAGCAGCAGGTCTCAGTACAGCAGTGTTGCTCTCCTGGAGAAGGACGGTCTGTACAGCTGGAGCAGCAGTCTGACTCTCTCTGAGCAGGAGTGGAGCTCAGTGATCTCAGTCAGCTGTGAGCTCACACAGAAAGACCAGCGTGATAAAGTCACTGGAGAATTGAGGAGAGATCAGTGTTCACAGTAGATCCACTCACTCTCTCCTCTGTCTCACATCAAGACTAACAGACTAACTGTGTTTCTCTCTCTCATCTCACATCTCTTTTCACAAACAACACAAGTCTATGTCTGCTTTATTCATTCACTCATGATTGTGTGACAATTCATCAAATAAAATCAGATTCTATCTTTATGTCTTTGACTCATTTTGTCTGTTTTGAATATGAAAGCTCATATTTTATAAATAAACCTGACTCAATGAAGCATGAAAACACCTGCAGATGAAGTACATTAACATAACTGTCAGTCAAATGAAATGAAGAACCTTGAACATGAAGTGAAGGAAACATTTTAAAGAAATATTTAAGATGCAATTAAAAGTTTTTGGCACCAAAACTGGATTCAAATTATTCAAATTAATATGGTTACACTATAAATGCATGAAATAGCAAATAATACATCTACAACTAACTGTTTCTAATGTGTCTGAAATATTACCTGATAGGATAGAGAACAGAGAAAGTTTAGAAGAAAGAGAGTCACCAATTGAGAACTGAAATCTTGTCCAAATGGCCTGAACACCAGAGCTCATAATGAAGAAGAGCAAAGAGAATGAGCCGAGTCCAAGAGCAGAGATCAAGGAGACAAACCAAAGAAGGATGAGGGAAAGAAGAAGAAACCAAACATGATAGCTTCAAACTGAACAATCAGAAGACCACATTTAACCCCTACTGTACTGGATAAACAACTCTGCCAATAGTCTTTGATCACTATTAGTGAGCACAGGAATGCAAATGGTACAGGACAGAAATGAAGGTTGTGACAGAATAATAAATTACTAAATTTTTAATCTTAAACATGAGGTAAACTATAATCACAACATTGCCAAAATCCCATTATAATCACATCATAAGGATGCATGTAAATGTGGTCAATGACACTGATTTCCTACATTAAAAGTTTTAAAAATATTATGAATTATACAATAAAATAAATTAAGTAATTAAACAGTAAAATAATGGGACCTATTTTAACAATCTAAGCGCATGGTCTAAAGCGCACAGCGCATTGTCTAAATGGGTTGTTCCTATTCTTTTATGAGTAAAAGGGTGTGTTTTGGGCGTAACGTGCAATAAACCAATGAGAGTTTCAGCTCTCATCCCCTTTAAAAGCCAGTTGCGCTGGTGTTATGTCTAATCCTTATTTAGATGACGGACTTTGTAAACTGAAAAACTAAGCGGAGGAAGAGGACGCCCAGTTTAAGGTTAATGCTAAACAATTGTATTGTTTTTCACTTGTATTGAAATTGTTATTTTTTATTAAAACCTTTAAAACCCGTTTTCTTTTAGTCATGGAAGTAAAAAAAGCAGGCTTTTAATTGCTGTAAATGTATGGCTCTCCAATATCATCAAAAAATAATTTACCATAATCCCTGAGTACTGGGAACAAATCTGTAGGAACACATTTTTCATGACCGATAACACAAACCTGCAGCTTATACAATATAAAGTCATTCACAGAACTCACATCACCCAAAGTAAAATGTTCAAAATGGGCCTACACAACACCAACATTTGTTCACAATGCACTTCAGGCAGCATAGATGACTATTTGCACGCCATATGGCAATGCCAACCAGTTCATTCATTTTGGGTTACAGTCACTGAGACACTATCCACTGTCCTGAGTCACAGAATCCCACTATCTCCAAAACTCTGTCTCATAGGCGACCTCTCTGAAATCAAAATCTCACAAAAATACAGGAATCCATTGCTCATCTCTCTAGCTGTCGCTAAGAAAGTAGTTCTTCAAAACTGGAAATCCAAGAAATCTTGCAACATCAATCATTGGATAAATTTAATTTCAGAACACATTTCAATCGAAAAACATAATGCATACAGAAGGAAGCAGATATCTGCTTTTGAAGACATCTGGTCCCCATTATTAACATTTCTTAACACAAAAACATAACTACAAGCCGCGTACATTACCATTTACATTACCATTCACATATCTCCATTTTCCATCTTCTGTTATGTAAGTTTATTTATTGTCTTTCATAGGAACACACTATTCATGCTCATGCATAACATTTTTTTTTTCCCCCAACCCTTTTCAAAGTAACGAATGTGAACCTCAGATTAATGTATAGAGCTTACTCAAGATCATTATACTCAACCAACCATCAATAACATGTTCTTGTAGCAACTGTCAATTGTCTTGTCTCTGTTATCTGTTTGTCGTATATGTTACATGTTACACTAGGTATGTGGTGCTACAATCCCCCCCCCCCCCCCATGTACCCAGGGTTTCACTAAACTGCTTGAATGGTTATGGTAGGACGAATAATGCACTGTATAAAAATCTATTGTCTATATTATAATGTATTGTGTAAATAATTTGCTTTATTAAAAAATAAAGTTGTCCTCCGAAGAGGGGGGGTGGTGGCGGGCCAAGAAAAAAAAAATATATAATTTACCAGTATGTAAGAAAAGGTTTTTGCTCTAAAAATACTTTATTTGTAACAAACAGGAGATAAAGAATTTACAAATGTGCGGAGAGCCGTTTCAGCACTCGGACAGCACCATGAATTTTTTTAAAGCATTACTTAAAAATGTTTCTCATCTCATCATATCCGCAGGTAAAAAGTCATCATATACAATAAATCTGTGGGGTAGCATTTAAAAAAACATTTAAAAATACATGCATTATTTGCAGTTGTTTAAAGAAAAAAAATGTATTACTTACCGGGCTGCAGGTGAAGCAGCTCTTTACGCCTTCTAATGTCTCATAATTGGTGCTCATTTATGTCCAAGAGACTCAATAATACTCATTTACATTTTATTCCTTTAATTTTTCATGTTATAAAATTAATTGTGTTCGGCTACGCATCCATGTGTGTAATAAGCAAGCACGCATTGTCGTCCCGTATTACGAACGCGCTCTTTAAATAACAAAAATTAAAATTGCACCATTGACTTAAGACTTTAGACCAGGTTTTTGTTGCTCAATATAGTCTATTTTAGTTGCCTCAAAATAGTAATGCGTCAACAATGCGCTTGAACACACCTCGTTTTAAGACCAGAACACCCATGGGCACACAACTGGGTGCAAATGCATATGCTATTTAAATAATGTGGCGCTAAACGTGAAAATAATCACTGCGCCGGGTTAAAACTAGCAAAAGACAGTTGCGTTGTGCATTGCGCCAGGTGTATGATAGGGCCCATCGACTTTTTTGAATAAAGCATTACAAAAATAAAAAGTACATAAGTAATTAATCACATTACATAAAGTTTTGACTTTGCATCTACTGTCAGGTGTATGAGTGCAGTCACTGTGAGTCTGACTGACAGAGGTTTTTGTATCACTCTATATCACTGTGTCAACACATAGCCACTAGCACAGTGAGCACTCTGACAGTAATAATCTCCTGAATCTTCAGTCTGAACTCCACTGATGGTCAAAGTGAAATCTGTGTTTGATCCGCTGCCACTGAATCTTGATGGAGTTCCTGACTGACGGCTTGAGGCCCAATATATGAGGAGTTTAGGAGCTTCTCCAGGTTTCTGTAAGTACCAGTGTAACTCATTACCATTATACACTCTACTGCTGACTTTACAGTTTATTTGAACTTGTTGTCCTGGTTGAACTGTTATTGATGGACTCTGAGTAAGAGTGTACTGTCCTCTACACACTGAAAGATACAACAAGAATGAAATATAAGACAACACTGAAACAAATCAATATTTCACTCTTCAATGAATTAATGATGATGATAAAAATGTTACAACACAAACCTTGAGTAAAGACTGTGAGTGTCCAGATGAAGATGATGATGATGAAAGTCATTGTTGTTCTTTTGGTTTGTGTGATGATGAAGATTCTGTTCTGTTCTGATCTCAGTCATGAAGTGTTAAACTCACAGCACTATAAACACTCACACATCACTGAAGCATGACAACACAATGCAAAGAAGACGACAGGAAACTTCTGCTCGTACAGACTAATACACTATCATTATTCAATGTGGACTTGCATGCAAGAAATATTCTGAATAAGGCAATTGTATATAAATATGTTTTGAATAAAAGTAAAAACAAATGTCCAAAATGTTCAGAATTAATTTGTCTAAAGCTTCAGGTTTGTGTGTATGCCAGTTGAAGAGTTATAAAGTGTTCACACAACACAAAATGAAAACTAAAAGAAATTGAGTGAAAACTGCAGAAAATACATTGATAACAAACATGAAAAGATTTTATAGTTTTGTGCTTAGCATTTGTGACAATAGTTGTTTGTGTTGTGTGATGTCTTGTATATTCTGCTGTAGTTTGTGTTCAGTCAAGTGTGTAGAGGTTTTTGTACAGTCGCTCTATTAGTTTGTATCACTGTGGTACACATTCGGCAGCGGCACCAGACTGGATGTTGGCAGTAAGTAAATAATACAATAATAATTTTAATACAATAAATAACTGTTTCTAAATATAAACATCAGATATTACAGAATATATGTAATTCACTTTATTTAAGTTTATTCCATGGTCTGTGGGAATTGTTGATTCTGATTGGCTGGAAAGTATAAAATAAAATTGTTTAGTGCACAGTAACTGAAAATATTTGTAGCCATTCAGTCAAATACTGCACTGTAAAGAGAAATACTAGTTTTAACTTAAAATCAATGGCCTGCTATGTATTAAAGGATTTAATGCACTCCTCATCACGTTGGGCGGTTGTGCAGTTAAAATCCTTTAATGCACGAAAGGCTGTTGATTATAATTTACGTATTAATAATATATTGTGATTACCTTAAAATTTTGACTGTAGTGTTTTGGTATAATGTAATGTGTGACTAATATTCATTTGTTCATAAAGTTTGTCAAATTTTTCAATCTGTTTCCAAAATTTGTTGCAAATTTTATAACATTCATTTGGACCCTAATCTTATCCTGTTTAGACTCAACATTCTGTTAACAAAGTGCAGCTTCAATTTATTATTGAGTTTATTATGAGATTTTAACTATATGGAGCAACAAATGTAAATTGAGTTACAAAAACATTAATATTTATGAATAGTTTATTGTGAACTGTAAGGTAAATTCTTTAAACTGCACTCGTTTATAAATGTGTTCATGTGTATTTAGGCAAATTAAAATATTTTGTTTTTTATCTGTAATATGAATGCGTTTATATTCACCTAAAACTAAAATTTAAGTTAAAAGTGTTAACAGAAGCACATGTCAAACTTGTATTCTGTACAACATGTTTACATTATTTAGATTTAATATATTTATATTATTTACATATTACATATTATAATTAAACTGTAAATATGTTATAACTGCAGTTATTTGTACTATTTTACAAAGTCACTGTTACAGTGTAATTAAACATTTAAGTACTAAGTAATAATGATTAACAACAATTACTTAGTACAGGATTCGGGTTTGGTTTAGGGTTAGTTGCATATAATTATGCAGAATTTACTGTTATTATTATAACAATTACATTTAATGTGTAAGGCACTGTAAAATAAAGTGTTATCATTATTGTTTACAAGAAAAAACATTCAATCCTGAAAAACAATATTTTAGTGAAATCAAATATTTAAAGCCAAACACTGTAAACATGAGCTGTTACCTCAAAAGAGAAAATTTATATGAATCAAAATATTTATTATTTATTATCAAGATATTTTATGTTTAACACAGATTCTTGTGTGAGTTATTGACTATTGATGTGATTGTCAGCCAACAGTCCCCCTAAAGTGAGCGTCCTGCCGCCGTCCAGTGAAGAGATTTCCAGAAAGCAAGCAGCAACACTGATGTGTGTGGCCAACAAGGGCTTCCCCTCAGACTGGAGTCTGAACTGGAAGGTGGACGGGATCAGCAGCAGGTCTCAGTACAGCAGTGTTGCTCTCCTGGAGAAGGACGGTCTGTACAGCTGGAGCAGCAGTCTGACTCTCTCTGAGCAGGAGTGGAGCTCAGTGATCTCAGTCAGCTGTGAGCTCACACAGAAAGACCAGCGTGATAAAGTCACTGGAGAATTGAGGAGAGATCAGTGTTCACAGTAGATCCACTCACTCTCTCCTCTGTCTCACATCAAGACTAACTGTGTTTCTCTCTCTCATCTCACATCTCTTTTCACAAACAACACAAGTCTATGTCTGCTTTATTCATTCACTCATGATTGTGTGACAATTCATCAAATAAAATCAGATTCTATCTTTATGTCTTTGACTCATTTTGTCTGTTGTGAATATGAAAGCTCACATTTTATAAATAAACCTGACTCAATGAAGCATGAAAACACCTGCAGATGAAGTAAATTTACATAACTGTCAGTCAAATGAAATGCATGAAGAACCTTGAACATGAAGTGTTTGGTGTGTTTAGTTTGATTCTCATGTTACTCCTTCAGTATCTGTCTTACAGTTGTTGAATGAATGATTCTTACTGATGTTATATGAGTGATTATCATCATTTAATGTTGTAAAATTAAACTGTAGTACAATAATTATATAAATCATCCATGTTGAAGTTGTTTTAATTAATGATACGATTTACAATTATCAGAATAAATAAATAAATAAATAATTAAATGTATCAGTATCTATAAAGTTTTCATTTAAATAAACTATAGTAAAAAATAAATCAGCATCAGTTAAATATTGTAAAATTAAACTATAGGACAATAATTATATAAATCATCCATGTTGAAGTTGTTTTAATTAATGATACGATTTACAATTATCAGAATAAATAAATAAATAAATAATTAAATGTATCAGTATCTATAAAGTTTTCATTTAAATAAACTATAGTACAAAATAAATCAGCTGTAAGTGAAATAAACTATCAGCATCATCATCTGCAGTATCTGTCAGGTGTATGAGTTCATTCACTGTACAGTCTGACTGTCAGAGGTTTTTGTATCACTCTTGATCACTGTGTCAACA
Source organism: Misgurnus anguillicaudatus (assembly GCF_027580225.2). Taxonomy (NCBI): domain Eukaryota; kingdom Metazoa; phylum Chordata; class Actinopteri; order Cypriniformes; family Cobitidae; genus Misgurnus; species Misgurnus anguillicaudatus. The sequence goes on along the minus strand of NC_073342.2, from coordinate 7,605,198 downwards.
CATCACCACTACTGTGATAACTCTGACAGTAATAATCTCCTGAATCTTCAGTCTGAACTCCACTGATGGTCAAAGTGAAATCTGTGTTTGATCCGCTGCCACTGAATCTTGATGGAGTTCCTGACTGACGGCTTGTTGCAAGATATATGAGGAGTTTAGGAGCTTCTCCAGGTTTCTGTAAGTACCAGCTGAGTCGAGGCCCATAACTATCTGAATAGACATTACTGCTGACTTTACAGTTTATTTGAACTTGTTGTCCTGGTTGAACTGTTATTGATGGACTCTGAGTAAGAGTGTACTGTCCTCTACACACTGAAAGAAACAACAAGAATGAAATATAAGACAACACTGAAACACATCAATATTTCACTCTTCAATGAATTAATGATGATGTTAAAAATGTTACAACACAAACCTTGAGTAAAGACTGTAAGTGTCCAGATGAAGATGATGATGAAAGTCATTGTTGTTCTTTTGGTTTGTGTGATGATGAAGATTCTGTTCTGTTCTGATCTCAGTCATGAAGTGTTAAACTCACAGCACTATAAACACTCACACATCACTGAAGCATGACAACACAATGCAAACTCACTCTCACTTCATTTACATCGTTTACCTGAACAGACCTTTTCATTTCATTTTTCACAGTGTATGGTGCATTCATTCACAGCCCCCCAAAGAAAATTTATGACAAACAAACTGTTCTCCAACTTAACATTATAATCAAACAAAACATTAAATTATACAAAGTTGTGCTGTTGGTTAGTATCCTTATTTTTTAAGGTTTTAATTACACAGAATTCATGAGCAATAAATATATTTTATAAAATGTTATAAAACTGGGCCCCCGATCGCAGCCCCCAGTTTGAAAACCACCGCGATAAGGTACAGTGTAACATAAGAATGACGTAGCGTTAAGAAGGTTTCGGAAAACCCAGCCCTAAATTCGTTATTGATTTCGGGACACCCAAAGATTCAGGCCTACCTCAACTTAATTCATGCCCACCCATCTGTCCCATTCTGCTTCCACCACTGAATTAAACTTTGACTGATTTTAGATGATCTGTCCTATGTGTGTCTCAGATGTTTGTTTTCAGAGACCCAAGCCTTCAACTAAACCTTTTCAAGACGCACTGTCATAATCTCAATAGTGTCAGTACACAAACAAACATCATCACATCATCATCATCAGATCATTACTAACAGTTTCCATCACATTCAGACCTGTGTAACTTCACACTTTCAGATCTCACACATCTCTACTGAACTCCTCTATCACAGATCAAACTTGTTTAGATCAATGACATTCAGTCCTATCTCATGCCTACTGATCCACTGGGTTTCAGAATTGTAATCTGATGTAAGTGTCACAGATACTTGGATACAGAATCACACCTGGACATCCATTGTCTTATCTACATTCACTTATGTAATGTTTTATTCTGAGGTCTGTTGTTTGTCCACAAGCTCCACAACAAAGCCATGGTTGGGTCTGCCTCCTCCGGGGGCAGCGCTTGCAAGCTCACCACCTGATCTTTGAAGGGAGTGGTGGGAACTTTGTGCACGTAGCCTGGTCTGGGTCTGAGTGTTACGCTCGAGACAGCAGGACCAAACTGAAGACACGAATTGTCAACAGAGAATGCATGTAGGTCCCCTACTCCAGGGGTCTCCAACCTTTTTTTCACCACGGACCGGTTTCAGCTTTAAAAATATTTCGCGGACCGGGGGGTGAGATGGGGGGGGGGGGGTTGGGGTCGCTGAGTTGCTGTTCAAACGTGCTGAAAATCCTCCTTTTCGAAATGTACGTTTTAAACGGAAGAAAAGATAACAACCTAACAAGCTTTATTTAGGCTATAGTATATTTTCTATAGACGTGTAAAACCATATTTTGGCGAATTGTTTTTTACTTTGATTGTTTTTACTAGTTTGCCTGCCCATTTAGTCTAAATAATTAATGGAACCTAAACGAACTTGGCTTGCTGTTCTCGAAGGCAGCTCGAATCTTGGTCAGGCTTGAGACCCAATTCCAAGTAACAGAAGAGAAGAAAAATGCAGTGAAGGAGGAGAGATGCCAGAAGAATTTCGGCTGGGCACAGAGGCACGGAGACTCACGTTTACCATGATTAATGATGATTGACAAGTTTAGGTTCCTTTCAAACCTACGTTAAAAGTGTAGCCGTTAAAATATTATTAGCCTAATAGTTTATTTTGATCATAGTGCTACGATCGATGGATAATTCTGAAGTTGTTTTAAAGAAGAATAAAATAATTACTTTTCAGTCATTTGCCCTGTCACACAGTTGAACGTCTCCGCATATGTACATCATTGCGACGTACATTTGCAAATGATTCATAAAGTCATACCTCCGCAATTCTTAGATCGATTGTGTTTTAGAAGTACTGTATGCTCAAACTATGACAGCAATGTGATCGCTGATGCGTTGGTAGAGAGAGAGAGGCTCTGTACAAAAGTGGAAATGATCAATGTTATTTGAAGTCGGCACTTAAAGTACAAAATACCCGATTAAGCTATTACGTGGCTATTATAAAAAAAAAATTCGGGACGTTCTTGCGACCCGGTGGCAACTTGTCCACGACCCAGTACTGGGTCGCGACCCGGTGGTTGGGGACCTCTGCCCTACTCTCTTCACGGAGGCCAATGCTAGCAGGGTCAGAGTTTTCATTGATAAAAACTTAAGATCACAGACTGCAAAGGTTCGAACGGGGGTCCCTGCAGAGCTTTCAGCACCATGGACAGGTCCCAGGGAGGAATAGAGGGAGGGCACGGAGCAGATATAGCGGCGATATCAACTTTAATGGTGGAGGGTGACAGCCTATGCTCCAAATGGTGTTGAAGATATGAATGCACGATATTAATGGGGCATTCTCGGGGGTCCTCGCGTTGCGAAGAGCACCAGGTGACGAATAGGTTCCATTTAAGCGCGTAAGCCTGTCTTGTGGACGGCGCTTGTGCTGCGGCGATGGTGTTAGATACCGCTTGCGATAAATCACCTAAACCTTGCGCGCACATAACAACGACCATACATGGAGATCCCACAGGTCGGGGTGCGGGTGCCATAACGTGCCCCCTCGCTGAGAAAGAAGGTCCTTCCTCAGGGGAATCCGCCAGGGAGGGGCTGTCGAGAGGAGCATCAGTTCTGGAAACCAATTCCTGGTTGTCCAGTAAGGTGCGACCAGAAAAAGGCTCTTCTCGTCCTGCCTGACCTTGCACAGCGTCTGTGCAATTAAGCTCACTGGGGGGAATGCTTATTTGCGCATCTCCCGCGGCCAGCTGTGTGCCAACGCATCCACGCCGAGGCTGCCCTCCTTTAGTGAATAGAATAGGCGACAGTGGGTATTGTCTGGCGACGCAAACAGATCTATCTGCGCACGACCGAACTTCTTCCAAATTAGCTGAACCGTCTGGGGGTGGAGTCGCCATTCGCTGGGGCGCACAGCTTGGGAAAGCGCATCTGCCGCTGTTTTGAGCGAACCTTGGATGTTAATGGCACGAAGGGACCTCAGATGCATCTGACTCCAAAGGAGGAGATGACGATGTAGATGCGACAGGTGACGAGAGCGCAAACCGCCTTGACGGTTGATATACACAATGGTCGCAATGTTGTCGGAGCGTACTAGTACATTCTTCCCTCGCAGCTCCGTAGCGAAGTGTACAAGTCCCAGATATACAGCCCACAACTCGCAGCAATTGATATGCCAGTGCAGCTGGGGTGCTGTCCACACCCCTGAAGCTGCAAGCCCGTCGTACGTGGCTCCCCAGCCTGTGTCGGACGCATCTGTGTGGACAACAGAATGCAGAGAAACCTGTCTCATGGACACACCGGCCCTGAGAAACGCGGGGTCTGACCACTGGGGGAATGTTAGGCGATACGCATGTGTAATGGTTAGACGATGGATGCCGGCGCCACGCACTCCTCGGGACTTGATCATGAAGCCAACCATGAAGCGGTCTCATATGGAGCAGCCCGAGCGGTGTCACAGCTGCGGCTGCTGCCACATGCCCTCGGAGCCTTTTGAAATTGTTTCAGCGGGACCGCATTCTTCCCTCAAAATGAACCGAGGCAAGTCAGAATTTACTGGATGCACTCTTCTGTTAAACGCGCCGATAAATCAATCGAGTCCAGTTCCATCCTGAGAAAAGAGATCCTCTGCGTGGGGCAGAGTTTGCTCTTTTCCCAGTTGACCCGAAGACGCAAACGGACGAGATGCCAAAGCGTTAAGTCTCTGTGCTTGCAAAGGGTCCACCGAGAATTCGCTATTATAAGCCAATCGTCGAGGTAAGCCAATATGCGAACACAGCTCTCTCTCAGGGGCTTAAACGCCGCTTCCACTACTTTCGTGAACACACGGGAGAGAGAGACAGCCCGAATGGTAAAACTTTATACTGATATGCCCGCCCCTTGAACGCAAAGCGGAGAAACGGCCTGTGACGAGGGAGAATGGACACATGAAAGTAAAGTATTTCAGGCCTATTGCTGCAAACCAATCTTGGGGACGAATTGAATTGAATATTTGCTTCGGTGTTAACATCCTGAAAGATCTCTTCTGAAGAGATTTGTTCAGTACGCGCAAATCCAAAATCGGTTGTAAACCACCGCCTTTTTTGGGTACTATGAAATATGGGCTGTAAAAGCCTGACCTCATCTCGGTTGGAGGGACCGGCTCAATCGCGTCCTTCGCCAGCAGGACTTCGACTTCTGCATGCAGTACATGTGCATCGGACGCTTTCACCGAGGTGAAACGAATGCCCGAGAATTTGGGTGTGTGCCAGTTGAATTGTATTTCATAACCGACTGTGCGTAAAACCCAACGAGACGGGCTGGGGAGCTGAAGCCAAGCCTGAGCGATCGCTTCCGTCTGCTTCTGGGCGGCGGAGAACTGCTGGGCGAAAGACTCCACCGACTCGCCGAAGAGACCGGTCTGGGACACTGGAGCGTCTAAGAACTTGTTTTTCTCCGCATCTGACATGTCCGCTAGACACAGCCATAGGTGGCATTCTTGGACCACCAGCGTGGACATGGCACGACCAATTGCCTGCACTGTCACCATCGTAGCGCGGAAAGCCAGATCAGTGGCAGCCCGGAGCTCCGAGAGGACAGACGACTCGTGTCCTCTAACGTGCAGATCCCTCAAGGCCTTAGCTTGACAAACCTGCAGCAACGCCATTGCGTGCAGGGCTGAAGCCGCCTCTCCGCATGCCTGGTGGGCAGCGCCCGTTAAACCGGACGACTGTCTGCAAGCACAGGAGGGGAGGGTTGGGCGGTCCTTCCAGGAGGGAGTGGTGGCCAGACACAGCTGCATCGCAACCCCCCGCTCCACGGGAGGGAACCCTGTATAATCCTTAGCGGCTCCGCTGGTGAGGGAGGTGAGGGGGGAGGGCGGAAACGGCCGCAATCTGGTAGAAAACGGCGACTTCCAAGTTCTCGTCAGCTCCTCATGCACCTCGGGGAAGAAAGGCACTGTAGGAGAGTGCTGTGAACCTCGGGCAGCTCCAAAGAACCAATCATCCAGACGGGACGGTTCGGGCTGAGGGGGGTTAACCCACTCTAACCCTATGGTCTCCGCCGCTCGAGATAGCATGGCCACCATCTCAGGATCGAACTCCGGCGTCGCAACCCGACCAGAAGGAGGAAGGACATCGGGGTCCACTTCAGAGGGAGGGGGCCCACCCTCGGATGTTGCGGAGGGGGCCCACCCTCGGATGTTGCGGATGCTGTGGACCCGGAGGGAGGCACAACAGATTCTACAGACATCGCAGAACACGACGCTGCAGTCTCCATTGGAACCTCTACCGGCTGTGGACAAGGAGGCTGAGAGCCGGAGGACGAATCCCCTGGCCGGTTCAGCACATTGATGCGGAGGTCATCCTTTGAGAGCCTCACAGCCGCACCGTGGCGACGCTCGACACTCGCAGGACGCGGGTTATAACATATTGTTACTCACTGCTATGACTACACACACACATCTAGGTCTAAATACATAAAAAAGATGCTCACTTACATTATAGGCTATAGGCTTACATTATAACCACATTATAATTTATAGCGGCATTTTCCGGGCTTCAGTTCTCAGCAGCTCTAAACTTCAGACAAAAACACAGCTCAATCATTACATACGCAGGATCGATCCATACCATTTAAAATCATGTGTTTACTTATTGCTGCACTCTGTGCTTTGCTTTAGGTGTCTTGTGTAGTGTTTGGGTATTTAAAGTGTTATCGTTTCTTGTTTGTGCTAAGAAACCAAAAGATACAAACCAGCCGATTTCAAACGTGCACAAAAACTCTGGGCTGTGATTGGTTGGGCTCTATCGCTAGCGTTGATTTCATTGGGCGATGGCTTGTTCGACTTCATGCGCCATAAGAATTGACAGCCGGGTGACGTCAAACTACCGCGAGAGTGATTCGCGAAACCATAAGGAGGAGTTTGCTTTTAAATCGCTTTCGCGGAACTTTGACGTCATCCAGCTGCCGGTTCTTGTGGCGCCGCATGAAGTCGAACAAGCCTATTGAAAACCCATGAGAAAGCCTGGGAACAGCGGATAGTTACGAATATGTGATAGGGCCCGCCGACTGTCAATCAAATTCTTCCAGTCGGGCGGGCCCCTGATTGGTCCGGACCCGTAAGCAACGCTTACCCTGCTTACCGATAGTTACGCCCCTGGTTTGAGTCAAACAACATGTGTGCTGGGTAGAGTTGGGGTTTGGATGTCTAAAAATGTAACAGAAAGTGATTCTAACCCCAACCCCAATGGACAATGATAAGAAAATAGGAAAATACAATGAGAAAACAATACATTAAAAAGCACAGAGTAAAAAGTATGTTTTTGGCTAAAACAACATATTTTTTGGCTTTAAATGTGTGATACAATACTCAAGAAATTAGACAATAGGAGTAATGTTAAAAGTTTCAACCTGAAGAAGTGTTTTCTAATTACAATAATTTTCAAATACAATAATAATTATTTGTATAGCACAAAAATATTTGTATATTTACATAATTAATTTTAAGAATTATTGAAAAGACAAAGAGTACATGTAAAACTAAAATGAAGTTTTGGGTATGCCAGGCTTGCTCTTCATACACATCCCAGATACATTAGCATAAGTTTGTTATATTAAGAGTTTAGAGCTAAATCTTGGGTTTGTTAATCCCAGTTTTATTTTAATTCAAGTTGTGTTGCACTACTTAATTTTAAACACAAATTAAGAAATCTTTATTTAAACCTTCATGTGGTATATTGTGTCTTCCATTATGAATTGTGATTATTTATGACATGAATACAGGTGTAAGTAAACAGCAACAATATTGATATTGTTAGTAAAAAAGGAAATAAACAGTTTATGCAGACAGCCCAGCAGGCATATGACCCACCTTTAAAATGGTTGCAAAAGGTTAATAAAATGCTTAAAAATCAATAAATAGATTTGCAAAATCAAAAGGTAATTCAATGTTGATTCAATCTTGTCCTTGCTGTTGATTCGACGGTGAATCAATGTTGAAATGCTTGCTGGGAAAGCTCATAAGTAATTTTATGATTATAAATCACCACCATATATCGGTAATATAATGGGTTAATTCTAAATAAATCATAAATTAATACATTTGAAATAATTATTTGACATTTCATTAAAACAATCTATTGTATTGACTAATGGAGCAGTGTGGCTGGATATGTGGTCTGGTGATGTGGCCAGCAGCCATATCACCCTTTAGCCCAAGACAGCTTGCCCACTGAAGCTAAGCAGGGCTGAGCCTGGTCAGTACTTGGATGGGAGACCACCTGGGAAAACCGGGTTGCTGCTGGTAGAAGTGTCAGTGAGACCAGCAGGGGGTCCTAACACCCCAGTATAGTGATGGGGACACTATACTGTCAAAAAGCACCGTCTTTCGGATGAGATGTTAAACCGAGGTCCTGACTCTCTGTGTCGTTAAAAATCCCAGGATGTCATTCGAAAAAGAGTAGGGGTGTGCCCCAGCGTCCTGGCAAACTTGCCCATTGACCTACTGATCATCCCCATATATAATAATTGGTTATATCACTCTGTCTCCTCTCCACTAATAAGTTAGTGTGTGTTGGGCATTCTGGTGCAATATGGCTGCCATCGCATTATCCAGGTGGATGCTGCACATTTGTGCTGGTTGAGGAGAATCCCCCTTTCATATGTAAAGCGCTTTAAGTGCTGCAGAAAAGCGCTATATAAATGTAACGTATTATTATTATTATTATTATTATTATTATTATTATTATTATTAAATATTGGTTACCTGTCACTGGTGCTTTAATGTTTTTCTCGAGCAATTGGACTCTTTTCCGTGAAATTACAAAAGATGTCTTTGTTATGATGTTTTATTAACAAAGTTAGAGAGGAGCACGTTCAAATAATCTGCCAATCGATCTAGTAATTACGACCAGCTGTCAACAATCAGCAATCAGGCGTCCACCTGATCGGCATCAGTGGAAGCATATATAAACATGCAGCCAACTCACCTACGTTCTTTGATAGTTCTTAGCATGGCCGGAGGGCCTGGCAGCGGCTGAATCCATGACAAGGAAAAAGGGGAATTAACTCTAAATTTCCACTGAACCCCTCACCACAGCTTCCTTTACTCTGTGTGAGCATGCCTCCATCAGTGGCACAGACTCAGCCAGCACAAGCTTCTCTATCTGTATAATTCTCTCCTCTGTCCGTGGCCCGACTGTAGCGCGAGGCTGCCTCCGCTGCCGTCACAGGCCCGGACGCCTTATTTTCTTCCTTACCTCCCTTCTTCCACCCTATCCCCACAAGCGTGAGGCTGCCTCCGCTACCTGCTTTTTTCTTGGGGTACTAGGCTCGCTTGCTGCGGTCCGATCCTGACTGCGATCGTATTTGAATACCGGCGCCCCCCGCAGCATCGGTCTGGTTTTACCGTCACTTGAGTAAATCAAACCCCGGTTCACTTGAGCAGTCTCGCGTCATCACCATTGCGCTCGTATAATAAGTTTTTTGTTCTCATGCAGGCCGGGGGAGCGACGGCTGCGCATATGTTTTTGAATGCAGAGTTTCTCAGTTGGCATGGTGATCATGCGTTGTGAAAACTTATGATCAATGTCATCGACCAAGGCGCATGCGCAGATTGCTTTGCTTCCCGGACGGGTTGCGCGATCGGTTCCGAGATACTTGTGTTCGCTCAGACTGTGCCACAGACAGTTCTATTGCAATCGAGCTCAGGCCACCTCCCTCAGGCAGTCTCGGGCTCGGTCAAGTGGCGGTAGCCTGGTGCGCTCCCGGCTTCGCATGACAGCTTTATAGACAGATTTAATGACCAACATGTGCATAATTAAAGGGGAGTTCGTTTTAATTATCTTTTTAAGCCACCAAGTAAAGTTATGGGTTTTTGCTTAAGTTAAATACATCTTTTCTTAAACATATTTTTAGAAAATATTTGCAATGATGTGTATGACGTGTAAACGTTTGGACTAAAATCTCGTCACTTTTACAACGTTTTCACCAGCAGGTGGCGCCATATTTAGGTGTTTTTCGAGTTTGTTGAAATGGTGAATCTTTTTGTCAAAACAATTAATTTACTGTAACTGATTTGAAGCTTCGAAAAAGCATCTGTATTTATTGCCCAGTCTCGAGCAGCGTTTAAACCCAGTGACGCTGAAAGACAAAAAGCCTTTCGTGACAATTAATGATGCCTGCTTAAAAAGATTAAGTTCAAGAGAACGATTTGTTTAAAGCGAACAGGTCGAACCATTCCTCCAAATTGGACTGAATCATTTTTAAAACAATGGCGTCTCCAAACAGCATGATCTAACGTTACTCGATTTCAGGTGTGCTTAACAGTCACTCTGACTCAAAATAAGACAATATTCCACTGCATAATCTATTTACCATAAAGACATTTCATTACAGCTCCCAGTTACTTCAACATTACACTGAACTGAGACCGTGTTGTTAATGAGTATGCACATTCCTGACAGCACGCATACTGATACAACGGTTACCAAGCCACCGGTAGACTGTATCCAGAACAGTTTCCTTCGGATGCATCCGACAAGCTAAAATAAGCATGGGCACTCCGAATAGTACATGTTCGACAACAGTAAGCTGCCGTGCTGTTTATCCTAGAATTGAAGAGATTACCGATGGGCAAAATGTAAGTCAACATTTAACTTAAAATGTATAGACAATCGTATTGCTATAGACAGTTATATTCAACAGCGTTTATTAAAACATGCAACGTTACCATGTATTAAACAGGAAGGATTAATTTAAAACAGTGATTACTCACTCGCATGTAGGCTAAGTTACCTGAAGTTTTTGACGCAGACAGACAAATGTTTTGGTTTGCACAATTTACTTACGAACGTGTTTGCTTTACTGTGTTTCTTAAAAAGACATGAACCTGAACAAATATGGCCATGGGCAATTCATCTTTACATCTTTAGGTTCTGCCGTCATGCCTCACTTCTACCACGGACAATATGACTGTCGACTTTACTTCTGCACTTTCTGTACGTAATTATCTGATGATCTCCGCAAAGCCGCGTGACGTAACAATAGAGCAGTAATGAACAACCTAAATTTGTGAACTACAAAAGACACTGCGGCACTCAGTGCAAAAGTTATTGTGGAACCACAACACACATGTTGCATTTGGTCACTGCTACTTGGCAGATGTTTTTCACTACTGCTAAAGCTAAACCGTTTTAAAAGTATCTAAACTACCGTCCAACTACAGAAAACATGTAGTTAAGTTAGTAGCGTCCCTACTTGTCCCCAACAATGGCTAAGCGCTATAGTATATGCACACGCATTTACTGTCATCTCATACAGATTGTATTTTAAATCGCAGTGACATGGTTTCTGTTAAACGCCATCAAAGAAATTCTCTTCACTATCATGGCATTGACCAAGTTATAACTGATCAAAAACGCCAGTTCAACGCTCAACCGGCAAAGTGGACATCACTCCTGCATTTAAAGTTACATACGTTGGCACTGTTAATGTATTTTAGTAGCAAAACAGCCTAAGACTTCTGATATGCTACCATAAGCAATTTTCTGGATTCGCTTTAACAACTATGCAATTCCTTACGTCATTCAACTGCAATATGACTTCTTAATATGACCTTCTCACAATTCAAAGGGTTTTCACTGAGCTCGATATTCCAATCGCTCAAGATAAAACCAGGGGTCCAGCCATGTCCATCGAATTTCTGGGCATCATTTTAAACAGTAAAAATTCCAAGTCTCACTACCCAAAGATAAAATTGACAGGATAATTCTGGTCGCATCCACACTTTTAAACAATCCAAATGGTTCTAAATGCAAGCCGCTATCGCTACTCGGCCACATTATGCGTTGTGTTGTATTATGCATAATCCCGCAAGGCCACCCTTTCATCCCGCATGTCCTCTATCTTATGTTATCATTTACGTGCTTGAAGATCAAATCTCCCTAAACAGCTAAGGCCACAACGAGGTCCGTTATGGATGACCTTCCTTAAATAACTGAATGGTCTGTCTGTTTTACACCATTCTGGTTTCTCTCCCTGTGTATCCTATCGTATACCGACAATGCTCCCTCAATAAGTTTCAGGGCGGTTTTATCAAGGTCGCTGTTTCATGTCTACAGGGCCCCCAGCTTCTAAATTTACTGCAGCCACTAAAATCCTCAACAATATTCAGGCAATCTATTTTACTTCAATCCGGCATCCCAGTGGACCCCCTTATTTCAAACCATTCCTTCCGCATAGACGTAGCTGTAAAAAAAAAAAAGGCCTTCCACAAAAATCTAATTCAAACCCTGGGCCGCTGGTCATCAAACTTTCAAATCTACAACAGATCCAGCTAGGCATGGGCCGGTATGAGATTTTGAGAGTATGATAACCTCAAGCAAAAATACCACGATTTCAGTGTTGCGGTATTGCCATAGCAACACTAAAATGTTATTTTCAAATGTCTGTGTATACAAACAACTTTTCAACTGGACAATACATTTTATTTTAAGCAACACGTGTATTCCAGGTTAAAATAAAGCACTTAAATTATAATATTCTTTAATATATATATATTAGACCTGTTTGAGTCACGACTCACTCGGATCTTTAACCCGGATCTTTAAATTAACTCATGAGTCGCGAGTCTCTAGTGTCATTTACCCGGATCAGTTGAGTCCTACTACAATTCAAAGTAAAACCATAAACAGCGCCACCACACACACAAACCTCTTTCAACATTACTGATGAGACTTCGCTCGCACTACAGATCCACTCGTAACCGGCTGATCTGCGCGAGAACTGACCTGAGATTCTCACTCAGAGCCGGAAACATTGCAAACTCGAGAGACCCGCGGATCCGCGCGAGCCGCGAATTGACCCGAGATTCTCACTCAGAGCCGGAAACATTGCAAACTCGAGAGACCCGCGGATCCGTGCGAGCCGCGAACTGACCCGAGATTCTCACTCAGAGCCGGAAACATTGCAAACTCGAGAGACCCGCGGATCCGCGAATTGACCCGAGATTCTCACTCAGAGCCGGAAACATTGCAAACTCGAGAGACCTGCGGATCCATGCGAGCCGCGAACTGACCCGAGATTCTCACTCAGAGCCGGAAACATTGCAAACTCAAGAGACCCGCGGATCTGCTCTGACTCGAGAATCTTTCAACTCGTAACCGGCTGATCCGTAACCGGCTGATCAGCGCGATTTGTCTCTCCGCCTCTGGGGGCTGTATAAGCAGGACACAGTTTTTTTTTTATATTATTATGCTATTATTATTTGGCCAATTTTTTTAAATGGTCGACCATACACACCAAACCTAAAACCTATAAGCATGTTATCTCAGAAGTGAAAGGCTTTTGTTGTGGATTTGCTTTTGAGGAGACTTCAGTCCCTCTATAGATCCACTAACCGGCTCCGGCTGATCCACGCGAATCAGCCGGTTAGTGGATCTGTAGAGCGAGTCCCATGGTCTGCGAGTCTGCAATGTTTCCGGCTCGGAGAATCTCGAGTCGCGTGGATCAGCCGGTTACAAGTGGGTCTGTACTGAGTTTCCTTGGTGATTTAGCAATACTGACTCAAGTGATTCAAGTGACTCACACAACCCGGATCATTTTAGTGAGTGACTCACAATAACCCGGATCCTTAAAAGGAGTCGAGTTTGCCAGGCCTAATATATATATATATATATATATATATATATATATATATATATATATATATATATATATATATATATATATATATTAAATGTAAACATCAAATCAATTACATGACATGATTTAATAATTTTTGTATAAACACACCTCATGCCTCAGAAATAGTATCACAGAAATGTTAGTGGTTTTGAAACCTCGAGCCTTTAAAACCTCAGTCAGTATACCTTGAAAACGGTTACCGGCCCATGCTTAGATCCAGCCGCTTCCACATCACGTGTAACAAGCCTTAACCAATTAATCGTTAATTCTCACAACTCGTGCTGATTTGCACGTCGCCGGATGCTCCCATTCGTGTTGGCGTGGGTTCCCCATTAATAGGAGGCAAGGGGCTTTTCCCGTGTCCCAGCCCCCTTTGAAGCATTGGTGGAACCCTCCCGACCGAATGCAGTGGGCACCCTCATTTCGACTGCAGGCGGGGCCTATCCGTCCGATGCCATGAGCATTTTCTTCCAAAGCTCCCGTTGGATGCTGCGAGGGCCCTCCCGGTCGAACGGCTTAACTCGATCCCCAATCACGCTAGTGCCGTTCATAATAGCTTACTGTTCAACTGCTGGCAGGGCTTACCCATCCGATGCCGTGAGCATTAGCTCCGTCGGAAGCTGCGAGAGCCCTCCTGGTCGAACGGCTAAACTCGATCCCAAATCATGCTCGCGCTGTGCATCCTGTTCAACTGCTGGCGGGGCTTACCCATCCGATGCTGTGAGCATTAAGCCCCGTCGGATGCTGCGAGAGCCCTCCCGGTTGAACGGCTAAACTCGATCCCAAATCACGCTCGCGCTGCGTGTCCTGTTCAACTGCTGGCGGGGCTTACCCGTCCGATGCTGTGAGCATTAAGCCCCGTCGGATGCTGCGAGAGCCCTCCCGGTTGAACAGTCACGCTCGATTTTGCAAATACCTTCTCCTACCCTTCACTTTTTTGGGGGGTTAATTTCACATCATTTCTCTACCGCTGCATCGCTGATGTTTCCTCCGCTCCCGCAGGAGCTCTGCCTCCAACAAAAAATTTATTTTTCCAACTTCACTTTCTGCAAGTTTTTTGGGGGGCTACCAATACAACCTCCGGCTGCTGTCCGACATTAGTTTGCAATTTTTGGGGGGTGTTCTGGGTTCGGGCCTAATACAGACCCCGGAGCCCTCTCTTTGTTGAGGAGTGCTCCGGGCTCGGGCCAAATGCCGAGCTCAGAGCCCTCTCCTCGGACAGCACGCCAAATACGCATATCATTAATTCTATCTGACTTATTTGTAAGTGTGAACTCTTTAAATGATGTTTTATTAACAAAGTTAGAGAGGAGCACGTTCAAATAATCTGCCAATCGATCTAGTAATTACGACCAGCTGTCAACAATCAGCAATCAGGCGTCCACCTGATCGGCATCAGTGGAAGTATATATAAACATGCAGCCAACTCACCTACGTTCTTCGATAGTTCTTAGCATCCCTCCACCACCCCGTCTCCTCACACTTACTTGGTTACTTTCTAACCTAAATAGGGGGGGGGTTTGTTCTGGGTTCGGGCCTAATACAGACCCCGGAGCCCTCTCTTTGTTGAGGAGTGCTCCGGGCTCGGGCCAAATGCCGAGCTCAGAGCCCTCTCCTCGGACAGCACGCCAAATACGCATATCATTAATTCTATCTGACTTATTTGTAAGTGTGAACTCTTTAAATGACTGTAAAATAAAGACGACATCCCGGACTGGACGCTTCAAAACAGACAAGCCAAGTTACCGTGCCACCAAATGTCTCTATTTTATTTGTAATAAGCCTAAATAGCCTACATCTTTGAATCGTGCCACCACACACAAGGTACCTGTTTCTGATCATTTAGCAACAAATTTAATTGTAAATGTTTGTATATTTAAACCTCCTCATTTGCTCAGTTTAAAGTTAATCCCCAATTGAGATTTAAATCAGAGTTTAATGCAATGGATCAACAGGATTAAAGATAATCTAGGTTTACTGTAAAATTTAAACCTGAATAAGAATGGGAATTAAAATGTAGCCCTGATTTTTTTTTTTTAATTAAACAAGAGATAAAGTTTGGTACAACAGAATGATCAAATCATCCTTGATTTAAGCCTAATCCTTGTTGGTGCAACCCACCTTAAATGTATGTATTAAATACACTGAATTAACCTCATCTATCTTTTATTAACTATATTTTACTGACCCTGGCTGACACCAATATGCAAATAAGGTGAGAACTGATCTCTCATTGTTTTACACTTTGGCTGCTGTTATTTTCACAGTAACAACAGATAACAATAAGGTAGGTGGACAATACACAAAAAATAAGGAAATGAAATATGAAAATAACTTTCTAAAGAAATAAACAAATGATGTGATGTGCTGAAGAGCAGATATCATATAATCACATATACAGATACAGACAGAGATACAGCAGATTCAGGAGAGAAACACAACAACATCAAAAGTAAGAACAACTTTCATTCTCATTCCTATTCAAATTAAACTTTTAACCTTAATCTATATTGTCATTAACAATGGGATGTACAATAAAATTGAGTGCACACTCACAATACAATAATAATAAGAATAATCATAATGGAAAATACAAAAGATAAGTATATACACAGATATTTACACTTTGGCGCCACGTAAATATTTCATAGGGAATGCAAATTATAGGATTTCAATGAGTCTTGCATGGCATTTAAGATTGTATAGCCATACTGGGTAAAAGCTGATTTTTAAGGGCTGTGTACCGTCTGCCTGAAAGAGTAACTGGGGTGGGAATGGGATGTATCTCTGGGATGAAGTTTTAATGCAATACTGTTTAATTGTGATTTAATCTCAGTGTTCAGTTCAATAACTTATAATCAGACTTAAACCGGCAAAGTGTTACCAAACAGATAGAGTTTTAGAGACATTTAAAAATGATCAAATTAAACATTTAAATATAACATTTTTGTATCTATTCGCTAAAATATTTTCAAAATGTACTACTACTAAACTTTGTTTATTTGTGGCAAAAAACTGACTGTTAAAATAAAACACTAAACAGAGTAATCAGGGTTCAATTTTATTTAAATTTTTTACTAATATTCTGTTTGGCTGTAAGTTACAAATTTGTGATGTGAGCTAAATATTATATATATATTTTTTTAGGAGGGTTTTTGTTTATGTTTACATGATAAATCATATAATTAATACCAGTCAAGAGGACCCGCAGTACCTGGATGAGCATCTGTTATCAGTTTAGTGATTGTTGTTGGTGAATAAATAAACTCAGAATGTCCTGGCTGACCAATCAGAATGAAGTATAATTATACAGCCATGTAATAAGTAAAAGTAATTTGTTCCTTACAATTCAAAAATCAATCAAGTTATTTATATGTTTAATCCTTTAGAAATGGCACAAACGCTATACTTCAGACTTTTTCTTATTGGTGATTATGTGCTTTTGTGGTTTATATTTTGTTTAAAATGTAATAAGATTTGACTCTGTTTTAATAAAGAATCCATTTCTCTCTTTCATAGCTCTCTGTTCAATATCTGAATGTATTCAACACCGCTATCATTATATAGACCTGAGTAAGACCTGGACTGAAGCTCAAAGTTACTGCAGAGAGAAGTACACAGATCTGGCCACAGTCGACAACATAAATGACATGAATGAGCTAAAGAAAAGTGTGATGAATAAAAGTGTGACCAAGAATGTGCTTGTCTGGACTGAATAATACAGGTGTATATAAATGGAAGTGGTCTATGGGTGACCCTGTGAACCATACAAACTTAGTAATAAACAGTAGCATTAATGGTGATGGTAATTGTGTATTTATGAGAAATGGAACATGGTGTCGTCAGAACTGTGATCAGAAGTCAGATTTCATCTGCTACAATGGTGAGTGCAGCTCCTTACAACAAACCTTCACTATAAAAGCATGCATCATATGTTACCTTTTCATGACAACAACAACAGACAGTAAAGAAAGAGAAATTGCATTTGAGTCACCGTCAACAAACTACACCTGTGTTTTTGATTTTTTTTAAAGTCTGTATTTAAAAGTGTATAACTCTGGCCCTGAGTGCTTCAGCAACCTGCAGACAGTTTCGTTTGATTCCCACTAATGTCAGCTTACAGAGGAAAATACATTTTTTTTCTCTATCATAATCTATGCAAAAGTTATTTTACTCCAACTGAAGGGAGGAATAATACCCTTTTTGTATACAATTTCCACCATCATTTTACAGAAAACCCTTTGAAGTTACATAAAAAGCTGCTGTTTGCGACCAATATTGTTATTTAGGTTGTTTTTCATATGATGAAACACCAAATTTTCTTTTTTTTTTGTATTGTAAACACTGTCTTTGAAAGTGAATAACTCTGGTTCTGTGTGCTCTAGCAGACTGCAGATAGTTCTGGTTATTATCAGCAGCAGACAATAAACACCCCAAAAAAAAGAATGATCTCTTTAGCATGTCGCATTCAAAAGATATTCTTATTTTACTGAAGGGTGCGAAAAAATTTTTTCATATAAAAATACTTTTGTTTTGTTTTGCACATATAATAAATAACAAGGGATTATTCATGCACACAACCAAAGAAAATGCTGTGAATGGACCTTATTTTTTTAAAGTAGGACCTAAGAGAAAAGATGGTGTAGCATTTGTGGCTATCTGTGCTATCTGAGGCAGTTCACGTTAACGTTTCACGTATGTTTACAAAAGACGATTTTTTACCTCATTATTCATTCGACGATTGTTGGATATGTGATGATAATAGAACAAAAATGAGAATCCTGAGAATGAGAGCTTTCATTTGATATAAGACTTGCCCATGTTTGTCATACTTGAAAAAAATGAAATATACAAATATTAAATAATATGCAAATTGGGGGGGGGGGGTGATAGTGTAAATCAAATGTAAATAACTTTCTTACAGTAAAATATGTCAAAGTGATGCATATATACAGAAAGTAGAGATTATAAGCTTTCAAACAGTATCTCAGGGTACTGGGTTCATCAAAGACCACTAAATATAGGAATATTTTATATTAAGTCATAATAAATCATTTTGGACCCGGGACAGGGTCCGCAGAGTTATCTTTATGGTTAACACACACATTTTCAATTCAATTAGTAAAACAAACTGTACACCCTGATAAACTTCATACTGTACAAACTGTATATTCTATTTCTCTAACCTACCCCAGTCCCTAACCCCAACCATCACATTTGTATCTTTCTTAAGACGTTCAGTTTACATGTCATTATACACTTATCCCCGTAAACTACATACCAACCCCCCACACACAAAAGTGTGTTTGAAGATTGACTCTAAGTGTAGCAACAATGATTGAAAATAATGTATATTCTTTATTTCTTCCTTAAAAAGAGACAAGCAAAGGATTCATCTATGAAACTACTAATAAAATGTGGAATGACTCTCAGATCTTCTGCAGAGAGAATCATACTGATCTGGTGAGTGTGAGGAACCAGAATGAGAGTGAACAGATTCAGAAGATCATTAATGACAGTCAGATATCTGTCTGGATCGGTCTGTTCAATGACTCATGGGAGTGGTCAGATAAGAGTAACTCTGGCTTCAGATACTGGATGACTGGTGAACCCAATGGTGGTCCTTATTCAATGTGTACAGAAGTCCAAATAGAAAATCAGGGTCAATGGAATGATGTGCGTTGCAGTTACTCTGAGACTTTTGTGTGTCATGAAAGTGAGTAAAAATGTCAAAGCTTTCTTCATTATCAGATTTAAATCAGATTCATACACAGTATTTTTCTTCATGTTTGTGTTTGACTGATGTCATTGTGGTTTATTGTGTGTTCAGATAAGCTGGTATTGATCAATGAGAGTCTGAGCTGGTCTGATGCTCTGAGTTACTGTAGACAGAATCACGTGGATTTGGTTTCGGTTGATTCAGAGGAGATTCAGCGCTGGGTGTCAGGATTGGTTAAACAGGCCTCTACTCCAGAGGTGTGGTTGGGGTTACGTCACTCCTGTGCTCTGGGCGTTTGGTTCTGGATGAATGGACAGATGGTTTGCTATCAGAATTGGGTGAACAGTACAGTAGATAAGAGCTGTGACACTGTGAGATCTGGAGCAGTTCAGTCTGGAGGAGATCAGCGCTGGATCAGCCTTCCTCAAACTGAACTACGCAACTTCCTCTGCACCAGATATGAAGAATGAAATCACATGAAACTGTCACTTAATGTTATATACAACTATTATCTTCCTTATTTATTTATATGTTTTCATGTTTTGAATTGTTTGGCAATGGGGCAATTTAAAGGTTTATTACCCACGTTTTTTTATACTATATATAGTATCTTTGGGAATAAAATGTTTCAGTGGTAAATAACTTTCTGTGGTAATCCATAGCATACAGACACATTTTAGTTTACAATTTATTTTCTTTGTCTTTTAGTAACTACTGAATTATTGGAAATTAATTTGTAAAATATATTTGAGAGAGAGCATTTGCATGTGTAATTTTGTTTAATAATGTTCTTATGAGTTCACATCAGTAAAATGAAATTAATTTCTCATAACATGAGATAATCACATATCTGAAACAGATGATATGTGTGTGCTTTACCATCTCTGCGTTTTTGGCTTTAGGTTCTTGTCTTTTTTGCAGTGTTTTGCAGTAATCTCCTTTAGAAATGTCTGTTTGAAAATAAATATCCTTTATGTAAAATAAAATAAAGGTTGGTTTGCATCCTGTATGTGTTTGACTAATGTAAATAGTATTAGATAATATCAGTTCAAAACAAGCTTATCTACGACCAGTGTTTTCTTTTTGATCTGCATCCTTAAAGTCATTTTTTTTCTACGTAATGTCCTTCTTGTGTATGATCCACCTATCTTACTGTTGTCTGATATTACTGTAATAATAACAACACTCAAAGTGGACAAAATAAGCTAGCACTTCTTAACTTATTTCGCAAACGTGTCAGTAATTCAGTAAATGAAAGATATAAGGAGTTAGATATTAGCCGTCAAACAGTGCTCCACATCTTTTTTCATCCCACTGATACATTGTTAGTTTTTGTGCAGCATAAGAATTTTTTTCTCCCTCATTTACTGTTCGTGGCTGTTTTTGCCCCATTGACTTCCATTATAACAACATTTTTTGATTGCAAAGCCATGACATCATACAATCATGCATTCTTGATTGTTGGTGGTTTTTGCTTTTGCAAAGAGGTCATTTTTGTCATTTTTACTGTTAATCACCATGTGGCACTATTAATAAAAAATGCAGTTTCTGAAGCAAAACCTAAAATTCAACAGGAACTTTCGATGCTGGGCTGAAATATTAGAAGTCGATTATCTCGATTTGACACAAACGTGCAGCAGCAGGCCAGCTGACCTAGTCTTGGCTGGGCCTGGGACAAGATAATCTTAGAGCCCCCCCCCCCCACCCCCTTACTTTTTACTGGTAACAAGACATTTGGCATTATCAGATTCAGGACCCACGAATATTGCATATTATACATTAAAACATTTATAAATGTAGTACTGACACTGTGTACTGACACAAAATATCATATAATCACGTATGAATTATGAACAGACTATTGGAAATATCAGTAAAACAACTTCAGCTAATATTATTCCGTGTTTGGACTAAAAATTGAATAAATATTACTCCTCTCTTTAGAAATTTGAAGTAAATATATAAAATCAATCAATATTTTTCCAAACATGCACGCCTTTGAACCAAAAGCCCCGAGGGATATTATTTTGTAAAGAGCTTTCATGATGAGCAGGCATTAGATTTAAATAAGCAAGTCATAAGCAGGGCCGTTTGAAGGAATTTGGGGGCCCCAAGCAAAATGGACATGGAGGCCCCCCTCACACACGCAAAGCCTACAGGAACCACAGCATAGCCATACAGTTTAAGGTTTAATGTTTATTTACACAGTTTGGTGGGAATTCAATAGTGATTTGCACTGTTTTTTTCTAACAATATGACAGCACACACTTATCAGTTTAAACTCTGGGCTGTGCATGATATCAGCTATAATTGTAGAGCGTGTGGTACCTTGTGCTATAGAGGAAACATCAGCACTGAGAAGTGATGCATCTGTTGATGCTGAAGATGACGTTGATGGCGTAGCTGGGAAAATAATTGAAAAAAAAAATCTGAAATTACCTGTTAAGTACATTTCACCATTTCACTGTTAGCATATTGAAAGAGGTCACTATAAACAGCTCAGCTCAGTGAGAGAAATTCACTCTACCTTCATCAGTGGATGTATCTTTAGGAAGAGCCTGCGCGCTGAGAAATTTAAGCAAAGCACCTTGAGGGAGAAAGAAAAGATGGTAACACTTTATAATAACAATCATAAATAGATGGTAAATTGATAGTTAATTAATCTTTAATTGTCATTTAGCTGTTAGCAAACAGTCTTTTTACTGTTAACAAACAATGAAATTATATTTAAATGACTAATTATTAGTAGTGCTGTAAATTAACAGTTTATTGTAACACACATATCTATCATATAATATATTAGGTATTGGGTAATGATTAAAAATGCTTGTAAATCTTTAAGAAACCATTTTTAAAACATCTATAAACATTACATAGATAGACGGACCAAATATTCCTAACACTTTGTTAAGGGTTACTAACTTAGTTGGTTTGTAAACTGTCATAAACATAGACAAAGTTGCAACAAATGACTATAATACTTTGTTAAATAGTTAATAAACAGTACCAGTGAAACATGTGGGTTGTCCTGATACTGTACTTGTAACAGTGTAAACATTGCTACACAGAATAAAGTAACTGTTTAAGATCCATTGGTAACTAATGTCATATTTGCATATACAGTCACTACTGTATATCCTGACACTAGCACATTAAGATAAGCTATAAAAAAATAATGTTCCTCTGCCTCTTTCTGGTAAATAACGTATAGATGGTTTACAAAGTATTTATTAAGTAAAACGATCGGTTTGCTAACAGTTAAATGACAATAACTAAAGATTAAATAACTAACAATTTACCATCTATTAATGATGGTTATTATATAGTGTTACCGAAAAGATATGTTAGCAATAGCATTTCCATATTTTGATATTTATAAGGGATGTGGTTGCTTTCACAACTACCAATGCTTAAAAACTTCCCAAGCTTTGTTTGATGCACAGAATTTATCGTGTCGTTTTCCTAACCCCATTTGGTAAATACATTATTTTGTTAAATAGATTATCACGGTGTGCAATAGTTTGTTTCATTAGCACTTTCATTATTACAAAGCTTACAGCAACGTCATGGAATTCATCAGCGATTTTGGAACAGATCTGCGCCTTCCTTATCTCGTTAAAAAACATATTACAGTATATGTAACCATATTCCGCAAGCAGCATTTGCCATCAGGCAGGTATAGCTAACATAAACAGATTTTTGCTACTGCCTGCCTGCTGCAAAATTACATCATTTGCACAAGACAAGTAGAGCTATTTCATCCAATGTAAATTATTACTTACCACTATCTTGTTTTTTCTTTTCTGGCTTCCAGAAGCATAAATCCGCTTCATGATGACTGCCGAAGTTTTGTATTTCGGCGGCAGCAGAGATCACGTGGTTTGCTGGCTGCCTGTTGTCAGCGACTAGTACTGAGAGGGGGCCCCCTTGAGGGGGATTACGATAATAACAGTGTCATTGCACTTTACTACAATGACTATCAAAGGGGCACAGTTTGTCATTGCATTTATTCTCAACCAGTCGTTGTCTTGGGGCCCCAGAAAATTCCGGGGCCCCAAGCATTGCTTAGTTTGCTTGCCTTGTCGCGACGGGCCTGGTCATAAGCATATTACATCAATTTACAATTAAAGGTTCTCTAAGCGAATCTGTGTGTTGATTTTTGAAATGTGTTTTCAAACAAACTGAGCGTAGTTAACTCGTCCCCCTCCACCTCCCTTCCGTGCTTTCATGAACGTGCCCAAACCCAACCCCCAAATCTTTCTTGGTGTTTATTGGTTAGAACACTTTGTTATGGTTTCTGGTGTAGGTTTGGCCAGTTTGTTATTATTGCAGTTTGTGGAGGCTGGGCTGTCTACAGAAATCGCGTTTTTTACAGTTTGATCAGCGGACAGGAAGCAAGCAGAGAGTGAGGAGATGTTTGCTGTATGTAACAAAAAATGTTTTATGGTCTAAAACGCGTTAATTCGCTTAGAGAACCTTAACTAAGAATAATTGTCAGCGTGACTGTAGTCTAAAAGTGGGAAAGGCGGAGCTTGAATTTCAGGAATGTCCCTCATCGGCTAATGTATTTCAAAGATTGAGGCACAACATGGATTCAGCCAGTCGAGCGACTCGCCCGTATGTATTTTAAATAGCAGATTCTACACTTACGAGAATACTTTGATTAGTTTGTGGTAGTAATTACACATGAATGAGCACATACTTTTGAAAGAACAGATGGCTTTTTGCTAAGAATTAACTCAAAATTCTACACAGTGGAGCTTTAATTGAATGAGCCAAAACGGATGAATTTAAGATTAAATCATCTTTTCTTTAGGGTCAGAAAATACAAATTTGCACCCTGCTTGAATGGACAACTTTTCTTCTTTTTGCCATTTTCTGGCAGACTGGCCACCAGGGGTGGAAAGAGTACTGACAAATCATACTTAACTTCAAGTACTGTTAGTTCCCAAAAAATGTAGTGTGAGTACTGTGTAGTGTGAACAGTTTGTGAATCCTCAAAACAGTTTTCTCTGTCCCAAAATCCAAACATCGGCCGTTTCTCAAACAGAAGGCTGCATCCTCTGGAGGTCGCATATGCAGGCTGCATACGTCACCAAGCCTGGTTTATTTCAGTAAACTGGTCATTGCATTCGAAGGTCATATGCATATTACAACAATTTACTAATAATTAAGTATAATAGTAAACTTTATAGTTGATAGTTTTTCTGAAATAAGACAGTCTTTATGACGTATGCAGCCTGCAAATGCGAGGATGCAGCCCTCAGTTTGAGAAACGAGAAATCCTGACCGTCATGAGCAACAGAACAGCTGTGGGAATGCTGTGAGTAGGTATGATGACAAAATTTTCAAACCCCAAAGCTTAAAATTTGACTAGACAAAGCAGACATTTCCCTTTACAAAGATATATGGATTGTAAAAATATGTTGAGGATTGAGAAAGTTATGATAATTTTAATATTAGAAATGAAAAGGAAAATTTATATATAGATGTCAATGTAAGCTATTTATTCACATGTTTTTTCTTGTAACTTTCTCATTTCATCAGATATTTACAATGAAATTTTAACAGACGGTACAATTTTAATAGTTCTTTCAAATTAAATCATGAAAATTTACTGTTTTATCGGAATGGACATCAGACCTCACCGAAAACAATTAAAAATAACTAATTAATAAACGTTCTTTCATATTCATAAAAAATTCCCACAATACAAGCAAAGGCAACTTTATGAATTCATATTTATACACCATTAAAATGCAAATATACATTCATACTTATTTTTTCATAACAATTAATGATCGGTATGACAAATATACTGGAGTTGATAACAGGCTATTGTACAACCAAGTCATCCAAGATGACATCTGCTGCTATCGCACACTGTAAACCCGAATAAGTTGGGATTACTCAAAAAATTTGAGGTAATCAGTTGCCTCAAATCTTTAGAGTTTTGATGATCCTGATTTTAATTATGCAGAACTTCTAAGTTTTGAGTTTCTGGTTCTCATTTATGTTAATTGGACCTAACTGAAAGTACTAAGTTAGTTCACACAAACATTTTAATTACTACACAGTTATATTTTGAGTTTTTGCATATCAAACATTTTAATTACTACACAGTTATATTTTGAGTTTTTGCATATCAAACATTTTAATTACTACACAGTTATATTTTGAGTTTTTGCATATCAAACATTTTAATTACTACACAGTTATATTTTGAGTTTTTGCATATCAAACATTTTAATTACTACACAGTTATATTTTGAGTTTTTGCATATCAAACATTTTAATTACTACACAGTTATATTTTGAGTTCTTGCAACTCAAACATTTAATTTACTAAACTTGTGTATTTTTAGTTCTTGCAAATCATATGTGTCATTTACTATACTTTTCTATTTGAGTTCTTGCTAAGCAAATTATTTATTTTCTATATCAGGTTAAATCAACTTCTAAAATCTTTATCAAAATGCTTCAGCAATTTCACAGAAACACATGACATATGTAATAAAATTTTGGCAATTTATTTCACAAAAGGATTGCTCCACAGCACATTTCATACATTTAAACTAGCATGAGACAGTTGCATTAAACATCTCTCTTAAATGTACAAATGTGATACAATCTGCAGTCAAAAATTAAAGTCTGTTTAGCAACCCACAAAAGTAAAGTTACCCTTTTAATGGGTTCAAGGTAACATAACTGTTTAATAGCATTTAATATTTTTCAGTCAAAAATTAAATTCTCTTAGCAACACAACATACCTTTTAACAGGCTCAAACTGTTTAACAGCATTTTATAAAATGAGAAATGAGCAAGTAATGCTTAACAGCCAACTTTATATATTAACACCACACAGTTGCATTAAACATGACAATTTCTTAAACTGAACCGGTTTGTTCATACAATAACTTGTCAATAAGAACTAAGAAGATATAAGTAAAAAATCAAAGTAACATCAGTAAGATAACATTTAAGTAACTCTTTTTGTCTTTTGTGTGTGCTGAGGTAGTACAAGTTATGCTTCACATCAACTCGTTCTTTAAGGTTTGAAGGCTAGGAGACAGTTTCCCACCTTCCATGCCAAGCAAAAGTTTTTTGCACAAATACAAATGTTTGTGCAAGTCCTTTTGGAATATGTATGTGAAAAGC
This sequence comes from Misgurnus anguillicaudatus, assembly GCF_027580225.2. Taxonomy (NCBI): domain Eukaryota; kingdom Metazoa; phylum Chordata; class Actinopteri; order Cypriniformes; family Cobitidae; genus Misgurnus; species Misgurnus anguillicaudatus. The sequence continues at coordinate 7,579,113 of NC_073342.2, read as the reverse complement.
ATACTGGAATCCAAACAGGACAAGAAAGGCCTCTGGAAGTTGGTTGTGGGTGGGGAGTGGACCAATTCGTCCTCAAGAACAACAGAGACATTCACTGGGTCACTATGCATTTGGGCATTAGAGCTGTAACGCACAACCGTATATTGCTCCAGTGGCTCCTTCTCAATGTGCACTTCAGAATCTTCAAGCTAAAAAATCAGAAACAAAAAAGATTAAGAACATGAAAATGATGCTGCCAGAATTTAGTACATCACTTATTAGGAATTATCCGTTACATGGCTTCTACACAGGTGACTTTTGAGTTCACTAAATGTGTGAAACATGCAGGGGCAATCATGATACATACATGGAAGTGGACTTATTTTTGAGCAGTGTCTATGTTCTAGTGTGTGGTGTCTGAGGAGGTGGAGTCTTGAACGATGAATCTTTTTACACCCTGCACTCCCAGTCTATCATCTTATTTGAAATCTGAAAAGAAACATTTACATGGTTAAACACTATGATTCAAACAGTAATAGCAAGCAGGATCTAAAAATAAACAGATAGCAAACGCAACAATTCTCTCTCATTAAAACACATACATTGACAAATGCAATATAATGCATATTAATAGTATACATATATGTCTCATTTACATCTCATTGCGTGATATTGAGTTAAACTGCCATGTGCACAACGATTCACATTAACCACTGTTTATTACTTTTAGACCAAACTTAAAAACCCTGATCAATACATATAAAACTTGCATTGCCATAACCTTAATATACACATCATTAGAAACAATCATTTTGACCACGATTAAGTTATCGTCACATTGGGGGGGGGATTCACGTGCGCCACGCGTGACCTACTTTTCATTAAACACAGTTTAGCTACTTTTTAACTAATAAAGTGCATAAAACAAACTCATAATAATTCCCACAACAGTCACTGAAGCATTAAAGCAATAAATAATAGGTTTTCTAGGGGTTTTACCTGCAATAAGGGAACAGGTATAGAGACAAAGAAACACGCTGAGTTTCCCTCGATCAGTGTATTGTTCCCTTTCAGTCGGTCACTACGACGTCACGTCGTGACCGACGAATTGGGAGCTCGCTTAGAGAGACCAATCTGCTTCGAATACTACTAAAACGCCAATGAACTTGGCATTGAGATATTTGCATAATGCTGGCGCCGCCCCGCCAGGTGCGTATATAAGGCGCACGTGCAAATAGGGAAATCAGCTTTTTATCGCTTCGAAAGCCGGCAGTATCTGCTACTGAGAAGCTACTTCACTCTGTTGGGATCGATTGCGGAAGTTGGTTGGACTGGCAGTACCACAGCGGACGCTTCGCAGTATTCCACAGGCTCTGCATCTTTTTTGTTTTGAGTTTAGTGTGTGCGTTGCCTTCCCTGTGCGCATCATCAACTGAGCATCTGAGTGAATTTCCCTAAAAGAGTGATACGAGAGAGCTTTGTGCCTTGTTAAAGGCAGCCACTCTCTCGTATATCCGGACATTAGCGTCCTTTTCAGGATGGCTTTTCGTCCGTGCGATCTTGGATGCGGGAAGTATATGGGTCCGAAGGACGGTCACGAGCGTTGTCTTTCGTGCTTGGGCATCGAGCACGCTGAGGCAGCGTTCGCTGGGGGTAAGTGTTCTCACTGCGAGAACATGTCCCTTGTGGATTTGCGGAGACGGTTGTCTTTCCTCCGGGAAAAACGCAACCCACGTCCGACGAGCTCTGATCGCCGCCACGGTGCGGCTGTGAAGCTCTCGAAGGATGATCTCCGCATCACTGTGCTGAACCGGGCAGGGGATTCGTCCTCTGCCTCTCAGCCTCCTCATCCACAGCCGGTTGATGCGCCGATGGAAACTTCAGAGTCGTGTTCTACGATGTCTGTTGGATCTGTCGTGCCTCCCTCCGGGTCCACGGAGACCGCAGCATCCGAGGGTGGGCCCTCTACCTCTGAGGATCTGGATGTCCTCCCCCCTTCCGGACGGGTCGTGACGCCGGATTTCGATCCAGAGATGGTGGCCGTGCTCTCTCGAGCGGCGGAGACCGTCGGGTTGGAGTGGGTTCACCCCCCACAGCCCGAGCCGTCCCGCCTGGATGATTGGTTCTTTGGAGCTGCCCGGGTTTCACAACCCTCTCCGCCGGTACCTTTCTTCCCCGAGGTGCACGAGGAGCTGACCAGGACCTGGAGGTCGCCGTATTCTACCCGTTTACGGCCGTTTCAGCCCTCCCCCCTCACCTCCCTCACCGATGGAGCCGCTAAGGGCTATACGGGAATCCCCCCCGTGGAGCGGGCGGTTGTGATGCAATTGTGTCCGGCCACCGCTTCCACCTGGAAGGATCGCCCAGCCCTCCCCTCCCGTGCTTGCAGACAGTCTTCCGGTTTAACGGGGGCTGCCTATCATGCATGTGGAGAGGCGGCTTCAGCCCTGCACGCTATGGCGTTGCTGCAGGTCCACCAGGCCAAGGCCTTGAGAGATCTGCACGAGGGAGGACACGACTCGCCTGTGCTTTCGGAGCTCCGGGCCGCTACGGATCTGGCCCTCCGTGCTACGAAGGTCACGGCACAGGCGATCGGTCGTGCGATGTCCACGATGGTGGTCCAGGAACGCCATCTGTGGCTCTGTCTGGCTGACATGACGGATGCAGAAAAGAACAAGTTCTTGGATGCGCCCGTATCCCAGGCAGGCCTGTTCGGCGAGTCGGTGGAGTCGTTTGCCCAGCAGTTCTCCGCCGCCCAGAAGCAGACGGAAGCGATCGCTCAGATCATGCCCCGGCGCAAGCGACCTGCATCTCGCCCCCCAGCGCCGGCGGCCCCGTCTGCTCCTCGCCGAGGGCGCCCTCCGGCGGCTGCCTCCGCCCCCCCCGCTAGAACGTCTTCTAGACCACGGAGAGGGAACAGCCGTCGGCAGCCCGCCCCGCCCGCACCACCCGCTTCCCGTGGCAAACGGAAATCGAAGCGGCCCTGAGACGGGCGACCTGGAGTTGGATGGGATCACTCTACGGGAGACGGTGACGGCACCGCTCCTTCCACCGGTAGAGGGCCGGGTGGAGAATCTTTTGTTTCGTTTTGTTTCTGTTCCGCCGGCTTCTCAGCCGGCACCCACAAAACCACAAAAAGAGTGCATTCCTATTCCTTCTCCAGGTCTCCAGAGGATCGAGAGAGATGTGAGCGGGCAGTCAGATGCTCTTCCTCCCTCTCCTCTGTCGCCAGTGGGTGTTCTGAGGAGTTCGAGCTCTCCCCTTCGGAGACCGGACCACCAGCAACCCCTTCGGAGTCTGCGTCCTCAGCTGAGGAGACCGGACGACCGTTTACCTCAGCGGGCTCAGGTCAGTGTCACACACACACATACTGTAGATGCTTATGCTGTCACGGCAGACGCACCGGCAGTCCCGCCTGTCCCGCCTCGCTGCCCCGCCGCGGGTACACCGGTAGTGCCGTTAATTCCTCTCGTACGGTCCCTGGGGGCTTGGCTTCAGCTTCCCAGTCCGTCTCGTTGGGTTTTACGCACGATCCGCCTCGGTTACGAAATTCAATTCAATCGGCACACTCCCAAATTTGCGGACATACGTTTCACCACGGTGAAAGCGTCCGTTGCACATGTACTGCGTGCAGAGGTCGAAGTCCTGCTGGCGAAGGACGCGATCGAGCCGATCCCTCTTACCGAGATGAGATCGGGTTTTTACAGCCCGTATTTCATAGTACCCAAGAAAGGCGGCGGGTTACGACCGATTTTGGATTTGCGTGTCCTGAACAAATCTCTTCAGAAGAGGTCTTTCAGGATGATTACACCGAAACAAATTTTCAGTGCAATACGCCCCCAAGATTGGTTTGCAGCGATAGACCTGAAAGACGCGTACTTTCATGTGTCCATTCTCCCTCGTCACCGACCGTTTCTCCGGTTTGCGTTCGAGGGGCGGGCATACCAATACAAAGTACTACCGTTCGGGCTGTCTCTCTCTCCCCGTGTGTTCACGAAAGTGGTAGAGGCGGCGTTAAAGCCCCTCAGAGAGAGCGGTGTTCGCATTCTGGCTTACCTCGACGATTGGCTTATAATAGCGCATTCTCGGCGGACGCTGTGCGAACACAGAGATCTAACACTTCAACATCTCGCCCGTTTGGGTCTTCGGGTCAACTGGGAAAAGAGCAAACTCTGCCCCACGCAGAGGATCTCTTTTCTCGGTATGGAACTGGACTCGATCGATTTATCGGCGCGTTTAACAGAAGAGCGCGTCCAATCAATTCTGACTTGCCTCGGTTCATTCCGAGGGAAGAATGCGGTCCCTCTGAAACAATTTCAGAGACTCCTGGGGCGTATGGCAGCAGCAGCGGCCGTGACACCGCTCGGGCTGCTCCATATGAGACCGCTTCAGCGTTGGCTTCACGATCGAGTCCCGAGGAGAGCGTGGCGCGCTGGCATTCATCGTGTAACCATTACACCTGCGTGTCGCATAACATTCCCCCCGTGGTCAGACCCCGCGTTTCTCAGGGCCGGCGTGTCCATGAGACAGGTCTCCCGGCATGCTGTTGTGCACACAGATGCCTCCGACACGGGCTGGGGAGCCACGTACGACGAGCTCACGGCTTCGGGGGTGTGGACAGCACCCCAGTTGCATTGGCATATCAATTGCCGCGAGTTATGGGCAGTATATCTGGGACTCGTACGCTTCGCTCAGGAGCTGCGAGGGAAGGATGTACTAGTGCGCTCAGACAACACTGCGACCGTAGCGTATATCAACCGTCAAGGCGGTTTGCGCTCTCGTCACCTGTCGCATCTCGCTCGTCGTCTCCTCCTTTGGAGTCAGAAGCATCTGAGGTCCCTTCGTGCCATTTACATACCGGGCTCGCTCAATACAGCGGCAGACGCGCTTTCCCGAGCGGCGCGCCCCGGCGAATGGCGACTCCACCCCCAGACGGTCCAGCTGATTTGGAGGAAATTCGGTCGAGCGCAGATAGACCTATTTGCGTCACCGAACAATACCCATTGTCGCCTGTTTTATTCACTAACCGAGGGCAGCCTCGGCGTGGATGCGTTGGCACACAGCTGGCCGCGGGGCATGCGCAAATATGCGTTTCCCCCAGTGAGTTTAATAGCACAGATACTGTGCAAAGTCAGGCAGGACGAGGAGAGCCTTTTAATGATCGCCCCATATTGGACGACCAGGAATTGGTTTCCGGAACTAATGCTCCTCGCGACAGCCCCTCCCTGGCGGATTCCCCTGAGGAAGGACCTTCTTTCTCAGGGAGGGGGCACATTATGGCACCCGCGCCCCGACCTGTGGAATCTCCACGTTTGGTCGTTGAGCGCGCGCAAGGTTTAAGTGATTTGCCCCAGGCGGTATCTAACACTATTGACGCGGCACGAGCTCCGTCCACGAGACGGGCTTACGCGTTAAAATGGAACCTTTTCGTCACCTGGTGCTCTTCGCAACGCGAAGACCCCAGAGAATGCCCTATTAACATTGTGCTTTTATATCTTCAACAAAGGTTAGATGGTAGGCTGTCACCGTCCACTATTAAAGTTGATATCGCCGCTATATCTGCGCATCACTCACTTATTAACGGCAGATCAGTGGGCCAGCATGATTTGGTTATTAGATTCCTGAGAGGCGCTCGCAGGCTAAACCCCTCGCGCCCTCCTTCTATTCCTCCCTGGGACCTGTCCATGGTGCTGAAAGCGCTACAGAGTCCTCCGTTCGAGCCTTTGCAGTCTGCGAGTCTGAAGCTTCTATCCATGAAGACTCTGACCCTACTAGCATTGGCCTCGGTGAAGAGAATAGGGGATTTACATGCATTCTCTGTTGACGATTCGTGCCTTCAGTTTGGTCCTTCTGTCTCGAGCGTGACCTTGAGACCCAGACCAGGCTACGTGCCCAAAGTTCCCACTACTCCCTTTAGAGATCAAGTGGTGAGCTTGCAAGCATTGCCTTTGGAGCAGGCAAACCCAACCGAGGCTTTGTTGTGCCCCGTACGCGCACTGCGATTCTACGTGGACCGCACGCAAAGCTTCAGGACCTCAGACCAGCTCTTTGTTTGTTATGGTGGCCAGCAGAAAGGGAAAGCTGTCACTAAGCAGAGGATGTCTCATTGGATAGTTGATACTATCGCCCTGACATACAATTTGCAGGGCATTCCTTGCCCCTTTAATTTGAGAGCGCACTCCACTCGGAGTGTTGCCTCATCTTGGTCATTAGCTCGTGGTTCCTCGCTAACAGACATCTGTAGAGCTGCTGGTTGGGCGACACCTAATACGTTCATTAGATTCTACAATGTTCGTACCGATCCTGTATCCTCTCGTGTTCTGTCCTCACCAGGGAGGACACGGAGAGCAGTCTCGCAAGTCGGCTTGCAGCCTCCGACTGAGGCTCCAAATTGAGTTTCAGTATGGAAGGCTAACAGAGCAAAAATGCGTAATGGTTTGATTTGCTCTCTCCACTGCCTTGACAGCCTTTGTTGCGGAGCATTGGCTGTCAGCCTTTCACTAGTTGTATTCTTACGAACCTACGTGTTTGGCCAGGGCCCCACATTGTGTCCCAACGGGTTCCTTTGTGAGTATTATTCCGTGGGGTTAATCCTACCAGCCCACGTTTCCCTTAGCAGAGCACTGCTTTGCTTACACAGCCACGGCTGTCATTTATACCTCAACTACGGTTGACTACGTCCACCATTAGCCCTTAACGGGGCGGTGGCTTCCGCAGCGTCCCTATACCGCTCAGTTAGGGCGCTTCCCAGTCGCTGGCACTACTGTGGGGTTAAAGGAACATCTAGTGCCCGGCCTTCTGCCTTGAAACCTAATTCTCCTATCCTTAAGTGGAACCGGAGGGCTTTAAGCAGACACTGGAAGAGGTCAGCCCCTAGTGGCGTTTTAGTAGGGTTTCCCAATTCGTCGGTCACGACGTGACGTCGTAGTGACCGACTGAAAGGGAACGTCTCGGTTACGGATGTAACCCTCGTTCCCTGAAGGAGGGAACGGAGACGTCACGTCCCGTCGCCACAGGTGCTGCCACCTGCTGTTTAGGCCGGTCACCTTCCGGCTTTCTCAGCGAACAGAAGCTGATTTCCCTATTTGCACGTGCGCCTTATATACGCACCTGGCGGGGCGGCGCCAGCATTATGCAAATATCTCAATGCCAAGTTCATTGGCGTTTTAGTAGTATTCGAAGCAGATTGGTCTCTCTAAGCGAGCTCCCAATTCGTCGGTCACGACGTGACGTCTCCGTTCCCTCCTTCAGGGAACGAGGGTTACATCCGTAACCGAGACGTTCTATGATACTAAAGGAACGCGTGCTTGACCCTAGTCACCTGTCAACGCCCCCTACTGGAATCTTCCAGTACTGCAGTCACTAAATTCCCTAGCCAAATATGCCATTACTCACAAAAGACAGCAACAATGTGACAACGCATCTAAAAATATTATATCTACATCACATCTAACTGTTAAACACAATTATGTACATGAAAAGTAAACATAATGGCCTTTAGAATTGATACATTGAGGTGATACTTACAGCACCCCATGAAGCGACCGATCCATCATCTTTTGAGGAGAAGAACTCAACGCCAGCAGCTTACGTGAACACGGATGACGTCAGACGCAAAATCTCTAAACTGAGGGATTTTAAGTTGGAGTACATTAAAGAGACAGTTAGTGCAAATTAAAAACAACATGCATTCATCTAACTTAAAAAGTTTAATTTGTACAAACTCATAAATATCTGAAAGTTCTAAATACTCAACAAGGTTAATTAATTTGAACTAATTGTAATGATTTAAGTTAACAGTACTAAATAGAATTAATTACTTTGAGCATTCGGGTTTACAGTGCAGGGATGGACACATCAGTGTCATGTACATCAAATTCATACCCCTCTCCACTCATGGCCCAACAGTCTATTTCTTTTTTTTAGCATGGAAAGTTTGAGTTTTCCCATTAACAAATTACCCTGCCAGCACCCAAATCCCACGCATGACATATAAATGCCCCACCCCTCTACCACACAACAACTCCTTGATCAAGCTCATTTTTTTTCTTTTGGGAGTTCTAGAAATGCTTCCTCGATCTTGTCTACACTTAATTCTTCAAACTTTTTCTTTAACATTTTCCGTTCTTGTTCACTTCTCTTCCTTTCTTTTGTGGCTTGACATTTGTGCAATTCCTTTTACAGCTCTCCTTGCTTCTTCCTTCTCTTTCTTCTTTGTATGACCCCCAGCTTCACTGCTTTCCTGATGACTAGCTCTTGTTTCTCCTTGTCTAAACTGTCCAAATAGTCCACAGTGTTGTTTTGCCGTTCTCACATTTTACAGGATAAGTAGCAGATGGTGGCATTTGAAGTTTCTTCTTCAGCGCACTAAACATCCCCATCAGCTCTTCACCATCCATGTTATGTGATCTTGCCGAGGCTGTCTCTTGTTTTACTTTCTCCGTCACTCTCCATGTAGATACTGTTTTTCAAGTACTTAAATTATTGCTCTCAGACAGCTTTCCATCATTTGAGTGAACATGACTGTGTCTTTTGGTGGTTGTTGCAATTTCTCAAGGATTTTGTCTGAAGCATTCAACTGATTTCCAAAGAAGTCTGTTGTGCAAGTCATGAATTCAGCAGGTGAGCATAGTTGATCTTTCAGGTTCTGCACAGTGTCTTTGATAATTTCAATACATTTAATGTAATCAGTTTGGTCATCTGCACCAGTGTAGAATTTGGTCATCCAGGGTCCAGTCAGAAATTTACCAAGCAAACCCAGAACTTGCAATTCAACTTGTCCAGCTGTAGAGTTGAAGTCTTCAAGTATGCTAGCATGCAGGCCTCTACATGATGTTCCTCCACAGAGATATGACTTTAGTGAGGCATGATGACTTTGACAATATTCCACATACATGGAAAAGAATGTGCAGTCTATTACCTCTGTAGCGTGGTATGAGGTCGAATGTCAAATGTTATGTGTGTGTTTGCATTTACTGTTTATTGGTTTATAATTAAAGTTTATTTGTTGATTATATTCATCCATCGAATGTTTCATTCATCCTCCACCGCATCAAGTTACAAAAAGATCAAATCTTCTGTTTTTCTTTAGGGTCAAAAATAAGTCATATAAACTTGCACCTGGCATGAATGCCCTGCTTCAATTGACGTTTCCAACTTTTTACAATTTTCAAAGACTGTTTTCATAAATTTGCGTTTCGGTGGATTTTTGCTTGACAATGTAAATGTGATTTTCACTTCACACTCCCAGTGTTACTGTTTGATTGTTAAATCATCTGAACTGAAACAAACCAGTTTCACTTCTCTTAAATGAAGGCATTATTCAGTTATGAAGTTATTTGCATACCATTTTTGAATTCTCATTAACATTGAATAGTTTACTAATGGATTGTGCTAGACAATTCATAAAGTATGAAGTTTTGTTCTCGTCATTGGTATGAACACTGAACTCATTAAAGAAATGTTGTCATTGCAAACATCATCTAGTCATAATTATTCAAAGATCATCAGATCTGCTGTCGTGCTGTTTTCTACTGAATTACAAGAACAAAAGAAAAATAATTTCCTCTCTTATATTCTCATTTGATGTCAAGGAGTCTGTGTATGTTGTGCTCTTAACAGCTTCATTATTTAATGAGGGGTTTAAAGCAAATAAAGAATAAATGAGTTTGATATTAAACCTAAAATCTGATCCATATGGTAAAATAATTTTAAGCTCCTGGACTCTGTGTGGCATCAATATGCATAAGCAGTTTGGATGAATGGTTGTTAAAAAATTTTTATTTATCATCATAGGTGCTGATGAACTTCTGATCAGTGTTGTGTGTTATTGTGTTGTATGATCATCTGAAGCTGTCTTTGATCAGTAAGCACTGGAATGCAGATGGCACAGGACGGGAATGGGAGTTGTGACTGAGTAATAATTCCTATTTTTATCTTACACATGAAGTATAATCACATTATTTCCAAAATCCCGTTATAATCACATTATGAGGGTTTAAGCAAATGTGGTCAATGATGCTGACTGATGTTTCTCTATATGAGTGATTATCAGCAGTTAAAATTAAACGGTAATACAATAATAATAAAATTCATCCATTTTGAAGCTGCTTTAACACAGCAGAAATTGATAGATACGAGTAGTAAATATGAGGGACATGTTGTCACACAAAAATGATTGATGGTGCCCTTTGACCTTAGGGGAGGGGCTGACCTTTTGACCTCAGGGGAGGGGCTGACCTTTTGACCTCAGGGGAGGGGGTGACCTTTTGACCTTAGGGGAGGGGCTAACCTTTGACCGGACCACCCACGTCGTGAACCTTTGACCTCCGGGGAGGGGCTGACCTTTGACCGGACCTCCCACGTCGTGAACCTTTGACCGGACCTCCCACGTCGTGAACTTTTGAACCGAACCTCCCACGTCGTGAACTTTTGAACCGACCGCCCACGCTGCGCTGAACTTTTAACCGGACCGCCCACGCCGCGTTGAACTTTTAACCGGTACGCCCACGTCACGTTGACATGTTTATGTCCGGGGTTATCTCCGGGTGCGTTAAATCATGTCCTCCTACGATAATGTTTACGACCGGGGTTATCTCCGGGGCGTGTTAAATCATGTCCTCCTACGATAAAACAATAAAAACAGTGTTTACACAAGTGGTCTTCATTAAAACACATTCCATGCTCCCATCATAATTTATATAAGGTGGGCCCCCGATATGTCTAATAAAAGCCGGGAAAATCACAGTTACGAAAATCACAAACATGGATACCATGGATACACCGTGCAGCTCGCTCAGTACTCCGGCGAGTGATTGGCATATTGACATGAATCATCTCGCCATGGCGCCGAAAAATTTTAACTTTTAACATGCATTGAAATTTTAACATGCACCATTTTAGAATGCGTGACATTGTTATAATCTGCCATGCTGGCATTGAAATATTGTGAAATCCTCTCATTGATTAGCTTCATTAAACACAATTTTTTATGTGAAATGATCAAATAAATTAAGTGTTCTTTCTTTTCTTTTAAACGTCATCCTGGCTTATAAGGCTATATTCATGGTGAGAATAAGGTGTAATTATATAAAGTTAGATTAGAAAAGATGTTTAAAATGAACTTTCTCTAATAATCTTAGCACTATGTATGGATACGACAGATTAAAAAACATGCTCAAAAGTATCAACATAATAAAAAAGGGCTCCCACAGCGGCAGACGAAACACAATCCAAAAGAACAAAGAACAATGAATTCCGCCAAGATGAACATTTTGGAGGATTTTCTCTAGAGAGTAAAAATTGATGTGTAATTTTTAAATGTCCTATTCTGCATTTTGTATAGACGACCTGATTTTTTAAAACAGAAATTATGTTTTTACAAATAAACTGTTCAATACAAAGATATGGTCTTCTGCCACTTACACAGATCGTAGTCCTTTCCTTGAAGTTCCATTCCTGAGAGATGCTTCCACTCCGAATCGTAAATCGTTTTGGCAGTGCCCGTGTGAGGACCGAGATATTTTGTTTTTTAACTCGTAAAGCATGTCCAGTCCTCCTGCGATAGCAGGACAGTGTTTATACAAGGGGCCTGCATTAATGCAGCTTGCATTGCTTTCATCATACTAATAAGTACAGCATAAGTAAAGACAAAAAGACACATATTACAAAACATTACCTGTCTAAAAACTGAGACTTTTAACTTTAGGTTATTAGTATATTAGGTTTAGTATAGTTTTCAGACTTTCAGAAAGAACTCATCAACTTAAAGAATAAAGCACTTATCAATTACATTTATTTTAATCTCAAAAACTCAAGTTTTCGTCTAGTATTTATTATTGCACCTAAAATACAAGTACCTGAGACATGCTCACACTCCTTAGCCAAAACACTTAAACTTTTAGTGCTTTTGTATTTAATATAATATTTAATAATATTTGACAAATTACTCCATACAAGACAATCAAATTATATACATTCAATGAACACAACATACAAAGTCTAACTTCATCACATGCTTTGATGCACTCATTTCTCTGTCTCTGTTGTTCTCAGTTATCAGTTGTCGGCTATGTAAACGGTGTTTTTTTTTTTTTATAAAGTGTATTAAACTCACACTACTCTTTACCCAGAATAACATGTACTTCTTCCGTGGTGACAAAGCGAGGTACATGATTTCTTCAATTTATAAAAACACAAGTAAACTTTTTATTGTAAAATAGTCAAATAAAATAGTAAGACATAGGCTAACTGAGGATCCTTACATATGAAATACCCGCACAAAATCAACTAGGTATATTCTTAAAGCGACGTTGGTTTTATTACACCATAATATAAGAATAATAAATCAGTATAAAGATTCACTTTGCTATCATTTCCAACTAATGTTGATTTATTGTGTTGTACTCAAAACATCTGAACTTCAGTCAGCTTTTTGGGGGGCTGAGCATTAATTTACTTTTTAAAGATTCCAACATCTAGTTGATTTTTAACCCTTACCTATACATGTTGCTTGGCTCACTGTAAACCCGGCATGCTTACCGTTATGTTTACCTTTAAATGACAGAGAATATAATAGCACTTACCCCATAAAAACAAAAAATGTCATCACAGAAAACAGTAACAAACCATCTGGTAAATCGAGTGTTGTAGAACAACGAGTGAAATCTATGTGTTAGTTAAGATTAAAAATACCTTGCTTTATTATATACAGCTCCACAAGGCAAAACAAAGATCTCACGTAGTCCATCATGTTACACCGGCAGTTTGATTATTGTGACTTCCGTGTCCTTTAGTGCACTAGGGGCATTATGGGAAATGTAGTCATTTTCACAAGGCGAATCGAACGCTGTATATGTTAAAGGTGCATTGTGCTACTTTAAAAAAAGACAAAAATGCTAAATAATATACATAACTATATTATCAGTGGTGTATAAGGACCTTACATAATGAACTGAATTGTTTCTATTACCTAAGAACGAGCCATTTTCATCTCCATACACCGCGGGTTCCCTTATACGGAAGTCACCGTCATATCTCTACAGTAGCCCTAAACGTACAAACTGGTCTAAAGAGCACGTTTCTTCCCTACGTTGTCTCAGACGATGACATGTTTGTCGTGCGACAGCTACCATGTGCGTTTTAAAATTGAAGAGTGAGTTGTCTGTGGCAATTCACAATCTCACCACTAGATACCGCTAAATTCTACACACACCACCTTTAACTGGCTACTGTTTCCAAGATGCATTACGATCTAAGCCATCGCACTGGGAGAGAGAGTACATAGTGAGACATATTATTTACCATTTTATTTGTTGTTGTTGACACAATTTAATGTAAAGTGTAAGATCTTATTCATTTATAAAAAAATAACAGCTTAAAGATAACTATAAGGGCTGAAACTAAAAACCCTCATATTAGCTGTGTACATTATCAAACTGATTTTATTTCACCTGTTTTACAAGTTAAGAAAAATTTCAGAGCTCCACATAAGAAGCAAGAATTCCTTTTCCTACGGGTGCATAGAGCGGAGAGGATGATATAGAAAATACGGGGAAAGACCTTTCCCACTAACACTTTAATATTCTATGGCTTCATAACTCGCACCGATGACTATGTGATGAGGGGCGTGTGAATTGCTGTGTTTAGAGGGGACGGGTCAGGATTTTTAGGTTACAAATCAGAGCCCGAAACTTAGAGCTCTCACACCTCAGATACGACGCTCTGGCATGTTCATTTAGCGGCAAATTTGAAGGCTACTTTCAGGAATTCTCCATTAAATTGTTTAAAGCAAAGTTTTTAACACAGCATAGCTCAACTGTGCAGGATTCAAGGAGTTGCAGACGATATTTTTGAGGACGGTGCAAGCACGACCGGAAGCTTAACAAAATCAAGGAGAGACTTGTGGACATACATCGTGTAAAGTTGTCTACTACGCTGCAGATTCTTGAAAGGAGAGAACAAATGTCACTTGAGCGTGATCACAAACGCAAGATGCCGTACGTGTGCGGTCCTCCAGTTTTTAAAGAAATGCTTTCAGAACACTGCAGGAGTGAGCTTGTTAATATTTTTATTGCTGTAATATCTGCAAATGCTGATGTGTGCTTGCCGCAAAATTACTGCGAAACTGATGCCGTGCGAGTAACCAACCTCAAGAAAAAAACGGATGTCGTGAAAAGTCTGGACAAATCTTTTGATAAGATGGTTCAAGTGTCTGTTAACGCCGATGAACCGATCAATGTGTTCATCAAAAAAGCCCTAGATGCTATGTATGAATGTGATGATGAGGAGGAGTTTGACATTGCTAACATCCTCCTCATGTCTGCATATGTAATAGATGTATGTGTTGCCGTAGCGACAAAGAAGGACCAAATCAATGTGCGTGAAATTGTTGAAATTGCTGCTGACTTTCTGATCGACAAGAGTCTTGGCACATGCCTACACTTTCTATTGTATCTAGACAACATCATAACCTTTGGTGATGATTGAAAACAATGCGAGTTCCTGGGACACCTCGTACACCTGAAAAAACATTCACTTTTTTCACGACCTACCTTTAAACATTTGAACATGGTCTTTTAAATTTTCTTCACCTTCTTTCCATCTATAGCCTGCTTATTTGATAAGTTCTGGTTTCAGCTCTTAGAAAGTTCGTGATAAACGTTTGTGTGAAATGTTACCACTACATTCGGTCATTTGGACTTGTAAACATCTTGTTCATACAAAGTGTGACACTTATTATGTTATGTAAAAATAAAAGTGACTTGCATCAGTATGAAAAGCTAAATCCGTATGCATGACCTGATACAAATTTGGTGATTTGTAACTTAGTGATTTTTACATAGACACGTCAGTTACTTTGCATAACCTGTATAACTCTATGAAACGTGTCCTTCAATAACTGAATCATGCCAACGTTTTTACTCAAGAATTTCAATACTTATCAGGACCATTTTAAGCACATTACAATATACCATCATTTATTTACCATTCGTAAAACATACGTAGTTGCAACACTACCATTCAGTTAGACTTTACATTTCTAGACTGTGTTTTTTCTCAAAGGTTGCTTATATTTACAGACAACACACTACACCTAAGTGTATCTTAACAATAGCAAACAGGAATACCAACGTTTGCAAACAAGTGTAGTTAAGCACTTTGATTTTTGACATGATTCACAGAAAGCAACAGTGAATCATCAAAACGTTGCTAGTTTTTTAGTTTCCGAAAGTTTACATTTTTACTTGCAAACAAACCAGGAACATTATTCATCTGAACACTTTCACCAAACCTATGTCTTTGTTGTTTTTATTTAGACAATCTTTTGTTTTCATAGTTTTGATCTGTTCATGTTAAATTTCTTCTGTATATCTTCTAAAGATAAATAAGGTCATTGTCCTTGGGTTTTCTCAGATTTCATAAACCTTTGAAACCTTCTTTGTCTTAATGCCATCAATGTATTTATTACTTATCCGTTATTTGCTATACTGTATGCCTGCCATCTTTTTTAGTTTACACAATTCATTTTTACAGAAAGTTTCAGAAACTCACATTTACATGGAATTATGATACATTTTACTTTTAATGATCTCCAGGAGTGAGTGGTGGTTTAACAGGGGTAAACTGTTATCATGCCACAATCCTGAAGGTTTATAAGCCAAACAAGAGTCCTTCAACACCTCACACCATACTGATTTCGTTTAACTGAAAAATGATGCACAGACAAGCCCAAATGGCAAAAACAGCAGCAAGAAAACTAACAATGTTCAACCAGCACAATCGTCACTTATAGTTTTGTCATATGATAATGATATGATGTTTTATCTGTCCGGTGGTTGCCGAAGTATTTTGGCACAACTGTTCACTCCAATCCCCAAACACCCATACATGACAAAAGTTTTTTTTTTTTTTTGTCTGAAGCGACATTAAGCATCTAATCTACAGCACCGCACTGTAAATGTTTAAAAAATTTATACAAAACCATCCTCACCACAATATACTGAAGATGCTGTAAAGTGTTTAAGCACATGGTACTGATGTCACATGATACATTTTCAAACAAATTCAAAATTACATTTCACTATGTTTGCATCACAATTTTTTAGCCAACTTAACAAACACTGTCTGGTTTAGTCTTATTTTTAAGCGCATTGATACCATTACACTTAGCATGCACTGCACTTAATGTTGAAAGATTACTCGGTACACGTTGTAATGTTTTTTCACTTGGTACTGATTTTACACATTTTACACTGTCATAAGAATTTATAAGCTACTTTTTGACATCTCCACTGTTTCACGATAACAGATTTAGTAAGTATATCTAAAATATACTTCACTATGTTGTGGAGTTGTTTTAGTGCCATTTTTAGAGGTAAGCTGCACATTAACTTGAGTACTGTACTTACTGCGAGTACCGGGTTTTGGTATCTGTACTTTACTTTATTATTTTCTAGAGAAAAAAATCCTTTAACAACGGTGTTGGTTAATGGTTGTAGGATTTTTGTACGTAGTTCTCTCAATACATTATGCCTCTGAAGCAACCTACTGAATACACTGACTAGTTTGTAGTATCTTTGGAATAACGAGCTTGATGAATGATACAGACCCTATAGAAATTAAACAAAAACAAGGTCATTAATAAAGGCATCTTTATTTAAAACTATAAAAGTTACAGGATTGAAAAAGTCTTAAACTCATTTACATTTGACTTCACAAAATGGTTACACTGTGACATAACGACCCAAAGAGTGCACATTGCACCTCTCCTTATCAGTTTACACTCACCAGCTATAGTTGCCTTCGTTAAATTCAAAACTCTGCTGTTAACCTAAGACAACCGCACCAAATACACTCACTATTCGATCATACGTGCCCCACCAGATGTCTGCGCCATAAGATCTCAGAGTCGTTTGCCGGCTTCAAAACCTGACTGAAGACACATCTCTCAATTACACGCGACCCTGGAATACTAAACACTTATTTCTCTTTCACCTCTTCTTTTCTGACCTATTCTTCCCTTTCAATAAATAAAAATAGTTTACAATATGTAAAGTTAAATGAGACTATAGTTTTCAGAACACTTTTGCTCTTTTGTTGATTTCATTGCTACTGTTGCTCCTGCTAAATAATGAAATATAAATGTAATGGTGGTTTACGACAATCAGCAATGCTCTATCCAACATGCAAGTATAGGACTAACTTGAGTTCATTTAAATACTTGTTTAATAGTAACAAACCTTTTTCAAAAAAAAAAAAAAAAAAAACATGACAAGATAAAGATTAAAACATGTATTAAAAGGCTTGACTTAATAAGCCGATCTATGTTTTGCGGGCTACTGTAACTATTGTGATTGTCGAACCTGACCTAAGCCACTTGTCAGGCAAAATAATAAAATCATTTCACCTAGAAAATTATAGAAACTTTAGCTAGCCTTTGAAACAATATCCAATTTAAGATTTTAGCAGAAATTAAAACTTAACATACCTAAATGCGTACACAGACCTAGCCAAGCTAATGGCTAGGTTTTAAAGGTTGTGATATAAACAAACATTTAGAATGAAACAAATGTTTAATCTTTTCAGAAAACTGCAGTAGACTTTATTAAGTATGACCATTGGAAAGCACTGTGCCAAATAATCACCTTTGCCTATTTCGGCACCACCGATTAGTGTTCGAACATCATCCGCTGACTTTCAAACCTCCTACAGAGTAACAACTTTCGACTCCCAAGTACCCTAATAGAAATATATTGACATGAAAAGTGAGATATTTGTCAAATGTAAATGAGTTTAAGACTTTTTCAATCCTGTAACTTTTATAGTTTTAAATAAAGATGCCTTTATTAATGACCTTGTTTTTGTTTAATTTCTATAGGGTCTGTATCATTCATCAAGCTCGTTATTCCAAAGATACTACAAACTAGTCAGTGTATTCAGTAGGTTGCTTCAGAGGCATAATGTATTGAGAGAACTACGTACAAAAATCCTACAACCATTAACCAACACCGTTGTTAAAGGATTTTTTTCTCTAGAAAATAATAAAGTAAAGTACAGATACCAAAACCCGGTACTCGCAGTAAGTACAGTACTCAAGTTAATGTGCAGCTTACCTCTAAAAATGGCACTAAAACAACTCCACAACATAGTGAAGTATATTTTAGATATACTTACTAAATCTGTTATCGTGAAACAGTGGAGATGTCAAAAAGTAGCTTATAAATTCTTATGACAGTGTAAAATGTGTAAAATCAGTACCAAGTGAAAAAACATTACAACGTGTACCGAGTAATCTTTCAACATTAAGTGCAGTGCATGCTAAGTGTAATGGTATCAATGCGCTTAAAAATAAGACTAAACCAGACAGTGTTTGTTAAGTTGGCTAAAAAATTGTGATGCAAACATAGTGAAATGTAATTTTGAATTTGTTTGAAAATGTATCATGTGACATCAGTACCATGTGCTTAAACACTTTACAGCATCTTCAGTATATTGTGGTGAGGATGGTTTTGTATAAATTTTTTAAACATTTACAGTGCGGTGCTGTAGATTAGATGCTTAATGTCGCTTCAGACAAAAAAAAAAAAAAAAACTTTTGTCATGTATGGGTGTTTAAAGATTGGAATAAACAGTTGTGCCAAAATACTTCGACAACCACCGGACAGATAAAACATCATATCATTATCATATGACAAAACTATAAGTGACGATTGTACTAGTTAAACATTATTAGTTTTCTTACTACTGTTTTTACCATTTGAACTTGTCTGTACATCATTTTTCAGTTAAACGAAATCAGTATGGTGTGAGGTGTTGAAGGACTCTTGTTTGGCTTATAAACCTTCAGGATTGTGGCATGATAACAGTTTACCCCTGTTAAACCACCACTCACTCCTGGAGATCATTAAAAGTAAAATGTATCATAATTCCATGTAAATGTGAGTTTCTGAAACTTTCTGTAAAAATGAATTGTGTAAACTAAAAAAGATGGCAGGCATACAGTATAGCAAATAACGGATAAGTAATAAATACATTGATGGCATTAAGACAAAGAAGGTTTCAAAGGTTTATGAAATCTGAGAAAACCCAAGGACAATGACCTTATTTATCTTTAGAAGATATACAGAAGAAATTTAACATGAACAGATCAAAACTATGAAAACAAAAGATTGTCTAAATAAAAACAACAAAGACATAGGTTTGGTGAAAGTGTTCAGATGAATAATGTTCCTGGTTTGTTTGCAAGTAAAAATGTAAACTTTCGGAAACTAAAAAACTAGCAACGTTTTGATGATTCACTGTTGCTTTCTGTGAATCATGTCAAAAATCAAAGTGCTTAACTACACTTGTTTGCAAACGTTGGTATTCCTGTTTGCTATTGTTAAGATACACTTAGGTGTAGTGTGTTGTCTGTAAATATAAGCAACCTTTGAGAAAAAACACAGTCTAGAAATGTAAAGTCTAACTGAATGGTAGTGTTGCAACTACGTATGTTTTACGAATGGTAAATAAATGATGGTATATTGTAATGTGCTTAAAATGGTCCTGATAAGTATTGAAATTCTTGAGTAAAAACGTTGGCATGATTCAGTTATTGAAGGACACGTTTCATAGAGTTATACAGGTTATGCAAAGTAACTGACGTGTCTATGTAAAAATCACTAAGTTACAAATCACCAAATTTGTATCAGGTCATGCATACGGATTTAGCTTTTCATACTGATGCAAGTCACTTTTATTTTTACATAACATAATAAGTGTCACACTCTGCATGAACAAGACGTCCACAAGTCCAAACGACCGAATGTAGTGGTAACATTTCACACAAACGTTTATCACGAACTTTCTAAGAGCTGAAACCAGAACTTATCAAATAAGCAGGCTATAGATGGAAAGAAGGTGAAGAAAATTTAAAAGACCATGTTCAAATGTTTAAAGGTAGGTCGTGAAAAAAGTGAATGTTTTTTCAGGTGTACGAGGTGTCCCAGGAACTCGCATTGTTTTCAATCATCACCAAAGGTTATGATGTTGTCTAGATACAATAGAAAGTGTAGGCATGTGCCAAGACTCTTGTCGATCAGAAAGTCAGCAGCAATTTCAACAATTTCACGCACATTGATTTGGTCCTTCTTTGTCGCTACGGCAACACATACATCTATTACATATGCAGACATGAGGAGGATGTTAGCAATGTCAAACTCCTCCTCATCATCACATTCATACATAGCATCTAGGGCTTTTTTGATGAACACATTGATCGGTTCATCGGCGTTAACAGACACTTGAACCATCTTATCAAAAGATTTGTCCAGACTTTTCACGACATCCGTTTTTTTCTTGAGGTTGGTTACTCGCACGGCATCAGTTTCGCAGTAATTTTGCGGCAAGCACACATCAGCATTTGCAGATATTACAGCAATAAAAATATTAACAAGCTCACTCCTGCAGTGTTCTGAAAGCATTTCTTTAAAAACTGGAGGACCGCACACGTACGGCATCTTGCGTTTGTGATCACGCTCAAGTGACATTTGTTCTCTCCTTTCAAGAATCTGCAGCGTAGTAGACAACTTTACACGATGTATGTCCACAAGTCTCTCCTTGATTTTGTTAAGCTTCCGGTCGTGCTTGCACCGTCCTCAAAAATATCGTCTGCAACTCCTTGAATCCTGCACAGTTGAGCTATGCTGTGTTAAAAACTTTGCTTTAAACAATTTAATGGAGAATTCCTGAAAGTAGCCTTCAAATTTGCCGCTAAATGAACATGCCAGAGCGTCGTATCTGAGGTGTGAGAGCTCTAAGTTTCGGGCTCTGATTTGTAACCTAAAAATCCTGACCCGTCCCCTCTAAACACAGCAATTCACACGCCCCTCATCACATAGTCATCGGTGCGAGTTATGAAGCCATAGAATATTAAAGTGTTAGTGGGAAAGGTCTTTCCCCGTATTTTCTATATCATCCTCTCCGCTCTATGCACCCGTAGGAAAAGGAATTCTTGCTTCTTATGTGGAGCTCTGAAATTTTTCTTAACTTGTAAAACAGGTGAAATAAAATCAGTTTGATAATGTACACAGCTAATATGAGGGTTTTTAGTTTCAGCCCTTATAGTTATCTTTAAGCTGTTATTTTTTTATAAATGAATAAGATCTTACACTTTACATTAAATTGTGTCAACAACAACAAATAAAATGGTAAATAATATGTCTCACTATGTACTCTCTCTCCCAGTGCGATGGCTTAGATCGTAATGCATCTTGGAAACAGTAGCCAGTTAAAGGTGGTGTGTGTAGAATTTAGCGGTATCTAGTGGTGAGATTGTGAATTGCCACAGACAACTCACTCTTCAATTTTAAAACGCACATGGTAGCTGTCGCACGACAAACATGTCATCGTCTGAGACAACGTAGGGAAGAAACGTGCTCTTTAGACCAGTTTGTACGTTTAGGGCTACTGTAGAGATATGACGGTGACTTCCGTATAAGGGGACCCGCGGTGTATGGAGATGAAAATGGCTCGTTCTTAGGTAATAGAAACACTTCAGTTCATTATGTAAGGTCCTTATACACCACTGATAATATAGTTATGTATATTATTTAGCATTTTTGTCTTTTTTTCAAGTAGCACAATGCACCTTTAACATATACAGCGTTCGATTCGCCTTGTGAAAATGACTACATTTCCCATAATGCCCCTAGTGCACTAAAGGACACGGAAGTCACAATAATCAAACTGCCGGTGTAACATGATGGACTACGTGAGATCTTTGTTTTGCCTTGTGGAGCTGTATATAATAAAGCAAGGTATTTTTAATCTTAACTAACACATAGATTTCACTCGTTGTTCTACAACACTCGATTTACCAGATGGTTTGTTACTGTTTTCTGTGATGACATTTTTTGTTTTTATGGGGTAAGTGCTATTATATTCTCTGTCATTTAAAGGTAAACATAACGGTAAGCATGCCGGGTTTACAGTGAGCCAAGCAACATGTATAGGTAAGGGTTAAAAATCAACTAGATGTTGGAATCTTTAAAAAGTAAATTAATGCTCAGCCCCCCAAAAAGCTGACTGAAGTTCAGATGTTTTGAGTACAACACAATAAATCAACATTAGTTGGAAATGATAGCAAAGTGAATCTTTATACTGATTTATTATTCTTATATTATGGTGTAATAAAACCAACGTCGCTTTAAGAATATACCTAGTTGATTTTGTGCGGGTATTTCATATGTAAGGATCCTCAGTTAGCCTATGTCTTACTATTTTATTTGACTATTTTACAATAAAAAGTTTACTTGTGTTTTTATAAATTGAAGAAATCATGTACCTCGCTTTGTCACCACGGAAGAAGTACATGTTATTCTGGGTAAAGAGTAGTGTGAGTTTAATACACTTTATAAAAAAAAAAAAACACCGTTTACATAGCCGACAACTGATAACTGAGAACAACAGAGACAGAGAAATGAGTGCATCAAAGCATGTGATGAAGTTAGACTTTGTATGTTGTGTTCATTGAATGTATATAATTTGATTGTCTTGTATGGAGTAATTTGTCAAATATTATTAAATATTATATTAAATACAAAAGCACTAAAAGTTTAAGTGTTTTGGCTAAGGAGTGTGAGCATGTCTCAGGTACTTGTATTTTAGGTGCAATAATAAATACTAGACGAAAACTTGAGTTTTTGAGATTAAAATAAATGTAATTGATAAGTGCTTTATTCTTTAAGTTGATGAGTTCTTTCTGAAAGTCTGAAAACTATACTAAACCTAATATACTAATAACCTAAAGTTAAAAGTCTCAGTTTTTAGACAGGTAATGTTTTGTAATATGTGTCTTTTTGTCTTTACTTATGCTGTACTTATTAGTATGATGAAAGCAATGCAAGCTGCATTAATGCAGGCCCCTTGTATAAACACTGTCCTGCTATCGCAGGAGGACTGGACATGCTTTACGAGTTAAAAAACAAAATATCTCGGTCCTCACACGGGCACTGCCAAAACGATTTACGATTCGGAGTGGAAGCATCTCTCAGGAATGGAACTTCAAGGAAAGGACTACGATCTGTGTAAGTGGCAGAAGACCATATCTTTGTATTGAACAGTTTATTTGTAAAAACATAATTTCTGTTTTAAAAAATCAGGTCGTCTATACAAAATGCAGAATAGGACATTTAAAAATTACACATCAATTTTTACTCTCTAGAGAAAATCCTCCAAAATGTTCATCTTGACAGAATTCATTGTTCTTTATTCTTTTAGATTGTATTTCATCTGCCGCTGTGAGAACCCTTTTTTATTATGTTGATACTTTTGAACATGTTTTTTAATCTGTCGTATCCATACATAGTGCTAAGATTATTAGAGAAAGTTCATTTTAAACATCTTTTCTAATCTAACTTTATATAATTACACCTTATTCTCACCATGAATATAGCCTTATAAGCCAGGATGACGTTTAAAAGAAAAGAAAGAACACTTAATTTATTTGATCATTTCACATAAAAAATTGTGTTTAATGAAGCTAATCAATGAGAGGATTTCACAATATTTCAATGCCAGCATGGCAGATTATAACAATGTCACGCATTCTAAAATGGTGCATGTTAAAATTTCAATGCATGTTAAAAGTTAAAATTTTTCGGCGCCATGGCGAGATGATTCATGTCAATATGCCAATCACTCGCCGGAGTACTGAGCGAGCTGCACGGTGTATCCATGGTATCCATGTTTGTGATTTTCGTAACTGTGATTTTCCCGGCTTTTATTAGACATATCGGGGGCCCACCTTATATAAATTATGATGGGAGCATGGAATGTGTTTTAATGAAGACCACTTGTGTAAACACTGTTTTTATTGTTTTATCGTAGGAGGACATGATTTAACACGCCCCGGAGATAACCCCGGTCGTAAACATTATCGTAGGAGGACATGATTTAACGCACCCGGAGATAACCCCGGACATAAACATGTCAACGTGACGTGGGCGTACCGGTTAAAAGTTCAACGCGGCGTGGGCGGTCCGGTTAAAAGTTCAGCGCAGCGTGGGCGGTCGGTTCAAAAGTTCACGACGTGGGAGGTTCGGTTCAAAAGTTCACGACGTGGGAGGTCCGGTCAAAGGTTCACGACGTGGGAGGTCCGGTCAAAGGTCAGCCCCTCCCCGGAGGTCGGGGGTTCACGGCGTGGGTGGTCCGGTCAAAGGTTAGCCCCTCCCCTAAGGTCAAAAGGTCACCCCCTCCCCTGAGGTCAAAAGGTCAGCCCCTCCCCTGAGGTCAAAAGGTCAGCCCCTCCCCTAAGGTCAAAGGGCACCATCGATCATTTTTGTGTGACAACATGTCCCTCATATTTACTACTGATACGATTTATAACTATAAAAAATATACATATTAAATCTGTAATGTTGTTATTTAAATATACTATAAGTAAGGAATAATTGACGACAGGCCATTGGATTATAAGAAAATAATGCACACCAAGGTGGTAATGCGGCACAACGCGAATCAATTATTCCACTTATACCACGGTTACCACAAACATTGCTCTGGTGCCTTTTTTTAAGACATTTGAAAAGTTAGGTGTGCGGTTTACAGAAAAATAATCAACACCCATAGAACATTTCTCAGGCAATCAGAATGCAGCATTCGACAGACCCGTGGTATAATACAAAATAAATCAGCTGTAAGTTAAATAAATTATGACCATCATCATCTGCAGTATTTGTCAGGTGTATGAGTGCAGTCACTGTGAGTCTGACTGTCAGAGGTTTTTGTATCACTCTTGATCACTGTGTCAACACATAAGTGCTACTTGGATTGTGAAAACTCTGACAGTAATAATCTCCTGAATCTTCAGTCTGAATGTCACACGCCAGGGGCTGGCTGCTAGTGGTTAAGCCACGCCCCTTCTCAATTTCCACCTCGAGGAGGTCCCCAAAACCAACCCAATGACCAAACAACAACGAGGAACAGGTAAGTATAAAAAATAGTCTGTATTTATTTAAATATTTAAAATGTCCTGGGAATTGGGGAAAGGGAAAATTAAAACTAATGTCCGGCTCTGCCCTCCAGGGGGGCCACGAACACGGGAGTGCCCGGGGGGGGGGGTAACGTCGGGGAACGGGCTCCCGCCTCTGATTCCCTCTGCCCGTGGCGCGCTCCTCTTCCTTCCTGGAGGCAGAAATAAATCAAAGTCAGTGTTGGTGTAGACTTGTTTGTATCCGTGTACCTGTGGCTAGCTCGAGGCGGTTCGCCGCCTGTCTCACACAGCTCCTCGCTGGTCGACTCACTTTCCTTCCCTGTTCTCTCTTTCTCCACAGATGACTGCTGGGACACAAAGGCACAATGAATCGGTCTCCAATGGTTCTCTCACCTCTGCGCTGACTACAGCGTTCGGTAGGTAAGGCTCTCTTCACAGTTCGGTATCTCAGCGCACACGCTGGTTCTCTCTCTCTCTCCACAGATGACTGCTGGGACACAAAGGCACAATGAATCGGTCTCCAATGGTTCTCTCACCTCTGCGCTGACTACAACGTTCGGTAGGTAATGCTTTCTTCACAGCGCGGTATCTCAGTGCTCACGCTGGTTCTCTCTCTCTCTCCACAGATGACTGCTGGGACACAAAGGCACAATGAATCGGTCTCCAATGGTTCTCTCACCTCTGCGCTGACTACAGCGTTCGGTAGGTAATGTTCTCTTCACAGCTCGGTATCTCAGTGCTCACGCTGGTTCTCTCTCTCTCTCTCCACAGATGACTGCTAGCTACCACTTCGAGGTAGGTGTGGCTCTCTGCACAGCTCTCACGGCACACTCCTCTTCCCTGTTGAGTTGGCAGGTTTTAACAGGTTATGCTTAATGTAACAGGGTGGCGGACTTACGATGGCTGGCTACGCGATGCGTCAACTGGACAGTGGTCTTTCCTAGGTGGCGCCGGGGGCCGAAACCCTCTCGGCAAGCTCGTTGGTCCACAGAGGGGCGAGAACGTCACGCCGGCACACCGGGTCGAGCGCTGCCCTTTCCTCGAGACCCGTTGGTCGATCGAAAACTGGACCGGGGCGCCCTCTCGTTGAGACCTCGGGGCGGCGGATCTCCTTCGCCTCAAGCTCTGCGATGATGAACAGAAGACACAGGTAAGGTAGCAATAATACAGATAATACTCACGCACCGTCAATAGCACAGTTCTTCACCGCCACTCATAAACTCAAGTCCGCCGAGCGCCTAGCTGGGAAAATACTTCGAGATGCCACTTCGTGATTTTTAAGACTGAAACACACTCACAGCATAATCATGTACAGGTCTTACTCTAGGACCATAGTTCCTCTTTACCGTCTCTGAAGCGAGTGACTGGAGGCGGGGGCTACGTCGGACAAGACAACAGCAATCCCACTGCAAGACACAGCATTACACAGCACCACTTCAAGTGAAAATTTCTACATCCAAGACTCACCCACCACTCAGTGCACACAATAGATGCCCGTCTTCCTTTCCTTCGCTCTGGACGGAAATATGGAGATGTTAACTCGGCCTAGTGTTTGTATTTCGTCACTAGAGCTGTTTCACACAAAGGCCCTTCGGCTCACCCACCGCGCTGGCTCAGGGGTAGGGCCGTCCGCTCTCTTTTGGAAACACTCAGAGATATACAAGTCAAATACATACACAATACTTCTGTAAGAAGATTTCGTTACTCACAACTGTTGTATTTTCTTTGTCCTAGATTGACTTCACGCTGTAATAGTTCCAAATGCACAGACAGGGCGTTTTCCAGCCGCCAACACTACTCTTCCATAAACGTATACTCACAACGGTGCGTCTTTTCTCCCTTCGTTGCTTTCCTCCAAGGTCAGTATTCGTTTACTTCGTTTACTTCGTTTACCTTTAAGGTCTTCGGTATTTTCCTTCACGTAAATCTATAATCCAGAACGAGAGAGAGAGCAATACAGCAGTCCAAAATAGTGTACCAGGTGAGCCCAACTCAGCGCTACGGTCCACACCAACAACAGGAATAATCGACCTCAAACTGTGTTTCAAACTGATCTAAAATACTCTCCTGAGTGTTGTTCTCGCCCAATCACCCGGCGCTCCTCTTGATAACTCTCAGCTGCATGTAATTCGGCTGATTACAGCGTTCGCGGCGCTACCGGATGTCCGGTGTTTTCTTTTACCGGTCCGGGCGGAAACATCCGGGCGGAACCAAACTTGCCCAATTTTTGGTTCCGCCTAAAAGATCGTCACTCCTGTGACATCCTCCCCCGCCAATGCATTCTAGTCCCTGGAATGCCTCGGCGTTGTCCACTCACCGTACCGGGCAGGGGGGCGTCCTCGGCTCTCCCGTTGGGAGCGTCTCACGGGTGAATCGGGTTCGACTGGTTCGGGTACTACCTCTGGTTGCATCTGCGCCGCCGGGGGTTCAACCGGCTCCGGTACCAACTCAGGCGGTATCTGGGCCACTGGGGGTTCAGCTGGCTCGGGTGCTATTTCTGGCTGCCTCTGGGCGGCCGGGGGTAGCGCCGCCACTGGTCGACCTGGTACCACAGCCCATCCTTCCATCCAGGGGGCCACCGGTACTGGCTCTGTGGGCCCTTCTCTCACAGCCTCAGGGTAATTCGGACAAGGGCGGAGCATGTTCCGATGTACTACACGTTCGGGGCCAGGTTTTCCCTCCGGCCGGATGGTGTACACCGGCTGTCCCGGTCTCTGCTGCTTGCAGACCACATACGGGATAGCCTCCCAGCGGTCACTTAACTTTCCCTTTCCTTGCCGCCGGTTATCTCTCGCCAGGACCCTCTCACCTGGTAACAGGGGGGCATCTCGAGCAGTCCGGTCATACAGACGTTTGTTCCTTTCTCCTGCCGTCTGTATCTTTCTAGACACTTGCTCGTACGCAAAGTGTAGGCGCTGGTGATGGCGCCCCACCCACTCCGTCACACTCACTTCTTCCCGGTCTGCTGCTACTCCCAGGACCAGGTCAGTGGGCATCCGTACGTGCCTGCCGAACATCAGGTAAGTAGGGGCATACCCCGTCGTACTATGAACACTGTTGTTATATGCTTGCAAAAGGTTTGGTAGCGCACTCACCCAATCGCTCTGCTGTCGTTGATCTAAGGTCCCCAGTAGCCCCAGTAGGGTCTGATTGAACCTCTCACAGCTTCCATTCCCCTGGGGGTGGTACGACGTGGTGTGGGTTTTGGTACATCCATACAACTGGCATAACTCACGGATTACCTTGGATTCAAAGTTTGCTCCCTGGTCGGAGTGCAGAAACTCGGGACATCCAAATGTCTGGAACACATTTCGCCATAGAGCTGTGGCGGTGGTGTTGGCAGTCTGGTCGAGCGTCGGGACTGCCCAGGCGTATTTAGTAAATAGGTCAGTAATTACCAGAATGTTTTGATAACGGTCCTGAGGGCGGCCTAGCGTCAGGAAGTCCATTGCCATTATGTGGAGGGGGGCTTTCGCGTGGATGGGTACCATCGGTGCTCGGGCCTCTCGTCGAGATTTAAACAGCGTGCATCGGGGGCACGCTTGAATTAAGTCGTGCACAGACGCCTCCATTCCCGGCCAGTAGAAGAATCTACGCAGTAGGGATACGGTTCTCTCCTGTCCCTGGTGTCCCAACTGGTCATGATAGGCCGAGACCAATGCGTTTACCTGGTTGGCCGGCACCACGATCTGACACACTTCCTCGCCCACTTTCGGATCGCAGGTCTTCCTGCAGAGCACTCCCTCCTGTAGCTCCAGCTTCTCCCACTGTCCCAACAACTTCTTCTCCGTCTCTGTCTGGGCTAGCCTTTCCGCTGGCGCGGGCCGTCGGCCCCGTTCTACCCATGTCTTCACCTGACACACGTCCCGGTCCTGGGCCTGTCTCTCTATCCAACGGCGGGGGTCCCACCCCCAGTTCCCTGGTGCAGCTTCCTGCTGGCCTCCTGGCGCCTCCACGGCCCCTATCATGTAGCCCTCCTCACGGCTATCCTCCCTTCGATACCCCTGGTGTCTGGGGCTCTTTCCCTCTGGCAGTCTTGAGAGGACGTCCGCGTTCGTATGTTCTCGTCCAGGCCGATACTGCAGCTTGTAATCGAAGTTGGCCAG
This sequence comes from Misgurnus anguillicaudatus, assembly GCF_027580225.2. Classification (NCBI taxonomy): domain Eukaryota; kingdom Metazoa; phylum Chordata; class Actinopteri; order Cypriniformes; family Cobitidae; genus Misgurnus; species Misgurnus anguillicaudatus. Next base: position 7,550,055 of record NC_073342.2, on the reverse strand, counting down.
CTGAGCCACCCATCGCTGTTCCACGGCCCCCAGCTTCGCCGTCTGTAAATGTACTAGAGGGTTGTTATCTGTAATGACTGTTACCTTAGCTCCCCAAAGGTAGTCTTTGAACTTTTCGCTCAAGGCCCACTTCAGGGCCAGCAGTTCCAGCTTGAAAGAGCTGTAGTTCGCGTCGTTCCTCTCTGCCGGATGGAGACTCCGGCTCGCATAAGCGATCACCCGCTCTGTACCTTCTTGCCGTTGGGCCAATACTGCCCCCAGTCCCAGGTTGCTCGCGTCTGTATATAAGACAAAAGGTTCAGAAAAATCAGCATACGCCAAGATGGGGGCCTGTAACAACTCCTGCTTCAACCTCTGAAAAGCCATCTCACAATCATTGTCCCAATTGATCGGGGGCGACCCACGGCCCCGGTTTCGTCCCGTGCCAACCAGCAACTGGTTAAGGGGCTTGGCAATCTTCGAGAAGTCTTTAATGAATCTCCTATAATATCCCACGAACCCCAGAAAGGATCGTACTTGCCTCACAGTCTTAGGCGCGTCCCAATCTTTCACTGCCGAGACTTTCTCGGGGTCCACGGCCACCCCTGCTGCGCTAACCACATGGCCCAGGAACTTCACTTCTCGCCGCAGCAGGTGGCACTTGTCCGGCTGCAGCTTCAGCCCGTACCTTTCCATGGCTCGGAAGACTTCCTCTAGGTGCCGGAGGTGGGAATCGAAATCTGGGGAATACACAATCACATCATCCAAATATACCAATACTGACTCCATCAACTGACCTCCAAGGCAGCGTTGCATCAAGCGTTGAAAGGTGGCCGGAGCGTTGCAGAGCCCGAAAGGCATCCGGTCCCACTCAAACAGTCCAAACGGGGTCGTGAAGGCGGTCTTCTCCCGGTCCGCCTCGGCTACTTGCACCTGCCAGTATCCACTGGCCAGATCTAAGGTGGAATACCAGGCCGACTGCGTGAGGCTAGCAAGGGAGTCTTCAATTCGTGGTAAGGGGAAGGCGTCTTTCTTAGTTACCAGGTTCAGCTTGCGATAGTCCACACAGAACCTCCAGGCTCCCGTCTTCTTTTGTACGAGCACGATGGGGGCCGCCCAGGGACTACTACTCTCTCGGACAATGCCCCGGCCCAACATGCCCTGCAGGAGTGTACGTACTTCCGCATACAAGGTAGGTGGGATCGGTCGTTATCTCTCCCGGCTTGGCCCTGCGTCCCCAGTGGGGATGTGATGTTCCACCACCCTGGTGCACCCGTAGTCCTCATCGTGCCTCGCAAACACATGTTGCCACTTCCGAAGGAGTGCCTGCAGTTTCTGTGTCTGTACCTGTCCCAGGTCGTCTCCTTGCAGTGACTCACCCGCTAGGTGTCTTGGCACACCTCTCCCCTGGTTACTCGCCGGGGCATCCATTTGGGTCAGGGCCACCTCGATCACAGTGGGGCACACCTGACGGAAACTGACGTCCCTCTCTTCCCTCACCTGGTGGGGTGTGACCATCGTCAGCCGGGCCAGTCGTTGATGCCGGTGTAACTGTACTGCATAGGGGTGCTCGTTTCGTACCCTCACTGGAACTCTCCCCCGGCGGACCGCCGCTAGTCCCCGTGCTACCTCCACTTGCGGGCAATCTGTATGTGGTTCTACCAACACCCACTCCTCTGGGCTCGCTTCCCGAAGGGGCACTCTCGCCCATACGATAGCCTCACTCCTAGGGGGAATAGACAAGGCAAAACGACACATTACTCTTCCCACTTCCTCCCGATTTCTACGAACCTGGTTCATTTGGACCCGGCGGCAATCGGCCACTACACGCTCCCACTTGGGTCTCTCAGTAGGTGAGATCCTCGGACCAGGCCTAGCCTGGAATATCTCCTCCCAGCATTCGGAGAGGACATTCATGCCCAATAAGGCTCGGTGGGCGCCCAAACACTTATCTTCGACAATGATCACACCTTTTTGGGGGACGACTACCCCATGTACCTCAAGATCCGTCAGGCGATAGCCAATGTAGGGGATTTCTAGGCCATTAGCGCCCTTCAACGTCAGCCAGGGGGCCTCCGCTCCTTTTGTTCCTCCCTGTCCGAATATCTCCTTGGAGAGGCTTTCTGCGAACATCGTTACCTGTGAGCCCGTGTCTACCAGGCACTGAATCCATTTGCCACACACTTTTACTTCTGCCACCGGGCTATGCCCGACCATCTGTTGCCTAGAGCTGTCCCTTCTTCCCGGGTCTTCTCGAGGGGTCCCGGCCACACGACCCACTGTGGCCGGTCGTCCTAAAAACCCCCCTCTGATGCCCTGCGGGGCCCACACTGACGGCTATAATGCCCTGGCTCACCACACCGGTTGCAGATCGGCCGTCCCTGCTCATCCCACTCGAAACGGGGCCGAACATAGCGGTTTGGGCGTCCAGGTGGCTCCCGGCTGCGTCCAGGTGGCTCTCGGCTCCTCTCCGAGTATACTCGCTCTCGGGGTGCCGGCCTTGGTTCCTCCCGCGCCTTACCTTGGCGCAGCTCTCCCAACAGAGCACTAGATAATTCTGACATCTGTTCCCGGACATCCTTCAAGAGTTCTGCTTTCAGAGCCTGCTTCCAATCCGCGCGTTCTGGTTGTGTTGGCACGCTCTCATTTACAGCCGCGCATACTGGGGTCTCACTCACCTCTACCTCATCGCCCTCCAGAGCTAGCGCCTCCTTCCTTAGATCTTCAAATGTGAGGCCGGGGTCCCTCCGAAACTGGACCCTCAGGCTCTGTCTCACGGGGCCCTCTTTCATCCCCAGAAGGAACTGGTCGCGCAACAAAGTTTCTCCGTCGCCCAGCCCATGATCGCGGCGGGTCTGTAGCCGGGTGAACTGTTCACGAAGTCTTAGGGCAAACGCTCTAATGGGTTGTCGGGGGCCTTGTTTAATATTAAAAAATTGGGAACGGAGGACGGCTACAGGGGTGTGGTCACCATATTGCTCGGTGAGAAACTGGAATATAGTTTGGGCACTGGTTCGGACAGCTTCAAAGGCGGCCTGTACTTCTCGCCGCGCTTCTCCCTCTAGGGAGTTCAGCACGAACTGTAGCCGCTGGGCTACACTAAGGCCTTGTAGGTCGGCTAAATACTCTAACTGAGCCTTCCATTCCGTTAGCCGTACTCCCGACTCTGTCCCTCCATACTTTTGGACCCAAGGGCTGCCCATAAAAACAGGCACGGCACGGGGTTGGGCTGCGGGCCCCGCGTTGTCGGTCATTGGGCTAGTCTGGTTACTCAACTCGAGGTGGAACCCTGCCGACTACGCCAAAATCTGTCACAAGCCAGGGGCTGGCTGCTAGTGGTTAAGCCACGCCCCTTCTCAATTTCCACCTCGAGGAGGTCCCCAAAACCAACCCAATGACCAAACAACAACGAGGAACAGGTAAGTATAAAAAATAGTCTTTATTTATTTAAATATTTAAAATGTACTGGGAATTGGGGAAAGGGAAAATTAAAACTAATGTCCGGCTCTGCCCTCCAGGGGGGCCACGAGCAAGTGAGTGACGGGGGGTGGGGATAACGTCGGGGAACGGGCTCCCGCCTCTGATTCCCTCTGCCCGTGGCGCGCTCCTCTTCCTTCCTGGAGGCAGAAATAAATCAAAGTCAGTGTTGGTGTAGACTTGTTTGTATCCGTGTACCTGTGGCTAGCTCGAGGCGGTTCGCCGCCTGTCTCACACAGCTCCTCGCTGGTCGACTCACTTTCCTTCCCTGTTCTCTCTTTCTCCACAGATGACTGCTGGGACACAAAAGCACAATGAATCGGTCTCCAATGGTTCTCTCACCTCTGCGCTGACTACAGCGTTCGGTAGGTAAGGCTCTCTTCACAGTTCGGTATCTCAGTGCTCACGCTGGTTCTCTCTCTCTCTCCACAGATAACTGCTGGGACACAAAGGCACAATGAATCGGTCTCCAATGGTTCTCTCACCTCTGCGCTGACTACAACGTTCGGTAGGTAATGCTTTCTTCACAGCGCGGTATCTCAGTGCTCACGCTGGTTCTCTCTCTCTCTCCACAGATGACTGCTGGGACACAAAGGCACAATGAATCGGTCTCCAATGGTTCTCTCACCTCTGCGCTGACTACAGCGTTCGGTAGGTAATGTTCTCTTCACAGCTCGGTATCTCAGTGCTCACGCTGGTTCTCTCTCTCTCTCTCCACAGATGACTGCTAGCTACCACTTCGAGGTAGGTGTGGCTCTCTGCACAGCTCTCACGGCACACTCCTCTTCCCTGTTGAGTTGGCAGGTTTTAACAGGTTATGCTTAATGTAACAGGGTGGCGGACTTACGATGGCTGGCTACGCGATGCGTCAACTGGACAGTGGTCTTTCCTAGGTGGCGCCGGGGGCCGAAACCCTCTCGGCGAGCTCGTTGGTCCACAGAGGGGCGAGAATGTCACGCCGGCACACCGGGTCGAGCGCTGCCCTTTCCTCGAGACCCGTTGGTCGATCGAAAACTGGACCGGGGCGCCCTCTCGTTGAGACCTCGGGGCGGCGGATCTCCTTCGCCTCAAGCTCTGCGATGATGAACAGAAGACACAGGTAAGGTAGCAATAATACAGATAATACTCACGCACCGTCAATAGCACAGTTCTTCACCGCCACTCATAAACTCAAGTCCGCCGAGCGCCTAGCTGGGAAAATACTTCGAGATGCCACTTCGTGATTTTTAAGACTGAAACACACTCACAGCATAATCATGTACAGGTCTTACTCTAGGACCATAGTTCCTCTTTACCGTCTCTGAAGCGAGTGACTGGAGGCGGGGGCTACGTCGGACAAGACAACAGCAATCCCACTGCAAGACACAGCATTACACAGCACCACTTCAAGTGAAAATTTCTACATCCAAGACTCACCCACCACTCAGTGCACACAATAGACGCCCGTCTTCCTTTCCTTCGCTCTGGACGGAAATATGGAGATGTTAACTCGGCCTAGTGTTTGTATTTCGTCACTAGAGCTGTTTCACAGAAAGGCCCTTCGGCTCACCCACCGCGCTGGCTCAGGGGTAGGGCCGTCCGCTCTCTTTTGGAAACACTCAGAGATATACAAGTCAAATACATACACAATACTTCTGTAAGAAGATTTCGTTACTCACAACTGTTGTATTTTCTTTGTCCTAGATTGACTTCACGCTGTAATAGTTCCAAATGCACAGACAGGGCGTTTTCCAGCCGCCAACACTACTCTTCCATAAACGTATACTCACAACGGTGCGTCTTTTCTCCCTTCGTTGCTTTCCTCCAAGGTCAGTATTCGTTTACTTCGTTTACTTCGTTTACCTTTAAGGTCTTCGGTATTTTCCTTCACGTAAATCTATAATCCAGAACGAGAGAGAGAGCAATACAGCAGTCCAAAATAGTGTACCAGGTGAGCCCAACTCAGCGCTACGGTCCACACCAACAACAGGAATAATCGACCTCAAACTGTGTTTCAAACTGATCTAAAATACTCTCCTGAGTGTTGTTCTCGCCCAATCACCCGGCGCTCCTCTTGATAACTCTCAGCTGCATGTAATTCGGCTGATTACAGCGTTCGCGGCGCTACCGGATGTCCGGTGTTTTCTTTTACCGGTCCGGGCGGAAACATCCGGGCGGAACCAAACTTGCCCAATTTTTGGTTCCGCCTAAAAGATCGTCACTCCTGTGACATGAACTCCACTGATGGTCAAAGTGAAATCTGTGTTTGATCCGCTGCCACTGAATCTTGGATGGAGTTCCTGACTGATGACTTGTTGCTCTATATATGAGGAGTTTAGGAGCTTCTCCAGGTTTCTGTAAGTACCAGGCTAAAAAATCACCATTATGTACTGCACTGCTGACTTTACAGTTTATTTGAACTTGTTGTCCTGGTTGAACTGTTATTGATGGACTCTGAGTAAGAGTGTACTGTCCTCTACACACTGAAAGAAACAATAAGAATAAAAAATATAAGACAACACTGAAACAAATCAATATTTCACTCTTCAATGAATTATGATAAAAATGTTACAACACAAACCTTGAGTAAAGACTGTGAGTGTCCAGATGAAGATGATGATGAAAGTCATTGTTGTTCTTTTGGTTTGTGTGATGATGAAGATTCTGTTCTGTTCTGATCTCAGTCATGAAGTGTTAAACTCACAGCACTATAAACACTCACACATCACTGAAGCATGACAACACAATGCAAAGAAGACGACAGGAAACTTCTGCTCATATACACTATCATTATTCAATGGACTTGCACACAATAAATATTCTGGTGAAATAAACATCAGAGATGCTTGTCACAAGCTACTACTACCGGAACCACACACTGGTGATGTAGATCTTCTTCCAAGCTGGTATTCCTTGGAGCATCCACATTGAATGGAACCCTTCTGCATCGTCAGCAGGGATCTCAGGGTCCCGGGTGTTGCGCCCCTTAACCTGAACACCTCACCTGAGTGGGGCAGCAAAGACTGACTAGCCTTCACCTGCAGAAGGGATCCAACTGTGGGCTATAATAAAGAAATAATAAAGTTTTGAATAAAAGTAAAACATTAATGTGCAAAATTAATTTGTGTAAAGTGCATGTGTAGGCAGGTTTAAGAGTTACAAAGTGTCCACAAAAACCGGAGAAAATACAATGATCAAGCAACAAATATGGAAAGATTTTGAAATAGTTTTTGTTTATTATTTCAATAAAAAACATTCAGAGACATTCTTCGCAATAGTTGTTTGTGTTGTGATGTTAGTGTTGTATATTCTGCTGTAGTTTGTGTTCAGTCAAGTGTGTAGAGGTTTTTGTACAGTCGCTCTATTAGTTTGTATCACTGTGGTTCACATTCGGCAGCGGCACCAGACTGGATGTTGGCAGTAAGTAAATAATCCAATAGTAATTTTAATACAGTAAATAACTGTTTCTAAATATATACATCAGGTATTAAACAATGAATGTAATTCACTTTATTTAAGTTTATTCCATGATCTGTGGGATTCTGATTGGCTGGAAATTATAAAATAAAATCGTTTAGTAACTGAAAATATTTTTAGCCATTCGGTCAAATACTGCACTGTAAAGAGAAATACTAGTTTTAACTTGACTTTAACTTGACAAATGAACCTGGAAGAAGCGGGATAATCAATGGCCTGCAATGTATTAAAGGATTTATTGCACCCCTCTTCACGTCGGGCGGTTGTGTCGTTAAAATCCTTTAATGCACAACAGGCTGTTGATTATCCCTTACGTATTACTATACAACAGTTCTTTCTGGTTCTCGAATCTGATTGGCTAAGACCTATGCGATATTGTGCTGATATCGGCACTGTAACCGCTTCACCTTTCGTATCATTCTGCCACCTAGTGAATGGAGGTCCTAAGCAGGATAATCTCTGAATGGAAAAACACAGACGCCCTGTTTTGAATCACTCTCCGTTTGTCTCATTAGTTTACTAGCTCATAAATCAGTCTGTGAATCCCCAATCGGAAGTTATTCCGTCAAAGATCAGCGCTCTTGGATGTTACGTTACAGTTAATGGGAGAAATGTCTTGTCACATCGTGTGGACGATTAACACTTGGAAAGAGGAATATAAACACTCGGTTTTTTTTCTGGAGCTATATTTCTTATCAGAACGCGAAAACACCGTGGAACTGCAGGTAAGCACCGCAGCTTTTAAATGTGGACATTGATCATTTACTTTATCGTGACCTGACTATTAAAACATGTTATGAGATATCGCCACTGGTATATTTATAAGCAGCATGCAAAAACATCTCTCTGACACTTATAAAAAAACGTTTTATATAGTACTGACAAGAACAAAGTTTACTAATAATAATCGAGTGCTCGTACCACGTTAAGAATAAATGAGAAAGCAATAGTAACGTTATACAAGTAGTTTTATTAACTTTTACCTCGCGCCAAAACAATCAACCCTATATCACAAAATTGCGTGACTATTTCACGCATGTGTTACGGATGACACAAGTCAGAAATCCCAGAGCAGAGGGTATTTTAATGATGTACAATATCAGTGGGTATGTGTAGAAAATAAACAAACAACAATGTCTTCATGTATAAGTGTGTGTGTGTATGTGTAAATGCAAAAGTCACAAAGTGGGAAACACTGAAGGACATCCACTTGAGATACTCTTGATGAAATCCTCGCAGGGCACAGAGAAGGAATCCTGGTGGGAGAGAGAGAGAGAGGCGGTCAGATCTTCAGCAGAGTCCGTGCTGGACAGCGCACTGCAGCGGTCCGAGGAAAGCGCAGAATTACGCGCCCGAAAGCGCACTGCGGCTGGACAGCGCAAGGTGTATAGCAGCGCTCGGAGAAACCACAGACTAAAAGTCCTTAGCTGGATGATAGTAGATATTCCAATCGGGAACAACTGATGACAGGACAGGGAAATCTAAGAGGCAAGGCAGCAGAGAGCTCGGTGAGTAATACAATACGGGAAACAGATAACAAACTCGACAAGACTGGAACTAGACTAGCTAGCGGGCAGGCACATACAAAGACGAACTTGCAAAGAACACAGGAAACGAGGGGAATTTAAATCAAACCGGATTGGACAATAATGAGAATCAGGTGCGGGTCGCAGGTGAGAGAAGTCAGAGGTAATGAGAACACCAGGTGGAAGACGCGCACGTGTGGAGCTGTCAAAACAAAAACACAACACATAGTGAAACAAAGACAAAGCAGCCAATAAGACCGAAATCATAACAGGACTCCCCCCCCACGACCGCCACCGGGCGGTCCATGAGGAGGCTCACCCCGTCGCCGGCGGAGATCCTCTATCAGCCCAGGGTCCAGGATGTCCCGGGCCGGTACCCAACACCTCTCCTCCGGACCATATCCTTCCCAGTCTACAAGATATTGAAATCCCCTACCCCGGCGACGCACATCCAGTAAAGACTTAACTGAATACACAGGGGCACCATCTATAAGCTGAGGGGTGGGAGGGGTGGGGGCAGAGGGAACAGGATTAAGGTGGGAAAAATACACAGGCTTCAGTTTAGACACATGAAAAACTGGGTGAACCCGACCGAGTGCTGGGGGCAATCTGAGCCTGACCGTCACGGGATTAATGACCTTAACAATGCTGTATGGCCCAAGGAATCGTGGAGCCAGCTTGCGAGAAGGCTCACGGAGAGGTAAATCCTTGGACGAAAGCCATACTTTCTGCCCACAGATAAAGCGGGGCGCGGTTCTACGGTGACGATCGGCCGCGGCTTTGGTTCGTCTGGAAACCTGACGCAACGTAAATCTAGCCTTTCTCCAGGTGCGTTTGCAACGACGGACAAAGGCTAGTGCAGACGGAACCACCGCATCAGGTTCTTGTGACGGGAATAAAGGGGGCTGAAACCCCATGGACGCTTCAAATGGGGACATGTTAAGGGAAGAAACAGGGAGAGAATTGTGGGCGTATTCAACCCAAGGTAACTGTTGGCACCAGGAGCTCGGATATTGCGATGTCAGACAGCGGAGAGCTCTACCTAAATCTTGGTTAGCCCGTTCACATTGCCCGTTGGTCTGAGGATGATACCCTGAAGACAAGCTAGCTGTGGAGCCTATTTGTCTACAAAATTCCTGCCAGAAACGCGAAATAAACTGAGGACCCCTATCTGAAACAACGTCTGTGGGCAGACCATGTAAGCGAAAGACGTGTTCGATCATTACCTGGGCAGTTTCCTTGGCAGTGGGCAATTTGGGCAAAGGGACAAAATGAACCGCCTTGGAGAAGCGATCCACAATGGTCAAAACAACAGTGTTTCCCTTAGAACTAGGCAAATTGGTTACAAAATCGATGGCGATATGTGACCAAGGACGAGAGGGGATAGGTAACGGTTTAAGCAGACCAATAGGGGCTTGATGAGAGGCCTTATTGCGGGCACAAACCTGACAGGCTAACACAAACTGTCTGACATCAGGACCCATAGAGGGCCACCAGAAACGCTGACGTACGGTAGCCAACGTTCTCCGAACTCCCGGATGGCAAACAAACTTGGACTCGTGACCCCACCGGATGACCTCGGAGCGAAGCGCATTCGGCACCCACAATCGACCCGCTGGGCACCCCTCTGGCACTTCCCCCTCCCGGCCGGCCCGTCTCACCCGTTGTTCTATTCCCCAGCGCAGGGTACCCACCACCCGCCCCTCAGGGAGGATGGTTTCGTCCCTATCAGAACCGGGACTTTCGAACAAACGAGAGAGAGCGTCGGGTTTGGTATTCTTTGAACCGGGCCGGTACGAGAGGGTGAAGTTAAATCTGTCAAAGAAGAGTGCCCAACGAGCCTGACGAGGAGATAACCTCCTGGCTGAACGGATGTATTCGAGATTCTTATGATCCGTCCAGACCAGGAAGGGCTCCGAGGTCCCCTCCAACCAGTGACGCCACTCACCCAAAGCCAGTCTGACCGCCAGCAGCTCCCGATTACCTATGTCATAATTTCGCTCTGCTGGGTTTAACCGATGGGAGAAAAAGGCACAGGGATGCACCTTGCCATCCTTAGCAGACCGCTGAGACAAAACGGCGCCTACCCCGACATCCGAAGCATCCACCTCCACAATAAATTGAGCAGCCGGATCTGGAATAGAGAGAACAGGAGCAGAGATAAACCGGGACTTTAAATTATCAAAGGCCTCCTGAGCACTAGAATTCCAGACAAACCTCTCCTTAGTGGAAGTGAGAGCAGTAAGAGGCTGAGCAACCTGACCATAATTTCTGATAAATCGCCGGTAAAAATTGGCGAAGCCCAGAAATCTTAATAAATCCTTACGGGATTCGGGGACTGGCCATTCGGCAACCGCTTTGATCTTGGCTGGGTCGGGACGGATCTCACCTGGGGCAACAACAAAACCCAAGAACGAAACTGACTTACGATGGAATTCGCACTTCTCCGCCTTAACAAACAACTTATTCTCTAACAACCGGCGTAAGACTCGGCGGACATGCTGAGTGTGTTCCTGCATAGAGGGGGAAAAGATGAGAATATCATCTATGTACACAAAGACAAACTTGTTAATCATGTCTCTCAGCACATCATTCACCAGAGTTTGGAAGACTGAGGGAGCGTTACAAAGCCCGAAAGGCAGAACGCAGTACTCAAAGTGTCCAGTAGGGGTATTAAATGCTGTCTTCCACTCATCTCCCTCTCTTATACGCACCAGATGATAGGCATTGCGTAGATCTAGTTTAGTAAAGACCTGCGCTCCCTGCAAAAGCTCAAACGCAGTAGACATTAAAGGAAGGGGGTACCTATTCTTAACAGTAATGTCATTTAATCCCCTATAATCAATACAAGGACGCAGGGAGCCGTCCTTCTTTTCAACAAAGAAAAACCCCGCCCCTGCGGGCGAGGTGGAGGGACGGATGAGACCGGCACGCAGAGCATCATTAATATACTGGTCCATAGCCTCTCTCTCAGGACTCGACAAAGAATAAAGTCTACCTTTAGGCGGAGAAGTGCCGGGGAGGAGATCAATAGCGCAATCATATGGCCGGTGAGGAGGAAGGGAGGTGGCCCGGGCTTTACTAAACACCTGAGCGATATCCGCATACTCCGCCGGGACCCCGGTCAAATCGACTGCCGGAACCTGAGGAAGAGAAAGAACAGAACCAGAAACAGCAGAACCAAGACATGACACATGACAAGACTGAGACCAAGACAAGATAACACTATGCTGCCAATCAACGTGAGGGTTGTGTTGCACTAACCATCCATGCCCTAAAACAATAGGAGATAGAGATGCATGAAGGATATGCAACACAATCTCCTCACGATGATTACCAGACACAGAGAGACTCACAGGAGAAGTGCAGTGTGTAATCCGCGCCATCTGCTGCCCCTTAAGGGACCAGACATCCAAAGGGGATTGGAGAGGGACAACCGGGATACCCCAGGCGCGAACCAGCGCTTCATCAATGAAGTTGCCCTCCGCGCCAGAATCGAGAAGGGCAGTGGACGGGTGATCACGCCCAGCGAAGGACACAATGACGGGGAGTTGGGTACTGGAAACAGGGGAGAGTTTTGAAGAAGTGCCCACCAGGACTCCCGTACTCACTGATGGGCAGCGGCTTTTAACGGGCAGACCCTTGCAAAGTGCCCGGGCTTCCCGCAATACAAGCACAGGGCCTTCTGTATACGCCTCTCTCTCTCTCTCTGTGACAGGCGCAAACGCCCCAGCTGCATGGGTTCAGGCTCGACTGCTGGCAGTGGTGAAGGGGAAGTGATGGTTTCCTCCGTAAACACTCGCTGACGAATGGAGCGTCGCTGATCACGAAGCAATCTCCTGGCCTCGATCCGGAGAGCGAGATCTATGATGGCATCAAGTGAAGGAGGAAGGTCTTGAAGAGCGATCTCGTCCTGAAGATCATCGGATAACCCCTCAACAAACTGGGCTCGGAGGGCCGCCTCATTCCAGTGACAGGCAGCCGCTAAGGTCTTGAACTCTATGGCATACTCTGTAACAGTGAGTCTGCCCTGAACGAAATGTGCCAAACGAGCTGCTGCGGCGTCCCCACGCACCGACCGGTCGAAAAGTTTCTCCATCTCCTCCCTAAACTCGTTAAAAGACCGACAGCAAGGATCATTGGCATCCCACACGGCCGTAGCCCACTCGCGCGCTTTGCCAACCAGAAGGGTAATCACATACGCAACCCGGGTGCGTTCCGAGGCATAGCGGCGGGGCTGGAGGGCAAAAACTAGAGAGCATTGTGAGAGGAAAGCCCGGCAGGAGGCGGGATCGCCATTATATGGAGGTGGAGGGGTAACGTGAGGTTCCGTCTGCAACGGCTGACTGGGCTGGGTGGCATCATGACTGACCTGATCAAGCCGAGCGGAAAGGTCATTCAAACGGGCAGACAAACCCTCAACCTCTTGAGAAGTGGTGGTGAGGCGAGTCGAGTGTTGTCCTAGCCATGAACCCTGCTGGGCGAGCGCCGCCCGGAGGGCATCAACCTCCGCGGGATCCATTGTGGCAAGTTCGTCCTGTTACGGATGACACAAGTCAGAAATCCCAGAGCAGAGGGTATTTTAATGATGTACAATATCAGTGGGTATGTGTAGAAAATAAACAAACAACAATGTCTTCATGTATAAGTGTGTGTGTGTATGTGTAAATGCAAAAGTCACAAAGTGGGAAACACTGAAGGACATCCACTTGAGATACTCTTGATGAAATCCTCGCAGGGCACAGAGAAGGAATCCTGGTGGGAGAGAGAGAGAGAGGCGGTCAGATCTTCAGCAGAGTCCGTGCTGGACAGCGCACTGCAGCGGTCCGAGGAAAGCGCAGAATTACGCGCCCGAAAGCGCACTGCGGCTGGACAGCGCAAGGAGTATAGCAGCGCTCGGAGAAACCACAGACTAAAAGTCCTTAGCTGGATGATAGTAGATATTCCAATCGGGAACAACTGATGACAGGACAGGGAAATCTAAGAGGCAAGGCAGCAGAGAGCTCGGTGAGTAATACAATACGGGAAACAGATAACAAACTCGACAAGACTGGAACTAGACTAGCTAGCGGGCAGGCACATACAAAGACGAACTTGCAAAGAACAAAGGAAACGAGGGGAATTTAAATCAAACCGGATTGGACAATAATGAGAATCAGGTGCGGGTCGCAGGTGAGAGAAGTCAGAGGTAATGAGAACACCAGGTGGAAGACGCGCACGTGTGGAGCTGTCAAAACAAAAACACAACACATAGTGAAACAAAGACAAAGCAGCCAATAAGACCGAAATCATAACAGCATGGACCAGTGTGACAATGTCACGCTTTGCCGCGTTTGAGCGTGAGCATGTCACGCTTTTCTGTTTGTGTCGCTGTCACGTATTGGTTACTCAACTTTTTTGTCCTATTTTCAAACCATTGTCGCTTCGGTTTAGGGTTAGATTTGGTGCTTGTGTTATATGTCACTTTAAGTATTTGTCACTTTAAGTATTGGTTTATAAAATAAAAAGATACAAGACTTATTCTTTTATATTTTCTAAACTTTAACCAATTGTCACCTGACGTTGGGGTTAGAGTTTGTTTAGGTAAGGGTGTCATTTTATGTAAATCTAACCCTAAACCGAAGCAACAATGGTAAGAAATTAGGACAAAAAAGTTGAGTAACCAATACGTGACAGCGACACAAACAGAAAGCGTGACATGCAAACGCGGCAAAGCGTGACATTGTCACGCTGGTCCATGCGTGAAATAGTCACGCAATTTCGTGATACTGGGTTGAAACAATAACAACACAAAATACACTAAATATGAATTAAAAAACAAGTAATAGTTTGATCATGACACCAAATACTGCTGATTTGATCTCATTTTGACGATCATAAACAAACAAGGCCAACATGAGAGCCAGGGTATCTCAGAGATGTAGCCCAGAGAGGGCGGGGGTCAGCGGGGCGAGTGAACACTGATGTCCGCTCATGCTTTGGTTCTCATTCGTACCGAATCTCACTAAGCAAACGTTCAAACAGGCGCTATCTTTACTAATCGACTGCAGATTTAAATATAATACATATACATTCTCGACTGAACTAATCTTAAAACTACACTTTGTGACCAAGAAACGGTAATATAAAGTAACGGCTTTTCCGTCCATTGAGTTGTTATGAGCTTCAAAGCAGCCGAAAGTTTTACCTGTCATTCTGGCTGCCCTCAAATCCGTGGCGGAAGAAGTAGTTCTCAAACAAAGAGGCTTTTAAAATAACTCCGTTGTTGTTTTCTAGTTTTCGTTTTTTCAAACGTGTGCCGTCGAACTGTTGTATAAAAGCTATATCACACTCCTATTCGAGCGATATTGCTTAAATAATATATTGTGATCACCTTATAATTTTGACTGTAGTGTTTTGGTATAATGTAATGTGTGACTAATATTCATTTGTTCATAAAGTTTGTCGAATTTTCCAAACTGTTTCCAAAAATTGTTGCAAAATTTGTTAATATTTATATGGACCTCGACAACTAATCTTATTCTGTTTAGACTCAATATTTTGTTAATAAAGTACAGCTTCAATTTATTATTCAATTTATTATGAGATTTTAACTAAAGGAAACAACAAATGGAAAAATTGAGATACAAAAACATTATTATTTATTAATAGTTTATTACTTTTTAAACTACACTTGTTTATAAATGTGTTCATGTGTATTTAATCAAATAAAAAAAAATGTTGGTTGTTTTATCTGTAATATGAATGAATTTATATTCACCTATAACTAAAATTTAAGTTAAAAAGTGTTTACAGAAGCACATGTCAAACTTATATTCTGTACAACATGTTTACATTATTTAGATGTTATATATTTATATTAATTACATATTACATATTATAATTAAACTGTAAATATGTTATAACTGCTGTTATTTGTACAATTTTACTTTATTTTACTGTGTCACTGTTACAGTGTAATTATACATTTAAGTACTGACTAATAATGATTAACAACATTTACTTAGTACAGGATTGGGGTTTGGTTTAGGGTTAGTTGAATGTAATTATGCATAATTTACTGTAAGAATTACATGTGTAAGGCACTGTAAAATATAGTGTTATCATTATTGTTTTTACAATAACCAATCATTTTCAACCTGACAAACAGTATTTCAATATAATAAAATACTTAACACCATAATGTGAATATGAACTTTCACCTTAAAAGAGAAAAATGATATTAGCCGTATAATTCAGCCATATATGATTAAATAACCTTAAAATTATTCAGGAGAACCAAATAGTTATTATTTATTATCAAGATATTTTATGTTTAACACAGATTCTTGTGTGAGTTATTGACTATTGATGTGATTGTCAGCCAACAGTCCCCCTAAAGTGAGCGTCCTGCCGCCGTCCAGTGAAGAGATTTCCACAAAGCAAACAGCAACATTGATGTGTGTGGCCAACAAGGGCTTCCCCTCAGACTGGAGTCTGAACTGGAAGGTGGACGGGATCAGCAGCAGGTCTCAGTACAGCAGTGTTGCTCTCCTGGAGAAGGACGGTCTGTACAGCTGGAGCAGCAGTCTGACTCTCTCTGAGCAGGAGTGGAGCTCAGTGATCTCAGTCAGCTGTGAGCTCACACAGAAAGACCAGCGTGATAAAGTCACTGGAGAATTGAGGAGAGATCAGTGTTCACAGTAGATCCACTCACTCTCTCCTCTGTCTCACATCAAGACTAACAGACTAACTGTGTTTCTCTCTCTCATCTCACATCTCTTTTCACAAACAACACAAGTCTATGTCTGCTTTATTCATTCACTCATGATTGTGTGACAATTCAGCAAATAAAATCATATTCTATCTTTATGTCTTTGACTCATTTTGTCTGTTTTGAATATGAAAGCTCACATTTTATAAATAAACCTGACTCAATGAAGCATGAAAACACCTGCAGATGAAGTAAATTTACATAACTGTCAGTCAAATGAAATGAAGAACCTTGAACATGAAGTGATTGGTGTGTTTAGTTTGATAGTTATTCTCATGTGACTCCTTCAGTATTTGTGTTACAGATGTTGACTAAATGATACTTACTGATGTTTCTCTATATGAGCGATTATCATCAGTTAAAATTTTATGAATTAAGCTGTAGTACAATAATAATAAAAACTAGATGAGGTTAAAGTTTGTGAACAAACTTTATGTTGGCTTGAGAAAGCCTAGTCTGAGAGTAATAGCTGGAGCTGCAGTTGGGGCAGTTAAGTTAGTTGGGGCAGATGGGGTAGTTGGGGCAGACTTGGGCAGTTGGGGCAGAATGGGGCATTTGGGGCAGATGGGGCATTTCGGGTTGTTGGGGCATTTGGGGCAGAATTGGATAATGGGGGCAGATGGGGCATTTAGGGCAGTTGGGGCATTTAGAGCAGTTGGGGCATTTAGGGCAGTTGGGGCAGAATGGGGCAGATGAGGCAGTTGGGGCATTTGAGGCATTTAGGGCAGTTGGGGCATTTAGGACAGAATGGGGCAGTTGGGGCATTTAGGGCAGATGGGGCATTTAGGGCAGATGGGGCATTTAGGGCAGATGGGGCATTTAGGGCAGTTGGGGCATTTAGGGCAGTTGGGGCATTTAGGGCAGTTGGGGCAGAATGGGGCAGATGAGGCAGTTGGGGCATTTGAGGCATTTAGGGCAGTTGGGGCATTTAGGGCAGAATGGGGCAGTTGGGGCATTTAGGGCAGATGGGGCATTTAGGGCAGATGGGGCATTTAGGGCAGATGGGGCATTTAGGGCAGTTGGGGCATTTAGGGCAGATGGGGCAGTTGGGGCATTTGGGGCAGAATTGAGTAGTTGGGGCAGACGGGGCATTTGGGGCAGATGGGGTATTTAGGGCAGTTGGGGCATTTAGAGCAGTTGGGGCATTTAAGGCAGTTGGGGCATTTAGGGTAGTTGGGGCATTTGGGGCAGAATTGGGTAGTTGGGGCAGATGGGGCATTTGGGGTAGATCGGGCATTTAGGGCAGAATGGGGCAGATCAGGCATTTGGGGCAAAATGGGGCGGTTGGGGCAGATGAGGCATTTGGGGCAGAATGGGGCATTTAGGGCAGTTGGGACATTTATGTGTGTGTTTGTGTGAGTATGATTGGGTGTGTAATACTGTGTTTGTGTGTGTAATTTTGTGGTTGTGTGTCTGTGTGTAGTTGTGTGTCTGTGTGTGTGTGTGTGTGTGTGTGTGTGTGTGTGTGTGTGTGTGTGTGTGTGTGTGTGTGTGTTTGAGTCTGTGTTTTTGTGACAGTATGTTATATATAATTTTGTGTTTGTGTGTGTAATTGTGTGTCTGTGTAGTTGTGTGTATGTGTGTAGTTGTGTGTGGTTGTGTCTGTGTGCATGTCTGTGTTTTTGTGGCAGTATGTTATATATAACTTTGTGTTTGTGTGTGTAATTGTGTGTCTGTGTGTAGTTGTGTGTCTGTGTGTGGTTGTGTGTCTGTGTGTGATTGTGTGTGTGTGTGTGTGTGTGTGTGTGTGTGCATGTTTGTGTTTTTGTGACAGTGTGTTATATATAATTTTGTGTTTGTGTGTGTAATTGTGTGTCTGTGTGAAGTTGTGTGTGGTTGTGTGTCTGTGTGGTTGTGTGTCTGTGTGTGTGTGTGTGTGTGTCTGTGTGTGTCTGTGTCTGTGTGTGTGTGTGTGTGTGTGTGTGTGTGTGTGTAGTTGTGTTTGTCTGTCCTATTGAGTGAGTTTTGTGAGACAGAGATAGACTGAGAGAGGTTGAGAGATGATGTAATGTATTTGTATGAATGAGAGTTGACAGTTAGAATTTGAAAATAAACACTCAGCCTAAACATTCTATGAATGTAAGTCTATGGGACTTTTTTGGGATGTTTGATCGGACGGTTTAGGAGAACCGTAAGTCCGATCCCTTAGAAAAGATATAGCACACCTCCTCAGATCAGACTGAAGGTCTGTGCAAAGTTTGGTGGCTGTAGCTTGAAAGCTCTAGGAGGAGTTAGAGTTAGAAATTTTTAGGTCAGAAGAAAAAGAATAATAATAATAAGTTTAAGTGCAACAACAGTATGTTGGCTTTCTCAAGCCAACATAATAAGTTTAAGTGCAACAACAGTATGTTGGCTTTCTCAAGCCAACATAACTAGATGAGGTTAAAGTTTGTGAACAAACTTTATGTTGGCTTGAGAAAGCCTAGTCTGAGAGTAATAGCTGGAGCTGCAGTTGGGGCAGTTAAGTTAGTTAGGGCAGATGGGTTAGTTGGGGCAGAATTGGGCAGTTGGGGCAGAATGGGGCATTTGTGGCAGATGGGGGATTTAGGGTAGTTGGGGCATTTGGGGTAGAATTGGATAATTGGGGCAGACGGGGCACTTGGGGCAGATGGGGCATTTAGAGCAGTTGGGGCATTTAGAGCAGTTGGGGCAGAATGGGGCAGATGAGGCAGTTGAGGCAGATGAGGCAGTTGAGGCATTTAGGGCAATTTGGGCAGAATGGGGCATTTAGGGCAGATGGGGCATTTATGGCAGAATGGGGCAGATGAGGCAGTTGGGGCATTTGAGGCATTTAGGGCAGTTTGGGCAGAATAGGGCAGATGGGGCATTTAGGGCAGATGGGGCATTTAGGGCAGTTGGGGCATTTAGGGCAGTTGGGGCATTTGGGGCAGAATGGGGCAGATGAGGCAGTTGGGGCATTTAGGGCAGTTGGGGCATTTAGGGCAGTTGGGGCATTTAGGGCAGAATGGGGCAGATGGGGCATTTAGGGCAGATGGGGCATTTAGGGCAGTTGGGGCAGAATGGGGCAGTTGGGCAGAATTGGGTAGTTGGGGCAGACGGGGCATTTGGGGCAGATGGGGCATTTAGGGCAGTTGGGGCATAATTGGGTGTTTGGGGCAGATGGGGCATTTAGGGTAGTTGGGGCATTTGGGGCAGAATTGGGTAGTTGGGGCAGACGGGGCATTTGGGGCAGATGGGGCATTTAGGGCAGATGAGGCATTTGGAGCAGAATTGGCCAGTTGGGGCAAATGGGGCAAAATGGGGCGGTTAGGTTATTTGAGGCATTTGGGGCAGAATGGGGCAGATGGGGCATTTAGGGCAGTTGGGACATTTATGTGTGTGTTTGTGTGAGTATGATTGGGTGTGTAATATTGTGTTTGTGTGTGTAATTTTGTGGTTGTGTGTCTGTGTGTGTGTGTGGTTGTTTGTAGTTGTGTGTCTGTGTGTGGTTGTGTGTGTGTGTGTGTGTGTGCGTGAGTGCGTGCGTGCGTGCGTGTGTGAGTCTGTGTTTTTGTGGACGTATGTTATATATAATTTTGTGTTTGTGTGTGTAATTGTGTGTCTGTGTGTATTTGTGTGTGGTTTTGTGTCTGTGTGTGATTGTGTGTGTGTGTGTGTGTGTGTGTGTGTGTGCATGTCTGTGTTTTTGTGACAGTATGTTATATATAATTTTGTGTTTGTGTGTGTAATTGTGTGTCTGTGTGTAGTTGTGTGTCTGTGTGTGGTTGTGTGTCTGTGTGTGATTGTGTGTGTGTGTGTATGTATGTGTGCATGTCTGTTTTTGTGACAGTATGTTATATATATAATTTTGTGTTTGTGTGTGTAATTGTGTGTCTGTGTGTAGTTGTGTGTCTGTGTGTAGTTGTGTGTGATTGTGTGTCTGTGTGGTTGTGTGTGTGTGTGTGTAGTTTTGTTTGTCTGTGCTATTGAGTGAGTTTTGTGAGACAGAGATAGACTCAGAGAGGTTGAGAGATGATGTAATGTATTTGTATGAGTGAGAGTTGACAGTTAGAATTTGAAAATAAACACTCAGCCTAAACATTCTATGAATGTAAGTCTATGGGACTTTTTTGGGATGTTTGATCGGACGGTTTAGGAGAACCGTAAGTCCGATCCCTTAGAAAAGATATAGCACACCTCCTCAGATCAGACTGAAGGTCTGTGCAAAGTTTGGTGGCTGTAGCTTAAAAGCTCTAGGAGGAGTTAGAGTTAGAAATTTTGGTCTCAGAAGAAAAAGAATAATAATAATAATAATAATAAGTTTAAGTGCAACAACAGTATGTTGGCTTTCTCAAGCCAACATAATCATCAATGTTGAGGTTGTTATAACACAGCAGAAATTAAAGATAGACAATAAATTAATGATACGATTTACAACTATCAAAGAATAAAATAAATAATTAATTAATTAATTAAATGTATCATTATCTATAAAGTTGTCATTTAAATAAACTATAGTAGGAAATAAATGAGCTGTAAGTTAAATAAACTATCAGCATAATCATCTGCAGTATCTGTCAGGTGTATGACTGAGAGGTTTTTGTATCACTCTTTATCACTGTGTCAACACATCACCACTACTGTGATAACTCTGACAGTAATAATCTCCTGAATCTTCAGTCTGAACTCCACTGATGGTCAAAGTGAAATCTTTTCCAGTGTTTGCTGTTCCACTGCCACTGAATCTTGATGGAGTTCCTGACTGACGGTTATTTATGAGATATATGAGGAGTTTAGGAGTTTCTCCAGGTCTCTGTAAGTACCAGTGTAAGTAGTTGCTATATATTCCTACATCTATATGACACTCTATTGTAGCTGTTTGTCCTTGTTGAACACTTTTTTCTTTAGGTTGAGTCAGAGTTACTCCTCTTGATTCTATAAAAGACAAAATACAAGCAATTAGTTTATAAAACATTACTATCACATAGTACTAAAAATGAACATAAAAACAACTACACCAGAAATAATAACAACTCTGTTCATTCTTTCATTTCTCACCCAGAATAAAAACTGTGAGTGTCCAGATGAAGATGATGATGAAAGTCATTGTTGTTCTTTTGGTTTGTGTGATGATGAAGATTCTGTTCTGTTCTGATCTCAGTCATGAAGTGTTAAACTCACAGCACTATAAACACTCACACATCACTGAAGCATGACAACACAATGCAAAGAAGTGGGCAGGATTTCAAGAAACTTGTGCCAATTATAAACATATTGTATTAAACCAAGTAAAAACTCATTAAACAGATGGCAGCAGGATGCACTATAGCAGGGGTATCAAATCTATTTAGGGTGAATGTCAGATCTGGAGCAAAACTTTTTTCCTCTTTCATATGTAAAGCGCTTTCAGTGCTGCAGAAAAGCGCTATATAAATGTAACAAATTATTATAATTATTATCCATCCTAAGCTGGTAGACTTGTTATGTGTATTTATAACTACACTTGTTCATAGAGACAATTAATGATGAACTCTTTAGCCACGGCCGAATATACCAGACTTCCACCGACTTCATAGAGAAATCTTCCTTTATCTCTTGAAATATCCACCTGTCAAGTCAAATGTTCCTTTCTTTTTGTTGTTCATAATTGAAATACGGAAATACAAAATTGTATGGAATTAGATTTGTGCCAAATAAACGAAAACAACAATTTTGCAAAAACGAACAAAAATATATATTGATAAGTGAGAAAAACACTCTGAATATAAAAACATCAACTAACTAGCAAAATAATAATAATAATAATAATAACATCATCTTCAAATATACTGCATTCTTTGTTTGAGGCTCATGGAGTGTCAACACCATCCTCCTCGGCTGGACAATCGAGGCAGAATGAGGTAAGTTTGTAATAACTAACAAAATAAATAGTAAAATTGCAATGTAAGTTTTATTCATGTGCAGATTGCAACAGTTGTGTTGAACTGTATATGAATGTATTGCTTTTCTCAAAAGCAGAGCAACAATCATTATGTTAGAGATCATGTTCAATAGTCTACTTCGGCATATATTTTATGCTTACAATGGATACGTAAAACGCAACAATAATCTTTCTTTAATTGTGGTTAAGAAAACAATTCTATATTTATAATTGTCCATACAAAAACAAATGTAAGATTTTCGTCTAACTCCACTTTTCTTTTTATATTACTTATCAGGACCAAATAGTGTCATTTCTCCAGGTAGGCACTGAAACAGTTCATGTTGTTCTCTGTGTATTAAATACTAATTTAAAGGGGCGTTTGTCTTTTTTTGTTGGTGTTTTTATTAGATTTAAATGTAACAAGTTTAGCATTGAATTAATGTTAGCTAACTATGCATTATACCAGAGGTGGGGACAAGTCACACATGGTCAAGTCCAAGCAAGTCTCAAGTCTTAAACCATCAAGTCCGAGTCAAGTCTCAAGTCACAGTTCAGATAAAACAAGCAAGTCAAGTCAAGGGTTCACCCTAAGCAAGTCAAGTCCTGATAAGTTTCAAGTTAAGTCAAGTCACAGTACTAAAATAAATAGGGGTAAATTTTTTCGATAGGTCTAAAATTAGCATTAGGTAAATAAATCAAATCAAATGAATAATAACTTTCTTTAAAAGTCTTTATTTATTATCTTTATTTATTTCTTTATTATTTTTATAGAGCTACAAAATTGATTTTGTTTGATTAACATAGTTCACCCAAAAATGATAGTTCTGTCATCATTTACTCACCCTTATGTTGTTAGAAACCCTCATAAATTTCATTGTTCTGATGAACACAAAGGAAGATATTTTGAGAAATGTTTGTAACCAAACCATTCGTGGACCCCGTTTACTTCCAAAGTATTATTTTTTCCTACAATGGAAGTGAATGGGGTCCACAAACATTTTCTCAATATATCTTCCTTTGTGTTCCTCACAACAATTAAATTTTTACAGGTTTGTAATAACATGAGGGTGAGTAAATGATGACAGAGTTTGGGTGAACTATTCCTTTAATGACACAGACTTAAGTAGGTTAATTGAGGTTTCTGTCTTTTTTAAACAGACTGGTTTCTGCCTCTAATCAATACATACATTTAAGAAATAAAGAAATGTTTTTATTAGAAAAAGAATACTGTGTGGAGATCATTTTATTTGTATGTGCCCTGTCAAGAACAGAAAGATTTTATGTTAGCTTGTTTTTGAAACGCGTCTCTCTTGTGTTTGCACTATTGAGGGCACTTAAACATGCGCACTCTCACAAACAGAGGTCGAATTGCAAACGGCGCAGCATAACAGTCGCTCTGCGTAAAAACTTGCCAAATGTATTTTAATGGACTACAGTGTGAGACACAGTAGCGCAACTCTCTCTATAGTCTACACATCAAGAGTTCTGATCTACAGATGTGGCCTTTAAAAATGCGCGTTTCTGAGAGCAGAATGCCGCGAGCACTTCCGAAATTCTGCGAGATCCCGCAGAAGGGGGGTTCGGTGGGGGATGCAGGAAATACAAAAACCTGTAGATGGCAGTCGTGTTTCATGTAGGCCATACTGACGACAATTTGTGTGCTTGACTTCATGCTGAGTGTATACTGTATGATATTGAAGTAACATGACACGGATTTTCTGTGTTTAGGCAATAGACTTTGATGTCATACAAATGCACCCTTTTTTGGCAAACATTTCGTTGGCGAAGTTTTCTTTTGCCAGTTACATAAACAGTCACATACTCTTCATCCGACTCAAACGCGCATCATTTGTCTTATTATTTTCCGTGTACTTAAAGTAGAAGAGACGTGATGTATGATAACTGAGTCTTATAACAAAATAACTGGCGAAGACCTTTGAAGAGACCGAGCGCATTTACGCAATATCATTAACTATCTAATTTTACATTTAGTTCATTTTTTGCATCTGAACGTTTTAATAGCTTTGTGTTGCGCTTTTCTGCATTACTGAACAGTAGGAATATAAGTAGAAATATAAGAAAATATAAGTTAAGCACGTTGTGTGTATTAATTATAAGCTTTTGGGAAATTGCACCAAAACTAAACGTGCACAAAAACATAAACAAGTAATTTAAATAAGCGAAAAATCTTTTTTATGAGCTCAAAATTTTGAATATAATGTGCTATTGCAAAAAAATTGCCCAACTCTAAAAAAGAATATTCATCTTTAAAGTTGAAGAAACAAAAAAGTAATGTACTGATAAGCATTCGTCAAATATATATATATAGGGCACGGATAATGGCTTTAAAACGAATAACGAATTAATCCGAATAACAGAAAAAATATTAGGCCAGACATAATCACGTGTTTACTGGAACAGCTAAATTATAAAGCCCTTAAAGCACATATAATATGTGTGTGAAGTGAATGAGTGTAATCTATAAAATTACATGAATGACATTTTCTGCGCGTCCCTTATTTGGAAACGCGAGATGTTTTGGAATTAGTTTTAAAACGCTGCTAATATCAAACTTCTTTTAATCGAACTGTAAAAAATTACCCTTTTAGTTTTTCATATTTTATTTAATTACACAAGACCAGAAAACCTTGATAAAATGCTGCACTCTGATAATAAAATATTCGTTAATAACTCCGTGTCTCCGTGACTTCGGTCACAGATGATCTTTTAACTAGTTCAAGTTAAAGCCAGCTTCATTGTCAATCTAGGTGAATATAAAATAAACAAGTAAATAGATAAAAATATGAAAATGTAACATTTTAAAAGCAAAATTTATACAGAAGATTATTATGACATGACTTGCAATTAACATAAAAATAAAGTTAGTAAATAACAACTGAAACATTTGAATTACATCTTTATAATTACCTTATTGTTTAAAATCATTTTGCTTGTTTTGAACCAAGTCAAATCTGACTTTTAAATAATAGAGCATACTGTTATTTAAAATATTAAACGAATATCTGATTATTTCTTTATTTAGATAAAGATTAATGAGAGAGTTTTTTTAAACAATTCGTTCTGTTCGCGCAAACGCTGTAGGCTATGGACATATTTAATAATGAGCTTAGCAAGTTTTTTGTAATGCTTAATAGGCTTTCGTAAATTCTTGCCAAAACAGATGTTTTTTAACTATTCTGTCAGTCAGGTACTTGCGTGTCTGTGCGTTGCGTTTCGGATCTGTCAGTCAGCGCGAATCTTGTTGATCTTAATAACTTTTTAACATAAATCAGTCCCGAACATGATCTCTCTTAATAACTATTTAAACATCAAGCAAGTCCTGCATTTTATTTTCAAATTCCTGCATGTTTTTAAACCGAAACCAAGATGTCAGACATGACACGCATCTTAGTATTAATCATTTCACTCTCAGAAAACGTATTAGATGTTTAATTAATAGAGTATTTGAAAACATCATTTAGACAGAATGGGTAACATACGTATGTAACACACATATGTGAAAGACACAATAAACGCTTAAAGCACTCTCAAGTTCAACGCACATAGGCACAAGCTGTACTAGGCTTTGAAAATGAGAAGTTTGTTTTCCATGCCTATTATTAATGAGAATCAAGTTATTTGTCTTTTTGATAAAAAAAAATGTGTATTATTTTTAATAAATATTTACAGTTATTTAAGTTATAATTATAATAAAAGCAAAAATGCATTTAAAATTGTAAAACATATTTAATGCTAACTTTACTTACAAATTCAGAAAATATGTTTTACAGTGTATAAATAAAATGACATGAAGGAAGTTAATTCCAAAATGTAATTAATTGCACATTGTTTAGCTGCTAGTTTTAGCAGCTACCAGTGACACAGACTAGAGTCAAGAAATTAAAAACCACCCACCCCCAGGTCTGCCAATTCTTTGACAACCCCCAATGCTAATCGATCACCTCTCAGGGAACCGGTTTTTCAAGTTTTCACCAGCGTGTGGCGTTTCAATTCCCACCCTTGCAGTTCCTTTGTTTAAATGCAAATCTAGGCCTACTACATACCCTGTAAGTTATTTTAAATGAATGTTTATAACTTTTAAAATTAAGTGGATATCGGGTAACATAATTTGACATATGTTGATATAACCTGGGCTCTCAAGTCCCACGCATTCGCCATCATGAGACACGCGCATTTCTGTGAGTTCACGGTCACACGCCAAACCGTGTAAGCTATTTTTTCACGCTGAGAAGTAAAATAGAACTTTTCCTGCTATACAATTAATAAAGGAGGTGCTGGTATACACAGAGCATTTCTGTCGAGTTTAGCAGTACGGTTTTTAGGTGTGGTCAACTTTACGCAGCCGACAAGCAGATAACATCAGAGTACCGCGAGAAATAAGGCGGATGAGGTTGGTTTCAATCGCTCTCGCGGTACTCTGATGTCATCCACTCATGTTTGAGTCTGTATCAGATGGAAATACAGATTTTGAGGAACAACTTATTGTTTGGAGAATGGACGTTTCTTAATGGTAAGTTTGTTTTTTCAGTATGGACCAAAACGCCAAATGCATAAAATAAAAATTTAGTAATACTGTAATGTCTTGGCATGATATGTTTTCAAAAATGTTTAAAAATAAACAAATCAGTTGTGCGAAACTACACAGAAATATATTTTTTAATGAAACATATTCAGTGGTTTCAGTGCCTCATGGTGGGGTTGAACCGCTGGTCCAGTTTGCCCCATCTGGTTCACTTTGCCCCACAGCCACCATTTTGGGAAAACTGCCTAGCTTAATAATTAAGGCTAATCTTTAGCTAAATCATTCACATGGTTTTATACATTAGCCTATCACCAATATTTATGGTATAAATATTTAGACATGGATAAATCTACTTTGACATAACAACCATTATACCTGGTATGTATAAATTTTACTTTGATGGGATAAAAACTATTTTTTTTTGTTTTTTTGTAAAAAAAAATACTTTAATCATAACTCTTTAATTTGTCCTTCTCTTTAACATAGCCAAATAGAAATTATGGTTGCTTATACCTGTATTGGTCACACGGCTACAAATCTGTATGGTTGCCTAGATAAAGGGGGTGGGTCAACTTACCCACTGGCTTATTTTGCCCCACTCTCCCCTACTTGGTATTGAGAAACGGCCATTGTTTACAGAAGCCGGAGCGCGAGCTACAAACTATGGTGAAAGAGCAACACACGATGTAAATAACTAAACCAGTGTTCGCAGTACAGACACTTTATATTTTAGCGTACTGGGTTCCTTCACTTTCTTTTGCGTGCCACCACTTCTCATGTTGCTGGTACTCTGCTGTAAAGAGTTAACAGGCGTTTCTATGTGGGGCTGCGCAGACAGTTCGGCACCGAAGACATCAAAGTACCGCGAGAGCAAGTCGAAATGTTACAAATGGTCCGACTTTACCTTTGCTCTCGCGGTACTCGGATGTCAAACGCCGACCAGTCAGCGCCGCACCATTTAAAGTCGAATACACAAAGCTTCAAGGCCTGGTCCCGGTTTCCCAAAAGCACTTATGAATGAACGATTACTCCAGAGCACTCGTAGATCTACGATGATTTTCAAGTGCAACTTAAGTTACGAAGCTTTTGGGAAACAGCTCGTAATTCTAAGATGATTCGTACGATCGTTTTTACTATCTACTAAGCCTTACGATGCTTTTGGGAAACCCGGCCATGGTCATGACTTGCACATTGTGTGTTGCTTTAGTTTAATATAAAGTGCTCATTTGGTTTGGTGTATTTTGAGTGTGGCAGTCATTCTATTAGCCCCAATCAATCACAAATCATCGCTTCTCCTATTTCTTAGTAGGTGAACTGAATCTAATCTGCTGTCATCTGCAGTTATATTTACAGAGACCAGTATTCATTAGATTTTAAGAACTTTTTTTTGCCACTTTTAAAACTGTAAAACTAAATAAAAAATATCATATGATATGCCGAATGAGCATATACAGTAAACATATGTTTTCTTGTTCGCTCCACGGGTTTAAACGCCGTTTTTTTCTAAAGAATAATGTTAAAACTTTATTGGTGGTGGTTGAGAATAATTTATATTGCAGAATAATTTATAAAGCATTTTAGCGCAATATAAATGTATCATATTGTTATTCTTTATATAAGAGAATACTCATATATTTTTACAACACGTTTAACTTTAAAACATACATATAAAGATGCTTAGTACAATAGCTTTGCTTCTGACAACAAGTTTCTGTAATAAATCAGTAAATCAATCACAAAATGTTTTGACAGTGCCAAATAAAATGCTTGTCAATTCAAACAAAGCTGAAAGGTGTATAAAACCGCTTGAATTAACAATATCTGAACTGTGCTCTTTTGCATACCTCTACTTTTCTCATGTCTTTCTTTATACCACCTTTATCTCTTTAAAAAATTGCTACTTTTAGAAATAATTTGTTTGCATTTTTTTGTATACTGCACACTTTATTTGCATCAACTATACCCATAATAACATTTTCTACGTTTTTCTTTCAAAAAAGATAAACATATTTATTATTGTCTTAACTTAAAACTTTGTTTTTTTAATTTATAAATTAGATTATATATAAATAAGTTTTGAAAACTGTTGAATGCGAATGTCTGAGATAAGATATCTGGAAGGAGACGCGGCGTGTTTGTCTATATAGCCACATGTTATTAAATGTATTATTTTACTCACACATTTCACAAAGTACAAATTGTAGGTGTAAATATTCATAAACTCAACACTTCGGAGGTGTTTTCCGTCCGTAAAAGGCGCAGTTTCTCTGTTCGCTATTTTATTAGATGTAGCATACGCTTATAATATAATATACATTTTAAATTAAAATGTCTGTTCTATTTCTAATAATTTATTTTGGTTTGACCAAATAAAAAATACATAAGTGACATTAGATTTTATTAAGTTAATTAATACACTTTTTATATAAATAAGTTTTGAAAAGTGTTGAATAGTTCTCACCAAAAAGCGTACAAATGACACGCAGTGTGATTATCCTGCAATAGATACGCCAAATTCCGATTTTGCGTGCATATGATACGCCAGTCCTTCCCATTCACTTATATGGCGAATCGTTTCGTGACGTTTTATTTATTGTTTTCTCATTTGTTTTCTGTTTTTTTTTTACCATTTTCGCTTGGGTTTAGGGTTAGAACATCTTTTTATTATATAAAAATGACATCCTAACCCAAACCCCAACTCTAACCCCAACTCCAAGCGACCATGGCTTAAATATAGATAAAAACATAGAGAAACCTGTATGTTAAATAACCTGCTTAAACAAATGTGAAATCTAACCCTAAACCCAAGCGAAAATTGTTTAAAAAAGATGGTTTTAAGATATCTGGAAGGAGACGCGGCGTGTTTGTTTATAAAGCCACATGTTATTAAATTGATTATTTTACACACACATTTCACAAAGTACATGTTGTAAGTGTAAATATTCATAAACTCAACACTCCGGGGGTGTTTTTTGTATGTAAAAGGCGCAGTTTCTCTGTTCGCTAATTTATCAGATGCAGTATCCTACATATAAAGTCAATTTGAAATAAAAATGTGACATTAAGAGATTTTATAAAGTTATTTTAATCCATTATTTTAATGATATTTACAAAGCTGGATATTTTTACAGATATGAATTACGGCTGAAAGGATTTAAAAAAATCACAACACTGCCTATATGCGCAAAAAAGGTATTATTAAAGGTATAAATATAAATATGTAAAACTAAATAAAGATATCATATGCCAACTGTACAGTATGTAAGCATAGGCCTATGTTTTCTTGTTCGCTCTGCGTGGGTTTAAACACTGTTTTTCTAAAGAATCATTTTTAAACTTTATTGGTGGTGGCTGAGAAGAATTCCTCTTTCCATATGTAAAGCATTTTAGCGCAATATACATGTGTCATATTATTGTTCTTAATATATAAGAATACTAATATATTTTTACAACACTTTTAACTGTAAAAAATGTATTTTTTATACCTAATTAATCTCTTTAAAATATTGATACTTTTAGAAAAATTGACATAATAATTATAAATATTATGAACAAAAAATGAAACGGTGTCAAAATTCGACAACACAAATAATTAAGATATTCATTGTAAATAGAGTTACGTGTATTAGGCTCACACTAAATTCTCCGTTGCACTTAGTATAAATGCATTGTACGATACAGTCATCGTTGTATGCGCTGTTATGCTGGCAAGAAGGGGTTGACGTCACTTTGCTGTTTTAATAGCAATGTTAAATATACGGCAATGCCCTTATTAACTTCTGGAAACAACCGCAATGACAAGTTTTTTATGCGCCACCTGGTGGATTTTCTGTGAAGCGAAAAACATTAAGGGAAAAGGCAAAGTAGCCCCCCCCCGAAAACACTTGCAGAATTCTGCGAGACTCCGCGAGACGATTTGGCGAATGCCGCGGGAGAAAACGCGCATTTTTAAAGGCCACATCTGTAGGGATGATCACGAGCTGGACCAGACACATTCAACCGCACATGCTTCTGCGCTTAGTTACAGAAAGCTACTCACTTTAGCGCCTTTTTGTGGTTAAAATCACTTGAATGTTAACATTTGCAAGCCCTTAAAACACGTGCAAATGATCAACTTTTCCTGTTTAAATTTGCGTATCAATCCGCGAATCAAATACATGTGAGCCGAACCGTGGGTCGTGACTCGTGACCACAGATCAACTACAAGCGCATTTTCCACAGTCCACACAAACACTTGAAAATGTTCCCCAATACATATTTACGTGTCAGTAATGATAATGGTCACATTTAAAGCATAATATGCAACCAAGGCCAAATTATGACAAACAGGAAAGATTAACGTTAATTTAATGCATAATCGTTATAGAGTAAAACTGACTATAAAGAGATGACTTTCTTACCTTATGGTTCTTGACGTTGTGGTTGTCCTATAGGATATTCTTGCGTAGCATATTTTGCATCTGGCAAATTTTTTTTTATTGGCACAGTCCAGTTCAGTCTTTATAGCCAAACGAGACTATTTGTGGAGCTCGACTAAGGCTATGTCCACACGAAGCCGGTGCATTCCCTATCCGATCATTTTTTTTCCTTGCTCTAAAAAAATAATCCGTAAACACGAAACCACTGAAACCGACTGAAAGCGGTGTAGTATATATGCCGGACCAGTATGGGGCGCTGTACTTCTGCCACAGATATACACTATACACGGAGAAGAAGACTTTGAGCATGCGCATAACCAACGTATGGTGTTGTCCATTATCGCTTGTTGGTCACCACAATTGCATAGAACGAATAGATTTTGCTGTAATAAAGCTAGTAGGCTTTAGTAGCTTCTGTAGCACGAACACAATCACGTAGTCCGCCGTTATTGTTGTTGCTGTTACGTGTGACGCTTCCGACACGTGATGTGATGACGTTTTCGCTTCACAAAATATACGGATTGGCTGTACAGACGAAACCGCAAGGGTGTCGGTTTCAGATTTATCCACTTTAGGACCCGGTTTCAAAAAATAGCGGATTCAGCCTCCCAAAACGCCGGATCCGTGTGGATGAAACGCCAATACGATAACAAATTTATGCGTATACAGTGATACGCGTCTCCGTGTGGACAGCCCCTAACGTTACTGTCTGCCATATTTGGCGCGGTTTGAATTGTGCAGCGTTAAAGGCACAGACGTTGATTAGTGGTGCTGGTGTCACAATAATATTTTTGATTTTAATGAATTTTATTGCTGTTTGTTTATTATTTATAAGTTCAAGTCATTGTCGAGTCTTCCCCTTCAAGTCAAGTCAAGTCTCAAGTAACTTGTTCTCAAGTCAAAGTAAAGTCAAGGCATTTTCATACTTTAATCAAGCAAGTCGCAAGTCCTGAAAATTTTGACTAGAGTCAGACTCGAGTTAAGTCATGTTAAGTCATGTGACCCACCTCTGCATTATACCTACAAGAACAAGAGGATTTAATGACCAACAGCTGATGGTTTCAATTTCAGAGACCCTCAACTGATTTCCTGAAGATTCTTTCAAACTTGGAGACATATTAATAAGGTTTATTAACTCCTGTAGACAATTTTTTCATATTCCTAGGATATCAACATGATTTGACGCAGTAATTGTCAATGTTCTTGTTGAGCATATTATGGCTGTCATCCGTATGTTGCTCAAAACCAATTAGTTGTTAATATTCAGAACACAAATGAAGTGCGTCTTGTTAGTTTTATTTGACACAAATCTACTTCCATAGTTTGTATGGGTCATAAAGTAAAATACCATAATTCATATATCAAAAGGTAGGACTTTTTAATTTCACTCAACAGTGTGTACCATGGCAAGATCAGTATGTGTAATGGAGAAACTGAAAACACTTCACTGTTAATGTCACGACGGGGAACAGAAGTAAGGACACAAGTGCAGAGTTCACAAAACATAAGGACATGTAATAATAAAACATGAAATAAAACACGGGAATCAAACAACGGGCAGGTAATGAACACAGGAACATCCAACGTGAACAGACATGGAAGAAATGACAATGAACCGGCAATCAGTATTGCACAAACACAAGTATAAATACACTAATGACAAACAGGTGGAATGAATCAGGTGATTAATCAATGAATGTCCAGGTGACAACGATCAGAACAGAAACAAAACATGACACGGATTTAACCGTGACATAACCCCTCCCTCTATGAGTGGCTACCAGACACTCACATAAAAACAAACAAAGTCTGGTAGCGAGAGTCCAAGAGAGGGGTGGAGGGCTTGGGGACCCTGGCGAAGCCGGCAGCCGCTGGGACGAAACCAACAGGACGGTGGGCCGGACAGCGCCAGGAGAACCGGAGCGATCGCTCCGAGAACCGAGGCAGACGAATTACCCCCCTTCTGGGAATCGTCGACGATGAGGTGCCCCCCGGAAATCATCTCCCGTCCCCTCGTGGAAATGGAGACCCTCACTCGGTAGCCACCCCGGGGAAATGATCGGGCGTGGTCCGTTCCGGATCCCCCTACGAGCGGGACGGTGGTCCTTCGAGGGACCGTCGACGACGACTCAACCGTTGGGGGACCGCCTGGGCCGATCCTCCTCCCGCAGGCCCGCAGGAGCGAGCGATCGCTCACGGTGGTCCCCAAGAGACATCAGGGCTGATGGGGAATGAACCCCGATGTCACTACTCCCCCTCGACGAAACTCCTGGGGGAGCCGCCCTCCGTGAACTTGCTGCGTCCTTGAATGGCCGGTTCATTCTGTCACGACTGGGAAACAGGAAGTAGGACGCATGTGCAGAGTTCACAAAACATAAGGACATGTAATAATAAAACATGAAATAAAACACGGGAATCAAACAACGGGCAGGTAATGAACACAGGAACATCCAACGTGAACAGACATGGAAGAAATGACAATGAACCGGCAATCAGTATTGCACAGACACAGGTATAAATACACAGACTAATGACAAACAGGTGGAATGAATCAGGTGATTAATCAATGAATGTCCAGGTGACAACGATCAGAAAAAAAACAAAACATGACACTGATTTAACCGTGACAGTCAATGTTTAATTTTGTTGCTAGCAACTATAAAACATTGTACAAACACTTTAAAATGTCAAACATTTTGAACAAGTGAATCTGAATAAAACTGTATAAAATTAACTGTATAACATTAAAATGATTTAAACAAACAAAAACAATGTTGTGGCAAATAAAATGAAACAAATCAAAAGTGAAGCATTCTGTGTTTCTTTACAGAAAAACTTCCTGCTATATATACGTATATACTTGCTGTATATTTTTTGTTTTTCAGTATCTGTATTGCTTACTCTAGTAGTAGAACTATATAATAACACACATATGTAAAGTGCTCACAGCACTTTTAAACAGCCCTGTAGCTAAAGTAATGGCAAATATTTTTTTAAAGCAACACTATGTCGTTTTTTTACCTTTAACTCTTTCACCGCCAGCGTTTTTAAAAAAGTTGCCAGCCAGCGCCAGCGTTTTTCATGATTTTCACCAAAGTTTAATGCCTTCCAGAAAATGTTCTTCTTTAAAACATACAATATAACAAATGAAAGAACAGACCCTCTGCTTTCAAAAAAAAAAAAAAAAAAAAAACGTTTCATCCTACCTTTAGTGGTTCTTTTGTAATCAGCTTTTGAATATGGGTAGGTTTCTGCAAAAACACCACATTTTGAGCAAAAAGCAGAGATAATTCCATTTTTGTGACGGACTTTTCATAGAGATCCCATTCAGAACGATCTTTAAAACAGACACGGACATGCAGCAGCTTGCCATAGGGCAATACTTCCGGGTTTAAAAAGTTGCGGAAGGGCACCACCTGGTGGATAATAGCGGTATTGCGGAAAGACGGAAAATCTCGTCATTGGCGGGGAAGCGTTTTCTCTTAATTGACGAGATATCAATGGCGGTGAAAGATTTAAATAATGTCTCTAAAATTATTTCAGTGATAGAACAACTTTGAATTGGACAAATTGTACTGTTGCTGCAACCTGAGCAGCCTCCTAGCTGCTACAAGCACACTCTGAAAGTGGCGGTGGAGGGTAGGAAACACAGCCCCGCCCCTCCCCCTACCTGCAGAAGAGTGTCTGATACCAGGCACTGTTGCGCTTTTCAACCACATGGGGGAGCTGTAAGTCATTTTTACATGGAAACTACATAGTGTTGCTTTAAGTTAATTAAAGCACTTGATTGCACCTTGTGTCACCTACCTGATGCATTAATGTCAATGATTTGCTCCTGAGAGAAAAAAAATTCTGCAAGCTCGTACGTTAACAAAAATCACACCGTCTACGCTTGCCTTAAGGCCAAAGTATGGTTGACTTTTTACACGTACACAAGGGTATGCGTACAGTGCACGTGATGGAATTTTCATCATCAGAAGAGTGTGAGCCTACTGTACACGCACTGCTGGTTAGGTCGCGTATGTCCCTACAGGAGAATGAAGTATGTACCTCAGGTGATGCACTGCATTTTTTTACAATGCACATGGGTCAAACGTCTGTGTAGATGGACAAGTCAAATAAACTATACTTTGCAAGGCTGTGCATTCGACTGTGTGTATACGTTCTCGTACATGTAAAATAACTTTAGACTGACACACAGCACACACTTGTTTTTTGAAATGTTTAACCTAATGATATTCTCCTGATATTCACGTGGTGATATTGATTAATGACTAATTATATGTTATTAATTTGTGCAATGTGAAATAAACTTTTCCATATTTGACTCAACCCATTGTGCAATGTATTCTGCATTTATATTATTACTTTATATTATAATCTAGCTTATTGTATTTCTAAGTACAAAAATATTTATTGTACACTTGCTATTCCAGCACTGTATGGGTGCACTGGTCTGTTCACTGTTTTATGCATGCATATTTATATCAGTGGTGAGGCATCATAAGGGTCAGGGTGGCACTGGCCCACTCCGATTGACAGCTCGGCCACCCAGCCAGAAGACACACAAAATATTTTTGTGGAAAAGCAGAAGAAATCATACATAAATTGTAATAATATTTTTAATAATAATTGCTAATAGGCATCTCTCAGAAATATTTAACTATTTATATAGAAAGTTTATCATTTGCATGTGTTTCGGTTTAAACCCTTTGACCACAATAAAGCTGCATACACATACTCAAATGGACACACACTTATAAGCGCTCACACGCGCGTTTACGAAAAGCATGTGAACACAGATTATCTCTGTGCTTGACAGGAAACATACACACAAAATTATCTTATAATATCACAGCCTTGGCAAGTATTCTTATAAAAAACAGTCAGTTTATGTCTTAAAGAATAGGAACAAACCTTTTAGGCTCTGCACTTGCTACACAGACCATTTTTCCCATCGTTAAATTATCAAAAGTGAATTTGGACACGCCCCTATAGCACATTGTGAAAAATGCACATAGATCATTAAAATAGAGCCCTCAGTCTCCTTAGCTCCTCAGCTTGGGTCAACAAGCTCTTGGACTAAATCTAAAACATCTTAAACTGTGTTCTGAAGATGAACGGAGGTCTTACGAGTTTTGACGAACTAAACAACTAAACAAGACAGCAAGGTGTTCATGTGAATGATTCAGTTTTGAAAACACATCCTTGATGCAGAAGAAGAGTTAAGGCAATTTGTCAACACTTTATATGAGTTTTTTAATTGGTCAGCAAAAAACCCTAAATATTTTATCTTAAATAGAGTCAGTAAAATACTATTGGGGCTTAAAACTAGACAAAAATTGACACCATGTTCACTCCAAGATGGCAGCATGTCTCTTGTCTCTACTCGTTCAAAACTTTTGTTTGTCTATGTGACGGTCATTTATATCATTAATGTCATTGTCTTTTGATGGTGCTGTCGCTGAAACATTGCACTTGCATCGCGTAATTTAGGTTACTGTTTTGATCTGGCGGGCGATTGTTGCAGGTGGTTTATAGACATTGTCGTGTTGGGTATCCTACACTGGCTGTTTTTCGTATTCATCGCTTATTTATAATAACGGTCTATAAAGGAAACAGCCAATTACTCATCTAGCTTGGACCAAACTGAAGTGTAACTTACTTCTTGCCGATTTGGATGACCTGGACTGCTCTGTCTATCCGGAACTTGGATCCCATTCAACGGACCCAAATCGCCGACTCGCCGTTTTGAGTCTTATGAGTCCAAACTTCTCATGAGCAAGGGAAGTGCTTTTTTCTTGCCTTTGTGATTGGAGTTCGAAATTGTGTCTTTGATGTTTTAAAACCCGGCTGGCTCTGATTTCGATCACTTCTTTCACAGCACTGCTTCACTGGGTTGTTTTCCTGTTTACATGTGACGCGACGTAACGTCATCGGGTTCAGGAGGTCGGAAAATCTGGACTGGATTACCAAGGCATCTGTTCGAAATGGATCGTGCAATGGCGCTGCCTTTTTTTGTAATGTGTTTACTATCCCTAAGCGGATTGTGTGGAAGCCTTCACAGGACCAATTACTCCCGTGCAGGTATTTTAAATTCAGTCAAACCACATTGGGGGACGTGCGCATTTGTTTGTGCGTTGCACACTAAAGCAATGCCCCTGCCTCTGTTCTTCTCTCCTGATGCTGCAAACCTGGTCCATCTGATCAGTGTCATGGCCTTACAAGACAATTTTACTATTACTGAAAGCTGCCTTCGTAGCTTTGTACTATCAATAAGTTCTAAGAATGAATCCTCTTATAACTCATTTAAAGGGCGTTTTGCAGGTAAAATTTTTCAACTAATTTGTGCAATTTGCTTGTTGATAATAAACATTTAGACTGTTATCCATTGTATTTTATGTTGTTGGGTATCACAAAACCCGAAAAAGTATGAAAAAGTACAGTGGTTTGCAATGATTCTCCTTTCCCTCACAACGCACTGTATGACGTCACGCTGGGGAGAGAATTTACCAAAGCCGCCTTGAGAGCATTGAGAATGACTATAGAAAGACGAGTAAAGTACAGTTCTGATAGCGCAGATTATAGATAAATACATACATACATACATACATACATACATACATAGATAGATAGATAGATAAGATAGACAGATAGATAGATAGATAGATAGATAGATAGATAGATAGATAGATAGATAGATACATAGATAGATAGATAGATAGATAGATAGATAGATAGATAAGATAGATAGACAGATAGATAGACAGACAGACAGATGGATAGGCTAGTATAGAGAGATAGGCAGACAGCCAGATAGCATAAGGTTAGCATATCTTCGTGTAGAAAGTAAACAAACAATTAACATACTCGTGCATGCTGGCTTGAGGGGGTCCATGATCCTGCCTGAAATGGGTGTAACTTTATGCGATCTTCAGCACAAACGGTTTTGGCAGCATGTCTCTAATCCTGGAAGGTGAGTGAAGCACGTCACGTCTGTTCGCGGGGACCAGCGACCCAAACGCGTCACGTCTGTTCGCGGGGACCAGCGACCCAAACGCACTCACTTTCTTACAGCCAGTAGCGGAATGGCAATCGAGAGAGTCGGGACTTTCCCGGGCCGATCTGATAATAGTTATACATTTCGAGTTATATTAGCAACACCGTCTGGCGGCGTGATGTGCGCCGGTTCCCGCTATGGCGTCATATCCCGCAGCCCGCTGGTCAAACTGTGCAGGCAGCCTCTCTGCTCAATAAAGTATATAAAAGTGGCAGGTCCAAACATGTACAGGATTTATAAAAATACGGTGATCAATGAGCGGTTCCTCCTCAAATGGCTTAGCCTGTCGTGATGTAAAAAGCCGCCGAACGCCTGTTTATTACAGTATGTATGCGGTCGGATCCGAGTGTTCTGCAGCTGCTGACTGCTGCTGCGTATAAAATGATCGTGTGATTCGTTATAATCGCATAAACAATATAACAAAGCATCCTTTTATTTCACAAAACAATATATTTGAGATATTATTTGATAGACTAGTAAGTGTGGATTAAGGATGTTTAAAAATCTATAGCCTGGTGGTCAGGACATGAATGGATCAAATCAGCAGATTTGCGAAGTTTTATTTATCTCCACATATATCATAAATAATAATTAGCAAGGTAACTTTGCAGTATAACACATTATATATTTCCTACGATGTATATATGATTTCTAAATTATATACGTAAGTATTAAACAGCAATAAATGTCTCATCTATCTCTATGGCTCTGGCTGAGTCTGTCTCCACTTCTCCCCAACGTGACGTCATCGCAGAATTGCGTTAAAAACCGTTAATACCAAAAACGTAAAAAAAGTGGTCTTTAAGACCATTTTTGAGACATTTTAAAAATTATACACATATCTTGAGTGATTTATGTACCCATTAATCGACAGTGGTGGTTAACCTGCAACATACACTTTAAATCACGTAAGTTGAGGTGTTTAATTGTTTTGCTGCTGTTGATTTCAGGAAATGTGCAACCCAATCCAGGCCCAGACTCTGTTGTAAGTTTTAATACTCCTGCTGATTTTAAATCTAGGGCTGGTCTTGGTTTTATTCACTTGAATGTTCGTAGTTTGATAGCTAAAATGGATATGATTCGTATTTGGGCACATTCAACTGATGCTGATGTAATTGTTCTATCAGAAACTTGGTTAAGCAAAACTGTTCTAAATAAGGATATTGTTATTGATGGTTACAATGTATATAGGACTGATCGCCCCAGAAGGGGTGGGGGTGTTGCAGTATATGTCAAAAATAAGTTTTGTGTAAATGTGCTTCTCTCTCATTCAGTAATTAAGCAATTTGAATTTTTAGCACTTGATCTTGAGGTCTCTAAGACTCTTCACTTTACGGTATTTTGTTGCTATAGGACATCTTCAGCTGACAGGGATGCACTGCCTTCGTTAATGCAGCTTATAGCAGGTCTGAATTCGAATGAAATTGTAATTATTGGAGATCTAAATTGGAACTGGTTACATCCAGTATCTGATGATCTTAAAGCTCACTGTGATTCGCTAAATCTCTTTCAGCTTGTTGATAGTCCCACTAGACCTAATTTGAAACATCCAGATAAATCATCTTTAATTGATCTTATCCTAACCAATGTTCCTTATAAATATTCAGCAACTTCCATTTTTGCAAACGACATTAGTGATCACTGTGTTGTTGCCACGGTCAGAAACACAAAAATTCCCAAAACCAAGCCACGCATCATTATTAAGCGTGACATGAAATATTTCACGGAACAAGGGTTTATGTATGACCTGTTTTATTTTGATTGGGACAAAATGTATCTTTTTGCTGATGTTGAAAATGCATGGAAATTCTTTTATGACGGTTTTAAGGAAATTGTTGACAAGCATGCTCCCTTTAGAAAGTACAGAGTAAAAGGACGAAATAATGCATGGTTCACAGCAGATCTAGCCAACTCCCTGCATGAGCGTAATAAGGCATGGGCAAAAGCCAGGAAAACGGGTCTGGACTCTGATTGGCTGCTCTTCAGGAGACTGCGCAATTTGTGCACATTGGCTATTAGGAAGTCCAAAGCAGTTCACTTCCTAACTGAAACATCAAATAATTTAAACAACCCTTTAAAATTTTGGAAGACGATAAAGTCACTGGCTGAAAATAAATCTGGCATCGAGCTGCCACCATGTATTCTTAAAGATTCACGTAAATTATCTGATAAGGCTGAAATGCTTGACTGTTTTAATGAGCATTTTATTGCATCTGGTTTTTTATTCGATTCCCTCAATATTTCGCATCAGAATCCCCCTAAAGTTCATACTGTTGGTCATGTTGGGGTCAGTAATTCTTTCAGTTTTAAGCCATTTCTAGTTTCGGATGTACATAAAACCCTTACATCTTTAGATATTAGAAAATCGGCTGGTCCCGATAATTTGGAGCCTTATTTTCTACAGTTGGCATCTGATTTTATTGCACCACCTTTGACATATCTTTTTAATCTTTCTCTGGCTACAAATGAAATTCCACTTATATGGAAATCCGTATTTGTTCTTCCTCTGTTAAAAGGGGGAGACCCGACTAATTTAAATAATTACAGACCCATCTCAAAGTTGTCTGTCCTTGCAAAGGTTATGGAAACTCTAGTGAATGAACAATTGAAAGAGTTTCTAAATGCCAACAATATTCTGTCTAATTTTCAGTCAGGTTTTCGGAAAAAACACAGCACAACTACCGCAGCCCTAAAAGTAGTAAATGATTTTATTGATTTTTTAGATAAGAGACAACATTGTGCAGCTCTTTTCGTTGATCTATCGAAGGCTTTTGATACTGTGGATCATGCAATATTGAAAGAAAGACTTCTCAATTGTGGGTTATCAGAACAAACAGTTTGCTGGTTTAATAATTATTTATCAGGTAGATCTCAGTGCGTAAAGGCAGATGGCTTCATTTCCAGCCCTCTTAGTATATCCAAGGGTGTGCCCCAGGGATCAGTGCTGGGACCACTTTTATTTATATTATATATCAACAGTCTTGATCAAAATGTTTCAAATGCGAATTTCCATTTCTATGCCGATGATACTGTGATTTACTGCTTTGCACCAACTCCTAATCAAGCTCTTTGTCAGTTACAACTTGCTTTTGATACTGTACAACGTACCTTGTTCGATTTAAAACTAGTCCTGAATGACGACAAAACAAAACTTATGTTGTTTTCCAGTGCAAAATCAAAGTTACGTAACCTTCAACCCATCACTACTTCTCAGGGCTTCGAAATTGAGTTAGTATCTCAATATAAGTATTTAGGTATCATAATTGATGACTCACTCTCATTCAAACCTCACATTCAGCAGCTGGTAAAAAAATTAAAATTGAAACTGGGTTTTTATTTTAGAAACAAGTCGTGTTTTTCTTTTGAGGCCAAAAGGAGACTTGTTGCTGCCACCTTCTTGTCAGTGCTAGACTATGGCGATATTATATACATGCATGCGTCCATAACAAGTTTGAAATTGTTGGATACTGTTTATCATGGAGCTCTTAGGTTCATCACGAATTTTAAAGCACTTACTCATCACTGTTCTTTGTATGAGAGGGTTGGTTGGTCTGCATTGTCTACACGTAGACTTACTCATTGGTTCATTTTTATCTATAAAGCTATTCTCGGTCTGCTTCCTCCATACCTTCAATCTTACATTAAAAAGAAAGGTACAGGATATTGTCTTCGTTCTGAGGACTTACTAGTTTTATCTGTCCCTCAAGTTCGGACTGAAATGGGAAAAGGGGCTTTTAAGTATGCGGCCCCCTGTGCTTGGAATCAGCTGCAAACAGTTTTGAATCTTAAGGAGCCAGTTTCTTTAGGTGTTTTTAAACTACTTTTAAATGACTTGGAGGCTACTCAAAATCGATGTAAATGCTTCGATTGATTATTGGAATGATCCTTGCTGTTGTTTATCGCATTAGATAATGTATATATGAAACTTTGGATATTTTATAACCTTGTAATTTACTATTTATTGTACTATGTTTTATGTTACATGTTTCATGTTGTTATGTCTGTAACCTTGTTAATTTGTGCTGCTGC
Organism: Misgurnus anguillicaudatus; assembly: GCF_027580225.2. Taxonomy (NCBI): domain Eukaryota; kingdom Metazoa; phylum Chordata; class Actinopteri; order Cypriniformes; family Cobitidae; genus Misgurnus; species Misgurnus anguillicaudatus. Next base: position 7,507,951 of record NC_073342.2, on the reverse strand, counting down.
CTGTCTTGGCCAGAACGCTCTTGGAAAAGAGATTTTTAATCTCAATGAGTTTTCTTTCTGGTTAAATAAAGGTAATATATATATATATATATATAAAAATACTAAATAAAATCTTAGAATAGAATGACTCTTAAACTGGATGTATAGTCAAAAGCAGTGGTTCTCAACTCCAGTCATCGGGACCCGCTGCTCTGCATATTGTGCATGTCTCCCTTATTTAACACACCTGATTCAGATCATCAGCTCTTTAGGATAGATTCCATGAACTGAACTGAGTGTGTCAGATATGAGAGACATCCAAAATGTGCAGAGTGGGTCCCGAGGACTGGAGTTGAGAACCACTGATCAAAAGCACAGCCTTGCAAAGTGTATTTTTTTTATCTCGCAGATGTACACAGGCATTCTACGCATATGCATTGCGACAAAATGCCCTGCATCTCCGCATGACATACACGTACAATGTACCCAGGGTTTAAAAAAAATCAGGCATTGCGAGTACCCCTGCAAGTAAGCCTACGATGGGCCTGTATGGGCATAGCCCAAGGGCCCCGCACAGGTTTGCTCACTGGCGAAACGTTGGCCCCTTAGCGCTGGCCCTGCATGGGCAGGCCTTACTTAGCCCCCAGGAAGCCCTCATACAGAAAAATCCCCAGAGTTAAATGAACACTGCTGGATGTATATTATGTCCCAATCTTACAGTGTGTTAAAAAGTAACAATGAAGCAGAATTAAAAGCTCTGTTATCCTCTGAAGCCTAAAATTGCATTTTTACATCTTACTTGTAGAGTCATTTTCTTACTTAAGGTTGAGATTTTGTTTCATTTAAAGTCACCATTATTGTGATCAGTGTTTGATTTAGACTCTTCTATGACTCTTGACTCTTACATTGTTCAGTCTTTTGACTGCTATAACTTTGTGTCTTTAAGACATGTTTGTTATGGCAGCATGAGATCCTTTGGTGGTGGTCAGTTCAGTAAATAAAGTCTAAACATCATCATTTGAAAACTTATGTATTAATTTATTGTTTGCACACTTATCAGAAGGATCTTTCTCTGACAATGTGATTCTATAGTATGAGATCCAGCTCTCTCATAGCAGTTTGTCTTTCTGAAGAATTTTGAAACACTGACACTTAAAATTAACCGCTCTACAATGTAGACACACAAATATCAAGAATCAGAGTATGAATCACAACAATGGTGACAATAAAATGAAAAGGTTAAATGCTGCAATGCATGCTGGGTATCAACAAACTACAAATCTCATCCAGGACTCCCAGAATGCACCGCGGCATGAATAAATAATGACATTTTTTACCATTTTCTTTGTCACCATTGTTGAGATTCATACTCTGATTCTTGATGTCTGTGCATCTATGTTGTGCAGTGGTTAATGTTTATGTGCAAACTATCAACTGTAGTATTTCATTATTAACAGCAAAGGATGCTTCTGATGAGGGGGGAAACTATATTAATAAATCTGTTCTGGGGGCTAAATGAGGGCTGCCCGTGCAGGGCCAGCGTTTACGAGCCAACGTTTTGCCAATGAGCAAACCTGCGCGGGGCCCTTAGACTAGCCCTAAGTGGGCCCATAAAGGGCCATCGTAGGCTTACTTGCAGGGACAGTACACACACTCTTTTAATGACGAAAACTGCATTACATGCATTGCACACAGACCCTTGCATATGTGTAAAAACTGGACTATACCTTTACACTTAGCAGAAGCAAAGGATTTCTTAAACATAAATAAACGAGTAATTTCTACTTCTAATCTAATGATTTCAGAACTTCAATCTCCCCAGAAGAGTTAAAAAGGTGTTTAGTGCCAAGAGAGATAACAGTATTGACTTTTGCGTGAAGTATTTTTTGTTATTTTTACATTTTGTGTACATATTTCCCATATTTTCTCTTTGTATCTTATTAAAGTGAGTGAAAAATAAATTATAATTGTCATTAAATGTTTATTCCCCTCCATAAACTTTACTCAGTCATAAAGACAGATGGCCTCTAATAGGGGACCACAGTTTGTCTCCCACTCCTGTCAAGAGTTGTGTTAACAGATCAAGGCCTCAATAGCCTGACGTTGCCATACTCAATTCTAGTCAGAATTTGAGTCTGATACCGCTCCATTGAGCTATAATTATGAGGCGTGTCTCAACCGAAAAATGCCTCTGCACTCAATTGGATAGACCTACGACCAATCAGAGCAACCGAGTGTGTAACGTATGTTGAAATTACTAACATTGTGATTATACCGAGTTAGCGAATGTACATCAACACCTATTATGTTTACAACATTTCGTTTATATCACAACATGAAGTATTTACTAAGTCATAGAGTAAGACTATCTCTTACCATTTGTACGTTAGGTGAACTTCATCCACGACGATACCCATTACGTTTGCTTGAAAATATTGGAGCCTAGCATGTCCCTTGACTTATTCAGCAACCACGATTCCGGGCTTCCGAAAAGAAGCTGGCAACGACCGCTAATTATATCCATCTCGTCGTGCACGCTGAGTTGCATCGCCGTGATAACGTTAGCCATTTCAGTTGCGACCAACTTTTGCCGAATAGGACATCAACAAATGCCCTGCTCGCGTTTCTCTGTTACTCTTTTAAAATCAATGCTCTGTCGATATCTTTTAGTACAGACTCAATGTCAGAATCCACACATCTGAACTCTACAGCGGCAGCCATTCAACACACGCGCTCTTTGGTGACGTGGTTCATTACGTTACTGTTGATTATCTGTCCATCATCGTATAAAGCCCGCCCTGACAATTTGATTGGTTCGAACAGCATTTGTCCTAAAATAGTAGCTCCTCAACGCAGAAACCCCAGACCCATCTTCCCGTTTACAAAATCTTGTGGGCGGGGCTAAGATGGGCTGGCACCCAGGCTAAGGCCTCAAGGTTTCACCCCCAAACTTATGGGCAGGATCTAAAGCACATTTGCTGCCTTAAATCTCCAGATGGAGTAGTTGTAGTGGATTGAGTACGGCTGTAACTCTGTGCCAGTCTCATCCACATGACAGTTCCTGTTTCATTGTTCTTTTGGTTTTCAAATCCAATGTTGCATTCGCTCTGTTTCCTGCACAGCTGGATTAAGCGTTCTTCTTCTCAGTGAAATGAATGCGGTTGTGTGATGTTGGATTCAGTGAAGGTGTGGTTTATGTCAGCGTTGCCGTACAAATGACCTGACAGTAATGGGTCTTGATTTTGCCTCATACCTGGAGGCTCTTGGTGGTGCCCGGCCCAGTTTAAGGCCTTGGCTCGCACTGGCCCAATAATGGAAATGTGATTAATGATAGTTTACAATTATGCATTCAGCTGATGCTTTAATACAAATTGACTTGTGTTCAAGATATTCATATTATCAGTATTTGTGTTCCTTGGAAATTGAACTCATGACCTTCTGGGCTGCTCACAATGCTTTACCAGTTGAGCTACAGGAACACGTAGTTGTACCGCACATGCAGCACTTTAAGTCATTTAAGACTCAATACTGAAAGAAAGCTCAAGTGTCATATCACTATTACATCTGTCAATGTGCTGTGTTTGGTGAAACAGTCAATAAATCTTCTGAAAACGTCTTCAGTCATCATAGAGAAAATGACATCAGTAGTATTTGTGCAGGATTGTCTTGTATCATGACCTTCAATAGTTTTAATAGTTGATGAAAAGGTTCATGTAGCAGTAAATGTAAAATCCGTCTCATGTGATGTGGAGATGATCTCTGGAGACAGAGCTGATCTATTCTGAGTCTCTTCATCCTGATAATGTAAATGTGATTTTCACTTCACACTCCCAGTCTCACTGTTTGATCAGTTAAATCATCTGAACTGAAACAAACCGGTTTCACTTCTGCTAAATGAAGGCATTAGTCAGTTATGAAGTTATTTACATATAATTGTATAATTCTAATAAAACATTTAACATTTTTCTAATACATTGTGCTAGCCAATTCATAACAAAGTATAAAGGTTTTCTGGAATAAACAGATTTTGTGAAAAATGTTCCTCTCTTTTATTCTCATTTGTAGTTGAGGAGTCTGAATATGGTTTGATGAAAAAGCAGTATGAACAGATGGATGTTAAAATAATCTGTGTTTATCTTATCATAAATACATACCTGTATAAACCTTAGCATGATTTCTGTTGATCATAAGATGATGTTGTGTTATTTGTGTGATCAGTGTTGTGTGTTATTGTGTTGTATGATCATCTGCAGTATCTGTCAGGTGTACGAGTGCAGTCACTGTGAGTCTGACTGAAAGAGGTTTTTGTATCACTCTTTATCACTGTGTCAACACATAAGTGCTACTTGGATAGTGAAAACTCTGACAGTAATAATCTCCTGAATCTTCAGTCTGAACTCCACTGATGGTCAAAGTGAAATCTGTTCTTGATCCGCTGCCACTGAATCTTGATGGAGTTCCTGACTGACGACTTGTTGCAAGATATATGAGGAGTTTAGGAGCTTCTCCAGGTTTCTGTAAGTACCAGCTGAGTCGAGGCCCATGGCTGTCTGAGTGGACATTACTGCTGACTTTACAGTTTATTTGAACTTGTTGTCCTTGTTGAACTGTTATTGATGGACTCTGAGTAAGAGTGTACTGTCCTCGACACACTGAAAGAAACAACAAGAATGAAATATAAGACAACACTGAAACAAATCAATATATCACTTTTCAATGAATTAATGATGATGATAAAAATGTTACAACACAAACCTTGAGTAAAGACTGTGAGTGTCCAAATGAAGATGATGATGAAAGTCATTGTTGTTCTTTTGGTTTGTGTGATGATGAAGATTCTGTTCTGTTCTGATCTCAGTCATAAAGTGTTAAACTCACAGCACTATAAACACTCACACATCACTGAAGCATGACAACACAATGCAAAGAAGTGGGCAGGATTTTAAGCAACTTGTGCTATTAAACTAATATACAGCCAATAATAAATATAATGTAGTAAACAGAGTAAAATTCATTGAGCAGATCACATTTTTAAAACAATTTGTGTAAAGCTGCAGTTTTTGTTTATTATGATCATATGAAGAACAGAAGAATAATTTTAAGTAGATAAAGATTGACTGGAACATGAGGATATAGAGAGTAACATTTCAAATCTGTGAACAATGATCATGACAAAGTTTTGAGATTTATTTTAATTGTGTGTATTACTGTGTGATTTACTTTTAGTAATAGATTTTTTGTCCATTATGCATTTTTCATCTATATGAAACTAATTTGTCTCTCCATTGACAGAATGATGATCTCTCTTCACTGCCAAAAGTGTCTGCAATGAGCACGTGAGCTTCAGAACTGGAGAATGGAGGATATGAAGAAGGTTGTCGAGTCTTTCATTTTTGATCAGGTAGATGGCCAGGTGCAACTGCATCGTATCATTTTCTGTATCCGTCCAAAATTGTCTGGTGGACTTATTATGTGTATTTATTGTATAACTGCATGCATCTCATAGTGATAATTAAAGATGAGCTCTTTAGCCACAGCCGAACATACCAGACATCCGCTGACTTCACAGAGAAATCTTCCTTTATCTCTTGAAATATCCACCTGTCAAGTTCATAAAGCTCCACTTTGTAGTTTCTACTCCCATCTAGCAGTGAAAGTCTATATGACAACCAACTGAATATTACTTTCTAGCCCCCCCATTTGGAGCACGTTTTAACTCGTACGGTGGCTGTGCTATGCCAAGGTTAACATGGCTTCCAGTACAAAGCAAAAGCAATGAAAAATAATGAACAATTTGCAATGTCCTTTGCCGGTGATCCGTCATAGCACACAGATTTATGTTAAACGTGGAAAAAGTCAGATTTTCATGATATGTACGCTTTAAATAACATACAAAATGCAACAATGAATGTAGCTTACACACTCATCGATGCAAGGAAAAATATCCCAGGGGCTGTTACACTTGGTATTAAGATGTGTTTTCGTCGATCGGATCACAAGTGGACGAGAGAGACACATCATGTTTACACTTGTTATTAAAATGCTTCTCTTTTGTCCACTTTCGACCGCTTCTCTCCAGATTACTGAGGGGAACTTTCACATGCTTGTTAAATGAAACTACGAAAGACGTGCAGATCAGCCGTGTTAGTTTTATCAATGAAACGCTAAAAATAGCGCTGTACACTGTGTGGTCAGAAAAGATGTAAAACATTTATCTCCGTACCTCAGATTACATAAATGGGCGGAGAGATGGGGTGTGACTGTTCAAACACATTAAACCAAATGCTCGTTTACACTAACAAGTGTTATGCATAACCATGCTTAGCATTACATTCGCAAGTCATAAACATATTACATCAATTTACAATTAACTAAGAATAATTGTCAGCGTGAGTGTAGTCTGAAAGTGGGAAAGGCGGAGCTTGAATTTCAGGAATGTCCCTCATCGGCTAATGTATTTCAAAGATGGAGGCACAACATCGATTCAGCCAGTCGAGCGACTCGCCCGTATGTATTTTAAATAGCAGATTCTACACTTACGAGAATAATTTGATTAGTTGGTGGTAGTAATTACACATGAATGAGCACATACTTTTGAAAGAACACATGGCTTTTTGCTAAGAATTAACTCAAAAAACTACACAGTGGAGCTTTAATTAAATGTGCCAAAATGGATGAATTTAAGATTAAATCTTCTTTTCTTTAGGGTCAGAAAATACAAAATTGCACCCTGCTTCAATGGACAACTTTTCTTCTTTTTGCCATTTTCTGGCTGACTATCCACCAGGGGTGGAAAGAGAACTGAAAAATCATACTTAAGTTCAAGTTACTTCCCAAAAAATGTAGTGTGAGTACTGTGTAGTGTGAACAGTTTGTGAACCCTCAAAACAGTTTTCTCTGTCCTAAAATCCAAACATCGGCCGTTTCTCAAACCATTAAAATGATAATTAAAGATGAGCTCTTTAGCCACAGCCGAATGCTGCATCCTCTGGAGGTCGCATATGCAGGCTGCATACGTCACCAAGCCTGGTTTATTTCAGTTAACTGGGCATTGCATTCAGAGGTCATACGCATATTACAACAATTTACTAATAATTAAGTATTATAGTAAACTTTACAGTTGATAATTTTCTGAAATAAGTTTTTATGACGTATGCAGCCCTCAGTTTGAGAAACGAGAAATCCTGGCCGTCATGAGCAACAGAGCAGCTGTGGGAATGCTGTGAGTAGGTATGATGACAAAATTTTCAAAAACCCAAAGCTTAAAATTTGACTAGACGAATCAGACATTTCCCTTTACAAAGATATATGGATTGTAAAAATCCGTTGAGGATTGAGAAAGTTATGATAATTTTAATATTAGAAATGAAAAGGAAAATTTATATATAGATGTCAATGGAAGCTATTTATTCACATGTTTTTTCTTGTAACTTTCTAATTTCATCAGATATTTGCAATGAAATTGTAACAGACGGTACAATTTTAATAGTTCTTTCAAAAGAAATCATGAAAATTTACTGTTTTTATCGGAATGGACATCAGACCGAAAACAATTAAAAATAACTAATTAATAAGCGTTCTTTCATATTCATAAAAAAATCCCACAATACAAGCAAAGACAACTTTATGAATTCATATTTATACACCATTAAAATGCAAATATACATTCATACTTATTTTTTCATAGCAATTCATGATCGGTATGACAAATATACTGGAGTTGATAACAGGCTATTTTACAACCAAGTCATCCAAGATGACATCTGCTGCTATCGCATAGATGGACACATCAGTGTCATGTACATCAAATTCATACCCCTCTCCACTCATGGCCAACAGTCTATTTTTTTAGCATGGAAAGTTTGAGTTTTCCCATTAACAAATTACCCTGCCGGCACTCAAATCCCACGCATGACATATAAATGCCCCACCCCTCTACCACACAACAACTCCTTGATCAAGCTCTTTTTTTTTCTTTTGGGAGTTCTAGAAATGCTTCCTCGATCTTGTCTACACTTAATTCTTCAAAGTTTTTCTCTAACACTTTCCATTCTTGTTCACTTCTCTTCCTTTCTTTTGTGGCTTGACGTTCATTCAATTCCTCCTGTAGCTCTCCTTGCTTCTTCCTCCTCTTTCTTCTTTGTATGACCCCCAGCTTCACTGCTTTCCTGATGACTAGCTCTTGTTTTTCCTTCTCTAAACTGTCCAAATAGTCCACAGTGTTGTTTTGCCGTTCTCACATTTTACAGGACAAGTAGCAGATGGTGGCATTTGAAGTTTCTTCTTCAGCGCACTAAACATCCCTATCAGCTCCCATGCATCCATGTTATGTGATCTTGCCGAGGCTGTCTCTTGTTTTACTTTCTCCGTCACTGTCCATGTATCAACAAAGTATTGTTGATACTGTTTATCAAGTACTTAAATTATTGCTCTCAGACAGTTTTACATCATTTGAGTGAACATGACTTTGTCTTTTGGTGGTTGATGCAATTTCTCAAGGATTTTGTCTGAAGCATTCAACTGATTTCCAAAGAGCTCTGTTGTGCAAGTTAGGAATTCAGCAGGTGAGCATAGTTGATCTTTCAGGTTCTGCACAGTGTCTTTGATCATTTCAATACATTTAATGTAATCAGTTTGGTCATCTGCACCAGTGTAGAATTTGGTCATCCAGGGTCCAGTCAGAAATTTACCAAGCAAACCCAGAACTTGCATTTCAACTTGTCCAGCTGTAGAGTTGAAGTCTTCAAGTATGCTAGCATGCAGGCCTCTACATGATGTTCCTCCACAGAGATATGACTTTAGTGTGGCATGATGACTTGACAATATTCCACATATATGCAAAAGAATGTGCAGTCTATTACCTCTGTAGCATGCGATGAGCCCGAGAGGGAGATTGTCATGATCCAGAAACACCTTAACGCCACAAGGGTCACCCTTGCCATCCATGTACCTTATCTTATTTATTTGAACCACAATGTTGGCCAAAATGCAGTCTTCTCCTTAATTTTCCCAGTAATTCCCATTGATTTCTCAATCTCCTTCAGAGCACTCTTTGTCTTTGAAGTGATTGTTTCCAGAGGATGAAGGTTGCAATTCAGCTCATTCAGGGCCTTGTTCCAAGATGCACAGACTAAACGAATGGCTGCATGATTGGCAGCACAGCGGTCAGTGAGCGTGTTTGATATCTTGTTTTATGTGTTTTTTTATTTGTTTTTCTGTTTTGTTATAATAAAGTTGTCATTGTTTTTCCAATCTGTCTGCGCTTGGGTTCGTTCCCCTAGACAGTTACAGTCCCAGTCTGTCTGTCTGCCTGCATGTTTCTTTGTTTATTATCTATTTGGACTTCTTTTCCCATCATCCTCTTCACTCCGTCACCTGTACTGTGTTTGTGTTTGTCCTCACCTCCCATCAATCATCATTATCTTGTCTATATATACTCTGTCTGTTTATCCACATTGTTGTCCGTTGTCAAATGTTACGTGTTTGTTTGGATTTACTGTTTATTGGTTTATAATTAAAGTTTATTTGTTGATTATATTCATCCGTCGTATGTTTCCTTCATCCTCCACCGCATCAAGTTACAATAAGATCAAATTGAAAATAAGTCATATAAACTTGCACCTGGCATGAACACACTGCTTCAATTGACAACGTTTCCAACTTTTTACAATTTTCAAATACTCAAAGACTCTCAAAGACTGTTTTCATAAATATGGGCGTTGCGGTGGATTTTTGCTTGACAATGTAAATGTGATTTTCACTTCACACTCCCAGTGTTACTGTTTGATTGTTAAATCATCTGAACTGAAACAAACCAGTTTCACTTCTCTTAAATGAAGGCATTAGTCAGTTATGAAGTTATTTGCATACCATTTTATAATTCTCATAAACATTGAATCGTTTCCTAATGGATTGTGCTAGACAATTCATAAAGGATGAAGTTTTGTTCTCGTCATTGGTATGAACACTGAACTCATTGAAGAAATGTTGTCATTGCAGACATCACCTGTTGCTGCATCTGGTCATAATTATTCAAAGATCAGCAGATCTGCTGTCGTACTGCTTTCTACTGAATTACAAGTGAGGAAAAATAATTTCCTCTCTTATATTCTCATTTGATGTCAAGCAGTCTGTGTATGTTGTGCTCTTAACAGCTTCATTATTTATTGGGGGCTTTGAAGCAAATAAAGCAGAAATGAGTTTGATATTAAACCTAAAATCTGATCATATGGTAAAATAATTTTAAACTCCTGCACTCCCAGTGGCATCAAAAGCAGTTTGGATGAATGGTTATTAAAATTGTCTGCATTTATCATCATTAGTACTGACGAATTTTGTGTGTCTCCTCTGATCAGTGTTGTGTGTTATTGTGTTGTATGATCATCTGAAGCTGTCTTTGATCAGTGAGCACAGGAATGCAGATGATACAGGACGGAAATGGGGGTTGTGACCGAGTAATAAATTCCTACATTTTTAATCTTACACATGAAGTATAATCGCATTATTTCCAAAAATCCACTTATAATCACATTATGAGGGTTCAAGCAAATGTGGTCAATGATACTGACTGTTGTTTCTCTATATGAGTGATTATCATCAGTTAAAATTAAACTGTAGTACAATAATAATAAAATTAATCCATGTTGAAGCTGTTTTAACACAGCAGAAATTGATAGATATACAATAAATGAATGAAACGATTTATAACTATAAAATGATTGTTATTTTATACTTATTAATGTATAATTATCTATAATGTTGTTATTTAAATACTATAGTACAAATAAATAATCTATAAGTATAATAAACTATCATCATCATCATCTGCAGTATCTGTCAGGTGTATGAGTGCAGTCACTGTGAAGTCTGACTGAAAGAGGTTTTTGTATCACTCTTTATCACTGTGTGTACACATCACTACTGTGATAACTCTGACAGTAATAATCTCCTGAATCTTCAGTCTGAACTCCACTGATGGTCAAAGTGAAATCTGTGTTTGATCCGCTGCCACTGAATCTTGATGGAGTTCCTGTGTAGAGACTTGTTGCCCAATATATGAGGAGTTTAGGAGCTTCTCCAGGTTTCTGTAAGTACCAGTGTAAGTAACTACCACCATACACTGCACTGCTGACTTTACAGTTTATTTGAACTTGTTGTCCTGGTTGAACTGTTATTGATGGACTCTGAGTAAGAGTGTACTGTCCTCTACACACTGAAAGAAACAACAAGAATGAAATATAAGACAACACTGAAACAAATCAATATTTCACTCTTCAATGAATTAATGATGATGATAAAAATGTTACAACACAAACCTTGAGTAAAGACTGTGAGTGTCCAGATGAAGATGATGATGAAAGTCATTGTTGTTCTTTTGGTTTGTGTGATGATGAAGATTCTGTTCTGTTCTGATCTCAGTCATGAAGTGTTAAACTCACAGCACTATAAACACTCACACATCACTGAAGCATGACAACACAATGCAAAGACGACAGGAAACTTCTGCTCATGCAGACTATCATTAATCAATGGACTTGCACACAATAAATATTCTGAATAAAAACTAAAATGTTAAGCAAAAATAATAAAGTTTTGAATAAAAGTAAAACATTAATGTGGAAAATTAATTTGTGTAAAGTGCATGTGTATGCATGTTTAAGAGTTACCAAAGTGTCCACAAAAACTGGAGAAAACACAATGATCAAGCAACAAACATGAAAAGATTTTGAAATAGTTTTTTGTTTATTATTTAAATAAAAAACATTCAGAGATCTTCACAATATTTGTTTGTGTTGTGTGATGTTAGTGTTGTATATTCTGCTGTAGTTTGTGTTCAGTCAAGTGTGTAGAGGTTTTTGTACAGTCGCTCTATTAGTTTGTATCACTGTGGTGGACTTTTGGCAGCGGCACCAGACTGGATGTTGGCAGTAAGTAAATAATCCAATAATAATTTTAATACAGTAAATAACTGTTTCTAAATATATACATCAAGTATGAAACAATGAATTTAATTCACTTAATTTAAGTTTATTCCATGATCTGTGGGATTCTGATTGGCTGTAAATTATATTTTTAGCCATTCTGTCAAATACTGCACTGTAAAGAGCAATACTAGTTTTAACTTACCTTTAACTTGACAAATGACCCTGGAAGAAGCGGGATAATCAATGGCCTGCAATGTATTAAAGGATTTATTGCACTCCTCTTCACGTCGGGCGTTTGTGTAGTAAAAATTCATTAATGCACAACAGGCCGTTGATTATCCCTTACGTATTAATAATATATTGTGATCAGCTTAGAATTTTGACTTTAGTGTTTTGGTATAATGTAATGTGTGACTAATATTCATTTGTTCATAAAGTTTGTCGAATTTTCCAAACTGTTTCCAAAAATTGTTGCAAAATTTGTTAATATTTATATGGACCCCGACAATTAATCTTATTCTGTTTAGACTCAACATTTTGTTAATAAAGTACAGCTTCATTTTATTATTCAATTTATTATGAGATTTTAACTAAAGGAAACAACAAATGGAAAAATTGAGATACAAAAACATTAATATTTATTAATAGTTTATGGTGAACTGTAAGGTAAACTTTTTAAACTGCACTCGTTTATAAATGTGTTCATGTGTATTTAATCAAATAAAAAAAAATGTTGGTTGTTTTATCTGTAATATGAATGAATTTATATTTACCTACAACTAAAATTTAAGTTAAAAAGTGTTTACAGAAGCACATGTCAAACTTATATTCTGTACAACATGTTTACATTATTTAGATTTTATATTATTTACATATTACATATTATAATGAAACTATAAATATGTTATAACTGCTGTTATTTGTACAATTTTACTTTATTTTACTGTGTCACTGTTACAGTGTAATTATACATTTAAGTACTGAGTAATAATGATTAACAACATTTACTTAGTACAGGATTGGGGTTTGGTTTAGGGCTAGTTGAATGTAATCATGCATAATTTACTGTAAGAAATACATGTGTAAGGCACTGTAAAATAAAGTGTTATCATTATTGTTTTTACAAAAACCAATAATTTTCAACCTGACAAACAGTATTTCAATGAAATAAAATACTTAACGCCATAATGTGAATATGAACTTTCACCTTAAAAGAGAAAAATTATATTAGCCATATAATTCAGCCATATGATCAAATAAACTTAAAATTATTTAGGAGAACCAAATAGTTATTATTTATTATCAAGATATTTTATTTTTAACACAGATTCTTGTGTGAGTTAATGATTATTGATGTGATTGTCAGCCAACAGTCCCCCTAAAGTGAGCGTCCTGCCGCCGTCCAGTGAAGAGATTTCCACAAAGCAAACAGCAACACTGATGTGTGTGGCCAACAAGGGCTTCCCCTCAGACTGGAGTCTGAACTGGAAGGTGGACGGGATCAGCAGCAGGTCTCAGTACAGCAGTGTTGCTCTCCTGGAGAAGGACGGTCTGTACAGCTGGAGCAGCAGTCTGACTCTCTCTGAGCAGGAGTGGAGCTCAGTGATCTCAGTCAGCTGTGAGCTCACACAGAAAGACCAGCGTGATAAAGTCACTGGAGAATTGAGGAGAGATCAGTGTTCACAGTAGATCCACTCACTCTCTCCTCTGTCTCACATCAAGACTAACTGTGTTTCTCTCTCTCATCTCACATCTCTTTTCACAAACAACACAAGTCTATGTCTGCTTTATTCATTCACTCATGATTGTGTGACAATTCATCAAATAAAATCAGATTCTATCTTTATGGCTTTGACTCATTTTGTCTGTTTTGAATATGAAAGCTCACATTTTATAAATAAACCTGACTCAATGAAGCATTAAAACACCTGCAGATGAAGTAATTTTACATAACTGTCAGTCAAATGAAATGAAGAACCTTGAACATGAAGTGTTTGGTGTGTTTAGTTTGATTCTCATGTGACTCCTTCAGTATCTGTGTTACAGATGTTGACTGAATGATACTGACTGATGTTTCTCTATATGAGTGATTATATTTTTTTAAATATTGTGAATTAAACTGTGGTACAACAATAATAAAAATCATTAATGTTGAAATTAACAGACAGACAATAAATTAATGATAAGATTTACAACTTTCAAAAAATAAAATAAATAAATAAATAATCAACCAATTACATGTATAATTATCTAAAATGTTATTTAAATAAACTATAGTACAAAATAAATAAGCTCTAAGTGAAATAAACTATCAGCATCATCATCTGCAGTATCTGTCATGTGTATGAGTGCAGTTTAGCTGTCAGAGGTTTTTGTATCACTCTTTATCACTGTGTCAACACTGGACCACTGTGTAAACTCTGACAGTAATAATCTCCCTGAATCTTCAGTCTGAACTCCACTGATGGTCAAAGTGAAATCTGTGTTTGATCCACTGCCACTGAATCTTGATGGAGTTCCTGACTGAAGAGTATTTATGTAATATATGAGGAGTTTATGAGTTTCTCCAGGTCTCTGTAAGTACCAGTGTAAGTAGCTGCCATATATTCCTACATCTATATGACACTCTATTGTAGCTGTTTGTCCTTGTTGAACACTTTTTTCTTTAGGTTGAGTCAGAGTTACTCCTCTCGATTCTATAAAAGACAAAATAAAAACAATTAGTTTATAAAATTACTGTCATACAGTACAAAACACAACTACACCAGAAATAATAACAACTCCAGTTCATTCTTTCATTTCTCACCCAGAATAAAAACTGAAAGAGTCCTGGGGGCGTATTACAGAAACTTTCTATCTTAGGTCTTAACTTAAGATATGATGTGTTAAGTTAAGATTTTTCACAAATTCATATTACAGAAGCAAATCTTAAATTGATTTAGGATTCTCATCTTATCTCACCCAATCTTATCTCTTCTCTAGTTAGGAAATCCCAAATCGCTTAATCATGTTCGGCTATCAACTGTCAGGTCTGTTACCAAGCAACCAGCAATGCGTGAGCTGCTGCTACTGTAAACTAGGGCTGTCAAATTTTAATTCGAATTTCGAATATTCGTCGAATGTAAAAAAAATATGCATATTCGAATGTAAAACTTTGCATTCGAATTTTACCTGTGTCAGGAAGCTCACGCAACGTGATGATGACGTAACTGACGCGGATTGTGTCAGTCAACTATGCGGAGCAAGCCAGCGTTATTCATTTGAAAATAGCAAGAAAAGACAGTGGGGATTACGAGTCGGACAGAATACGTATTAAAAGGGCTGTGTGATGCTGCTTTGGTTTTTGGAGCATCAACTGGAATTCAACCGCAAAGTGAAACTAGCTGAGATGACAGAATTAGTGTCGTCTGCTTCTAAATGCAGTTTTAAAGTTTAAAATAACTGATCAACACGAAAGTGCCATAATACAGCTGCTTGTTTAGCAACATTAAAACCATATGTGCATCTACAGAGTCCACACCGCATATGAGAAAGTGTCAATGTAACGCCGCGGTGGCTTTATTTTTATGACTGACTGGAAACTTGACTTTCACCTGGACATTGGATATGCAAGTTTTTCATCAACATTATCTGCGTGAAATATAAACATGATGATCATCTGCCAACTCGACTGTTTCTTCAGCACGTCTTCTATATTAATTACGGAGAG
This sequence comes from Misgurnus anguillicaudatus, assembly GCF_027580225.2. NCBI lineage: Eukaryota > Metazoa > Chordata > Actinopteri > Cypriniformes > Cobitidae > Misgurnus > Misgurnus anguillicaudatus. Next base: position 7,492,339 of record NC_073342.2, on the reverse strand, counting down.
TCTGCTTTATTAACGGCTTCGCTCTGCGCGTAAGTTAAACATTTCTGTTCTGTACTTTATTACTCGCATATATTTCTACATATTTTCAACCAAGGAACACACAAAATATAATATAAGTTGTTGTGAATAGCGTTTAAGCTTGACAAAATTTAAATCTTTCCCACTTATTTTGGCTTAAATAAAGATTCATTCGTTTTCATACTTTATTAGAAACACGTACATTTATCTACTTATATATTATAGAAAATGCCCAATATTAATATGCATTGTCTATGTATGGCATTCGTTTTGTACATTTACAGGTGCACAAATATACTGGTTAATTTTGATTTAATTAAGACAACGCGTTGTGTTCTGTATTGACTGAGGCTCTGTAATAAAAAAAAAATTTATTAATGTATGGTAAATAAAATAATTTGTAAATGTATACATGGATAGTTTCTTGACAATGTTTGTGTTAATAGCCTACACACGCTGGCTGTTGAGGCATTTTGCACTTCCAGATATCTATGTGCACTTTTGTTCCTTTGCATATGAATTTAAGAAATTATCTTTAATTTATTAGTGTTTATAACATTCGTTTTAACCAAAAATATGCTGTGCATGATTTGTTTATATTATTGGGGCTTTGTGCTGCGCCCTCTTGTGGGCTTTTAGGAGTATTTTCCTCAAGATAAAGTAGGTCTTTATAATTCGAATATAATTCGAATTTTATTATTTTTCAAGGACGAATTTCGAATGTACTTATTCAGCCATTTTGACAGCCCTACTGTAAACAAAAGAATTGTCCTTTTAATTTCAATGGGCTAGAAAAATATATTTGATTAAATTCATAGTAATCATAGTCTGTGTTTTTTGTATTAGTGTTTTAGCACATCATCTATCAGTTACCATTCAGTTTAAACATTTAGCAAATGTGACTTACAAAAATTAAAAAAATTATTCTTCCTAAGTGCTAGGATACTATTGTACATTTCAACATTTGATAGAGACATGACAAGAAATAGACGCTGAGTCAAATGTGTACTGTATTCACTATAATCCCATCAAGTGTTCACGGATAAGATAACTGTTTTTTAATAATGAGGGATGATAGTCGGGGAGCCAAAGTCTCAAAAATGGGTTGAACCTGACCTGGTCTGCCATACTTCTTCACAGAATTCTTCACAGAATTCATGATAAATAATGTATTTTATAAAATGTCATAAAACTGGGGCCCCCCTGGCACCATCTCATGGCCCCCCTGGGGGCCCCGGAACCCAGTTTGAGAACCACTGGTCTAGGGATCTTTTTAATTTCAACATAACCCTGTTCTCCCAATGGAAATGTGTCACACAATAAAACTAATACAGCAAAATGACTTTAATTATTTTATTGCCTCAGATGACAACTATTACAACTTTAAAGAGATACTTCACCTATTTGCATTAAGCTTTGTAGCTTTAGAAACCCAGTCATGTTTTTGAATGGTCTAGCATCATTTTCAGTTTCCCCTGAGACGGGAGAAATACAGATTTCAGTGTTGCACTTCCTTCTTTCAATGATGTAAAAATCGTCATTTTGCGTCATTGAAAGAAGGAATTGCTATATCTTTGTTGAGGGTTCAAGACTACAAACACTCATTTTTCCAGGGAGGGCTATGTATGGGACCCACTCACGCTACAGACCTATTACAGATCAGTGGGTGGGACTTAATACACTAAAATAAATGATACAGCTGCCATCTTTTTGGAATCTAAGCTAACAGATGCTGAGGAGCCAGGCTTGATGTTTTTCAACAATGGTGGAAGGTTATCAATATGATATGGAAGAGCGTGATTTCGAAAACGTGATGCTCGAATCAGATGTTCATGGTTATCTTTATGAGCCACAATACAGTGAAGAGCAGCTGAGGCAGATGGAGGAACAGGAGGTAGAAGACCGAGGTAGAAGACCTGCCTGTAGAAGGTAGAAGACGAGGTAGAAGACCTGCCTGTAGCAGGGGAGGAGCCTGGACTGACTCGAGCTGGGAGGGACTGGTTGTGCCTGTGCTCTTGCTGTGCACCTACGGACACAGAAATGGAGTCCGTCTGCTGCAGAGAATTTAAAAAATGCCAGTTTCTTCTGGATGAAATTTCTACATCAGATGAGGACGTTTGTTCAGACCGCATATGGACAGCAGCATTCTGGATACATATTTTAGAATACCAAAGGTCAACTGGAAGTGACAGCCAAAGCCTGCAGGGACAAACAGACGTCTGACTATAAAGTAAATGTTTCTATTTTATTTGGGAGTGGCTTGCAAAGCTGTGCATTGTGGGAGTTGTTGTCTTCCATACAAATGCGCTCTAAAGTCACTTTCTGTCTTTTTTCGGTCAAACAGGCACCACATTTGAAATGTATGTTACATTTCAACTACAAATATGACCCACTTTCAATAAAGATGTTTCCATGGGTGAAATGTCCCTTTGACAGAAAAAAAATAACATAACTTAATTAACTAGATTCAGGTCCATGTGAGGTGGGATAATCAGAAGGGTGGCACACTGCAGATACTGCAGACCTTCACCCTCACCACCTGAGGAGACAGCAAACAAGAACGTCAGGGTGGATTATACAGCAGCGTGATAAAAGATGCCACCCTCTCTCTCTCTAACATACACAAACAGCTGGGTAGGTTGGCTGAACCATGTGTGCCCGCTTATACACAGCCAACTGATGCAGGGATTGGCGAAGGTGTAATAGGAGGGCATCTTCAGTTAGTGGAAGGCAATGCATGTTTCCTTTGATGCTCACAAAAGAGATGGGCTCGCAGTGCATCTAGAGTACTATCAAAGTCACTCCTGTCATAGAGTGACACCTTGTATCGCCGTGCTGTTGTTATAACCTTTTCCTGAACATACAGGCTTTCCTCAGGATCACCATACCTGCACAGTGCCAGAAGGTCTGTCAGGTGTTTAATAGCAGTTGTGTAGGCCCGCCTTTAGCTCAGATAGCTCCCTGTGTCACATCTGGTAAGTATGTAGGTGCTGAGGGATGTAAGATCTGAAGCAGCACCATTATAGTTCCCTGTCAGAGCTTCTGTGATGGCATGAAAAGGTAGGAAGCCCATCCATGTGAGTGATGTAGTACATGCACATCATGATCTCATCTGTGTCAGTTGCATCCACTACAGCCCGTTTGTGGTGCAGAATTTGTACAGAGTATGCAATGTGAGCAAACATCCTGGTAGCTGCCTCCTCATGTTTCTCACATAAAAGTTCTGGAAGCTCAACCTGACAATCCAATGACAAGAGGACAGTGTGACCAGGATCACACTAGATTCCACAAAGAATAAGTGTGCATACTGCAGGAAGTGACTTGTTCTGAGCTGCCCATGCTTCCCCCATGTAGTTCAACAGGTTAGCTTTATTCAGTGAATTGTGAATGAAGCCTTTCCATACAGGTATAGGGAGAGTATCATGTGGCTTGTACTCCTTCATTTTGCTGGAGCAGGTCTTGATCCTCTTTTCTCGTTCCTCACCTTTCAGACTTTCAGCAGGATAGACATCATATCGATCACTAACAAAGTGGATGCAGTCACACTTGTCTGGGAGGATTCCAAGGAGCTTCCTCGGGTACTTTCCTTGCAGTTCATGGAAGGTGCTGCTCCCAAGGTGTTAGTAACCTTGAATGAATGCCATTGCATCTTCTACCATTACAACAGGCTTGTCAGATGGCGTTAGATTGTCCACTTCCCCCCATGAGCTGCCAAGGGCTGTCTTGATTGCAGCCAGGTAGTCTGCCTTGTTTCATTTCCTTCCTGCAGGATGCACACTTATTCTTGGTGGAATCTTTTGTGATCTGGTCGCACTGTCATTGGATTGTCAGGTTGAGCTTCCAGAACTTGAGGAGGCAGATACCAGGATGTTTGCTCACATTGCATACTCCGTACAAATTCTGCACCACGAACGAGCTGTAGTTGTTGCAACTGACACAGTTGTGATCATGATGTGCATGCACTACATCACACACATGGATGGGCTGCAGAAGCTATGGGTGAAAACGATGGATATCTTCCTACCTGTTCATGCCACCACAGAAGCTCTGACAGGGAAGTATAATGCTGCTGCTTCAGAGGTTACATCCCTTCTCCTCAGCACCTACATACTTACCGGATGTGACACAGTGAGCTATCCGTACAGAAGAGGAAAAAGGTGGGCCTACACAACATTGACTGACAGACAGACATTCTGCCGCTGTGCAGGTACAGTGATCTGAGGAAACCTGGGATGTTCAGGAAAAGGTAATAACAGCAGCATGGCGATACATGGTGTCACTATGACAGGAGTGACTTTGGTGGTACTCTAGATGCACTTCAAGCCCATCTCTTTGTGAGCAGCAAAGGAGACATGCGTTGCCTTCGACCAACTGAAGATGCCTTTTAATTACACCTTTGCAGATCCCTGCATCAGTTGGCACACATAGTTCAGCCAACCTAAGCAGCTGCCACTGATTTTGGGAGACAACTTGTCAATGGCAAATTGGTGGCAACCATGATGCCGAAAGAGGCAAAACCTTCTGAACTCAAACACAGCAAATACTGCCACTGCAAGAAAAGCATGCATGCCCGAGGATGCTTCTGTGCAAGAGCCAATGTGAAGTGTGGCATTGCATGTCTCTACACTGGGGATGTTTAAGGATTGAACTTGCGCTTGAAGACAGGGACATGTAAGTAGGCTGTGCGCATGTGTGTGTGTTAGAGAGTGAGGGGGTTGTATCTTTTATCACGCTGCTGTATAACCCTCAAATTCTTGTTTGCTGTCTCCTCAGGTGGTGAGAATGAAGGTCTGTCCTCAGAGCAGTATCTGCAGTGTGCCACCCTTCTGATTATCCCACCTCACATGGACCTGCATCTAGTTAATAAGTTATGTTATTTTTTTTTCGGTTAAAGGGACATTTCACCCATGGAAACATGAATCCTTATTGAAAGTGGGTCATATTTGTAGTCAAAATGTAACATACATTTCAAATGTGGTGCCTATTTGACCGAAAAAAGACAGAAAGTGACTTTAGGGCAGGCGCGGAGCTATGGCCTGGGCCCGCCCAGATTGACTGCTGGCCCGCCCAATCAGAAATGTAAAAAAATAGTACTCTGTATAGTTAGACATGAATACTACTTCATATGGTGTATTTTATCTATTGCATGTTATGTTAAAAACAGTAAAATTATAAGTAAGCCTGATAACTATTTAAAGGAGCATTTCACCCGTAGAAACATTAATCTTTATTGAAATTGTGTCATATTTGTAGTAGAAATTTAACACACACATCAAATGTGGTGCCTACTTGACCGAGAATAGACAGAAATTGACTTTAGGGTGTCATTTGTGTGGAGTGCCGCAGCTCCCACGGTGCGCCGCGATGCGCGGCTCCGCGGGCCGCTCCCACTAATCCGGAACACCGCCTACAAGACTTATTCATTTCACAGAAAACTTTTATCGAGTTAGTTGGCGAATTACTCCTCGTTTGTTTTTCTGTCAAAATGGTGAATTCTTGCATGGTACAGGGATGTTCAGTCAAAGCAAGGAAAGGGCAACAAGTAAGTTTTCATTATCTACCGAAAGATACGGAGCGATGCAAACAGTGGCTCAGGGTGATAAATCATCCGTACTACTCGGAACACACACCCGCGGAATATTTGAAAAAACTAAAGGTTTGCAGTCTTCATTTCAAAAAAGAAGACTTCCAATTGAATGTCTTGGGAATGAAGAGAGTCGCTCTTTTGGACTCCGCCATTCCGTCGGTGTTTACCTTTCCAGAAGACGATGAACAACCGGGGCCATCTGGACTTAGCAGCGCGAAACGCATTCGCTTGGAGGTAAGAGACTTCCTCGACTATATTTCTGTAAACATATACAGTCTTCTGAAGTAAAGCATTACATACAATATGAGATGTATATACGTTGGCTATTTACAAAGTAAATTTGACGTTTTCCGCGTGTTTTTCTTGCTTGTGGTTCTAATGTGTCGTCATCACTAAACTGTAACTTGCTTGGCAAATTAGCATCGCAACATTATAAAGACGCTTCAGATATGTTCTATATACGTTTGCTGGTATCAATGTAAATCCGCCTTGTTTCACGTTTGATAGTTTGATGTTGTTGAAATGTTCGTTTGATAGTTTGATATTGTTGAAAAGTTCGTTTGATAGTTTGATGTTGTTGAATTGTTCGTTTGATGTTGTTGAATTGTTCGTTTGATATTGTTAAAATGTTCGTTTGATATTGTTAAAATGTTCGTTTGATATTGTTAAAATGTTCGTTTGATATTGTTAAAATGTTCGTTTGATATTGTCAAAATGTTCGTTTGATATTGTCAAAATGTTCGTTTGATATTGTTGAAATGTTCGTTTGATATTGTTGAAATGTTCGTTTGATATTGTTAAAATGTTCGTTTGATATTGTTGAAATGTTTTTAACGTTATTGAACGTATGGCATTTCAGACTGAAACTGCGTCTGATGCTGCTTTGCTATCGTCGTCGTCGGAAGATGATGAACAACCTATTACAACATCAACACCAGTCAAGCAACCTACCCCTGTCCAAGCAGCACAGTTTGTAAGTTTTGTACACCATATTTGCTCTAATGGAATTCTCAAACCAATGTATGATTAAAATTAAAGAAATTTAACACTGAAAATAAACCTCTTTTTGATTGTACAGTTGCCAAGTACACCTGGTGCCCTTGACACAAGTGCCAGCAGCATTGAAGTTGGTTTCATCGACGAAAGCTATCAGCTTGAGTCGACCATTACCCCCACATCATCATCTTCGTCATCAGAAGATGAAGGTGGAAAAGACTGGCATGAGAAGAAGGTTATTGTCAATGAATCTAGCCTAATGTCACTATTTAAATTCTGCCAGATGTGTGGGAAACCAATTTCTTCAAAGGACATCTTTGATAATGGGGCACAGAGAAAAGTAAAATGGACTTGTCTTGGGGGTCATTCGGGGACTTGGACATCTTCACCTGATGTTAGAGGAATGCCACAGGTGAATCTCCTTTCTGCAGCAGCTGTTTTGTTCAAGGGTGGAACATACACGGAACTGTCAGACTGGTGCACAACCATGAGCATCCAAATGATTTCACAAACGACATTTTACACCATTCAGAACGCATACTTGCATCCCGCTATTGAGAACTTGTATGAGGAGAGAAGAAATGAAGTTTTGGCAAGAATTTATTTGGAACAGGAGGATGGGAAGCGCCCACACTTGGCGGGCGATGGCCGATGTGACTCGCCAGGTTTCAATGCAAAATATTGTCACTACACATTTATGCTACACGATACAAAGGAGATAATCCACACAGAGCTGGTGCAGGTAAAATGCATATAAATGTATACAGAATCACAATAATTCAAAATCACTGCTGCTATGTTGAAAACTTTGATAACATCAAACTTGAACTTTAGTGTACAGAGGCCACCAGCTCTGGAGCCATGGAGCCATTAGGTTTTAGAAGGGGAATGACAGAGCTTCTAGACTTGGGCCTTGACGTGGAGGTGATGACAACGGACCGCTCGTCATCAATAAGGAAGATAATGAGGGAACAATATCATAATATCCAGCACAAATTCGACATCTGGCACACAGCCAAAGGTATGTATTTTTTGCCACTCTTGTAAACACACACGCTACTCTCTACATTTTTCATTTCATTTTTCATCTCATTGTGTTACTCCCCACCCCACTCACAAATCTGTGCAGCCTTGTAGAACTTATTGTAGAGGTAAATCCCAGTGACAAGCCACACACTGTGCAATAGAGCACCATGTGGGTAAAATAAGTAATAGCTAAATAAACCTAAAATAAACAGTGGATATAAATGTCTCTGACAGGGTTAATAGGGACAATACAAAAATAAATGGACGATGTTGTTTTTTTTATCAAAATTATTCTGCATTTACGGCCACAGGTTTCCGGAATAAAATACTGACGAAAGGGAAAAAAAAGGACACTGCAATCCTTCTCGCATGGACCAGGTCAGTGTTGGTTTGTAGTCTTGGAAAATTTACATTACTTTACAAGGTTGGAAATTACTAATTTCAATATCATTCACAGGTCTATCGTAAACCACATGTGGTATACCTGTGCCACAAGTAAGGGGAACATAGAGGTAGGGAATCAAAAGCTGCAATACCACAATGTCTGTCTGATTTGTGTATTTTATAGCATTAGTATTATTGAAAACCTTTTCTTTCACAAAGGCACTGCAAAACCGTTGGAAATCAATTATACACCATGTTTGCAATGAACACGAGTGGAGAGATGATGACGGAACACTGCATCAGTGTGATCATCCTCCTCTTACTGCCCTGGACCAGAGGGTGCGAATGTGGATTGGCAAGGACTCGGTGGCATTGCAGGCCCTGTCGTCACTGGTCCTAGACAAAAAACTGTTGAAAGACCTCAACCAGATGGCACTCTTCAAACATACTGGTGAGAATATATGCACTTTTACTATTGCATCCTAAATGAACATGTTTCAATTAATCCTATCCATCCTCTTTTCCTCTATGTAATTGTACACAGGGCCACTGCAGAACTTTCATATTACCATGTTGAAATACCTCCCCAAGCGGCAGGCCTTCTCATACCATGGGATGAGGGAGAGGTGCCACCTTGCCATCTTGGACCATAATGAAAACATTGTGAAAAGGAGGCAAGCCACCACAGTGACAGGTTTGTTACCATGTGCTCTTTTGATAGTTTAACCAAAATAAGAATAACAGCTAACTGAATTGGCATACTTTGCTGAAAGGTGTAATGTATTCATTGTGGAGAAATGTCTAGTGCAATCAAATCTACATTTATAATTTATTATATTATATTCCTTGTCATTTACAGGAGAAGAACGATTCAAGCAGGTGTACTGCAAGAAATCCAAGCAGTGGATACTAAAAAAAGTCTACACACCACATACCACAGACTTTGTCACAGATTTAATAGAGAAGGTCCTGGAAAATAGACGGAATCCAAACATCCCATTCAAAATGGCGACCTCGTCACTTGCCCTGCCACAACCTGCGTTGCCACCCAACATAGCCCCAATACCGAAACCTTCAAAGGAGACTGCCAAAGAATCATTCCAAAGCCGCTTCTGATACATCACATCGCACCCAACTCCATCTCTCACTGCTCTGCCTCACCAGCTGTGCCTTTTTATATTCTGCCACCACTGTGTGTGTCTGTGTGTGTATATATTTACATTTTATTTTTATCTTGTTTAGTTTCTATAACTACATTAATGCCTTTGCTATTAAACTTTCTGAATATTTTAATTATTTAATTTGTGAATAAACCAAAACTTCTTCAATCATGCACTCCTTTCTGTGTACACCAAAATTCTACATTATTAACTCAGAAGGAGGTAAATGGTTTTGCCAATGACTTATAGTGCAATTTAAATTCGCTAAATCAGAATAAAATAATATGACCTGACCATTATTTTCCTATCTGTTGTCATGTCAGGCAACAGTAGCTAAGTAGCTCCAGTTACAACATGTTTGTCGTCCAATAACTTTCTCTAATATAAACTTGGAAATGAAGACACTTGGAACTTTACTTCCAAATTATCCGATGTAAAAAATAAGTTACATACACTAAAGTGTGGTGGGAAAAAATTATTAGCATTAAACTTGTTTTTATTTCAAGTTGTAAATAGTGTAATTTAGATATACCACATCTACTAAACCTTTATTATTTGCAGTTTTAAAATGTTTTTTTTTATATTTACACAAAATATTTCTGTAGGAAACACCCTAAAATGTAAACTTCAACTTTTATAACCTACACACAATGATAATTACCAGATCACAAGTGTTTGCCCTGGTCATGCCAGTCATTGTAACAGGAGCATTATTTTGATAACTGATAAATGGCTACCATCATTTTGATAGGTGATAAAAGGTAACGTTACGTCATTTATAACTTATCAAAATAATGGTTTGCCATTTATCACTTATCTAAATAATGGTTAGCCATACAGCACTGGCTGAACGATATTATAAATAATGTGAATGAATGAATCAATGAATGAATAGATGAATGAATATACTTTATTCGAATAATTGCTACAGTGCAAGAATATATAAAAAATATAACAGTGATGAAAAGATTTACACAGTTATCATATTTTACAACATATTAACAATGGAAGTTACAGTTCCTCCTGAGCGTCCTCAACTTCTTGGTGCCCGCTGTAATGGCCATCTGGAGCAGGGTATTTAGTACGGATTGCCTGCACAACACAGGCGGGTAAAACGACACGATTGCCTCGACCTAATCTCTCGCCTTGCAGGACCCATTCAAGAAAGTGTCGGTAGGCTGTTAGGCGATATTGTCTACAAAACATTGACCATACAGTTAGCGATGCATGGTATTTGTGTTTAGCGTGCCACAGTAACGTTAGTTTGCAATGCAACATCAAGCTGTGTAGTAAATAAGCCAAGCTCAGCCGGCTGACGTTACGTATTAAACTGTAATAACTTCGTGCTAATGCTTGAACAAATTGTGTACATACATGTCACGTTGGTATGGGAAAGAAAATAGAAACACTTACTTTATACTCAGACGTCCGTTTGTCCCTGCAGGCTTTGGCTGTCGCTTCCAGTTGACCTTCGGTATTCTGAAATATGTATCCAAAACGCCGCTGTCCATATGCGGTGCGAAGCTTGGGTGGTTCACCACACAAACGTCCTCATCTGATGTAGCGATTTCGTCCAAAAGAAACTGGCATCTGTCAAATTCTCTGCAGCAGACGGACTCAATTTCTGTGTCCGTAGGCGCACACCGAGAGCACAGGCACCACCAGTTCCTCCCAGCTCGAGTCAGTCCGAGCTCCTCGCCCGCGACAGGCAGGGCTACTGCCGCCGCGACCGCAGCCGCCTCCTGTTCCTCCATCTGCCTCAGCTGCTCTTCGCTATATTGTGGCTCAAAAAGATAGCCACGAACATCCGATTCGAGCACCACGGTTTCGAAATCACCCTCTTCCATATCATTCTGATTACCTTCCGCCATTTTTGTGAAATATCAAGCCTGGCTCCACAACGTCGGTTAGCTTAGCTTAGCATAAAGATGGCGGCTTATCGTTTTTTTTCCGTATGCGTTCGTATGTTTTCGTAAGTCCCACCCACTGATATGTAATAGGTCTGTAGCGTGAGTGGGTCCCACCCATAGCCCCCACCTTGGAAAAATGAGGAATGAGTGTCTGTAGTCTTTCACACTGAACAGAGATACAGGATTTCCTTCTTTCAATGACGCAAAATGACGATTTTTACATCATTGAAAGAAGGAAGTGCCTGACTGAAATCTGTATTTCTCCCCTCTCAGGGGAAACTGAGGGAATAATGCACAACCATTCAAAAACATGACTGGGGTTCTAACTATACAAAGCTTAATGCAAATTGGTGAAGTTGCCCTTTAAAAACTATTATAAAGAAGTTGAATGTTGCGTTACATTATGGTTCTAATGAGAAAAATATTCCCGCTAACTTTTTTTGCAAGCAAGTGAAAAACGTATTTTGAATAACAACACGTTATAAATATGTGCTGCGTGCTTTCCTCTCAATAACATAAACACACAACAAATATTACAGCGGGGTAAAAAATAGAAAGAAAAGATCTGATCACAGTGATGTTGTTTGATATACCCTACCAGCTCTCTAACTCAGCACTATAAGTCACGCCACATTTATTGCTACACTTTATACAATATAGCCTATTGCTTTTAAGCAACAAATAGCCTATCATAACAACCTATAAGCCTACTGTGTAATTGAGACATTAATTTAAGAAATGCATTAAAAGCAGAAAGACGTAGGCTGCGGAAATATAGTGGGTTCACTTCAATCCACACCACAGACGTTCTTGGTTTGCTTCTTATTTATTAAATCGAGGCAATTGTTTGATTAAACATTGATTAATATTAAGATACAATTTATACAAAACAAAATTTACTTTAAAGAAAGTCTTTCTACAAAACAAACCTATGCAGGGCTCGCAAAATCGCTACCCCGAAGTCCCGGGGCTATGGCGAATTCCTGTCAGGGTACGAAAATTTATCTGCGCCCTATCAGGCAGAGGAAAAAATATTGTAATGTGTTCGCATTCTCTCAGATTTATTTAGGTAATTATATTTTATGTAATTCGGTGTCATCTTGTTAGTCATTACTATCCCCACTAACAAGTAAAACTGTCAGGAAATGAAGTGAAAGCATAATTAAACCCATTATTCCTTTCGTGTTCACGTCTGATATTCGCGCTCCACTCTTCACGCGTAGGCTACCCGCTTGCTCTTATGCTCATCAAAAGTATATTAAGGGCCAGATTTACTAAGCGCTTGCGCCAGCGTAAACCATCATTTTGGCGGTAAATAGCGATGTCGGAATTTACTAAAGACGCGCAGTGGATCATTAGCGCTGAAAAGGTGTGGTCTAGTTCTTTTTGCGACTGACCTGATTGCATATGCATTTCTAGGAGTTTCCCTTTCAGACGCAAACATTTTGGGAGGAGACTATTTAAATGATTCACGCAACGCAATTTACTAATGTTTGCGCATGTGTTATGTATGGCATTTGCGCGACTATTTAACGCCGAAAAAAAGCATGTCTTAAATCATTTTGCGCTCGAAATGGCTGCAATTGTTGTTGCTAGGAGGAGACATCGCAGAAATCAGAGACTGCATGGTAGAAGGGAGAGGATTTTTTCCACACGTATCAATTTATTTGGAATGCCAGAACAACAAATTATCCAAAAATTTCGTTTGCCAAGCCATGTTATTCTAAATTTGCTGGAAGAAATACAAGACGATCTGGAGCCCTCAACTAGAAGGAGTCACGCAATCCCAGGTGTTTCAAAACTGCTTGCAACAATTCATTTTTTGTCCTCCTGTTCTTTTCAGTCTACTGTGGCTACGTTAGCTGGAATTTCACAATCCGCATTTTCACCTGCGTTGTCCGTGGTGCTGAAGTCACTGATGAAAATAGTACATCAGCATATAATATTCCCAAATCGGCCGGAAGCTTTTGGTACAGTAAAACAGGGTTTTCAGACCATGTCGGGTTTCCCAAATGTGCTTGGATCAATCGATGGAACACATGTTCAGCTCATCCCTCCATCTGAAACAGAGCATGTGTTCCGCAACAGGAAGCACACACACTCTCTCTCTGCTTATTTGCAACCATGCGCTAATTTGCGCTGCTCTTAGTAGATTGGTTGGTCATTATGGAAATCAGCTGTTGCGCCTGTGTTATTTAATTAGCGCTTTTTTAGTAAATAACCCGCAGATATCACCACTCCCATCAGCGCATTTTTGGAATTGCGCTCATGCGCTAATTTGCCCTGTTTAGTAAATCTGGCCCTAAATGTTTATTTATTTGTCATTTCGTTTAACCTCAGAGTCTAACATTATTCAAGCAATTTCCTTTTTCTTTCTTTATTTAGTAAGTTAACTTAAATATGTGAGAACGAAAATATATTTTTAGTGATTTGCATGAGGAGAATATGATGTTAGAAGCTTAATTTTAAGCATTTAGTAGCCTAATTTATTTGAACACTTTAATAGGCTACTTAAAAAAGTATTAGGTTTTTTATGTTCATTTATATTTCTTGTCACTGTGTGCAGGTTCTTTTTTTGTAGGCTATGACAGCCCAATAATTTTTTTTTACCAAAAAGGCTTAATTAATGTCATGTTGCTTTACAATTTAAAGTATATCAATAATGTCAAAAATGTGACGTGCAGTTCGGGTGTGTGTGTATGCTGTTTAAATTAGTGTTCTCACCAATACGCTTGTGATTCCTGAAGTTTTAACGGATTTTATAGACTTGTTATAGTTTCTTATTCAAAAGTGACACCCATAGATTCAGGCCCACCCAGACTTAATCCATGCCCACCTATATGTCACGTTCTGCATCCGCCACTGCTTTAGGGTGCATTTGTATGGAAGACAACAACTCCCACAATGCACAGCTCTGCAAGCCACTCCCAAATAAAATAGAAACACTTACTTTATAGTCAGATGTCCGTTTGTCCCTGCAGGCTTTGGCTGTCACTTCCAGTTGACCTTTGGTATTCTAAAATATGTATCCAGAATGCTGCTGTCCATATGCGGTGCGAAGCTTGGGTGGTTCACCACACAAATGTCCATATCCTCATCTGATGTAGAAATTTCATCCAGAAGAAACTGGCATCTTTGAAATTCTCTGCAGCAGACGGACTCCATTTCTGTGTCCGTAGGTGCACAGCAAGAGCACAGGCACAACCAGTCCATCCCAGCTTGAGTCAGTCCAGGCTCCTCGCCTGCGACAGGCAGGTCTTCTACCTCGTCTTCTACCTTCTACAAGCAGGTTTTCTACCTCGACCTTCTACCTCCTGTTCCTCCATCTGCCTCAGCTGCTCTTCCCTGTATTGTGGCTCATAAAGAGCCTCGAAATCACCCTCTTCCATATCATATTGATAACCTTCCACCGTTGTTGGAAAACATCAAGCCTGGCTCCACAGCATCTTTTAGCTTAGATTCCAAAAAGATGGCAGCTGTATCATTTATTATCGTAAGTCCCACCCACTAATCTGTAATAGGTCTGTAGCGTCTGTAGCAAATGGCTCGGAGTCAGATTGAGGCCATTTGGCGTCTGGATCGTAAAAAGCCCTAAAATTGTGACTTTAGATAACCCTGTGTCCTGATAACACAATCACCCAGGTATCTACCACCTATCAGGGGTGTAAAATGGGCAACAATTAAAACAAATGCAGTCTTCAAAGGAGGTTCAAAGGAATTCCACCAGAGAAACGACGAATCGCCAGAGAAACAGCAGGGGGCACAGACTATATGTCTGTGATGAAACCACATTTGAAGATCACAATGAGCTGTTTAAATGTATATATATGTTATGTCCCTTTACTGCATGATCATGTATGTGTGATGTAACTTTGTGTCAACACTTTAGTTAGATTTTGTTCACTGTAGCATGGTTCATATCTTAGGTATGAAATTATTATTCAACGTGATCTTAAACCCATGTCTTGTCTAGTATCAAATTAACCTACTCTTTATTTCCTAATCATTTTTATGTATCATATTACCATAAGCCGCATCAATGTCATTTAATATCGATTTGAAGAGTTATGGAAACAAACTTTTATCATTATGCAAGTACGCAAATGTGATGTCTGAAAGATCAAAGGCTTGTTTCCGCACGCGATCGAACACTTCGCACATTGGTCATTCACCTAAAATGGGCTGGGCGCGTGAAAGGTCAAAACGGCCTATCGCCCAAGCCATCATTGCTCAATTGCTCAGTTCGCTCAATCTCTCAATCGCTGATTCGCTCAGTATCTCAGTCAGTGGCTTAGTTCACTCATGAGCGCTCAATCGCCCGGTTACTCAGGTAACCTGCCAGCGCAGTTTGGAAACTCGCTGAGACTCACCCAGAGTCCCTCAGATTCATCATCTTTTCTCTGAGCCCTGTCCTGTCTCTTCGGGACAGTCTTTCCTGGCTTTGCGCTAGAGTTCGGAAAACCCCGTAGACCAATCCACCCTACGAAACAACTTAACGGATTTCCATCTTAAACGAACACACCTGGATTCTCTCTCTCTCTCCTTGCTCGCACCGCGAGCATAAGAAACTTCGCACCGCATCACAAAGAGCCAAACGCAAGTATAAACTCGTTTTACTCGCTGATGTTCAAGCTTTACCCCTTATGAAAATTAAGGCGATCCTTAGAGATTTTCCGATGGTTTGTGCAGATGTTAAGCCATAGTGCTATTGCCAATCTTTTACTCTCTCTAGCTTTTTCAGTCTTTTCTTTCTCATCTATGTTTTATGTTATTGTATGTGTGTATGTTTAGTTAGTCGTTATGTGTACTTCATTTTATCGTTAATAAACCGGTTTGCATTTTCACAATTGAATTGTTTCTGTGTTCAATGCTCATGAAATTAAAGTCACTATTTCTGCCTTTTGATCCAGCTACAAGCTGCGAGTAGCACTGTATATCAGTGAGAAGGTTAATTTTAAAGGCCATGAAATTAACATTTCTTAGACGTTAATATACGATTATGGATATATGTCTTCGGTGGACGAACATATTAATTAATTGTTATTATTAATTCTGCCACGCCAGGTAAAACCTGATAAATTTGTATAGTTAATTACAGTTAATTATACATAATATTCCCTTTTGAGCTAAAATCTAAGATTCCCTTGGGAATCCCCGTAGTGTTTCGGTCGGAGGTTCATAGTGTTTCAAATAACGTTATTCCCCTCCTCCCGCATAAATTCGCTACACGTCCTACCAATAGCCCCCCTGGAAAAATAACGACAGAGGGTAGTCTTACACCCTCGACAAAGATATAGCAATTCCTTCTTTCAATGACACAAAATGACGATTTTTACATCATTGAAAGAAGGAAGTGCAACACTGAAATCTGTATTTCTCCCGTCTCAGGGGAAACTGAAAATGATGCAAGACCATTCAAAAACATGACTGGGTTTCTAAAGCTACAAAGCTTAATGCAAATGGGTGAAATATCTCTTTAAAGTTGTAATAGTTGTCATCTGAGGCAATAAAATAATTAAAGTCATTTTGCTGTATTATATTTATTGTGTGACACATTTCCATTGGGGAACAGGGTTATGTTGAAATTAAAAAGATCCCTAGACCATGATGTTTAATAATAGCCGTGTTTGCACTATCGGGCTTCAAGCGGGCGTGCCAGGGCCTGCCGAGGCCTGGGGCGTTTGCATTGTCACTTCCGGGGCATGATCGTGCTTCACTGGTGCTTCGTTGGTGCTTAAGGCCCGGCTTTTCTGGCCCGCCGAATTCCTTGGGCCAGAGCGGGCTTCTCTGGGCTAGGGGAGTGGTAAAGGTCAAAGGCGGAGTTTATCTGAGTCTCTGGCAAGATGCGCATCCATCTGTCTGCAGATTTCAAACTTTAAAAATAATCGAGATCACCAGTAATTTACTGTTTCACGGAAGATGCCTGCTATGTTTGTACTTAGGACTGAAGAAAATGATCTGCATATGTAAAAAACAAACACGCGTTACAACGCCGAACTCGCCATGCTAAGGATCCGGCGCACACTGCTACCGGTTTGGGAGAAGTTTATAAAGTTTCGGGCACAGAACAAGGTGTTTAAAGTGCAACAGTGCTGAGAAATTAAAGATGTGTGTTGAATCATCATTTCATCGTCCATCACTCCATGTATTAAAGCGATCGAGTCATGATGGTATCTGCAGTCGGTGAGTTAACATGCTACATAACGTTTGCATAAAAAACACTTAAAATACAAATACAAATGCTACATTACGTTTGCATACAAAACACTTAAAATACAAATAACGATTGCAGAAGTGTCTTACATGGGTGTTTTTTGTGTTATAGTGTCATCTCTGTTGAATTTTTTAGTCAGCCCTTAGAAAAAGTAACCATGGTTTTATTATAGTCATAGCCACGCTTTCTGGTATTTTGGAGATTAATTAAACTCTTATATGAATGTAGCAAACTTTATATGTCGGTATACTGTATGTGTATTTACAAACCCTTTATACAAAACGTCACATGTGCTGCTTTCTTTTGTGTCCGTTTTACAGAAAAATGCCAACGCAAAGCTTTCAGTTTGTCATCCAGGAGTTTTTATTTTGTATATGAGAGATGATACAGCAACAGATGAAAGAGCAGGAGATGAAACGAAGATGATGATGATGAGACGACAGGAGCCATGGATGTTGAAATCCATCCGGAGAAGATGTCTTTAAATACACCTGTCTGTGCACTGATATAAACTTCATTTGTAAATAAAGTACCGCTATTATTACTACGACTGCTTGTCAGTTTATTGAAAATGATTGCTTAATAAGGATCACATCTGAAACACAGAAATGGTAAGATGCAACAAAATGGTAAATATAACCATCATTAACTTAACCACTGTAACATAGCTTTTTAAATACATGTGTATATTCAGAGTTGATTCTTAACGAGTACATTTTCTAATGATTTCTCAAACGTTTTGATTTTTGAGATGCAAGTAAAGTGATTTTCAGTCCTATTCAGCTATTTCGAGGCAGTTCTTTATAGACAAAAGTATTTATTGATTGACACATTATTGAAATAGCTATTAGACAGTTACCTTGTGTTTCATGTGATGCTCAACTATTAACGTTTTCATGATTAAAGATATCACACCTCTTATAATGTGTAAGTATGTTTACATCGCCATAGAACTATAATTACAAACTTAACGTTACATATTTAGACACACGTGCATATTTTGCAAGATTATTTTACATAAATGTAAAACTAGGACTCGTTTATATTCTTTAAAATATTGTGTATATAGTATAATGGCACATTAGGTAGATGAATGCTTTATTTGTAATTATCCTACTTCATAAAGCTTATTGATCTGATATTGTCCCGTAATGAGATCGCTCGTGTGCAGCCAACATAAACTTCAAGAGTAACACCGCGGATGGAGCAAACATCTATCTTCTCATCTTGGCTTTCACCGTGCAAACAGCCGCCTCAGTTATGTTCTTTGTTTGTTGAATGATGATGCGATCTCACTCCCGTCTCATGTCAGATTGAAGTGACTTCCTCAAAGTAAAACAGGCGGAGTTGTGTGACGTTACATCCAGGTAGGCGTATTAAGGGCGAGGTATTCTGAAGCGCTGCGGCGCTATTGGCTTGACAATGCAAACGCGTCGTGATTTTGGCTACACAGCTGGAGGTCTGAGGCTATTGGCTCCGTGAGGCCCGTTTGAAGCCCTGGCTCGCACAGGCCCGATAGTGCAAAAGCGGCTAATGTGGACATTAACAATCATGTTATCCAGTATGTCTTTCGGAATTTTGAAAGTAGCCAAAAACTCTATTAAGGTTCTGAGCCTGTTGATGGCCAACTAGTAGTGAAATCATCACAGATCCATTGATTTTGGTTGGATTTTTATAATTTTTTCTGTGTAATGAGTATACTGTTTGGTGAAAAGCATGGTATATTGACTAATGTCATAACTTCGGGGAATAGTTGATTGCCAATGAAGTAAAGATTAAAATATTGGAAAAAAATATTTTTTTTGCATTAAATTGATGCAAAATTATGCAGAAATGTGTTTTAAGAGTTATTTTTTCAGTAGATGTTGTCAACACATGTGTTCTGTGTATCAGGAATGCATTTATTGACAGTTTACCCAACCCACTGAGGATTTGAGGAAAAAAAAAAATTTTCACAATATTCTGATAAAAATACAGGGTATGTACACTAAAATGGCCACAAATTATTTTCGCGATATTTCCGGCAGAGCAGACCCTCCAATTATTGGTTCTTGAGGTCAAAGTTAACATAAAAAAACACAAATAAAAAGTATGGCAGACCAGGTCAGGTTCAACCCATTTTATTGAGCTTTTGAGACTTTGGCTCCCCGACTATGACAGAAATTGAAAGATCGCTCCACTAGTGAGAAACATTGTGATTATGTGAATGTGTGAAAGTAAAAAACATTCAAAGAGTAATCCAAAAACAAACATTGATGTTTTTCATCCTCCACTTTGTTAAAAATGTAATGTCATTCTCCCGCAGCTCTATCATAATGTGATTGTTTCAGCTGGCTCTCATTAAAGTTTTAAGTTAGGACACCTGTGAGGTTACCCTAAAGTTAAGACCGTTTTTAGGATGTTTTGTCAAGTTAGGATGCTTCTGTAATACCACTTTCCTACCTGCAGTTAAGATAAGATAATGCATTTAGGAACATCATCCCAGCAAACACAGAACGTTCCCCTAACGTTAGTTTTTGGTTATATTTTGGTTATTTTTTTGGGAACCAAAAAATAACGTTCTGGGAACGTTATTTTTAGGTTTTATTTTTTGCAACCATAAAATAACGTTTCCATAACATTGTAGGGTGGTTATTTTTAAATAACCTAAAAATAACTTATACAGAACGTTATTTTTTGGTTCTTTTTTTGGAACCATAAAATAACGTTCCCATAACGTTGCAGGGTGGTTATTTTTAAAATAACCTAAAAATAACTTATACAGAACGTTATTTTTTGGTTCTTTTTTTGGTTCTTTTTTTGGAACCATAAAATAACGTTCCCATAACGTTGCAGGGTGGTTATTTTTAAAATAACCCAAAAATAACTTATACAGAACGTTATTTTTTGGTTATTTTTTTGGAACCATAAAATAACGTTCCCATAACGTTGCAGGGTGGTTACTTTTAAAATAACCCAAAAATAACTTATACAGAATGTTAATTTTTGGTTATTTTTTTGGAACCATAAAATAACGTTCCCATAACGTTGCAGGGTGGTTATTTTTAAAATGCTTCAGTGATGTGTGAGTGTTTATAGTGCTGTGAGTTTAACACTTCATGACTGAGATCAGAACAAAAAAGAATCTTCATCATCACACAAACCAAAAGAACAACAATGACTTTCATCTTCATCTGGGGGCATATTACGGAAAAGTCCTACCTTTTAAATCTTATCTTAACTGTTTGGTAACCATGGTAATTTCAGTTAGGACCTCATTTAAGACAAAAGCTATTACAGAATCGCAGCTAACAATTTTTGGTCCCCAAAACGTTCCCCTAACGTTAGTTTTTGGTTCTCAAAACGTTCCCCTAACGTTAGTTTTTGGTTCCCATAACGTTATTTTCCATTATTGTAAAAACTGAGAGAGAGATGCTGATTGTGATACTTAATAATGGAGAGGCGGCTGCTGTAAGGTCTGTTAAACTAAAGTGAATTACATGTTTATATATTTTCAATAAATATCTGTTTTAACTCTTCTTTATTGTGTTGAAGTCACTATTATATATTTGATAAAATATAATGTTATCTAAATACATAATATGTGATGTGTTGAGGTATTTTTATATGAAATAACCTGTGTTATATAATGGTATAATATTTTAATAGACATTTTTCCAGTAATAGCATAATTTAATTATTATAGATTTTGTATTAAATAAATTATTTTATTCCTCCTTATACGGAAATGTGTTTTACTTATTTTAGATAGATATGATAGATAAAAACCAACCAAAACACAGCATGGGATGTACTAATAGACGTGCCGTACTTTTGTAAGCCTTCACTTCTTCACAGAGGCTGGAGTCTTGCGCGCTCTGTCAGTGCGTGAACGGAGCCGCGGCAACGCGCCCTCGCACCCTGGTGAGATCATTTTTCACTCCATGTCAGCTGTGCATTGGTTAGCCAGGAAAGTTTTCTTTACAGAAATAGAACGTTATTTTTAGGTTATTTTAACGTTTTCCTAACGTTAGGAGAACGTTAGAATAACGTTATTCTAACGTTCTCCTAACGTTCTCCTAACGTTATTCTAACGTTCTCCTAACGTTATTCTAAACGTTAAAATAACCTAAAATAACGTTCTATTTCTGTAAAGAAAACTTTCCTGGCTAACCAAAAACAAACCTTGGAAAATAACGTTATGGGAACTAAAAACTAACGTTAGGGGAACGTTTTGAGAACCAAAAACTAACGTTAGGGGAACGTTTTGGGAACCAAAAACTGTTAGCTGGGATTCTGGGTAACACTTTATTTTACGACCCGCAAAGTACCGCGTAATTAAACCGAATTTACAGTGTACCCATTTGTAACAACAGGGTAAGTCTACAGTACGTACTTGTAGGTATAAGGGAATAATATTTTAAGTTTGGGGTAAGAAGGGGGTAGGAATATGAAGTATTATAAATTATTTATGCTCTGGGTGTTTTATGACTGCAGGGTGCCTGTTGTAGTATTGCGTGGTATGTTTGACTTAGTCAAGTCTATGGGGAAATTATGTTTTATTATTTTATTTTATTGTGAATTTTCATATTGACTACTGAATGTTGTATACAGTCGATGTCTACGAGCCACATCGGCAAATAAACACAACAGCACATCACTTTAGTAGCCTATATACTTGCTTTTAATAACAAAAGTCCAGCTGATTTAATGTGTTATATTTTTTTTAAGGTAAGTACAATAAAAATAGCAACTTATTCCCTATTTACCAGGAAACTCTCACATTTGCGGACATATCTGAAGTGGTGCTTTGCAATTTATTTACTTTTTTCAAATGACACAACAATGATCTCTCAAGCAGCACGCTATTTGTTTATTTTTAATAGGTGTTATCATTGGTAGGATAAAACTTTGCACATGTGTAAACACAAGTATTTTGGCCAAATATAATGGCAAACCAGAATGAAACAACGGCAGATATCAGCTCCCGCTAAAGCAAAAGACGACTACATGCGTAGGCTACTGCGCAGGGCTGCGTTTCCCGATAACGTTCTCCCTTAGCGCGCTACGAAGACTCTTAAGTTAAACCTTAACTACAGGTTTACCTTTTCTAGGCGCGTTTCCCGAACTGTACCTTAGCGGGTTTCTTAAGGTATTCTTTCTTACGTACGACGTTACCAGGTGCTGTCCATGGCGATGGTGCTGAATAGGTTGATATCGATTGCTCGACAATCAATTGTTCACTTTATGTAATAGGTACTTCGCTGCGTTATGAGAGAGCGGTGTTATTTATTAAAGAAACATTTCAGAAATAGAAAAAGTTACATTTATTAGGAATATATGGTAAAAATATTTCAAATTTAATATAAACCTTGTATATTTTATTTTATATCAAACCCATGCAAAACTCGCAACTTCATGTCCAAAAGTATAATGCATAAACTGCTCCAATGCATCCATTATTCCTTCACTTTAAAGGATAATTTATATTAGGGGTTAATAAATGCGTTGCACAGGGGAATAAGGTGGGTCGTGCAAGTCACCTGGCTTGGCATTACACTAAAAATATATAAAAACAAATTGTTGTTCATTAGTTCACGCGTTTATGTGCTTGGACACTGCGCAAGCAGCGCGTTTAAAATGCGGATAACGCTTAATGGACGCGTTTCTGGAGCCGCGCCTGTCTGTTTACCTTAAATATAACATAAAATATATATTATATGATATATAATTGTTGTATATGATTGTTTTAGGTTTTAGCTTTGATTAGTTTTAATGTGGAAAATGTGTTGACCTTATACAAGCAATAATCAAGTGGAGCATTTTCTTTTGAGTGTTTATAAAGAATTTGGCATGCAGCTGCCTCAAAGTTAGAAAACATTAAAAAACTTCGATGCAAAGTCGACTTAACATCAATAATAATATTTAGGAAAATCAACAATAATGATTTCGTGATGAATGTGCTCCCGTGTGGCATGCAATTTTTTTAACTTGATTTGTTTTATTTGCAGCTAAAATAGCCGGTAAACTAAAGATTTAACGGATTTGAAATGCACAAATGAAATAGTAAGATTTGCTGTATAGCTGCCTGCCATAGTTTCACCAACTCCTCCACCCAAAATCTTTTTTTAATAGTTTCTTTAGCCTGTAATAATAGTTCACAGCTGATGTTCCTTTGGAAAAAAATATTAAAAATCTAACAACCATCAGTGTAATAATGTCTAATTATGTGAAAGTTTTATTCTTTAAATAAATAAAAAATGCCTAATTTAACACGGAGTGTACTTCAACTTTTTTTAAACAGATATTTAGTTATATAGACTGCAATCTACACAAGCTTATCACAGTCATGGCCCCTAGCGGAGTCAAGTGGGATACAGTAAAGCTAAGAGTGCTCCAGACCAACCTTCCGAACGAAAGACTTACAGGAGTGATACGTAACTAAGAACGTTTCGGGAAACACGTATTAGCGATAAGGTACAGCTTATGGTACAACTTAAGAACGATGTAGAGCTAAGAAGGCTTCGGGGAACGCAGCCCAGGTGTAGAGCGCGCGGCCGTCTGCAGGAGGTTTGCTGGGACGCGATCCTGAGGTGAAATTTATTTAAGAGGGTTTAAAAACTTTCTACACTGTGGAGTACGGCTGCGAGTGACGTGAACAGGATCCGCATGCTGGATAAGGTGACTGGTTTTGTTAATACATGATTCACGCATTTCAAACAATGTTTTTTCAAGAATGTTGCCAGCTAACGCAGCAGGTTAGCTAGCACATACGTTAGCCTAAAGTTATTAACTTGCTCAGAAAACTCTGTTTCTGTCAAGGCACAGTGAAGAAATATTTACTTAAGGCTTTCATTTATGTTTTTATATGTAATGCAGAAGAGCATTTGTGAGACAAAATCAACTCATCATCCGAGTGGACAAGAACACCAACAGAGGAAGCCAGCCGCAAAAACAACGAAAAATTGTCATGACTTTTTATTTGAAATTAAAGTTATGTGATAATAAACATTAAGTGTTGGCTTAATTATAGTGTTTTAAAGATGTTTTGAAATAAGTTGTTTTTTTAAAAAAAAAATATTCTGTATGTTTATGGTATTTACCCTATAACATTTATAACAAGAGGTGAACAAAGCACCACTTTAATTTACAGCCCGCAAATATGTGAGTTACCTGGTACATACACAGAACAATCGGGGAATAAGCCCCACTTTAGTTTAGAGCCCGCAAATATGAGAGTTACCTGGTACATACACAGAACAATCGGGGAATAAGCCCCACTTTAGTTTAGAGCCCGCAAATATAAGAGTTACCTGGTAACTCATGTATACATATACAGATCAAAGAGGTACAAGTTGCTATTATTTTTATTGTGTGTTATATTTTATTTGCCGACGTGGCTCGTAGACATCAACTGTAGGCTATACAATACACTTCATCAGGTAAGTAGCATATATGAAAAAAAACATTACACATAGACCATATACCCATAGACCAAGTCTTACATACCACGTAATATTACAATAGGTACCCTGTAGGTATGAAATACTTAGAGAATAATTTTCCATATATTCTTACCCCCTTATTACCCCAAACTTAAAATATTATTTCCTTATAACTACAAGTACGGACTGTAGAGGTACTCTGTTGTTACAAATAGGTACGCTGTAAATTCGGTTTAATTACGCGGTACTTTGCGGGTCGTAAAATAAAGTGTTACCGGATTCTGTAATAGCTTTTGTCTTAAATGAGGTCCTAACTGAAATTACCATGGTTACCAAACAGTTAAGATAAGATTTAAAAGGTAGGACTTTTCCGTAATATGCCCCCAGATGAAGATGAAGATGAAAGTCATTGTGTTCTTTTGGTTTGTGTGATGATGAAGATTCTTTTCTTTTCTGATCTCAGTCATGAAGTGTTAAACTCACAGCACTATAAACACTCACACATCACTGAAGCATGACAACACAATGCAAAGAAGTGGGCAGGATTTTAAGCAACTTGTGCTAGTAAACTATTATACAGCCAATAATAAATATAATGTAGTAAACAGAGTAAAATTCATTGAACAGATCACATTTTTAAAACAACCTGTGTAAAGCTGCATTTTTTACTGTTTATTATGATCATATGAAGAACAGAAGAATGATTTTAAGTAGATAAAGATTGACTGAAACGTGATGATATAGAGAGTAACATTTAAAATCTGTGCACAATGATCATGACAAAGTTTTGAGATTTATTTTAATTGTGTGTATTACTGTGATTTACTTTCAGTAATAGATTTTTTGTCCATTATGCATTTTTCATCTATATGAAACTCATTTGTCTCTCCATTGACAGAATGATGATCTCCACTGCCAAAAGTGTCTGCAATGAGCACGTGAGCTTCAGAACTGGACAATGGAGGATATGTAGAAGGTTGTTGAGTCTTCAATTTTTGATCAGGTAGATGGCCAGGTGCAACTGCATCATATCATTTTCTGTATCTGTCCTAAGCTGTCTGGTGGACTTATTATGTGTATTTATTGTATAACTGCATGCATCTCATAGTGATAATTAAAGATGAGCTCTTTAGCCACAACCGAACATACCAGACATCTGCTGACTTCACAGAGAAATCTTCCTTTATCTCATGAAATATTCACCTGTCAAGTTCAATAATGTTCATAAAGCTCCACTGTGTAGTTTCTACTCCCATCTAGCGTTGAAATTCTATATGACAAACACCTGACTATTACTTTCTAGCCCCCCCATTTGGAGCACGTTTTAACTCATACGGTGGCCGTGCTATGCCAAGGTTAACCCTTTAGGCGCCAGAGGTTTTTTCCTAAAACATTTAATTTTGACATGTTACTTTCAAAAGGCTATATCTTAAACGTGATAAGAGATAGAGACTTTCTGTAAATTAGAGAAATATTAAGGATGAAACACTTTATGGAGGGAAATAAAAATTAATTAAATTTAATCATTAAATTAGCATATTATGACGTCATATGTGGCAGCCATCTTGAATTTTCATGAAAAGTCACATGTTTGAATGATAAAATGCAGCACTTCTTTCCCCCCAAAATGTCCCTCACCTTCTGTATGCTATATTGCACAATACTGAATGCTCAGGTAAATAGTAGGTAGTAAACAAACTGATCTGCGCGCCGATAGACTAACGTTATGCATAATGGCTCCTCTGCCCCGTGTAATGTAACTCCGCCTCTGCTCCTGCTACGGCTCTTTGATTCGGCTCTTTCGGCTCAAGCACTGGCTCTACATTTTAGTGATGGCAGTCCGGCTCTTTTCATAGATTCGGCTCTTCTGGCTCGGCTCCCTTAGAAGAGCCGGCTCCCCTGCATGCGTCTGAAGATTCGGCTCTGCTCGTTCGCTACAAAGAATCAGCTCTTAGAGCCGCTCGTTCGCGAACGACCCATCACTAATGGCCAGATCTTCCTCGCATGCGCCCCGAGTGGAGAGGATTTGCACAGCTTGGACTATTGCCTTTACTGTCGCCGTGATTGTGTGCACGGGACGGAGCACTGGAAGTCGTCCGCTCGCCCGACAGACTCCCAGGGCCCGTCGGGAAGACGCAGCTCGCTCTACATTGCTTGCATGGTAAAAAGACTGGACGCGCATATTACCTCCAGCCTCATTCCCCACACCTGTAACACGCCCGCTAACCCGATGAATTCTCCGACCCGTGTAACATTCCCACCACTGACATTGGGCAAAGGATTCATCATGTGCTTGGTGTATAACTTAGCTACACTTTCACTTTGTCCAGCCGCACGATTGCAAAGCAGGGGCGCGTCTGAATCGTGGTCACTAAATGAATCACCAGCATCTTCTGAAGGCAGATATTCCCCTTCATAATCATTGTCAGCGAATATAAGACCCAATACTTCATTGCAGGTAAGCTTTTTTGATGCCATTATATGATCATGTATTGAAAAAACTTGCTGAGGTTATCGCTCTGATAAAATGACTCACTTGCACACTAGCTTTGCTGTTGCGCACTTCAATGCGCTCTTGCTCTAATAGTTTGTATAGAAGCATGATGTTTTTCTGAGTCGGGTATAAAGTATGACATGTCTGCCATCTAGTGGAGGGGGGGGATGAACGAAATTTGACACCCTATGTGACAAAATCGGCAGTTACATTCAGTGACGCATCTTGTCGACAAAAGTCGACCGTGGCGCCTAGAGGGTTAACATGGCTTTCAGGGCAAAGCAAAAGCTATGAAAAATAATGAACAATTTGCAATGTCCTTTGCCTGTGATCCGTCATCGCACACAGATTTATGTTAAACGTGGAAAAAGTCAGATTTTCATGATATGTCCGCTTTTCATGATATGTCCGCTTTAAATAACATAAAAAAGCAACAATAAATGTAGCTACACACTCATCGACGCAAGGAAAAATATCCAAGGGGCTGTTACACTTGGTATTAAGATGTGTTTTCGTCGATCGGATCACAAGTGGATGAGAGAGACACATCACGTTTACACTTGGTATTTAAATCCGTCTCTTTTGTCCACTTTCGACCGCTTCTCTCCAGATTACTGAGGGGAACTTTCACATGCTTGTTAAATGAAACTACGAAAGATCAACCGTTTTAGTTTTATCAATGAAAGGCTAAAAATAGCGCTGTACACAGTGTGTTCGTGCTAGAGGTCAGAAAAGATGTAAAACATTTATCTCAGTACCTCAGATTACATAAATGGGCGGAGAGACGGCGTGTGGCTGTTCAAACACATTAAACCAAATGCTCGTTTACACTAACAAGTGTTATGCATAACCATGCTTAGCATTACATTCGCAAGTCATAAACATATTACATCACTTTATAATTAACTAAGAATAATTGTCAGCGTGAGTGTAGTCTGAAAGTGGGAAAGGCGGAGCTTGAATTTCAGGAATGTCCCTCATCGGCTAATGTATTTCAAAGATGGAGGCACAACATCGATTCAGCCAGTCGAGCGACTCGCCCGTATGTATTTTAAATAGCAGATTCTACACTTATGATAATACTTTGATTAGTTTGTGGTAGTAATTACACATGAATGAGCACATACTTTTGAAAGAACACATGGCTTTTTGCTAAGAATTAACTTAAAAAACTACACAGTGGAGCTTTAATTGAATGAGCCAAAACGGATGAATTTAAGATTAAATCTTCTTTTCTTTAGGGTCAGAAAATACAAAATTGCACCCTGCTTCAATGGACAACTTTTCTTCTTTTTGCCTTTTTCTGGCAGACTGGCCACCAGGGCTGGAAAGAGTAAATCATACTTAAGTTCAAATACTGTTAGTTCCCAAAAAATGTAGTGTGAGTAATGTGTAGTGTGAACAGTTTGTGAATCCTCAAAATCCAAACATCGTCCGTTTCTCAAACAGAAGGGTGCATCCTCTGGAGGTCGCATATGCAGGCTGTATACGTCACCAAGCCTGGTTTATTTCAGTTACTTTGCATTGCATTCAGAGGTCATACGCATATTACAACAATTTACTAATAATTAAGTATAATAGTAAACTTTATAGTTGATAATTTTCTGAAATAAGACAGTCTTAATGACGTATGCAGCCTGCAAATGCGAGGATGCAGCCCTCAGTTTGAGAAACGAGAAATCCTGGCCGTCATGAGCAACAGAACAGCTGTGGGAATGCTGCGAGTAGGTATGATGATAAAATTTTCAAAACCCAAAGCTTAAAATTTGACTAGACAAAGCAGACATTTCCCTTTACAAAGATACATGGATTGTAAAAATCTGTTGAGGATTGAGAAAGTTATGATAATTTTAATATTAGAAATGAAAAGGAAAATTTATATAGATGTCAATGGAAGCTATTTATTCACATGTTTTTTCTTGTAACTTTCTCATTTCATCAGATATTTACAATGAAATTTTAACAGACGGTACAATTTTAATAGTTCTTTCAAATTAAACATGAAAATTTACTGTTTTTATCGGAATGGACATCGGACCGAAAACAATTAAAAATAACTAATTAATAAGCGTTCTTTCATATTCATAAATAAATTCCCACAATACAAGCAAAGACAACTTTATGAATTCATATTTATACACCATTAAAATGCAAATATACATTCATACTTATTTTTTCATAACAATTAATGATTGGTTAATTGTTGATAACAGGCTATTGTACAACCAAGTCATCCAAGATGACATCTGCTGCTATCGCATAGATGGACACATCAGTGTCATGTACATCAAATTCATACCCTTCTCCACTAATGGCCAACAGTTTATTTTTTTTAGCATGGAAAGTTTGAGTTTTCCCATTAACAAATTACCCTGCCGGCACCCAAATCCCATGCATGACATATAAATGCCCCACCCCTCTACCACACAACAACTCCTTGATCAAGCTCATTTTTTTATTTATTTTGGGAGTTCTAGAAATGCTTCCTCGATCTTGTCTACATTTAATTCTTCAAAGTTTTTCTCTAACACTTTCCATTCTTGTTCACTTCTCTTCCTTTCTTTTGTGGCTTGACGTTCATGCAATTCCTCCAGTAGCTCTCCTTGCTTCTTCCTCCTTTTTCTTCTTTGTATGACCCCCAGCCTCACTGCTTTCCTGATGACTAGCTCTTGTTTTTCCTTGTCTAAACTGTCCAAATAGTCCACAGTGTTGTTTTGCCGTTATCACATTTTACAGGACAAGTACAGGACAGTGACTTGAACTGCTCTACCACTGAGCAGTGTAATGCATTTCTCAATCATTTTTCAACAAAAATTGAGAATATTTATAATGTGATTGCTTGTGAAGATGCTCCTGAGCCTGTTGAGGTGCATCCTCTCAATCTCTCTGGGATTGCTTTTTCAAGTTTTAGTACTGTTGATTCTGATCTTATTTCTAAACTTGTTTTGTCCATGAACTCTACTACTTGCATAGTGGATCCACTCCCTACGACTGTTTTAAAAAATTGTCTGCCTGTCATTTTACCTCACATTACTACTATTGTAAATGCTTCACTTAACCCCCAGGGGTCCAAAAACGCGGGGACGCGTTTTGACGTGATTCTCCTTATCATAGCAGAATCAACTTAAAATACTCCATCATTAATAATCAAACACTCACGTGTTTGACATCATTTGAAACTCTGAAGGGTCCTCTTTAATTAGTTCACATTCACAATAACAAGAGATCTTTGTGTTTTTGTCAAATAAAGAAAATAAACAGGGTGCGCATTCAGACATTTCTGTCTCCGCCAGCTGTCTCTTAAAACACGTTACAAAAATCAGTTGAAACTCCGCGAATACTCGGCACACAAACATAATACACATATCCAAATAAAGCCTGAAATGTCTACTTTTAAACAAGCTAATTATAATCAAAAACAAATATTTCCTGTTTATATAATCTGCATTGAAGTTAAGAGAGTACAGTTTTTCCTGGCTGAGCTCATTATCTCTAATGCGGCCACGCCCTCAGGCTGTTGACATGGTAATGAAGAGACAGCAGTTCCAACAATAATAAACAAAGCGTAAAGTTTTATCAGATTTAAAGACTTTACCGCATGTTTGGATTATAAACTTTATACACACACGTGAGGAATATCTTCATTTATGTCTGGACATTGAGGAAGAGAAGCGTTTATCTTTAACGTTACCTAAGAAGAGGAACGATGGAAGATGCATTGGAGAAGGATATAACTTATTCCTGAAGAAACTGTAAGTCATTTGTCTTCATTTATATTTGCTATCATGTAATATGTTATGGCTTGTGCAGTTCAGCCTACATAAGCAACCTTAGCAGACTGCACGCTTCGGATTTAAAAACGTTCGGATTGTTTACAAACGAGGGCGCGTGATTTCACGTAATGGCGGATTGTATTGATACATGCTGTAAGTTACAGTGTTAGACACAGTTATTCACTTTCGTATCCTTCATGGCAACTTTGAGTAATGCTGCACTGCTGTATCTTTTAAGTGTGTGCTGTAATATGATTCCATGTTTACATGCTTATTTATAAACGAGTACGCGTGTGATCACGTAATGGCGGATTTCATTGTTACATGCTGTGTACAGTGTTAAGACACAGTTATTCACTTTCATATCCTTTATGGCAACTTTGAGTAAAGCTGCACTGCTGTATCTTTTAAGTGTGTGCTGTAATATGATTCCATGTTTACATGCTTGTTTACAAACGAGTAAGTTACGCGCGTGAACACGTAATGGCGGATTTCATTGTTACATGCTGTGTACAGTGTTAGACGCAGTTATTCACTTTCGTATCCTTCATGGCAACTTTGAGTAATACTGCACTGGGGATCTGCTGTAATATGATATTGTTTACATGCAACGCATTCCATACATTGCGCTTTACACGCGACACCGTTTTATTATGAGCTCTGCGTTGTTTACACGGAGACGCGAGCTCGCGCACATCCATTTGCGATGTGTTTTTAAAGTTCATACTCGCTTACAGAAACAAGTTTAAAACAGAAGCTAGACAATAAGGGGATGGGCATCTGAAAACAGTCATCTGAAAACAGCTTTTTATATAACTAATCATTGCAGATGTTTATTTGAGATACTAATTAAGTTTATGATAGTTTATCTGAATGTAGTGCAGTTATGTATGTAAGGGTATTTCTGTGGACAACTTATGCTAACAGCTGTTTATAACTCTCTTAGAGGTCTGCATCTCTCTCATCAGTACAAAACTATGCAGTGGAAAAGCATATTCACACTCTTTGGACATAAAGTTATGGTAACATGAGCCACATGAAGTTTACAGCTCTGTTGTTTATCAGTTTCTTATACAAGTTAAGTTTTTTAATAGGGTTCGTTTCCAAATAAATTGAAAATGTCCTACTGACCTTCATTTCTATTTTGATTATATTGTTAACTTCTTAATAAACCTCAAACAAACATGTCCATTTGTCCTCACATTCTTTACTGTAGTTCCCTCCTGCCTCATTATTATGCAGCTCATTATGCGAGCCTTTGTTTGCTAGCTGTCAATCAATCCTTCTCGCATACGGCCACTCTAAACAAAAAGTGTCTTACAATTTCTAAAATAATATATTGGTTTATGTGAATGAGTAGGCAGGATGATTTTCACATCATTTTAAAGAAAAAACTCTAGACTACTATATTATGTTTAGGAAAGTCTTGTTAAAACATGTTTAGTATGGGTTTTGTGGACTGAATTTTGCTTTTTTTAAAACCATGCATAAACCTTTTTCTCTCAAAAATACAAACATGTACATACATGTAGCTCATATAATATTTTAGCCCAGTTTGTGCTGAACACAGTGGTATGAGACACTTGTCATTATTATGTTTTAAAGCAACTGAAAAAAGACCAAATGTAAGAGCATGTCAGAACCTCTGACAGTGTCCCAAAATGGTTGGACCCCAGAGGGTTAATTCAGGGAATGTCTTTTCTGCTTTAAAAATGGCCGCAGTTACACCAGTTCTTAAAAAAACTGGGAGCGATTTAACTGATCTGTCAAATTATCGACCCATTTCTAATTTACCTTCTCTGGCAAAAGTGCTTGAGCGTGTGGTTGTTGGCCAACTCCATACTCACCTCCATACTAATAGCCTATTAGAAAGATTTCAATCTGGGTTTAGATAAATATTGCATACAATTTAAAATATCACTAATCACCTACAAAGCTTTAAATGGCCTAGCACCCTCATATCTTAGAGAATTACTATCAGAATACAATCCATCACGCACACTACGGTCGCAAAATTCTGGTCTCTTGATTATCCCTAGACTATCAAAAGTGTCTAAAAGTGGAAGGTCATTTTCCTACTTAGCCCCTAAGCTCTGGAATGATTTACCAACCGATGTCCGAGAATCAGACACAGTCGATAATTTTAAATCTAGACTTAAAACTTTTCTCTTCAACAAGGCATTCACATAATTGTTTTATTAATGGTACTCATCTCACAATAGATAGCTTGAACAACCTAATAAATAAATAAACTAAATATTCTTAAGAAAATGTTTAATCTCTCCTTACTCGTTTACATATGTGCAGCAAACCATGAGCCGGGCATAAACTTTTAAAAACAAAGGTCACGTATAAAATAGAAAAGGCTACATACAAGGAAAAGAAACGCTACTCTGTGCACATACAAACCACAATACAAGGCCAAAACTTCAAAACTACACCAATAAATCCCCGAATCGGGCCATTAATTGCCAAGCGCAGAGGAGTGATTGAAAGTTATGTATGGAATTATGTTATCACTTGCTCGGCCCTTCTCCTGAGGTTTCTGAGTCGAGTAGGGGAGTACTGTGAAGCCCAGACAGGCATCAGGGAGATGGCTGGCGCAGTCACGTCCCCGTCTCCCCTTTACTCCCTTGCTCGTCCGGATTTCAATAAAGCACGATGGGTATAGATTTGTGGTGTTAAGCCCACTAGTCGGGGGCGGGACTTCAGTCCTTAAAAGGGTGTCACTGCACCCATTTCCAAAACATTCGCCGTCCCGTGCATTTTTCTCATTCTCCCTAAACCAAACTGTGCAGAGTCTTTCACTAGGATGACGTTGTATCTTCAATACGTATATGTACATGTGTGTGTATGTATGTGTATGTGTGTATGTGTGTATGTGTATATATGTATATGTGTATATATATGTGTATGTGTGTGTATGTGTATGTATATATATGTGTATATATAGATATGTGTGGATATATATGGATATATGTTTGTGTATATGTACAGGTGTATACATATGAATGGCCCCTACGCTAATTGGGTTTTGTTTTTCTTTCTTTATGTCTCGTCCTCCTCTCCGAGGACAATGAGACAAACAGACCCAGTTCCGGTAAATGTGAAAGTCGGCACACCTCTGACCCACCGGCAGACCTTCAACGTGATGCCCAGCTGATGCATGACCAACGACCACCGGCAGAACCCGCTTAACCTCCGCCTAATCTCCTTAATCGTTTCAATATAAATATATCTCCCAAGGGTTTTTCCCTCCTATGACTTTTTTTTACTTCCCCGGCTGAGCCTGGGGTTTTTTTTCTCCTAGGGGGTTTTTCAACCCAGGGAGGCAGCCCTCTTGGGCTTAACTTAGCACCCTCTTCTTTACGTTACATTAGCAATACGCACGCTTATAATGTTGATTCATAGCCGCATCAAATTTAGCTGCTTGTGCTATCGTGTATTATGTTGTGCTATCTGTCGTTTTTCTGTGCTTTCCACTGCTTCTATTTAATGTAAAGCTGCTTTGAAACAATCACCAATTGTGAAAAGCGCTATATAAATAAAATTGAATTGAATTGAATTGAATAGATCTGGACACAGTACAGAGACTGCATTGGTCAGAGTTCTCAATGATCTCCTTGTTATAGCTGACTCTGGGGCTTGTGGTATTTTGGTCATGTTAGACCTTACTGCTGCATTTGATACCATTTGTCACAGTATATTATTGGACAGATTGCATAAGTGGACCGGTCTGTCTGGAACTGTGTTAACTTGGTTTAAATCTTACCTCTCAGAACGCTCCCAAATTGTCTATCTGGGTTCAAATAGATCTCAGACTGCTCCTCTGTGTCAGGGTGTCCCTCAGGGGTCAGTTTTGGGTCCTATTTTATTTAGTGTTTATATGTTGCCCCTTGGGCAGATTATTCGGAAGTATGGCCTGAGCTATCACTGCTACGCAGACGACACCCAGATTTATATAAGCTCTCTGTTAGGATCCTGTTGGGATATTATATATCTAGTCTAGTGGGGCAGGGTTCTGACAATACTATGTTTTGTGTGGGAGAACGTGGTTTTAGTGTTGTCATATTAGTGTCACGGTAGGAAAATCCATTGTTTTCCTCCGTGTCATGTTTGTGTATGTGTGTTGTTCACTTACCCCTGCCATGTGCTCGTTAGAGCAATCCCTTTCACCTGTATGTTTGTGACGGAGGAGAACTAGCCCTCCCTGCTGGGTAATCATAACTGGCAACCACACACACACACACACACACACACACACACACACACACACACACACACACACACACACATACACACATCGCATTCACTTACCTCTCATAATCCATCCCGTTTCCCCGGCTGTCGAAGCTGTGAGTGCACGCACACTCTGATGGCACATGGACATGTTTACATACCACTCTTCCCCTCTGTTAGCATCCATAACCCGGACCCTTCATACACACACATTGTCTTGGCACACCCGCTGTTTTGTTTGTTTGTTTGTTTTGGTCAGCTGCCTTCGGATTGACACGCTGTGCCGGCAAACACGAGTGATCGAGCGGCGCGCGCTTATGACGTCATCAAAGTGCGCCGCACCGGCGCAGTACATCCGAAGGTTGGCGAGTCCATTTATTTTTGTTAAAGGGGTATTGTTATTTTGTGTATGTTAAGGTTAAGTGTTTATTGCGTTTGATTTATGTATTAATATGTGTATTTATCTTTTAAAAGATAATGTTATTTATGTGTTTGGTTTAATAAGTGTATTTAAATTCTTAAAGGTGAAGGAGGGTTTTAATTAATTTATACTTACCTGAGAGTTAAGCTCCCGATTTAGGGGAGGAGTCTGGCCTATAAAGAGAGAGGCCAGACTCACAGAAGGTACTTGTTTACCAAGTCGACCAAAGTGAGTGGTAGTGGAGGAAGTTGTCTGATATATTGTTGATATTTGCTTGTGTATACGTTTTCATCATTATTTTGCCTTTTTGTTTGTTTATTTGGTACTTTGGTTTTTTTTTTTGTCTGCACTTGTAAATATAAATATATCACATTTGGTTATCTTCTCATACACTGTAAATAAACTTCACCTTGTACGAAAGTACTCTTACGGTTTGAGCCATCGTTATTGTGGTATTTTGAGACATACCCACGTCTCAAAGCGAACTGGTGGTGTTCGCTTTATCCTCCGTGTCATGTTTGTGTATGTGTGTTGTTCACTTACCCCTGCCATGTGCTCGTTAGAGCAATCCCTTTCACCTGTATGTTGATTGTCTCGCTCCAGCTGTTCATCATTACATCATATACTCACCTGACTTTCTGTTCCCTGCCAGATTCTTATGTTTGCTCAGTCCCCGTGTTGCTTGGTTGTTTCGTGTGCTTTGGATTATGTGTTTCAGTTGAATGTTTATTGTCGTCGTCGTCTTCGTGTGGATGTTCCGTGTCAGCCTGGATTTCACCACTGCTCACCACAACACTGGACTGGATTACTTCCGCATTGACTCTGAATACTCTCTCTTTGTTTACATTTAATAAACATTGTTTATATTTCACCTGCATTTGCTTCTGCTTCATACGTATCATTACAGAAGAATCTGGCCAACATGGAAGCAGCAGGAGGTCAACCGATTTCCGCGTTGGAGGAGTTTCTCCTGCGGTCTCTGGCTCGTATGGATCATCAGGATAAAACCATCGAAGATATGCGGAAGGCCGTCCAGGTAATGGTGGCGAAGGTTTCCGAGCTCTCTCAGCGATCTCCGGACATCACGCCTCCCACTGCGCCACCCATGCCGCCCGCACCATCTTCACCTCCAGGGGGTAGTTTCACCCCGGAACCTAGACTTCCTATCCTGGAAAAATACTCTGGTGAGCCCAACTATTGCCGTACTTTTCTCTCTCATTGTTCATTACACTTCGCCCAACAGCCCTGGTCATTCTTTCTCGAGGAGACGAAGGTGGCGTTCACACTCTCCTTACTGACAGGCAAGGCTGCCCTCTGGGGGACGGCGGTATGGGAAAACAAAGACAGCTGTTGTTCCTCGTTCGCCTCGCTTGCTGAAGAGATGAGGAGGGTTTTCGATCGCTCCGTCGCCGGGAGGGAGGCCGCCCGTCTACTCACGGATCTCCAGCAGGGGGAGCGGTCGGTCTCGGACTATGCCATCGAGTTCCGTACCCTGGCGGCGGAGTGCAGGTGGAACAAGGAAGCGCAGTGGGATCATTTCCTGCATGGGTTGGCGGATCGGATCCATCGAGAGATCATTACGGCGGAGTTACCGAAGTCGCTTAACGGGTTGGTGGATTTGGCGATCCGGGTTGACGCACGCCTTTCCACCGCTGCCAAGAGGAGGATTCAAGGTCCGTCCCTACGTCAAGCGGAGTCTACGGATCCGTCCAACGAAGTTTCCGCCGGTGGTCTCTCAGATCCGGAACCCATGCAGGTGGGTCGAGCTCGGTTACCCTGGGAGGAGAGGAAGCGGCGGAGATCCCTGGGACTTTGTATGTACTGTGGTGAGCCGGGTCACCAGTGTCAGAGGTGCCCGGTAAAAGATCAAGCCCGATAGTAAGACAGAGGCTACTTTCGGGCGGGATATCCGCACAGAAGACCTCTACAACATCCACTCTCCTTCCGGTGAGACTACGGTGGTCCACTATGTCACACTCAGGGCACACACTTCTGGATTCGGGGGCGGAGGGCAACTTCATCGACAGCTCACTAACACGTAAGCACAAGTTACCTTTCATTCCACTCACCCACCAGATTGCGCCCTTCGCCCTCAATGGACATCAGTTACCCACTATCAAGTACACCACAGCACCCATCACACTCATCACTTCTGGAAACCACACTGAGACTATTTCATTTTTTATTACTGACACTGCTCTCTCCCCCATAGTTCTTGGACACCCTTGGCTTCATTCCCATAACCCAAGAATTGACTGGAAACTAGGTTCGGTTACCAGCTGGAGCGAGGAGTGTCATAAGTCTTGTCTTGTCTCTGCTTGTGTTTCTGTGTCTGAGTCTGTGTTTCAGGGGAAAGCAGTGGATTTGTCTAACATGCCCGCGGAGTACCACAATCTGAAGGAGGTGTTCAGTAAGTCGCGGGCTGATTCTCTTCCTCCTCATCGTCCCTATGACTGTGCGATAGATTTATTGCCAGGTACGTTTCCGCCTAAGGGCAAGTTATACTCTCTGTCCGTTCCGGAGATGGAGGCCATGGAGAAATATATTTCTGATTCTCTGGCAACGGGGTTCATTCGTCCTTCCTCTTCTCCGGCGGGGGCGGGGTTCTTTTTTGTGGGGAAGAAGGATGGTTCCTTGCGACCTTGTTTTGACTACCGGGGGTTGAACAACATCATGGTAAAGAATACGTATCCTTTGCCGTTGATGTCTTCTGCCTTCGAGAGGTTGCAAGGAGCGTCCGTCTTCACTAAATTGGACTTACGTAATGCATATCATTTGGTTCGCATCAGGAAGGGGGATGAATGGAAGACTGCATTTAACACCCCTCGTGGCCATTTTGAGTATTGCGTGATGCCTTTCGGTCTCACGAACTCGCCGGCAGTCTTCCAAGCACTCGTTAATGACGTGTTGCGAGACATGGTAGATCAGTTCATATATGTTTACCTGGATGACATATTGATTTTTTCTTCGTCTCTCCAGGAACACTGGCTTGAAGGGTCGGGTGTACCTTTCATTGTATGGACGGACCATAAGAATCTCGAATACATTAGAACCGCCAAAAGACTTAACTCCAGGCAGGCTCGGTGGGCATTGTTTTTCGGTCGTTTCGATTTTACACTTTCTTACCGGCCGGGTTCCAAAAACATCAAACCCGATGCTTTATCCCGTCTTTTTGAGCGTTCCGATCGTACTGCTACTCCCGAGCCCATTTTACCAGAGAGAATCATTATCTCCGCGCTCAGATGGGAGGTCGAATCGAAGGTGTTAACAGCCTTAGAAGGGGTAACGCCCCCGGCTCGTTGCCCACCGAACCGTTTGTTTGTGCCGGAAGGGTTACGGTCAGACGTCCTCCAGTGGGGTCATGGTTCCAGTGTTGCTTGTCACCCAGGGGTTAGTAGAACTAGGTTTCTAGTCAAGCAACGATTTTGGTGGCCTGGTATGGCTCTTGACGTCCACGACTTCGTCTTGGCTTGTTCGGTTTGCGCTGTTGGTAAGACTTCCAATCGTCCTCCAGATGGGTTACTTTTACCGCTGTCTGTCCCTTCGAGACCCTGGTCCCACATATTGCTAGATTTCATTACCGCCCTCCCACCCTCTAAGGGTAATACGGTGATTTTAACCGTAGTGGACCGGTTCTCGAAGGCGACTCATTTCATTCCCTTGCCCAAATTACCATCAGCCAAGGAAACAGCGGTAGCTGTCATTGACCACGTCTTCCGAATACATGGCCTCCGGACAGACGTGGTCTCTGACAGGGGTCCCCAGTTTGTGTCCAAATTTTGGCGAAAATTCTGCAAATTGCTAGGGGCGACTGTTAGCCTTTCGTCCGGGTTTCATCCCCAGAGCAACGGTCAAACCGAGCGAGCCAATCAGGACGTCGAAAGGTTGTTGCGATGTCTGGTATCCAAGAATCCTTCGTCCTGGTGTCAGCAACTCTCAATTGTGGAGTACGCACACAATTCTCTGCCAGTGTCATCTACGGGCATGTCTCCATTTAAGTGTAGTTTAGGTTACCAACCACCTAATTTTGTCAGTACTAAGTCCGAGGTGTCGGTCCCCTCCGCACACGCACTAGTCCAGAGGTGTCACCGCACCTGGACCAGGGCTCGCAGAGCCTTACTCCAGGCGAGGTCGCGCACCAAGGCTAAGGCCGATCGCCACCGGTCGAAGCCTCCCCGATACGTCGTCGGTCAAAGAGTGTGGCTTTCAACCCAGAATATTCCGATGCGTTCCGTCTCGAATAAACTTGCTCCCAAATTTATTGGCCCGTTTTCTGTTACCAAAATCATTAATCCGGTAACAGTGCGTCTTAGCCTTCCTCCTGCGTACAGGAGGGTTCACCCCGTCTTTCATGTTTCCAAAATTAAACCGGTGATTTTTTCCCGTCTTAATCCGCCTGCCCCGGTTCCCCCTCCGCCTCGTATCGTTAATGGGGAGACCACATATTCGGTTAACCGTATTCTGGACTCCAGACGGAGGGGACGCGGATTTCAGTACTTGGTGGATTGGGAAGGTTACGGTCCGGAGGAGAGAAGGTGGGTTCCTGCTCGGGACATACTGGATCACCGCCTTATTGATGATTACAATCAACAGGTAAAGCAGGCTGGGAACGTCGAGGGGCGTTCCTAGGGGAGGGGGTACTGTCACGGTAGGAAAATCCATTGTTTTCCTCCGTGTCATGTTTGTGTATGTGTGTTGTTCACTTACCCCTGCCATGTGCTCGTTAGAGCAATCCCTTTCACCTGTGTGTTGATTGTCTCGCTCCAGCTGTTCATCATTACATCATCTCCATATATACTCACCTGACTTTCTGTTCCCTGCCAGATTCTTATGTTTGCTCAGTCCCCGTGTTGCTTGGTTGTTTCGTGTGCTTTGGATTACGTGTTTCAGTTGGATGTTTATTGTCGTCGTCGTCTTCGTGTGGATGTTCCGTGTCAGCCTGGATTTCACCACTGCTCACCACTCCACCAACGTCGCACTCAAAACATCAACTTCCACCGTAGTCATCGTCACCATTGCCCACCACAACACCAGACTGGATTACTTCCGCATTGACTCTGAATACTCTCTCTTTGTTTACATTTAATAAACATTGTTTATATTTCACCTGCATTTGCTTCCGCTTCATACGTATCATTACAATTAGACCACGTTTTTCCCGTGTCTTGTGATTTTTCCCCGCTCCCTTGTATTCTCGTCATTGTGTGTATTCATTTTTCCCTGCTCCCTTGCTTCCTCTAGTCTTTGTTTTTATGTCTTGTTTAGTCTAGTGTACTGTTTTCATGTGTATTTATTAGGGCTGTCAATAGATTAAAATATTTAATCGCAGTTAATCGCATGATTTCATGAGTTAACTCGCGATTAATCGCAAATTAATCGCACATTTTTATCTGTTCTAAATTTACCTAAATGTAACACTTTTTAAGATTTTAATGCTCTAATCAGCATGGATTTGGATAATATATATGCTATATGCAAATGTATGTCTACAACAGCCTGTTTACATTTTCAACAGAACCATCAGCCATAGTTTTATAAATGTTTTTGCCTTTAAAAGACCTTGTTCTTTCTCCATTTCTGTTTGCTGCTGCATCATTTGTGACCTGTGCTGGCAAATTGAGTTGGGATGAGCAAATTTTCAAAAATGTGTCATTTATATTTTAACATTCTCTATTAAAAAACTTCAAAACAATTGGACCAATTGTTGGAATCTGACAAAGCATGACAGAACTATACCTGTTAATGCAGAGCAAAAACAATATCAATATACATATATGTTTTTCTTTTCTTGTTTAATTTTGACATTGAGACAGACCACTTTAAGACTGTAGGATAATGCAAGGGTTTAATATAAATGACACAACAGATACTTTTCCTTAACAGTTAACCAAACATTCACTTCAGATATAACAGATTATAGGTCATACCTGCGTGAATTCTTGTCAAAACAGATATTTTTAAACCTGTAATTTTGTGTTAGATGTCTATTTATATCGAGCCCAGTCTCCTGAAGATGCGTATAAATAGCACGAAGCGTCACGCACTCGCGCGTTTGTGTGCATGCGCTTCAGACGTCTGCGTCAGACATCGCTTTTGAGCCTTGTCCAGGGACGTCACGATTGGAAGACAGGGGGGGCTCAGCCCACAGAGTATTTGTAACTTGTGTTTGCAAAATTTTTGCACTCACATCTGAGCTACAATTATGTCAACAACCAGTCAAGAAACCAAGATGTTAACAAGTAAAACATGACAGACATATCCTCCTCTTCCATTTCTACTCTGTTAAATAAAAGTTACTGTAATGTTAGCTTTTAGACACATCAAAGCTGCATGGGGGAATTTAGGCCAGACTTTGCTCCTGATTAGTTATTCTATAAGCAATGACTTAAATGCTATCTGTATGCGTTTGTAACTGTATGATAAAGTAATAGCATACTATATCTAATTTCTATATTAAGTTGTCCACACACAGAATGCTATGGTGGATAGGTTCAATCAGACTAGAGTTTTAAAGTCATAGTGATATTTGACAACACACAGGTTTAGCATTTCTCAATTAAAGATGATTTATTCTGCCAAATGAATACAATGTATAATATAAATCAACAACAAAAAGGCAGTATTTTACCAGGTAAGCTATTGATATGGATCCTTTTTAAAGTGGCTACTGTATAAATACAATAACCTGATGGCGGAAGGAATAAAAGATTTGGAGTAATGATTACTGTATAATATGTACTGTATGACTGCTTTCATTTTTGTTTCACATGTGTATCTGTGGAGAGTGTGGGCATTTACTCATCTTTAGCCTACTTTTAGGTAACATCTACGTATTTAATATTTAATTTATCACATTATATGATTAAAATAGTCTCAGGCCTAGTTAGAATATAGCTAGCATATTAAATATAATGAAAAAAATGTAGTGTATGCTATGCATAGTGCCTAGACCTGCCAACAAATGCTTATTGTTATAAGAAATTCAAGAAAAGAAAAGAAAAACTATCCTTAGACCTATATAGACCATTACTGACCTCAATCACACCGGGTCCGGCTCTCTCAGAATCTTTTAGAGATATTTTATTTAAGAGATATTTTATTTTAAAGATTATTAGGCCTATATTGTTGGCAAAGAATAAAGAGTTGTGATTAGATTGCTAAGTTAACAATTTCTTGTATTTTGCTTGTGCAAGACTAAAGTTTTTCATGACGTAGCAAACCAAAATATTCCCATTCCTTTACCTCAAGAAAAAGTAGCTAAAGGTAAGCAGCCAGCAGGTAATTAAAAACAACTTACAATTTCACTCCTCCGTATCACGACACTTACCAATCTTTATTTTACCATTAGCGTGCGTACTAGCGTGTGTATTAGTGATGGGCAGTCCGGCTCTTTCCATTGATTCGGCTCAAGCGCTGGCTCTACATTTTAGTGATGGCAGTCCGGCTCTTTTCATAGATTCGGCTCTTCTGGCTCGGCCCCCTTAGAAAAGCCGGCTCCCCTGCATGCGTCTGAAGATTCGGCTCTGCTCGTTCGCTACAAAGAATCAGCTCTTAGAGCCGCTCGTTCGCGAACGACCCATACAGGCAACCGGAAGCGATCGCCGTTTTCCGGTTTGGTCACTTGACGTTCGACATCTAGCGTATTCTGTCCGACTTGTCAGATGTTTTTTTGTAGCTGGATATATAACATTTGTTGAGTCTAAATATTAATGAGGATACGGTTTTTGATAAATCAAATTTAACTGTTGTTCTTATAATCATTTAGGGGGGCTTAGGAACATTTTGGGGTAGCTTCAGCCCCCCTAAAATAGGCCTAACGACGTCCCTGGCCTTGTCACTCTTAATAACTCTTTTAACATCAATCAGATCCCGAACTTTATCTCTCTTAATAATTATTTTAACATCAAGAAAGTCCTGCGGTCTATTTTCTATCATTTCTGAATGCTTTTTAAAACGAAACTAAAAAGTGAAAGAAGACGCATCTTTGCTTTATATGGATTTGGGACGGTACACCTCACAGAAAACGTGCAGATAAAGAAAAACTGCACGTGCAGAAAACGTGCATTTTAGATGTTTAATTACCATTTAGAGCATTGGATTCGCTAGACGAGAGCTTAATGTTCTTATTTTTATGAAAAGCTCCGACTCATCTAGACAGCGCCAGTCACTTGCTGCGTCTCACTTCATCCAGCTGTGAGTCAAACAGAAATTGCGTGTTGCCTTAATCGCGCGTTAATAAAATTAGTGCCGTTAAAATGAATTTGCGTTAACGCGTTATTAACGCGTTTATTTTGACAGCCCTAGTATTTATATTTATATATATGTTTATATATATAAATATATTTATGTGTTTTGTTTTGTTAATGTTTTGGTTGTCCTGTGTTTTTGTGTTTGTTTCACAGGTTCACATGTGCTTCCCTCACAGGTGTTCCTGCTCTGTGTGATTTCCTCATTGTGTCATCCTCACCTGTAGCTTGTTTTCCCCTCA
Organism: Misgurnus anguillicaudatus; assembly: GCF_027580225.2. Lineage (NCBI taxonomy): Eukaryota > Metazoa > Chordata > Actinopteri > Cypriniformes > Cobitidae > Misgurnus > Misgurnus anguillicaudatus. Next base: position 7,448,205 of record NC_073342.2, on the reverse strand, counting down.
TCTGTTCAGTATATATTCCCTGTGTTTTCAGTGTCTCGTTGTAAGTTCGTCTTTGTATGTTCATGCTGCACTAGATTATTCTAGTTCAAGTCTAGTCGTGTCTTGTCATTTATATATCATAGCCTGTGCTCTCTGCTGCCTTTATATTATTGATCCCCTGTTCTACTGAATTATTTTCCCGAGAAGTTATTACCTGTCATCGCCTTCAGTCTGCTGGACTCTCTTGTTTATCCGCTCTCGCTCTCTCACGGCTGGAGTGGCAACAGTCAAGAGAGCGCGTCTCAAGATAAAGGGTTCACCAGAGCGCTGTCTACATCAGAGCGCTGTCCAGCGGCTCCACCTGCTGAAGCACCATCCACACTTATCTCTCTCTCTCTATGTGCATTCGCCAGGATTCCAAGTCAGGAGGCTTTCGGATGAATTAGTGGATGTCCTAACGGCTCGTGCTGTGTTTTCCACTACTGCTTTCCCGAACGGATTTCGGCAGTGGACTGCCGCCCTAGTGTTTTCTCCTCTTCGCACCATTCACACCAGAACACTGAGTGTTATCTATTCTACATACTGACTGTTATTAGTGTTTTCATCATTTTCCCTGAAGTCATTAAGTGTTTGTCTCTTATACATATATTCTGAATAAATACCTCTGCGCTGGGATTCCTGTGTCTGTCATCCCTAACACTCTCAGCCTGATTGTAATTCTTCCTCCTCTAAACTGTCTGACTGTTTGCTGGAAATTTAAGGGTGGATGAAACTCAATTTCCTAAGACTGAATTGCTCCAAAACTGAAGTATTATTAATTGGCACTCCTTTGAATGTTAGTAAATGTGAGGATTTTAAGATTACAGTAGACAATACTCAATTGTCCCCTTCTGGCCAGGTTCGCAACTTGGGCGTGATTTTTGATGCCCAGCTAACTTTTAATTCACATTTTAAAAATATAACAAAGGTTGCTTTTTTTCATCTGAGGAATATTGCGCGCATCAGACCGTTTCTCTCTAGACCTGACGCAGAGAGGCTCATTCATGCTTTCATCACGTCAAGGCTTGATTATTGTAATTGTCTTTTTGCTGGTTTACCAGCTAACTCCATTAAGAAGTTGCAATATATACAGAACTCTGCTGCACGTGTTTTGACCTACACATCATCACGCCATCACATTACACCTGTACTCCAACAACTTCACTGGCTTCCAGTTCAGTCGCGTATTGATTTTAAAATTTTGATTTTAACCTATAAAGCAGTACATGGGTCGGCTCCAGATTACATCTGTGAGTTGGTTACTCCATCCATTCCTGCTCACTCTCTCCGCTCTGCTGGCTCTCCCACTCTGTTGCAGCCTCGTTGTAAATAAAAAACCATGGGGGTAAGGGCCTTCTCCTATAAGGCACCAAAGCTATGGAATGCATTACCTGCATCTACAGTATCAGGGATGCTGCTTCTATGGACTGTTTTAAGAAACTTCTTAAGACACATCTTTTTAGTCATGCTTTTAATGTATGAACTTATGTATTTGTTTTATTCTTTTTACTGTAATGCTTTATTGTTTGATTATTTTGTATGTATGTTGTAGCGCTTTGAGTTTGAGAAAGGCACGTTATAAATAAAATGTATTATTATTATTAAAGGAACGGTATGTAGGATTGTGGCCAAAACTGGTATTGCAATCACACAACTGGTGGCCAATACACAAAATGACAACATAAACATCAGTTGAGGGCTGCAACTCCACTTTTTAAATGACAATATCCTGACCAGACCACTATTGTCAGTGATATAAGTATTTGAAATGATTTTCTAATGTCTAGTGACATATCAGGGCCATTTTATGATTAATTGATATACATTTCTTTCCTTTAAGTTCCTTTAAGACTCAATACTCAAGTGTCATAACACCGTTACTTCTGTCAGTGTCCTGTGTTTGCTAAAACAGTCAATAAATCTTCTGAAAATGTCTTCAGTCATCATAGAGAAAATGACAACAGTAATATTTGTACAGGACTGTCCTGTATCATTCAAAAGTTTTAATAGTTGATGAAAATGTTCATGTTGCAGTAAATGTAAAATCCATCTATTGTGATGTGAAGATGATCTCTGGAGACAGAGCTGATCTATTGTGAGTCTTTTCATCCTGATAATGTAAATGTGATTTTCACTTCACACTCCCAGTCTCACTGTTCGCAACCCAGTATCACGCTAAAGCGTGTAATACACACGCTGGTCCATTGGCGGATGCGTGTCAATGTCACGCTTTGCCTCCTCAAGGCGTGAAAATGACACGCATGAATGAAGGTTAAGTACCAATAGGGGGCGATCATTTCCTTAATGCCAATAACTCTTCACAGACCAATGAGAAGCGATACTTATACTAAATTCCCCCGTCTGGATCGGTCCGGGCGTCATCCTTTTCTTCAGGTGCGGTCATTTAAGAAATCCTAACGTTAGGCTACAGCAACGTTGTATTTACGTGTGTGTGTTCGCGCGCACGCGTGTGGGGGTAATCTATACTCAATCGATATCCTATATGCTGATGTTTTATCGACAGGATCGATCATCATATAAACATATCGATCCTAATGTGTTTTTAAACCAATAATTGTATTTATTTAGCACGAAATTAAGTGCTTAAAATAAGCTTATAAACAGAAGGGGAAGGGTATTTTTGCGATTAATGCGCGTGCACGCATGCGTGTGGGAGTAATCTATACCTAATCGATATCCTATATGCGGATGTTTTATCGACAGGATCGATCCTCATATAAACATATCGATCCTAATGTGTTTTTAAACCAGTAATTGTATGTTTAGCATGAAATTAAGTGCTTATAAGCTTATAAACAGGAGGGGGAGGGTTATTTTTGCGATTATTTTTTAAGGAAATAACTCTTTCTACTGCTAATCTACTAGACGGAACGAATCAATCAGAGAAAGCATTTGCTGTTGACATCATTAAATAATCGTTAAATAATTCTGATGCTGAAAATTCTGCTCTTATAACATGAATAAATTATATTTTACAGTATTCAAATCGAAAAAACAGATTCCTATTTTAAATTGCAATCATATTTCACAGTATTACTGTTTTTACTGTACTTTGGATTAAATAAATGCAGCCTTGATGAGCAGAAGAGACTTCTTTTAAAAACATAAACAATCTTACCGACCCCAAACTCTTGAACAGTACTGTACATGTAACATTTATTATTATTAGGCTAGTAGTTTATTAAAATTGATCTTTAAAAGTTAAAATGGATTTTGTTATGATCTGTAATTGCGGTTAATAAATTTGTCAGAAGAAAATGTGCAAAAGTTTTTACCTTTTGGCAGCGCTTAAATAAATTATGGTTTTTATCATGGTTACTAATTACAGGTGCAAATTATTTTAGAGGTCATAAAAATGTATTCAGATTTAGCATATTATTGATGCATTCACCTCATCATGATCACACTGCTTTCCCCTAAAGGAAAGTACATTTAAATCCCAGTGCATTCTTTTAAAAGTAACAGTATCAGCGTTATTGACCCTGTATTTACTTGGTATCGGATCAATACCAAATTTTGCAGTATCCAGTGTAATTTCTGTTCTGTGGTGCACAATCTCCACTATTACTAATATTTTATGCAGTCCTGCAACAAGTTGTCGTTCATAACATTGTCACAAGCTTGCAGTAACTAAAATTATTCTGTTGGCTAAACAATACATTTTGAACTATGAATTCAGTTCAGTTCATTTGTTTAGTTTACATGCAATAACAGCAGCATCACGGTTATCATCATTATTTTGTTACAGTTATATGTATAATGTGAGAAATCCAGGTAGCCTTGCTGCAAAATAATTTAATATGTTTTTGTTTTCCTTTGTCCAACAGCTCCTGTCCTTACCCACCATCCTTCTTAGGATATCTTTCTACGAAAACCAACGGCTCTTTTAAGAGCCACCTCTATACTCATCTCTCGCTCTCTCTCTCTCACGCACACACACACACAATCTTTGTCACTCACTCACTCACTCTCTCTCTCTCTCATACTCTCTTCCAGAATCCTGGTGTATTCAAGCAAGTCTTGTTTTTATCAAATTTAAGTCTGGTCCTGTTTTGTTTGTGTGAAAGAAGTACTTATCAAAATCGTTTTGTGATTCTGTCACTCTCTCCTGCTTACTCTATCAATGATAGAAATGCCAGGTCATGGGTCAACAAGTCGAAATTGTATGGTCTGCCATGCAATACTTAATGTGGCCTGCAAAACTTGCAACACATGCAAGAAAGAACAGCCACACAGACTAAGGCTAAAAAAAACTAAAACAATTTGATCAGAAGAGGGAGAGCTGGGTGCATATGCAGAAAAAAAATCGGACCACCTCTCATATTCAGGACGAAGCTGTGTTGTTGGTATTCATGTGCTTTTATTGTTTATGCAGGTTTATGTTTATGCAGCCAAATATTGCTATATATGTTTTAAAATAATATATGTTATTTTGTATATGTGTGTCCTTGTATTTTTAGCTTGAAAAATTGCAGGCCTTGGGATTGAGGGGAGTTTTGCTTTTGTCCAAGCCTGGAAAAAAGCAGAATGATTGGGTGTCTGAGGTTTTGGCCCCCCGCTGTCAGCTGAATGAGACATCACATACATGCCTTGAAAGAATAAAGGGCCTGTATGATATTGTTATTCAAGGTAAGAATATTCATTTTTTATGTCCTTTATTTGATGCTGTCACAAGTAAGTCTGTGGTCGCCTTTTCTTGACTAATAGGTTGATCAATGTTTTCTAAATAATTCTGTACTTTTACAATGTAGGCTGGACCCCACAAGGTGCCTCAGATCAACTTGATGAACCTTCATCAGCCCCAGTTGAACCCCCAACAGGACCACACCAAATGGTCACATCAGATCATCAGCAGAAAGCAGTGCTTAATCCCCCAACAGTTACAACGGGACCCCCAGCAGCCCTTATTGGACGACCAAAGTCCCCAATTGGACAGACAGTGTCCCTTTTAACACCCTCATTACCTGGGGAATCCCAGAACCTTGGGAAAACACCCCACTCCCCAGAAGGACCTTCAGCAGGTTCCCCAGTTTCTCTTGAAAAAGGTAAGCACAAAAGGAACTATATGAAGAGTATTGAAACTAAGTTGTAAGCCCCACAAAACCACATTTTTACTTTATGTGACGTGAAACTAAACTTACTTCACTGTGATGACATTATTCCAAACTGACTGTACAAGTTCTTCAGTGGTTTTAGCCTGCTACTGGCAGAACCTGGTTATCCTTAAAGGAATAATTCACCCATAATGCATAATTTATGTATCAAGTGCTCACCGTGTGCTGCCTTCAATCCCTAAAACAAACTTTGATTTGTTCATGGAAAGAAATTTTTACAAATAAAGTCCAGTCTTCATTATAAACTGTGCTTAAATATTTTTACATCTTTTAAATGTTTCCCTGTATTTAACAGATGAAGTTGTGCAAGGAGGGTGTCCTGCTCCCACTACAGTGCAGCCAAATGAAAGGAAAGGTGTGTTGATGTACTGCTTGTCCAACTTTCTATATAACTGACTGCCACAAAATAGAGTAGTATGAGCTGCATTTCCTAGCTTCAGTATTCTGGCAATTATTTGGCAACATAGCATACATAGTCAGAAAGTAACATATATGTTAATAATTGGATAGTTCACTTTAAAATAAAAATTCTGTCATAATTTACTCATCCTCATGTTGTTTTAAACCTGTATGAATTTCTTTTTTCTAATGAACACAAAAGAAGGTATTTTGATTAATGATGATAAACACACAGCAGTAGGTGAGCATAGACTTCCATAGCAGGAATAAAAAATATGATAGAATTCAATGGGTACCGTCAACTGTGTGCTTACCATTACCAAATATTTTCTTCTTCATTTATCACAATACTTCCAAAATATTTTTTCCTACTGTTCACAATGTGCTGTGTGTTTACCATCATTTCTCAAAATATCTTCTTTTGTGTTCATCAGAAAAAAGAAATGCATACAGGTTTAGAACAACATGACGATGAGTATAATGATTACAGAATTTTTATTTTAAGGGGAAATATCCCTTCGAAGGTCTCTGTCTCACCTTGGAAAAACATTTTGATATAAAGCCCAGTCTTCATTATAAACTGTGCCTAATTTTATTCCTCATGTGGATGACATGGATACAACATATTACTAATGTTTTTAAATATTTTTTACATCTTTTAAATGTTTCTCTGTATTTAACAGATGAAGTTCTGCAAGGAGGGTGTCCTGCTCCCACTACAGTGCGGCCAAATAAAAGGAAAGGTGTGTAGTGTGTGTTAATCCATACATTGGGATTGATATTGTGAATCTTCATGAAGGCTGTATTTGCATTTGTAACTGGTCGTGACCTATTAGGTTTGGGCGATGTCCAAATGCATATGTTAATTTGTTTATTCAACAGTAGGGCTAAAAAACTAATAGAAATTAAATAGAAATCGCAAAATGTTCTACTGCAATTTTCAAATCAAATGAGATGCAATATTTGTTAAAGGCAAGATTTGTTAAAATACCATTTTAAATATTGTGTTGTTACAGAGCAACCTGATCTCACGAATTTCCGTGGCATAGTCACGGAATTTTGTGCTCATTTTTCCGTGGCATTCTCACGGATCTCCGCATTTTTCCGTGGCCCTGCTACGGACTGTCTTTTTCGTGGCATTCTCACGGATTGGTTACTCAACTGTTTTGTCCTATTTTCTTACCATTTTCGCTTCGGTTTAGGGTTAGACTTACATGAAATGACATCCCTTCCCAAACCCAACTCTAACCCCAACGCCAGGCAACAATTGTTTAAAGTTTAGAAAATATAAAAGAATAAAGCAGAAAAAATAGTATAAACCAATAGTTAAAGTGACATACTAACGCAAACACCAAATCTAACCCTAAACCGAAGCGAAAATGGTTTGAAAATAGGAAAAAGCAGTTGAGTAACCAATCCGTGAGAATGCCATGAAAAAGACAGTCCGTAGCAGGGCCACGGAAAAATGCGGAGATCCGTGAGAATGCCACGGAAAAATGAGCACAAAATTCTGTGACTATCCCACGGAACTTTGTGAGATCATGTTGCACAGAGATGACCTGGCATACACATCATATACTACAGCTCTTTGTAAGATACAAATCTTTGCAAAATCTCTCCATAATCATTTTAATATGTTGTTATTACCTTGTTTAACAGATGAAGTTCTGCAAGGAGGGTGTCCTGCTCCCACTATAGTGCGGCCAAATAAAAGGAAAGGTGTGTGGTGTGTGTTAATCCATACATTGGGATTGATATTTTGAATCTTCATGAAGGCTGTATTTGCATTTGTAAGTGGTTGTGACCTATTAGGTTTGGGCGATGTCCAAATGCATATGTTAATTTGTTTATTCAACAGTAGGGCTAAAAAACTAATAGAAATTAAATCGAAATCGCAAAATGTTCTACCGCAATTTTCAAATCAAATGAGATGCAATATTTGTTAAAGGCAAGATTTGTTAAAATACCATTTTAAATATTGTGTTGTTACAGAGATGACCTGGCATACACATCATATACTACAGCTCTTTGTAAGATACAAATCTTTGCAAAATCTCTCCATAATCATTTTAATATGTTGTTATTACCTTGTTTGACAGATGAAGTTGTGCAAGGAAGGTGTCCTGCTCCCACTACAGTGCGGCCAAATAAAAGGAAAGGTGTGTTGATGTACTGCTTGTCCAGCTTTCTGTATAGGAGTGTGGACTGAATGCCACAAAATTGATTAGTATGATAATCTGAAAAACAAACTTTTTTGCTATGAGAAAGCGATTAACAACTCCCAGGCAGCACAATAGAGAATAATTTGAATTTATGAATTTAACTTGTCTTTGTTTGGAAATATATTTATCACAACTTCCCAATCCTAAAGTTTGTGTTGATTACAGTAAAATTGTGTTTAATACAACTTCTGTACCATAACAACTACAAAACTGTAACTAAGTACAACCCATGCTAGCTTAATAACCACTTATCATTTTAAAATGGCTTGTTTATTGTAGTGTTTAGCTTTGTTAATGTAATATTTTTTACTTTCAGAATGCACACATACAGTGACAGGGAACCAGGATTATTACCCTGTGAAGAGGGTTGCCAAATACAAAGTTATTAAGGTTATATACCACTAATACACTACACAGGTTACATAATGTTCTTTTATTGGTGTAATGGTCTTAAAAGTATGGGTAACTGGTATAACTGCTAAACATAACAAATATTTGAAACTGAAAATGTCTCACAATTTTTAGGGCCAAAAATGGAAGCAAGTGGAGTGGGAGCCATGCAAACTCTGGTATGTATGACTTCCCTTAATCTTTTGTGCCATTAACACTTTACATACACACTGAAAATACAGTTATAGCCAATAAGGGTATATATATATATATATATATATATATATATATATATATATATATATATATATATATATATATATATATATATATATATATATATATGACCTGTTGCCTTAAGGCTAACGCAATTTAAGACTCAATACTTTGAATTCACTATTACATTGCGGATGGCTTACATGCCACATGGTGTTACATTAAAGCTAATATTTAATTAAGTTTCTCAAAAGTAATGTAATCTGTGACGTTTTTCATTTTAGGACATCGTTATCATAAATCTACAATACAGAGATACAGGAATAGTCTGTTACAGCATTACTGCCTTAATTAATAATAATAAATAATAATTAGTGTCAGCTTTTGATCTTTATTTGTCACATATGTTGTCTCACAGTAAAATGTGGACTTCACATTCCTCATCTGCAGATTAGAACCAAAACATCTAATTGATTGTATATTTCCTTTTTGTATTACAGTGGAAAGAAGTGGCCATTGGAGTGGGTGGCGGACATTGACACTTGTTAGTGCTTCCATCGGGTGTCCAAGAAGGTGCAGGAGCACTCCTGTTTTTTTTGTGTGTGTGTGTGTGTGTGTGTGTGTGTGTGTGTGTGTGTGTGTGTGTGTGTGTGTGTGTGTGTGTGTGTGTGTGTGTGTGTGCAATAGTTTGCTGTTCTTTCTTTCTTTCTTCTTATTGTTGTTTACTATACTTTCTTCAATAAAACATTGAGGAAAGATTTTGTTTCTTTTTTATTTTCAGACACACTATGTATTGAATAGCACATAGTAAACATTTCAGAATCAGAAAGAGCTTTATTGCCAAGTGTGCTTGCACCCACAATGAATGTTTCTTGGTACTGATGCTTCCAGTGCACATATACAAATACAACAAGAAACATAATAATACAAATTCTAAGAATAAAAAAAAAATATAAAAAAATAAAAATAGTATAAAAGTAGTGTCACATTTCAAATATGTCAAAAAATTTAAATGCCTCTGCATACAGCACCATGATTCTTAATGGCAACCATTTTTACAACTTTCTACAAAGCCTTGTTACATAAAGATTGACACATTTGGAAAATAATCAAATAAAAGAGTAAGATATTTGTAAACCTAGAGTACATAATTGTACTATAATTTTCAAATAATGTTAACTGTTGCAAGTCCTACCAATCACATTGTGAGGTTTTGTTCAATAGAAATGGTTTTAAAATTCTGTCAGTGACAACATATGTTTTTTGTCATTATGACATACAGTTTGTGACTTAACTTTGTCCTGGAACCCCCTTCCTCTTTAGATGGCACTGTTATTAACAACAGTGTATAGATTTAGTTTACTAAGATTACTGTAAACAGATGTCTTTCATTAACAAGGCAATGTACAGAATTAAGCTACATTTATATTCTTAGCAAAATTATCTTTAATTCAGTTACCTGAGCACAGGACTTTTGAAAGATATGTGAGCTGAGGTGTCAACCTTTTTCTGTTTTTTTTTTTGTCCCAACCAGTCTGTCTCTCTTTTGGTCTAGGACCAGGTTTTAAACATTTAATTAGGAGATGTAAACCGTTGTCAGCGGACCATCCCTGTTAAATTAACGAGACTGCAGATTTGTTTTTTCCTAGAAATACAGATTTTATCGTTTTATTGTGTCAAATATAGGAATAAATACTACAGTACCCATGAGCCTTTTCGAACGCTACTACGGTAAGGCACCAGCTAAAATACATGTGTGCCAGATACAGAATATAATCAAATTGTTTTATCAACACATTAGCATAATTCAACAATACCATATTATGGCCATCAATTATGATTGTTTCTACTTTAATTGTAAAAAAAATCAAAGTCAGTTTTGGACGCCTGCATTTCCCAGAATCCTCTGCCTCCATTGCTATGGAGTCCGAGCCAGTCCTATTTGCGATTGGCTGATTTCTTCTTCGTTACTTCGCGCAAATATCTGTCCAGGTAAGTCACGATGTTAACTAGTGAAGTTCACGTTTTGTTTAAATGTTATAATTTACGCCTTTCTTTGGCATTACACTGACAATTGCCATATCCCTACAGAAATTACACATGTTTTTGTGTTAAAAGTGTAGTAACCGGCGTTTTTGTGTATTGATTATTAGCAAAATGGTTTTACTACAGTAAACATGGTTTAAACGTTAACTAAGTTAACGTTATATTTTTTAGTTATTTTGTTGTAAGCATGTTTATATACAACAGTAACCATGTTTTTTTAACTGTAGTAAAACAATGGTTCATTTTCGCCATGGAAGTCTAACGTTACGTGTTCAGCAATGAATTAAAGTCCCACTAATAGGCTAACGTTAATCTAGTTTAAGTTATAAACCTTTAGGGTAACTTAACGTGGTCATTGATTTATTGTTTGCACTTAATATACTTTAGATCAGGGGTCTCCAACCATGTAATGAGCTTGGGCTACCTACTAATGGATAAAACAATCCGGAGGGCTAGTTACTTTTTGGTATACTTTTTGTTTTACTTGTTAATTTTATTTTATTTCACGTTGATATGTGTTAGCATGTTAACATACGTAAGCCAAGCTAATATAAAAAATATGTAATAAACAAATATAACAATTGAGACTATTAATAGAATGTGCTTTGGTGGGTACCTCACAGACTCTGTGTGGGCTACCTCGTTGGAGACCCCTGCTCCAAAGTTAATATTTGTCTTATAATATTTGTAAAATAGGAATCCCTCACTATTGGGGTACACTATTTAAGCCTTATATTAACATAGCTCATTTTCTTTCTGTCTGTCTTTCGCATCATCCCTGTCGATCTGTATTTCTACCCATTTCTCTAATCTATACCTTTTTGTCTCCCATAAGTAAAAAAATCCTGAATGGCATTAACCCATATTCAATTCAGTAAATAAACAATTTTGTCATTGCAGCTTGAAAAACTCCATGCCATCGGATATAAGCCAGTTCTGCTTCTTGGAAAGGAGACCAAGAAGCTAAATATCAAATGCAAGATTTTAACCCCTCGTTGCACCTCCACCTATGCCCAGGACTACCTTCAGAAGATAGGTTCCTTTTATCAATACCTTTGTGAAGGTGAGATGCATGCACTACATTTTTAAAGTTACAGTTCACAGCTTGTGTTGAGTATGCAAAGGTTTTATCAATATTAAAATCTTAAAGGGGACATATGATGAAAATCTGACTTTTTCCATCTTTAAGTCCTATAATTGGGTCATCAGTGCTTCTATCAACCTAGAAAAAGATCAACCCAGTAACTTAGTTTTGGTAAACCATTCTCTGCAAGCATGTGAAAAAAGATAATTGAAATTTGTCTTCTCTTTTGATGTCAAAAGGGGAAATAATAGGCTTGTTCGACTTCATGCGACGCCACATGAACCGGCAGCCAGATGATGTCAAGGTTTAGCGAGAGCAATTTAAAAGCAAACTCCTCCGTATGATTTTGCGGATCACTCTCGCGGTAGTTTGACCTCACCCGGCTGTCGATTGTTGCGGCGCCGCATGAAGTCGAACAAGCCTAATATAACACCCCTTAGTCTGCACTATCCAACCACGGCACTCCAATTTAGTGCAGAGATCAGCTCATTTGCATTTTAAAGGACACACTAAAAAACAGCTTTTTGCTCACTCCTACAAAGGGACAATTTAAACTTGCTATAATAACTTATCTATATGATATTTTGAGCTAGAACTTTACATATGTACTCTGGAGACTAAATATTTATTTTATATCTTAAAAAGTCTTGTGAAATGTCAATTGATCATGAATATTAATTAAGACAGTGGTTCTAAAATACAGTCCTTGGCCCCCCGTCCCAGAACATTTTAGATGTCTCCATATATAAAAACACCTGATTAAGTTCATCAGCTTGTTAGTGTGTTAATTAGTGAAACGTTTCAAACATTCTGGAAGGAGTCTGATGAGTGGAATCAGGTGTTTCACATCAGGTGAAACTTGAAATACATTTTTCTTTGAGCAAACATCACGCTTGGTGTTACTCTTTGAATTGATATTATAAGCACTCTATTTTTTCCTGATCAAAAGATATTGTAGTTGTTATAGTCATATAAAATCAATCAAATATAGATTTGCACATATCTAATACATTCAGTAGTCTATCATTACTTCTCTAATCTAAAGTTAGGGTGGCCATTCGTGCCAGTTCCGCCGGACACGTCCCGAACATGTTTTCGTTCACCGGAAGTCGCTTTGCTCGACCGCATACGTCAATGAGGTTCTCACATTTCAGTTAAAATACATTCGAAAATTAAGATGAATTTCTTTTAAGACATAAAATCATTGTAGTTTCATTCTTACCTTGAAATGTAACTGTTGCTTTTCTGAAATTAAACCCAAAATATTAAACCTTGATGACTTATGCGGTCGACCAATGCAACTTCCGGAGAACGAACCCGAAAACATGTTCAGCACGTGTCCGGCGGAACTGGCACGAATGGCCACCCTATCTAAAGTGCCTATAAATGTGGTCGGGAAAATTAGACTATGATTTAAACACTTAAGAACTACATCCCAATCCAAAGGGATTTTTTTTCTGATGAACACAAAAGAAGATATTTTGTCAAAATATTGGTTTGTGTTTAGCAGAAGAAAACAAATTCATACAGGTTTAGAACAACATGAGGATGATAAAATTATGACAGAATTTTCATTTTTGGGTGAACTATTCCTTTAACCTCTTATGTTTTAAAACATACATATGATTTAACTTGCACAGGTTGGACCCAGTATTCCAGTGGCAATGATGATCAGCTGGTTACACTGCACCTCACACCCTGTGACCCACTGGAGAATGCAAACAACTGGGAGGAGCTGAGACTCTTTTAGGTTGAAGAGATGACAAACATATTGGACCAAGCAAGCACTACGGAGGACCAGGTGGAGCAGGCAAGCACTACGACGGGCCACATAGGGCAGGCGACCACTATGGAGGGGCAACTGGAGCAGGCGAGCACTACAGAGGGACAGGTGGAGGCGGCGAGCACTACAGAGGGGCAGCTGGATCAGGCTAGCACTACGGAGGGACAGGTGGAGTCAACATGCACTACAGAGAGCCAAGGTAATTAAGACTGATTTTAAGAGATGCCATTTATATCTGGGTTTTAAGTTTTTGATCTAGGGTTTACTTTAACGCTACCTGATGTCAAGTGTTTTTCTCATAGAGTTTTATTCAGGTTAAGGCTGATATATTTTTAGCATCAACATTGCATTGTGTGCATGTGAAATAGTCACATTGCAGGATGCATTATATCAAGTTGCGAAAATGTACTCAGACATGTCATGTTATACGGTTTACCTACATTAAAATTTTGTTCCACCTCTGGGTATCGACGGATTAAAGAAATCTCTTCTTCCAGGGAGTCCTGGCCAATATGGCCTTATTAAAGCCCTAAGTAAGGAATAATTGATGACGGGCAGTTGAATTATTCAAAAATAATGCACATCCAAGGTGGTAATGTGGCATGACGCGAAGCAAAGTATCACACCGCGGGCGTGCATTATCTTTAATAATAATTCAAAGGGCTGGAGTCAATTATTACACTTATACCACGCTTACCACAGACATTGCTCTGGTCGTTATTTTAAGATTGTGTGTGTTTATCAAAAAATAATGCAGAAGCATGGAACATTTTTTCAACCAATCACAATAAACCATCCAACAGTTCCCTGGTAAAAATATACTTAAATGCTATAGGCATTGTTATTTCGACATTAAATCTAGGACAGGCAATCTTTGAGAAACAAGCCTGAGAACACATGATCACGCTCTGTGTGACTCCTTATGGAGTGTAAAGCTGTCATCACTAACCATATCAAACTTGTACCCCATTTCTCATTCATATGTATGAAAACCCTGAACATTATCATCATAAAATCCCCCCCCCCCAAAAAAAGATAATTATCTGTCCAACAAAATACTAAAATTTGCAGGACGGTAGCCCTCCAGGAGCAGGGTTGGTGACACCTGCACTAAAATAATGCCTTAAATTAAACTCCGTTCCATGTTTTAGCTGCTGCTTCCTCAAATTCATTCCACTTGTCTCATTTAGATTCCATATAAATTAAACTCCTTTTTGTTTTTACTACTCTTTCATGATGCCCTTCCAGAACAAAACAAGCTAAATTAAGATTTTAGGTTTTAAAAGCAATTTTTTTTTTATTAAAATTCACCAGAATACAAGAAAATGGTCTACTCCAGTAAATATTATGGACCCACCCACATTTTTGGTTTCCGATGCCCATGTTTAGTTGTACCAGGAACATATTACAACTTGGATTTTGTCTTTTTTTATTCATGATTTTTCCTCAGTGGATATATGACTGGACTGTAATCTTCTATCCCACAGGCGGACTAAAGCTTATGCCTGATAAGAAAAAGCTGAAAAGGAGTAAGTGAACGTAAACAATGATTCATGCTTCTATCAGTGTCATTGTTACTTTTACTCCTGTTTTTTTGTTATAGTTCTATTGCTTATTTAACTAACTACTTACAGCATATAAGAAGTCCTAACATACAACCTGTAAAATCTTTAAAATGTGTCTAATTTAACCAAAATACATTGCCAAGCAGTAGCGGAAGCCACAGTGGAGTATTCTCAATTCAAGCTGTGGTCAAATAAATGCATATGTAGACAGTGTGCAGAGTGTAAAATAGGATTCAGACACTTCCTTGTGGGTAATAAATACCATTTATATCATAATTGTTAGGTAGATACTTTATGTGTTTATTCTTTTTTAATTATAGGCTAAGAAAGTACTGAAAAATTCATGATCAGATGCTGTAAATATCAACAGTGGCCCACTGTGTTAGTGAAACTCGATGCCTAAAGGCCAAAGATAATCTAAACATCCAAACATCATTCTAAGAATGTAATTCATGTGTTTGCTTTTTTATCTTGTTGTTTTCCTTAATAGGGCATAGCAGAAATTTTAGTTAACTGGGAGCCCTGTCCAGTATGGTATGTAATCTTCTTTTTGCTCACTTTATCAATTAATGCATGCATTATTTATTTACTTTAACTTTGTTCACTTTTTATTTGGCAAAATGACAAAAAAATTAAACCATTATATTTATAAAAGATGTTATGATTTGTGCTCCACACTTTCTCTTCTGTTTTTAGTGGTGAGAATTGGAAACGTTCCTGGCAGCCAAAGGATTCTCTCCAAATGAATTAAAATAAAGAAATAAAAATTGTCATTTTAATCCCATTTTGGTTTCTGCCTGTTTATTACATTTTTCTGTGCTGTATTTAAAGTCTTATTGTCCTTCTGTAGTGGTAAAAAGGTTGAAATCTTCAAGAAATGTGATGCATGGAGTTTCTTTATTGTTCTTTACCCCATTCCACCATCTACGGCTATGTTCTTGGGGAGAATTAGTTAATTCATACACAAGTTTATGCAAACAAGTTAATCTAGACACAGGTTGGGGGAGGGACAATTTGACATCTCTTATTTTCCTAACGTTTTTGGCCTATGGGAGGAAACACGCTGACACCGGGAGAACATGCAAACTCCATACAGAATGGCCACCTGACCTAGCTGGGGCTCGAACCGTGGACCTTCTTGCTGTGAGGCAGCAGTGCTACCCATCATATGGAGTTTAATCTCAAAATGCTCAAAAAATGTTTTTGTTTTAAACAGAAATGTACTTAATCAAACTCAGTTTCCTTTTCAGATTTTCAGAAACATGTTTATTTAACATTATTATTTCATGATTATACATTGCTCTATGATATGTTGTTATTTCCTAAACCAATCATATTTCTGTCTCAATTCTCTTGAGTAATTTTTCTTATAAGTTAGTTAAAGTTTAAAGCTGTCTCTGCTCCAGTCAGATGACATTTCAGGTAAAAGCAATGCAACTCTCTTCCACCCCATTCCCACCTTTCCAGTGTGTGTTCACTAGAGCTGAGCATTGCTATTCACCCCTTCACCACCACCAGTGTTTAGACTCCATTTGAGGATTCCTTTATATAGCATGCATTTCTCTACACATACACGTGGTCATTTTGCCAAAGGCTGCATCATTTCAATTTGTGCATGTTGACAATGCATTTGTTTGATCACTCTTTAAGCTTCTAGCGAATAATTAATCAATAAAGCATTTCGTCTATTTTCACTTATATCTTTGTGGAAGACCACAAATACACTATGATTGCAAAATGTTCATTTTTGTTTTTACTATCATATTAATACCAGGCATAATATGATGATGAAAAATAGAAACAATTTTGGCTATGGTTTTGAAATGACAATTAGAAATATACTTAATTTTAAATATCTGGATCATAGTAATAGTATACTAGACTTAAAACTGCCGTTTTTCCCCACTGAACATATAAACGCAAAATAATAATGTATATGTCGGCTGTTCATAAAATAACGTTGATATATAAATAGTAAACCTGTATAACCCTATTTACGCTCTGTAAATCGGAAGAACTACAAGTAATATGGCTGATTTGTACGCTATGTATGAAACTATATGGCGCGTCTCCTCTGGATACTGTAGTTTACAAACACATTGGAGACGGCTGATTGCTCTACAATATCACTAATACACTGACGTCCTCGCTATATAGTATAATGTATGTTTTGGCTGTAGTAGATTGTTGAAACATATAGTATAGATACATTTTAAAACCCCAACCCTAAATCAAGTCTGGAAAACTTCAAATATGGACGCTGATTTGCACGCTTGCTAACAAATTCATGGGCGCGTCTCTACTGGGAATTGTAGTCTTTAAATACATTGGTATATTCACCATAATTAGAAGTTGGCAGCATTAAACTGATGGTACTTCTATGGGTTTTAGGGGGTAGGAAAGACATTGGTATTACCAGATTTTAAAAGTATAATTGGTAAATGGTTAAATATAATTGTTATATGGGCTATTTTTACTGCACTCTCGGTTGGTGCCTAATAGTGACTGTACTCCTATGATAAGTGAGGTCCAGAGCTGTGTATAACTGTTTATCTCATGTCTGCAGACATCCTTGTTGCTGGATTATAAGCTTTCAAATATGGTAAAATGCTAAGGTTTAAAGGTCAGAATTAGAAATCAGGAGCCATGACATGTTACTCCCCAGGTCAAGACCTTTCCAAGGATGCATTTGGTTTAGCTCTATGATAAAATTGTATTTTTTCTCATTTCAGTGACACAAGCTGTCCCTGTCCTAGTTTCAGAGAGCACTTTGAATGCCTAAAAATTTTTGTTTATTTTGTTTGTGGGTTATTTTTGACCCATAATGGGTAAATATTGGACAGAACACATGCTGGGTTAAAAATTATCACATGCTAGGTCAAAAATTATCCAGTGTTGGTTTGTTGTGATGCAACCATGGGGTATAATAACCCAGCATCACAGAACCCTTTAAAAACATTTACTCAAACTGTTTGACATGGCCTAAATTGTTAACCTTATTTGCATGATGGCAGGCAAGATCTATGTTGTCTGCCGTCAACTAAAGTAGGTCTTCCCCCATGTCTGTAGTAATGCACTGGATGGTCAGCAGTATTTAAATTGAAGATATAATTCATGTTATTCACTATTTCTACAAGCAGGGATTACCAATCCTGCTCATGGAGGTCCGGTGTATCTGTAGCTCCAACCCTAATCAAATACAACATGTGCAGAGCAGTGGCTCCTCTGGGAACAGTTTGAAAATTACTGATCAGGGGTCTCATTTATAAAACTGTGCGTATCCTTACTAAAAGTCTACATACGCACAAAAGTCACAAATGGCATATGCCAAAAAATATTAAGACTTATAAAACAAAGCAATGTTCCCTTTATAAATCACAGATCAACAGCAAATGTCCGTACACGAATCATCCTTGATCCCACCCTACAAGCCCATTCTCCTGTCAAGTTTTCTTTTTTTTAATAGATCACAACTTTTGCATGGGAATTGCCGCACGCATGTTTCCAGCCCTGTTTTGTGCATACACACGTTTTATAAATGAGAACCCTGGAGGGCTACTTTTTTGAAGTATTCTACTTTTTGGTTTTACTTGATATTTATTTTATTTTACTTGTTTATGTTTTATCATTGTTTAAAATGTTAACATACATACAATAAGCCAAGCTAATATAAAAAATGTGTAATAAATATTAAAATTGAGGCTATTAGTAGAGTATGCTTTGGCAGGCAACTCACAGGGCAACCTTGTTGGAGACCATGCTTTCAAGTAATACATTAATAATGCAGTCTGTTGTTAAATTAACCAAGATCCCACATATAAGTATGTGTAATCACATTTTGTTTTTAACTAACAATGTATGAACAAGTAAAATCATAATATGCTCATGTTTGGAAACACTTTATTTTTTGTCTTTTACAATAATACCAGTGAAAATACATGAAAAGCAAATTTGTCAATCAAGCCATAAGGCTGAATTTCATAATAAGACTGTGAAGCTCATTTGAAAAGTAGCAGAACAGGGAATAATGTTATCTATCAAATGTGGTTATATACAATTTAAGTATAATCAAAACATATAAAAGTTTTTTTTTCTTTACGATATGTAATATACAATGTGCTTATAAAAACAGAACTGACAGTGACAGATACATTGCCAACAAATACACAACAGTTATATCCTATAATACACTCAATCAAGTAGAGTCTTCACATTTTTGCCTAAATGTGGTAAAGGTCACAAGGTCAGCAAAGTCATCCTGATGAATGACAATATTTAATATCAACTTACCCATTAGAAAACTACTGTTACTTTATTTTCAATGATTATTCTGGTTGAACTCTGTTCTAAGACATTGTAAAACACTAACATGACCTTACATCTGACCACATTACATCATTATTACTGCACCAATGCATGTAAAGACAACAGTTTCATAGACACAGTAAGGCACAATAAGCAGTGTTTTAACAGTGATTTTGTGACATGCATGGCTAACAACACCCATTACTTTAAATACACAACTTATGAATTAGGGATGCATAACGATTAATCGCGATTAATCTATAGCAGAATAAAAGTTTTTGCTTACATCATATGTGTGAACTGTGTATAATAACTTTTTATAGATAAATGCACACACATGCATTTATATATTTAAAAAATGTTACATGTGTATATACATTTGTATATTTATGTACAATTTACAATATTAATATTTAATATATACATATATTTTCTTCTTAAAATGATACATGCATGTGTGCATATTTATATATACATAATTATTATAAACAGTTCACACACATGTGTGATGTAAACAAAACCTTTTATTGTGCAATAGATTAATCGTTATGCATCCCTATTATGAATACACTAGCCAAATATCACATCAGTGCAATTATTACATGCTTGATAATCTAGACACAGTGGAACATTTCAACAATATAGGATGCATAAAGATTTTGATGTGGTTAATAGGTCAGCATACTAACACCATACAGATATATGCCAAGTCCATTTCCTTTAACGCAGTCCTTTGTGCAGTTGCTATCTGGGAAAACAAGAGGTAGGAAAAGAAGGTTAAGTTCAGCTGTTTTAAGTGTGTAAAGCATTATTAATTACACAAAAATGTGATTTAGAGTAACAGTAATGGGGATATTCCATCAATGCAGCTAATGAAAGCTGTGCTAACTTAAAAAGGCCTTGCTTAAAATAACATTGACTTTCACTGTAGGCTAAAGCCATTTCAATAACACAGTGAAATTTAGCCATTACAAGTCCATGTTGACTTTAACCAAGCCAAAATAGGCATGCATTATGCTCGTGAATGGAATACATAAGCTGCCCTGCAGAGTTAAAGGTAGGGTAAGAGATTTGTTCCTGAAACAATTTTAGTTATGCTGGTTAAAAGTCTCCTCACATCCTGATAGCAATCACTATGTTAAGTTGTTTAAATGTATTTGTAGAAATTTATGTCATCTGTGAAAGGCATAGGACCAAAAAATGTTAAACCAATCATAGATTTCGGTCCGAACGGTTGTTTCCTTTTTTGTCCCTCATACGTAAGCGTAATTTTAATGCCCACCGCGCAGCGAGTCCACGCAGACACCATACGTCATCGGCGCGTTCACGTGCGCTCACCTCCTGTCTGTAAACAGCGAGAATGGCAAACTTTTCTACTGAATTGACAACCTGTACAGGAGCCACAAAAGAAAAGACATCTTTTATAACAACAACAGCAAAAACTGTCTGGATCAGCAAATAGCAAAAACCCAAATGAACATCGGTAACTTTACTGCTTTACCACGAGATGCAAACAGCTGCAGGAAGCAAAGGGTCTGAAAGGGTCGTTGCACTCTTTATTTTGGTAAGGTAGGTACACAATATGTTTGTATTGAGATGGATTCAGATTCTACTTTGATGAAACATTGTGTTGCTTATGAAATTGTGTTCGTTTATGGATTAGCGTAACGATATAATTACTACGTCTACACAACAGAACGTGTGCTTAAACTAATTCTGATGTAAACACGTTATTGGTTATTGGTTATTTTGGAAGTGTTATTCACTTTGTACTGCAAAGTTTTCTCACTGGTGAATGAGACATGAGATGTGACCATCTGATCTGTGCGTGTTCATGTGTTTTGAAAGAGGCGTGACTTTGGATGGCGATTTGACTTGAGGGTGGGATCGTGATTTCATTGCTAGGCGGCTACCGTTAGCATTTTCCAAAATGTGTTACCCTACCTTTAAGTACATTTTACGTTTTTAGTCAAACAGATACAGCTTTTCCTCAAACAAATAAACAAATTGTTCCCCTCTTTCCTTCGTCAAAAACTTTAACCAGCCAATAGTTTAGTGACTTGACCAGTTGACTCTGTTACAAGCTGACTGGCTGTTGAAAGATTTGAAAACCAGCAGCTGGCAAATTGACAAGCTGTGTCACAGCGACACTATTACATTAGCTGGCTTGAGTAGAGCTGAGACAATCCAGTTCATATTGCTTTACCCAACTTTCCCCTGCAGGGCCTGAAGTTAACTTTTTTAACCACCAGCCACTGTGGCAGGTGGATTTAGAAATCCACCTGCCACAAATACTTTTTACCAGCCAGTTTTTTTTTTGCCTGAATAGTGAATGATAACGCTGTCTTTATTGTATGAATTAAATATAATTTTTTTTAGAGCTACAAAAGTGATTTTCTCTTTGTCTTAGGTTGTTTGATTAACATTAATAATGACACAAGACTTAAGTAGGTTAATTGAGGTTACTGTCTCTTTAAGACCAGCACAGACTGTTTTTTTGACTCTCTATACATACACTTAAGACATAAAGAAATGTTTTATTTGAAAAAGAATACTGTTGAAATCATTTTGTTTATATGTGCCCTGTCAAGAGCAGAAAGATTTTATGTACACATGCTTTTAGGAACGCGTCTCTCCAATGTGCCCTATTGAGTGCCCTAAAACCCGCGCACGCATACAGAGACGGAGGGGGCACAAACTGCGCATATAAACGCCGCACATACGTTGTTTTTCATTACTCTATTCGCAAAATGTATGTTAATGTACTACAGTATAAGGCACAGTAGCGCAACTCTCTCTAAAGTTTACACATCAAGAGTTCTGATCCGTAACAGCAGCACTACACATCTGTGCAACTGCGATTATACTGTAGTCTATGCATTGCATTATCATCCCATCTCACCAACAGTTTAATACTTACTCGCACATCCAAGCGTAGTCAGAGAAGTGCCTCATCTTCTTTCCAATCGCATGAACGTTGCGAAACAGCAGTCGCATCCTCACAATGAATCACTCAATTTGCATCGGTGATATGCGCAGATTGATAAGAAATGAGCGGGTGCCGGTTACGAGTCATCCAAAAATATTTTAATGATATTCGGGCCGCGGTCAGTCGGTCGAGTTTAAAAACTATTTTGAACAATTGCGGGCGCGTTAGTTGAAAATGTCGGTCGGGAGTGGGTTGTTTATACAATAGGCTTGTTCGACTTCATGCAGCGCCGCAAGAATTGACAGCCGAATGACGTCAAAGAATCGCGAGAGCGAGACGAAATATGATTTCTTGAGTCATTCTCGCGGTACTTTGACGTCATCCAGCTGTCGGTTCTTGCGGCGCCGCATGAAGTCGAACAAGCCTATTGACCCGCGCATCACTGATTCGCATTGGCTACCCGCCAATGTGGCTGGTAGATTGACAGTGTTACCCGCCAATTGCAAAATCCACCCGCATTTGGCGCGTGGTCGGGTGTTAATTTCATGCCCTGTTCCCCTGTAATTATTAAAACAGCCTTTTCTTGTTGTAAATCTTTGATCCGAACTGGGCTTAAGCCACAGTAATGGAACAGAACTCCCATTTAAATTAGCGAGACTTATCAAAAAGCTTTTCCTTCATCCACTTTGATGGAACAGCCTGTGGTCAATGTTTGAGAACAAACATACATATAAACAAAGAAATTACCTAAATTGTGTTTTCCTCTTCATCCTCGCTGGTATCTGGACTGCTGAGGTCACTTTGATCTTCTTCTTCAACATGTAGAGCAGGGGTGGGCAACTCCTGGTCCTGAGGGCCACAGCCCTGGAGAGTTTAGCACCAACTCTAATCAAACACAGCTAAAAAATCTAATTGAAGTCCTCAGAACTGTTTGGAAATTACATTCAGGTGTGTTCGATTAAGGTTGAAGCTAAACTCTGCAGGACTGTGGCCCTCAATGCCCACCCCTGATGTAGAAGGACAGAGGCCTTAGGACCTAATGCAGTCTTCTATTGTTGGAGGACGATTTGTAACATCTCTGACACCTCTGACAGTCTTCTTCTTAAGAGACAGCAAAGTCCTTCATTTACCTTGTCAAAAATACAAAAAAGATTACATTAAAGACAAACTAGATATTAATATTGGTTTTGAAGCCAAAGAACTTCAATAGAGTAAATTTTTCACCTATTCAAATCTACATACAAGAATGTCTGTCATTTTTCTGTGCATTGTTGTAATGGTACCCGGCTAGATGATTCTGTATAAACCGAGGCAACATGATGGCTCACTGATGTAATTTAATGCATTAAGACCAAATGCAGAAAAAAACATTTTGTGTTTCAGCCAATGCCTGATAGGTCCTTTTAGTTAACCATTTTCTTCTTCAATATAGTTGTGCTTAAGTACAAAGCAAAAATTAGTGAGTTAGAAAAATTACAGTTAAAATTTTAGAGTTGAACTCAACACCAAAAAAGGAAATTTAACATATTAAGAGTAAACTATTGTTTAGAGTTGGAGTTAATTGAAGTCACTCCGCCACCAGTGAGAGCAGCAATGTGGACAGACTACAGCCCACTGAAGTACCTTGGAATGAGCAGCATAATTTGATGGTGACACAATGTTAACTAAAACAGGAAGTCAGTGCAGAACTATCGAGGATACCCTCCCCTTTTATAAATAACCAATAGCATTTACTTTGGGGCACAGTCTAACAAAGCCACATTTGTAGTGAACAACTATTTTGTTATGTACATACCAAATGACCATGGAAAACAGAGCAATAACCATTCTACTCCATCAAAGTTCTGAGACTAAGGGTGACTTCTTTATTCATACTTTGAATTGACAGGGTTTTTATTTAACTTACCCTCCTCAGCTATCTTGTTCTTGAGTGCAACTGCCAGGCTCTGCAACCATATGCAGTGTTCTGCCATCTCCAACACCACAATGCCCCTTTCCTCTTGCAGTCGCATTGTCAATGGCCATGCTATCGTTTCTTGACTGAAATGTTTTCTAAGAATCAATCAACAGTTATATTTTAATTTGAGACAATATTGCATAATAGCATTATGCATACCTTTTTCAAACTGATACATAATACGCAAACCCCAAAAACCTAAACTAAACACGTACTATGTTCCATGCTTTTGTTTAGTATACTCTATAAAGCAAAACTGTAAATAAATTCTTGTGAGGTATCTGAATAGTGACATACCACTGCCATGAAGGTCACACGGCCATATATGTGAGACACGCTGCTCTCCCCAGTGAGGGAATGCTCCACCACAGCTAGGTCAATGTTTGTGACAGAGTCTAGAACAAGATCATTGTATTTCTGTATCTCCTGAAGGAGCTTTTTGTCATCTGCCAGCTTTCTTCGAAGGTGGTGGCGAAGCTTGCTGCTGTCTAGAAAGACATGTACAGGATTAAATGCTAATTCTGATTTATTCTTAGCCGCTGTATTCTGCTTCTTATGTTATCTATCGATTTTTCTGTGTTTTCCCCAACATCTACTCATGTAAAGCAGCTTTGAAACAATTAACAATTGTGAAAAGCGCTATATAAATAAAACTGAATTGAATTCCATGTATTTGTTGTTGGAAAGTAGGATGTATACATTATCTTGAATTTATCAACCTATTAAATTAGAATAGTTATACACTTCTGATGGTAGAGGGTTTGCTTGCGCAGCATCAAGCTAAGATAAAGCCCCTCAATTGACTGCTGAAGTTCTCTGTGTGTGTAGCTCTGTTTTTAGTTCTGCTGGCCTTGCAGTCTCATGCTGAAGTCTCAGACAAGTCTGATAAACAGTGTCATACAATAATCAGGATTATTGTACTTTGTAAGATTAACAACAGGCAAAGATGCACACAACTAAAGGACAAACAAAACAATTATTAGAAAACTTACTTTTACATATCTTGTGGAAAGTGCCTGATGTAGAGAGATACATTTTTTATGGTTCCAGCCCATTGCATGCAATGTAAGCATGTCCACCTGTGCTGTTGAAAGCAAAACATGAGGCTATGTTGCTCAATATAAAAAAGTATGCAAAAATATTACAAACACTCTGATCACCTGCTTTGGATTTGGTTGTAAGGGCACAACGTGAAAGGTAGCTGTTCACTTGCTCCACTTCCTCACCAGCGGTTGCTTCTTCCAGGTTCCTACCCCTCCATTTAATCTGTAAATAAAATAGGAAAAATAGGAAATCCATCAATTAATTATATAAAGTAAATAAATAAATCAATAAAAATACTGGAATAAAGACCACCTTCTGTTTCTGCAAAAACGATATGGCTTTCTGTTTCCATCTGATGAAACAGTCAACATTTCTGGCGTGCAGACTGGGCAGGTGAAAGGAGTACCACAGCAGAGCTGGTCTGCTTCAAATGAAGCGTATGAAAACTCCAAGCTGCTGCGCTGCAGTGCATTGCCTTTGATATATCCAGACTGGAAGATATATATAATGAAATGTATTTGCGTTGTTAACTGCTTATGGAAAGAACTTTTATAATATGGTATTAACACTTACTCTTCGTCCACACTTCGTGCGATGCTCCAGCAGCTTTGCGAAGGCTTGTCTGTAGAATCCCGGAGAGATGACCTTGAGTTCTTGAAAGGAGCTCAGGAGGTCCAGTGTGTAAAGTGTGGTGTTGTTTATTGAAGCTGGCTAATATCCACTCCTCAGAAGGTTTTTCAGGTCTGGGGTCCATTGCTGTTTGACAGACATACACTGGCTGATGCAAGTCAAAACGCACTTGAAAAAAACCTATTCATTTAACAGTTAGTTGATTTGCACATTGTGAATGGTTAAGA
The DNA here is from genome assembly GCF_027580225.2 of Misgurnus anguillicaudatus. Lineage (NCBI taxonomy): Eukaryota > Metazoa > Chordata > Actinopteri > Cypriniformes > Cobitidae > Misgurnus > Misgurnus anguillicaudatus. The sequence goes on along the minus strand of NC_073342.2, from coordinate 7,422,255 downwards.
GACACCTCATAAGTTTCTATAATCCCAATATAGCACTCCTTATACCCAACTATTAGAATAATTAGCTAATTCACCAAATTGCTTTGCAACAGCTAACTTTTATTTTGCAGAGAACAAAAATATGAAGATGTCTGTCTTTGTTTTGGTTAATGATGATACCATATGTGTAGCAAGGTTGAAGTCCAGGGAAGAAGGAAGTGAGAACTGGTGAATGATGAACATATCTAAAATCATAAAATAAATAAATAATAACAAACAAAAATAAAGCGGCAGCCTCTCATGGATGCACAAACACACAAAGAACTCAACATAAATTACATGCAGTTTAGACTCCCACTACAGACCTTTGCTTAAGATGCCTTGCTTCGATTGTGGTGTGCTATACAATAAGTTTTGACTCTAATGCAATTGTAAGCACAATGACACAGCACAATAGTGTGAAAAATAGCAAATCTAAAGTGGAAAATTAAATTGTGAATTGTTTTTACCATTGATGGTAATTAAAATGCCTGAAAGTATTATGACATTTTTGCGTTCACAGGAGGAGTCTGGCATCTTGACGACTGGCAAAATGCAAGCTGGCAAAAAGAAAGAAAACCATTCATTTAGATTACCTGTTACTTGGTGCATACACATCTAAACATCACAATTAGGACTTTTGTGACCACATACCTTGCTGTTGAGTACAATATCCATCTCCCCATTTAATGATGCATGTGGTTGGAGGGATGGCTTTAACAAACCCATTAATTACACATTCCCTATTGTGGAGGGGCTGTTTTTTGTGACGTAATACATCACAGTCCCCACAGAACGACTCCTCAGGTAGACACTCTCTGCCCCTAGGTAGAAATAAATAATACATTATTTCAGGTGCATAACTCATCTGGGGTATGATACACTAAACCAAAGCTATTCAAGATTTAGTTGGATTCTAGGTTTGTTTTTTGTATAGGATTGCATAATGGCTCAGTGTTTAGCACTATCACCTCACAGCAAGAAAGTCCTAGATTTACTTTTCTCTTAAATGTCCTTTTTATCTGGTTATCCAAGTTTCTTACTTTCCAAAAAACCATGCACATGCATTAACCTATAAAGCAGTGCAATGGGCATTAATTCTTGGCAAGCCTACCCTAAGTAATTAAAGCTTAATAATATTGAAGACAAACCTTATAATAGCAGGCTCATTGCAATGACAACACAATGGATGACCAACAGCCTCTTTTGCAACAAAGCAGTTAAGGTGGTATGGTCTTGCTTCTTTCCAGCGCCCCGAGGCTTTCTGCTGCTGAAAAGAACATGATGATGAAGAGTTTATATGAGGCTCAGTAGTAGGACATGATGTAAAAATATCAGAGAACCTACTCATATTTTCTCTGTTAAAAATAGAAAATTAAGTTGTAAGGGACCATTTAGATTAGGACCAATTAAAAGTCAACTGATCAATATTTAGAATAAACACAACATTTCATCATTCAGTATCGAACTGGACCAAATCTTTAGTAAATTGTGTTCTTAATCCATGTACTGCACAGATGATTTTTTTTCTTAATCTACTTTAATTGTATATGTATTTTACATTTAAACTTAAATTTATTAATGTGATTTACCATATTCCTCTTGAGGATTTAGTTTTGCTGAGGGTACAGTAAGTGGACTGGATGACAGAAGGCACTCAACTAGGGGGCATGTGACTGTTAAACAGTACACAGAACAGGCTAGCATACAGGATCTTTTTCAACCTATAAACAGAACCGTTTATGAAATCAGATGCATTTCTGTTAAGCATTTGGTAAAGACATTACCAAGTACTTGGTACAATAGTATATAATAGGTGGTATTCTCTATTATGTATGTTTTGTCATATTGAAATCTTTCAAACTGTTAATACTCAAATACAATTAAAATGTTGTACCGTAATTTGGTTTTGTCCACCATTTACATTTCAATTCCTACAAAACTGAAATAATTCAGATATAACCTGAAGCTGAGGCTTGGCGTCGCCCTCGTCGCCTCTCCCTCGGCTTGCCTCGGCCAACAAAGATCCTTTTAGAGGTCTATGAAGGGTCTCTTCTAGGGCATAAACATTTCCTCTCCACAGCCTCTCTTTGTGTGTTGAAGTGAATATTTCTTGTAAGATTAATAAGGACGTGAAAAACAGGCAACAACTAAAAGGAAACACAGCATAGTATAAGTATTGAAACACTTAAATGAGCCTTTGCATAGATTCTCCAAGTATCTGAAACTCTGGGGATGAAACCTCTCTTTTCCTAAATATGTTACCTTATTTACACATTAAGGAAAATATAATGTATGAAATTTTCAGCACTCATCCATTTCCCATATTTATCATTTATTACTTTAAGTTGCCCCTAATCCATTATGTTTAAGTATAAAGTAACAGGACCTCTAACCTTGGCTTGAACTAGAATGTGGTCTTCCTCTTGGTAGTGGGGATCCTGCGTGTCAGGGGTATATTTGGTGGCCATTGCAAAGCAGACAAGACAGAAAGACAAACACACAGCTGGACAGACAGGTACAAAAAATGCTGTATAGAGAGAGAGGTTGCAAGAGATAGACAGAAAATAATAGAGATAGACAGAGAGATAGAGAGGTTGGCTCTTAAAAGTGCCTTAAGGTTGTGTTAAATCTAGGTTGCAACAGGTAATTCGATTGACAGGATCTGCAGGGAGAACACAAAATGTAAATTATGTAGTGTAGTGGGGGATTCCTATCTTACAAATATTATAAGAAAAATATTAAAACTTTAAAGGATATTAAGTGCAATAGGTATGCGCTTTTGAATATATACTGTATGTGGGGAGGCGCACAGACCTTCTTCAAAATCAGCCCTCAACAAACAACATGTTAGGCCTTAAAAATGTATAATTCAGAAAATTTGTAACAGATTTTCTTCAAAAAGAACACTTCAAAAAGTTTTTTGTTTTCCTTGAAACACACATGCATTCAGTCATAATTGACACAGTATAAACACATGTCCTACCACTTAAGAAGCACTCGTTTACACTGCTTCAAAATCACTGTCATCTAAACTCTCATATTCGACTTCTTCATGGTCCTCTGGTATCTCCTCGGGCCCATCTTCCAGCAGAGAAGCAGCATTTGGTCCTAAAGCCTGGCTGTAACATGAGCATATGACTTGAAACTTCTGCTCCACATCTGCATGCCTTTTCTTAAGAAGACATAGTAGCCCCCGATGACCCTCTTCACTTAAACTGCCTAGAAGGAAAAATTAAAAGTGAGGCATGACAATACTTCAGTTGAGTTAGTGTTGTTGAGCTCATTAACGGACTTTACTTAAAACTGCAGACCATTTAGATCCAGCCACAAGGAATGCATAATGTAATACTTGATCTCAAAGTGAGTTACAGCAAGAATGTAATATATTAGCTTCTTACCACTGCTTTTGCCAGAAGACATTTCTGAAATCATTGTCTTAATGTTTCCAGCCAGCTTTCTGAGATAGGTGCAGTGCTGTCTCATCTCCCTTATCACAATGATCTTTTCTTCCTGAAGCCGCACTTTTGACATATACACATCAAAAATCTTCTTTTTGGTGAGGATGTTGCTGGATTCTGAAGTCACACAAATAACATACCTTAAAATATAATAAAAATTTGACCTGTACATTTTAAACAGCAAGCAAAACACAAGAAGTGCATGTACATCCCACAAGCTGGTTAGTTAGGGTGCAAAAATGAAATACAAATTTAATCAGATAAAATGTGGCATATGCTTACAGTAGCATATAAAACTTATAATTAGTTCACACACTGACACACACACACTTTAGGGAAATTACTACTTACCACTGCTGTGCACTTCCCACGGCCATATTAGACTGTCTCCTCCCCCCACAGAGAGCCCACTCTCCACCTTCTCCTCAACGATCCGCTCCTCCTCATCTAGCACCTGCTCATTGTAGAGCTTAATTGTTTGAAAGAGTTTTTTCTTCTCTTCCCACAATTTTCTTCTACGCAAGAGTCGAATTTTGTTGCTGTCTATAAACATTTCAAAACACAGAAAACATGATCCAACTAGCCAAAACTCCTTCTCTATTTGTAGAGGAGTGACCTAATGACGCAAAGACATGCTTGAATTTCCCACAGAAATCCACCAGTACCACTGGAATTAAAATCATTATTACAAGCTTACCATGTTGAATCGAGCTAAGGCAAGCAGAGAGTTCTGAATACTGGCTGGTTATGTACAAACATTCATTTTGATTTTTTTTAACCCAAAAGTGTTACGGACAACAGCTTTAAGAATTAATAAATCATAATGTAAAATATGTAATGATTAATGACTTAAAAGGCATAATTGGCCTAATATCTGTAAAATTAAAAGGAAGACATTTTAAAATTAAGGACCTAAAAACACTATAATACCAAAACAATCCAATAATCTGCAAGTAATAAAAAAGAAAAGAGTTTTCAACATACCAGTCTGGTTATAAAGGCTGGCTTTTTTTTGCTGAACCCCAAGAAACATCTGTTCAATTGATTTCTGAAGGCTTTGTTGGTCATCACATCTGGTACCTACAGAATCTTAAAGCAGCAACAATAATACAAGTAAATGATTATGATGTCTTTCAAACAAAACAGGAAAACTCCCCACAAAACAGGAAAACTCCCCCTTACTTAATCCCAAAGATAGGCAAATCATGCCAAAGATTTTCAGGTATACAATTGCAGTATTAGTAAACTACTTCGAAGAATGTCCATAAAATACTGTACCGTCAGTAGCCCATTGTCTGACATCATGTACCCACTGATGCACGATGTTCTCAGGACACCCCAGTTGACTGGTCAAATCCTCCAGTTTCTGAGACTCGGCCTCAGCCTTTTTGAAAGTCTGGTGTAAAAAAAAAAAGATGTTTGCCTTTACAATCTTTAAAAGTCTGAGAAGCTTTGTATACTTAACTCAGACATAATATAATACCTTGATGTATCTGCTGGATAGTGCAAGATGAAGGCTTTCCCACTTCCGTCGGTTCCACCCAATAGCATGGACAGTTAGCATGTCATTCCTGGCTTTTAACCACAAAATTATGTCCCATTAATGCTCATGGTATTTCAGTTCATCTACACATTGACAATTTTTAATTTAGTATTTATTTTTAATAGTTTTCATTTAAGATAGATGTAATGCAATTTTATTAATGTACTGTATATTACAATATTTACAGCTGTATATTTCCAATATTATGTACTTTTTGTAATATCAGAGTACTAAGTATTAGACAGATAGAATAAAAAATAGAATAAAAAGAATAAAAGACAGTTTCCTAAAATAATATAAATGAGCAATAATTACCAGATTTTGTCATGTACTTCGTTGTGAGGGCACAACGAGACAGGTAGCTGTTTACCATTTCGACCTCCTCCCCAGCAGTTGTGCCAGCACCTTCCTGATTTTTGCCACTCCAGATTATCTATCAAATCAGCGTGGCACTTAAATTATAGCCATACACAGTGTATATTATACAACAAATTAAAAAATGGTATCATAAAGATTTTAAAAGTTATGATAGTATGATGGAGTATGCAGTACCTCACACTTGGTTGAATGAGCCTTGGCATGCATTACAGAAAGGAATGGTCCCCAGTCAGCAAATTTCCTTTGGCAAAGACCTGGCCCAAATAAACAGCTGGCCTGTGGCCCACTTAAGAAAGTGTTCCCCGGCCCATATCTGGCCCACTTCTTTTTATTCACATCAGAACCAAATCTCAATCACACTTTTACCAGCAGTGAGCCATATAATAAACAATTATGTGGGCAACATGTGGTCCTTGTATGTAATTATTGTATGGCTGACTTTAGTAAAAAACTGATGGTCTTTATGTGGCCCAAATGTGGCTGACAGACCAAAAGACAGAATTCTGCCAGATGTTAACCATATTTATACCACACCTAATTTATTTCAAATATACTTTTTAAAACAAATCAAATGGTATTACACACAAAATAAATATCATTATTATAATATTATTCTTATGTAAAAGCCATCTGTTTCCCCAATAAACCAAATAACTACAAATATGTTACAAATAATTTTTTATTATCATCATACAATGAACTTATAAATTACAGATAACATGATATACATTACAGAAAAAAAATTTGTTTTGTTTTTATTGGAACCGGACAATTAGCACAATAACCATGCTTATGACAAACATACACGACAACAAAGGAAAACAGACACACAGCCAACCGGTAAGACGATTATTCTTGTAATTGTACTTGAGTGGCCAAGGGGCGTTTCATTCGCTCCCTCCTCCCACCATCACGGTCTCCAGCCAGATGGAGCCATTTTATAATTGTTAGTTCGATCTCCTTTTGGGTAGACGCCCGTGTTTGTGGATTCTGCCTGACTGCACCTGCAGTGAAGAGGAATTTAGACACTGTTAGCTGCAATTTAACCTGGAAACAAAAGCTGCATAACTATGACAGAATCATACTTGACCTATGGCTAAACCACACCCCCAAACGCGATGAGAATCACAGTACGCTAGCTAACCCAATACACTCAGACATTCTGTTTTCACGTCCATTGAAATGCATTGCAGTTGGTTTTCATTCATTTTTGTTTTTTCTTGTCATTTTAAGTTTTAAATAGTCAAAATAGTGTGCATGGGGCACATGCAACTCCGACTCTAGGTATCCCAAGATGATGGGCGACATTGTGTATTTTTTACCCGTATTATTTACCCTTTCCCAAGCCACATCTCAACCAAAATAAGTGTTTACTCAGGATTAAGTTATGCGGTAAACCACAACATCAACTAAACGTGGATAAATTAAACAAGGATGTTTACATCTTTTACAAGCTAAGTCAACAATGTATTTGAACGTTATCTTTAACCCTTGTGCCTTGTTCCAATTCACTACCCTTTCGTGTTGTTGGCGGCCGGGGAGGGCCACTGAATTGAACGGCTGTAGAAATGTATCGGATTAATATTTTTTTTAATTTTTTTGCATAAATCTGTTAATCAACCTCAGTACTGATCAAAACTACCAAATGTATCCAAAAAATTCCTTATTTTAACCCTTTAATTGCCAATCTCATAAGTGATGCCACTGATTTAAGAATAAAAAAAAAACACAAAATCACTGACTTTCAATATAAAAAGTGATTGTGAACTGATAAGTGATTGTGGACTGGATTTTTCTCACCTTTTTCACATTCTTGGGCATGCCAAAGATTAGTAAAAACATTGATGCTGCACAAAAACTAAAAATGCATCAAAGCCAGATTTTAGTTTTTTCTCCCTCATTTATGGTTTGTGCCCATTCTTGCCCCATTGACTTCCATTATAACAATGTTTTTTGATTGCAGAGTCATGACACCTTATTATCATGCATTCTTTGTGGCCTTTCCTTTTGCTAAGAGGTAAAAATTTTTAATTTTTCCTGTTGAACATCATGTGGCACCATTAACCTTGTACATTGTACAAGCCAGAATTTAAGCTCTGTTTTTTTGCACAGGCCTACTAAAGGGTTAATGGTGCCACATGGTGATCAACAGTAAAAATTACAAATGTTACCTCTTTGCAAAAGGTAAAACCACAAAGAATCAAAAATGCATGGTAATAAGGTGTCATGGCTCTGCAATCAAAAAATGTTGTTATAATGGAAGTCAATGGGGGGAAAAATGGCCACAAACAATAAATGAAGGAGAAAAAATCTGATGCTGCACAAAAACTAAAAATGCATCAAAGCCAATGTTTTTACCAATCTTTGACATGCCCAAGACTGAATTTCACAGTGTGAAAAAGGTAAACTGGTAAAATCCAGTCCACAATTTCTTTTTATATTGAAAATGTTGTGTTGTGTGTTTTTTCCCCTCCAAATCAGCGACATCACTTATAAACTTGGCAAAGAAAGAGTTAACATATTTTCCGGATTATAAGGGTGTTTTCACATATACACTGTTTAGGTCGGCCCAAATGACGTGTCGCTCCGAGTACGGTGCGTTTGGATCAGTGTGAACACAACAGCCGCACTCGGGTGCGCACTAAACGGCCGCTCCGAGACCGCTCTAAACAGGCGGTCTCGGAGCGGCTGTTGCCGAACTCTGGGGCGACCCACCTGTGGTGTGAACACTGCCGGACCTCGGGCCGAACCAAATACAGGAAATTCTCCACATGTTTGAGCCACTGGGCTTCCGTTGTGACGTGAGCCGGTGTTATATTGTGGGTTAACAACAAACAAGCCAAAAAAATTTGAAGAAAAAAAAATCCGATACATTTTTACAGCAGTTTAATTTAGTGCCCATTTTTGGCCTTTAACAACACGTAAGGGTAGTCAATTTGCCCACGGTATATTTTTAAGTTTGTGAAAAATTTTCAAACATTTTCTTAAAATATGTGTAAATATAAGATTTGTCACCAAAAATAATTTAATTTGCTGAAACACAGAGAAAGTTGTGGCCAAATTACCACTAAAAAAATAACAAAAATGGCAAAAAATGGCCCCAACAACACATAAGGGTTAACATCTCTAACGTTACGTTAGGCTAATATTAGAAAATGTTAACGTTAGCTTCTAGCTGCGTTGTACATCATGTCACTAAGCTTCATTAACGTATCTGTAAATAACCGAGATAAAAATTTTATTTGTAATAGCATGTTGATAGCATGTTACACTATCACCTGTAAATTTTTGTGTGGAGCTGAAGCTTTTCATCGACTTTCTCAACAATAAAATTATTAATATAACCCTCCCATGCATAGTTAGCCTGGGTGCCAGCCGATCTTACCCCCGCCCACAAGATTTTGAAAACGGGATTATCGGTCTGGGGTTTCTCCGTTGAGGAGCTACTATGCTTGGACAAATGCTGGTCGTCGTCGAACCAATCAAATTGTCAGGGCGGGCTTTATACGATGATGGACAGATAATCAACAGTAACGTAATGAACCACGTCACCAAAGAGCGCGTGTGTTGAATGGCTGCCGCTGTAGAGTTCAGCTGTGTGGATTCTGACATTGAGTCTGTTCTAAAAGATATCGACAGAGCATTGATTTTAAAAGAGGAACAGAGAAACGCGAGCAGGGCATTTGTTGATGTTTTTGCCGTCCTTCCTATTCGGCAAAAGTTGGTTGCAACTGAAATGGATAACGTTATCACGGCGATGCGACTCAGCGTGCACGACGAGATGGATATAATTAGCGGTCGTTGCCAGCTTCTTTTCGGAAGCCCGGAATCGTGGTTGCTGAATAAGTGGAGAGACATGCTAGGCTCCAATATTTTCAAGCCAACGTAATGGGTATCGTCGTGGATGAAGTTCACCTAACGTACAAATGGTAAGAGATAGTCTTACTCTATGACTTAGTAAATACTTCATGTTGTGATATAAACGAAATGTTGTTAACATAGTAGGTGTTGATGTACATTCGCTAACTCAGTATAATCACAATGTTAGTGTCATTGTAGCGAAATAACTAGCAGTTTGGTCAGGCTGCAAAGACGTAATTTCAACATACGTCACACACTCCGTTGCTCTGATTGGTCGTAGGTCTATCCAATTGAGTGCAGAGGCATTTTTCGGTTGAGACACGCCTCATAATTATAGCTCAATGGAGCTGTATCAGACTCAAATTCTGACTAGAATTGAGTATGACAACGTCAGGCTAATGCATAGTTAATTTCATTTTGGTGATTTCGAGATGATATATAGTACCCCAATAGAATCTGGACCTTCTGTTGATAGACCCGCCCCACACATACGCAACCCGGCATTTGATTTGATTGGCTATAAGTGTGTTTTGGTAGTCGGCCTGTCTCCTTTTCCAACGCGTTTTTCAAACATCGTGGACGCCTTTAATACAATATTAATTAAATTTAACAAACTGAAGGAGATATAATGATATATTGTCACAATCCTCTTTGTTCTATTTTTTCAGTCAAAATTATATCGAATTATAAAGGCGAATTATGAAATGGTGCGTGAAGTGCTCCTGTATACAAATAAAAATGTATTCTCACCAATGACAACTTCTTTCAGGACCAGGCGCTGGAAACAGACCTTGCCATTTACTCCTCTCAAATTCATGCCACGTGCCACAGTGGTTGAGAAAGTGGCTTTTAACACTCTCCATACGGTGTCTCTTACATCAACACCACCAATCAGACCCAGGTAGTTAATCTAAGAGGGAAAAAACATTGTGCATTGGTGTATATTATGTATTCCTACATCGAGTGCATTTTCCTCCCCCCCACACACAAAAATGCTGTTTTTTAAGTCATATAACAATGGCATACACCCAAGTGTTCAGACCAGTCTACATGTGTAATATTGAAATTTAAGTCATAAATTTAGCCCACCCACAATTCAAATCTAGGCCTGGTTGCTCCCAAACCTCAAAAATGGTGAATAACACCCGAGTTGGTACAAATTACAGTAAAATAATTTCTGTTTTGCATTGAAGTGGGGCTTGATTGGAATTCAATATATCACAAATGATAACTACCCCTCATCCCCTCAGTAATCAGGACAAAAGGGGTCAAAAGTGGACAAAAGAAACAAATTTAAATTAAGTGTAAAAGTGATGTGTTTCTCTCGTCCACTTGTGATCCGTTCGACGAAAACACATCTTAATACCAAGTGTAAACAGCCCCTTAAAGGATAATTCCGGTATTTAACACTTTGAGTCTCATTTCTGGTTTGTGCCCTCGGAGTAGCGAAATAAATATTTAATTTTTCAAAAATCCTTACATCTAAATTGGTTTATGAAATGTGGATTCTGGATGACCCGTTTGATTTTGAAAGTGGTTGTCGCCATCAAGTGTTTGGGAGTGTGCTACGCTTCAAATATAGAGTGGAAGTATATATGTGGTTGTGAGGTATCTGAAAAAAATAAATCCACTATAGCAAATAACACAGATTGAAATTATACATTGCGCTGATATATATGTTTTTAATCATCAATGAACACCACGAACCACTCGGTGAGTAGCACAGTTTTAAAAATAAACGTAAGGTGTTGTTTTAATGACATGTTTGTGCATGGCCCTTTACCTCCATTCTGAAGCATTCAAGAGACGCTTCTAAACAAGTCAAAAAGTCAAGACATGACCCAGTGTCAAAATTTCAGTGCCAATCACTGTAGTTCAGGGGTGGGCAATTCCTGGTCCTGAGGGCCACAGCCCTGCAGAGTTTAGCTCCAACCCTAATCAAACACAGCTGAAAAATCTAATTGAAGTCTTCAGGACTGTTTGGAAATGACATTCAGGTGTGTTCGATTAAGGTTGAAGCTACACTCTGCAGGACTGTGGCCCTCGATGACCACCCCTGCTGTAGTTCATCCAAAACAAAACAAAAATGAGACTCAACGTGTTAAATACCGGAATTATCCTTTAAGGGGCTGATCACACCAAAAGCGTTTATGGCAGTTGCAGGCACCTTTTATGAATGATATTCTATGGGCAGGGAGCGTTTGCCAGCCGCAGCACATGCTTTTGAAGGAGTGCTGAGAGCGGAGAAGCGCCCGATATCATTCGCGTCTTTCCATTGTCCAATCTAATGAGGGGAGAGGCGGGCCTTACGTTGTGGTGAGGCAAGTTTACAGTTGCTTTGAAGAACAAGACTCCACTCGCTTACTGTCTCCTGCGTGTTTGTGCACCTCTCACCCTCAAACAAGGTCAGAGCAAGCACCCTCTTTTTAAAGTTTCTGCTAATATGACAGTTAACAGCAAACGAGCGCTCACTCTTTAATATTTGATTGACAAGACAGCTGACTCGCACGTTGCCTAGCAATATAAAAAGCCGGGCCGCACTGCTCTATTTTAAAAAAGCAGTGCGTCGCGCCTTGCGTTTCCAACCATCTAAAGCACTTTTGGTGTGATTAGGGGGTCTGAATGAAGGGGGTCGCACACCGGACATGCAGCTCAGAAATTATGCTGCCATTTTGGCCAAGTCTCTCTTGGCTATGTTTACATGCACAAAATTGTCAATCCGACTGTATGTAATACGATTGAAGATTATGATGACTTGAATTGAGAGTTTACATGTGCCCAAAACATTGCAATCTGATTAAAATGTTTGTTTACATGTACATTCTATACCAGGGGTGGGGAACCCTGGTCCTGGAGGGCCATTGTCCTGCAGAGTTTTGTTCCAACCCTAATTAAACACACCTGAAAGTCTTCACGATCACTTGGAAATAAAATTCAGGTGTGTTTGATTAGGGTTGGAACTAAATCTGCAGGACAGTGGCCCTCCAGGACCCAGGGTTCCCCACTCCTGTTCTATACAATCCGAACCAAACGTCTGCACAAGCGCATTGCCAGATTCGCGTATCAAAACCATCCGAATGGACGTTCACAACTATCCCAAAAGCATCCCAATGACTACTCGCAGCCCAAATACCAATAACTAATTAACTAAATTCTTTTCTCTTTAACCAGCAGAAAAACAACTGGTGGAAACAGTTTAAACGGTAGCCCAAATCTAAATTCAAAAAGCAGAGGACTTGGCAACGCTACGGTGCGGACAGCATCTCTCGTTGAGTTCACGCTTTATCTATGAATAAAAGTCAAAACGGAGTTGAATAAAGTTGTATTAGAAGTTTTCAGATATAGGTAATGAAAACACACTTTTCAAAAGGCACAACACTATTTTATTACTTTAAGTAGCCTAATGTTTTAAAAAAAATACATAAAGGTTGCAAAATTTAGTGCAGCGCGTGACCCCATTAACGTTACCTTAATAATGCACGTGATGCTATTGCCTTGCTATTGCGTGTTTCTGTGATGAGAATGTGATAAGAGGTAAATATAACACGTGAACTTGGAGAACAATTCTTCTGCGCATGTGCACAAGGTATTTTTGCATCAGATTTAGAAAATACTACGATTCACGCGTTTACATGCATACTTTTATCCTAATGTTCGGAATACAGATCAGACTACACCACCCCCTTCAATACGATCCAAATTTGCATCAGATCGTCCTCAATCGTATTGATTAAGGCATTGGTTCTCAAACTTTTTCCGCGTGCGGCCCCCCTTGTGTACGGTGCATTCCTTCGCGACCCCCCCAAAGAAAATGTATGACAAAAAAACTGTTCTAAAATGTAACATTTTAATTAAACAAAACATTAAGTTATACAAAGTAGTGCTGTTGGTTAGTTGCCCTATTTATTTTAGGTTTAATTACACAGAATTCATGATAAATTAATGTATTTGTAAAATGTCATAAAACTGGGCCCCCCCCTGGCACCATCTCGTGGCCCCCAGTTTGAGAACCACTGGATTAAGGTGTTTACATGAAGGCTTTTCAATACAATTGAGCCATCAATACAATTACCAACAGATTATTTGGTTGCATGGAAACGTACCTAGTGAGATCATCTGGTTAAATAAAGGTTTAAAAAAACATTAACGAGTAACATTGGCTGATATTTTGCATTTTGCGGTCTGAGTTGTTTTAGACGCTATCTGAGTTGTCCTAGACGCGACGCGGCGCTGAGCTGCACGTCCGTTGTGCGACCCCCTATAGTATGTTGTCCCTTAACTAACACTGATTGTGTTGTTTTTAACACATCCATTCTACGAGTGTGTGTCCATCATTTGTTACAAACCATTCCAATAAAATTCTTTCAGATCACTTTGCATTGTCAGTCTATGTATACATGTTTTAATTGACATCATTGACGCCTCAGAATTCCACAGTGATAAGGTTTTACATCGTTTTGTCTTATACTCAACTGACGACTTTACATCTCGAATGTAGTCGCTCTGCGGATCCTCAACATGCATGTGTATGATGAACAACGCAAACAAGGTGGATGATATTAAAGTAGCGCGAGAGCAATACGAAAGCAGACTCCTTATGATTTCCTGAATCACTCTCGTGGTACTTTGAAATCACCCGTCTGTCGGTTTTTGCGACACTGCATTAAGTCAAACAAACCTAACGTCAGGAATACACACTCTAAAAAAACAAACGGTGCTATATAGAACCAAAAGTGTTGCTTTGGATCGTAATCATAGAAGAACCGTTTTTAGTGCCATATAGCACCGGTGAAGCACCAGTGAAGCACCTGTGTAGAACCATATAGGGGCCATATAGAACCACTATAGCACCAAATTTGGTTCTACATAGCACTATATGGTTCTACACAGGTGCTTCACTGGTGCTTCACCGGTGCTATATGGCACTAAAAACGGTTCTTCTATGATTACGAGCAAAGAACCACTTTTGGTGCTATATAGCACCGTTTGTTTTTAGAGTGCATGTTACAATCACAAAAATAAAGCTCATTGAATTTATGTGATTTAAAGTCATCCCACTGAGGTCAGAAACTACAGAAATCCATATTTACACAGAAAATTTACATCCGTAATTAAAAGTGGTATACTACACCAGTGTTTCCCACTCCTGGTCCTTGTGTACCCCCTCCCAGAATATTTTAGATGTCTTCTTATTTAAAGGACAAGTTCTGCATTTTACACTTAAAGCCCTGTTTTCAGATTGTTTATGATGAAATAGAACGGTTTTGACTGAAATTTGGACATATGATGCTGGCCCGAGAACTTTCGGGTGTTTGTTGTTTCACCTCCCACCTTTACAATGGGTTTAATGGTGCACTGGAACAATCCTTCCTAAAATGCATTAAACTTTTGTTTACAAAGACGTGAAACTCACCGGGGTGTGCATTACATTTTTTACAAAGACGTGAAACTCATCGAGTGGTCGGGGGTGTTCACTGGTGTGCTCACACGGAAGTCGCTGCAGAAGATGCGTTCCAACAGGTGTTTAACCCTTCATTGTAAACTTGTGGACCTATTTTTCCAAACGCCTCACACCCGTACATTCTTCCGCTTAGAGCTTGAATAATAGACACTCCAGCCCAGTTGGTGGCGATAATCCGCCTTTGCCAATTGCAAGAATACAAACAAAGTTCCCGGCGCGGACTAATACCGTACCTCACAGCACATCTAATACAAGTCAATGGAGTTGGATAAAAACTAGAATAAAACCTGTTGGACTGCGTCTATTGCATCAATTTCTGTGTGAGCATATCAGTGAACACCCCTGACCACTCGATGAGTTTCACGTCTTTGTAAAAAATGTAATGCATTAGTCAAAGTCAAAACCGTTCCGTTTCATCATAAACAATCGGAAAACAGGGCTTTAAGTGTAAAATACCAATCTTGTCCTTTAAAACACCTGATCTAACTCATCAGCTTGTTAGGGAGACATGCTAACCATTCTGGAAAGAGGCTGATTAGATTAATCAGGTGTTTTAAAAAAGATAACATCTTATGCTGCGTTTACACCAACCGCGGTAGAGGCGTGAAGCGCAAGTGATTTCAATGTTAAGTCAATGTGAAGACGCGCGTCTGGAGGTCTGGCGGCGTGGAAGACGCATTTCCGCCTCATTTGCTCTTTTGCTTTAATTATGAAGTTATAGCATCCATACAAATTTTATATAAAATAAAGAATTCTTACCAATTCTGATTTAATATTGGTGTTTGTCTTCAGCTCTGCCTCTAGGCACTGGAGAGACTCTGTATCTTTTACTGGAAGATGATTTTTGAACGTGGCCCCATCATGGACATCAGAATTTGGGCGATTTGTTGAATGCAGAATTCTAAGAATTGTGTTTTGTTGGTCAATAACCATTTCTTGTTTGGTCAAAATCTCCTTTAGCATAACTGCAAGAAATTAACATTAGTTGACAGAAATCATTAAAGTCAGTGTGTAGAACTGGAATATGATATACTCTCCAGAACAGTATAGATATAATAAATATCTTTTTGATTGTCATAGGTCGAAAAAAAATTATTCTTAGCAACCACTGATATTGCACATTAATCAACCCAGTGCGTACACTACGCTAATACTCTCTCCTGAATACAGAGGAGTCTAAGATGGCGGCATTACCGGAAGCTAGTTATTTTCGTTTATACAGTTTTAAATATGGATATTTCTACAACACCACCGCGTGGATTACCATCAGAAGGCCTTTGTTTATCATCCTGGAGCCGTTAGGATTTCTATGGGGAAGGAAAAAAACATTTTTTTTTTTTGACTTGAAGGACGTGGACCCCGTAACTTAACATTTGATTAACTGAAACATCTAAGGGGCGGTTTCCCGGACAGGGATTAGCTTAATCCAGGACTAGGCCTTAGTTTAATTAGGAAATATAACTAGTTTTAACAAATATGCCGTATTAAAAACATTACCTGTGTGCATTTTGAGGCAAAATAAAGGGCCCTGATGTATTTTAAGATATGTCAGTGCAAGTTGTTTTCAGTTTGGACAGCTCTTAAAAATGTTTTAGTCTAGGACTAGTCTAATCCCTGTCCGGGAAACCGCCCCTAAGACATTTTCTAAAATAACTGAAAATGTGTTGCATCTCGGACGGCTTGAGGTGAGTAAATCTTTGGTTTAATATAATTTTTGGTCGAACTATCCCTTTAACGCTAATAATGTAGTAAATAGCGTTCAATATCCAGCAAAAACCGACTGCTTTGCTTCACACGACGTCCATATGTCACCAGGACACATGAGATTACTTTTGTATTGGATTTATCTGCTTTTTGCGCTTTCAAAGTGGCGGATTGGTTGACTTCCATTGATTATATGAATCACAGATGGGGTTTCTGCAAAATAACTTCTGTATTGCTCTACTACTGAAGAAAAAAGGTAAGTAAATAAATAGCCACGTTTTATTTTGGATGAACTATCCCTTTAATTATTCACTTAACATTATATTAATCGTCCACTTTAAAGGTTTTATACTTTTGCAGAGCAAAACCCTATATATAACTCACTTACTGGGCTACACGCGGTACTCTCTGCGCAATGTAATACGCTCTGTGGCGTCGCTGAAGGCAATATCGCATTAACTTGTGGAGCAATTCGCAGTTTGCAATCATTTTCATGCACTATAACAGAGAGCACCGGATGACGTGACAGACAACTAGTTGTCCAGTGCGATTCCATTCACACAGTACAGCTTCTCTGTAAATGCGGTCGTGAAATCCGAAAATGTATGGGTGTGAGGTCGGTTATTGAATGCGGTTGTCAAGTTAAATAACCGAACTGCGTGTAAACGCAACCGTCTGGGCTCAAATAAACGCAGCCAAATAAAAGCAGTTAACGTTACAAGAAAACTCCGCTCCGTGTGCCTAACAACATGTTTGCTAAATTCACCATAGTGTTTACAGCTTTCTTTCCAGTTGTACAGAGTAAATCTTGGTCAATTCATTTTCAGATTTGATTCAAATTAAGGCACTGTCGAACACAAACGTTTTCACAGCAGACTAACGTTAGCTAAGAGATTTTGCTCGTACGTTTAAGTAAATTTTTGCGAGCACCCTTTTTAGTAAAACAAATACGTAAACCCTAACAACTGACATACTGTCACATAACGTTAAATATTTCTGAAAAGTTTTATTTCGAAACAATCCGAAAATGTTAAAACCACTTACCTGAAGTACGAGTAGTGTAAAATGGCGCCTTACGGTCAAATGGTCTGCGCGCTGCCATTGCGTCACTGATCCACCAATGAGAAAACAGATGTGGCCTAGGCGTGGACTGCCAGATACACGCCTCACCTGAGTGCCGCGGATTTTTTATTTGAATTATCTAAATTAGTTTTTTGCTTTTCATTTCTAGGAATGAATTTAGACTTCAAAGATTATACAAATTGTGTTCATCTGTGAGGACAAAACAAACTTTTTGTAAACACATTATATTGAGCTGGTGAGAACCCATTTACGGGGTTGGCTTACAAAAATGCCAAGTGCAACCCAAATGTCAACCAGAACCCGTTGTTTTCTACGGTGTGCCATATCTAAAACAGATGTGGTTCTCATGTATTTTTTGTTATGTGGGCCATATACCTCAAAATGACATGTGAACCAAAAGAACATTCCCGCCATTTCTGAAGCTATGGCAAAACAGATATGGTTACAATTTGGCCCATATATGTTCAGCCATGCCATATCTCGACCAAATGTGACAGCTGAAATCCACATGTGGCCCACATATGCTTGCTATCTGGGTCTCATCTGAAGTAAAGGTCTGAGTTCCATCATGGACACTGCCAACTTCTCAAGGTAAGGCCAATATTTGCAAGCAATATCTGTACAATAGAACTGCCCATTTGTGGCTGCTTGAAGCTCCTTCTGCAGGTACAGCGGATACGCAAATATTTCCCCCCTGTACATATTAAGAGCCTTGAGTAGCACTCCGTGTCTGCAAACAACCACCTCAAGGCCCTCTTCATCCAGTTTGCTTGCTCTTCTGGCCGTTTCACGTGCAGCAGACCACTGACTGGCTCCGCAGATCCCTTTGCCGGCAGACTGCAGGACAAAATAATTCTGGTTAAAACTGAAAGTTGATATATTTCTAACTAGGTACTTCATCCATCAGGATGAGTCAGGTTACATAACACCAACTGGTATCTTTGTAATGACTGGTGACAATAAAGGTTTGCTTTTAAACTACTACTAAAGAGGAGCTTCAGAAAATACATCTTTTACTTTCTCTACTCTAGCTACACAAACTAGTTGAAAGGCAGGGTGACAAACTGCAGTGTCACTATCTCTTACAAAGATTTGCTATTGACCGTGCTACTAAACTAGACACTTTGGATCCCACACATACCAATATCCAATTTCAAACGACAACACAAGATTGCTTGAAAGAGTGCACCATGCTCAAAGCCTTTGTAACAAACTAAGATACTAGTGTGTATTATATAAGCTTACACCAACTAAGGATACATTATTTAATAAAGTCATACATCATACATTTTAAATTTTGGAATTAAATCAATCATGCAAAAAACTACACATTTTACTAACACTTTTGATTTTACTCCCGATCTCATCAACAAAATGGTGTACATCAGTGTCCTTAGCAATGAAGGTGCCATCAAAATAGGGTTCCTCTGACCTTAATAGAATAAGAAAAAAACATTATGTTCAGTGTCAGACATTATATATTCTGTTAATTTTACACATTAAGTAAAACAACTACACGTTTAAAACAACTAACCCTTTTGACTGCCGAAATCGGTACACTTTTCTGTTGCCATCTGCACAAAGAGCGAGCATGTTGGGTGTACATGCTGGGCAGGTGAAGTGCTCTACACTGGCCATTCTTTCGGACTGGTACTGGCAGAATGTGTATTCCATGAAGCTTCTTTGGAATACGTCTCCATGTATTTTCCCAGACTGTACATTCAATTAGTAAAGAGTAAAATTAAATAGCTAAACTAATATTCTCCCATCTCTACTTAAGGCAACTTTGATCCACACTGATCTTACCCTTCCAAAGAGACAGGTCCTCCTCTCCAACATCCGCAGAAAGCCTTGTCTCGATAGACCTGGCGCTACAGTTTTCATTTCTTCAAATGAATTGAAGACATCTACTGAAAACAGCGTGTCAGCATTTACAGATGCTGGCCAATAACCACTTTTTATAAGGTCACTCATGTCAGGTGTCCAATGTGCCAAACATAATCTGCACAGCAAGTTTGGCAAGTGCAAATCATACCGACCTAAATGTAAAAAAGTAGAACATTGTAACACACAAAGGGACAAGAATAAATTAAAAAATAAAACCAGTTCATACCATTTATGCAAACCAAAATGATTGCTTTGCCAGCTGATTCTGTGAGGTTCGATGGGTCGCAAGTGCATAATTGGACAGGTCTCACTGTAGGCAATAAACATACTGAAAAGAGAAGTAAAATAATTAGTGAAAAAGCATTAAAAATATGTTCAATTAAAATAATAAAAGTTAAAAAAAACTAATCACTTTACCAAAAAGGTTCAAAACACTACCTTGATTGACCAGTGTATATTTGCCATCTTCTTTTACACAGCACACTGTTGGCTCAATGGGCTTGTAAATTCCCTCAATGCAGGACTCCCTGTTGTGGAGGGTGAGTTTTTTGTGAACATGTATGTCACAGTCCATACATAGCCACTCCTCTGGCATGCAGTCTCTGCAGCGAATGACGGCAGGAGATGTGCAGTGGCTGCAGTTTATTTCCGGAACCACATTGCAGGACAACAAGCTGTTGATGTTCTGTGACCTTGCTTTCCGCCACTCTTCTTGGGCTACAGATTGGCGTAACCCCCATGATGTGGATGTTGTAGGACACTTATTGGTGCCTTGAACATCTGCTGAGGTCAGAATGTCCTGCAGTTTTTGCATCTCACTGTCTGAAAGACACATGATTATAAAAATAATCATTCCCTTCAAGCTTATTGCTAACTTGCTTTATTAAAGTAAGGTCAGGTGCCAATCTTACCAAATAAGTGTTGAGAACAGTTTGATTGGGTAACTGTGGAAACCTCCTCAGATGACTCAAAAGGAGTAGCGTCCTGACTGCCAACCACGGAAACAACTGAAAAGAAGGGAAACAAATAAAAATGTTCATGTCTTACAAGCATATAATGTTCGTATAGAGACTTAAGGCTATATTAGGCTAATTGACATGTCTGACAATCCCATTAATCTCTTAAAGTTTTTTTCCCTCATAATCTGGACATAATCTTGAACTGTAAGCAGCATGAACCTAATACTGATTGCTTCACCTGCACTTAATATCTTTGGAATTGATAAGCATTACAGTGACTGATGGCACAGTTTAACATACAGTATTTAAAGGAAAATTATTAAAAAGCGGAAACATAAATCCTTTTAAGTTTTAACAAAGAAAATAAATAAAGGAAAAAGACCACCAAACTGTCGTGCACAGCTATGTTTCAAAAGTGACACAAAACCATATATATGTTACCTAACAAATAGCAAGCTGAATTCTGATACAAGGGTCACAGTTATACTTAGTAAAGAAGGATTGGGTGGTGGGTAATCACAAATAATCTTGGAAGACATGGACTACCTGTAGCTGAAGCACGTTTTCTTGTCTCTCCACTTCTGCTTCTTTTTAGCAGTGGACGTCCTTCAACATCTCTCTCCACCCATCGTACATTGAATGTACTGCCTTTAGCAGATGTTGCTTTGCTCTTTGCTTTCTTTGCCTAGCAGGACAGAAAGTGGGCATTGTGTGATAACACTGAAATACAGCCAACTCAGTTCATTCAAATTGTGTGCTCTAATTCCCACTCTTTAGTATTATTAATAATACTGCAAGATCACTGTTTAAAAATATATACTCACTTTGTTTTCAGCAATAAGCATGTCTGCAATAAAAAGAGCATCATCTGCTCTCCCTCTGTCTTGCTGAGCAGCCATTTCACAGATACTATACTTTTTTAAATACTACTATACTAATACTATACTAAACAGATACTATATTAAACAGATACTATGCTATACTAAACAGATACTATACTAAACAGATACTATACTATACTAAACAGATACTATACTATACTATACTATACTAAACAGATACTATACTATACAGATACTATACTACACTATACAGATACTACAGAGAGAGTAAGGTGAAAGAAAAATAAAGATTAGAGTAACAATACGTGAAGACAGTAAGCTTTAGAAGAAAAATGTAGATAAAGAGAGAGATATAGAGATGGAGAGAGAAAAAGAGAAAGTGTGTGTAAAAGAGAGGCAGTAAGAAGTGTGGCTCTTAAAAGAACCGTTGGTTTTATTTTAAAGATAATATAGGTGGAGGTAACAGGGAAGGATGGTGGGTAAGGACAGGAGCTGTTGGACAAAGGAAAACAAAATCGTAGTTAATTCTCTTGCAGCAAGGCTTCCTGGATTTGTCATATTATACATGCAGGCCTGTAACAAAATAAAGATGATAAAAAGTGCTCTGTGATTGGTTGGGTTCGCATTGTATGTTTAGACGAGCAGGGAAAATGTATTTCCTAAACAATTATTCGCTAAATAGTTTATTTATCTTTTCATTTAGAAGCTTATATTATGCACGGAGGTTATACTAAACAGATAAGGTTACATTACTGGTTTAAAAAACACCTTGGGATCTATTTTATTTTAGAACAAAAACCTCAATCGGCCACTCCCTTACAAAAATTAACCGTGGTGTTATTGTGGTAAAAGTGTAGTAACCATGTTTTTTTGGTGTATTGATAACTATCAGCAAAACCATGGTTTTACTACACTAACCATGGTTAAACTATGGTTTTTGAAAACCATAGTTGTCAAAACCATGGTTATTTTGTGGTTACCATGGTTTTACTACAGTAACCATGGTTTTTTGGTGCTAACTGTAGTAAAACCATGGTTAATTTTCGTAAGGGCTGCGTCTTTCTGTGAATTATTAATTAGACAATTAATATCAATTTCGATTTTGACCACAATAACGTTAACAGCACCATAAACGAAAGAACAAATACAACATTCATTATGCAGTCACTGCGGCTTTCTTTGAATAATTATTTAGCCAATTAATATCAATTTCGATTTTGACCACAATAACGTTAACAGCACAATATATTAAAAAGCAGTCCACACAGACACACACACACACACACACACACACACACACACACACACACACACACACACACACACACACACACACACACACACAAATATAACGTTAAAGCAACGTTAGAATTTCTTAAATGACAGCGCTATAATAAAACATATAACGCTAGCTACCGACCTGAACGACGCGGGAATGTAGGGTAATGCACTATATCGCTTCTCTTTCGTCTGTGAAGAGTTATTGGCATTGAGGAAATGATCGCCCCCTATTGATACTTAACCTTCATTCATGCGTGTCATTTTCACGCCTTGAGGAGGCAAAGCGTGTCACTGACACGCATCCGCCAATGGACCAGCGTGTGTATTACACGCTTCAGCGTGATACTGGGTTGGATTATCTTTAATCCTGTTGATCCACTGTATTAAACTCTGATTTAAATCTCAATTGGGAATTAACTTTAAACTGAACAAATGAGGTGGTTTAAATATACAAACATTTACAATTAAATTTGTTGCTAGATGATCAGAAACAGGCACTTTGGTGGCATGATTCAAAGATGTAGGCTATTTAGGCTTATTACAAATAAAATAGAGACATTTGGTGGCACGGTAACTTGGCTTGTCTGTTTCGAAGCGTCCAGTCCGGGATGTTGTCTTTATTTTACAGTAAATACAAAGACATCTTTTGTAATTTCACGGAAAAGAGTCCAATCGCTCGAGAAAAACATTAACAGCACCGGTGACAAATATATCCAGCCACACTGCTCCATTAGTCAATACAATAGATTGTTTTAATGAAATGTCAAATTATTATTTAAAATTTATTTATTTATGATTTATTTTGAATTAACCCATTATATTACTGATATATGGTGGTGATTTATAATCCTAAAATTACTTATTACATTTCCCAGCAAGCATTTCAACGTTGATTCGAATCAACGTCAAGGACAAGGTTGAATCAACATTGAATTACCTTTTGATTTTGCAAATTTATTTATTGATTTTTAAGCATTTTATTTACCTTTTGCAACCTTTTACCATTCACCGTTGTTTCAAAGTTGAACAAACAACTGACCTTATTTCAACCAAATTTCAATGTTGAAAGTCGGTCATATGCCTGCTGGGTTGTCAAACTGTTTATTTTCTTTTTGACTAACAATATCAATATTGTTGCTGATTAGTTACACCGTATTCATGGCATAAATAATCACAATTCATAATGGAAGACACAATATACCACATGAAGGTTTAAATAAAGATTTCTTAATTTTGTGTTTAAAATTAAGTAGTGCAACACAACTTGAATTAAAATAAAACTGGGATTAACAAACCTGAGATCTAGCTCTAAACTCTTAATATAACAAACTTATGCTAATGTATCTGGGATGTGTATGAAGAGCAAGCCTGGCATACCCAAAACTTCATTTTAGTTTTACATGTACTCTTTGTCTTTTCAATAATTCTTAAAATTAATTATGTAAATATACAAATATTTCTGTGCTGTACAGATAATTATTATTGTATTTGAAAATGATTGTAATTGGAAAACACTTCTTCAGGTTGAAACTTTTAACATTACTCCTATTGTCTAATTTCTTGAGTATTGTATGACATATTTAAAGCCAAAACAATTTTGTTTTAGCCAAAACATACTTTTTACTCTGCGCTTTTTAATGTATTGTTTTCTCATTGTATTTTCCTATTTTCTTATCATTGTCCATTGGGGTTGGGGTTAGAATCACTTTCTGTTACATTTTTAGACATCCAAACCCCAACTCTACCCAGCACACATGTTGTTTGACTCAAACCTTTTACAGATAAAAAGTGATTCTGGAAAATGTTAACAGAAGCACATGCAAACAAACAGAACCCTTGCTTCACTGGGCTGCCATCAAAGTAACGAACAGCAGATGATGCATCAAACAATGAAAAATAAAAATGTCTATGTAACCAATAAATAATTGACAAAAGAAAAAATTACTCCAGGGGCCCACTTCAGTAAGAACTCTGAGTTGATTACTCTGAGATGGAAAACTGAAATTAGTTAGTTTTAATCAATTCTAAGTAGGTTGAATCTGAGTTAAGTGCGTAGAAACTACTATAAAAAGCCATTATCAATAGAGCACCGATATTACAATTCGCCCTGTCAACAGCACGTGACAAAGAGGAGCTGGGCCCTTATGTACAAAGGCTTGCATTGAATTCATACTAAAACATTACTTCACGAGTTCACATTTTCAAATAATGGGCCCAGACTTATGTATCATCTAGATCCCTGCGCTCTGCCATCAAGTGACGTCTTGTGGTGCCATCCCAAAAAGGGGAAAAATTGCTATCATGTACCTTCTCTGGATGTGTATCATATCTGTGGAATGATCTGCAAGTTGCAACAAGATCTGCTGATTCTGTAGCCGTCTTTAAGAATTGGCTAAAAACTAGTAGAGGCCAGCATGGCCGTAGCCAGCTATGAGATCACAGAGGTGCAGACCTCGGTAATTTTTTTATATAAAAAATACAATTTGAAGTTTTATGAATGACTACTTAGTTTTTCAAAACGAATCCGCATATATAATTAAGTTTGGACACTCTACTGTATAGATTAGTATAAAATGACGAAGATTGGCTGAAGAATTTGCAGTGTTGCTAGACCCCTTTTTAAAAATCCTCTTTAGACGTAGTGTTTTAGCAATTAATGTGACACTTTGACATTATCTATAAAGTGATTGTTAGGTGTAGGTTAGTATTAGAGATGTATCTGATTTATTTCTGAAATACAAGGTTTGGACGAACTTTGTTTTTTAAGGCCAATTTTTGCTTGTTTTTCATACTGATCTGGCAACATGGAAACTGAAAGTTATCAAATAAAACGCATCATTCAGCACGAGCAGGTTGCTGATACTACATTCGGTAAGATAAAAGCAGTAATCATCATAATTGTGTCTGTAAGGGTATCGACAGTATCAACAACACTATTGAAAAACAGAAAATAACTCTGGTACAAAGATGTAGAAGAACTGGGTTTAAATAAAATATGCCAAATATGTTAAAACACGTAGCGTAAAACGGTAAAGCTAATCTCAACAAAACATACGAATTAAGAATTCTGTTATTTCACTTAATTTAGAAGTTAACCTTTAACAAAGTCATGCTGAAAACAATAAGAGCACTAAACAAGTTCTTGTTTAAAATCTTGTAACGTTTTTGTTATATTGCTTATTAAAATGATAACAAAAATAAACATCGTTCCATGAAAAAGTAATAAATAATCCAGCAGTCCCAGTCCATCCCCCAAAACAGAGAGTGTACCCAAAGTGTAAAAAGGTTAAGACAGAATATTCTAGATCTCAGGTAAAAATAAAGTATGCTTGAATGTACTTAAACCACTTAAATACTAGCAAGTACATTTGTAAGTTATGTAAAGTTTTGCTACAAATATACTTATTAAAAGTAAAGTTCTACTTGAGCAGTACTTCAATTTACCTGAAAAAGTAAGAATACAAACTAGATTTTTATTGAAATAAATGATCTCTCAAAATAACACTTAGATGTTCTTAACTTAATTTTAAGAAGTACCAAAAACAAATGTGATATATAGCTAAGCCACAAAATGAGTGCACGAAAATAGTACATTTACTAAGCTTAAAAAGTGTATTTTATTTATGTGCACTTTTTTCACCTGGGATAGCATTTGTTAACTCTTAACACCCCACCCTGGACCTCAGTAATTTTCAAACCCTGGCTACGGCCATGGAGGCCAGTGACTTTTTCGAGGGCGCGCACACATAAATGTAGCCCATAAGCTGTGTGGCTCGTCCTTTCAAAATATTTGTTCACCGCGTCATGTAAACTTATGTGCATCACGTGTGATGTCAAAATACGAGCCTGCAGCAGAAGCTTCTAATGGGGTTTGTGAAAAAAGAGACACTTTTTTTATATATTCTCTGCAGTTGGATTGCTTTCTTCTATTTAACATTTTATTATAGTTATGCAACACGCGTATGTACAAGTATTGCATGTTATATACGAATGTTCTACTAGATGAGTGTGATAAATAAAAAAGTGAAATTGCAAAGTTGTGTCATTAGTCATTTCTGATACTGTTATTTGGAAGATCTGCTTAAATGAAGAGCAGTGAAAATACGTTGTGTGTTATTTTATTGGAACCACAAGGTGGAGCTCGTGGACTAGCAACAGACCTCAGAAGAAAACATTACATAAGTGAATGTAGATAAGACAATGGAGGTCCGGGTGTGATTCTGTATCCAAGTATCTGTGACATTTACATCAGATTACAATACTGAAACCCAGTGGTTCAGTAGGCATGAGATAGGACTGATTGTCATTGATCTACACAATTTGATCTGTGATAGAGGAGTTCAGTAGAGATGTGTGAGATCTGAAAGTGTGAAGTTAGACAGGTCTGAATGTGATGGAAACTGTTAGTAATGATCTGATGATGATGATGTGATGATGTTTGTTTGTGTACGGAGATTATTCTGACACTATTGAGATTATGACAGTGCATCTTGAAAAGGTTTAGGTAAAGGCTTGGGTCTCTGAAAACAAACATCTCAGAAATACATAGGACAGATCATCTAAAATCAGTCAAAGTTTTATTCAGTGGTGGAAGCAGAACGGGACAGATGGGTGGGCATGAATTAAGTTGAGGTGGGTCTGAATCTTTGGGTGTCCCGAAATCAATCCCGAATCCAGGGCTGGGTTTTCCGAAACCTTCTTAACGCTATGTCATTCTTATGTTACACTGTACCTTATCGCAGTGGTTTTCAAACTGGGGGCTGCGATCGGGGGGCCCAGTTTTATAACATTTTATAAAATATATTAATTGATCATGAATTCTGTGAAATTAAAACCTTAAAAAATAAGGCTACTAACCAACAGCACTACTTTGTATAATTTAATGTTTTGTTTGATTATAATGTTAAGTTGGAGAACAGTTTGTTTGTCATAAATTTTCTTTGGGGGGCTGTGAATGAATACACCGTACACTATGTAAAATGAAATGAAAAAGTCTGTTCAGGTAAACGATGTAAATGAAGTGAGAGTGAGTTTGCATTGTGTTGTCATGCTTCAGTGATGTGTGAGTGTTTATAGTGCTGTAAGTTTAACACTTCATGACTGAGATCAGAACAGAACAGAATCTTCATCATCACACAAACCAAAAGAACAACAATGACTTTCATCATCATCTTCATCTGGACACTCACAGTCTTTACTCAAGGTTTGTGTTGTAACATTTTTATCATGATCATTAATTCATTGAAGAGTGAAATATTGATTTGTTTCAGTGTTGTCTTATTTTTCATTCTTGTTGTTTCTTTCAGTGTGTAGAGGACAGTACACTCTTACTCAGAGTCCATCAATAACAGTTCAACCAGGACAACAAGTTCAAATAAACTGTAAAGTCAGCAGTGCAGTGTATGGTGGTAGTTACTTAGCCTGGTACTTACAGAAACCTGGAGAAGCTCCTAAACTCCTCATATATTATGCAACAACCCTTCAGTCAGGAACTCCATCAAGATTCAGTGGCAGCGGATCAAACACAGATTTCACTTTGACCATCAGTGGAGTTCAGACTGAAGATTCAGGAGATTATTACTGTCAGAGTTTTCACTATCCAAGTAGCACTAATGTGTTGACACAGTGATAAAGAGTGATACAAAAACCTCTGACAGTCAAACTGCACAGTGACTGAACTCATACACCTGACAGATACTGCAGATGATCATACAACACAATAACACACAACACTGATCACACAAATAACACAACATCATCTTATAATCAACAGAAATCATGCTAAGGGCAGGTATGTATTTATTTATGATAAGATAAACACAGATTATTTTAACCTCCCTCTGTTTATACTGCGTATGCATCAAACCATATTCAGACTCCCCAACTTCAAATGAGAATAAAAGAGAAGAAATTATTATTTATAAAATCTGTTTATTCCAATGGAAAGAAAACGTTATACTTTGTTATTAATTGGCCAGCACAATCCATTAGAAAAATGTAAAATGTTCATGAGATTTACAAAATGGTATGCAAATAATTTAATAACTGACTAATGCCTTCATTTAGCTAAAGTGAAACTGGTTTGTTCACATTTACATTGTCAGGATGAGACTCGGAATAGATCAGCTCTGTCTCCAGAGATCATCTTCACATCACAAAAGATGAATTTTACATTTACTGCTACATGAACCTTTTCATCAACTATTAAAACTATTTAAGATCATGATACAGGACAATCCTGCACAAATATTACTGATGTCATTTTCATTAATGAAGCTGTTAGACACAAATGTAAAGTTTTTAGAAGATGTATTGACTGTTTCAGCAAACACAGCACATTGACAGATGTAACAGTGATACGAGGTCTCTTTCAGTATTGAGTCTATGACTAAATGACTAAATGTGCTGCATGTGTGAACTATGTGTTCCTGTAGCTCAACTGGTAAAGCATTGTGATAGCAGCCCAAAAGGTCATGGGTTCAATTTCTATAGGGAGCACAAATACTGATAATATGAATATCTTGAATGCAAGTTGAAGCGACAATGGTAAGAAAATAGGACAAAACAGTTGAGTAACCAATCCGTGAGAATGCCACGGAAAAAGACAGTCCGAGCAGGGCCACGGAAAAATGCGGAGATCCGTGAGAATGCCACGGAAATTCGTGAGATGAAGTTAACTTTTTTTAACCACCAGCCACTCCTGAATAGTGAATGATAACACTGTCTTTATTGAATGAATTAAATATAATTCTTTTTTAGAGCTACAAAAGTGATTTTCTCTTTGTGTTTGGTTTTTTGATTAACATTAATGACAAAGACTTATATGTTAATTGAGATTACTGTCTCTTTTAGACTAATAAGCACAAACTGTTTTTTGACTCTCTATTCGTACACTTAAGACATAAAGAAATGTTTTATTAGAAAAAGAATACTTTGAAGATCATTTGTTTTTATGTGCCCTGTCAAGAACAGAAAGATTTTATGTACGCTTGCTTTTAGGAACGCGTCTCTCTGATGTGCCCTAATGAGTGCCCTTAATTCGCGCGCGCACACACAGACGGAGGGGGAATTCCAAACTGCGCACATAAACGCCCCAAATATGTTGTTTTTCATTACTCTATTCGCAAAATATATGTTAATAGACTAGACACAGTAGCGCAACTCTCTCTAAAGTTTACACATCAAGAGTTCTGATCCGTCACAGCACTACACATCTGTGCAACTGTGATTGTACTGTCGCCTATGTCAGCATTGCATTCTCATCCCATCTCACCAACAGTTTAATACTTACTTGCACATTCAAACGTAGTCAGAGAAGTGCCTCATCCTCTTTGCAATCGCATAGACGTTGTGAAACAGCAGTCGCATCCTCTCAATGAATCACTCAATTTGCATCAGTGATGCGCGGGTTGATAAGAAATGAGCGGGTGCCTGCGGTTACCCGTCGGAGTCATCCAAAAATATTTTTAATGATATTCGGGCCGCGGTCGGTAGAGTCGTTTGAAAGTAAGATGGCAATTAATTTTAAACAATTGCGGGCGGGTTATTTGAAAACGTTGGTCGGGTGCGAGTTGTTTATGGGCCATTCTACCGAATTCGTGCAAATTGCTGTCCCGGAACCAAAAAAACTAATTTAAAAAGGATTAATGTAGGAAAATGTTTGATAATAAATATATAAGCAAATAACAATCAAAACCCAAAGTAATATTTGAGGTAGCTGCAGGCTTTATATATAAAATATCATAATTTATATGGTGCTTTCAATTGAGAGGTGGTTGTCCCAAACCCCAAGGTCTGAATTTCACCATAGAAAAAAATATGAAATAATAAAAAAAGTATCATTGTTTTAAGAAGTATAATTTTGAATACTTTTGTTAATTAAAACCAAAAATATATTTATTAGATATTTTCAGTAATCCCATGGTTTTGAAGTAAACATGATCAAAAGTTTGGAAATCAGTGTGTGACATTTATGAATGTCACTACCGATCACACATTTTCAATGATTAATTCTTTTTTTTAATTTTTTCTACTGGTCATTTAGGTTTTACTCATGTTTCAATTTCGAGAACTGTGCTAGCTAACTACATACTGATTAGCATCTTAGCAGTAGGATCAAAGTTAGCTTAAATCGTCACTACCGAAACAGTCACAACCGAAACAGTCACAACCGAAACATGTGTTGGCGTCTCAGTTGTGATGTGATTGTTTCGGTAGTGACAAAATGACACTTATTTCTTTATTTTAATAAATAAATAGAAACTTTCAAGTGCACATATGTTCTTTTTCAGTACAAATAATTTGTCAGTCATATTTCTGTAATGTTGTACGTGATTTGACTAAGACTACAAACTAAGATAAAATGAACTAGGCCAGATTAATTTAATAAATTTATAATAGCTTGACTCATTATTGATATAAATGAAGGCTATATGATTCTACCTCTGGTCTCTAGTAAAAACTTTCTGCGCTAATTTAGCGGGACCTTGACTGATTGCTTTATATAATTGACATAACAGATAGCACTTATCAGTATCATTGTAAATTGACATGTCATTGTTAAGTGTAGACAGGGCAGGCTCACAATAATAATGTAAATGTAAATATCTTTGGTTAATTTGTAGAGATAGCTACAAAGAGAGAGAAATCGCCAACATCCATAGACAGAAAGATGAAAGTAGAGCGGACAGACTGAGAAAATACAGACAAAGATTGAGGGAGGCCCAGAGAGGTACCAAGAATACTTAAAAAAGGAAAGAGAATGAAATCAGAAAGCAGGGAGAAGGGATACTGAAAAGTATCAAAGAATTATCTGACAGGGAGCAAAGAAATGTCAGAAAAGAATGGAGGAAAAGACAGGACAAACACAGGAAGATGGTTAAAAGACAGTTCTGTGTGTATAGTTCTTTTTAGGGATCGACCGATATGGATTTTTTTTTTTAGTGCCAATGCCGATACGATTTTTGTTTCATCAGCCTTAGCCAATGACCAATACAGGCTGCCGATTTTCTTGAGCCAATACTTGGAGCCGATACTACTTTTGCTCAATCAGTTTATTTATAAAAATGACACGATGATGCCAAATGTTACAAGTCTTAATTTAAAAAAGTTACATTTATTGAACTTAAAAAACTATATTTCTGTCTGTAAATAATGCCGGAAAAACTCGGTGAACACAGCAGCCACAAATGTGCCAATGCCGATACACATAAAACTTGCAAAAATCGGCAGATATATCGGTCTGTCACTAGTTCTTTCATATGAAAATTTATTCAACCTACCTCAAATCAAATAAAAAATTAAGTTTACTTACTAGAGTGGCCGTGTCTTAATGCAAAGGCTGCAGCCTCCGGAGGTCCCATTTCCAGGCTGTATACATCATCAAGATGTTTCAGAATATTAACAATTATAAAGTTAAATATTATTCTTCATTTATAGTAAATAGTTATTATTATTATTAGTTGTAATATGCATATGACTTGCGAATGTAATGGTCAGGTAACTTAAACCAGGCTTGATGACGCTTCATATGTGACCCCGCAGGCTGCAGCTTTTGGATTTAGAAACGGACAATCTGCTCTTTCTTTCTCTTCCTCTCACGTGCATGGGCGGAAATCCCGGGGGGGTCGGGGGGACAGGACCCCCCCTATCTGAGGGTTGTCCCCCCTAAAATATCATTAGAATATGTGTATTGAAAATAATTTAATGATTAATAATACTTAAAATAGTTGTGTAAGAAGTGAAACAATACAAATTCAAACGGAGCAACAACAAAAAAACGTTTTAAACATTTTGATTCCCCCTCCCTTGCCTCACAGTGGTTTGGTCCACTGCCCGCGCCGCTTTTACCTCACCACCACACATTCTGGTGGTAGAGAAGTGTACGGAGCCGATGCGTTAATCAGCTATACAACGTTTCCCATCACTTATCAGTTTATCCTCATATGTTTTAAAACTGGACTATTTTGACATCTAAACATGAACATATTTTGTTTTCTGAGAACAGAAGCAGATAAACGATCAAGAAAACATTTTTATGCATTCATGCAGAGGTGAGGCAGAGCTGAAAGTAACAAATTACATTTACTCACCTTGCTGTAACTGAGTTTTTTGTGTACTTTTACTTTGAGTAGTTTTTAAAATCTATACTTTACTTTTACTTAAGTATGTTTAAAGTATTGTAGGTTACTTCGCTACATGTTAAATCATATCCGTTACTGAGTAAAAATAAATAAAAAAGTAAGGTGATAAAGACGTGCCACGGTCGGATGATTGATTGATGGGCGGGGGAACACGCAAAAAGAACCATGGAGAGGGACGAGACAGGCGCGGGCTAATGCAGACCCTCAATTCAATTCTTATGAAAGAAACCCCTGGCCTTTGACGCAAAGCGATTGTTTCATTCAGGTAGGGTTCGTGCTCTTGAGTACGGAGTTTGTGAATTGCCGACCGGGTTTTAACCGCTAATTTGCACGACGCGTTTTTACAGTTTTTCTCAATTGCTACAACACTAAAACCCATTGGCTGAACAAAGTTCTCAGTTGCCTGAACTCATTTATCTAATTGTGCAGTCTGTTGTCAATACCTTAAACCATTTCACATCATAAATCACAATTTGCAGATCTCACTTAGACTTTTTAGCACAACTCCAAACACATACTCATTCTCAAAACACAATCTGCACTCAAATGCACATGTCATGCATATTGCTAAACACAAGCGGCAACAATCAAATACAAATGTCATCATACATGTCATTTATTAAACACAACAACTCAAAATGGATTTAACCTGTTTCAAATGATGTGACACAACCAATATAAGCCAGTTCACTGTTGTATACAGTAGTACAGCGCATTTTAGGCTGTATTCTGTACAATGAACAAATTGTATGGCCCTGAACATTGTGCTTTCCTTTTGTTACTGTACTGTACTGACTGAGAGATGATCCTTAGAAAAAGTAAATTTTTTCATCAGTGAACATGTCAATCCCATCAAAATGTCAAGTCTGTGTGTCATTGTTCATGAACAAGACAGTCAAAATGTTGCCCTGTTGTCAATATACCAAATGTACACAATTATACTGTATGTGTCAGTATTTTTTGATGTAAACTGTGGATGACCTTTTTTTCTGTAAACAATTTACACAAATTGTGATTTTGAAAAAAAATTACAGTACAAATAAAAATTACAAAAAATTACAAAAAAAAATCAGGATTCACTTGACAGGAATTTATCGATTCAGTTCACATTTACAAAAAAAACCCCATACAAAACATGCTTCATGCTTACAGTAACAGATTATGACACATATGATCAACAATTTTGCATGACTGGCACAATGAACTAATTCCTAAATTTTTTGAGGTGTAACACTATTCAACTAGCCTGACTACGTCAGACTTCGTACTTCCGCTAAATTTCATTACGCTTCTGTACTCAGTCTGAGATACCTCCCATTCAAACCGTTTTCCACCGGTCTCAAAACGACCGTCCAAACAACGAACAGAGGGCGGGCTGAGAGCCGTGACATAGACGCTAAACGCCGAATCACGGTTGTAGTCTGTTATGGACATGGAGACACAGAAAGCTCTGTTGTGGAGAACCGGCACTTGCCAACTTAAACCCAAACAAGAAAAGTGTTTGTTAAACATTTGAATGGAGATTATGTTGTTGCCCTGCTCCCGACAAGTTTTTGGAAAAGTTTAATTTATCAACTTTACCGATCATCAGCGAGAAACTGTGGGCAGCACAGCTTGACGTGCACAACGATCGAGAAATCATGGAAGGGAATTATATTGTTCACAGTTAATGGTGGAGGACGCGTGGGCAAGCATTCTTTGCTGACATTCCTGATTAACCAGAAAATAAGGTAGGGAGATTTAATTTACATATGGTTATTGTTGTCTGGTGGAAGAGTTTGAGAGGAGAGAGGGGCTTTCCTCCCGTTAGACGTGAGTGGAAAGCCACCGTAAGGATAGTGTTCCCTTTCAGTCGGTCACTACGACGTCACGTCGTGACCGACGAATTGGGAACTCGCATAGAGAGACCAATCAGCTTCGCTTGTATGTAAAAGAGCCAATGAATGTTGGCATGCAGTATTTGCATAATGCTGGCTCCACCCCGCCAGGTGGGTATAAATGCCAGCAGCAGACTGCATTCAGTAGTTTTTCGCTGAGGAGCCATCTAAAAGGCCGGCCGACTCAGCAATGGTACAGCGGCCGTGGCGACGGGAAGTGACGTCTCCGTTCCCTTCCTTCAGGGAACGAGGGTTACATCCGTAACCGAGACGTTCCCTTTCAGTCGGTCACTACGACGTCACGTCGTGACCGACGAATTGGGAATCCCTACCAAAACGCCACGGAAGGCTGTCCCTTCCAGTGCCCTGCATTAACCTTTCACCCCTTTACGTAAGTGAAACCTGGGTCTATGCAGAGAAGGCCGGTCACTGCTGTTCCAACCCACTCAGTAACCACTAGGCACCACTGGGAGCGTTCCCGCTGGCGGTAGCAGAGAACACTGCGGAAGCCACATCCCATAAAGGTTTCTTAGGCGGCATATTACGATATGGAATAACCGCATAGGGCTTTCTGCATATCAAAAAATCTCTGGGGTGGCTATCTAATGAGACTACACCTATACAGAGACTGCAGACTTAAAGTCTGCTGAGGGAAAAATGTGGGATTGAATTAGCTCCACAGACATTACACACATGGGATCCCCTGTCTAGGGGTCGCTCATATGGACGCCAAAGCTCAACACAGGTTTTCAAGAATTCATCTGATGCAAAGCCGACATCAAACGCTCCGCCACGTCTGATTATCATGGGCGTTGGAGGAAGTACCAAACTCTACCAAAACATCTCTTTGGGATTTATGGCACCGAAATAACGCCATACCGGCAAGGCAAGCTGACACATGAACCTGGGGCTCCCAGTGTCTCTACCTATTAGAGGTGAGTACACAGGAGGAAACCGGTTCAACACGAACACTATAAAATCTAGTGAAGGTATTGGGTGTCGCCCAGCCCGCAGCCCTGCAAATGTCTGTCAGCGAGGCGCCACGCGCCAGCGCCCAGGAAGACGCTATGCTCCTAGTGGCATGCGCCCGTAACCTGAGCGGGCACGGGAGGTCTTGCGATTGATACGCAAGGGAAACGGTGTCCACTATCCAGTGTGACAGCCTCTGCTTGGAGACAGCTTTTCCCCTCTGCTGTCCTCCGTAACAGACGAAGAGCTGGTCTGAGGTCCTAAAGCTTCGCGTCCGGTCCACGTACAGTCGCAAAGCGCGGACGGGACACAGCAAAGCTAAGGCTGGGTCTGCCTCCTCCGGGGGCAGTGCTTGCAGACTCACCACCTGATCTCTGAAAGGAGTGGTGGGAACTTTGGGCACATAGCCAGGCCTGGGTCTCAGTGTAACACTGGAGTCAGCAGGCCCGAACTGTAGGCACGACTCGTCGACCGAGAAAGCGTGCAGGTCCCCTACCCTCTTTATCGAGGCCAATGCGAGTAGGGTCAAAGTTTTCATAGAAAGAAACTTGACATGCGCTGACTGCAGAGGCTCGAAGGGGGCGTCCTGGAGAGACTTTAGCACCACGGACAGATCCCAAGAGGGTATGGAGGGGGGACGGGATGGATTCAACCTCCTCGCCCCCCTAAGAAACCTGATGACCAGGTCGTGCTGACCGACCGACCTGCCTGCTATAGGGGCATGGTAGGCGGAAATTGCCGCAGCATAGACTTTAATGGTGGAGGGGGACAGCCTCCTCTCCAACCGGTCCTGTAAAAAAGAAAGCACCACACCGATCGGGCAATCCTGTGGGTTCTCTTGCTGAGAGGAACCCCACTCGACGAACAGGTTCCACTTCAGTGCGTAAGCCTGTCTAGTAGACGGTGCACGCGCCGAAGCAATAGTGTTTGCTACCTGCATGGGTAAACCACTCAAAACCTCCGCGTCCCATCCAAAGACCACACGTGGAGATTCCACAGGTCCGGGCGCGGGTGCCATATTGTGCCGCCTCTCTGAGAAAGAAGATCCTTCCTCAGGGGAATTCGCCAGGGAGGGGCTGTCGCGAGAAGCACCAGCTCTGGAAACCACGTCCTCGTGTGCCAGTATGGGGCCACGAGGAGGATCCGCTCCTCGTCTTCCCTGACTTTGCACAACGTTTGTGCAAGAAGGCTCACTGGGGGAAACGCGTACTTGCGAAGACCCCGAGGCCAGCTGTGTGCCAGTGCATCCGTGCCGAGGGTTCCCTCGGTCAGGGAATAAAACAGCTGGCAGTGGGAGGTTTCTGGAGACGCAAACAGGTCTACCTGTGCTGCTCCGAACCGTCTCCAAATCAGCTGAACCACGCGGGGGTGAAGTCGCCACTCTCCGGGGCTCACCGCTCGTGATAGCTCGTCGGCCGCACGATTGAGAACACCCGGAATATGAATGGCACGAAGGGACCTCAGATGCTTCTGACTCCACAAAAGGAGATGGCGGGCGAGCTGTGACATGCGACGGGAGCGTACACCACCCTGATGGTTGATGTAGGCAACGGTCGCTGTATTGTCTGTACGGACTAAAACATCTTTGCCCTGTAACTCGCTCTTGAGGCGGACCAGGGCAAGATACACCGTCCACAGCTCGAGGCAGTTGATATGCCAGTGCAGTTGGGGCCCCGTCCAAACACCTGAAACTGCACGCCCGTTGTAGGTGGCGCCCCAGCCCGTGGCCGAGGCATCCGTGAAGACCACAGCATGCCTGGAGACCTGTTCCAAGGGCACGCCTGCCCGGAGAAAGGAAGGGTCTGACCACGGGCGAAGGGTGCGACGGCACGCTGGTGTGACTTGCACCCGGTGTGTGCCGCTGCGCCACGCCCATCTCGGAATTCGGCCGAGCAGCCAATGCTGAAGCGGTCTCATATGGAGCAGTCCGAGCGGTGAAAGATGTAGATGCCCACGTCTTGCGTGCGGAGATCGCTGTCCTTCTGGCGAAGGACGCGATAGAGCCGGTCCCTCCAGCCGACATGAGGTCGGGGTTTTACAGCCCCTACTTCATAGTACCCAAGAAAGGCGGTGGGTTACGACCGATCCTCGACCTGCGTACTTTGAATCGTGCACTTCACAAACTGCCGTTCAAAATGTTAACGCAGAAACGTATTTTCCAATGCATCCGTCCAGGGGATTGGTTTGCAGCCATCGACCTGAAGGACGCGTACTTTCATGTCTCGATACTCCCCCGACACAGGCCTTTTCTCCGCATTGCGTTCGAGGGGCGAGCATATCAGTACAAAGTCCTGCCCTTCGGGCTCTCCCTGTCCCCCCGTGTCTTCACGAAGGTCGCGGAGGGTGCCCTTGTTCCCCTCAGGGAACATGGCATTCGCATCCTTGCTTACCTCGACGACTGGCTCATAGTAGCACAGACTCGAGAGCAGCTTTGCGAACACAGGGACATGGTGCTCAGGCATCTTGCCCGCTTGGGTCTACGGGTCAACTGGGAAAAGAGCAAACTCTGCCCCACGCAGAGGATCTCTTATCTCGGTATGATTTTGGATTCGGTCGAACTTACGGCACGTCTCACAGAGGAACGTGTTCAGTCAATGCTCAGGTGCTTGAGTTCGTTAGATCACAAGACGGCGGTCCCCCTGAAAGTGTTTCAGAGGCTCCTGGGGCATATGGCAGCGGCGGCGGCTGTGACACCGCTCGGACTGCTCCATATGAGACCGCTTCAGCATTGGCTGCTCGGCCGAATTCCGAGATGGGCGTGGCGCAGCGGCACACACCGGGTGCAAGTCACACCAGCGTGCCGACGCACCCTTCGCCCGTGGTCAGACCCTTCCTTTCTCCGGGCAGGCGTGCCCTTGGAACAGGTCTCCAGGCATGCTGTGGTCTTCACGGATGCCTCGGCCACGGGCTGGGGCGCCACCTACAACGGGCGTGCAGTTTCAGGTGTTTGGACGGGGCCCCAACTGCACTGGCATATCAACTGCCTCGAGCTGTGGACGGTGTATCTTGCCCTGGTCCGCCTCAAGAGCGAGTTACAGGGCAAAGATGTTTTAGTCCGTACAGACAATACAGCGACCGTTGCCTACATCAACCATCAGGGTGGTGTACGCTCCCGTCGCATGTCACAGCTCGCCCGCCATCTCCTTTTGTGGAGTCAGAAGCATCTGAGGTCCCTTCGTGCCATTCATATTCCGGGTGTTCTCAATCGTGCGGCCGACGAGCTATCACGAGCGGTGAGCCCCGGAGAGGCTTCACCCCCGCGTGGTTCAGCTGATTTGGAGACGGTTCGGAGCAGCACAGGCAGACCTGTTTGCGTCTCCAGAAACCTCCCACTGCCAGCTGTTTTATTCCCTGACCGAGGGAACCCTCGGCACGGATGCACTGGCACACAGCTGGCCTCGGGGTCTTCGCAAGTACGCGTTTCCCCCAGTGAGCCTTCTTGCACAAACGTTGTGCAAAGTCAGGGAAGACGAGGAGCGGATCCTCCTCGTGGCCCCATACTGGCACACGAGGACGTGGTTTCCAGAGCTGGTGCTTCTCGCGACAGCCCCTCCCTGGCGAATTCCCCTGAGGAAGGATCTTCTTTCTCAGAGAGGCGGCACAATATGGCACCCGCGCCCGGACCTGTGGAATCTCCACGTGTGGTCTTTGGACGGGACGCAGAGGTTTTGAGTGGTTTACCCATGCAGGTAGCAAACACTATTGCTTCGGCGCGTGCACCGTCTACTAGACAGGCTTACGCACTGAAGTGGAACCTGTTCGTCGAGTGGTGTTCCTCTCAGCAAGAGAACCCCCAGGATTGCCCGATCGGCGTCATGCTTTCTTTTTTACAGGACCGGTTGGAGAGGAGGCTGTCCCCCTCCACCATTAAAGTCTATGCTGCGGCAATTTCCGCCTACCATGCCCCTATAGCAGGCAGGTCGGTCGGTCAGCACGACCTGGTCATCAGGTTTCTTAGGGGGGCGAGGAGGTTGAATCCATCCCGTCCCCCCTCCATACCCTCTTGGAATCTGTCCGTGGTGCTAAAGTCTCTCCAGGACGCCCCCTTCGAGCCTCTGCAGTCAGCGCATGTCAAGTTTCTTTCTATGAAAACTTTGACCCTACTCGCATTGGCCTCGATAAAGAGGGTAGGGGACCTGCACGCTTTCTCGGTCGACGAGTCGTGCCTACAGTTCGGGCCTGCTGACTCCAGTGTTACACTGAGACCCAGGCCTGGCTATGTGCCCAAAGTTCCCACCACTCCTTTCAGAGATCAGGTGGTGAGTCTGCAAGCACTGCCCCCGGAGGAGGCAGACCCAGCCTTAGCTTTGCTGTGTCCCGTCCGCGCTTTGCGACTGTACGTGGACCGGACGCGAAGCTTTAGGACCTCAGACCAGCTCTTCGTCTGTTACGGAGGACAGCAGAGGGGAAAAGCTGTCTCCAAGCAGAGGCTGTCACACTGGATAGTGGACACCGTTTCCCTTGCGTATCAATCGCAAGACCTCCCGTGCCCGCTCAGGTTACGGGCGCATGCCACTAGGAGCATAGCGTCTTCCTGGGCGCTGGCGCGTGGCGCCTCGCTGACAGACATTTGCAGGGCTGCGGGCTGGGCGACACCCAATACCTTCACTAGATTTTATAGTGTTCGTGTTGAACCGGTTTCCTCCTGTGTACTCACCTCTAATAGGTAGAGACACTGGGAGCCCCAGGTTCATGTGTCAGCTTGCCTTGCCGGTATGGCGTTATTTCGGTGCCATAAATCCCAAAGAGATGTTTTGGTAGAGTTTGGTACTTCCTCCAACGCCCATGATAATCAGACATGGCGGAGCGTTTGATGTCGGCTTTGCATCAGTTGAATTCTTGAAAACCTGTGTTGAGCTTTGGCGTCCATATAAGCGACCCCTAGACAGGAGATCCCATGTGTGTAATGTCTGTGGAGCTAATTCAATCCCACATTTTTCCCTCAGCAGACTTTAAGTCTGCAGTCTCTGTATAGGTGTAGTCTCATTAGATAGCCACCCCAGAGATTTTTTGATCTGTAGAAAGCCCTATGCGGTTATTCCATATCGTAATATGTCGCCTAAGAAACCTTTATGGGATGTGGCCTCCGCAGTGTTCTCTGCTACCGCCAGCGGGAACGCTCCCAGTGGTGCCTAGTGGTTACTGAGTGGGTTGGAACAGCAGTGACCGGCCTTCTCTGCATAGACCCAGGTTTCACTTACGTAAAGGGGTGAAAGGTTAATGCAGGGCACTGGAAGGGACAGCCTTCCGTGGCGTTTTGGTAGGGATTCCCAATTCGTCGGTCACGACGTGACGTCGTAGTGACCGACTGAAAGGGAACGTCTCGGTTACGGATGTAACCCTCGTTCCCTGAAGGAAGGGAACGGAGACGTCACGTCCCGTCGCCACGGCCGCTGTACCATTGCTGAGTCGGCCGGCCTTTTAGATGGCTCCTCAGCGAAAAACTACTGAATGCAGTCTGCTGCTGGCATTTATACCCACCTGGCGGGGTGGAGCCAGCATTATGCAAATACTGCATGCCAACATTCATTGGCTCTTTTACATACAAGCGAAGCTGATTGGTCTCTCTATGCGAGTTCCCAATTCGTCGGTCACGACGTGACGTCTCCGTTCCCTTCCTTCAGGGAACGAGGGTTACATCCGTAACCGAGACGTTCAACTAGCTCTGGCCCGATTTACTTTACATAATCTGCAAAAGTCGTTCATAGCCATGTTAACTCTGGTATTTCGCTCGATGGGTTTGTTTTCACATCATACGTGTATTTTACAGCAGAGATTCGATGCGGCTGATCCGGCGCATAAAGCACATCATATCCAAATGTTATGTGTGATTGGCTTACGTTTAGACCAATGATTTTAAACTTATAACAAGCCCCTCCCACGAGAAGGAAAACGATTGTCAATTATGCCCAGCCAGACTCTGTCTATGAAGCGAAGCAAAATAGCAGAGGATGGTATTACCAGGCTACTATTCA
Source organism: Misgurnus anguillicaudatus (assembly GCF_027580225.2). Taxonomy (NCBI): domain Eukaryota; kingdom Metazoa; phylum Chordata; class Actinopteri; order Cypriniformes; family Cobitidae; genus Misgurnus; species Misgurnus anguillicaudatus. The sequence continues at coordinate 7,380,814 of NC_073342.2, read as the reverse complement.
ACAGAAACCAGTATAATGTATTTTTATGAAAATTAAATTGAAATTGCAAACATCAGACATTTTTACATAATCATCTGCTTGATTGTATCAAAGCATTTGCAATTTGTCCAAAACAATGCGAGTTACACTGTAAAAATGTAAAAATTTACTCCCTGAGAACTATATGTTTTGAACCATGTGTTTTCTATTTTTTGGTGTAGTGTTCACTCACTGTTTGATAGTGTATATCATTTTAATCACTTTGTTTATGAATTGAGAGCAGTGTTTGATTTTGAACACAGGTAAAACTGTTTTGAGAGCAGTATTTGATTTTACACACAGGTAAAACTGTTTTGAGAACAGTGTTTAATTTTGCACACAGGTAAAACTGTTTTGGGGCAAAAGTTTCATTTTGCAAGAGAAGTCAGAGGTTTTGCAAATAGTGCTTGAAGATGAGGTTTTGTGTTTAACGTTTTCAGAAAATGGAGCAATGTTTCAGAAATTGTGTTTTAGCAATTGAGAAAAACTGTAATACATGCGCATTATCTTCCGACGTCTAGCAGCTTCGCGTCAAGTCAAACAACTTAAGAACGTCCTCGAGAATGCGCAGATCATTAGACATTGCAGAGAGAGAGAGAGAGAGAGAGCGAGCGCGCGAGAGAAATAGATTGAAAGACATCAGGTATACAGGTCTGGGAGCTAATAAACGTGTAAAGGATGTATAGTGTATAGCCATGGCACTCATCTCATTATATGCTCATTTATGTAGTTTAATAACAATGTATGTTACCAGCAATACATCAATTACAACCTTCATATAATGATTGTATTTACTAGCTGCTGACCTCATATTATTTTTGCTTCAAAAGTGCATAACTCACCTGTAAAAATCATTAAATAATTCCATAAATGTTTCTTAGTTATAAAAAAGCTTTTTATTTTATTAACATTTGTTATTGCACTTTAATTGTAGAGATGTTTACAATTAAAAACATAGTTTGAGATGTATATATCCTTCCTTTGTGAACTATACTAGAAACCTCTCCCCGCTGTAAAAAAGTAACTCTTAAAATTAAAATGACTTTTTACTTGAGTAGATTTTTAGACTAGTAACCTTACTTTTACTTAAGTAAAATATTATTAAAGTAACTTTACTTTTACTTAAGTAACATATTATTAAAGTAACTTTACTATTACTTAAGTAGAACATTTTATTAGCCTACTCTTTTCACCTCTGCATTCATATGTATTAAAATTAAATTTGCGTCTGTTCATAGAGAAAGAGAAACGTTTTCTATCTGTACCCATTTCCTTGCAAGTACAATTTTGCCTGTATTATTGGTGTCCCCTTCAAAAATTGTTCTTGAAAAATTTTATGTTTATTGTCCCCCCCAACATTTAGATGAGATTTTCGCCCCTGCTCACGTGCACGCTTACGCGCATGCAGTGAGGAAATGTTTTCAGCCTGACAGATACTGCAGATGATGATGCTGATAGTTTATTTCACTTACAGCTCATTTATTTTCTACTATAGTTTATTTAAATTATGACTTAATTTATTTTATTTTATTTATTTTATTTTTGATAGTTGTAAATCGTATTATTAATTTATTGTCTGTATATTAATTTCTGCTGAGTTAAAACAGCTTCAACATTGATGATTTTTATTATTATTGTACTACAGCTTAATTCACAATAAAAAAAAACTGATGATAATCACTCATATAGAGAAACATCAGTCAGTATCATTCAGTAAACAGCTGTAACACAGATACTGAATGAGTCACATGCGAATAATTATCAAACTAAACACACCAATCACTTCATGTTCAAGGTTCTTCATTTCATTTGACTGACAGTTATGTAAATTCACTTCATCTGCAGGTGTTTTCATGCTTCATTGAGTCAGGTTTATTTATAAAATGTGAACTTTCATATTCAAAAGAGACAAAATGAGTCAAAGACATAAAGATACAATCTGATTTTATTTGATGAATTGTCACACAATCATGAGTGAATGAATAAAGCAGACATAGACTTGTGTTGTTTGTGAAAAGAGATGTGAGATGAGAGAGAGAAACACAGTTAGTCTGTTAGTCTTGATGTGAGACAGAGGAGAGAGTGAGTGGATCTACTGTGAACACTGATCTCTCCTCAATTCTCCAGTGACTTTATCACGCTGGTCTTTCTGTGTGAGCTCACAGCTGACTGAGATCACTGAGCTCCACTCCTGCTCAGAGAGAGTCAGACTGCTGCTCCAGCTGTACAGACCGTCCTTCTCCAGGAGAGCAACACTGCTGTACTGAGACCTGCTGCTGATCCCGTCCACCTTCCAGTTCAGACTCCAGTCTGAGGGGAAGCCCTTGTTGGCCACACACATCAGTGTTGCTGTTTGCTTTGTGGAAATCTCTTCACTGGATGGCGGCAGGACGCTCACTTTAGGACGACTGTTGCCTGACAATCACATTAATAATCAATAACTCACACAGGAAAGATAAAATAACTTCACTCTCTCTGTGTTAAACATTAAGTAAGGAATAATTGACAATGGGCCATTGAATTATAAGAAAATAATGCACACCCAAGGTGCAATGTGGCACGACGCGAAGCGGGTGTGCATTATTTTCAAATAATTCAAAGGACCGGAGTCAATTATTCCTCTTATACCACGGTTACCACAAACATTGCTCTGGTGCCTATTTTTTTTGACATTTAAAAGGTTATGTGTGCGGTTTACAGAAAAATAATCAACACCCATGGAACATTTCTCAGCCAATCAGAATAAAGCATTCAACAGGCCTGTGGTATAAAGATCAAAATAATAAATGAAGTTTAGATCTCCTGAAGAATTTTGATTTTTTTTAATCATATAGCTGCATTAAATGGCTAATATCACTTTTGTCATGTTCATCTGAAGGCTTTGAATCACTGAAATACTGTTTGTTATGCTGCATTCCAGGCAGGTTTTTGAGCCCGTGAATTATGACTTCAAAACCACGACTTACGACTCTGAACTGGGAGTATGAGTTCCAGGCAGCCTGTAACTCGTGTTTTTACAACCTTCTACCTGTGAAAGTGCACTGCCCTTACGAAAAAGAAGTACACTTCAAGTTCATTTTATTAAGTATACTTAAGTAATGTTGGAGTATAGTTTTAAGTATACTTTACGTAGTAAGTGTACTAACATTTATGTTCTAGTAGTAAACTTGTAAGTGTACTGCTTGAATACCGCTTGGGACTAAATTGGCCCACTTTTAGTATATAAAAGTATACTTCTAAGTGTACTATAAGTGTAAGAGTAGTCAACTTTAAGTGTACAACTAGTGCACAATTAGTTCTTCATTTGTACTGTAAGTGAACTCATGAGTATACTAGTAATTTTCTAGACTTATACTTCAAGTGTACATGCAAATGTTTGTTAGATTACTCTTAGTAAACTAGTAGGTTACTCATTTTGTGCTGCAGGTATACTTCCAAATGTTCTTTTAATATACTTTTAGTTAACTAGTAGTTTACTAGTCATATACTGAAAGTGTACATGCAAGTGCTCTCTGTTAGTGTACTCTTAGTAAACTAGTAGGTCACTTATTGTGTGCTGCAGGTATACTTCCAAGTGTTCTTTTAATATACTTTTAGTTAACTAGTAGTTTACTAGTCATTTACTGAAAGTGTACATGCAAGTGTTCTGTTAGTGTACTCTTAGGAAAAAACTAGGAGGTTACTTATTGTGTGCTGCAGGTATACTTCCAAGTGTTCTTTTAATATATTTTTAGTTAACTAGTAGTTTACTAGTCATATACTGAAAGTGTACATGCAAGTGTTCTGTTAGGGTACTCTTAGGAAAAAACTAGGAGGTTACTTATTGTGTGCTGCAGGTATACTTCCAAGTGTTCTTTTAATATATTTTTAGTTAACTAGTAGTTTACTAGTCATATACTGAAAGTGTACATGCAAGTGTTCTGTTAGTGTACTCTTAGTAAACTAGTAGGTTACTTATTGTATACTGCTTGTGTAACAAAGCACTTTGACACTGAGGATCCATCTGCAGGTTTTTATTAAACACTCATATTCCAACAGGCAAGGTCAAACAACAGCAATGTCAGGCAGGCAAACCGCTCAGCAATGACAGCCGGTACAAATCAAGACTTTGCACTAACTGAATGTTTCCAGAGAGTTTATATAGGCTGTCCAATGAGTTTCAGGTGGCAGAGTAATCAGTCCAGGTATGCGGGATTATGGGAAATGGAGTCCAGAACGAAAGTAAATATTCAGGGGATTCAGCCATATATATAGATATATATATATATATACAACCTCAAATCAGAAAAAGTTGGGACACTGTAGAAATTGTGAGTAAAAAAGGAATGGAATAATTTACAAATCTCATAAACTTATATTTTATTCACAATAGAATATAGATAACATATCAAATGTTGAAAGTGAGTATATAATATATAAATAATATATTTATAATTTTTTTATTCATTATTTTTGTTTGATTAGCTCACTGATAGCATACGAAAGATTTAGCTTCAAATTGAAAGTACAATTAAAAGGTATATGTCAAGTATAAAAATTAATACACAGGAACATTGTATTGTACTTTAAGTGCAATATATATATATATTTATAGTATGATGTTAAATTCACTTAAAGTAAAGTTGAGTAGTAAACTACTAGTTAACTAAAAGTATAGTAAAAGAATACTTGCAAGTATACCTGCAGCACACAATTAGTAACTTACTAGTTTACTAAGAGTACACTAACAAAACACTTGCATGTACACTTTCAGTATGAGTACACTAGTTAACTAAAAGTTTACACTGTAAAAATACTTTGCTGCCTTAACATTTTTTGTTAAATCAACTCAGATTTACAAGTCATGTCAACAAAGATTAGTTGTCACAACTTATAAAAATTAAGTTGACTCAACTATATTTTATAAGTTATAACAACTCACCTGTAGTTATAACAACTGGTCTCTAATCAAGACAAATAACAGTAAGTTGAAATTACTTGTAAATCCGTGTTGATTCTACTGAAAATTTTGGGGCAGCAGGGTATTTTTTGCAGTGTAGTAAGGGAATACTTGCAAGTGTACCTGCAGCACAAAATTAATAACCTACTAGTTTACTAACACTAAAGATTCTCCATAAAGATAATAAAGCAATAAGCCCCAAGAAGCAGTGGGTTACCAGTGCATTTTGTAACAGCTAAGGGGCGTTGTTAGGCACGACGCAAAGCGGAGTGCCTAAAACCCCCTCAGCCGTTACAAAATGCACTGGCAACCCACCGCTTCGAGGGGTTTATTGCGTTTATAAAACGGTTACTTCATATGCATAAAGTTAGCGGGATTTTATAAAATAAAACACAAATAAGTTGTAATTATATTAGTATAAATATTACTCTTCCGCCAAACAAAGTAGTTCCTCAGAATCAAGTGTGACTGAAACAGAGCGCAGTTCACAAACAACACAGACGCAGCAAAGATACAATGAAAATATGATTAAAGACGGTGGTGTTTATTTTATAAATCACCATTCATCTAATTTACACATTAACATTTATATTGTGCTGCTGAAGTGATGATCAAATATGCTTGTAAGCATGCTGAACTCTTTCCCCGTCAGCGTTTTTTTTTAAGTTGCCCCCCGGTTTTAGTTTAATGCCTTACAGAAAAATTATCTTCTTTAAATAAACATAAATATAAAATGAAAGAACAGACCATCCGCTTTCAAACAACAACAACAACAAAAAGTTTCATCCTACCTTAATTTGTTCTCTTATCAGTTATCACCTCTCAAATTTTCAGCTTAAAGCGGAGATAATTCCATTTTTGTGAAGAACTTTAGTAAGAAATCAGATTCAGACGGAGCCATAAACAGTACTACACTGTGTTTTCAGTGAATGCGTCAGTGTTTAAGTTGGGAAAGATCGCCACCCAGTGGATAATAGCGGGCGTATGAACTTCAGTTATAAACTCCTCAGACAACGTTTTCTCTTTATTGACGAGATGACTCAACAGTATTTATTGACATTTATTTGGATATCGCCATTAATTGTGCAATTGTAGACAAATTAAAAATATGATTAAAGACTGTTGTGTTTATTCTCATAAATCAGTACGCAACAACAGTGGCGCAGTGATACTTATGTAATGTGGTCTGAACCGTGAGGTTACCGGTGTATTTTATCACGGCTTAGAACGCGTTTCAACCAATCAGAATGAAGAACCAGAACTGCCCGTTTTATAATATACATTTGTACACTACATATACTTTCAAAATTTACTTAAAATATACTGTTTCTAAAGGATGCTAAATAATGTATTTTATAAATATGCTGTCAGTGCATTATAATGATAACTTTAACAGATAAAGTATACCTAAAATAAACTTTAAAATAAGTTCAAATTAGTATACTTTAAAAATTGCACAGAACTGCAATTTTTTAAAAGTATACTTTTAGAAAATATACTAAATTATAATTATTTTGAAATATGTTAAAAGTTTAATTGTAAACAAATATGTTGTAAGCATACTTTCAATATATTCAAAGATGGTACATTTCTTTCTAAGTATATTTGTAATGTACTATTGCAAAGTTAAATATACTTGAAATACAATAAAGTATATTTATTTTTCACCAGGGCTAATCATATGGCTTTTTAACTCCAAGTATATATTTTTTTAAAGTATACTTTTAGAAAATATACTCAATTATAATTATTTTGAAATATGTTAAAAGTTTAATTGTAAACAAATATGTTGTAAGCATACTTTCAATATATTCAAAGATGGTACATTTCTTTCTAAGTAAATTTGTAATTGCAAAGTTAAATATAGCTGCAAGCAGCGATGCCGGGGTCAAGCCGAAAAGGGCACAGAATTAAGTATTGGTTGATGACCGTCATGATTTAAGATTTAAGAAGTTTTCAGTAGATTAAGGCAAATATAGCCATTTCTCAAATCTTGAGTGCTGTGTAGAAACAATGGGTTTTGCCTCAGGTCATGTTTGTGATGACACCCACCAAATTTAATATACATATAATTAAGCAATGTTGAGATATAGCCTCAAATGACTTGACCACTAGGGGGCACTGCACTAAAACAATAGATGGTGCCTCAGGTCACGATTGTTAAGACACCCACCAAATTTGGTGTACATACGATTAAGCAATGTGGAGATATAGCCTCAAATGACTTGACCACTAGGAGGCACTGCATCGAAACAATAGATGGTGCATCAGGTCATGATTGTGATGACACCCACCAAATTTTGTGTACATATGATTAAGCAATGTGGAGATATGGCCTCAAATGACTTGACCACGAGGGGGCACTGCCCCGAAACAACAGATGGTGCCTCAGGTCATGATTGTGATGACACCCACCAAATTTGATATACATACAATTAAGCAATGTTGATATATAGCCTCAAATGACTTGACCACTAGGAGGCACTGCACCGAAACAATAGATGGTGCATCAGGTCATGATTGTGATGACACCCACCAAATTTTGTGTACATATGATTAAGCAATGTGAAGATATGGCCTCAAATGACTTGACCACTAGGTGGCACTGCACCGAAACAATAGATGATGCCTTGGGTCATGATTGTGATGACACCCACAACATTTGATATACATATGATTAAGCAATGTTGAAATATAGCCTCAAATGACTTGACCACTGGGGGCACTGCACCGAAACAATATGGTGCCTCAGGTCATGATTGTGATGACAAATCCAAATTTGGTGTACATACGATAAAGTGATCTGGGGATAAAGCCTCAAAACTCTTAACCAGTAGGGGCACTGAAAAGTTTACAAGGGCTTTCAAAAAATGTCACTGATGAACTAGGTGGTGCTGTAACAAAACATTCCATACACCCTCAGTTCATGACATTTACAAGTTGTGAAACATTCACCTATTCATACAGTGTCAGACACACAAGAGCCATCCAGCTCATCGGGAGCATTTGGGGTTAGATGTCTCACTCACGGACACCTCATCACTTGGTCAGGTGGAGCTGGGGTTTGAACCACCAACCTTCCGATTTGTGGACAACCTACACTAACCACTGAACCACTGCCAATACACACATCAACGTGCAAAACCTTTGCGAAGATATAGCCTCAAATCCATTTTCATGCTCGCCATTATATTTGTTGATGTGCTATACAACAACTGACAAAAACTTTTTGTCTAGAGTCTAGATTGTGTGTACCAAATCCAAGTCAATCAAACGAACGCTGTAGGAGTTTTGAAAAAGTTGGTATGCTTTGTTATTGAAAATGGCAGACATAAAACGTTTTGATATCATTTGACTCGGCATGCCTCAAGGAATCTAACAATAGCACTTTCATGAATTTAGACTCAATTTTGCAGTAGTTATAAGCAAAAAAAAATCACTTTTCAATGACTGTTATGACATATAACTCATGGACATCTTGACACTTGGTCAGGTGGAGCTGGGGTTTGAACCACCAACCTTCCGATTTGTAGACAACCACCACTAACCCCTGAACCACTGAACCACTGCCAATGTGCAAAACTTTTGCGAAGATATAGCCACAAATCCATTGCGGCATGCTCATCAACATGCTCAAACTAGGTGGCGCTGTACCGAAACTGTGCACGCACCCTCAGGTCATGACTGCCATCAAAACTACCAAATCTCATGTGAATATGTTTAACTTTGGCGAAGATACTGCCTCAAATCTGTTTGTTCCCACTCTGCGTAAAATTTGTTGACGCGGTGTACGGAAACGGATTGGCGAATCGACACGAATTCCATAACTTTTTGCCATGAGTGTCTCTAGATGCTGCACACCCATTCTTTACGCAAATTGGACAAAAGCTCTACGACGAGTTCGAAAAAGTAGGTTTTACAAACAATTCAAAATATCGAAATAATTAGCATGACGGAAATGATGTCATGTGGTGCAATCGAATTGGCATGAGCCAAGGAATCAGAAGAAACAAGAATTGCGTTTCTATGATGTACGGGTCAGCAGTTTGAATGAAAATTTGGACTGTTGGTGGCGCTATCGGGTTTGACATAGACACTCCAAATTTGGTGTGGGGACTATTTGGAATGTCCTCTTTGAGTGTGCCAAATTTCATAACTTTCCTACAAAAAAAGTTAAAATTCAAAATGGCCGACCCCCAAAATGGCCGACCGAAAACCTTTTGGTATCGTTTGACTCGGCATGCCTCAAGGAATCTAACAATAGCACTTTTATAATTTTAGACTCAAGTTTGCAGTAGTTATAAGCACAAATAGCCATTTTTCAAATCTCGTGAACACTAGGTGGCGCTGTGACGAAACTGGGCATGGACCCTCAGGTCGTGACTGCCATCAAAACTACCAAGTTTCGTATGAATACGCTTAACTTTGGTGAAGATACAGCCTCAAATCCGTTCTTTTGCGCTCTACGTAAAATTCATTGACGCGTTATACGGTAACGGATTGGTGAATCAACACGAATTCCAAAACTTTTTGCCATGAGTGTCTATAGATGCTACACACCCATTCTTTAAGCAAATTGGACAAAATCTCTAGGACGAGTTCGAAAAAGTAGGTTTTACAAACAATTCAAAATATCGAAATAATTAGCATAACGGAAATGACGTCATATAGTGCAATCGAATCGGCATGAGCCAAGGAATCAGAAGAAACAAGAATTGCGTTTCTATGACGTACGGGTCAGCAGTTATAACCAAAAATGTACGTGAAAATTTGGACTGTTGGTGGCGCTATTGGGTTTGACATAGACACTCCAAATTTGGTGTGGTGACTATTTGGAATGTCCTCTATGAGTGTGCCAAATTTCATAACTTTCCTACGTACGGTTCTATGGGCTGCCATAGACGCAATGGCGGAAGAAGAAGAATAATAGATAATAATAATAATAAATATAGCTGCAAGCAGCAATGCCGGGGTCAAGCCGAAAAGGGCACAAAAGGATGCAAAATTGAGATTGGATAAGCAGATTGAAGAACCTAGGTAAACCTAATAATTTTAGATGAAAAAACAAAAAAGTTATCAACAAAAATAATCTAAGTTCTTGTCTACTGCAATCGTCCTTCTGTTATTGACAACCATGGAACATTAGGGCACTGAAGGACATGTGAGTGGTGTTTGCAGTGGCAAAACATGGGTCACATCATGTTACAACAAGTTTAATTAGTCAAAGGAGACCATCCCCATGTCTATACGATGTTCTGATGCAGAGATATAGCTTTTGCAAAAACGGTTGATAAGGTATTCTCAATGGTTGCTAGAGAGTGAATTGGCAACCACCAGTGATCATAGTCAAAGCCATGAAAGGAATAATCCATGATGACTCATGGTTTTAGATGTGTTGTTGCAGTAGTTTTAGACAAAAATACCATATTCTATCTCAAAACCAGTAGGTGGCGCAATGACAAAATTGTGCATGCAACAACAGGTCATGATTGTGTCATATCTAGCTGGTTTTATGTCTATACACTTTAGTTTAGTGAAGAAACAGTTGTATGACCATAGGGCTGGCTTGTTATCAAAGGTTTTGTTAAATTATAAGGCCATCTAGTGGTGCAAGCATACAATTTTTTTTGTGTAGCCTGAGAATGTGGTCATGCATCAGCGTATCAAATCTGGTGAAAAAATATATTTTCGTTACGAAGTTACAACCATTTATGTGTAAAAAAACTCAAAATTTGAAGGTAAATTTTCGTTTTTTTGCAATTTTCAGCCATTTCTGATGAAAATTTTAATATTACGCCAATAGAACTTTTTGTTCAGAAGGTAAGGTTAGTTTCTTCTTATGGTGTTTTCGAGTCGATAGGAAAAACGTTCGTGGAGATATTCACGCGTGTTTTTTAAGCGCTATTTTGCTGCACAGGGTTAACCGTAAGGCGAATTCTGGCATGTTTGGTATCGTTGGACTCGGCAACTATTCAGAACTCCAAACAAACAAGTCCCGTGAAAATACGTAAATCGGAGCCAAAGTTATAGGTGTATAAAACATTTCTCTGGCCACTAGGTGGCGCTGCGACGAAACTGTGCAGGCACCCTCAGTTCATGTCTGGCATCAGAAGTACCAAGTATCGTGTCAATAGGCTTAAGTTTGGCGAAGATACAGCGTCAAATCCGGTTTTTTGCGCTCTACGTAAAATTCGTTGACGCGCTATATGACAACGGATTGGTTTATCGAAATTCTTTTAATAACTTTTTGCCATGAGTGTCTCAAGATGATACATACCAATTTTCATGGCAATCGGACAAAAGCTCTAGGACGAGTTCGAAAAAGTAGGTTTTACGAATAATTCAAAATTGCGGAAAAATTTTCATGACGGAAAATAACATCATAGGGTCCAATCGAATCGTCTTGAGCCAAGGAATCAGTGGAAGCAAGAATTTTTTTCCTAGGGCTTACGGATCAGAAGTTATAAGCAAAAATATAAGTGCAAATTTGGACTGTTGGTGGCGCTAGCGGGTTAGACATAGAGACTCCAAATTTGCTGTGGGGACACATTGGACTGTCCTCTATCAGTGAGCCAAATTTCATAACTTTCCTACGTACGGTTCTATGGGCTGCCATAGACCGCAATGGCGGAAGAAGAAAAATTTACTAACAGAAACAATTGCCAATATAGCTGCAAGCAGCAATGCCGGGGTCAAGCCGAAAAGGGCACAAAAGGATGTAAAATTGAGATTGGATAAGCAGACTAAAGAACCTAGGGAAACCTTATGATTTCAGATGAAAAAAACGCAAAAGTAATCAACAAAAATAATCTATGTTCTTGTCTACTGCAATCGTCCTTCTGTTATTGACAATCATGGAACATTAGAGCACTGAAAGACATGTATGTGATGTTTGCAGTGGCAAAACATGGGTCACAACATGTTACAGCAAGTTAAATGAGTCAAAAGAGACCATCCCCATGTCTCTACGCTGTTCTGATGCAGAGAAAAGGCTGTTGCAAAAACAGTTGATAAGGTATTCTCATTGGTTGCTAGACAGTAAATTGACATCCACCAGTGATTATAATCCAAGCCATGAAATGAATAATCCATGATGATTTATGGTTTTAGATGTGTTTGTTGCAGTAGTTTAAGGCAAAAATTACCATTTTCTATCTCAAAACCACTAGGTGGCGCTGTGACAAAATTGTGCATGCAACTTCAGGTCATGATTACGTTACATTGAGCTAGTTTTATGTCTATACACTTTAGTTTAGTGAAGAAACAGTTGTATGACCATAGGGCTGGCTTGATATCACAGGTTTTGTTCAATTATAACGCCAACTAGTGGTGCAAGCAAGCAATTTTTTTTGTGTAGCCTCAGACTGTGGTCGTACATCAGCGTATCAAATCTGGTGAAAAAATCTCTTTTCGTTGCGAAGTTATAACCATTTATGTGTAAAAAATACAAAATTTAAAGGTAATTTTTCGTTTTTCGCATTTTTCGGCCATTTCTGATGAAAATTTTAATATAACGCCAATAGAACTTTTTGTTCAGAAGGTAAGGTTAGTTTCTTCCTATGGTGTTTTTGAGACGATCAGAATTACGCTCGCGGAGATATTCGCGCGTGTTTTTTAAGCGCTATTTTGCTGCGCAGGGTTAACCGTAAGGCGAATTCTGGCAAGTTTCGTATCGTTGGACTCGGCAACAATTCAAAACTCCAAGGAAATAAGTCCCGTGACAATACATTGACCGCAGCCAAAGTTATAGGCGTGTAATACATTAATCTGACCACTAGGTGGCGCTGCGACGAAACTGTGCATGCACCCTCAGTTCCTGACTGGCATCAAAAGTACCAAATGTCATGTCAATAGGCCTAAGTTTGACGAAGATACAGCCTAAAATAAGTTTTTTTGCACTCTACGTAAAATTTGTTAAGGCGGTATACGACAACGGATTGGTGTATTGAAATTCTTTTGATAACTTTTTGCCATGAGTGTCTCTAGATGCTACGTGCCGATTTTCGTGGCAATCGGACAAAAGCTCTAGGACAAGTTCGAAAAAGTAGGTTTTACGAATAATTCAAAATAGTGGAAAAATTTTCATGACGGAAAATGACGTCATAGGGTCCTTTCGAATCGTCTTGAGCCAAGGAATCAGAGGAAACGAAAATTGTGTTTCTAGGACATACAGACCAGAAGTTATAAGCAAAAACATAAGTGCAACTTTGGACTGTTGGTGGCGCTAGCGGGTTAGACATAGAGACTCCAAATTTGCTGTGGGGACACACTGGAGTGTCCTTTATCAGTGTGCCAAATTTCATAACTTTCCTACGTACGGTTCTATGGGCTGCCATAGACCGCAATGGCGGAAGAAGAATAACTAATAAATATAGCTGCAAGCAGCAATGCCGGGGTCAAGCCGAAAAGGGCACAAAAGGATGCAAAATTGAGATTGGATAAGCAGATTGAAGAACCTAGGTAAACCTAATAATTTTAGATGAAAAAACAAAAAGTTATCAACAAACATGATCTATGTTCTTGTCTAATGCAATTGTCTTTCTGTTATTGACAAGCATGGAACATTAGAGCACTGAAAGACATGTGAGTGGTGTTTGCAGTGGCAAATTATGGGTCACATCATGTCACAACAAGTTTAATTAGTCAAAAGAGACCATCCCTGTGTCTCTACGATGTTCTGATGCAGAGATATAGCTTTTGCAAAAACGGTTGATAAGGTATTCTCAATGGTTGCTAGGGAGTGAATTGGCAACCACCAGTGATTATAGTCAAAGCCATGAAAGGAATAATCCATAATGACTCATGGTTTTAGATGTGTTGTTGCAGTAGTTTTAGGTAAAAATACCATATTCTATCTCAAAACCAGTAGGTGGCGCAATGACAAAATTGTGCATGCAACAACAGGTCATGATTGTGTTATATCTAGCTAGTTTTATGTCTATACACTTTAGTTTAGTGAAGAAACAGTTGTATGACCATAGGGCTGGCTTGTTATCAAAGGTTTTGTTCAATTATAAGGCCATCTAGTGGTGCAAGCATACAATTTTTTTTGTGTAGGCTCAGAATGTGCTCATGCATCAGCGTGTCAAATCTGGTGGAAAAATATATTTTCGTTACAAAGTTACAACCATTTATGTGTAAAAAACACAGAATTTGAAGGTATTTTTTCGTTTTTTGCAATTTTCGGCCATTTCTGATAAAAATTTTAATATAACGCCAATAGAACTTTTTGTTCAGAAGGTAAGGTTAGTTTCTTCCTATGGTGTTTTCGAGTCAATCGGAAAAACGCTCGTGGAGATATTCACGCGTGTTTTTTAAGCGCTATTTTGCTGCACAGGGTTAACCGTAAGGCGAATTCTGGCATGTTTGGTATCGTTGGACTCGGCAACTATTCAGAACTCCAAACAAACAAGTCCTGTGAAAATACATCAATCGGAGCCAAAGTTATAGGTGTATAAATCATTTTTCTGGCCACTAGGTGGCGCTGCGACGAAATTGTGCATGCACCCTCAGTTCCTGACTGGCATCACAAGTACCAAGTGTCGTGTCAATAGGCCTAAGTTTGACGAAGATACAGCCTAAAATCTGTTTTTTTGCGCTCTACGTAAAATTCGTTAAGGGGGTATTCAACAACGGATTGCTGTATCGAAATTCTTTTGATAACTTTTTGCCATGAGTGTCTCAAGATGATACATACCAATTTTGGTGGCAATCGGACAAAAGCTCTAGGACGAGTTCGAAAAAGTAGGTTTTACGAATAATTCAAAATGGCGGACACATTTTCATGACGGAAAATAACGACATAGGGTCCAATGGAATCGTCTTGAGCCAAGGAATCAGAGGAACCAAGAATTTTGTTTCTAGGGCTTACGGATAAGAAGTTATAGGCAAAAACATAAGTGCAACTTTGGACTGTTGGTGGCGCTAGTGGGTTAGACATAGAGACTCCAAATTTGCTGTGGGGACACATTCGACTGTCCTTTATCAGTGTGCCAAATTTCATAACTTTCCTACGTACGGTTCTATGGGCTGCCATAGACCGCAATGGCGGAAGAAGAATAACTAATAATAAATATAGCTGCAAGCAGCAATGCCGGGGTCAAGCCGAAAAGGGCACAAAAGGATGTAAAATTGAGATTGGATAAGCAGATTGAAGAACCTATGTAAACCTAATAATTTTAGATGAAAAAACAAAAAAGTTATCAACAAAATTAATCTAAGTTCTTGTCTACTGCAATCGTCCTTCTGTTATTGACAATCATGGAACATTAGAACACTGAAGGACATGTGAGTGGTGTTTGCAGTGGTCACATCATGTTACAACAAGTTTAATTAGTCAAAAGAGACCATCCCCATGTCTCTACGATGTTCTGATGCAGAGATATAGCTTTTGCAAAAACGGTTGATAAGGTATTCTCAATGGTTGCTAGGGAGTAAATTGGCAACCACCAGTGATTATAGTCAAAGCCATGAAAGGAATAATCCATGATGACTCATGGTTTTAGATGTGTTGTTGCAGTAGTTTTAGGCAAAAATACCATATTCCATCTCAAAACCAGTAGGTGGCGCAATGAAAAAATTGTGCATGCAACATCAGGTCATGATTGTGTTACATCTAGCTAGTTTTATGACTATACACTTTAGTTTAGTTAAGAAACAATTGTATGACCATAGGGCTGGCTTGTTATCAAAGGTTTTGTTCAATTATAAGGCCATCTAGTGGTGCAAGCATACAATTTTTTTTGTGTGGCCTCAGAATGTGCTCATGCATCATCGTATCAAATCTGGTGAAAAAATCTCTTTTCGTTACAAAGTTACAACCATTTATGTGTAAAAAACACAAAATTTGAAGGTAATTTTTCGTTTTTTGCAATTTTCGGCCATTTCTGATGAAAATTTTAATATAACGCCAATAGAACTTTTTGTTCAGAAGGTAAGGTTAGTTTCTTCCTATGGTGTTTTCGAGTCGATCGGAAAAACGTTCGCGGAGATATTTACGCGTGTTTCTTAAGTGCTATTTTGCTGCGCAGGGTTAACCGTAAGGCGAATTCGGGTATGTTTGGTATCGTTGGACTCGGCAACTATTTAGAACTCAAAGGAAACAAGTCCTGTGAAAATATGTCAATCGGAGCCAAAGTTATAGGCATGTAAAACATAAGTCTGACCACTAGGTGGCGCTGTGACGAAACTCTGCATGCACCCTTAGTTCCTGACTGGCATCACAAATACAAAGTATCGTGTCAATAGGCTTAAGTTTGGCGAAGATACAGCCTCAAATCCGTTTTTTTGAGCTCTACGTAAAATTTGTTGACGCGCTATACGACAACGGATTGGTTTATCAAAATTCTTTTAATAACTTTTTGCCTTGAGTGTCTCTAGATGGTGCATACCGATTTTCAAGGCAATCCGGCAAAAGCTCTAGGACGAGTTCGCAAAAGTAGGTTTTATGAATATTTAAAAATGGCGGGAAAATTTTCATGACGGAAAATGACGTCATAGGGTCCAATCGAATCGTCTTGAGCCAAGGAATCAGAGGAAACAAGAATTTAATTTCTAGGACGTACGGGTCAGAAGTTATAGGCAAAAACATAAGTGCAATTTTGGACTGTTGGTGGCGCTAGTGGGTTAGATATAGAGACTCCAAATTTGCTGTGGGGACACATTGGACTGTCGTTTATCAGTGTGCCAAATTTCATAACTTTCCTACGTACGGTTCTATGGGCTGCCATAGACCGCAATGGCGGAAGAAGAATAACTAATAATAATAATAAAATTAAGAAAACTAACAAATACAATAGGGTTCTACGCCCCTTCGGGGCTTGACCCCTAAATATAGCTGCAAGCAGCAATGCCGGGGTCAAGCCGAAAAGGGCACAAAAGGATGTAAAATTGAGATTGGATAAGCAGATTGAAGAACCTAGGTAAATCTAATAATTTTAGATGAAAAAACAAAAAAGTTATCAACAAAAATAATCTAAGTTCTTGTCTACTGCAATCGTCCTTCTGTTATTGACAATCATGGAACATTAGAACACTGAAGGACATGTGAGTGGTGTTTGCAGTGGTCACATCATGTTACAACAAGTTTAATTAGTCAAAAGAGACCATCCCCATGTCTCTACGATGTTCTGATGCAGAGATATAGCTTTTGCAAAAACGGTTGATAAGGTATTCTCAATGGTTGCTAGGGAGTAAATTGGCAACCACCAGTGATTATAGTCAAAGCCATGAAAGGAATAATCCATGATGACTCATGGTTTTAGATGTGTTGTTGCAGTAGTTTTAGGCAAAAATACCATATTCCATCTCAAAACCAGTAGGTGGCGCAATGAAAAAATTGTGCATGCAACATCAGGTCATGATTGTGTTACATCTAGCTAGTTTTATGACTATACACTTTAGTTTAGTTAAGAAACAGTTGTATGACCATAGGGCTGGCTTGTTATCAAAGGTTTTGTTCAATTATAAGGCCATCTAGTGGTGCAAGCATACAATTTTTTTTGTGTGGCCTCAGAATGTGCTCATGCATCATCGTATCAAATCTGGTGAAAAAATCTCTTTTCGTTACAAAGTTACAACCATTTATGTGTAAAAAACACAAAATTTGAAGGTAATTTTTCGTTTTTTGCAATTTTCGGCCATTTCTGATGAAAATTTTAATATAACGCCAATAGAACTTTTTGTTCAGAAGGTAAGGTTAGTTTCTTCCTATGGTGTTTTCGAGTCGATCGGAAAAACGTTCGCGGAGATATTTACGCGTGTTTCTTAAGTGCTATTTTGCTGCGCAGGGTTAACCGTAAGGCGAATTCGGGTATGTTTGGTATCGTTGGACTCGGCAACTATTTAGAACTCAAAGGAAACAAGTCCTGTGAAAATATGTCAATCGGAGCCAAAGTTATAGGCATGTAAAACATAAGTCTGACCACTAGGTGGCGCTGTGACGAAACTCTGCATGCACCCTTAGTTCCTGACTGGCATCACAAATACAAAGTATCGTGTCAATAGGCTTAAGTTTGGCGAAGATACAGCCTCAAATCCGTTTTTTTGAGCTCTACGTAAAATTTGTTGACGCGCTATACGACAACGGATTGGTTTATCAAAATTCTTTTAATAACTTTTTGCCTTGAGTGTCTCTAGATGGTGCATACCGATTTTCAAGGCAATCCGGCAAAAGCTCTAGGACGAGTTCGCAAAAGTAGGTTTTATGAATATTTAAAAATGGCGGGAAAATTTTCATGACGGAAAATGACGTCATAGGGTCCAATCGAATTGTCTTGAGCCAAGGAATCAGAGGAAACAAGAATTTAATTTCTAGGACGTACGGGTCAGAAGTTATAGGCAAAAACATAAGTGCAATTTTGGACTGTTGGTGGCGCTAGTGGGTTAGATATAGAGACTCCAAATTTGCTGTGGGGACACATTGGACTGTCGTTTATCAGTGTGCCAAATTTCATAACTTTCCTACGTACGGTTCTATGGGCTGCCATAGACCGCAATGGCGGAAGAAGAATAACTAATAATAAATATAGCTGCAAGCAGCAATGCCGGGGTCAAGCCGAAAAGGGCACAAAAGGATGTAAAATTGAGATTGGATAAGCAGATTGAAGAACCTAGGTAACAAAATGTTACAGGGGTGTTAATGAGTCAAAAGAGACCATCCCCGTGTCTCTACAATGTTCTGATGCAGAGATATAGCTTTTGCAAAAACGGTTAATAAGGAATTCTCAATGGTTGCTAGGGAGTGAATTGGCAACCACCAGTGATCATAGTCAAAGCCATAAAAGGAATAATCCATGATGACTCGTGGTTTTAGATGTGTTGTTGCAGTAGTTTTAGGCAAAAATACCATATTCTATCTCAAAACCAGTAGGTGGCGCAATGACAAAATTGTGCATGGAACATCAGGTCATGATTGTGTTACATCTAGCTAGTTTTATGACTATACACTTTAGTTTAGTGAAGAAACAGTTGTATGACCATAGGGCTGGCTTGTTATCAAAGGTTTTGTTCAATTATAAGGCCATCTAGTGGTGCAAGCATACAATTTTTTTTGTGTAGCCTCAGAATGTGCTCATGCATCAGCGTATTAAATCTGGTGAAAAAATATATTTTCGTTACGAAGTTACAACCATTTATGTTTAAAAAACACAAAATTTGAAGGTAATTTTTCGTTTTTTGCAATTTTCGGCCATTTCTGATGAAAATTTTAATATAACGCCAATAGAACTTTTTGTTCAGAAGGTAAGGTTAGTTTCTTCCTATGGTGTTTTCGAGTCGATTGGAAAAACGTTCGCGGAGATATTCACACGTGTTTTTTAAGCGCTATTTTGCTGCGCAGGGTTAATCGTAAGGCGAATTCTGGCATGTTTGGTATCGTTGGACTCGGCAACGATTCAGAACTCCAAAGAAACAAGTCCCATGAAAATACGTCAATCGCAGCCAAAGTTATAGGCGTATAAAACATTCGTCTGGCCACTAGGTGGCGCTGCGACGAAACTGTGCATGCACCCTCAGTTCCTGACTGGCATCACAAGTACCAAGTGTTGTGTCAATAGGCTTAAGTTTGGCGAAGATACAGACAAAAACCTGTTTTTTGGCACTCTACGTAAAATTTGTTGATGCGCCATACGACAACGGATTGGTTTATCAAAATTCTTTTAATAACTTTTTGCCTTAAGTGTCCATAGATGCTGCATACTGATTTTCGTGGCAATCGGGCAAAAGCTCTAGGACGAGTTCGCAAAAGTAGGTTTTACGAATAATTCAAAATGGCGGAAAATTTTCATGACGGAAAATGATGTCATAGGGTCCAATCGAATCGTCTTGAGCCAAGGAATCAGAGGAAGCAAGAATTTTGTTTATAGGACTTACGGATCAGAAGTTATAAGCAAAAACATAAGTGCAACTTTGGACTGTTGGTGGCGCTAGCGGGTTAGACATAGAGACTCCAAATTTGCTATGGGGACACATTGGACTGTCCTTTATCAGTGTGCCAAATTTCATAACTTTCCTACGTACGGTTCTATGGGCTGCCATAGACCGCAATGGCGGAAGAAGAAGAAGAAGAATAACTAATAATAATAAGAAAACTAACAAATACAATAGGGGTCTTCGCCCCTTCGGGGCTTGACCCCTAATAATAAAATTAAGAAAACTAACAAATACAATAGGGTTCTACGCCCCTTCGGGGCTTGACCCCTAATAATAAAATTAAGAAAACTAACGGATACAATAGGGGTCTTCGCCCCTTCGGGGCTTGACCCCTAATAATTGTAAAAAGAAAACTAACAAATACAATAGGGGTCTTCGCCCCTTCGGGGCTTGACCCCTAATAATAAGAAAACTAACAATCCCAATAGGGGTCTCGCCCATTCTGGGCTTGACCCCTAAATATACTTGAAATACAATAAAGTATATTTATTTTTCACCAGGGCTAATCATATGGCTTTTTGCGGCTTTCTTGATGTAGCTTTTGTTGTTGCATTTTTACTTAATACTTTTAAGTATATGTCAGTAAACAAGTATAGGCCAAATATACTTAGACATTTCGGTCAGTATAGGTCAAGTATACTTTAGTACAATTTAAGTATATTTCTGAGAAGTACCTAAAGTACATTTTAGAGAAGTACATAAAAAGTCAACTGAAAGTATACTTTCTTATTTTAAGTTTTAAAAAAGTATACTTATAGCACACTTGAATAAACTTCTTTTTCGTAAGGGCTAGTAGTGAGAGATTTTCTTAAGCATAATTTTAAAGGGAGTATCAACTTTTTATAAAATGCGGCAGTTATTTTTTTCCGGCAACTCGGGGCCCTTCCCAGCCCGAGGCCCTGGGCTTAAGCCCAGGTAAGCCCATGCATTAATGCGGCCCTGCACACAACACAAACAACTATTGTAAAGATCTCTGAATGATTTATGTCTGAATAATAAACAGAAAAATTACAAAATCTTTCAGATGGTTGTATTTTTTCTCTCACTATCATTTAGTTTTCATTTATTCACTTTGTAACTCTTTCACCTGGTTACATAAACCTGAATTTAGACAAACTAATTTTGGACATAATTTTTTTACTTTTATTCAAAATTACAGAAAAAAAAATGTATTATTTCTGTAAAATTTTTGTTTTTATTCAGAATATTTTACCATGCAAGTCCACATTGAATAATGATAGTGTATTAGTCTGTACGAGCAGAAGTTTCCTGTCGTCTTCTTTGCATTGTGTTGTCATGCTTCAGTGATGTGTGAGTGTTTATAGTGCTGTGAGTTTAACACTTCATGACTGAGATCAGAACAGAACATAATCTTCATCATCACACAAACCAAAAGAACAACAATGACTTTCATCATCATCTTCATCTGGACACTCACAGTCTTTACTCAAGGTTTGTGTTGTAACATTTTTATCATCATCATTAATTCATTAATATTATTGAATATTGATTTGTTTCAGTGTTGTCTTATATTTCATTCTTGTTGTTTCTTTCAGTGTGTAGAGGACAGTACACTCTTACTCAGAGTCCATCAATAACAGTTCAACCAGGACAACAAGTTCAAATAAACTGTAAAGTCAGCAGTCAAGTGTATGATGGTGATGAGATACAATGGTATTTGCAGAGACTTGGAGAAGCTCCTAAACTCCTCATATATGAAACAAACAGACTTCAGTCAGGAACTCCATCAAGATTCAGTGGCAGCGGATCAAACACAGATTTCACTTTGACCATCAGTGGAGTTCAGACTGAAGATTCAGGAGATTATTACTGTCAGAGTTATCACTGTAGTAGCACAGCAGTGTAGACACAGTGATAAAGAGTGATACAAAAACCTCTTTCAGTCAGACGGCACATTGACTGCACTCATACACCTGACAGATACTGCAGATGATGATGATGATGATGGTGATAGTTTATTTCACTTACAGCTTTTTTTATTTTGTACTATAGTATATTTAAATAACAACACTTTAGATAACTATTTTTTATAGTTATAAATCGTTTCATTCATTTATTGTCTATCTATCAATTTCTGCTGTGTTAAAACAGCTTCAACATGGATTAATTTTATTATTATTGTACAGTTTAATTCACAATATTTTAACTGATTATAATCACTCATATAGAGAAACGTCAGTATGTATCATTGACCACATTTGCTTGAACCCTCATAATGTGATTATAATGGGATTTTGGCAATATTGTGATTATACTTCATGTGTAAGATTAAAAATGTAGGAATTTTTTACTCGGTCACAACCCCCATTTCAGTCGCAACATGATCTCACAAAGTTCCGTGGGATAGTCACGGAATTTTGTGGTCATTTTTCCGTAGCATTCTCACGGATCTCCGCATTTTTCCGTGGCCCTGCTACGGACTGTCTTTTTCTGTGGCATTCTCACGGATTGGTTACTCAACTGCTTTTTCCTATTTTCAAACCATTTTCGCTTCGGTTTAGGGCAGGGGCGTTGCTAGACATAAAGCTCTACTGGGGCACAGGCCCCCCATTTTTTTTTTTTTTTTTTGACTTTTTCTTGAAAGCCTGCAGTGTGCAAGATACAATTTCCTTTGCTTAACCCACTATTCCAAAATTGCAACAAGTACTGGGAAAGACAAACATGTATTTAAAAACATTTAAGTATCATCTGCATATACTTAAGATTATTAACATGTTTAAAGGCATAAAATGTTTGGAAATAATGACAGCAGAAAAAATATTTTTTTGCACATTTGCATTTTACATAACAATGATTAATAACTTATTTTTTTATTTTTAAGAATATTTTCATTTTATTAAAATCTATCTTAATTACTTAGTTAACTAAATATTAATTTCATATCTAAAAATACAGAACAGTATAACACAGTTTTTGTATGTGAACAATGCAATTTTATAGACTATTGACAGAGGTTTTCCTGAGATTTTGTCTCTAATCTTTGAGACCTGACAGGGTAAGATGATATGTGTCTTACCTCCCTTAAACTCACCCTCACTTATTTTTGCTTTCTTTTTCCTACTTTGCACAAAACATTTCTGATGTCCATCACATGCGTCAATAGTGATCGGGTGAAAATAACATTTTTTATTGTTATTTAGAAACTTACTTTAATCTTGTCATGTTTTCATAAACCAACTCAATCGCGTGGCGTCACTTGTCTTGTACTTCGTATGCGGCTGCGCACGGCAAAACAGACGCGCACGGACTTGAATGGGTGCGTGGACGCGGACATGAATTGTGCGTGCACGCGTCAGTGCCACTGCTGCGTCGCTTTTTCAAACGTGAATTGGGTAACTACATTGCAAATAGATCCGTTTTGCCGCGTTTATCTTTGTAAAGGAATACACTAGTTAACTAGTGCGCTGTTTGTGGCTGTCTAACTCTCTCTCTCTCTCTCTCTCTCTCTCTCTCTCTCTCTCTCTCTCTCAGGCTGGAACTGTTGATTGGGAAGTCATCGCGAACCTTAAGGGTTGTGAGGAGAACGAACACATGACGGATTGAGACGAAGTGAAAAGGGGGATTTAAGACGGCATCACTGTGAGTACCTAGATCTAGCTGAAAGTATCTTGTGTATTAACCTGGCTTATGTTAACTCCCTCCAGGAGAAGGAGGACGGCCCTACCCCTAACAGAGCGTGGTGGGTGAGCCGAGGAAATACTTACCGAAGCAGACACAACAACGACACCACTAGCTGGGCCGCATATTTCCATCGCCAAATCTGAACTAAGCAAAGTGAAGGAAGACGGGCGTCTTTTTTGTACACTTGGAGTGGTGGGTGAGTCTTTGTGCTGTGGAAATCTTTCTTTTTGACGTGGTGCTGTATATTGCTGTGGGTTGCGGTGTATTGCTGTGTGTCTTGTCAGATTAACCCCCGCCTTCACGCACTTCGTCGAGAGAAGACAAAGAGGCTGCTGGCTTTAGCTCTGTTCAGTACAGCATACATTGTGAGCGTGCTTCGGGCCTCCAGAAATAGTACGGTGCCCAGAAACGATTTTCCCCCGTCTAGACATCGGGCGGATGTGAAGAGTGGCGGTGAAGAGCCAAGGAAACAGCAGAGATGTGAGTACGATTTGGGGCTATTATTATTGACGTTTTCGATTGTATAAACATTGTTGTTGCAGAGAGAGAGGTGACGTAATTCCATCGTCCCGTGGCCTCTACAAAGGGGCGCCCCTGTCCAGAGTTCGAACGCCCGACGGCAACGAGGAAAGGGCAGCGCTCGGCCCGGTGAGACGTTGGGATATTCCACCCCTCTGCCACCATCGAACGGTCGTGAGGGTTCGCCCCCGATGCCACCTAAGAACTACCTACCCCATCGCACGTTGCGCCGACTGCTGTAAGTCCGCCACTGCTGCCTGTGTGCCTATTAATCTCTTAAGCTGTCGATCCATAGAGACCGAGCAAAACCTGTACTTACGGTACGCTGAGTCCAGTCGAAAGGTGAGAGCCATTTCAAAGCAAGTTAACTGTGCTTCTGTGTCCAAGTCGATACCTGTGGAGAGAAGAGGAGAGAGAGTGAATATTCTGAGGAGAAACCGAGCAAAAACCTGTACTTACGGTACGCTGAGTCCACTCGAGAGGTGAGAGCCATCTTAGAGCAAACTAACTGTGCTTCTGTGTCCAAGTCGATACCTGTGGAGAGAAGGAAAGGAGTAGTGAGTAACCTGATGAAAATTGTGTAACTACAAGGGAGAGCCTCCCCGAGGAAGATTCAGGTACGCGACCAATATAATAACCCCCCACACTCATACTGGTTCTGATTCTGCCTCCAGGAGGAAGAAGGAGCGCGCCACGGATTATTAAGGCCGGGCCGGAGCCTGAGTCTCACGCCCCGGACCCCCGTTGGCCCCTTGCTTCCCGTCATCCCCCGGCTGAGGCCCACCTGGAGGGCAGAGCTAGATTTAGTTTTAATTCCCCTTTCCCCATTCCCCAAGACATTTTAAATATTTAAATAAAGCTTGTTTTATTATTACTTACCTGTTCTCGTGTTGTCTGGTCATTGGGTTGGCTTTGGTTTGGCTTTGCACGTGCCCCAGTAAAAGGGGTCTAGCGACGCCCCTGGTTTAGGATTAGATTTGATGTTTGCGTTAGTATGTCACTTTAAGTATTGGTTTATACTATTTTTTTCTGATTTATTCTTTTATATTTTCTAAACTTTAAACAATTGTTGCCTGGTGTTGAGGTTAGAGTTGGGTTTGGGGGTAACGCGTCACCTGTATAAAAAGTTTCTTATTAGCCCGATCTGTCAGCGTGGTCTGACGTCGTCAGTTCTAAATGCCGGTGATCCTAAATTTTTCGTTCACACATAGCGCTTACCGGTAAATTACTGGTAATCTTACAACCTGTCTTACTGGTAAATTGGGAGCACTGATTTACCGGAAAGGTTCTGTTCACACATGACATGTTAACTGCAATTTACCAGTAAATTACCAGTAAAGACTGTTTGTGTGAAAGGGACTATAATAACACAACACTGATCAGAGCAGACACACAAAGTTTATCAGTACTTATGATGATAAATACAAACAATTTTAATAACCATTCATCCAAACTGCTTTTGATGCCACTGGGAGTGCAGGAGCTTAAAATTATTTTACCATATGATCAGATTTTAGGTTTAATATCAAACTAATTTCTGCTTTATTTGCTTCAAACCCCCATTAAATAATGAAGCTGATAAGAGCACAACATACACAGACTCCTTAACATCAAATGAGAATATAAGAGAGCAAATTATTTTTCATCTGTTCTCGTAATTAAGTAGAAAACAGCACGACAGCAGATCTGATGATCTTTGAATAATTATGACCAGATGCAGCAACAGGTGATGTTTGCAATGACAACATTTCTTCAGTGAGTTCAGTGTTCATACCAATGACGAGAACAAAACTTCATACTTTATGAATTGTCTAGCACAATCCATTAGGAAACTATTCAATGTTTATGAGAATTCAAAAATGGTATGCAAATAACTTCATTACTGACTAATGCCTTCATTTAAGAGAAGTGAAACTGGTTTGTTTCAGTTCAAATGATTTAACAATCAAACAGTGAGACTGGGAGTGTGAAGTGAAAATCACATTTACATTGTCAAGCAAAAATCCACCGCAACGCCCATATTTATGAAAACAGTCTTTGAGAGTCTTTGAGTCTTTGAAAATTGTAAAAAGTAGGAGAGTTTTCAATTGAAGCCGGGCATTCATACCAGGTGCAGGTTTATATGACTTATTTTTAACACTAAAGAAAAACAGAAGATTTGATCTTATTGTAACTTGATGCGGTGGAGGATGAATGAAACATTCGATGGATGAAAATAATCAACAAATAAACTTTAATTATAAACCAATAAACAGTAAATCCAAACACACACGTAACATTTGACAACGGACAACAACGTGGAGAACAGACAGAGTATAGAGATGATAATGATGATTGATGGAATGTGTGGACAAACACAAACACAGTACAGGTGAGCGAGAGAAGAGGATGATGGAAAATGAAGTCCAAATAGATAATGAACGAGGAAACATGCAGGCAGACAGACTGGGAATGTACCTGTCAAGGGGTGACTGAAAACGAACCCAAGTGCAGACAGATTGGAAAAACAATGACAACTTTATTATAACAAAACAGAAAAACAAATAAAAACACATAAAACAAGATATCAAACACGCTCACTGACCGCTGTGGAACAAGGCCCTGAATGAGCTTAATTTCAACCTTTATCCTCTGGAAACAATCATTTCAAAGAGTTCTCTGAATGAGATTGAGAAATCGAAAATGGTGATTACTGGGAAAATTAAGGAGAAGACTGCATTGGGGCCAACATTGTGGTTCAAATAAATAAGATAAGGTACATGGATGGCAAGGGTGACCCTCGTGGCTTTAAGGTCTTTCTGGATCACAACAATCTCCCTCTCTGCCTCATCGCATGCTACAGAGGTAATAGACTGCAAATTATTTTCCATATATGTGGAATATTGTCAAGTCATCATGCCACACTAAAGTCATATCTCTGTGGAGGAACATCATTTGGAGGCCTGCATGCTAGCATACTTAAAGACTTCAACTCTACAACCGGACAGGTTGAAATGCAAGTTCTGGGTTTGCTTGGTAAATTTCTGACAAGACCCTGGATGACCAAATTCTACACTGGTGCAGATGACCAAACTGATTACATTAAATGTATTGAAATTATCAAAGAGACTGTGCAGAACCTGAAAGATCAACTATGCTCACCTGCTGAATTCCTGACTTGCACAACAGACCTCTTTGGAAATCAGTTGAATGCTTCAGACAAAATCCTTGAGAAATTGCAACAACCACCAAAAGACACAGTCATGTTCACTCAAATGATTGAAAGCTGTCTGAGAGCAATAATGTTAGAACGTGAAAGACAGTATCAACAATACTTTGTTGATACATGGACAGTGACAAAGAACCTAAAACAAGAGACAGCCTCGGCAAGATCACATAACATGGATGCTGAAGAGCTGATGGGGATGTTTAGTGCGCTGAAGAAGAAAGCTCCAAATGCCACCATCTGTTACTTGTCCTGTAAAATGTGAGAACGGAAAACAACACTGTGGACTATTTGGACAGTTTAGAGAAGGAAAAACAAGAGCTAGTCATCAGGAAAGCAGTGAAGCTGGGGGTCATATAAAGAAGAAAGAGGAGGAAGAAGCAAGGAGAGCTTCAAAAGGAATTGCATAAACGTCACGCCACAAAAGAAAGGAAGAGAAATGAACAAGAACGAAAAGTGTTAGAGAAAAAGTTTGAAGAATTAGGTGCAGACAAGATCGAGGAAGCATTTCCAGAACTCCCAGAAGAAAAAATGAGCTTGATCAGAGTTGTTGTGTGGTAGAGGGGTGGGCATTTGTGTGTCATGCGTGGGATTTGGGTGCCAGCAGGGTAATTTGTTAATGGGAAAACTCAAACTTTCCATGCTAAAAAAAAGAAATAGACTGTTGGTTATTGTGCCATGAGTGGAGAGGGGTATTAATTTGATGTACATTACACTGATTTGTCCATCTATGCGATAGCAGCAGATGTCATCTTGGATGACTTGGTTGTACAATAGCCTGTTATCAACTTTGCATTTTCATGGTGTATAAATATGAATTCATAAAGTTGTCTTTGCTTGTATTGTGGAAAAAATATGAATATGAAATAACGCTTATTAATTTGTTATTTTTAATTGTTTTCGGTGAGGTCTGATGTCCATTCTGACTAAAACAGTAAATGTTCATGATTTCATTTGAAAGAACTATTAAAATTGTACCGTCTGTTCAAATTTCATGCAAATATCTGATGAAATGATAAAGTTACAAGAAAAAAACATGTGAATAAGCAGCTTCCATTGACATATATAACTTTTCCTTATGATTTCTAATATTAAAATTATCATAACTTTCTCAATTTCGATCTATCTTTGTAAATGGAAATTCCTGCTTTGTCTAGTCAAATTTTGAGCTTTCGGGTTTGAAAATTTTGTCATCCTACCTACTCACAGCATTCCCACAGCTGTTCTGTTGCTGATGACGGCCAGGGCTGCATCCTCACATTTGCGTGCTGCATACATCCGTCACGGGGTGAAGAATCACTCGACAAGATATGCTTTGTGAACAAGGCCCCGGAGGGTCGATTTATTTGTATTTAATCAAAAAGGGGTGAAGGTAGGTAAGCCGGTACGTGGTGGCTGGTGCTCAAAGTGCTCTTCTGGTGCTGAGTCCAATCGAAAGTGGGTGTCCAAACGTGCTTCAAAGTGGGCTGTCGGTCAGTCGCTGCTTCTAGGGAGAACAGAGAAGAACAAGGGTTAGACCAGCATGGCATTCGGCTGGAGACCAGAGTCTGTCTGTCTTCTCAGCTTATGCTGCTTATATGATTGTGGGGTGATTGGGAGCAGCTGTGAACGATCAGCCGGCGATGAGGGCGTGCAGGTGTTTTGTGTTTGTTGCCAGGGCGACGCTGATTCCTCAGAGGACGCTCGTCACACATCATAAAGACTTATTTCAGACATCTTTAAAGTTTACTATTATACTTAATTGTAATTTGTTGTAATATGTGACCCGTCACGGAAACCAGGGACACAAGTCGGCAGCACAAGGCTCTGTTTACACGTACATGGTTATTTTTAAAAACTGAGAGATTTACCTTCGTTTGTGCCCCTCGTTTACACGCAAACGGAGAACTCGCCTCTGAAACCGATTGTTTCTAAAAACTCCGGCCAGAGTGGAGATCTTGAAAATCTTCGGTTGCACGATTGCATGTACACTGAGATAAACGGATGTTTAAGCAGGCAACGTCACAGAGTATGCGCCAGAGCTCGCACCCACGTCAAAAGTGCGACCTATGTTTACATGTGTGACTGCTACTCTGAATGCTTCCAAGATCACATTTATGTTCGTGCAAACTCGTTTCGTGTGTTTGTATTGGCAAATACAGCTGCTCCATTATGTAGAGGAGCAGAGACGAGTGCTCGGAGATCAGCAATTTTACGCGTGTTTGACTTCATGCGACGCTGCATGAACCAACAGACGGATGATGTCAAAGTACAGCGAGAGCGATTCGAAATTAGACCTCTACATGTGATTCCTCAACTCGCTCTCGCGGTACTTTGACGTCATCGATCACCTACTGCAACAACACCTCCCTCCAACATGAAGAACCAGTTGGCGTCACTACCAGCGCTGCCGGTGATTGGCTTACGTGGGCTTGAGCTTATCTTGACGGCAAATATGCACGGGTACGTGTACATAAACACTTTTCTGAAAACTGACATGTGTGCACGATATTATTTTTGAAACCGGAGAGCTTGAAATGTCCATTTATGAAAATAGCCGCCCACGTGTAAACATAGCCCAAGTTTCGAGAAAATGAGAAACAAAGTTTTTTTTTCAAAATTTGTGATTTCCTTTTATTGCAGAATCTGTTAGTTGAGATCACGAAGAAGCCTCTCCATGTTTGAGATAGCAGTTTTTGTATATTTAAAAGCGTACATTTTAAAAAGGCTTGTTTTTCCGGAGATTCTAGCGTGCAGCGGGGGGCGTCATTGTCTGTGTATATTTACATACTGTATAAGCTTGTGTTTTCACCTCCGCCCCCAAAGGGAACAGCGTGACTACCAAACAAGGATAGTTCGCCCAAAAATGAAAGTAATGTAATTAATGACTTACCCTTATGTCGTTCTAAACTCGGAAGACCTCCGTTCATCTTCGGAACACAGTTTAAGATGTTTTATTGTTAGATTTAGTCCGAGAGCTTTCTATCTCCTTCATTGAAAATCTATGTATGGTTTCCATGTCCAGAAAGGTAATAAAAACATCATCAAAGTAGTCCATGTGACATCAGTGGGTCAGGAAGATTGTGTTGAAGCATCGGAAATACAGTTTGGTGCAAAAATAGCAGAATTACGACTTTATTTAGCATTGTCTTCTCTTCCAGCTCGAGCGTGAAGTCACGTGACTGTAGTGACGCGGCTGCCCTGTTCCTCCGACATGTTTGCTAAGTTTTTTCAAACTTATAGCGTGCATCTCCCCTGTAAAGCTGTAAAGCTCCGGCGCACAAAACAAAAGAAAAATAAAAGAAGCTGGGTCGGAACAAATAACAGTCAGCCGCATCGTACGTCAGCCGCGTCACTGACTTTATGCGGCGCCGCAGTCGGATGACATCAAAGTACGTCATCTCTATGTCAGTTCTTGCAGCGCAGCATGAGTCTAAACGCAAAACACACAGAAGTTACACAGAGATCGTTGTATTCTTTATATAATTGGCTACATGCTTTGTCTATCAATATTTTCCATGAAGTCATTGGCTGATGGAGGAACGAGCGAGCGATTGATAACATCTCTAAAGGACATCACGTTTTCGAAGGCGCTGTTTGGATGATCTATTATACTGCCTCACTATTTTAAATACAAACTTTGAAGGCGGATTCATGTGTTTAACGGAGTGTAATCTCATATACCCTTACACGTTACGATGTAAATAGTCTTCAGATTGTATATTATATTGTATTACCAGACATTCATGCGAAATCTGATGTAAACAATCTATATTTCACGGATATACGCATTTGTGGACAAAATGGTCATTGGATAATCTGAAACAGACTGGATTCGACTTGTGATCAACAAAGGTAAAAAGTCATGTTTATTTTTGCATGTTGTCATTTGGACTTTGTTGTCAACCCCAACTGAAATTGATTGATTTGGCCGGTTTGACATTGATTTTGATCATTCAGTCATCCTGCTTACAATTACATCAAAGAGGCATGTGTAGGTCAGACAAATATAACATAACATTTATAATGAAATAACCACAAATGTCTTTTCTGTGCTCACATCATTTTCAGTTTTATTCAACCCCCAAGTGACATTCAATCTTAGCACTTAGTACAACATCCTTTTACAGTTAAAACAGCTTTTAAACGTGAAGCATAGCTTGACACAAGTGTCTTGCAGCAATCTACGGGTATCTTCGCCCATTCATCATGGGCAAAAGCCTCCAGTTCAGTCACATTCTTAGGCTTGCGCACTGCAACTGCTTTCTTTAAGTCCCACCAGAGGTTCTCAATCGGATTTAAGTCTTGTGACTGCGATGGCCACTTCAAAATGTTCCAGCCTTTTTTCTGCAACCATGCTCTAGTGGATTTGGAGGTATGCTTGGGATCATTGTCCTGTTGAAAGGTCTAACGTCTCCCAAGCCTCAGGTTTGTGACGGACTGCAACACATTGTCATCCAATATCTCCTGGTACTGAAGAGAATTCATGGTACCTTGCACACGCTGAAGTTTCCCTGTACCTGCAGAAGCAAAAAAACAGCCCCAAAGCATGATTGACCCCCTACCATGCTTCACAGTAGGCAAGGTGTTCTTTTCTTCATAGGCCTTGTTTTTCCTCCTCCAAACATAGCGTTGATCCATGGGCCCAAACAGTTCTAATTTTCCACAGAACACTATCCCAAAACTTCTGTGGTTTGTCCACATGACTTTTGGCATACTGCAGTCGACTCTTCTTATTCTTTGGAGACAGCAAGGGGGTGCGCCTGGGAGTTCTGGCATGGAGGCCTTCAGTACGCAGGGTGCGCCGTATTGTCTGAGCAGAAACTTCAGTACCCACATCTGACAAATCTTTTCTCAGTTCCTCAGCAGTCACACGGGGACTTTTTTCCACTCTACGCTTCAGATAGCGCACAGCAGTCGCAGTTAGCATCTTTTTTCTGCCACGACCAGGAAGCGTTTCAACAGTGCCCTTTGCCTTGAATTTGCGAATGATGCTTCCTATGGTGTCTCTTGGTATGTTTAACATCTTTGCAATCTTCTTATAGCCATTGCCCTTCCTGTGAAGATTAATCACCTCTTCTCTTGTCTTCCTGGACCATTCTTTTGACTTCACCATGTTTGTAACCACACCAGTAAATGTTTAGAAGGAGTTGAGTATCACAGTCATTTTAAAGTTGCCTAATTGGTGCTTATTAGGCTTTATTGCTGTTCCCTGACATCCATAGGTGTTTTCAATACCTGATTGAAAACACTTCAATGAACCTCTGTTCTTCAGAGTGGTAGTTCTTTAAGGGGTTGAATAATTGTGTCAATGAAGAATTCACAAAAGAAACATTTACTACTATATTACAAAACCAATTGATGTCATTTTAGTTGCATATGGTTCTTTAAGTCATTGTAGGATTTCATTCTGAATACAATTACAAATGTACACTAAATTCCCTAAAACCCTTAACAGCATTGGGGGTTGAATAATTTTGAACACAACTGTATGATTTATATTATTATTGTACTACAGTTTAATTCACAATATTAAAAAAAATATTAAAAATATTAAATAATCACTCATATAGAGAAACATCAGTAAGTATCATTTAGTCAACATCTGTAACACAGATACTGAAGGAGTCACATGAGAATCAAACTAAACACACCAATCACTTCATGTTCAAGGTTCTTCATTTGACTGACAGTTATGTAAAATTACTTCATCTGCAGGTGTTTTCATGCTTCATTGAGTCAGGTTTATTTATAAAATGAGAGCTTTCATATTCAAAACAGACAAAATGAGTCATAAAGATAGAATCTGATTTTATTTGATGAATTGTCACACAATCATGAGTTACAGAATAAAGCAGACATAGACTTGTGTTGTTTGTGAAAAGAGATGTGAGATGAGAGAGAGAAACACAGTTAGTCTGTTAGTCTTGATGTGAGACAGAGGAGAGAGTGAGTGGATCTACTGTGAACACTGATCTCTCCTCAATTCTCCAGTGACTTTATCACGCTGGTCTTTCTGTGTGAGCTCACAGCTGACTGAGATCACTGAGCTCCACTCCTGCTCAGAGAGAGTCAGACTGCTGCTCCAGCTGTACAGACCGTCCTTCTCCAGGAGAGCAACACTGCTGTACTGAGACCTGCTGCTGATCCCGTCCACCTTCCAGTTCAGACTCCAGTCTGAGGGGAAGCCCTTGTTGGCCACACACATCAGTGTTGCTGCTTGCTTTGTGGAAATCTCTTCACTGGACGGCGGCAGGACGATCACTTTAGGGGGACTGTTGACTGACAATCAAATCAATAATCAATAACTCACACAAGAAAGATAAAATAACTTCACTCTCTCTGCGTTAAACATTAAAGATCATAATAAATGAAGAAAGTTTAGGTCTCCTGAAGAATGTTTTATTAGTTGCATTATATGGCTAATATCACTTTTGTCATGTTCATCGGAAGGCTTTGAATCACTGAATTACTTCAATGAAAATATAAATGAAAATATTTAGAGGCGGTTTCCTGGACAGGGTTTATATAAATAAAGGATTAGGGCTTAATTATATAAACACACTTAAGTTTTAACAAACAAACCTTACAATAAACATTACTGGTGTGCACATTGAGACAAAACAATGGCACTGATATGTTAAGATATTTCAGTGAAACCATTTTCAGTTAAGACAGCTCAAACATACATTTTAGCGCAGGACAAAACTTAAACTCTGTCTGGGAAACTGACCCATATTCATTATTGGGAAAGAAAATATTAAGAAATTTGAAATATTGTATACAGGACAGTCAGTTAAATTCTTGACAGTTTTAGTTTAATACTGTGTATAAATGTATAACATTTATAAATAATATTTAAATAATCTATTTTTACAGAATACAAGTTTAGCATACACTTAAAAATCATTTGTGACATTAAATCTTGCACCTGATAACGCTTTTAACTTGAATTTTAGTCTAAATTAAATTCTAGTGAATATGAAATCAATCTCATTAAACAAACAGCCCAATAAAAATCTGTTGTAAACAATAAACAAGCTTGAAGTTTGAAAAGTCTAACTTACTGTTTACCAAATGCTAAAAATATTTTTCTAACCCAGTTAGTTTCAACTTCACACCAAATAATAAAATGGAGCTGCACTTTGTTAACAAAACGTAATTTGAGCCTAAACAAAATAAGACTGTTGAGTTTATATAAATGTAATATCCACAAACTTTTTTAAGTATCTATATGTACAAATGATTAAACACAAACAAATATTAGTAAAAAAACAGGGTGCTCTATATCTTACTAATACAAATAAATATGCTAAACATGCATCACTTCTTGTGTTTCATTCCTGATGTATATATTTAGAAACATTTATTTATTGTATTAAAATTATTATTGGATTATTTACTTACTGCCAACATCCAGTCTGGTGCCGCTGCCGAATGTGAACCACAGTGATACAAACTAATAGAGCGACTGTACAAAAACCTCTACACACTTGACTGAACACGAACTACAGCAGAATATACAACATTTAAAAAAAGTAAAATGCCAAGCACAAAACTAGTAAAAATTTTCGTTTATCATCAGTGTATTTTCTGCAGTTTTCACTCAGATTCTTTTAGTTTTCATTTATTTACTTGTGTTGTGTGAACACTTTATAACTCTTCAACCTGCATACACATTCCTGCAAATTTAGATAAATTAATTTTGAATATTTTGAACATTTGTTTTTATTTTTATTCAAAACTTTATATTTATTTAATCTTTTATTATTATTAATATTTTAAGCATGCAAGTATACATTGAATAATGATAGTGTAGTAGTCTGTACGAGCAGAAGTTTCCTGTCATCTTCTTTGCATTGTGTTGTCATGCTTCAGTGATGTGTGAGTGTTTATAGTGCTGTGAGTTTAACACTTCATTACTGAGATCAGAACAGAATCTTCATCATCACACAAACCAAAAGAACAACAATGACTTTCATCATCATCTTCATCTGGACACTTTTTATCCAAGGTATAGTTTTTTTTTAATAGAAATGTTAAACTATTGAAAGTGTAATGTGTAAAGTTAATGGTACAGTGTGTTTTACTCTAACAGGTGTCAGTGGACAGATAACTGTGACTCAAACTCCATCTGTTAAAACTGTTCAGACTGGTGAATCTGTCACTATAAACTGCAAAACAAATACACAAGTGAGCAACGGTTGTACTGGTTCATATACTTGTATGGCCTGGTACCTGCAGAAACCTGGAGAAGCTCCTAAACTCTTGATTTATGCTGCAAGTCAAAGACTCTCAA
Organism: Misgurnus anguillicaudatus; assembly: GCF_027580225.2. NCBI lineage: Eukaryota > Metazoa > Chordata > Actinopteri > Cypriniformes > Cobitidae > Misgurnus > Misgurnus anguillicaudatus. Next base: position 7,345,282 of record NC_073342.2, on the reverse strand, counting down.
ACACTCCATCAAGATTCAGTGGCAGCGGATCAAGAACAGATTTCACTTTGACCATCAGTGGAGTTCAGACTGAAGATTCAGGAGATTATTACTGTCAGAGTTTTCATGATGATTATGTGTTGACACAGTGATAAAGAGTGATACAAAAACCTCTTTCAGTCAGACTCACAGTGACTGCACTCATACACCTGTAATAACACACAACACTGATCACACAAATACCACTTATGGTCAACAGAAATCATGCTAAGGTTTATACAGGTATGTATTTTTGATCAAATAAATTTAGAATGAATTGAATTGAAATTTAGAAAAAAATGAATTTCTCTTTTTTTTCGTAGATGATCGCCATTGTAAACCATCGTCAGCAGCACCTCCTTGTTAACATACCTGACAACTTTTCAAAAAACCTTGAAGTGAGATTTTGACAGGGGTGATCAAAATTATGCAGCGCACGCAGCCACACAAGTTAATGACTCAGATATCAGAGAATTGGAAATAATGTGATGTTGTATCCTGCATTCTGGTGGTTTGTGGAGGCCCAAAGCCGTTGATAGGAACAGCCTATGGCTTGAGGCATTATTGATGACAACATGTAAACACAATCTATACTCTATGTGTGTTTGTTTATGTGTAGTGTAGTTTAGTTATCAATTCTGTACCGATTTATCTTTCTCTTTTTCAACAGGTTCTTAAATTCAATGTTTCATCTAATAATTAGTAGCTGACTACAAAAGGCACTTTTAAGAGCCACGTTTGTATTGTCATTTTCCCTGTTTTCGTTTTTGTATTGTTCTCTCTCCCTATCTATTCTCCCCTCTCTTCTCTTAGTGGTGTGTTTGTCCCTGTGCACTTTTATTTGTTCTGTGCGCCATGTCAGATCCTAAGCGGAACCAACTTTTGGACGAGATCAACTGTCTTGTCAACCAGGCAGAAGACATGGATGAACTCCAAAGGCTGCATGAGGTCACCAGCATGCAACAAGAGGCATCATCCATCCAGCCTCGCATGCAACAAGAGGCATCATCCATCCAGCCTCCAACTGTGAAGTGGATTAAGAGGGACAGTGAAGGGAACATTGTTTATGGGAGGCCAAGATTCTCCAGAAAGCAAGCAGGTAAGACCTTCTTTTCATTCATGTTAATTAAGATCTATGTTTACCTTTTGAAATGATATATAAACATGTCACTAAGTCATGGGTGTGAATTAGAAAATATATGTAAATATGGGTAAAGTTCTACATACTTACTATACATACTATAAGCAAAAACAATATGCTAAAACTTTGTGTCATTATGTTTGAAAGGCAGCCATGTATGTTTTAAATTCTTAAGATGTTTTTTTCTGCTACAGCTGGTCTTAGCCACAGACAAACTGGAAAGACGCTTAGGTTACTCACGTAACCCCGGTTCCCTGAAATAACGGGAACGAAGCATTGCGTCAGTTAGCTGACGCTATGGGGGAAACTCCTGTTTACTCCGTGACTGAAGCCTATTGGTTAACGTCTGTACAAAGTACAGACCAATGACGTTTGAACCCGCGCGCGGGAAGTACACGTCCTTATATAAGCGCGGTTCAAGCGTCAGGAGCTCATTATTATTCGACTGAAGCGCGCAGCCGAATACACTCGCTGCGTAGACGTTTGTAGCACGGCAAGTGACGCAATGCTTCGTTCCCGTTATTTCAGGGAACCGGGGTTACGTGAGTAACCTAAGCGTTCCCTTTCAATACGGTTCACTTCGCATTGCGTCAGTTAGCTGACGCTATGGGGGAACGTAATCCCATCACGCCGTGCATACACAACGTACAGAAGTGCCTTACCGGAGAGACACTGCGTGTGGCCCTATACCCGGCATATTCACAGCTTTAAGCAATGTGTAAGCACCATATAAAATGTTGACGCGCACACGGTGGGGTTTTAAACGCACCGGGGGCACATAACATAGCACAAGACGGCGAGATACCGAGCGCGCCGCGGGTGTGCGAGATAAGTAAATTCAGAGTCACGTTGGTGAGCTCGCTGAGCGCACCGTGGTGTACACATAAAACGCATGAGCGTGCATGATTGAGCCGAGAGAACCTGCGCTCGTAGGGCAGGGACGTCTCAGCTGTACAATCTGACAACGTAGACGGCGAAGACCAGCCGGCCATGTAGCAGATATCAAATAGATACCCCTGTAGACCAAGTCCATGAAAAAGCCAAACTCTCACAGAGTGGGCTCTATATAGGACATAGCTCATAGAGGGGCGTGAGCCAGTGCGATGGTTTCAACGATCCATCTAAATAACCACTGTAAGCAACAGACATACATAGTGAGTGATCTGCGAAGCTCACGAACGGCGGATCTGACTATAATATGCGGCAGAACGGTTCGTAGCGTGGGATTATACAGATACCACAATAGTGTGAACCCAGGTGCGCCCTCGAGCGCATCGGGATGCATATAGGTAGTATTATAGTGTACAGATCGGTTAGCTGTCCAAGCGCGCCGTAAATGTGTATTGACTATAAATTGCACGGGCACAGGTGAACACTTGAATACATCGTGAATGCATATAGATGAATCAGAGTGTTATAATGCACAGGCCGGCAAGATTCTCAAGCGCGCCGTCATGTGTTCTGATAATAAGTTGTGCGCACACGGGTGAACCCTTCAGTGCACCGTGAATGCGTATAGATAAATCAATGCACAGAACGCGCCGTGAATGTGTACAGATATGATTGATGAACGTACGGTGGGCACTAACGCACCGTGAACGTACACAGATGAACAACAATGTATGTATGTGTCACAGCCGTGTATACAGATGAGCTTTTCCGAGCGCATCTTTAGTGTATACCGAAATGTTATAGCGTGCATATGTGAGCTTCTCTAAGCGCACGGTGGACGCATATAATTAAAACCCATATTGTGCATACAGGTGAGCTTACGCGGCGCACCTTTAATGCAACAAACCTCACTAGTGCGCGAAGCAGGGATGTCGAAGCTGTAAACTGACAACGTGGACGGCGGGGACCAGCCGGCCGTGTCACAAATGTCAAATGAGAAACTTCTAAGACCATGCCCGAGGATCTAATCCATACATGGAGTAGACTTCATTGTCACGGGAGGTGATAACGTCAACGATCCATAAATAACCTGTATTGACAGGTGCGCTAGTGAGTGATCTGTGACGCCGATGAACAGCTGATCGTCTGATGTACGTCAGACGTATCTGTCATACAGGACCTTGGACAGTTCCAGAGCGCTGCGCCTCGGGCACCGTCCGCATCTGAGAAATGGCCGACTTATGAATAAAGTGGATGGTCGGTCATAAAAGCGTGGTTCGCTGTTATCACCGCCACATATATATATATATACGCAGGGGGAGAAAGCCGCCGTGCACAAGCCTCTGTAGTGAGGAGAAAGCTGTTCCACCTACAATTCGCGGGGGGAAGACTCTCGCTGTCACTAGACAGAATAGATCAGACTTTGCATAAGGACGCCTCGCGAAAGGGGTCCTAGCAGCTCGTGTCAACGTGTTATAAGGCACGTAATGTAGGTCGTGTCCCACGGATGCAATCTCTGCACGCCCATCGTAACGGGTTAATATGTCTGCATCTTGGTAGTTAAGCACGAGATGCGTATCACTCTGATTGAACATAGCTTATAAAGCGATGCAATGAGTTTATAAGGAGATGACTCGCCAGCTTGTACAGGGGGCGAGATCTCAGTCTGGTTCGGTAAATAATGAAACCACCGTAGTTTGCCCGACCGCATTATCACAATAACATGGTCGAGAGTGCTGCAGTGCTAAAATCATCCCCTTAATGGACCGTATGTACAGTACAAGGTGATTGATATGAGACAAACGGGCGTTCCACGCGCCGAAGGCTGATTGCCGTCGTAAAGCGTGTTCAACCCACAGCAGATGCTGGCGATCTCGTAATGGTAGCACTTCATGCAGCTGTGTGTAACTTAAGCATGAGCTTCCCGGCCGTCAGCTCGGGGCGGGACCTTTGCTTAGTCTAACTGAAGTGGACTTATGAACAGAATGCCACGATATTCAGTTTTCTGAGGCTCGTTAGAGGGGTACGTGAGCCCGTCTTAAACGAGATGCCGCGCGTCTGTCTGTGCGCGCGCTTTGAGTTTTGAAACTTATTGTGGCGGGTAGCAAGCTCACTTCAGGTTGATATTACCCTTAATATCTCCGAGTATTGGAGCAGAGCGGAGGTGTGAGCGTCTTCGGATCCGCTGATATAAATCAGCAGTATGGCCGAAAAACGTCATAAACCGCTTGGCTGTAAGCCTTTGAGTAGCCGTCCGGAGAGGGCGCGATTCAAATGCTTGGAGCCATGCAAAAGTCTGAGGCTGCGTCTCTCTAGGAAGAGAGAATGACAGCCGTAAGACCGTGCTCGTTTGCGCCGTCAGCATCGTAGCGGAGAAACTGAGGTGGGCTGCGAGCGAATTTGGCAGAAAAGTGTTAGAGACACCGTACAGCCGTGGGGTGTCAATACACAGTATATGGCCAAACCTGGGTTTTTTCGGCAAGCGTCGATAGAATTATGGACAGCGGGCCGTGTGTGCGTATTACTGATTGCTTGTCAGTAAGGCGAGAAAGTGTTTAGAGACACCGTACAACCGTGGGGTGTCAATACACAGTATAGTAAGCACGGAAATTACTCTTTTTAGAGGAATTCAATACCGTTCGCCACTATAGTGAGGTCGCATAACCAACAGTATTACACAGTATGTTTTGGATAAACAGCACACAGAAAACATTTCAGGGCAGTCCAGCCGAGGCGCGACTTAGCCCCTCTTCAGACAGTTCTATGTCGACGCAGCTGTGCTGCGAAGACCAGAGCTCGGCCGTTCAGCTGCACGAGCCTCAGTAGTGACGGTGACCCGAACGGCTCACGGAGCAGAGCAGTATGTCTAGGTGGTTTAATGTCAGACTGAACCCATCGCAGAGAGGAAGTCTGCCGTGAGGTCCGCGGTTTTGCCGTTTATTAAAAAGGGCAGAAAAACCGGGTATATAATAATGTACCAATATTCAGCGCACTGATATAGGACTGGACTGAATAAAGGGAGGTATTCGGGCCTCAGTATGTTAAACAAATTCGTTCTGCCTCTGATTCCGTCTAAACCAGAGAGAAATGACCGGGCAGACTAGTAGTGAGCTTTCCGAAGTGAGATAGACTCAGGCCGGTTAAGCTCTATAATAAGTGTTTTAGCGCTCAGATCGAGGCGTGTCCGCCTTATCGAGCAGACGAATGAGATCGCGCCGCTCCAGGGGGGAGGGGCATGAAGCTCTGTATAGACGAATAGTGAGCCGGTTAGCTCTTATAATGAGTGTTCTTGATGCTCCAATAGCGGCGAATCCGCCCTATCGAGCAGACGAATGAGATCGCGCCGCTCCAGGAGGGGAGGGGCATGAAGCTCTGTAATCGTTGAACACTAGACAGCTGCATTTAGAAGCAGCGAGCCGTAAGACTGCCTGCTAACTACGCCGTTAAGAGACCTCACAACTGCGGGGAAAGGAGCGAGCGTGGAGCACGAGTGGCTGTGCTATGACAGGAAACAGGGGCAGATCCGCCCGTGTTTGCTTGTCGTATGCATCTTTCTAGTTTTACGGTTCCCCCGCTTGTTCATCTCAACAAGAGAGGAACGGCAGAGGGGAGCAGCAACACAGACAGAACAGCCATGCGTCATATAAACGGTATCACCCGATGCACTCGGGGGATTCATATGTGTCAGAGATCTCGCCACTGAATGTGAGAGGAGCGAAGGGACTCTGTAAGCATGAACGGTTGCGATGTGACAGAACACAGGGGGGTTAGTCCGTGTGTACAGGTCTATGCATCCATCTAGTCTCATGGCTCGCCGTGTGTTCATCCCGGGGAGAGAGGAACAGCAGGGGGAGCACGAAACATGAATAAGACAACCGAAGCATATAAGCGCGGTCCCGGCGTGGGAGGTGCCAGACCGGTGACGCGCTCGGGGAAATTCATAGCAGGGAGGCTCACTGAAGCCGCTGTGCTGGACGCTATTACAACAGCGCCTGCTCTTTTAGCTTACAGCTTTATATTAAAAATATTGATCTTACCGGGCGGCCGCAGGGGAGACCTCGTCAGGCATGTGTCCGCTGCACAGGGCTCGTACCACGGCAAGCGAAGGCTATCTTCGGTTCTCGGCCGGAAAGCAGCAGGGGAAAGCGCTAGACCTGGATTCTGCTGTCTTCGGTTCTCAGCCGGAAAGGGCAGGGAAGACGCTAGGCCTGGACTCCGCTGCAGGGCTTTTGTCGACGGCGAGGTAAGGCTTCTTCTTCTTCGGAGCAGCGAGAGGTTCGCGCTGAAGGAGAAATTAATGAGCTCCTGACGCTTGAACCGCGCTTATATAAGGACGTGTACTTCCCGCGCGCGGGTTCAAACGTCATTGGTCTGTACTTTGTACAGACGTTAACCAATAGGCTTCAGTCACGGAGTAAACAGGAGTTTCCCCCATAGCGTCAGCTAACTGACGCAATGCGAAGTGAACCGTATTGAAAGGGAATTTGGCCGTCATGAGCAACAGAGCAGCTGTGGGAATGCTGTGAATAGGTATGATGACAAAATTTTCAAACCCCAAAGCTTAAAATTTGACTAGACAAAGCAGACATTTCCCTTTAAAAAGATATATGGATTGTAAAAATCTGTTGAGGATTGAGAAAGTTATGATAATTTTAATATTAGAAATGAAAAGGAAATTTATATATAGATGTCAATGGAAGCTATTTATTCACATGTTTTTTCTTGTAACTTTCTCATTTCATCAGATATTTACAATGAAATTTTAACAGACGGTATAATTTTAATATTTCTTTCAAATTAAATCATGAAAATTTACTGTTTTTATCAGTATGGACATCAGACCTCACCGAAAACAATTAAAAATAACTAATTAATAAGCGTTCTTTCATATTCATAAAAAAATCCCACAATACAAGCAAAGACAACTTTATGAATTCATATTTATACACCATTAAAATGCAAATATACATTCATACTTATTATTTCATGACAATGTATGACAAATATACTGGAGTTGATAACAGGCTATTGTACAACCAAGTCATCAAGATGACATCTGCTGCTATCGCATAGATGGACACATCAGTGTCATGTACATCAAATTCATACCCCTCTCCACTCATGGCCCAACAGTCTATTTCTTTTTTTATCATGGAAAAGTTTGAGTTTTCCCATTAACAAATTACCTTGCCGGCACCCAAATCCCACGCATGACATATAAATGCCCCACCCCTCTACCACACAACAACTCCTTCATCAAGCTCATTTTTTTCTTTTTCTTTTGGGAGTTCTAGAAATGCTTCCTCGATCTTGTCTACATTTAATTCTTCAAAGTTTTTCTCTAACACTTTCCATTCTTGTTCACTTCTCTTCCTTTCTTTTGTGGCTTGACATTCATTCAATTCCTCCTGTAGCTCTTCTTGCTTCTTTCTCCTCTTTCTTCTTTGTATGACCCCCAGCTTCACTGCTTTCCTGATGACTAGCTCTTGTTTTTCCTTCTCTAAACTGTCCAAATAGTTCACAGTGTTGTTTTGCCGTTCTCACATTTTACAGGACAAGTAGCAGATGATGGCATTTGGAGCTTTCTTCTTCAACGCACTAAACATCCCCATCAGCTCTTCATCATCCATGTTATGTGATCTTGCCGAGGCTGTCTCTTGTTTTACTTTCTCCGTCACTCTCCATGTAGATACTGTTTTTCAAGTACTTAAATTATTGCTCTCAGACAGCTTTCCATAATTTCAGTGAACATGACTTTGTCTTTTGGTGGTTGATGCAATTTCTCAAGGATTTTGTCTGAAGCATTCAACTGATTTCCAAAGAGGTCTGTTGTGCAGTTTAGGAATTCAGCAGGTGAGCGTAGTTGATCTTTCAGATTCTTCACAGTGTCTTTGATAATTTCAATACATTTAATGTACTCAGTTTGGTCATCTGCACCAGTGTAGAATTTGGTCATCTAGGGTCCAGTCAGAAATTTACCAAGCAAACCCAGAACTTGCATTTCAACTTTTCCAGCTGTAGAGTTGAAGTCTTTAAGTATGCTAGCATGCAGGCCTCCACATGATGTTCCTCCACAGAGATATGACTTTAGTGTGGCATGATGACTTGACAATATTCCACATACATGGAAAAGAATGTGCAGTCTATTACCTCTGTAGCATGCGATGAGGCCGAGAGAGAGATTGTCGTGATCCAGAAAGCCACGAAGGTCACCCTTGCCATCTATGTACCTTATCTTATTTATTTGAACCACAACGTTGGCCCCAATGCAGTCTTCTCCTTAATTTTCCCAGTAATTCCCATTGATTTCTCAATCTCCTTCAGAGCACTCTTTGTCTTTGAAGTGATTGTTTCTAGAGGATGAAGGTTGCAATTCAGCTCATTCAGGGCCTTGTTCCAAGATGCACAGACTAAACGAATGGCTGCATGATTGGCAGCACAGCGGTCAGTGAGCGTGTTTGATATCTTGTTTTATGTGTTTTTATTTGTTTTTCTGTTTTGTTATAATAAAGTTGTCATTGTTTTTCCAATCTGTCTGCGTTCTCAGTCACCCCTTGACAGTTACAGTCAAAGTCTGTCTGCCTGCATGTTTCTCCATGTTTTATCGTTCATTATCTATTTAGACTTCTTTTCCCATCATCCTCTTCACTCCCTCACATGTACTGTGTTTGTGTTTGTCCTCACCTCCCATCAATCATCATTATCATGTCTATATATACTCTGTCTGTTCTCCACATTGTTGTCCGTTGTCAAATGTTACGTGTGTGTTTGGATTTACTGTTTATTGGTTTATAATTAAAGTTTATTTGTTGATTATATTCATCCATCGAATGTTTCATTCATCCTCCACCGCATCAAGTGATAATAAGATCAAATCTTCTGTTTTTCTTTAGGGTCAAAAATAAATCATATAAACTTGCACCTGGCATGAATGCGGTGCTTCAATTGACAATGTTTCCAACTTTTTACAATTTTCAAAGACTCAGAAACTCTCAAAGACTGTTTTCATAAATATGGGCGTTGCAGTTGATTTTTGCTTGACAATGTAAATATGATTTTCACTTCACACTCCCAGTTTCACTGTTTGATTGTTAAATCATCTGAACTGAAACAAACCAGTTTCACTTCTCTTAAATGAAGGCATTAGTCAGTTATGAAGTTATTTTATACCATTTTATAATTCTCATAAACATTGAATCGTTTCCTAATGGATTGTGCTGGACAATTCATAAAGTATGAAGTTTTGTTCTCGTCATTGGTATGAACACTGAACTCACTGAAGAAATGTTGTCATTGCAAACATCACCTGTTGCTGCATCTGGTCATAATTATTCAAAGATCAGCAGATCTGCTGTCGTACTGCTTTCTACTGAATTATAAGTGGGGAAAAATAATTTCCTCTCTTATATTCTCATTTGAAGTTAATGAGTCTGTGTATGTTGTGCTCTTAACAACTTCATTATTTATTGGGGGTTTAAAGCAAATAAAGAATAAATGAGTTTGATATTAAACCTAAAATCTGATCATATGGTAAAATAATTTTAAGCTCCTGCACTCCGTGTAGCATCAGTTTGGATGAATGGTTGTTAAAAAAATTGTATTTATCATCATAAGTACTGATGGACTTTGTGTGTTTCCTCTGATCAGTGTTGTGTGTTATTGTGTTGTATGATCATCTGAAGCTGTCTTTGATCAGTGAGTACAGGAATGCAGATGATACAGGACGGAAATGGGGGTTGTGACCGAGTAATAATTCCTACATTTTTAATCTTACACATGAAGTATAATCGCAGTATTGCCAAAGTCCCATTATAATCACAATATGAGGGTTCAAACAAATGTGGTCAATGATACTGACTGATGTTTCTCTATATGAGTGATTATCATCAGTTAAAATATTGTGAATTAAACTGTAGTACAATAATAATTTTTTTATCCATGTTGAAGCTGTTTTAACACAGCAGAAATTGATAGATATACAATAAATGAATGAAACGATTTATAACTAAAAATGATTGTTATTTTATACTTATTAATGTATAATTATCTATAATGTTGTTATTTATATACTATAGTACAAATAAATCATCTGTAAGTATAATAAACTATCAGCATCATCATCTGCAGTATCTGTCAGGTGTATGAGTGCAGTCACTGAGTCTGACTGAAAGAGGTTTTTGTATCACTCTTTATCACTGTGTCAACACCCAGCTACTACTAGGATAGTGTAAACTTTGACAGTAATAATCTCCTGAATCTTCAGTCTGAACTCCACTGATGGTCAAAGTGAAATCTGTGTTTGATCCGCTGCCACTGAATCTTGATGGAGTTCCTGTGTAACGGCTTGTTGCAGTATATATGAGGAGTTTAGGAGCTTCTCCAGGTTTCTGTAAGTACCAGTGTAAGAAATTACCACCATACACTGCACTGCTGACTTTACAGTTTATTTGAACTTGTTGTCCTTGTTGAACTGTTATTGATGGACTCTGAGTAAGAGTGTACTGTCCTCTACACACTGAAAGAAACAAGAAGAATAAAATATAAGACAACACTGAAACAAATCAATATTTCACTCTTCAATTAATTAATGATGATGATAAAAATGTTACAACACAAACCTTGAGTGAAGACTGTGAGTGTCCAGATGAAGATGATGATGAAAGTCATTGTTGTTCTTTTGGTTTGTGTGATGATGAAGATTCTGTTCTGTTCTGATCTCAGTCATGAAGTGTTAAACTCACAGCACTATAAACACTCACACATCACTGAAGCATGACAACACAATGCAAAGAAGACGACAGGAAACTTCTGCTCATACAGACTACTACACTATCATTATTCAATGTATACTTGCATGCTGAAAATATTAATAATAATAAAATATTAAATAAATATAAAGTTTTGAATAAAAGTAAAAACAAATGTCCAAAATATTCAACATTTATCTGTCTAAAGCTGTGTATGCAGTGTTCACACAACACAAGTAAATAAATGAGAAGAAAATGATACAGAGAGAAAACTGGAGAAAATACATTGATAACAAACATAAAAAGATTTTATAATAGTTTTGTGCTTAGCATTCTTAACCTTAAATCATTCAGAGATCTTCACAATATTTGTGTGTGTTGTGATGTTAGTGTTGTATATTCTGCTGTAGTTTGTGTTCAGTCAAGTGTGTAGAGGTTTTTGTACAGTCGCTCTATTAGTTTGTATCACTGTGGTGGACTTTCGGCAGCGGCACCAGACTGGATGTTGGCAGTAAGTAAATAATCCATTAATAATTTTAATACAGTAGATCATTGTTTTCTTAAATACATCAGGTGTAAAACAATAAATGGGAGGTACTTTATATCATATTTATTTGTATCAAAAAGATTTTGTGTATACAAGAGCACCCAGAAATGTTGATTAATATAGATACTTGAAGTTTGTGGATTTTCTCAAACTCAAAATGATTTTCAATTCTTACATTTATATGAAATCAACATTTAGTCTTATTTTCTTTATGCTCACACTATCGTTAACAAAGTGCAGCTCCGTTTTATTTATATTCGCTGTGTAGTTAAAACTAAATGAGTTACAAAAATATTTTGTTATAGCATTTGGTAAACAGTAAGTTAGATTTTTCAGACTGCAGTTGTTTAAAAAAATGTTTGTTGTTTAAAACAGATGTTTATTCGGCTTATATTATTTATAATACATTTTTACACAAAAACTGTGAGGACTTTAACTCACTGTCACTTTTCTTAATATTTTTTTTGCCAATAATGAATATGGGTCAGTTTCCCCGACAAAGCTTAAGTTTTGTCCCATGCTAAAATGTATGTTTGAGCTGTCTTAACTGAAAAAGGTTCACTGAAATATCTTAACATATAGGTGCCATTGTCTTGTCTCAAGGTGCATGCCAGGAAAATTTATTATGAGTTATAAAGTGTGTTTATATAATTAAGCCCTAATCCTTTATTTATATAAACCCTGAAACAGCCTCTATATTTTTTCATTTATATTTTCATTGAAGTAATGCTGCCGTACAGGCAACCTGTAACCCGTAAATCACGACTTCAAAACCACGACTCACGACTCTGAACTGGGAGTACATCGATCAAGTACGAGTTCACGGGTTTGGCTGCCGTTCCAGTGCACTTTCACAGGTAGAAGGTTGTAAAAACACGAGTTACAGGCTGCCTGGAACTCATACTCCCAGTTCAGAGTCGTAAGTCGTGGTTTTAAAGTCATAATTCACGGGCTCAAAAACCTGCCTGGAACGCAGCATACCAAACAGTATTTCAGTGATTCAAAGCCTTCAGATGAACATGACAAAAGTGATATTAGCCATTTAATGCAGCTATATGATTAAAAAACTCAAAATTCTTCAGGAGATCTAAACTTCATTTATTATTATGATCTTTATACCACGGGCCTGTTGAATGCTTTATTCTGATTGGCTGAGAAATGTTCCATGGGTGTTGATTATTTTTCTGTAAACCGCACACCTTACCTTTTAAATGTCTAAAAAATAGGCACCAGAGCAATCTTTGTGGTAACCGTGGTATAAGAGGAATAATTGACTCCGGTCTGTTAGGACCCTGCCGGAGTCCTGTTTGGTTATTATATCTAGTCTAGTGTGGCAGGGTTCTGACAGTACAATGTTTTGTGTGGGAGAACGTGGTTTTAGTGTTGTCTCATTAGACCACGTTTTTCCCATGTCTTGTGACTTTTCCCCGCTCCCTTGTTTTCTCTTGTCATTGCGTGTCGTCATTTATCCCCGCTCCCTTGCATTTTCTAGTCTTTGTTTTTATGTCTTGTTTATTTAGTGTACTGTTTTCTTGTGTGTATATATATTGATATATGAAATATATTTATGTGTTTTGTCTTGTTAGTGCTTTGGTTGTCCTGTGTTTGTGTTTGTTTCACAGGTTCACATGTGCTTCCCTCACAGGTGTTCCTGCTCTGTGATTTCCTCATTATTATTTTCACCTGTTCCCCTCATTAGTTCTCCTATTTAATGTCAGTGTGTTTGCTGTTCGTTGCTTGTCCATTGTCAATTTTCCTGTGAGTACTTTGTCGGTTGAAATGCCTAGTCAAGTTCTTGTATATTTGTAGTTAGTGTTCTGTGTGTTGTTTTTGAGTCTAGTTTAGTTTATTCAGTGTAGTGTTGATCTTGCTTGTGTTTCTTTTTGCCCCCTTGTGGGTTTTGTTTTTCTGTTTTGTTTAATAAATTCAAGTATTTTCTACCACTGTCTGCAATTGGGTTCGTGTTCTGCTATACCTGACACGGTCCTTTGAATTATTTGAAAATCCGCTTTGCGTCGTGCTGCATTGCACCTTGGGTGTGCATTATTTTCTTATAATTCAATGGCCCGTCGTCAATTATTCCTTACTTAATGTTTTTAATGCAGAGAGAGTGAAGTTATTTTATCTTTCTTGTGTGAGTTATTGATTATTGATGTGATTGTCAGCCAACAGTCCCCCTAAAGTGATCGTCCTGCCGCCGTCCAGTGAAGAGATTTCCAGAAAGCAAGCAGCAACACTGATGTGTGTGGCCAACAAGGGCTTCCCCTCAGACTGGAGTCTGAACTGGAAGGTGGACGGGATCAGCAGCAGGTCTCAGTACAGCAGTGTTGCTCTCCTGGAGAAGGACGGTCTGTACAGCTGGAGCAGCAGTCTGACTCTCTCTGAGCAGGAGTGGAGCTCAGTGATCTCAGTCAGCTGTGAGCTCACACAGAAAGACCAGCGTGATAAAGTCACTGGAGAATTGAGGAGAGATCAGTGTTCACAGTAGATCCACTCACTCTCTCCTCTGTCTCACATCAAGACTAACAGACTAACTGTGTTTCTCTCTTTCATCTCACATCTCTTTTCACAAACAACACAAGTCTATGTCTGCTTTATTCATTCACTCATGACTGTGTGACAATTCATCAAATAAAATCAAATTGTATCTTTATGTCTTTGACTCATTTTGTCTGTTTTGAATATGAAAGCTCACATTTTATAAATAAACCTGACTCAATGAAGCATGAAAACACCTGCAGATGAAGTAAATTTACATAACTGTCAGTCAAAGTAAATGCATGAAGAACCTTGAACATGAAGTGATTGGTGTGTTAAGTTTGATAGTTATTCTCATGTGACTCCTTCAGTATTTTTGTTACAGCTGTTGACTAAATGATACTTACAGATGTTTCTCTATATGAGCGATTATCATCAGTTAAAATTTTATGAATTAAGCTGTAGTACAATAATAATAAAATTCATCAATGTTGAGGTTGTTATAACACAGCAGAAATAAATAGACAATAAATTAATGATATGATTTACATCTATCAAAGAATAAAATAAATAAATAATTAATTAAATGTATCATTATCTATAAAGTTGTCATTTAAATAAACTATAGTAGGAAATAAATGAGCTGTAAGTTAAATAAACTATCAGCATCATCATCTGCAGTATCTGTCAGGTGTATGAGGTTTTTGTATCACTCTTTATCACTGTGTCAACACTGGACCACTGTGTAAACTCTGACAGTAATAATCTCCTGAATCTTCAGTCTGAACTCCACTGATGGTCAAAGTGAAATCTTTTCCAGTGTTTGCTGTTCCACTGCCACTGAATCTTGATGTAGTTCCTGACTGACGGTTATTTATATAATATATGAGGAGTTTAGGAGTTTCTCCAGGTCTCTGTAAGTACCAGGCTAAACGGTTGCTATATATTCCTACATCTATATGACACTCTATTGTAGCTGTTTGTCCTTGTTGAACACTTTTTACTTTAGGTTGAGTCAGAGTTACTCCTTTTGATTCTATAAAAGACAAAATAAAAGCAATTAGTTTATAAAACATTACTATCACATAGTACTAAAAATGAACATAAAAACAACTACACCAGAAATAATAACAACTCTGTTCATTCTTTCATTTCTCACCCAGAATAAAAACTGAAAATGTCCAGATGAAGATGATGATGAAAGTCATTGTTGTTCTTTTGGTTTGTGTGATGATGAAGATTCTGTTCTGTTCTGATCTCAGTCATGAAGTGTTAAACTCACAGCACTATAAACACTCACACATCACTGAAGCATGACAACACAATGCAAAGAAGTGGGCAGGATTTCAAGAAACTTGTGCCAATTATAAACATATTGTATTAAACCAAAGTAAAAACTCATTAAACAGATGGCAGCAGGATGCACTATAGCAGGGTGTCAAATCTATTTAGGCTGAATGTCAGATCTGGAGCAAAACTTTTTTCCTCTTTCATATGTAAAGCGCTTTCAGTGCTGCAGAAAAGCGCTATATAAATGTAACAAATTATTATAATTATTATCCATCCTAAGCTGGTAGACTTGTTATGTGTATTTATAACTACACTTGTTCATAGAGACAATTAATGATGAACTCTTTAGCCACGGCCGAATATACCAGACTTCCACCGACTTCATAGAGAAATCTTGAAATATCCACCTGTCAAGTTCAAATGTTCCTTTCTTTTTGTTGTTCATAATTGAAATACGGAAATACAAAATTGTATGGAATTAGATTTGTGCCAAATAAACGAAAACAAAAATTTTGCAAAAACGAACAAAAATATATATTGATAAGTGAGAAAAACACTCTGAATATAAAAACATCAACTAACTAGCAAAATAATAATAATAATAATAATAATAATAATAACATCATCTTCAAATATACTGCATTCTTTGTTTGAGGCTCATGGAGTGTCAACACCATCCTCCTCGGCTGGACAATCGAGGCAGAATGAGGTAAGTTTGTAATAACTAACAAAATAAATAGAAAAATTGCAATGTAAGTTTTATTCATGTGCAGATTGCAACAGTTGTGTTGAACTGTATATGAATGTATTGCTTTTCTCAAAAGCAGAGCAACGATCATTATGTTAGAGATCATGTTCTATAGTCTACTTCGGCATATACACTGAAAAAAATGGACTTGGTGGGTCTTTGAATTTAAATAAAATAAACATGTATATGCAACACAAAATATTTATATTCCTTGTGTAAACATAATTTTATTGATTAGGATGAAAATGTTTTGTTTGAATGTAAAATGAACACATTATTCTTATATTGATTAAAATTGATTGAATTGAATACTTAATGCAATAAAATTGAGTTTGCATACAAAATGGCACCTCCTGAGCAGCAGGTGGCAGTAACGCTCAATGAAAAGGACATCAACTGCCATAAAAGAAGAATAAACATTGTTTGTTTTGGGCGCCAAAATGAGCAGCAGTCAGTCAGAAGAACTCTCTCAGACGGACACCACGTTATTAAAGTAAGTTCTATTATTTATTTATGTTCACTTTATACGTGATACATCTTCACTAGATAGACAGTTTTTTTTTACAATATGTTGCCATTGCAATGACTTGTAGTAAATATTAGTTTGGCGGAGGTTGGTGGAGTAAGTTAACGTTACAGTCAGTCAGTCAGTAAATGTAAGGCTCATAAAGAAAAACAGCGTTTTAAAAATGTCAGCTGTATAACGTTATTTCACGTTTGGTAGTTTTATCCGAGTTGAAAACTGTCAGCTTTGAGTTGACTTTTGAGGCACTTTTTACTCAGCTGTTCTATGGAAACGGTTCAGGACAAATAAAACGTTATCCATGTAAGTAATTTACCAGATGATATCAATTGACTACATTAATGATGAGTTGCGTATGAAACAAACTGTCTGCTTAATCAGATGAACAGACCCGCGTCAGTTATTCGTGACGTCGCTACGCCACGAGCAACATTTGATTCTATTAGAAAAAGCTTTTTAAAATGTCTCGCGTGACGTCTGGTATATTAACTGAAAAAAATGCTTTATAGTGCCACACCTTAAAGCTGACGTTTTCAGAAGAGAACCTTGTTGTTTTAAGATCTAATTTTGTCCAAATTTTGTAACTAATATACATGTATTATTCTTTGACTCGAAGTACTCAAATATACAATGGTTGGTTAATCTGTTTTCAGATAAATGCTGAATTTAAAAGAATCACTAATGTCTAATGTTCCTGCGTGTCACCTGGACCTCCAATCCAAAAACCTGATGAACTCTTCTATAAGAAAGGAGGACAGCTAGCAAAAAGACTTGGAACAATCAATGATCAAATGACAGAAGTAAGTAATATAGATTCATAGACATAAAAATGTGTAAACCTTGTTGGAAGTACAGAAAATGTAGTATGTTTTAGTTACATCTTTTGGCACAAGGGTCATTAAAACACCTGGGAAGATTTAAAGGGGTAGTTCACCCAAAAATAAAAATTCTCATCACTTACTCCCTATCATGTTGTTACAAACCTTTATAAATGTCTTTGTTCTGATGAACACTAAGGAAGATATTTTGAGGAATGTTTGTACCCAAACCAATCATAAGCCCCATTCACTTCCATAGTGGGGAAATATAATACTATGGAAGTGAATGGGGCTCATGAACAGTTTGGTTGCAAACATTCCTCAAAATAAATGTCTTCCTCCGTGTTCATCAGAAGACACGTATACAGGTCTGCAACAACATGAGAGTGAGAAAATGAGAGAATTCACTTTTGCTGTGATTGTCAGGTATGGTAGCACACACTCGAAATGTGGCCTCTTCATTTAACTCATTCCAGTGTAGTAAATGCGCACACACACCTGGAGCAGTGGACAGTGCAGCTGCCTTGCTTTGTAACCCATATATTTGTAACCAATTGTAACATGCTGTGGCAATGCACATAGGTCTGTATACTTACATTTATATTCGATTGCATTGTACTAATTTCCAATGACACTTTCATTGTAACAGTAACTTTTTTCTGTTTCTTTAACTAAATTGGTCTGTTTTGTACAGGGCATGGATGAAGTCAGCATCAGTGAGGTCATTTGAAGACACCAATGTTGGGATTTGTGCTCTCAAACAACATGCTTCTTGTGATGAAGAAGCGGATCTTTGTATAGTCCTGGAAGCCATGAAGGTGTTGCAACATCGTGCCATGTTGTTTGAGCTGATGTATGCCTTAAACCTGAGCTATCCTGATCTCCGCTTTATTTTGGAGGAAATCCAAAAGGTTTTAATGGAACTGAATTGAGCGTAACTTTAACGAACAGTTTCTTTCAGTGAAAGGATCAGAAAGACCGTGCTGCTCATTTTCGACTTTGTTTATCTGTTTTAAGTGTTTTCTCTTATTAAAACATTAACAGTTTGCTGCTCAGAGTCGAGTTTTGGAATGGTTGTTATATTTTGTTTTTGTTGAATCTTTGATTAACAGTTTATACAAATGCTGTAGCTCTGACTTTCTGAAGGATTGATATTTAAGTACTATTATTTTTTTTAAATAATAGTACTTACTGTTTTGCATTTCTCTTTGGAATGCAGTGTTTGTGGTTTAGCACTTCTAAATCTACTGTGATAGTAACTATTTTAAACATTTGGGACAGTTTTACAGATGGGGCTTTTCCTAGTCCCAGACTTTTGCAATGCCTTAATTTGAAAACATATTGCACTGCCATATATCAGTGCCATTGTTTTGTCTCAAGATGTACTCCAGTGTTGTTTTTGTAAAGTAGGTTTGTTTGTAAACTTGTTTTGTAAAAAATATCCTAATATAACTAGGGCCTAGTCATGGATTAATCTACAACCTGTCTGGGAAATTGCCCCTTTGTATGTACTGCATGTGCTGATTGTTGTAATAGTTATTGACTGTTAATGAATTAATGTGTAATGATGTAATTGAATTGATGATCTGAAAGCAGTGGTTTGCCTCAATATCACTAAACATTTGTTCAAAACTCTTTGCTTTTTATGCCAATGCAAATGTATTTTGTATTTAAAAAAATAAAAATAACATTTGGATAATTATGGGTGATTATTCTGGTGCCAGAGACAATGAAATTGCTTTAGAGTTACATAATCCCATAATATAAGCATTAAAAAAGCATGTTGGAATTAGAGATGAAAATCTAGTCCCCTTACATAATAAAATTACTTAAACATTACAAAATAAATGTGTTATAGGAAAGAGAAATAGCACTTTAAGTCAACATATTTATATTAGACTACTTAAAACAATTAAAATGTTTTGGTCTGACACATAAAAATTAAATGAGGAAAATTATGTTGGTTTTATACAATCGGATTATGTGGGACCGATGTACACATTAAAATTACGTAAATTGAAAGGATTTTTTTTTCAGTGTATTTTAGGCTTACAATGGATACGTAAAACGCAACAATAATCTTTCTTTAATTGTGGTTAAGAAAACAATTATATATTTATAATTGTCCATACAAAAACAAATGTAAGATTTTCGTCTAACTCCACTTTTCTTTTTATATTACTTATCAGGACCAAATAGTGTCATTTCTCCAGGTAGGCACTGAAACAGTTCATGTTGTTCTCTGTGTATTAAATACTAATTTAAAGGGGCGTTTGTCTTTTTTTTTGTTGGTGTTTTTATTAGATTTAAATGTAACAAGTTTAGCATTGAATTAATGTTAGCTAACTATGCATTATACCAGAGGTGGGGACAAGTCACACATGGTCAAGTCCAAGCAAGTCTCAAGTCTTAAACCATCAAGTCTGAGTCAAGTCTCAAGTCACAGTTCAGATAAAACAAGCAAGTCAAGTCAAGTGTTCACCCTAAGCAAGTCAAGTCCTGATAAGTTTCAAGTTAAGTCAAGTCAAGTCACAGTACTAAAATAAATAGGGGTACATTTTTTTAAATAGGTCTAAAATTAGCATTAGGTAAATAAATCGAATCAAATGAATAATAACTTTCTTTAAAAGTCTTTATTTATTATCTTTATTTATTTCTTTATTATTTTTATAGAGCTACAAAATTGATTTTGTTTGATTAACATAGTTCACCCAAAAATGATAGTTCTGTTATCATTTACTCACCCTTATGTTGTTAGAAACCCTCATAAATTTCATTGTTCTGATGAACACAAAGGAAGATATTTTGAGAAATGTTTGTAACCAAACCATTCGTGGACCCCGTTTACTTCCAAAGTATTCTTTTTTCCTACAATGGAAGTGAATGGGGTCCACAAATAGTTTGGTTACAAACATTTTCTCAATATATCTTCCTTTGTGTTCCTCACAACAATTACATTTTTACAGGTTTGTAATAACATGAGGGTGAGTAAATGATGACAGAGTTTTCATTTCTGGGTGAACTATTCCTTTAATGACACAGACTTAACCCTTTAACTGCCACACCAAGAAAAAGGCATTTGATGTCACCACTTAACACAATCAATGTATTTTTTTCAACACATCCCATAATTTTTTAAAAATCGGCCTCTACCAAACGGTTGATATGTCACTTAAAGGAATTCAAACACATACTATGGAAATTAGAAAATATGAACTATAATACTAATTTTTTACAAACATAATCCAAATAAAATGGTTTTGCATATTAAATCTTCTTTATTTATTTATTTATTTATTTAGTATAACATATTAAAATATTTCAGGTTTTCATTTTAACGCAGGACATGACATGTTTTCATGTTTTTTGCAATAAAAATGACCAAAATTAACAAAAATAAGGATATTCTGCATTTAAAACCTAAAATAAAAGAAGGCCAAAGATAGTAATTCAATGGCATATTAGTATTTTATGATTTAAGAAACACACTTTCAAGTTTGGTAGTGCAAGATAATTTTTTGTCTTTTTTTAGATAAATTAAAGGGGTCACGGCATGAAAATCTGAGATTTTCCATGTTTAAGTGCTATGATTGGGTCCCCAGTGCTTCTATCAACCTAGCAAATGTGAGAAAGATCAACATAGTAACCATTCTCTGTAAGCATGTGAAAAAACAGGTAATTGAAATGTGGCTCCCCTTGTGATGTCAGAAGGAGCCCTTATTATAATAATACCACCCCTTTATTTGCACTTTCCAACCACAGCACTGCCATGTCCAGTGTTTTAATCCAGAGAGGGAGAGACAGAGAAAATAATTCACAGCACAACTAAGTTTCAATTTCAACAAACCACCATCATTGTGATCGTTGTTTGCACTTCATCCGCTCATTTGCATTTTAAAGGACACACCCAAAACTGCACATTTTTGCTCACACCTGCAAAGTGGCAATTTTAACATGCTATAATAAATTATTTATATGATATTTTGACCTAAAACATCACATATGTGCTCTGGGGACACCAAAGATTTATTTGACATCTTAAAAAAGTCTTGTGACATGGCCCCTTTAACACTAGAACTACCAAGGCAGTCATTTTGACCGTTTTAAAGATTTGCAATGTAATAACTTTGTTGAAATAAAACCCATATAACTACAGTTCCATGACTTTTCTTAAATTAATGTACATTTTATTTTAACATTGTTATTTTATTAAAATTACAAAACACAAACGAGTTCTGAGTATTTCTACCTCTAATGGCCATAGCGGTCAATTTGACCGCACATATTACAGGCGTTTTATCTCCTCAGCGCTTTTTCCCGCAGTTAAAGATGTGCGTAGCTGTTGCTTAGCAACCTTTCTCTGGCAGTTTTGTATGCTTTTGCTAAGCTAAAACTTAGCTTTACCGTCAAAATGGCAACAAGAAAGAAAATGACTGTCACTGAGGTTTTATCCTTGCTTGAGAACATTGATGATGCAGAGTCTGATGGAGGAGCAGAGAGCGATGTCTCTTGGTCTCTTGACAGTTCGGTCAAAATGTTTATTATCTGTCCTAATATAACAGAACTATTTATTCATTCTAGATTTCATTAGAGGCTGCATAAAATTGTTTCCGATTCGTGTGTCAATTATTTCCGATAATGCTAAAGCATTGTAAACTCCAAAAGTCAAAATGTATTGAATAAAGACAGATGTAATAATTTCCAAAATTCACAATATGTTTTTATCCAACGAAATATTCTGCTTTATTTTATATTTGTTGACATTTAGACTTTCAAAAACAACATTTTAACTGCGGTGAAAAACTTTGATCTCCAGCTTGCCGGATGCAAATTGCGGAAAGCAAATTGCGGCATGCACTTTTGTGGGAGGTCTAGTCGCTCTTACACAATAATATCACGAATATATTATATTATGTATGCTTAAATTACCCCACATTTTTCATAAAACATGACCATAGAAGCTTTGAAGTAAATATAACATGACAAAAATGACATGCACTGCTGTCTGGTATGAACAGTCAAAATGACCGCTATTGGCAGTTCTAGTAGTTATAGAATTCCGGTAGTGCTAGTGTTAAAGGCGGAGTCCATGATGTTTGAAAGCCAATGTTGATATTTGAAATCACCTAAACAAACACGCCCCTAGCCCAATAGAATCTGGACCTTCTGTTGATAGACCCGCCCCACACATACGCAAACCGGCATTTGATTTGATTTGATTGGCTATAAGTGTGTTTTGGTAGTCGGCCCGTCTCCTTTTCCAACGCGTTTTTCAAACATCGTGGACTCCGCCTTTAACATTTATTTGTAAACCAGCAATGCTGTGTAGAGTAACCCAACGTTACAAACAATCCTTCAAACAATTTAAAACATAATTTAAGAAGTAATTATTGATTAATTAATGAGTAATTATGATTTCCATACATTATATAAATTCATTATATTTATTTAAAAAAAAATATCCAGAAGTGGCAAAAATACATACTTAAGAAATGATCTCAATATATTAAATAAGAAATAACAATAGCTGTGTCATATTCATAGCTGTGAATGGTCAGAAATGTATATTTCTGTAAGGTTTTGTTCTGTGTTTTCTTGTATTCTGTGTATTTTTGTATTTTGGACTTTTATTTTGACATCCTGTTCTGTTCTGGCTTTTATTTTGATATACATCCTGCCATGTTTCACTTCACACTTCCTGTCTGTTTTGTATATAAGTCACTTCCTGTTCACCTGTTAGCTGCTGATTAATGTTAAGCCTTACCACTCTGTTACCTGTCTGAATCTGTTCCTGTTTGAATCTGTAATCCTGTTATCTGTAATCCTGTTATTTGTATTCTGTTCCTGTTTCTGACCTGTGCCTGTTATTTGGATATATTGCCTGTTTGCCGCCTGCCCTGATATTGTGCCTGTTTTGGATTACGTTTTTGGATCACCCCTAATGGATATGTTTGCTGGCCCTTTTTGGGATTTTTCTAATAAACACCTTTTGCAAATGGATTCAACTTCTCCGCTTTCTTCAAAGCACCACCCCTTACAGATGAATCAGCCTAAACCGGAATCCAGCGGAGGTTGGAAATTTCCCACCAGCAACATGACTCCAGCGGATCGTCTTGTTGGTCTTCGCCAAGGTAACAGATCTATTGAGGATTTTGTTGAAGAGTTCTGTGAACTATCTGGTCAGGTGAACTTTAAAGATTCATTTTTGAAGGACATTTTTTACTGTGGATTAAATTGCGACATTGCCCGTTCCATGCCACTCCATACACCACACTGGACTGGACCCTGAATCTGTTCTGCCCGACTCATCTGTTCTGCCCGACTCATCTGTTCTGCCCGACTCATCTGTTCTGCCCGACTCATCTGTTCTGCCCGACTCATCTGTTCTGCCCGACTCATCTGTTCTGCCCGACTCATCTGTTCTGCCCGACTCATCTGTTCTGCCCGACTCATCTGATCTGCCCGACTCTTCTGATCTGCCCGACTCTTCTGTTTCGTCTGTCCTGCCTGATTCACCAGTCCCGTCTGACTCATCTGATTCGTCTGGTTCACCATCTGGGACATCGCCACCTTGGACTGTGGAAGCTTTCCCAAGTTTTTTTTGGGGGGGGGGTAGTACCCGGACACAGGAAGGAGGCAGAGGACACCGAGGCGGAGACCGAAGTGGACTCTGATCCCTCCTCTCCTTGTGTTACAGGTCTATCCCTACCTCATGACCTAGCTTCATGTTTACCCCTTGATCCTGCTCCATGCCTGCCCCTTGATCCTGCTCCATGCCTGCCCCTTGATCCTGCTCCATATCTGCCCCTTGATCCAGGTCCAAGCCTGCCCCATGACCCAGGTCCAAGCCTGCCCCATGACCCAGGTCCAAGCCTGCCCCATGACCCAGGTCCAAGCCTGCCCCATGACCCAGGTCCAAGCCTGTCCCATGACCCAGGTCCAAGCCTGCCCCATGACCCAGGTCCAAGCCTGCCCCATGACCCAGGCCCGCATCTGCCCCATGACCCAGGCCCGCATCTGCCCCATGACCCAGGCCCGCATCTGCCCCACGACCCTGGACCATCCTGGCCTTATGACCCAGGACCTCTCCTGAACTGCCCTGCCTTGCCAAGAGGTCCTGGCCCGCCCGCCCACCCTCTATTTGGACTTAATTATTTGAATGTTGGGCTCCGGGAGTCGCCCTTTAGAGGGGGGTTCTGTAAGGTTTTGTTCTGTGTTTTCTTGTATTCTGTGTATTTTTGTATTTTGGACTTTTATTTTAACATCCTGTTCTGTTCTGGCTTTTATTTTGATATACATCCTGCCATGTTTCACTTCACACTTCCTGTCTGTTTTGTATATAAGTCACTTCCTGTTCACCTGTTAGCTGCTGATTAATGTTTAGCCTTACCACTCTGTTACCTGTCTGAATCTGTTCCTGTTTGAATCTGTAATCCTGTTATCTGTAATCCTGTTATTTGTATTCTGTTCCTGTTTCTGACTTGTGCCTGTTATTTGGATATATTGCCTGTTTGCCGCCTGCCCTGATATTGTGCCTGTTTTGGATTACGTTTTTGGATCACCCCTAATGGATATGTTTGCTGGCCCTTTTTGGGATTTTTCTAATAAACACCTTTTGCAAATAGATTTAACTTCTCCGCTTTCTTCAAAGCACCACCCCTTACAATTTCATAGCAAATAGTTCACTCTGACTGCAGAAATGGATGATCTGAAAACATTACCCTAGCTTTTTTACTTTTACCATTAAGTGACAAATCAACCGTTTGGTTGAGCATGTTTTTGAAAAATTATTCAAAACATACGAAAGTTTTTTCATGGCACCAAGTAACATAATTTTGTAAAGTTAGGGCTCTTACAGTGTAATATGTCAAAAAAATATGGTTTCCTTGCAAAATTTCAACAAGAACAGTTCATAAAACAGAAGGGATTTTTTAATTTCAAAAAACCACATAACAAGATGTGTTGTGACAAGTGCTGTTGATTGATACATTGATATCTAGTGTATTTTTTTGGCAAAACATATCTTACACAAATAGTAGAGATGGCTCAATCAGCTTGAGTTAAGTTAGGTACTCCTCTCAATAAAATATAGGGACTCAAAATGTGCTCAACCGTTTGGTTGAGCTGGCATTTAAAGGGTTAAGTAGGTTAATTGAGGTTTCTGTCTTTTTTAAACAGACTGGTTTCTGCCTCTAATCTATACATACATTTAAGAAATAAAGAAATGTTTTTATTAGAAAAAGAATACTGTGTGGAGATCATTTTATTTGTATGTGCCCTGTCAAGAACAGAAAGATTTTATGTTAGCTTGTTTTTGAAACGCGTCTCTCTTGTGTTTGCACTATTGAGGGCACTTAAACATGCACACTCTCACAAACAGAGGTCGAATTGCAAATGGCGCAGCATAACAGTCGCTCTGCGTAAAAACTTGCCAATGTATTTTAATGGACTACAGTGTGAGACACAGTAGCGCAACTCTCTCTTCAGTCTACACATCAAGAGTTCTGATCTAGGGATGATCACGAGTTGGACCCGACACATTCAACCTCACATGCTTCTGCGCTTAGTTACAGAAAGCTACTCACTTTAGCGCCTTTTTGTGGTTAAAATCACTTGAATGTTAACATTTGCAAGCCCTTAAAACACGTGCAAATGATAAACTTTTCCTGTTTAAATTAGCGTATCAATCCGCAAATCGAATTACATGCGAGCCGAACCGTGGGTCGTGACTCGTGACCACAGATCAACTGCAAGCGCATTTTCCACACGCAGTCCACACAAACACTTGAAAATGTTCCCCAATACATATTTACGTATCAGTAATGATAATGGTCACATTTAAAGCATAATATGCAACCAAGCCCAAATTATGACAAACAGGAAAGATTAACGTTAATTTAATGCATAATCGTTATAGAGTAAAACTGACTATAAAGAGATGACTTTCTTACCTTATGGTTCTTGACGTTGTGGTTGTCCTATAGGATATTCTTGCATAGCATATTTTGCATCTGGCAAATCTTTTTTTATTGGCACAGTCCAGTTCAGTCTTTATAGCCAAACGAGACTATTTGTGGAGCTCGACTAACGTTATTGTCTGCCATATTTGGCGCGGTTTGAATTGTGCAGCGTTAAAGGCACAGACGTTAATTAGTGGTGCTGGTGTCACAATAATATTTTTGATTTTAATGAATTTTATTGCTGTTTGTTTATTATTTATAAGTTCAAGTCATTGTCGCGTCTTCCCCTTCAAGTCAAGTCAAGTCTCAAGTAACTTGTTCTCAAGTCAAAGTAAAGTCAAGGCATTTTCATACTTTAATCAAGCAAGTCGCAAGTCCTGAAAATTGTGACTAGAGTCAGACTCGAGTTAAGTCATGTTAAGTCATGTGACCGACCTCTGCATTATACCTACAAGAACAAGAGGATTTAATGACCAACAGCTAATGGTTTCAATTTCAGAGACCCTCAACTGATTTCCTGAAGATTCTTTCAAAGTTGGAGACATATTAATAAGGTTTATTAACTCCTGTAGACCTTTTTTTCATATTCCTAGGATATCAACATGATTTGACGCAGTAATTGTCAATGTTCTTGTTGAGCATATTCCCACTAAACAAAAACACGTCCAAAAGACGTCATTATAACGTCTTTGTGTACCGTTTAAAAGACGTCCACTGAGTAGCCGGAATGAAAGTTTTTGCAACGTCTTTTTTAGACGTCTTATATGTGTTGAAATTAGACGTCTCACTCACATGCCTGTTGAACGTTCAAACGACGTCCACTGAGTAGCCAGAATGAAAGTTTTTGCAACGTCTTTTATAGACGTCTTTTATGTGTTGAAATTAGACGTCCTACTGACATGCTTGTTAAACGTTCAAAAGACATCCACTGGGGAGCCAGAGACAACGTTCATTTAATGTCTTTTTAAGACGTCTTTTATGTGTTGAAATAAGACGTCCTACTGACATGTTTGTTGAACGTTTAAAAGACGTCCAGTGGAGAGCCAGAGATAACGTTCATTTAATGTCTTTTTTAGACGTCTTTTATGTGTTGAAATAAGACGTCCTACTGACATGTGTGTTGAACGTTTAACAGACGTCCAGTGGAGAGCCAGAGACAACGTTCATTTAATGTCTTTTTTAGACGTCTTTTATGTGTTGAAATAAGACGTCCTACTGATATGTTTGTTAAACGTTTAAAAGACGTCCAGTGGAGAGCCAGAGACAACGTTCATTTAATGTCTTTTTTAGACTTCTTTTTTGTGTTGAAATTAGACGTCCTACTGACATGCTTGCTAAACGTTTAAAAGACATCTTTTAAAGAATGCTTTTCAAATGTTCTTTATTGAAATCCAAGTGACATCCTTACAGGGTTTTTCAATGTTTTTGCAGACCTCTAAAAGACATTCATCCAATTTTTAATTATGTTTAATTTCAGACATCCCTGTTGACCTCCATTTAAACCAGGTGTACGATTTTACTTCTTAAGGCCACAGTTCAAAATGGTCTTACCACCAAATATGCTACACAAGGGTTTGGACATCAACACTTTTTCAGGTACTGGATGTTGACAGTGTGTACACCTACTGCTTTAAAATTTTAAATACCCATCCCCTTGGCTGACATGTACCTATCCAAGAACTATAGGTGTGCAGAGACATTTTGTAATATGAGTCACAGTATGTGGGAAGGATGAGGAGGATGACAGTAACACTAAACAGAACTTTACTTGACAGACTATGGGTAAATACCCATAACATAGACAAGAACCGACAATGAATAAAGACAATGGTAAGCGTGTGTGTGTGTGTGTGTATATAAAAAAATTAAAGATGGTGGTTGAGGGGGTGCAAAGGATTATGGGTAATGTAGTCCGGTGAGTGAGGGCAGCTTCATTGCCATGGAGAGCAATGAAGAGTAGGAGGAGGTTCTGGAGGCAGATGGATTGCCAGGAGGAGGAAGACAGATGCAGTCCAGGATGGGGCCTTGAGCAAGGTGACACATGAGCATGAGAAGCCATGAAGGAGTGGAAGGAGCCATCATGGAGGAGACCAGGGTGCCGACTGATGGACACAGAGCTGCAGACGGTGGCGGAAGAGCCTGAGATATAACCAGACAGACACAGAGCCCGGCTGGAAACAAGGTGCTGGAGAGCCAAGGCTTTTATTGTCACACCTGTGCAATAATCATGCATGTCTAATCAGCATGTTGATGTGCCACACCTGTGAGTTGGATTATCTTGTCAAAGGAGAAGTGCTCACTTACACAGATTTACAAAGATTTCTGAACAATATTTATGAGAAATAGGCCTTTTGTGTACATAGAAAAAGTATATGTTTTACTATACATGTCTTTGCAGAAAATTGAAACAAAAAAGAAGGCAAATACTTTGTTTCCCTTTAGCTTCCAGACAAACTGTAGCAGTCAGAAATGTCATCTGCATTTGTCCAGAGAACCCACTGAGCAAAAACACGTCTTAAAGAAGTAATCAAGATCTTTGTCTAACGTTTAAAAGATGTTCTATGATGTTCCAAGGGGAGCTGGGAGGCAAAATTTGGACTTGACTGTAATAAGAGCCACACCTACAACAACAGGTAGTGGGAAGTACAACTGGTTCCAAAATCAGTTCTACAAGTAACTATTTTTACACTCTGAGGCTATTTTGGGGATTTTCGCCTGGATTTGGCCTACCCGATTTCAAAAGCTTCTCATACCCACAAGCAGAGGTGCACATACAAAAGTTTGGTATTATTTTAGAGCAGGGGTGGGGAACCCTGGTCCTGGAGGGCCATTGTCCTGCAGAGTTTTGTTCCAACCCTAATTAAACACACCTGAAAAATCTAATTCAAGTCTTCATGATCACTTGGAAATGAAATTCAGGTGTGTTTGATTAGGGAACTAAACTCTGCAGGACAGTGGCCCTCCAGGACCCAGGGTTCCCCACTCCTGTTTTAGAGGAAACCCTTTGAAATTACATAAACACTGTTAAAAGTGCTCAACATGGTTGTATGTGTTGTCAGTCCTCTAATAAACACAAAAATAAATAGGCGCTTTTTGATGTTTTTTTTCTAAAGTCTGTATTTAAAAGTGTATAACTCTGGCCCTGAGTGGTAACGAAACCTGCAGACAGTTTTGTTTGATTCCAGCTATTGCCAGCTTACTGAGGAGAAAGGATTTTTTTCTCTATCATAATAAATGCAAAACTTATTTTACTCCAACTGATGGGAGGAATAATACACTTTTTGTATACAATTTCTGCCTAAAAAACATTTGAAGTGCTCCCATAACCACATACAGTGGAATAAATGCAATATCTTTATATCATTTTGCAGAAAACCCTTTGAAGTTACATAAAAAGCTGCTTTTTGTGACAAATATTGTTATTTATGTGGTTTTTCATGTGATAAAACACCAAATTTTCTTTTTTTATGTTGTAAATACTGTATTTGATAGTGTATAACTCTGGTTCTGGGTGCTCTAGCAGACTGCAGACAGTTCTGGTTGTTAGCTGCAGCAGACAGTAAACAAACAAAAAAAGAATGATCTCTTTAGCATGTCGCATTTAAAAGTTATTCTCATTTTACTGAAGTGTGCGAAAATACATTTTTCATATAAATATTAATTTTTTGTTTTGAATATGACATGTATGACAGATGCCAATGTGAGGTATTAGCTACAAAATGAACAGATCCTGCTATGAGCAATATAGGAGACATATCTTGTATGTATAGGGCTTATATGTGGATATTTATAAGCAATACATGAGACCAATATGGCCCGTATATGCACATATATGCACCTCAATTCTGCCAATATGCAGCATATACTGTATGTGCATATAAGCTGCAGGTTTCATATATGTGCATATATCCTCATATAGGTTCTTTCCATGTGGGTTTGCACATCCACAGACATCCATAAGGGGTCATAGTCTGACGTTTATACATTGAACCTTTTTGGTACGTTCACTGACATCCAAAAGGGGTTCAAGAGTGACTTCCAGACACTGACCCTGTTTTGTACGTCCACAGACATCCATTAGGAGTCATAGTCTGACGTTCATACACTGAACCTTTTTGGTACGTTCACAGACATCCAAGAGGGGTGCAAGAGTGACGTCCAGACACTGACCCTGTTTTACACGTCCACAGACATCCATAAGGGGTCGTAGTCTGACGTTCATACACTGAACCTTTTTGGCACGTCCACAGACATTCAAGAAGGGTGCAAGAGTGACGTCCAGATACTGACCCTTTTTTGCACGTCCACAGACATCCATAAGGAGCCATAGTCTGACGATCATACACTGAACCTTTTTGGCACGTCCACAGACATTCAAGAAGGGTGCAAGAGTGACGTCCAGATACTGACCCTGTTTTGCACGTCCACAGACATCCATAAGGAGTCATAGTCTGAAGTTCATACACTGAACCTTTTTGGTACGTTCACAGACATCCAAGAGGAGTGCAAGAGTGACGTCCAGACACTGACCCTGTTTTACACGTCCACAGACATCCATAAGGGGTCGTAGTCTGACGTTCATACACTGAACCTTTTTGGCACGTCCACAGACATTCAAGAAGGGTGCAAGAGTGACGTCCAGATACTGACCCTGTTTTGCACGTCCACAGACATCCATAAGGAGCCATAGTCTGACGTTCATACACTGAACCTTTTTGGCACGTCCACAGACATCCAAGAAGGGTGCAAGAGTGACGTCCAGATACTGAACCTGTTTTGCACGTCCACAGACATCCATAAGGAGTCATAGTCTGACGTTCATACACTGAACCTTTTTGGCACGTCCACAGACATTCAAGAAGGGTGCAAGAGTGACGTCCAGATACTGGCTATGTTTTGCACGTCCACAGACATCCATAAGGGGTCGTAATCTGACGTTCATAAGCTAAACCTGTACTGTACGTCCACAGACCCCCACAGTGTGAACCAAACAGACAATCATACACCCAACCTTTCTGGCACGTCCACAGACATCCAAGAAGGGTGCAAGAGTGATGTCCAGATACTGACCCTGTTTTGCACGTCCACAGACATCCATAAGGGGTCGTAGTCTGACGTTCATACGCTAAACCTGTACTGCACGTCCACAGACGCCCACAGTGTGAACCAAACAGACAATCATACACCCAACCTTTCTGGCACGTCCACAGACATCCAAGAAGGGTGCAAGAGTGACGTCCAGATACTGACCCTGTTTTGCACGTTCACAGACATCCATAAGGAGTCGTAGTCTGACGTTCATACGCTAAACCTGTAATGCACGTCCACAGACGCCCACAGTGTGAACCAAACAGACAATCATACACCCAACCCTTCTGGCACGTCCACAGACATCCAAGAAGGGTGCAAGAGTGACGTCCAGATACTGACCCTGTTTTGCACGTCCACAGACATCCATAAGGGGTGGAAGTCTGACGTTCATACACTGAACCTTTTTGGCACGTCCACAGACATCCAAGAGGGGTGCAAGAGTGACGTCCAGATACTGACCCTGTTTTGCACGTCCACAGACATCCATAAGGGGTGGTAGTCTGACGTTCATACATTGAACCTTTTTGGCACGTTCACAGACATCTAAAAAGGGTGCAAGAGTGACGTCCAGACACTGACCCTCTATTGCACGTTCAGCAGACGTTTAAGAGTGGGTCTGAACTAACGGACGTTATACAGACATGATCTGAATGTCTCCCAGACGTTCCATGTTTGGTGGGTTACGTGAGTAACCTAAGCGTTCCCTTTCAATACGGTTCACTTCGCATTGCGTCAGTTAGCTGACGCTATGGGGGAACGTAATCCCATCACGCCGTGCATACACAACGTACAGAAGTGCCTTACCGGAGAGACACTGCGTGTGGCCCTATACCCGGCATATTCACAGCTTTAAAGCAATGTGTAAGCACCATATAAAATGTTGACGCGCACACGGTGTGGTTTTAAACGCACCGGGGGCACATAACATAGCACAAGACGGCGAGATACTGAGCGCGCCGCGGGTGTGCGAGATAAGTAAATTCAGAGTCACGTTGGTGAGCTCGCTGAGCGCACCGTGGTGTACACATAAAACGCATGAGCGTGCATGATTGAGCCGAGAGAACCTGCGCTCGTAGGGCAGGGACTTCTAAGCTGTACAATCTGACAACGTAGACGGCGAAGACCAGCCGGCCGTGTAGCAGATATCAAATATAGATACCCCTGTAGACCAAGTCCATGAAAAAGCCAAACTCTCACAGAGTGGGCTCTATATAGGACATAGCTCATAGAGGGGCGTGAGCCAGTGCGATAGTTTCAACGATCCATCTAAATAACCACTGTAAGCAACAGACATACATAGTGAGTGATCTGCGAAGCTCACGAACGGCCGATCTGACTATAATATGCGGCAGAACGGTTCGTAGCGTGGGATTATACAGATACCACAATAGTGTGAACCCAGGTGCGCCCTCGAGCGCATTGGGATGCATATAGGTAGTATTATAGTGCACAGATCTGTGAGCTGTCCAAGCGCGCCATAAATGTGTATTGACTATAAATTGCACGGGCACAGGTGAACACTTGAATACATCATGAATGCATATAGATGAATCAGAGCGTTATAATGCACAGGCCGGCAAGATTCTCAAGCGCGCCGTCATGTGTTCTGATAATAAGTTGTGCGCACACGGGTGAACCCTTCAGTGCACCGTGAATGCGTATAGATAAATCAATGCACAGAACGCGCCGTGAATTTGTACAGATATGATTGATGAACATACGGTGGGCACTCAACGCACCGTGAACGTACACAGATGAACAACAATGTATGTATGTGTCACAGCCGTGTATACAGATGAGCTTTTCCGAGCGCATCTTTAGTGTATACCGAAATGTTATAGCGTGCATATGTGAGCTTCTCTAAGCGCACGGTGGACGCATATAATTGAACCCATATCGTGCATACAGGTGAGCTTACGCGGCGCACCTTTAATGCAACAAACCTCAGTAGTGCGCGAAGCAGGGATGTCGAAGCTGTA
The DNA here is from genome assembly GCF_027580225.2 of Misgurnus anguillicaudatus. Lineage (NCBI taxonomy): Eukaryota > Metazoa > Chordata > Actinopteri > Cypriniformes > Cobitidae > Misgurnus > Misgurnus anguillicaudatus. The sequence goes on along the minus strand of NC_073342.2, from coordinate 7,312,051 downwards.
AACTGACAACGTGGACGGCGGGGACCAGCCGGCCGGGTCACAAATGTCAAATGAGAAACTTCTAAGACCATGCCCGAGGATCTAATCCATACATGGAGTAGACTTCATTGTCACGGGAGGTGATAACGTCAATGATCCATAAATAACCTGTATTGACAGGTGCGCTAGTGAGTGATCTGTGACGCCGATGAACAGCTGATCGTCTGATGTACGTCAGACGTATCTGTCATACAGGACCTTGGACAGTTCCAGAGCGCTGCGCCTCGGGCACCGTCCGCATCTGAGAAATGACAGACTTATGAATAAAGTGAATGGTCGGTCATAAAAGCGTGGTTCGCTGTTATCACCGCCATATATATATATATACGCAGGGGGAGAAAGCCGCCGTGCACGAGCCTCTGTAGTGAGGAGAAAGCTGTTCCACCTACAATTCGCGGGGGGAAGACTCTCGCTGTCACTAGACAGAATAGATCAGACTTTGCATAAGGACGCCTCGCGAAAGGGGTCCTAGCAGCTCGTGTTAACGTGTTATAAGGCACGTAATGTAGGTCGTGTCCCACGGATGCAATCTCCGCACGCCCATCGTAACGGGTTATTATGTCTGCATCTTGGTAGTTTAAGCACGAGATGCGTATCACTCTGATTGAACATAGCTTATAAAGCGATGCAATGAGTTTATAAAGGAGATGACTCGCCAGCTTGTACAGGGGGCGAGATCTCAGTCTGGTTCGGTAAATAATGAAACCACCGTAGTTTGCCCGACCGCATTATCACAATAACATGGTCGAGAGTGCTGCAGTGCTAAAATCATCCCCTCAATGGACCGTATGTACAGTACAAGGTGATTGATATGAGACAAACGGGGTTCCACGCGCCGAAGGCTGATTGCCGTCGTAAAGCGTGTTCAACCCACAGCAGATGCTGGCGATCTCGTAATGGTAGCACTTCATGCAGCTGTGTGTAACTTAAGCATGAGCTTCCCGGCCGTCAGCTCGGGGCGGGACCTTTGCTTAGTCAAACTGAAGTGGACTTATGAACAGAATGCCATGATATTCAGCTTTCTGAGGCTCGTTAGAGGGGTACGTGAGCCCGTCTTAAACGAGATGCCGCGCGTCTGTCTGTGCGCGCGCTTTGAGCTTTGAAACTTATTGTGGCGGACAGCAAGCTCACTTCAGGTTGATATTACCCTTAATATCTCGGAGTATTGGTGTGATATAAATCAGCTGTATGGCCGAAAAACGTCATAAACCGCTTGGCTGTAAGCCTTTGAGTAGCCGTCCGGAGAGGGCGCGATTCAAATGCTTGGAGCCATGCAAAAGTCTGAGGCTGCCGTCTTTCTAGGAAGAGAGAATGACAGCCGTAAGACCGTGCTCGTTTGCGCCGTCAGCATCGTAGCGGAGAAACTGAGGTGGGCTGCGAGCGAATTTGGCAGAAAGGTGTTAGAGACACCGTACAGCCGTGGGGTGTCAATACACAGTATATGGCCAAACCGGGGTTTTTTCGGCAAGCGTCGATAGAATTATGGACAGCGGGCCGTGTGTGCGTATTACTGATTGCTTGTCAGTAAGGCGAGAAAGTGTTTAGAGACACCGTACAACCGTGGGGTGTCAATACACAGTATAGTAAGCACGGAAATTACTCTTTTTAGAGGAATTCAATACCGTTCGCCACTATAGTGAGGTCTCATAACCAACAGTATTACACAGTATGTTTTGGATAAACAGCACACAGAAAACATTTCAGGGCAGTCCAGCCGAGGCGCGACTTAACCCCTCTTCCCCCAGACAGTTCTATGTCGACGCAGCTGTGCTGCGAAGACCAGAGCTCGGCCGTTCAGGTGCACGAGCCTCAGTAGTGACGGTGACCCGAACGGCTCACGGAGCAGAGCAGTATGTCTAGGTGGGTTAATGTCAGACTGAACCCATCGCAGAGAGGAAGTCTGCCGTGAGGCCCGCGGTTTTGCCGTTTATTAAAAAGGGCAGAAAAACCAGGTATATAAGAATGTACCAATATTCAGCGCACTGATATAGGATGGGACTGAATAAAGGGAGGTATTCGGGCCTCAGTATGTTAAACAAATTCGTTCTGCCTCTGATTCCGTCTAAACCAGAGAGAAATGACCGGGCAGACTAGTAGTGAGCTTTCCGAAGTGAGATAGACTCAGGCCGGTTAAGCTCTATAATAAGTGTTTTAGCGCTCAAATAGAGGCGTGTCCGCCTTATCGAGCAGACGAATGAGATCGCGCCGCTCCAGGGGGGAGGGGCATGAAGCTCTGTATAGACGAATAGTGAGCCGGTTAGCTCTTATAATGAGTGTTCTTGATGCTCCAATAGCGGCGAATCCGCCCTATCGAGCAGACGAATGAGATTGTGCCGCTCCAGGAGGGGAGGGGCATGAAGCTCTGTAATCGTTGAACACTAGACAGCTGCATTTAGAGGCAGCGAGCCATAAGACCGCGTGCTAACTACACCGTTAAGAGACCTCACCACTGCGGGGAAAGGAGCGAGGGACTCCGCGAGCGTGAAGCACGAGTGGCTGTGCTATGACAGGGAACAGGGGCAGATCCGCCCGTGTTTGTCGTATGCATCTTTCTATGTTTTACGGTTCCCCGCTTGTTCATCTCAACAAGAGAGGAACGGCAGAGGGGAGCAGCAACACAGACAGAACAGCCATGCGTCATATAAATGGTATCACCCGATGCACTCGGGGGATTCATATACGTGTCAGAGATCTCGCCACTGAATGTAAGAAGAGCGAAGGGACTCTGTAAGCATGAACGGTTGCGATGTGACAGAACACAGGGAGGTTAGTCCGTGTGTGCAGGTCTATGCATCCATCTAGTCTCATGGCTCGCCGTGTGTTCATCCCGGGGAGAGAGGAACAGCAGGGGGAGCACAAAACATGGATAAGACAACCGAAGCATATAAGCGCGGTCCCGGCTTGGGAGGTGTCAGACCGGTGACGTGCTCGGGGAAATTCATAGCAGGGAGGCTCACTCAAGCCGCTGTGCTGGACGCTATTACAACAGCGCCTGCTCTTTTAGCTTACAGCTTTATATTAAAAATATTGATCTTACCGGGCGGCCGCAGGGGAGACCTCGTCAGACATGTGTCCGCTGCACAGGGCTCGTACCACAGCAAGCGAAGGCTATCTTCGGTTCTCGGCCGGAAAGCGGCAGGGGAAGACGCTAGACCTGGATTCTGCTGTCTTCGGTTCTCAGCCGGAAAGGGCAGGGAAGACGCTAGGCCTGGACTCCGCTGCAGGGCTTTTGTTGACGGCGAGGTAAGGCTTCTTCTTCTCAGCTAACTGACGCAATGCGAAGTGAACCGTATTGAAAGGGAACTGAAAACACTTCACTGTCAATGTTTAATTTTGTTGCTAGCAACTATAAAACATTGTACAAACACTTTAAAATGTCAAACATTTTGAACAAGTGAATCTGAATAGAACTGTATAAAATTAACTGTATAACATAAAATGATTTAAACAAACAAAAACAATGTTGTGGCAAATAAAATGAAACAAATCAAAAGTGAAGCATTCTGTGTTTCTTTACAGAAAAACTTCCTGCTATATATACGTATATACTTGCTGTATATTTTTTGTTTTTCAGTATCTGTATTGCTTACTCTAGTAGTAGAACTATATAATAACACACATATGTAAAGTGCTCACAGCACTTTTAAACAGCCCTGTAGCTAAAGTAATGGCAAATATTTTTTTTAAAGCAACACTATGTAGGTTTTTTACCTTTAACTCTTTCACCGCCAGCATTTTTAAAAAAGTTGCCAGCCAGCGCCAGCGTTTTTCATGATTTTCACCAAAGTTTAATGCCTTCCAGAAAATGTTCTTCTTTAAATATATAAACATACAATATAACAAATGAAAGAACAGACCCTCTGCTTTCAAACAAACAAAAAAAAAAGTTTCATCCTACCTTTATTGGTTCTTTTGTAATCAGCTTTTGAATATGGGTAGGTTTCTGCAACAACACCACCTTGTGAGCAAAAAGCAGAGATAATTCCATTGGTGTGACGGACTTTTCATAGAGATCCCATTCAGAGCGATCTTTAAAACAGACACGGACATGCAGCAGCTTGCCATAGGGCAATACTTCCGGGTTTAAAAAGTTGCGGAAGGGCGCCACCTGGTGGATAATAGCGGTATTGCGGAAAGACGGAAAATCTCGTCATTGGCGGGTAAGCGTTTTTTCTTAATTGACGAGATATCTCGTCAATGGCGGTGAAAGAGTTAAATAATGTCTCTAAAATTATTTCAGTGATAGAACAACTTTTAATTGGACAAATTGTACTGTTGCTGCAACCTGAGCAGCCTCCTAGCTGCTACAAGCACACTCTGAAAGTGGCGCTGGAGGGTCGGCAACACAGCCCCGCCCCTCCCCCTACCTGCAGAAGAGTGTCTGATACCAGGCACTGTTGCGCTTTTCAACCACATGGGGGAGCTGTAAGTCATTTTTACATGGAAACTACATAGTGTTGCTTTAAGTTAATTAAAGCACTTGATTGCACCTTGTGTCACCTACCTGATGCATTAATGTCAATGATTTGCTCCTGAGAGAAAAAAAAGTCTGCAAGCTCGTACGTTAACAAAAATCACACCGTCTACGCTTGCCTTAAGGCCAAAGTATGGTTGACTTTTTACATGTACACAAGGCTATGCGTACAGTGCACGTGATGGAATTTTCATCATCAGAAGAGTGTGAGCCTACTGTACACGCACTGCTGGTTAGGTGGCGTATGTCCCTACAGGAGAATGAAGTATGTACCTCAGGTGATGCACTGCATTTTTTTTACAATGCACATGGGTTAAACATCTGTGTAGATGTACAAGTCAAATAAACTATACTTTGCAAGGCTGTGCATTCGACTGTGTGTATACATTCTCGTTCATGTAAAATAACTTTAGACTGACACGCAGCACACACTTGTTTTTTGAAATGTTTAACCTAATGATATTCTCCTGATATTCACGTGGTGATATTGATTAATGACTAATTATATGTTATTAATTTGTGCAATGTGAAATAACCTTTTCCATATTTGACTCAACCCATTGTGCAATGTATTCTGCATTTATAATATTAGTTTATATTATAATCTAGCATATTGTATTTCTAAGTACAAAAATATTTATTGTACACTTGCTATTCCAGCACTGTATGGGTGCACTGGTCTGTTCACTGTTTTATGCATGCATATTTATATCAGTGGTGAGGCATCATAAGGGTCAGGGTGGCCCTGGCCCACTCAGATTGACAGCTCGGCCACCCAGCCAGAAAACACACAAAATATTTTTGTGGAAAAGCAGAAGAAATCATACATAAATTGTAATAATATTTTTTATAATAATTGCTAATAGGCATCTTTCAGAAATATTTAACTATTTATATACAAAGTTTATCATTTGCATGTGTTTCGGTGTAAACCCTTTGACCACATAAAGCTGCATACACATACTCAAATGGACACACACTTATAAGCGCTCACACGCGCGTTTATGAAAAGCGTTTGAACACAGATTATCTCTGTGCTTGACATGAAACATACACTAAAACATCTTAAACTGTGTTCTGAAGATGAACGGAGGTCTTACGAGTTTTGACGAACTAAACAACTAAACAAGACAGCAAGGTGTTCATGTGAATGATTCAGTTTTGAAAACACATCCTTGATGCAGAAGAAGAGTTAAAAACCTGATAGGCTAACCTGCGCGAGGGCGTGGATGTACTGCTATTTATTTACATAATTTAAATTACTGTTAGTTTAAATGTACTTACATTAAACAACTATACATCATTAAAAAGTGTTTTGATTTAAGATTTAGTTTTTGACCTTTATTTTAATCTGAGAATCCTAGTAACAGTAATTTCTTCATTTTTGTCAGGCGTTATGAAAATGAAAAACGGTACATACCTTAAAATTTGAAATATAACCCTCAGCCGCACTCATTGATAAAAATACTCCTCCGTGATCGTCATGAAAGCACTCGATAAAACAACATCTATCGGGGCTTTTAATTCAAAGTATGCATATTTGGAGAAATATTACTTCAATTTTATATCTTTACTTCAAATTTCTGCAGTGGGGCTAATATTTCACCCATTTTTATTGCAAAAATGGCGATATGAGCCAGCTGGAGTCTGCAGTCATTCACACTCAGTTTGTTTCATTCATACGTGAAGCCGGAGGGCGCTAAAGTCTGAAACTCTTTCATAAACTTTCATAGAAATAATCAGACGTCAGAGCTCAGCAGCAGCTGTCAGTCAGACGTGAACTTGAACAGTGACCTGCAATGAGCGATCGCTGTTTTTATAATAACATGTAAATAAAGATGTTTTGATGTTTTAAAACCATGGAGACAATAAACACGATTAAGATTATATATGGTTTGTCTGTATTTTTAACGCTATGTCTATTATTTTTATAACAGTACTGTATATTATAATGCTATGCTAAGCTTACAGCATAAATAACATAAAATTTTTATTTTCGGTCTTATTTTATGATCCAAAGCCACATCAGATCACGCATGATTGTTTAAGCACTCGACTTTTGATGTTATAATGTGAGTTTTATTATAAATGCTTTTATTTGTAGTGTTTTGATGGTATGCTAAGCTAACGTACTAGCTGTTCTGTAAACATCTGCTGTCTGGAGATATGAGATATGTGGTTCTAGGAATTATTTTGACTGGTAAAGCTTCTTTAAGGTAAGTTTCTTTTTGTAAGAAAGGACTTTAATAAAAAGAAAGTGAATTGAGACAAAAGGAGGAAATAAAACACTAAATAGAAATTATGAGCAATTATTATATTGTTTATAATAATAAAATAAACATTTAGACAGCCATATCCCGGATTAAAAGTTGTTAATGACTCATCCGGATGCTTATTTAATGAGTCTGTTTAAAACACGGAGCAATAGGACAATAAACTGAAAGGATGTTGTGAGATATAAATAAACAAACATTAGCTTAGCATTTTTGCTGTTTTCTCTAAATAAATTTACATGACATGGGTCTAAAAAACATTTCATAAAATACAGAGTTTTAGAGGTATCATCTTCAGATTTAAAACAGAACATGGTCAGACCTGTGGCTTTATCTGCAGAGCATTTCTAGATTGCTCCAAGGCCAATTTCATTTAGATTTTCATAACAATATTACATACATGTTTGGTGGAGTTTATAAAAAAGTATAATTTAAGCTCTCTATAACAACTTTTTTCATTATGACAGTAACTAATTTTCACCTCTTAATAAACTTCCAAGTGTCTGCTTTCAAATGAGACCAAACTTATGCTTTTAGTGCAAAGACTTCATAAACTGTATCTATTTTAGTTTGGCTATGACAGTTTTTGTGGGGGGGTTCGGAAAATGGAATGAGGGCTAACAGGTTAAGGCAATTTGTCAACACTTTATATGAGTTTTTTAATTTGTCAGCAAAAAACCCTAAATATTTTATCTTAAATAGAGTCAGTAAAATACTATTGGGGCTTAAAACTAGACAAAAATACTAAATAAAATCTTAGAATAGAATGACTCTTAAACTGGATGTATAGTCAAAAGCAGTGGTTCTCAACTCCAGTCCTCGGGACCCGCTATTCTGCATATTGTGCATGTCTCCCTTATTTAACACACGTGATTCAGATCATCAGCATGTTAGGATAGATTCCATGAACTGAACTGAGCAGCTGTGTCCCAATTCAGGGGCTGCGACCTTAAAAGCATGGGACCTTAAAGATGAGCACTCGGTCTTTCAAGGTGGCAGCCTTAAATGAGACGGTCTAACCTTTGGATGACCCATAATTGGCGTCACCTGCTGCACGCGCCTGTCAGCAGGACATAGCGGAAACGTTTCTGACTTATTAAAATAAATATGAAATCAGAAAAATATTCATTTAGTTTAGAAAATATGACACGTTAAACTATTCAACAGTATATATAAATTAATCAACCTTAGAAATATATGCAACATAAAAATAATAATATTAATACAAAACATAACTTATAATACTAAAACAGTGACAAACTTTTTTTTGATAAATACACACTTTTATTTAATGAAGGTTTTAATTGTTTATTTTAGAATATCCAGCCGTTATATGCAGCCGTTGCAGGGGCGCAATGAATCTTTGGATATCCTCGGCTGTTAAGGATCCATTCGTTCTATCCTTAACATCGCGGAGAAATGAGGACGCATTTTGAGGCTTCATTCTAAGCATCCTTTGAATTGGGACGTCCTTACCAGCCTCAAGTCGCGCTGCTGTGATGCAATCGGTCTTAAAATACGTCCTTAGAAGGTCGCAGCCTTTGAATTGGGACACAGCCAGTGTGTCAGATATAAGAGATATCCAAAATGTGCAGAGCAGTGGGTCCCGAGGACTGGAGTTGAGAACCACTGATCAAAAGCACAGCCTTGCAAAGTGTATTTTTTTTATCGCACATGTACACAGGCATTCTACGCATATGCATTGCGACAAAATGCCCTGCATCTCCGCGTGACATACACGTACAATGTACCCAAGGTTTAAAAAAAATCAAGCATTGCGAGTACCCCTGCAAGTAAGCCTACGATGGCCCTGTATGGGCATAGCCTAAGGGCCCCGCACAGGTTTGCTCACTGGCGAAACGTTGGCCCCTTAGCGCTGGCCCTGCATGGGCAGCCCTCACTTACCCACCAGGAAGCCCTCATACAGAAAAATCCCCAGAGTTAAATGAACACTGCTGGATGTATATATTGTCCCAATCTTACAGAGTGTTAAAAAGTAACAATGAAGCAGAATTAAAAGCTCTGTTATCCTCTTTCTCAACATCTCTGTCTGAAACCTAAAATTGCATTTTTACATCTTACTTGTAGAGTCATTTTCTTACTTAAGGTTGAGATTTTGTTTCATTTAAAGTCACCATTATTGTGATCAGTGTTTGATTTAGACTCTTCTATGACTCTTGACTCTTACATTGTTCAGTCTTTTGACTGCTATAACTTTGTGTGTTTAAGACATGTTTGTTATGGCAGCATGAGATCCTTTGGTGGTGGTCAGTTCAGTAAATAAAGTCTAAACATCATCATTTAAAAACTTATGTATTAATTTATTGTTTGCACACTTATCAGAAGGATCTTTCTCTGACAATGTGATTCTATAGTATGAGATCCAGCTCTCTCATAGCAGTTTGTCTTTCTGAAGAATTTTGAAACACTGACACTTAAAATGAACCGCTCTAAAATGTAGACACACAAATATCAAGAATCAGAGTATGAATCACAACAATGGTGACAATAAAATGAAAAGGTTAATGCTGCAATGCATGCTGTGTATCAACAAACTACAAATCTCATCCAGGACTCCCAGAATGCACCGCGGCATGAATAAATAATGACATTTTTTACCATTTTCTTTGTCACCATTGTTGAGATTCATACTCTGATTCTTGATGTCTGTGCATCTACGTTGTGCAGTGGTTAATGTTTATGTGCGCACTATCAACTTTAGTATTTCATTATAAACAGCAAAGGATGCTTCTGATGAGGGGGGAAACTATATTAATAAATCTGTTCTGGGGGCTAAATGAGGGCTGCCCGTGCAGGGCCAGCGCTTAAGGGCCAACGTTTTGCCAATGAGCAAACCTGCGCGGGGCCCTTAGACTAGCCCTAAGTGGGCCCATAAGGGCCATCGTAGGCTTACTGCAGGGACAGTACACACACTCTTTTAATGACGAAAACTGCATTACATGCATTGTACACAGACCCTTGCATATGTGTAAAAACTGGACTATACTTTTACACTTAGAAGCACAGGATTTCTTAAACATAAATAAAAGAGTAATTTCTACTTCTAATCTAATGATTTCAGAACTTCAATCTCCCCAGAAGAGTTAAAAAGGTGTTTAGTGCCAAGAGAGATAACAGTATTGACTTTTGCGTGAAGTATTTTTTGTTATTTTTACATTTTGTGTACATATTTCCCATATTTTCTCTTTGTATCTTAATAAAGTGAGTGAAAAATAAATTATAATTGTCATTAAATGTTTATTCTCCTCCATAAACTTTACTCAGTCATAAAGACAGATGGCCTCTAATAGGGGACCACAATTTGTCTCCCACTCCTGTCAAGAGTTGTGTTAACAGATCAGGGCCTCAAGGTTTCACCCCCAAACTTATGGGCAGGATCTAAAGCACATTCTGCTGCCTTAAATCTCCAGATGGAGTAGTTGTAGTGGATTGAGTCAGCTGTAACTCTGTGCCAGTCTCATCCACATGACAGTTCCTGTTTCATTGTTCTTTTGGTTTTCAAATCCAATGTTGCATTCGCTTTGTTTCCTGCACAGCTGGATTAAGCGTTCTTCTTCTCAGTGAAATGACCGTGGTTGTGTGATGTTGGATTCAGTGAAGGTGTGGTTTATGTCAGCGTTGCCGTACAAATGACCTGACAGTAATGCATCTTGATTTTGCCTCATACCTGGAGGCTCTTGGTGGCGCCCGGCCCAGTTTAGGGCCTTGGCTCACACTGGCCCAATAATGGAAATGTGATTAATGATAGTTTACAATTATGCATTCATCTGATGCTTTTATACAAATTGACTTGTGTTCAAGATATTCATATTATCAGTATTTGTGTTCCTTGGAAATTGAACTCATGACCTTCTGGGCTGCTCACAATGCTTTACCAGTTGAGCTACAAGAACACATAGTTCACACATGCAGCACATTTAGTCATTTAAGACTCAATACTGAAAAAAAGCTCAGGTGTCATATCACCGTTACATCTGTCAATGTGCTGTGTTTGGTGAAACAGTCAATAAATCTTCTGAAAACGTCTTCAGTCATCATAGAGAAAATGACATATATATATAGTTTTAATAGTTGATGAAAAGGTTCATGTAGCAGTAAATGTAAAATCCATCTCTTGTGATGTGAAGATGATCTCTGGAGACAGAGCTGATCTATTCTGAGTCTCTTCATCCTGACAATGTAAATGTGTTTTTCACTTCACACTCTCAGTGTCACTGTTTGATTGTTAAATCATCTGAACTGAAACAAACCGGTTTCACTTCTGCTAAATGAAGGCATTAGTCAGTTATGAAGTTATTTACATATAATTTTATAATTCTCATAAACATTTAACATTTTTCTAATATATTGTGCTAGCCAATTCATAACAAAGTATAAAGGTTTTCTGGAATAAACCGATTTTGTGAAAATATGTCTCTCTTTTATCCTCATTTGTAGTTGAGGAGTCTGCATATGGTTTGATGAAAAAGCAGTATGAACAGATGGATGTTAAAATAATCTGTGTTTATTTGATCAAAAATACATACCTGTATAAACCTTAGCATGATTTCTGTTGATCATAAGATGATGTTGTGTTATTTCTGTGTTCAGTGTTGTGTGTTATTGTGTTGTATGATCATCTGCAGTTTCTGTCAGGTGTATGAGTGCAGTCTGACTGAAAGAGGTTTTTGTATCACTCTTTATCACTGTGTCAACACATTGCTACTGATATAGTGTAAACTCTGACAGTAATAATCTCCTGAATCTTCAGTCTGAACTCCACTGATGGTCAAAGTGAAATCTGTTCTTGATCCGCTGCCACTGAATCTTGATGGAGTGTTTGAGAGTCTTTGACTTGCAGCATAAATCAAGAGTTTAGGAGCTTCTCCAGGTTTCTGCAGGTACCATGCCATACAAGTATATGGACCAGGACAAGCGTCTCTTACTTGTGTATTTGTTTTGCAGTTTATAGTGACAGATTCACCAGTCTGAACAGTTTTAACAGCGGGAGTTTGAGTCACAGTTATCTGTCCACTGACACCTGTTGGAGTTAAAAACAGTGTAACATTAACTTTACATTACACTTTCAATAGTTTAACATTAAAAAACTATACCTTGGATAAAAAGTGTCCAGATGAAGATGATGATGAAAGTCATTGTTGTTCTTTTGGTTTGTGTGATGATGAAGATTCTGTTCTGTTCTGATCTCAGTCATGAAGTGTTAAACTCACAGCACTATAAACACTCACACATCACTGAAGCATGACAACACAATGCAAAGAAGACGACAGGAAACTTCTGCTCATACAGACTAATACACTATCATTATTCAATGTGGAATTGCATGCTAAAATATTCTGAAAAATACAATTCTATATAAATAACAAATAACTATTAGTTTTGAATAAAAATAAAAACAAATGTTCAAAATATTCAAAATTAATTTATCTAAATTTGCAGGAATGTGTATGCAGGTTGAAGAGTTATAAAGTGTTCACACAACACAAGTAAATAATTCATACAGAGTGAAAACATTAACTAAGCAATAACAATCATACAAAAAGATTCTTTAAAAGGTTTCTGTTTATTATTTAGACTCAAAACATTCAGAGATTTTCACAATATTTGTTTGTGTTGTGTGATGTTAGTGTTGTATATTCTGCTGTAGTTTGTATTCAGTCAAGTGTGTAGAGGTTTTTGTACAGTCGCTCTATTAGTTTGTATCACTGTGGTACACTTTCGGCAGCGGCACCAGACTGGATGTTGGCAGTAAGTAAATAATACAATAATAATTTTAATACAGTAGATTGCCGTTTTAAAATGTTTAAAGTTTTACTGTGAAACTAGATGAGATAACTGTTTCTAAATATATACATCAGGTATGAAACACAAGATGGATTAAAATATTTGTCGAAATTTTGTTTTCACATCAAAATTTGTTTCAACAACTAATCTTATTTTGTTTAGAATCATAATCTTTTGTTAACAAAGTACCTCTCCATTTTATTATTTAGTGTGTTATGATATTATATATTATAACACTATAGAGTAACAATAAATGTAAATGTATTTACTTATTAACAATTTATAGTGATTTTATATTCACCTACAACTTAAATGTAAGTTAATAAGTGTTAAGCGTAACAGAAGCACATGTCAATCTTCTGTACAACATTATATTTTTTGTACAATTATATTTTATATATTTTTATTAAGTTTTCAGTTTTTACTTTATTTTACTGTGTCACTGTTACAGTGTAATTATACGTTTAAGTACTGAATAATAATGATTAATAACATGTAGGATTGGGATTTGGTTTAGGGTTAGTTGCATGTAATTATGCATAATTTACTGTTAGTACTATAACAATTACATGTGTAACAGAGACACAAAGACAAAAAAAGCATTACTATTATTTTACTGAAATTATGAATATATTATACAGTATGATATATGATATGCTTTTTATTTATTTTAAGAACAACTATTTTTAAAGCTGAAAAACAGTATTTAAATGATTTAATGTCAAATATTGTGTACAAACTTTCACATAAACCGACAAAAGTTATATTAGCTGTATAATGCAGCCATGTGATTAAAAACCTCAAAAGTCTACATGAGACTTAATTGTTCATTGTTTATTATTATGCTATTTAATGTTTAACTTGAATAGAGTTATTTTCTTTCTTGTGTGAGTTATTGACTATTGATGTGATTGTCAGGTATCAGTCGTCCTAAAGTGATCGTCCTGCCGCCGTCCAGTGAAGAGATTTCCACAAAGCAAGCAGCAACACTGATGTGTGTGGCCAACAAGGGCTTCCCCTCAGACTGGAGTCTGAACTGGAAGGTGGACGGGATCAACAGCAGGTCTCAGTACAGCAGTGTTGCTCTCCTGGAGAAGGACGGTCTGTACAGCTGGAGCAGCAGTCTGACTCTCTCTGAGCAGGAGTGGAGCTCAGTGATCTCAGTCAGCTGTGAGCTCACACAGAAAGACCAGCGTGATAAAGTCACTGGAGAATTGAGGAGAGATCAGTGTTCACAGTAGATCCACTCACTCTCTCCTCTGTCTCACATCAAGACTAACAGACTAACTGTGTTTCTCTCTCTCATCTCACATCTCTTTTCACAAACAACACAAGTCTATGTCTGCTTTATTCATTCACTCATGATTGTGTGACAATTCAACAAATAAAATCATATTGTATCTTTATGTCTTTGACTCATTTTGTCTGTTTTGAATATAAAAGCTCACATTTTATAAATAAACCTGACTCAATGAAGCATAAAAACACCTGCAGATGAAGTAAATTTACATAACTGTCAATCAAATAATATGAGGAACCTTGAACATGAAGTGTTTGGTGTGTTTAGTTTGATAGTTATTCTCGTGTGACTCCTTCAGTATCTGTGTTTCAGCTGTTGACTGAATGATACTGACTGATGTTTCTCTATAAGAGCGATTATCATCAGTTTTTTTAATATTGTGAATTCAACTGTACAATAATAATAGTAATCATCCATGTTGCATCCGTTTTAATACTGAAATTAATAGACAAACAAAACCATAATGATTTATCAACTATCAAAAAAATAAAATAAATAAATAATCCATTAAATGTATAATTATCTATAAAGTTGTCATTTAAATAAATTATCTGTAAGTGAAATAAATATCAGCATCATCATCTGCAGTATCTGTCAGGTGTATGAGTTCAGTCACTGTGAAGTCTGACTGAAAGAGGTTTTTGTATCACTCTTTATCACTGTGTCAACACACCACCACTGTGATAACTCTGACAGTAATAATCTCCTGAATCTTCAGTCTGAACTCCACTGATGGTCAAAGTGAAATCTGTGTTTGATCCGCTGCCACTGAATCTTGATGGAGTTCCTGACTGGAGGGTTGTTGCAAATGTTATAAGGAGTTTAGGAGTTTCTCCAGGTTTCTGTAAGTACCAGTGTAACCAATTACCATTAGCCACTGCACTGCTGACTTTACAGTTTATTTGAACTTGTTGTCCTGGTTGAACTGTTATTGATGGACTCTGAGTAAGAGTGTACTGTCCTCTACACACTGAAAGAAACAACAAGAATGAAATATAAGACAACACTGAAACAAATCAATATTTCACTCTTCAATGAATTAATGATGATGATAAAAATGTTACAACACAAACCTTGAGTAAAGACTGTGAGTGTCCAGATGAAGATGATGATGAAAGTCATTGTTGTTCTTTTGGTTTGTGTGATGATGAAGATTCTGTTCTGTTCTGATCTCAGTCATGAAGTGTTAAACTCACAGCGCTATAAACACTCACACATCACTGAAGCATGAAAACACAATGCAAACTCACTCTCACTTCATTTACATCATTTGACTTTTTCTTTTGAACATAGTCAGTGACCTCTTCCTACAGTGAGTATTAAACATGCATTTTAATTCAAACAGTATTTACAAGAAAACTTTGCAGGAAAATATGCACACAGTCCACAGACTCTACACATTGTAAAACATATCTTATTCCACATTTAAAACAATGTGATTCGTTTAAATCTGTCAGCTGAAACACAATCTTAATACAAATGTTATAATTTAAATTTTGCATAACTTAATTAAAGAGGCATTACAAATTAAACTTTGAATAAAAATCTTTGTCAATATTATGCTGTTCATTCCATGCTGATTTTAGATGATCTCTCCTGTGTGTGTCTGAGATGTTTGTTTTCAGAGACACAAGCCTTCACCTAACGCCACACTTTCAGATCTCACACATACTGAACTCCTCTATCACAGATCAAACATTTGTAGATTAAAAACAATCAGTCCTATCTCATGCCTACTGAAGATCATACAGGTTTATCATAAATGAGCGTTTGGGTAACATCAACAACTCGGTTTCAGTATTACTGTTAATGTCAAAGATATTTTGATATAGAATCAAATCCTGGATATCCATTCTCTTATCTACATTCACTAATGTAATGTTTTCTTCTGAGGTCTGATGTTTGTTCACGAGCTCCACCTTGTGGTTCCAATACAATAACACACAATAACACACAAAATTATTTTCATTGCTCTTCAGTTAAGCAGATCTTTCAAATAACACCTGACTAAAACTTTATTTTAAACTGACTAAAACTGTTTATTTTCATATCTACTGACATCTACTCTTCATCTGTTAAAAATACTTTGCAATTTAACTTTTTTATTTATCACACTCATCTAGTAGAAAATTCGTATATAACATGTGCAATACTGTATGCGTGTTGCTATTATAACCTGTTAAATGGAAGAAAGCATCCAAGCACAGAGAATTGATAAAAAGCGTCTCTTTTATCATAAACCCAATTCGAAGTATCTGCTGTAGGCTTGTAATTTGACATCAAGCGTAATGCACATACCGTAAGTTTACATGATGCAGCGAACACATATTTTGAACTGACGAGCCACACAGCTGACGGGTTACATTCATGTTGTGAGGAGCTTCGCATCATGCGCCCTCAAAAACAGAAGTCACTGGCCTCTTTCAGCCAATTCTTAAATACGGCTACAGAATCATCAGATCTTGTTGCAACTGGCAGATCATTACACAGATATGGAACAGAGAGAAGATACTTGATATAGCAATGCTGACGTCGCGTGCACGCGCGTCGTATTTCTGAGGCATAAATTCTGTTTCCGCCTGGATGCATGTAGAGGTAGCTGCAGGCTGGAGCAATGGGCGTGCCATAAGGTCGGAAAGAAATGGGGCGTGCCACGAGGAATGGGGCGTGCCGTAAGGTCTTTTCAATTGGACGCGGAAAGCTTCCTGATCCGCATAAAAGCGAGCCATAAACTTCATACAAAATACATTTCTTTCACTGTAAAAATAATATTAATGATTTGAGAATACATTCAAAAGTACGTTACCTTCGAAACCTTCTGTATGGCGCGGGTTACATGACGTCATCACCACCGCAACTTTTTCAGGATCAATCATTAAAAAACATTCATAATGTTTGTGATAAATGCACTTTTTGTAAAATCACTTAAAGATATTAAACATTTATTTTTGTATTTCATTTTGGACTGACTTCAAAATAGATATTCCTAAAATAGAAATTCTCAGTATTAGAATTTACCTCATGACATTTTACTTTGTTTCCAAAACCCATATTTTTCTGAAAAAAAAAAATATATATAATTAAATTATTTTGTCGACGTTTTATATGCATAATACACAAATAAAAGAAACCCTCCTATATTACCTTTCATAAGACCTCGCAGTATACTTTGAAACCCTTTCAAACATGAGATCACAAAAAAGTTTTTGAAAATATCTATAACTACTTTGATTCATAAACTTTTATTTTTGTATTCATTTGTATTTTTAATTTTATACTTGTTATTCTATGATTTACACATTTTGAGCTATATACAATGCTTTGTATTCATCTTTTTTTATTGCATTATACTTGAAATGTCTGTATTTGAACTAAATAATAAAATAAAAAAATCATTAAAAACAAATTATTATTTTAAAGATAAAAATGTCTCTAAAAGTAATGTTATTTTTTATAAAAATGGTACAGCAAATGTTTTTGCTGTATAAAGGCATATACGTGTTTGATCAAACACTCACCATATAATTATTAAATGAAGTAAAAATGGTTCAATAAACTTTTTTTAGTGACATTAATCAATTAAGCAAAACAAACACCATTTTATCCAAAAAACATTTATTCAGTCATTTTTACAATAAATTTTTTGAAACGTCAATTGAAGTTGTCATCAAAGGCTTGTGTTTTTGTGTTCAAAACTCATTCGTTCGAACAGAAGCCATCAAACTCTCTATCTAAATAGAACGCACAGTGACCCCCTTCATGGCGAACCGCGCAAAGTCTGTGGCTTTGCAAATGGCTTTGTATCTTGTGATATTCATAAGGTCTAACAACACTGAGAGCACAAAACGGACATCGACATAAATCGCCGACTCGGATGTCTTCGATGCAAATGCAGTCATTAATTTTCTCACTGTATCTGTCAACAACAATTAAATAATTCCAGAAACTGAAAAGATGTCAAGCAAAGAGACCATCAAATTATATTGCACATGTATTATATCCATCTTCTTCTTTCCTTCAAAAGAAAATTACGATTTCTTTTTAGCTAAAGGAAATGACGTATAATTATGGTTACGGCTGATTGGCCAACGCAGTTGCCAGGAGGAAGCTCCTTTGACCAATGAGAAACCTCTTACCACGCCCCTACCTCTTGCCACGCCCATTGCTCCAAGCTGCAGCTACCCCTGTCTCCCTGGATTGGACTGTTACATTGTATGTCATGCCATATCCACTTCTCGCCACAAGGTTGTAGTATGTTATTACTAAATACGACAATAAATAGGTCTGCTTTTGTCAACGAAAATGTACTAAATATCGTTGTCACGTGACGAAAACTATGTTTGGTGTATGACCAAATATGTTGACAAATTTTATCTATCCGACTTATTTGAAAATGTGAACTCGTGAAGTAATGTTTTAGTATGATTCAATGCAAGCCTTTGTACATAAGGCCACAGGTCCTCTTTGTCACGTGCTGTTGACATGGTGAATCGTAATATCGGTGCTCTATTGATAATGTCTTTTCATAATGGTTGTGTACGCACTTAACTCAGATTCAACCTACTTAGAATCGACTTAAACTAACTAATTTCAGTTTTCCATCTCATAGTAATCAACTCAGAATTCAAGTTTTAACTCAGAGTTGGTTGAACCATATGTTACACTGTACCTTATCGCAGTGGTTTTCAAACTGGGGGCCGCGATCGGGGCCCCCAGTTTTATAACATTTTATAAAATATATACATTTATCATGTGTAATTAAATTCTGTGTAATTAAAACCTTAAAAATGAGGCTACTAACCAACAGCACTACTTTGTATAATTTAATGTTTTGTTTGATTATAATGTTAAGTTGGAGAACATTTTTTGTCATAAATTTTCTTTAGGGGGCTGTGAATGAATGCACGTACATGGTGATAAATGAAATGAAAAAGTCTGTTCAGGTAAATGATGTAAATGAAGTGAGAGTGAGTTTGCATTGTGTTGTCATGCTTCATAATTGTCTTAGAAATTTTTATTTAATGTTTTAAATCTAAAATAATAGAAAATCGGATATTTTAATGACATCTACTATGCACTAGGTTTATTAAAAGAATGCACATCACTCATTTCAATTAAAAATCACTCCGCAAGCACAGCTGTATGTAATTGCTATATACTATTCTAAAATAAATGGTTAAAAGTTGTCTAATCACAACAGTTAATAATAAATTAAAACTATAATTCAGTTTAAGCTAAAAAAAAAAAAAGTAGGCAGGTCTGTGCTTTTACTGTGACGCGTCACAAAGTACCGCCTTCATTTATGCATGTTTCCACTAGGTCCTGTAGGCAACTTGAAAGTCTTGTTTCAGCGCTCCGCTGTTTTTACACTCTGATTTGCGGATTGAAATCATGTCTGGAAGAGGCAAAGGCGGTAAAGGACTCGGTAAAGGAGGCGCCAAGCGTCATCGCAAGGTTTTGCGTGATAACATCCAGGGAATCACCAAACCCGCCATTCGTCGTCTCGCTCGTCGTGGTGGAGTCAAGCGTATTTCTGGTCTGATCTATGAGGAGACTCGCGGTGTGTTGAAGGTGTTTTTGGAGAACGTTATTCGTGACGCCGTCACCTACACTGAACACGCCAAGAGAAAGACCGTCACCGCCATGGATGTCGTCTATGCTCTGAAGCGTCAGGGTCGCACTCTGTACGGTTTCGGAGGTTAAATGCTTAAACTCCACACAAACCCAAACGGCTCTTTTTAGAGCCACCCACATATCACATAAAGAGTTCACATCTGATCGGTATTTTTCTTTCTGTACTGGTTAATTGCCTGTGTATTTATGTGCTCATGCTTATTGTATTTCAAGAAAATACAAGAGCGCAAAATGCATGCAAACGTTCAATATACGCCGTTGCATACACATTTGTAGGTTTTCCTTAAATACAAATATGTTTAAGTCTAAAACGAAAGTCTTCCCAAAAACTGCCCTAAAGTTGCGGATTCCTAATAATTTTCGGACACACTATTAATGTAATTTGATCATAACGACTGATCATGCCTAGTCTGTCCCAGTTGTGCTCAGTCTTTGTTTACAATCACAGATACAAATCATTTATGCAAGAAACACTCTTGTGTAGAGTCTAATCTTAGAATGTGTTAGTAAGTTATTAGTTGCCTTTATACGCATACGTAAGAGATCTCGCTTGTAATAGTTAAATAAACACTTTCGTGCAAAATGAAGAACGAACAGTGACTTCGTTTATATTTAAAGTATTTTGCGCTTTCTATTTCCAACAAACAATTATACTTAAAAAAAACTGTATTTTAAAAAATGAGCGGGAAAGTAAAACCACACATAAACGCACAAAGGATATTCACTTCAAATGAGGCCATGGGTGGGGTTACAGTTTTAGAGACTGTGATTTGCTCGCAAAGATTACAGCCATTCCAATGAAATCCATTCGTGTTGCTTGTCCAATGAAGACATCCAATCAGACTTTAAGTCTGCGGTCTTTGAAAATTAGCATGAACAGTAAATAAATAGTCATTCACAAAAGTGACGTGCTTCAGTCTTTGGTTTTGTTTCTGAAGTGATCATGCCTGAGCCAGCAAAGTCCGCGCCTAAGAAGGGGTCCAAGAAGGCCGTTACTAAAGCCGCCGGAAAGGGCGGTAAGAAGCGCACGAGGTCCAGGAAGGAGAGTTATGCTATCTACGTCTACAAGGTCCTGAAGCAGGTACATCCTGACACCGGGATTTCCTCTAAGGCCATGGGGATCATGAACTCTTTCGTCAATGATATTTTCGAGCGTATCGCCGGTGAGTCCTCTCGTCTCGCTCACTACAACAAGCGCTCCACCATCACATCGAGAGAGATCCAGACCGCCGTGCGTCTCCTGCTGCCCGGTGAACTCGCCAAACACGCCGTGTCTGAGGGAACAAAGGCCGTCACCAAGTACACCAGCTCCAAATAAATCTTTTGAAGCTTTCAACACCACAAAGGCTCTTTTAAGAGCCTGTGGGACCCGTTTTTAATGTTTACCAAAAGAAAAATTATATAATTAATTGTTGTTTCAGCCTCAGATTCATTGGCCTTGGCTCATTTTCTATAAAGAACATAAAAATAATCAACTTTATAATGACTGTACACCGTACAACCCCCTACACATTTATATTACATATGTGGTGTTCGGGTCCACTGGACCCGGGGGTAATAAGAGAGTGAAAATTGAATGTGCTATGTAACTTTACTCTGTTTTTCTTCTATCTGGGACTCCTGTGAGTGCATGAGTGTATTTGTATATATGTCTGTACATATGTGATGGATGCATGTCAGAGTTTTGTCCTTCTGCACTTGCTGTAACAGCGCAAGGATACAACATTTTATATATCAAGCATGAACACTTATCTGCCCCCACTGTCCCAAACACTTTACCTTTTGTCTAACAGGAACCATTCTACATTTTACCATTATATCCCTTACAAAAAAATAACCATGGTTGTATTATAGTAAAAGTGTAGTAATCATGGTAAATTGGTGTATTGATTACCATTTGTAAAACCATGAGTTTACCACAACCTATGGTGTGTGTGTGTGTGTTTGTGTGTGTGTATGACTGTGTGAGAGAGAGTGAAAAATAGAGAAAGTAAAATTTCATATCTAAGCATTTTCATCATTTTAGGTTGTAGCCAAAAGCAACACATTGTACTGTAGTGTGTGTGGACATAACATGGACAGGAAGACACAGTATATGTCTATAAAATGCAAGAAATGCATACGCAACACAGCTACACAGTAAAAATCTGCTTCTTATGTGTTGTGCAGGCTGGCATGAACAGATTGTGTGTTCAGTGTGGATGATGTCTTATGATACCGCATCTTTTCAGATGGGGCTTGTGCTGTGTAGACGGACACAAATGTGTACAATTTCAAACTAAGTTCAAAGAATTAAACATAAAAGTGATGAAAAACTTATTTGAGATGAAAAAGTGATGAAAATACTTATTTTAGATAAACATTTTCTTCTCTTATTTCATATTATCACAAAAACGAATAGCACTTTAATCTATAAATAGTCCTCCACCAGTGGTAAATGACAAACATTAACCAAAAATTCTGTCTATATTACTTACAATAAGGCTAAAGTAATCATCTGTAAACAATATTACATACATTTGTATGACTGCATTGGTTTAAAGATACGAATAATACAGTGGGTCCACTAGACCCACAAACATTGTCTAAGTAACAGAAATATGAACACCACACGAGGGTTAAACCATTTTTACGTGTATGAAGTACTACTTATTTTAGCTTTACAGTATCTGGCAGTAACTTCAGAGCAGTACTACGTAAAACAAACCTTAATTTTCAATGTTAATGTTGCTTTCATTACATGGTTCAGGAGTCCTCCATTGCATTGATTACTGTAAACCCACTGTAAATTCTGATTTAAAATAAATGTTTGGCTTATATTATTTATTTAAAATTAACATCTTTGTTTTTAACACTATTTATGAAAACATTTTGACAACAGGAATTTATACTATTGCATGTAAGACTACATATTTTACATTTATTATAAATATTTTGAGATGACATGTTATAAATGGAGTTTATCCTGTTTTAATTTCACTTTAAACTATTGAATTAGTGATATTTAGTTGCATAAACATTATCATTGCTGTTGATAACTGCTGCACATCTGTGTCAAATCGATTCAATCAACTTCTGGCCTAGAAATTTCAGCACATGATCTACAGTTCGTGTCAATTTTTAGATTTTGCTTCAGAAACTGCATTTTTAATGTCACCCCACATGTTTTCAACGGGGTAGTGTTGTAAATCTTTCTAGCAAAGACCAGTAGACTTGGATTTCTTCGAGCAGCAGTCTTTATTGGAGAAAGCGATCTTCAAATCCGAGCATAGAGCTCAGGAGCTGCAGTCACCAAGTCTGACTTACAATCGCCTACATTTGCATTTTAAAGAAAGCATTGAAGCAAAGAAGTAATCCTGCCACCCCAATCGTGAAGTTTCACCAACCTTTAATCCCATCAACATTACACTGTCTCACTCAGACCATTTAATTATCATAGAAATGGGTTCACACCTTAGGCTTGGTATTCACCTATGACTCAGACCCTTCATCAGCAAATGGCCACCAACTCAAACAATGGAACAAAAGGTAACAGGGCCATATAGTTACCTGCTAATTTCTTTCATATTGAGATGAGACAGGAACTTGCCATTAAGTATTCTGATGTATTTAAATTGATCAATGTTTCATTCTATACGATAAATAGGCCCAACACGGTAGTATGAAAAACACCCCAATACCATGATTTTTGTCTTTACAGTGTACTGTGGTTTAAATTCAGTACCCAGGGGTCACATGAGGTTCTGTCAATAACCACTAGACCCCAAAAGAGCAATTTTACTCTCATCAGACCAAAAATGTTACACAATGTTTCTTCGGGCCAGCTGATGTGTTGATGTGATTCTGCTCATGTCTTTATTTCAACACTGGTGCTTTATGGGAGCTTTTTGCAAACAGCTTCGCTTAAATCAGATGTCTTCTGACTGTCACAGATCATTTTATATAATCTTTGATTTTTCTAGAGACATGAAAGGCTGAATCTTTGCCATCCTGGCTATTCTTCAGTCTGTTTTAACTGAAGTAGCTTATATTTCCACGTGCTTTGAGTTTTGGTTGCCATTCTGAAGTTTTTGAGATAATTTTAGCTGAGATTCTTAAACTTCTCAAATAAACCTTTTTTAATCAAATTGTGTTGTTCCTCAATGATGGAACAGTCCAGTTTACTTAGAAATTCAGCAGCAGATATATTTTATAACAAACATCCACTCTTTAGTCACATATGTCCTTTTTTTCTAACTTCACACTGCTATTATTTTTATCACACCACTTTCAATAAATAAGTCTATAACTCATAATGGCCATATAAAAAAGTAGATTGGTTATCATTACCATAATGTATAATTGCTATTTTTTATAATATGTAACAAAGTGGACTTGGTTGTAAGAGGACTGATCAAAATAACTGATTTATATGCTTTATATGGTATTCAAATCATATAGCTTTTTTCAAAGAAGTATTTATGAGGATAATTTTATAATCTGTTACAGACAATTCAGACATACTGTATGTCAGTGCTGATTGACAGGTTTTTAATAGTTGAATAGTTAGTAGTAGTAATACTGTAATAGAATAGTTTAATAGTTAACCCTAACGCTGATTGATCTTTAAATGAGTTTATAAGGAAGATAGAAAAACTGCACACAGTATGACAGATCATACAATGAAGGTTTATGCCTTTGAAAAACTGTATTTCATAAAGTTTTTGTGCATGCACGTCAGCATTTTACCACTATGTTATTGTTTGAATGCTTTAGACATTTTAATACATCTTCCTTCACACGTTCACTTTTCAATCAGCAACAAAAGCAAAAAAAAAAAAAAAAAATGTTTTAACTACAAATCAGAGATGAAGTTACAAATGAACAGGAAGCCTCTGGATGATGCGTGTGCTTCAAGGTGGCCAGAATAACTACTATATATAACAATTCACAAGTCCTTTAATGTTATTCATGTAATGAAAATAATTTTCCAAGTGTCTGCTACAAATACAAAAGACACTTATAACATTTAATTAAATGTAAAATACAAAAATCACATGAGAAACAAACGCGGCTTTATTCGGTGGCTGGGGTTGGTCGTGGATTTGATCTAAAGTTGGCAAAATATATTTTGAATCGTGGCGTATTTTAGTTTTAAGACATAGCGCCTGACCTCTGCTCTGTGTTTATGCTGTTTATATCGCGCCCATGTATTTTACATCTCTGTTTTTGTTGAAAAAGTTAGAGAAGAAAACACACGCGTTAGCGGCTCGTGTAGGTACACAGACACTCAGCTGTCCCGGTGGAGACTATATGGTTCTCATGTGCTGTATAAAAGCGCCGCGCGCTCTGCTGCTGGCATTACTAATCTCTTGTTGATTCTGTGATAGTACAGAGAAAATGGCTGAAACCGCTCCAGTTGCTGCCGCCGCGCCGGCCAAAGCGCCCAAGAAGAAATCCGCCGCAAAAGCCAAGAAAACCGGACCAAGCGTCGGTGACCTCATCGTCAAAGCCGTTTCGGCTTCCAAGGAGAGGAGCGGCGTCTCTCTCGCTGCCCTGAAGAAAGCGCTCGCCGCCGGTGGCTACGACGTGGAGAAGAACAACTCTCGCGTCAAGATCGCCATCAAGAACCTGGTCACTAAAGGCACTCTGGTCCAGACCAAAGGCACCGGCGCTTCCGGCTCTTTCAAACTCAACAAAAAGCAGGCAGAGACCAAGGCAAAACCAGCGAAGAAAGCCGCTCCTAAAGCAAAAAAGCCCGCAGCCAAGAAACCCGCCGCTGCCAAGAAGCCCAAGACTGCAGCGACAAAGAAGACCGCCGCTAAGAAATCTCCCAAGAAAGCAGCGAAGAAGCCAGCCGCCACCGCCGCTAAAAAGGCAACAAAGAGCCCCAAGAAAGCAAAGAAGCCAGCGGCTCCTAAGAAAGCAGCGAAGAGCCCCAAGAAAGCAAAGGCTGCTAAACCCAAGACGACAAAGCCCAAAGCAGCTAAGCCTAAAAAGGCAGCGCCCAAAAAGAAATAAATTTTCACTAAAAATTCATTCCCACTAAAAGGCTCTTTTAAGAGCCACCCACCAGCCCTTTAAAGAGCAATCTTTCAATAGCTGTCGTTTTCTGGTTGTTAATTTCGAGAACTTTGATAAAAATAGTACTTCTAATAAGAAGTCTCTGAAAGTTTTACTTTAGTGCCACGCAGATTTTGGAGCATCTCTGCCATATAAGAAAGCTCTAGATTTTTAGTGTAACTTTAGTATTAAAGCGCTTTGTATTTATGAAGTGCAGTAGAGTATAAAGCTGTAAGTAAAAGGTATTGCAGCATATAAACATATTAACTCTGATACAGTACAGATACTTGTATTTTGTAAAAAAACATTTACATAAAGTAAAAAAAAAATTGTACTACTTTCCCCCTTTGTCACGTGTCCTTGGGTCACACAAACAGATATACACATATAAATGTATACATTATAATGAACTCTAAGTTGGATTAAAGCATCTGCCAAATGTATAAATATGAAAACAAAGGCAGGCAGAAAGATAGAAGGGGGCGGGATTTGGCGTTTGGAGGGAAGTTCAGTGATTGGTTTGAACTTTTCACAGACTTCAACCAATAGGCAAATAAAGCAGCTCTTAAATACTGGAAACATCAGCCTCGAGTCACATATTTTTGTTGTTACAAGAATAAAACGAAAATGAGCGGCAGAGGCAAAACCGGCGGTAAGGCCAGAGCAAAGGCTAAGACTCGTTCATCCAGAGCAGGGCTTCAGTTTCCCGTCGGCCGTGTTCACAGACTTCTTCGCAAGGGTAACTATGCAGAGCGCGTTGGTGCTGGAGCTCCAGTTTATCTCGCCGCTGTGCTCGAGTATCTTACTGCTGAGATCCTGGAGTTGGCCGGAAACGCCGCTCGTGACAACAAGAAGACTCGCATCATTCCCCGCCATTTACAGCTGGCAGTGCGTAACGACGAGGAATTGAACAAACTCTTGGGGCGCGTGACCATCGCTCAGGGCGGTGTGTTGCCCAACATCCAGGCTGTGTTGTTGCCAAAGAAGACCGAGAAGCCCGCTAAAGCAAAGTAAACCAGTTTAACAAAGAATGAAACAAAGGCTCTTTTAAGAGCCACCCACTTGAACTATAAAAGAGTGAAATCTTGGTCTCTGCTTGAAGTATAGGTTTAGAAACGCATTTGTGCGTTTATTGTTAACCTTTTTTTTAGCTATTATAACCTTTTAGTCTTATTATGCTATAGAGAAATCTCAGAAAATCACTTCTTTAGAGTCTTGAATATCAATCAAGATTTTATTTCATTAAATAATTTTAGGCTATGACATGATCTTAATAAAATCAATATTCAAAATACAAGTGTTATAGTTCAATTGTTAAATTTTGTTGGAAAACTAAATTCGTTCTCAGAATGACTGTTTGAATTGGCTTTTAAGCCAATAGACAGTGGTGACCGTGGTGGTAAATTATATATAAATGGTCGTTTTCCGTTTTATTTTTAAATAAAAAAAGTAACCATTATAATTTTTTTAGACAAATGAAGAATCAGCTCGGAAAACTGCTAATGTGGGGTTAAACATGACAAACGATCTCGAGCGGGAAACAAACCGCCTCTGCCTGTTTGAAAAACGTTCAAAGTCGTTGGTCAGCTGTCTACTTAGACGTCACCCATTAGCCAATCACATGGTAGCTCTCTATACCTGCCCCCTGAGCTCATGGACGACCAGTCTTTAAAAGCCGCTGGGAGAGAACATTTCTACATTTCGTGTCGCAGAGGAGCTTTTACTGAAGTCATGGCAAGAACAAAGCAGACCGCTCGTAAATCCACCGGAGGCAAAGCGCCCAGGAAGCAGCTCGCTACAAAAGCTGCCCGCAAGAGCGCCCCAGCCACCGGCGGTGTGAAGAAACCTCATCGTTACAGGCCCGGTACCGTAGCGCTGAGAGAAATTCGGCGCTACCAGAAATCCACTGAGCTGTTGATCCGTAAACTGCCTTTCCAGCGTCTGGTGAGAGAAATCGCCCAGGACTTCAAGACTGATCTGCGCTTCCAGAGCTCCGCCGTCATGGCCCTGCAGGAGTCCAGCGAAGCTTATCTGGTCGGCCTGTTTGAGGACACCAACCTGTGCGCCATCCACGCCAAGCGTGTCACCATCATGCCCAAAGACATTCAGCTGGCTCGCCGCATTCGTGGTGAACGCGCCTAAACTCAACGTCACCCACATCAACACAAAGGCTCTTTTAAGAGCCACCACAATTCCACTGAACGAGAGAATTTCATTTTGTTTATTTAATCACTTACACGTTACTGTTTCTTTAGTTTTGTTCTTTAAAAATCTATAATCTCAAAGTGGCCATTGAATTTTGGATGCAAGTTTGACTTCCCAGATATTTTCCCCCCAAGCTTTATTTTTCTAGAAAGGTAGTATGCAGTTCTATTATTTACTGATCATCTCAAGACTAAGACATGTATAAACGTAATTGCCCTAGGAACGTTTATTTAATGTTTTAAAGGTAAAATGATAGAAAGTATATTTTAATAACATCTACATTATATGCACTAGGTTTATTAAAATAATTGCACATCACTCATTTCAATTAAAAGCCACTCAGTAAGCACCTCCTTTATGCAATTGCTCTATAATTTTTTTAAATAAACGTTTAAATGTTGTTTAATCATCACAGTTAATAATCGAATAAAACTTAAATTCTGTTGTAGCTAGGTCAATGTAGGTAGGTCTGTGCTTTTACTATGACGCGTCACAAAGCGCCGCCTTCATTTCTGCGTGTTTCCACTAGGTCCTGTAGGCAGATTGAAAGTCCTGTTTCACTGCCACAATTCTCTCACTCTCTGTTTTGTAGACTGAAATCATGTCAGGAAGAGGAAAAGGCGGTAAAGGACTCGGTAAAGGAGGCGCTAAGCGTCATCGTAAGGTTTTGCGTGATAACATCCAGGGAATCACCAAACCCGCCATCCGTCGTCTCGCTCGTCGTGGTGGTGTGAAGCGTATCTCCGGTCTGATCTATGAAGAGACTCGCGGTGTGCTGAAGGTGTTTTTGGAGAACGTTATTCGTGACGCCGTCACCTACACCGAACACGCCAAGAGAAAGACCGTCACCGCCATGGATGTCGTTTATGCTCTGAAGCGTCAGGGTCGCACTCTGTACGGTTTCGGAGGTTAAACGCTTGAAGTTTTGCTCAAACCAAACGGCTCTTTTAAGAGCCACCCACGTATCACATGAAGAGAAGAAATCTATGCAGTATTACTGTTTTGTGTTTCTGGAAATTGTCTTTGCGATACGAGGATTGTTTGATTCTAACTCGCTAAATACAGCTAGGTTAATTTGGTGGTCTCGTGGCGCTTTGCTTAGTGACGGGAGAAACGAAGCTTCGAATCAATTGAACCAATTGTTTCCAAAATTGATTCAGTTCGAAACACCTTTTTTTTTTCACAAAATAATAGCAAAATTTAAATTAAAATGTTACATTTTTTTAACTTAAGACATAATTTAAAGTGTATTATGTGTTTAGTTTTATTTAGAGCAGACAAATCATTAAAACTAACTACCCTTTTAATTATATACATTTTTGTCATTAAATCTGTCTATAAACAAAAAGTTGACAAAATGGTAGTGTTATAGTTCACCTAAACATATTAGACACTGGTCATGTGATCATCTCCCTCTAGTGGTGAATCATCGGATTTTCGAAACGTTTCGAAACAGTTATGACGTAATGAAGCCTCGTTTGCTAAAATCACGTGACTTGGGCCAGTTTGAAACATGCTCCGAACCACTGATTCGAAACAAAAGATTCGTAAATGTTTCGAAGCCTCATGAAGCAGTGCTTCGAAAACGACCATCAATAGCTTTGCTTTCATGTTTGTTTCTAAGAGTCTTCGCGTACTGCCCAAATAGAACGTTATAATTTAAGTGGGCTGTAAACAAATACTTTTTATAATAGAAATCTTAAACTTTTAAAGTAGTATCTAAAAATAAAATATTTATATTTGTATGCCACTTTATCAGATAAATGAGCATTCAGTTTGGTTTAAATTTCACACAGCAACCCTTTGTTCAATTATTATTCTGAATAAATACAATAACACATGCTTTAAAACAAACACGATTCTTCTCAAAAAACTTCTTGTATTGTGATATTTGCTTGTATTCGTTTAATAAATGTTTTCCTGCTAAATAAATACCTAAAGAGTGTCTTAAATTTGCGCATTCAATTACCAAAGGAACTATTTTTAAAAAGAGCGGGAAAGTAAAACCGCAGTACAATGGGTGCAGCAGCATTAAATTCAAATATTAGGCTATGGGTGGGGCTACCGTCTTACCCACTTTGATTGGCTCTCTCACGTCTTAGCCATACCAATGAGATCCATTCATGGTATTTGTCCAATGAAGACACCCAATCAGGACCGTAAGCCTTTAGTCTTTGAAAATTAGCATGGGCAGAAAATAAATACTTCTTCACCAGAGCAGATCGTTACACACTTTGTTGTTCCGTCTTGAGTAATCATGCCTGAGCCAGCCAAGTCCGCACCTAAGAAGGGGTCCAAGAAGGCCGTTACTAAAACCGCTGTAAAGGGCGGTAAGAAGCGCAAGAGGTCCAGGAAGGAGAGTTATGCTATCTACGTCTACAAGGTACTGAAGCAGGTTCATCCTGACACCGGGATTTCCTCTAAGGCCATGGGGATCATGAACTCTTTCGTCAATGATATTTTCGAGCGTATCGCCGGTGAGTCCTCTCGTCTCGCTCACTACAACAAGCGCTCCACCATCACGTCGAGAGAGATCCAGACCGCCGTGCGTCTCCTGCTGCCCGGTGAACTCGCCAAACACGCCGTGTCTGAGGGAACAAAGGCCGTCACCAAGTACACCAGCTCCAAATAAATCTGTTGAAGCTTTTAACACCACAAAGACTCTTTTAAGAGCCACCCACTTTCTCGTTTAAAGAGTTTCTATGTTAAAAAAAACGTATTTTGTCATAACTAACCAATTTGTCTTTATATAAATATGTAAATTCTTGTCCTTCAAGAGACATTTTGTTGCATAAACTTTTTAGATGGTGTTGTACTTGAAGTGTTCATACTTCAATCAGATAAAAAAATCAGTTTTAATTGCTCTTTTCCTAGACGACATCAAGCAGCACCTTTAAGCATGAAACACATGTTGCTGTCTACAGTCAACTACAGTTCATCAGTTTACCATAGTTATTGTTACACAATACTGTAGTAATTATTATTTGCCATATAATTTAACACTTTTACCAGATCACTTCTTTAATACAGTAAAACCCACTGACAAGACAGAGTTTTATATCTATATATTTATGCATTTGGCAGACGGTTTTACCCAAAGTGACTTACTGTCAATTAAAATAAAGTGTGTGTGTGTCAACAATATGCAGTTTTGATATTATATGATTGCGTTGTGACATTAAGATATTATTATGTTTACAGGCTTGTTTTTTAAAATATAATTCTATTCTAATCCTGTTCTGAATTTATTCTTTTTGATTATTTAAATAATGATAAAAAAGCAATTATGAAGATAAATCAGAGAATTATAAAATCAGTTTGAGCCTGTCTACCAGTGATGTGAACATTTGATGGCACTCTACATTTTATATTATATTATGTTTTTATGATAGTAATTTGAAGTATGAATAGTTTATAGTCAAAAGAAAAAAAGTTCTCGAGAGGTTTCTATGTCAGTTAAGGTGGTGGTAAAGGGTAACGTCATTGACAGGTGACTGTACTGCCCCGTGTCACTGTTTAGAATGGCAATTTTCTCATAATTTACAAATAGTTAACACATTAGAGATATTGTTAGTAATTAGCTGAACAAAATATATAACACTAGCCTAGTGTTTTTGTTTTTATATATTTTACTGCAAACATCTTACAAAATGTACCTTTAAACAATAAAAGCAGTCTATAGACTTCACACAATATTAAAATCCAGAGAAAAGGTAGGATTTTAACAAGGTTTTAAAAGCAGTTGAGGATATGAAGCAATTCTAATGTGGATCGGCAAGCTGTTCTAGAATTTAGGGCCTGCAGTGGCAAAAGCTCGGTCCCATCTGTTTATTATTAATGATCTGAGAATAAGAAGAAGATTTTGATCTCTAGATCTATAGCCTACAAGTATAGAAGTTCAGACAGATAAAGAAGTGTTTGGTTATTTAAGGATTTATAGACCAAAAGCAGAATTTTGAAGTTAATACGGAAATGAACAGGAAGCCAAGAATGAACATAAGATGGGCGTATGTAAGAGAGAAGCTAACGCCTACCACAGTATTGATCTGTTTATTCATTTTTAGGTTACTATCAAGAAACACATCCAAATTTGTAGTGAAATCAGAGAGACCACACTCTGTACTGTGTATAAACTTGAAGCCAGATAAATACAATTATCAAAATAAGTCTGAAGTTGGTTAAAAATAAAAACATAAAAGGTCAAGAGCCCACCCGCGCAGGAATCCGGGACGTCCCAAGTAGAGACTTTAGGATACACCTGCAGTTTTTGCAAAACTTTTATGAAGTCAGACAAATCTGATCATAAATCAGGAGAGATGGTCAGTTTGAGACAAATAGAAACATAAAAAGAGCGAAAAGCATGCAGAGCGACAGACGGCACACCACATAAACCAACATCATCTTTACATGAAATGACAGAAGACTACACTTTTTTTATATATGTGCATGGATCTCTTTCTACAAAACAAATTTTTTAGGATTCAATTCAGAACTGTGCTCATTAATCTTTATCTGAAGCTATTGTTGTTGTTCATTTTGATGTGTGCTTCTCTATATTTTTTGTAGACGAATGACGTAGTAAGAGTAATTTTCTAAAATGTCACCGCTAACAGGTGGGCCCAAGGTGTTATTACGTATTTATTGTAAATATCCTGTAAACCTAAAATATCTTGACAAACTATATATTGTTGGAAAGCTCAAAGAATGTTGTTTTCGTAATTCCAGACCATCTGATGATTTA
This sequence comes from Misgurnus anguillicaudatus, assembly GCF_027580225.2. Taxonomy (NCBI): domain Eukaryota; kingdom Metazoa; phylum Chordata; class Actinopteri; order Cypriniformes; family Cobitidae; genus Misgurnus; species Misgurnus anguillicaudatus. Next base: position 7,279,538 of record NC_073342.2, on the reverse strand, counting down.
AATTGTAAAGTGACAGTAATTTTGTTAAATGTCACTCCTGTAGTGTACATATTCATTCTAATATATTCATAATTGTAATCTTCTTCAAATAAATCTATGAATCTTCAAAAACCTTGACGACCTACATATCATTAGAAAGCTATAAGGATGTAGTTTTCATATTTCAAAAACTTTTTGCATTAATAATAATGTAGTATTTATTTTATTTATTTATTAAAGATTGTGCAGCTAACCTTTGACACCTAGTGACCTTTGCAAATAGAGTTGCTACACCACCACTAAGTGAGTTGTTGTGGCTCAAAATGGACGTCTCATTCCACTCTCTTGTCCAATCAGCATTATTTTTTAAGTCACTATGTGTTTTCTTGTAACATAACTACATCAATTTTCCTTTGCTTTACCACTCAAATATTCCTGCCCTTTTGTGTTTATCTTCCCCATTAATATTCATGGTTGCATTGTTGACCTCACACATAGAACGAGAAAAAAAAATAACAAAAACAAACCACATATAAACATCACATCAAAAATCAGTCTGTTAGTCTTCTTCATTTTCAACATTAGCATTACCAATCTCCTGACTATTTTCTTCAACCGGTATACTTCTTTGTTGGTAAACAACCCTTCCGGGAGCAAAAGTGAGACTTCATGTGAAAGGGGTGTCTATGATAATTAAAGACATCTGTTTACACCTCATCCAATCACTTGGGTGAACACTGTAGCCTAATCAGATCAATATGATCATTTGATCAAGTACTCCTTTGGTGACTGTAAGGAATTGAGTCATTTACATCAGTATTCATGTGTTATAGGGGTACAGCATTAGCATTTGGAAATGAGTACAGAGAGTGAGAGTGTCCATTTACATTATTATTCTTGGTTTTCATCTCAAAGGGTACAGCATTAGCATTAGGGGTGGGAGAACATTTTTGAGAGATTTCACACTTCAGAATAACAAAGATACAAAGCACAAGAAAATCTGTGTGGTATGCAGAGATCAATGCACAGGAATGAACTCAACATTTTACAGATCTATAACTTTGAAAATATTAAGATAAGATGACAAGAAGTCAAGATGTGCCAAGATGATGATGTTAATAGGCCGGTAAAATCAAAACGTGTTAGTTTTAAGGTGTGTACACTTCTGCAGTTAGGTTGTTTGATTTTTTTCTCTCTTGCATATTTTACATTAAATATGTAAAACTTCTGAGATCATTTATCATTGTTTTATTCTTTTACCATAAAAACCTGCCTTCAATGCAGATGAAGAAGTCCCAGATTCTGTGTGTATTGTTTAAATAAATAATTGACCATGCAAATAAGATAAAATAATGCTTTTGTTTCACTGTATCACAGTATTGTCTTTAACAATGCAAATAAAATGATCTGTAAAGCTCATGGCAGAAAGATATATCACTATTACTCATACAAATAGTTTACACTTAGTATTTTGACTTAAGATTGTAAACAATGTTGCAGTTAAAGTTTAAAAGAATTAGTTTTCCATTCAGTGTTTGTATGTCGCTGTCTATATCTGAATACCAACAGCATCTTTTCACTGAGTTTTATTGTATCACAGAAGTGACCTGGTAAAGTTTCAGTATATGGCAAAGAATAATTACTATAATATTATGTAGCATTAACTATTGTAATACTAAAATAACTAGTAGACTGCAGCTTGAGTTCTTTAATGCTTAAAAGGTGCACGCATGTTGTGCATCCAGACAAAAAAAAGGAAAATTTGTCACTGCTCAGGTTTGCTAAATGCAATAGCATTGCAAACACTATTACACAACTCCAACTAAAGTCTACATATTAAAACTTCTTTATAGTTATCAGGAAAGAAAGTTCATATGAAAGAGATGTGAACAAAACTAAATGTTTAATAAACACGGAAGCTCTTTAACCGATAAAGTGGGTGGCTCTTAAAAGAGCCTTTGTGGTGTTGAAAGCTTCAACAGATTTATTTGGAGCTGGTGTACTTGGTGACGGCTTTTGTTCCCTCAGACACGGCGTGTTTGGCGAGTTCACCGGGCAGCAGCAGACGCACGGCGGTCTGGATCTCTCTCGATGTGATGGTGGAGCGCTTGTTGTAGTGAGCGAGACGAGAGGACTCACCGGCGATACGCTCGAAAATATCATTGACGAAAGAGTTCATGATGCCCATGGCCTTAGAGGAAATCCCGGTGTCAGGATGAACCTGCTTCAGGACCTTGTAGACGTAAATAGCATAGCTCTCCTTCCTGGACCTCTTGCGCTTCTTACCGCCCTTTCCTGCGGCTTTAGCAACGGCCTTCTTGGACCCCTTCTTAGGTGCGGTCTTCGCTGGCTCAGGCATGATCACTGTTGCAATGACACGATGAATGATAACTTGGGTGTGTGAAGAAGCATATATACACTGCCCATGCTAATTTTTTAGAGACCGTAGACGTACCTTTTCTAATTGCGGGATGTGATTGGACAAAAAACACGAATGAATTTCGTTGGAGTAGCTGTAAACTAAGTGAGCCAATCAGTTTCTTCAAAACTTAAGTCCCACCCACCGCCTCATGTTTGAATCGCCCGATGCGTTTGAGGGTTGTTTTACTTTCCCGCTCAATTTTGTACACAATGCTCTTATTATTTTATTTAGTTTAAAGTTTTTGGTTACACTTTAGTTGTTTTCATAAGACTGACATGACACCTGCTATGAACATGAAAAAGATTTTATGCACAATTCTATACCAAGTTTTTTTTTTACTCGAAGAAAACAAAAAAATTAACGCACCACTTTTAGTTCAAAAACATGTAATGAAGTTTGTAGTATGCTAATCTTGTCTCGTCCTTCATTTAATAAAAACTGATAGCATGTACAGCTTACGTAACAAAGTTAGACTATGATATTTAGCGTCTGTAAGCAAGATCTGTAATGTATGCAAACATGTAGCATTACTACGAAGAAAACTTTAGAGCTGGATTGTTATTTCAGTTGCAAAATTCTGTAACCGGCTTCACATAATGACACTTGGCTTTTGTGTTTTTTATGCTTGGTTTAAACATTATTTCCAGTGTCCGAATAAACAAAAGTACAGCACGACCAAACCGGTCATAATACCACACAATACCAAGGAAGACTGTGATGAGTGTTAAAAAGCAACTTAAACTGAACCATACAACAACGGACACGTTAACTCTTTATGTGATAATGTGGGTGGCTCTTAAAAGAGCCGTTTGGGTTTGTGTGGAGTTTAAGCGTTTAACCTCCGAAACCGTACAGAGTGCGACCCTGACGCTTCAGAGCATAAACGACATCCATGGCGGTGACGGTCTTTCTCTTGGCGTGTTCAGTGTAGGTGACGGCGTCACGAATAACGTTATCCAAAAACACCTTCAACACACCGCGAGTCTCCTCGTAGATCAGACCGGAGATACGCTTGACACCACCACGACGAGCGAGACGACGGATGGCGGGTTTGGTGATTCCCTGGATGTTATCACGCAAAACCTTGCGATGACGCTTAGCGCCTCCTTTGCCGAGTCCTTTACCGCCTTTGCCTCTTCCTGACATGATTTCAACCTCTCGTAGCAAAAATGCATAATGAAGTGCTGTGGAACAGGAGTTTACAGTTGCCTACAGGACCTGATGGAAACACAGAAATGAAGGCGGAGCCAGCAAGCGCTACCATGTCAATCATTTATTGCCACATAGACATCACATTTCAAACTTTTTACGTTTACCAAATTATGATTTTCGCACATGCAGTCGTGCTCGTTCACAGTAAATGTGTTGTTTTACAGATGCAGCATTGTTAACAAGATGTAAAACCAAATGTAATGCAAAGAACTTTATTTTTTGGTCGTTTATCGGATATTTAATAGGCACACATGGTAGTGTTCATAGATGCAATTTTCTAGAAACGAATATTTAACAATTTTATACTCCAGCGAAAACCATAAATCCTTAACATTTACATTATAAACTCGGGGAAGTGTAAACTCGGAAGACGAGAACAAATAAACTGGTCTTATTTTCTTGATGTGCTTAGACGTCACTAACCCTCAAGTTAGTGGTTATATAATCAGTAGATTGTAGTGCTTACATTACTAAAAACTACAGATTAGCCAGGGGGAACTCAACTTCGAATTTACCACATAATACTTTGATTCAGTTACTGTTAATGATCGTTTTAAAGTTAATAAACCTCTCTTAAGAATATTCATAAGTATAGAAGGTAAAAAAGTGTAACTTTTAAAAACACGTAAAGAAAATGTCTCGTTCAGTGGAGTTGTGGTGGCTCTTAAAAGAGCCTTTGGGTTGATGTGGGTGACGTTGAGTTTAGGCGCGTTCACCACGAATGCGGCGAGCCAGCTGGATGTCTTTGGGCATGATGGTGACCCTCTTGGCGTGGATGGCGCACAGGTTGGTGTCCTCAAACAGGCCGACCAAATAAGCTTCGCTGGACTCCTGCAGGGCCATGACGGCGGAGCTCTGGAAGCGCAGATCAGTCTTGAAGTCCTGGGCGATTTCTCTCACCAGACGCTGGAAAGGCAGCTTACGGATCAGCAGCTCAGTGGATTTCTGGTAGCGGCGGATTTCTCTCAGCGCTACGGTACCGGGCCTGTAACGATGAGGCTTCTTCACACCGCCGGTGGCTGGAGCGCTCTTACGGGCAGCTTTAGTAGCGAGCTGCTTCCTGGGCGCTTTGCCTCCAGTGGACTTACGAGCGGTCTGCTTTGTTCTTGCCATGACTGAAGTCAAAACTCTTCTTCGTAGAAAAGTGAATACAGAACTACACCCAGCAAGCTGCTTTTAAAGACTAGCAGACCATGAGCTCAGAGGGCGGAGACAGTACACTGGCATGTGATTGGCTAATGTGTGACGTCTACTGGTCATTGGCTCTTTTCAAACGAGCAGAAGCGGTTTGTTCCCGCTCGATATCCTTTTTTTAGTTAAAGTCATATTTAAGCATTTATATATACGTTTAAAATCATGTGGAATTAATAATGTGGATTGTTCTGATAAAAATGCGTTACATTAGCAAAATACAAGTATGAAAGCGCCCCTGATACACAAATAATATAATCGCGATGTGATCTCAGACATCCTTAACACCATGTAATGTTCATTGTGCATTTTAGAGCCTTCAATGTTTTTAGTCCAGGGGTTTTCGAAATTAATGGTGCCGAGAATCCCCAAATATGAAAAGGTGTGTGTGAGGAACCCGATTTTTATGTACAAAGAAACATAAAGAATCTAATCTGTGTTAAATTAGTAGTAAGTAATATTTTAAAGACACTGCTCGAATTTAAATAGCACTTAACGCTGGATGTATAAACCTGAAAAGAGACATTTTCAATACAATTTTATTGCAGAAATTCGGTTCCACAGCATCTTTACAGAGAATATAACATTACAGCAAGATCAAAAACACAGTAGAAAAAAAAAAAGAAATTAATAACTCTTGAAAGTATGCTTGTACTAAGAAATGACATCCACTGACCCCAGTTTGAAAACTCTGGCTTAAATCAGTTTAAGCATAATATTGACATTTCTTAAATCAACTTGTTTTGCATAATGTAACACTTTTGAATGATTTATACAAAAACCTCACAAAAGTTCACTCTTTTAAAGCTCAAGTGGGTGGCTCTTAAAAGAGCCTTTTTTGTTGTTTTGAAGTAACCTCGGTTTACTTTGCTTTAGCGGGTTTCTCGGTCTTCTTCGGAAGCAACACGGCCTGGATGTTGGGCAACACACCGCCCTGAGCGATGGTCACGCCACCCAACAATTTGTTCAACTCCTCGTCGTTACGCACTGCCAGCTGTAAATGGCGGGGAATGATGCGAGTCTTCTTGTTGTCACGAGCGGCGTTTCCGGCCAACTCCAGGATCTCAGCAGTAAGATACTCGAGCACAGCGGCGAGATAAACTGGAGCTCCAGCACCGACGCGCTCTCCGTAGTTACCCTTGCGAAGAAGCCTGTGAACACGGCCGACGGGAAACTGAAGCCCGGCTCTGGACGAACGAGTCTTAGCCTTTGCTCTGGCCTTACCACCGGTTTTGCCTCTGCCGCTCATTTTCGGTTGAAGACTGTATTGCTTTCTAGAAGAAAGAAACAAATAATGTGAGTCAAAGCGCTGTTGTTTCAGTATTTAGGCACGCTTGCCACTCGCCGATTGGTTAGAGTCTGTGGAAAGTTTAAACCAATCACTGAACTTCCCTCCAAAAAACAACGCCACCCCCTTTTCTCTGCCTTGTTTTATAATTTCTATTTTAGATTATTTTAATGTGACATCTATTTTTTATATCTATATATGTATGTCTTATTTATGTGGATGTATTTGTCAGACGACTTTTTGGTCCAAAGTGATTTGCAGTGCATTACAAAGTATAACCTGGTATGTCTGGGGACACTTTAACTTACAGAAACAGATAAGGTTTAATAGTATAACGATTGTTAAAAAAATAAGCTGCACGTTCCGCTTGAATCGGTTATCTTTGGTGAGCTGGCGTTTCCAATTTAGAAACTACACACTTAAAGCGAGTATTTTATACCGAGGCGACTAAGTGTGATGTATAAAAACAGATAGCGACTAAACTGGTTTGTTTTGCCAAGTTTCTAGTGAATACAACACTATACAGTCGGACCGTACAACACTGGTCAAAATTATATTCTAGCTATAATCAATTACAAGTAACATTGAAACATTGCTCGTTAAAGGACTGGTGGATGGCTCTTAAAAGAGCCTTTGGGTTGTATAAAAAAAATAAAGAGTTGCTTTATTTCTTTTTAGGCGCTGCCTTTTTAGGCTTAGCTGCTTTGGGCTTTGTCGTCTTGGGTTTAGCAGCCTTCGCTTTCTTGGGGCTCTTCGCTGCTTTCTTAGGAGCCGCTGGCTTCTTTGCTTTCTTGGGGCTCTTTGTTGCCTTTTTAGCGGCGGTGGCGGCTGGTTTCTTCGCTGCTTTCTTGGGTGATTTCTTAGCGGCGGTCTTCTTTGTCGCTGCAGTCTTGGGCTTCTTGGCAGCGGCGGGTTTCTTGGCTGCGGGCTTCTTTGCTTTAGGAGCGGCTTTCTTTGCTGGTTTTGCCTTGGTCTCTACCTGCTTTTTGTTCAATTTAAAAGACCCGGAAGCGCCGGTCCCTTTGGTCTGGACCAGAGTGCCTTTAGTCACGAGGTTCTTGATGGCGATCTTAACGCGAGCGTTTTTCTTCTCCACGTCGTAGCCACCGGCGGCGAGCGCTTTCTTCAAGGCAGCGAGAGAGACGCCGCTCCTCTCTTTGGAAGCCGAAACAGCTTTAACGATGAGATCACCCACACTTGGTCCGGTTTTCTTAGCTTTAGCGGCGGATTTCTTCTTGGGTGCTTTGGCCGGCGTGGCGGCAGCAGCTGGAGCGGTTTCAGCCATTTCTCTACGTGAATGTAGTATCACAAAATCAACACAAGAGATCAGTAATGAGGAGCAGCAGAGCGCGCGGCGCTTTTACACATCACATGAGAACCATATAGACTCAACCGGTACAGCTCAGTGTCTGTGCGCCTCCACGAGCAGCTTACGTGTGTGTTTTCTCCTCTAACATTTACAATAAAACTGGAGTATTAAAACACATTGGCGCGATGAAAACAATGTAAACACAGAGCAGAGGCACATAGCTATATATTGAAACTAAAACACGCGTGAACAAAAGGTAATTTTGGCATCTTCATATACAATCCAAGACCAACATCAGCCGCTGGATAAAGCTGCTTATGGTTTTCATGAGTTTTTCTCGTTTAATATTTAGTGAGAGGTCGAGCGCGTCTTCTGTGTTTTTAACAAACACTTTGTTAAATTGCTTGAATTAAATGAACATCACTGAAGGACTTGTAAAGCGTTATATAAAGTAGTTGTTTTGATCATCTTGAAGCACACGCGACATTCAGAGGCTTCCTGTTTCTTTGTCTACGTTAAGTTGATATAATTTTCTTTGTGTATATGTTTATTATATTCAATCTGCAAGATGAACTAGTCATGTGTCTGTATATTATTTGCTGTTTTTTTTCATGTTAGGACTCTTGTGTTAAGTTTTAGTTTTTTGGTTTGATTTTGTTGGGCACAGATTTTATCCAGTTTAATTTGTAATTTTTAGGGTTTTGATCCTAAATAAATCATTATTTTTGGAAATCCGGTGTTCCCTTTGCCTTTGGCTGCTACAGCAAAATTAGAGCACAAATTTAGAGTTAGTGCAAGAAACATTAAATGAAATAAATATACATAATATTCATCTACGACAACACACAGTAAATAAAATAAAATATGTGGAGGTGGTTGTGCAAATAAAGTGAAGTACAATAGCCATTGAGTATTTAACCTGTTAACCTTTTTTTGTTTTCTGAACCCCCCCACAAAAAATGTCATAGCTAAACTAAAATAGATACAGTTTATGAAGTCTTTGCACTAAAAGCATAAGTTTGGTCTCATTTGAAAGCAGACACTTGGAAGTTTATTAAGAGGTGAACATTAGTTACTGTCATAATGAAAAAAGTTGTTATAGAGAGCTTAAATTATACTTGTTTATTAACTCCACCAAACATTTATGAAATATTGTTATGAAAAACTAAATAAAAATGGCCTTGGAGCAATCTAGAAATGCTCTGCAGATAAAGCCACAGGTCTGACCATGTTCTGTTTTAAATCTGAAGATGATACCTCTAAAACTCTGTATTTTATTAAATGTTTTTTAGACCCATGTCATGTAAATTTATTTAGAGAAAACAGCAAAAATGCTAAGCTAATGTTTGTTTATTTATATCTCAAAACATCCTTTCAGTTTATTGTCCTATTGCTCCGGGTTTTAAACAGACTCATTAAATAAGCATCCGAATGGGTCATTAACAACTTTTAATCCTGGATATGGCTGTCTAAATGTTTATTTTATTATTATTATTATTAATAATTACTCATACATTCTATTTAGTGTTTTATTTCCTCCTTTTGTCTCAATTCACTTTCTTTTTATTAAATTCCTTTCTTACAAAAAGAAACTTACCTTAAAGAAGCTTTACCAGTCGAAATTATTCCTAGAAACATATAACTCATATCTCCAGACAGCAGATGTTTACAGAACAGCTAGTACGTTAGCTTAGCATACCATCAAAACACGACAAATAAAAGCATTTATAATAAAACTCACTTTATAACATCAAAAGTCGAGTGCTTAAACAATCATGCGTGATCTGATGTGGCTTTGGATCATAAAATAAGACCGAAAATAAACAGTTTTATGCTATTTATGCTGTTAGCTTAGCATAGCATTATAATATATAGTACTGTTATGAAAATACCAGACATAGCGTTAAAAATACAGACAAACCATATATAATCTTAATCGTGTTTATTGTCTCCATGGTTTTAAAACATCAAAACATCTTTATTTGCATGTTATTATAAAAACAGCGATCGCTCGTTGCAGGTCACTGTTCAAGTTCACGTCTGACTGACAGCTGCTGCTGAGCTCTGACGTCTGATTATTTCTCAGAAAGTTTCATATTGAGACTTTAGCGCCCTCCGGCTTCACGTATGAATGAAACAAACTGAGTGGGAATGACTGCAGACTCAAACTTGCTCATATCGCCATTTTTGGAATAAAAATGGGTGAAATATTACCCCCCCTGCAGAAATTTGAAGTAAACATATAAAATTGAAGTAATATTTCTCCAAATATGCATACTTTGAATTAAAAGCCCCGATGGATGTTGTTTTATCGAGTGCTTTCATGACGATCACGGAGGAGTGTTTTTATCAATGAGTGCGGCTGAGGGTTATATTTCAAATTAAAGGTATGTACCGTTTTTCATTTTCATAACTCCTGACAAAAATGAAGAAATTACTGTTACTAGGATTCTCAGATTAAAATAAAGGTCAAAAACTAAATCTTAAATCAAAACACTTTTTAATGATGTATAGTTGTTTAATGTAAGTACATTTAAACTAACAGTAATTTAAATTATGTAAATAAATAGCTCTTCAGTACATCCACGTCCTCGCGCAGGTTATCAAGTTAACCCTTAAAAGATCTTTAAAAAAACTAACGTTCATAAAGCCAAAAAATGACACATTCCCAAAAACTGCTCTAAAAATATCATACATCAATATATTTTCCACTTTAAACAAGTCAATCTTTTAAAAGTACTTCTGCCTGAAACATACATATCAAATATTTATATGTATGTATCCTTTATATGTTAATATTTTTACATTAACCCATGTTTTTAACAAAAAAACTAAATTTCCCCCCCAAAAAAATAGCTTAAAATGGCTAAGCTACCCAAAAACCGACATGTGATCATAGGGACACAAAATGCTCCAATGAAAACCATTATAACTAACATTTTTGACCATCCATTTATCTTAAAATAAACAAATACATACCTTTATGTCAATATATAAATTTGGGAAAAAAAATCTAAAATGTATCAAAATGATTAACCTCTGGCAATTTTGGGCAATTATTAATCATCAAAGTCAAGATGGTTTAAAAATCAAAAGTAGAATGACAAAAAAACTGTCTTTAGGATCTCTTGCACACACAAATTCTGAAAAATCATTGACAGTGTGAATGAACCAAATATCAATCAATCCTGGACAAATCCTGGATGCATTTTCTATGTATTTTCCATAATGTCTGTGTGAAAAGGCCATAGTTGCCCAATGGTTTAAATTGGAGAAGTGCCATAAGGCAGCTGGCATCTTCTTTGGACCGATTGGCTCTATATGTGAAAACTCTTTGAAAGATCTTTGTGAAAACTTCAGCAGGCCGGTCTGCACATTCTTTAAGTCCCTTTCCTGTCACTCTATCTGTCCTGCAGCCTTCCTTGAATTAACAGCCCTGGGGACGCTCCTCATGTTCATGTACTTTGAATGGGTGCTCATGTCTGATGGGGGTGGGTGGGTGTGGTGTGACGGTCTCTGACAAATTTACCTCAAAACAAACAAAAAAGCAGTTGAGTTCTTCTTCTAGGGAGACATTGGCATCAAAGGTCTTGTAAGTGTTGCTTTTGTAGTTTGTGAGGTGCTGAATCCCCTCGCCAGAGTCGTTGTGGGTCATTGTTCATTAAGTGGTCCTCCATCTCTCTTTTGTACTCTGCTTTTGCACCTTTGATGGCTCTGCACAGATTTGCTCTGGCTACACTGTAAATGTCTTTGTCTCTGGACTTAAAGGCAGCATTGGAGGCCTTTAAAGGGTCGTACAGACTACATGACTTTAAAATGTTGGATCCAGCTGTTTACACTACATGACTGTAGAAGTTGTGTTGAAGTTGTTGAGCTGTTCACACCACATGATACAATGTGAATGACCCACAACAGGAGGTCACACTACACGAGTTGAGAACAACCCGGTCACCCAATGATTTTATTTTGTCTCCAAACCATGTTTTGAGACACAATAATCCCTTAAGACATGACCTCATGAAGCCATATCCAATCAGGCAGATAAAACACAGTCAAAGGGTCCTAAACTACTGTCTCTCTAGTGTACGAAGGGTGGTAGAGAATAAATTTGACATTCTTGCCAACCAGTAAAGAGTTTTCAGGTCAACCATATTCCTGGAGACAAACACGATGGTGAAGATCACAGCGGCCTCCTTGTGCATCCAAAACTTCCTCTACTAGCGCAAGTCGGAAGCATTTTCTCCTTCAGCTTTTGCAGACTGGTAGACAGATGATCACAAGATGGTTGATGGGCACTGGAGGAATCATGGGATGGGTGCTTTTCAACTGATGGAGAACACTTCACATCGCAATATTATGGGAACAGTAAAAATGCAACGCAATCTGATGCGGGACTGTTTTGTCTCACCAGCGTGTTCAGAAAAGCACTGATGTGGAGGTATCCCTGCAAACAGCAGATTAAAGACAGTTATGGTCAGTTTTGGACATTTGTTTTCTTGTGTTATCCTGTTTTACTTGTATTAGTAAAGAAAATGTGGTTTGCATTGTTTATATATTGTGTTTATTGTTTTATTATTATCAGTTTGTTCTGTTGTTATTCAATTTACAAAACCAACAGTGCAGAAATGTAACAAATGAAAGAAATTTGCATGTTGCAATAAAGTACCTCATATCACCTTTCTTTCTTGATCCACATTTATATTTTGCCAAACGTGAATGTATATTTCAAGGACTTATATTATGATACGGTTTGTATCACTTAGCATTTAATGAACGGTGGAGCCATTCACACACAAGAGACGCATCACTGATCATTTAATGTAAATGTGTCATGACAAAGGAAATGGTTTGCAGAAGTCTTGATTTTTTTAAAGATGTACACTGTTATGGCGAATGAGCAACATGTGTGGGCCCGACGCGTTATTGTTTACAAACGATTGACTTTACTATGTATTAGATTGATCAAGAAGAGTTTTACTTGTCAAATGTTAAAGGGTTTTGATTTTGATTTTGATTTAATAATTCAAAAAGGTAGAAAACATTATGATTCATATTTTACAGCTAATATGTTTAGTGTTTTACAGCATTGCGTTTGTGTTTTTGCATCCTATTTGATAGCTCTTCGCGACATGTGACATTACACGATGTCAAGTCGTAGGAGACTCTTTGATCAATTGTTGCCTTTTTCACACATACAGATTGGTGAGCGCTAATTGGCTGCTAATCTCCCACTGATTTGCACCTGATCACACCCGACCTGTTGGCGACTTGCAAATATGTCTTAAAATCATGTAGTGTGAACTTGGCTTAATAGAGTCCTAACATATTTTGTCATTAAGGGTGATATGCTGGGATTAAAAGTACAGAAAGGTGGTCTGACTGTCCTAAATGAGGCATTATAATTGTCCTGTAGCCTTTCTTGAAGTTTTTGTAGGATTTATTCACAATGTTTTATCCTCTTGTGGCACATTTGAACTCTTTTAAGTTTGCCTGGTTGAAATCCCAAGTGCCAAACCAAAATTACTTTTTTTACTCAAGCCAATAAAATGTAGACAATCAGAAAATACAACAGCATGTATTCAAATATCATCCCAAGCCTCTCTCTGTGTCTCAGTTCTGACTCAATCTTTTATACATCGGATACTTTTATCTAAGATGACGTATACACTGCTTGTTACTTCTCTTGACCTTAAGCCTAACAAAATAGTCATGTTTGCACTACCGGGCCACAATTGGACGTGCCAGGGCCTGTTGCATTTGCACTGTCACTTTCAGGGCTGAATCATGCCTTGCCAGTGCTGAGTTAGGGCTTAGTTCTGGCCTGCTGAATACCTTGGGGCTTGGGTCTGGGCTAGAGGAGTGGTAAAGGTCAAAGATAGAGTTTATCTGAGTTTTTGGCAAAGATTCATCTTTTAAGTAAATCTGTTGTTTGTTGTGTTACTTGTCTTACTTGAACTCCAAAGAACCTAGCAGCAGTGTACTTGCCCATAGATGGAGAACACATACTTTTTTAATTAATAAGCACAAATGGGAGCTACCTGTAAACCCACATGGGCTCTACATTGAGCCCATAAAGTGCCCATCATCAGCCCATCTGCGCTAACAGATGTGGGGCCACAATGGAAAAATTAGTTGGGTCCCAGGTGGGCCTCACATATCAGCCCAGGTGCAACCTTTTTGGGCCCCACATGGGTGTGTTGCCCCAATCACATTTCTGTCAGAATGGAGATTCATTGTTCTGCTTAAGGGCCATACCTTCTTATCTGGAAAGATTTGAAACAGTATATGTACCAGTCACAGTTTGGAAACTCGACCATGCTCGACTAATCACATTCCCCCCTCACACACACCATGCTGGCTTCAAAAATCGTATTGATAAAAGTATTTCAGGAGACAAGAGAAAAGAGATTTGGACGTGCCTTGATGCCTTTTGAGGAAGCATTTTAGAGCTTTCAGTCGCAGCCCAGTAAAGGGGCGAATTTGATCAGTAACCCAAACTAATTATATTATTCCTAACAGCCTAGATGATTGGCTCATGCTATTAAAGTTATCTTTAATTGTAACAAAACGTAAAGACAACAGCAATTATTAACAACAAACAATCTGTATGTGTATAAATACAATTAAAGACAGCATGTTTATGTGTCATAATACAGTATATGTAGTGAAACCACAGTATCCACAAATGTCTTTTACTACAGTAACTAGCCAAGATGTTTGTAGTAAAACCATATTAAATACAATTTGTAATGCACTTTAAGTTGTCTTAGACAAAATTTGTCTGCCACATATATTTTAATTCATGTAATGGTGCTTTATTGGGATGAGTTTTAGAAAAAAATCAACAAAATAACACAATGACAAACACTAAGGTGGAATTAAATAAGATGGGTAAAGCACTGAATATAACAGGATATTTACATTATAAAATTGAGTTTAAAATAAGAACATTTCAACTTCAAGTATATAAATTTACATTTTAAACAGAAGCAGTTCGAAAAAAGCAATGTACAGATCAGAGTTGCAGTTTGAGTTTGTTTGTGAATGTGTGTGACTGATAAATGAATTTTAACATCTGCATTTGATCTGCTTCTGTAGGGCTGTGAAAATATTGCATGAGCTTTGAGATTTTGTCGTTTAATTAGCATATAATATATATCTATAATACAAACAACATCAGTAAAACAAGAAGAATAAAGACAGAATAAAGGAGTGGGCGTTATCTTTTGGAGGGAAGTTCAGTGATTGGTTTAAACTTTCTACAGACTCTAACCAATCGGCGAGTGGCAAGCATGCCTAAATACTGAAACCAGCAGCGCATTGTGTTACATTATCTGCGTCTTTCTGCAAGAAAACAGCAAATTCTTCAATCGAAAATGAGCGGCAGAGGCAAAACCGGTGGTAAGGCCAGAGCAAAGGCTAAGACTCGTTCATCCAGAGCCGGGCTTCAGTTTCCCGTCGGTCGTGTTCACAGGCTTCTTCGCAAGGGTAACTACGGAGAGCGCGTCGGTGCTGGAGCTCCAGTTTATCTCGCCGCTGTGCTCGAGTATCTTACTGCTGAGATCCTGGAGTTGGCCGGAAACGCCGCTCGTGACAACAAGAAAACTCGCATCATTCCCCGCCATTTACAGCTGGCAGTGCGTAACGACGAGGAGTTGAACAAACTCTTGGGTCGCGTGACCATCGCTCAGGGCGGTGTGTTGCCCAACATTCAGGCTGTGTTGCTGCCAAAGAAGACCGAGAAGCCCGCTAAAGCAAAGTAAAATATCCAGTTCTCCAAAACTAAAAAAAAGGCTCTTTTAAGAGCCACCCACTTGAACTATGAAAGAGTGAAATTTGTTTTAGTTCATTTAAGATTATCTGCATCTATTAGATGTCTACTGCTCTGCATATTTTGTATCTCCTTTATTTAACACATCTGATTCAAATAATCAGTTCAGTAGAGATCTATGTGAACTGAACGGAGTCGGTCAGATAAGAGAGAATCGCTGATCATACTGACGTTTCATTTAAGTCGTTGATTTCACTTTAACGTTAGTCTTAAAAATATAAAAATCAGTGTAAGGCCATGTTATTGTTCTTTACAGTATGTAGGATTATATTCTGTAAGAAAACTTAAAAATCCCCCAAATGTGCAATGCCGTGTTAGTTACCCACAACATTGTAGCTTTTAAAGTTTACATGCAGTGCTGGCACATACAACGTATGCCTATTAAAAACATAAAATCGTCTGGTGAATGCGGTTATACTGGTAATTTTGTCTAATGCATTTTTATATTGGTTTAGCTTAATCTCTCCAGGACAGTAAGATATTTAACATTGAACCATTATAATAAATATTTGATGCATTAAAACCGCTTATAAAACGGTTAGTTCCAATCCTTGATTCTGATTGGTCAATAGGTGTGCTTTATTCACGATAAAACACTGCTATGACCGCTTCACCCAACAGTTCTATTTAATATCACTGCGCCCATAGCAACACCCTTAGCAACACATAAAGATATAAGACAAATTTTGAGAACAGTTTGTTGTTTTTATTTGAGCTTTCATGTTATTGTTCGCAGTCAGGGATTATTTTTTCTAGCGGAAGGAATGCTTTTATTGATTTAACGTCATGAAAGTTGCACTAATATATTTTTTACTGTAATATTGTGTGGTATTGTGCTTACTTAAACTTCTGCTTTATGAAGGATTTCGAGCGGGAAACACCGCTTGTTTGAAAAAAGGAGACGCGCAGTCATTGGCTAGCTGTATACTTTGACGTCACGGATTAGCCAACCATTTGCGAGTACACTGTCGCCACCCTCTGAGCGCATGGTCGACTTGTCTTTAAAAACAGCCTGCAGAGAGACACTGTGTATTCTACGTCGACAGGCAAAGAATTTTCCTTGTAATTATGGCAAGAACAAAGCAAACCGCTCGTAAATCCACCGGAGGCAAAGCGCCCAGGAAGCAGCTCGCTACTAAAGCTGCCCGTAAGAGCGCCCCAGCTACCGGCGGTGTGAAGAAGCCTCATCGTTACAGGCCCGGTACCGTAGCGCTGAGAGAAATCCGCCGCTATCAGAAATCCACTGAGCTGTTGATCCGTAAGCTGCCTTTCCAGCGTCTGGTGAGAGAAATCGCCCAGGACTTCAAGACTGACTTGCGCTTCCAGAGCTCCGCCGTCATGGCCCTGCAGGAGTCCAGCGAAGCTTATTTGGTTGGCCTGTTTGAGGACACGAACCTGTGCGCCATCCACGCCAAGCGTGTCACCATCATGCCCAAAGACATTCAGCTGGCTCGTCGCATTCGGGGAGAGCGCGCTTAAACCTGATAGCGTCCCCCACACTAAAGGCTCTTTTAAGAGCCACCACAATTCCACTGAACGAGAAATTTCTCATTGTTGTTTATTGAATTACAAAGGTTTTTCTGTGTGTTTTTTTTTTTAAGGATGTGTTCTTTATAAATCTGTTAATATATACTATTGTCTCTATCAAAGTGTGTTAGGGAAGGGATGGTGACGATTTAAAGTAATAACTTTTCAACGTAACACTTGATTTTTATTTGTGAAGGTAGCATGGGCATATTTTTTAACGTCATCAATTTACTTTTCTCCAGATTTTTCAATGAGGAAATGTTGTCTAAAGTTTTGCATATCATGACCGGTACATAATGGCAGAAGCATCGGAAACGGAAGACTATAAGATTATAAACTAAGCACTAAAATTGTTTAAAAATTAAAATTCTGTGCCTCAAAAATAAATATTTATTTTTACCGACAAAATGACAATTTGATATTTGAATAACTACATTATAAGAACCACGTTTATTAGAAGCATATGCACCCCACTTATTTAAAATCACTCAGCAAGCACATATGATTTCATATAATTCATATACTTTTCTACAATAAACAATAACGTTTTTTAAAAAAAAGATGTCTGTTTAGATCAGTTAATAATCGAAAGCTAAATTTCAGCTTTAAGCTGTATGTAGCTCTTTTTACTGTGACACGTCACAAGGCACCGCCTTCATTTGTGTGTGTTTCCACTAGGTC
This sequence comes from Misgurnus anguillicaudatus, assembly GCF_027580225.2. NCBI lineage: Eukaryota > Metazoa > Chordata > Actinopteri > Cypriniformes > Cobitidae > Misgurnus > Misgurnus anguillicaudatus. The sequence continues at coordinate 7,262,098 of NC_073342.2, read as the reverse complement.
CTGTAGACAACTGTAAAGTTTTGTTTCACTGTCGCGCTTTTCACTTACTGATCATCAGACTGAAGTCATGTCTGGAAGAGGAAAAGGCGGTAAAGGACTCGGTAAAGGAGGCGCTAAGCGTCATCGCAAGGTATTGCGTGATAACATCCAGGGAATCACCAAGCCCGCCATCCGTCGTCTCGCTCGTCGTGGTGGTGTCAAGCGTATCTCCGGTCTGATCTACGAGGAGACTCGCGGTGTGTTGAAGGTGTTTTTGGATAACGTTATTCGTGACGCCGTCACCTACACTGAACACGCCAAGAGAAAGACCGTCACCGCCATGGATGTCGTCTATGCTCTGAAGCGTCAGGGTCGCACTTTGTACGGCTTCGGAGGTTAAATGCCTTAACTCCACACGAACCCAAACGGCTCTTTTAAGAGCCACCCACATTATCACATTAAGAGACGAAATCTGCCCATTATTAATGTTTTGTGCGTGCTGATCCCTAGGTTGAATAGTTTAGCTAAAGTCGATGTGATCCGATCAGACTTCCTTGTTCTCAGTTTCAACCCCCCTGTCCAGTTACGTATGTCGATTAATTATTATAATGTTTATCAGACTTATTTAGAGTGTTGATCACGAATTTTTCTAGACGTTTCCACTCACAGCTCCAGATTAGAAATTAACGGTCATGTAGGTACCTTAATTTGGTCGTCTCATTGCGCTGGACTTACATTTTGTTTCTAAATGAGAACTTGTATAGCGCGCTACTTGGAAATGTATATTGTCTCTTTTTTAGTCGTCTTCATTGACTTGCCAAATACAAGTTTTTAATTAACTAAATTGACAGCTAACATAAGGATTAACAAACGCCATCTCTTTAACGATAACATTGTTCTCAAAAGCGTTGCTTTCAAGCCTTTACCTAACACGATCTTGCTTGTATTCCTTTAATAAACGATTTCCTGCAAAATAAATAACTATATAATAACTATATTTCAGAGAAATTGTATTTTAAAAAGAGCGGGAAAGTAAAACCGCACTACAATACATGAGTGCATTGAATTCAAACATTAGGCTGTGGGTGGGGCTACGGTCTTAGCCACTTTGATTGGCTCTCTCACGTCTTAGCCACACCAATGAAATCCATTCATGATGTTTGTCCAATGAAGACAACCAATCAGCACCGTAAGACGGTTGTCTTTGAAAATTAGCATGGACAGAGAATAAATACTTCTCCACCAGAGCAGATCGTTACACACTTTGTTGTTTTGTCTTGAGCCATCATGCCTGAGCCAGCGAAGTCCGCACCTAAGAAGGGGTCCAAGAAGGCCGTTACTAAAACCGCCGTAAAAGGAGGCAAGAAGCGCAAGAGGTCCAGGAAGGAGAGCTATGCTATCTACGTCTACAAGGTTCTGAAGCAGGTTCATCCTGACACCGGGATTTCCTCTAAGGCCATGGGGATCATGAACTCTTTCGTCAATGATATTTTCGAGCGTATCGCCGGTGAGTCCTCTCGTCTCGCTCACTATAACAAGCGCTCCACCATCACATCGAGAGAGATCCAGACCGCTGTGCGTCTCCTGCTGCCCGGTGAACTCGCCAAACACGCCGTGTCTGAGGGAACAAAGGCCGTCACCAAGTACACCAGCTCCAAATAAATCTGTTGACGCTTTCAACACTCAAAGGCTCTTTTAAGAGCCACCCACTTTTATCAGATAAACGAGCATCCAAATTAATTGAGTGTTTAAAATGAGTGCTGTTTCTTTAAGTAAAATTTAATAAATCAAAATTCAAGTCAGCTAACTTAAACGGGCTTCCCGATGCTCTTCAAACATTAAAAAGGGTCTTTTATGATGATGAATTCTGTCAGACACACAGATTGATGTTGGAGTATCAAGGCAAGATTTGTTTTCAGTTGATAATACATAAAAACGGTGAATGTTTGTTTTTCCCTGTCAATCTGATTGTATTGTAATGACAAAAAATATTTTAATGTATGTAAGGGACTGACTAGAATACATTTTATAATACTGGGTGATTGCGATCACATGCTGTTTCATGTGAAGCTGCTTGGTACGAACAACTGTAAAGTGTTATATAAATAAAGTTGAATTGAATTAAATTACTACTGAAGTGTGTAACTCCAGTATTTTGTTGTATGTTTGGTCATAAAAATGACATTGTCTCTGTCATAACTGAATGGCATACAATTCAAAAATGTATATAGCGATGAAGAGTCACAGTCACAGAAATTGCCACGATAGTTTCACGATGGTAATCTTTCGTCTGGGACAGCCCAAAATTGTGCAATGTATCTCAGGTGGTTTGTAAGGGCTGAGTGAATAAATGTGGATGAGTTGTGTTGGTCAGAGCACAATAGAAATCATTATTCTGGAATAAATATTTTTAAATAATTCAATGGGCCTTTCTCAATTATTCCGCTTATACAATGGTTACCTCACAATAAGTCATAATTCAGATGTTTTATTTTAAGACATTTGACTGGTCAGGTTTGCGTTTATCAAAAAATAGTGAATACCCGTGTAGCATTTCTAAACCATTAAGATTAAAGCACTCAACAGCTCTATGATATTAACAACATACAGGTTAAGAACAACATGAGAGTAAATGATGACAGAATTTAATTTCTATCCCTTTAATACTGTTCTGTACACACACAGTTCAGTAATTTACTGTGACTGTATTATTTAAGCAAATTGAATAATGAAAGCAATGACAACTGAAATGATATTATATGCTTCATTCATTCAGCCCACCGGCAACTATAATTGCCACAGTGCATAGTTGTCATTTTCCTTTTTTAAGAATTTTTTAGTTGTTATCCATGTTTTATTTCTCAATGACATGCAAGCTAACAATCAAATAAAGGATTTAAAAAAGAAAGAAAAGGTATTTATCTCCTTCCTGTCACATGAGGCTGTCAACTTCTTACCTCTTCTTCCAAGAAACATGGCGAAGGCAAACCCTCCCAAAAAAAGGTAATTTTCATTTTACTAACAAGTATTTTTGGTTGACATTTATGTATCTACATAATCATGAAGGTCTCTAGAGTCATCCAAACAAAACAAATCTTACAAGAGATCTATAGTTTTTTATATACTTAGTCAAAAGTCCAAGCGGCAACTATAGTTGCCGGTGGGCAAATGCCTTGTAAGTACATATATCATGGGGAAATGGTGTATACTGTGTCAATAGGTTAATAATCAAGGTTATTGGTCTTTTTAGTGCTTTTTTCTTTCATAATATCATACCTAAAACCCTTTAACTAACATATCTACTGTCCATTAGACCTTAATTTGATAGGGAATAAAATCCATTCATACAGGTCATTTAAAGAGGGAGACAGAGATCTCCTCTTCTTCCAAAGACTGGTTGCCCATTTTATTGATTTATTTTCATATTTTTTTCATTAAAGGACAACTCAGGTGAAAAATGAACCTAGGGGTAATTAACACATGGTGATGCGTTTTCATGATAATCGAATGTAAAGAGTTTTTTATCAATAAAAACAGATTAGCATATAGCGCTAGTATATGGGGCAAAGAGTAAGTACAAGTAAATTGCTAGTTAATACCACTAGCAAGGCTCAAAATAGCCTCACACTACCACAGTAGCATAATGAGGGTCCTTACATACAAACTGAAGCATTGAGAACTTTGTCAGTGTACAAACAGTTTAATAAGAAGCTACTTTATAAAGACAGCACATTACGCGTATTCAGACAGCAGACATCTTGAAAAACAGACTCGACAAGTCGAGCCACGAACGATGTGCTAAGTGATATGACCTAAGTGATATGAACTGATTTGGAGCTGACATATGGTCCGTTGTTTCTGGAAGAAAGCACTGAATGCAACAGAGAAAAACTAAACTTAAGACATTCTTCTTTAGCAAAGCATTCACATAAAATGTCCAGTAATTGTACTTGTCCCGCAATAGTTTTTTTGTCTAGAACAAAGCACTCACATACCTCATATGGGTAATATACTATTGTTGCAATAGGTAGCCTGTCTGAAACCGAGCATTTTTAAAGGGGGGGTTTAATGGTATTTCAAGCATTCTGACTTATTAACACAGTTATAGAGTTGTTTCCTCATGCTAAACGTAGGCAAAGTGTCAAAAATGCAGTTGGGCGTGTTTCAGAGTATTTCTGTGCCGAATGCACTTCGCCAGGATTCGTACAAGTTTCGGCAAATTTTTTTCGATTACGGTTCTAACTGACGTTTCAGGGGTTTTCGATACGTATCACTTTTTTATATGGGCTTCCGCCGGAAAACTTCCCCCGGAAAACCCCGCCCAGCCGTCAGTCAACGGGAGACGCTAGAGCTTGCTAACAGCTTATCACGCCACTCAGCTTTGTTTAATTTCAAAACTCAACAATGGCACAACAAGAAGTGTTTTTGGATGTAAGGAGAAGACATCCAGCCTTATGGAAACAATGGATATAGTTTATTATCCGGATTAGCAGCGGAGTTTTGCGTGTGTTTTATTCGGTGGATTTTCAGAACCGGGTCATGACGAGTTACACGTGGTAAGTAAGACTTCTGTCTTATGTTGGAAATAGGCGCGTGTATATTATATAAATGACACGAACATGTAGTGAATCATAAGTTAAAATATATGTTGTATAGTGTTGTATAGTGTTGTATGACTCGTACTCGCTCCTCCCGTGTTATAACTCCTCCTTCTTCATTTTTTCGTACGTTATCGGAAAGATTCGGTAAAGCTAATCTTTCTTTTATAAATCTGATTAAACTAAAGACTCTTCGGAGATATAAAGGATGTCATACTACTCCATAGGTACTCCAGATTAATATCAGAAATGCAGAAACACCGTGTGTTACGTGAGCTTTAAACTACAATACTGCATGACACTTGCGTTTCATGCGACCGGCCCCTACGCTAATAGAATTCTGTTTCTCTCTCCCTGTCTCATCCTTGACCCCAAGGACAATGAGACAAACAGACCCATTTCCTGTTGCTGTGAAGGTCATCACACCACTGATCTACTGGCTGTCCTTCAACGTGATGCCCAGCCGATGCGCGACCACCGGCTGAACCAGTTTAATCCGCTTACCCGCCTCCTATCCCTACCCTGTTTATATATATAAATATATATATTAATTTCTCCCAAGGGTTTTTGTCCTTCTAGGAGTTTTTCCCACAGGGTTTTCTCCTAGGGGGGTTTTCGTCCCCGAGAGAGTCAGCCAACTTTGGCTTAACTTAGCACTTTACTGTATACGTTACATTATTAATACGCTCGCTTGTACGGTTTATCCTTAGCTGCTATATTCTACTTCTTATATTATCTATTGATTTTCTGTGTTCTCCTTTACATCTACTCATGTAAAGCTGCTTTGCAACAATTAACAATTGTGAAAAGCGTAATATAAATAAAATTGAATTGAATTGAACAAGAGATTATAAGCTTGATGCATTTTTATTTGGGGGGGGGGGGGGGGTTCGCATCGAATGTTATTTGACTGTTATACATAATAAATGTGTTTATGTATAAAGGTTGATCTGTTGAAAGCCATTATTTTGAGTAAGATGCCAAATGTATTAAAATTTGACATTAAAGGGGTGCATACAACCTTTTTGCCCACCGGCAACTATAGTTGCCGCACATTCAAATACGATTTTCAAAAAAATAAAAATAAAAATGGGGAAAATAAATGCAGAACATGTTTACAGAGGACACTATTAACACAATTATATGCATGAAACCATTCAGAAAAATTTGGGCACAAATGGGTTAATAAAAGATAGATGAGGTTAATTCAGTGTATTTAATACATACATTTAAGGTGGGTTGCACCAACAAGGATTAGGCTTAAATCTGGTTTAAATCAATGATGATTTGATCATTCTGTTGTACCAAACTTTATCCCTTGTTTAATTAAACATAATCAGGGCTACGTTTTAATTCCCATTTTGAGTCAGGTTTAAATTTTACAGTAAATCTAGATTATCTTTAATCCAGTTGATCCACTGCATTAAACTCTGATTTAAATCTCAATTGGGGATTAACTTTAAACTGAGCAAATGAGGAGGTTTAAATATACAAACATTTACAATTAAATTTGTTGCTAGATGATCAGAAACAGGCACTTTGGTGGCACGATTCAAAGATGTAGCATATTTTAGCCTATTACAAATAAAATAGAGACATTTGGTGGCACGGTAACTTGGCTTGTCTGTTTCGAAGTGTCCAGTCCGGGATGTCGTCTTTATTTTACAGTAAATACAAGACATCTTTTATAATTTCACGGAAAAGAGTCCAATCGCTCGAGAAAAACATTAACAGCACCGGTGACAAATATATCCAGCCACACTGCTCCATTAGTCAATACAATAGATTATTACTGATATATGGTGGTGATTTATAATCCTAAAATTAATTATTACATTTCCCAGCAAGCATTTCAACGTTGATTCGAATCAACGTCAAGGACAAGGTTGAATCAACATTGAATTACCTTTTGATTTTGCAAATTTATTTATTGATTTTTAAGCATTTTATTAACCTTTTGCAACCTTTTACCATTCACCGTTGTTTCAAAGTTGAACAAACAACTGACCTTATTTCAACCAAATTTCAATGTTGAAAGTCGGTCATATGCCTGCGGGGTTGTCAAACTGTTTATTTTCTTTTTGACTAACAATATCAATATTGTTGCTGATTAGTTACACCGTATTCATGGCATAAATAATCACAATTCATAATGGAAGACACAATATACCACATGATGGTTTAAATAAAGATTTCTTAAATTGTGTTTACAATTAAGTAGCGCAACACAACTCAAATTAAAATAAAACTGGGATTAACAAACCCAAGATCTAGCTCTAAACTCTTAATATAACAAATTTATGCTAATGTATCTGGAATGTGTATAAAGGGCAAGCCTGGCATACCCAAAACTTCATTTTGGTTTTACATGTACTCTTTGTCTTTTCAATAATTCTTAAAATTAATTATGTAAATATACAAATATTTCTGTGCTGTACAGGTAATTATTATTGTATTTGAATTGGAAAACACTTTCTTCAGGTTGAAACTTTTTACATTACTCCTATTGTCTAATTTCTTGAGTATTGTATCACACATTTAAAGCCAAAAATATGTTGTTTTAGCCAAAAACATACTTTTTACTCTGCGCTTTTGAATGTATTGTTTTCTCATTGTATTTTCCTATTTTCTTATCATTGTCCCTTGGGGTTGGGGTTAGAATAACTTTCTGTTCCATTTTTAGACATCCAAACCCCAACTCTACCCAGCACACATGTTGTTTGACTCAAACCGTTTACAAATAAAAGTGATTCTGGGAAAATGTTGTTGTTGTTTGAAATCAACACTTAAACAAAAACACACACAAACAAACAGAACCCCTGCTTCACTGCGCTGCCATCAAAGTAACGAACAGCAGATGATGCATCAAACAATGAAAAATAAAAATGTCTATGTAACCAATAAATAATTGACAAAAGAAAAAATTACTTCAGGGGCCCACTTCAGTAAGAACTCTGAGTTGATTACTATGAGATGGAAAACTGAAATTACTTAGTTTTAATCAATTCTAAGTAGGTTGAATCTGAGTTAAGTGCGTACAAACTACTATAAAAAGCCATTATCAATAGAGCACCGATATTACGATTCGCACCGGTCAATAGCACATGACAAAGAGGAGCTGGGGCCTTATGTACAAAGGCTTGCATTGAATGCATACTCAAACATTACTTCACGAGTTCACATTTTCAAATAATGGGCCCAGACTTATGTATCATCTAGATCCCTGCACTCTGCCATCAAGTGATGTCTTGTGGTGCCATCCCAAAAAGGGAAAAAATCGCTATCACGTACCTTCTCTGGATCTGTATCATATCTGTGGAATGATCTGCAAGTTGCAACAAGATCTGCTGATTCTGTAGCCGTCTTTAAGAATTGGCTAAAAACCAGTGGAGACCAGTGACTTATTTTTCGAGGGGGCACACATGAATGTAGCCCATAAGCTGCGTGGCTCTCCTTTCAAAATATGTGTTTGCCGCGTCATGTAAACTTATGTGCATCACGCGTGATGTCAAAATACAAGCCTGCAGCAGATGCTTCTAATGGGGTTTATAATAAACTTGATACACTTTTTTTATAAATTCTCTGTAGTTGGATTGCTTTCTTCTATTTAACATTTTATTATAGTTATGCAACACGCATATGTACAAGTATTGCATGTTATAAACGAATGTTCTACTAGATGTGTGTGATAAATAAAAAAGTGACATTGCAAAGTTGTGTCATTAGTCATTTCTAATACGCAGGTGTTATTTGGAAGATCTGCTTAAATGAAGAGCAATGAAAATAATTTTGTGTCTTATTGTATTGGAACCACAAGGTGGAGCTCGTGGACAAACAACAAACGTCAGAAGAAAACATTACATAAGTAAATGTAGATAAGACAATGGAGGTCCAGGTGTGATTCTGTATCCAAGTATCTGTGACATTTACATCAGATTACAATACTGAAACCCAGTGGTTCAGTAGGCATGAGATAGGACTGATTGTCATTAATCTACACAAGTTTGATCTGTGATAGAGGAGTTCAGTAGAGATGTGTGAGATCTGAAAGTGTGAAGTTAGACAGGTCTGAATGTGATGGAAACTGTTAGTAATGATCTGATGATGATGATGTGATGATGTTTGTTTGTGTACTGAGATTATTTTGACACTATTGAGATTATGACAGTGAGTCTTGAAAAGGTTTAGGTGAAGGCTTGGGTCTCTGAAAACAAACATCTCAGAAATACATTGACAGATCATCTAAAATCAGTCAAAGTTTAATTCAGTGGTGGAAGCAGAACAGGACAGATGGGTGGGCATGAATTAAGTTGAGGTGGGCCTGAATCTTTGGGTGTCCCAAAATCAATCCCGAATCCAGGGCTGGGTTTTCCAAAACCTTCTTAACGCTATGTCATTCTTATGTTACACTGTACCTTATCGCAGTGGTTTTCAAACTGGGGGCCGGGATCGGGGGCCCCAGTTTTATAACATTTTATAAAATACATTAATTTATTGTGAATTCTGTATAATTAAAACCTTAAAAAATAAGGCTACTAACCAACAGCACTACTTTGTATAATTTAATGTTTTGTTTGATTATAATGTTAAGTTGGAGAACAGTTTGTTTGTCATAAATTTTCTTTGTGGGGCTGTGAATGAATACACCGTACACTGTGAAAAATGAAATGAAAAAGTTTGTTCAGGTAAACGATGTAAATGAAGTGAGAGTGAGTTTGCATTGTGTTGTCATGCTTCAGTGATGTGTGAGTGTTTATAGTGCTGTGAGTTTAACACTTCATGACTGAGATCAGAACAGAACAGAATCTTCATCATCACACAAACCAAAAGAACAACAATGACTTTCATCATCATCTTCATCTGGACACTCACAGTCTTTACTCAAGGTTTGTGTTGTAACATTTTTATCATGATCATTAATTTATTGAAGAGTGAAATATTGATTTGTTTCAGTGATGTCTTAAATTTCATTCTTGTTGTTTCTTTCAGTGTGTAGAGGACAGTACACTCTTACTCAGAGTCCATCAATAACAGTTCAACCAGGACAACAAGTTCAAATAAACTGTAAAGTCAGCAGTAGAGTGTGTAATGGTAATCGTATAGCCTGGTACTTACAGAAACCTGGAGAAGCTCCTAAACTCCTCATATATGAGACAAACAGACTTCAGTCAGGAACTCCATCAAGATTCAGTGGCAGCGGATCAAACACAGATTTCACTTTGGCCATCAGTGGAGTTCAGACTGAAGATTCAGGAGATTATTACTGTCAGAGTTATCACTATCCAAGTAGCACTAATGTGTTGACACAGTGATAAAGAGTGATACAAAAACCTCTGACAGTCAGACTGCACAGTGACTGAACTCATACACCTGACAGATACTGCAGATGATCATACAACACAATAAAACGCAACACTGATCACACAAATAACACAACATCATCTTATGATCAACAGAAATCATGCTAAGGGCAGGTATGTATTTATTTATGATAAGATAAACACAGATTATTTTAACATCTATCTGTTCGTACTGCCTTTTCATCAAACCATATTCAGACTCCTCAACTTCAAATGAGAATAAAAGAGAAGAAATTATTATTTACAAAATCTGTTTATTACAATGGAAAGAAAAACTTTATACTTTGTTATGAATTGGCCAGCACAATCCATTAGAAAAATGTAAAATGTTCATGAGATTTACAAAATGGTATGCAGATAATTTCATAACTGACTAATGCCTTCATTTAGCTAAAGTGAAACTGGTTTGTTCACATTTACATTGTCAGGATGAAGAGACTCAGAATAGATCAGCTCTGTCTCCAGAGATCATCTTCACATCACAAAAAATGAATTTTACATTTACTGCTACATGAACCTTTTCATCAACTATTAAAACTATTGAATGATACAGGACAATCCTGCACAAATACTACTGATGCCATTTTCATTAATGAAGCTGTTAGACACAAATGTAAAGTTTTTAGAAGATGTATTGACTGTTTCAGCAAACACAGCACATTGACAGATGTAACGGTGATATGAGCTCTCTTTCAGTATTGAGTCTTAAATGATTAAATGTGCTGCATGTGTGAACTATGTGTTCTTGTAGCTCAACTGGTAAAGCATTGTGATAGCAGCCCAGAAGGTCATGGGTTCAATTTCTAGGGAGCACAAATACTGATAATATGAATATCTTGAATGCAAGTTGATTTGTATAAAAGCATCAGCTGAATGCATAATTGTCACATTTCCATTATTGGGCCAGTGCGAGCCAGGGCCTAAACTGGGCCGGGCACCACCAAGAGTCTCCAGGTATGAGGCAAAATCAAGATGCATTACTGTCAGGTCATTTGTATGGCAACGCTGACATAAACCACACCTTCACTGAATCCAACATCACACAACCACGATCATTTCACTGAGAAGAAGAAAGTTTAATCCAGCTGTGCAGGAAACAGAGCGAATGCGACATTGGATTTGAAAACCAAAAAAAAACCAATGAAACAGGAACTGTCATGTGGATGAGACCAGCACAGAGTTACAGTCGTACTCAACCCACATGGAAGAAACATATATAAACATATATGTTTCAATATAGGTTTTGATATAGGTTTTACATATATGTGACATATATAAAATTGGCCGTTTTCCTATATTATATGTACATATATGTACATATATGTACATATATGTTAACCTATATATTGGTAAAATTATTCAAATCTGTAGCTGCTAATAAATTAAACATAAATAAAGGTCCAACCAATGACAGTCTGCACCTGCAGGAGCCAGGATTCATACATCCAACCTTTCCAATTACAAACATGCAATCTCACCCGCCACAGCTGGGATTCGAACACCCAACCTTCCGATCATTAGACAACTCACTCTACCATCTGCGCTACTGTCGCTGTTAAAGAACTTGAAACAGTAGCTGTTAAATTGTAAACCATTTTGTTATACATGTCCTAGACAGACCTTGTAAATGTTTTAAACGTGCAGACATCATAACTTTTCTCCCTGTATTTGCCATACACTCTTAAAATGAATGTGTTAAAATAACACATCTAATGTGTTGTCCTTAACTTAACACAACTCTGTGTTATTTTTGTGACAACACACTTTTTGTTGTTTTAACACATCTTGCCCCTTTTCTTTATTAAACTCAAAATCAAGATGGAATGACACATAGTGTGTTAAATAGGATTAACACATCCTTTCATAGAGTGTATTTAAATTCCATAAAATGCCAATTACATACAAATTTCATGTGTTTGCACATACATAAGTTCTTGCATTTTTTTTGTTAGTTCTTAGTTATTGCCTTGATAATAGAAAATATGAGCTGGGCATGTATGACATTTGCCAAAGTGAGATATGAGCTAAAATGACCAGATCCTGCTTTATAGGAGACATAACTAATAGGGCTCATATGTGGATATAAAGCAGCAATACAGGAGACCTATATGGCCTGTATATGCATATATATGCACCTCAATTTTGCATATATGCAGCATATATATTATCATATATGGGCATATATGCTGTATATGTGCAGCATATATGTGCATATTAGCTGCATATAGGTTTCATATATGTGCATATATATTATTATATATGTGCATATATGCTGTATATGTGCTGCATATATGTGCATATTAGCTGCATATATGTTTCATATATGCGCATATATATTTTTATATATGTGCATATATGCTGTATATATGAAGCATATATGTGCATATAAGCTGCATATAGGTTTCATATATGCACATATATCCACATATAGGTTCTTTCCATGTGGGAATCCACTACAACTACTCCATCTGGAGGTTTGAGGCAGCAGAATGTGCTTTAGATCCTGCCCATAAGTTTGGGGGTGAAACCTTGAGGCCCTGATCTGTTAACACAACTCTTGACACGAGTGGGAGACAAACTGTGGTCCTCTATTAGAGGCCATGACAACTAACAGGCCATAAATCTGGAAGATGTTCGGTCTTTTTGACTGAGTAAAGTTTATGGAGGGGAATAAACATTTAATGACAATTCATATTTATTTTTCACTAACTTTATTAAAAGAGAAGATATGGGAAATATGTACACAAAATCTAAAAATAACAAAAATAACTTTAGGCAAAAGTCAATATTTAATGTGATCTTTTGGCACTAAACACCTTTTTAACTCTTCTGATCAACCTGATCTCACAAAGTTCTGTGAGATAGACACTGAATTTCTTGCTAATTTTTTCGTGGCATTCTCACGGATCTCTGCATTTTTCCGTGGCCCTTTTATGTACACTTGCTTTTAGGAACGGGTCTCTCCGATGTGCCCTAATGAGTGCCCTTAATCCGCGCGCACACACACAGACGGAGGGGGAATTCCAAACTGCGCACATAAACGCCCCAAATATGTTGTTTTTCATTACTCTATTCGCAAAATATATGTTAATATACTAGACACAGTAGCGCAACTCTCTCTAAAGTTTACACATCAAGAGTTCTGATCCGTCACAGCACTACACATCTGTGCAACTGTGATTGTACTGTCGCCTATGTCAGCATTGCATTCTCATCCCATCTCACCAACAGTTTAATACTTACTTGCACATTCAAACGTAGTCAGAGAAGTGCCTCATCCTCTTTCCAATCGCATAGAGGTTGTGAAACAGCAGTCGCATCCTCTCAATGAATCACTCAATTTGCATCAGTGATGCGCGGGTTGATAAGAAATGAGCGGGTGCCTGCAGTTACCCGTCGGAGTCATCCAAAAATATTTTTAATGATATTCGGGTCGCGGTCGGTAGAGTCGTTTGAAAGTAAGATGGCAATTAATTTTAAACAATTGCGGGCGGGTTATTTGAAAACGTTGGTCGGGTGCGAGTTGTTTATGGGCCATTCTACCGAATTCATGCAAATTGCTGTCCCGGAACCAAAAAAACTAATTTAAAAAGGATTAATGTAGGAAAATGTTTGATAATAAATATATAAGCAAATAACAATCAAAATATAACAATCAAAACCCAAAGTAATATTTGAGGTAGCTGCAGGCTTTATATATAAAATATGACAATGACAATGACAATTTATTAATATAGCACAATTTAAAACAACAGCTGTTGACCAATGTGCTTTCCAAATAGATAAAATAACAGATAAAAGACAAAAGAGAAAATAAGATAAAAACACATCAGTAGATAAAAAACACAAGAAAAAAAATAAAAAAAATAAAGTAAAGTAAAATCACATTAATTTAAATTTTCATCAAAGGCTTTTGAGAATAAATAAGTTTTGAGTCTGGATTTAAAAGTAAGGAGAGATGGAGCCTGTCTTAAGCTAACAGGTAAGCTGTTCCAAAGCCTTGGAGCCGCACTGTAAAAAGCTCGATCTCCCCTACACTTTAGTCTCGATTTTGGAGTATGTAATAGAGCCTGGGTAGACGATCGAAGAGATCTTGGAGGGTTATATTCAGTTAAAAGATCAGACAAATAGGTAGGTGCTAAGCCATTTATGGATTTATAAACTAGAAGTAATACTTTGAATTCAACTCTGAAAGGCACGGGAAGCCAATGTAGTGAGCGTAAAATAGGAGTAATATGCTCCCTCTTTTTTACGCCACACAAAAATCTTGCTGTTGCATTTTGGACAATTTGTAGGCGGGACAGTGTTTGCTGACTAATCCCCAAGTAAAGTGAATTGCAATAGTCAAGCCTAGATGAAATGAAAGTATGAATTAATTTCTCAAGGTCCCTAAAGGAGAGGAACGGCTTTGCTTTTGCAAGCAGACGCAGCTGGTAAAAGCAGGTTTTAACAACAGAATTTATTTGGCGATCAAACTTTAGATTATCATCCAGAATAAAGCCCACATTTTTTACCCAGGGTCTCAAAATATCATAATTTATATGGTGCTTTCAATTGAGAGGTGGTTGTCCCAAACCCCAAGGTCTGAATTTCACCATAGGAAAAAAAAATATGAAATAAATAAAAAAAATGTATCATTGTTTTAACTCTTTCACCGCCAGCGTTTTTAAAAAAAGTTGCCAGCCAGCGCCAGCGTTTTTCATGATTTTCACAAAAGTTTAATGCATTCCAGAAAATGTTCTTCTTCAAATATATAAACATACAATATACCAAATGAAAGAACAGACCCTCTGCTTTCAAACAAAAAACCCGTTTCATCCTACCTTTAGTAGTTCTTTTGTAATCAACTTTGAATATGGGTAGGCAGGGCCGCCTTAACCTAATGTGAGGCCCTGGGGCTGAGAGGTTTTGTAGGCCCCCCATACCCTCAATTTATAGTCTTTTTTTTAAGTGTAATATTTAGGTAATCTACATAACAAAATGCATTAGTTTCTTTCGAGACATACAACAGTGAGTTTTCCCTCTTTGACCCAGAAAACACCATAATATCATTATTAACATATCACTGAGCCTACTTGAGCATAAACACAAGACACTTTATTTAACAACCATACACAGCAACTTGTGGTGATAATAAAACCAAAATGTGTGAAAGTATATATGTTTATAAGATTAAGGTTTATATAGTTTTTGGAATATACAAATTTGCAGAAAATTCATTGCCACTCACTAACCAAATGCTCAGCACAGTTTTAAAAATATAATAAGTTAAAGTTAGTTTTAAAGTGAAAATGCATTAATGATAACAAAAGATAAGTCTTTATAGACAAAATCTTATTTTTTTAAACAGTTATTTAGTTTTTAGAATATTGAAGATATAGACTGCATTGTATTTAGTATTTATGCATACATAAGCATGTAAAACGAACAAGCATGAAAATGCACAAAACAGACAGGGAACATACCTGCATATATCTTTAGATAAGGAGATTATAAATATGAATGGTGCTATCAGGGGATGATCATGCAGTCTGTTTTGAGATGGTCTTGTCTCTCTTTACTTTCTAGCACCTTTACCGTTGCGTCTCTTTGTTGTTTTTCTAATCTAAACCAAGAGATGTGTGTACTGTGAGCTAACGTCGCGTCAAACTACATCGCTCCAGCTGCGCACGTGTCACTGATATAAACGCGAGTAAACTTAAACTTTATAACAACTAACAGCATTATGTGCGGGAACTCTTTTCTCTATTTGGCGGCAGTTTCTTGCGCACGGTTGGAAAGACTTCTGCATGCCAGAGACTCGAGCACAGAGAGAGCGAGCGCGCGCGCGCAAAAAAGAGAGAGAGCGAGCGAGCACGCGCGCGCGAAAAAGAGAGAGAGCGAGCACGCGCGTGAAAGAGAGAGACCTGCACCTCACTGGTCTAACATGTGCAGGAATGCCAAGTTGACAACGGGCACTTAATATATTACGCGGAATTGAAAAATCTGACTGTTACTACTGACATTTTATTTCACGGTAAGTTACCACGGACCAATCAGCAGACATGTAACGTGCAGAGTGATTGGCAGAAAACCTGACAAGTTACAAAACAAAATGACATTTTCAGCTCATCATGAACGCGAACATTGGAGGCCCCTGAACTTCGGAGGCCCCTGGGCTTCAGCCCAGGTAAGCCCGTGCATTAAGGCGGCCTTGTGGGTAGGTTTCTGCAAAAACACCACATTTTGAGCAAAAAGCCGAGATAATTCCATTTTTGTGACGGACTTTTCATAGAGATCCCATTCAGAGTGATCTTTAAAACAGACACGGACATGCAGCAGCTTGCCATAGGGCAGTACTTCCGGTTTTAAAAAGTTGCGGAAGGGCACCACCTAGTGGATAATAGCGGTATTGCGGAAAGACGGAAATACTCGTCATTGGCGGGGAAGCGTTTTCTCTTAATGGCGGGGAAAGAGTTAAGAAGTATCATTTTGAATACTTTTGTTAATTAAAACCAAAAATATATTTATTGGATATTTTCAGTAATCCCATGGTTTTGAAGTAAACATGATCAAAAGTTTGGAAATCTGTGTGTGACATTTATGAATGTCACTACCGATTGCACATTTTCAATGATTAATTTATTTTTTTTATTTTTTCTACTGGTCATTTAGGTTTTACTCATGTTTCAATGTCGAGAACTGTGCTAGCTAACTACATACTGATTAGCATCTTAGCAGTAGGATCAAAGTTAGCTTAAATCGTCACTACCGAAACAGTCACAACCGAAACATGTGTTGGCGTCTCAGTTGTGACGTGATTGTTTCGGTAGTGACAAAATGACACTTATTTCTTTATTTTAATAAATAAATAGAAACTTTCAAGTGCCCATATGTTCTTTTTCAGTACAAATAATTTGTCAGTCATATTTCTGTAATGTTGTACGTGATTTGACTAAGACTACAAACTAAGATAAAATGAACTAGGCCAGATTAATTTAATAAATTTATAATAGCTTGACTCATTATTGATATAAATGAAGGCTATATGATTTTACCTCTGGTCTCTAGTAAAAACTTTCTGCGCTAATTTAGCGGGACCTTGACTAATTGCTTTATATAATTGACATAACAGATAGCACTTATCAGTATCATTGTAAATTGACATGTCATTGTTAAGTGTAGACAGGGCAGGCTCACAATAATAATGTAAATGTAAATATATTTGGTTAATTTGTAGAGATAGCTACAGAGAGAGAGGAATCACCAACATCCATAGACAGAAAGATGAAAGTAGAGCGGACAGACTGAGAAAATACAGACAAAGATTGAGGGAGGACCAGAGAGGTACCAAGAATACTTAAAAAAAGGAAAGAGAATGAAATCAGAAAGCAGGGAAGAAGGGATACTGAAAAGTATCAAAGAATTATCTGACAGGGAGCAAAGAAATGTCAGAAAAGAATGGAGGAAAAGACAGGACAAACACAGGAAGATGGTTAAAAGACAGTTCCCTATCAAAAGCTTTACTCGATGCTGCGCTGCTAAGCGCTATGGGGAAACGTCTTTATCGTTGACCAGCTGAATATAGTGTGCAAACACGTCAATGAAATTGACCCGGAGGTATATAGCCTCGGTTGATGACGACATCACAGCGTACCCCATGCGAGGCTATAAAATAGATGAGCAACAGCTGTGTCATCAGGTCTTTTTATTTTCAGACCAACTCTGAATGAGTGTGTGCTACACTGAAATGCAAATCTCTCTCTTACCTTTTGAACTTCACTTGAGATCTTTGTTAGGAGTTAGATTCCAACAAGATAGAGTGCAGACTTTCTCTCTTTCCGATTTTAAAGGAGTTTAAGTTAAAGGAAAATATGAGTAAGAAGAGTCACGAGCAGTCTAAGTCGTGTTTGTTTTCGCTTTATGGCGAAGGACGACACACACACTTAACTGTTTTGTGTGTTTGGGGGAGGAGCATGCGGTCATGGTTTTGTACAGTCTGATGAGTGCGAGCATTGTGAATCATTCACAATATAAATGATTCGTGCTCGCCGTGATTATTTCTGACCGCAACCTTAAATTAAGTTATATTTCTTCGCGTGATTCCGAAGCGCACTCCGGTGTTTCTTTGGGTTATGTGGGGGTAATTATAATAATGACGTTGATGATATCTCTCTCGGTTCTGCGGAGTTTCATAAACCAGCCTCCGAGCGTTTCTCGCGCGATGAAAGTCGGTCGAGGAGCTTCTCGAGGTGGTAACACGCGCCAGGTTGCAAATTGATTGGCCTCGCGAGCCAGAGAACCCCAAACAAAGCAAACTAGCGGATAGGTTTCTATAGTGACAAAGGGAGAGGACGAAACATGAGCCTCTCTCTTTCTTTGAGGATCTCCATGGTGAATTAAATAAATCATGGGAAAGACCATACTCATTGCGTGCTTCATGCCCACGGCGTCAATTTACGACTATCGTGGGTACGAAGACGCGCGGATATACCGAAATGCCACAGGTGGAAGAGACGCACGCGAGTTATCTCTCGCCTGGCTCGGTATCCTCATTAAAGAAGCCTACCCTGCCCACGAAACCGTGTAAATAACTTCAGCTCTCGTGGGCAAAGCTTATCAAGCCGCAGGTCAGGCTGGTGCTGCGCTGCATACTATGGCAATATTACAGGCATACCAGACTGATCTGTTAAAGGATTTGAGTGCAGGCGAGACGATAGACAAAGAGACATTTGACGAGTTGCGTATGACTACAGATCTGTCTCTTCGTGTCATTAAATAAACGGCTCGCGCTATCGGCCGTACTATGTCTGCTCTGGTTAACACAGAGAGGCATTTATGGCTAAATCTGTCAGGCATAAATGAGAAGGATAAAACTTTTCTTTTAAATGCCCCTGTTTCCCCATTGGGTTTATTTGGTGACACGGTTGACTCCGTTGTCACGAAATTCACTGAAGTTAAAAGCATGAGGGAATATTCCACTCTTTACAGTAGGGCTCGCCGGGGGGCGGGGCATATCATGTTACATCAGATCGCTCCGTCCCGTTGCCTTTACGAAGCCTCTCCACCTCCGCCGCCTCTGGGCTTGCGGGGGGGGGGGGGCGGTTTCCAGCATAATGTTAAAGACCCTCTGTCTTCAATGTTAAAGGCCCCCCGTGCAGTGTTTTTTTTTTAGCATTCCCCTAAGAGGAAATAATAAAATTAATACCATTATCAGAGAGTCTGGCAGCGTGGAAACTACTGCCAGCCGTTTCTGCTTGGGTAATAAGCACAGTACACTTAGGATACAGAATCCAGTTTATTCGTCGTCCTCCGCGCTTCAACGGCGTGATATTCACTTCCGTGAGACCGGAGCGAACACAAATACTGTTGCAAGAGATTCAATCTCTGTTGATAAAAGGGGCCATAGAACACGTTCCCCTCCCAGAGAGAGAGTCAGGTTATTACAGCAGAAACTTCCTGGTTCCCAAAAAGGATGGGGGGTTGCGTCCAATCTTAGATCTTCGAGCTTTAAACAAAGCAGTGAGAGCTCTCAAGTTCAAGATGCTAACGGTCAAGACGGTTGTGGCACAAATTCAACATTACGATTGGTTTGTCACAATCGACTTAAAGGACGCATATTTTCACATAGAAATATTGCCACAACACGAAGTTCCTGAGGTTCGCTTTTGCAGGCGAAGCATACCAGTTTCGAGTTCTTCCATTCGGCCTAGCCTTATCACCCCGCACATACACAAAATGCATGGATGCAGCACTGGCTCCATTGAGACTCCGGGGCATCCGCATTTTAAATTACATGGATGATTGGCTAATACTAGCAAAATCGCGATAGGTGGCGCTCCAACACAAAAACATTGTGTTAGCACATCTACTTTTTCTAGGGTTGAGACTCAACGCCAAGAAAAGCGTTCTTTTTCATACCCAGAGAATGACTTATTTAGGGATAGTCTGGGATTCGATTACGATGCGGGCACATTTGTCTCCCGCACGAATCGAGGCCATTCAGCATACCCTGAGCAGAGTCAGGCTAGGCCAGGATCTCACTGTGAAATAATATCAGAGGATATTAGGGTTTATGGCATCAGCATCCACGGTGATTCCTTTGGGGCTGTTGCATATGACGCCGTTTCAGAGCCGGAGGGTTTCATCCAAGGGCCAACCCTCAAAGGCTGATTAAAGTGATGCGCCACGGGCTTCATACACTAACTATGTGGATAAGACCCCGGTTTGCCTTGGGTCCCACGCTATGAGCGACTTGTCATCGCAAACTGCTAATGACAGACGCCTCCCTGACGGGCTGGGGTGCGACCTTAGATGGTCGTCCAGCTCAAGGGGAATGGGAGGGTCATCAGCTCGGTTGGCACATCAATTGCCTAGAGCTGACGGCTGTATTTCTGGCCCTGAAATATTTTCTCCGCCAAATGAGAAGCTGTCATGTCCTAGTGCGGATGGACAACACAGCGACAGTCTCATACTTAAGTCACCAGGGAGGTTGGCGCTCGCGCAATCTGAACAAGATAGCGAGGCAGATTTTTCTCTGGGCTCAGGACAAGTTCCTGTCACTCAGAACAGTGTACATCCCAGAAAACCTATATGTAGGAGCAGATTTACTGTCCAGGCAGACATTATCGACTGGGGATTGGAAACCCCACCCAGACATAGTGTCTCAGATATGGACCTGATTTTACAGAGAGAAAGTGGACCTCTTGGCCTCTTTTCAGATAGCGCAATGTCTCCTTTACTTCTCTCTGAGTTCCCCAGCCCCCCTGGGTCTGGACGCAATGGCGCACACATGGCCGGACAAACGCCTTTATGCGTTTCCTCCAGTGGCGCTGCTCCCGCAGGTTCTAGCCAGAGTTCGCCAGCAAGGCTCTTGCCTCTTTCTGATAGCACCGCGTTGGCTGAACAGAGTATGGTTTTTATAGGGATAATATCTCTCCTCAACGGCTCGCCATGGGCAAGTCTGGAGAGGAGGGGCGTTCTGTCTCATGATAATGCATCTCAGGCCCGACCTGTGGAATCTCCATGTTTGGCTCCTAAGGGTACCAACTGAGGGACACAGGTTTGTCGCCTGATGTTACTGACACTATTTTGAGTGCTAGGGTTCCTTCCACTAGAAAGAATTATGCCTTTAAATAGGGTGTCTTTGAAGCATGGTGCATGACACATAATGCAGATCCTGTTAACTGCCAGTTTGCTACAGTTCTGAGTTTTCTGCAGGAAAAGCTGTCAGCAGCCTATGCCCATCCACTCTCAGGTTTTATGTGGCCGCTTTTTCGGCTTGCCACGCTTTGGTGGACGGGGCGCCGCTCGGGAGGCATCCAACGATTTAGGCCTACAGCAAGAACTAAGATTCCTTCGTGGGACCTAGCTATAGTCCTTGAGGGTCTGGTTCAGACCTCCTTTTGAACTTCTAGAGTCAGCGTCTGATAGACTTCTGACACTAAAGATGGTTGTTCTAATGGCGTTAACTTCTTTAAAAAGAATTGGGGATATGCAGGCTCTGGCGATCTCGCCATCCTGTCTAGATTTTGCCCCAGGAATGGTGAAGTTGATTTTACATCCTTATCTTGATTACCTGCGTAAGATTCCCTTTTCGACTGCACATCCGGTCATTCTTAAGACTTTCTGCCCTCCGCCGTTCACCACGCCGGAGCAGGAGTTATACCACAGATTGTGTCCAGTCCGTGCTCTTCAGACTTATGTCCACCGCACTAGCCAGTGGCGTAAGTCAGAGCAGTTGTTTGTCTGTTTTGGGGGCCGCAACAGAGGTGCTGCAGCCACCAGGCAGTCCATATCACATTGGGTTAGGGATGCCATTGCTCTTGCCTTTGAGGCGCGCTGTCAAGTCTCGCCAGCAGGTCTGAGAGCTCACTCCACCAGGGGAGTAGCCTCTTCTACTGCTTTAGTAAAAGGGGCCTCCTTGCAGAGCGTTTGTGATGCGGCAGGCTGGTCCTCTCCGCATACATTCATAAGATTTTATAGCTTGGATGCTCATGTCACTCCAGGATCTTCTGTCCTCGAGTCAACATCTCAAGCTGATGTCTATGCCATTTGTCCATAAGAGGGGTATCCCCCACTGCTACTTTTAGTAAGGGGTGCCTCCTTACAGAGCGTTTGTGATGCGGCGGCCTGGTCCTCTCCGCATACATTCATAAGATTTTATAGCTTGGATGCTCATGTCACTCCAGGGTCTCATGTCCTCGAGTCAACATCTCAAGCTGATGTCTATGCCATTTGTCCATAAGAGGGGTATCCCCCACTGCTACTTTTAGTAAGGGGTGCCTCCTTACAGAGCATTTGTGATGCGGCGGCCTGGTCCTCTCCGCATACATTCATAAGATTTTATAGCTTGGATGCTCATGTCACTCCAGGGTCTCATGTCCTCGAGTCAACATCTCAAGCTGCTGTCTAAACCATTTTTCCATAAAGGGGTATTCCCCACTGCTATTTATTAGGAAGGGGTGCCTTCTTATAGATGTTTGTGAGGCGGCAGGAGCATCCTTTCCGCACACATCCACTATTTTTTAGCTTGGTTGTTTATGTCTGAGATTTCTTTGCGGTCCTTGTGCACACACTTACACATCCGTAAAGGGGTCCAGACACCTCCAAGCACGGCAGCTTGGGTATTGTCGTTCCCCATAGCGCTTAGCAGCGCAGTATCGAGTAAAGCTTTTGATAGGGAACGGAGGGGTTACTTGACTGTAACCTTGTTCCCTGAAAAAGCGGAACGAGATGCTGCGCTGTCTTGCCGTACAGTAGATGTCCCAGGACTGGTCTTCAAACAAAAGATCTGATGACACAGCTGTTGCTCATCTATTTTATAGCCTCGCATGGGGTACGCTGTGATGTCGTCATCAACCGAGGCTATATACCTCCGGGTCAATTTCATTGACGTGTTTGCACACTATATTCAGCTGGTCAACGATAAAGACGTTTCCCCATAGCGCTTAGCAGCGCAGCATCTCGTTCCGCTTTTTCAGGGAACAAGGTTACAGTCAAGTAACCCCTCCGTTCTGTGTGTATAGTTCTTTTTAGGGATCGACCGATATGGATTTTTTTTTAGTGCCAATGCCGATACGATTTTTGTTTCATCAGCCTTAGCCAATGACCGATACAGGCTGCCGATTTTCTTGAGCCAATACTTGGAGCCGATACTTCTTTTGCTCACTCAGTTTATTTATAAAAATGACACGATGATGCCAAATGTTACAAGTCTTAATTTAAAAAAGTTACATTTATTGAACTTAAAAAACTATATTTCTGCACACAAATGTGCCAATGCCGATACACATAAAACTTGCAAAAATCGGCAGATATATCGGTCTGTCACTAGTCCTTTCATATGAAAATGTATTCAACTTACCTCAAATCAAATCAAAAATTAAGTTTACTTACTAGAGTGGCCGTGTCTTTATGCAAAGGCTGCAGCCTCCGGAGGTCGCATTTCCAGGCTGCATACATCATCAAGATGTTTCAGAATATTAACAATTATAAAGTTAAATATTATTCTTCGTTTATAGTAAATAGTTATTATTATTATTATTAGTTGTAATATGCATATGACTTGCGAATGTAATGGTCAGGTAACTTAAACCAGGCTTGATGATGCTTCATAGCTGCAGCCTTTGGATTTAGAAACGGACAATCTGCTCTTTCTTTCTCTTCCTCTCACGCGCACGCTTGGAGGAAGTGTTTTCCGTCTCGTTTAAAGAAATGTTTTGCGATGATGTCCAGCTGGGATTAGTTTACAACGCGTCTATTCGGATAAAGAGTGATACAAAAACCTCTGACAGTCAGACTCACAGTGACTGCACTCATACACCTGACAGATACTGCAGATGATGATGCTGATAGTTTATTTCACTTACAGCTCATTTATTTTCTACTATAGTTAATTTAAATTACAACTTTATTTATTTTTATTTTATTTATTTTATTTTTGATAGTTGTAAATCGTATTATTAATTTATTGTCTGTATATTAATTTCTGCTGAGTTAAAACAGCTTCAACATTGATGATTTTTATTATTATTGTACTTTAGTTTAATTCACAATATAAAAAAAACTGATGATAATCACTCATAAAGAAACATCAGTCAGTATCATTCAGTCAACAACTGTAACACAGATACTGGATGAGTCACATGAGAATAATTATCAAACTAAACACACCAATTACTTCATGTTCAAGGTTTTTCATTTCATTTGACTGACAGTTATGTAAATTGACTTCATCTGCAGGTGTTTTCATGCTTCATTGAGTCAGGTTTATTTATAAAATGTGAGCTTTCATATTCAAAACAGACAAAATGAGTCAAAGACATAAAGATACAATATGATTTTATTTGACGAATTGTCACACAATCATGAGTGAATGAATAAAGCAGACATAGACTTGTGTTGTTTGTGAAAAGAGATGTGAGATGAGAGAGAGAAACACAGTTAGTCTGTTAGTCTTGATGTGAGACAGAGGAGAGAGTGAGTGGATCTACTGTGAACACTGATCTCTCCTCAATTCTCCAGTGACTTTATCACGCTGGTCTTTCTGTGTGAGCTCACAGCTGACTGAGATCACTGAGCTCCACTCCTGCTCAGAGAGAGTCAGACTGCTGCTCCAGCTGTACAGACCGTCCTTCTCCAGGAGAGCAACACTGCTGTACTGAGACCTGCTGCTGATCCCGTCCACCTTCCAGTTCAGACTCCAGTCTGAGGGGAAGCCCTTGTTGGCCACACACATCAGTGTTGCTGCTTGCTTTGTGGAAATCTCTTCACTGGACGGCGGCAGGACGATCACTTTAGGGGGACTGTTACCTGACAATCACATCAATAATCAATAACTCACACAAGAAAGAAAAAATAACTTCACTCTCTCTGTGTTAAACATTAAACATCATAATAATAAATGAAGAAAGTTTAGGTCTCCTGAAGAGTGTTTTAATAGCTGCATTAAATGGCTAATATCACTTTTGTCATGTTCATCTGAAGGCTTTGAATCACTGAAATACGTTTTGATTCTTCAATGAAAATATAAATGAAAATATTTAGAGGCGGTTTCCTGGACAGGGTTTATATAAATAAAGTATTAGGGTTTAATTATATAAACACACTTTAGTTTTAACAAACAAACCTTACAATAAACATTAGGCTACTGGCATGAACACTGAGACAAAACAATGGCACTGATATGTTAAGATATTTCAGTGCAAACCGTTTTCAGTTAAGACAGCTCAAACATACATTTTAGCGTGGGACAAAACTTAAACTCTGTCTGGGAAACTGACCCATATTCATTATTATGAAAGAACATTTTAAGACATTTTAAATATTGAATTAAAGGTCAGTCAGTTAAAGTATTGACATGTTTTGTGTAATACTGCATATAAATGTATAACATTTAAAAATAATAAAAATAATGTTTTTTAAAGAATACAAGTTTAGGATACACATTTAAGAAATCATTTGTCACATTAAGTCTTGCACCTGATAACGGTTTCTAACTTGAATTTTAGTTAAACCTAAATTAACCTAATTTAAATTTCAGTTAATATAAAATCAATCACATTACAAACAAACAGCCCAACATGTGAACAGTAAACAAGCATTTGCAGTCTGAAAAATCTAACATATTATTAAGCAAATGTTATAACAAAATATTTTTTGTAACCCAGTTAGTTTTAACTACACACCAAATAATACAACAGCTGCACTTTGTTAACAAAACATATAAGACTAAATGTTAAATATTGAAAATCATTTTGAGTTTGAGAAAATCCACAAACTTCAAGTATCTATATGTACAAATGATTAAACACAAATATTAGTTAAAATGTCTGGGTGATCTTGTGTACACAATATAATTCACATACAAATAAATATGATATAAAGTACCTCCCACCTTGTTTTTCATATCTGATGATGTATATATTTAGACACAGTTATTTACTGTATTAAAATTATTATTGTATTATTTACTTACTGCCAACATCCAGTCTGGTGCCGCTGCCAAATGTGTACCACAGTGATACAAACTAATAGAGCGACTGTACAAAAACCTCTACACACTTGACTGAACACAAACTACCGCAGAATATACAACACTAACATCACACAACACCAACAACTATTGTGAAGATCTCTGAATGATTTATGTCTAAATAATGAACAGAAAACTATTACAAAATCTTTCAGATGGTTGTATTTTGTCTCAGTATTGTTTAGTTTTCATTTATTCGCTTTGTAATTCTTTCACCTGCTTACACAAACCTGAATTCAGACAAACTAATTTTGGACATTAATGTTTTACTTTTATTCAAAACTGTATTATTTCTGTAAAATGTTTGTTTTTATTCAGAATATTTTAGCATGCAAGTCTATTGAATAATGATAGTGTAGTAGTCTGTATGAGCAGAAGTTTCCTGTCGTCTTCTTTGCATTGTGTTGTCATGCTTCAGTGATGTGTGAGTGTTTATAGTGCTGTGAGTTTAACACTTCATGACTGAGATCAGAACAGAACAGAATCTTCATCATCACACAAACCAAAAGAACAACAATGACTTTCATCATCATCTTCATCTGGACACTCACAGTCTTTACTCAAGGTTTGTGTTGTAACATTTTTATCATCATCATTAATTCATTGAAGAGTGAAATATTGATTTGTTTCAGTGTTGTCTTATATTTCATTCTTGTTGTTTCTTTCAGTGTGTAGAGGACAGTACACTCTTACTCAGAGTCCATCAATAACAGCAGTTCAACCAGGACAACAGGTTCAAATAAACTGTAAAGTCAGCAGTGCGGTGTATGGTGGTAACTGGTTAGCCTGGTACTTACATAGACTGGGAGAAGCTCCTAAACTCCTCATATATGAGACAAACAGACTTCAGTCAGGAACTCCATCAAGATTCAGTGGCAGCGGATCAAACACAGATTTCACTTTGACCATCAGTGGAGTTCAGACTGAAGATTCAGGAGATTATTACTGTCAAAGTTTACACGTACCTAGTGGCTATGTGTTGACACAGTGATAAAGAGTGATACAAAAACCTCTTTCAGTCAGACTTCACAGTGACTGAACTCATACACCTGACAGATACTGCAGATGATGATGCTGATATTTATTTCACTTACAGCTTTTTTATTTTGTACTATAGTTTATTTAAATAACAACACTTTAGATAACTATTTTTTATAGTTATAAATCATTTCATTCATTTATTGTCTGTGTTAAAACAGCTTCAACATTGATGAATTTTATTATTATTGTACAGTTTAATTCACAATATTTTAACTGATGATAATCACTCATATAGAGAAACATCAGTAAGTATCATTGAACACATTTCGTCCCCTTGGAATTATAAGGTTCTATCTAACATTTTTGTCAAAATTGAGTTAATCACATATTCTTACTCTGTGACAATTTATTTACATTATGTGATGTTTTATTTTAAGTTTTGTACATTTTGGGACGTTTTATTAAAAAAACAAAAAGGTTCTATCTACAAAATCAAACTCTAAGTTGGCTCTATAAGGTTCTATCTGCGTGAGCTATTCAGCACTTCGAATGCACAAAAGGGGACCAATCAGGATCAACTTTATGGGGTGGTTTCTCAGACAGGGATTAGCTTAAGCCAGAAGTAGAACTTAGTTTCATTAGAAAATATTTAACAAACATGCCTTACTAAAAGTATTACTTTTGTGAGGCAAAACAAAGGGCACTGGTGTATTTTAAGATATGTCAGTGCAAGTTGTTTTCAGTTTGGACAGCTCTTAAATTTATTTTATTCTAGGACTAGTCTAATCCCTGTCTGTCAAACTGTCCCTATATGTGGTGTTGCCGGCTTTGTCCTTGACGACAGGAATAATCACAGACACACAATATCTGTGAGGATTATGGCACGCAACGCAAAGTTTTTAAGAAACCTTAAGATCGACAGCCCAAATTTTATGCAAGTTCACCCTACTGTAAAATCCAGCTTAAGCTGGTGAGATGGTTTTAGCTGGTCTCCCAGCTTGGTTTTTGCTGGTATTGCTGGTATAGCAAGCTGGTCTAGCTGTGTTTTGGTCACTTTTTAAGCTGGTCAAGCTGTGTTTTGGTCACTTTTTAAGCTGGTCTAGCTGTGTTTGGGTCACTTTTTAAGCTGGTCTAGCTGTGTTTTGGTCACTTTTAAGCTGGTCTAGCTGTGTTTTGGTAAGCTGGTCTAACTGTGTTTTGGTCACTTTTTAAGCTGGTCTAGCTGTGTTTTGGTCACTTTTAAGCTGGTCTAGCTGTGTTTTGGTAAGCTGGTCTAACTGTGTTTTGGTCACCTTTTAAGCTGGTCTAGCTGTGTTTTGGTCACTTTTTAAGCTGGTCTAGCTGTGTTTTGGTCACTTTTTAAGCTGGTCTAGCTGTGTTTTGGTCACTTTTTAAGCTGGTCAAGCTGTGTTTTGGTCACTTTTTAAGCTGGTCTAGCTGTGTTTGGGTCACTTTTTAGGCTGGTCTAGCTGTGTTTTGGTCACTTTTAAGCTGGTCTAGCTGTGTTTTGGTAAGCTGGTCTAACTGTGTTTTGGTCACTTTTTAAGCTGGTCTAGCCGTGTTTTGGTCACTTTTTAAGCTGGTCTAGCTGTGTTTTGGTCACTTTTTAAGCTGGTCTAGCTGTGTTTTGGTCACTTTTTAAGCTGGTCTAGCTGTGTTTTGGTCACTTTTTAAGCTGGTCTAGCTGTGTTTTGGTCACTTTTTAAGCTGGTCTAGCTGTGTTTTGGTCACTTTCCAAGCTGGTCCAGCTGTGTTTTGGTCACTTTTTAAGCTGGTCTAGCTGTGTTTTGGTCACTTTTTAAGCTGGTCTAGCTGTGTTTTGGTCACTTTTTAAGCTGGTCTAGCTGTGTTTTGGTCACTTTTTAAGCTGGTCTAGCTGTGTTTTGGTCACTTTTTAACCTGGTCTAGCTGTGTTTTGGTCACTTTTTAAGTTGGTCTAGCTGGACTTATCTGGTCATGCTGGAAGACCAGCTGACCCACCAGCTTGACCAGCTTTGCCAGACTGGTTGGACCAGCTTACACCAGCTACTGCCACCTTAAACCAGCCAAAACCAGCCACCAGCCCACGCTGGTCTCCGCTGGATCCTTCAGCAGGGGCAGGCTTTTTTTCAGGTCTTGCTGAGGAGATTGTTTTCATAGTTAGACACCACACTAGCCAGCAGTGCTAGCTTCTTAGTTCCTGATATTAAGAGGCAAGCACTAAGATAAAAAATACAGAAAAAACCAACTAACCTGTCCTACCCAAAAAAAGTGTGTTCAGTAAGTTATGATTGTTATGTCAAAATGTAAACATGTGAAAGATTGTTAAAGCAGTTACCTCAGTATGAAAATGATTTCAGAATGATTGTAGCCTGTAGCTGCTCAATCCTACTGAAAATTCCAGCAAAGACCAGGATAAGCTAGTAGCTGGTTTTAGCTGGTTTAAGGTGGCAGTAGCTAAGTCCAGCTAGACCAGCTTAAAAAGTGACCAAAACACAGCTAGACCAGCTTACTACACCAGCAATACCTGCTAAAACCAAGCTGGGAGACCTGCTAAAACCAAGTTTTGAGACCAGCTAAAACCAGCTCACCAGCTTATGCTGGTCTTAGCTGGATTTTTCAGTAGGGAATGGTATAACATGCTAATGAACCCGACATATCCAGGAGGATGGTAGAGAAACTGAGGCAGAAGAGGGAAGAAGCAATGTTGTAAAAGAGCAATGTAAAATCAGACTTTTAGAGATAAAAGTGGTAAAAATAAAAATATTAAATGTCATAGAAAGGATTAAAATGTTACTTTCTAACACATGTTGAAAAATTGTTACAACATTAATTTTATATTTAATGTTTAAATAATGTTTTTGCAGATAGAACCTTATAATTCTAAGTGAAAAGTGTTGTTTTAGAATTAGAAGGTTCTATCTGCATTTGACCCCTTCCAAAAATCCACATTTAGAAATTTGAGAGGATTTTGATATTGTATATTTAGAATGCATTTAGGGTCCCTGTTATTTTCATGTTTGAAAGAAACTTCTTCCCCATGTAAGTTTTGCTATATGTAATGCAAAAACTTTGAAGCTCAATATCTCAAAACTGCTCAGAACGCAGATAGAACCTTATAATTCCAAGGGGACGAAATGTGTTTTAGCTTCATCATAACGGTTCGCTTAACTAACGGCCTAAAACAAAAACTGCTCCAAAGTTGGGGGCCCCAAATAATTTTCGCACACATTATGAATATAATTCACAAGTTCACACTTACAAATAAGTTAAAATAATTAAATTAGTAAACGTATTTGGCGTGCTGTCCGGGGAGAGGGCTCTGAGCAGGGAATGAGCCTGAAACACAGAGTATCCCCCCCCCCTCTTAAGGAAATAACTTGGTAAGTGAGAGGAGACGGGGTGGAGGAGGGATTCTGAAAGATGCGAAGGATTTTCAGTGAGGTCAACTGTGATTTATATATGGTTTGCTTTTGAGCTGATTGGGTGTATTGTTGATTACCGATTGAAAGCGGCTGGTGCCATTGACTATTGATTGAAAACAGCTGAAGTCACTTAGGTATTTTATTTGACATGTTCCTCCCGAACTTTGTTAATAAAACATAATTTCACGAGGTCACACTTACAAATAAGTTAAAAGAATTAAATTAGTAAACGTATTTGGCGTGCTGTCCGGGGAGAGGGCTCTGAGCAGGGAATGAGCCTGAAACACAGAGTACCCCCCCCCTCTTAAGGAAATAACTTGGTAAGTGAGAGGAGACGGGGTGGAGGAGGGATTCTGAAAGATGCGAAGGATTTTCAGTGAGTTCAACTGTGATTTATATATGGCTTGCTTTTGAGCTGATTGGGTGTATTGTTGATTACCGATTGAAAGCGGCTGGTGCCATTGACTATTGATTGATAACAGCTGAAGTCACTTAGGTATTTTATTTGACATGTTCCTCCCGAACTTTGTTAATAAAACATCATTTAGTGTAAAATGACGAAGATTGGCTGAAGCTGCGACTGACCGGGTACAGAATTTGCAGTGTTGCCACGTCCCATTGTTAAAAATCCTCTTTAGACATAGTGTTTTAGCAATTAATGTGACACTTTGACATTATCTATTAAGTGATTGTTAGGTGTAGGTTAGTATTAGCGATTTATCTGATTTATTTCTGAAATACAAGGTTTGGACGACCTTTGTATTTAAGGCCAATTTTTGCTTGTTTTTCATACTAATCTGGCAACATGGAAACTGAAAGTTATCAAATAAGACGCATTATTCACCACAAGCAGGTTGCTGATACTACATTCGGTAAGATAAAAGCAGTAATCATCATAATTGTGTCTGTAAGAGTATCAACAGTATCAACAATTCTATCGAAAAACAGAAAATAACTCTTGGTACAAAGATAGAAGAATTGGGTTTAAATAAAATATGCCAAATATGTTAAAACACGTAGCGTAAAACGGTAAAGCTAATCTCAACAAAACATACGAATTAAGAATTCTGTTATTTCACTTAATTTAGAAGTTATCCTTTAACAAGGTCGTGCTGAAAACAATAAGAGCACTAAACAAGTTCCTGTTTAAAATCTTGTAATGTTTTTGTTATAAAATATTGCTTATTAAAATTATTACAAAAATAAACATTGTTGCATGAAAAAGTAATAATCCAGCAGTCCCCGTCCATACCCCAAAACAGAGAGTGTACCCAAAGTGTAACAAGGTTAAGACAGAATATTTTAGATCCCAGGTAAAAATAAAGTATGCTTCAATGTACTTAAACCACTTAAATACTAGCAAGTACATTTGTTATGTAAAGTTATGTAAAGTTTTGCTACAAATATACTTATTAAAAGTAAAGTTCTACTTGAGCAGTACTTCAATTTACCTGAAAAAGTAAGAATACCAACTAGATTTTTATTGAAATAAATGATGTCTCAAAATAACACTTAGATGTTCTTAACTTAATTTTAAGAAGTACCAAAAACAAATGTGATATATAACCCACAAAATGAGTGCACGAAAAAAGTACATTTACTAAGTGTACTTAAAAAGTGTATTTTATTTATGTGCACTTTTTTCACCTGGAATAGCATTTGTTAACTCTTAACACCCCACCCTGGACCTCAGTAATTTTCAAACCCTGGCTACGGCCATGGAGGCCAGTGACTTATTTTTCGAGGGCGCGCACACATAAATGTAGCCCATAAGCTGTGTGGCTCGTCCTTTCAAAATATTTGTTCACCGCGTCATGTAAACTTATGTGCATCACGTGTGATGTCAAAATACGAGCCTGCAGCAGAAGCTTCTAATGGGGTTTGTGAAAAAAGAGACACTTTTTTTATAAATTTTCTGCAGTTGGATTGCTTTCTTCTATTTAACATTTTATTATAGTTATGCAACACGCATATGTACAAGTATTGCATGTTATATACGAATGTTCTACTAGATGAGTGTGATAAATAAAAAAGTAAAATTGCAAAGTTGTGTCATTACTCATTTCTGATACTCATTTGGAAGATCTGCTTAAATGAAGAGCAGTGAAAATACTTTGTGTGTTATTTTATTGGAACCACAAGGTGGAGCTCGTGGACTAACAACAGACCTCAGAAGAAAACATTACATAAGTGAATGTAGATAAGACAATGGAGGTCCAGGTGTAATTCTGTATCCAAGTATCTGTGACATTTACATCAGATTACAATACTGAAACCCAGTGGATCAGTAGGCATGAGATAGGACTGATTGTCATTGATCTACACAATTTGACCTGTGATAGAGGAGTTCAGTAGAGATGTGTGAGACCTGAAAGTGTGAAGTTAGACAGGTCTGAATGTGATGGAAACTGTTAGTAATGATCTGATGATGATGATGTGATGATGTTTGTTTGTGTACGGAGATTATTCTGACACTATTGAGATTATGACAGTGAGTCTTGAAAAGGTTTATGTGATGGCTTGGGTCTCTGAAAACAAACATCTTAGAAATACATAGGACAGATCATCTAAAATCAGTCAAAGTTTAATTCAGTGGTGGAAGCAGAACGGGACAGATGGGTGGGCATGAATTAAGTTGAGGTGGGCCTGAATCTTTGGGTGTCCTGAAATCAATCCCGAATCCAGGGCTGGGTTTTCCGAAACCTTCTTAACGCTACGTCATTCTTATGTTACACTGTACCTTATCGCAGTGGTTTTCAAACTGGGGGCTCGGGGGGCCCAGTGTTATAACATTTTATAAAATATATTAATTGATCATGAATTCTGTGAAATTAAAACCTTAAAAAATAAGGCTACTAACCAACAGCACTACTTTGTATAATGTGGGATTTTAATGTCATTTGTTTTATTAATATTGTATTTAGAAGTGTTTTCAATAATCATTATAGTATGCTGAAGTAAAAGATTGTTTGTGTTTGTCTGAGAGAGTGGAAAGTTACTGAGAGGAAGCAGCCTCTGTGTTTGCAAAAGTTACAAGGTCGTGGTTGGATTAGTGAGGAATGTGCAGCTGGCAACGGTCGAGATAAAGAGCGAGGCTTAAAGAAGAAAAGCAGACAAATAACCATGTTATTAACCAATGTTTTAATATTCACAGGATAAAATATGCAATGTATTTCCTACTTAATCAGTATTAATCATTGAATAATTGATGTAATAAATATAAAATGTTGTCTTTGATAAATGTGTATTAACCAATGAAATGAAGGTTGTATACAGAATAACCTAATGGAGACATGACAGCTTAACCTTGAAGAACAGAACCTCCTGTGTTTGTTCTTTGTGTGTGTATTCTTCCCTAACAGATTGGGTGGGGTAATGGAGTCAGATAAACAGAAAGACCAGTTGGAGAGGAGATTTTCTGAAGAAAGATCGACGTCATATATTTTATAAATATGCATGTTACCTTTTGAGCTGGTTGTTCATTGCTTGAGATGACCCGGCGCGCTGTAAAACTTTTTCATATCTGATCAATAAATAACTTAAATTTTAATACCGTGTCTTTCCTCTAATTATGAACATGCAATGGACACCTTAAAGTCCAACAATAATTTAATGTTTTGTTTGATTATAATGATAAGTTGGAGAACAGTTTGTTTGTCATAAATTTTCTTTGGGGGGCTGTGAATGAATACACCGTACACTGTGAAAAATGAAATGAAAAAGTATGTTCAGGTAAATGATGTAAATGAAGTGAGAGTGAGTTTGCATTGTGTTGTCATGCTTCAGTGATGTGTGAGTGTTTATAGTGCTGTGAGTTTAACACTTCATGACTGAGATCAGAACAGAACAGAATCTTCATCATCACACAAACCAAAAGAACAACAATGACTTTCATCATTATCTTCATCTGGACACTCACAGTCTTTACTCAAGGTTTGTGTTGTAACATTTTGATCATCATCATCAATTCATTGAAGAGTGAAATATTGATTTGTTTCAGTGTTGTCTTATATTTCATTCTTGTTGTTTCTTTCAGTGTGTAGAGGACAGTACACTCTTACTCAGAGTCCATCAATAACAGTTCAACCAGGACAACAAGTTCAAATAAACTGTAAAGTCTGCAGTGCAGTTTATAATAGTGATTACTTAGCCTGGTACTTACAGAAACCTGGAGAAGCTCCTAAACTCCTCATATATTATGCAACAAGACTTCAGTCAGGAACTCCATCAAGATTCAGTGGCAGCGGATCAAACACAGATTTCACTTTGACCATCAGTGGAGTTCAGACTGAAGATTCAGGAGACTATTATTGTCTGAGTTTACATTGGCCAGGTAGCAACCCTCAAGTGTTGACACAGTGATAAAGAGTGATACAAAAACCTCTGACAGTCAGACTCACAGTGACTGAACTCATACACCTGACAGATACTGCAGATGATCATACAACACAATAACACACAACACTGATCACACAAATAACACAACATCATCTTATGTTCAACAGAAATCATGCTAAGGGCAAGTATGTATTTATTTATGATAAGATAAACACAGATTATTTTAACATCTATCTGTTTATACTGCATATGCATCAAACCATATTCAGACTCCTCAACTTCAAATGAGAATAAAAGAGAAAAAATTATTATTTACAAAATCTGTTTATTCCAATGGAAAGAAAACGTTATACTTTGTTATTAATTGGCCAGCACAATCCATTAGAAAAATGTAAAATGTTCATGAGATTTACAAAATGGTATGCAAATAATTTAATAACTGACTAATGCCTTCATTTAGTGAAACTGGTTTGTTCACATTTACATTGTCAGGATGAGACTCGGAATAGATCAGCTCTGTCTCCAGAGATCATCTTCACATCACAAAAGATGGATTTTACTGCAACATGAACCTTTTCATCAACTATTAAAACTATTGAAGATCATGATACAGGACAATCCTGCACAAATATTACTGATGTCATTTTCATTAATGAAGCTGTTAGACACAAATGTAAAGTTTTTAGAAGATGTATTTTGACTGTTTCAGCAAACACAGCACATTGACAGATGTAACAGTGATACGAGGTCTCTTTCAGTATTGAGTCTATGACTAAATGACTAAATGTGCTGCATGTGTGAACTATGTGTTCCTGTAGCTCAACTGGTAAAGCATTGTGATAGCAGCCCAGAAGGTCATGGGTTCAATTTCTATAGGGAGCACAAATACTGATAATATGAATATCTTGAATGCAAGTTGAAGCGCAATGGTAAGAAAATAGGACAAAACAGTTGAGTAACCAATCCGTGAGAATGCCACGGAAAAAGACAGTCCGTAGCAGGGCCACGGAAAAATGTGGAGATCCGTGAGAATGCCACGGAAATTCGTGAGATGAAGTTAACTTTTTTTAACCACAGCCACTGTATAGCCACCAGCCACTCCTGAATAGTGAATGATAACACTGTCTTTATTGAATGAATTAAATATAATTCTTTTTTAGAGCTACAAAAGTGATTTTCTCTTTGTCTTTGGTTTTTTGATCAACATTAATGACAAAGACTTAAGTATGTTAATTGAGATTACGGTCTCTTTTAGACCAAATAAGCACAAACTGTTTTTTGACTCTCTATTCGTACACTTAAGACATAAAGAAATGTTTTATTAGAAAAAGAATACTTTGAAGATCATTTGTTTTTATGTGGCCTGTCAAGAACAGAAAGATTTTATGTACACTTGCTTTTAGGAACGCGTCTCTCTTATGTGCCCTAATGAGTGCCCTTAATTCGCGCGTGCACACCCAGACGGAGGGGGAATTCCAAACTGTGCACATAAACGCCCCAAATATGTTGTTTTTTATTACTCTATTTGCAAAATATATGTTAATATACTAGACACAGTAGCGCAACTCTCTCTAAAGTTTACACATCAAGAGTTCTGATCCGTCACAGATACACACTTGTACAACTGTGATTGTACTGTAGCCTATGTTGGATTCTCATCCCATCTTACCAACAGTTTAATACTTACTTGCACATTCAAACGTAGTCAGAGAAGTGCCTCATCCTCTTTCCAATCGCATAGACGTTGTGAAACAGCAGTCGCATCCTCTCAATGAATCACTCAATTTGCATCAGTGATGCGCGGGTTGATAAGAAATGAGCGGGTGCCTGCGGTTACCCGTCGGAGTCATCCAAAAATATTTTTAATGATATTCGGGCCGCGGTCGGTAGAGTCGTTTGAAAGTAAGATGGCAATTAATTTTAAACAATTGCGGGCGGGTTATTTGAAAACGTTGGTCGGGTGCGAGTTGTTTATGGGCCATTCTACCGAATTCGTGCAAATTGCTGTCCCGGAACCAAAAAACCTAATTTAAAAAGGATTAATGTAGGAAAATGTTTGATAATAAATATATAAGCAAATAACAATCAAAACCCAAAGTAATATTTGAGGTAGCTGCAGGCTTTAGATATAAAATATCATAATTTATATGGTGCTTTCAATTGAGAGGTGGTTGTCCCAAACCCCAAGGTCTGAATTTCACCATAGGAAAAAAAAATTAAATAATTAAAAAAAATGTATCATTGTTTTAACTCTTTCACCGCCAGCGTTTTTTAAAAAAGTTGCCAGCCAGCGCCAACGTTTTTCATGATTTTCACAAAAGTTTAATGCATTCCAGAAAATGTTCTTCTTCAAATATATAAACATAAAATATACCAAATGAAAGAACAGACCCTCTGCTTTCAAACAAAAAACCCGTTTCATCCTACCTTTAGTAGTTCTTTTGTAATCAGCTTTTGAATATGGGTAGGTTTCTGCAAAAACACCACATTTTGAGCAAAAAGCTGAGATAATTCCATTTTTGTGACGGACTTTTCATAGAGATCCCATTCAGAGCGATCTTTAAAACAGACACGGACATGCAGCAGCTTGCCATAGGGCAATACTTCCGGTTTTAAAAAGTTGCGGAAGGGCGCCACCTAGTGGATAATAGCGGTATTGCGGAAAGACGGAAATACTCGTCATTGGCGGGGAAGCGTTTTCTGTTGATGGCGGGTAAAGAGTTAAGAAGTATCATTTTGAATACTTTTGTTAATTAAAACCAAAAATATATTTATTGGATATTTTCAGTAATCCCATGGTTTTGAAGTAAACATGATCAAAAGTTTGGAAATCTGTGTGTGACATTTATGAATGTCACTACCGATTGCACATTTTCAATGATTAATTTATTTATTTATTTTTTCTACTGGTCATTTAGGTTTTACTCATGTTTCAATGTCGAGAACTGTGCTAGCTAACTACATACTGATTAGCATCTTAGCAGTAGGATCAAAGTTAGCTTAAATCGTCACTACCGAAACAGTCACAACCGAAACATGTCTTGGCGTCTCAGTTGTGACGTGATTGTTTCGGTAGTGACAAAATGACACTTATTTCTTTATTTTAATAAATAAATAGAAACTTTCAAGTGCACATATGTTCTTTTTCAGTACAAATAATTTGTCAGTCATATTTCTGTAATGTTGTACGTGATTTGACTAAGACTACAAACTAAGATAAAATGAACTAGGCCAGATTAATTTAATAAATTTATAATAGCTTGACTCATTATTGATATAAACGAAGGCTATATGATTTTACCTCTGGTCTCTAGTCAAAACTTTCTGCGCTAATTTAGCGGGACCTTGACTAATTGCTTTATATAATTGACATAACAGATAGCACTTATCAGTATCATTGTAAATTGACATGTCATTGTTAAGTGTAGACAGGGCAGGCTCACAATAATAATGTAAATATCTTTGGTTAATTTGTAGAGATAGCTACAGAGAGAGAGAAATCGCCAACATCCATAGACAGAAAGATGAAAGTAGAGCGGACAGACAGAGAAAATACAGACAAAGATTGAGGGAGGCCCAGAGAGGTACCAAGAATACTTAAAAAAGGAAAGAGAATGAAATCAGAAAGCAGGGAAGAAGGGATGCTGAAAAGTATCAAAGAATTATCTGACAGGGAGCAAAGAAATGTCAGAAAAGAATGGAGGAAAAGACAGGACAAACACAGGAAGATGGTTAAAAGACAGTTCTGTGTGTATAGTTCTTTTTAGGGATCGACCGATATGGATTTTTTTTAGTGCCAATGCGATACGATTTTTGTTTCATCAGCCTTAGCCAATGACCGATACAGGCTGCTGATTTTCTTGAGCCAATTGGAGCCGAGTCTACTTTTTCTCACTCAGTTTATTTATAAAAAATGACACGATGATGCCAAATGTTACAAGTCTTAATTTAAAAAAGTTACATTTATTGAACTTAAAAAACTATATTTCTGTCTGTAAATAATGCCGGAAAAACTCGGTGAACACAGCAGCCACAAATGTGCCAATGCCGATACACATAAAACTTGCAAAAATCGGCAGATATATCGGTCTGTCACTAGTTCTTTCATATGAAAATGTATTCAACTTACCTCAAATCAAATCAAAAATTAAGTTTACTTACTAGAGTGGCCGTGTCTTAATGCAAAGGCTGCAGCCTCCGGAGGTCGCATTTCCAGGCTGCATACATCATCAAGATGATTCAGAACCATTTCAGCCCACCGGCAACTATAGTTGCCACAGTGCATAGTTGTCATTTTCCTTTTTTTAAGAATTTTTTAGATGTTATCCATGTTTTATTTCTCAATGACATGCAAGCTAACAATCAAATAAAGGATTTAAAAAAGAAAGAAAGGGTATTTATCTCCTTCCTGTCACACGAGGCTGTCAACTTCTTACCTCTTCTTCCAAGAAACATGGCGAAGGCAAACCCTCCCAAAGAAAGGTAATTTTCATTTTACTAACAAATATTTTTGGTTGACATTTATGTATCTACATAATCATGAAGGTCTCTAGAGTCATCCAAACAAAACAAATCTTACAAGAGATCTATAGTTTTTTATATACTTAGTCAAAAGTACAAGCGGCAACTATAGTTGCCGGTGGGCAAATGCCTTGTAAGTACATATATCATGGGGAAATGGTGTATACTCTGTCAATAGGTTAATAATCAAGGTTATTGGTCTTTTTAGTGCTTTTTTCTTTCATAATATCATACCTAAAACCCTTTAACTAACATATCTACTGTCCATTAGACCTTAATTTGATAGGGAATAAAATCTATTCATACAGGTCATTTAAAGATGGAGACAGAGATCTCCTCTTCTTCCAAAGACTGGTTGCCCATTTTATTGATTTATTTTCATATTATTTTCATTAAAGGACAACTCTGGTGAAAAATGAACCTAGAGGTAAATAACACATGGTTACCGAGTAGATCGTTCTCTGGGATGCGTTTTCATGATAATCGAATCTAAAGAGTTTTTTATCAATTAAAACAGATTAGCGTATAGCGCTAGTATATGGGGCAAAGAGTAAGTACAAGTTAATTGCTAGTTAATACCACTAACAAGGCTCAAAATAGCCTCACATCTATTTGTCCTTACATGCAAACCGAAGCATTGAGAACTTTGTAAGTGTATAAACAGTTTAATAAGAAGCTACTTTATTAAGACAGCACATTACGCGTATTCAGACAGCAGACATCTTGAAAAACAGACTCGACAAGTCGAGCCACGAACGATGTGCTAAGTGATGTGAACTAAGTGATATGAACTGATTTGGAGCTGACATGTGGTCCGTTGTTTCTGGAAGAAAGCACCGAATGCAACAGAGAAAATAAATAAATAAAAATAATAATAAAAAGTTTATATCACTTAGCACGCATTCGTAAATCTAAACTTAAGACATTTTTCTTTAACCCATTTCAGCCCACCGGCAACTATAGTTGCCACAGTGCATAGTTGTCATTTTCCTCGAGACGGATCACAAAACTTATCACGGATCCGTGGTTTGATTAAAGTAAATTTTGTTGTAAAATGCGCTACTTTGGCTGGCTCTGATACAGCTGCCGCACAGCCTCCCTGTATTCACTACTCTGCAGACTTGCTCAATGTTCCGCCCACGGCGCTATCTGATTGGTTACAGACCCGGTTACACCTCACGAGTAATAGCCTATCAACACTTGCGAGATGGTTATGGAGCTGTGTGTCGAAACGATGAAATGCAGCATATTCAGCCGCATATTAATAAAGCGGGAATAAACATAACAATCTGATTATCTGTTTATGATGACAAGCAGAGTTAGTGTCCCAGTCACACCACTGAGAATGGCCGAAGTTACACATGATACATGCCGATGAGGCGTTTAGCGAGGCACAGGTGCGTCCAGTTTGCACAAATGAGGCTAACACATAATGCATCTGTATGAAGGTATATTTGGTGCAAAACAACTGCACACCTGTGACAGTGGAATTTGTATTTGTAGAGATTATCCACACATGTGTATCAGTAAATTTGAAGTCACAGATGAAGATTTGCAAGCTTGTAGAGTTTTTTTCTTTCCCTCAAATACAGCACAGCAGTTGCACATTCACGGGTCATTCAGTGCAGCTGCACAGGTCCCATTTTGCAAATCACAGATTGAGATGCTCGCAGGCTCGCGTTTTTTGCTACGGTTGCTGCAGTAAATATGGTGCAAAACCTACTTGAACACCTGCATCAAAGTATGTGAAGTCACACACAAGTTTTGTGCATTCGCGGGTCGATTTGTGCATCTGTGCGCTGAGAGTTGCATGTGTGTAAAAAAAAAATTTCACAAATTTTTTTTTATTTTTGAAATATTTTCTAGCACAAACACAAGTACATAAATACAACTGCTTGAATCTGCTGCTACGAGTTTCAAACACTCTTTTTCATGTGCTCTCTGTTTTGCACCAAACACCTCGAGACAAATGGTGCGAAAGTGACCTGCACACCTGTAGACCACGTTCAGCACCTCCCACCAGGTGGCGCCCGACACTCACTGAAGCGGAGTTTATTAATTTCCAGCAATGTTTCAGCAAGGTAAATCGCCTTTATCAAGGTATTATTTTCACCAAGTGAAGAACAATATAAATGGGAGTGCTAATTATACGCAGATGAAGGTAGTTGCATACAATGTTCCAATGATTCATTAGTACAAACAGAATGTGGGTTCCATGGGTCTCGGGCCATCAATATAGGTAGATTGAAGGATACAAGCAGCAAATACACACATAGGCCTACATATAAAAAAGATACCAAATGATGTAAGACCCATTCATTTTTAATATCATAATACCTATAAAAACAACCCAAATCAAAATCTTCTTTTAAACCATGTGTGGCCAATGTTCGCATTTAATATACCTAAAAGGCCTCCTGTCTAAGTAAAAATTGGTCCAACTCACCTCAACTTCTAGATGAAAATACCCTCTCAATTCCTATACAATAATGAAGTTATAGGATGATTAAGTTCAACAAAATGCCGTGCTAATGGAAGGTTCATATTTCTGCATAATATTGCACTCTTATGTTTCACGATGCGTGTTTTATACTCTCTATTTGTTTTCCTACATATGATTTTCAACAATGACAGTGTTAAAGTGGTTTCTGTTGGTATAGATGGAGAAGAGAGGTCCGATCTAACTAATTTATCTCCTAGATTACATTCACCTATATTCAGTTAGCCTATGTTTACTTTACTGACACAGCAATGTGCCCAGGATGGTAAAATAATTATTTCAATGTATAACTAATAAACAACACAAGTCTTGTGCATACTGACATGGTTTGACATCTATAGTTATTTGATTGTTTTTTTTTCTGATATGTTAGAAGTCATATATGTAGAGCAGAGAAATAAGACATTTTTTCCTGGGGTGCATGCCCTAGCAAAATACATATGGACCTTGGTATATAAAATCCTCTGTACGGCCCCGCTCATGACAATAAGAATCCACTCTCAATAGTGTATTACGAGCTGTAGTGTATTACGAGCTACCCAGAAGTCTAAAAAGCTGATTTGATTTGGGTTAGCATCCAAAGTAAATGTTAAGAAATCAGAACAACTGTTTAGATAATAATTAAAAGAATTTAGTTGTTCAGTTACCCGATTTAAAAAGACAGAAATAATCATCCAAATTAGTATATTAGAAGAAAAAGCATGTATCTTATTTAAATGCAGGTCTATGTGTGTATTTGCTACTTGTATTTTTTAATATACTTATATTGATGGTTTGAGATTTATGGAACTTATATTTTGTTTACTAATGAATCATTGGAATATTGTATGTAATTACCTTCATCTGTGTATAATTAGCACTCCCATTTATATTGTTCTCCACTTGGTGAAAATAATACCTTGATAAAGGCGATTTACCTTGCTGAAACATTGCTGGTAATTAATAAACTCTGCTTCAGTGAATGCCGGGCGCCACCTGGTGGGAAGTGCTGAAAATAGCCTACAGGTATACAAATCACTTTCACACCATTTATCTCGAGATATTTGGTGCAAAACAGAGAGCACATGAAAAAGAGTGTTTGAAACTCGTAGCAGCAGATTCAAGCAGTTGTATTTATGTACTTGTGTTTGTGCTAGAAAATATTTCAAAAATAAATAAAAAATTTGTGAATTTTTTTTTTACACACATGCAACTCTCAGCGCACAGATGCACAAAATGATGTTTTTATTAACAAAGTTCGGGAGGAACACGTTCAAATAATCAACCTAATCACCTCAACTACGACCAGCTGTTGACAATCAGTAATCAGGTATCCACCTGATTGGCATCAACAGAAACCTATATAGACTGGAAACCAACTCACCCTCATTCCTCGATAGTTTCAGCAGGAATTGAACATTGCTTAAACTTAAGACAAACATCAACCAACGTCAACATCTTCTCTAAGAAGTTCCACAATCTTCATATCTCTCTCCAACCAACTCTTCCATCTACAAATCCACACCCCGCTGCAAAGCCACAAACTAAACAAGGAAAGATCACAAAGCTACATCTCTACTCACCAAAAGGTTTTCATCCTCGCAAGAGCGGTTTATTCAAACAGCACCAGCAGGCCATCAGCCTGTCCAGGTTGTGATCAAGATTCTGCCGCCAAGCCTCAATCATTTTTCGCAAAGCAGCCTGCCATGCACTGCACGATGCAACACATCCCAGCGATACAGGTTTCCCATCCAGCTCAAGCATGTTTCCGCCAGTGGTGTTATAGCCCTGCTTTCACAAACCTTTCCATCTAATTTCTAACCCTTTCCCCTGCCTGTGTCTCCACTATCGGGCTCGAGCACGAGGCTACCTCCGCTAGCAGCATATGCCCAGACGCCCCTACCTTTTCCCCCTTGTTTTCTTATAATTATAAATCAAACTGGTATGACATACAGCACACATTAATTCGTAACTTACATCATGTTGCCAGTTGCGCGAGAAATAACTTCAAAGCCACATGCACACTGGCAGTGGAAGCAGCTCCTGTTATCCAACAGCTACATTAATTTAATTCCATACTGGGAAACGCGATCGTTTTACATAAGGAACACAACCCGAGCCCATATTGATTCCTGCCCCGCGCTGCAGTTGACACATTGATGTTGTTCCTCTGGCTCGTGTGCGTACCCTGCTCTGGGGTGCTTTTCCCGAGCAACGGCATAACGCACTGCTAAACCACCATACCGTGGATAGTTGGAGAGGCCAGCTGGCTTGTCATGACTATTTCCCGAAAACATAGCAACTTTGTCGCACATCCGTCGCTGAACTATGTTGGCTCAACAATAAAGTAAATGATGTCAAGACAAATTAATCTGTTCAGATCGATTTAATTTCCTATTATTGCTGTAAACTACATGCATCACATCTAAAGCTTTTGTTGTCACGTTTTAGTTCTCTGTTGTTTAAATCCAAGATTCGTCTTTCATTCGCAAGTTTCCTTCTACGTCACTCATTCCAGGGATTCCCCAGGGTCTTAAAGCTCGTTGTTATGCTCAGTTTTCCAAAAACAGCGCTTCAATTCTGTTTACAACCTAAAAGACATGAAACAGACTTTGTTTATATTTAGATTACGGTTATAG
Organism: Misgurnus anguillicaudatus; assembly: GCF_027580225.2. Taxonomy (NCBI): domain Eukaryota; kingdom Metazoa; phylum Chordata; class Actinopteri; order Cypriniformes; family Cobitidae; genus Misgurnus; species Misgurnus anguillicaudatus. The sequence continues at coordinate 7,217,784 of NC_073342.2, read as the reverse complement.
AAATCACTGCATGCTGCTTTCTTATTTGTTTAAAAGCATGATCTACCCAAGTCTACATGTTATACTAACTATAGAACTATACTTCTAACCACAGCCGTCCAACTGATATTTGGACATTTAATGCGGCTGATAAATAACGTCACTAAGCCTGACTAAACTTACGAGCACTTTATTTGAGATCTTTTCAAATAAAAGATCATGTCATTTAATTGAACATGGATGAAAGTGCAATTTTAAATAAATTATTTATTGATAAATAATGTTCTATTAAAGAAGCGAATTTTGTTTGTAGCCTATTGCCATCAATCATAGTTCTTAGAAATAAAATTGAAATCGGCCAAAGCATGTATCAGCATGTCACAATTAAAGTAAAAATTGAAATTCTGAATTAGCCAAGGAAATTGGAACCAGTGCATCTTCACTTGAAACCCCCACCTCAAATGCCTCTTTAGATACCATCCTCCAAGCTGTATCCCACAGAATCCTACAAACCTACCCAACCCCTTGAAAGAGCTTCAAGACCTTCTACTCTTCTTACAACCTGTTTTTCCTGATTTTGTCCCTACTCACCATCTCATTCATATCCTACCTCAATCACCACAAGAACCTCAAAGCCAGCTCCATTAAAGGATACCTAAGTGGAATCCAAAATTGTCCACAAACTTCTTTTTCGGCTCACCCTCTCCAGTAATAGCTAGCACCCAGACATCCACGCTCGTTAGGAATCCAAAGAATCTACCCATCCTGATGCAAGACGGCCAGTAACCTTAAAAATACTCACCTTATGCATCTCCACCCTTTGTCGAGATTTCCAGTCCACCAACACTACCCTCATACTCTACGCAATGTTCATTCTGGCCATCACTTGCAACTTCAATCCAAATAATCACCCAACAGTTTTCAGATCTATCAATTCCGGACAACGATACCATTTCTTATTCCATCAAACAAAGCAAGACAGACCAAGTGAGAAAAGGCCATTCCATTTACATCTTCAACTTCCAAACACCAATTCAACCATATCAGACTCTCCTAGCATATCTACATTCCAGCGACTCCCAGGCTAGATCCACATCAAACCCATCAAACCCTGACTCAAATCGCCAGGTTACACGCTTCCGGTTCCAAAACACCTTAAATCTGTCCTACTCATAGCAGACCTCTTCTCCAAAACCTACATTCGATTGAATCGCTCCAACATCAGAGAAGCTCAATGAACCTTCATCAGCGGATCCCACCAACTCCATCCCACCAGTTCCAAGACCACATAAACTATCAGACTTTATCCACTGCCGCAGCAGTGATGTTTCCTCTGCTCCCGCAGGAGCCCCCCCTTTTTCCCTGCACTCTACTAACCTCCACTGCTATGGAAGTGGTTTCCCTCTGCTCCCGCAGGAGCCCTCCCTTCCACAATTTCTCCACCGCCACAGCAGTGATGTTTTCCTCTGCTCTAACATCAAACCGCTCCCACATCAGAGAAACCCAACAAACCTTCATCAGCGGATCCCACCAGCTCCAAGACTGTATAACCTATTAGACTTTATCCACTGCCGCAGCAGTGTCATTTCTCTGCTCCCGCAGGAGCCCCCCCTTTTTTCCATGAACTCTACTAACCCCCACTGCCATGGAAGTGGTTTCCCTCTGCTCCCGCAGGAGCCCTCCCTTCCACAATTTCTCCACCACTACAGCAGTGATGTTTCCTCTACTCTCACATCAAATCGCTCCCACATCAGAGAAACCCAATCAACCCTCATCAGCGGATCCCACCAGCTCCAGGACAACACAAACTATAAGACTCTCTCCACTGCCACAGCATTGATTTTCCCTCTGCTCCCGCAGGAGCCAGCTTTTTACTAAAATCCACTGCCGCAGTAGTGGTGTTTTTACCATCTCCCGCAGGAGATCTGTTCTCCATTGCTGCAGCGGTGCCATTTTCTCTGCTCCCGCAGGAGCCCTGCTTTTACTAATCTCCACTGCAATAGCAGTGATGTTTCCCCTGCTTCCGCAGAAGCCCTACTCTCCACTGCCGCAGCAGTGACTTTCCTCTGCTCCCGCAGGAGCCCTGTTTCCACCGCCGCAGCGGTGTTGTTTCCTCTGCTCCCGCAGGAGCCCTGCTTTCACTAACCTCCACTGCCATGGCAGTGATGTTTTCCTCTGCTCCCGCAGGAGCCCGTTTCCACTGCCGCAGCAGTGATGTTTCCCCTGCCTCCTGCAGATGCCTGTCTCTCCACCGCCGCAGCAATGTTGTTCCTCTGCTCCGTAGGAGCACTGCTTTTACTAACCTCCACTGCCACAGCAGTGATGTTTCCTCTGCTCCTGCAGGAGCCCTGCTTTCCACAATTTTCCTCCACTGCCGCAGCAGTGATGTTTCCCCTGCCCTCGCAGGAACCTATTTTCACAGTGGTGCCATTTCCTCTGCTCCCGCAGGAGCCCTGCTTTCCACTAATCTCTACTACCATCGCAGTACTGTCTCCTCTGCTCCCGCAGGAGCCCTACATTTCACAATTCTCCACTGCCACAGCAGTGATGATTCCTCTGCTCCCGCAGGAGCCCTAATTTTCACAATTTCTCAACTGCCGCAGCAGTGATGTTTCCTCTGCTCTCACATCAAACCGCTCCCACATCAGAGAAACCCAATCAACCCTCATCAGCGGATCCCGCAGGAGCCCCACCTTTCACAATCTCCACTGCCACAGCAGTGTCACTTTCCCTGCTCCCGCAGGAGCCCTGCTTTTCACAATCTCTGCTCCCGCAGGAGCCCTGTTTTTCCCAACCGCCGCAGCGGTACTATTCCCTCTGCTCCCGCAGGAGCCATGCCTTCTCAAATCTCCACTGCCACAGCAGTGTCACTTTCCCTGCTCCCGCAGGAGCCCTGCTTTTCACAATCTCTGCTCCCGCAGGAGCTCTCTTTCTCCACCGCCACAGCGGTGCTGTCTCCTCTGCTCCCACAGTTTTCCACTGCTCCCGCAGGAGCCCTGCTCTTACAATTTCCCCACTGCCGCAGCAGTGATGTCTCCTCTCCTCCCGCAGGAGCCCTGTTTCTCCACCGCCGCAGCGGTGCTGTTTTTTCTGCTCCCGCAGGAGCCCTGCTTTTCACAATTTCCAACTGTCACAGCAGTTATGTTTTCTACGATCCAGCAGGAGCCCCGTTACCTCCCACTTTACATTCAGCAATTTTTGGGGGGACACACACAGTTCCCGGCTGCTGTCCGATGCTAGTTTGCGATCTTTTGGGGGATTGTTCTGGGTTCGGGCCTAAGGCTGAGCCCGGAACCCTCTCCCCGCCAGGAAGCGCTCCGGGCTCAGTCCATTAACGAGCTCGGAGCCCTCTCCTCGGACAGCACGCCAAATACGCATATAAATAACTCTGTTCTGAATTATTTGTAAGTGTGAACTCGTGAAATGATGTTTTTATTAACAAAGTTCGGGAGGAACACGTTCAAATAATCAACCTAATCACCTCAACTACGACCAGCTGTTGACAATCAGTAATCAGGTATCCACCTGATTGGCATCAACAGAAACCTATATAGACTGGAAACCAACTCACCCTCATTCCTCGATAGTTTCAGCATCCCTTCACCTCCCCTTCTCCGCACGATTGCCTAAGTCACCTTACTAACCAGAACAGGGGTGATTGTTCTGGGTTCGGGCCTAAGGCTGAGCCCGGAACCCTCTCCCCGCCAGGAAGCGCTCCGGGCTCAGTCCATTAACGAGCTCGGAGCCCTCTCCTCGGACAGCACGCCAAATACGCATATAAATAACTCTGTTCTGAATTATTTGTAAGTGTGAACTCGTGAATTGATTTGCGAATGTACAACATTTGTGTGTGACTTCACATACTTTGATGCAGGTGTTCAAGTAGGTTTTGCACCATATTTACTACAGCAATTGTAGCAAAAAACGTGAGCTTGTGAGTTTCTTAATCTGTGATTTGTAAAATGGGATTTGTGCAGCTGCACTGAAGGATTTGTGAATGTGTAACTGTTGTGTTGTATTTGAGGGAAAGAAAAAAAATCTACAAGTTTGCAACTCTTCATCTGTGACTTCAAATTTACTGATACACATGTGTGGATAATCCCTACAAATACAAATTCCACTGTCACAGGTGTGCAGTTGTTTTGCACCAAATATACCTTAATACCATCTGACTTTTCTATCATTTCACTGTAGCTCAGCATCGCAGTGTAAAGTTAATGTTATTACTTTAAAAGCAGCATTAAAACAGTTTCTACTGTAATGGTTTAACTTTGCAATCAATCCATTTTCATATGTAGCCCGGGAAATGGATTAGTGATGACACCGGACACAGGATATAAAATTTAAACGGGGATCTTTTATTTCAGACTGCACGTTAGGCGGTGCAGCGTTAATTTTGCAAACTTTGGAGTTGCAGAGATGGAAAGGTAAAGCTTGTAAATAAAGTTTGTGGAAATAAAATAAAAAAATAAAGTTTTCTTCTCTTATCACAATGTGTATGTCCTTTTTCCCATTCACATTAGTAAAAGACAGAATTCTCTTTGTTTAACTAGCTAACATAGACAACGGTAGCAGCCCTTTTTTAGAAAACAAACAGACACATGAATATAACACCTGAATGCACAGAAGACTAAATAAGGCTGCTTGAGTAACATGAGAATACATGAAAACACAGTCATTCATAACATGTTACATCTTTTTGTGTGATTAATACAGCTCAAACATTAAAAGTATCTTTACACCACATAACACTTTCTCTTACACTTAAACATCAGTGTTACATCACAGTAAATAACTTCAAAATAAGCTGATAGAGAAAATTAATTAAAATACAATGTCTCAAACTTACTTTTTATCACCCCTCTGACACATGCACACACTATCACAGCATATGACAGACTTGTTCTTTCTCTGCATATATAAAAGAAACAGAATACAGAACTTTCCTTTTACATTTGGAACACATGACATGAAAGCAACACTATAATTGCACTATAATTGTTTTCAATAAAACATGCATGTACATGACACATGAACCCCTTTTGTGAAATTATTTAAAGATAGACAACACTTACTCTGATGCTTCACACTCCCCAGGAAACACACAGAAGGCTTACGAAGCACTTTCTCCCCTCTTAATTAAACAGAATAACTATGTTTCAATATCACTAGGTATGTTGCTAACTCCGCTGTCTCGGCTGATTTTTTGGTTCCGCTCAACGAAACCCAAGATTTCCTCAGGCGGCGCGCGGTGTTGTGGAAAATAATGCTTCTGTTGGTTTGTTGATGGTGAAATTTCTGAGTTTTAATTCTTAACATCACCGGAAGAAGCATAGGTACCTTCTCGTTTTCAGTCACCACCTTTTATGTTTCACTACTGGCCGTGCGAGCTCGCCAAAGTCTGTTGTTTGTAAAATCATCGCTGTTTTTACTGAAGTTGAGTAAAGACATTCTTGAAATTGTAAAGACATTTAGTTTAATTGCTAAACTACAAGTGGACGACATTTGAATAAATTTGAACGACTACCAAAGGTGGTTTTACCTCTACCAAAATCTGCTTGAATGGTAAAGAATGGGGAGCAGCCGTATAGCCATGTTAGTAAATGTCTGTATATATAGACTGAATAAAGAGTGTTATTTGGTGTAATTAGTGGTTTGTTTTTTTATTTATCTGACTTTTCAGAAGTATAATATGTAGAGGATATGGCAAACAGCTTATCCTGAAAGATTCAGGTCAATATCTTAAAAATTTAAAAAGTTATAGCTAAAAACGTCATAATTTTCATGATTCGGTCACACATTTTTTTGAATTTTAATGGAAAACATGGGACCAAATAAAGTGATGATTTTCGAGTTTCAAATGGCCAGTACTTTGTTATTCTTTAACCCATATACATGATCTTGGTCTCATTTAAAAGCTTTTTTCAAGCTCTTTCTGTCTGAACAACTCGTTTTAGCATTAAACCATTTTGAAAATTTTAGCAACATACCTAATATCACTGGTCCACATAAAATTACACACAAAACTCAATAATCATATACTCAGAACTCTTCGTATACTGATTATATGTAAAAACTTACGCTTCTTTGAGAATCAATTTCGTGCTATTTACACACCACACGAGTATCAATCAGCAAAATACACAGCCATCCAAATAAAATAAAACACTCAAAAGCTTTTAGCTTCACTATATCTCACTATAGTTTCTTATTTTGTGTTTCTTTGTGTTGGATGCTATATTCCCCACTGCACGTGCACTCTCTAAACTGCGTTGTGAATCACGCTGTACACAGGAAGTAAACAAAAAACTTCCCGCAGCATTACAGTCCCGTTCCTTAAAGGGCCAGCGTAACATTTAAGCAACACATTAAAAAAAGGCATTTATACACATTTTATGCACAGGACACATAACACAGGGCTTAAATAAGATAAATCACGTATTCTTTTATAGTTTACATGTTCTCTTTTTGACTTGGTTACACATATTTATGTTTAAGTTTATAGTTTTGCCATTCAAGATTTAATTCTTGCGTGTTTTTTCGTTGTGCATGATCACAGTTCATATGTGTGGGGAAAGATAAGCTATTAGAGTAAACATATTGCGTTAGGCTGCTTCATGAGTTAATAAGAAAAAAGATTTTACAATTCCTGCAAATGCAGTGATGAGTTTATGTTCTCATGATTTATTTTTATGAATTAAAATGTTTTGAAATGTGCTGTGGACAGAGACGCATTATGTCAAGAATTATAAAAAATCGTCAATAAGCTCTTAATTTGTGCTAAAATAGTATAAATGTTTAGTTTTAAAACCATTTTGAAAAGCTGGTTATATTTTTATGTTTCTGCGCAAGTTCAGCAGACAGTGAGGTTCGGGTTTGTTCCGATCAGACCTCGTGAGCGGAGAGCGCATGTCTGAATATTAGAAATATTTTAATTAGAAATATATAAAAAATAATAATAATATTATAATGGATTTTTGTTAGGTCGGACAATGATTACCAAATTTCTCTCATATTGCTCTTCATAACCACTGAAAACAGTCAAAAAAGTTAAAACTAGTGGTGGGTACAAAATGACTCATGACGAAATATGGTGGGTACCCACCGTCGCCGAAATCGACGCCTATGAAAACACCCCCCCCCCTCTGTTTTTTTCACAAATCGCACCCTGTATGTATCTACATAATCATGAAGGTCTCTAGAGTCATCCAAACAAAACATATCTTACAAGAGATCTATAGTTTTTTATATACTTATCAAAAGTCCAAGCGGCAACTATAGTTGCCGGTGGGCAAATGCCTTGTAAGTACATATATCATGGGGAAATGGTGTATACTGTGTCAATAGGTTAATAATCAAGGTTATTGGTCTTTTTAGTGCTTTTTTTCTTTCATAATATCATACCTAAAACACTTTAACTAACATCTGTCCATTAGACCTTAATTTGATATAGGGAATAAAATCCATTCATACAGGTCATTTAAAGAGGGAGACAGAGATCTCCTCTTCTTCCAAAGACTGGTTGCCCATTTTATTGATTTATTTTCATATTATTTTCATTAAATGACAACTCCGGTGAAAAATGAACCTAGGGATAATTAACACATGGTTACCGAGTAGATCGTTCTCTGGGATGCGTTTTCATGATAATCGAATGTAAAGAGTTTTTTATCAATAAAAACAGATTAGCGTATAGTGCTAGTATATGGGGCAAAGAGTAAATACAAGTAAATCGCTAGTTAATACCACTAACAAGGCTCAAAATAGCCTCACACTACCACAGTAGCATAGTGAGGGTCCTTACATGCAAACCGAAGCATTGAGAACTTTGTAATTGTACAAACAGTTTAATAAGAAGCTACTTTATAAAGACAGCACATTACGGGTATTCAGAGAGCAGACATCTTGGAAAACAGACTCAACAAGTCGAGCCATGAACAATGTGCTAAGTGATATGAACTAAGTGATATGAACTGATTTGGAGCTGACATATGGTCCGTTGTTTCTGGAAGAAATAAAAATAATAATAATAAAAAATCTGAACAAGACACAGTTTATATCACTTAGCACGCGTTTGTAAATCTAAACTTAAGACATTCTTCTTTAACAAAGCATTCAAATAAAATGTCCAGTAATTGTACTTGTCCCCCAATAGTTATTTTTTCTAGAACAAAGCACTCACATACCTCATATATGGGTAATATACTATTGCTGCAATAGGTAGCCTGTCTGGAACCGAGCGTTTTTTAAACCACAATACTGCATGACACTTACGTTACATGCAATCGGCCCCTACGCTAATACAATTCTGTTTCTCTCTCCCTGTCTCGTCCTCGACCCCGAGGACAATGGGACAAACAGACCCATTTCCTGTTGCTGTGAAGGTCATCACACCACTGATCTACTGGCTGTCCTTCAACGTGATGCACAGCCGATGCGCGACCACCGGCTGAACCAGTTTAACCCGCTTACCCGCCTGCTATCCCTACCCTGTTTATATATATATATATATATATTAATTTCTCCCAAGGGTTTTTGTCCTTCTAGGAGTTTTTCCCACAGGGTTTTCTCCTAGGGGGGTTTTCGTCCCCGAGAGTCAGCCAACTTTGGCTTAACTTAGCACTTTACTGTACACGTTACATTATTAATACACTCGCTTGTACGGTTTATCCTTAGCTGCTATATTCTACTTCTTATATTATCTATTGATTTTCTGTGTTCTCCTTTACATCTACTCATGTAAATCTGCTTTGCAACAATTAACAATTGTGAAAAGCGTTATGTCACCAGGTGACGATCTGTGAGGGCGGAACCAAAAGTGTGGAAGACGGGTTCCACCCGACGATGGTTCCGCCCGGATGACTGACTCCGAACACCGGAATTTCCGGGGTTTCCCCGAACACCAAATCAAGCCCGAATTACGTACAGGTGAGGGCGATTAACACAGCAATTGCTGATAGGTCGATAAGGAGAGAAGGCAGAGTATAAAAAGACTTTGGAAGACATCAGATGGGTGCTGTTTGTGTGCTTTGTGAGTGCTTTGGTTACGCTTCGTTGCTGCAGTGCAGATCGGCTGTGTTGGTTCACATCGATCCCTTAGGGAAGATAAGATGTTGGAGACGACTGGGTGAGAAGGATATTGTGTGACTTGACTGTTAAGAAGGCTGAACACTAAGACATCGGATACATTGATGAAGAGATATGTTGACAACGAAGTGTGAGTAGAAATTAAAGTGAGTTCACAAGCTATTCAGAAGAAGAGTTACCTGGTGTATTTTGTGAGTGTGTTGAAGGTTACCGGCCCCACTACAAAGGGAAACGTGGGCGTGCCGTGTGTATATTGTGGAACACAAGCTGGGAGATCCGTCAACGAAACTCTCCATCATTCATAGCTCTGGCCCTGCGGATAGAGGAAACGTAGGTGAGCCGAAGAGGTAACCAGGAGACATATAGGGGTGTTGCTGAACATATTTACGTGTAAACCCTTTCTCTCTGTGGCAAGTACAACGCCCAACCAGCCTCACAAGGAGCCTAGGCCTAGCCGGCCAAGTCCTAAATTCACGTGGAGTGTGTGTGCAGAGTGCCGTGGGTGAGTTGTGACTTTCATCGTGTGTGTTGTCACTAAAGCTTGCTGTGTGTGTGCTGTGCTTGCAGTAATAGAAGCGCCCTGGCCCCGTGCAGATCGTGAGAAGTTAACAGCACGTTGCGGCCCGAGCCATACGAGAGGAGGCGACTAAAACCATAATCCCCTGTGTGTTGGCTAGAGCTCACGTCGACCCGGAAAGCAGGCAGTGGTGCAGTCCAGCTGTACCTCAGAGTGAGTAATGGCCAAAGTAGACTGTACGGATTGGGGGGGGTCGTGGTTGTGTCTGTTTCGAAGAACCCTGTGTGTGCGCGGAGCCTCGTCGAGAGTTCGCCCCAGCTGAAGACCCCAGTCATTGACAAGGAGGGGGAGCTTGGGAAGCGTTCGGCTCTGCGTCGCCTGACCCTTCAGTCCCCACGACACCTACGAAGCTTTGGCGGACGGGTGAAGGTATACGGTGTACAGCTGTGGTGGTGAAGGCCCGCTGCCTGGAGAAGTGAATGAAAGGCCCAAGTCTTGTGAGTAACTTACCTGTGTAGTGTGTAACCTACCTGTGCTTACAGCAACGCCCCGAAGAGGACCGAACAGTGTCAGTAGTGAGAACCTCTTCCCTCTGCCTCAACGTATGCCCTGGAGTGAACCAAAGGGCCAAGTCTTGTGAGTAACTTACCTGTGTAGTGTGTAACCTACCTGTGCTTACAGCAACGCCCCGAAGAGGACCGAACAGTGTCAGTAGTGAGAATCTCTAACCTCTGCCTCAACGTATGCCCTGGAGTGAACCAAAGGCCCAAGTCTTGTGAGTAACTTACCTGTGTAGTGTGTAACCTACCTGTGCTTACAGCAACGCCCCGAAGAGGACCGAACAGTGTCAGTAGTGAGAATCTCTAACCTCTGCCTCAACGTATGCCCTGGAGTGAACCAAAGGGCCAAGTCTTGTGAGTAACTTACCCGTGTAGTGTGTAACCCACCTGTGCTTACAGTAGCATCCTGGTGAAGGGCGAACAACCTCAGTAGTGCGGACACTTACCTGTGGTCACCGCCTCGCCTCCGCGGAGCGTGGAAGACCCTCAAGTGCCCAGCGAAGTCCGAACGGAGAGACCTAAGGGCGAGAAGGAGAGAGAGAGATAGAAACAACCGTCAGGCAAGTAGCGACCCAGTGCTGGACCAAGCCATTAATTGTGTTCTCCCTGCTTTGCCTCCAGGAGGAAACGGAGGGCGCCACGGATTGAAGAACATCACCGGAAAAGATTCCCGTCCCATGGTCCAACTCGTCCTGGAGGCGAGAAGAAGATTGTTTTAAACTGCCCTTTCCCCTTACGCGCCTTTTAAATATTTAAAAAAAAGATATATTTTAATTGTAGTATACTCGTCTGTCTGGTCATTGGGGTGGTCTTGGGAACCTCCTCGAGGTGGAAAGTAGAGAGGGGCGTGGCCCTTTAGTTATCTGGGGTCCGCCCCAAGCCGTGACAGTTATATAAATAAAATTGTATTGAATTGAACAAGAGATTATAAGCTAGATGCATTTTTATTTGTGGGGGGGGTTCGCATCGAATGTTCTTTGACTGTTATACATAATAAATGTTTTTATGAATAATGGTTGATCTGTTGAAATCCGTTATTTTGAGTTAGATGCCAAATGTATTAAAAATTGACATTAAAGTGTTGCATACAACCTTTTTGCCCACCGGCAACTATAGTTGTCGCACATTCAAATACGATTTTCAAAAAAATAAAAATAAAAATGGGGAAAATAAATGCAGAACATGTTTACAGAGGACACTATTAACACAATTATATGCATGAAACCATTCAGAAAAATTTGGGCACAAATGGGTTAACAATTATAAAGTTAAATATTATTCTTCATTTATTGTAAATAGTTATTATTATTATTAGTTGTAATATGCATATGACTTGCGAATGTAATGGTCAAGTAACTTAAACCAGGCTTGATGACGCTTCATATGTGACCCCCGCAGGCTGCAGCCTTCGGTTTTATAAACGGACAGTATCTGCTCTCTCTTTTGCTCCCTCTCACGCGCACGCTCACGCGCATGCAGCGAGGAAATGTTTTCCGTCTCGTTTACAGAAATGTTTTGCGATGATTTCCAGCTGGGATTAGTTTACAACGCGTCTATCCGGATAAAGAGTGATACAAAACCTCTGACATTCAGACTCACAGTGACTGCACTCATACACCTGACAGATACTGCAGATGATGATGATGATAGTTTATTTCACTTACAGCTCATTTATTTTCTACTATAATTTATTTAAATTACAACTTTATTTATTTTTATTTTATTTATTTTATTTTTGATAGTTGTAAATCGTATTATTAATTTATTGTCTGTATATTAATTTCTGCTGAGTTAAAGGCGGAGTCCACGATGTTTGAAAAACGCGTTGGAAAAGGAGACAGGCCGACTACCAAAAAACACTTATAGCCAATCAAATCAAATCAAATGCCGGTTTACGTATGTGTGGGGCGGGTCTATCAACAGAAGGTCCAGATTCTATTGGGGTAGGGGCGTGTTTGTTTAGGTGATTTCAAATATCAACATTGGCTTTCAAACATCATGGACTCCGCCTTTAAAACAGCTTCAACATTGATGATTTTTATTATTATTGTACTACAGTTTAATTCACAATATTAAAAAAACTGATGATAATCACTCATATAGAGAAACATCAGTCAGTATCATTTAGTCAACATCTGTAACACAGATACAGAAGGAGTCACATGAGAATCAAACTAAACACACCAATCACTTCATGTTCAAGGTTCTTCATTTCATTTGACTGACAGTTATGTAAATTTACTTCATCTGCAGGTGTTTTCATGCTTCATTGAGTCAGGTTTATTTATAAAATATGAGCTTTCATATTCAAAACAGACAAAATGAGTCATAAAGATAGAATCTGATTTTATTTGATGAATTGTCACACAATCATGAGTGAATGAATAAAGCAGACATAGACTTGTGTTGTTTGTGAAAAGAGATGTGAGATGAGAGAGAGAAACACAGTTAGTCTGTTAGTCTTGATGTGAGACAGAGGAGAGAGTGAGTGGATCTACTGTGAACACTGATCTCTCCTCAATTCTCCAGTGACTTTATCACGCTGGTCTTTCTGTGTGAGCTCACAGCTGACTGAGATCACTGAGCTCCACTCCTGCTCAGAGAGAGTCAGACTGCTGCTCCAGCTGTACAGACCGTCCTTCTCCAGGAGAGCAACACTGCTGTACTGAGACCTGCTGCTGATCCCGTCCACCTTCCAGTTCAGACTCCAGTCTGAGGGGAAGCCCTTGTTGGCCACACACATCAGTGTTGCTGTTTGCTTTCTGGAAATCTCTTCACTGGACGGCGGCAGGACGCTCACTTTAGGGGGACTGTTGACTGACAATCACATCAATAGTCAATAACTCACAGAAGAATCTGTGTTAAACAAAATATCTTGATAATAAATAATAATAATTTGGTTCTCCTGAATAATTTTAAGGTTATTTGATCATATGGCTGAATTGTACGGCTAATATCATTTTTCTCTTTTAAGGTGAAAGTTCATATTCACATTATGGCGTTAAGTATTTTATTATATTGAAATACTGTTTGTCAGGTTGAAAATGATTGGTTATTGTAAAAACAATAATGATAACACTTTATTTTACAGTGCCTTACACATGTAATTCTTACAGTAAATTATGCATAATTACTAACCCTAAACCAAACCCCAATCCTGTACTAAGTAAATGTTGTTAATCATTATTACTCAGTACTTAAATGTATAATTACACTGTAACAGTGACACAGTAAAATAAAGTAAAATTGTACAAATAACTGCAGTTATAACATATTTACAGTTTAATTATAATATGTAATATGTAAATAATATAAATATATAAAATCTAAATAATGTAAACATGTTGTACAGAATATAAGTTTTGCTTCTGTAAACACTTTTTAATTTAAATTTTAGTTATAGGTGAATATAAATTCATATTACAGATAAAACAACCAAAATTTTTTTTATTTGATTAAATACTCATGAACACATTTATAAACAAGTGCAGTTTAAAAAGTTTACCTTACAGTTCACCTTAAACTATTAATAAATAATAATGTTTTTGTATCTCAATATTTCCATTTGTTGTTCCCTATAGTTAAAATCTCATAATAAATTGAATAATAAATTGAAGCTGTACTTTATTAACAAAATATTGAGTCTAAACAGAATAAGATTAGTTGTCGGGGTCCATATAAATATTAACAAATTTTGCAACAATTTTTGGAAACAGTTTGGAAAATTCGACAAACTTTATGAACAAATGAATATTAGTCACACATTACATAATACCAAAACACTACAGTCAAAATTATAAGGTGATCACAATATATTATTAATACGTAAGGGATAATCAACAGCCTGTTGTGCATTAAAGGATTTTAACTACACAACTGCCCGACGTGAAGAGGAGTGCAATAAATCCTTTAATACATTGCAGGTCATTGATTATCCCGCTTCTTCCAGGGTCATTTGTCAAGTTAAAGGCAAGTTAAAACTAGTATTTCTCTTTACAGTGCAGTATTTGACAGAATGGCTAAAAATATTTGTAGATACTGTGCACTAAACGATTTTATTTTATAATTTCCAGCCAATCAGAATCCCACAGATCATGGAATAAACTTAAATAAAGTGAATTACACTCATTGTTTAATACCTGATGTATATATTTAGAAACAGTTATTTACTGTATTAAAATAATTATTGTATTATTTACTTACTGCCAACATCCAGTCTGGTGCCGCTGCCGAAAGTGTACCACAGTGATACAAACTAATAGAGCGACTGTACAAAAACCTCTACACACTTGACTGAACACAAACTACAGCAGAATATACAACACTAACATCACACAACACAAACAAATATTGTGAAAATCTCTGAATGATTTTTATTTAAATAATAAACAAAAAACTATTTCAAAATCTTTTCATGTTTGTTGCTTGATCATTGTATTTTCTCCAGTTTTTGTAACTCTTAAACCTGCATACACATGCACTTTACACAAATTAATTTTGCACATTAATGTTTTACTTTTATTCAAAACTTTATTATTTCTTTATTGCTTAACATTTTAGTTTTTATTCAGAATATTTATTGTGTGCAAGTCCATTGAATAATGATAGTGTAGTAGTCTGTACGAGCAGAAGTTTCCTGTCGTCTTCTTTGCATTGTGTTGTCATGCTTCAGTGATGTGTGAGTGTTTATAGTGCTGTGAGTTTAACACTTCATGACTGAGATCAGAACAGAACAGAATCTTCATCATCACAGAAACCAAAAGAACAACAATGACTTTCATCATCATCTTCATCTGGACACTCACAGTCTTTACTCAAGGTTTGTGTTGTAACATTTTTATCATCATCATTAATTCATTGAAGAGTGAAATATTGATTTGTTTCAGTGTTGTCTTATATTTCATTCTTGTTGTTTCTTTCAGTGTGTAGAGGACAGTATACTCTTACTCAGAGTCCATCAATAACAGTTCAACCAGGACAACAAGTTCAAATAAACTGTAAAGTCAGCAGTGCAGTGTATGGTGGTAGTTACTTAGCCTGGTACTTACAGAAACCTGGAGAAGCTCATAAACTCCTCATATATACTGCAACAAGCCGTTACACAGGAACTCCATCAAGATTCAGTGGCAGCGGATCAAACACAGATTTCACTTTGACCATCAGTGGAGTTCAGACTGAAGATTCAGGAGATTATTACTGTCAGAGTCTGCACTGTCCTAGTAGCACAAGAGTGTTGACACAGTGATAAAGAGTGATACAAAAACCTCTGTCAGTCAGACTGCACAGTGACTGCACTCATACACCTGACAGTAGATGCAAAGTCAAAACTTAATGTAATGTAATTAATTAGTAATTACTTATTTACTTTTTATCTTTGTAATGCTTTATTCAAAATGTCGACGGGCCCTATCATTCACCTGGCGCAATGCAGCGCAATGCACAACGCAAGTGTCTTTTGCTAGTTTCAACCCGGCGCAGTGATTATTTTCACGTTTAGCACCACATTATTTAAATAGCATATGCATTTGCACCCAGTTGTGCGCCCATGGGTGTTCTGGTCTTAAAACGAGGTGTGTTCAAGCGCATTGTTGATGCATTACTATTTTAAGCCAACTAAAATAGACTACGCCATTGACCAACAAAAACCTGGTCTGAGGTCTAAAGTCAATGGCTCAATATAATTTTTGTTATTTAAAGAGCGCGTTCGTAATACGGGACGACAATGCGTGCTTGCTTATTACACACATGGATGCGCAGCCGAACACAATTGATTTTATAACATGAAAAATTAAAGGAATAAAATGTAAATGAGTATTATTGAGTCTCTTGGACATAAATGAGCACCAATTATGAGACATTAGAAGGCGTAAAGAGCTGCTTCACCTGCAGCCCAGTAAGAAAAAATTTTTTTTTCATTAAACAAATGCAAATATTGCATGTATTTTTAAATGTTTTTTAAATGCTACCCCACAGATTTATTGTATATGATGACTTTTTACCTGCGGATATGATGAGATGAGAAACATTTTTAAGTAATGCTTTAAAAAAAATTAATGGTGCTGTCCGAGTGCTGAAACGGCTCTCCGCACATTTGTAAATTCTTTATCTCCTGTTTGTTACAAATAAAGTATTTTTAGAGCAAAAACCTTTTCTTACATACTGGTAAATTATTTTTTGATGATATTGGAGAGCCATACATTTACAGCAATTAAAAGCCTGCTTTTTTACTTCCATGACTAAAAGAAAACGGGTTTTAAAGGTTTTAATAAAAAATAACAATTTCAATACAAGTGAAAAACAATACAATTGTATAGCATTAACCTTAAACTGGGCGTCCTCTTCCTCCACTTAGTTTTTCAGTTTACAAAGTCCGTCATCTAAATAAGGATTAGACATAACGCCAGCGCAACTGGCTTTTAAAGGTGATGAGAGCTGAAACTCTCATTGGTTTATTGCACGTTACGCCCAAAACACACCCTTTTACTCATAAAAGAATAGGAACAACCCATTTACACAATGCGCTGTGCGCTTTAGACCATGCGCTTAGATTGTTAAAATAGGTCCCATTATTTTACTGTTTATTTAATTAATTTATTTTATTGTATAATTCATAATATTTTTAAAACTTTTCATGTAGAGAAACATCATTCAGTATCATTGACCACATTTACATGCATCCTTATGATGTGATTATAATGGGATTTTGGCAATGCTGTGATTATAGTTTACCTCGTGTTTAAGATTAAACATTTAGTAATGTATTATTCTGTCACAACCTTCATTTCTGTCCTGTACCATTTGCATTCCTGTGCTCACTAATAGTGATCAAAGACTATTGGCAGAGTTGTTTATCCAGTACAGTAGGGGTTAAATGTGGTCTTCTGATTGGTCAGTTTGACTGTATCATGTTTGGTTTCTTCTTCCTTCCCTCATCCTTCTTCTGTTTGTCTCCTTGATCTCTGCTCTTGGACTCGGCTCATTCTCTTTGCTCTTCTTCATTATGAGCTCTGGTGTTCAGGCCATTTGGACAAGATTTCAGTTCTCAATTGGTGACTCTCTTTCTTCTAAACTTTCTCTGTTCTCTATCCTATCAGGTAATATCTCAGACACATTGGAAACAGTTAGTTGTAGATGTATTATTTGCTATTTCATGCATTTATAGTGTAACCATATTAATTTGAATAATTTGAATCCAGTTTTGGTGCCAAAAACTTTGAATTGCATCTATACCGAACTAACTGAAGTGTGCGTGTGTTTTTGTCACGCAAATTCATAAATATTTCTTTAAAACGTTTCCTTCACTTCATGTTGAAGGTTCTTCATTTCATTTGACTGACAGTTATGTTAATTTACTTCATCTGCAGGTGTTTTCATGCTTCATTGAGTCAGGTTTATTTATAAAATGTGAGCTTTCGTATTCAAAACAGACAAAATGAGTCAAAGCCATAAAGATACAATATGATTTTATTTGATGAATTGTCACACAATCATGAGTGAATGAATAAAGCAGACATAGACTTGTGTTGTTTGTGAAAAGAGATGTGAGATGAGAGAGAGAAACACAGTTAGTCTGTTAGTCTTGATGTGAGACAGAGGAGAGAGTGAGTGGATCTACTGTGAACACTGATCTCTCCTCAATTCTCCAGTGACTTTATCACGCTGGTCTTTCTGTGTGAGCTCACAGCTGACTGAGATCACTGAGCTCCACTCCTGCTCAGAGAGAGTCAGACTGCTGCTCCAGCTGTACAGACCGTCCTTCTCCAGGAGAGCAACACTGCTGTACTGAGACCTGCTGCTGATCCCGTCCACCTTCCAGTTCAGACTCCAGTCTGAGGGGAAGCCCTTGTTGGCCACACACATCAGTGTTGCTGCTTGCTTTGTGGAAATCTCTTCACTGGACGGCGGCAGGACGATCACTTTAGGGGGACTGTTACCTGACAATCACATCAATAATCAATAACTCACACAAGAAAGAAAAAATAACTTCACTCTCTCTGTGTTAAACATTAAACATCATAATAATAAATGAAGAAAGTTTAGGTCTTCTGAAGAATGTTTTAATAGCTGCATTAAATGGCTAATATCACTTTTGTCATGTTCATCTGAAGGCTTTGAATCACTGAAATACGTTTTGTTACTTCAATGAAAATATAAATGAAAATATTTAGAGGCGGTTTCCTGGACAGGGTTTATATAAATAAAGTATTAGGGTTTAATTATATAAACACACTTTAGTTTTAACAAACAAACCTTACAATAAACATTACTGGCGTGCACACTGAGACAAAACAATGGCACTGATATGTTAAGATATTTCAGTGCAAACCGTTTTCAGTTAAGACAGCTCAAACATACATTTTAGCGCAGGACAAAACTTAAACTCTGTCTGGGAAACTGACCCATATTCATTATTGTGAAAGAACATTTTAAGACATTTTAAATATTGAATTAAAGGTCAGTCAGTTAAAGTTTTGACATGTTTTGTGTAATACTGCATATAAATGTATAACATTTAAAAATAATAAAAATAATGTTTTTTAAAGAATACAAGTTTAGGATACACATTTAAGAAATCATTTGTCACATTAAGTCTTGCACCTGATAACGCTTTCTAACTTGAATTTTAGTTAAACCTAAATTAACCTAATTTAAATTTCAGTTAATATAAAATCAATCACATTACAAACAAACAGCCCAACATGTGAACAGTAAACAAGCATTTGCAGTCTGAAAAATCTAACATATTATTAAGCAAATGTTATAACAAAATATTTTTTGTAACCCAGTTAGTTTTAACTACACACCAAATAATACAACAGCTGCACTTTGTTAACAAAACATATAAGACTAAATGTTAAATATTGAAAATCATTTTGAGTTTGAGAAAATTCACAAACTTCAAGTATCTATATGTACAAATGATTAAACACAAATATTAGTTAAAATGTCTGGGTGATCTTGTGTACACAATATAATTCACATACAAATAAATATGATATAAAGTACCTCCCACCTTGTTTTTCATATCTGATGATGTATATATTTAGACACAGTTATTTACTGTATTAAAATTATTATTGTATTATTTACTTACTGCCAACATCCAGTCTGGTGCCGCTGCCGAAAGTCCACCACAGTGATACAAACTAATAGAGCGACTGTCCAAAAACCTCTACACACTTGACTGAACACAAACTACAGCAGAATATACAACACTAACATCACAACACACACAAATATTGTGAAGATCTCTGAATGATTTATGTCTAAATAATGAACCGAAAACTATTACAAAATATTTCAGATGGTTGTATTTTTTCTCTCACTATCATTTAGTTTTCATTTATTCGCTTTGTAATTCTTTCACCTGCTTACACAAACCTGAATTTAGACAAACTAATTTTGGACATTAATGTTTTACTTTTATTCAAAACTGTATTATTTCTGTAAAATGTTTGTTTTTATTCAGAATATTTTAGCATGCAAGTCCATTAAATAATGATAGTGTAGTAGTCTGTACAAGCAGAAGTTTCCTGTCGTCTTCTTTGCATTGTGTTGTCATGCTTCAGTGATGTGTGAGTGTTTATAGTGCTGTGAGTTTAACACTTCATGACTGAGATCAGAACAGAACAGAATCTTCATCATCACACAAATCAAAAGAACAACAATGACTTTCATCATCATCTTCATCTGGACACTCACAGTCTTTACTCAAGGTTTGTGTTGTAACATTTTTATCATCATCATTAATTCATTGAAGAGTGAAATATTGATTTGTTTCAGTGTTGTCTTATATTTCATTCTTGTTGTTTCTTTCAGTGTGTAGAGGACAGTACACTCTTACTCAGAGTCCATCAATAACAGTTCAACCAGGACAACAAGTTCAAATAAACTGTAAAGTCAGCAGTAGAGTGCATGCTGGTATTTGTTTAGCCTGGTACTTACAGAAACCTGGAGAAGCTCCTAAACTCCTCATATATACTGCAACAAACCGTTATACAGGAACTCCATCAAGATTCAGTGGCAGCGGATCAAACACAGATTTCACTTTGACCATCAGTGGAGTTCAGACTGAAGATTCAGGAGATTATTACTGTCAAAGTTTACACATAGTGGTGGTGTGTTGACACAGTGATAAAGAGTGATACAAAAACCTCTTTCAGTCAGACTTCACAGTG
This sequence comes from Misgurnus anguillicaudatus, assembly GCF_027580225.2. Classification (NCBI taxonomy): domain Eukaryota; kingdom Metazoa; phylum Chordata; class Actinopteri; order Cypriniformes; family Cobitidae; genus Misgurnus; species Misgurnus anguillicaudatus. The sequence goes on along the minus strand of NC_073342.2, from coordinate 7,197,463 downwards.
ACTGAACTCATTCACCTGACAGATACTGCAGTTGATGATGCTGATATTTATTTCACTTACAGCTTTTTTATTTTGTACTATAGTTTATTTAAATAACAACACTTTAGATAACTATTTTTTATAGTTATAAATCATTTCATTAATTTATTGTCTATCTATCTATTATTGTCTGTGTTAAAACAGCTTCAACATTGATGAATTTTATTATTATTGTACAGTTTAATTCACAATATTTTAACTGATGATAATCACTCATATAGAGAAACATCAGTAAGTATCATTGAACACATTTCGTCCCCTTGGAATTATAAGGTTCTATCTAACATTTTTGTCAAAATTGAGTTATTCACATATTCTTACTCTGTGACAATTTATTTACATTATGTGATGTTTTATTTTAAGTTTTGTACATGTTGGGACGTTTTATTAAAAAAACAAAAAGGTTCTATCTACAAAATCAAACTCTAAGTTGGCTCTATAAGGTTCTATCTGCGTGAGCTATTCAGCACTTCGAATGCACAAAAGGGGACCAATCAGGATCAACTTTATGGGGTGGTTTCTCAGACAGGAATTAGCTTAAGCCAGAACAAGAATTTAGTTTCATTAGAAAATATTTAACAAACATGCCTTACTAAAAGTATTACTTTGTGTGCATTTTGAGGCTAAACAAAGGGCACTGATGTATTTTAAGATATGCCAGTGCAAGTTGTTTTCAGTTTGGACAGCTCTTACATTTATTTTATTCTAGGACTAGTCTAATCCCTGTCTGGGAAAACTGTCCCTATATGTGGTGTTGCCGGCTTTGTCCTTGACGACAGGAAAAATCACAGACACACAATATCTGTGAGGATTATGGCACGCAACGTAAAGTTTTTAAGAAACCTTAAGATCGACAGCCCGGATTTTATGCAAGTTCACCCTACTGTAAAATCCAGCTTAAGCTGGTGCGATGGTTTTAGCTGGTCTCCCAGCTTGGTTTTTGCTGGTATTGCTGGTATAGCAAGCTGGTCTAGCTGTGTTTTGGTGACTTTTTAAGCTGGTCTAGCTGTGTTTTGGTCACTTTCCAAGCTGGTCTAGCTGTGTTTTGGTAAGCTGGTCTAGCTGTGTTTTGGTCACTTTTTAAGCTGGTCTAGCTGTGTTTTGGTCACTTTTTAAACTGGACTAGCTGTGTTTTGGTCACTTTTTAAATTGGTCTAGCTGTGTTTTGGTCACTTTTTAAGCTGGTCTAGCTGTGTTTTGGTCACTTTTTAAATTGGTCTAGCTGTGTTTTGGTCACTTTTTAAGTTGGTCTAGCTGGACTTATCTGGTCATGCTGGAAGACCAGCTGACCCACCAGCTTGACCAGCTTTGCCAGGCTGGTTGGACCAGCTTACACCAGCTACTGCCACCTTAAACCAGCTAAAATCAGCTACCAGCTTATGCTGGTCTTTGCTGGATTTTTCAGTAGGGGCAGTCTTTTTTTTTGGTCTTGCTGAGGAGATTGTTTTCATAGTTAGACACCACACTAGCCAGCAGTGCTAGCTTCTTAGTCAACCCAGTCTCACCCCATGTCGTCAATATTTGACGACACTTGACCATTCGTCAATATGTGACGCGGAGGGTATACCTTTCGCGTCATTTTTTGACGAACTGGGGACTTCAATACTATTACGTCCGTTGCATTCTCTTCTCCTATTTTCTTACCATTTTCGCGTCGGTTTAGGGTTAGATTTACATAATGACATCCCTACCCAAACCTAACTCTAACCCCAACGCCAGGTGACAACTGTTTCTAACCCCAACGCCAGGTGACAACTGTTTAATTTCGCGTACACTGTTTAATTTCGCGTACACTGTTTAATTTTGCGTAATCTAACCCTAAACCGACGCAAAAATGGTAAGAAAATATGAGAAGAGAATGCAACGGACGTAATAGTATTGAAGTCCCCAGTTCGTCAAAAAATGACGCGAAAGGTATACCCTCCGCGTCACATATTGACGAATGGTCAAGTGTCGTCAAATATTGACGACATGGGGTGAGACTGTGTTATCTTAGTTCCTGATATTAAGAGGCAAGCACTAAGATAAAAAATACAGAAAAAAACAACTAACCTGTCCTACCCAAAAAAAGTGTGTTTACACACAGCAAATTTAGTTAAAATTGAGTTAAAATTACGGTGTTAATGGAATTATAAAGAGTTCGGAGTTAATTTAACACTGGATTGAGTTAAAACTATTTTATTTAACTCTATAAAAATAAAGAGTTTGTGTCAAAACAGAGTGTTACCACTTTTTAAAAAAATCAACTCCCACAGTGTTTTGTTAGTGGAGTTTGTTAACTCTTAGGGTGTTAAATAGAGAAGACCTCCCACTTTTACAGCACACACTGAACCGTGTTTTTGGATGATGCAGTTCAAGCAGAAGATCATCTCTTTCACTGTAAATGGTAAGTAAATGTTCAATAAATAACATTTTGATCAATAATATTTGTGAGTTGTGAGGTGTTATGTTTTATATTGCTGTTAGTATCAAGTTTAACATTAAGAGTCATGTGTTATTGTCATATGAATTCGGCAGTTGAGTTTAGGTCTTAGCCTCAGATGGATTCATACAATTCATACTTGTATAATGTTTTTGGGAGTTTTTTTTTGTTGTTGTTTTTTTGCTTTATATGCTGTTTAAGTTTAATATATATATATTTTTAAATCCATTAATGTGTGCAGGAGATTTGCTTTGGGGACTTTAGAGGAGCACAGAAATAGGCCTACATGAAAATGTCTTCAGATGAAGAGCAATTTTATAACAAAGTGAGTATTTTGTGCAAAACATAAATTGTTTTTTTTGCATTTTGTATTGTTTTTTAATACTGAAATTGTCCCTTTTATTTTTGTTTTATTAACAGAAAAGTTCAATATCCAGTCTGAAGGTCTGACCATCGAGGATCATATCACCTCCTTACAGCTACTGGTTCATCATATTCTGCTGTTATTATGTGAAGACCAACATGGATTTTGGATTGAAATGAAGTCAAACTTGTTTGTATGAACTGAAGCATCCCATAAACTGTGTTTACTGTTGTTATACATTGGGAATGTGCTTTTTAGTTGTTAATATGTTAATTTAATGAACACCTAAATGCATGATACATTGAGGACAATTATTCTGTCATAAATAAATGTTGATCAGATGACATTTAAAAAAAATCATTAATAGTTTTAAAATAAGAATGATAGATTATACTGCTATATTGTTACATTAAAAAAAACAAATAAAGTTTAAAATAAAGTTTTTGTCCCAAAAGTACCTTAATATGTTTCTGTCTTTACATTTACCATATTAACACCATATTAAAAAATATTACACTACATTGGAGTAAAAAAAATACACAGAGGGAGTTTATTTTTAACAAATAAAAATATTTAACACTGATTAGTGTAAATTTATAGTTAGATTTTTAACTCTGTATAGTGTCAATTGCTAACACTTTAAAGGAGTCAATGTGCCAACACTTTCAAAAGTGTTAAAATAACTCTATTGGGAGTGGACCCCATGAGACACTTTTAAAGTGTTAAAATTAACTCTCTATTTTGTAATGAACCCGACCTATACAGGAGGATGGTAGAGAAACTGAGGCAGAAGAGGGAAGAAGCAATGTTGTAAAGGAGCAATGTAAAATCAGACTTTTAGAGATAAAAGTGCTAAAAATAGAAATATTAAATGTCATAGAAAGGATTAAAATGTTACTTTCTAACACATGTTAAAGAATTGTTACAAAATTAATTTTATATTTAATGTTTAAATAATGTTTTGGCAGATAGAACCTTATAATTCTTAGCGAAAAGTGTTGTATTAGAATTAGAAGGTTCTATCTGCATTTGAGCCCTTCCAAAAATCCACATTTAGAAATTTGAGAGGATTTTGATATTGTATATTTAGAATGCATTTAGGGTCCCTGTTATTTTCATGTTTGAAAGAAACTTTTTCCCCATGTAAGTTTTCCTATATGTAATGCAAAAACTTTGAAGCTCAATATCTCAAAACTGCTCAGAACGCAGATAAAACCTTATAATTCCAAGGGGACGATTTGCTTGAACCCTCATAATGTGATTATAATCTGATTTTGGCAATACTGCGATTATACTTCATGTGTAGGAATTTATTACTCGGTCAAAACCCCCATTCCCATCCTGTATCATCTGCATTCCTGTGCTCACTGATCAAAGACAGCTTCACAATAACACACAACACTGATCAGAGGAGACACACAAAATTCGTCTGTACTTATGATGATAAATACAAACAATTTTAATAACCATTCATCCAAACTGCTTTTGATGCCACTGGGAGTGCAGGAGCTTAAAATAATTTTACCATATGATCAGATTTTAGGTTTAATATCAAACTCATTTCTGCTTTATTTGCTTCAAACCCCTCATTAAATAATGAAGCTGTTAAGAGCACAACATACACAGACTCCTTAACTTCAAATGAGAATAAAAGAGAGGAAATTATTTTTCTTTTGTTCGTGTAATTCAGTGGAAAGCAGTACGACAGCAGATCTGATGATCTTTGAATAATTATGACCCAACAGGTGATGTTTGCAATGACAACATTTCTTCAATGAGTTCAGTGTTCATACCAATGACGAGAACAAAAGTTCATACTTTATGAACTATTCAATGTTTATGAGAATTATAAAATGGTATGCAAATAACTTCATAACTGAATAATGCCTTCATTTAAGAGAAGTGAAACTGGTTTGTTTCAGTTCAGGTGATATAACAATCAAACAGTGACACTGGGAGTGAGAAGTGAAAATCACATTTACATTGTCAAGCAAAAATCCACCGCAACGCCCATATTTATAAAAACAGTCTTTGACATGGAAAAGTATTTAGCACCACGTCAGGATCTGAGCAGATATACACACTTTTGCTTATCCAAGTGCTGCAGATTTTTAGAAAATAAAGTCGTTCTTGCTGCTCGACAAGGACTTAAACATTAACAGCTGCTCTTTTATACATCAATTACATTAATTATTCATTGTAGGTGGAGATTTGAAACTGCAGCTATGAACAATTTCAAAATAATTTGTGAATTAAAGATTTCACATCTGCAAGTAAGGCTTGCAAGCGTTGTCTGTGTGTACATTCATTTGAGAAATGATCGTAAGATCAAATTTAGGAGGTTTCTATGCAGCATTTTACAATGAGGTCCCTGATCTCACTGAATAAACAAACACTCACAGCTCCTCATAGTGGTCAGTGCACTCATCAGCCACAATATTAAATGCACCTGTCTAATATTGTGTACGTCCCCCCAATGTGCTGCATGACAGTTCTGATGACTCAAGACATGAACTTTACAATAACTCTGTGGTATCTGGCACCAAGACATTTGCATGCATTTCATTGGTCTGTCTGCTTAGCATTTGCCAAGTCAACTGACAAATCTCCCTTCATTAGTGGTATGAAAGACTGGAAACATGTGCATCAGCGTTTAGAGAACATGAAAAGAGCATTGCTCACAAAACTTGTGCAAAAGCATACTTTTTAAATGCCTCTAAATCTGATGTGAAAGACTTACTTAGTGGAAGTCAGTTGTCCTCACACAGGAAACAAATCTGAAAGAAACGACAAGTACTGGCCATGTAGTTGATGTTGTAAAAATGATTGGCAAAAGAAGCCTTAGATATAGGTCAGAGAATTAGGCTGCATACATGCTTGATGACTTCAATGTGATTCATAGTAACTTCTTGGAGGTTATAATCCTGTTAAGCAAGTATGACATCTGTCTAAAAGAACATTTAAAGGAATGTATCAAACAATCCAAGAAGATTCATCAATCTGGGGCAAAAGGCAGAGGTTCCATGATTTCATTACTGTCTGCAAGAACCATTAATTCTGTCATTAACACCATTTAGCAGCTTATCCAGGAGACCATTGTGAGAGACAATTCTCAAATTGACACCACACAAGACATCACCTCACAAGATCAATGTTCTGTTGTTGTAGGGTATGTTACAGACAAAATTCATGAAAGGCTTATCAGCATTGTCAAGTGTAAGGAATCGCCTGGACAATATTTTGTCAGTCTTGCTTTAGAGCTTACAAAAGGATAAATGTGTGGGGAAGTGAGTGCCAGGGCAAGCACCAGATGCGACTGTCACCAATAGGCGAGACAATGTGGTGGACCAAAGATAATGCTCTCAGGAAAGTGTTTGGATCATTTGCAAATCCAGATAATTGTGGACAACCAAGAAGACAAACAGGCCTGGAGAGATTCCTCATGCTGAAACTGTCACAAATCCAGAAAAGGTTTATGAAGTTACAGTCCATAATTAGATGATGGACACAGCTATTGAGACACTGCACAGGAGGTTTCTGGGTCATGAAACACTCTATGCTGACCTTGCATTTCTAGTCCTCAGGAACTTCACTCCGTTAAATACGTCCTCTTTTCCACCATTGATGTTCCAATGTTCTTAGCAAATGTCTGTTGAGGTTTGACAGTGAAGCAACTGCTGAAAATTTACAAAATGAATTTAGAAATGTTCTACAGTGGAAAAATTGAAAATGTATCCACTAGATGAGTACAAGGTCAAAACATTGGAAGACAAGACCGAAGATGAGGGTTTAAGATCCGATGCAAGTAGTGTTCATCATGTAATGAATGTCCACTGTGTTGCTATCAGATTCTCGGGACGTTCAATCTGATGTCAAATGCCTACCACTTCTTAGGTCTGGCATACAAGTTCCTGCTCACCTTGTCAATCACTCATGTTGCCTGTGAATGCACATTTTACACTCTTAAGTTCATTAAAACTCAGAAGCAAGCTCTTACAGAAGCACTTGGAAGCTTTGATGTTGATGGCAACAGAGACGGACATCATTTTCTCTCTTGACTCTGATTGATCAATGACAAAGTTGCAGAGAAAAGTGAACTGTTACTAAGCTTCATCTGTAGGCCCTGGCAGTGATGTTGCACCTCATGAAATATAGAAATTGTGTTCCCTAAGCATTAATATTTCTATCAAAATAATAAGCAGGACATAAGTTAAGATCTTTAGATATTTACAATAAAGCCTGATAAAATCATTAGCCTTTCCTTTGTTTATTATTTTAATAGTTTTTTTTCCTTTAATTTTGATAGTAAATAAATTCTAATCAGTAATTTTACATGCAGATTAATGCATGTATGCATGTAGTATTTTGTATGTCAGCTGCCATTTTATCTTTAAATGAATAGTACTGTTGCACCTGGTCATCCACCTGATCAAATACAGACCAGACAACCGTCTACATGTCCTCCATTGTCCAGTTCTGACGCTCACGTATCCATTGCAGACACTTTTAGCCATACACAGAGGTCATCATTCTCTCAATGTAAAAATGAGAAATGAGTTGCATATAGATGAATAAATGCTAAATGGCCAATTAAATCAATCACTGAAAGTAAATCACAGTAATACATACCATTAAAATAAAACTTCATCAAACTTGATTGAGCCAAACTTTCCCAGCAGCCATATGACCGACCTTCAACGTTGTAATTTGGTTGAAATAAGGTCAGTTCTTTGTTCGAGCTGTGATTTCTCACTTTATAATGATTCTTCTGTTCTTCATACAGTAAGAGCATAATAAAGAAAAAAATGTTTAAAAATTGTAATCTGTTCAATGAGTTTTTACTCAGTTTAGTACATCATGTTTATTATTGGCTGTATATTAGTTTACTAGCACAAGTTGCTTGAAATCCTGCCCACTTCTTTGCATTGTGTTGTCATGCTTCAGTGATGTGTGAGTGTTTATAGTGCTGTGAGTTTAACACTTCATGACTGAGATCAGAACAGAACAGAATCTTCATCATCACACAAACCAAAAGAACAACAATGACTTTCATCATCATCTTCATCTGGACTCTTTCAGTTTTTATTCTGGGTAAGACATGAAAGAATTAACTGAAGTTGTTATTATTTCTGGTGTAGTTGTGTTTTGTACTGTATGATAGTAATGTTTTATAAAATAATTGTTTTTATTTTGTCTTTTATAGAATCGAGAGGAGTAACTCTGACTCAACCTAAAGTAAAAAGTGTTCAACAAGGACAAACAGCTACAATAGAGTGTCATATAGATGTAGGAATATATGGCAGCTACTTACACTGGTACTTACAGAGACCTGGAGAAACTCCTAAACTCCTCATATATTATATAAATAACCTTCAGTCAGGAACTCCATCAAGATTCAGTGGCAGTGGAACAGCAAGCACTGGAAAAGATTTCACTTTGACCATCAGTGGAGTTCAGACTGAAGATTCAGGAGATTATTACTGTCAGAGTTATCACAGTGGTTATGTGTTGACACAGTGATAAAGAGTGATACAAAAACCTCTTTCAGTCAGACTGCACAGTGACTGCACTCATACACCTGACAGATACTGCAGATGATGATGATGATAGTTTATTTCACTTACAGATCATTTATTTGCTACTATAGTTTATTTAAATGACAACTTTATAGATAATTATACATTTAATTATTTATTTATTTTCTTTTTTGATAGTTGTAAATCGTATCATTAATTTATTGTCTATCTATTTATTTCTGCTGTTTTATAACAACTTCAACATGGATGATTTTTAATATTATTGTACTACAGCTTAATTCATAATATTTTAACTGATGATAATCACTCATATAGAGAAACATCAGTCAGTATCATTCAGTCAACAACTGTATCACAGATCCAAAAAGAGTCACATGAGAATAACCATCAAACTAATCTGCAGGTGTTTTCATGCTTCATTGAGTCAGGTTTATTTATAAAATGTGAGCTTTCATATTTCAAACAGACAAAATGAGTCAAAGACATAAAGATAGAATATGATTTTATTTGATGAATTGTCACACAATCATGAGTGAATGAATAAAGCAGACATAGACTTGTGTTGTTTGTGAAAAGAGATGTGAGATGAGAGAGAGAAACACAGTTAGTCTGTTAGTCTTGATGTGAGACAGAGGAGAGAGTGAGTGGATCTACTGTGAACACTGATCTCTCCTCAATTCTCCAGTGACTTTATCACGCTGGTCTTTCTGTGTGAGCTCACAGCTGACTGAGATCACTGAGCTCCACTCCTGCTCAGAGAGAGTCAGACTGCTGCTCCAGCTGTACAGACCGTCCTTCTCCAGGAGAGCAACACTGCTGTACTGAGACCTGCTGCTGATCCCGTCCACCTTCCAGTTCAGACTCCAGTCTGAGGGGAAGCCCTTGTTGGCCACACACATCAGTGTTGCTGTTTGCTTTCTGGAAATCTCTTCACTGGACGGCGGCAGGACGATCACTTTAGGGGGACTGATACCTGACAATAACATCAATAGTCAATAACTCACACAAGAAACAAAATAACTTCACTCTCTCTGTGTTAAACATTAAACATCATAATAATAAATGAAGAAAGTTTAGGTCTCCTGAAGAATGTTTTAATAGCTGCATTAAATGGCTAATATAAATTTTGTCATGGTTATCTGAAGGCTTTGGCATCACCTAAATACTGTTTGTTACTTCAATGAAAATATCAATGAAAAAAATATAGAGGCGGTTCCTGGACAGTTTATAAATAATGGATTAGGGCTTAATTATAAGAACACACTTTAGTTTTAACAAACAAACCAATAAACATTACTGGCGTGCACATTGAGACAAAATAATGGCACTGATATGTTAAGATATTTCAGTGCAAACTATTTTCAGTTAAGACAGCTCAAACATACATTTTAGCGTGGGACAAAACTTAAACTCTGTCTGGGAAACTGACCCATATTAATTATTGTCAAAGAAAATATTAAGACATTTTAAATATATTGTATAAAGGACAGTAAGTTAAAGTTTTCATAGTTGTGTAATACTGTATATAAATGTATAACATTTATAAATAATATTAATAAATAATATTCAAATAATATTTTGTACAGAATACAAGTTTAACAAACACTTTAAAATAATTTTTAAGTAACAAATTTTAAGTAAATGCAGTTTCAAAGTCTAACTTACTGTTTACCAAATGCTATGACAAAATATTTTTTGTAACCCAGTTAGTTTTAACTACACATCGAATAATAAAACATAGCTGTACTTTGTTAACGATAGTGTGAGCCTAAACAAAATAAAACTAAATGTTGACTTGATGTAAATGTAAAAATGTAAAATAATTTTAAGTTTGAGAAATCCACAAACTTCTTCAAGTATCTATATGTACAAATGATTAAACACAAACAAATATTAGTAAACATTTCTGGGTGCTCTTGTATACACAATATCATTCAAATACAAATAAATATGATATAAAGTACCTCCCATCTTGTGTTTCATTCCTGATGTATATATTTAGAAACATTTATTTATTGTATTAAAATTATTATTGGATTATTTACTTACTGCCAACATCCAGTCTGGTGCCGCTGCCGAATGTGTACCACAGTGATACAAACTAATAGAGCGACTGTACAAAAACCTCTACACACTTGACTGAACACAAACTACAGCAGAATATACAACACTAACATCACACAACACAAGCAACTAATTTGTGAAAAATGCTAAGCACAAAACTATAAAATCTTTTCATGTTTGTTATCAATGTATTTTCTGCAGTTTTCACTTGTTTTCTTTTAGTTTTCATTTATTTACTTGTGTTGTGTGAACACTTTATAAACTCTTCAACTGGCATACACAAACCTGAAACTTTAGACAACTGAATTTTGAAGATTTTGAACATTTGTTTTTACTGTTATTCAAAACTTTATATTTATTTATTATTTATATACAATTGTATTATTCAGAATATTTTAGCATTCAAGTCCACATTAAATAATGATAGTGTATTAGTCTGTATGAGCAGAAGTTTCCTGTCGTCTTCTTTGCATTGTGTTGTCATGCTTCAGTGATGTGTGAGTGTTTATAGTGCTGTGAGTTTAACACTTCATGACTGAGATCAGAACAGAACAGAATCTTCATCATCACACAAACCAAAAGAACAACAATGACTTTCATCATCATCTTCATCTGGACACTTTTTATCCAAGGTAGTTTTTTAATAGAAATGTTAAACTATTGAAAGTGTAATGTGTAAAGTTAATGTTACACTGTGTTTAATTCTAACAGGTAACAGTGGACAGATATCTGTGACTCAAACTCCTGCTATTAAAACTGTTCAGACTGGTGAATCTTTAACTATAAACTGCAAAACAAATACACAAGTGAGCAACGGTTGTACTGGTTCATATACTTGTATGGCCTGGTACCTGCAGAAACCTGGAGAAGCTCCTAAACTCTTGATTCATTCTGCAAGTCAAAGACTCTCAAACACTCCATCAAGATTCAGTGGCAGCGGATCACACACAGATTTCACTTTGACCATCAGTGGAGTTCAGACTGAAGATTCAGGAGATTATTACTGTCAGAGTTATCACAGTAGTAGTGGCTATGTGTTGACACAGTGATAAAGAGTGATACAAAAACCTCTGTCAGTCAGACTCACAGTGAATGCACTCATACACCTGTAATAACACACAACACAGATCACACAAATAACACAACATCATCTTATGGTCAAAAGAAATCATGCTAAGGTTTATGCAGGTATGTATTTATGATCAAATAAACCACATATTATAAGTAGTTACTGTGCAATATCCAGACAATAACATTGCCAATTGTGTTTATTTAAAGGTATTATAAAATGGTAATAACTATAGTAAATTTGTACTTTATGAAGTAATATTTCTGTAATTACACCAGCCTGATGATTTTATGAATGAATCAAATGTTGGTAAGTACATGGTTATAGGAGAACGGGGACAAAAGTAATTTTCTCCGAGCCCTGATTATATTTGCATTTCAAACTATGAAAGCATATTGACAGAGCTGACAAATATCGCATTATTTCCTCACCGTTTTGCGTCTGTAGGTCCAAAAAGTTGTTTTTCAACCATGATAAGTAGATAATTCCTAAAGCGGTCATTTTTTCTTATAACGTGTTGTGTTTGTGTTACAGTACTGATCAATCTATGATTATTTAGTGCTCTAACACCAGTGTTGCTTTGGCAGCCGTTTTGGTCTTAGTTTTTTGGACAAAAATGCTTTTTAGTTTTAGTCACATTTATAGTCACTTATAAACTTGATAGTTTAAGTCGACAAAAACACAACAAAGGTTTTAGTCAAGTTTTAGTCAATTTTAATAAAAAAGTAGTCTTTAACAAATTAATTTAGGTTAAAAGTATTGGAAATGGGCTTAGGTTTGAAAAGTAGATACATGTAAAACCTTAAGCTTACCATGAAATGTGTCACAAGCCAATTGTCGAGTAAAATTGAACAAATATGGTATGTTAAAGGCAGGGTAGGCAGGAATTATCTAAAAAACTTTTTTACAAATTTTTTTAAACTGTATTTATATAAAAATGCATAATTAAAATGTAAGTTCTCTGAAAGTGAGAGTATAAAACTCGAGTGTCTGAAGACCTCTCACCACTGTTTTAAACACAGTTAATTATTTCCATTCGGGACGAAACAAATGATTAGCTTGCGCGAATATCACTCTCTCTGTCATGGTTCTGCCATCTTGTCCTTTGGTTAATCTAGTCTTTTGGCAGAATCATGACAGACCCATGTTTTGTGTGGGTTCACATGGTCTCAGTATTGGTTTACTGGACCACGTGTTCCCTGTGTCTTGTCTCTTTTACCCCGCTCCCTTGTTATCCTCATCTTCATTGTTTAACTCCTGTCACTTTTTGCCCTCATTAGTTGTCCTCTATTTAAGATCCTTGTGTTTGTTGTCCTGTGCTTGTGCATTGTTCCTAATACCTGCGTACCCTGTCAAGAAGTTTAGTTTAGTCTAGTCTAGTCAAGTGTTTTGTATATTTAGTGTTTTGTCTAGTTAATTGTTTGTAGCAACTCAGTCAAAGTTTCTAGTCAAGTCTGTTAGTCTTTGTAATTGTCTTAGTCAAGTTAGTTTAGTCTTGTCTGTAGTGTCATCTGTTCCTGTGCTGTTTTCCCTCACGTGGGCCTTTGTTTTTTGGTTTAATAAATCCTGTTTGAGTTCACCGTTACCTTGCACTTGGGTCCCGTTCTTTGTGAATCATGACAGAACGATCCAGCCAGTCAGGGACCCAGCAGGTATGCAACCATTATAAGCTTTCAGAGTAAACAATGTTGACAGAGTTAACTTTTACCAAGCAAACAGCCGCCTTGTTTCTCTCCATATTGTTTGTTGTGTGATTATGTAGGCTAATCTTGCGCATGTGAGGATTAAGCGTTCTTCTCAGTGAAATGAGCGTGGTTGTGTGATGTTGGATTCAGTGAAGGTGTGGTTTATGTCAGCATTGCTGTACAAATGACCTGACAGTAATGCGTTTTGATTTTGCCTCATACCTGGAGGCTCTTGGTGGGGCCCGGCCCAGTTTAGGGCCTTGGCTCGCACTGGCCCAATAATGCAAATCTGACTAATGAAAGTTTACAATTATGCATTCATCTGATGCTTTTATACAAATCAACTTGCATTCAAGATATTCATATTATCAGTATTTGTGTTCCCTAGAAATTGAACCCATGACCTTCTGTGCTGCTATCACAAGGCTTTACCAGTTGAGCTACAAGAACACATAGTTCACACATGCAGCACATTTAGTCATTTAAGACTCAATACTGAAAGAAAGCTCAGGTGTCATATCACTATTACATCTGTCAATGTGCTGTGTTTGCTGAAACAATAAATCTTCTGAAAACGTCTTCAGTCATTATAGAGAAAATGACATCAGTAGTATTTGTGCAGGATTGTCCTGTATCATTTAATAGTTTTAATAGTTGATGAAAAGGTTCATGTTGCAGTAAATGTAAAATCCATCTCTTGTGATGTGAAGATGATCTCTGGAGACAGAGCTGATCTATTCTGAGTCTCTTCATCCTGATAATGTAAATGTGATTTTCACTTCACACTCACAGTGTCACTGTTTGATCAGTTAAATCATCTGAACTGAAACAAACCAGTTTCACTTCTCTTAAATGAAGACATTAGTCAGTTATGAAGTTATTTACATATAATTTTATAATTCACATAAACATTTAACATTTTTCTAATGGATTGTGCTGGCCAATTCATAACAAAGTACAAAGTTTTTCTTTCCTTTGCAATAAACTTATTTTGTAAAAAATAATTTCCTCTCTTTTATTCTCATTTGTAGTTGAGGAGTCTGAATATGGTTTGATGCATAAGCAGTATGAACAGATGGATGTTAAAATAATCTGTGTTTATCTTATCATAAATAAATACATACCTGTATAAACCTTAGCATGATTTCTGTTGATCATAAGATGATGTTGTGTTATTTGTGTGATCAGTGTTGTGTTATTGTGTTGTATGATCATCTGCAGTATCTGTCAGGTGTATGAGTTCAGTCACTGTGAGTCTGACTGTCAGAGGTTTTTGTATCACTCTTTATCACTGTGTCAACACTGGACCACTATGATAACTCTGACAGTAATAATCTCCTGAATCTTCAGTCTGAACTCCACTGATGGTCAAAGTGAAATCACTTCCATAGTTTGATCCGCTGCCACTGAATCTTGATGGAGTTCCTGACTGAAGCGTCCTGATGTAATAAATGAGAAGTTTATGAGCTTCTCCAGGTTTCTGATGATACCATGAAACACAGTCACTACAGCCAGAAATTGGCTGACTTGTTTTACAGCTGATTTCAACAGTTCCTCCTTTAATTGATGTTATTTGTGGTGTTTGAGTCACTGTCACTTGACCACAGCTCTCTGAAATAAAATATTTGCGGTATTTAGTGTATGTAAAAGACACATTTAAAATATTGAAATAATGTGCCATACAACAACAGAATTAAACTAAACTTGCTTTAACTATTAAAAAATATTCACCCTGAATGTAGAAAGTCAGTGTCCAGATGAAGATGATGATGAAAGTCATTGTTGTTCTTTTGGTTTGTGTGATGATGAAGATTCTGTTCTGTTCTGATCTCAGTCATGAAGAGTTAAACTCACAGCACTATAAACACTCACACATCACTGAAGCATGACAACACAATGCAAAGAAGACGACAGGAAACTTCTGCTCGTACAGACTACTACACTATCAATATTTAATAGACTTGCATGCTGAAAATATTCTGAATTAAAACTAAAATCTTGATTAAAGGTAAAAAATATGTGAAAATGTATTTGTCTAAAGCTTCAGAGTTACAAAGTGTCCACACAACACAAGTAAAAAATTGATACAGAGTGAAAACATTAACTAAGCAATAACAACCATCCAAAAAGATTCTTTAAAAGTTTTCTGTTTATTATTTAGACATAAAACATTCAGAGATCTTCACAATATTTGTTTGTGTTGTGTGATGTTAGTGTTGTATATTCTGCTGTAGTTTGTGTTCAGTCAAGTGTGTAGAGGTTTTTGTACAGTCGCTCTATTAGTTTGTATCACTGTGGTACACATTCGGCAGCGGCACCAGACTGGATGTTGGCAGTAAGTAAATAATCCAATAATAATTTTAATACAGAAGATTGTTGTTTATTTTGTTAAAGTTTTACTGTAAAACTAGATGTAATAACTGTTTCTAAATATATACTTCAGGTATGAAAGACAAGATAGAAGGCACTTTATTAATTAAAAGATTTGTCGAATTCTGTTTTCACATCAAAATTTGTTGCAACAAATAATCTTATTTTGTTTAGACTCATAATCTTTTGTTAACAAAGTACCGCTCCATTTTATTATGATATTATATATTATAACACTATAGAGTAACAATAAATGTAAATGTAACTAGATAGTAAAGTTTGAAGACAAACTTTAAGTTGGCTTGAGAAAGCCTGGCCTGAAAGTTTAAAGCATGATTTAGCATGAAGCAAACATAAGCTAGCATGAGTTAGCATGAAGCTAGCATGGTTTAACATGAAGCTAGCATGATAATTTAACATCAAGCTACCATGATTTAGCATAAAGCTAGCACAATTTAGCTAGCATGATTTAACATGAAGCTAACAAGATGTAACATGAAGTTAGAATGATGCTAGCATGATTAGCATGAAGCTAACATTATGTTAACATGAAGCTAACATATATTAACATGAAGCTAACATGATGTTAACATGAATTATCATGAAGCTAGCATGATGCTAACATGAATTAGCATGATGCTAACATTAATTAACATGAAGCTAACATGAATTAGCATGATACTAGCATGATGGTAACATGAATTAACATGAAGCTAGCATGATGCTAACATGAATTAGCATGAAGCTAGCATGATGCTAATACAAATTAGCATGAAGCTAGCATGACGCTAATACGAACTAGCATGAAGCTAGCATGGTGCTAATACGAATTAGCATGAAGCTAGCATGATGCTAATACAAATTAGTATGAAGCTAGCATGACGCTAATACGAATTAGCATGAAGCTAGCATGGTGCTAATACAAATTAGCATGAAGCTTGCATGATGTTAACATGAATTAGCATGAAGCTAGCATGATGCTAACATGAATTAGCATGAAGCTAGCATGATGCTAACATGAATTAACATGAAGCTAGCATGATGCTAACATGAATTAGCATGAAGCTAGCATGATGTTAATATGAATTAGCATGAAATTAGCATAAAGCTTACATGAATTAGCATGAAGCTACCATGTTGCTAACATGAACTAGCATGAAGCTAGCATGATTTAACATGAAGTTAGCAAGATTTATTATGAAATTAGCATAAAGCTAGCATGAAACTAGCATGAAGCAAGTATGACTTAGCATAAAGCTAGCATTAAGCTAACATGACCCAAAGACCCAACCCCCATGTCTCTATGATGTTCAGATCCAGAGATATAAGGCTTTGTTTATTATGTTGCTAGGGTGCTCATATTTGGTTGCTAGGGGCGTGGCTTAATTCCTCAATAAGAATCCTATTAAGACTGATTGGATGCCTGAGTAAAATGAGCCCACCTCTATGTCTCTATGACACTCTGGTGCAAAGATATCCATCTTGGCTTTATATAATGGTAGTCTATGGGAGATGTTGCTAGGGTACCCAAAATTGTTGCTAGGGGCGTGGCTTAATAGCTCTGGGACAACCCTGAGAGACTGATTGGATGACTGAGTAAAATGAGCCTACCCCCATGTCTCTACGACACTCTAAAGTGAAGATATTCCATCTGGGACGCTTTTATTCCCTTATATGGGCATGTTTCCTGCCCCATTATAAGTCAATGGGAGATTTTGGGGGCCCCTTACACCCCAGGGGTACAGCTTACACCCCATTGTGATGTATGTTGTTACACAGCCTGTCAGACTCCTTAGATGTGGTAAGTCACAAGTTTCTACAAGTTTCTCACTCGCAGCTATGACCCGTCAAAGTTTGTCTCAATGTTAAGTCAATGGGAATTTTGGGGTCTTTGAGCGCCCCGTTTAGGAATTCGGAAGGTCCCATCAGTTAGAAAAGATATAGCAACTCGAGTCAGATCAGACTGAAGGTCTGACCTGAGTTTGGAGTATGTAGAGTTAAAGCTCTAGGAGGAGTTAGAATTGGAAAATTTTGGATCAGAAGAATAATAATAACTAGATAGGTACATTTCCTGAAGAAAATGTGAGTGGTGCTTGCCGTGGCAAAATTCTGGGGACCATATATGATTATACTCCGAGTCACAAGTCAAATGGTCCAACCCCCGTGTCTCTACCATGTTCTGATGCGGAGATATAGGGCTTTGTTTACTCTGTTGCTAGGGTACTGTATTTGGTTGCTAGGGAAAAAAATGGCATCCACTAGTGATTACCCTCCGAGTCACAAGTCAAATGGTCCAACCCCCGTGTCTCTACCATGTTCTGATGCGGAGATATAAGGCTTTGTTTACGCTGTTGCTAGGGTACTGTATTTGGTTGCTAGGGAAAAAATTGGCATCCACTAGTGATTACCCGCCGAGTCACAAGTCAAACGGTCCAACCCCCGTGTTTCTACGATGTTCTGATGCGGAGATATAAGGCTTTGTTTACTCTGTTGCTAGGGTACTGTATTTGGTTGCTAGGGAAAAAAATGGCATCCACTAGTGATTACCCTCCGAGTCACGAGTCAAACGGTCCAACCCCCGTGTCTCTACGATGTTCTGATGCGGAGATATAAGGCTTTGTTTACTCTGTTGCTAGGGTACTGTATTTGGTTGCTAGGGAAAAAATTGGCATCCACTACTGATTACCCTCCGAGTCACGGGTCAAACGGTCCAAACCCCGTGTCTCTACGATGTTCTGAAGCGGAGATATAAGGCTTTGTTTATTCGGTTGCTAGGGTGCTCAAATTTGGTTGCTAGGGGCGTGGCTTGGGAGTGGCCAATTATGTGCCCAATTGTTACACCCCTAGTCACAAGTAAAACGGTCCAACCCCCGTGTCTCTACGATGTTCTGATGCCGAGATATAACTGTTTGAATCTTATGTTGCTAGGGTGCTCAAAAGTGGTTGCTAGGGGCGTGGCTTAGTAAGTATTTAAGGATCCTGAGAGACTGATTGGATGCCTGAGTAAAATGAGCCCACCCCCATGTCTCTGTGACAATGTGATGCAAAGATATCCATCTAGGCATTTTATAATGGCAGTCTATGGGATAGGTTGCTAGGGTGCCCAAAATGGTTGCTAGGGTAACCTTACACCCCCTTGTGGGGGACGTCCTGACAGAGTCTAGCACCCTCTTCAAATTTAGTAACCCACATGTTTCTATGAAATCCTCACTCGGACCTATGACCCGTCAAAATTTTTGCAATGTTAAGTCTATGGGATTTTGCCCCATTGACTTTTCATTGGGCATTTTTGGGCACCTCTTACACCCCAGGGGTACAACTTACACCCCATTGTGATCCATGTTCTTACAGAGCCTACCACCCTCTTCAAATGTTGTAACCCACATGTTTGTACAAAATCCTCGAGCGGAGCTATGACTCGTCAAAGTTGGGTGCAATGTTAAGTCAATGGGATTTTTCGGGTGGTTTTTCGCCCCCCTTTCGGAAATTCTGCACCCGACCGCTTATAAAAGTCATAGCCACCATCTCTTCAATAAACCGGTCGATTTGAGCCCTCTTTCATGGGACTACGGCAAACCGTGCGGGACGAGTTACGCGCCGAAAAAACGTGCAGACATAAGAATAATAACTAGATAGGTACATTTCCTGAAGAAAATGTGAGTGGTGCTTGCCGTGGCAAAATTCTGGGGACAATATATGATTATACTCCAAGCCAAAAGTAAAACGGTCCAACCCCCGTGTCTCTACGATGTTCTGATGCGGAGATATAAGGCTTTGTTTACTCTGTTGCTAGGGTACTGTAGTTGGTTGCTATGGAAAAAATTGGCATCCACTAGTGATTACATGCCGAGTCAGGAGTTAAACGGTCCAACCCCCGTGTCTCTACGATGTTCTGATGCGGAGATATAAGGCTTTGTTTACTCTGTTGCTAGGGTACTGTATTTGGTTGCTAGGGAAAAAATTGGCATCCCATAATGGTTACACTCCGAGTCACGAGTCAAACGGTCCAACCCCAATGTCTCTACGATGTTCTGATGCGGAGATTTAAGGCTTTGTTTATTCGGTTGCTAGGGTACTGTATTTGGTTGCTAGGGAAAAAATTGACATCCACTAGTGATTACTCGCCGAGTCACAAGTCAAACGGTCCAACCCCCGTGTCTCTACGATGTTCTGATGCGGAGATATAAGGCTTTGTTTACTCTGTTGCTAGGGTACTGTATTTGGTTGCTAGGGAAAAAATTGGTATCCCATAATGATTACACTCTGAGTCACAAGTCAAACGGTCCAACCCCCATGTCTCTACGATGTTCTGATGCGGAGATATAAGGCTTTGTTTACTCTGTTGCTAGGGTACTGTATTTGGTTGCTAGGGAAAATTTTGACATCCCATAGTGATTACCCTCCGAGTCACGAGTCAAACGGTCCAACCCCCGTGTCTCTACGATGTTCTGATGCGGAGATATAAGGCTTTGTTTACTCTGTTGCTAGGGTACTGTATTTGGTTGCTAGGGAAAAAATTGGCATCCCATAATGATTACCCTTCGAGTCACGAGTCAAACGGTCCAACCCCCGTGTCTCTACGATGTTCTGATGCGGAGATATAAGGCTTTGTTTACTCTGTTGCTAGGGTGCTCAAATTTGGTTGCTAGGGGCGTGGCTTGGGAGTGGCCAATGATGTGCCCAATTGTTACACCCCTAGTCACAAGTAAAACGGTCCAACCCCCGTGTCTCTACGATGTTCTGATGCCGAGATATAACTGTTTGAATTTTATGTTGCTAGGGTGCTCAAAAGTGGTTGCTAGGGGCGTGGCTTAGTAAGTATTTAAGGATCCTGAGAGACTGATTGGATGCCTGAGTAAAATGAGCCCACCCCCATGTCTCTGTGACAATGTGATGCAAAGATATCCATCTAGGCATTTTATAATGGCAGTCTATGGGATAGGTTGCTAGGGTGCCCAAAATGGTTGCTAGGGTAACCTTACACCCCCTTGTGGGGGACGTCCTGACAGAGTCTGGCACCCTCTTCAAATTTAGTAACCCACATGTTTCTATGAAATCCTCACTCGGACCTATGACCCGTCAAAATTTTTGCAATGTTAAGTCTATGGGATTTTGCCCCATTGACTTTTCATTGGGCATTTTTGGGCACCTCTTACACCCCAGGGGTACAACTTACACCCCATTGTGATCCATGTTCTTACAGAGCCTACCACCCTCTTCAAATGTTGTAACCCACATGTTTCTACAAAATCCTCGAGCGGAGCTATGACTCGTCAAAGTTGGGCGCAATGTTAAGTCAATGGGATTTTTCGGGTGGTTTTTCGCCCCCCTTTCGGAAATTCTGCACCCGACCGCTTATAAAAGTCATAGCCACCATCTCTTCAATAAACCGGTCGATTTGAGCCCTCTTTCATGGGACTACGGTAAACCGTGCGGGACGAGTTACGCGCCGAAAAAACGTGCAGACATAAGAATAATAATAACTAGATAGGTACATTTCCTGAAGAAAATGTGAAGTGGTGCTTGCCGTGG
The DNA here is from genome assembly GCF_027580225.2 of Misgurnus anguillicaudatus. NCBI lineage: Eukaryota > Metazoa > Chordata > Actinopteri > Cypriniformes > Cobitidae > Misgurnus > Misgurnus anguillicaudatus. Next base: position 7,176,381 of record NC_073342.2, on the reverse strand, counting down.
CAAATTTTTGGGGACAGTATATGATTATACCTACAGTCACGAGTAAAACGATCCAAACCCCGTGTCTCTACGATGTTCTGATGCGGAGATATAAGGCTTTGTTTATTCGGTTGCTAGGGTACTGTATTTGGTTGCTAGGGAGAAAATTGGCATCCACTTGTGATTACAATCCGAGTCACGAGTCAAACGGTCCGACCCCCGTGTCTCTACGATGTTCTGATGTGGAGATATAAGGCTTTGTTTATTGAAGGTAGCATGATTAGCATGAAGCTAGCATGATGTTAGCACAATTAACGTGAAGGTAGTATGATGTTAACATGATTAACATGAAGTTAGCATGATTAGCATGAAGGTAGCATAAAGCTAACATCATTAGCATGAAGCTAGCACAAAGCTAACATAATTAGCATGAAGCTAACATGATGCTAATATGATCAGCATGAAGTTAGCATGATGTTAGCATGATTAGCATGATGTTAGCATGACTAGCATGAAGTTAACATGAAGCTAGCATGAAGTTAGCATGATTAGCCTGAAGCTAGCATGAAGCTAACATGATTAGCATGAAGCTAGCATGATTAGCTAGAAGCTAGCATGTTGTTAGCATGGTTATCATGAAGCTACCATGATTAGCATGAAGCTAGCATGATGTTAGCATGATTAGCATGATGTTATCATGAAGCTACCATGATTAGCATGAAGCTAGCATGATGTTAGCATGATTAGCATGAAGCTACCATTATTAGCATGAAGCTAGCATGATGTTGACATGATTAGCATGAAGCTACCATAAAGCTAACATGATTAGCATGAAGTTAGCATGAAGTTAGAATGAAGTTAGCATGATTAGCATGAAGCTAGCATGAAGCTAGCATGATTAGCATGAAGCTAGCATGATATTAGCATGATTATCATGAAGCTACCATGATTAGCATGAAGCTAGCATGATGTTAGCATGAAGCTAGCATGATGTTAGCATGAAGCTAGCATGTTGCTAACATTATAAGCATGAAGCTAGCATGAAGCTAACATGATTAGCTTGAAGCTAGCATGATTAGCATGAAGCTAGCATGAAGTTAGCATGATTAGCATGAAGCTAGCATGAAGCTAGCATGATTAGCATGAAGCTAGCATGATGTTAGCATGATTATCATGAAGCTACCGTGATTAGCATGAAGCTAGCATGATGTTAGCATGAAGTTAGCATGATGTTAGCATGATTAGCATGAAGTTAGCATGATGTTAGAATGACTAGCATAAAGATAACATGATGTTAGCATGATTAGCATGAAGCTAGCATGATGTTAGCATGATTAGCAAGAAGTTAACATGAAGTTAGCATGAAGATAGCATGAAGCTAGCATGATTTAACGTGAAGTTAGCAAGATTTATTATGAAATTAGCATTAAGCTAGCATGAAACTAGCATGAAGCTAGTATGACTTGGCATTAAGCTAGCATGAAGCTAACATGACCCAAAGACCCAACCCCCATGTCTCTATGATGTTCAGATCCAGAGATATAAGGCTTTGTTTATTATGTTGCTAGGGTGCTCATATTTGGTTGTTAGGGGCGTGACTTGGGAGTGGCCAATGATGTGGCCAGTGATTACACTCCGAGTCACAAGTAAAACGGTCCAACCCCCGTGTCTCTACGATGTTCTGATGCCAAGATATAACTGTTTCAATGTTATGTTGCTAGGGTGCTCAAAAGTGGTTGCTAGGGGCGTGGCTTAATACCTCAATAAGGATCCTGAGAGACTGATTGGATGTCTGGGTAAAATGAGCCCACCCCCAAGTCTCTATGACACTGTGCTGCAAAGATATCCATCCTGGCATTTTATAATGGCAGTCTATGGGAGATGTTGCTAGGGTGCCCAAAATTGTTGCTAGGGGCGTGGCTTAATAGCTCTGGCAGGATCCTGAGAGACTGATTGGATGCCCAAGTAAAATGAGCCCACCCACGTATCTCTACGACACTGTAAAGCAAAGATATCCCATCTGGAACTGTTTTATTCCCTTATATGGGCATGTTTCCTGCCCCATTATAAGTCAATGGGAATTTTTCGGGTGCCTCTTATACCCCAGGGGTACAACTTACACCCCAATGTCATGTATGTTCTTACAGAGCCTACCACCCTCTTCAAATTTAGTAACCCACATGTTTCTATAAAATCCTCACTCGTACCTATGACCCGTCAAAATTTTTGCAATGGTAAGTCTATGGGATTTTGCCCCATTGACTTTTCATTGGGCATTTTTGGGCACCTCTTACACCCCAGGGGTACAACTTACACCCCAATGTCATGTATGTTCTTACAGAGCCTACCACCCTCTTCAAATGTTGTAACCCACATGTTTCTATAAAATCCTCGAGCGGAGCTATGACTCGTCAAAGTTGGGCGCAATGTTAAGTCAATGGGATTTTTCGGGTGGTTTTTCGCCCCCCTTTCAGAAATCCTGCACCCGATCGCTTATAAAAGTCATAGCACACCTCTCCTCAATAATCCGGTCGATTTGAGCCCTCTTTCATGGGACTACGTTAAACCGTGCGGGACGAGTTACGCGCCGAAAAAGTGTCCAGAAAAAGAAGAATAATAACTAGATAGGTACATTTCCTGAAGAAAATGTGAGTGGTGCTTGCCGTGGCAAAATTCTGGGGAACATATATGATCATACTCCAAGCCAAAAGTAAAACGATCCAACTCCCGTGTCTCTACGATGTTCTGATGCGGAGATATAAGGCTGTGTTTACCCTGTTGCTAGGGTACTGTATTTGGTTGCTGGGGAAAAAATTGCCATCCACTAGTGATTACCCGCCGAGTCAAGAGTCAAATGGTCCAACTACCGTGTCTGTACAATGTTCTGATGCGGAGATATAAGGCTTTGTTTACTCTGTTGCTAGGGTACTGTATTTGGTTGCTAGGGGGAAAATTGGCATCCACTGGTGATTACACTCCAAGTCACAAGTCAAACGGTCCAACCCCTGTGTTTCGACGATGTTCTGATGCGGAGATATAAGGCTTTGTTTACTCTGTTGCTAGGGTACTGTATTTGGTTGCTAGGGAAAAAATTGGCATCCACTAGTGATTACATGCCGAGTCACAAGTAAAATGGTCCAACCCCTGTGTCTCTACGATGTTCTGCTGCGGAGATATAAGGCTTTGTTTACACTGTTGCTAGGGTACTGTATTTGGTTGCTAGGGGGAAAATTGGCATCCACTGGTGTTTACCCTCTGAGTCACAAGTCAAATGGTCCAACCCCCGTGTTTCTACGATGTTCTGATGCGGAGATATAAGGCTTTGTTTACTCTGTTGCTAGGGAGCTGTATTTGGTTGCTAGGGGAAAAAATGGCATCTACTAGTGATTACCCTCCGAGTCACGAGTCAAACGGTCCAACCCCCGTGTCTCTACGATGTTCTGATGCGGAGATGTAAGGCTTTGTTTACTCTGTTGCTAGGGAGCTGTATTTGGTTGCTAGGGGAAAAAATGGCATCCACTAGTGATAACACTCTGACACACAAGTAAAACTGTCCAACCCCCGTGTCTCTATGATGTTCTGATGCGGAGATATAAGGCTTTGTTTACTCTGTTGCTAGGGTACTGTATTTGGTTGCTAGGGAGAAAATTTGTATCCACTAGTGATTACACTCCGAGTCACAAGTCATACGGTCCAACCCCCGTGTCTCTACTATGTTCTGATGCGAAGATATAAGGCTTTGTTTATTCGGTTGCTAGGGTACTGTATTTGGTTGCTAGGGAAAATTTGACATCCAACAGTGATTACACTCCGGGTGACGAGTCAAACGGTCCAACCCCCATGTCTCTACGATGTTCTGATGGGGAGATATAAGGCTTTGTTTATTTGGTTGCTAGGGTACTGTATTTGGTTGCTAGGGAACAATTTGACATCCAATACTGATTACACTCCGAGTCACGAGTCAAACGGTCCAACCCCCGTGTCTCTACAATGTTCTGATGCGGAGATATAAGGCTTTGTTTACTCTGTTGCTAGGGTACTGTATTTGGTTGCTAGGGAAAAAATTGGCATCCCATAATGATTACACTCCGAGTCACGAGTCAAACGGTCCAACCCCCGTGTCTCTACGATGTTCTGATGCGGAGATATAAGGCTTTGTTTACTCTGTTGCTAGGGTACTGTATCTGGTTGCTAGGGGGAAAATTGGCATCCTGATGATTACACTCCAAGTCACAAGTCAAACGGTTCAACCCCCGTGTCTCTACGATGTTCTGATGCTGAGATATAAGGCTTTGTTTACTCTGTTGCTAGGGTACTGTATTTGGTTGCTAGGGGAAAAAATGGCATCCACTAGTGATTACACTCCAAGTCACAAGTCAAACGGTTCAACCCCCGTGTCTCTACGATGTTCTGATGCTGAGATATAAGGCTTTGTTTACTCTGTTGCTAGGGTACTGTATTTGGTTGCTAGGGGAAAAAAATGGCATCCACTAGTGATTACCCTCCGAGTCACGAGTCAAACGGTCCAACCCCCGTGTCTCTACGATGTTCTGATGCGGAGATATAAGGCTTTGTTTACTCTGTTGCTAGGGTACTGATTTGGTTGCTAGGGAAAAAAATGGCATCCACTAGTGATTACCCTCAGAGTCACGAGTCAAACGGTCCAACCCCTGTGTCTCTACGATGTTCTGATGTGGAGATATAAGGCTTTGTTTACTCTGTTGCTAGGGTACTGTATTTGGTTGCTAGGGGGAAAAACAGCATCCACTAGTGATTACCCGCCGAGTCACGAGTCAAACGGTCCAACCCCCGTGTCTCTACGATGTTCTGATGCGGAGATATAAGGCTTTGTTTATTCCGTTGCTAGGGAACTGTATTTGGTTGCTAGGGGGAAAATGGCATCCCATAATGATTACACTCTGAGTCACGAGTCAAACGGTCCAACCCCCGTGTCTCTACGATGTTCTGATGCGGAGATATAAGGCTTTGTTTACTCTGTTGCTAGGGTACTGTATTTGGTTGCTAGGGGAAAAAATGGCATCCCATAATGATTACACTCCGAGTCACGAGTCAAACGGTCCAACCCCCGTGTCTCTACGATGTTCTGATGCGTAGATATAAGGCTTTGTTTACTCTGTTGCTAGGGTAGGGTATTTGGTTGCTAGGGGAAAAATTGGCATCCCATAATGATTACACTCTGAGTCACGAGTCAAACGGTCCAACCCCCGTGTCTCTACGATGTTCTGATGCCGAGATATAACTGTTTGAATTTTATGTTGCTAGGGTGCTCAAAAGTGGTTGCTAGGGGCGTGGCTTAATACCTATGTAAGGATCCTGAGAGACTGATTTGATGCCTGAGTAAAATGAGCCCACCCCCTTGTTCCTACGATGCTGTAATGCGAAGATATCCCATCTGGAAATGTTTTATTCCCTTATATGGGCGTGTTTCCTGCCCTGTTATAAGTCAATGGGAAATTTCGGGCTCCTCTTACACCCCAGGGGTACAACTTATACCCCATTGTGATGTATGTTCTTACAGAGTCTACCACCCTCATCAAATGTTGTAACCCACACGTTTCTACAAAATCCTCGAGCGGAGCTATGACCCATCAAAGTTCCGCGCAATCCTAAGTCAATAGAATTTTTCGGGTGTTTTTTTGCCCCCCTTTCAAAAATCCTGTACCGATCACTTACAAAAAGCATAGCACAACTCAATAATCTGAGCCCTCTGTCACGGGTCTACGACAAACCGTTAGGGGACGAGTTACGTGCCGAGATTTTGTGCAGACATAAGAATAATAAAAAGTATGATCAATAGTAATAGTGATGCTTTGCATAAATGCAAGCACCACTAATAATAAGTATGGGGAATAATAATAGTGATGCCTTGCATAAATGCAAGCACCACTAATTATAATAACTAGATAGAAAAGTTTGAAGACAAACTTTATGTTGGCTTGACAAAACCTGGCCTGAACGTTTAAAAAAGTTTTGGAGAAACTTAAAACAAGTTTAGTTTAGTAGTCTAACTTTCCGTAAACATGATTTAACAAAAACTTAGCATGTTAACATGATTTAGCACTAAGTTAGCATGATGTTAACATGAATAAACATGAGTAAACATGATGCTAACATGAATTAGCATGAAGCTAGCATGATGCTAACATGAATTAGCATAAAGCTAGCATGATGCTAACATGAATTAGCATGAAGCTAGCGTGATGCTAACATGAATTAGCATGAAGCTAGCGTGATGCTAACATGAATTAGCATGAAGCTAGCGTGATGCTAACATGAATTAGCATGAAGCTAGCATGATGCTAACATGAATTAGCATGATGCTAACATGAATTAGCATGAAGCTAGCATGATGCTAACATGAATTAGCATGAAGCTAGCATGATGCTAACATGAATTAGCATGAAGCTAGCATGATGCTAACATGAATTAGCATGATGCTAACATGAATTAGCATGATGCTAACATGAATTAGCATGAAGCTAGCATGATGCTAACATGAATTAGCATGAAGCTAGCATGATGCTAACATGAATTAGCATGAAGCTAGCATGATGCTAACATGAATTAGCATGAAGCTAGCATGATGCTAACATGAATTAGCATGAAGCTAGCATGATGCTAACATGAATTAGCATGAAGCTAGCATGAATTAGCATGAAGCTAGCATGATGCTAACATGAATTAGCATGAAGCTAGCATGATGTTAACATGAATTAGCATGAAGCTAGAATGATGCCAACATGAATTAGCATGAAGCTAGAATGGTGATAACATGAATTAGCATGAAGCTAGCATGATGATAACATGAATTAGCATGAAGCTAGCATGATGCTAACATGAATTAGCATGAAGCTAGAATGAAGCTAGCATGATGCTAACATGAATTAGCATGAAGCTAGCATGATGCTAACATGAATTAGCATGAAGCTAGCATGATGCTAACATGAATTAGCATGAAGCTAGCATGATGCTAACATGAATTAGCATGAAGCTAGCATGATGCTAACATGAATTAGCATGAAGCTAGCATGATGTTAACATGAATAAGCATGAAGCTAGCATGATTTATTATGAAATTAGCATAAAGCTAGCATGAAACTAGCATGAAGCTAGTATGACTTAGCATGAAGCTAGCATAAGGGTAACATGACCAAAAGACCCAACCCCCATGCCTCTATGATGTTTGGATCCAGAGATATAAGGCTTTGTTTATTATGTTGCTAGGGTGCTCATATTTGGTTGCTAGGGGCGTGGCTTAATACCTCGATAAGAATCCTCAGAGACTGATTGGATGCCTGAGTAAAATGAGCCCACCCCCATGTCTCTACGACACTGTGCTGCAAAGATATCCATCTGCGCAATTTATAATGGCAGTCTATGGAATAAGTTGCTAGGGTGCCCAAAAATGGTTGCTAGGGGCGTGGCTTAATAGCTATGGGACGATCTTGAGAGACTGATTGGATGCCTGAGTAAAATGAGCCCACCCCCATGTCTCTACGACACTCTAAAATGAAGATATTCCATCTGGGATGCTTTTATTCCCTTATATGGGCATGTTTCCTGCCCCATTATAAGTCAATGGGGAAATTTGGGTGCCTCTTACACCCCAGGGGTACAGCTTACACCCCAATGTGATGTATGTTCTTACACAGCCTACCAGCCTCTTCAACTGTGATAACCCACAAGTTTCTACAAATTTCTCGTTCGCAGCTATGACCCGTCAAAGTTGGTCGTAATGTTAAGTCAATGGAAAATTTGGGGTGTTTGAGCGCCCCGTTTAGGAATTCGGTAGGTCCCATCAGTTATAAAAGTCATAGCATAAATCTACGTACCAGTCTTAAAAGTTTTGTAAAGTTTTGTGGGTGTAGCTTGAAAGCTCTAGGAGGAGTTACAGTTCGAAAAAGTGTGGACCAGAAGAATAATAATAACTAGATAGGTACATTTCCTGAAGAAAATGTGAAGTGGTGCTTGCCGTGGCAAATTTCGGGGTACAGTATATGTTTATACTCCATACCACAAGTAAAACAATCCAACCCCCGTGTCTCTACGATGTTCTGATATGGAGTTATAAGGCTTTGTTTACTCTGTTGCTAGGGTACTGTATTTGGTTGCTAGGGGAAAAAATGGCATCCACTAATGATTACACTCCGAGTCACGAGTCAAACGGTCCAACCCCGTGTCTCTACAATGTTCTGATGCAGAGATATAAGGCTTTGTTTACTCTGTTGCTAGGGTACTGTATTTGGTTGCTAGGGGAAAAATGGCATCCACTAGTGATTACTCTCCGAGTCATAAGTCAAACGGTCCAACCCCCGTGTCTCTACGATGTTCTGATGCGGAGATATAAGGGTTTGTTTACTCTGTTGCTAGGATACTGTATTTGGTTGCTAGGGAAAATATTGGCATCCACTAGTGATAACATGCCGAATCACGAGTAAAACGGTCCAACCCCTGTGTCTCTACGATGTTCTGATGCGGAGATATAAGGCTTTGTTTACACTGTTGCTAGGGTACTGTATTTGGTTGCTAGGGGAAAAAATGACATCCACTAGTGATTACACGCCGAGTCACGAGTAAAACGGTCCAACCCCCATGTCTCTACGATGTTCTGATGCGGAGATATAAGGCTTTGTTTACACTGTTGCTAGGGTACTGTATTTGGTTGCTAGGGAAAAATTTGACATCCCATAGTGATTACCCGCCGAGTCACGAGTCAAACGGTCCAACCCCCGTGTCTCTATGATGTTCTGATGCGGAGATATAAGGCTTTGTTTACTCTGTTGCTAGGGTAATGTATTTGGTTGCTAGGGAAAAATTTGACATCCCATAGTGATTACAAGCCGAGTCACGAGTCAAATGGTCCAACCCCGTGTCTCTACGATGTTCTGATGCGGAGATATAAGGCTTTGTTTACTCTGTTGCTAGGGTACTGTATTTGGTTGCTAGGGAAAAATTTGACATCCCATAGTGATTACCCGTCGAGTCACTAGTCAAACGGTCCAACCCCCGTGTCTCTACGATGTTCTGATGCAGAGATATAAGGCTTTGTTTACTCTGTTGCTAGGGTACTGTATTTGGTTGCTAGGGAAAAAATTGGCATCCCATAATGATTACACTCTGAGTCACGAGTCAAACGGTCCAACCCCCGTGTCTCTACGATGTTCTGATGCGGAGATATAAGGCTTTGTTTACGCTGTTGCTAGGGTACTGTATTTGGTTGCTAGGGAAAAAATTGACATCCCATAATGATTACACTCTGAGTCACGAGTCAAACGGTCCAACCCCCGTGTCTCTACGATGTTCTGATACGGAGATATAAGGCTTTGTTTACTCTGTTGCTAGGGTACTGTGTTTGGTTGCTAGGGAAAACATTGGCATCCCATAATGATTACACTCTGAGTCACGAGTCAAACGGTCCAACCCCCATGTCTCTACGATGTTCGGATGCTAAGATATAACTGTTTGAATTTTATGTTGCTAGGGTGCTGAAAAGTGGTTGCTAGGGGCGTGGCTTAGTAAGTCTTTAAGGATCCTGAGAAACTGATTGGATGCCTGAGTAAAATGAGCCCACCCCCATGTCTCTATGACACTCTGGTGCAAAGATATCCATCTGGGCATTTTATAATGGCAGTCTATGGGAGATGTTGCTAGGGTGCCCAAAATTGTTGCTAGGGGCGTGGCTTAATAGCTCTGAGATGATCCTGAGAGACTGATTGGATGCCTGAGTAAAATGAGCCCACCCCCATGTCTCTATGACATTGTAAAGTAAAGATATCCCATCTGGGCATTTTATAATGGCAGTCTATGGGAGATGTTGCTAGGGTGCTCAAAAGTGGTTGCTAGGGGCGTGGCTTAATAGCTCTGAAATGATCCTGAGAGACTGATTGGATGCCCGAGTAAAATGAGCCCACCCACTTATCTCTATGACACTGTAAAGCAAAGATATCCCATCTGGAACGGTTTTATTCCCTTATATGGGCGTGTTCCCTGCCCCATTATAAGTCAATGGGAAATTTCGGGGGCCTCTTACACCCCAGGGGTACAACTTACACCCCAATGTCATGTATGTTCTTACAGAGCCTACCACCCTCTTCAAATGTTATAACCCACATGTTTCTACAAAATCCTTGAGCGGAGCTATGACCCGTCAAAGTTGGGCCCAATGTTAAGTCAATGGGATTTTTCGGGTGGTTTTTCGCCCCCCTTTCGGAAATCCTGCACCCGATCCCTTATAAAAGTCATAGCAGACGTGTCCTCAATAAGCCGGTCATTTTGAGCCCTGTTTCATTGGTCTACGACAAACCGTGTGGGACGAGTTACGCGCCGAAAAAGTGTCCAGATATAAGAATAATAAATAAAGATATAAATAAATAATAAGTATGAGCAATAGTAATAGTGATGCCTTGCATAAATGCAAGCACCACTAATAATAATAAGCTTAGATCGAAGAACAGTATGTTGGCTTTGTCAAGCCAACATAATAATAAGCTTAGATCGAAGAACAGTATGTTGGCTTTGTCAAGCCAACATAATAAGTATGCAAGATAATAATAGTGATGCCTTGCATAAATGCAAGCACCACTAATAATAAGTATGGGGAATAATAATAGTGATGCCTTGCATAAATGCAAGCACCACTAATAAGTATGAGCAATAGTAATAGTGATGCTTTGCATAAATGCAAGCACCACTAATAATAAGTATGACGAATAGTAATAGTGATGCCTTGCATAAATGCAAGCACCACTAATAATAAGTATGACGAATAGTAATAGTGATGCCTTGCTTAAATGCAAGCACCACTAATAATAAGTATGAGGAATAGTAATAGTGATGCCTTGCATAAATGCAAGCACCACTAATAATAATAAGTTTAAATAGCATTTCAATAAGTTGGCTTTCACAAGCCAACTTAATAATAATAAATATAGCTGCAAGCAGCAATGGCGGGCCCTCGCACGTTTTTTTTACCGCGACACGATGCCTTCGAGAAAACGATGCACGGTGGGCAAGTGCATCAAGTGGGTAAATATCGGTGGACTATTATATTTTGGTACTGACCCTTTTGGGGACTGTAGGTAAAAAAAACCACACATTTTAGACCAACGGGGGCGCTAGTGAGCCACTTAAGAGACACGCCTATGTCGGACCTTTTTGTGCACACTTAACAGCCGACAACTCTGATGTGTGTGCCAACTTTTAGGTTAATCTAAGCACGCCAAGAGCCCTAAATATGCCTGAAATAAAAGTAAAGGTTGGGGCATTGCCATGGGAACAGCGTTCGAGATATCAAAAATCCCTTCGCAATTTATCATCTACTATGCCTTGGCATCATGTTGACCACTTTTGGTGTCAATCACATGAAAATCCTAGAAGGAGTATTTAAAAGAACATCGGATGGAACTGTCAAAAAAATCCACCTTTGTGACTGACACACTTCCTGGCGCCTGGTGGTGGCACTATACCCGAGACTCACAATAGGCACATCGATGCGATCGGAATCTTCAGACGAACAAACACTCCGCATGGCATCAAAATAAGATATTTTTTGCCATAGATATTAGACGCTTCCTGTTTCTCTGATTTCGCCATGACTTCGCCGCATCGCCATGGCAACACCGTTCGAGATATCAAAAATCCCTTCGCAATTTAGCAAGTCCAATGTCTTGACCTCATGATCACCACGTTTGGTGTCATTTGCATGAATCCCCTAGGAGGAGTATTTAAAAGTTCACCGCATGCATTTTTTAAACAATCCAAAATGGCTGACTTCCTGTTGGGCGGAGCTTAAATTTTAGAGGGCAAAAGTTGTTTGGGTCGATGAGATCTATATGCGTATCAACTCTCGTACATGTGTGTACATTTTTGCCGAATCTGTGCCCCAATGTTTGTTTTTGCATTACAGGGGGCGCTACAGAGCTCCCTTGCCACGCCCGTGTTCCAGCCTTTGCCCAGTCCTAATGGCCGACGACTCTGACGTCTGTGCCAAATTTCAAGAGTTTTCGAGTATGTTTAGGCACCCAAAATGCCCAAAAATGTTAAAAAAAAATAATAATAAAAAATATAGCTGCAAGCAGCGATGGCGGGCCCTCGCACGTTTTTTTACCGCTACACGGTGCGTCCGAGAAAACGATGCACGGTGGGCAAGGGCATCAAGTGGGTAAAATATCAGTGGGCTATTTCATGTTGTTACTGACCCATTTAGGTACTATAGGTAAAAGAAACCCCACATTTTAGACAAACGTGGGCGCTAGTGAGCCACTTAAGAGACACGCCTATGTCTGACCTTTTTGTCAACACTTAACAGCCGAAAACTCTGATGTGTGTGCCAAATTTAAAGTTCAACTAAGCACGCCAAGAGCCTTAAACATGCCTGAAATTAAAGTAAAGTTTGACGCATTGCCATGGGAACAGCGTTCGAGATGTCAAAAATTCCTTCGCAATTTATCATCTACAATGTCTCGGCATCATCTTGACCACTTCTCGTGTAAATCGCATGAATCCCATACGAGGAGTATTTAAAGGTTCACAGCATGTAACTGTCAGCCTTAAATATGTGTAAAAATGAAAGTAAAGTTTGATGCATTGCCATGGGAACAGCGTTCGAGATATCAAAAATCCCTTCGCAATTTATCATCTACAATGTCTCGGCATCATCTTGACCACTTCTCGTGTCAATCGCATGAAAATCCTAGAAGGAGTATTTAAAAGTTAACTGTATGCAACTGAAAGGCTTAAATATGCCTTTAAAATGAAAGTAAAGTTTGACAGGTTGCCATGGGAACAGCGTTTGAGATATCAAAAATCCCTTCGCAATTTATCATCTACAATGTCTCGGCATCATGTTGAACACTTCTCGTGTAAATCGCATGAAAATCCTAGAAGGAGTATTTAAAAGTTAACTGTATGGAACTGAAAGGCTTAAATATGCCTTTAAAATGAAAGTAAAGTTTGACACGTTGCCATGGGAACAGCGTTTGAGATATCAAAAATCCCTTCGCAATTTATCATCTACAATGTCTCGGCATCATGGTGACCACTTTTGGTGTCAATCGCATGAAAATCCTAGGAGGAGTATTTAAAAGAACATTGCATGGAACTTTCAAAAAAATCCAGCTTTGTGACTGACACACTTCCTGGCGCCTGGTGGTGGCGCTATACCCGGGAGTCACAATAGGCACATCGATGCGATCGGAATCTTCACACGAACAAACACCCCGCGTGTCATTACAATAAGACATTTTTTGCCTTAGATATTAGACACTTCCTGTTTCTCTGATTTCGCCACAACTTTGTCGCCTCGCCATGGCAGAACCGTTCGAGATATCAAAAATCCCTTCGCAATTTAGCAAGTCCAATGTCTCGACATCATGTTCACCACTTTTGGTGTCAATCGCATGCATCCTCTAGGAGGAGTATTCAAAAGTTCAACGCATGCATTTTTTAAACAATCCAAAATGGCGGACTTCCTGTTGGGCGGAGCTAAAATGTTAGAGGGCGAAAGTTGTTCGGGTCGATGAGATCTATATGTGTACCAACTTTCATAAATGTGCGTACATGTTTGCCCGATCTGCGCACTACTGTTTGTTTTTGCATTACAGGGGGCGCTACAGAGCCCCCGTGCCACGCCCGTGTTCCAGCCTTTGTCTTTTCGCAATGACGGACGACTCTAACGTCTGTGCCAAATTTCAAGAGTTTTCGAGTATGTTAAGGCACCCAAAATGCCCAAAAGTGTTAAAAAAAAAAAATAATAATAATAATAATAAATATAGCTGCAAGCAGCGATGGCGGGCCCTCGCACGTTTTTTTACCGCTACACGGTGCGTCCGAGAAAACGATGCACGGTGGGCAAGGGCATCAAGTGGGTAAAATATCAGTGGGCTATTTAATGTTTTTTCTGAGCCATTTGGGGACTGTAGGTAAAAGAAACCCCACATTTTAGACAAACAGGGGCACTGGTGAGCCACTTAAGAGACACGCCTATATCTGACCTTTTTGTCAACACTTAACAGCCGACAACTCTGATGTGTGTGCCAAATTTAAAGTTCAACTAAGCACGCCAAGAGCCTTAAACATGCCTGAAATTAAAGTAAAGTTTGACGCGTTTCCATGGAAACAGCGTTCGAGATGTCAAAAATTCCTTCGCAATTTATCATCTACAATGTCTCGGCATCATGTTGACCACTTTTGGTGTCAATCGCATGAATCCCATACGAGGAGTATTTAAAGGTTCACAGCATGTAACTGTCAGCCTTAAATATGTGTAAAAATGAAAGTAAAGTTTGATGCATTGCCATGGGAACAGCGTTCGAGATATCAAAAATTCCTTCGCAATTTAGCATCTCCAATGTCTCAGCATCATGTTGACCACTTCTGGTGTCAATCGAATGAATATTCTAGAAGGAGTATTTAAAAGTTCACTGCATGGAACTGAAAGGCTTCAATATGCCTTTAAAATGAAAGTAAAGTTTGACACGTTGCCATGGGAACAGCATTCGAGATATCAAAAATCCCTTCGCAATTTATCATCTACAATGTCTCAGCATCATGTTGACCACTTTTGGTGTCAATCGAATGAATATCCTAGAAGGAGTATTTAAAAGAACATCGGATGGAACTGTCAAAAAAATCCACCTTTGTGACTGACACACTTCCTGGCGCCTGGTGGTGGCGCTATACCCGAGACTCACAATAGGCACATCGATGCGATCGGAATCTTCAGACGAACAAACACCCCGCGTGTCATCACAATAAGACATTTTTTGCCTTAGATATTAGACACTTCCTGTTTCTCTGATTTCGCCATGACTTTGTCGCTTCGCCATGGCAGAACCGTTCGAGATATCAAAAATCCCTTCGCAATTTATCAAGTACAATGTCTCGACATCATGATCACCCCGTTTGGTGTCAATCCCATGAATCCCCTAGAAGGAGTATTCAAAAGTTCACCGCATGCATTTTTTAAACAATCCGAAATAGCCGACTTCCTGTTGGGCGGAGCTTAAATGTTAGAGGGCGAAAGTTGTTCGGGTCGATGAGATCTATATGTGTACCAACTCTCGTACATGTGCGTACATTTTTGCCCAATCTGTGCCCCAATGTTTGTTTTTGCATTACAGGGGGCGCTACAGAGCTCCCTTGCCACGCCCGTATTCCAGCCTTTGCATGAGCCTAGTGGCACGCGACTCTGACGTGTGTGCCAAATTTCAAGACTTTTCGAGTATGTTAAGGCTCCCAAATTAGCACAAGTGTTGAAAAAAAAAAATAAATAAAAAAAAAAAAAATAATAAATTCGAGCAAAAACAATAGGGCTTCGCACCTTTCGGTGCAGGCCATTCTGGCCTGCTCCTCGGTGCTCGGGCCCTAATAAATTCGAGCAAAAACAATAGGGCTTCGCACCTTTCGGTGCAGGCCATTCTGGCCTGCTCCTCGGTGCTCGGGCCCTAATAATAAATCCGAGCAAAAACAATAAGGCTTCGCACCTTTCGGTGCAGGCCATTCTGGCCTGCTCCTCGGTGCTCGGGCCCTAATAATAATAAGTTTAAATAGCATTTCAATAAGTTGGCTTTCACAAGCCAACTTAATTATTTATTAATAGTTTACAGTGATTTTATATTCACCTACAACTTAAATGTAAGTTAATAAGTGTTAAGTGTAACAGAAGCGCATGTCAATATTCTGTACAACATATTTACATTATTTAGATTTTTTATATTTATATTATTTAAATATGATACATACATTATATGCACTGTTAAACCTTGCTGTAGATTTCTGGGTAAATAACTGTAAAATTGGCAGTATTTAGCTTTAACATCGGTGAAAGGTATTTTACTGTGATATGAGGTGCAGTTATGATGCACTAATGATAAACTACAGTAAATTACTCTTTGCACCATTTAAGGGAAATAACTGTAATATTTTCTGGTAAATTACTGTCCTCTACATTCCCCATGATGCACTACATCACAATTTATTGAAAACTATTTAAATCTTCAGTCAAAAAGCAAGGATTAATGCATTAACACACACATACGCACACATACATGTGCATGCAACAATTCATCCACAGGTGCAGGTGTCACCAATTTGCCTTGATAAACGTGTTTGTTTGTTTGTTTGTTTACTCTGGAGGGTGCTGTGTTGAACAATATAATAGTGGATTTGTATGTTTAAAAGCTGAAAATGGATCACACTATGAGTAAGTAAACTGTTGTAAGTGTCTTTAAAACACATAAAGGTAAGATTCCAAATAGCTTCCTGATTAGCAAGTTTTTAGCATCTCCTATCAACTTTAACCCTTGAACATTGTTGAAATTCACTGCCCTTTCATGTTGTTTGTGGCCAAAAAATGCCACTAAATGAAACTGTTGTAAAAATGTCTCAGATTAATATTTTTTCATAAAAAAATAAATAAATCTGTTAATCAACCTCAATACTGATCAAAATTACCAAATATTTAAAAAAAAAAATCCATGATTGTAACTCTTTAATTGCAAAGTTCATAAGTGATGTTACTTATTTGGGAAAAAACACAAAATTATTTATTTTCAATATAAAAAGTGATTTTGGACTGGATTTTTAAACCCTTTTCACAGTCTTGGGCATTTTAAAGATTAGAAAAAAAACATTGGCTTTGATGAATTTGTAGTTTTTGTGTAGCATCAGATTTTATTTTTTCTTCCTCATTTATTGTTAGTGGCTGTTTTTGCCCCATTGACTTCCATTATAGCAACATTTTTAATTGCAAAGCCATGACACCTTATTATCATGCATTTTTGATTGTTGGTGGTTTTTCCTTTTGCAAAGATGTCAAATTTGGCAGTTGTACTGTTGATCACCATGTGGCACCATTAACCCTTTAGTAGGCCTGTGCAAAAAACAGAGCTTAATTTCTGGTTTCTACTTCGAGTTTAATGGAGCATTTTTGTTAATGCTTGAATTGTTAGGATATAAGAAGGTCATTTAAATTATGTTGAATTACTGCAGGTTTGGAATAACCTGAGGGTCAACGGTGACAACGAAGATCTTTTTTTTTTTTAGGGTGGGATTTGACATGATTTTGTTAAGTGTCTTAAAAGAATTTGTCTACTTGTTTGGTATTTTTATCTAGTCATGATGGCAGGGTTCTTGCAGTCCCATGCTCTATGTGGAGGTTCATGGCCTTGTTTATTGGGTGTCCCCGCCCCCTCATTCTTATGCTTATTAGTAATCATTGGTTTTCTCGCATCACCTGTTTCCCCTCATTATCTTGTTTGTTCTTTTCTATATAATGTCATTGTGTCCTTAGTTCTGTGCAGGTTCATTTTGTTTTGTTCTCGTGTTTGTGTGGTTATCTAGCCGAGTTATCTTGTCAAATTTAGTGTTGTCTGTCTGCTTACGGTGTTTCATGTTGTGTACCGCCTAGTGGGTTTTGTTTTATGTTAGTAAATAAAGTGTTTTCTGTTTTCCCCGACTTTGTCTGCAATTGGGTTCATTCGTCCTCTGATCCTGATATCTATTGCCACAGTAATAAAGTGTATTTGTCTAAATATTTGGGGGTTATTTCTCCCTTTTTAATAAAGTAACGTAAAAAATAATCTTTCAAAAGTTTTAGAGTACCACAATGAGTACGGCATTTTATATGCTGTAGATACAGTATTCTACCTGAAGCATGTGGTACTGTACAGTAATTGACTGAAATCACTGCTGCCAGTTATTAACTGTAATTACTAACCTACAGTATAAAACTGGCAACATTGTTGCTAGTAAGACACCGTAATGGTACAGAGACAGTAAATTACTGGCAACACTGTTGCCAGTTATTCACTGTATTGTCAAAGACACAGTACTATACTGGCAACACTGTTGCCAGTAAGTCACTGTAACAGATGCTGTACAGTAACTAGCTGGCAACAGTGTTGCCAGTAATTTACTCATAAAAAGCCTGGTAAGGTTTAACAGTGTGGTAAAACTGTCAAGATTTTATAATTTTTGTTTTTTGAACAATTATATTTTATATATTCTTATTCAATTTTTAGTTTTTACTTTATTTTACTGTGTCACTGTTACAGTGTAATTACTGTATGCATTTAAGTACTGAGTAATAATGATTAACAACATTTACTTAGTACAGGATTGGGATTTGGTTTAGAGTAAGTTGCATGTAATTATGAAAAAAATACTGTTAGTACTATAACAATTACATGTGTAACAAAGACACAAAGACAAAATAAAGCGTTACTATTATTTTACTGAAATTATGAATATATTATACAGTATGATATATGATATGCTTTTTATTTATTTTAAGAAATACTTTTTTTAAGCTGAAAAACAGTATTTAAATGATTTAATGTCAAATATTGTGTGTACAAACTTTCACATAAACCGACAAAAGTTATATTAGCTGTATAATGCAGCCATGTGATTAAAAACCTCAAAATTCTACATGAGACCTAATTGTTCATTGTTTATTATTATGATATTTAATGTTTAACATGAATAGAGTTATTTTCTTTCTTGTGTGAGTTATTGATTATTAATGTGATTGTCAGGCAACAGTTCCCCTAAAGTGAGCGTCCTGCCGCCGTCCAGTGAAGAGATTTCCACAAAGCAAGCAGCAACACTGATGTGTGTGGCCAACAAGGGCTTCCCCTCAGACTGGAGTCTGAACTGGAAGGTGGACGGGATCAGCAGCAGGTCTCAGTACAGCAGTGTTGCTCTCCTGGAGAAGGACGGTCTGTACAGCTGGAGCAGCAGTCTGACTCTCTCTGAGCAGGAGTGGAGCTCAGTGATCTCAGTCAGCTGTGAGCTCACACAGAAAGACCAGCGTGATAAAGTCACTGGAGAATTGAGGAGAGATCAGTGTTCACAGTAGATCCACTCACTCTCTCCTCTGTCTCACATCAAGACTAACAGACTAACTGTGTTTCTCTCTCTCATCTCACATCTCTTTTCACAAACAACACAAGTCTATGTCTGCTTTATTCATTCACTCATGATTGTGTGACAATTCATCAAATAAAATCAGATTCTATCTTTATGTCTTTGACTCATTTTGTCTGTTTTGAATATGAAAGCTCACATTTTATAAATAAACCTGACTCAATGAAGCATGAAAACACCTGCAGATGAAATAAATTAACATAACTGTCAGTCAAATGAAATGAAGAACCTTGAACATGAAGTGATTGGTGTGTTTAGTTTGATAGTTATTCTCCTGTTACTCCTTCAGTATCTGTGATACAGTTGTTGACTAAATGATACTCACTGATGTTTCTTTTTATTTGAGTGATTATCATCAGTTAAAATATTGTGAATTAAACTGTATTCAAAAATATTATAAAAATCATCCATGGTGAAATTGCATTTAAAAAACTAATACACAATGGCAATTAATTAATGATAAGATTTACAACTATTAAAAATAAATTAATAAATAATCAATTAAATGAATAGTTATCTATAAAGTTGTTATTTAAATATACTATAATAGAAAATAAATCAATAGTAAGTGAAATAAACTATCAGCATCATCATCTGTCAGGTGTATGAGTGCAGTCTGACTGTCAGAGGTTTTTGTATCACTCTTTATCACTGTGTCAACACCCAGCTACTGCCGGTATAGTGAGCACTCTGACAGTAATAATCTCCTGAATCTTCAGTCTGAACTCCACTGATGGTCAAAGTGAAATCTGTGTTTGATCCGCTGCCACTGAATCTTGATGGAGTTCCTGACTGGAGGGTTGTTGCAGCATATATAAGGAGTTTAGGAGCTTCTCCAGGTTTCTGTAAGTACCAGGCTAAAAAATTACCATTATACACTGCACTGCTAACTTTACAGTTTATTTGAACTTGTTGTCCTTGTTGAACTGTTATTGATGGACTCTGAGTAAGAGTGTACTGTCCTCTACACACTGAAAGAAACAACAAGAATGAAATATAAGACAACACTGAAACAAATCAATATTTCACTCTTCAATGAATTAATGATGATGATAAAAATGTTACAACACAAACCTTGAGTAAAGACTGTGAGTGTCCAGATGAAGATGATGATGAAAGTCATTGTTGTTCTTTTGGTTTGTGTGATGATGAAGATTCTGTTCTGTTCTGATCTCAGTCATGAAGTGTTAAACTCACAGCACTATAAACACTCACACATCACTGAAGCATGACAACACAATGCAAAGAAGTGGGCAGGATTTTAAGCAACTTGTGCTATTAAACTATTATACAGCCAATAATAAATATAATGTAGTAAACAGAGTAAAAACTCATTGAACAGATCACATTTTTAAAACACTTTGTGTAAAGCTGCAGTTTTTTCTGTTTATTATGATCATATGAAGAACAGAAGAATGATTTTAAGTAGATAAAGATTGACTGGAACATGATGATATAGAGAGTAACATTTAAAATCTGTGCACAATGATCATGACAAAGTTTTGAGATTTATTTTAATTGTGTGTATTACTGTGATTTACTCTCAGTAATAGATTTTTTGTCCATTATGCATTTTTCATCTATATGAAACTCATTTGTCTCTCCATTGACAGAATGATGATCTCTCTTCACTGCCAAAAGTGTCTGCAATGAGCACGTGAGGATCAGAACTGGAGAATGGAGGACATGTAGAAGGTTGTCGAGTCTTTAATTTTTGATGAGATAGATGGCCAGGTGCAACTGCATCATATCATTTTCTGTATCCGTCCTAAGCTGTCTGGTGGACTTATTACGTGTATTTATTGTATAACTGCATGCATCTCATAGTGATAATTAAAGATGAGCTCTTTAGCCACAACTGAACATACCAGACATCCGCTGACTTCACAGAGAAATCTTCCTTTATCTCTTGAAATATCCACCTGTCAAGTTCAACAATGTTCATAAAGCTCCACTGTGTAGGATCTACTCCCATCTAGCGGTGAAAGTCTATATGACAACCAACTGAATATAACTTTCTAGCCCCCCCATTCAGAGCACGTTTTAACTCGTACGGTGGCTGTGCTATGCCAAGGTTAACATGGCTTCCAGTACAAAGCAAAAGCAATGAAAAATAATGAACAATTTGCAATGTCCTTTGCCGGTGATCCGTCATAGCACACAGATTTATGATGAACGTGGAAAAAGTCAGATTTTCATGATATGTCCGCTTAACATACAAAATGCAACAATAAATGTAGCTACACACTCATCGACGCAAGGAAAAATATCCCAGGGGCTGTTACACTTGGTATTAAGATGTGTTTTCGTCGATCGGATCACAAGTGGATGAGAGAGACACATCACGTTTACACTTGGTATTTAAATCCGTCTCTTTTGTCCACTTTCTACCGCTTCTCTCCAGATTACTGAGGGGAACTTTCACATGCTTGTTAAATGAAACTACGAAAGACGTGCAGATCAGCCGTGTTAGTTTTATCAATGAAAGGCTAAAAATAGCGCTGTACACTGTGTTCGTGCTAGAGGTTAGAAAAGATGTAAAACATTTATCTCAGTACCTCAGATGACATAAATGGGCGGAGAGACAGCGTGTGACTGTTCAAACACATTAAACCAAATGCTCATTTACACTAACAAGTGTTATGCATAACCATGCTTAGCATTACATTCGCAAGTCATAAACATATTACATCAATTTATAATTAACTAAGAATAATTGTCAGCGTGAGTGTAGTCTGAAAGTGGGAAAGGCGGAGCTTGAATTTCAGGAATGTCCCTCATCGGCTAATGTATTTCAAAGATGGAGGCACAACATCGATTCAGCCAGTCGAGCGACTCGCCCGTATGTATTTTAAATAGCAGATTCTACACTTACTAGAATAATTTGATTAGTTGGTGGTAGTAATTACACATGAATGAGCACATACTTTTGAAAGAACACATGGCTTTTTGCTAAGAATTAACTCAAAAAAACTACACAGTGGAGCTTTAATTGAATGAGCCAAAACGGATGAATTTAAGATTAAATCTTCTTTTCTTTAGGGTCAGAAAATTCAAAATTGCACCCTGCTTTAATGGACAACTTTTCTTCTTTTTGCCATTTTCTGGCTGACTGGCCACCAGGGGTGGAAAGAGTAAATCATACTTAAGTTCAAGTACTGTTAGTTCCCAAAAAATGTAGTGTGAGCACTGTGTAGTGTGAACAGTTTGTGAATCCTCAAAACAGTTTTCTCTGTCCCAAAATCCAAACAGAAGGTTGCATACGTCACCAAGCCTGGTTTATTTCAGTTACTGGGCATTGCATTCGGAGGTCATACGCATATTACAACAATTTACTAATAATTAAGTATAATAGTAAACTTTATAGTTGATACATTTCTGAAATAAGACAGTCTTTATGACGTATGCAGCCTGCAAATGCGAGGATGCAGCCCTCAGTTTCAGAAACGAGAAATCCTGGCCGTCATGAGCAACAGAGCAGCTGTGGGAATGATGTGAATAGGTATGATGACATAATTTTCAAACCCCAAAGCTTAAAATTTGACTAAACAAAGCAGACATTTCCCTTTACAAAGATATATGAATTGTAAAAATCCGTTGAGGATTGAGAAAGTTATGATAATTTTAATATTAGAAATGAAAAGGAAAATTTATATATAGATGTCAATGGAAGCTATTTATTCACATGTTTTTTCTTGTAACTTTCTCATTTCATCAGATATTTACAATGAAATTTTAACAGACGGTACAACTTTAATAGTTCTTTCAAATTAAATCATGAAAATTTACTGTTTTATCGGAATGGACATCAGACCGAAAACAATTAAAAATAACTAATTAATAAGCGTTCTTTCATATTCATAAAAATTCCCACAATACAAGCAAAGACAACTTTATGAATTCATATTTATACTCCATTAAAATGCAAATATACATTCATACTTATTTTTTCATAGCAATGAATGATCGGTATGACAAATATACTGGAGTTGATAACAGGCTATTGTACAACCAAGTCATCCAAGATGACATCTGCTGCTATCGCAGAGATGGACACATCAGTGTAATGTACATCAAATTCATACCCCTCTCCACTCATGGCCCAACAATCTATTACTTTTTTTCAGTTTTGAGTTTTCCCATTAACAAATTACCCTGCCGGCACCCAGAGGCGATTCTAGGGTCTATGGGGGCCCCAAGCAGAAAATTTCCTGTGTGCAAGAAGTGTGCAAAACTTCTATACAATGTCCTTTGCTTAACCCATTATTTTACAGTGCAACAGTTAATGCGAAAGATACATATATACAAGTGTAATCATCATCATACCTAACATTATTAACATGTTTGGATGCATAAATGGCATAACATGTTTGGAAATAATGTCAGCAGATAACTATTTTCTACATTATACAATGATAGCAATGACTCATAACTTATTTTTACAAGAATATTTTAAGAAACCAGTCATTTTATTACTGCTATACTAAATAATCTCAATCATAGTTACTGCTAACTGTTATGTAAGTTAGTGTCCAGAGTTAAATATTAGTAAACTAAATATTAATTTCATATCTGAAAATACAGAACAGTATAACACATACATCTGTTGATTTTCACAGCAACAATGCAATTCTATAGACTTGACAAGAGGTTTTCCTGAGATTTGTTTGATAATGTTTGAGACCTGACAGGGTGAGGATGTAGTTTGTCTTAACTCCCTTTTAAACTCATTATCTCTCCTTTCTTCTTCCCTTTCCCTGCTTTGCACAAAACATTTCTGATGTACATCTACAGAAGCCAATAGTGATCGAGTCAAAATAAGATAAACATTGTTATTTAGAAACTTCCTTTAGTCTCGTCATGTTTTCATAAGCTAACTCACTCGTGTGGCATCTTTTGATTGCGGTTGTGCGCGAATGAACGCAAAGACGCGTGCGGACATGAATACGTGCGTGCACGGGTCATTGCGACTGCTTCGTCACTTTTACAAGCGTAAATTGGGTAACTACATTGCATATAGATCCGTCTTTGTAAAGAATTGCACTATAACTGCTAAAATTTAAACTTAAGATTTACACCGGGGCACAAAAGATTTACACTTGGGCATGTGCCTGACTGGAGCTGGATCGGACACATTAAACCACATGTGCGTAAGAGGGCTGCTCAATTTAGCGCCTTTTTGCGGCGAAATTGTTTAAAATCACTTGAGTGTTAGCATTTGCAAGCCTTTGAAACACGTGCAAATGATAAACTTTTCCTATTTAAATTTGCGTATTAATCTGGGAATCACACGCGAGCCGAACCATGGGTCGTGATCCGTACGGATCAACTGCGACAGCACTACTGAACGATACACCGTCACCCATTCGCTACGTTCATTTTCGAAACTGGCAAGTTATCGACCTGGGTTGGATTTTGACTGGGCTAAGCCAATGTCAATCAACATTCCATCCAATCGGAATTTTGATATGCAGTCATGTTGAGTATCTACTTTCATCTACTGGGTGTAGCTGGCCATCCGAGAAACAAGCTCGGGGGCCCTCTAGTGGCTTGGGGCTCCAAGCAGTTGCCTGCCTTGCCTGTTGACAAGGTGCGCCTCTGCCGGCACCCAAATCCCACGCATGACATATAAATGCCCACCCCTCTACCACACAACAACTCCTTGATCAAGTTAATTTTTTTTCTTTTGGGAGTTCTAGAAATGCTTCCTCAATCTTGTCTACATTTAATTCTTCAAAGTTTTTCTCTAACACTTTCCATTCTTGTTCACTTCTCTTCCTTTCTTTTGTGGCTTGACGTTCATTCAATTCCTCCTGTAGCTCTCCTTGCTTCTTCCTCCTCTTTCTTCTTTGTATGACCCCCAGCTTCACTGCTTTCCTGATGACTAGCTCTTGTTTTTCCTTCTCTAAACTGTCCAAATAGTCCACAGTGTTGTTTTGCCGTTCTCACATTTTACAGGACAAGTAGCAGATGGTGGCATTTGAAGTTTCTTCTTCAGTGCACTAAACATCCCATCAGCTCTTCACAATCCATGTTATGTGATCTTGCCGAGGCTGTCTCTTGTTTTACTTTCTCTGTCACTGTCCATATATCAACAAAGTATTGTTGATACTGTCTTTTAAGTACTTAAATTATTGCTCTCAGACAGCTTTCCATCATTTGAGTGAACATGACTTTGTCTTTTGGTGGTTGTTGCAATTTCTCAAGGATTTTCTCTGAAGCATTCAACTGATTTCCAAAGAGGTCTGTTGTGCAAGTTAGGAATTCAGCAGGTGAGCATAGTTGATCTTTCAGGTTCTGCACAGTGTCTTTGATCATTTCAATAATGTACTCAGTTTGGTCATCTGCACCAGTGTAGAATTTGGTCATCTAGGGTCCAGTCAGAAATGTACCAAGCAAACCCAGAACTTGCATTTCAACTTGTCCAGCTGTAGAGTTGAAGTCTTTAAGTATGCTAGCATGCAGGCCTCCACATGATGTTCCTCCACAGAGATATGACTTTAGTGTGGCATGATAACTTCACAATATTCCACATATATGGAAAAGAATGTGCAGTCTATTACCTCTGTAGCGTGGTATGAGGCCGAGAGGGAGATTGTTGTGATCCAGAAAGACCTTAAAGCCACGAGGGTCACCCTTGCCATCCATGTACCTTATCTTATTTATTTGAACCACAATGTTGGCCCAAATGCAGTCTTCTCCTTAATTTTCCCAGTAATTCCCATTGATTTCTCAATCTCCTTCAGAGCACTCTTTGTCTTTGAAGTGATTGTTTCCAGAGGATGAAGTTTGCAATTCAGCTCATTCAGGGCCTTGTTCCAAGATGCACAGACTAAACGAATGGCTGCATGATTGGCAGCACAGCGGTCAGTGAGCGTGTTTGATATCTTGTTTTATGTGTTTTTTATTTGTTTTTCAGTTTTGTTATGATAAAGTTGTCATTGTTTTTTCAATCTGCCTGCGCTTGGGTTCGTTCCCCTAGACAGTTACAGTCCCAGTCTGTCTGTCTGCCTGCATGTTTCTTTGTTTATTATCTATTTGGACTTCTTTTTCCATCATCCTCTTCACTCCCTCACATGTACTGTGTTTGTGTTTGTGTTTGTCCTCACCTCCCATCAGTCATCATTATCATGTCTATATATACTCTGTCTGTTCTCCACATTGTTGTCCATTGTCAAATGTTACGTGTTTGTTTGGATTTACTGTTTATTGGTTTATAATTAAAGTTTATTTGTTGATTATATTCATCCGTCGTTGTTTCCTTCATCCTCCACCGCATCAAGTTACAATAAGATCAAATTGAAAATAAGTCATATAAACTTGCACCTGGCATGAACACCCTGCTTCAATTGACAACTTTTCAAACTTTTTACAATTTTCAAAGACTCAAAAACTCTCAAAGACTGTTTTCATAAATATGGGCGTTGTGGTGGATTTTTGCTTGACAATGTAAATATGATTTTCACTTCACACTCCCAGTCTCACTGTTTGATTGTTAAATCATCTGAACTGAAACAAACCAGTTTCACTTCTCTTAAATGAAGGCATTAGTCAGTTATGAAGTTATTTGCATACCATTTTATAATTCTCATAAACATTGAATCGTTTCCTAATGGATTGTGCTGGACAATTCATAAAGTATGAAGTTTTGTTCTCGTCATTGGTATGAACACTGAACTCATTGAAGAAATGTTGTCATTGCAAACATCACCTGTTGGGTCATAATTATTCAAAGATCATCAGATCTGCTGTCGTACTGCTTTCTACTGAATTACAAGTGAGGAAAAATAATTTCCTCTCTTATATTCTCATTTGAAGTTAAGGAGTCTGTGTATGTTGTGCTCTTAACAGCTTCATTATTTATTGGGGACTTTGAAGCAAATAAAGCAGAAATTAGTTTGATATTAAACCTAAAATCTGATCATATGGTAAAATAATTTTAAACTCCTGCACTCCCAGTGGCATCAGTATGCATAAGCATTTTGGATTATTATGGTTATTAAAATTGTCTGCATTTATCATCATTAGTACTGACGAATTTTGTGTGTCTCCTCTGATCAGTGTTGTGTGTTATTGTGTTGTATGATCATCTGAAGCTGTCTTTGATTACTATCAGTGAGCACAGGAATGCAGATGATACAGGACGGAAATGGGGGTTTTGACCGAGTAATAAATTCCTACACTCTAAAAACCGTTGGGTTATTTGTTTTACCCAATAGGTGGGTTAAACATATTGGGTTGTTCTGTTGGGTTATTCGTAGCTTGTATTGGGTTATTTCCATAACAACCCAGAGAGTTGGGTTCAAATCGGGCTCACGTCACGCATTTTGAATTTCAACGGTTGACCGGTGCCACTGCTGAGTGCGTGAGGTACGTTTTAAAATATATATCTCTGTGTAATGTTTTATTTTGCTACAAAGTGTCTTTAAGCTCTAACACACAGTAAACTATCAGACACGTTTCAATAAGTGTACAAAAACGCTGTTGTCTAGTTTTTGTCCGTTACACCTGTTCCATTCATTAACTTACCGATGCCAAACGCGTTTTTAAGCCATCATAAACATAGAGAGACATCGCAGTTCATTTTAAACAGCACCAACAGCATGATCCCTTACGAAAATGAATCATGTCTTCTTTTAGTAGCTAACGTTAGTTTCATGACGTATTGCTTTAACCATGGTTTCTGTAACAGACAATGTTTTTTTGGTTTAAAGTGTAGTAAAACCGTTTTTTTTTTAAAAACTTTTGTAAGGGATGCAACCGGCTGTTTTTTGCTCCAAATATTTTTTTAGCCGGTCTGTGTTATAGACACAGAGCTGTAATATAAATGTGCTTCTGAATGTAAATGTCTTAATAAATGACTCGATGGCATTTTATTGTCGTCTTACTTCAGTATAATCCCTGATAAAGCGCTGTTTAATCCTGCACGTATACTACTGTTTACTGTAACCCCGGTAACGTTTGAATTTGCAATTCAGCGCCATCTACTGTCAAAGTACAGTATTTAGTCAGCGTGCCAGATGTGTTTGCTTTGAGATTTAATTAATTATTCTTTTTTTAAATGTAGACATTCTTGGAGATGTTGCATTAAAAACCTTACAAAATGGCCAGCAAGATGGTTCAGCCTTCCTAAAGTACCAAGAGCCAAAGCAAGCATTTATTAATTTTCAACATGTAATTGTAAGTATCATTTATGACATTGTTTTTTTATCCTGTTTATGTGTGCATATTTACATTGTGAAAATTCTGTCTTAAGGTCAGAAAACAAACATACTTCAGTATTTGGAGGAGGAGGTATGACGAAGAATTCGACTAATCACAAGCCTTTGTTATCGTGGGGAGGCATGGCCCAGTAGCAAGACCAGCAGTTGTGCTTTAATATTTTTTTTTTACATTTTATACAGAGTATCCCAAGCCTTTCACTACTGTTAAGTAGTTTCTGTAACACACAATACATTTTGTACCATGTGATGTTTCCTGAACACACTGTCACCTGCCTAAAGGGACAGTTCCCCAAAGATGAAAATTGTCATAATTTTCTTCCTCTCCTGTCGTTACAAACCTGTACACATTTTTTTGTTCTGATGACCACAAAGGAAGATATTTTGAGTAATGTTTGAAACCAAACGGATCATGAGCCCCATTGACTGTCATAGTAGGAAAAAAGAATACTATGAAAATGAATGGGGCTCATGATTGGTTTGATTTCAAACATTCTTTGAAATATACCTTTGTGGTTATCAAAGTAAAGACTTATATACAGGTTTATAACAACATGAGAGGGAGAAAATGATGACAAAATGTGTGAACTATCCTTTTAAGCAGTTTTTAGTTGGATAAGATTGAGTAGATTTGTTTTGTTCTTATGTTTTTGTTTATTTATGTATGTATATATTTATGTATGTGTGTATGTATTAATGCTTCTATACATGTATGTATTTATACATTTAAATGTAGGTGCAAATGACTAAATGAAAATAAAGCATTATACATGTATTTGTAAGTTTTGTATTTATTTATAAAGCAAATAATAGTAATAAATAATAATAATAATAATAATAATAATGGAGTTAAAACACCATTGCAAAAATAACCCAACAAATTGGTTATTTCATAACCCAACTAATTGGGTAAAACTTTCTACCCAATGCATTGGGTTAAAAATAACCCAACAATGGGTCGGTGCTATAGTAACCCACCATTGGGTTATTTATTGGGTTATTTTTAACCCAACTGTTTTTAGTGAGTACATTTTTAATCTTACACATGAAGTATAATCACATTATTTCCAAAAATCCCATTATAATCACATTATGAGGGTTCAAGCAAATGTGGTCAATGATACTTACTGACGTTTCTCTATATGAGTGATTATCATCAATTAAAATATTGTGAATTAAACTGTAGTACAATAATAATAAAATTAATCCATGTTGAAGCTGTTTTAACACAGCAGAAATTGATTGATATACAATAAATGAATGAAACGATTTATAACTATAAAATGATTGTTATTTTATACTTATTAATGTATAATTATCTATAATGTTGTTATTTAAATACTATAGTACAAATAAATCATCTGTAAGTATAATAAACTATCAGCATCATCATCTGCAGTATCTGTCAGGTGTATGAGTTCAGTCACTGTGAGTCTGACTGTCAGAGGTTTTTGTATCACTCTTTATCACTGTGTCAACACATAGCCACTAGGTATGTGTAAACTCTGACAGTAATAATCTCCTGAATCTTCAGTCTGAACTCCACTGATGGTCAAAGTGAAATCTGTGTTTGATCCGCTGCCACTGAATCTTGATGGAGTTCCTGACTGAAGTCTTGTTGCAAGATATATGAGGAGTTTAGGAGCTTCTTCAGGTTTCTGTAAGTACCAGCTGAGTCGAGGCCCATGGCCATCTAAATAGACATTACTGCTAACTTTACAGTTTATTTGAACTTGTTGTCCTGGTTGAACTGTTATTAATGGACTCTGAGTAAGAGTGTACTGTCCTCTACACACTGAAAGAAACAACAAGAATGAAATATAAGACAACACTGAAACAAATCAATATTTCACTCTTCAATGAATTAATGATGATGGTAAAAATGTTACAACACAAACCTTGAGTAAAGACTGTGAGTGTCCAGATGAAGATGATGATGAAAGTCATTGTTGTTCTTTTGGTTTGTGTGATGATGAAGATTCTGTTCTGTTCTGATCTCAGTCATGAAGTGTTAAACTCACAGCACTATAAACACTCACACATCACTGAAGCATGACAACACAATGCAAAGAAGACGACAGGAAACTTCTGCTAATATACACTATCATTAATCAATGGACTTGAACACAATAAATATTCTGAATAAAAACTAAAATGTTAAGCAATAAAGAAATAATAAAGTTTTGAATAAAATTAAAACATTGTTGTGCAAAATTAATTTGTGTAAAGTGCATGCGTATGCAGGTTTAAGAGTTACAAAGTGTCCACAAAAACTGGAGAAAATACAATGATCAAGCAACAAACATGAAAAGATTTTGAAATAGTTTTTTGTTTATTATTTAAATAAAAATCATTCAGAGATCTTCACAATATTTGTTTGTGTTGTATATTCTGCTGTAGTTTGTGTTCAGTCAAGTGTGTAGAGGTTTTTGTACAGTCGCTCTATTAGTTTGTATCACTGTGGTTCACATTCGGCAGCGGCACCAGACTGGATGTTGGCAGTAAGTAAATAATCCAATAATTATTTTAATACAGTAAATAACTGTTTCTAAATATATACATCAGGTATTAAACAATGAGTGTAATTCACTTTATTCAAGTTTATTCCATGATCTGTGGGATTCCGATTGGCTGGAAATTATAAAATAAAATTGTTTAGTCCAGAGTAACTGAAAATATTTTTAGCCATTCTGTCAAATGTAGTGTTTTGGTATAATGTAATGTGTGACTAATATTCATCTGTTCATAAAGTTTGTCGAATTTTCCAAACTGTTTCTAAAAATTGTTGCAAAATTTGTTAATATTTATATGGACCTCGACAACTAATCTTATTCTGTTTAGACTCAATATTTTGTTAATAAAGTACAGCTTTATGAGATTATGAGATTTTAACTCTACACTCCAAAAACTGCTGGGTTAAAAAACAACCCAACCATAACCCAACTGCTGGGTCACTATTGGACAGAACACGCGCTGGGTTGGCTTGACCCAACTGCTGGGTTAGACCATTTAACCCAGAATTCTGGGTTGTTCATTTGACCCAACCATTTGGGTACAATTAACACTCTTGCTGGGTTAAATGTTACTCAAGTGCTGGGTTATTTAATTTGACCCAACCAGTGGGTACAATTAACACTCTTGCTGGGTTAAATGTTACTCAAGTGCTGGGTTATTTAATTTGACACAACCAGTGGGTAAAATTAACACTCTTGCTGTCTCATTCCATTTGTTTTACTGGAAAGAACCTTTTTGTTTTCTAAAAAACATCCCAAAAATGTACATAACTTCACATAATGTAAATAAATTGTTACAGATTAAAAATATGTGAATAACTGAATTTTGACAAAAATGTCAGATTGAACCTTAAAATTCCAATGTGACAAATTGTTAGATATAAAATAAATGTAACAAATACCCCCTGTAAAACAAAACTGAGAGGCCCCTGTTAATGTGATTTAAATTGCATTTAATTTTTTTCACATTTAATACAATGTTTTAATTACATTTTTGTATATTTGTATAATACAAAAGTTACAACCCCCATATGACATCAAACAATCCCCACGGACTTTATAACTCTTAATATTTAAACTATGATGATTAGCATTTCATTTACTTTACATTTTCATTCATCAAAATGTTATTAAAAACAAGAAGCCCTGAAACAATTTTTTTTTTAAAGAGCAGCTATGGTCCGATTCACATTTTTACATTTCCTTTGGTGTGTAATTGTGTATTAATTCATGTTAACGATATGCAAAAGGTACAAACCCCAAAGTAAACGATAATGCGAGTGATCTCTTTTCTTGGACTACAACAAACACAGATTGTAGGCAACAGTTTACTTCCTGGGATTGGTGACGTAGACAAGACCGAAATTATCATAATTCCTCCCACTTGACCTCACAGCCTGTAAGTAAACTCCTGTTGGCATTGCATTGTGGGCGAATCTTTCAAACATAGCACTGAAATAGTTAATTATTAGTGATTAAATGTTGTCCTCAAAATGTTAACAGAGGAGGACTCATGTCCATCAATCTGATAAATGGCATCCTGGTGAAACTCCCAGGTGGGAAGACAATAGGTGTGTTCGAGATCATCCGGCGCTGCGCAGACCGATCGACGAGGTTTGCCGCTTGCAGTCGAGGGAGGAACTGAAGACGGAGCCGTCAAGCCGGACACCTGCTGCTTGCCGTAGTGACGTGTGCGCCGTGTTTCCTTGTTTATAATCGCAAATTAAGTGAATTAGATGCTGAATTTGATAAAAACAAACCTTTTGATAAAAAGTTGCAACCAGAAACATTTTATATCGAATATTTTAATTGCTGCTTAAACTGTATACCCGAAAATAACGGGAAACAAGCCTATATTATTAAAATACCAATAGAGTTTGTTATTTTCATTTTTATTTTATTACACGACACAATATAACATATTTTAGGATATTAAAGTGTTTTTTTCCTGTTTTAAAACATGAATTTATAATGTTTATTAGTGAAACTAAAGGTTGGATTAAACTTGAAACGCACGTGATCGTTGTCATCAATGAAGCGACCAATCAAGTAAAGCTGTTACGTCATCACAACTCCGGGCAGCCGCTCTGGAGAAGCTGCACCGGCTGAGCCAGCTGGCTACTCTCGAAACGCTCTCGCGGTACTTAAAAACCATATGACACAGTCACGTGCCTGCAGCGCCAGCTGAAGTCGGACAAAAGTACTAACCAAAATGCACTGCTTCAAGTCAGCCGCCGATCGGTCTGCGCAGCGCTGCATGAAGTCGAACACACCTATTGCTTTGTGTAGTTAACATCAAAGACAAAAAAAAACTTATCAACATCCTTCACCAAAGAGTTTGTCTCAGAGGCATTGCCTCCAACAATGGCAAAGGTCTGGCAGGTCCTTCTTGGCTCGTCCCCAAGTCACAAAACGTGCAACATCTCTGATTTTGCAGATATTCCACCATGTTGGTCCCCACCTGTTGAGTACACACCACAACTTAGTGATGATTTAAGTCAAGCATTTTTGTGAAAGTATCAAAAAATACAAATAAAATAACTG
This sequence comes from Misgurnus anguillicaudatus, assembly GCF_027580225.2. NCBI lineage: Eukaryota > Metazoa > Chordata > Actinopteri > Cypriniformes > Cobitidae > Misgurnus > Misgurnus anguillicaudatus. Next base: position 7,143,176 of record NC_073342.2, on the reverse strand, counting down.
CAAACATTCATTCAAACTTTTTTATTAAAATAGTTCTAGTAATTAAGTAGTATATTTCACTGCTCATATTATGATATTATGGATTATTAATATAATCACAATACATGTAATATTATCTTAATATTACAGTGAAACTATAATTAGAAGACAATTAAAAGATTTTAGTTAAAACACCTCAAGCATAAAGATTGTGCATCCATCCTTTACAAAAGTAATCCATCCGGCTCCATGAGGATAAACAAAGGCCTTCTGAGGGTAATCCATGCGGTTTTGTGATAGAAATATCCATATTTAAAACTTTACAAACTAAGATAAATAGCTTCTGGTAACACCACGCCTCTGCATTCAGGAGAGAGTATTAGCGTAGTCTACGCACTTTTATTTGTGACGTAAGACAAATGCGGAGGCACAGAGCATCAGCAAAGACTGCAAAGTGCGTACACTCTCAAAGCTAGAACATTTTCTAAAAATAAAAAATAAAAATGTGATCATCCGATAAATAGATATATGCATCTTGGATGGCTTGAGGGTGAGTAAATCATGGATTTATTATCATTTTAGGGGTGGCATGGTTCATGAAAAAAATCTGAACCGTTCGGTTTGCTTGTCTCGGTTCGGAGCGTGTGTGCGCCACACGGTTTGACGGTTCATGGCATGTGCAATGTATGTAGCCTCGTGCCCTGTATGTGACCTCAGATAGCGTGTTTCCCTTTCGCGAATCGCGCGAAAGAAGAGGTGACTGGTGTGGAGAGTGAGTGCTGCATGTCATGTTACGTTTAGAAATGGCAAGTGGGAACTAAGGAAGTCTGCCCGGGGTTGGAGGATGCGCCAGCATCGTATAAGTTTGGTGTGTGGAAACAGTTTTTATTTCATGTTACCTATGATGACAGCGGAAATAAAACAATAGATAGAACTGCAGTCTATGGGCTGAATGTGTTCGAACAGCCACAGGAGACCACCTTCTCTCCGACCATTTATCTGATCTGAGGTACTGAACACAATGTTTTACCTCTTTTCTGACTTCTGCCGCGCTATTTTTAGTCTTTCATTGATAAAACGAAAGCGGCTGATTTCCGCGTAGTTTCATTTTGCTAGCTTTTGAAAGTTGCGCGATCTTATTTCATAAATTGCCCCTCAAAGTAATCAGGACAGAATTGGTCAAAAGTGGACAAAAGAGACGGATTTAAATATTACAGGTGTAAAACTTATGTTTCTCTCTCGTCCACATATACTCTGCAGTATTTAAGCAGCCTCTCAGTGATAAATCTTAGAGCTACACTGAAGTTTGCAGTTTGATAAATGAAAGTTCTCTTTGTGTGCTAAAAAGGCACATAAGTTCATGTAGATGGCAATACACATTCTATTTTTTTTGCCAAATAAATGTAAAGCATGTTGAAATCATCAATGTCTTCCCTCTTGCTGTATAAAAATCTCACCTGGCTTTCCTCAGAGATGGTCCCAATAATGTGCTAAGTCAAATTCAGTTTGTGCATGATTACATGATATAACTTTTTTAATACTGCATTCTAAATTATGGATAATTAATACATTAATAAGATAATACATTTCTGGAGTGTTAAAAAATTAAAAGAAAAAAAACAACAAGAACCGTACAGAACCGAGAACCGTGACCATAAAACCGTGATACGAACCGAACCGAGGGTTTTGTGAACCGTGCCACCCCTACAGGCTATTATGCGAAACATATCAATAACTACAAACATCCACGGACTGTAACGATAAATCGTGCAAATGCGCGATTTCTCAATGAATGAATTTGAATGAATTACGGTAAAATGCCGCCACATCCAAAGCCAGAGGGCGCTCTCATGCAGAAACTCCAATTGTGCCACAGAAGAAGTAGCATTACAAACCCTATTCCAGGAAATTTATAAATAATATCACCGTTCTTAATTTTGTTTCAGGTATTTTATTTATAATAAATAATATTTTTATTAATTTTGTAATGCACGTTATAAACGACTCCGACTCAAAATGATTTTAGATTGATGAGGACTTCCTACTGACCAAAACCCCATAGTACACGCACAAGCTGCACATGAAACACAGAATCGCAGCCTTGCGATTCAGAATCGATTTTAGACAGGTCTTTTTAAAAGGACACGTGATTTATTGTTACAGCCCTAACATCCACCCTTTTCAAAGTAGAAACACTAAAGCAAAAACTTACAGGTTGCATGTCAATAAAGGACCTCTGGGCCTCCACAGTGGTAGGTCTGAAGACTTCTCCCCCTCCCCTGTAAATGGATGGAGCTAGCAGAGTTGGCATCTTCAGTGCTGTTTCCCCTTTAGCAGCTAAATAATTTTGAGCAAATACAGTGTTTCAATAACATTTAAATAGTTTGCTGTAAATAACAAAGAAAAGAGAAACAATAAAGGTGCATTCACACGGGGCGAAAGGGTCAAAGCTTGACGGAAGGCTTGTCTGAAGCGTGGCCAACAGCCAATCACAGTGGCCGCAACGCATGCTCTTGTCTTGCATAAACATAATTGGCTGGCTCGCACTAGGTTATTTGCATAAGGTGATCTGATTGGCTCACACACACGATGACGCTTAAAAAGTTGAGAAATGTTCAACTTCTGCCGTGAGAAACAGCAGTGATGCAAAGTTGGTGGATCCACAATTAAGTTCGGCAAATGCATGACGTCACCCATTTAAAGTAAATGAGAAGCGTTAACACTTTCGCCCTGTGTAAAGTCATCAGGAGCCTTATTTGATAGCCCGCCCTCCCAATCGCACTTCCAAACTCAAATGAGTGAGAGAATCGTGACAAAACTGTAAGCACAGAGGGACCAGTAGATGTTGGGTTATTTCTAGGGGTGGGGCAAAAAAATAGATTCTTAGATGAGTCGCGATTCGGACATGGGCTGATTTTGAATCAATTCACAAATGTCAAGAATCGATTCTTAAATGTTAGTTTACAAAATAATAATGTGACGTTATCAGAACCAAAAGGCGGAACTCAACTGGGGGAGCGGTGATGCACACGGACAACTTAAGAGAGCGAGCACTGCAAGAGCACATAGCGGAGCTTACAAGAGCAGAAGAGAAAGAACATTTTAAATGCTTGTAGGACTTACTATACTGCATATATCTCTACATTGAATTTAGGGCTGTCACCATTACTCTATTCTTTATGAGGAGTTTCAAAAAAATCCTTGAGAACATCTTGAGTAAAATAGCGGAGATGCGGTTTAGTGAAAAAAACAAAAACAAATTACAACACTATCAGAAGCATACAAATCAGTGCTACGCTGCCTCTCTCTCTCTCTCTCGTTTGCTCACACACACACACACACACACACACACACACACACACACACACACACACACACACACACACACCGTGCGCGTGGATCAGCTCCTGCGTGGGACAAGAATGCGCATCCTTGTGAATTTTGGAAGTTAAAGACGACTGAGCTGCAGTGGCCTGTTATAAGATTTATAAAACCACATTTGAGAAGAAAGGCGCAGCAAATCAAAAAGACCTGCGTGTTTCACAATTACTCTAAACGACCATAATGACAATGGTCTTTTATGTGCGATCTAACTTATGATCAACGTATTGGACACCCCTGCCCTAAACCATCCGTTGACTGTTTAACATGCATATACTTCTGTAAAAATATGCACATAGTTTGTTATTCAGTCGCTGGGTGCGCTGCATTATATAAATACAGTAATACTGCCAATCACTGTGTATAATGATGATGATTAGACGCCTAACGTTACTCAGTTCGTGGAAGTTAATGCCTGTTAACATATAGAATTAATATGTCACGTTTAATTACTATTTTTACTGGTTTTAATGTCTTACATAAGAAACAGGACATATACTGTACTTTAATGCAACTAAGGGATAAATAATGTCATTCTTATATACATATATGACAGTTCAGAGACTAGTAGCAAAAGCACAAACATTAACCTGGCTTTGAGAGCAAATGTGATGGAATGACGTCACAGATATGCAAATTAGTATGTCAAGAATCGATTCTGAATCGATTCATGAGGGTCCAATCGATTCCTACCCCTAGTTTTTTGAGAAAACTGTTTTGCCCTCTGTACGCAACAAGTCACTTACACATAAAACTTAAAACTGGTTTATTTTACAAAAAGAAACAGATTATGCGTGATTAATTCGTATTTGCCGCTCATGAAACTGTGTTTGATTGCACGGCACTGTTTGCAGACCTGCAATGCTTTTGGCAGTATTTCAGCGCAAAAACCGTGCCAAAAGTGTAAGCATAAATATTAAGTTTCAGTTTTACCTGTATATCCTTCAGGCAAGGAAATTCATACACCAATGCCTTGTCACATGCCTTCTTAGTGTCTGATGATGGCCTGTTATGTAGACAACAGCAGTTGATGAAGAACTTATGCAATATGGTAAGCAATATGGTAAGCTATTGCAGAAGCCTGTGTGATCTTACTTAGAATTTACTTAAAAATAATGTTGGTATTTTCATGTTCAAACACTAATGTTGCGTACACACCACACTTGAAGCATTGCGCTCCTAGCTCTTTACTCACGATTACTTACAAGATTTAACTTTGTGTCCTGCGCATTTTCCACTTGAGTTGAATATATTGTGGCAGATAAGTTTGAAACAAATAGCACATGTTTGCGGCAATCACACCGCCCTATTCGCGTCATTTGCATCACCCAGCGCAAGTTTGTGTCTTGCATTGACTTTGTATGTAATTTACTTGCGCAAATCTTTGAATTTGCGTTTGGTGTGTACGCCCCTATAAGACTCGCTATAAAAAAAGAGAATGGTCATTTATGTTTTCTAAGCATTTGCTTGCTACTATATGTTTGCAGGCTTATTTAAATGTAGCTTACTCAGGTTTCACCATTGGTTTCCAGCAGATGGGATGCAAGGAGTCTCACAAGTAGCCTCCTCTGCTTGTTGGTAATTGCTTGCACTTTAACGGTTTAATACGGATTTCCTCTCAGGGGTGCTTTCCAAAATCTGACAAACTGCCTATAAAAACAGAACAATCATCAATGTCTTTTTAGGTCCATTAGAACTGAAATTTTATTCAGTTAATATCCAATACAAATAAAGTCGATACTTACAAAGGCTGAAAAAAGTTCCACTGTCATGGTGATATGATCTGTTGGGGTCAATTCAGTGGATTCTACTGAACTCTGTTGGTGGATTGAACAAAAATCAAGAAAGAATATTTAAAGCGACACTCCACTTTTTTTGAAAATATGCTAATTTCCCAGCTCCCCTGGAGTTAAACATTTGATTCTTAATGCTTTGGAATTCAGCAGCCGATCTCCGGCGCTACCACTTTTAGCATAGCTTAGCATAATCCATTGAATAGGATAGGAACTATACTCTCATACTGGCGTAATAATCAAGGACTTTGTTGCCGTAACGTGGCTGCAGGAGGCGCAATGATATTACACAGCAGCCGAAAATAGTCCCTATAGTATCTTTCAATAGCAGGGGACTATTTTCGGGCACTGCGTTATATCATTGCAAACATGCAGCCATGTTACGGCAGCAAATTCTTTGAATATTACTCCAGAATGAGAGTATAGTTCCTAGCCATCTGCCTAGAAAATAGCAACTTTAAATTTTCCATCAGTCTTAGTACACGATGTAACTAGAGAAGAGTCAAGTATTTAAATAGGAAAAATATTGAAACTCTGCTTATTTTTATTTTTGAGCGCGATGCTAAATGGTTTAATCAGATTCAATGAATTGTGCCAAGTTATGCCAAAAGTGGTAGCGCCAGACTCGGACATCGGCTGAATCGATTTCAAGGCTGTAAGAATCAAATGTTTAAAGCATCATGAAACACTAACCAACACTTTTTTAGATGTTTAAAGAGTTAGTTGTGTTGCACATCATAGAAGACAATGTTAGTATCTGTTAATTTTGAACATTAGGTCAAAACTAGTTAATTTTTAGCTTTTTTTGTGATATTTTTGTCTTACGGGTTTAAAATCCATATTGCATAAACGTCACGGGCTGTAGTAGTGGGCTCAGGATCACACATGGATACGGTTCTGTATAGTAAAGTAAATGTGACTGCGCCATTACGCACACTCTGTAAATACGTTGGATGATTTTCCCAGCGATGCTGTCAGGGCTAGACTAACCATCAACTGAATTTGCTCAGTAAAGCTTCGGGAGGCATGTTGACTTTTATATGTCCTGAGGACTTTTCCTTATCTTCAAACACGCTCTTATTTCAACTATAACAGTTTTACTTGACCTTTGTTTAAATAAAATATTATATTCAGTTTAATTATTTTTGTAATAGGCCTACTGCTATTCCTAGTTAATCTTAATATTTGTTACACTATATCAGTTGCCCTGCCCACTCATCACCTTTCTTCTCACAGCGTCCACGCCCATTTAGGTTGAATTTTTGGTTGAAGTGGAGTGTCCCTTTAAAATCACATACTTCAGCGTGCAGTCGGTGTAACTCTACTTTGTGGTTTGATTGTCGGCCAAAATGGCGAATTGCAACGGGGGCAAATAATATCAGTGTTATGATTGGTCAGGCACCTGTCAATCAAACTCCCCTAATACTTTCCACACACAACTCACTATTATTGAGTCTAGTTTCCCGCCCGATTTAAAATAAGTAGCTATACTTGTGGATTTAATACGAAACGTGTTTTCGCCTTGTAACTAAATACAAAACAAAACTATGGTGAACATGAACGTCAGTGTATATTTCTGACTGTTAATTTACCTCAGGATTTAACGTGTGACGGCAAGGGGTAATTTACAGCGCTCCGTCTAGATTTAATATGAAACACGAATCCCCCTTTCGAATTTTAAATTATTCATAGATGAATACGATTTTAGTGATTAATTTACAACGTATAACTTACTGAATATTTCAAAAGAATGCAGATATAGCTCGACTACGACTTAACGATGAGGCATGTTTCTCATAACAACTGTTGGCACAGAATAAAAAACATTAACCCCACTCCCCCACATCAAAGCATGTATTCTGAACAATGAAATATGCTTTGTCCTACGACAACTTCTTACAAAAATAAGTAAAAATTCACATTAACTCACCATGAAATACCGCCTGGTCCGAGTAGCGTGATCCAGTCAGAAGCGAAGAATCCAGAAAGTGCGGCAATTAATAAACCAATTGCTGGGTCAAAATAACCCAACCAGGTGTTTGTTTTTCAAAATGATCCTGGCTTTGACAGAAACAGAAGACACTGTCATTAAACGTGCCCCAATCGCTTCCTCTGACAACTATAAGATGTGCCAACATACTTTCCGCACACAACTGTAGTGAATATTATGTTTACCTCCGGAATTACAAGTGTGCTAAGGGGACGGTTTCGTTTCAGCAACAACATAGGCCGTTTCTCAATCCGAAGGTTGCAGCCTGCGGAGGTCGCATATGCAGGCTGTACACGTCATCAAGCCTTGTCTATTTAAGTTAACTGAGCATTACGTTCGCAAGTCATAAGCATATTACAACAGTTTACAGTTAATAATAGTCAACTTTATAATAAGACAGTCATAATGACGTATGCAGCTTACAAATACGACTCCAAACACTAACAAATGCGGCCTCCGAAGGCTGCAGGCAGAAACGGCCATAAACAGGCTTTTGTGATCCGAACTACTTTTAAACTTCCGGTAGACTTCGCATATAATTATTGACAAAATAGTCAACTGAGAGTAGATTATGTCTGATAACAAGCAATTTATATAAAAAATAAATTACCTTAGTTCACACCACATAGCTAAGCGCACTACTACGCTGAAATTGTGTTACTGTGACAACGCGCTTCCGAAACCACTTACGATCCTCGTTCTGGATTAAATATGAAACGCACTTTATCAAACATAGCCTACATACAATAACGTTACCCATATCTGTGGAAAAGCGAATGAAAATAGCAATGAGCTTGCCCCTACCACAACTACAACATTTATAATATAAAAATTGACATGAACTTACCATAAAATACTGCCCGCTTTGAGTGGCGTACACCTCGCTTCAGAGGAAATGAAGTCCTCCAGAAAGTTCGACAAAAAATGGCAGAACTTGCATCCTTACAGTAACGTAACTTAATTCGGACTTGGCAAGGAACAAATAATAGATTTATGAGACCCGAAATGAAATAAATCCGCCGTTCTAAACACTACAGAGACATTACAGCCAGCGGTGATTTCCAGAATGACGTGCCGAGGTGAGGCTGTGTTGGGCGGGTACATCAGCGCAGAGCGCCCAGTGATTGCCTGAATCTCGAAGCTTCGACATCGTTGGAGCACATTTTTAAATATACGCTATCTTCAAAAACCGATCGAAGTTTTGAACTTTACACACATACATTGTCGCCTAAAAAACTCTTAAAACTACCTTTGGTAATATTTAAATGATACTATTTTGAACAGTGTGAAGGCTGCCTTGAGAAACGGCCAGCCAATGAAAGGAAAATAAACCATTTGCTGGGTCAAATTTACCCAACCATGTGTTCATTTGTAAATTACCCACTACATTTCATTTGACCCAGCATGAGCAACCCAACAGTGTGTTTAAAGTACTCCAAACAACCCAGAATTTTGACCCAGCATAAACAACCCAACAATGTGTTTACAGAAACAACCCAGCATTTTTTAGAGTGTAGGGAACAACAAATGGAAAAAAATTGAAATATAAAAACATTAATATTTATTAATAGTTTATGGTAAACTGTAAGGTAAACTTTTTAAACTGCACTCGTTTATAAATGTGTTCATGTATATTTAATAAAATTAAAAAAAAATGTTGGTTGTTTTATCTGTAATATGAATGAATTTATATTCACCTACAACTAAAATTTAAGTTAAAAAGTGTTTACAGAAGCACATGTCAAACTTATATTCTGTACAACATGTTTACATTATTTAGATTTTATATATTTATATTATTTACATATTACATATTATAATTAAACTGTAAATATGTTATAACTGCTGTTATTTGTACAATTTTACTTTATTTTACTGTGTCACTGTTACAGTGTAATTATACATTTAAGTACTGAGTAATAATGATTAACAACATTTACTTAGTACAGGATTGGGGTTTGGTTTAGGGTTAGTTGAATGTAATTATGCATAATTTACTGTAAGAATTACATGTGTAAGGCACTGTAAAATAAAATGTTATCATTATTGTTTTTACAATAACCAATAATTTTCCACCTGACAAACAGTATTTCAATGAAATAAAATACTTAACGCCATAATGTGAATATGAACTTTCACTTTAAAAGAGAAAAATGATATTAGCCGTATAATTCAGCCATATGATCAAATAACCTTAAAATTATTCAGGAGAACCAAATAGTTATTATTTATTATCAAGATATTTTATGTATAACACAGATTCTTGTGTGAGTTATTGATTATTGATGTGATTGTCAGCCAACAGTCCCCCTAAAGTGAGCGTCCTGCCGCCGTCCAGTGAAGAGATTTCCACAAAGCAAGCAGCAACACTGATGTGTGTGGCCAACAAGGGCTTCCCCTCAGACTGGAGTCTGAACTGGAAGGTGGACGGGATCAGCAGCAGGTCTCAGTACAGCAGTGTTGCTCTCCTGGAGAAGGACGGTCTGTACAGCTGGAGCAGCAGTCTGACTCTCTCTGAGCAGGAGTGGAGCTCAGTGATCTCAGTCAGCTGTGAGCTCACACAGAAAGACCAGCGTGATAAAGTCACTGGAGAATTGAGGAGAGATCAGTGTTCACAGTAGATCCACTCACTCTCTCCTCTGTCTCACATCAAGACTAACAGACTAACTGTGTTTTATCTCTCTCATCTCACATCTCTTTTCACAAACAACACAAGTCTATGTCTGCTTTATTCATTCACTCACGATTGTGTGACAATTCATCAAATAAAATCAAATTGTATCTTTATGGCTTTGACTCATTTTGTCTGTTTTGAATATAAAAGCTCACATTTTATAAATAAACCTGACTCAATGAAGCATGAAAACACCTGCAGATGAAGTACATTTACATAACTGTCAGTCAAATGAAATGAAGAACCTTTAACATAAAGTGTTTGATGTGTTTAGTTTGATAGTTATTCTCATGTGACTCCTTCAGTATCTGCGATAGCTGTTGACTAAATGATACTGACTGATGTTTCTTTTTATTTGAGTGATGATCATCAGTTAAAATATTGTGAATTAAACTGTATTCAAAAATATTATAAAAATCACCCATTGTGAAGTTGCATTTAAAAAACCAATGGCAATTAATTAATGATAAGATTTACAACTATTAAAAATAAATTAATAAATAATCAATTAAATGAATAGTTATCTATAAAGTTGTTATTAAAATATACTATAATAGAAAATAAATCAATAGTAAGTGAAATAAACTATCAGCATCATCATCTGTCAGGTGTATGAGTGCAGTCTGACTGTCAGAGGTTTTTGTATCACTCTTTATCACTGTGTCAACACCCAGCTACTGCCGGTATAGTGAGCACTCTGACAGTAATAATCTCCTGAATCTTCAGTCTGAACTCCACTGATGGTCAAAGTGAAATCTGTGTTTGATCCGCTGCCACTGAATCTTGATGGAGTTCCTGACTGATGGCTTGTTGCAGCATATATAAGGAGTTTAGGAGCTTCTCCAGGTTTCTGTAAGTACCAGGCTAAAAAATTACCATTATACACTGCACTGCTAACTTTACAGTTTATTTGAACTTGTTGTCCTGGTTGAACTGTTATTGATGGACTCTGAGTAAGAGTGTACTGTCCTCTACACACTGAAAGAAACAACAAAAAATGAAATATAAGACGACACTGAAACAAATCAATATTTCACTCTTCAATGAATTAATGATGATGATAAAAATGTTACAACACAAACCTTGAGTAAAGACTGTGAGTGTCCAGATGAAGATGATGATGAAAGTCATTGTTGTTCTTTTGTTTTGTGTGATGATGAAGATTCTGTTCTGTTCTGATCTCAGTCATGAAGTGTTAAACTCACAGCACTATAAACACTCACACATCACTGAAGCATGACAACACAATGCAAAGAAGTGGGCAGGATTTTAAGCAACTTGTGCTATTAAACTATTATACAGCCAATAATAAATATAATGTAGTAAACAGAGTAAAATTCATTGAACAGATCACATTTTTAAAACAATTTGTGTAAAGCTGCAGTTTTTGTTTATTATGATCATAGAAGAACAGAAGAATAATTTTAAGTAGATAAAGATTGACTGGAACATGATGATATAGAGAGTAACATTTCAGATCTGTGCACAATGATCATGACAAAGTTTTGAGATTTATTTTAATTGTGTGTATTACTGTGATTTACTTTCAGTAATAGATTTTTTGTCCATTATGCATTTTTCATCTATATGAAACTCATTTGTCTGTCCATTGACAGAATGATGATCTCTCTTCACTGCCAAAAGTGTCTGCAATGAGCACGTGAGCTTCAGAACTGGAGAATGGAGGATATGAAGAAGGTTGTCGAGTCTTTCATTTTTGATCAGGTAGATGGCCAGGTGCAACTGCATCGTATCATTTTCTGTATCCGTCCAAAATTGTCTGGTGGACTTATTATGTGTATTTATTGTATAACTGCATGCATCTCATAGTGATAATTAAAGATGAGCTCTTTAGCCACAACCGAACATACCAGACATCCGCTGACTTCACAGAGAAATCTTCCTTTATCTCTTGAAATATCCACCTGTCAAGTTCATAAAGCTCCACTTTGTAGTTTCTACTCCCATCTAGCGGTGAAAGTCTATATGACAACCAACTGAATATTACTTTCTAGCCCCCCCATTTGGAGCACGTTTTAACTCGTACGGTGGCTGTGCTATGCCAAGGTTAACATGGCTTCAAGTACAAAGCAAAAGCAATGAAAAATAATGAACAATTTGCAATGTCCTTTGCCTGTGATCCGTCACAGCACACAGATTTATGATGAACGTGGAAAAAGTCAGATTTTCATGATATGTCCGCTTTAAATAACATACAAAATGCAACAATAAATGTAGCTACACACTCATCGACGCAAGGAAAAATATTCAAGGGGCTGTTACACTTTAAGATGTGTTTTCATCGATCGGATCACAAGTGGACGAGAGAGACACATCACGTTTACACTTGGTATTTAAATCCATCTCTTTTGTCCACTTTCGACCGCTTCTTTCCAGATTACTGAGATCACATGCTTGTTAAATGAAACTACGAAAGACACGCAGATCAGCCGTGTTAGTTTTATCAATGAAAGGCTAAAAATAGCGCTGTAAACCGTGTGTTCGTGCTAGAGATCGGAAAAGATGTAAATCTCAGTACCTCAGATTACATAAATGGGCGGAGAGACGGCGTGTGACTGTTCAAACACATTAAACCAAATGCTCGTTTACACTAACAAGTGTTATGCATAACCATGCTTAGCATTACATTCGCAAGTCATAAACATATTACATCAATTTACAATTAACTAAGAATAATTGTCAGCGTGAGTGTAGTCTGAAAGTGGGAAAGGCGGAGCTTGAATTTCAGGAATGTCCCTCATCAGCTAATGTATTTCAAAGATGGAGGCACAACATCGATTCAGCCAGTCGAGCGACTCGCCCGTATGTATTTTAAATAGCAGATTCTACACTTATGAGAATACTTTGATTAGTTTGTGGTAGTAATTACACATGAATGAGCACATACTTTTGAAAGAACACATGGCTTTTTGCTAAGAATTAACTCAAAAAACTACACAGTGGAGCTTTAATTGAATGAGCCAAAACGGATGAATTTAAGATTAAATCTTCTTTTCTTTAGGGTCAGAAAATACAAAATTGCACCCTGCTTGAATGGACAACTTTTCTTCTTTTTGCCTTTTTCTGGCTGAATGGCCACCAGGGGTGGAAAGAGTAAATCATACTTAAGTTCAAGTACTGTTAGTTCCCAAAAAATGTAGTGTGAGTACTGTGTAGTGTGAACAGTTTGTGAACCCTCAAAACAGTTTTCTCTGTCCCAAAATCCAAACATCGGCCGTTTCTCAAACAGAAGGCTGCATCCTCTGGAGGTTGCATATGGCTGGATACGTCACCAAGCCTGGTTTATTTCAGTTAACTGGGCATTGCATTCGGAGGTCATACGCATATTACAACAATTTACTAATAATTAAGTATAATAGAAAACTTTATAGTTGATAATTTTCTGAAATAAGACAGTCTTTTTGACGTATGCAGCCTGCAAATGCGAGGATGCAGCTCTCAGTTTGAGAAACGAGAAATCTTGGCCGTCATCAGCAACAGAGCAGCTGTGGGAATGATGTGAATAGGTATGATGACAAAATTTTCAAACCCCAAAGCTTAAAATTTGACTAGACAAAGCAGACATTTCCCTTTACAAAGATATATGGATTGTAAAAATCTGTTGAGGATTGAGAAAGTTATGATAATTTTAATATTTGAAATGAAAAGGAAAATTTATATATAGATGTCAATGAAAGCTATTTATTCACATGTTTTTTCTTGTAACTTTCTCATTTCATCAAATATTTGCAATGAAATTTTAACAGACGGTACAATTTTAATAGTTCTTTCAAATGAAATCATGAACATTTACTGTTTTAATTGGAATGGACATCAGACCTCACCGAAAACAATTAAAAATAACTAATTAATAAGCGTTCTTTCATATTCATAAAAAATTCCCACAATACAAGCAAAGACAACTTTATGAATTCATTTTTATACACCATTAAAATGCAAATATACATTCATACTTATTTTTTCATAGCAATGAATGATCGATATGACAAATATACTGGAGTTGATAACAGGCTATTGTACAACCAAGTCATCCAAGATGACATCTGCTGCTATCGCATAGATGGACACATCAGTGTCATGTACATCAAATTCATACCCCTCTCCACTCATGGCCAACAGTCAATTTCTTTTTTTCAGTTTTGAGTTTTCCCATTAACAAATTACCCTGCCGGCACCCAAATCCCACGCATGACATATAAATGCCCACCCCTCTACCACACAACAACTCCTTGATCAAGCTCATTTTTTTTTCTTTTGGGAGTTCTAGAAATGCTTCCTCGATCTTGTCTACATTTAATTCTTCAAAGTTTTTCTCTAACACTTTCCATTCTTGTTCACTTTTCTTCCTTTCTTTTGTGGCTTGACGTTTGTGCAATTCCTCCTGTAGCTCACCTTGCTTCTTCCTCCTCTTTCTTCTTTGTATGACCCCCAACTTCACTGCTTTCCTGATGACTAGCTCTTGTTTTTCCTTGTCTAAACTGTCCAAATAGTCCACAGTGTTGTTTTGCCGTTCTCACATTTTACAGGACAAGTAGCAGATGGTAGCATTTGGAGCTTTCTTCTTCAGCGCACTAAACATCCCCATCAGCTCTTCAGCATCCATGTTATGTGATCTTGCCGAGGCTGTCTCTTGTTTTACTTTCTCCGTCACTCTCCAAGTAGATACTGTTTTTCAAGTACTGAATCTCAGACAGCTTTCCATCATTTGAGTGAACATGACTTTGTCTTTTGGTGGTTGATGCAATTTCACAAGGATTTTGTCTGAAGCATTCAACTGATTTCCAAAGAGGTCTGTTGTGCAAGTCAGGAATTCAGCAGGTAAGCGTAGTTGATCTTTCAGGTTCTGCACAGTGTCTTTGATAATTTTAATACATTTAATGTACTCAGTTTGGTCATCTGCACCAGTGTAGAATTTGGTCATCTAGGGTCCAGTCAGAAATTTACCAAGCAAACCCAGAACTTGCATTTCAACTTGTCCAGCTGTAGAGTTGAAGTCTTTAAGTATGCTAGCATGCAGGCCTCCACATGATGTTCCTCCACAGAGATATGACTTTAGTGTGGCATGATGACTTGACAATATTCCACATATATGGAAAAGAATGTGCAGTCTATTACCTCTGTAGCATGCGATGAGGCCGAGAGGGAGATTGTTGTGATCCAGAAAGACCTTAAAGCCACGAGGGTCACCCTTGCCATCCATGTACCTTATCTTATTTATTTGAACCACAATGTTGGCCCAAATCCTTAATTTTCCCAGTAATTCCCATTGATTTCTCGATCTCCTTCAGAGCACTCTTTGTCTTTGAAGTGATTGTTTCCAGAGGATGAAGGTTGCAATTCAGCTCATTCAGGGCCTTGTTCCAAGATGCACAGACTAAACAAATGGCTGCATGATTGGCAGCACAGCGGTCAGCGAACGTGTTTGATATCTTGTTTTATGTGTTTTTTTATTTGTTTTTCTGTTTTGTTATAATAAAGTTGTCATTGTTTTTCCAATCTGTCTAGGCTTGGGTTCGTTTTCAGTCACCCCTTGACAGTTACAGTCCCAGTCTGTCTGTCTGCCTGCATGTTTCTTTGTTTATTATCTATTTGGACTACTTTTCTCATCATCCTCTTCACTCCCTCACCTGTACTGTGTTTGTGTTTGTCCTCACCTCCCATCAGTCATCATTATCATGTCTATATATACGCTGTCTGTTCTCCACATTGTTGTCCGTTGTCAAATGTTACGTGTGTGTTTGGATTTACTGTTTATTGCAGGGTTGCCAACTTTCACGCATCTGGCGTGAGACTCACGCATTCAGCCTCAATCTCACGCTCTCACGCTCAAAAAAGAAATCTCACGCTAAATAGACATTCTTCTCTGCTGTTTTTTTTTCACTCGTTTAGCTTCTTGCGCAGCCACGCAGACCGATCTGCATGTGACGTCTCAGCACCGCGAGACCGATTCAACAGTAAATGACTCAGTATGCATTTAAATCGATCTCGCGGTCGTATGATGTCACAAGCCAACAGGTCTGCGCCCCAGAAAGTAAGAAACCGTCAAATTGACTCCCAAATGACGAATCAAATCACAGACAGAGGTGCAACTCAAAGGAGGACAGCTGCGCGATTCCTCAGAGTGAAAGTGCAAGAAAGATGTAAGTAATTAAACACTGACTATTATACAGCTGTTTAATGATTAGATTCACAGCCTTGAACTTGTAAATCCGATGCATCGTGCGCGGCACAACGCTTAAATAAGCCCATGTTCGTCTTTTGGCTTAAACGGACAAATTCAGATAACATTTGTGAATGTAGCTGTCTTAATGAGTATCATGGTAAACAACTGATTATGTCTTAACCGAATGTAAACATTTTATTGCATTCTGTCTAAAGCCTGCCTAATAAACACTATCCATTTTGAAGTCATAAACAAAAGAAGAACTCACTTGTAACTTCTGTAATTTTGTAAAAAAAAAGATCCATATTAATCCATATTTAATTTTAAATAAATTGCTTTTTTTGCCAAAAAATCTTAGTGTTGAGCTCTTCTATTGAAGTAAGTTTAAGGTTTATTATGGAATTTAGATTTCCTGAACAACTTTTACTAAAATTACTTCTTCATTAACAGACAGTAAATCAAATGTGAGAAGTTTAAAATGCAGCCTTGCATTATATCTTAAAGCAGGTAAGCTCAAAGATGATTATTTGTTACACCTGACCTAGATTATAAACATGTGAATATTAGCCAAAGCAAAATTCTTATGACAGACAGGAGGCTGATGGACCATTCTAAGGGCCCAATATATAGTAATTTCCTGAATATAAGCACCATGCATTGTTTTATTCACCGTGTTTTATGCAAACAAACAATGCCATGTATAGTCCTCACGGATGCATTAACCTCAGAGATTATGACCTTAGTTAATCAACCATACTTATTCAGGGGAGCTTGATGAACTTGCAGCTCTCTTTCGGCAAAGCCCTGGTCATAACAATCACATAATAAATCAAATAGTCAAAGTAACATTTAACAAAAAGAAACTTATCAAAACAAAAAGAAACTTGCCAGAAACACAAAGAAACTTATCAAAACAAAAACATCAAACATTTGGAAATGAATGTAGTCGGTGTAGGTTTAGATGTTAAGAGGCTTGTGGTGTCCACCGGCCAAAATTTCCAGTAGGCCGCTACAAGCGCATGTTTCGGGAGAAATCTCACTCCAGACAAATCACCAAAGTTGGCAACCCTGTTATAGGTTTATGTAAGGATTTATAACAAAGAACGAACCCAAATGCAGACAGAACTAAAATGAATAATTTATTAAACAAACAGGGAAAACAAAACCCACGAGGGGGCAAAACAAGATAGGATAACGCAACACTAAACTAACATAACATAACACTAAACATAAACCAACAATAAACTACAAATAACAAACTAGACTAAACACTCTTAATACTCACATATGCACGACTTATGAACACAACAAGGATAGTAACAAGATGAACACGCACAGAACATCAAACACAAGGACAATAAATAGGGAGAACTAATGAGGGACACAGCTGAAATCAATGACAAGTAAGGGAGCGGGTAAAAAGTGACCAGACCCGGGAAATGCGTGGTCAGAATAATTCAATACTAAAACCACGCATTTCCCACATAGAACATGGTACTGCCAGGACCCCGAACACAAAGACTAGATGTAATAAAACACATGATTTCAGACGGGTCCTGACAGTTTATAATTAAAGTTTATTTGTTGATTATATTCATCCATCGAATGTTTCATTCATCCTCCACCGCAGTGTTCTTCAACCCTGGTCCTGGAGGACCCCCTTCCAGAATGTTTTAGATGTCTCCTTAATCAACACACCTGTTTTAACTTATCAGCTTGTTAGGGAGACATTCTGGAAGGAGGCTAATGAGTTGGTTTAGGTGTTTTAAATAAGGCTACATCTAAAACTTTCTGGAAGGGGGTCCTCCAGGACCAGGGTTGAAGAACACTGCGTCCACCGCATCAAGTGACAATAAGATCAAATATTCTGTTTTTCTTTAGGGTCAAAAATAAGTCATATAAACTTGCACCTGGCATGAACACCCTGCTTCAATTGACAACGTTTCAAAGACTCTCAAAGGCTCTTTTCATAAATATGGGCGTTGTGGTGGATTTTTGCTTGACAATGTAAATATGATTTTCACTTCACACTCCCAGTGTCACTGTTTGATTGTTAAATCATCTGAACTGAAACAAACCAGTTTCACTTCTCTTAAATGAAGGCATTAGTCAGTTATGAAGTTATTTGCATACCATTTTATAATTCTCATAAACAATGAATAGTTTCCTAATGGATTGTGCTAGACAATTCATAAAGTATGAAGTTTTGTTCTCGTCATTGGTATGAACACTGAACTCATTGAAGAAATGTTGTCATTGCAAACATCACCTGTTGGGTCATAATTATTCAAAGATCATCAGATCTGCTGTCGTACTGCTTTCTACTGAATTACAAGAACAAAAGAAAACTAATTTCCTCTCTTAATATATTATCATTTGATGTCAAGACGTCTGTGTATGTTGTGCTCTTAACAGCTTCATTATTTAATGGGGGGTTTAAAGCAAATAAAGAATAAATGAGTTTGATATTAAACCTAAAATCTGATCATATGGTAAAATAATTTTAAGCTCCTGCACTCCGTGTGGCATCAATATGCAGAAGCAGTTTGGATGAATGGTTGTTAAAAAAAATTATATTTATCATCATAAGTACTGATGAACTTTGTGTGTTTCCTCTGATCAGTGTTGTGTGTTATTGTGTTGTATGATCATCTGAAGCTGTCTTTGATTACTATCAGTGAGCACAGGAATGCAGATGATACAGGACGGAAATGGGGGTTGTGACTGAGTAATAATTCCTACATTTTTAATCTTACACATGAAGTATAATCACAATATTTCCAAAATCCCATTATAATCCCATTATGAGGGTTTAAGCAAATGTGGTCAATTATACTTACTGACATTTCTTTATATGAGTGATTATCATCAATTAAAATATTGTAATATTAAACTGTAGTACAATAATAATAAAATTAATCCATGTTGAAGCTGCTTTAACACAGCAGAAATTGATAGATAAATTAATGATATGATTTATAACTATAAAAAATATATACATATTAAATGTATAATTATCTGTAATGTTGTTATTTAAATGTACTATAATACAAAATAAATCAGCTGTAAGTTAAATAAATTATGACCATCATCATCTGCAGTATCTGTCAGGTGTTTGAGTTCAGTCACTGTGAGTCTGACTGAAAGAGGTTTTTGTATCACTCTTTATCACTGTGTCAACACCCAGCTAGGATATTGTAAACCATGACAGTAATAATCTCCTGAATCTTCAGTCTGAACTCCACTGATGGTCAAAGTGAAATCTGTGTTTGATCCGCTGCCACTGAATCTTGATGGAGTTCCTGACTGGAGGCTTGTTGCAGCATATATGAGGAGTTTAGGAGCTTCTCCAGGTTTCTGTAAGTACCAGGCTAAGTAAATATCATTATACACTGCACTGCTGACTTTACAGTTTATTTGAACTTGTTGTCCTGTTTGAACTGTTATTGATGGACTCTGAGTAACAGTGTACTGTCCTCTACACACTGAAAGACACAACAAGAATGAAATATAAGACAAAATATTTCACTCTTCAATGAATTAATGATGATGATAAAAATGTTACAACACAAACCTTGAGTAAAGACTGTGAGTGTCCAGATGAAGATGATGATGAAAGTCATTGTTGTTCTTTTGGTTTGTGTGATGATGAAGATTCTGTTCTGTTCTGATCTCAGTCATGAAGTGTTAAACTCACAGCACTATAAACACTCACACATCACTGAAGCATGACAACACAATGCGAAGAAGATGACAGGAAACTTCTGCTCGTACAGACTACTACACTATCATTATTCAATGTATACTTGCATGCTGAAAATATTAATAATAATAAAATATTAAATAAATATAACGTTTTGAATAAAAGTAAAAAAAATGTCCAAAATATTCTGCAATATTCAACATTTATCTGTAAAGCTGTGTATGCAGTGTTCACACAACACAAGTAAATAAATGAGAAGTAAATGATACAGAGAGAAAACTGGAGAAAATACATTGATAACAAACATAAAAAGATTTTATAATAGTTTTGTGCTTAGCATTCTTAACCCTAAATCATTCAGAGATTTTGACAATATTTGTGTGTGTTGTGTGATGTTAGTGTTGTATATTCTGCTGTAGTTTGTGTTCAGTCAAGTGTGTAGAGGTTTTTGTACAGTCGCTCTATTAGTTTGTATCACTGTGGTGGACTTTCGGCAGCGGCACTAGACTGGATGTTGGCAGTAAGTAAATAATACAATAATATTTTTAATACAGTAGATCATTGTTTTCTTAAATATATACATCAGGTGTGAAATAATAGATGGGAAGTACTTTATATCATATTTATTTGTATTAGAAAGATTTTGTGTATACAAGGGCACCCAGAAATGTTGACTAATATTTTTTTGTGTTTAATCATTTGTACATATAGATACTTGAAGTTTGTGGATTTTCTCAAACTCAAAATGATTTTCAATATTTACATTTATATGAACTCAACATTTAGTCTTATTTTCTTTATGCTCACACTATCGTTAACAAAGTGCAGCTCCGTTTTATTTATATTCGCTGTGTAGTTAAAACTAAATGAGTTACAAAAATATTTTGTTATAGCATTTGGTAAACAGTAAGTTAGATTTTTTAGACTGCAGTTGTTTAAAAAATGTTTGTTGTTTAAAACAGATTATTCGGCTGTTTGTTTGTAATGTGATTGATTTCATATTTACTAGAATTTAATTTAGACTAACATTCAAGTTAAAAAGCCTTATAAGGTGCAAGACTTAATGTCACAAATGATTTTTAAGTGCATGCTAAACTTTTATTCTTTAAAAAAATATTATTTGAATATTATTTATTTATATTATTTATAATATGTATACACATTATTACACAAAAACTATGAGGACTTTAACTCACTGTCACTTTTCTTAATATTTTCTTTCCCAATAATGAATATGGGTCAGTTTCCCCGACAAAGTTTAAGTTTTGTCCCATGCTAAAATGTATGTTTGAGCTGTTTTGACTGAAAACAGTTTCATTGAAATATCTTAACATATCAGTGCCATTGTTTTGTCTCAAGGTGCATGCCAGTAAAGTTTATTATGAGGTATAAAGTGTGTTTATTTAATTAAGCCCTAATCCTTTATTTATATAAACCCTGTCCATGAAACAGCCTCTATATTTTTTAATTTATATTTTCATTGAAGTAATGCTGCGGTACAGGCAACCTGTAACCCGTAAATCACGACTTCAAAACCACGACTCACGACTCTGAACTGGGAGTACATCGATCAAGTACGAGTTCACGGGTTTGACTGCCGTTGCACTTTCACAGGTAGAAGGTTGTAAAAACACGAGTTACAGGCTGCCTGGAACTCATACTCCCAGTTCAGAGTCGTAAGTCGTGGTTTTGAAGTCATAATTCACGGGCTCAAAAACCTGCCTGGAATGCAGCATAACAAACAGTATTTCAGTGATTCAAAGCCTTCAGATGAACATGACAAAAGTGATATTTGCCATTTAATGCAGCTATATGATTAAAAAAACTCAAAATTCTTTAGGAGATCTAAACTTCATTTATTATTATGATCTTTATACCACGGGCCTGTTGAATGTTTTATTCTGATTGGCTGAGAAATGTTCCATAGGTGTTGATTATTTTTCTGTAAACCGCACACCTAACCTTTTAAATGTCTAAAAAATAGGCACCAGAGCAATGTTTGTGGTAACCGTGGTATAAGAGGAATAATTGACTCAAATTATTAAAACCGCGGGTGTGCATTATTTTCTTATAATTCAATGGCCCGTCGTCAATTATTCCTTACTTAATGTTTAACGCAGAGAGAGTGAAGTTATTTTATCTTTCTTGTGTGAGTTAATGATTATTGATGTGATTGTCAGGTAACAGTCCCCCTAAAGTGAGCGTCCTGCCGCCGTCCAGTGAAGAGATTTCCACAAAGCAAACAGCAACACTAATGTGTGTGGCCAACAAGGGCTTCCCCTCAGACTGGAGTCTGAACTGGAAGGTGGACGGGATCAGCAGCAGGTCTCAGTACAGCAGTGTTGCTCTCCTGGAGAAGGACGGTCTGTACAGCTGGAGCAGCAGTCTGACTCTCTCTGAGCAGGAGTGGAGCTCAGTGATCTCAGTCAGCTGTGAGCTCACACAGAAAGACCAGCGTGATAAAGTCACTGGAGAATTGAGGAGAGATCAGTGTTCACAGTAGATCCACTCACTCTCTCCTCTGTCTCACATCAAGACTAACAGACTAACTGTGTTTCTCTCTCTCATCTCTTTTCACAAACAACACAAGTCTATGTCTGCTTTATTCATTCACTCATGATTGTGTGACAATTCATCAAATAAAATCAGATTGTATCATTATGTTTTTGACTCATTTTGTCTGTTTTGAATATGAAAGCTCACATTTTATAAATAAACCTGACTCAATGAAGCATGAAAACACCTGCAGATGAAGTGAATTTACATAACTGTCAATCAAATGAAATGAGGAACCTTGAACATGAAGTGATTGGTGTGTTTAGTTATGTTGGCTTGACAAAGCCAACATACTGTTCTTCGATCTAAGCTTATTATTATTATTATTAGTGGTGCTTGCATTTATGCAAAGCATCACTATTACTATTCCTCAGGGATATTATTAGTGGTGCTTGCATTTATGCAAGGCATCACTATTACTATTCCTCAGGGATATTATTATGTTGGCTTGACAAAGCCAACATACTGATATTGTATTTAAACTTATTAGTGGTGCTTGCATTTATGCAAGGCATCACTATTACTATTCCTCAGGGATATTATTATTATTATGTTGGCTTGACAAAGCCAACATACTGATATTGTATTTAAACTTATTATTAAGTTGGCTTGTGAAAGCCAACTTATTGAAATGCTATTTAAACTTATTATTATTATTAGTGGTGCTTGCATTTATGCAAGGCATCACTATTACTATTCCTCATACTTATTAGTGGTGCTTGCATTTATGCAAGGCATCACTATTACTATTCACCTTATTTTTCACGACAACAATGGCGGAGCCATTTCGCTCATTTTGTCAACGTTCTTCCGGCCGCATAGATGATGAGCAGCTGAGGCAGTGACTGAAGGCGACGCGTTAAGCTTAAAAAGCTCACTCGAGCGCCTTTATGTTTCTTTCTTACCAATTTTAAGCCAACTGAGGAACACCCTTATCCCAAGTAATGGTTCGACTACGATGTTCCGGTAACTTTAAACCACGCCGGGTGTTGAAAAGGTGGCCAGTTTCAGGTAAGCTATCTTAGCTAACTTTGTGCTCGTTCGCCTAAAGTTAGATTTGTGAAGTCCGTTCTACAAATACACTTAAGATCAGTAACGTTAGTTTATATAATGCAACTATTTGAATGGTTTTAATTGTCCACCTATATTTTTATATTTACGATAGTACAACGAGATAGTACATTGCATTCTTACAGTAGCCCACGTGATTCCCACATGTTACTGAGATTTCAGATGCTAGAATGTCAGTTCATTTCTCATTCAGATATTGATAATGACCTATTAAACAACGTATTATTTAACACTGAAGTTAAAGGTTGTGTGTATAATGTTACTGTCTCTTTTTACTGCATCTCTCTCTTACACACTGTTATGTTTAAGTATGGGTGCCATTTATATATTAATTCTCATGATGCAAGTTTATTTTAAATACTAACATAAAAATGTTTATGGTTATATTGTTTTCACAGATGCATTGATGTGTAGTGATGCAGTGGACAACTGTGAGGATGATACAATCAACATGTTCCTAAACTGTGATGCAGAAACAAAATGGGAGGATCCATCCGTCTCTGACCACAACTACACTTTAAAATCACAACTCAACCTGAGCAACCTACATCTGATATGGGAGAACAATGGTGCAGTTTCCGTTTCCCAGACAGGGCTTATCCTGGTCCCAGGCTAAAATGCATATTTGAGCTACAATAATTTAAAAACACCTTTTACTGACATACCTCAACATATATAAGTGCCATTGTTTTGTCACAAGATGCGCACCAGTCTTGTTTTTTTGTAGGGTTTGTTTGTAAAAACTAAAATGTCCTAATATAATTAAATCCTAATCCTGTAAACCCTGTCCGAGAAACTGCTTCAATGTGTTGAGCTGGCACAAATGTATAAATCTCTGCTGAGAAACAACCATCTTTGGGTTAGCTTTACAGAGGGTTGATATTGCATCCATTACACAGTCGCCAAGCACTTTATCAGTACATACACCAACAGCTTCCAGATAAACACTTGGGATCAGCTCCTGATGACTCTAATAAAGCTGTGTCTTAATTTATTGCAGGGTGGTCTTGCTTTACCTGTTGTAAAGTTACATTAAACCTTCATATGTGATCAGATGTCATGCAGTGATATTAAACATTTACAGTGTGATCAGATGTTGTGCATTTATATTAAACCTTTACAATGTGATCAGATGTTGTGCAATTATATTAAACCTTTACAATGTGATCAGATGTTGTGCATTTATATTAAACCTTTACAATGTGATCAGCTGTTACATGTCATGCAGTTATATTAAACATTTACTATGTGATCAGATGTAACCTGCCATGCAGTTATATAAACCTTTACAGTGTGATCAGATATTATCTGTAAGGAATTTCTTAAACCATATGTGAGCTTTGTAGATTCCACTTAAAAGAATTTAAGTGTCCTGATTTGAAGGAATAAGTGTTGGCAAGTTTGCAAATGAATTCTATCATGGTACCACATAAAAACGAAATAGTTATTGGACTGGCTAAGGTGCACATTTGCTTTAAAAAAAGACGAAATCACTGTGTAAATATTGGTAGACATACTTTTAATAATTTTCAATGCTGCACCATCAACTCCTGACAGGACGATGTAATTAAATATGCCAGGTTACTTGCCGCGGCCGCTTCATATCGTCTAACCACGAGACGATTGCTGGGACAATATAACACTATCCGAGCGTCGTATGAAGTTTTAACCGTGCTCCTATTTTAAAACATTTACAGCAGTAGCGATATTTGTCATTTCGCTAAAGTTATAGTGAACTTCAAACAATCTTCTAACCACCAAACTAACCACCGAATACACTGTGCCATATTAGCAGCGGAAGTCGGTTGACAAAATGCGGAAGAGCGAAGAATTAAAAAGGGGCGTGGCGGAATAAGGTGAATTGCTCATACTTATTATTTATATCTTTATTTATTATTCTTATATCTGGACACTTTTTCGGCGCGTAACTCGTCCCACACGGTTTGTCGTAGACCAATGAAACAGGGCTCAAAATGACCGGCTTATTGAGGACACGTCTGCTATGACTTTTATAAGGGATCGGGTGCAGGATTTCCGAAAGGGGGGCGAAAAACCACCCGAAAAATCCCATTGACTTAACATTGGGCCCAACTTTGACGGGTCATAGCTCCGCTCAAGGATTTTGTAGAAACATGTGGGTTACAACATTTGAAGAGGGTGGTAGGCTCTGTAAGAACATATATCACAATGGGGTGTAAGTTGTATCCCTGGGGTGTAAGAGGCCCCCGAAATTTCCCATTGACTTATAATGGGGCAGGGAACACGCCCATATAAGGGAATAAAACAGTTCCAGATGGGATATCTTTGCTTTACAGTGTCGTAGAGATAAGTGGGTGGGCTCATTTTCCTCGGGCATCCAATCAGTCTCTCAGGATCATTTCAGAGCTATTAAGCCACGCCCCTAGCAACCACTTTTGAGCACCCTAGCAACATCTCCCATAGACTGCCATTATAAAATGCCCAGATGGGATATCTTCGCTTTACAATGTCATAGAGACATGGGGGTGGGCTCATTTTACTCAGACATCCAATCACTTTATCAGGATAGTCCCAGAGCTATTAAGCCACGCCCCTAGCAACCACTTTTAAGCACCCTAGCAACATAAAATTCAAACAGTTATATCTCAGCATCAGAACATAGTAGAGACACGGGGGTTGGACCGTTTGACTAGTGACTCGGAGTGTAATCATTATGGGATGCCAATTTTTTCCCTAGCAACCAAATACAGTACCCTAGCAACCAAATAAACAAAGCCTTATATCTCTCCAACAGAACATCGTAGAGACACGGGGGTTGGACCGTTTGACTCGTGACTCAGAGTGTAATCATTATGGGATGCCAATTTTTTCCCTAGCAACCAAATACAGTACCCTAGCAACAGAGTAAACAAAGCCTTATATCTCTGCATCAGAACATCGTAGAGACACGGGGGTTGGACCGTTTGACTCGTGACTCGGAGTGTAATCATTATGGGATGCCAATTTTTTCCCTAGCAACCAAATATAGTACCCTAGCAACAGAGTAAACAAAGCCTTATATCTCCGCATCAGAACATTGTAGAGACACGGGAGTTGGATCGTTTTACTTTTGGCTTGGAGTATAATCATATATGTTACCCAGAATTTTGCCACGGCAAGCACCACTTCACATTTTCTTCAGGAAATGTACCTATCTAGTTAGTGGTGCTTGCATTTATGCAAAGCATCACTATTACTATTGCTCATACTTATTAAGTTGGCTTGTGAAAGCCAACTTATTGAAATCCTATTTAAACTTATTATTATGTTGGCTTGAGAAAGCCAACATACTGTTATTGTACATAAACTTTTTATTATTAGTGGTGCTTGCATTTATGCAAGGCATCACTATTACTATTCCTCAGGGATATTATTATTATATCTTTATTCTTATGTCGCAAAAATTTCGGCGCGTAACTCGTCCCACACGGTTTGTCGTAGACCCATAAAAGAGGGCCCAAATTGACCGGTTTATTGAGGAATGGTGTGCTATATCTTTTTTAAGGGATCGGGTGCAGGATTTTCGAAAGGGGGGCGAAAAACCACCCGAAAAATCCCATTGACTTAACATTGCGCCCAACTTTGACCAGTCATAGCTCCACTCGAGGATTTTGTAGAAACATGTGGGTTACAACACTTGAAGAGGGTGGTAGACTCTGTAAGAACATACATCACAATGGGGTGTAAGTTGTACCCCTGGGGTGTAAGAGGCACCCGAAATTTCCCATTGACTTATAATGTGGCAGGAAACATGCCCATATAAGGGAATAAAAAAGTTCCAGATGGGATATCTTTGCTTTACATTGTCGTAGAGACAAGGGGGTGGGCTCATTTTACTCAGGCATTCAATCAGTCTATCAGGATAGTCCCAGAGCTATTAAGCCACGCCCCTAGCAACCATTTTGGGCACCCTAGCAACATCTCCCATAGACTGCCATTATAAAATGCCTAGATGGATATCTTTGCACCACAGTGTCATAGAGACATGGGGGTGGGCTCATTTTACTCAGGCATCCAATCAGTCTCAGAATTCTTACATAGGCATTAAGCCACGCCCCTAGCAACCACTTTTGAGCACCCTAGCAACATAAAATTTAAACAGTTATATCTCCGCATCAGAACATCGTAGAGACACAGGGGTTGGACCGTTTGACTCGTCACTTGGACTGTAATCATTATGGGATGCCAATTTTTTCCCTAGCAACCAAATACAGCACCCTAGCAACAGAGTAAACAAAGCCTTATATCTCCGCATCAGAACATCGTAGAGACACGGGGGTTGGACCATTTGACTCGTGACTCGGAGTGTAATCACTAGTGGATGCCGTTTATTTCCCTAGCAACCAAATACAATACCCTAGCAACAGAGTAAACAAAGCCTTATATCTCCGCATCAGAACATCGTAGAAACACGGGGGTTGGACCGTTTGACTCGTGACTCGGAGTGTAATCACTAGTGGATGCCAATTTTTTCCCTAGCAACCAAATACAGTACCCTAGCAACCGAATAAACAAAGCCTTATATCTCCGCATCAGAACATCGTAGAAACACGGGGGTTGGACCGTTTGACTTGTGACTCGGAGTGTAATCACTAGTGGATGCCAATTTTGTCCCTAGCAACCAAATACAGCACCCTAGCAACAGAGTAAACAAAGCCTTATATCTCCGCATCAGAACATCGTAGAGTCACGGGGGTTGGACCATTTGACTCGTGACTCGGAGTGTAATCACTAGTGGATGCCGTTTATTTCCCTAGCAACCAAATACAGTACCCTAGCAACAGAGTAAACAAAGCCTTATATCTCCGCATCAGAACATCGTAGAGACACGGGGGTTGGACCGTTTGACTCGTGACTCGACGTGTAATCACTATGGGATGCCGTTTTTTTCCCTAGCAACCAAATACAGTACCCTAGCAACAGAGTAAACAAAACCTTATATCTCCGCATCAGAACATCGTAGAGACACGGGGGTTGGACCGTTTGACTCGTGACTCGGCGTGTAATCACTATGGGATGCCATTTTTTCCCCTAGCAACCAAATACAGTACCCTAGCAACAGAGTAAACAAAACCTTATATCTCCGCATCAGAACATCCTAGAGACACGGGGGTTGGACCGTTTGACTCATGACTCAGAGTCTAATCACTATGGGATGCCATTTTTTCCCCTAGCAACCAAATACAGTAACCTAGCAACAGAGTAAACAAAGCCTTATATCTCTGCATCAAAACTTTGTAGAGACACGGGGGTTGGACCGTTTGACTCGTGACTCGGCGTGTAATCACTATGGGATGCCATTTTTTTCCATAGCAACCAAATACAGTACCCTAGCAACAGAGTAAACAAAGCCTTATATCTCCGCATCAGAACATCGTAGAGACACGGGGGTTGGACCGTTTGACTTGTGACTCGGCGTGTAATCACTATGGGATGCCATTTTTTCCCTAGCAACCAAATACAGTACCCTAGCAACAGAGTAAACAAAGCCTTATATCTCAGCATCAGAACATCGTAGAGACACGGGGGTTGGACCGTTTGACTCGTGACTCGGCGTGTAATCATTATGGGATGCCAATTTTTCCCTAGCAACCAAATACAGTACCCTAGCAACAGAGTAAACAAAGCCTTATATCTCCGCATCAGAACATCGTAGAGACACGGGGGTTGGACCGTTTGATTCGTGACTCAGAGTGTTATCACTATGGGATGCCAATTTTTTCCCTAGCAACCAAATACAGTACCCTAGCAACAGAGTAAACAAAGCCTTATATCTCCGTATCAGAACATTGTAGAGACATGGGGTTTGGACCGTTTGACTCGTGACCCGGAGTGTAATCACTATTGGAAGTCAAATTTTTCCCTATCAACCAAATGCACTACCCTAGCAACCAAATAAACAAAGCCTTATATCTCCGCATCAGAAGATCATTGAGAAACAGGGTTTGGATCATTTTACTTGTGACTGGAAGTATGATCATATACTGTCCCCAGAAATTTGCCACGGCAAGCACCACTCACATTTTCTTCAGGAAATGTACCTATCTAGTTATTATTATTATTATTCTTCCGTGTTTTCTGAGACAAAATTTCTAACTCTAACTCGTCCTAGAGCTTTCAAGCTACAGCCATCAAACTTTGGACATACCTTCGGTCTGATCTGACTCGAGTTGCTATATCTTTTCTAACTGATGGGACCTTCCGAATTCCTAAACGGGGCGCTGAAACACCCCAAAATTTCCATTGACTTAACATTGAGACAAACTTTGACGGGTCATAGCTGCGAGTGAGAAACTTGTAGAAACTTGTGGCTTACCACATTTAAGGAGGCTGACAGGCTGTGTAAGAACATACCTCACAATGGGGTGTAAGCTGTACCCCTGGGGTGTAAGGGGCCCCCAAAATTTCCCATTGACTTATAATGGGGCAGGAAACATGCCCATAAAAGGGAATAAAAGCGTCCCAGATGGAATATCTTCACTTTAGAGTGTCTTAGAGACATGGGGGTGGGCTAATTTTACTCAAGCATCCAATCAGTCTCTTAGGATCACCCCAGAGCTATTAAGCCACGCCCCTAGCAACAATTTTGGGTACCCTAGCAACATCTCCCATAGACTACCATTATAAAAAGCCCAGATGGATATCTTTGCACTAGAGTGTCATAGAGACATAGGGGTGGGCTCATTTTACTCAGGCATCCAATCAGTCTCTTGGGATTCTTATTGAGGTATTAAGCCACGCCCCTAGCAACAAAATATGAAGACCCTAGCAACATAATAAACAAAGCCTTATATCTCTGGATCTGAACATCGTAGAGACACAGGGGTTGGACCGTTTTACTTGTGGCTTGAAGTGTAATCATTATGGGATGCCAATTTTCTCCCTAGCAACCAAACTTAGTACCCTAGCAACGGAATAAACAAAGCCTTATATCTCCGCTTCAGAACATCATAGAGACACGGGGGTTGGACCGTTTTACTTCTGGCTTGAAGTGTGATCATTATGGGATGCCAATTTTCTCCCTAGCAACCAAACTTAGTACCCTAGCAATGCAATAAATGTTAGCTTCATGCTAGCTTCCTGCTAATCATGCTAGCTTCATGCTAGCTTCATGCTAGCTTCATGCTAATCATGCTAGCTTCATGCTAATCATGCTAGCTTCATGCTAGCTTCATGCTAATCATGCTAGCTTCATGCTAGCTTCATGTTAATCATGCTAGCATCATGCTAACTTCATGCTAATCATGCAAACTTCATGCTAGCTTCATGCTAATCATGCTAGCTTCATGCTAGCTTCATGTTAATCATGCTAGCATCATGTTAACTTCATGCTAATCATGCAAACTTCATGCTAGCTTCATGCTAATCATGCTAACATCATGTTAGCTTCATGCTAATCATACTAGCTTCATGCTAACATTATGCTAGCTTCATGCTAATCATGCTAACTTCATGCCAGCTTCATGCTAATCATGCTAGTATCATGCTAGCTTCATGCTAATCTTACTAGCTTCATGCTAATCATGCTAACATCATGCTAGCTTCATGCTAACATCATGCTAACTTCATGCTAATCATGCCAACTTCATGCTAATCATGCTAGCTTCATGCTAATCATGCTAGCTTCATGCTAATCATGCTAGCTTCATGCTAATCATGTTAGCATCATGCTAACCATGCTACCATCATGCTTGCTTCATGCTAATCATGTTAGCATTATGCTAATCATGCTAGCATCATGCTAGCTTCATGCTAATCATGCTGTCATCATGCTAGCTTTATGCTAATCATGCTAGCATCATGCTAATCATGTTAACATCATGCTAGCTTCAAGCTAATCATGCTAACTTCATGCTCCCTTCATGCTAATCATGCTAATATCATGCTAGCTTCATGCTAATCATACTAGCTTCATGCTAATCATGCTAACATCATGCTAGCTTCATGCTAACATCATGCTAGCTTCATGCTAACATCATGCTAGCTTCATGCTAATCATGCTAGCATCATGCTAATCATGCTAGCATCATGCTAATCATGCTAGCATCATGCTAATCATGCTAAGATCATGCTAGCTTCATGCTAATCATGCTAACTTCATGCTAGCTTCATGCTAACATCATGCTAACTTCATGCTAACATCATGCTAGCTTCATGCTAATCATGCTAGCTTCATGCTAATCATGCTAGCTTCATGCTAATGATGTTAGCATCATGCTAACCATGCTAGCATCATGCTTGCTTCATGCTAATCATGCTAGCATCATGCTAGCTTTATGCTAATCATGCTATCATCATGCTAGCCTCATGTTAAATTATGCTAGCTTCATGCTAACTTCATGCTAAATCGTGTAAGCATCATGCTAGCTTAATGTTAAAATCATGCTAGCTTCATGTTAAATCATGCTAGCTTTATCTTAAATAATGATAGCTTCATGCTAAGTTGTCAAACTCTACTCTCAGACTAGGCTTTCTCAAGCCAACATAAAGTTTGTTCCGACGAACTTTTCTATCTAGTTATTATTATTCTTCTGATCCAAAATTTTCCAATTCTAACTCCTCCTAGAGCTTTAACTCTACATACTCCAAACTCAGGTCAGACCTTCAGTCTGATCTGACTCGAGTTGCTATATCTTTTCTAACTGATGGGACCTTCCGAATTCCTAAACGGGGCGCTCAAAGACCCCAAAATTCCCATTGACTTAACATTGAGACAAACTTTGACGGGTCATAGCTGCGAGTGAGAAACTTCTAGAAACTTGTGACTTACCACATCTAAGGAGTCTGACAGGCTGTGTAAGAACATACATCACAATGGGGTGTAAGCTGTACCCCTGGGGTGTAAGGGGCCCCCAAAATCTCCCATTGACTTATAATGGGGCAGGAAACATGCCCATATAAGGGAATAAAAGCGTCCCAGATGGAATATCTTCACTTTAGAGTGTCGTAGAGACATGGGGGTGGGCTCATTTTACTCAGTCATCCAATCAGTCTCTCAGGGTTGTCCCAGAGCTATTAAGCCACGCCCCTAGCAACAATTTTGGGTACCCTAGCAACATCTCCCATAGACTACCATTATAAAAAGCCCAGATGGATATCTTTGCACCAGAGTGTCATAGAGACATGGGTGTGGGCTCATTTTACTCAGGCATCCAATCAGTCTCTTAGGATTCTTATTGAAGTATTAAGCCACACCCCTAGCAACCAAAT
This sequence comes from Misgurnus anguillicaudatus, assembly GCF_027580225.2. Taxonomy (NCBI): domain Eukaryota; kingdom Metazoa; phylum Chordata; class Actinopteri; order Cypriniformes; family Cobitidae; genus Misgurnus; species Misgurnus anguillicaudatus. Next base: position 7,110,617 of record NC_073342.2, on the reverse strand, counting down.
ATGAGCACCCTAGCAACATAATAAACAAAGCCTTATATCTCTGGATCTGAACATCATAGAGACATGGGGGTTGGGTCTTTGGGTCCTGTTAGCTTAATGTTAGCTTCATGCTAAGTCATACCTGCTTCATGCTAGTTTCATGCTAGCTTTATGCTAATTTCATAATAAATCTTGCTAACTTCATGTTAAATCATGCTAGCTTCATGCTAGTTCATGTTAGCAACATGCTAGCTTCATGCTAATTCATGTTAGCATCATGTTAACATCATTCTAGCTTCATGCTAATTCGTATTAGCATCATGCTAGCTTCATGGTAATTCATGTTAGCATCATGCTAGCTTCATGCTAATTCATGTTAGCATCATGTTAACATCATGCTAGCTTCATGCTAAGTCGTATTAGCACCATGTTAGCTTCATGCTAATTCGTATTAGCGTCATGCTAGCTTCATGCTAATTTGTATTAGCATCATGCTAGCTTCATGCTAATTCATGTTAGCATCATGCTAGCTTCATGCTAATTCATTTTAGCATCATGGTAGCATCATGCTAATTCATGTTAGCCTCATGCTAAGTCATGTTAGCATCATGCTAGCTTCATGCTAATTCATGTTATCATCATGTTAACATCATGCTAGCTTCATGTTAATTCGTATTAGCACCATGCTAGCTTCATGCTAATTCGAATTAGCGTCATGCTAGCTTCATGCTAATTTGTATTAGCATCATGCTAGCTTCATGCTAATTCATGTTAGCATTATGCTAGCTTCATGCTAATTCATGTTAGCATCATGCTAGCTTCATGCTAATTCATGTTAGCATCATGCTAGCTTCATGCTAATTCATGTTAGCATCATGTTAACATCATTCTAGCTTCATGCTAATTCGTATTAACATCATGCTAGCTTCATGTTAATTCATGTTAGCATCATGCTAGCTTCATGCTAATTCATGTTAGCATCATGTTAACATCATGTTAGCTTCATGCTAATTCGTATTAGCACCATGCTAGCTCCATGCTAATTCGTATTTGCGTCATGCTAGCTTCATGCTAATTTGTATTAGCATCATGCTAGCTTCATGCTAATTCATGTTAGCATCATGCTAGCTTTATGCTAATTCATGTTAGCATCATGGTAGCATCATGCTAATTCATGTTAACCTCATGCTAGCTTCATGCTAATTCATGTTAGCATCATGTTAATATCATGCTAGCTTCATGCTAATTCGTATTAGCACCATGCTAGCTTCATGCTAATTCGTATTAGCGTCATGCTAGCTTCATGCTAATTTGTATTAGCATCATGCTAGCTTCATGCTAATTCATGTTAACATCATGCTAATTCATGTTAGCATCATGCTAGCTTCATGCTAATTCATGTTAGCATCATGCTAGCTTCATGCTAATTCATGTTATCATCATGGTAGCATCATGCTAATTCATGTTAGCCTCATGCTAGCTTCATGCTAATTCATGTTAGCATCATGTTAACATCATGTTAGCTTCATGCTAATTCGTGTTAGCACCATGCTAGCTTCATGCTAATTCGTATTAGCATCATGCTAGCTTCATGCTAATTCATGTTAGCATCATGGTAGCATCATGCTAATTCATGTTAGCCTCATGCTAGCTTCATGCTAATTCATGTAAGCATCATGTTAACATCATTCTAGCTTCATGGTAATTCATGTTAGCATCATGCTAACTTCATGTTACATCTTGTTAGCTTCATGTTAAATCATGCTAGCTAAATTTTGCTAGCTTTATGCTAAATCATGCTAGCTTGATATTAAATTATCATGCTAGCTTCATGTTAAAATTATGCTTCATGTAAAATCATGCTAACTTCATGCTAAATCATGCTAGCTTATGTTTGCTTCAAAAACCTTCAGACTAGGCTTTCTCAAGCCAACTTAAAGTTTGTCTTCAAACTTTATTATCTAGTTAAGTTGGCTTGTGAAAGCCAACTTACTGAAATGCTATTTAAACTTATTAGTGGTGCTTGCATTTATGCAAGGCATCACTATTATTATTGCTCAGGGATATTATTATTATTATTCTTATGTCTGCACACTTTTTCGGCGCGTAACTCGTCCCGCACGGTTTGCCGTAGTCCCATGAAAGAGGGCTCAAATTGACCGCATTATTGAGGAGATGGTGGCTATGACTTTTATAAGGGATCGGGTGCAGGATTTCCGAAAGGGGGGCGAAAAACCACCCGAAAAATCCCATTGACTTAACATTGCGCCAAACTTTGACGGGTCATAGCTCCGCTCTGGGATTTTGTAGAAACATGTGGGTTACATTATTTGAAGAGGGTGGTAGGCTCTGTAAGAACATACATTACATTGGGGTGTAAGTTGTACCCCTGGGGTGTAAGAGGCACCCAAAAGTGCCCCATTGACTTATAATGGGGCAGGAAACATGCCCATATAAGGAAGTAAAAATGTTTCAGATGGGATATCTTCGCTTTACAATGTCGTAGAGACAAGGGGGTGGGCTCATTTTATTCAGACATCCAATCAGTCTATCAGGATAGTATCAGAGCTATTAAGCCACGCCCCTAGCAACCACTTTTGAGCACCCTAGCAACATAAAATTCAAACAGTTATATCTCGGCATCAGAACATCGTAGAGACACAGGGGTTGGACCGTTTTACTTGTGACTAGGTATGTAACAATTGGGCACATCACTGGCCACTCCCAGGCCACGCCCCTAGCAACCACTTTTGAGCTACCTAGCAACATAAAATTCAAACAGTTATATCTCGACATCCGAACATCGTAGAGACACGGGGGTTGGACCGATTGACTCGTGACTCAGAGTGTAATCATTATGGGATGCCAATTTTTTCCCTAGCAACCAAATACAGTACCCTAGCAACAGAGTAAACAAAGCATTATATCTCCGCATCAGAACATCGTAGAGACACGGGGGTTGGACCGTTTGACTCATGACTCGGAGTGTAATCATTATGGGTTGCCATTTTTTTCCCTAGCAACCAAATACAGTACCCTAGCAACAGAGTAAACAAAGCCTTATATCTCCGCATCAGAACATCGTAGAGACACGGGGGTTGGACCGTTTGACTCGTGACTCGGAGGGTAATAACTAGTGTATGCCATTTTTTTCCCTAGCAACCAAATACAGTACCCTAGCAACAGAGTAAACAAAGCCTTATATCTCCGCATCAGAACATCGTAGAGACACGGGAGTTTGATCGTTTTACTTTTGGCTTGGAGTATAATCATATATGTTCCCCAGAATTTTGCCACGGCAAGCACCACTCACATTTTCTTCAGGAAATGTACCTATCTAGTTAAGTTGGCTTGTGAAAGCCAACTTATTGAAATGCTATTTAAACTTATTATTATTATTATTATTATTATTATTCTTCTGATCCAAAATTTTCCAATTCTAACTCCTCCTAGAGCTTTAACTCTACATACTCCAAACTCAGGTCAGACCTTCAGTCTGATCTGACTCGAGTTGCTATATCTTTTCTAACTGATGGGACCTTCCGAATTCCTAAACGGGGCGCTCAAAGACCCCAAAATTCCCATTGACTTAACATTGAGACAAACTTTGACGGGTCATAGCTGCGAGTGAGAAACTTGTAGAAACTTGTGACTTACCACATCTAAAGGAGTCTGACAGGCTGTGTAAGAACATACATCACAATGGGGTGTAAGCTGTACCCCTGGGGTGTAAGGGGCCACCAAAATCTCCCATTGACTTATAATGGGGCAGGAAACATGCCCATATAAGGGAATAAAAGCGTCCCAGATGGAATATCTTCACTTTAGAGTGTCGTAGAGACATGGGCGTGGGCTCATTTTACTCAGTCATCCAATCAGTCTCTCAGGGTTGTCCCAGAGCTATTAAGCCACGCCCCTAGCAACAATTTTGGGTACCCTAGCAACATCTCCCATAGACTACCATTATATAAAGCCAAGATGGATATCTTTGCACCAGAGTGTCATAGAGACATGGGTGTGGGCTCATTTTACTCAGGCATCCAATCAGTCTCTTAGGATTCTTATTGAGGTATTAAGCCACACCCCTAGCAACCAAATATGAGCACCCTAGCAACATAATAAACAAAGCCTTATATCTCTGGATCTGAACATCATAGAGACATGGGGGTTGGGTCTTTGGGTCATGTTAGCTTAATGCTAGCTTCATGCTAAGTCATACTTGCTTCATGCTAGTTTCATGCTAGCTTTATGCTAATTTCATAATAAATCTTGCTAACTTCATGTTAAATCATGCTAGCTTCATGCTAGTTCATGTTAGCAACATGGTAGCTTCATGCTAATTCATGTTAGCTTTATGCTAATTTCATGCTAATTCGTATTAACATCATGCTAGCTTCATGTTAATTCATGTTAGCATCATGCTAGCTTCATGTTAATTCATGTTAGCATCATGCTAGCTTCATGCTAATTCATGTTAGCATCATGCTAGCTTCATGCTAATTCATGTTAACATCATGCTAGCTTCATGCTAATTCATGTTATCATCATGCTAGCTTTATGCTAATTCATGTTAACATCATGCTAGCTTCATGCTAATTCATGTTAGCATCATGCTAGCTTCATGTTAATTCATGTTAGCATCATGCTATCTTTATGTTAATTCATGTTAGCATCATGTTAACATCATGCTAGCTTCATGCTAATTCGTATTAGCATCATGCTAGCTTCATGCTAATTCGTATTAGCGTTATGCTAGCTTCATGCTAATTCGTATTAGCATCATGGTAGCTTCATGTTAATTCGTATTAGCATCATGCTAGCTTCATGCTAATTCATGTTAGCATCATGCTAGCTTCATGCTAATTCATGTTAGCATCATGTTAACATCATGCTAGCTTCATGCTAATTCGTATTAGCACCATGCTAGCTTCATGCTAATTCGTATTAGCGTCATGCTAGCTTCATGCTAATTTGTATTAGCATCATGCTAGCTTCATGCTAATTCATGTTAGCATCATGCTAGCTTCATGCTAATTCATGTTAGCATCATGCTAGCTTCATGCTAATTCATGTTAGCATCATGGTAGCATCATGCTAATTCATGTTAGCCTCATGCTAATTCAGGTTAGCATCATGCTAGCTTCATGCTAATTCATGTTAGCATCATGCTAGCTTCATGCTAATTCATGTTAGCATCATGGTAGCATCATGCTAATTCATGTTAGCCTCATGCTAATTCTTGTTAGCATCATGCTAGCTTCATGCTAATTCATGTTAGCATCATGTTAACATCATGCTAGCTTCATGCTAATTCGTATTAGCACCATGCTAGCTTCATGTTAATTCGTATTAACATCATGCTAGCTTCATGCTAATTCATGTTAGCATCATGCTAGCTTCATGCTAATTCATGTTAGCATCATGTTAACATCATGCTAGCTTCATGCTAATTCGTATTAGCACCATGCTAGCTTCATGCTAATTCGTATTAGCGTCATGCTAGCTTCATGCTAATTTGTATTAGCATCATGCTTGCTTCATGATAATTCATGTTAGCATCATGCTAGCTTTATGCTAATTCATGTTAGCATCATGCTAGCTTCATGCTAATTTATGTTAGCATCATGGTAGCATCATGCTAATTCATGTTAGCCTCATGCTAATTCATGTTAGCATCATGTTAGCTTCATGCTAATTCATGCTAGCATCATGTTAACATCATGCTAGCTTCATGCTAATTCGTATTAGCACCATGCTATTTTCATGCTAATTCGTATTAGCGTCATGCTAGCTTCATGCTAATTTGTATTAGCATCATGCTATCTTCATGCTAATTCATGTTAGCATCATGCTAGCTTCATGCTAATTCGTATTAGCACCATGCTAGCTTCATGCTAATTCGTATTAACGTCATGCTAGCTTCATGCTAATTTGTATTAGCACCATGCTAGCTTCATGCTAATTCGTATTAGCGTCATGCTAGCTTCATACTAATTTGTATTAGCATCATGCTAGCTTCATGCTAATTCGTATTAGCACTATGCTAGCTTCATGCTAATTCGTATTAGCGTCATGCTAGCTTCATGCTAATTTGTATTAGCATCATGCTAGCTTCATGCTAATTCATGTTAGCATCATGCTAGCTTCATGCTAATTCATGTTAGCATCATGCTAGCATCATGCTAATTCATGCTAATTCGTATTAGCGTCATGCTAGCTTCATGCTAATTTGTATTAGCATCATGCTAGCTTCATGCTAATTCATGTTAGCATCATGCTAGCTTCATGCTAATTCATGTTAGCATCATGCTAGCATCATGCTAATTCATGTTAGCTTCATGCTAATTCATGTTAGCATCATGCTAATTCATGTTAGCATCATGCTAGCTTCATGATAATTCATGTTAACATCATGTTAGCTTCATGCTAATTCATGTTAGCTTCATGTTAACATAATGCTAGCTTCATGCTAATCATGTTAGCATCATTCTAACTTCATGTTACATCTTGTTAGCTTCATGTTAAATCATGCTAGCTAAATTGTGCTAGCTTTATGCTAAATCATGCTAGCTTGATGTTAAATTATCATGCTAGCTTCATGCTAACTCATGCTAGCTTATGTTTGCTTCATGTTAAATCATGCTAGCTGTTTTAAACTTTCAGGCCAGGCTTTCTCAAGCCAACTTAAAGTTTGTCTTCAAACTTTTTCTATCTAGTTATTATTATTCTTCTGATCCACAATTTTCTAAATCTAACTCCTCCTAGAGCTTTAACTCTACATACTCCAAACTCAGGTCAGACCTTCAGTCTGATCTGACTCGAGTTGCTATATCTTTTCTAACTGATGGGACCTTCCGAATTCCTAAACGGGGCGCTCAAAGACCCCAAAATTCCCATTGACTTAACATTGAGACAAACTTTGACGGGTCATAGCTGCGAGTGAGAAACTTGTAGAAACTTGTGACTTACCACATCTAAGGAGTCTGACAGGCTGTGTAAGAACATACATCACAATGGGGTGTAAGCTGTACCCCTGGGGTGTAAGGGGCCCCCCAAATCTCCCATTGACTTATAATGGGGCAGGAAACATGCCCATATAAGGGAATAAAAGCGTCCCAGATGGAATATCTTCACTTTAGAGTGTCGTAGAGACATGGGCGTGGGCTCATTTTACTCAGTCATCCAATCAGTCTCTCAGGGTTGTCCCAGAGCTATTAAGCCACGCCCCTAGCAACAATTTTGGGTACCCTAGCAACATCTCCCATAGACTACCATTATATAAAGCCAAGATGGATATCTTTGCACCAGAGTGTCATAGAGACATGGGTGTGGGCTCATTTTACTCAGGCATCCAATCAGTCTCTTAGGATTCTTATTGAGGTATTAAGCCACACCCCTAGCAACCAAATATGAGCACCCTAGCAACATAATAAACAAAGCCTTATATCTCTGGATCTGAACATCATAGAGACATGGGGGTTGGGTCTTTGGGTCATGTTAGCTTAATGCTAGCTTCATGCTAAGTCATACTTGCTTCATGCTAGTTTCATGCTAGCTTTATGCTAATTTCATAATAAATCTTGCTAACTTCATGTTAAATCATGCTAGCTTCATGCTAGTTCATGTTAGCAACATGGTAGCTTCATGCTAATTCATGTTAGCTTTATGCTAATTTCATGCTAATTCGTATTAACATCATGCTAGCTTCATGTTAATTCATGTTAGCATCATGCTAGCTTCATGTTAATTCATGTTAGCATCATGCTAGCTTCATGCTAATTCATGTTAGCATCATGCTAGCTTCATGCTAATTCATGTTAACATCATGCTAGCTTCATGCTAATTCATGTTATCATCATGCTAGCTTTATGCTAATTCATGTTAACATCATGCTAGCTTCATGCTAATTCATGTTAGCATCATGCTAGCTTCATGTTAATTCATGTTAGCATCATGCTATCTTTATGTTAATTCATGTTAGCATCATGTTAACATCATGCTAGCTTCATGCTAATTCGTATTAGCATCATGCTAGCTTCATGCTAATTCGTATTAGCGTTATGCTAGCTTCATGCTAATTCGTATTAGCATCATGGTAGCTTCATGTTAATTCGTATTAGCATCATGCTAGCTTCATGCTAATTCATGTTAGCATCATGCTAGCTTCATGCTAATTCATGTTAGCATCATGTTAACATCATGCTAGCTTCATGCTAATTCGTATTAGCACCATGCTAGCTTCATGCTAATTCGTATTAGCGTCATGCTAGCTTCATGCTAATTTGTATTAGCATCATGCTAGCTTCATGCTAATTCATGTTAGCATCATGCTAGCTTCATGCTAATTCATGTTAGCATCATGCTAGCTTCATGCTAATTCATGTTAGCATCATGGTAGCATCATGCTAATTCATGTTAGCCTCATGCTAATTCAGGTTAGCATCATGCTAGCTTCATGCTAATTCATGTTAGCATCATGCTAGCTTCATGCTAATTCATGTTAGCATCATGGTAGCATCATGCTAATTCATGTTAGCCTCATGCTAATTCTTGTTAGCATCATGCTAGCTTCATGCTAATTCATGTTAGCATCATGTTAACATCATGCTAGCTTCATGCTAATTCGTATTAGCACCATGCTAGCTTCATGTTAATTCGTATTAACATCATGCTAGCTTCATGCTAATTCATGTTAGCATCATGCTAGCTTCATGCTAATTCATGTTAGCATCATGTTAACATCATGCTAGCTTCATGCTAATTCGTATTAGCACCATGCTAGCTTCATGCTAATTCGTATTAGCGTCATGCTAGCTTCATGCTAATTTGTATTAGCATCATGCTTGCTTCATGATAATTCATGTTAGCATCATGCTAGCTTTATGCTAATTCATGTTAGCATCATGCTAGCTTCATGCTAATTTATGTTAGCATCATGGTAGCATCATGCTAATTCATGTTAGCCTCATGCTAATTCATGTTAGCATCATGTTAGCTTCATGCTAATTCATGCTAGCATCATGTTAACATCATGCTAGCTTCATGCTAATTCGTATTAGCACCATGCTATTTTCATGCTAATTCGTATTAGCGTCATGCTAGCTTCATGCTAATTTGTATTAGCATCATGCTATCTTCATGCTAATTCATGTTAGCATCATGCTAGCTTCATGCTAATTCGTATTAGCACCATGCTAGCTTCATGCTAATTCGTATTAACGTCATGCTAGCTTCATGCTAATTTGTATTAGCACCATGCTAGCTTCATGCTAATTCGTATTAGCGTCATGCTAGCTTCATACTAATTTGTATTAGCATCATGCTAGCTTCATGCTAATTCGTATTAGCACTATGCTAGCTTCATGCTAATTCGTATTAGCGTCATGCTAGCTTCATGCTAATTTGTATTAGCATCATGCTAGCTTCATGCTAATTCATGTTAGCATCATGCTAGCTTCATGCTAATTCATGTTAGCATCATGCTAGCATCATGCTAATTCATGCTAATTCGTATTAGCGTCATGCTAGCTTCATGCTAATTTGTATTAGCATCATGCTAGCTTCATGCTAATTCATGTTAGCATCATGCTAGCTTCATGCTAATTCATGTTAGCATCATGCTAGCATCATGCTAATTCATGTTAGCTTCATGCTAATTCATGTTAGCATCATGCTAATTCATGTTAGCATCATGCTAGCTTCATGATAATTCATGTTAACATCATGTTAGCTTCATGCTAATTCATGTTAGCTTCATGTTAACATAATGCTAGCTTCATGCTAATCATGTTAGCATCATTCTAACTTCATGTTACATCTTGTTAGCTTCATGTTAAATCATGCTAGCTAAATTGTGCTAGCTTTATGCTAAATCATGCTAGCTTGATGTTAAATTATCATGCTAGCTTCATGCTAACTCATGCTAGCTTATGTTTGCTTCATGTTAAATCATGCTAGCTGTTTTAAACTTTCAGGCCAGGCTTTCTCAAGCCAACTTAAAGTTTGTCTTCAAACTTTTTCTATCTAGTTATTATTATTCTTCTGATCCACAATTTTCTAAATCTAACTCCTCCTAGAGCTTTAACTCTACATACTCCAAACTCAGGTCAGACCTTCAGTCTGATCTGACTCGAGTTGCTATATCTTTTCTAACTGATGGGACCTTCCGAATTCCTAAACGGGGCGCTCAAAGACCCCAAAATTCCCATTGACTTAACATTGAGACAAACTTTGACGGGTCATAGCTGCGAGTGAGAAACTTGTAGAAACTTGTGACTTACCACATCTAAGGAGTCTGACAGGCTGTGTAAGAACATACATCACAATGGGGTGTAAGCTGTACCCCTGGGGTGTAAGGGGCCCCCAAAATCTCCCATTGACTTATAATGGGGCAGGAAACATGCCCATATAAGGGAATAAAAGCGTCCCAGATGGAATATCTTCACTTTAGAGTGTCGTAGAGACATGGGGGTGGGCTCATTTTACTCAGTCATCCAATCAGTCTCTCAGGGTTGTCCCAGAGCTATTAAGCCACGCCCCTAGCAACAATTTTGGGTACCCTAGCAACATCACCCATAGACTACCATTATAAAAAAGCCAAGATGGATATCTTTGCACCAGAGTGTCATAGAGACATGGGTGTGGGCTCATTTTACTCAGGCATCCAATCAGTCTCTTAGGATTCTTATTGAGGTATTAAGCCACACCCCTAGCAACCAAATATGAGCACCCTAGCAACATAATAAACAAAGCCTTATATCTCTGGATCTGAACATCATAGAGACATGGGGGTTGGGTCTTTGGGTCATGTTAGCTTAATGCTAGCTTCATGCTAAGTCATATTTGCTTCATGCTAGTTTCATGCTAGCTTTATGCTAATTTCATAATAAATCTTGCTAACTTCATGTTAAATCATGCTAGCTTCATGCTAATTCATGTTAGCATCATGCTAGCTTCATGTTAATTCATGTTAGCATCATGCTAGCTTCATGTTAATTCCTGTTAGCATCAGGCTAGCTTCATGCTAATTCATGTTAGCATCATGCTAGCTTCATGCTATTTCATGTTAACATCATGCTAGCTTCATGCTAATTCATGTTATCATCATGCTAGCTTCATGCTAATTCATGTTAGCATCATGCTAGCTTCATGCTAATTCGTGTTAGCATCATGCTAGCTTCATGCTAATTCATGTTAGCATCATGCTAGCTTCATGCTAATTCATGTTAGCATCATGCTATCTTTATGTTAATTCATGTTAGCATCATGTTAACATCATGCTAGCTTCATGCTAATTCGTATTAGCATCATGCTAGCTTCATGCTAATTCGTATTAACGTTATGCTAGCTTCATGCTAATCCGTATTAGCATCATGGTAGCTTCATGTTAATTCATGTTAGCATCATGCTAGCTTCATGCTAATTCATGTTAGAATCATGCTAGCTTCATGCTAATTCATGTTAGCATCATGTTAACATCATTCTAGCTTCATGCTAATTCGTATTAGCATCATGCTAGCTTCATGCTAATTCATGTTAGCATCATGCTAGCTTCATGTTAATTCATGTTAGCATCATGTTAACATCATGCTAGCTTCATGCTAATTCGTATTAGCACCATGCTAGCTTCATGCTAATTCGTATTAGCGTCATGTTAGCTTCATGCTAATTTGTATTAGCATCATGCTAGCTTCATGCTAATTCATGTTAGCATCATGCTAGCTTCATGCTAATTCATGTTAGCATCATGCTAGCTTCATGCTAATTCATGTTAGCATCATGGTAGCATCATGCTAATTCATGTTAGCATCATGCTAGCTTCATGCTAATTCATGTTAGCATCATGCTAGCTTCATGCTAATTCCTGTTAGCATCATGGTAGCATCATGCTAATTCATGTTAGCCTCATGCTAATTCTTGTTAGCATCATGCTAGCTTCATGCTAATTCATGTTAGCATCATGTTAGCACCATGGTAGCTTCATGCTAATTCGTATTAGCACCATGGTAGCTTCATGCTAATTCGTATTAGCGTCATGCTAGCTTCATGCTAATTTGTATTAGCATCATGCTAATTCATGTTAGCATCATGCTAGCTTCATGCTAATTCATGTTAGCATCATGCTAGCTTCATGCTAATTCATGTTAGCATCATGGTAGCATCATGCTAATTCATGTTAGCCTCATGCTAATTAATGTTAGCATCATGCTAGCTTCATGCTAATTCATGTTAGCATTATGTTAACATCATGCTAGCTTCATGCTAATTCATATTAGCACCATGCTAGCTTCATGCTAATTCGTATTAGCGTCATGCTAGCTTCATGCTAATTTGTATTAGCATCATGCTAGCTTCATGCTAATTCATGTTAGCATCATGCTAGCTTCATGCTAATTCGTATTAGCACCATGCTAGCTTCATGCTAATTCGTATTAGCGTCATGCTAGCTTCATGCTAATTTGTATTAGCACCATGCTAGCTTCATGCTAATTTGTATTAGCATCATGCTAGCTTCATGCTAATTCATGTTAGCATCATGCTAGCTTCATGCTAATTCATGTTAGCATCATGCTAGCTTCATGGTAATTCATGTTAGCATCATGGTAGCATCATGATAATTCATGTTAGCCTCATGCTAATTCTTGTTAGCATCATGCTAGCTTCATGCTAATTCGTGTTAGCATTATGCTAGCTTCATGCTAATTCATGTTAGCATCATGCTAGCTTCATGCTAATTCATGTTAGCATCATGCTAATTCATGTTAGCATTATGCTAGCTTCATGCTAATTCATGTTAGCATCATGCTAGCTTTATGCTAAATCATGCTAGCATCATGCTAATTCATGTTAGCCTCATGGTAATTCATGTTAGCCTCATGCTAATTCATGTTAGCATCATGCTAGCTTCATGTTAATTCATGTTAGCATTATGCTAGCTTCATGCTAATCATGTTAACATCATTCTAACTTCATGTTACATCTTGTTAGTTTCATGTTAAATCATGCTAGCTAAATTGTGCTAGCTTCATGCTAAATCATGCTAGCTTGATGTTAAATTATCATGCTAACGTCATGTTAAATCATGCTAACTTCATGTAAAATCATGCTAGCTTCATGCTAACTCATGCTTGCTTATGTTTGCTTCATGCTTAATCATGTTAGCTGTTTTAAACTTTCAGGCCAGGCTTTCTCAAGCCAACTTAAAGTTTGTCTTCAAACTTTACTATCTAGTTATGTTGGCTTGACAAAGCCAACATACTGATATTGTATTTAAACTTATTATTCTTCTTCTTCTTCTTCTTCTTCTTCTTCTTCTTCTTCTTCTTCTGAGACTAAAATTTCTGCGGCTAACTCGTCTGACAGCTTTCAAGCTACATCCACGAAATTTTCCACGGACATTCTGACTGGTCTAAAGAAGTGTGCTATATCTTTTTGACGGGATCCGACTTACAGAATTCCTAAAACGGGACATAAAACTTCCGAAAAGTCCCATTTACTTAACATTGCGACAAACTTTGACAGGTCATAGCTCCGAGTGAGAAATTTGTAGAAACTTGTGGCTTACCATATTTAAGGAGGCTGACAGGCACTGTGAGAACATACCTCACATTGGGGTGTAAGTTTCACCCCTGGGGTGTAGGAGGCCCCCAAAATTCCCCATTGACTTATAACGGGGCAGGAAACACGCCCATATAAGGGAATAAAAACGTTCCAGATGGAATATCTTTGCTTTACAGTGTCATAGAGACATAGGGGTGGGCTCATTTTACTCAGACATCCAATCAGTCTCTCTGGATCATCCCATAGCAATTAAGCCACGCCCCTAGCAACCATTTTTGGGCACCCTAGCAACATCTCCCATAGACTGCCATTATAAAATGCCCATATGGATATCTTTGCAGCACAGTGTCACAGAGACATGGGGGTGGGCTCATTTTACTCAGGCATCCAATCAGTCTCTAAGGATACTTATTGAGGTATTAAGCCACGCCCCTAGCAACCAAATATGAGCACCCTAGCAACATAATAAACAAAGCCTTATATCTCTGGATCCGAACATCATAGAGACATGGGGGTTGGGTCTTTTGGTCATGTTAGCTTCATGCTAGCTTCAAGCTAAGTCATACTAGCTTCATGCTAGTTTTATGCTAGCTTTATGCTAATTTCATAATAAATCTTGCTAACTTCATGCTTATTCATGTTAGCATAATGCTAGCTTCATGCTAATTCATGTTAGCATCATGCTAGCTTCATGTTAGCTTAATGCTAATTCATGTTAGCATCATGCTAGCTTCATGCTAATTCATGTTAGCATCATGCTAGCTTCATGCTAATTCATGTTAGCATCATGCTAGCTTCATGCTAATTCATGTTAGCATCATGCTAGCTTCATGCTAATTCATGTTAGCTTCATGCTAATTCATGTTAGCATCATGCTAGCTTCATGCTAATTCATGTTAGCATCATGCTAGCTTCATGCTAATTCATGTTAGCATCATGCTAGCTTCATGCTAATTCATGTTAGCATCATGCTAGCTTCATGCTAATTCATGTTAGCATCATGCTAGCTTCATGCTAATTCATGTTAGCATCATGTTAGCTTCATGCTAATTCATGTTAGCATCATGCTAGCTTCATGCTAACTTCATGCTAATTCATGTTAGCATCATGCTAGCTTCATGCTAATTCATGTTAGCATCATGCTAGCTTCATGCTAATTCATGTTAGCATCATGCTAGCTTCATGCTAATTCATGTTAGCATCATGCTAGCTTCATGCTAACTTCATGCTAATTCATGCTAGCTTCATGCTAACTTCATGCTAATTCATGTTAGCATCATGCTAGCTTCATGCTAATTCCTGTTAGCATCATGGTAGCATCATGCTAATTCATGTTAGCCTCATGCTAATTCTTGTTAGCATCATGCTAGCTTCATGCTAATTCATGTTAGCATCATGTTAGCACCATGGTAGCTTCATGCTAATTCGTATTAGCACCATGGTAGCTTCATGCTAATTCGTATTAGCGTCATGCTAGCTTCATGCTAATTTGTATTAGCATCATGCTAATTCATGTTAGCATCATGCTAGCTTCATGCTAATTCATGTTAGCATCATGCTAGCTTCATGCTAATTCATGTTAGCATCATGGTAGCATCATGCTAATTCATGTTAGCCTCATGCTAATTAATGTTAGCATCATGCTAGCTTCATGCTAATTCATGTTAGCATTATGTTAACATCATGCTAGCTTCATGCTAATTCATATTAGCACCATGCTAGCTTCATGCTAATTCGTATTAGCGTCATGCTAGCTTCATGCTAATTTGTATTAGCATCATGCTAGCTTCATGCTAATTCATGTTAGCATCATGCTAGCTTCATGCTAATTCGTATTAGCACCATGCTAGCTTCATGCTAATTCGTATTAGCGTCATGCTAGCTTCATGCTAATTTGTATTAGCACCATGCTAGCTTCATGCTAATTTGTATTAGCATCATGCTAGCTTCATGCTAATTCATGTTAGCATCATGCTAGCTTCATGGTAATTCATGTTAGCATCATGCTAGCTTCATGCTAATTCATGTTAGCATCATGTTAACATCATGCTAGCTTCATGCTAAGTCGTATTAGCACCATGTTAGCTTCATGCTAATTCGTATTAGCGTCATGCTAGCTTCATGCTAATTTGTATTAGCATCATGCTAGCTTCATGCTAATTCATGTTAGCATCATGCTAGCTTCATGCTAATTCATTTTAGCATCATGGTAGCATCATGCTAATTCATGTTAGCCTCATGCTAAGTCATGTTAGCATCATGCTAGCTTCATGCTAATTCATGTTATCATCATGTTAACATCATGCTAGCTTCATGTTAATTCGTATTAGCACCATGCTAGCTTCATGCTAATTCGAATTAGCGTCATGCTAGCTTCATGCTAATTTGTATTAGCATCATGCTAGCTTCATGCTAATTCATGTTAGCATTATGCTAGCTTCATGCTAATTCATGTTAGCATCATGCTAGCTTCATGCTAATTCATGTTAGCATCATGCTAGCTTCATGCTAATTCATGTTAGCATCATGTTAACATCATTCTAGCTTCATGCTAATTCGTATTAACATCATGCTAGCTTCATGTTAATTCATGTTAGCATCATGCTAGCTTCATGCTAATTCATGTTAGCATCATGTTAACATCATGTTAGCTTCATGCTAATTCGTATTAGCACCATGCTAGCTCCATGCTAATTCGTATTTGCGTCATGCTAGCTTCATGCTAATTTGTATTAGCATCATGCTAGCTTCATGCTAATTCATGTTAGCATCATGCTAGCTTTATGCTAATTCATGTTAGCATCATGGTAGCATCATGCTAATTCATGTTAACCTCATGCTAGCTTCATGCTAATTCATGTTAGCATCATGTTAATATCATGCTAGCTTCATGCTAATTCGTATTAGCACCATGCTAGCTTCATGCTAATTCGTATTAGCGTCATGCTAGCTTCATGCTAATTTGTATTAGCATCATGCTAGCTTCATGCTAATTCATGTTAACATCATGCTAATTCATGTTAGCATCATGCTAGCTTCATGCTAATTCATGTTAGCATCATGCTAGCTTCATGCTAATTCATGTTATCATCATGGTAGCATCATGCTAATTCATGTTAGCCTCATGCTAGCTTCATGCTAATTCATGTTAGCATCATGTTAACATCATGTTAGCTTCATGCTAATTCGTGTTAGCACCATGCTAGCTTCATGCTAATTCGTATTAGCATCATGCTAGCTTCATGCTAATTCATGTTAGCATCATGGTAGCATCATGCTAATTCATGTTAGCCTCATGCTAGCTTCATGCTAATTCATGTAAGCATCATGTTAACATCATTCTAGCTTCATGGTTATTCATGTTAGCATCATGCTAACTTCATGTTACATCTTGTTAGCTTCATGTTAAATCATGCTAGCTAAATTTTGCTAGCTTTATGCTAAATCATGCTAGCTTGATATTAAATTATCATGCTAGCTTCATGTTAAAATTATGCTTCATGTAAAATCATGCTAACTTCATGCTAAATCATGCTAGCTTATGTTTGCTTCAAAAACCTTCAGACTAGGCTTTCTCAAGCCAACTTAAAGTTTGTCTTCAAACTTTATTATCTAGTTAAGTTGGCTTGTGAAAGCCAACTTACTGAAATGCTATTTAAACTTATTAGTGGTGCTTGCATTTATGCAAGGCATCACTATTATTATTGCTCAGGGATATTATTAGTGGTGCTTGCATTTATGCAAAGCATCACTATTACTATTGCTCAGGGATATTATTATTATTATTATTCTTATGTCTGCACGTTTTTTCGGCGCGTAACTCGTCCCGCACGGTTTGCCGTAGTCCCATGAAAGAGGGCTCAAATCGACCGGTTTATTGAAGAGATGGTGGCTATGACTTTTATAAGCGGTCGGGTGAAGAATTTCCGAAAGGGGGGCGAAAAACCACCCGAAAAATCCCATTGACTTAACATTGCGCCCAACTTTGACGAGTCATAGCTCCGCTCGAGGATTTTGTAGAAACATGTGGGTTACAACATTTGAAGAGGGTGGTAGGCTCTGTAAGAACATGGATCACAATGGGGTGTAAGTTGTACCCCTGGGGTGTAAGAGGTGCCCAAAAATGCCCAATGAAAAGTCAATGGGGCAAAATCCCATAGACTTACCATTGCAAACATTTTGACAGGTCATAGGTCCGAGTGAGGATTTCATAGATACATGTGGGTTACTAAATTTGAAGAGGGTGCTAGACTCTGTCAGGACGTCCCCCACAAAGGGGTGTAAGGTTACCCTAGCAACCATTTTGGGCACCCTAGCAACCTATCCCATAGACTGCCATTATAAAATGCCTAGATGGATATCTTTGCATCACAGTGTCACAGAGACATGGGGGTGGGCTCATTTTACTCAGGCATCCAATCAGTCTCTCAGGATCCTTAAATACGTACTAAGCCACGCCCCTAGCAACCACTTTTGAGCACCCTAGCAACATAAAATTCAAACAGTTATATCTCGGCATCAGAACATCGTAGAGACACAGGGGTTGGACCGTTTTACTTGTGACTAGGGGTGTAACAATTGGGCACATAATTGGCCACTCCCAAGCCACGCCCCTAGCAACCAAATTTGAGCACCCTAGCAACAGAGTAAACAAAGCCTTATATCTCCGCATCAGAACATCGTAGAGACACGGGGGTTGGACCGTTTGACTCGTGACTCGAAGGGTAATCATTATGGGATGCCAATTTTTTCCCTAGCAACCAAATACAGTACCCTAGCAACAGAGTAAACAAAGCCTTATATCTCCGCATCAGAACATCGTAGAGACACGGGGGTTGGACCGTTTGACTCGTGACTCGGAGGGTAATCACTATGGGATGCCATTTTTCCCCTAGCAACCAAATACAGCTCCCTAGCAACAGAGTAAACAAAGCCTTATATCTCCGCATCAGAACATCGTAGAGACACGGGGGTTGGACCGTTTGACTCGTGACTCGGCGTGTTATCATTATGGGATGCCAATTTTTTCCCTAGCAACCAAATACAGTACCCTAGCAACAGAGTAAACAAAGCCTTATATCTCCGCATCAGAACATCGTACAGACACGGGGGTTGGACCGTTTGACTCGTGACTCGGAGTGAAATCATTATGGGATGCCAATTTTTTCCCTAGCAACCAAATACAGTACCCTAGCAACAGAGTAAACAAAGCCTTATATCTCCGCATCAGAACATCGTAGAGACACGGGGGTTGGACCGTTTGACTCGTGACTCAGAATGTAATCACTATGGGATGCCAATTTTTTCCCTAGCAACCAAATACAGTACCCTAGCAACAGAGTACACAAAGCCTTATATCTCAGCATCAGAACATCGTAGAGACACAGGGGTTGGACCGTTTGACTCGTGAGTCAGTGTGTAATCACTATGGGATGCCAATTTTTATCCATAGCAACCAAATACAGTATCTTAGCAACAGAGTAAACAGAGACTTATATCTCCGCATCAGAACATCGTAGAGACACGGGGGTTGGACCGTTTGACTCGTAACTCAGAGTGTAATCATTATGGGATGCCAATTTCTTCCCTAGCAACCAAATACAGTACCCTAGCAACAGAGTAAACAAAGCCTTATATCTCCGCATCAGAACATCGTAGAGACACGGGGGTTGGACCGTTTGACTCGTGACTCGGCGTGTAATCATTATGGGATGCCAATTTTTTCCCTAGCAACCAAATACAGTACCCTAGCAACAGAGTAAACAAAGCCTTATATCTCCGCATCAGAACATCGTAGAGAGACGGGGTTTGGACCGTTTTCCTCGTGACTGGAAGTATGATCATATACTGTCCCCAGAAATTTGCCACGGCAAGCACCACTCACATTTTCTTCAGGAAATGTACCTATCTAGTTATTATTATTCTTATGTCTGCACACTTTTTCGGCGCGTAACTCGTCCCGCACGGTTTGCCGTAGTCCCATGAAAGAGGGCTCAAATTGACCGCATTATTGAGGAGATGGTGGCTATGACTTTTATAAGGGATCGGGTGCAGGATTTCCGAAAGGGGGGCGAAAAACCACCCGAAAAATCCCATTGACTTAACATTGCGCCAAACTTTGACGGGTCATAGCTCCGCTCTGGGATTTTGTAGAAACATGTGGGTTACATTATTTGAAGAGGGTGGTAGGCTCTGTAAGAACATACATTACATTGGGGTGTAAGTTGTACCCCTGGGGTGTAAGAGGCACCCAAAAGTGCCCCATTGACTTATAATGGGGCAGGAAACATGCCCATATAAGGAAGTAAAAATGTTTCAGATGGGATATCTTCGCTTTACAATGTCGTAGAGACAAGGGGGTGGGCTCATTTTATTCAGACATCCAATCAGTCTATCAGGATAGTATCAGAGCTATTAAGCCACGCCCCTAGCAACCACTTTTGAGCACCCTAGCAACATAAAATTCAAACAGTTATATCTCGGCATCAGAACATCGTAAAGACACAGGGGTTGGACCGTTTTACTTGTGACTAGGTATGTAACAATTGGGCACATCATTGGCCACTCCCAGGCCACGCCCCTAGCAACCACTTTTGAGCTACCTAGCAACATAAAATTCAAACAGTTATATCTCGACATCCGAACATCGTAGAGACACGGGGGTTGGACCGTTTGACTCGTGACTCAGAGTGTAATCATTATGGGATGCCAATTTTTTCCCTAGCAACCAAATACAGTACCCTAGCAACAGAGTAAACAAAGCATTATATCTCCGCATCAGAACATCGTAGAGACACGGGGGTTGGACCGTTTGACTCATGACTCGGAGTGTAATCATTATGGGTTGCCATTTTTTTCCCTAGCAACCAAATACAGTACCCTAGCAACAGAGTAAACAAAGCCTTATATCTCCGCATCAGAACATCGTAGAGACACGGGGGTTGGACCGTTTGACTCGTGACTCGGAGGGTAATAACTAGTGTATGCCATTTTTTTCCCTAGCAACCAAATACAGTACCCTAGCAACAGAGTAAACAAAGCCTTATATCTCCGCATCAGAACATCGTAGAGACACGGGAGTTGGATCGTTTTACTTTTGGCTTGGAGTATAATCATATATGTTCCCCAGAATTTTGCCACGGCAAGCACCACTCACATTTTCTTCAGGAAATGTACCTATCTAGTTATGTTGGCTTGAGAAAGCCAACATACTGTTGTTGCACTTAAACTTATTATTATTATTCTTTTTCTTCTGAGACTAAAATTTCTAACTTTAACTCCTCCTAGAGCTTTTAAGCTACACACACCAAACTTTGCACAGACCTTCAGTCTGATCTGACTTGAGTTGCTATATCTTTTCTAAGCGATCGGACTTACGGTTCTCCTAAACCGTCCGATCAAACGTCCCAAAAAAGTCCCATAGACTTACATTCATAGAATGTTTAGGCTGAGTGTTTATTTTCAAATTCTAACTGTCAACTCTCATTCATACAAATACATTACATCATCTCTCAACCTCTCTCAGTCTATCTCTGTCTCACAAAACTCACTCAATAGCACAGACAAACACAACTACACACATACACACACACACACACACACACACACACACAGACAGACACACAACCACACAGACACACAACCACATACAACTACACACAGACACACAACTACACACAGACACACAATTACACACACAAACACAAAATTATATATAACATACTGTCACAAAAACACAGACATGCACACACACACACACACACACACAAACACACACAGACACACAACCACACCCAACTACACACAGACACACAATTACACACACAAACACAAAATTATATATAACATACGTCCACAAAAACAGACTCACACACGCACACGCACGCACACACACACACACACACACACACACACACACACACACACACACACACACACACACACACACACACACACACACACAGACAGACAGACACACAACCACACACAACTACACACACACACACACACACACACACACACACAGACACACAACCACAAAATTACACACACAAACACAATATTACACACCCAATCATACTCACACAAACACACACATAAATGTCCCAACTGCCCTAAATGCCCCATCTGCACCATTCTGCCCCAAATAATCCAACCGCCCCATTTTGCCCCATTTGCCCCAACTGGCCAATTCTGCTCCAAATGCCTCATCTGCCCCACATGCCCTGTCTGCCCCAACTGCCCAATTCTGCTCCAAATGCCCTAACTACCCTAAATGCCCCAACTGCTCCATTCTGCTCCATCTGCCCCAAACACCCAATTCTGCCCCAACTGCCCTAAATGCACCATCTGCCCTAAATGCCCCGTCTGCCCCAACTACCCAATTCTGCCTCAACTGCCCCAACTGCCCTAAATGCCCCATCTGCCCCATTCTGCCCTAAATGCCCCAACTGCCCTAAATGCCTCAAATGCCCCAACTGCCTCATCTGCCCCATTCTGCCCCAACTGCCCTAAATGCCCCAACTGCCCTAAATGCCCCATCTGCCCTAAATGCCCCATCTGCCCTAAATGCCCCATCTGCCCTATTCTGCCCAAACTGCCCTAAATGCCTCAAATGCCCCAACTGCCTCATCTGCCCCATTCTGCCCTAAATGCCCCATCTGCCCTAAATGCCTCATCTGCCCTAAATGCCCCATCTGCCCCAAGTGCCCCGTCTGCCCCAATTATCCAATTCTACCCCAAATGCCCCAACTACCCTAAATGCCCCATCTGCCACAAATGCCCCATTCTGCCCCAACTGCCCAATTCTGCCCCAACTAACCCATCTGCCCCAACTAACTTAACTGCCCCAACTGCAGCTCCATCTATTACTCTCAGGCTAGGCTTTCTCAAGCCAACATAAAGTTTGTTCACAAACTTTAACCTCATCTAGTTATTATTATTCTTCTGATCCACAATTTTCTAAATCTAACTCCTCCTAGAGCTTTAACTCTACATACTCCAAACTCAGGTCAGACCTTCAGTCTGATCTGACTCGAGTTGCTATATCTTTTCTAACTGATGGGACCTTCCGAATTCCTAAACGGGGCGCTCAAAGACCCCAAAATTCCCATTGACTTAACATTGAGACAAACTTTGACGGGTCATAGCTGCGAGTGAGAAACTTGTAGAAACTTGTGACTTACCACATCTAAGGAGTCTGACAGGCTGTGTAAGAACATACATCACAATGGGGTGTAAGCTGTACCCCTGGGGTGTAAGGGGCCCACAAAATCTCCCATTGACTTATAATGGGGCAGGAAACATGCCCATATAAGGGAATAAAAGCGTCCCAGATGGAATATCTTCACTTTAGAGTGTCGTAGAGACATGGGGGTGGGCTCATTTTACTCAGTCATCCAATCAGTCTCTCAGGGTTGTCCCAGAGCTATTAAGCCACGCCCCTAGCAACAATTTTGGGTACCCTAGCAACATCACCCATAGACTACCATTATAAAAAAGCCAAGATGGATATCTTTGCACCAGAGTGTCATAGAGACATGGGTGTGGGCTCATTTTACTCAGGCATCCAATCAGTCTCTTAGGATTCTTATTGAGGTATTAAGCCACACCCCTAGCAACCAAATATGAGCACCCTAGCAACATAATAAACAAAGCCTTATATCTCTGGATCTGAACATCATAGAGACATGGGGGTTGGGTCTTTGGGTCATGTTAGCTTAATGCTAGCTTCATGCTAAGTCATATTTGCTTCATGCTAGTTTCATGCTAGCTTTATGCTAATTTCATAATAAATCTTGCTAACTTCATGTTAAATCATGCTAGCTTCATGCTAATTCATGTTAGCATCATGCTAGCTTCATGTTAATTCATGTTAGCATCATGCTAGCTTCATGTTAATTCCTGTTAGCATCAGGCTAGCTTCATGCTAATTCATGTTAGCATCATGCTAGCTTCATGCTATTTCATGTTAACATCATGCTAGCTTCATGCTA
Source organism: Misgurnus anguillicaudatus (assembly GCF_027580225.2). Classification (NCBI taxonomy): domain Eukaryota; kingdom Metazoa; phylum Chordata; class Actinopteri; order Cypriniformes; family Cobitidae; genus Misgurnus; species Misgurnus anguillicaudatus. The sequence goes on along the minus strand of NC_073342.2, from coordinate 7,087,083 downwards.
ATTCATGTTATCATCATGCTAGCTTCATGCTAATTCATGTTAGCATCATGCTAGCTTCATGCTAATTCGTGTTAGCATCATGCTAGCTTCATGCTAATTCATGTTAGCATCATGCTAGCTTCATGCTAATTCATGTTAGCATCATGCTATCTTTATGTTAATTCATGTTAGCATCATGTTAACATCATGCTAGCTTCATGCTAATTCGTATTAGCATCATGCTAGCTTCATGCTAATTCGTATTAACGTTATGCTAGCTTCATGCTAATCCGTATTAGCATCATGGTAGCTTCATGTTAATTCATGTTAGCATCATGCTAGCTTCATGCTAATTCATGTTAGAATCATGCTAGCTTCATGCTAATTCATGTTAGCATCATGTTAACATCATTCTAGCTTCATGCTAATTCGTATTAGCATCATGCTAGCTTCATGCTAATTCATGTTAGCATCATGCTAGCTTCATGTTAATTCATGTTAGCATCATGTTAACATCATGCTAGCTTCATGCTAATTCGTATTAGCACCATGCTAGCTTCATGCTAATTCGTATTAGCGTCATGTTAGCTTCATGCTAATTTGTATTAGCATCATGCTAGCTTCATGCTAATTCATGTTAGCATCATGCTAGCTTCATGCTAATTCATGTTAGCATCATGCTAGCTTCATGCTAATTCATGTTAGCATCATGGTAGCATCATGCTAATTCATGTTAGCATCATGCTAGCTTCATGCTAATTCATGTTAGCATCATGCTAGCTTCATGCTAATTCCTGTTAGCATCATGGTAGCATCATGCTAATTCATGTTAGCCTCATGCTAATTCTTGTTAGCATCATGCTAGCTTCATGCTAATTCATGTTAGCATCATGTTAGCACCATGGTAGCTTCATGCTAATTCGTATTAGCACCATGGTAGCTTCATGCTAATTCGTATTAGCGTCATGCTAGCTTCATGCTAATTTGTATTAGCATCATGCTAATTCATGTTAGCATCATGCTAGCTTCATGCTAATTCATGTTAGCATCATGCTAGCTTCATGCTAATTCATGTTAGCATCATGGTAGCATCATGCTAATTCATGTTAGCCTCATGCTAATTAATGTTAGCATCATGCTAGCTTCATGCTAATTCATGTTAGCATTATGTTAACATCATGCTAGCTTCATGCTAATTCATATTAGCACCATGCTAGCTTCATGCTAATTCGTATTAGCGTCATGCTAGCTTCATGCTAATTTGTATTAGCATCATGCTAGCTTCATGCTAATTCATGTTAGCATCATGCTAGCTTCATGCTAATTCGTATTAGCACCATGCTAGCTTCATGCTAATTCGTATTAGCGTCATGCTAGCTTCATGCTAATTTGTATTAGCACCATGCTAGCTTCATGCTAATTTGTATTAGCATCATGCTAGCTTCATGCTAATTCATGTTAGCATCATGCTAGCTTCATGCTAATTCATGTTAGCATCATGCTAGCTTCATGGTAATTCATGTTAGCATCATGGTAGCATCATGATAATTCATGTTAGCCTCATGCTAATTCTTGTTAGCATCATGCTAGCTTCATGTTAATTCGTGTTAGCATTATGCTAGCTTCATGCTAATTCATGTTAGCATCATGCTAGCTTAATGCTAATTCATGTTAGCATCATGCTAATTCATGTTAGCATCATGCTAGCTTTATGCTAAATCATGTTAGCATCATGCTAGCTTTATGCTAAATCATGCTAGCATCATGCTAATTCATGTTAGCCTCATGGTAATTCATGTTAGCCTCATGCTAATTCATGTTAGCATCATGCTAGCTTCATGTTAATTCATGTTAGCATTATGCTAGCTTCATGCTAATCATGTTAACATCATTCTAACTTCATGTTACATCTTGTTAGTTTCATGTTAAATCATGCTAGCTAAATTGTGCTAGCTTTATGCTAAATCATGCTAGCTTGATGTTAAATTATCATGCTAACGTCATGTTAAATCATGCTAACTTCATGTAAAATCATGCTAGCTTCATGCTAACTCATGCTAGCTTATGTTTGATTCATGCTAAATCATGCTAGCTGTTTTAAACTTTCAGGCCAGGCTTTCTCAAGCCAACTTAAAGTTTGTCTTCAAACTTTACTATCTAGTTATTATTATTCTTATGTCTGCACGTTTTTTCGGCGCGTAACTCGTCCCGCACGGTTTGCCGTAGTCCCATGAAAGAGGGCTCAAATCGACCGGTTTATTGAAGAGATGGTGGCTATGACTTTTATAAGCGGTCGGGTGCAGAATTTCCGAAAGGGGGGCGAAAAACCACCCGAAAAATCCCATTGACTTAACATTGCGCCCAACTTTGACGAGTCATAGCTCCGCTCGAGGATTTTGTAGAAACATGTGGGTTACAACATTTGAAGAGGGTGGTAGGCTCTGTAAGAACATGGATCACAATGGGGTGTAAGTTGTACCCCTGGGGTGTAAGAGGTGCCCAAAAATGCCCAATGAAAAGTCAATGGGGCAAAATCCCATAGACTTACCATTGCAAAAACTTTGACGGGTCATAGGTCCGAGTGAGGATTTCATAGAAACATGTGGGTTACTAAATTAGAAGAGGGTGCTAGACTCTGTCAGGACGTCCCCCACAAGGGGGTGTAAGGTTACCCTAGCAACCATTTTGGGCACCCTAGCAACCTATCCCATAGACTGCCATTATAAAATGCCTAGATGGATATCTTTGCATCACAGTGTCACAGAGACATGGGGGTGGGCTCATTTTACTTAGGCATCCAATCAGTCTCTCAGGATCCTTAAAGACTTACTAAGCCACGCCCCTAGCAACCACTTTTGAGCACCCTAGCAACATAAAATTCAAACAGTTATATCTCGGCATCAGAACGTCGTAGAGACACGGGGGTTGGACCGTTTTACTTGTGACTAGGGGTGTAACAATTGGGCACATCAATGGCCACTCCCAAGTCACGCCCCTAGCAACCAAATTTGAGAACCCTAGCAACCAAATAAACAAAGCCTTATATCTCCGCATCAGAACATCGTAGAGACACGGGGGTTGGACCGTTTGACACATGACTCGGAGGGTAAACACTAGTGGATGGCAATTTTTTTCCCTAGCAACCAAATACAGTACCCTAGCAACAGAGTAAACAAAGCCTTATATCTCCGCATCAGAACATCGTAGAGACACGGGGGTTGGACCGTTTGACTCGTGACTTGGAGGGTAATCACTAATGGATGCCATTTTTTTCCCTAGCAACCAAATACAGTACCCTAGCAACAGAGTAAACAAAGCCTTATATCTCCGCATCAGAACATCGTAGAGACACGGGGGTTGGACCATTTGACTCGTGACTCGGAGGGTAATCACTAGTGGATGCCAATTTTTTCCCTAGCAACCAAATACAGTACCCTAGCAACAGAGTAAACAAAGCCTTATATCTCCGCATCAGAACATTGTACAGACATGGGGGTTGGACCGTTTGACTCCTGACTCGGCATGTAATCACTAGTGCATGCCAATTTTTTCCCTAGCAACCAAATACAGTACCCTAGCAACAGAGTAAACAAAGCCTTATATCTCCGCCTCAGAACATCGTAGAGACACGGGGGTTGGACCGTTTGACTCGTGACTCGGAGGGTTATCACTATGGGATGCCAATTTTCCCCCTAGCAACCAAATATGGTACCCTAGCAACAGAGTAAACAAAGCCTTATATCTCCGCATCAGAACATCGTAGAGACACGGGGGTTGGACCGTTTGACTCGTGACTCGGCGAGTAATCACTAGTGGATGCCAATTTTCTCCCTAGCAACCAAATACAGTACCCTAGCAACCGGATAAACACAGCCTTATATCTCCGCATCAGAACATCGTAGAGACACGGGAGTTGGATCGTTTTACTTTTGGCTTGGAGTATAATCATATATAGTCCCCAGAATTTTGCCACGGCAAGCACCACTCACATTTTCTTCAGGAAATGTACCTTTCTAGTTAGTGGTGCTTGCATTTATGCAAGGCATCACTATTACTATTCCTCAGGGATATTATTAGTGGTGCTTGCATTTATGCAAGGCATCACTATTACTATTCGTCATACTTATTAGTGGTGCTTGCATTTATGCAAGGCATCACTATTACTATTGTGCATACTTATTATTTATAATTATTCTTCTTTTTCTGGACACTTTTTCGGCGCGTAACTCGTCCCGCACACGAGAGACGGCTCAAATCGACCGGATTATTGAGGAGAGGTGTGCTATGACTTTTATAAGGGATCGGGTGCAGGATTTCTGAAAGGGGGGCGAAAAACCACCCGAAAAATCCCATTGACTTAACATTGCGCCAAACTTTGACGAGTCATAGCTCCGCTCGAGGATTTTATAGAAACATGTGGGTTACAACATTTGAAGAGGGTGGTAGGCTCTGTAAGAACATGGATCACAATGGGGTGTAAGTTGTACCCCTGGGGTGTAAGAGGTGCCCAAAAATGCCCAATGAAAAGTCAATGGGGCAAAATCCCATAGACTTACCATTGCAAAAATTTTGACGGGTCATAGGTACGAGTGAGGATTTTGTAGAAACATGTGGGTTACTAAATTTGAAGAGGGTGGTAAGCTATGTAAGAACATACATGACATTGGGGTGTAAGTTGTACCCCTGGGGTGTAAGAGGCACCCGAAAATTCCCATTGACTTATAATGGGGCAGGAAACATGCCCATATAAGGGAATAAAACAGTTCCAGATGGGATATCTTTGCTTTACAGTGTCGTAGAGATAAGTGGGTGGGCTCATTTCACTCCGGCATCCAATCAGTCCCACAGGATCATCCCAGAGCTATTAAGCCACGCCCCTAGCAACAATTCTGGGCACCCTAGCAACATCTCCCATAGACTGGCATTATAAAATGCCCAGATGGATATCTTTGCACCACAGTGTCATAAAGACATGAGGGTGGGCTCATTTTACTCAGGCATCCAATCAGTCTCTCAGGATCCTTACATAGGTATTAAGCCACGCCCCTAGCAACCATTTTTGAGCACCCTAGCAACATAAAATTCAAACAGTTATATCTCCGCATCAGAACATCGTAGAGACACGGGGGTTGGACCGTTTGACTAGTGACTCAGAGTGTAATCATTATGGGATGCCAATTTTTTCCCTAGCAACCAAATACAGTACCCTAGCAACAGAGTAAACAAAGCCTTATATCTCCGCATCAGAACATCGTAGAGACACAGTGGTTGGACCGTTTGACTCGTGACTCGGAGTGTAATCATTATGGGATGCCAATTTTTTCCCTAGCAACCAAATGCAGTACCCTAGCAACAGAGTAAACAAAGGCTTATATCTCTGCACCAGAACATCGTAGAGACACGGGGGTTGGACCGTTTGACTCGTGACTCAGAGTGTAATCATTATGGGATGCCAATTTTTTCCCTAGCAACCAAATACAGTACCCTAGCAACAGAGTAAACAAAGCCTTATATCTCCGCATCAGAACATCGTAGAGACACGGGGGTTGGACCGTTTGACTAGTGACTCAGAGTGTAATCATTATGGGATGCCAATTTTTTCCCTAGCAACCAAATACAGTACCCTAGCAACAGAGTAAACAAAGCCTTATATCTCCGCATCAGAACATCGTAGAGACATGGGGGTTGGACCGTTTGACTCGTGACTCAGAGTGTAATCATTATGGGATGCCAATTTTTTCCCTAGCAACCAAATACAGTACCCTAGCAACAGAGTAAACAAAGCCTTATATCTCCGCATCAGAACATCGTAGAGACACGGGGGTTGGACCGTTTGACTCGTGAATCAGAGTGTAATCACTATTGGATGTTAAAATTTTCCCTAGCAACCAAATACAGTACCCTAGCAACCAAATAAACAAAGCCTTATATCTCCCCATCAGAACATCGTAGAGACATGGGGGTTTGACCATTTGACTTGTGACTCGAAGTGTAATCACTAGTGGATGGCAATTTTCTCCCTAGCAACCAAATACACTACCCTAGCAACCGAAAAAACAAAGCCTTATATCTCAGCATCAGAACATCGTAGAGACATGGGGGTTGGACCGTTTTACTTGTGGTTTGGAGTATAATCATATACTGTCCCCCGAAATTTGCCACGGCAAGCACCACTTCACATTTTCTTCAGGAAATGTACCTATCTAGTTAGTGGTGCTTGCATTTATGCAAAGCATCACTATTACTATTGCTCATACTTATTATTTATATCTTTATTTATTCTTATATCTGGACACTTTTTCGGCGCGTAACTCGTCCCACACGGTTTGTCGTAGACCAATGAAACAGGGCTCAAAATGACCGGCTTATTAAGGACACGTCTGCTATGACTTTTATAAGGGATCGGGTGCAGGATTTTCGAAAGGGGGGCGAAAAACCACCCGAAAATCCCATTGACTTAACATTGCGCCCAACTTTGACGAGTCATATCTCCGCTTGAGGATGTTGTAGAAACATGTGGGTTACATTATTTGAAGAGGGTGGTAGGCTCTGTAAGAACATACATGACATTGGGGTGTAAGTTGTACCCCTGGGGTGTAAGAGGCACCCGAAAATTCCCATTGACTTATAATGGGGCAGGAAACATGCCCATATAAGGGAATAAAACAGTTCCAGATGGGATATCTTTGCTTTACAATGTCGTAGAGATAAGTGGGTGGGCTCATTTCACTCGGGCATCCAATCAGTCCCTCAGGATCATCCCAGAGCTATTAAGCCACGCCCCTAGCAACAATTTTGGGCACCCTAGCAACATCTCCCATAGACTGCCATTATAAAATGCCCAGATGGATATCTTTGCACCACAGTGTCATAGAGACATGGGGGTGGGCTCATTTTACTCAGGCATCCAATCAGTCTCTCAGGATCCTTACATAGGTATTAGGCCACGCCCCTAGCAACCACTTTTGAGCACCCTAGCAACATAAAATTCAAACAGTTATATCTCGGCATCCGAACATCGTAGAGACACGGGGGTTGGACCGTTTGACTCGTGACTCGGAGTGTAATCATTATGGGATGCCAATTTTTTCCCTAGCAACCAAATACAGTACCCTAGCAACAGAGTAAACAAAGCCTTATATCTCCGCATCAGAACATCGTAGAGACACGGGGGTTGGACCGTTTGACTTGTGACTCAGAGTGTAATCATTATGGGATGCCAATTTTTTCCCTAGCAACCAAATACAGTACCCTAGCAACAGAGTAAACAAAGCCTTATATCTCCGCATCAGAACATCGTAGAGACACGGGGGTTGGACCGTTTGACTCGTGAATCAGAGTGTAATCACTATTGGATGTTAAAATTTTCCCTAGCAACCAAATACAGTACCCTAGCAACCAAATAAACAAAGCCTTATATCTCCCCATCAGAACATCGTAGAGACATGGGGGTTTGACCATTTGACTTGTGACTCGAAGTGTAATCACTAGTGGATGGCAATTTTCTCCCTAGCAACCAAATACACTACCCTAGCAACCGAAAAAACAAAGCCTTATATCTCAGCATCAGAACATCGTAGAGACATGGGGGTTGGACCGTTTTACTTGTGGTTTGGAGTATAATCATATACTGTCCCCCGAAATTTGCCACGGCAAGCACCACTTCACATTTTCTTCAGGAAATGTACCTATCTAGTTAGTGGTGCTTGCATTTATGCAAAGCATCACTATTACTATTGCTCATACTTATTATTTATATCTTTATTTATTCTTATATCTGGACACTTTTTCGGCGCGTAACTCGTCCCACACGGTTTGTCGTAGACCAATGAAACAGGGCTCAAAATGACCGGCTTATTAAGGACACGTCTGCTATGACTTTTATAAGGGATCGGGTGCAGGATTTTCGAAAGGGGGGCGAAAAACCACCCGAAAATCCCATTGACTTAACATTGCGCCCAACTTTGACGAGTCATATCTCCGCTTGAGGATGTTGTAGAAACATGTGGGTTACATTATTTGAAGAGGGTGGTAGGCTCTGTAAGAACATACATGACATTGGGGTGTAAGTTGTACCCCTGGGGTGTAAGAGGCACCCGAAAATTCCCATTGACTTATAATGGGGCAGGAAACATGCCCATATAAGGGAATAAAACAGTTCCAGATGGGATATCTTTGCTTTACAATGTCGTAGAGATAAGTGGGTGGGCTCATTTCACTCGGGCATCCAATCAGTCCCTCAGGATCATCCCAGAGCTATTAAGCCACGCCCCTAGCAACAATTTTGGGCACCCTAGCAACATCTCCCATAGACTGCCATTATAAAATGCCCAGATGGATATCTTTGCACCACAGTGTCATAGAGACATGGGGGTGGGCTCATTTTACTCAGGCATCCAATCAGTCTCTCAGGATCCTTACATAGGTATTAGGCCACGCCCCTAGCAACCACTTTTGAGCACCCTAGCAACATAAAATTCAAACAGTTATATCTCGGCATCCGAACATCGTAGAGACACGGGGGTTGGACCGTTTGACTCTTGACTCGGAGTGTAATCATTATGGGATGCCAATTTTTTCCCTAGCAACCAAATACAGTACCCTAGCAACAGAGTAAACAAAGCCTTATATCTCCGCATCAGAACATCTTAGAGACACAGGGGTTGGACCGTTTGACTCGTGACTCAGAGTGTAATCATTATGGGTTGCCAATTTTTTCCCTAGCAACCAAATACAGTACCCTAGCAACAGAGTAAACAAAGGCTTATATCTCTGCACCAGAACATCGTAGAGACACGGGGGTTGGACCGTTTGACTCGTGACTCAGAGTGTAATCATTATGGGATGCCAATTTTTTCCCTAGCAACCAAATACAGTACCCTAGCAACAGAGTAAACAAAGCCTTATATCTCCGCATCAGAACATCGTAGAGACACGGGGGTTGGACCGTTTGACTAGTGACTCAGAGTGTAATCATTATGGGATGCCAATTTTTTCCCTAGCAACCAAATACAGTACCCTAGCAACAGAGTAAACAAAGCCTTATATCTCCGCATCAGAACATCGTAGAGACATGGGGGTTGGACCGTTTGACTCGTGACTCAGAGTGTAATCATTATGGGATGCCAATTTTTTCCCTAGCAACCAAATACAGTACCCTAGCAACAGAGTAAACAAAGCCTTATATCTCCGCATCAGAACATCGTAGAGACACGGGGGTTGGACCGTTTGACTCGTGAATCAGAGTGTAATCACTATTGGATGTTAAAATTTTCCCTAGCAACCAAATACAGTACCCTAGCAACCAAATAAACAAAGCCTTATATCTCCCCATCAGAACATCGTAGAGACATGGGGGTTTGACCATTTGACTTGTGACTCGAAGTGTAATCACTAGTGGATGGCAATTTTCTCCCTAGCAACCAAATACACTACCCTAGCAACCGAAAAAACAAAGCCTTATATCTCAGCATCAGAACATCGTAGAGACATGGGGGTTGGACCGTTTTACTTGTGGTTTGGAGTATAATCATATACTGTCCCCCGAAATTTGCCACGGCAAGCACCACTTCACATTTTCTTCAGGAAATGTACCTATCTAGTTAGTGGTGCTTGCATTTATGCAAAGCATCACTATTACTATTGCTCATACTTATTATTTATATCTTTATTTATTCTTATATCTGGACACTTTTTCGGCGCGTAACTCGTCCCACACGGTTTGTCGTAGACCAATGAAACAGGGCTCAAAATGACCGGCTTATTAAGGACACGTCTGCTATGACTTTTATAAGGGATCGGGTGCAGGATTTTCGAAAGGGGGGCGAAAAACCACCCGAAAATCCCATTGACTTAACATTGCGCCCAACTTTGACGAGTCATATCTCCGCTTGAGGATGTTGTAGAAACATGTGGGTTACATTATTTGAAGAGGGTGGTAGGCTCTGTAAGAACATACATGACATTGGGGTGTAAGTTGTACCCCTGGGGTGTAAGAGGCACCCGAAAATTCCCATTGACTTATAATGGGGCAGGAAACATGCCCATATAAGGGAATAAAACAGTTCCAGATGGGATATCTTTGCTTTACAATGTCGTAGAGATAAGTGGGTGGGCTCATTTCACTCGGGCATCCAATCAGTCCCTCAGGATCATCCCAGAGCTATTAAGCCACGCCCCTAGCAACAATTTTGGGCACCCTAGCAACATCTCCCATAGACTGCCATTATAAAATGCCCAGATGGATATCTTTGCACCACAGTGTCATAGAGACATGGGGGTGGGCTCATTTTACTCAGGCATCCAATCAGTCTCTCAGGATCCTTACATAGGTATTAGGCCACGCCCCTAGCAACCACTTTTGAGCACCCTAGCAACATAAAATTCAAACAGTTATATCTCGGCATCCGAACATCGTAGAGACACGGGGGTTGGACCGTTTGACTCGTGACTCGGAGTGTAATCATTATGGGATGCCAATTTTTTCCCTAGCAACCAAATACAGTACCCTAGCAACAGAGTAAACAAAGCCTTATATCTCCGCATCAGAACATCGTAGAGACACGGGGGTTGGACCGTTTGACTTGTGACTCAGAGTGTAATCATTATGGGATGCCAATTTTTTCCCTAGCAACCAAATACAGTACCCTAGCAACAGAGTAAACAAAGCCTTATATCTCCGCATCAGAACATCGTAGAGACACGGGGGTTGGACCGTTTGACTCGTGAATCAGAGTGTAATCACTATTGGATGTTAAAATTTTCCCTAGCAACCAAATACAGTACCCTAGCAACCAAATAAACAAAGCCTTATATCTCCCCATCAGAACATCGTAGAGACATGGGGGTTTGACCATTTGACTTGTGACTCGAAGTGTAATCACTAGTGGATGGCAATTTTCTCCCTAGCAACCAAATACACTACCCTAGCAACCGAAAAAACAAAGCCTTATATCTCAGCATCAGAACATCGTAGAGACATGGGGGTTGGACCGTTTTACTTGTGGTTTGGAGTATAATCATATACTGTCCCCCGAAATTTGCCACGGCAAGCACCACTTCACATTTTCTTCAGGAAATGTACCTATCTAGTTAGTGGTGCTTGCATTTATGCAAAGCATCACTATTACTATTGCTCATACTTATTATTTATATCTTTATTTATTCTTATATCTGGACACTTTTTCGGCGCGTAACTCGTCCCACACGGTTTGTCGTAGACCAATGAAACAGGGCTCAAAATGACCGGCTTATTAAGGACACGTCTGCTATGACTTTTATAAGGGATCGGGTGCAGGATTTTCGAAAGGGGGGCGAAAAACCACCCGAAAATCCCATTGACTTAACATTGCGCCCAACTTTGACGAGTCATATCTCCGCTTGAGGATGTTGTAGAAACATGTGGGTTACATTATTTGAAGAGGGTGGTAGGCTCTGTAAGAACATACATGACATTGGGGTGTAAGTTGTACCCCTGGGGTGTAAGAGGCACCCGAAAATTCCCATTGACTTATAATGGGGCAGGAAACATGCCCATATAAGGGAATAAAACAGTTCCAGATGGGATATCTTTGCTTTACAATGTCGTAGAGATAAGTGGGTGGGCTCATTTCACTCGGGCATCCAATCAGTCCCTCAGGATCATCCCAGAGCTATTAAGCCACGCCCCTAGCAACAATTTTGGGCACCCTAGCAACATCTCCCATAGACTGCCATTATAAAATGCCCAGATGGATATCTTTGCACCACAGTGTCATAGAGACATGGGGGTGGGCTCATTTTACTCAGGCATCCAATCAGTCTCTCAGGATCCTTACATAGGTATTAGGCCACGCCCCTAGCAACCACTTTTGAGCACCCTAGCAACATAAAATTCAAACAGTTATATCTCGGCATCCGAACATCGTAGAGACACGGGGGTTGGACCGTTTGACTCGTGACTCGGAGTGTAATCATTATGGGATGCCAATTTTTTCCCTAGCAACCAAATACAGTACCCTAGCAACAGAGTAAACAAAGCCTTATATCTCCGCATCAGAACATCGTAGAGACACGGGGGTTGGACCGTTTGACTCGTGACTCAGAGTGTAATCATTATGGGATGCCAATTTTTTCCCTAGCAACCAAATACAGTACCCTAGCAACAGAGTAAACAAAGCCTTATATCTCCGCATCAGAACATCGTAGAGACACGGGGGTTGGACCGTTTGACTCGTGACTCAGAGTGTAATCATTATGGGATGCCAATTTTTTCCCTAGCAACCAAATACAGTACCCTAGCAACAGAGTAAACAAAGCCTTATATCTCGGCATCCGAACATCGTAGAGACACGGGGGTTGGACCGTTTGACTCGTGACTCAGAGTGTAATCATTATGGGATGCCAATTATTTCCCTAGCAACCAAATACAGTACCCTAGCAACAGAGTAAACAAAGCTTTATATCTCCGCATCAGAACATCGTAGAGACACGGGGGTGGGACCGTTTGACTTGTGACTCGGCGGGTAATCACTATGGGATGCCAATATTTTCCCTAGCAACCAAATACAGTACCCTAGCAACAGAGTAAACAAAGCCTTATATCTCAGCATCAGAACATCGTAGAGACACGGGGGTTGGACCGTTTGACTCGTGACTCGGAGGGTAATCACAAGTGGATGCCAATTTTTTTCCTAGCAACCAAATACAGTACCCTAGCAACAGAGTAAACAAAGCCTTATATCTCAGCATCAGAACATCGTAGAGACACGGGGGTTGGACCGTTTGACTCGTGACTCGGAGGGTAATCACTAGTGGATGTCATTTTGTCCCCTAGCAACCAAATACAGTACCCTAGCAACAGAGTAAACAAAGCTTTATATCTCCGCATCAGAACATCGTAGAGACACGGGGTTGGACCGTTTGACTCGAGACTCGGAGGGTAATCACTAGTGGATGCCGTTTTTTTCCCTAGCAACCAAATACTGTACCCTAGCAACAGAGTAAACAAAGCCTTATATCTCCGCATTAGAACATCGTAGAGACACGGGGGTTGGACCGTTTGACTCGTGACTCGGAGGGTAATCACTAGTGGATGCCGTTTTTTTTCCCTAGCAACCAAATACAGTACCCTAGCAACAGAGTAAACAAAGCCTTTTATCTCCGCATCAGAACATCATAGAGACACGGGGGTTGGACCGTTTGACTTGTGACTTGGAGAGTAATCACCAGTGGATGCCAATTTTCCCCCTAGCAACCAAATACAGTACCCTAGCAACAGAGTAAACAAAGCCTTATATCTCCGCATCAGAACATCGTAGAGACACGGGGGTTGGACCGTTTTACTTTTGGCTTGGAGTATAATCATATATGGTCCCCAGAATTTTGCCACGGCAAGCACCACTTCACATTTTCTTCAGGAAATGTACCTATCTAGTTATTATTATTATTATTCTTATGTCTGCACGTTTTTTCGGCGCGTAACTCGTCCCGCACGGTTTGCCGTAGTCCCATGAAAGAGGGCTCAAATCGACCGGCATATTGAAGAGATGGTGGCTATGACTTTTATAAACGGTCGGGTGCAGAATTTCCGAAAGGGGGGCGAAAAACCACCCGAAAAATCCCATTGACTTAACATTGCGCCCAACTTTGACGAGTCATAGCTCCGCTCGAGGATTTTGTACAAACATGTGGGTTACAACATTTAAAGAGGGGGGTAGGCTCTGTAAGAACATGGATCACAATGGGGTGTAAGTTGTACCCCTGGGGTGTAAGAGGTGCCCAAAAATGCCCAATGAAAAGTCAATGGGGCAAAATCCCATAGACTTAACATTGCAAAAATTTTGACGGGTCATAGGTCCGAGTGAGGATTTCATAGAAACATGTGGGTTACTAAATTTGAAGAGGGTGCTAGACTCTGTCAGGACGTCCCCCACAAGGGGGTGTAAGGTTACCCTAGCAACCATTTTGGGCACCCTAGCAACCTATCCCATAGACTGCCATTATAAAATGCCTAGATGGATATCTTTGCATCACATTGTCACAGAGACATGGGGGTGGGCTCATTTTACTCAGGCATCCAATCAGTCTCTCAGGATCCTTAAATACTTACTAAGCCACGCCCCTAGCAACCACTTTTGAGCACCCTAGCAACATAAAATTCAAACAGTTATATCTCGGCATCAGAACATCGTAGAGACACGGGGGTTGGACCGTTTTACTTGTGACTAGGGGTGTAACAATTGGGCACATCATTGGCCACTCCCAAGCAACGCCCCTAGCAACCAAATTTGAGCACCCTAGCAACAGAGTAAACAAAGCCTTATATCTCCGCATCAGAACATCGTAGAGACACGGGGGTTGGACCGTTTGACTCGTGACTCGAAGGGTAATCATTATGGGATGCCATTTTTTTCCCTAGCAACCAAATACAGTACCCTAGCAACAGAGTAAACAAAGCCTTATATCTCCGCATCAGAACATCGTAGAGACACGGGGGTTGGACCGTTTGACTCGTGACTCGGAGGGTAATCACTATGGGATGTCAAAATTTTCCCTAGCAACCAAATACAGTACCCTAGCAACAGAGTAAACAAAGCCTTATATCTCCGCATCAGAACATCGTAGAGACATGGGGGTTGGACCGTTTGACTTGTGACTCAGAGTGTAATCATTATGGGATACCAATTTTTCCCCTAGCAACCAAATACAGTACCCTAGCAACAGAGTAAACAAAGCCTTATATCTCCGCATCAGAACATCGTAGAGACACGGGGGTTGGACCGTTTGACTTGTGACTCGGAGAGTAATCACTAGTGGATGTCAATTTTTTCCCTAGCAACCAAATACAGTACCCTAGCAACCGAATAAACAAAGCCTTATATCTCCGCATCAGAACATCGTAGAGACATTGGGGTTGGACCGTTTGACTCGTGACTCGGAGTGTAACCATTATGGGATGCCAATTTTTTCCCTAGCAACCAAATACAGTACCCTAGCAACAGAGTAAACAAAGCCTTATATCTCCGCATCAGAACATCGTAGAGACACGGGGGTTGGACCGTTTAACTCCTGACTCGGCATGTAATCCCTAGTGGATGCCAATTTTTTCCATAGCAACCAAATTCAGTACCCTAGCAACCAGATAAACATAGCCTTATATCTCAGCATCAGAACATCGTAGAGACACCGGAGTTGGATCGTTTTACTTTTGGCTTGGAGTATAATCATATATGTTACCCAGAATTTTGCCACGGCAAGCACCACTCACATTTTCTTCAGGAAATGTACCTATCTAGTTAGTGGTGCTTGCATTTATGCAAAGCATCACTATTATTATTGTCCCTGGATATTATTCTTCTTCTTCTTCTTATATCTGGACAAAATTTCGGCGCGTAACTCGTCCCACACGGTTTGCCGTAGTCCCATGAAAGACGGCTCAAATCGACCGGATTATTGAGGAATGGTGTGCTATGACTTTTCTAAGCGATCGGGTGCAGGATTTTCGAAAGGGGGGCGAAAAACCACCCGAAAATTCCCATTGACTTAACATTGGGCCCAACTTTGATGGGTCATAGCTCCGCTCGAGGATTTTGTAGAAACGTGGGTTACAACATTTGATGAGGGTGGTAGACTCTGTAAGAACATGCATCACAATGGGGTGTAAGTTGTACCCCTGGGGTGTAAGAGGCACCCGAAATTTCCCATTGACTTATAATGGGGCAGGGAACACGCCCATATAAGGGAATTAAATTGTTCCAGATGGGATATCTTTGCTTTACAGTGTCGTAGAGATAAGTGGGTGGGCTCATTTTACTCAGGCATCCAATCAGTCTCTCAGGATCATCTCAGAGCTATTAAGCCACGCCCCTAGCAACCACTTTTGAGCACCCTAGCAACATCTCCAATAGACTGCCATTATAAAATGACAAGATGTATATATCTTTGCAGCACGGTGTCATAGAGACATGGGGGTGGGCTCATTTTACTCAGGCATCCAATCAGTCTCTCAGGATCCTTACATAGGTATTAAGCCACGCCCCTAGCAACCACTTTTGAGCACCCTAGCAACATAAAATTCAAACAGTTATATCTCGGCATCAGAACATCATAGAGAAACGGGGATTGGACCGTTTTACTTGTGACTGTGAGTTTAATAACTAGCCTCATCATTGGCCTCTACCAGGCCACGCCCCTAGCAACCAAATATGAGCACCCTAGCAAGGGAATAAACAAATCGATATATCTCCGCATCAGGAAATCGTAGAGACAAGGGGGTTGGACCGGTTTACTCGTGACTTGGAGGGTAATCACTAGTGGTTGCCAAGTGGTATTAAGCCACGCCCCTAGCAACCAAATATGAGCACCCTAGCAACGGAATAAACAAATCGCTATATCTCCTCATCAGAAAATCGTAGAGAAACAGGGGTTGGACTGTTTTACTCCAGACTCTGAGGGTAATCACTAGTGGATGCCAAGAGGTATTAAGCCACGCCCCTAGCAACCAAATATGAGCACCCTAGCAACGGAATAAACAAATCGTTATATCTCCGGATCAGAAAATCGTAGAGACACGGGGGTTGGACCGTTTGACTCGTGACTCGGAATGTAATCACTATGGGATGCCAATTTTTTCCCTAGCAACCAAAAACAGTACCCTAGCAACAGAGTAAACAAAGCCTTATATCTCGGCATCAGAACATCGTAGAGACACGGGGGTTGGACCGTTTGACTCGTGACTCAGAGTGTAATCACTATGGGATGCCAATTTTTTCCCTAGCAACCAAATACAGTACCCTAGCAACAGAGTAAACAAAGCCTTATATCTCCGCATCAGAACATCGTAGAGACACTGGGGTTGGACCATTTGACTCGTGACTCGGCGTGTAATCACTATGGGATGCAATTTTTTCCCCTAGCAACCAAATACAGTACCCTAGCAACAGAGTAAACAAAGCCTTATATCTCGGCATCAGAACATCGTAGAGACACGGGAGTTGGATCGTTTTACTTTTGGGTTGGAGTATAATCATATATGGTCCCCAGAATTTTGCCACGGCAAGCACCACTCACATTTTCTTCAGGAAATGTACCTATCTAGTTATTATTCTTCTTTTTCTGGACACTTTTTCGGCGCGTAACTCGTCCCGCACGGTTTCACGTAGTCCCATGAAAGAGGGCTCAAATCGACCGGATTATTGAGGAGAGGTGTGCTATGACTTTTATAAGCGATCGGGTGCAGGATTTCTGAAAGGGGGGCGAAAAACCACCCGAAAAATCCTATTGACTTAACATTGCGCCCAACTTTGACGAGTCATAGCTCCGCTCGAGGATTTTGTAGAAACATGTGGGTTACAACATTTGAAGAGGGTGGTAGACTCTGTAAGAACATACATCACAATGGGGTGTAAGTTGTACCCCTGGGGTGTAAGAGGTGCCCAAAAATGCCCAATGAAAAGTCAATGGGGCAAAATCCCATAGACTAACATTGCGGGAAAATTTGTCAGGTCATAGGTCCGAGCGAGGATTTCGTAGAAACATGTGGGTTACTAAATTTGAAGAGGGTGGTAGGCTCTGTAAGAACATGGATCACAATGGGGTGTAAGTTGTACCCCTGGGGTGTAAGAGGTGCCCAAAAGTGCCCCATTGACTTATAATGGGCCAGGAAACACGCCCATATAAGGGAATAAAACTGTTCCAGATGGGATATCTTTGCTTTACAGTGTCATAAAGATAAGTGGGTGGGCTCATTTTACTTGAGCATCCAATCAGTCTCTCAGGATCCTCCCAGAGCTATTAAGCCACGCCCCTAGCAACAATTTTGGGCACCCTAGCAACATCTCCCATAGACTGCCATTATAAAATGCCAGGATGGATATCTTTGCAGCACAGTGTCATAGAGACTTGGGGGTGGGCTCATTTTACCCAGACATCCAATCAGTCTCTCAGGATCCTTATTGAGGTATTAAGCCACGCCCCTAGCAACCACTTTTGAGCACCCTAGCAACATAACATTGAAACAGTTATATCTCAGCATCAGAACATCGTAGAGACACGGGGGTTGGACCGTTTTACTTGTGACTCGGAGTGTAATCACTGGCCACATCATTGGCCACTCCCAAGCCACGCCCCTAGCAACCAAATATGAGCACCCTAGCAACCCAATAAACAAAGCCTTATATCTCCGCATCAGAACATCGTAGAGACACGGGGGTTGGACCATTTTACTTGTGACTCAGAGTGTAATAACTGGCCACATTATTGGCCACTCCCAAGCCACGCCCCTAACAACCAAATATGAGCACCCTAGCAACATAATAAACAAAGCCTTATATCTCTGGATCCGAACATCATAGAGACATGGGGGTTGGGTCTTTGGGTCATGTTAGCTTCATGCTAGCTTAATGCTAAGTCATACTAGCTTCATGCTAGTTTCATGCTAGCTTAATGCTAATTTCATAATAAATCTTGCTATTTTCACGTTAAATCATGCTAGCTTCATGCTAACTTCATGTTAACTTCTTGCTAATCATGCTAACATCATGCTAGCTTCATGCTAATCATGCTAACATCATGCTATCTTTATGCTAATCATTCTAACATCATGCTAACTTCATGCTAATCATGCTAACATCATGCTTATCATGCTAACATCAGGCTAACTTCATGCTAATCATGCTAACATAATGCTAATCATGCTAACATCATGCTTATCATGCTAACATCATGCTAACTTTATGCTAACATCATGCTAACATCATGCTAGCTTCATACTATCATCATGCTAATCATGCTAACATCATGCTAATCATGCTAACATCATGTTAGCTTCATGCTAATCATGTTAGCTTCATGCTAACATCATGCTAGCTTCAAGCTAATCATGCTAGCTTCATGCTAACATCATGCTAGCTTCAAGCTAATCATGCTAGCTTCATGCTAACTTCATGCTAATCATGTTAGCTTCATGCTAATCATGCTAACATCATGCTAGCTTGATGCTAATCATGCTAGCTTCATGCTAATCATGCTAGCCTCATGCTAATCATGTTAGCTTCATGCTAGCTTCATGCTAATCATGCTAACTTCATGTTAGCTTCATGCTAGCTTCATGCTAGCTTCATGCTAGCTTCATGCTAATCATGCTAACATCATGTTAACATCATGCTAGCTTCATGCTAATCATGCTAGCTTCATGCTAATCATGTTAGCTTCATGCTAGCTTCATGCTAATCATGCTAGCATAATGCTAGCTTCATGCTAACTTCATGCTAATCATGTTAGCTTCATGCTAGCTTCATGCTAATCATGTTAACATCATGCTAGCTTCATGTTAACTTCATGCTAACTTCATGCTAATCATGCTAACATCATGCCAACTTCCTGATAATCATGCTAACATCATGCTAACTTCATGTTAATCATATTAACATCATGTTAGCTTCATGCTAATGATGTTCGCTTTATGCTAGCTTCATGTTAATCATGTTAACATCATACTACCTTCACGTTATTTATGCTAACGTCATGCTAGCTTCATGGTAATCATACTACCTTCAATAAACAAAGCTTTATATCTCCACATCAGAACATCGTAGAGACACGGGGGTTGGACCGTTTGACTCGTGACTCGGAGTATAATCATACATTGCCCCCAGAAATTTGCCACGGCAAGCACCACTTCACATTTTCTTCAGGAAATGTACCTATCTAGTTATGTTGGCTTGAGAAAGCCAACATACTGTTGTTGCACTTAAACTTATTATTATTATTCTTTTTCTTCTGAGACTAAAATTTCTAACTCTAACTCCTCCTAGAGCTTTTAAGCTACACACACCAAACTTTGCACAGACCTTCAGTCTGATCTGACTTGAGTTGCTATATCTTTTCTAAGCGATCGGACTTACGGTTCTCCTAAACCGTCCGATCAAACGTCCCAAAAAAGTCCCATAGACTTACATTCATAGAATGTTTAGGCTGAGTGTTTATTTTCAAATTCTAACTGTCAACTCTCATTCATACAAATACATTACATTATCTCTCAACCTCTCTCAGTCTATCTCTGTCTCACAAAACTCACTCAATAGCACAGACAAACACAACTACACACATACACACACACACAACCACATACAACTACACACAGACACACAACTACACACAGACACACAATTACACACACAAACACAAAATTATATATAACATACTGTCACAAAAACACAGACGTGCACGCACACACACACACACACACACACACACACACACACACACACACACACACACACACACACACACACACAGACACACAACCACAAAATTACACACACAAACACAATTACACACACAAACACAAAATTATATATAACATACGTCCACAACAACACAGACTCACACACGCATGCACACGCACACACACACACACACACACACACACACACACACACACACACACACACACACACACACACACACAACCACACACAACGACACACACACACACAGACACACAACCACAAAAAAACACACACACACACAATATTACACACCCAATCATACTCACACAAACACACACATAAATGTCCCAACTGCCCTAAATGCCCCATTCTGCCCCAAATGCCTCAAATAACCCAACCGCCCCATTTTGCCCCATTTGCCCCAACCGGCCAATTCTGCTCCAAATGCCTCATCTGCCCCAAATGCCCCGTCTGCCTCAACTACCCAATTCTGCCCCGTCTGCCCCAACTACCCTAAATGCCCCATCTGCCCCAAACACCCAATTCTGCCCCAACTGCCCCATCTGCCCCAAATGCCCCGTCTGCCCCAACTACCCAATTCTGCCCCAACTGCCCCATTCTGCCCCAACTGCCCTAAATGCCCCATCTGCCCTAAATGCCCCATCTGCCCTAAATGCCCCATCTGCCCCATTCTGCCCTAAATGCCCCAACTGCCCTAAATGCCTCAAATGCCCCAACTGCCTCATCTGCCCCATTCTGCCCCAACTGCCCTAAATGCCCCAACTGCCCTAAATGCCCCATCTGCCCTAAATGCCCCATCTGCCCTATTCTGCCCAAACTGCCCTTAATGCCTCAAATGCCCCAACTGCCTCATCTGCCCCATTCTGCCCTAAATGCCCCATCTGCCCCATTCTGCCCTAAATGCCCCAACTGCCCTAAATCCCTCAAATGCCCCAACTGCCTCATCTGCCCTAAATGCCCCAACTGCCCTAAATGCCCCAACTGCCCTAAATGCCCCATCTGCCCTAAATGCCCCATCTGCCCAAACTGCCCTAAATGCCTCAAATGCCCCAACTGCCTCATCTGCCCCATTCTGCCCTAAATGCCCCATCTGCCCTAAATGCCCCATCTGCCCTAAATGCCCCATTCTGCCCAAACTGCCCTAAATGCCTCAAATGCCCCAACTGCCTCATCTGCCCCATTCTGCCCCAACTGCTCTAAATGCCCCAACTGCTCTAAATGCCCCATCTGCCCCAAGTGCCCCGTCTGCCCCAATTATCCAATTCTACCCCAAATGCCCCAACTACCCTAAATGCCCCATCTGCCACAAATGCCCCATTCTGCCCCAACTGCCCAATTCTGCCCCAACTAACACATCTGCCCCAACTAACTTAACTGCCCCAACTGCAGCTCCATCTATTACTCTCAGACTAGGCTCTCTCAAGCCAACATAAAGTTTGTTCACAAACTTTAACCTCATCTAGTTATTATTAGTGGTGCTTGCATTTATGCAAGGCATCACTATTACTATTGCTCATACTTATTATTATATCTTATTCTTATGTCTGCACACTTTTTCGGCGCGTAACTCGTCCCGCACGCTTTGCCATAGTCCCATGATAGCGGGCTCAAATCGACCGGTTTATTGAGGAGAGGTGTGCTATGACTTTTATAAGCGATCGGGTGCAGGATTTCCGAAAGGGGGGCGAAAAACCACCCAAAAAATCCCATTGACTTAACATTGCGCCCAACTTTGACGAGTCATAGCTCCGCTCGAGGATTTTGTAGAAACATGTGGGTTACAACATTTGAAGAGGGTGGTAGGCTCTGTAAGAACATGGATCACAATGGGGTGTAAGTTGTACCCCTGGGGTGTAAGAGGTGCCCAAAAATGCCCAATGAAAAGTCAATGGGGCAAAA
The DNA here is from genome assembly GCF_027580225.2 of Misgurnus anguillicaudatus. Lineage (NCBI taxonomy): Eukaryota > Metazoa > Chordata > Actinopteri > Cypriniformes > Cobitidae > Misgurnus > Misgurnus anguillicaudatus. Next base: position 7,064,974 of record NC_073342.2, on the reverse strand, counting down.
TCCCATAGACTTAACATTGCAAAAATTTGGACGGGTCATAGGTCCGAGCGAGGATTTCATAGAAACATCAGGGTTACTAAATTTGAATAGGATGCTAGACTCTGTCAGGATGTCCCCCACAAAGGGGTGTAAGGTTACCCTAGCAACAATTTTGGGCACCCTAGCAACCTATACCATAGACTGCCATTGTAAAATGCTCAGATGGATATCTTTGCACCACAGTGTCATAGAGATATGGGGGTGGGCTCATTTTACTCAGGCATCCAATCAGTATCTTAGGATCCTTAAAGACTTACTAAGCCACGCCCCTAGCAACCACTTTTGAGCACCCTAGCAACATAAAATTCAAACAGTTATATCTCGACATAAGAACATTGTAGCGACACGGGGGTTGGACCGTTTTACTTGTGACTCGGAGTGTAATCACTGGGCACATCAATGGCCACTTCCAAGCCACGCCCCTAGCAACCAAACACAGCACCCTAGCAACAGAGTAAACAAAGCCTTATATCTCCGCATCAGAACATCATACAGACACGGGGGTTGGACCGTTTGACTCGTGACTCGGAGGGTAATCACTAGTGGATGCCATTTTTTCCCTAGCAACCAAATACAGTACCCTAGCAACAGTGTAAACAAAGCCTTATATCTCCGCATCAGAACATCGTAGAGACATGGGGGTTGGACCGTTTGACTTGTGACTCAGAGTGTAATCACTAGTGGATGCCATTTTTTTCCCTAGCAACCAAATACAGTACCCTAGCAACAGAGTAAACAAAGCCTTATATCTCAGCATCAGAACATCATAGAGACACGGGGGTTGGACCGTTTGACTCGTGACTCAGAGTGTAATCACTATGGGATTTCAATTTTTCCCCTAGCAACCAAATACAGTACCCTAGCAACAGAGTAAACAAAGCCTTATATCTCCGCATCAGAACATCATAGAGACACAGGGGTTGGACCGTTTGACTCGTGACTCAGAGTGTAATCACTATGGGATTTCAATTTTTCCCCTAGCAACCAAATACAGTACCCTAGCAACAGAGTAAACAAAGCCTTATATCCCCGCATCAGAACATCGTAGAGACACGGGGGTTGGACCGTTTGACTCGTGACTCAAAGTGTAATCACTAATGGATGCCAATTTTTTCCCTAGCAACCAAATACAGTACCCTAGCAACAGAGTAAACAAAGCCTTATATCTCCGCATCAGAACATCGTAGAGACACGGGGGTTGGACCGTTTGACTCTTGACTCGGCGTGTAATCACTATGGGATGCCATTTTTTTCCATAGCAACCAAATACAGCACCCTAGCAACAGAGTAAACAAAGCCTTATATCTCCGCATCAGAACATCATACAGACACGGGGGTTGGACCGTTTGACTCGTGACTCGGAGGGTAATCACTAGTGGATGCCATTTTTTCCCTAGCAACCAAATACAGTACCCTAGCAACAGTGTAAACAAAGCCTTATATCTCCGCATCAGAACATCGTAGAGACATGGGGGTTGGACCGTTTGACTTGTGACTCAGAGTGTAATCACTAGTGGATGCCATTTTTTTCCCTAGCAACCAAATACAGTACCCTAGCAACAGAGTAAACAAAGCCTTATATCTCAGCATCAGAACATCATAGAGACACGGGGGTTGGACCGTTTGACTCGTGACTCAGAGTGTAATCACTATGGGATTTCAATTTTTCCCCTAGCAACCAAATACAGTACCCTAGCAACAGAGTAAACAAAGCCTTATATCTCCGCATCAGAACATCATAGAGACACAGGGGTTGGACCGTTTGACTCGTGACTCAGAGTGTAATCACTATGGGATTTCAATTTTTCCCCTAGCAACCAAATACAGTACCCTAGCAACAGAGTAAACAAAGCCTTATATCCCCGCATCAGAACATCGTAGAGACACGGGGGTTGGACCGTTTGACTCGTGACTCAAAGTGTAATCACTAATGGATGCCAATTTTTTCCCTAGCAACCAAATACAGTACCCTAGCAACAGAGTAAACAAAGCCTTATATCTCCGCATCAGAACATCGTAGAGACACGAGGGTTGGACCGTTTGACTCGTGACTCGGCGTGTAATCACTATGGGATGCCATTTTTTTCCATAGCAACCAAATACAGTACCCTAGCAACAGAGTAAACAAAGCCTAATATCTCAGCATCAGAACATCATATAGACACGGAGGTTGGAGGGTTTGACTTGTGACTCAGAGTGTAATCACTAGTGGATGCCAATTTTTTCCCTAGCAACCAAATACAGTACCCTAGCAACAGAGTAAACAAAGCCTTATATCTCCGCATCAGAACATCGTAGAGACACGGGGGTTGGACCGTTTGACTCGTGACTCAGCGTGTAATCACTATGGGATGACATTTTTTCCATAGCAACCAAATACAGTACCCTAGCAACAGAGTAAACAAAGCCTTATATCTCCGCATCAGAACATTGTAGAGACACGGGGGTTGGACCGTTTGACTCGTGACTCGGCGTGTAATCACTATGGGATGCCATTTTTTTCCATAGCAACCAAATACAGTACCCTAGCAACAGAGTAAACAAAGCCTAATATCTCAGCATCAGAACATCATATAGACACGGAGGTTGGAGGGTTTGACTTGTGACTCAGAGTGTAATCACTAGTGGATGCCAATTTTTTCCCTAGCAACCAAATACAGTACCCTAGCAACAGAGTAAACAAAGCCTTATATCTCCGCATCAGAACATCGTAGAGACACGGGGGTTGGACCGTTTGACTCGTGACTCAGAGTGTAATCACTATGGGATTTCAATTTTTCCCCTAGCAACCAAATACAGTACCCTAGCAACAGAGTAAACAAAGCCTTATATCCCCGCATCAGAACATCGTAGAGACACGGGGGTTGGACCGTTTGACTCGTGACTCGGAGTGTTATCACTAGTGGATGCCAATTTTTTCCCTAGCAACCAAATACAGTACCCTAGCAACCGAATAAACAAAGCCTTATATCTCCGCATAAGAACATCGTAGAAACACAGGGGTTGGACCGTTTGACTCGTGACTCGAAGTGTCATTACTAGTGCATGCCAATTTTCTCCCTAGCAACCAAATACAGTACCCTAGCAACCGAATAAACAAAGCCTTATATCTCCGCATAAGAACATCGTAGAAACACAGGGGTTGGACCGTTTGACTCGTGACTCGAAGTGTCATTACTAGTGCATGCCAATTTTCTCCATAGCAACCAAATACAGTACCCTAGCAACCTAATAAACAAAGCCTTATATCTCTGCATCAGAACATCGTAGAGACACGGGGGTTGGAATGTTTGACTTGTGACTAGGCGTATAATCACTAGCGCATGCCAATTTTCTTCCTTGCAACAAAATACAGTACTTTAGCAACAGAATAAATAAAGCCTTATATCTCTGCATCAGAACATTGTAGAGACACGGGAGTTGCACCGTTTTACTTGTGGCTTGGAGTATAATCACTAGTGGATGCCAATTTAGATCTAATCACTGCAGTTAGTCACCAATCTGTTTTAGATACAACAATATCAAAAGCTTCTCCCTGAAATCTAATTCTCTTCATAAGACATGTCAAATCTATCAGAAATCACTGAAATAAATTTTTGTTCACAATATTTAAGATAACGGTACTAAATGAAGTAAGAGATAAAATAATTTGCTAAAATAATGTACTCTGAGGTAAAACCAAATGAGATATAAAACATTTTATACACTTTAATTGATCTTACCACAGCAATTTAGATGCCGCTATCTTTGTTTTTAAATCGATCAAAACCTTCTAATTTTCTGTTCATATAGTCTTCAAAATGGACAGGTTAACACTAAAGTATATTTTTGTTCACTCATATTTAGTTAAATGACAAAAGAGAGAAAATAAATCTGTAAAATAATGTTAGTCTCTGATGTAAAATTAAATGACCATGACGTGAGTAGGAAGTGTGTGCTGGAACAGCAGAGAGAAGTGTGTGCTGCAGCAGTGAAGCGCGCACATCAGAGTTGCGCACTAATAAAGGAATATTAGATAGAATTAGTAGTCAACACACAGTAGTGGATGCCTACTGTGCTGCCCTGGGAGCTTAACCAAGTTGCCTAAGTAAATGCCATCCATTAAAAAACTTTTATAAGTTTTATCTTAAATAACTTTCAGGGAACCTTCTGGGAATGTTCTCTCTCAGTTATAAAATAAAATAAAACCTACAGGGAATGTTCTGTGAAGGTTATCATTGTTGTGAAATTAAACCTAAAATAACCTGCAGGGAACATTCTGGGAATGTTCTCTTTAGGTTATTACAAATGTTACCTACAAGGAACATTCCCACAATGTTATTATTTGGTTCCCAAAAAATAACCAAACGGGAACCACATGGGAACGTCAGGGGAACGTTCTGTGTTTGTCTGGATGGTTGTCAAAACCATGGTTATTTCGTGCTAACCGTGGTTTAACTACAGTTACCATGTTTTTTTATATGTAATAAAACCATCATTAATTTTCATAAAGGTCTATTATTGTTTTAAAGTCATTATTTATATATTTTATAAAATACAATGTTATCTAAATACAATATGTTATGCTGATGTATTTTTTATTAAAAATAAGCTCGAGTTTCTCTTAACAATAAACACAGTTTAACACATGGTTTTTAGTCTGATTATTTGCATTCAGGCATAGCAGACCATTAGTGCAACGTTCCCCTTAATGGTTGCACAAGGTTAGAGGGGACGTTCCCGAAACCTAGAGGAATGAACACCCACAAATTTATTTTTATTTATTTTTAAATTGAATGGCGTTGTAATAAAGTACAAGTAATTAAATGAATGTGCAAAAATATTATAAATTAAAAAACTAAAAAAATCCCAGTGAACATGGGCTCATTATAGCGTCACTTAGTGCTGGCTGCTGATTGGCTCTGCTAATGCTGGACGTTACCGACTGGTTGCCAAGGGCTTTATTCTCCTCCTGATGTAAGTTACAGACGGTTGTTATCATGTCATTTAATCTTAGTTAATATCTTTTTTCATCAATTTGGGCGATATTATTCGTATTATCATTTGTCGTGATCATGTGCGATAGGCATTATCTACTGCTAGCCACCAAATTTTGGTCAAATCTGTGTTTCATTGATTTTATGTCAATTGTTTTAGCCATGTGGAGTGTTTAGTTTATGTTATATGTCGTAAGATTAGGAGATACGTCGAACGTGTATTTATTTTCTATTTTAGGGATGTGGTACTAAATGTTATGCTAAGAAAATAATTAAGCTGCATTCGCCTAAAGTGAGACTAATGTGAAATATGAAAATAATAAGTGCAGATCATGACGTGGCATTGCATTTAGGGTTGATTTGGGTTAAGCTACACAGTTTTCGTTGAGCGAATGCACTGTCCAACAGTTTACGTTAGTCATCGGGGAAGAAATCCGTTTTCAACTGATTACTTTCTGCAACGCGAAATTCTTTGGGGGGTTTCTCGTGCCAATAGGCTTGTTCGACTTCATGTGGCGCCGCTAGAACTGACAGGCGGATGACGTCAAAGTGCCGCGAGAGCCAGATGAAGTTACACTTCGTATGATTTCTCGAATCGTTCTCGCGGTACTTCGACGTCACCCGGCTGTCGGTTCTTGCAGCGCCGCATGAAGTCGAACAAGCCTAGTATCATCCCTAGGTTCGGCACACAAGCACACCTTGGTGAACCGCGTTTGGTGTATGGTTCTTCTGAATACGTTGTGCGTGTGTTTACATGAGACAATCTGTCCAATCAACTCGTAGAATGCATATCGGTTGTTAAGTTTACAGTTTCTCCTCACGTCTTGGGTTTCTGTGTTGCGGATCGTTTAGCACCGCAAGCGAAGAAGAAAAGCCGCTAATAGATCCACCGCCAGCTTAATTTAAGTCTGCTGCAGCAGCCATGGTAAAACAAAACGTGGTCAGAACTGTCTGAGCTTGTTCTAGATCAGCATCATTTTATTATAGATTGTTGTATTGTCTTCTTAGCAGTTAGTCTGTTTTACTTTCAGTAGCAGCTGATTTGTGTAGCCTATATGTTGCATATGTATGATATTGCAATACATAATATTCATACCCTACAGTACAGAGAATACTGTAAACTGGTTAATTGATAAGAAATCCTGAACATACCCAGCTAGACAAAAATAATAAATGAAACCGATGTTCATTTATAAGTAATAAAGGGGTGGTTTCACAGACATGGGGTTAAGTGTACTCACAGACTAAAATGCATGTTTGAATTGTGTGAACTGAAAACAGCTTGCAGTGACATATTTTATAAGATGCATTGCAGTCTATACCCTGTCTGGGAAACTGGCCCATCATGTTCATCTATAGTATTTAGTTTGCTCTGTAAAACCTTCTCACTATTATCCCAAAAAGCGTGTGGGTTTGTAAATAAATGACTGCAATACTTATACTAATAATAATGATAGTAAATCATGTCTGCAATTTTAGTGTTTAAATAATTTCTCATAGTGTATAAAAAACACTTTTTAGTCTGAAAATTAAAGAAGGGTGAGGTGCCACACAAATTGATTTTGCTTAGGGCCTCCATATGTCTAGAAATGGCCCTTTGTTTGCTTTCTGTATATATTTTTGTCTACTCTGTATTGCTGTATTTGAGTTTTATATGTGACTCTCTTTTCTCTGTTTTAGAATACTGATTCATGAGCTTTCATTCCTGCATTTGAGGTAATAAACTAATTTGTGATAGCTTCAGATTTTGCTTGTTTAAAACCAGTGTTATGGTAATGACAGTGATCAGAATTATATAAACTATTCAAATAAAAACTGTTATTTAAACTACAAATAATACATATCACAATCATCAACCATTCTTTAAACCACTTGTACTATAAAAGGGGATGCTGAATCTTATCCCAGGTTTCTTGGTGTACACCTGGATCAATGGCCAGTCCACCCAGTCCAAGACATGTTTTGGCATAACTTGCCTTGTATATATGACTGGTTGTTCTAAGAAAGAGACATTCCAAACAGTTAAAAAAAAATTACATAGAAATTAAATATAAAATTGATGTTTGACATGCATGTTATGTGTATTTTACTTGAGTTGTCTTGTTTTCATGATGTTATCATTGTTTGTTTTTCAGATTCACTGATCAGACTACACTTGCTGCACTTTTTACCTTGGTCAGTGTTGGTGGATTTTAAAGCAGTATTATACAATTTTCATGAGATCACCACCGTGATTGTAGTTCCTGTGGCTTATTATGTCTGTTTGTTTTTCAGGTTCCTTGTGTTTTGGCCTTTTCTACAGAGAGCAGTTTATATATATACTTACATTAAGGCTGTTACTTTTATTGCACCTTTTCTGTGTTCTGCCTTCAATTTTTAGTATATATATATATATATATATATATATATATATAGATAGATAGATAGATAGATAGATAGATAGATAGATAGATAGATAGATAGATAGATAGATAGATAGATAGATAGATAGATAGATAGATAGATAGAAAGATTAGATTAGATTAAAGATTAGATTTAGATTAGTTTATAGGTATCTTGTAGAGTTTTTTTTGTGCTTTTTGTTTTAAAAAGGGCATTTAATTTTTACATTTACGTTTATTATTCTTAAAAAAAATAGTTTATTGTATTTTACAATTGTTTTTTACCATTTAAATTTATACATACTCTCTTGCATTGTTGTTAAACTGTTTTCTCTTCTTTAGACTACTACAGGTTTTATCTTTGCAGGCTCAACAGGGAACATACATCGGGGGAAAGTATGTGCATATTGGAATGTCCTGTTGAAATGAATGTAACTAATGAGCAATTCAATTTCTTAGTTAAGTCAAATTAGTGATATATTTGAAAGGATTATTTTCTTATATCTTGGTGTTTTAAAGGATGCCGCGGAAAGGTAAGAGATCTCAGGCTCAGAAGGCGCGTTGGAGAAAGGTGGACATGGAAAATGACCAGACCAGACTTTCCAGGACTAATAAGGTACTATTGTCCTATTTGTTTGGGATAATAACATGCTTCTTTGCAAAAAAGATACCATACTGAGATTGTGATAAAATGTATGTCAGTCTGCCAAGTTTAACTGAAATAGCGGATTCATCTGATTTCAACAAATGAAGCATAAATATGTGTGTTAGTGAAAGAAATTGAAAAGAATGAATAAAATAATTCAATAGAAAATAAAATTAATACAGTAAAAAACACTTATTGTTTTGTTTTGTTTCTAAAATAAATCTAGAACAAACTATACATAAATACTAAGAAACAATTTAATATAGAAATATTGATAGTCCGACTTGTTCAGATTATTCCCATTACTGCAAAAAGTAAGTGCAAACACTTTAGATCAAAAGCAATGTGCGTGGGTGAATAGTGCTACAGTCTCTTTCTTCCTTCCTCCCTCTCACTCGTGCTGTCCCCCCACTATCTCACTGTGAAATGACATTTAGGAATTAGCATCGGAGGCTTTAAATTAGGGCTGGATGATATGGCCAAAATTTCTATCGATGGAATACATCTAAATTGCACCCGATACTGTATAAATCCGGTATGAATGTAAAAAAAAAACTTGGAATAAACTTTAAAAAATGCCCACAAAGAATGTTTGTCAGTGTACCCGCGGAGTCTTAAAAGTTGAATTTCATTTTCCCATATTAAGCCCTTAAAAGGTATTGAATTTCACCTCAAAGTCTTAAATTTTTCACGGAGTCTTAATTTTTCAAATGATTAGTGTGCTCTGATTCGATAGCAGCTTAGCTTAGCAGAGCCGTTTGAGCCAAAGCTGGTGACTGACGTATTCATGTGGGCGGAGTTTAGTCAACGAGCTGTTTTACTGACGTCATTAAAGCAGGAAATAGAGGGCTGTAGTCCAAACCGGCTGTTCGTTGTAGGCTTTTAAAGAGGAATTCTATTGAAGAAAATATATCGCCTGGAAGTGAACTTTGAGCTTTATCATTTTACAGGTATTATTTATGCTATTATAGCAACATTACACACTAACTAGGGTTTGAAAAATGGTATCAGGAAGAACGTGACCTTTCATTTGTATTTAGCCTTCATATAAAATTAAATGTAAACTCACTGTCAAATAAACATAAGACTTTAAGGCTCACCTGGAATATTAATAAGGTGCACCTGAATGTCAGTCAGTGATAAATGCTGTTCATTGATTTCTTCAGTCACAGTATTTACTTTCATAGCTTCACAGATTTGATCAATTTGCTATTATAGTAATATGTGGAAACATATTAATAAATAGTTTATGTAAAAGAGACTTTAAAACTTTAGTTCAGGAGTGCAAACTTTTCACCTTTTGGCAAAATTTGCCATTATGGGTCCAAAATAGGTCATTCTTATGATTCGTCTTGATCGAATGAGTTTTTGAAAATGAGAGGCCTTTAATAAGATTTGTAGGTCGAATTGTGATTCGAGTTGATGGTTTTGAATTTATATATTAGAGCTATTACTCTGAACAGAACAGACCCGGCCCTGAATTATTGTTACTGAATATTATGAAATACAAATTTCTGTAACACTTTACAAAAAGGTTGTACTTGTTCACTTTAGTAAATGCATTATGAACAAACATCAACAATATATTGTATATAAGCATTTATTTATTCTTGTTTATGTCATTACACTAATTGATGTTAGTTTGTGGTGTATTAACTATTCATAAAATTATTCAATTTCTAATTTTATTAAAAAGAAATGTATTAGTGAATGATAATTTATAAGATTTACAATTAATAAATAATTCATAAAAGTATTCAAGTAAAAATAAAAATAATAATTTTATATATAAACTGATGCCCTATTAGAAGTTGTGACTTGATGCGAACTAACCTCGCGACTCCTTCTCGTATTTCTGAGTGACAGCTCTTCTCTAAGCAAACACTTCAAAGTCCCAAACAGATTAATTAATTGCATGGTTGGTGACGATATTATTTGATGCGAGGTACAGATGAGCTATTTAAATCCGATCAGGCTCATGGTTGCTTTGCTACAAAGGATTACAAAAGACCCGCATTTAACATGTTTTAGACGCTACATGTGAACAGCCACGGGACGCTGTAATCTATATCAAAATATAAGAAATGTTTTTAGAAACTATATCACTGTTATTGGAAAACTATACCGTGAAAGATATTGATATGGAATTATTGTCCAGCCCTACTTTAAATAAGACCCCACACTTACTGGACTATGCTTTAATGTGAAAAATAATAATTAATACATCTGTGTTCTAAATTATTATGCATGTCACATATCAGTAAGATTTTAGTAAAAGAACATTCAGATTTTAAAGAACTTGCTTTTTGTTTTATATCTTTTTAGCTAACTGGTATCAATCTTAGACAGGTCTATTCAGTAGTTTGCAGGGAGATCTTAATTAAAGGGAAACCTACTTAAAAAAAGTTGGTCCACATTGTTAAGCAAATTGTATCTCTCATACAATAAGGGTATGAAAAAGATCTTTCTAAAGAAAAAAGTTTACATCATCTTAAATTAGTTTTTTTTACTATAATTTATATTTGTTGGAACCGAAATCATTGAACTATTATAAGATTTATGCGTGATTCACAGTTGAGAATGATTTGACTATATGAAGACTTTTTAAGGATTCCATTTATGATTATTTACAGGTTGAACAGGCAAGCATCCCTACTGCTGTGGCTCAGGTATCTGACCAACTACACATAGAAGACTGTAATAGTGCACCCAGAGTTTTGTCTGTGCAGGCGTCCCATTGCCAGGGTGATATAAGGTATGATGCTTTCTCAAGGAATCATCAGTGCACATGTGTAGCATTACTATTTTTGGCCAACCACAGTGAAGGGGTTCAGTTTGGGATGTCTGATCTTGATAGACTTTTAGAGGAGGGAGATGCTCTGTTTGTTGGTGTTAAAATGCAGCTTATGCATGAACAAAGATTTCTTCAGGACCATCTGGCTGTGGAGGAAGTACCACTGAATGTTTCAACATTTACCCAAACATACCGTGTGCAGAAGTCTGAACTCAAGATGGGATTCCTCAGAGCCAGAGGGAACCCTGGCACAGAAGATTGGTTTATTCCTCTTACTGAAAGACTGCAGTGTCTTTCAACAGATATAAGTCATGCGTTGCTCATCGTTGCTGTGGAATGCATCGCTCTGTTCAGAGACAGATCTGGAAGATATGGATTCTTTGATTCTCACTCAAGGACTGCTGAAGGTTTGCGCCATCCTACTGGTGCTGGAACTGCTGTCATGTTAACTTTTACACATCTAAGTGACATGATAGACAGAATTCTCACGATCTTCCAGGATCACCCTGATAAGACCAGCTATGAATTTTTGCCTGTGTCATTTGAAATGGAGCAGCAATCTGACAAACAGATAGCACCATCATCTTGTATACAAGCCCAAACCCCAGAAATTCTTGTTGTTGAAGCAGATGAAAACCAGCAAGTAATGAAAACAAATAAGCAGCGGAGAAGAAAAGTAAAGAGAAAAATAACTGTACAACAGTTACAACCCAAGGACAAAACTGCATCTCAAGAAGTCAGAAAATCAAAAAAAAGGGAATATGAAAAAGAGCGATATGTTACCCGTTTAAGATATCGACTGAAGAGAAACAAGGCTATAAAGGAGCGATATAATCAAGATTTTCAATTCAGAAAGAAAATTCAACAATATATGACCCAAAGGTATAACACATGTGCTGTTGCTCAGACAAAGAAGAAAGAGTACATAGTGAGGAGATATAACACGGATGCTGTATTTCAGAGGAAGATGAAAGACTACATGGCGAGGAGCTACAACATGGATACTGTTTTTCAGAGAAAGAAGAAAGAGAAGATGAAAGAGTACATGGTGAGGAGGTACAACAAGGATACTGCTTTTCAGAAGAAGATGAAAGAGTACATGGTGAGGAGGTACAACAAGGATACTGGTTTTCAGAAGAAGATGAAAGAGTACATTGTCAAGAGATATGCAGATGACCCACAGTTTAGAGCGCGTCACATCTTAAGATGTACCTTGTTCAAAAGACTGAAATGTTTCAGTGATGTTGCATACCATGTTTATCATAAATTGCAATGTGCACTTCGAATCAGAAGGAAATATCAACCATACATCAGTTCCAGAAAGGAAACACCTCAGCCTGTGGTCAGCAAAGTAATGCAAAGTGCCATAGATGCATTCAGATGTAACATTCAGCAAGGCCCCACACATGTCTGCACAGTCTGTCACAGAGCTATGTTTCCAAATCAAGTCAGGGTCTGTAACAGGAAGAGTTACATTAAAAATCCACATATTGTGGCGTCTTGCTTAACCGGGCAATATGTTCACATTTGTGACAGTAGCTGCAGAGATTCTTGTGTGGTTCCAAAAGAAAGAAGAAAGGAATGGATTTGCCATACTTGTGACAGCCATCTGAAGAGAGGATGCATGTCTTCAATTGCTGTGGCAAACAGACTTGAATTGGCACATATCCCTGCAGAATTACTAGACTTAAATGTGCTTGAACGTCAACTCATTGCCAAAATTGTGCCATTTGCTAAAATTGTTGCACTGCCTAAAGGACAGCAAAGAGCAGTACATGGTGCTGTTGTGTGTGTGCCGTCTGAGGTGGAAAAGACGGTAAATTGTCTACCAAGGCATAGCAGTGAGTCGCAACTCCTACAGGTGAAGCTTAAAAGACATGTGCAATTTAAAGGATACCAGCATTTTCACACTGTGAATATGCACAATGTCGTTGCAGCTTTATTAAAGCTAAAAGCGATTCACTCCGAATACAAGGATATCTCCATTAGTGAAAATTCAACATTTGAAAGTCACCTTGATGAGGAAATTGACACAGAACAGCAACAAGACGTCAGTGTTTCTGAGGAGGATAAGCAACATGTGAGTGAAGAGGAACAGGATGAACTTAGACCTGGCCTCACGCTGGACACATGTATGCAGCCACCAGACATCGGCCAGGAGATTTTATCATATGGCGAGGGAATATTCAGCATTGCACCTGCTCAAGGAAAAAAACCTGTTGGATTTTTCAAAATCCCAAAGCTGGAATCCATGGCGTTTCCCGTTCAGTTCCCTACTGGAGAAAACACAATTGATGAGGCAAGAGAATTAGCATTATCTCCAAGTATGTATTTCAATGCTAGATTGCTCTCTGCGGACACACGTTTTGCTAGAGATCAAAGTTACCTTTTCTTTGCACAGTTTGCAACAGAAACCCATATGGCCAGAAACAGCATGACTGTTCAGTTGCGGAAAGGCAAACCAATCACAAAAGATGGCCGAAGAATTTCGAATAGGTTGCTTCAAGATAACCGTGAAGTTGAAAGACTGGTGCGCAACAAAGACGCCACGCGGTTCATGCAACCCCTTAGAGGCTCGCCATCTTATTGGGAGAAAACTCTAAGAGACCTACAAGCCATGATTCGGCAGTTGGGAACCCCCACTTTTTTTTGCACATTCAGTGCAGCCGAAATGCGATGGCCTGAAGTAATAACGGCAATCAAGGCGCAGCAAGGTGAAGAGGTTGATTTTTCAGAGCTTGACTGGATGACAAAATGTGAAATCCTTCGAAGTAACCCTGTTACTGTCATGCGGATGTTTGAGAAACGAGTGGATGCGCTAATGACTCAACTGCTTTTGTCACCTGCCCAACCCATTGGAAAGGTCAAGGATTTCTTTTACAGAGTTGAGTTTCAAGCAAGAGGTAGCCCACATATCCATCTGCTTGCATGGGTAGAAGGTGCACCTGAGTTTGAAAGCGATTCAGATGAAGTTGTTTGTGGCTTTATTGACCGCTACATAACATGCAGGCTCCCTGATTCCATGGCTGATCCTGAACTTCATCAGATTGTCACAGAGGTTCAACTTCACAGCAGGAAACACTCCAAGTCATGCAAGAAAGGAAATGTGTTGTGTAGGTTTGGGTTCCCTAAACTACCAATGTCTGACACCACAATAACTCGTCCGCGACCCCAACGACCTGAAGAAGAGGAAAACGAAGAGGATAACCACCAAGACAGAAGAAAGTCACGATCCGATGCTGTTCAAAAAGCAATGAGTGATGCTAGGATGAAACTCAAGCCATTGTGGGATTTGCTGAATGATCCCCAAGTCACCTTTGAAAACTTGTCTGAGCTACTGACAAAATGTAATTTGTCCATGGAGGATTACATGAAGTACACCATGGAGTTGTCCACATCTAGTGTCATTTTGATCAAACGTGATCCAAAGGAGGTTTGGGTTAATGGATACAATCCGGATTTGTTGAGAGCATGGAATGCTAACATGGACATTCAGTACATACTTGACCCTTACAGCTGCATCATGTATATGCTGTCCTATATTTCCAAACCAGAGCATGAAATGAATGAGATGCTGAAGAACGTAATCAAAGCAGTGCGTGAAACAGATGTGAACGAAGAGGATGAAATGAAGCACATTATGCAAGCCTATTCGAAACACAGACAAGTAAGCTCCCAGGAGTCTGTTGCACGAACATGCAGCCTACCAATGAAGAAGTGTTCACGAAGTGTTGTGTTCGTACCAACCGACGATGATGCTCTGAAGATGAGTCTGCCCCTTAGTGTCCTAATGAACAAAAATCCAGATTCAGAGGATGTCTGGATGTCAGGAATAATAGATAAATACAGAGCAAGGCCTCAAACACCGGAGTTTGAAAAGATGTGTCTTGCAGACTTTGCTTCAAATTACCGCATTGTGTACGGTCGGCAAACTAAAGGAAAGAATGTGCAACGACTGCTCAACGATATGGGATTTATTCAGCAAAGAACTGTCGGTAAGGCTGCCGTTATTCGATACGCACGTTTTTCAGAGGAAAAACAACCGGAAAAGTTTTATGGACGATTAGTGAAACTTTATGTGCCACATCGTTTCAATGCACAGCTGAAACCTCCAACATTTCCAACTTATGAGCAGTTTTACAAGAGTGCATTTGTAGAACTTCCTTCCCACCCTGGTCTCCGAATGCCTGTATGCGCAATAGTGAAAGCACACCAGGAGAAATTCGAAAAACACAGTGAAGAAGTGGACAAAGCAATTGAACAGTTGCAGCAGCAAGGCCCATCTGAAAATGCTTGGACAGCTTTTGCCCCTGAAGCTGAAGTGGATAATTTGGAGTGCATTGCAGAACGAGAAGATGTCAATCATGATGAAGAGGATGAGCAAGATGATGTGCCGGAATACCAGATTCTTCTTGAAGATGGAGATGGAGTCGTTCCTCAGATAAAGGCACCACAGATAAGTGTTGAATTTGTCAGGAAGATGTTTCAAAGTCTAAATGAGACACAGGCAGCAATATTCTACATTGTCCGTCAGTGGTGTCAGAAGCGTGTCTGGGGTCATAATCCGGAACAGTTTTTTTACTTCGTGTCAGGTGGTGCTGGTTGTGGAAAATCACACGTCATTAAGTGCATATATACGGAAGCAACAAAGATTCTAAGACAACTGCCTCGACTTCAGGAGGAAGGGGATCTCTCTATGCCTACAGTGATTTTGAGTGCATTTACAGGAACGGCAGCATTCAATATATCTGGTAAAACACTGCATTCCATTTTAAAACTGCCAAGGAACTTAAAGCCACCTTATCAAGGACTTGGGAATGCTCTAGATGAACTACGAGCAGAATTATGCAGTGTGGAAATTCTCATCATCGATGAAGTGTCCATGATTTCAAAGGATCTTTTCGCCTATGTAAACTGGAGACTTCAACAGATCAGAGGCAGCAAGAAAGCATTTGGAGGAATCTCTGTTCTCGCTGTAGGAGACTTTTACCAACTACCACCTCTCGGTAAAGCCAAACCGCTCTGTGTGTATGAAGATGATGTTCTGGACTTCTGGAAGGACAGTTTTCAAATGATTACCCTTACAGAGATCATGCGTCAGAACCTTGCTTTTGCTGAGCTTCTAAACCGACTGCGAGTGAGGCAGAAGACTGATGCTCTTAGAGAAGAAGATAGAGTTCTGTTACTCCAAGCTGTAAAGAACACAGAAGACTGCCCGCATGATGCTCTGCACATATTTGCAACCAACAAGGAAGTTCACATGCACAATACCAAAACAATACAGGCTATTCACACTGACATCATAACCATTGATGCCGAAGACTACAGGAAAGACCCAAGAACAGGAGTGATGAAAAGACAAAAGAAACCTGTCACTGGAAAGAAGGACGACTTGCTGGATTCTATACAAGTTGCAGTGGGAGCTCGTATAATGGTGACAAGGAATCTGGATGTTGAAGATGGAATTGTAAATGGATGTTTTGGTCAGATTGTTAACATTGTCACTAAAACAAGAGATGGAATGCCCACTGTACACATGCTAGGACTTCAGCTCGACAATCCAAATGCAGGTCTGAAACACCGGAGAAGAGTGCAAGGTGAAGACGACAACGCTGTGTATATTGAGAGATCTGAAGAAAGTTTGAGAAAAGGAACAGTTCGTCGTCAATTTCCCATCAAGCTCGCTTACGCCTGCACAGCTCACAAAGTTCAAGGTATGACAATGCAGTCTGCCGTAGTGTCACTAAAAAAGATTTTTGAACCAGGAATGGCCTACGTTGCCCTCAGCCGAACGACGTCGCTTTCTGGATTACACATAACAGACTTCATTGAAAAGAAGATTTATGCTGATCCTGAAATCACAGCATCGTTGCAGAACATGAGAAAAGTGACATTCGAAGGAATCATGCCCCTTTTGCAGCACATAGGGGAAATCAACCAGGACGAAACACTTAAAATTATTCATCACAACACGGAAGGACTGTCATCCCACATCGAGGATATCAGATGCCATCATGAGCTCCAGCTATCGGATATACTTTGCATAACGGAAAGTCACTTGTCTGGCTCATGTATTCCACCACATCTCCAGTTGGAAGGATACAAGATGTTTGCACGGAATAGACATGTCTCCTACTCAACCCATGCAGAAATGGCAAAGAAAGACGGCGGTGGAGTTGCAATATTTTGCAAAGAAGATATTCAAGCTCAGTCCAGACAGTACATCCAAAGTGTCACAGACCTGGAGTTTGTTGTCATCAAAATCGACACCCCAATGTGTGCAACAATTGCCGCAGTGTACAGGCCACCACACTACAGTCTTGAAAAATTCTTGCCAAATTTAAGGGGCCTACTTGATTATCTGGACATCGAAGACAAACATCCTGTAATCATCAGTGGTGACTTTAATGAGGACCTCTTATCTGCTGGAAGAAAGGCTATTCTGGAGATGTTTCAATCCAAGGGATATACACAGCTAATCACATCAGCTACAACTGAGAAGCACACACTACTGGATCACATATACATCTCACATCCGGACTTGTGTCTTCAGTCGGGTGTGTTACAGACCTATTACAGTTACCACAATCCTGTGTACTGTATATTGCGAAAATGACATTCTGTGGTTGGCCAATATTGTCATGTTTTTTGCCATACGGAATCCGGGGCATCGACTACACATTAACTTTCTTCATTCTCTGTGGTGCTGGACGTGCATAATGTGGTGGTTATGATTGTGGTGTTTCGACAGACGGAATGATGGGCAATAAGTATTAAAAGTTGCAATAGGGCTCTGACAGCCTTAGCCAATGGGTTGACTCGAATGGTTGTGCACTAATTGTTGTGTTGTTATGCCATACGAAACCGGGGGCCACTGAACCTGCATTAACGACGACAGTGGGGGCTCACTGACAGCCTTAGCCAACGGGTTGGTGCGTATGGTCGCGTTGTTTTGTTGTCTTGCGTTGTGTTGACATGCCATACAAAACCGGGGGCCACTGAACCTGCATTAACGACGACAGTGGGGGCTCACTGACAGCCTTAGCCAACGGGTTGGTGCGTATGGTCGCGTTGTTTTGTTGTCTTGCATTGTGTTGACATGCCATACAAAACCGGGGGCCACTGAACCTGCATTAACGACGACAGTGGGGGCTCACTGACAGCCTTAGCCAACGGGTTGGTGCGTATGGTTGTGTTGCAATGAGATTGTGGCATCTATGCTCATTTAACAGTGTTATGACAGTGAGCTACAAAGCAGGTACAGCAGCAGGAAGGATGAAGGAGTAATGTGGCAGCTCGAGGGAGGACACTAGGAAGTAAAGGCAGCAGCATACACGATGCAGTGAGGATTAGTGTGGCAACTCCAGGGAGGACACAGACAGTGAGAGCAACAGCGGCAGTAAGTCATAAATTACAGTAAGGTAAGGTTAGAAGTAGTAAGACACTGTTGTGATGTATTTGCTTTGTGTTCAATTTGTGACAATGTGTACTAGATGTTTTATTTGCAATCCCCTGCTGTTCTGTTATTATTAATATGTGCTCTTTTGTAAAGTTGCAGGAAGAATTTTGAGACGATAGCAGTCATGCCCAACAATGGATATGAGTATGCAATATACCATCTAAAGCTAAGTGTTTTAAGAACTTGCTTTAGTCACTGTACTACTGCACATCGTAACTACCTTTTGAAGGAATATTTCATTCTAATTCTGATTCTGATGTTTTTCAGGAACTGCCAGGTCAGAATGTCTGAGAAGATCAAGTGTGCTACAATACCGATAATGACAAGCAGGATACACTGGAAAGCTGGATTTCTTTTAGTAAGTTGTAACTTTTATTTATTTGTTTTGTTTGTTTGTTAGTATATGTGTATTTAGTGACCCCATTATTCAATTGTTGATTTCATAGCTAGATAATGTGACCAAACCCATTTGGCATTGAGGACAATACTGAAGACTAAAGAAGCAAAGGAAGAAGCAGTACCAGGTAAGTGTCAATACTACTGGAAAAGTCTAGTGTTTCAGTGCATTTTATCATACAATATGTTTGTTCAAAGGCATGTGCTTTGATGTGAAAACCAATTGTTAAAGTGTATCAAGGTTCTCAGAAGAAAGAGTGGCTGAAGGACGAAGGAGTAATGTGGCAGCTCGAGGGAGGACACTAGGAAGTAAAGGCGGCAGCAGCATACAGGATGCAGTGAGGATTAGTGTGGCAACTCCAGGGAGGACACAGACAGTGAGAGCAACAGCGGCAGTAAGTCATAAATTACAGTAAGGTAAACTTAGAAGTAGTAAGACACTGTAGTGATGTATTTACTTTGTGTTCAATTTGTGACAATGTGTACTGGATTTTTTATTTGCAGTCCCCTGCTATTCTGTTATTATTAATATGTGCTCTTCTGTAAAGTTGCAGGAAAAATTTTGAGACGATAGCAGTCCTATCCAACAATGGATATGAGTGTGCAATATACCATCTAAAGCTAAGTGCTTTAAGAACTTTCTTCAGTCACTGTACTACTGCACATCGTAACTACTTTTGGAAGAATATTTCATTCTAATTCTGATTCTGATGTTTTTCAGGAACCGGCAGGTCAGAAAGTCTGAGAAGATCAAGTGTGCTACAACACCGATAATGACAAGCTGGATACATTGGAAAGCTGGATTTCTTTAAGTAAGTTGTAACTTTTATTTATTTATTTATTTTTTGTTTGTTTGTTGTAAGTATATGTGTATTTAGTAACCCCATTAATCATTTATTGATTTCATGGCTAGATAATGTGACCAAACCCATTTGGCATTTAGGACAATACTGAAGACTAAAGAACCAAATGAAGAACCACATTGAAGCAGTAGAGGTAAGTGTCAATACTACTGGTAAAGTCTAGTGTTTTAGTGCATTTTATCATACAATGTGTTGTTCAAAGGCATGTGCTTTGAGGTGAAAACCAAGACAGTGTTAAAGTCTATAATGTTTCTTGCAAGACATGTATCTGACCTTAACTTAATGCTCTGTCAGTTTTGCAGAATCAAAACAATTGAAATAAATACACTAATATGATCCTCTCTGTTTTACCTTCTCTACCTCAGGGTGTCCAGCCTGTATGCAATGTCAGATCCAGCAGAGAGATGTCGGGAGCTGCTTCACTACACCGCTCATTGCATTAATTAATTTCATTTTATTTAAAATTTAGTTTTATCATATTAAATAATTGGTTTCAATATATAGATATAGATATATAGATATTAAAATCTAAAATATTAGTTTAATATAATAATTGGTTTCAATATATAGATATAGATGTATAGATATTAA
The DNA here is from genome assembly GCF_027580225.2 of Misgurnus anguillicaudatus. Classification (NCBI taxonomy): domain Eukaryota; kingdom Metazoa; phylum Chordata; class Actinopteri; order Cypriniformes; family Cobitidae; genus Misgurnus; species Misgurnus anguillicaudatus. The sequence goes on along the minus strand of NC_073342.2, from coordinate 7,044,829 downwards.
AATCTAAAATATAAGTTTAATATAATACTTGGTTTCAATATATAGATATAGATATAGATATTAATATGTAAAATATTAGTTTAATATAATAATTGGTTTCAATATATAGATATAGATATATAGATATTAAAATCTGAAATATTAGTTTAATATAATAATTGGTTTCAATATATAGATATTAAAATCTAAAATATTAGTTTAATATAATAATTGGTTTCAATATATAGATATAGATATATAGATATTAAAATCTAAAATATTAGTTTAATATAATAATTGGTTTCAATATATAGATATAGATGTATAGATATTAAAATCTAAAATATTAGTTTAATATAATACTTGGTTTCAATATATAGATATAGATATTAATATGTAAAATATTAGTTTAATATAATAATTGGTTTCAATATATAGATATAGATATATAGATATTAAAATCTGAAATATTAGTTTAATATAATAATTGGTTTCAATATATAGATATTAAAATCTAAAATATTAGTTTAATATAATAATTGGTTTCAATATATAGATATTAAAATCTAAAATATTAGTTTAATATAATAATTAGTATCAATATATAGATATAGATAATATATAGATTTTAAAATATAAAGTATTAGTTTAATATAAAAATTAGTATCAATATATATAGATATAGATTTTAAATTATAAAGTATTAGTTTAATATAATAATTAGTATCAATATATATAGATATAGATATATGGATATTAAAATATAAAATATTAGTTTAATATAATAATTAGTTTCTATATATATATATATATATATATATATATATATATATATATATATATATATATATATATATATATATATATATATATATATATATATATATATATATATCAAAATATAAATATTAGTTAAAATAGGAATGTTATTAATAATGTGTACGCCATGCCAGAAGAGGATGGGCAGCCCCCTGCTGAGTCTGGTTCCTCTCAAGGTTTTTTTATCTCCTCTCAAGGTTTTTTTCTTGCCACTGTCGCCACAGGCTTGCTCACTGGGGGTGTTGTGCCAAATCCTGTGTCCCTCTCATGTCTTTGTCAACTAGGGTTTTCAAAACAACAGTTTGCAAGTCAATAAAAATATTTATTTATTAATTGAAATTATAAAAATATAAATAACCAGGGTCCTACAATTAATTAGAAATAAAAATGTAATCATGATAAAAGCCCCTCTGGTTTTCTGAAATCACAGGACTTATTACTCTTATAAATACCTGCGTTGTAATAAACCAAATCGTGGACAGCAATAGAGTTTTTAAAATAGTTTTGAAAACAACATGCAGAAGGTTAACAATAATCCCAACAACGTTTAACCGGTATTATCCCACAATAAAAACTTGTGTTAGAAATTTTGGAAGTGAAAAAAATTTTATGTTTTGAAAAAAGAATTTAAAGCAAAAATTATTTTGTTAAACAAGTTAACAAATAAGGTGGTTACTACACATATAGGTATATAATTTTTCTCCTAGTATATTGTATTATTTCAACAGTAAAGTATTAGAAATGTAAACAAGTTAACAAAGTTAGTTACCACACATATATAGGTATATAATTTTCTACTAGTAAAAGTATATTGTTGCAACTGTAAAGTAATTGTTCCTTTTTAACATTTAGAAAAAATTGTAAAATGTATGTTTAAATTTAAAAATTATATTAAATGGGAGCTATTACAACATTTTAGGATCTAGCTGTGCATATGGGTGGGATTTGGCACAACAGGCGTTTTCTAAATCTTTTAATAAATTTGTTGAATTGGCACATCAAGTGTTTTTGTCTTTATTGAAACCTCTTCAATGGCACATTAAAAATGTGTTCTTGTGAACTTCACAGAAGTTCCACGGGTACTCCAGAAAGCAAGGTTAACTTACCCTCACATATATGTATTTGTATTTGTATATTTTTCATAAATTTTAATGGCAGGAACTAATGATTGCAAAAAAATTAGTACATGAGTTTAATTTATTGACAAAGAACTGCTGTTAAAAGCATCAGATCTACTGTAGTATGTTTATTAAGCCCACGACTCTTTACGGCAGTTAATACAAAAATTTGCCACAAAAACCTGCATTCCCATATGGGCTGTGGTATATGCAAAAGAGGTTCATTCGAAGTGGCCAGTGTATAGTATGTTTTAGTTTATAGTAGTTTATAGTAAGTTGGTGATTGTATATCAACAGTAGGAACATGTTTGTGGGCATTTTATTTTGTGATTTCACCGAAACAAATGAGAGTGCTCAAGTGGCGCGTGTCATTGCTCCGCAACCACGAGCTGCGCTCTCCTTGATGGAGCAGAAACTCCAAGAAAGGAAGACCCTGCATGATTTCAGAAACACATTCCTGCACCGGATGACCAACTGGAGATAGGCTGGCTTTTCTAATATTCGGGCCAAGAGATGTTTTAAAAAAGTGGCGGGGACAAAATCGAACTTCCTAAAAAGTAAATACAATAATTTATTTTGTACAACTGTTCAAGTGATCTTCTTTACAATATAGTCAGTATTTGCACTATTTTACAATAAAATAGTTGTTCATTTTATCATCATTGCACGTTTATCTATTTTTTTTAATATTACTTTTGCAAATGTATTTAAAGATTAAAATATGGAAAAAGTCAGTTTAGGAGGCAATTATCCTTTATTGAAAAAGGTGCAGTGGAGAGGTGAGTTAAGTGGAAAGTTGGTAATGCATCTTTTTTGGTGGGTTTATTATAAACAAGACCGAAATACAACGTGACTCTTATTTTGAAATTAGTCTGCTAATTCGATTTCAGATTAAGGAGATAAAATTAACTCTTATAACAGTATAAAATATATTACCATAAAAATACTGAAAAGTAAAGATTGTTATGAATTATAAACATAAGTTCATAAGCAATCTCTTGGCATAAATGTGCGATATTCATTGTTTCATCTGTAAATATAAATGAGTGGGGTCCCCTGTTTTTATTAAAAATAAAATGCTACATGAATTTATAATTCTCATGCCACAAGGCGATATTGACTATTATTTGTCTCAATTTTGCAATAAACAAATCAAAAAGATTTCTGTCTGAAATAAATATAAACTCTCAAGTGCGCCCCACGCTGCATTCTAGAGGAATTGACAGAAGAGTCAATGTCTGTGCGTGGATTATTTTCACATCATTGACAGTAGAATCTTAAGTAATCTTTAGGGTTAGTTTTTTTTTTAAATGATTCTCAAAAATTATTTCACACCAGTGGCGAGGCTACACTCAGATTGATGGTGGGTCCACCCTGTCAGAAACGACACTTATTGAGAAAGCAGAAGAAATCACCCATAAATTATAATATTTTTAATACTATTCATTTAAATATGCATCATTCAGAAAAAAACAACTATAGAAAGTTTATTATTTCCATGTGTGTCTAAACCTTGCAAATGACATGGGGGCTGGATCGTTTTACTTTTGGCTTGGAGTATAATCATATATGGTCCCCAGAATTTTTCCACGGCAAGCACCACTTCACATTTTCTTCAGGAAATGTACCTATCTAGTATTTTTAATACTATTCATTTAAATATGCATCATTCAGAAAAAAACAACTATAGAAAGTTTATTATTTCCATGTGTGTCTAAACCTTGCAAATGACATGGGGGCTGGATCGTTTTACTTTTGGCTTGGAGTATAATCATATATGGTCCCCAGAATTTTTCCACGGCAAGCACCACTTCACATTTTCTTCAGGAAATGTACCTATCTAGTATTTTTAATACTATTCATTTAAATATGCATCATTCAGAAAAAAACAACTATAGAAAGTTTATTATTTCCATGTGTGTCTAAACCTTGCAAATGACATGGGGGCTGGATCGTTTTACTTTTGGCTTGGAGTATAATCATATATGGTCCCCAGAATTTTTCCACGGCAAGCACCACTTCACATTTTCTTCAGGAAATGTACCTATCTAGTTAGTGGTGCTTGCATTTATGCAAGGCATCACTATTACTATTGCTCATACTTATTATTATATCTTATTCTTATGTCTGCACACTTTTTCGGCGCGTAACTCGTCCCGCACGCTTTGCCATAGTCCCATGATAGCGGGCTCAAATCGACCGGTTTATTGAGGAGAGGTGTGCTATGACTTTTATAAGCGATCGGGTGCAGGATTTCCGAAAGGGGGGCGAAAAACCACCCAAAAAATCCCATTGACTTAACATTGCGCCCAACTTTGACGAGTCATAGCTCCGCTCGAGGATTTTGTAGAAACATGTGGGTTACAACATTTGAAGAGGGTGGTAGGCTCTGTAAGAACATGGATCACAATGGGGTGTAAGTTGTACCCCTGGGGTGTAAGAGGTGCCCAAAAATGCCCAATGAAAAGTCAATGGGGCAAAATCCCATAGACTTAACATTGCAAAAATTTGGACGGGTCATAGGTCCGAGCGAGGATTTCATAGAAACATCAGGGTTACTAAATTTGAATAGGATGCTAGACTCTGTCAGGATGTCCCCCACAAAGGGGTGTAAGGTTACCCTAGCAACAATTTTGGGCACCCTAGCAACCTATACCATAGACTGCCATTGTAAAATGCTCAGATGGATATCTTTGCACCACAGTGTCATAGAGATATGGGGGTGGGCTCATTTTACTCAGGCATCCAATCAGTATCTTAGGATCCTTAAAGACTTACTAAGCCACGCCCCTAGCAACCACTTTTGAGCACCCTAGCAACATAAAATTCAAACAGTTATATCTCGACATAAGAACATTGTAGCGACACGGGGGTTGGACCGTTTTACTTGTGACTCGGAGTGTAATCACTGGGCACATCAATGGCCACTTCCAAGCCACGCCCCTAGCAACCAAACACAGCACCCTAGCAACAGAGTAAACAAAGCCTTATATCTCCGCATCAGAACATCATACAGACACGGGGGTTGGACCGTTTGACTCGTGACTCGGAGGGTAATCACTAGTGGATGCCATTTTTTCCCTAGCAACCAAATACAGTACCCTAGCAACAGTGTAAACAAAGCCTTATATCTCCGCATCAGAACATCGTAGAGACATGGGGGTTGGACCGTTTGACTTGTGACTCAGAGTGTAATCACTAGTGGATGCCATTTTTTTCCCTAGCAACCAAATACAGTACCCTAGCAACAGAGTAAACAAAGCCTTATATCTCAGCATCAGAACATCATAGAGACACGGGGGTTGGACCGTTTGACTCGTGACTCAGAGTGTAATCACTATGGGATTTCAATTTTTCCCCTAGCAACCAAATACAGTACCCTAGCAACAGAGTAAACAAAGCCTTATATCTCCGCATCAGAACATCATAGAGACACAGGGGTTGGACCGTTTGACTCGTGACTCAGAGTGTAATCACTATGGGATTTCAATTTTTCCCCTAGCAACCAAATACAGTACCCTAGCAACAGAGTAAACAAAGCCTTATATCCCCGCATCAGAACATCGTAGAGACACGGGGGTTGGACCGTTTGACTCGTGACTCAAAGTGTAATCACTAATGGATGCCAATTTTTTCCCTAGCAACCAAATACAGTACCCTAGCAACAGAGTAAACAAAGCCTTATATCTCCGCATCAGAACATCGTAGAGACACGGGGGTTGGACCGTTTGACTCTTGACTCGGCGTGTAATCACTATGGGATGCCATTTTTTTCCATAGCAACCAAATACAGCACCCTAGCAACAGAGTAAACAAAGCCTTATATCTCCGCATCAGAACATCATACAGACACGGGGGTTGGACCGTTTGACTCGTGACTCGGAGGGTAATCACTAGTGGATGCCATTTTTTCCCTAGCAACCAAATACAGTACCCTAGCAACAGTGTAAACAAAGCCTTATATCTCCGCATCAGAACATCGTAGAGACATGGGGGTTGGACCGTTTGACTTGTGACTCAGAGTGTAATCACTAGTGGATGCCATTTTTTTCCCTAGCAACCAAATACAGTACCCTAGCAACAGAGTAAACAAAGCCTTATATCTCAGCATCAGAACATCATAGAGACACGGGGGTTGGACCGTTTGACTCGTGACTCAGAGTGTAATCACTATGGGATTTCAATTTTTCCCCTAGCAACCAAATACAGTACCCTAGCAACAGAGTAAACAAAGCCTTATATCTCCGCATCAGAACATCATAGAGACACAGGGGTTGGACCGTTTGACTCGTGACTCAGAGTGTAATCACTATGGGATTTCAATTTTTCCCCTAGCAACCAAATACAGTACCCTAGCAACAGAGTAAACAAAGCCTTATATCCCCGCATCAGAACATCGTAGAGACACGGGGGTTGGACCGTTTGACTCGTGACTCAAAGTGTAATCACTAATGGATGCCAATTTTTTCCCTAGCAACCAAATACAGTACCCTAGCAACAGAGTAAACAAAGCCTTATATCTCCGCATCAGAACATCGTAGAGACACGAGGGTTGGACCGTTTGACTCGTGACTCGGCGTGTAATCACTATGGGATGCCATTTTTTTCCATAGCAACCAAATACAGTACCCTAGCAACAGAGTAAACAAAGCCTAATATCTCAGCATCAGAACATCATATAGACACGGAGGTTGGAGGGTTTGACTTGTGACTCAGAGTGTAATCACTAGTGGATGCCAATTTTTTCCCTAGCAACCAAATACAGTACCCTAGCAACAGAGTAAACAAAGCCTTATATCTCCGCATCAGAACATCGTAGAGACACGGGGGTTGGACCGTTTGACTCGTGACTCAGCGTGTAATCACTATGGGATGACATTTTTTCCATAGCAACCAAATACAGTACCCTAGCAACAGAGTAAACAAAGCCTTATATCTCCGCATCAGAACATTGTAGAGACACGGGGGTTGGACCGTTTGACTCGTGACTCGGCGTGTAATCACTATGGGATGCCATTTTTTTCCATAGCAACCAAATACAGTACCCTAGCAACAGAGTAAACAAAGCCTAATATCTCAGCATCAGAACATCATATAGACACGGAGGTTGGAGGGTTTGACTTGTGACTCAGAGTGTAATCACTAGTGGATGCCAATTTTTTCCCTAGCAACCAAATACAGTACCCTAGCAACAGAGTAAACAAAGCCTTATATCTCCGCATCAGAACATCGTAGAGACACGGGGGTTGGACCGTTTGACTCGTGACTCAGAGTGTAATCACTATGGGATTTCAATTTTTCCCCTAGCAACCAAATACAGTACCCTAGCAACAGAGTAAACAAAGCCTTATATCCCCGCATCAGAACATCGTAGAGACACGGGGGTTGGACCGTTTGACTCGTGACTCGGAGTGTTATCACTAGTGGATGCCAATTTTTTCCCTAGCAACCAAATACAGTACCCTAGCAACCGAATAAACAAAGCCTTATATCTCCGCATAAGAACATCGTAGAAACACAGGGGTTGGACCGTTTGACTCGTGACTCGAAGTGTCATTACTAGTGCATGCCAATTTTCTCCCTAGCAACCAAATACAGTACCCTAGCAACCGAATAAACAAAGCCTTATATCTCCGCATAAGAACATCGTAGAAACACAGGGGTTGGACCGTTTGACTCGTGACTCGAAGTGTCATTACTAGTGCATGCCAATTTTCTCCATAGCAACCAAATACAGTACCCTAGCAACCTAATAAACAAAGCCTTATATCTCTGCATCAGAACATCGTAGAGACACGGGGGTTGGAATGTTTGACTTGTGACTAGGCGTATAATCACTAGCGCATGCCAATTTTCTTCCTTGCAACAAAATACAGTACTTTAGCAACAGAATAAATAAAGCCTTATATCTCTGCATCAGAACATTGTAGAGACACGGGAGTTGCACCGTTTTACTTGTGGCTTGGAGTATAATCACTAGTGGATGCCAATTTAGATCTAATCACTGCAGTTAGTCACCAATCTGTTTTAGATACAACAATATCAAAAGCTTCTCCCTGAAATCTAATTCTCTTCATAAGACATGTCAAATCTATCAGAAATCACTGAAATAAATTTTTGTTCACAATATTTAAGATAACGGTACTAAATGAAGTAAGAGATAAAATAATTTGCTAAAATAATGTACTCTGAGGTAAAACCAAATGAGATATAAAACATTTTATACACTTTAATTGATCTTACCACAGCAATTTAGATGCCGCTATCTTTGTTTTTAAATCGATCAAAACCTTCTAATTTTCTGTTCATATAGTCTTCAAAATGGACAGGTTAACACTAAAGTATATTTTTGTTCACTCATATTTAGTTAAATGACAAAAGAGAGAAAATAAATCTGTAAAATAATGTTAGTCTCTGATGTAAAATTAAATGACCATGACGTGAGTAGGAAGTGTGTGCTGGAACAGCAGAGAGAAGTGTGTGCTGCAGCAGTGAAGCGCGCACATCAGAGTTGCGCACTAATAAAGGAATATTAGATAGATTCAGTAGTCAACAGACAGTAGTGGATGCCTACTGTGCTGCCCTGGGAGCTTAACCAAGTTGCCTTAGTAAATGCCATCCATTAAAAAACTTTTATAAGTTTTATCTTAAATAACTTTCAGGGAACCTTCTGGGAATGTTCTCTCTCAGTTATAAAATAAAATAAAACCTACAGGGAATGTTCTGTGAAGGTTATCATTGTTGTGAAATTAAACCTAAAATAACCTGCAGGGAACATTCTGGGAATGTTCTCTTTAGGTTATTACAAATGTTACCTACAAGGAACATTCCCACAATGTTATTATTTGGTTCCCAAAAAATAACCAAACGGGAACCACATGGGAACGTCAGGGGAACGTTCTGTGTTTGTCTGGATGGTTGTCAAAACCATGGTTATTTCGTGCTAACCGTGGTTTAACTACAGTTACCATGTTTTTTATATGTAATAAAACCATCATTAATTTTCATAAAGGTCTATTATTGTTTTAAAGTCATTATTTATATATTTTATAAAATACAATGTTATCTAAATACAATATGTTATGCTGATGTATTTTTTATTAAAAATAAGCTCGAGTTTCTCTTAACAATAAACACAGTTTAACACATGGTTTTTAGTCTGATTATTTGCATTCAGGCATAGCAGACCATTAGTGCAACGTTCCCCTTAATGGTTGCACAAGGTTAGAGGGGACGTTCCCGAAACCTAGAGGAATGAACACCCACAAATTTATTTTTATTTATTTTTAAATTGAATGGCGTTGTAATAAAGTACAAGTAATTAAATGAATGTGCAAAAATATTATAAATTAAAAAACTAAAAAAATCCCAGTGAACATGGGCTCATTATAGCGTCACTTAGTGCTGGCTGCTGATTGGCTCTGCTAATGCTGGACGTTACCGACTGGTTGCCAAGGGCTTTATTCTCCTCCTGAGGTAAGTTACAGACGGTTGTTATCATGTCATTTAATCTTAGTTAATATCTTTTTTCATCAATTTGGGCGATATTATTCGTATTATCATTTGTCGTGATCATGTGCGATAGGCATTATCTACTGCTAGCCACCAAATTTTGGTCAAATCTGTGTTTCATTGATTTTATGTCAATTGTTTTAGCCATGTGGAGTGTTTAGTTTATGTTATATGTCGTAAGATTAGGAGATACGTCGAACGTGTATTTATTTTCTATTTTAGGGATGTGGTACTAAATGTTATGCTAAGAAAATAATTAAGCTGCATTCGCCTAAAGTGAGACTAATGTGAAATATGAAAATAATAAGTGCAGATCATGACGTGGCATTGCATTTAGCGTTGAGTTAGTACACGTTTTCATTGAGCGAATGCACTGTCCAACAGATTATGTTAGTCATCGGCGAAGAAATCCGTTTTCAACGGATTACTTTCTGCAACGCGAAATTCTTTGGGGGGTTTCTCGTGCCAATAGGCTTGTTCGACTTCATGTGGCGCCGCTAGAACTGACAGGCGGATGACGTCAAAGTGCCGCGAGAGCCAGATGAAGTTACACTTCGTATGATTTCTCGAATCGTTCTCGCGGTACTTCGACGTCACCCGGCTGTCGGTTCTTGCAGCGCCGCATGAAGTCGAACAAGCCTAGTATCATCCCTAGGTTCGGCACACAAGCACACCTTGGTGAACCGCGTTTGGTGGATGGTTCTTCTGAATACGTTGTGCGTGTGTTTACATGAGACAATCTGTCCAATCAACTCGTAGAATGCATATCGGTTGTTAAGTTTACAGTTTCTCCTCACGTCTTGGGTTTCTGTGTTGCGGATCGTTTAGCACGGCAAGCAAAGAAGAAAAGCCGCTAATAGATCCACCGCCAGCTTAATTTAAGTCTGCTGCAGCAGCCATGGTAAAACAAAACGTGGTCAGAACTGTCTGAGCTTGTTCTAGATCAGCATCATTTTATTATAGATTGTTGTATTGTCTTCTTAGCAGTTAGTCTGTTTTACTTTCAGTAGCAGCTGATTTGTGTAGCCTATATGTTGCATATGTATGATATTGCAATACATAATATTCATACCCTACAGTACAGAGAATACTGTAAACTGGTTAATTGATAAGAAATCCTGAACATACCCAGCTAGACAAAAATAATAAATGAAACCGATGTTCATTTATAAGTAATAAAGGGGTGGTTTCACAGACATGGGGTTAAGTGTACTCACAGACTAAAATGCATGTTTGAATTGTGTGAACTGAAAACAGCTTGCAGTGACATATTTTATAAGATGCATTGCAGTCTATACCCTGTCTGGGAAACTGGCCCATCATGTTCATCTATAGTATTTAGTTTGCTCTGTAAAACCTTCTCACTATTATCCCAAAAAGCGTGTGGGTTTGTAAATAAATGACTGCAATACTTATACTAATAATAATGATAGTAAATCATGTCTGCAATTTTAGTGTTTAAATAATTTCTCATAGTGTATAAAAAACACTTTTTAGTCTGAAAATTAAAGAAGGGTGAGGTGCCACACAAATTGATTTTGCTTAGGGCCTCCATATGTCTAGAAATGGCCCTTTGTTTGCTTTCTGTATATATTTTTGTCTACTCTGTATTGCTGTATTTGAGTTTTATATGTGACTCTCTTTTCTCTGTTTTAGAATACTGATTCATGAGCTTTCATTCCTGCATTTGAGGTAATAAACTAATTTGTGATAGCTTCAGATTTTGCTTGTTTAAAACCAGTGTTATGGTAATGACAGTGATCAGAATTATATTAACTATTCAAATAAAAACTGTTATTTAAACTACAAATAATAAATATCACAATCATCAACCATTCTTTAAACCACTTGTACTATAAAAGGGGATGCTGAATCTTCTTCCAGGTTCCTTGGTGTAGACCTGGATCAATGGCCAGTCCAAGACATGTTTTGGCATAACTTGCCTTGTATATATGACTGGTTGTTCTAAGAAAGAGACATTCCAAACAGTTAAAAAAAAATTACATAGAAATTAAATATAAAATTGATGTTTGACATGCATGTTATGTGTATTTTACTTGAGTTGTCTTGTTTTCATGATGTTATCATTGTTTGTTTTTCAGATTCACTGATCAGACTACAATTGCTGCACTTTTTACCCTGGTCAGTGTTGGTGGATTTTTAAGCAGTATTATACAATTTTCATGAGATCACCACCATGATTGTAGTTCCTGTGGCTTATTATGTCTGTTTGTTTTTCAGGTTCCTTGTGTTTTGGCTTTTTCTACAGAGAGCAGTTCATATATATATACTTACATTAAGGCTGTTACTTTTATTGCAATTTTTCTGTGTTCTGCCTTCAATTTTTAGTATATATATATATATATATATATATATATATATATAGATATATAGATAGATAGATAGATAGATAGATAGATAGATAGATAGATAGATAGATAGATAGATAGATAGATAGATAGAAAGATTAGATTAGATTAAAGATCAGATTTAGATTAGTTTATAGGTATCTTGTAGAGTTTTTTTGTGCTTTTTGTTTTAAAAAGGGCATTTAATTTTTACATATACTTTTATTATTCTTAAAAAAAATAGTTTATTGTATTTTACAATTGTTTTTTACCATTTAAATTTATACATACTCTCTTGCATTGTTGTTAAACTGTTTTCTCTTCTTTAGACTACTACAGGTTTTATCTTTGCAGGCTCAACAGGGAACATACATCGGGGGAAAGTATGTGCATATTGGAATGTCATGTTGAAATGAATGTAACTAATGAGCAATTCAATTTCTTAGTTAAGTCAAATTAGTGATATATTTGAAAGGATTATTTTCTTATATCTTGGTGTTTTAAAGGATGCCGCGGAAAGGTAAGAGATCTCAGGCTCAGAAGGCGCGTTGGAGAAAGGTGGACATGGAAAATGACCAGACCAGACTTTCCAGGACTAATAAGGTACTATTGTCCTATTTGTTTGGGATAATAACATGCTTCTTTGCAAAAAAGATACCATACTGAGATTGTGATAAAATGTATGTCAGTCTGCCAAGTTTAACTGAAATAGCGGATTCATCTGATTTCAACAAATGAAGCATAAATATGTGTGTTAGTGAAAGAAATTGAAAAGAATGAATAAAATAATTCAATAGAAAATAAAATTAATACAGTAAAAAACACTTATTGTTTTGTTTTGTTTCTAAAATAAATCTAGAACAAACTATACATAAATACTAAGAAACAATTTAATATAGAAATATTGATAGTCCGACTTGTTCAGATTATTCCCATTACTGCAAAAAGTAAGTGCAAACACTTTAGATCAAAAGCAATGTGCGTGGGTGAATAGTGCTACAGTCTCTTTCTTCCTTCCTCCCTCTCACTCGTGCTGTCCCCCCACTATCTCACTGTGAAATGACATTTAGGAATTAGCATCGGAGGCTTTAAATTAGGGCTGGATGATATGGCCAAAATTTCTATCGATGGAATACATCTAAATTGCACCCGATACTGTATAAATCCGGTATGAATGTAAAAAAAAAACTTGGAATAAACTTTAAAAAATGCCCACAAAGAATGTTTGTCAGTGTACCCGCGGAGTCTTAAAAGTTGAATTTCATTTTCCCATATTAAGCCCTTAAAAGGTATTGAATTTCACCTCAAAGTCTTAAATTTTTCACGGAGTCTTAATTTTTCAAATGATTAGTGTGCTCTGATTCGATAGCAGCTTAGCTTAGCAGAGCCGTTTGAGCCAAAGCTGGTGACTGACGTATTCATGTGGGCGGAGTTTAGTCAACGAGCTGTTTTACTGACGTCATTAAAGCAGGAAATAGAGGGCTGTAGTCCAAACCGGCTGTTCGTTGTAGGCTTTTAAAGAGGAATTCTATTGAAGAAAATATATCGCCTGGAAGTGAACTTTGAGCTTTATCATTTTACAGGTATTATTTATGCTATTATAGCAACATTACACACTAACTAGGGTTTGAAAAATGGTATCAGGAAGAACGTGACCTTTCATTTGTATTTAGCCTTCATATAAAATTAAATGTAAACTCACTGTCAAATAAACATAAGACTTTAAGGCTCACCTGGAATATTAATAAGGTGCACCTGAATGTCAGTCAGTGATAAATGCTGTTCATTGATTTCTTCAGTCACAGTATTTACTTTCATAGCTTCACAGATTTGATCAATTTGCTATTATAGTAATATGTGGAAACATATTAATAAATAGTTTATGTAAAAGAGACTTTAAAACTTTAGTTCAGGAGTGCAAACTTTTCACCTTTTGGCAAAATTTGCCATTATGGGTCCAAAATAGGTCATTCTTATGATTCGTCTTGATCGAATGAGTTTTTGAAAATGAGAGGCCTTTAATAAGATTTGTAGGTCGAATTGTGATTCGAGTTGATGGTTTTGAATTTATATATTAGAGCTATTACTCTGAACAGAACAGACCCGGCCCTGAATTATTGTTACTGAATATTATGAAATACAAATTTCTGTAACACTTTACAAAAAGGTTGTACTTGTTCACTTTAGTAAATGCATTATGAACAAACATCAACAATATATTGTATATAAGCATTTATTTATTCTTGTTTATGTCATTACACTAATTGATGTTAGTTTGTGGTGTATTAACTATTCATAAAATTATTCAATTTCTAATTTTATTAAAAAGAAATGTATTAGTGAATGATAATTTATAAGATTTACAATTAATAAATAATTCATAAAAGTATTCAAGTAAAAATAAAAATAATAATTTTATATATAAACTGATGCCCTATTAGAAGTTGTGACTTGATGCGAACTAACCTCGCGACTCCTTCTCGTATTTCTGAGTGACAGCTCTTCTCTAAGCAAACACTTCAAAGTCCCAAACAGATTAATTAATTGCATGGTTGGTGACGATATTATTTGATGCGAGGTACAGATGAGCTATTTAAATTCAATCAGGCTCATGGTTGCTTTGCTACAAAAGATTCCACGAAAGCGCTATGGAAGAAATATGGACCTTGACCCGCATTTAACATGTTTTTGGATGCTACATGTGAACAGCCACGGGAAGCTGTAATGTATATCGAAATATAAGAAATGTTTTTAGAAACTATATCACTGTTATTGGAAAACTATACCGTGAAAGATATTGATATGGAATTATTGTCCAGCCCTACTTTAAATAAGACCCCACACTTACTGGACTATGCTTTGATGTGAAAAAACATAATTAATACATCTGTGTACTAAATGATTATGCATGTCACATATCAGTAAGATTTTAGTAAAAGAACATTCAGATTTTAAAGAACTTGCTTTTTGTTTTATATCTTTTTAGCTAACTGGTATCAATCTCAGACAGGTCTATTCAGTAGTTTGCAAGGAGATCTTAATTAAAGGGAAACCTACTTAAAAAAAGTTGGTCCACATTGTTAAGCAAATTGTATCTCTCATACAATAAGGGTATGAAAAAGATCTTTCTAAAGAAAAAAGTTTACATCATCTTAAATTAGTTTTTTTTACTATAATTTATATTTGTTGGAACTGAAATCATTGAACTATTATAAGATTTATGCGTGATTCACAGTTGAGAATGATTTGACTATATGAAGACTTTTTAAGGATTCCATTTATGATTATTTACAGGTTGAACAGGCAAGCATCCCTACTGCTGTGGCTCAGGTATCTGACCAACTACACATAGAAGACTGTAATAGTGCACCCAGAGTTTTGTCTGTGCAGGCGTCCCATTGCCAGGGTGATATAAGGTATGATGTTTTCTCAAGGAATCATCAGTGCACATGTGTAGCATTACTATTTTTGGCCAACCACAGTGAAGGGGTTCAGTTTGGGATGTCTGATCTTGATAGACTTTTAGAGGAGGGAGATGCTCTGTTTGTTGGTGTTAAAATGCAGCTTATGCATGAACAAAGATTTCATCGGGACCTTCTGGCTGTGGAGGAAGTACCACTGAATGTTTCAACATTTACCCAAAAATACCGTGTGCAGAAGTCTGAACTCAAGATGGGATTCCTCAGAGCCAGAGGGAACCCTGGCGCAGAAGATTGGTTTATTCCTCTTACTGAAAGACTGCAGTGTCTTTCAACAGATATAAGTCATGCGTTGCTCATCGTTGCTGTGGAATGCATCGCTCTGTTCAGAGACAGATCTGGAAGATATGGATTCTTTGATTCTCACTCAAGGACTGCTGAAGGTTTGCGCCATCCTACTGGTGCTGGAACTGCTGTCATGTTAACTTTTACACATCTAAGTGACATGATAGACAGAATTCTCAGGATCTTCCAGGATCACCCTGATAAGGCCAGCTATGAATTTTTGCCTGTGTCATTTGAAATGGAGCAGCAATCTGACAAACAGATAGCACCATCATCTTGTATACAAGCCCAAACCCCAGAAATTCTTGTTGTTGAAGCAGATGAAAACCAGCAAGTAATGAAAACAAATAAGCAGCGGAGAAGAAAAGTAAAGAGAAAAATAACTGTACAACAGTTACAACCCAAGGACAAAACTGCATCTCAAGAACTCAGAAAATCAAAAAAAAGGGAATATGAAAAAGAGCGATATGTTACCCGTTTAAGATATCGACTGAAGAGAAACGAGGCTATAAAGGAGCGATATAATCAAGATCTTCAATTCAGAAAGAAAATTCAACAATATATGACCCAAAGGTATAACACATGTGCTGTTGCTCAGACAAAGAAGAAAGAGTACATAGTGAGGAGATATAACACGGATGCTGTATTTCAGAGGAAGATGAAAGACTACATGGCGAGGAGCTACAACATGGATACTGTTTTTCAGAGAAAGAAGAAAGAGAAGATGAAAGAGTACATGGTGAGGAGGTACAACAAGGATACTGCTTTTCAGAAGAAGATGAAAGAGTACATGGTGAGGAGGTACAACAAGGATACTGGTTTTCAGAAGAAGATGAAAGAGTACATTGTCAAGAGATATGCAGATGACCCACAGTTTAGAGCGCGTCACATCTTAAGATGTACCTTGTTCAAAAGACTGAAATGTTTCAGTGATGTTGCATACCATGTTTATCATAAATTGCAATGTGCACTTCGAATCAGAAGGAAATATCAACCATACATCAGTTCCAGAAAGGAAACACCTCAGCCTGTGGTCAGCAAAGTAATGCAAAGTGCCATAGATGCATTCAGATGTAACATTCAGCAAGGCCCCACACATGTCTGCACAGTCTGTCACAGAGCTATGTTTCCAAATCAAGTCAGGGTCTGTAACAGGAAGAGTTACATTAAAAATCCACATATTGTGGCGTCTTGCTTAACCGGGCAATATGTTCACATTTGTGACAGTAGCTGCAGAGATTCTTGTGTGGTTCCAAAAGAAAGAAGAAAGGAATGGATTTGCCATACTTGTGACAGCCATCTGAAGAGAGGATGCATGTCTTCAATTGCTGTGGCAAACAGACTTGAATTGGCACATATCCCTGCAGAATTACTAGACTTAAATGTGCTTGAACGTCAACTCATTGCCAAAATTGTGCCATTTGCTAAAATTGTTGCACTGCCTAAAGGACAGCAAAGAGCAGTACATGGTGCTGTTGTGTGTGTGCCGTCTGAGGTGGAAAAGACGGTAAATTGTCTACCAAGGCATAGCAGTGAGTCGCAACTCCTACAGGTGAAGCTTAAAAGACATGTGCAATTTAAAGGATACCAGCATTTTCACACTGTGAATATGCACAATGTCGTTGCAGCTTTATTAAAGCTAAAAGCGATTCACTCCGAATACAAGGATATCTCCATTAGTGAAAATTCAACATTTGAAAGTCACCTTGATGAGGAAATTGACACAGAACAGCAACAAGACGTCAGTGTTTCTGAGGAGGATAAGCAACATGTGAGTGAAGAGGAACAGGATGAACTTAGACCTGGCCTCACGCTGGACACATGTATGCAGCCACCAGACATCGGCCAGGAGATTTTATCATATGGCGAGGGAATATTCAGCATTGCACCTGCTCAAGGAAAGAAACCTGTTGGGTTTTTCAAAATCCCAAAGCTGGAATCCATGGCGTTTCCCGTTCAGTTCCCTACTGGAGAAAACACAATTGATGAGGCAAGAGAATTAGCATTATCTCCAAGTATGTATTTCAATGCTAGATTGCTCTCTGCGGACACACGTTTTGCTAGAGATCAAAGTTACCTTTTCTTTGCACAGTTTGCAACAGAAACCCATATGGCCAGAAACAGCATGACTGTTCAGTTGCGGAAAGGCAAACCAATCACAAAAGATGGCCGAAGAATTTCGAATAGGTTGCTTCAAGATAACCGTGAAGTTGAAAGACTGGTGCGCAACAAAGACGCCACGCGGTTCATGCAACCCCTTAGAGGCTCGCCATCTTATTGGGAGAAAACTCTAAGAGACCTACAAGCCATGATTCGGCAGTTGGGAACCCCCACTTTTTTTTGCACATTCAGTGCAGCCGAAATGCGATGGCCTGAAGTAATAACGGCAATCAAGGCGCAGCAAGGTGAAGAGGTTGATTTTTCAGAGCTTGACTGGATGACAAAATGTGAAATCCTTCGAAGTAACCCTGTTACTGTCATGCGGATGTTTGAGAAACGAGTGGATGCGCTAATGACTCAACTGCTTTTGTCACCTGCCCAACCCATTGGAAAGGTCAAGGATTTCTTTTACAGAGTTGAGTTTCAAGCAAGAGGTAGCCCACATATCCATCTGCTTGCATGGGTAGAAGGTGCACCTGAGTTTGAAAGCGATTCAGATGAAGTTGTTTGTGGCTTTATTGACCGCTACATAACATGCAGGCTCCCTGATTCCATGGCTGATCCTGAACTTCATCAGATTGTCACAGAGGTTCAACTTCACAGCAGGAAACACTCCAAGTCATGCAAGAAAGGAAATGTGTTGTGTAGGTTTGGGTTCCCTAAACTACCAATGTCTGACACCACAATAACTCGTCCGCGACCCCAACGACCTGAAGAAGAGGAAAACGAAGAGGATAACCACCAAGACAGAAGAAAGTCACGATCAGATGCTGTTCAGAAAGCAATGAGTGATGCAAGGCTGAAACTCAAGCCATTGTGGGATTTGTTGAATGATCCCCAAGTCACCTTTGAAAACTTGTCTGATCTACTGACAAAATGTAATTTGTCCATGGAGGATTACATGAAGTACACCACGGAGTTGTCCACATCTAGTGTCATTTTGATCAAACGTGATCCAAAGGAGGTTTGGGTTAATGGATACAATCCGGATTTGTTGAGAGCATGGAATGCTAACATGGACATTCAGTACATACTTGACCCTTACAGCTGCATCATGTATATGCTGTCCTATATTTCCAAACCAGAGCATGAAATGAATGAGATGCTGAAGAACGTAATCAAAGCAGTGCGTGAAACAGATGTGAACGAAGAGGATGAAATGAAGCACATTATGCAAGCCTATTCGAAACACAGACAAGTAAGCTCCCAGGAGTCTGTTGCACGAACATGCAGCCTACCAATGAAGAAGTGTTCACGAAGTGTTGTGTTCGTACCAACCGACGATGATGCTCTGAAGATGAGTCTGCCCCTTAGTGTCCTAATGAACAAAAATCCAGATTCAGAGGATGTCTGGATGTCAGGAATAATAGATAAATACAGAGCAAGGCCTCAAACACCGGAGTTTGAAAAGATGTGTCTTGCAGACTTTGCTTCAAATTACCGCATTGTGTACGGTCGGCAAACTAAAGGAAAGAATGTGCAACGACTGCTCAACGATATGGGATTTATTCAGCAAAGAACTGTCGGTAAGGCTGCCGTTATTCGATACGCACGTTTTTCAGAGGAAAAACAACCGGAAAAGTTTTATGGACGATTAGTGAAACTTTATGTGCCACATCGTTTCAATGCACAGCTGAAACCTCCAACATTTCCAACTTATGAGCAGTTTTACAAGAGTGCATTTGTAGAACTTCCTTCCCACCCTGGTCTCCGAATGCCTGTATGCGCAATAGTGAAAGCACACCAGGAGAAATTCGAAAAACACAGTGAAGAAGTGGACAAAGCAATTGAACAGTTGCAGCAGCAAGGCCCATCTGAAAATGCTTGGACAGCTTTTGCCCCTGAAGCTGAAGTGGATAATTTGGAGTGCATTGCAGAACGAGAAGATGTCAATCATGATGAAGAGGATGAGCAAGATGATGTGCCGGAATACCAGATTCTTCTTGAAGATGGAGATGGAGTCGTTCCTCAGATAAAGGCACCACAGATAAGTGTTGAATTTGTCAGGAAGATGTTTCAAAGTCTAAATGAGACACAGGCAGCAATATTCTACATTGTCCGTCAGTGGTGTCAGAAGCGTGTCTGGGGTCATAATCCGGAACAGTTTTTTTACTTCGTGTCAGGTGGTGCTGGTTGTGGAAAATCACACGTCATTAAGTGCATATATACGGAAGCAACAAAGATTCTAAGACAACTGCCTCGACTTCAGGAGGAAGGGGATCTCTCTATGCCTACAGTGATTTTGAGTGCATTTACAGGAACGGCAGCATTCAATATATCTGGTAAAACACTGCATTCCATTTTAAAACTGCCAAGGAACTTAAAGCCACCTTATCAAGGACTTGGGAATGCTCTAGATGAACTACGAGCAGAATTATGCAGTGTGGAAATTCTCATCATCGATGAAGTGTCCATGATTTCAAAGGATCTTTTCGCCTATGTAAACTGGAGACTTCAACAGATCAGAGGCAGCAAGAAAGCATTTGGAGGAATCTCTGTTCTCGCTGTAGGAGACTTTTACCAACTACCACCTCTCGGTAAAGCCAAACCGCTCTGTGTGTATGAAGATGATGTTCTGGACTTCTGGAAGGACAGTTTTCAAATGATTACCCTTACAGAGATCATGCGTCAGAAGGAGGACCTTGCTTTTGCTGAGCTTCTAAACCGACTGCGAGTGAGGCAGAAGACTGATGCTCTTAGAGAAGAAGATAGAGTTCTGTTACTCCAAGCTGTAAAGAACACAGAAGACTGCCCGCATGATGCTCTGCACATATTTGCAACCAACAAGGAAGTTCACATGCACAATACCAAAACAATACAGGCTATTCACACTGACATCATAACCATTGATGCCGAAGACTACAGGAAAGACCCAAGAACAGGAGTGATGAAAAGACAAAAGAAACCTGTCACTGGAAAGAAGGACGACTTGCTGGATTCTATACAAGTTGCAGTGGGAGCTCGTATAATGGTGACAAGGAATCTGGATGTTGAAGATGGAATTGTAAATGGATGTTTTGGTCAGATTGTTAACATTGTCACTAAAACAAGAGATGGAATGCCCACTGTACACATGCTAGGACTTCAGCTCGACAATCCAAATGCAGGTCTGAAACACCGGAGAAGAGTGCAAGGTGAAGACGACAACGCTGTGTATATTGAGAGATCTGAAGAAAGTTTGAGAAAAGGAACAGTTCGTCGTCAATTTCCCATCAAGCTCGCTTACGCCTGCACAGCTCACAAAGTTCAAGGTATGACAATGCAGTCTGCCGTAGTGTCACTAAAAAAGATTTTTGAACCAGGAATGGCCTACGTTGCCCTCAGCCGAACGACGTCGCTTTCTGGATTACACATAACAGACTTCATTGAAAAGAAGATTTATGCTGATCCTGAAATCACAGCATCGTTGCAGAACATGAGAAAAGTGACATTCGAAGGAATCATGCCCCTTTTGCAGCACATAGGGGAAATCAACCAGGACGAAACACTTAAAATTATTCATCACAACACGGAAGGACTGTCATCCCACATCGAGGATATCAGATGCCATCATGAGCTCCAGCTATCGGATATACTTTGCATAACGGAAAGTCACTTGTCTGGCTCATGTATTCCACCACATCTCCAGTTGGAAGGATACAAGATGTTTGCACGGAATAGACATGTCTCCTACTCAACCCATGCAGAAATGGCAAAGAAAGACGGCGGTGGAGTTGCAATATTTTGCAAAGAAGATATTCAAGCTCAGTCCAGACAGTACATCCAAAGTGTCACAGACCTGGAGTTTGTTGTCATCAAAATCGACACCCCAATGTGTGCAACAATTGCCGCAGTGTACAGGCCACCACACTACAGTCTTGAAAAATTCTTGCCAAATTTAAGGGGCCTACTTGATTATCTGGACATCGAAGACAAACATCCTGTAATCATCAGTGGTGACTTTAATGAGGACCTCTTATCTGCTGGAAGAAAGGCTATTCTGGAGATGTTTCAATCCAAGGGATATACACAGCTAATCACATCAGCTACAACTGAGAAGCACACACTACTGGATCACATATACATCTCACATCCGGACTTGTGTCTTCAGTCGGGTGTGTTACAGACCTATTACAGTTACCACAATCCTGTGTACTGTATATTGCGAAAATGACATTCTGTGGTTGGCCAATATTGTCATGTTTTTTGCCATACGGAATCCGGGGCATCGACTACACATTAACTTTCTTCATTCTCTGTGGTGCTGGACGTGCATAATGTGGTGGTTATGATTGTGGTGTTTCGACAGACGGAATGATGGGCAATAAGTATTAAAAGTTGCAATAGGGCTCTGACAGCCTTAGCCAATGGGTTGACTCGAATGGTTGTGCACTAATTGTTGTGTTGTTATGCCATACGAAACCGGGGGCCACTGAACCTGCATTAACGACGACAGTGGGGGCTCACTGACAGCCTTAGCCAACGGGTTGGTGCGTATGGTCACGTTGTTTTGTTGTCTTGCGTTGTGTTGACATGCCATACAAAACCGGGGGCCACTGAACCTGCATTAACGACGACAGTGGGGGCTCACTGACAGCCTTAGCCAACGGGTTGGTGCGTATGGTCGCGTTGTTTTGTTGTCTTGCATTGTGTTGACATGCCATACAAAACCGGGGGCCACTGAACCTGCATTAACGACGACAGTGGGGGCTCACTGACAGCCTTAGCCAACGGGTTGGTGCGTATGGTTGTGTTGCAATGAGATTGTGGCATCTATGCTCATTTAACAGTGTTATGACAGTGAGCTACAAAGCAGGTACAGCAGCAGGAAGGATGAAGGAGTAATGTGGCAGCTCGAGGGAGGACACTAGGAAGTAAAGGCAGCAGCATACACGATGCAGTGAGGATTAGTGTGGCAACTCCAGGGAGGACACAGACAGTGAGAGCAACAGCGGCAGTAAGTCATAAATTACAGTAAGGTAAGGTTAGAAGTAGTAAGACACTGTTGTGATGTATTTGCTTTGTGTTCAATTTGTGACAATGTGTACTAGATGTTTTATTTGCAATCCCCTGCTGTTCTGTTATTATTAATATGTGCTCTTTTGTAAAGTTGCAGGAAGAATTTTGAGACGATAGCAGTCATGCCCAACAATGGATATGAGTATGCAATATACCATCTAAAGCTAAGTGTTTTAAGAACTTGCTTTAGTCACTGTACTACTGCACATCGTAACTACCTTTTGAAGGAATATTTCATTCTAATTCTGATTCTGATGTTTTTCAGGAACTGCCAGGTCAGAATGTCTGAGAAGATCAAGTGTGCTACAATACCGATAATGACAAGCAGGATACATTGGAAAGCTGGATTTCTTTTAGTAAGTTGTAACTTTTATTTATTTGTTTTGTTTGTTTGTTAGTATATGTGTATTTAGTGACCCCATTATTCAATTGTTGATTTCATAGCTAGATAATGTGACCAAACCCATTTGGCATTGAGGACAATACTGAAGACTAAAGAAGCAAAGGAAGAAGCAGTACCAGGTAAGTGTCAATACTACTGGTAAAGTCTAGTGTTTCAGTGCATTTTATCATACAATATGTTTGTTCAAAGGCATGTGCTTTGATGTGAAAACCAATTGTTAAAGTGTATCAAGGTTCTCAGAAGAAAGAGTGGCTGAAGGACGAAGGAGTAATGTGGCAGCTCGAGGGAGGACACTAGGAAGTAAAGGCGGCAGCAGCATACAGGATGCAGTGAGGATTAGTGTGGCAACTCCAGGGAGGACACAGACAGTGAGAGCAACAGCGGCAGTAAGTCATAAATTACAGTAAGGTAAACTTAGAAGTAGTAAGACACTGTAGTGATGTATTTACTTTGTGTTCAATTTGTGACAATGTGTACTGGATTTTTTATTTGCAGTCCCCTGCTATTCTGTTATTATTAATATGTGCTCTTCTGTAAAGTTGCAGGAAAAATTTTGAGACGATAGCAGTCCTATCCAACAATGGATATGAGTGTGCAATATACCATCTAAAGCTAAGTGCTTTAAGAACTTTCTTCAGTCACTGTACTACTGCACATCGTAACTACTTTTGGAAGAATATTTCATTCTAATTCTGATTCTGATGTTTTTCAGGAACCGGCAGGTCAGAATGTCTGAGAAGATCAAGTGTGCTACAACACCGATAATGACAAGCTGGATACATTGGAAAGCTGGATTTCTTTAAGTAAGTTGTAACTTTTATTTATTTATTTATTTTTTGTTTGTTTGTTGTAAGTATATGTGTATTTAGTAACCCCATTAATCATTTATTGATTTCATGGCTAGATAATGTGACCAAACCCATTTGGCATTTAGGACAATACTGAAGACTAAAGAACCAAATGAAGAACCACATTGAAGCAGTAGAGGTAAGTGTCAATACTACTGGTAAAGTCTAGTGTTTTAGTGCATTTTATCATACAATGTGTTGTTCAAAGGCATGTGCTTTGAGGTGAAAACCAAGACAGTGTTAAAGTCTATAATGTTTCTTGCAAGACATGTATCTGACCTTAACTTAATGCTCTGTCAGTTTTGCAGAATCAAAACAATTGAAATAAATACACTAATATGATCCTCTCTGTTTTACCTTCTCTACCTCAGGGTGTCCAGCCTGTATGCAATGTCAGATCCAGCAGAGAGATGTCGGGAGCTGCTTCACTACACCGCTCATTGCATTAATTAATTTCATTTTATTTAAAATTTAGTTTTATCATATTAAATAATTGGTTTCAATATATAGATATAGATATATAGATATTAAAATCTAAAATATTAGTTTAATATAATAATTGGTTTCAATATATAGATATAGATGTATAGATATTAAAATCTAAAATATAAGTTTAATATAATACTTGGTTTCAATATATAGATATAGATATAGATATTAATATGTAAAATATTAGTTTAATATAATAATTGGTTTCAATATATAGATATAGATATATAGATATTAAAATCTGAAATATTAGTTTAATATAATAATTGGTTTCAATATATAGATATTAAAATCTAAAATATTAGTTTAATATAATAATTGGTTTCAATATATAGATATAGATATATAGATATTAAAATCTAAAATATTAGTTTAATATAATAATTGGTTTCAATATATAGATATAGATGTATAGATATTAAAATCTAAAATATTAGTTTAATATAATACTTGGTTTCAATATATAGATATAGATATTAAAATCTAAAATATTAGTTTAATATAATAATTGGTTTCAATATATAGATATAGATATATAGATATTAAAATCTGAAATATTAGTTTAATATAATAATTGGTTTCAATATATAGATATTAAAATCTAAAATATTAGTTTAATATAATAATTGGTTTCAATATATAGATATTAAAATCTAAAATATTAGTTTAATATAATAATTAGTATCAATATATAGATATAGATAATATATAGATTTTAAAATATAAAGTATTAGTTTAATATAAAAATTAGTATCAATATATATAGATATAGATTTTAAATTATAAAGTATTAGTTTAATATAATAATTAGTATCAATATATATAGATATAGATATATGGATATTAAAATATAAAATATTAGTTTAATATAATAATTAGTTTCTATATATATATATATATATATATATATATATATATATATATATATATATATATATATATATATATATATATATATATATATATATATCAAAATATAAATATTAGTTAAAATAGGAATGTTATTAATAATGTGTACGCCATGCCAGAAGAGGATGGGCAGCCCCCTGCTGAGTCTGGTTCCTCTCAAGGTTTTTTTTTATCTCCTCTCAAGGTTTTTTTCTTGCCACTGTCGCCACAGGCTTGCTCACTGGGGGTGTTGTGCCAAATCCTGTGTCCCTCTCATGTCTTTGTCAACTAGGGTTTTCAAAACAACAGTTTGCAAGTCAATAAAAATATTTATTTATTAATTGAAATTATAAAAATATAAATAACCACGGTCCCACAATTAATTAGAAATAAAAATGTAATCATGATAAAAGCTCCTCTGGTTTTCTGAAATCACAGGACTTATTACTCTTATAAATACCTGCGTTGTAATAAACCAAATCGTGGACAGCAATAGAGTTTTTAAAATAGTTTTGAAAACAACATGCAGAAGGTTAACAATAATCCCAACAACTTTTTACCGGTATTATCCCAAAATAAAAACTTTTGTTAGAAATTTTGAAAGTGAAAAAAATTTTATGTTTTGAAAAAAGAATTTAAAGCAAAAATTATTGTGTTAAACAAGTTAACAAATAAGGTGGTTACTACACATATAGGTATATAATTTTTCTCCTAGTATATTGTATTATTTCAACAGTAAAGTATTAGAAATTTAAACAAGTTAACAAAGTTAGTTACCACACATATATAGGTATATAATTTTCTACTAGTAAAAGTATATTGTTGCAACTGTAAAGTAATTGTTCCTTTTTAACATTTAGAAAAAATTGTAAAATGTATGTTTAAATTTAAAAATTATATTAAATGGGAGCTATTACAACATTTTAGGATCTAGCTGTGCATATGGGTGGGATTTGGCACAACAGGCGTTTTCTAAATCTTTTAATAAATTTGTTGAATTGGCACATCAAGTGTTTTTGTCTTTATTGAAACCTCTTCAATGGCACATTAAAAATGTGTTCTTGTGAACTTCACAGAAGTTCCACGGGTACTCCAGAAAGCAAGGTTAACTTACCCTCACATATATGTATTTGTATTTGTATATTTTTCATAAATTTTAATGGCAGGAACTAATGATTGCAAAAAAATTAGTACATGAGTTTAATTTATTGACAAAGAACTGCTGTTAAAAGCATCAGATCTACTGTAGTATGTTTATTAAGCCCACGACTCTTTACGGCAGTTAATACAAAAATTTGCCACAAAAACCTGCATTCCCATATGGGCTGTGGTATATGCAAAAGAGGTTCATTCGAAGTGGCCAGTGTATAGTATGTTTTAGTTTATAGTAGTTTATAGTAAGTTGGTGATTGTATATCAACAGTAGGAACATGTTTGTGGG
Source organism: Misgurnus anguillicaudatus (assembly GCF_027580225.2). NCBI lineage: Eukaryota > Metazoa > Chordata > Actinopteri > Cypriniformes > Cobitidae > Misgurnus > Misgurnus anguillicaudatus. The sequence goes on along the minus strand of NC_073342.2, from coordinate 7,018,062 downwards.
CATTTTATTTTGTGATTTCACCGAAACAAATGAGAGTGCTCAAGTGGCGCGTGTCATTGCTCCGCAACCACGAGCTGCGCTCTCCTTGATGGAGCAGAAACTCCAAGAAAGGAAGACCCTGCATGATTTCAGAAACACATTCCTGCACCGGATGACCAACTGGAGATAGGCTGGCTTTTCTAATATTCGGGCCAAGAGATGTTTTAAAAAAGTGGCGGGGACAAAATCGAACTTCCTAAAAAGTAAATACAATAATTTATTTTGTACAACTGTTCAAGTGATCTTCTTTACAATATAGTCAGTATTTGCACTATTTTACAATAAAATAGTTGTTCATTTTATCATCATTGCACGTTTATCTATTTTTTTTAATATTACTTTTGCAAATGTATTTAAAGATTAAAATATGGAAAAAGTCAGTTTAGGAGGCAATTATCCTTTATTGAAAAAGGTGCAGTGGAGAGGTGAGTTAAGTGGAAAGTTGGTAATGCATCTTTTTTGGTGGGTTTATTATAAACAAGACCGAAATACAACGTGACTCTTATTTTGAAATTAGTCTGCTAATTCGATTTCAGATTAAGGAGATAAAATTAACTCTTATAACAGTATAAAATATATTACCATAAAAATACTGAAAAGTAAAGATTGTTATGAATTATAAACATAAGTTCATAAGCAATCTCTTGGCATAAATGTGCGATATTCATTGTTTCATCTGTAAATATAAATGAGTGGGGTCCCCTGTTTTTATTAAAAATAAAATGCTACATGAATTTATAATTCTCATGCCACAAGGCGATATTGACTATTATTTGTCTCAATTTTGCAATAAACAAATCAAAAAGATTTCTGTCTGAAATAAATATAAACTCTCAAGTGCGCCCCACGCTGCATTCTAGAGGAATTGACAGAAGAGTCAATGTCTGTGCGTGGATTATTTTCACATCATTGACAGTAGAATCTTAAGTAATCTTTAGGGTTAGTTTTTTTTTTAAATGATTCTCAAAAATTATTTCACACCAGTGGCGAGGCTACACTCAGATTGATGGTGGGTCCACCCTGTCAGAAACGACACTTATTGAGAAAGCAGAAGAAATCACCCATAAATTATAATATTTTTAATACTATTCATTTAAATATGCATCATTCAGAAAAAAACAACTATAGAAAGTTTATTATTTCCATGTGTGTCTAAACCTTGCAAATGACATGGGGGCTGGATCGTTTTACTTTTGGCTTGGAGTATAATCATATATGGTCCCCAGAATTTTTCCACGGCAAGCACCACTTCACATTTTCTTCAGGAAATGTACCTATCTAGTATTTTTAATACTATTCATTTAAATATGCATCATTCAGAAAAAAACAACTATAGAAAGTTTATTATTTCCATGTGTGTCTAAACCTTGCAAATGACATGGGGGCTGGATCGTTTTACTTTTGGCTTGGAGTATAATCATATATGGTCCCCAGAATTTTTCCACGGCAAGCACCACTTCACATTTTCTTCAGGAAATGTACCTATCTAGTATTTTTAATACTATTCATTTAAATATGCATCATTCAGAAAAAAACAACTATAGAAAGTTTATTATTTCCATGTGTGTCTAAACCTTGCAAATGACATGGGGGCTGGATCGTTTTACTTTTGGCTTGGAGTATAATCATATATGGTCCCCAGAATTTTTCCACGGCAAGCACCACTTCACATTTTCTTCAGGAAATGTACCTATCTAGTTATTCTTCTTTTTCTGGACACTTTTTTCGGCGCGTAACTCGTCCCGCACGCTTTGTCATAGACCCATGAAATAGGGCTTAAATCGACCGGTTTATTGAGGAGAGGTGTGCTATGACTTTTATAAGAGATCGGGTGCAGGATTTCCGAAAGGGGGGCGAAAAACCACCCGAAAAATCCCATTGACTTAACATTGCGCCCAATTTTGACGGGTCATAGCTCCGCTCGAGGATTTTGTAGAAACATGTGGGTTACAACATTTGAAGAGGGTGGTAGACTCTGTAAGAACATACATCACATTGGGGTGTAACTTGTACCCCTGGGGTGTAAGAGGTGCCCAAAAGTGCCCCAATGAAAAGTCAATGGGGCAAAATCCCATAGACTTAACATTGCAAAAATTTTGATGGGTCATAGCTCCGCTCGAGGATTTCGTAGAAACATGTGGGTCACTAAATTTCAAGAGGGTGGTAGGCTATGTAAGAACATACATGACATTGGGGTGTAAGTTGTACCCCTGGGGTGTAAGAGGCACCCAAAAATTCCCATTGACTTATAATAGGGCAGGAAACATGCCCATATAAGGGAATAAAACAGTTCCGGATGGGATATCTTTGCTTTACAGTGTCATAAAGATAAGTGGGTGGGCTCATTTCACTCGGGCATCCAATCATTCTCTCAGGATCATCCCAGAGCTATTAAGCCACGCCCCTAGCAACAATTTTGGGCACCCTAGCAACATCTCCCATAGACTGCCATTATAAAATGCCCAGATGGATATCTTTGCACCACAGTGTCATAGAGACATGGGGGTGGACTCATTTTACTCAGGCATCCAATCAGTCTCTCAGGATACTTACATAGGTATTAAGCCACGCCCCTAGCAACCACTTTTGAGCACCCTAGCAACATAAAATTCAAACAGTTATATCTCGGCATCCGAACATCGTAGAGACACGGGGGTTGGACCGTTTGACTCGTGACTCAGAGTGTAATCATTATGGGATGCCATTTTTTTCCCTAGCAACCAAATACAGTACCCTAGCAACAGAGTAAACAAAGCCTTATATCTCCGCATCAGAACATCGTAGAGACACGGGGGTTGGACCGTTAGACTCGTTACTCAGAGTGTAATCATTATGGGATGCCAATTTTTTCCCTAGCAACCAAATACAGTACCCTAGCAACAGAGTAAACAAAGGCTTATATCTCAGCATCAGAACATCGTAGAAAAATGGGGGTTGGACCGTTTGACTCGTAACTCGGCGTGTAATCATTATGGGATGCCATTTTTTTCCCTAGCAACCAAATACAGTACCCTAGCAACAGAGTAAACAAAGTCTTATATCTCGGCATCAGAACATTGTAGAGACACGGGGGTTGGACCGTTTGACTCGTGACTCGGAGTGTAATCACTATGGGATGCCAATTTTTTCCCTAGCAACCAAATACAGTACCCTAGCAACAGAGTAAACAAAGCCTTATATCTCGGCATCAGAAAATCGTAGAGACACGGGGGTTGGACCGTTTGACTCGTGACTCAGAGTGTAATCATTATGGGATGCCAATTTTTTCCCTAGCAACCAAATACAGTACCCTAGCAACAGAGTAAACAAAGTCTTATATCTCGGCATCAGAACATCGTAGAGACACGGGGGTTGGACCGTTTGACTCGTGACTCGGAGTGTAATCATTATGGGATGCCAAATTTTTCCCTAGCAACCAAATACAGTACCCTAGCAACAGAGTAAACAAAGTCTTATATCTCGGCATCAGAACATCGTAGAGACACGGGGGTTGGACCGTTTGACTCGTGACTCGGAGTGTAATCATTATGGGATGCCAAATTTTTCCCTAGCAACCAAATACAGTACCCTAGCAACAGAGTAAACAAAGCCTTATATCTCCGCATCAGAACATCGTAGAAACACAGGGGTTGGACCGTTTGACTTGTGACTCAGAGTGTAATCATTATGGGATGCCAATTTTTTCCCTAGCAACCAAATACAGTACCCTAGCAACAGAGTAAACAAAGCCTTATATCTCCGTATCAGAACATCGTAGAAACACAGGGGTTGGACCGTTTGACTCGTGACTCGGAGTGTAATCATTATGGGATGCCAAATTTTTCCCTAGCAACCAAATACAGTACCCTAGCAACCAAATAAACAAAGCCTTATATCTCCGCATCAGAACATCGTAGAGACACGGGAGTTGGATCGTTTTACTTTTGGCTTGGAGTATAATCATATATGTTCCCCAGAATTTTGCCACGGCAAGCACCACTCACATTTTCTTCAGGAAATGTACCTATCTAGTTATTATTCTTCTTTTTCTGGACACTTTTTCGGTGCGTAACTCGTCCCGCACGGTTTAACATAGTCCCATGAAAGAGGGCTCAAATCGACCGAATTATTGAGGAGAGGTGTGCTATGACTTTTATAAGCGATCGGGTGCAGGATTTCTGAATGGGGGGCGAAAAACCACCCGAAAAATCCCATTGACTTTACATTGCGCCCAACTTTGACGAGTCATAGCTCCGCTCGAGGATTTTATAGAAACATGTGGGTTACAACATTTGAAGAGGGTGGTAGGCTCTGTAAGAACATGGATCACAATGGGGTGTTAGTTGTACCCCTGGGGTGTAAGAGGTGCCCAAAAATGGCCAATGAAAAGTCAATGGGGCAAAATCCCATAGACTAACATTGCGGAAAACTTTGTCAGGCCATAGGTCCGAGCGAGGATTTTGTAGAAACATGTGGGTTACTAAATTCGAAGAGGGTGGTAGGCTATGTAAGAACATACATGACATTGGGGTGTAAATTGTACCCCTGGGGTGTAAGAGGCACCCGAAAATTCCCATTGACTTATAATGGGGCAGGAAACATGCCCATATAAGGGAATAAAACAGTTCCAGATGGGATATCTTTGCTTTACAGGGTCGTAGAGATAAGTGGGTGGGCTCATTTCACTCGGGCATCCAATCAGTCTCTCAGGATCATCCCAGAGCTATTAAGCCACGCCCCTAGCAACAATTTTGGGCACCCTAGCAACATCTCCCATAGACTGCCATTATAAAATGCCCAGATGGATATCTTTGCACCACAGTGTCATAGAGACATGGGGGTGGGCTCATTTTACTCAGGCATCCAATCATTCTCTCAGGATCCTTACATAGGTATTAAGCCACGCCCCTAGCAACCACTTTTGAGCACCCTAGCAACATAAAATTCAAACAGTTATATCTCGACATCCGAACATCGTAGAGACACGGGGGTTGGACCGTTTGACTCGTGACTCAGAGTGTAATCATTATGGGATGCCAATTTTTTCCCTAGCAACCAAATACAGTACCCTAGCAACAGAGTAAACAAAGCCTTATATCTCCGCATCAGAACATCGTAGAGACACGGGGGTTGGACCGTTTGATTCGTGACTCGGCGGGTAATCATTATGGGATGCCAATTTTTTCCCTAGCAACCAAATACAGTACCCTAGCAACAGAGTAAACAAAGCCTTATATCTCCGCATCAGAACATCGTAGAGACACGGGGGTTGGACCGTTTGACTCGTGACTCAGACTGTAATCACTATGGGATGCCAATTTTTTCCCTAGCAACCAAATACAGTACCCTAGCAACAGAGTAAACAAAGCCTTATATCTCCGCATCAGAACATCGTAGAGACACGGGGGTTGGACCCTTTGACTCGTGACTCGGCGTGTAATCATTATGGGATGCCATTTTTTCCCCTAGCAACCAAATACAGCTCCCTAGCAACAGAGTAAACAAAACCTTATATCTCTGCATCAGAACATTGTGGAGACACGGGGGTTGGACCGTTTGACTCGTGACTCTGCGGGTAATCACTAGTGGATGCCATTTTTTCCCCTAGCAACCAAATTCAGTACCCTAGCAACAGAGTAAACAAAGCCTTATATCTCCGCATCAGAACATCGTAGAGACACGGGGGTTGGACCGTTTGACTTGTGACTCGGAGGGTAATCATTAGTGGATGCCATTTTTTTCCCTAGCAACCAAATCCAGCTCCCTAGCAACAGAGTAAACAAAGCCTTATATCTCCGCATCAGAACATCGTAGGACACGGGGGTTGGACCGTTTGACTTGTGACTCAGAGGTTAATCATTAGTGGAAGCCATTTTTTTCCCTAGCAACCAAATCCAGCTCCCTAGCAACAGAGTAAACAAAGCCTTATATCTCCGCATCAGAACATCGTAGAGACACGGGGGTTGGACCGTTTGACTCGTGACTTGGAGGGTAATCACTAGTGGATGCCAATTTTCCCCCTAGCAACCAAATACAGTACCCTAGCAACAGAGTAAACAAAGCCTTATATCTCCGCATCAGAACATCGTAGAGACATGGGGGTTGGACCGTTTGACTAGTGACTCAGTGTGTAATCATTATGGGATGCCAATTTTTTCCCTAGCAACCAAATACAGTACCCTAGCAACCAGATAAACACAGCCTTATATCTCCGCATCAGAACATCGTAGAGACACGGGAGTTGGATCGTTTTACTTTTGGCTTGGAGTATAATCATATATGTTCCCCAGAATTTTGCCACGGCAAGCACCACTCACATTTCCTTCAGGAAATGTACCTATCTAGTTATTCTTCTTCTTATATCTGGACACTTTTTCGGCACCTAACTCGTCCCGCACGGTTTGCCGTAGTCCCATGAAAGAGGGCTCAAATTGACCGGTTTATTGAGGAGAGGTGTGCTATGACTTTTATAAGGGATCGGGTGCACGATTTTCGAAAGGGGGGCGAAAAACCACCCAAAAAATCCCATTGACTTAACATTGCGCCCAACTTTGACGGGTCATATCTCCGTTCGAGGAATTTGTAAAAACATGTGGGTTACAACATTTGAAGAGGGTGGTAAACTCTGTAAGAACATACATCACATTGGGGTGTAAGTTGTACCCCTGGGGTGTAAGAGGCACCCAAAATTCCCCATTGACTTATAATGGGGCAGGAAACATGCCCATATAAGGGAATAAAATCTTTCCCGATGGGATATCTTTGCTTTACAGTGTCGTAGAGATAAGTGGGTGGGCTCATTTTACTCGGGCATCCAATCAGTGTCTCAGGATCATCTCAGAGCTATTAAGCCACGCCCCTAGCAACCACTTTTGAGCACCCTAGCAACATCTCCCATAGACTGCCATTATAAAATGCCCAGATGGATATCTTTGCACCACAGTGTCATAGAGACATGGGGGTGGGCTCATTTTACTCAGGCATCCAATCAGTCTCTCAGGATCCTTACATAGGTATTAAGCCACGCCCCTAGCAACCACTTTTGAGCACCCTAGCAACATAAAATTCAAACGGTTATATCTCCGCATCAGAACATCGTAGAGACACGGGGGTTGGACCGTTTGACTTGTGACTTGGAGTGTAATCACCAGTGGATGCCATTTTTCCCCTAGCAACCAAATACAGTACCCTAGCAACAGAGTAAACAAAGCCTTATATCTCCGCATCAGAACATCGTAAAGACACGGGGGTTGGACCGTTTGACTCGTGACTCAGAGTGTAATCATTCTGGGATGCCCATTTTTTCCCTAGCAACCAAATACAGTACCCTAGCAACAGAGTAAACAAAGCCTTATATCTTTGCATCAGAACATCGTAGAGACATGGGGGTTGGACCGTTTGACTCGTGACTCGGAGGGTAATCACTAGTGGATGCCATTTTTTCCCCTAGCAACCAAATACAGTACCCTAGCAACAGAGTAAACAAAGCCTTATATCTCCGCATCAGAACATCGTAGAGACACGGGGGTTGGACCGTTTGACTTGTGACTTGGAGTGTAATCACCAGTGGATGCCATTTTTTCCCCTAGCAACCAAATACAGTACCCTAGCAACAGAGTAAACAAAGCCTTATATCTCCGCATCAGAACATCGTAGAAACACGAGGGTTGGACCGTTTGACTCGTGACTCAGAGTGTAATCACTATGGGATGCCAATTTTTTCCCTAGCAACCAAATACAGTACCTTAGCAACAGAGTAAACAAAGCCTTATATCTCCGCATCAGAACATCGTAGAGACACGGGGGTTGGACTGTTTGACTCGTGACTCAGAGTGTAATCACTATGGGATGCAAATTTTTTCCCTAGCAACCAAATACAGTACCCTAGCAACAGAGTAAACAAAGCCTTATATCTCCGCATCAGAACATAGTAGAGACACGGGGGTTGGACCGTTTGACTTGTGACTCGGAGTGTAATCACTAGTGGATGGCAATTTTCTCCCTAGCAACCAAATACACTACCCTAGCAACCGAATAAACAAAGCCTTATATCTCCGCATCAGAACATCATAGAGACATGGGGGTTGGACCGTTTTACTTGTGAGTCGGAGTGTAATCACTAGCGGATACCAATTTTCTCCCTAGCAACCAAATACAGTACCCTAGCAACAGAGTAAACAAAGCCTTATATCTCCGCATCAGAACATCGTAGAGACACGGGGTTTGGATTGTTTTACTCGTGACTGGAAGTATAATCATATACTGTCCCCAGAATTTTGCCACGGCAAGCACCACTTCACATTTTCTTCAGGAAATGTACCTATCTAGTTATTATTAGTGGTGCTTGCATTTATGCAAGGCATCACTATTACTATTGCTCATACTTATTATTTATTATATCTTTATTTATTATTCTTATATCTGGACACTTTTTCGGCGCGTAACTCGTCCCACACGGTTTGTCGTAGACCAATGAAACAGGGCTCAAAATGACCGGCTTATTGAGGACACGTCTGCTATGACTTTTATAAGGGATCGGGTGCAAGATTTCCGAAAGGGGGGCGAAAAACCACCCGAAAAATCCCATTGACTTAACATTGCGCCCAACATTGATGAGTCATAGCTCCGCTCGAGGATTTTATAGAAACATGTGGGTTACAACATTTGAAGAGGGTGGTAGGCTCTGTAACAACATGGATCACAATGGGGTGTAAGTTGTACCCCTGGGGTGTAAGAGGTGCCCAAAAATGCCCAATGAAAAGTCAATGGGGCAAAATCCCATAGACTTACCATTGGAAAAACTTTGACGGGTCATAGGTACGAGTGAGGATTTTGTAGAAACATGTGGGTTACAACATTTGAAGAGGGTGGTAGGCTCTGTAACAACATGGATCACAATGGGGTGTAAGTTGTACCCCTGGGGTGTAAGAGGTGCCCAAAAATGCCCAATGAAAAGTCAATGGGGGAAATCCCATAGACTTACCATTGGAAAAATTTTGACCGGTCATAGGTACGAGTGAGGATTTTGTAGAAACATGTGGGTTACTAAATTTGAAGAGGGTGGTAGGCTATGTAAGAACATACATGACATTGGGGTGTAAGTTGTACCTCTGGGGTGTAAGAGGCACCCGAAAATTCCCATTGACTTATAATGGGGCAGGAAACATGCCCATATAACGGAATAAAACAGTTCCAGATGGGATATCTTTGCTTTACAGTGTCGTAGAGATAAGTGGGTGGGCTCATTTCACTCGGGCATCCAATCAGTCTCTCAGGATCATCCCAGAGCTATTAAGCCACGCCCCTAGCAACAATTTTGGGCACCCTAGCAACATCTCCCATAGACTGCCATTATAAAATGCCCAGATGGATATCTTTGCAACACAGTGTCATAGAGACATGGGGGTGGGCTCATTTTACTCAGGCATCCAATCAGTCTCTCAGGATCCTTACATAGGTATTAAGCCACGCCCCTAGCAACCACTTTTGAGCACACTAGCAACATAAAATTCAAACAGTTATATCTAGACATACGAACATCGTAGAGACACGGGGGTTGGACCGTTTGACTCGTGACTCAGAGTGTAATCATTATGGGATGTCAATTTTTTCCCTAGCAACCAAATACAGTACCCTAGCAACAGAGTAAACAAAGCCTTATATCTCCGCATCAGAACATCGTAGAGACACGGGAATTGGACCGTTTGACTCGTGACTCGAAGTGTAATCATTATGGGATGCCAATTTTTTCCCTAGCAACCAAGTACAGTACCCTAGCAACAGAGTAAACAAAGCCTTATATCTCCGCATCAGAACATCGTAGAGACACGGGAATTGGACCGTTTGACTCGTGACTCGAAGTGTAATCATTATGGGATGCCAATTTTTTCCCTAGCAACCAAATACAGTACCCTAGCAACAGAGTAAACAAAGCCTTATGTCTCCGCATCAGAACATCGTAGAGACACGGGGGTTGGACCGTTTGACTCGTGACTCGGAGTGTAATCATTATGGGATGCCAATTTTTTCCCTAGCAACCAAATACAGTACCCTAGCAACAGAGTAAACAAAGCCTTATATCTCCGCATCAGAACATCGTAGAGACACGGGGGTTGGACCGTTTGACTCGTGACTTAGAGTGTAATCATTATGGGATGCCAATTTTTTCCCTAGCAACCAAATACAGTACCCTAGCAACAGAGTAAACAAACCCTTATATCTCTGCATCAGAACATCGTAGAGACACGGGGGTTGGACCGTTTGACTTATGACTCGGAGAGTAATCACTAGTGGATGCCATTTTTTCCCTAGCAACCAAATACAGTACCCTAGCAACAGAGTAAACAAAGCCTTATATCTCCGCATCAGAACATCGTAGAGACACGGGGGTTGGACCGTTTGACTCGTGACTCGGAGAGTAATCACTAGTGGATGCCATTTTTTTCCCTAGCAACCAAATACAGTACCCTAGCAACAGAGTAAACAAAGCCTTATATCTCCGTATCAGAACATTGTAGAGACATGGGGTTTGGACCGTTTGACTCGTGACCCGGAGTGTAATCACTATTGGAAGTCAAATTTTTCCCTAGCAACCAAATACAGTACCCTAGCAACCGAATAAACAAAGCCTTATATCTCCGCATCAGAACATCGTATAGAGACGGGGTTTGGATCGTTTTACTCGTGACTGGAAGTATGATCATATACTGTCCCCAAAAATTTGCCACGGCAAGCACCACTCACATTTTCTTCAGGAAATGTACCTATCTAGTTAGTGGTGCTTGCATTTATGCAAGGCATCACTATTATTATTGCTCATACTTATTATTATATCTTTATTTATTTATTATTCTTATATCTGGACACTTTTTCGGCGCGTAACTCGTCCCACACGGTTTGTCGTAGACCAATGAAACAGGGCTCAAAATGACCGGCTTATTGAGGACACGTCTGCTATGACTTTTATAAGGGATCGGGTGCAGGATTTCCGAAAGGGGGGCGAAAAACCACCCAAAAAATCCCATTGACTTAACATTGCGACCAACTTTGACGAGTCATAGCTCCGCTCGAGGATTTTGTAGAAACATGTGGGTTACAAAATTTGAAGAGGGTGGAAGGCTCAGTAAGAACATACATAACATTGGGGTGTAAGTTGTACCCCTGGGGTGTAAGAGGCGCCCAAAAGTGCCCCAATGAAAAGTCAATGGGGGAAAATCCCATAGACTTAACATTGCAAATACTTTGTCGGGTCATAGGTACGAGCGAGGATTTCGTAGAAACATGTGGGTCACTAAATTTGAAAAGGGTGCTAGACTCTGTCAGGATGTCCCCCACAATGGGGTGTAAGGTTACCCTAGCAACCATTTTGGGCACCCTAGCAACCTATCCTATAGACTGCCATTACAAAATGCCCAGATGGATATCTTTGCACCACAGTGTCACAGAGACATGGGGGTGGGCTCATTTTACTCAGGCATCCAATCAATCTCTCAGGATCCTTAAAGACTTACTAAGCCACGCCCCTAGCAACCACTTTTGAGCACCCTAGCAACATAAAATTCAAACATTTATATCTCGGCATCAGAACATCGTAGAGACACGGGGGTTGGACCGTTTTACATGTGACTAGGGGTGTAACAATTGGGCACATCATTGGCCACCTCCAAGCCACGCCCCTAGCAACCAAATACACTATCCTAGCAACAGAGTAAACAAAGCCTTATATCTCCGCATCAGAACATCGTAGAGACACGGGGGTTGGACCGTTTGACTCGTGACTCGGAGGGTAATCACTAGTGGATGCAGTTTTTTTCCCTAGCAACCAAATACAGTACCCTAGCAACAGAGTAAACAAAGCCTTATATCTCCGCATCAGAACATCGTAGAGACACGGGGGTTGGACCGTTTGACTCGTGACTCGGAGGGTAATCACTAGTGGATGCAGTTTTTTTCCCTAGCAACCAAATACAGTACCCTAGCAACAGTGTAAACAAAGCCTTATATCTCCGCATCAGAACATCGTACAGACACGGGGGTTGGACCGTTTGACTCGTGACTCGGAGGGTAATCACTAGTGGATGCCGTTTTTTTTCCCTAGCAACCAAATACAGTACCCTAGCAACAGCGTAAACAAAGCCTTATATCTCCGCATCAGAACATCGTAGAGACACGGGGGTTGGACCATTTGACTTGTGACTCGAAGGGTAATCACTAGTGGATGCCATTTTTTTTCCCTAGCAACCAAATACAGTACCCTAGCAACAGAGTAAACAAAGCCTTATATCTCCGCATCAGAACATCGTAGAGACACGGGGGTTGGACCGTTTGACTCGTGACTCGGAGGGTAATCACTAGTGGATGCAGTTTTTTTCCCTAGCAACCAAATACAGTACCCTAGCAACAGTGTAAACAAAGCCTTATATCTCCGCATCAGAACATCGTACAGACAAGGGGGTTGGACCGTTTGACTCGTGACTCGGCATGTAATCATTAGTGGATGCCATTTTTTTTCCCTAGCAACCAAATACAGTACCCTAGCAACAGAGTAAACAAAGCCTTATATCTCCGCATCAGAACATCGTAGGGACACAGGGGTTGGACCATTTCACTTTTGACTCTGCATGTAATCATTAGTGGATGGCAATTTTTTCCCTAGCAACCAAATACAGTACCCTAGCAACAGAGTAAACAAAGCCTTATATCTCCGCATCAAAACATCATAGAGACACAGGGGTTGGACCGTTTGACTCGTGACTCGGAGGGTAATCACTAGTGGATGCCATTTTCCCCCTAGCAACCAAATACAGTACCCTAGCAACCGGATAAACAAAGCCTTATATCTCCGCATTAGAACATCGTAGAGACACGGGAGTTGGATCTTTTTACTTGTGATTTGGAGTATAATCATATACTGTCGCCAGAAATTTGCCACGGCAAGCACCACTTTACATTTTCTTCAGGAAATGTACCTATCTAGTTATTATTCTTCTGGTCCACACTTTTTCTCACAGTAACTCCTCCTAGAGCTTTCAAGCTACACCCACAAAACTTTACAAAACTTTTAAGACTGGTACGTAGATTGGTGCTATGACTTTTCTAACTGATGGGACCTACCGAATTCCTAAACGGGGCGCTCAAACACCCCAAATTTTCCTTTGACTTAACATTGCGACAAACTTTGACGGGTCATAGCTGCAAACGAGAAATTTGTAGAAACTTGTGGGTTATCACAGTTGAAGAGGCTGGCAGGCTCTGTAAGAACATACATCACATTGGGGTGTAAGTTGTACCCCTGGGGTGTAAGAGGCACCCAAATTTCCCCATTGACTTATAATGGGGCAGGAAACATGCCCATTAAAGGGAATAAAAGCGTCCCAGATGGAATATCTTTACTTTAGAGTGTCGTAGAGATATGTGGGTGGGCTCATTTTACTCAGGCATCCAATCAGTCTCTCTGGATCGTCCCATAGCTATTAAGCCACGCCCCTAGCAACCATTTGTGTGCACCCTAGCAACATCTCCCATAGACTGCCATTATAAATTGCCCAGATGGATATCTTTGCAGCACAGTGTCACAGAGACATGGGGGTGGGCTCATTTTACTCAGGCATCCAATTAGTCTCTAAGGATTTTATTGAGGTATTAAGCCACGCCCCTAGCAACCAAATATGAGCACCCTAGCAACATAATAAACAAAGCCTTATATCTCTGGATCCGAACATCATAGAGACATGGGGGTTGGGTCTTTTGGTCATGTTAGCTTCATGCTAGCTTCATGCTAAGTCATACTAGCTTCATGCTAGTTTCATGCTAGCTTTATGCTAATTTCATAATAAATCTTGCTAACTTCATGCTTATTCATGTTAGCATCATGCTAGCTTCATGCTAATTCATGTTAGCATCATGCTAGCTTCATGCTAATTCATGTTAGCATCATGCTAGCTTCATGCTAATTCATGTTAACATCATGCTAGCTTCATGCTAATTCATGTTAACATCATGCTAGCTTCATGCTAATTCATGTTAGCATCATGCTAGCTTCATGCTAATTCATGTTAGCATCATGCTAGCTTCATGCTAATTCATGTTAGCATCATGCTAATTCATGTTAGCATCATGCTAGCTTCATGCTAATTCATGTTAGCATCATGCTAGCTTCATGCTAATTCATGCTAGCATCATGCTAGCTTCATGCTAATTCATGTAAGCATCATTCTAGCTTCATGCTAATACATTTTAGCATCATGCTAGCTTCATGCTAATTCATGTTAGCATCATGCTAGCTTCATGCTAATTCATGTTAGCATCATGCTAGCTTCATGCTAATTCATGTTAGCATCATGCTAGCTTCATGCTAATTCATGTTAGCATCATGCTAGCTTCATGCTAATTCATGTTAGCATCATGCTAGCTTCATGCTAATTCATGTTAGCATCATGCTAGCTTCATGCTAATTCATGTTAGCATCATGCTAGCTTCATGCTAATTCATGTTAGCATCATGCTAGCTTCATGCTAATTCATGTTAGCATCATGCTAATTCATGTTAGCATCATGCTAGCTTCATGCTAATTCATGTTAGCATCATGCTAGCTTCATGCTAATTCATGTTAGCATCATGCTAGCTTCATGCTAATTCATGTTAGCATCATGCTAGCTTCATGCTAATTCATGTTAGCATCATGCTAATTCGTGTTAGCATCACGCTAGCTTCATGCTAATTCATGTTAGCATCACGCTAGCTTCATGCTAATTCATGTTAGCATCATGCTAGCTTCATGCTAATTCATGTTAGCATCATGCTAGCTTCATGCTAATCATGTTAGCATCATGTTTACTCATGCTTATTCATGTTAACATCATGCTAACTTAGTGCTAAATCATGTTAACATGCTAAGTTTTTGTTAAATCATGTTTACGGAAAGTTAGACTACTAAACTAAACTTGTTTTAAGTTTCTCCAAAACTTTTTTAAACGTTCAGGCCAGGTTTTGTCAAGCCAACATAAAGTTTGTCTTCAAACTTTTCTATCTAGTTAAATTATTTGTTGTAATTGTATTATTTGTTTACTTCTGTTGTTTCTTGATGTCTGAATGTGCTGGTAAGTTTATGAGGATGTAGAGGTATGTGATGAAATCTAATTTGACAGTGCTTGCGAAGAATGGGACACACGTAAGCAAACACTGCGTTTATTGTCACCCCACCCTTTTGAGTGGGGGGCTGAAAAGCTGATGTGCACCTTCAAATTAATATAACTCTGGCAATTTTCAACTCTAGAAGCCTAATCTTGGGCTTGTTCTAAAGAATACAATGTAAAGTTTTTCACTGATGTTTCTGGAGGTGAAAATATTTAACAGAAAAAGTGTTATAGCAGTCTAAATTTATTTTAAGAATTAAAAATAATGCAACATATTCATTTGATAAATAAAATGATGAAAATGTAAATATTTCACAAAAGTAATAATGTAAACATGAGTCCATAAGTCTAATTTTAAGTTAAAATCACAAAAAATGAGGTTTGTATAAACCTTTTAGTGGTTTTACCAACAACGGCCACAATGTGTCAATGGTGCTGCATACACTTGTCACAAATTAATACATTTGAAATATGAAAACTACATTCTTAGAACTTTCCAATGATATATATTTAAAATTATTATAAATTGTTTAAAGATGTTGTATACAAAGACTTACTGCATCACAGAAGTAGTTTTACTGTAAAGCAAGCTATCTGCTAGCACTCCTATTTATCTCAATGGAAATTAAAATGAAAAATAATATGAAAATTAACTAATCTGGTCTCTGAAAACAAACATCTCAGACACACACAGGACAGATCTTCTAAAATCAGCATGGAATGAACAGCATATATTGACAAAGATTTTTATTCAAAGTTTAATTTGTAATGCCCCTTTAATTAAGTTATGCAAAATTTAAATTATAACATTTGTATTAAAATTGTGTTTCAGCTGACAGATTAAAACGAATCACATTGTTTTAAATGTGGAATAAAATATGTTGTACAGAGTCTGTGGACTGTGTGCATATTTTCCTGCAAAGTTTTCTTGTAAATACTGTTTGAATTAAAAAGCATGTTTAATACTCACTGTAGGAAGAGGTCACTGATTATGTTCAAAAGAAAAAGTCTGTTCCGGTAAATGATGTAAATGAAGTGAGAGTGAGTTTGCATTGTGTTGTCATGCTTCAGTGATGTGTGAGTGTTTATAGTGCTGTGAGTTTAACACTTCATGACTGAGATCAGAACAGAACAGAATCTTCATCATCACACAAACCAAAACAACAACAATGACTTTCATCATCATCTTCATCTGGACACTCACAGTCTTTACTCAAGGTTTGTGTTGTAACATTTTTATCATGATCATTAATTCATTGAAGAGTGAAATATTGATTTGTTTCAGTGTTGTCTTATATTTCATTCTTGTTGTTTCTTTCAGTGTGTAGAGGACAGTACACTCTTACTCAGAGTCCATCAATAACAGTTCAACCAGGACAACAAGTTCAAATAAACTGTAAAGTCAGCAGTGCAGTGCATAATGGGAATTACTTGTTTTGGTACTTACAGAAACTTGGAGAAGCTCCTAAACTCCTCATAAAACTTGCAACAAGACTTCAGTCAGGAACTCCATCAAGATTAAGTGGCAGCGGATCAAACACAGATTTCACTTTGACCATCAGTGGAGTTCAGACTGAAGATTCAGGAGATTATTACTGTCAGAGTTATCACAGTGATGGTGTGTTGACACAGTGATAAAGAGTGATACAAAAACCTCTTTCAGTCAGACTGCACAGTGACTGAACTCATACACCTGACAGATACTGCAGATGATCATACTGATAGTTTATTTCACTTACAGATAATTTATTTAAATGACAACTTTATAGATAATTATACATTAAATGGATTATTTATTTATTTTATTTTTTTGATAGTTGATAAATCTAATCATTACGGTTTTGTTTGTCTATTAATTTCAGTATTAAAACGGATGCAACATGGATGATTACTATTATTATTGTACAGTTGAATTCCCAATATTAAAAAAACTGATGATAATCACTCATATAGAGAAACATCAGTCAGTATCATTTAGTCAACAGCTGTAACACAGATACTGAAGGAGTCACACGAGAATACTGTAACTATCAAACTAAACACACCAAACACTTCATGTTTAAGGATCTTCATTTCATTTGACTGACAGTTATGTAAATTTACTTCATCTGCAGGTGTTTTCATGCTTCATTGAGTCAGGTTTATTAATAAAATGTGAGCTTTCGTATTCAAAACAGACAGAATGAGTCAAAGACATTAAGATAGAATATGATTTTATTTGATGAATTGTCACACAATCATGAGTGAATGAATAAAGCAGACAAAGACTTGTGTTGTTTGTGAAAAGAGATGTGAGATGAGAGAGAGAAACACAGTTAGTCTTGATGTGAGACAGAGGAGAGAGTGAGTGGATCTACTGTGAACACTGATCTCTCCTCAATTCTCCAGTGACTTTATCACGCTGGTCTTTCTGTGTGAGCTCACAGCTGACTGAGATCACTGAGCTCCACTCCTGCTCAGAGAGAGTCAGACTGCTGCTCCAGCTGTACAGACCGTCCTTCTCCAGGAGAGCAACACTGCTGTACTGAGACCTGCTGCTGATCCCGTCCACCTTCCAGTTCAGACTCCAGTCTGAGGGGAAGCCCTTGTTGGCCACACACATCAGTGTTGCTGCTTGCTTTCTGGAAATCTCTTCACTGGACGGCGACAGGACGCTCACCTTAGGACGACTGATACCTGAGAATTAAATCAATAGTCAATAACTCACACAAGAATCTTTGTTAAACATCAAATATCTTGATAATAAATAATAACTATTTGGTTCTCCTGAATAATTTTAAGGTTATTTGATCATATGGCTGAATTATACGGCTAATATCATTTTTCTCTTTTAAGGTGAAAGTTCATATTCACATTATGGCGTTAAGTATTTTATTTAATTGAAATACTGTTTGTCAGGTTGAAAATTATTGGTTATTGTAAAAAACAATAATGATAACACTTTATTTTACAGTGCCTTACACATGTAATTCTTACAGTAAATTATGCATAATTACATTCAACTAACCCTAAACCAAACCCCAATCCTGTACTAAGTAAATGTTGTTAATCATTATTACTCAGTACTTAAATGTTTAATTACACTGTAAGAGTGACACAGTAAAATAAAGTAAAATTGTACAAATAACAGCAGTTATAACATATTTACAGTTTAATTATAATATGTAATATGTAAATAATATAAATATATAAAATCTAAATAATGTAAACATGTTGTACAGAATATAAGTTTGACATGTGCTTCTGTAAACACTTTTTAACTTAAATTTTAGTTATAGGTGAATATAAATTCATTCATATTACAGATAAAACAATGAACATTTTTTTTTATTTTATTAAATATACATGAACGCATTTATAAACAAGTGCAGTTTAAAAAGTTTACCTTACAGTTCACCATAAACTATTAATAAATAATAATGTTTTTGTATCTCAATTTTTCCATTTGTTGTTCCCTATAGTTAAAATATCATAATAAATTGAATAATAAATTGAAGCTGTACTTTATTAACAAAATATTGAGTCTAAACAGAATAAGATTAGTTGTCGGTGTCCATATAAATATTAACAAATTTTGCAACAATTTTTGGAAACAGTTTGGAAAATTCGACAAACTTTATGAACAAATGAATATTAGTCACACATTACATTATACCAAAACACTACAATCAAAATTATAAGATGATCACATTATATTATTAATACGTAAGGGATAATCAACGGCCTTTCGTGCATTAAAGGATTTTAACTACACAACCGGCCGACATGATGAGGAGTGCATTAAATCCTTTAATACATAGCAGGTCATTGATTTTCTCGCTTCTTCCAGGGTCATTTGTCAAGTTAAAGATAAGTTAAAACTATTATTTCTCTTTACAGTGCAGTATTTGACAGAATGGCTAAAAATATTTTCAGTTACTAAACGATATTATTTTATAATTTCCAGCCAATCAGAATCCCACAGATCATGGAATAAACTTAAATAAAGTGAATTACATTCAATGTTTCATACTTGATGTATATATTTAGAAACAGTTATTTACTGTATTAAAATTATTATTGTATTATTTACTTACTGCCAACATCCAGTCTGGTGCCGCTGCCGAATGTGTACCACAGTGATACAAACTAATAGAGCGACTGTACAAAAACCTCTACACACTTGACTGAACACAAACTACAGCAGAATATACAACACTAACATCACACAACACAAACAAGTATTGCGAAGAATGTCTCTGAATGTTTTTATTTAAATAATAAACAAAAAACTATTTCAAAATCTTTTCATGTTTGTTGCTTGATCATTGTATTTTCTCCAGTTTTTGTGAACACTTTGTAACTCTTAAACCTGCATACACATGCACTTTACACAAATTACTTTTGCACAACAATGTTTTAATTTTATTCAAAACTTTATTATTTCTTTATTGCTTAACATTTTAGTTTTTATTCAGAATATTTTAGCATGCAAGTCCATTGAATAATGATAGTGTATATGAGCAGAAGTTTCCTGTCATCTTCTTTGCATTGTGTTGTCATGCTTCAGTGATGTGTGAGTGTTTATAGTGCTGTGAGTTTAACACTTCATGACTGAGATCAGAACAGAACAGAATCTTCATCATCACACAAACCAAAAGAACAACAATGACTTTCATCATCATCTTCATCTGGACACTTTTTATCCAAGGTATAGTTTTTTAATGTTAAACTATTGAAAACGTAAATGTAAAGTTAATGTTACAGTGTGTTTTACTCTAACAGGTGTCGGTGGACAGATAACTGTGACTCAAACTCCATCTGTTAAAACTGTGCAGACTGGTGAATCTGTCACTATAAACTGCAAAACAAATACACAAGTAAGAGACGCTTGTCCTGGTCCATATACTTGTATGGCCTGGTACCTGCAGAAACCTGGAAAAGTTCCTAAACTCTTGATTCATTCTGCAAGTCAAAGACTCTCAAACACTCCATCAAGATTCAGTGGCAGCGGATCAAACACAGATTTCACTTTGACCATCAGTGGAGTTCAGACTGAAGATTCAGGAGATTATTACTGTCAGAGTTTTCATGATGGTTATGTATTGACACAGTGATAAAGAGTGATACAAAAACCTCTTTCAGTCAGACTCACAGTGACTGAACTCATACACCTGTAATAACACACAACACTGATCACACAAATAACACAACATCATCTTATGGTCAACAGAAATCATGCTAACTTTTATACAGGTATGTATTTTTGATAAGATAAACACAGATTATTTTAACATCTATCTGTTCATACTGCTTTTTCATCAAACCATATGCAGACTCCTCAACTACAAATGAGTATAAAAGAGAGACATTTTTTCACAAAATCTGTTTATTCCAGAAAACCTTTATACTTTGTTATGAATTGGCTAGCACAATGTATTAGAAAAATGTTAAATGTTTATGAGAATTATAAAATTATATGTAAATAACTTCATAACTGACTAATGCCTTCATTTAAGAGAAGTGAAACTGGTTTGTTTCAGTTCAGATGATTTAACAATCAAACAGTGACACTGGGAGTGTGAAGTGAAAATCATATTTACATTATCAGGATGAAGAGACTCAGAATAGATCAGCTCTGTCTCCAGAGATCATCTTCACATCACAAGAGATGGATTTTACTGCTACATGAACCTTTTCATCAACTATTAAAACTATATATATATGTCATTTTCTCTATGATGACTGAAGATGTTTTCAGAAGATTTATTGACTGTTTCAGCAAACACAGCACATTGACAGATGTAACGGTGATATGACACTTGAGCTTTCTTTCAGTATTGAGTCTTAAATGACTTAAAGTGCTGCATGTGCGGTACAACTACGTGTTCCTGTAGCTCAACGGGTAAAGCATTGTGAGCAGCCCAGAAGGTCATGAGTTCAATTTCTATGGAGCACAAATACTGATAATATGAATATCTTGAATGCAAGTTGATTTGTATAAAAGCATCAGATGAATGCATAATTGTAAACTTTCATTAGTCAGATATCCATTATTGGGCCAGTGCGAGCCAAGGCCTTAAACTGGGCCGGGCACCACCAAGAGCCTCCAGGTATGAGGCAAAATCAAGACCAATTACTGTCAGGTCATTTGTAGGGCAACGCTGACATAAACCACACCTTCACTGAATCCAACATCACACAACCACATTCATTTCACTGAGAAGAAGAATGCTTAATCCAGCTGTGCAGGAAACAGAGCGAATGCAACATGGGATTTGAAAACTAAAAGAACAATGAAACAGGAACTGTCATGTGGATGAGACTGGCACAGAGTTACAGCTGACTCAATCCACTACAACTACTCCATCTGGAGATTTAAGGCAGCAAATGTGCTTTAGATCCTGCCCATAAGTTTGGGGGTGAAACCTTGAGGCCCTGATCTGTTAACACAACTCTTGACAGGAGTGGGAGACAAACTGTGGTCCCCTATTAGAGGCCATCTGTCTTTTTGACTGAGTAAAGTTTATGGAGGGGAATAAACATTTAATGACAATTATAATTTATTTTTCACTCACTTTATTAAGATACAAAGAGAAAATATGGGAAATATGTACACAAAATGTAAAAATAACAAAAAATACTTCACGCAAAAGTCAATACTGTTATCTCTCTTGGCACTAAACACCTTTTTAACTCTTCTGGGGAGATTGAAGTTCTGAAATCATTAGATTAGAAGTAGAAATTACTCTTTTATTTATGTTTAAGAAATCCTGTGCTTCTGCTAAGTGTAAAGGTATAGTCCAGTTTTTACACATATGCAAGGGTCTGTGTACAATGCATGTAATGTAGTTTTCGTCATGAAAAGAGTGTGTGTACTGTCCCTGCAAGTAAGCCTACGATGGCCCTTTATGGGCCCACTTAGGGCTAGTCTAAGGGCCCCGCGCAGGTTTGCTCATTGGCAAAACGTTGGCTCTTAAGCGCTGGCCCTGCACCGGCAGCCCTCATTTAGCCCCCAGACCAGATTTATTAATATAGTTTCCCCCCTCATCAGAAGCATCCTTTGCTGTTAATAATGAAATACTAAAGTTGATAGTGTGCACATAAACATTAACCACTGCACAACGTAGATGCACAGACATCAAGAATCAGAGTATGAATCTCAACAATGGTGACAAAGAAAATGGTAAAAAATGTCATTATTTATTCATGCCGCGGTGCATTCTGGGAGTCCTGGATGAGATTTGTGGTTTGTTGATACCCAGCATGCATTGCAGCATTAACCTTTTCATTTTATTGTCACCATTGTTGTGATTCATATGTCACGGCCGGGGGCGGACCCGAATTTACTAAAGGTCACACCCCTCTCAACTTTTCCACCTCGAGGAGGTTCCCAAGACCACCCCAATAACCAGACAGACGAGTAAACTACAATTTAAAATAAACTTTATTTAAATATTTAAAAAGGGAAGGGGGAATTAAAACTAATGTGGCTTCTTCTCGCCTCCAGGGCAACTTGGGACAAGGACTGGGGACAGGGGCTCCTTTATGGCTTTGTCCTAGAATCCGTGGCGCACTCCGCTTCTTCCTGGAGGCAGAATCAAGAAAATACAGTTATGGATATGCTTCAATGCGGGTCACTACTGGTCTAATCTCTGTCGTCTCTCTCTCCTCTGCCTTTAGGTTCGTACAGGGGCCTACTATGTCTTCCGGCTCCGAACCAGAGGCCCGAACGAATTGGTCGGTACTGCCGTGAACGAGGGTAAGTTACACTCTACCAAGGCGAGTCACTCACGGAACTTGAGCTCCCTGCTCTCCTCGGAACGTTCGCTGAGACTCGGAGGAGTGATGGGCCAGATCAACACAGTTCGTTTTTCTTCAGACGATACTGGAAGCAGAGATAGTTAGCGTGGCATAAAGGTAAGTAATACACAACACTGCAGGTTTTCGTTCACAACAGAGCATTGTCACTCACTTCGGGGCACTCACTGGTACATGGGGAGGTGATTTACACCATTCACACGGGTCGTTCTTCCTCAGAACATTCCTGTATAACACATATGAGAGACACAAGACACTTGTAAGCTACTCACTGAACGGGGCTTTACACTCACTCGCAGACAGTGGGCTTTCGCTGCAGCGTCGGTGCACCGTATTCCTTCACCCGTCCACTCAAGCTTCTCGGGCGTCGTGGGGACTGATGGGTCGAGTGACACGGAGCCGAACGCTTCCCGAACTCCCCCTCCTGTTTCAACGACCGGGGTCATGAGCTGGGGCGAAATTTCGTCGAGGCTCCGCACTCCACGAGCTTCTGTTGGATAGGTCAATTCACACAGCTATGACCCTCAATCCGCACAGTACACTTCATCTAATACTCACTACTATATACCGCTGGGTTTCACCACTGTCCGCTCTTTAGAGGAGTGAAGCTCTCGCTGACACACCGGGGCCAAAGGCTTAATCTCTCTCTCTTCGTAGGACTCAGGCCGCAACGTATGTTGTCATCTCACGACTCGTCCGAGGCCGGGCAGTTTGGTCGCTACAAGCACAGCATACACACAGCAAGCATAGCGTAGACACCATTAATAAGTGAAACTCACCCACAGCACTCTTGTACACACTTCATGTGATTTTTAATGGACTTAGCCACCTGGCTTCGACTCCCTCGTGAGAGTGGTTGGGCGGTGTTCTTGCCACTGAGGAGAATAGGATGATTTACAATTTATATTACTCACAGCCCCGGTATGGTCTTTATTACTTCTCTGGCTCACCCACGCTTTCTTTTCCCGCAGGGCCACTGATCTGATGGCAGACGGTTGTTCCTACCGAAGTGTCCTGTCCGTGCTTCCGGTCGACCCGCGGCTCGCCCACACTTTCCTCTCCGGTGGGGCCAGGGACCTTAAACACATGTAAAACACACACCAAGCAACTCCTCTTCTAAGTACTTCACAATATCACACAACGGCTGTTACTCACTCTTTGTTGTCAATATATTTTATTTCATGTTTTATTATTACATGTCCTTATGTTTTGTGAACTCTGCACATGCGTCCTACTTCCTGTTTCCCAGTCGTGACAGAATGAACCGGCCATTCAAGGACGCAGCAATTTCACGGAGGGCGGCTCCCCCAGGAGTTTCGTTGAGGGGGAGTAGTGACATCGGGGTTCATTCCCCATCAGCCCCGATGTCTCTTGGGGACCACCGTGAGCGATCGCTCGCTCTTGCGGGCCTGCGGGAGGAGGATCGGCCCAGGCGGTCCCCCAACGGTTGAGTCGTCGTCGACGGTCCCTCGAAGGACCACCGTCCCGCTCGTAGGGGGATCCGGAACGGACCACGCCCGATCATTTCCCCGGGGTGGCTACCGAGTGAGGGTCTCCATTTCCACGAGGGGACGGGAGATGATTTCCGGGGGGCACCTCATCGTCGACGATTCCCAGAAGGGGGTAATTCGTCTGCCTCGGTTCTCGGAGCGATCGCTCCGGTTCTCCTGGCGCTGTCCGGCCCACCGTCCTGTTGGTTTCGTCCCGGCGGCTGCCGGCTTCGCCAGGGTCCCCAAGCCCTCCACCCCTCTCTTGGACTCTCGCTACCAGACTTTGTTTGTTTTTATGTGAGTGTCTGGTAGCCACTCGTAGAGGGAGGGGTTATGTCACGGTTAAATCCGTGTCATGTTTTGTTTCTGTTCTGATCGTTGTCACCTGGACATTCATTGATTAATCACCTGATTCATTCCACCTGTTTGTCATTAGTCTGTGTATTTATACCTGTGTTTGTGCAATACTGATTGCCGGTTCATTGTCATTTCTTCCATGTCTGTTCACGTTGGATGTTCCTGTGTTCATTACCTGCCCGTTGTTTGATTCCTGTGTTTTATTTCATGTTTTATTATTACATGTCCTTATGTTTTGTGAACTCTGCACTTGTGTCCTTACTTCTGTTCCCCGTCGTGACATTGACAGTGAAGTGTTCAGTTTCTCCATTACACATACTGATCTTGCCATGGTACACACTGTTGAGTGAAATTAAAAATGGTCCTACCTTTTGATATATGAATTATGGTATTTTACTTTATGACCCATACAAACTATGGAAGTAGATTTGTGTCAAATAAAACAAACAAGACGCACTTCATTTGTGTTCTGAATATTAACAACTAATTGGTTTTGATCAACATACGGATGACAGCCATAATATGCTCAACAAGAACATTGACAATTACTGCGTCAAATCATGTTGATATCCTAGGAATATGAAAAAAAATGTCTACAGGAGTTAATAAACCTTATTAATATGTCTCCAAGTTTGAAAGAATCTTCAGGAAATCAGTTGAGGGTCTCTGAAATTGAAACCATCAGCTGTTGGTCATTAAATCCTCTTGTTCTTGTAGGTATAATGCAGAGGTGGGTCACATGACTTAACATGACTTAACTCGAGTCTGACTCTAGTCAAAATTTTCAGGACTTGCGACTTGCTTGATTAAAGTATGAAAATGCCTTGACTTTACTTTGACTTGAGAACAAGTTACTTGAGACTTGACTTGACTTGAAGGGGAAGACTCGAAAATGACTTGAACTTATAAATAATAACAAACAGCAATGAAATTCATTAAAATAAAAAATATTATTGTGACATCAGCACCACTAATCAGCGTCTGTGCCTTTAACGCTGCACAATTCAAACCGCGCCAAACATGGCAGACGGTAACGTTAGGTGCTGTCCACACGGAGACGCGTATTACTGTATACGCATAAATTTGTTATCGTATTGGCGTTTCATCCACACGGATCCGGCGTTTTGGGAGACTGAATCCACTATTTTTTGAAACCGGGTCCTAAAGTGGATAAATCTGAAACCGACACCCTTGCGGTTTCGTCTGTACAGCCAATCCGTATATTTTGTGAAGCGAAAACGTCATCACATCACGTGTCGGAAGCGTCACACGTAACAGCAACAACAATAACGGCGGACTACGTGATTGTGTTCGTGCTACAGAAGCTACTAAAGCCTACTAGCTTTATTACAGCAAAATCTATTCGTTCTATGCAATTGTGGTGACCAACAAGCGATAATGGACAACACCATACGTTGGTTATGCGCATGCTCAAAGTCTTCTTCTCCGTGTATAGTGTATATCTGTGGCAGAAGTACAGCGCCCCATACTGGTCCGGCATATATACTACACCGCTTTCAGTCGGTTTCAGTGGTTTCATGTTTACGGATTATTTTTTTAGAGCAAGGAAAAAAATGATCGGATAGGGAATGCACCGGCTTCGTGTGGACATAGCCTTAGTCGAGCTCCACAAATAGTCTCGTTTGGCTATAAAGACTGAACTGGACTGTGCCAATAAAAAAAGATTTGCCAGATGCAAAATATGCTATGCAAGAATATCCTATAGGACAACCACAACGTCAAGAACCATAAGGTAAGAAAGTCATCTCTTTATAGTCAGTTTTACTCTATAACGATTATGCATTAAATTAACGTTAATCTTTCCTGTTTGTCATAATTTGGCCTTGGTTGCATATTATGCTTTAAATGTGACCATTATCATTACTGATACGTAAATATGTATTGGGGAACATTTTCAAGTGTTTGTGTGGACTGCGTGTGGAAAATGCGCTTGCAGTTGATCTGTGGTCACGAGTCACGACCCACGGTTCGGCTCACATGTATTTGATTCGCGGATTGATACGCAAATTTAAACAGGAAAAGTTGATCATTTGCACGTGTTTTAAGGGCTTGCAAATGTTAACAGTCAAGTGATTTTAACCACAAAAAGGCGCTAAAATGAGTAGCTTTCTGTAACTAAGCGCAGGCGCATGTGTGGTTAAATGTGTCTGGTCCAGCTCGTAATCATCCCTAGATCAGAACTCTTGATGTGTAGACTATAGAGAGAGTTGCGCTACTGTGTCTCACACTGTAGTCCATTAAAATACATTTGGCAAGTTTTTACGCAGAGCGACTGTTATGCTGCGCCGTTTGCAATTCGACCTCTGTTTGTGAGAGTGCGCATGTTTAAGTGCCCTCAATAGTGCAAACACAAGAGAGATGCGTTTCAAAAACAAGCTAACATAAAATCGTTCTGTTCTTGACAGGGCACATACAAATAAAATGATCTCCACACAGTATTCTTTTTCTAATAAAAACATTTCTTTATTTCTTAAATGTATGTATTGATTAGAGGCAGAAACCAGTCTGTTTTAAAAAGACAGAAACCTCAATTAACCTACTTAAGTCTGTGTCATTAAAGGAATAGTTCACCCAAAAATGAAAACTCTGTCATCATTTACTCACCCTCATGTTATTACAAACCTGTAAAAATTTAATTGTTGTGAGGAACACAAAGGAAGATATATTGAGAAATGTTTGTAACCAAACTATTTGTGGACCCCATTCACTTCCATTGTAGGAAAAAATAATACTTTGGAAGTAAACGGGGTCCACGAATGGTTTGGTTACAAACATTTCTCAAAATATCTTCCTTTGTGTTCATCAGAACAATGAAATTTATGAGGGTTTCTAACAACATAAGGGTGAGTAAATGATGACAGAACTTTTTTGGGTGAACTATGTTAATCAAACAAAATCAATTTTGTAGCTCTATAAAAATAATAAAGAAATAAATAAAGATAATAAATAAAGACTTTTAAAGAAAGTTATTATTCATTTGATTCGATTTATTTACCTAATGCTAATTTTAGACCTATTGAAAAAATGTACCCCTATTTATTTTAGTACTGTGACTTGACTTAACTTGAAACTTATCAGGACTTGACTTACTTAGGGTGAACCCTTGACTTGACTTGCTTGTTTTATCTGAACTGTGACTTGAGACTTGACTCGGACTTGATGGTTTAAGACTTGAGACTTGCTTGGACTTGACCATGTGTGACTTGTCCCCACCTCTGGTATAATGCATAGTTAGCTAACATTAATTCAATGCTAAACTTGTTACATTTAAATCTAATAAAAACACCAACAAAAAAAGACAAACGCCCCTTTAACCTGATCCGAATCCGGTGTACCGTCGGCGGCACACTGCGTGTGTTTTGGTTGATAACATTGGGAAATACAACAACTTAAAAAAGACAAACCTAAACACATCATATATCACTAAAAAGCTGAGATTCTTGTGATTCGAACGATGTAAACCATTTTAAGATACAGTCAACACAGTCAGTGCAATCAGAGTGTTTGTCAAACAACCAACAACCAAAAAACCAGCTTACAAACAGGGAATGAAAATGAGTAAACTGACCTATAACGCCTTCTTGTAGTCCAAAGATCCATAAAATTCCAACAAAAACGGTGTAGTTACACTCTGAAGGGTCCAGTAAATCCAATTCAGTGAAATATTTAGTCCACAGCACATGTATATGTCAATAAACATCCAAGGAACATAGTAGTATCATTTATAAATAGCCGACAAAGCCACCAAGTCTCCGACGCATTCGGTCGTGTAGCGTCTCTTCACTTGTAAACATTGCAGATGTGTTGATTTTAAAATGGCCGCTGAACTCTGCCCTTTTGATTGACACCTCATTTGAGCGAATAGGTGCTTCTCAGAGGTGACAACAGGCAAGAATACGCAAGGAACGCCCTTGCGCGAGGATGGGACCTTCCCCTATTTGATTGACAATAGATCGATCCTGTCGCGTCAAAGTTTGCAAATGACGGGCGTATCTGATAGCCAATAAGATTCTGAAAAGATTGATACAAAGCTTCCCTAGGAAGATTCAACCTGTAACCCGATTGGTCGTGCACAAACATACACTTGTTTGGTGCGCTCTGTGTGCGTAAATCCCAACAGTGACTAGCGGCCGTGCGCTAAAGCTGCTAATGCTGTGCTAGGAAAGCATTGAGCGTCTAAAAAGTTTTATAATGTCGAAAAGAGCAAGTAAAAGAAACTTTTCACTTGAAGAAGTTGTCGAGCAGTGTACCAGGCGTGAGAGTGATTTGTTGGAGGAAGACGTTTCAGACGAAGAGAGCGTTTCCTCCGTCGACCCAGTAGCGGAAGAGATTTTTTGGATGGGGGAGACGTCACTCTCGACAAGTAAGTGCTTTATTGTATTATAAAACATATTTTACTGTTGGTACTGAGGTTTGAGTTTGGATGCGTGTTTTGTTTGGTGAGCCCCTGCACGAGTGTGGTTGTATGCGCTCATGCACAGGTATCTGTGCCCATGTTTGCATGTGTGTCTGTGTGTGCTTCTGCGTTACTTTATGCAAGTAAAATAGTAGAATATAGATTATAAGTAAGTGCTTTATTATAAAACATATTTTACTGTTGGTACTGAGGTTTGAGTTTGGATGCGTGTTTTGTTTGGTGAGCCCCTGCATGAGTGTGTTTCTATGCGCTCATGCACAGGTATTTGTGCCCGTATTTGCGTGTGTGTGTGTGTCTTTGTGTGCTTCTGCGTTACTTTATGCAAGTAAAATAGTAGAATATAGATTATAAGTAAGGGCTTTATTGTATTATGAAACATTTTACTGTTGGTACTGAGGTTTGAGTGTTGATGCGTGTTTTGTTTGGTGAGCTCATGCACGAGCACGAGTGTGTTTGTATGCGCTCATGCACAGGTATTTGTGCCCGTATTTGCGCGTGTGTGTCTGTGTGTGCGTGTCTGTGTGTGCTTCTGCGTTACTTTATGCAAGTAAAATAGTAGAATATAGATTATAAATGAAAAAAATATGTGACTCAATGGTGTTTTTACTGTCTTACAGGTGCATGCTGGAGTGGACCTTTCCAATGCCCTAATCAGCTATTATAAACTGATCCACAAAACCCAGAATTGGTATAAGACCTTTTTTTATCATTTCTAAGACATTGCCACTGTGAATGCCTTACTGATTTACAAGCATATCACAAAAGGTAAAGGGGAGGTGCCAATGCACCAGAAGGCATTTAGGGAGACACTAGTGAGTAGCTGGCAGCGGTTGCTGACATACCCGCTCCATCGCCCACTTCACACAGAGCACATCACAAGCCTTTGCATATTAGTGGTGACGGCACCACAGTTCGTCTAAGGTGCAGGCACTGCCATGCAAAGACTACTGTAAAATCTTCTTCATGTGATGAGCCTTTGTGCTTTTTGCCAAGCCGTGATTGTAATAACGAGTGGCATGTTGCCAATAACCTGTAATATTGTAAAATTTCTAAATAGTTTTTTATATACATTTATATATTTAGATTGTGGTTTTTCTAATATTAAAAGTATTTTATTACTATAGAACTTGTTTTGTATCTTTATTTTTACAAGTATAGTTTCAAGAATATAGATTTTTTCAACACTATAAAGTGTTTATGCTTCATTTACTATGTGTCAGCAATTATTGACAGTGAATTTGGACATGAAATAGAGTAGCTCTAAGTGTAACCTTTCATTAGAGCCCAAAAATATGATTGTACATTGAAGCATTCAAGAAAAACAGCATTTTATGGCAATGGTTACAAAGGGCCATTTGGTGTCTCCAAGTGCCCTTTATAGAAGGCCGCCTAGACATAAACTTGGATAAACATGTGAAAAAGACACATTTTCTAAGATATTGTAATCAAATTTGCTTGGTAAAGCTTTGTAAGGCTTCATGCTATGATCCCAATGTGTTTTTCAGCTAATAGCTCCCCATTATTAGTCCTCTGCAGGCAACTATTTACAAAAAAAAAGTAGGCGGAATATTTTTTTCCTCTCTTTCAGTGTGTTTAAAATTCTATTACTTTATAACAGTAAGACTTACAGTGATTCTGACTGTATAGAAATAAACCTCAGAGTCTCACCTTTCAAAAGACATCAAAACCATGCATATACTCCAAATACTTCAAGAACAGTATGCAATTTACTTTGGGTATGTTTTTATTAGGCGTTTTTGCAAAATATAGCAGGATTGCAAAGGGGTTAAATTAGTATTTAATACACAGAGAACAACATGAACTGTTTCAGTGCCTACCTGGAGAAATGACACTATTTGGTCCTGATAAGTAATATAAAAAGAAAAGTGGAGTTAGACGAAAATCTTACATTTGTTTTTGTATGGACAATTATAAATATAGAATTGTTTTCTTAACCACAATTAAAGAAAGATTATTGTTGCGTTTTTCGTATCCATTGTAAGCCTAAAATATATGCCGAAGTAGACTATTGAACATGATCTCTAACATAATGATCGTTGCTCTGCTTTTGAGAAAAGCAATACATTCATATACAGTTCAACACAACTGTTGCAATCTGCACATGAATAAAACTTACATTGCAATTTTTCTATTTATTTTGTTAGTTATTACAAACTTACCTCATTCTGCCTCGATTGTCCAGCCGAGGAGGATGGTGTTGACACTCCATGAGCCTCAAACAAAGAATGCAGTATATTTGAAGATGATGTTATTATTATTATTATTATTATTATTTTGCTAGTTAGTTGATGTTTTTATATTCAGAGTGTTTTTCTCACTTATCAATATATATTTTTGTTCGTTTTTGCAAAATTGTTGTTTTCGTTTATTTGGCACAAATCTAATTCCATACAATTTTGTATTTCCGTATTTCAATTATGAACAACAAAAAGAAAGGAACATTTGAACTTGACAGGTGGATATTTCAGGAGATAAAGGAAGATTTCTCTATAAAGTCGGTGGAAGTCTGGTATATTCAGCCGTGGCTAAAGAGCTCATCTTTAATTATCACTATGAACATGCAGTTATAAATACACATAACAAGTCTACCAGCTTAGGATGGATAATAATTATAATAATTTGTTACATTTATATAGCGCTTTTCTGCAGCACTGAAAGCGCTTTACATATGAAAGAGGAAAAAAGTTTTGCTCCAGATCTGACATTCACCCTAAATAGATTTGATACCCCTGCTATAGCGCATCCTGCTGCCATCTGTTTAATGAGTTTTTACTTGGTTTAATACAATATGTTTATAATTGGCACAAGTTTCTTGAAATCCTGCCCACTTCTTTGCATTGTGTTGTCATGCTTCAGTGATGTGTGAGTGTTTATAGTGCTGTGAGTTTAACACTTCATGACTGAGATCAGAACAGAACAGAATCTTCATCATCACACAAACCAAAAGAACAACAATGACTTTCATCATCATCTTCATCTGGACACTTTCAATTTTTATTCTGGGTGAGAAATGAAAGAATGAACAGAGTTGTTATTATTTCTGGTGTAGTTGTTTTTATGTTCATTTTTAGTACTATGTGATAGTAATGTTTTATAAACTAATTGCTTTTATTTTGTCTTTTATAGAATCAAAAGGAGTAACTCTGACTCAACCTAAAGTAAAAAGTGTTCAACAAGGACAAACAGCTACAATAGAGTGTTATATAGATGTAGGAATATATAGCAACGACTTATACTGGTACTTACAGAGACCTGGAGAAACTCTTAAACTCCTCATAAAATACATAAATAACCGTCAGTCAGGAACTCCATCAAGATTCAGTGGCAGTGGAACAGTAAACACTGGAAAAGATTTCACTTTGACCATCAGTGGAGTTCAGACTGAAGATTCAGGAGATTATTACTGTCAGAGTTATCATAGTGGTGGTGTGTACACACAGTGATAAAGAGTGATACAAAAACCTCTTTCAGTCAGACTGCACTCATACACCTGACAGATATTGCAGAGCTTATTTAACTTACAGCTCATTTATTTCCTACTATAGTTTATTTAAATGACAACTTTATAGATAATGATACATTTAATTAATTAATTAATTATTTATTTTATTCTTTGATAGTTGTAAATCATATCATTAATTAATTGTCTATCTATTAATTTCTGCTGTGTTATAACAACCTCAACATTGATGATGTTTATTATTATTGTACTACAGCTTAATTCATACATTTTTTACTGATTATAATCACTCATATAGAGAAACATCAGTGAGTATCATTTAGTCAACATCTGTAACACAAATACTGAAGGAGTCACATGAGAATCAAACTAAAAACACCAAACACTTCATGTTGAAGGTTCTTCATTTCATTTGACTGACAGTTATGTAAATGTACTTCATCTGCAGGTGTTTTCATGCTTCATTGAGTCAGGTTTATTTATAAAATGTGAGCTTTCATATTCAAAACAGACAAAATGAGTCAAAGCCATAAAGATAGAATCTGATTTTATTTGATGAATTGTCACACAATCATGAGTGAATGAATAAAGCAGACATAGACTTGTGTTGTTTGTGAAAAGAGATGTGAGATGAGAGAGAGAAACACAGTTAGTCTGTTAATCTTGATGTGAGACAGAGGAGAGAGTGAGTGGATCTACTGTGAACACTGATCTCTCCTCAATTCTCCAGTGACTTTATCACGCTGGTCTTTCTGTGTGAGCTCACAGCTGACTGAGATCACTGAGCTCCACTCCTGCTCAGAGAGAGTCAGACTGCTGCTCCAGCTGTACAGACCGTCCTTCTCCAGGAGAGCAACACTGCTGTACTGAGACCTGCTGCTGATCCCGTCCACCTTCCAGTTCAGACTCCAGTCTGAGGGGAAGCCCTTGTTGGCCACACACATCAGTGTTGCTGTTTGCTTTGTGGAAATCTCTTCACTGGACGGCGGCAGGACGCTCACTTTAGGGGGACTGTTACCTGACAATCACATCAATAATCAATAACTCACACAAGAAAGAAAATAACTTCACTCTCTCTCTGTTAAACATTAAAGATCATAAAAATAAATAATAAACAACTAGGTCTTATGTAGAATTGTAAAGTTTTTAATCACATAGCTGCATTATACAGCTAATATAACTTTTGTCGGTTTATGTGAAAGTTTGTACACACAATATTTGACATTAAATCATTTAAATACTATTTTTCAGCTTTAAAAAAAGTCTTTCTTAAAATAAATAAAAAGCATATCATATATCATACTGTATAATATATTCATAATTTCAGTAAAATAATAGTAAAGCTTTATTTTGTCTTTGTGTCTTTGTTACACATGTCATCGTTATAGTACTAACAGTAATTTTTTTTCATAATTACATGCAACTAACTCTAAAGCAAACCCAATCCTATACTAAGTACATGTTGTTAATCATTATTACTCAGTACTTAAATGCATAATTACACTGTAACAGTGACACAGTAAAATAAAGTAAAAACTAAAAATTGAATAAGAATATATAAAATATAATTGTTCAAAAAACAAAAATTATAAAATCTTAACAGTTTTACCATATAATGTATGTATCATATTTAAATAATATAAATATAAAAAAATCGAAATAATGTAAATATGTTGTACAGAATATATTGACATGCGCTTCTGTTACGCTTAACACTTATTAACTTACATTTAAGTTGTAGGTGAATATAAAATCACTGTAAACTATTAATAAATAATTACATTTACATTTATTGTTACTCTATAGTGTTATAATATATAATATCATAATAAAATGGAGCGGTACTTTGTTAACAAAAGATTATGAGTCTAAACAAAATAAGATTATTTGTTGCAACAAATTTTGATTTGACAGTATTCGACAAACCTTTTAATTAATTAAGTACCTTCTATCTTGTCTTTCATACCTGAAGTATATATTTAGAAACAGTTATTACATCTAGTTTTACAGTAAAACTTTAAAAAATAAACGGCAATCTACTGTATTAAAATTATAATTGTATTATTTACTTACTGCCAACATCCAGTCTGGTGCCGCTGCCGAAAGTCCACCACAGTGATACAAACTAATAGAGCAACTGTACAAAAACCTCTACACACTTGACTGAACACAAACTACAGCAGAATATACAACACTAACATCACACAACACAAACAAATATTCTGAAGATCTCTGAATGATTTGTGTCTAAATAATAAACAGAAAACTTTTAAAGAATATTTTTGTATGGTTGTTATTGCTTAGTTAATGTTTTCACTCTGTATCAATTATTTACTTGTGTTGTGTGGACACTTTGTAACTCTGAAGCTTTAGACAAATAAATTTTTTCACATATTTTTTCATCAAGATTTTAGTTTTAATTCAGAATATTTTTAGCATTAAAAGGGCATTAAATAATGATAGTGTAGTAGTCTGTACGAGCAGAAGTTTCCTGTCGTCTTCTTTGCATTGTGTTGTCATGCTTCAGTGATGTGTGAGTGTTTATAGTGCTGTGAGTTTAACACTTCATGACTGAGATCAGAACAGAACAGAATCTTCATCATCACACAAACCAAAAGAACAACAATGACTTTCATCATCATCTTCATCTGGACACTGACTTTCTACATTCAGGGTGAATATTTTTTAATAGTTAAAGCAAGTTTAATTTAATTCTGTTGTTGTATGGCACATATGTCAATATTTTAAATGTTTCTTTTACATACACTAAATAACTCAAATATTTTATTTCAGAGAGCTGTGGACAAGTGACAGTGACTCAAACACCACAAATAACATCAATTAAAGGAGGAACTGTTGAAATCAGCTGTAAAACAAGTCAGCCAATTTCTAGCTGTAGTGACTGTGTTTCATGGTATCATCAGAAACCTGGAGAAGCTCCTAAACTCCTCATTTATTACATCAGGACGCTTTATTCAGGAACTCCATCAAGATTCAGTGGCAGCGGATCAAACTATGGAAGTGATTTCACTTTGACCATCAGTGGAGTTCAGACTGAAGATTCAGGAGATTATTACTGTCAGAGTTTTCACTATCCAAGTAGCACAAGAGTGTTGACACAGTGATAAAGAGTGATACAAAAACCTCTTACAGTCAGACTCACAGTGACTGAACTCATACACCTGACAGATACTGCAGATGATCATACAACACAATAACACACAACACTGATTACACAAATAACACAACATCATCTTATGATCAACAGAAATCATGCTAAGGTTTATACAGGTATGTATTTATTTTTGATAAGATAAACACAGATTATTTTAACATCCATCTGTTAATACTGCGTATGCATCAAACCATATTCAGACTCCTCAACTTCAAATGAGAATAAAAGAGAAGAAATTATTTTTTTTACAAAATAAGTTTATTGCAAAGGAAAGAAAAACTTTGTACTTTGTTATGAATTGGCCAGCACAATCCATTAGAAAAATGTTAAATGTTTATGAGAATTATAAAATGGTATGTAAATAACTTCATAACTGACTAATGCCTTCATTTAAGAGAAGTGAAACTGGTTTGTTTCAGTTCAGATGATTTAACTGATCAAACAGTGAGACTGGGAGTGTGAAGTGAAAATCACATTTACATTATCAGGATAAAGAGACTCAGAATAGATCAGCTCTGTCTCCAGAGATCATCTTCACTTCACAAGAGATGGATTTTACATTTACTGCTACATGAACCTTTTCACGAACTATTAAAACTATTGAAGATCATGATACAGGACAATCCTGCACAAATACTACTGATGTCATTTTCTCTATGATGACTGAAGACGTTTTCAGAAGATTTATTGTTTCAGCAAACACAGCACATTGACAGATGTAATAGTGATATGAGCTTTCTTTCAGTATTGAGTCTTAAATGATTAAAGGTGCTGCATGTGTGAACTATGTGTTCCTGTAGCTCAACTGGTAAAGCATTGTGATAGCAGCCCAGAAGGTCATGGGTTCAATTTCTATGGAGCACAAATACTGATAATATGAATATCTTGAATGCAAGTTGATTTGTATAAAAGCATCAGCTGAATGCATAATTGTAAACTTTCATTAGTCAGATTTCCATTATTTGGCCAGTGCGAGCCAAAACCTTAAACTGGGCCGGGCCCCACCAAGAGCCTCCAGGTATGAGGCAAAATCAAGATGCATTACTGTCAGATCATTTGTACGACAGCGCTGACATAAACCACACCTTCACTGAATCCAACATCACACAACCACATTCATTTCACTGAGAAGAAAAACGCTTAATCCTCACATGCACGAGATTAGCCTTCATAATCACACAACAAACAAGATAGAGAGAAACAAGGCGGCTGTCTACTTACCCCACGCCATAGCCTTTTTGCCTTTTCCAGATGTGACCTTTTAAGATGTGACAACATTGTTAGATAAAAGCCAATAAGGCAGCTGTGCAGAAAACAGAGCGAATGCAACATGGGATTTGAAAACCAAAAGAACAATGAAACAGAAACTGTCAAGTGGATGAGACTGGCACAGAGTTACAGCCATACTCAATCCACTACAACTACTCCATCTGGAGGTTTGAGGTAGTAGATGGTGCTTCAGATCCTGCCCGAAGTTTTAAAGGTGAAACATTGAGGCCCTGATCTGTTAACACAACTCTTTACAGGAGTGGGAGACAAACTAAAGTCCCCTAGGCCATTGCACCTGAAAGGCCAGCTTAACCGTCTTTTTGACCGAGTAAAGTTTGGGGAGTGGAATATAAATACATTGTACAAGTGTTACTTTTGTCCCGACAGAAACTCTTGACATTTAAACCTGATTTACTTTTATTTTAAAACCTCAGGATGTGTTAGACAGTGTTGTTTTCATCAACGATGACAAAACTAAAATTATTTCGTTGACGCACCTTTTTTATGACGATAACGCGACAATGACTAGCTAAAAATGGCTCTAAGGTGACGAAAATATGACGAGACGCTTTCGACTTTTTGTTGACAAGACGAGACAGAATGAAAAAGTCTGACCTTCACAATGCATGTCATTTCTGCCTATTTTGCGTGAAATCTGTCTGTTTTTAGCTAAAAAGTATCAGCAATGCTGCAGCTTCCTATCCTTGTTTTGGGTACGCCCACCACCCGGCTGCCGCCATGCCGCGCACCAGATTTCACACAACAACAACACACCTGCGGCTGTGGCGAGTTCGAAGGACCGTGCCGGTGATGCCAATAAACGGAAACGACAAGATGATTTATGGACAATCTTTCAGTATAATAATACCACCAACCTCAAGTGGCACCTGAAGGCTCATTACGCTGATTTTTTAAAAAAAAGTAACAAAGTCACCCTGTTAACATATCATATACGTTCATTTTTTTAGCCCATTTCCAATACTTTTTAACCTAAATTAATTAGTTAAAGATTTATTAAAGTTTATTAAAATTGACTAAAACTTGACAAAAATCTTTGTTGTGTTTTTGTCGACTAAAACTAGACTAAAACTATCAAGTTTATAAGTGACTAAAATGTGACAAACTAAAAAGCATTTTTGTCCAAAAGACTAAGACTAAAACTAAAAGGGCTGCCAAAAACAACACTGGTGTTAGAGCACTAAATAATCGTAGATTGATCAGTACTGTAACACAAACACAACACGTTATAAGAAAAAATTACCCCTTTAGGAAGTATCTACCGTAAAACTTCAAATAATAGCCTAGTCCCAAATAGACGCCTGTCTCTTTTAGACGCCTGGTGTGACGACAGGTTTGGGTAAATAAACGCCTGTCTCAAATAAAGGCCTGGTCTGTTTTTTAGTTTCGGGTTGTATTTAATCTTCTAAAACCCGTCAGATCGTCTGTTTAAGCCAGTTCTATGGTGGAGATTGAACACGCTAAAGTTTTTTTTGATTACCGGTAGATGTCACGTGACAGACGCAGTCGTTCCATTACTCATCACTATGACAACACAACAAGCTTCGTCGTCAGGATTGAGGTGATGATGACAGTAGCGAAGTGGCAATCGGGAGAGTCGGGACTTTTCCCGGTGGGCCGGTAGTGTTTTGAGGCCGCTGATAATAGCCGGGCTTTCAGTCTTTTGTCATGCATGCACTCCCGCCACACATTGTATTTCTCACGCGGAAACACTATTTATCATATTTAATATGCTGCAGCGCCCAAAATGTATCTGGCCGCACTGCTCTCTCTCTATCAAGCCCGTCTTCCCTAGAGTTCTAGTCGAGCGAGCCAATACAAAAAAAAAGAAAGAGGCTACACAATAGCCAATCAGAAAATAGCACTGTTGTATCTGGGTAAGATTTCACGCAACAACCAATAAAAAAATACATATCCTTGTTTGCTTTATTTATACTGCCAATAATTTAAGACTGTTGTTCTTACACAAACTAATTTGTTAAACATATTCAAATTATAAATAAAACGTAATATGTGGTAACCTCTTGCTGTCATGCTGGAACAATTAAATTAAAAGCCTGTCTCTTATAGACGCCTGTCTCTTTTAGACGCCTGGTGTGACTATAGGTTTGG
This sequence comes from Misgurnus anguillicaudatus, assembly GCF_027580225.2. Taxonomy (NCBI): domain Eukaryota; kingdom Metazoa; phylum Chordata; class Actinopteri; order Cypriniformes; family Cobitidae; genus Misgurnus; species Misgurnus anguillicaudatus. The sequence continues at coordinate 6,978,770 of NC_073342.2, read as the reverse complement.
GAAAATAAAAGCATAGGCTATTATTTGAAGTTTTACGGTACTTATCATGGTTGAAAAACAACTTTTTGGACCTACAGATGCAAAACGGTGAGGAAATAATGTGATATTTGTCTGCTCTGTCAATATGCTTTCATAGTTTGAAATGCAAATATAATCAGGGCTCGGAGAAAATCGTTATGTTACATTCGCCTCGCATTACTTTTGTTCCGGTTCTCCTATAACCATGTACTTACCAACATTTGATTCATTCCTAAAATCATCAGGCTGGTGTAATTACAGAAATATGACTTCATAAAAATTTACTATAGTTATTACCATTTTATTATACCTTTAAATAAACACAATTGGCAATGTTATTGTCTGGATATTGCACAGAAACTACTTATTATATGTGGTTTAAAAACAATATCATGAAATTACATACAGTGTATATTACCGTAACATTTCCCAGTTGTTACAAAGAACAATAAGCTAGATAATAATATAAACTAATAATATAACTGCAGAAGACATTGCACAATGAGTGGGATGAGTCCTAACATGGCACAATTTAATAAAAATATTACAACATAGTCATTAATTAATATTACCTCATGCATATCAGGAGAATATCATTAGGTTAAACATTTAAAATAAGTGTGTGTTACGAGTCATTTTAAAGCATGGAGTCTGTTATTTACATTATGCAAGAACCTACACACACAGTCTTGCAAAGTATAATTTATTTCACTCGTATGTGTACACTGACATTCAACGCATGCGCATTGTGACAAAATAAAAACAATTAACAAACAAAAGACATACAAACAACCAGAAGTTGTAACAAATAACATGTGTTTATATCTGATCATGTTTCAATCATTTCTTGTTCTCTGTGAATTAATTTTTTAGCTTTGATGTCTTTGGCAGATCCTAGTAAACAAACAACAAGCCCAAATCTCTGAAATCTGTTTTGATTAAATGTTTTTAATGTCCATGTGTTTGCTAAATCAAGACAATGAAACAGTTCAGTATATTACAGTGTTTCATTAGTCAATATGGCTAATATTAGTTAAATGTTCAACATCTTGAGTCTAGAAGTCTTATTCCAAAATGAAGTTTATATTGTTAGTTTATATTGTTTTTTATATTATTATGTGCTTGCTTTTGAATTTCTAAAGGTGCAGACAAAATGTTTATTGTACATTTGCTTTACCAGCACTTTTCTATACACTGTTTTATGCATATTGATATTATGCACAACCTTTGCTCATTATGAACCTTACAATTTGACATTAACCCATTTGTGCTCAAATTTTTCTGAATGGTTTCATGCATATAATTGTGTTAATAGTGTCCTCTGTAAACATGTTCTGCATTTATTTTCCCCATTTTTATTTTTATTTTTTTGAAAATCGTATTTGAATGTGCGGCAACTATAGTTGCCGGTGGGCAAAAAGGTTGTATGCACCCCTTTGATGTCAAATTTTAATACATTTGGCATCTTACTCAAAATAACGGCTTTCAACAGATCAACCTTTATTCATAAACACATTTATTATGTATAACAGTCAAAGAACATTCGATGCGAACCCCCCCCCAAATAAAAATGCATCTAGCTTATAATCTCTTGTTCAATTCAATTCAATTCAATTTTATTTATATAACGCTTTTCACAATTGTTAATTGTTGCAAAGCAGCTTTACATGAGTAGATGTAAAGGAGAACACAGAAAATCTATAGATAATATAAGAAGTAGAATATTGCAGCTAAGGATAAACCGTACAAGCGAGCGTATTAATAATGTAACGTATACAGTAAAGTGCTAAGTTAAGCCAAAGTTGGGTGACTCTCCCGGGGACGAAAACCCTGTGGGAAAAACTCCTAGAAGGACAAAAACCCCTGGGAGAAATTAATATATATATTTATATATATAAACAGGGTAGGGATAGGAGGCGGGTAAGCGGATTAAACTGGTTCAGCCGGTGGTCGCGCATCGTCTGGGCATCACGTTGAAGGACAGCCAGTAGATCAGTGGTCTGATGACCTTCACAGCAACAGGAAATGGGTCTGTTTGTCCCATTGTCCTCGGGGGCGAGGACGAGACAGGGAGAGAGAAACAGAATTCTATTAGCGTAGGGGCCGGTCGCATGAAACGCAAGTGTCATGCAGTATTGTAGTTTAAAAACGCTTGGTTCCACAGGCTACCTATTGCAGCAATAGTATATTACCCATATGAGGTATGTGAGTGCTTTGTTCTAGACAAAATAACTACTGCGGGACAAGTACAATTACTGGACATTTTATGTGAATGCTTTATTAAAGAAGAATGTCTTAAGTTTAGCACATCGTTCGTGGCTCGACTTGTCGAGTCTGTTTTTCAAGATGTCTGCTGTCTGAATACGCGTAATGTGCTGTCTTTATAAAGTAGCTTCTTATTAAACTGTTTGTACACTTACAAAGTTCTCAATGCTTCGGTTTGCATGTAAGGACCCTCATTATGCTACTGTGGTAGTGTGAGGCTATTTTGAGCCTTGTTAGTGGTATTAACTAGCGATTTACTTGTACTTACTCTTTGCCCCATATACTAGCGCTATACGCTAATCTGTTTTTATTGATAAAAAACTCTTTACATTCGATTATCATGAAAACGCATCCCAGAGAACGACCTACTCGGTAACCATGTGTTTATTACCCCTAGGTTCATTTTTCACTGGAGTTGTCCTTTAATGAAAATAAATCAATAAAATGCGCAACCAGTCTTTGGAAGAAGAGGAGATCTCTGTCTCCCTCTTTAAATGACCTGTATGAATGGATTTTATTCCCTATCAAATTAAGGTCTAATGGACAGTAGATATGTTAGTTAAAGTGTTTTAGGTATGATATTATGAAAGAAAAAAGCACTAAAAAGACCAATAACCTTGATTATTAACCTATTGGCACAGTATACACCATTTCCCCATGATATATGTACTTACAAGGCATTTGCCCACCGGCAACTATAGTTGCCGCTTGGACTTTTGACTAAGTATATAAAAAACTATAGATCTCTTGTAAGATTTGTTTTGTTTGGATGACTCTAGAGACCTTCATGATTATGTAGATACATAAATGTCAACCAATAATATTTGTTAGTAAAATGAAAATTACCTTTCTTTGGGAGGGTTTGCCTTCGCCATGTTTCTTGGAAGAAGAGGTAAAAAGTTGACAGCCTCATGTGACAGGAAGGAGATAAATACCTTTTCTTTCTTTTTTAAATCCTTTATTTGGTTGTTAGCTTGCATGTCATTGAGAAATAAACAACATGATCTCACAAAGTTCCGTGGCATAGTCACGGAATTTTTTGCTCATTTTTCCGTGACATTCTCACGGATCTCCGCATATTTCCGTGGCCCTGCCACGGACTTTCTTTTCCGTGGCATTCTCACGGATTGGTTACTCAACTGCTTTTTCCTATTTTCAAACCATTGTCGCTTCGGTTTAGGGTTAGATTTGGTGCTTGCATTACTTTGTCACTGTAAATATTGGTTTATACAATTTTTTCTGATGTATTCTTTTATATTTTCTAAACTTTAATCAATTGTCACCTGGCATTGGGGTTAGAGTTGGGTTTGGGTAGGGATGTCATTTTATGTAAATCTAACCCTAAACCGAAGCGAAAATGGTAAGAAAATAGGACAAAACAGTTGAGTAACCAATCCGTGAGAATGCCACGGAAAAGAAAGTCCGTGGCAGGGCCACGGAAATATGCGGAGATCCGTGAGAATGTCACGGAAAAATTAGCAAAAAATTCCGTGACTATGCCACGGAAATTCGTGAGATCAGGTTGCATAACAACTAAAAAATTCTTAAAAAATGAAAATGACAACTATGCACTGTGGCAACTATAGTTGCCGGTGGGCTGAATGAATGAAGCATATAATGTCATTTCAGTTGTCATTGCTTTCATTATTCAATTTGCTTAAATAATACAGTCACAGTAAATTACTGAACTGTGTGTGTACAGAACAGTATTAAAGGGATAGAAATTAAATTCTGTCATCATTTACTCTCATGTTGTTCTTAACCTGTATGTTGTTAATATCATAGAGCTGTTGAATGCTTTAATCTTAATGTTTTAGAAATGCTACACGGGTATTCACTATTTTTTGATAAACGCAAACCTGACCAGTCAAATGTCTTAAAATAAAACATCTGAATTATGTCTTATTGTGAGGTAACCATTGTATAAGCGGAATAATTGAGAAAGGCCCATTGAATTATTTAAAAATATTTATTCCAGAATAATGATTTCTATTGTGCTCTGACCAACACAACTCATCCACATTTATCCACTCAGCCCTTACAAACCACCTGAGATACATTGCACAATTTTGGGCTGTCCCAGACGAAAGATTACCATCGTGATACAATCGTGGCGATTTCTGTGACTGTGACTCTTCGCTATATACATTTTTGAATTGTATACCATTCAGTTATGACAGAGACACTGTCATTTTTATGACCAAACATACCACAAAATACTGGAGTTACACACTTCAGTAGTAATTTAATTCAATTCAACTTTATTTATATAACACTTTACAGTTGTTCGTACCAAGCAGCTTCACATGAAATAGCATGTGATCGCAATCACCCAGTATTATAAAATGTATTCTAGTCAGTCCCTTACATACATTAAAAAATATATATTTTTTTGTCATTACAATACAATCAGATTGACAGGGAAAAACAAGCATTTAGTGATGGGACATCTGAAGCGAGGCTCCGGAGCTTGTGTCGAGCAAAAAGGGGCGTTCCAGATGAAGCCCCGATTCGAGGCTTGTATCGTTTCCGTGAAAACCACGTGACGATGACAAACGAGGCCTCGTTTTCTGTTGAATACGTCATTGCTTCATTCTGAGTTTCGCTTACGGTTCGTAACTCGCGCCTCTTGTGGGTTTTGCAGTACGTTTGCATTGATGTTAAAGTGTTGGTTGTAGCGAGTAGTGGCGAGGTTGTAGTGAGTTTCTAGTATAGTTATCATTATATATCATAGCCTGTATTATATATTATATTACACTTAGTTTAGTAGATTATTAGAGTAAATTATACATAGCCTAGTTCAGTAGATCATTAGAGTAAATTAGCATATGTCTAGTTCTAATACCTATAATACGTAATTATATTATATAGCCTATATTAGTAGTAGTGTTTATTATTATATATATATTATTGCTGCTGCTGTTATTATTATTATTATAAGACTAGACTGTATTAGGGATAACCTAGAAGGACTGAGGATCCATTGGGATATTGGAACAAACAGAAGGTCCAATATCCCAATTTATATAAGCTGGCACTGATCTTCTTATGTTGTCCAGCATCATCAGTGCCCTGTGATAGGGTGTTTTCTAAAAACAGAAACCGCCTCAATCCAAATACTGTTAAAAAACGTTTGTTTCTAAATAAAAACCAGTAAACCATTTTCCGTGTTGCAGTTTGCTGTTCCACACTTCCAGTCTTATAAGCATTGCACTATTGCAGCCCCAGTTCAATAAGCACTGCACTCACGATAATTTGAAGAGTTTCGTTGCAAAACGAGATAACCACCGTTTTTTAATTGTTCAGAAATCTTGTTTTTTGGTTGTGCATTCCAATTAATTTCAATGCAACTGCAGTTGGTTTGTTTTGATTTAAACCTTCATAACTTAAAAAATACAGCTAAGTAGCACCATAAAACAAAATAATAACATGATAACGTAATAATAAACATGTTTTGACAAAAATGTTAAAAAATGAATTTATCTCGTTTTGCAACGAAACTCTTCATTTCTTTATTTTGTGCATTCACTGTTATCACTAACTCAAGAACTACTGTATAGTTGAACACAAAGTTGTGTATGTGTGAGTTGTGTGTACATAGGTTAACACAAGCAGAGTAAAATACTTTCTTTAATATACTTTATTCAAAAGCCCACACCATGACAATTTGGTTGCTCAAAATGAATAGATCTGTGTGCGTGTGCGATACATTGCTTTGCACAGCAGGTGTCACTGGAGAGCACAGTGTTTCATGAGGCTTCGGGTAAATGAACCTTTTGGCAAACCAATGGGCTGGAAAGCCTCAATGGTTCAGGAAGCCTCGTTTGGCCATCACTACAAGCATTCACCGTTTCTATGTATTATCAAATGAAAACAAATCTTGCCTTGATACTCCAACATTAATCTGTGTCTGACAGAATTCATCTTCATAAAAGACCCTTTTTAATGTTTGAAGAACATCGGGAAGCCCGTTTAAGTTACCCGACTTAAATCTTGATTTATGAAATCTTATTTAAAGAAACAGCACTCATTTTAAACACTCAAATAATTTGGATGCTCTTTTATCTGATAGAGTGGGTGGCTCTTAAAAGAGCCTTTGAGTGTTGAAAGCGTCAAGGGATTTATTTGGAGCTGGTGTACTTGGTGACGGCCTTTGTTCCCTCAGACACGGCGTGTTTGGCAAGTTCACCGGGCAGCAGCAGACGCACGGCGGTCTGGATCTCTCTCGATGTGATGGTGGAGCGCTTGTTGTAGTGAGCGAGACGAGAGGACTCACCGGCGATACGCTCGAAAATATCATTGACGAAAGAGTTCATTATCCCCATGGCCTTAGAGGAAATCCCGGTGTCAGGATGAACCTGCTTCAGTACTTTGTAGACGTAGATAGCATAGCTCTCCTTCCTGGATCTCTTGCGCTTCTTACCGCCCTTTCCGGCGGCTTTAATAACGGCCTTCTTGGACCCCTTCTTAGGAGCGGACTTCGCTGGCTCAGACATGATCAATTCAGAAACAAAACCAAAGACTGAAGCCCGTCACTTTTGTGAATGACTATTTATTTACTGTTCATGCTAATTTTCAAAGACCGCAGACTTAAAGTCTGATTGGATGTCTTCATTGGACAAGCAACACGAATGGATTTCATTGGAATGGCTGTAATCTTTGCGAGCCAATCACAGTCTCTAAAACTGTAACCCCACCCATGGCCTCATTTGAAGTGAATATCCTTTGTGCGTTTATGTGTGGTTTTACTTTCCCGCTCATTTTTTTAAATACAGTTTTTTAAGTATAATTGTTTGTTGGAAATAGAAAGCGCAAAATACTTTAAATATAAACGAAGGCACTGTTCGTTTTTCATTTTGCACGAAAGTGTTTATTTAACTATTACAAGCGAGATCTCTTACGTATGCGTATAAAGGCAACTAATAACTTGCTAACACATTCTAAGATTAGACTCTCTACACAAGAGTGTTTCTTGATAAATGATTTGTATCTGTGATTGTAAACAAAGACTGAGCACAACTGGGACAGACTAGGCATGATAAGTCGTTATGATCAAATTACATTAATAGTGTGTGCGAAAATTATTAGGAATCCGCAACTTTAGGGCACAGTTTTTGAGAACACTTTCGTTTTAGGCTTATACATATTTGTATTTTAGGAAAACTTTCAAATGTGTATGCAACGGCGTATATTGAACGTTTGCATGTAACGTGGCTGTGATTCCTTGAAATACAATAAGCATGAGCACATAAATACACAGGCAATTAACCAGTACAGAAAGAAAAATACCGATCAGATGTGAACTCTTTATGTGATAATGTGGGTGGCTCTAAAAAGAGCCGTTTGGGTTTGTGTGGAGTTTAAGCGTTTAACCTCCGAAACCGTACAGAGTGCGACCCTGACGCTTCAGAGCATAAACGACATCCATGGCGGTGACGGTCTTTCTCTTGGCGTGTTCAGTGTAGGTGACGGCGTCACGAATAACGTTCTCCAAAAACACCTTCAACACACCGCGAGTTTCCTCATAGATCAGACCAGAAATACGCTTAACACCACCACGACGAGCGAGACGACGGATGGCGGGTTTGGTGATTCCCTGGATGTTATCACGCAAAACCTTGCGATGACGCTTAGCGCCTCCTTTACCGAGTCCTTTACCACCTTTGCCTCTTCCAGACATGATTTCAATCTGCAAAACAGAGCGTGAATACAGTAGAGCGCTGAAACAAGACTTTCAAGTTGCCTACAGGACCTAGTGGAAACATGCATAAATGGAGGCGGTACTTTGTGACGCGTCACAGTAAAAGCACAGACCTGCCTACTTTTTTGTTTTTAGCTTAAAGGCGGAGTCCATGATGTTTGAAAGCCAATGTTGATATTTGAAATCACCTAAACAAACACGCCCCTACCCCAATAGGGCTTGGGCGTCGTGACGTCATTACTTGTCGTGGCGGCCATGTTGGTTGCCTCCTTTACTGCTGCGCTCCATGCTGCGCTCTGCTTATAGACATACTTTCTCTCAATTGTGTGTCTTAATTTAATTAATTTGTCGTTATTTTTTTAACCATGGTAAACCGTTGCTGTATTAATAATAAAGTAACACATTAAAAGTAATTTACATTAAAAATGACAGATTACAGAAAACTTCATTATGTTTTATTCAATATCGGAAACCAAACATTAACCTCAACCCCTCAGTAATGTATATACATGACATATAAATGACATTTATATATACGACAGTGAAGTATAACATCTGAATATTAATTTATATAGCTTAAGTCAACATTGAACATAAGGGAACTGTCCCGGTTTACTCGCCCAAAATACGGGAAAATTTCAACATTCATCTTTCTGTTGCTATCCCTCTGCTGACAGCAAAAACTGCTGCATTAACTAAGCTAGTTGTGAAGCTAGGTCATACGTGACTTTGCTTACAGATTGGCGTGAAATCGTGCTCTCACAACAACCACGCTGTTATCTTAAAAGGCTCTTTATTAACTCTTTTTTCATATGGATCCTAACCGTTAATAGATCCGATTTTGTCCACATACCGGTCCCTGCTTCCCTGTTTAACGTATCCCAGTAAATTCCACACCCTTTTCCGGATTTTAACATCTTTTTTCTTTCTTTTAATTCTCCCAACTCCGCCGCTTCTCCTCGTTCAACTTGCTGTATATTTACATTCGCGAGGCCACCAACATGGCCGCGACGTCCCAGAATGCAACGCGGCGCCCAAGCCCTATAGAATCTGAACCTTCTGTTGATAGACCGCCCCACACATACGCAACCCGCCATTTTATTTTATTTGATTGGCTATAAGTGTGTTTTGGTTGTCGGCCCGTCTCCTTTTCCAACGCGTTTTTCAAACATCGTGGACTCCGCCTTTAAACTGAATTATAGTTTTAATTTATTATTAACTGTTGTGATGAGACAACTTTTAACCATTTATTTTAGAATAGTTTATAGCAATTACATACAGCTGTGCTTGCGGAGTGATGTGCATTCTTTTAATAAACCTGGTGCATATAAAGTAGATGTCATTAAAATATCTATTATTTTACATTTAAAACATTAAATAAACATTTCTAAGACAATTATGAAGCATGACAACACAATGCAAACTCACTCTCACTTCATTTACATCATTTACCTGAACAGACTTTTTTTATTCATTTTTCACCATGTACGTGCATTCATTCACAGCCCCCTAAAGAAAATTTATGACAACAAAATGTTCTCCAACTTAACATTATAATCAAACTAAACATTAAATTATACAAAGTAGTGCGGTTGGTTAGTAGCCTTATTTTTAAGGTTTTAATTACACAGAATTTAATTACACATGATAAATTAATATATTTTATAAAATGTTATAAAACTGGGGGCCCCGATCGCGGCCCCCAGTTTGAAAACCACTGCGATAAGGTACAGTGTAACATATGGTTCAACCAACTCTGAGTTAAAACTTGAACTCTGAGTTGATTACTATGAGATGGAAAACTGAAATTAGTTAAAGTCGATTCTAAGTAGGTTGAATCTGAGTTAAGTGCGTACACAACCATTATGAAAAGCGATTATCAATAGAGCACCGATATTACGATTCACCATGTCAACAGCACGTGACAAAGAGGACCTGTGGCCTTATGTTTTAGTATGATTCAATGCAAGCCTTTGAACATTACTTCACGAGTTCACATTTTCAAATAAGTCGGATAGATAAAATTTGTCAACATATTTGGTCATACAACAAACATAGTTTTCGTCACGTGACAACGATATTTAGTACATTTTCGTTGACAAAAGCAGACTATATGTGGAGGCTGCAGACCTGGAGCCGGTAGATCTAAGCCCCTGACAGTTTTACGCCCCTGGCAGTTTTGCGCCCCTGTTGTTCCTCATGTGTCTAGTAGGGGGAGAGGGAAATACAACTAGGATACTAGTCTATTTAAACAACCGTTTAGGAGCACTATTTATTAATATTACACATTTAAGCGAAAATTGTATAAACTTACAGTGTACACCGCAGTCTGCACACAACGGAACTACACACAGTAAAAAAATCCATATAGTCCAGGTCTGGTCCTCTTGGTTTTTATTATTGGAGATAAAATTAAGGATCATGGGTTTAAATAGTAGCGTGTTTTCCTGTTATTTCCTATGGCATTTAAAAATCGATTGGACCCGGAAGCGGCGCATGATGACGTCACACTTAACTATTTATATTTATTTATAAACTGTAGACTGTAGACTATAGACTGACTGATATATGATGTTGTGAATTTATATTAAGTTACATTTAGATATTAACCATATTTAGGTCATTAGACATAGAAGCAGTTTCTCAATGTCAAGGATACTTCCTTGGCAGGACTAGTCCTTACAAGTCACTTCCTTCAGAGGCGAGGCGAGGCTCCTTTTAAGCATTCGGAGAACACGTTAAATGGAACAGGCTAGCAAGTGCACGTCATTACGTCATTACGTGATTGAAAGGTGTGCTTTCGGTGCTGCGCGCAGAGGATTGTGGGTGATTTCAGCGCGTGAAGAGCGCGAAGGATACAAATTTGCATCCTTTCCTGTATATGGGATATTTGTCGAACGAAGGACTCAGTCCTTGGCTGAAATTTCGAGGATCCTCGACATTGGAACAGTCCTTCGACGGACGTCGATGACGTAGCATCCTCGAAATTCTAGCTTCCGAGGATCCTTCCTTGACATTGGGAAACAGCTACAGTACTGTGTAATCATATGGATCCTAAATGAAATATCTGCTGTACAATCCACAATAGGCTTTATGCCCAGCTGCACTACTTCCTGAACTTCAGCCAGCTCCTTGTTTCCTGTCTGCCATTATTGGACAAACTGATTAATCCAGGAGTGCCTGACCTCAGTAGTCACAACAATAATCAGACACACCTGGATTAATCAGTTTGTCCAATAATGGTAGACAGGAAACAAGGAGCTGGCTGAAGTTCAGGAATTAGTGCAGCTGGGCATAAAGCCTATTGGTCGTCATACAGCTACAAAACATGTCCTACATAGCATTTCATGAAGCACAATTTGTTACAAAACCGTTTGTGGACCCCGTTCACTTCCATAGTATTCTTTTTTCCTACTATGGAAATAAATGGGGTCCACAAACTGTTTGGTTACAAACATTTCTAAAAAAAATATCTTCCTTTGTGTTCATTAGAACAAAGAAATGTATACGAGTTTGTAACAACATGAGTGAGTAAATGATGACAGAATTTTCATTTTTGGGTGAACTATCGCTTTAAAAACAATGTGAATGACACCATGCAGAGCACAACTAACACACCTCTGGAAAAAGGACATCCATAATGATTCAGATCTGGTCACTGTGGGTGTGTGTGGGTGTGTGCTGTCCAGAATTGAAGTCAGGTGAGTGTAGATAACATCAATTTGCTCCTTATCTTCAATGAACAACAGCGCAGGCACTTTCTTGATGGAACACTTGGAAAAAGTGTCAAGCCACTTTGATTTATTTTGTCCATTGATGATGGACTGTGCAGAGAAAATTGAAAATTACATTAAAAACATTTCCATGTATGTGTAAGTTGTTTATTTACTAGATAAGCTGGTTTAGAATGCAGTTAAAGAATGCATTCTTGATGCATGTACCTGAATGTGGTTATCGGTTCCTCTTGCCACAAAGAAGTCCATCAGAGCCTGGTTGGACAACATTCAGTTCCTCTCTGCAACAACATGTTGTGGCAAGTCATGTGTTAATCCTGGAAAACTCATGTAAAGAGGTCGTAATGTCCCTTCGGTCAGGCATCTTGCCTCCTCAGTGGGCAAACCTTTTCCCATGCCTTTTTAAAAAGAAAAAAAAAACGACTTTGTTGGCCCCCAATAGGACACCTCTTGTTGTGGACAATAAACTGCATTGATAATATAATGTATAATTAATAATAACATATAATGTTTTTGCTTGTAACTTTCTCATTTTATCAGATATTTGCATGAAATTTTAACAGAAGGTAGAATTTTGTTAGTACTTTCAAAATAAATTATAAACATTTACTGTTTTAGCCGCAATGGGCATCAAACTTTAGTTGGAATGGGCATCAGACTCATGGTAACCATGATTTTTAGAACGATTCCTGCAGTGGACGTTTTGACAGAAGTCTAATAATAGATACGTGACTACCAAATTTCTGCGGTGTATTTAAATACCCTCTCCATCATAGACTCAGAGTACAATGTTTCAGGACCAAGATAAAAGATATTTATTTTGGTCCATTTACCTTTTATTAGAGACCAGAGCTTAGTGGAAGCACACCGCACGGTTGAAAGCGACACAAATGTTTAAACAGTTGCTGTGAATTAAAAACACCTCCGAGTTGAAAGTTAAAAATATCAAACGCTTCCCGTGGTCGGACTTGACCTATTTATTGTCATATTTAGTAATAATATACTACAACCTTGTGGCGAGAAGTGGATATGGCATGACATACAATGTAACAGTCCAATCCAGGGAGACAAGGGTAGCTGCAGCTTGGAGCAATGGGCGTGGCAAGAGATAGGGACGTGGTAAGAGGTTTCTCATTGGTCAAAGGAGCTTCCTCCTGGCAACTGCATTGGCCAATCAGCCGTAACCATATTTATACGTCATTTCCTTTAGCTAAAAATAAATCGTAATTTTCTTTTGAGGGAAAGAAGAAGATGGATATAATACATGTGCAATATAATTTGATGGTCTCTTTGCTTGACATCTTTTCAGTTTCGGGAATTATTTAATTGTTGTTGACAGATACAGTGAGAAAAATTAATGACTGCATTTGCATCGAAGACATCCGAGTCGGCGATTTATGTCGATGTCCGTTCTGTGCTCTCAGTGTTGTTAGACCTCACAAGATACAAAGCCATTTGCAAAGCCACAGACTAAGCGCGGTTCACCATGAAGGGGGTCACTGTGCGTTCTATTTAGATAGAGAGTTTGATGGCTTCTGTTCGAACGAATGAGTTTTGAACACAAAAACACAAGCCTTTGATGACAACTTCAATTGACGTTTCAAAAAAATTATTGTAAAAATGACTGAATAAATGTTTTTTTTTTTGGATAAAATTGTGTTTGTTTTGCTTAATTGATTAATATCACTTAAAATAAGTTTATTAAACCGTTTTTACTTCATTTAATAATTATATGGTGAGTGTTTGATCAAACACGTATATGCCTTTATACAGCAAAAACATTTGCTGTACCATTTTTATAAAAATAACATTACTTTTGGAGACACTTTTATCTTTAAAATAATAATTTGTTTTTAATGATTTTTTTTATTTTATTATTTAGTTCAAATACAAACATTTCAAGTATAATGCAATAAAAAATGATGAATACAAAGCATTGTAAATAGCTCAAAATGTCGACGTGTAAATCAGATAATAACAAGTATAAAATGAAAAATACAAATGAATACAAAAATAAAAGTTTATGAATCAAAGTAGTTATAGATATTTTCAAAAACTTTTTGTGATCTCATGTTTGAAAGGGTTTCAAAGTATACTGTGAGGTCTTATAAAAGGTAATATAGGGGGGTTTCTTTTATTTGTGTATTATGCCTATAAAACGTTGACAAAATAATTTAATTATATATATTTTTTCCAGAAAAATATGGGTTTTGGAAACAAAGTAAAATGTCATGAGGTAAATTCCAATACTGAGAATTTCCATTTTAGGAATATCTGTTTTGAAGTCAGTTCAAAATGAAATAGAAAAAGGACAATACAAAAATAAATGTTTAATATCTTTAAGTGATGTTTTACAAAAAGGGCCTTTATCACAAACATTATGAATGTTTTTTAATGATTGATCCTGAAAAAGTTGCGGTGGTGATGACGTCATGTAACCCGCGCCATACAGAAGGTTTCGAAGGTAACATACTTTTGAATGTATTCTCAATATCATTATTGTTATTTTTACAATGAAAGAAATGTATTTTGTATAGTGAGGAAGTTTATGGCTCGCTTTTATGCGGATTAGGAAGCTTTTCGCGTCCAATTGAAAAGACCTTACGGCACGCCCCATTCCTCGTGGCACGCCCCATTTCTTTCCGACCTTATGGCACGCCCATTGCTCCAGCCTACATGCATCCAGGTGGAAACAGAATTTATGCCTCAGAAATTTGACGCGTGTGCACGCGATGTCACCATTTCTATATCACCAGGGCCGCCTTAACCTAATGTGAGGCCCCGGGGCTAAGAGGTTTTGTAGGCCCCCCTTCCCCTCGATTTATAGTCTAATTTTTTTTAAGTGTAATATCTAGGTAATCTACTTCACAATATGCATTAGTTTCTTTCAAGACATACAACAGTGAGTTTTCCCTCTTTGCACCAGAAAACACCATAACATTGTTATTAACATATCACTGAGCCCACTTGAGCATAAACACAAGACACTTTATTTGTACAACCACACCCAGCAACTTGTGGTGATAATAAAACCAAAATGTGTTAAAGTATATATGTTTATAAGCTTTATGTTTATATAGTTTTTGCAATATACAAATTTGCTGAAAATTGCCACTCATAACTAAATGCTCACCACAGTTTTAAAAATATAATAAGTTAAAGTTAGTTTTAAAGGGAAAATGCATTAATGATAACAAAAGATAAGTCTTTATAGACAGAATCTTGTTTTTAATCAGTTTATTTTGTAGGATATTGAAGATATAGTATGCATTGTATTTAGTATTTATGCATACATAAGCATGTAAAACGAACAAGTATGAATATGCACAAGACAGACAGGGAACATACCTGTATATAAGATCTTTAGATAATGAGATTATAATGGTGCTATCAGGGGATGATCATTTGAGATGGTCTTGTCGCTCTTTACTTTCTTAGACTTGCACCTTTACCGTTGCGTCTTTTTCTCGTCTTTCTAAACCAACAGATGTGTGTACTGTGAGCTAACGTCGCGTCACTACATCGCTCCAGCTGCGCACGCGTCACTGATACAAACGCGAGTAAACTTAAACTTTATAACAACTAACAGCATTATGTGCGGGAACTCCTTTCTTAATTTAGCGGCACAGTTTCTTTTGCACGTTTGGAGAGACTTCTGCATGCCAGAGACTCAGACAGCTGCATGAGCACAGAGGGAGCGAACGAGCGAGCGCGCGCACGAAAGAGAGAGAGACCTGCACCTGCAGGAATGTCAAGTTGACAACGTGCACTTAATTACATTACGCGGAATAAAAAATATGTTACGTCTAACATTTTATTTCACGTTAAGTTACAACGGACCAATCAGCAGCCATGTAAAGTGCAATTAGAGTGATTGACAGAAAACCTGACAAGTTACAAACAATATGACCTTTTCAGCTCATCATGAACGCAAACTTGGGAGGCCCTTGAACTTGGGAGGCCCCTGGGCTTCAGCCCAGGTAAGCCCGTGCATTAAGGCGGCCTTGTATATCACGTATCTCTCTGTTCCATATCTGTGGAATGATCTGCCAGTTGCAACAAGATCTGATGATTCTGTAGCCGTCTTTAAGAATTGGCTGCAAACCAGTGGAGGCCAGTGACTTTTGTTTTTGAGGGCGCATGAATGTAACCCGTCAGCTGTGTGGCTCATCAGTTCAAAATATGTGTTCGCTGCATCATGTAAACTTATGTGCATTACGCTTGATGTCAAATTACAAGCCTACAGCAGATATTTCGAATTGGGTTTATGATAAAAGAGACGCTTTTTTATCAATTCTCTGTGCTTGGATGCTTTCTTCCATTTAACAGGTTATAACAGTTATGCAACACGCATACAGTATTGCACATGTTATATACGAATTTTCTACTAGATGAGTGTGATAAATAAAAAAGTTAAATTGCAAAGTATTTTTAACAGATGAAGAGTAGATGTCAGTAGATATGAAAATAAACAGTTTTAGTCAGGTGTTATTTGAAAGATCTGCTTAACTGAAGAGCAATGAAAATAATTTTGTGTGTTATTGTATTGGAACCACAAGGTGGAGCTCGTGGACAAACATCAGACCTCAGAAGAAAACATTACATAAGTGAATGTAAATAAGACAATGGATGACCAGGATTTGATTCTGTATCAAAATATCTGTGACATTAACAGTAATACTGAAACCGAGTTGTTGTTGATGTTACCCAAACGCTCATGATAACCTGTATGATCTTCAGTAGGCATGAGATAAGAGTGATTGTCATTAATCTACAAATGTTTGATCTGTGATAGAGGAGTTCAGTAGAGATGTGTGAGATCTGAAAGTGTGGCGTTATGTGAAGGCTTGTGTCTCTGAAAACAAACATCTCAGAGCGGTATTTGGCTTTGCAATGAATGGGTTCGGGCGCCAGGGGTAAAAACCACCACAGTAATCAAATTACTTCGTAATTTACCACCAACTTATATGGTAATAAATCCAGTTGAAAAAAGACATACCAAAAAAAGTAGCTTATACTTCTGTATTTATAGCTTCATTTAGATATGAGCACAACATTACATAACTACATAGAGCACAAAATCACACAAAATAAAATAAAAAAAAAACACCTTTCCAGGCCCAGACACATTTACCTTATATTACCGAAACAAATATCAACGGTTGACATCTTCTAAACAATCCATCATAATAATAATCTCCACATGACAATAGACCCTTGTAACTTCATGTGCATATGATCCTAGAAAAACCATGCACACTCTATAAAAACGTGTACATCAGCTTAAACATGAGCATCTCAACCTGATATTCAGTACAATAGTATAGACCTACCTTAACATAAGCACCATAATATGTTCTTTAATAGTAAGAATGGGTAGCGTCTAGGCAGTCTTTACCTTTGTGCTCTCTGTAGCAATCCCAAATATACACACAATAGAGCAGTCTTTAACACATCTGCTTTACATAGGCCTCTCAATAGATACAGATCTGAACACACTTGCGATACAAACACATAGGATAGACTAGCATACACACAATATAAGAGTCTTTAACATATTAGGTGCACTGTAGTAGAAGCAGTCTTTAGTATATGCACAATAGAATAGTCTTTAACATGTGTGCTTTTCAAAGGCCTCAGGATAACACCAGATCTGAACACTTTAATATGAGCACATCAATTTAGACTCTAGTATATGCACAATAGAATAGTCTTTAACATGTGTGCTTTTCAAAGGCCTCAGTATAACAACAGATCTGTACACTTTAATATGAGCACATCAATTTAGACTCTAGTATATGCACAATAGAATAGTCTTTATCATGTGTGCTTTTCAAAGGCCTCAGGATAACACCAGATCTGAACACATTGTATTATAAACACACCAAACAGACTATCATGTGCACAATTAAATGGTCTTTAGTATATTAGGTCAACCGTTGGACTACTAGGCCTGGAAAAACTCACATTAATAAATCCCCAACATACCCAAACAAAACACCACTTTGCTTGGAGCGCTCCACAAAAAAAAAGAAAAAGAAAACAATTGCCTGCCCATACCAAAATCTCTCTAAATTTAGCGGCATACTCGCTCTCTCCAGTATAACAAACATCGCTCTCGTAAAGGCAAAAATACTCTCGTATTACACATAAACCGAGGAATCATCAACATTGACTCCCGCGTCAATATTATACCATACACGCACTTCAAAGCAATATTATGCGGTTTCAGTACAAGAGAGTAAAAATATACCAACATACTCACAGCAGTGCAACCCACTGCACACTCCAACAACAACAGAGGAGAAACGCGAGCGAACCTCAACCTAAACCTGAACGAGAGCGCGACCCGGCTCACAAGAGAGAGAGAGAGAGCCAGAGCCAGCGAGCGTCCGAACCAAACTCCCTTAAATAACTTCCGGTAACGCATATACACACGCATAAGCCCCGCTACCACTAATAAACATAAAATTCCGCTACCACTAATAGAAAAAATATTGACAACTGTCACACTCTCCCCCCCTTAGAAAAAGAACACATACTGTTCTACACTATTATAACTTACACCACAGAAGAAATTATCAGAGAGTCACCATAGACAAGAACACCAAAGTCAGGTAATATGAGCCATATATAACATCATTTCAAAAACCCCAAAAGTCCTCCTCGTCTGATTCCTCAGCAAAAATCTTCAAGACCTTTTCCTTTTCTTTCTGGTCTAATTCAGTCGCTGTGGGATACGCAGGCTTTAAATTACAAACATGTACTGTACGCAAATCTTCTCCATTATCCTCACGCACAATACAGTAATGTACTGGTCCTAGCCTTTCAACAACTCGATAAGGACCAGTCCATCTTGCTGCAAATTTAGCTGCAAATTCTTGAGAGGCTTTGGAAAGAGGATGAGCTTTCATCCATACTCTATCATTCCTAACAAAACACACATTCCTCCGACCAGCATCATAGTGCCGTTTTTGTTTTTCTTTAGCTTGAGATAAGTTCTTTTCCACCATCTCATGCAAATCTTTGACGACTCTCAGACTAATCTGATGTGGTTCTAGAGCACGTTCAAAGGGCCCTGTCAACCTTCTATGAAGGAGTATCTCAGCTGGGGAGTACCCAGTGCTCTCCTGTACAGCAGAATTAATAGCATACCTCAACTCTGGCAAATAATGATCCCAATGATTGTGTTCTTCACCCACATAAGTCGATATCATGGCTTTAACAGTTCGATTCACACGTTCTGTAAAGTTTGTTTGGGGATGATATGCTGTTGTCAGATTTTGCACTACTCCCCACCTAGTGCACAATTCCTTCAAAATTTCGGAAGTAAATTGGGGCCCCCTATCTGACAACAAATATTTTGGGACACCCCACCGGGTCAAAATTTCCTTCCGAAGAGTCTGTGCAATGGTCACAGCCGTTGCTTTACGGAGTGGAAACAACTCAACCCAATGGCTATAATAATCTACTACAACCAACAGTTGAGTATTACCTTGGGTAATTCGAGGTAATGGGCCCATCAGGTCCACGCCAAGCAATTCCCAGGGTTCCTGTACTTCTGTCTGCTGCAACAAGCCAGCGGGTTTGCGACATTCTGGTTTATGTTGTTGACATTGAGTACAATTACGTACAAACTCGGAAATATCCTTCCACATATTTGGCCAAAAGGCAACCTCCATCAATCTTTTCTGTGTCTTATATCGCCCAAAGTGCCCACTTAAAGGATTGGAATGATAGGCTTCCAACATAATTTGGCGAAGGTTCTGAGGAACAAACACTTGGAAATGTGTTCCTCTAGAAGGATGTAACACCTTCCGATACACCTTATCCTCCAGAATAACAAATCCAGATTCAGAATCATCAAGATCCTGCTTACTAGCAGTTACACTCTGATATACTTTTTGGACATCAACATCCTGCTGCTGTGCTGCCCAAATATCTTCATCCGACAAGGGAAATTGTAAACCCACACTTTCTGACACCACTTTACGCCCATATGCAGCCAGAATTGAAGGACAATCTGGATTATTCACACGAGACAGAGCATCGGGAGCACTATTAAGCTTCCCTTTACGATATTCCAGAATGAACTCAAATTCCTGTAACCTGAGGGCCCAACGAATCAAGCGAGAATTAGCCTTTGTAGTGTTAAACACCCAAAGGAGAGACGCATGGTCAGTTACAACATTAAAGATCTTCCCCTCCAAATAATGACGCCACCTTTCAAGTGCCCAAACCACTGCTAGACACTCCCTTTCCGTGGTAGAATAATTCTTCTCCGCACCAGAAAGAGATCGGCTTGCATAGGCTAACACTTCCTCTGTTGCCCCAGATGAACGTTGGGTGAGAACAGCACCTAATCCAGTTAAGCTGGCATCTGTATAAACTATGAAAGTGTAAGCATGATTAGGGTGACCTAATATTGGTGGAGAAGAAAGGTGTCCCTTTAATTTGTCAAAAGATGTCTGACATTCACCTGTCCACTGAAACCGTGCTCCCTTTCGCTTCAGGGCATTCAAGGGCTCTGCTATAGCTGAAAAATTAGGCACATACCTATGATACCACCCACTCAGTCCCAAAAATCGTTGGACCTCCTTTAAATTGGTAGGGACCGGGAAATTCTGAATGGCCTCTGTTTTAGCAGGATCTGCCTTCACACTTTCAGGAGTTACTACATGGCCAAGAAACTTAATCTCTGTCAGACAGAAATGACATTTTTTCAGATTAAGGGTCAAACCTGCACTCTTTAAACATGTCATAACCTTTTGAAGATCCTGCATATGTTGGCTGAAATTTGCAGAGTAAACCACTATGTCATCCAGATAAACCAGACAACATTGCCCCAAACACTCAGTTAATACCCTGTTCATTAGCCGCTGAAAAGTAGCCGGCGCATTCTTCAAACCAAAAGGTAAAACCTTGCATTCATATAGCCCAAAAGGGGACACAAACGCGGTCTTAGCCATGCTTTCTGGATGCATCGCCACTTGCCAGTACCCACTGTTGAGATCAAGGGTACTGAACACAGTGGAACCAGAAAGTGACTCTAAGATTTCAGTCACAGTAGGAAGAGGAAACGCATCACTTTCACTCACCACATTTAACCTACGATAGTCCACGCAAAAACGCTGACTTCCGTCTTTTTTAGGGACTAACACTATTGGGGATGCCCAAGGAGAATGGGATGACTGAATAATGTCCCGTGCAAGCATATCATCAATTTGATCTTTAACTATTTGCTTTTTGTGTTCCGACAATCGGTAAGGCTTTTGTGCGATCACTACCTCAGAGCACACTTTGATCTTATGTTGAACTAAATGAGTTCTACCCAAAGATGAAGTACATACTTTGGGGTGATTATACAGCAAGGTATAAAGTTCATGAGATTCCTTTACAGTTACAATGCTCTCTCTTACTTTATTCTCAATTAACTGTGCAGGATCTACACTAAGTTCTTCCTGAACACAATGATCTATATACTCACTATCTGGACATACAGGCTGAATTGGAGGTACAGCACAGTAAAGAGAAGTAGTAGGTTTACCATTCACAGGTGGTTTACAATATCTCCAGGAATCTCCAGGAGAAATTGGTGGTTGAAATGGGAAAACACGTTTTTCCACATCCTCTGTAAAACTATACACCTGATCTTTGATGTTAAGTTGCAAGCCCGTCAACGCTATGAAATCAAGTCCTAGCACCATTGAATACACCAAATTCTGAGCAGGAAGAACTACTGTGGGGACCTGGAAATGTAAACCATGCAGATAGAAATCCAAAACTTTCTGCCCCACTGGTACAGTAGCATCCCCGTTGGCCAAATACAGAGGTCCTTCATGCCACCCGTCTAATTGTTCATTAGCCCCTTTCATTTGATTCCACAAATCAGTATGTTTTAGTGTATAGGTAGCTCCTGTATCTACAAGTGCTTTCCCCATACAATTCCTCACTGTTAAAGGAACAACTAACTGACGAAGAGTAGCAGGGCCACCCTTTTTACTTGGTTTAACAAAATTCTGCCTACCATTACTTTGATCTTTCGGAACCGGTGGCTGAGTATTATAAGCAGAGACGAAACCTTTTTGCTGATTACGACCCTGGGACTCCTTATTTCCCTGGGCTTGATTTCCAGAGTGTTTCCCGCCCAAGAAAGCTTTAAAAGTAGGACAAGAGCCTGGAGAATGATTTTCATGACATCTCCAGCACAATAAACTTACATTTCTAGGCTCTAGTGATGGAACAACCTTAGTGTCTTCTACTTTCATTTTTCTAGCTTGTGAACTTTGGTCACCTACAGTAGCTTTAGATAACTGAAGCTGATTATACTTTCTTTGTTGGTCATAATCTCTCTCTATCTGTGTTCCTAACCTTACCAACTCCTCTACCGTTTGTGTACGCCCCCGAAGCTGACTTGCAAAATATGGATTCATAGCCTTAAATAAAGCTTTCAGTATCTCATCTTCTGTTGCTTCATTTCTCCACCTTTTGAATAATGCTTGAAATGAAAAAACAAAATCACGCACACTTTCATTTGCACCCTGCAACCGGTTTCTTACCCTATCCTCCAACTCGTCTTGATAGTCCTCTGGCAAGAAGACAGATAGAAAAGCTCTCTGAAAGTCTTCCCAAGTCAAAATTTTTAACCTTACAGTCTCCCACCAATCACGAGCTGAAACATGTAAAACACTCCGCATGGTAGCCAGTATTTCCCCATTTGACATTGGTCTCAATGCCAAAAAATCTTTACACCTTTCTAAATAAATTAAAGGATCCTTTTCATCATTTACTCCACCAAAAGATGGAAAAATCATCTTAATAGGTAATATCCTACCACATGTCAAATTAGGTGATGTAGGGACCTGACTTGCTAGATCCCTAGCGTCCCCGTGTGAGGTGGAATCTGAACATACCTGAGGTAGTGAAACATCCTGGCCAGCTATCTTTCTGTCAGGCTGAGTAATTCGGCGAGTTAGGGAATCGATGGAAATTTGAACCGTAAGAAACTGCTGTTTTAAACTGTGCACTTCTTCATACAGCTCCTTATCCCCTACCTTGCATTCTTCAATGGCTGCTTTAAAAGAAGACAGTAAGGTTTTATTAGTATCATCAAGTAATTCCTTTAACTCACTATGTGATTGCTTTGAATTCCACTGAATGGCTTCAATCGTCTGATTAGTGAAAATTTGCATACGTTCAGTCAAAACCTCAAGAAACCCAACTTGTGCTTTTTCAATCACCGCTAACGTTTCTTTAGGAACATCAACATTATGTAAGTTGATATTTTCTTCAATCCAATTCTTTTGCCAAGCTATAGTATCTACAAAAATACTTTTAAGTGACTCAATAGCTTGAGTCAAATTAGACACTTCATTTACTGAACTGCTTGGATTAACAAGTGGAGTCCCAAGAAAAGGTTGTTCTAAGTCCATATCATCATCCAACAACGAACGCTCAACATTTCGTGGCGTAGATGGACTATCGTGCGGCGGACCCACACAACTATCCCCTATAGTTTCAGGAAAGTTAATAAGATAATTTCCTGTTTCCATAGTTACAAAAATCAAAAATATGCTCCAATAATCACCCAGCATCTGAGGGTCCCTGTTTGGGCGCCAAATCTGTAGCGGTATTTGGCTTTGCAATGAATGGGTTCGGGCGCCAGGGGTAAAAACCACCACAGTAATCAAATTACTTTGTAATTTACCACCAACTTATATGGTAATAAATCCAGTTGAAAAAAGACATACCAAAAAAAGTAGCTTATACTTCTGTATTTATAGCTTCATTTAGATATGAGCACAACATTACATAACTACATAGAGCACAAAATCACAAAAAAAAAAAAAAAAAAACACCTTTCCAGGCCCAGACACATTTACCTTATATTACCGAAACAAATATCAACGGTTGACATCTTCTAAACAATCCATCATAATAATAATCTCCACATGACAATAGACCCTTGTAACTTCATGTGCATATGATCCTAGAAAAACCATGCACACTCTATAAAAACGTGTACATCAGCTTAAACATGAGCATCTCAACCTGATATTCAGTACAATAGTATAGACCTACCTTAACATAAGCACCATAATATGAAGAGTTTGGTTCCAAAACGCAATAAATCCATTTTGACAAATTTTGGTAAAAACGTGTTTTCTATACCAAGAAAGTGACAAGATGAAAACAACTATTTTCTGTTACAAACTTTCACATAGCATCTTTAGGTTATAAAAACATAAAAAATTCAAATCCATAAGTTGATTTTCAAAGATTTATTATAAAAACGGATAATTTTTTTCCACAAAATGCAATAAATCCATGACAAGTTTTTATTCAAAATGCTATAAATCTATTGAATCAATAGCCTTTATAAATGTGCATTCATCTTTGCCATGTTATATTCATTTAGTTGACTAGTTGTACACACTAATTAAAAATATAATCAAAACACTTACTTTGACATATTAAGATCACTGTCATTGCGGTTACTTGACGTCCTCGCTTAACGTCTTTCACAGAGATCAGCTGTAAAATGTTTTTGGTCCTGCTCGATTTTCGTTGACTTTGAGTAAAATTATGGAAAGTTTTTCATAAGATCCTCTGGGGTCAATGTGTTAGCATGAGAAGCTTGCTGTCGGGAGAACAAGCACCCGTCTCCCGAGTGCCTCTCAGGAAAATATTAGATGCTGATGGCTTACGTTTCTTTCCCATCACAGAAAACCATCACAGGTTTAGCGATGCAATTAAAGTATTATTTTGTTTTGTTTGTTGATCACGAAGTACAAAGTAGATGAGGAAAACTAGGACTCCATGTACTCAGCGCGCTGCCATTGTTTGTTTACATTGCGTGACTGGTGGGCTGTAATATCAGAAATGGATTTATTGCGTTCTGTAAAAAAGGAGCAGTGGCGTTTATCGCATTTTGGGAAAAAAGGGAGAAAAGATGACAGAATAGCACGGCGGATATTGGATTTTGCGTAAAATTAAGAATTTACTTTTAACTACTGACCTGATATAATACTGATTTTGGCAGTAACTCATTTTTTTCAAAAATGGCGTTTATCGCGTTTTGGAACCAAACTCTTCATATGTTCTTTAATAGTAAGAATGGGTACCGTCTAGGCAGTCTTTACCTTTGTGCTCTCTGTAGCAATCCCAAATATACACACAATAGAGCAGTCTTTAACACATCTGCTTTACATAGGCCTCTCAATAGATACAGATCTGAACACACTTGCGATACAAGCACATAGGATAGACTAGCATACACACAATATAAGAGTCTTTAACATATTAGGTGCACTGTAGTAGAAGCAGTCTTTAGTATATGCACAATAGAATAGTCTTTAACATGTGTGCTTTTCAAAGGCCTCAGGATAACACCAGATCTGAACACTTTAATATGAGCACATCAATTTAGACTCTAGTATATGCACAATAGAATAGTCTTTAACATGTGTGCTTTTCAAAGGCCTCAGGATAACACCAGATCTGAACACTTTGTATTATAAACACACCAAACAGACTATCATGTGCACAATTAAATGGTCTTTAGTATATTAGGTCAACCGTTGGACTACTAGGCCTGGAAAAACTCACATTAATAAATCCCCAACATACCCAAACAAAACACCACTTTGCTTGGAGCGCTCCACAAAAAAAAGAAAAAGAAAACAATTGCCTGCCCATACAAAAATCTCTCTAAATTTAGCGCCATACTCGCTCTCTCCAGTATAACAAACATCGCTCTCGTGAAGGCAAAAATACTCTCGTATTACACATAAACCGAGGAATCATCAACATTGACTCCCGCGTCAATATTATACCATACACGCACTTCAAAGCAATATTATGCAGTTTCAGTACAAGAGAGTAAAAATATACCAACATACTCACAGCAGTGCAACCCACTGCACACTCCAACAACAACAGAGGAGAAACGCGAGCGAACCTCAACCTACACCTGAACGAGAGCGCGACCCGGCTCACAAGAGAGAGAGAGAGAGCCAGAGCCAGCGAGCGTCCGAACCAAACTCCCTTAAATAACTTCCGGTAACGCATATACACACGCATAAGCCCCGCTACCACTAATAAACATAAAATTCCGCTACCACTAATAGAAAAAATATTGACAACTGTCACAACAGGACAGATCTTCTAAAATCAGCATGGAATAAACAGCATATATTGACAAAGATTTTTATTCAAAGTTTAACTTCCCTGCTGAAAAAACCAGCTAAAACCAGCTTAAGCTGGTCAAGCTGGTTTTAGCTGGTCTCCCAGCCTGGTCATAGCTGGTCTCCCAGCCTGGTCATAGCTGGTGTATCATGCTGGTTTAAGAGGGGTTTTGGCGACAATTTTTAGCTGGTCAGGCTGGTCTGGCTGGTCTTAGCTGGTCAGGATGGCTGGTCTTAGAGGCTGGTTTTAGCTGGTCAGGCTGGTTTTAGCTGGTTTAAGCTGGCCAGGCTGGTTTAGGATGGTCTTAGCTGGTCAGGCTGGTTTAAGATGGCCAGGCTGGTTTAAACTGGTCAGGCTGGTCTTAGCTGGCCAGGCTGGTTTTAGCTGGTCAGGATGGCTGGTCTTAGCTGGCCAGGCTGGTTTTAGCTGGTTTAAGCTGGTCAGGTGGCTGGTCAGGCTGGTTTTAGCTGGTCAGGCTGGTTTAAAATGGCCAGGCTGGTTTAAGTTGGTCAGGCTGGTTTTAGCTGGCCAGGCTGGTATTAGCTGGCTTAGGTTGGTCTTAGCTTCTCAGCCTGCTTTTCAAAGTTGAATCAACGTCAGGGACCAAAGTTGCATCAACGTTGAATTACCTTTTGGTTTTGCAATGTGAATCAAAGTTGACTTCACATTGTTTCAATGTTGATTTCACAACATTTCAATGTTGTTTCAACGTCACACTTTCAACATAGGTGAATCAAGGTTGATATCGCAAAGCAGTTTTAACACACTTTTTAACACTAAATAAAGATTTTTACTTTAAATTTCAATACTCACCAAATGATTTGCTGTACAAATCATGTTTTTAGTGTAATTATTACAAGAATGCAACTTGCTGCTCATTACCTACAGTACAACCCCATCCATAAAACTAAACACCTAAAGTAGGTAAAGTTTGAATGTGAAAGATGGCATGTGCCTACCCTTTCTAAATAAACATGAAAGCAGCTGTTAAAATTTATCTTTTATAGATAAAAACAAATTCTTTCAAACAGTTAGGTTTCCAGTTAGTAGTGCGGAAGTGGAATATTACAAATACAGAATAAAAACATAAAATATGAAAACAAAATAATATTTAAAAGTCATTTTATTCATCTGAATAAAAAAAAATGTATAGGAAAACTGCAAATATGAATTTTGTTGTAGGTTTAGCTCACAGTCTTCTTATGGCCACCAACACCCTTCCATTCTGGCTCATACTGTACTTAAAACCCAATGAAAGCATCTAAAGAGAAAACAAAAGTTATTTCATTTTCAAAAATGATGAATTTTTAGCCCATGTATAAAAAAATCGTGTTATTGCACATCAGGGTGTGTGTGTGTTCTTTAATGGTCTGTCTAGAAACATAGCATAGCCATCTGATGAAGGAAGAAAGCTGTTGTGTTCAAGGTGACAAACAATAAGCTTCAATCAAGATCACCTACAGTGCATTCAGAAAGTATTCAGGGTAGACCCCTTTCACATTTAAATTTTAAGGTAGTTGCATGATACTGTAATTGTTTAGATATTTTCCTCATAAATCTACAATACATACCCCATGACAAAGTAAAAACTGAATTTTAGAAACTTCTGCAAATGTATGAAAAAAGAAATATTATATTTACATTATACAGATCATGCATCAATATCTGCAATTTAGCTCAGCTGCCTCCAATTTCTCTTGATGGTTGCTGATGGGTTCTGATGAACACATGAAGATATTTTGAGGAATGTCTGTAACCAAACTGACCGGAAGCACCATTGACTTCCATAGTAGGATAAAAGAATACTATAGAAGTGAATGGTGCTTCTGATCGCTTTGGTTAAAAATAAATCCAGGAGTTGCAAAGATTGCTGTGTCATACCCAAAAAGACCTGAGGCTGTAACTGCTACTTCAAAAGATGCTTCAACTAAGTACTGAGTAAAGGGTCGGAATAGTCATATCAACTTTAACCCCCCCCCCCAAGAGATGCTGAACAGAGCAAACATTGAGTGGTTGCTTTACGTGTGGGTCAAACAGCCTTTTGTGCAGTCCCTTACCAATAAAAGCTAAGATGGACTCCAGACCTTCTGGACTGTCTGTGAGAGACTTCAAACTCGTCCAGACCAACAAGGCATCTTGTTAGCAGACATCTCGACCTGATCAAAAAATTTGATTAGATGATGGTCTGGTCCTATTTTTAATATATGTTTTACAAACTTACCACAGGTGATCTGGCAAAGCAAAGACTTATAAACAGCATCTTCCCAAATCTCCTCTTCAGGCTCATCTATCATTGCGTTTGATAAAGTTCAGAAAAAGAAAAACATATTTCATTAGTATACAATCATAAATGTAATGTTTTGGTTAGAAATACAAAAAACTGTGGCCCAAGTACAACTTTGAAAGAAATAAAGAATGTTTACATTTTTTGTCATGGTACACTGTCACTTCATTACTTTTTGAGTGGTACAGATTTGGGCATCTGGAAAGACACATGACTTCACCTCTGTGTATTTTATCACACTTCTTCAAATTGCATGGTAATCTGCCTACAATATAAAACACATAATAAAATAAAAAACAAATAATGGCCCCTTTTCAAAAGAAATATAAATTGTGAAATACAAAACATTGTATCTTAGTTATTATGATTAGTAGAATTTGACCTGAATACAGAACAAATACTAAATGCATTGTAATGTTGTAGGGGAGATGCTTCAAAAATAAATGGTAAATGATTGATTTCTATTACAACATGCTAGCTTGGTGGTGCGTTACAATGGTGGGTGGTAGCTCATGGACATAGCCATCATTTAAAAAATTATGATTAAAACCATAATACATAAAGATAGAAAATAATGCTGTTATGTACACCACCACAAAGACCAATTTTATATGTCAACATGAAGCCTCTCTAAAACTTATGTCAACATCCACTC
This sequence comes from Misgurnus anguillicaudatus, assembly GCF_027580225.2. Lineage (NCBI taxonomy): Eukaryota > Metazoa > Chordata > Actinopteri > Cypriniformes > Cobitidae > Misgurnus > Misgurnus anguillicaudatus. The sequence goes on along the minus strand of NC_073342.2, from coordinate 6,949,926 downwards.
TGAACTATGAATTAACTTTTGTCTCTGTCTATTGAAAACAAAGGGTTTGAAATATGTAAGCCTACATACTAGGAATAGTGACATACAAAAGAAATGAATTGCTGTGCTGAACAATAACCATTGTATCCTAAATTATTTTCTTATATTTTCCTAATGACAATGATAAACCAGATATGCACTTTTTGAGCACTTGTGTTTTGGATGCAAATATAAACACAAAGTAATACTTACTCTTCAGCCAATGGAAAACATCAAAACACAACAAGAAAATGACCTGTAAAGAAAAGTGAACATAAATATACAATAGTTATTAATCCAGAATTGATGGCTTCTGTTTAAATTCTTAACAGTTTTAACAGGCTACTGTAAACTGTGTGCCCGTACTGTAAGTTAAATAACCTTACATTTACGCGTCAAACCCTACATTTAAATAACTTGCGTTATAATTAACTAAACAATGTCAAATACATTTGAAGAACGATGATAACACATTTTTATAGAAGGTAAGTTAAAGACAAATAAAAGATCTTTACTACATTAGCTCAGATGCGTCACGAGCTCAGTCAAACCACTGCATCAACATTCAACATTAAAGTTCAGAATATTTGAGTCATATCGAATTAACTGTTACTAAAAACAAAACAAACATAACTGTGAACTTATTTTAATGACGTAACCAGGAATTAATAAAAACTTACCTTAGAATTTGCCGTAGAAATGAAAACTGTCGTCTGAGGTAAACGGTTAAAATCCACTTTGAACTCACGAGGACGGAGGTGCGCGCCCGCAAATACGTGTGTTCGACTTCTTGCTGCGCTGACAGGTTGATAACGTCAATGTACCGCGAGAGTGTAATTTGTTGACTCGCTCTCGCGATACATTGACGTCATCAACGTATGATGTCTGTTCTCGCAGCGCAGCATGAAGTCGAACATGACTAATAACCATAGCTAATAACACATAACAAAAGACAAAATGTTAAAAAAAAACAATAAAGATGGTAAAAGAGATGTCCCACGTCCAGAAGAACTGAAAATTAGAACTTGTTTAACAATAAATTTTTCTTCTATTAAAATAAACAGAAATATTGTGCTTTTAAAACGTAGCTTTTTAGATCTTCATCCGGGGGTGGGTTCAATTATTTCATAAACATGCATGCACATTTTGTTCTAAATGGACAGAGCTTTATAAAAAAATAAAATAATTTTTTTTATTATAATAAAAGTGTAGTAACTGGTTTTTGATTTAACAACAACAATAAACATAAAAAATTATCTGCTAAGATAATAACAACCAATGATAATTATTTTAATAATTTAATAATAATACTTATTTTAAAAATAAAATATTTAAAAAAATTATTAGGCCCTACTATGGCAAACTAATGGGGGCAAAGTAAAAAAAAATATGGGGCATGTGTGGGTTTTCTGTGGGCATGCCCACTAAAAACCCCCATGGGGCTCAAATGGAAAAGTCATAAGGAGCCTGCTCGCCCTGCCCATATGGGCCCTGTGTGGGGCCCATTAGGGATGTGGTGTGAGTTTGCCCTGTCCACACTGTCCCACAGTAAACCCCACAGTGGGCCCGCATGGGCATGTTTTGCTTACAAAAGGCTGAGGGAGCTGTCTGTGGCACCGTAAAGAAAGCCGAGAAAAGGTTGGATGTTATTACATTATTAATGGTATTCTTAAAATTTATATTTCAAACGTTATATTTTAGACATTGTGATGAAAATATACTAAAAATAAAACAACCATAATAATGCTTACAAAAATAGCCTAATCCATCTCCTGAATTCATCATATGGAAATCACATGCCCCACCAGTGTTAAAATCAATGTAATAGTAAACATAAAATATTTGTAGCTTCTTAAACTTTATATAATATGAGCAACCTAGAAAATATTTACCAAAAAGGCACTTGTTTTGAAAGGGAAAAATAAAGATACAAAGATGATTTATTTGCAAGTGTCTAATATATTTTTAACTTGATCAATTACTTTTGTTAAATTTTAAAAATATAAGTATTTTCATAAAATGAGTTTTTACATTTTTATCTAAAGGATTCACAAATTAAAATGTCATAAAACAACCATTTACCATTCACCGTATGGACATTATTTCAACCAAATTTCAACGTTGATTTTTAAGCATTGCATTAACCTTTTGCAACCGTTTACCATTCACCGTTGTTTCAACATTGTATCAATGTCAGCATTGAAGGTTGGTCATGCCTGCTTGGTGGTCAGGCTGGCTTGTCTTAGCTGGTTTAAGCTGGCCAGGCTGGGAGACCAGCCTGGCCAGGCTGGGAGATCAGCTTGACCAGCCTGGCCAGCCTGGGAGACCAGCTTGACCAGCCTGGCCAGGCTGGGAGATCAGCTTGACCAGCATGGCCAGCCTGGGAGACCAGCTTGACCAGCCTGGCCAGCCTGGGAGACCACCTTGACCAGGCTGGGAGACCAGCCTGGCCAGGCTGGGAGACCAGCTTGACCAACCTGGCCCGGCTGGGAGACCATCTTGACCAGCCTGGCCAACCTGGGAGACCAGCTTGACCAGCCTGGGAGACCAGCTTGACCAACCTGGCCAGGCTGGGAGACCAGCTAAAACCAGCTATTTCCATCTTAAACCAGCTAAAACCAGCTTGACCAGCTTAAGCTGGTTTTAGCTGGTTTTTTCAGCAGGGTTGTAATGCCTCTTTAATTAAGTTATGCAAAATTTAAATTATAACATTTGTATTAAGATTGTGTTTCAGCTGACAGATTAAAACGAATAACATTGTTTAAAATGTGGAATAAGATATGTTGTACAGTGTGTAGAGTCTGTGGACTGTGTGCATATTTTCCTGCAAAGTTTTCTTGTAAATACTGTTTGACTTAAAATGCATGTTTAATACTCACTGTAGGAAGAGGTCACTGATTATGTTCAAAAGAAAAAGTCTGTTCAGGTAAACGATGTAAATCAGGGGTCGGCAAGTAACTTTGGCCGCGGGCCAATATTTTTTTTAGCCAGTAGATGGCGGGCCAACTGTTGTTGGCACACTTACGTCTTATTTTGAATTAGCCTAGTATAGGCTATCTGATCTTTTGTCAAGAAACATTGTCTTTATTTCCTATTTAAAAGACGAAAGACGGCATTAAAAATTGCTGAAAACATGGTAATGGGTCTGTTTATCATTCGTTCGATCGTTTTTTTTTTCAAATTAAAAACAAAAATGAAAAAATTAACCACCACGGGTTTTCTGATTTACTGGATTAGACATTTTTTTTTATTTAACTCCTTTATAGGCATAATATATCAGTGAAATCATTTTAAACAGATCAAGTACTATAGTGGTAATATTACAGGAATTTATGCTCTCATGAAATACTCTTACAGTCCGACTTTTGAACTATTCCTTTTTTTATTAATATTTATCCGGGACACACACATACACACCTAAGGTTTAAGGAGGTCTCCGCTGGACTGTTTTTTGTCCAGCTCCGACAAGGTTCTATTCATACATTAATTTGTGTTCACCCGCTTTATTTCCCGACCTGACGGGTCCGCAAAACTTAACGTCACGTTTCGTTTCCAGAATCTCACATTCAAATGTCTCTAACGAAAAGAGACAGATAATTTTAACTGTTATACAAAAATTGTGTTCGTGCCAATAAAAATATTATTTTAACATTGTATTCATTGTATTTATAATGAAATATAAATAATAAATTAAATAGGACAAAGCCTCTCACTCAAATTTCTCACCATCATAAACCGAGTTGGTTGCGGAGTTGCTGTTCAAATTGCTGAACATCCTCCTTTGCCAAATTTATAACGTTTTAAACGGAGGTAAAGATCAAAGAACTATGCGTTAGGAAAATTAATAATGGCTTTATTTTAATAGACATGTAAAACCATATTTTGGCGGATTACTTTTATTTTTTTAACGAATTTACCTTCCCATTTAGTCTTAATAATTAACGGTAAACGAACTAGACTTGCTGTTTTCGAAGGCAGGTCGAACCTTAGGTCGGGCTCGAGCCCCAAGTTCAAGTAGCAGAAAACAACAGTATTCCTTTCAAATCTACTTTAAAAGTGTGTTAGTTAAAATATTATTGCAGTAAAAGAGTTTATTTTTATCATATTTTGTAAAGTAGATTTCTAAAAGCCAGCAATTACTTTCCAGTAATTTGCAATGTCACGGAGTTTAACGTCTTCACGCGTGATGAATTGACATGATTTACGAAGTAAATTTGCAAATGATTCATGAAGTCATACCTCTGCAATTATTTGATCGATTGTGTTTTAGAAGTATGCTCAAACTCTAATGACAGTTATGATCGCGGATGCGCTGGTAGAGAAAGAGAACGAGAAAAACGGCCCGTTAAGATAGCTATTATACGCATTTTTTCAGGACATTCTTGCTATTTGTCAGTGTGTTATACGCGAATAAATAATAATGAAAAAAGTTCAAAAGTCGGACTGTAAGCGAATGAGACTTACAGGAAAGCATGGTTGCTATTCAAACCCTTATTAAAACCCTTATTAAAATGTAATCTGTTAGTACCTGATCTGTTTAAATTTATTTCATTGGTATATGTCTGCTAAGGTGTTCAATTAAAATTTGTTGGAACCCGTTTTCATTCCTTTTTTTATTTTTGATCTGAGCGCACATTCAGAAAACGAGTCGTTTGATTTTAGTTCAGGAAATAAATAATAGAAAAACAAGTCGTTTTTCTTAATTTTCTTTTTGATTTTGATTTGAAAAAACGAATGAAGGAATGATACACGGGTTCATTTTTGTAAACTGTTATTGTAAAATAAAAAATTCTGATTAAAAAAAAATTAAAAAAAGGATTTAAAAATAATCCGGCGGGCCAGAAAATATTGCTGGCGGGCCACTTTTGGCCCGCGGGCCGCCAGTTGCCGACCCCTGATGTAAATGAAGTGAGAGTGAGTTTGCATTGTGTTGTCATGCTTCAGTGATGTGTGAGTGTTTATAGTGCTGTGAGTTTAACACTTCATGACTGAGATCAGAACAGAACAGAATCTTCATCATCACACAAACCAAAAGAACAACAATGACTTTCATCTTCATCTTCATCTGGACACTTTTTATCCAAGGTATAGTTTATTAATAGAAATGTTAAACTATTGAAAGTGTAATGTGAAAAGTTAATGTTACACTGTGTTTTACTCTAACAGGTGTCAGTGGACAGATAACTGTGACTCAAACTCCCGCTGTTAAAACTGTTCAGACTGGTGAATCTGTCACTATAAACTGCAAAACAAATACACAAGTGAGCAACGGTTGTCCTGGTTCATATACTTGTATGGCCTGGTACCTGCAGAAACCTGGAGAAGCTCCTAAACTCTTGATTCAATATGCAAGTCAAAGACTCTCAAACACTCCATCAAGATTCAGTGGCAGCGGATCAAACACAGATTTCACTTTGACCATCAGTGGAGTTCAGACTGAAGATTCAGGAGATTATTACTGTCAGAGTTATCATGAGCCTAGTAGCACTTATGTGTTGACACAGTGATAAAGAGTGATACAAAAACCTCTGACAGTCAGACTCACAGTGACTGCACTCATACACCTGACAGATGATGATGCTGATAGTTTATTTCACTTACTATTGATTTATTTTCTATTATAGTATATTTAAAACTTTATACATAACTATTCATTTAATTTCTTATTTATTAATTAATTTTTAATAGTTGTAAATCTTATCATTAATTGCCATTGTGTATTAGTTTTTTAAATGCAAATCACCATGGATGATTTTTATAATATTTTTGAATACAGTTTAATTCACAATATTTTAACTGATGATAATCACTCATATAGTGAAACGTCAGTCAGTTTAGTCAACAGCTGTAACACAGATACTGAAGGAGTCACATGAGAATCAAACTAAACACACCAATCACTTCATGTTCAAGGTTCTTCATTTCATTTGACTGACAGTTATGTAAATTTACTTCATCTGCAGGTGTTTTCATGCTTCATTGAGTCAGGTTTATTTATAAAATGTGAGCTTTCATATTCAAAACAGACAAAATGAGTCAAAGACATAAAGATAGAATCTGATTTTATTTGATGAATTGTCACACAATTATGAGTGAATGAATAAAGCAGACATAGACTTGTGTTGTTTGTGAAAAGAGATGTGAGATGAGAGAGAGAAACACAGTTAGTCTGTTAGTCTTGATGTGAGACAGAGGAGAGAGTGAGTGGATCTACTGTGAACACTGATCTCTCCTCAATTCTCCAGTGACTTTATCACGCTGGTCTTTCTGTGTGAGCTCACAGCTGACTGAAATCACTGAGCTCCACTCCTGCTCAGAGAGAGTCAGACTGCTGCTCCAGCTGTACAGACCGTCCTTCTCCAGGAGAGCAACACTGCTGTACTGAGACCTGCTGCTGATCCCGTCCACCTTCCAGTTCAGACTCCAGTCTGAGGGGAAGCCCTTGTTGGCCACACACATCAGTGTTGCTGTTTGCTTTGTGGAAATCTCTTCACTGGACGGCGGCAGGACGCTCACTTTAGGGGGACTGTTGGCTGACAATCACATTAATAATCAATAACTCACACAAGAATCTGTGTTAAAAATAAAATGTCTTGATAATAAATAATAATTATTTAGTTCTCCTGAATAATTTTAAGGTTATTTGATCATATGGCTGAATTATATGGCTAATATCATTTTTCTCTTTTAAGGTGAAAGTTCATATTCACATTATGGCGTTAAGTATTTTATTTCATTGAAATACTGTTTGTCAGGTTGAAAATGATTGGTTATTGTAAAAACAATAATGATAACACTTTATTTTACAGTGCCTTACACATGTAATTCTTACAGTAAATTATGCATAATTACATTCAACTAACCCTAAACCAAACCCCAATCCTGTACTAAGTAAATGTTGTTAATCAGTATTACTCAGTACTTAAATGTATAATTACACTGTAACAGTGACACAGTAAAATAAAGTAAAATTGTACAAATAACTGCAGTTATAACATATTTACAGTTTAATTATAATATGTAATATGTAAATAATATAAATATATAAAATCTAAATAATGTAAACATGTTGTACAGAATATAAGTTTTGCTTCTGTAAACACTTTTTAACTTAAATTTTAGTTGTATGTGAATATAAATTCATTCATATTACAGATAAAACAACCAACATTTTTTTTTATTTGATTAAATACACATGAACACATAAACAAGTGCGGTTACAATTCACCATAAACTATTAATAAATATTAATGTTTTTGTATCTCAATTTTTCCATTTGTTGTTCCCTATAGTTAAAATCTCATAATAAATTGAATAATAAATTGAAGCTGTACTTTATTAACAAAATATTGAGTCTAAACAGAATAAGATTAGTTGTCGGGGTCCATATAAATATTAACAAATTTTGCAACAATTTTTGGAAACAGTTTGGAAAATTCAACAAACTTTATGAACAAATGAAGATTAGTCACACATTACATTATACCAAAACACTAAAGTCAAAATTATAAGCTGATCACAATATATTATTAATACGTAAGGGATAATCAACGGCCTGTTGTGCATTAATGAATTTTTACTACACAAACGCCCGACGTGAAGAGGAGTGCAATAAATCCTTTAATACATAGCAGGTCATTGATCATCTCGCTTCTTCCAGGGTCATTTGTCAAGTTAAAGGTAAGTTAAAACTAGTATTTCTCTTTACAGTGCAGTATTTGACCGAATGGCTAAAAATATTTTCAGTTACTAAACGATTTTATTTTATAATTTCCAGCCAATCAGAATCCCACAGATCATGGAATAAACTTAAATAAAGTGAGTTACATTCATTGTTTAATACCTGATGTATATATTTAGAAACAGTTATTTACTGTATTAAAATTATTATTGGATTATTTACTTACTGCCAACATCCAGTCTGGTGCCGCTGCCGAAAGTGTACCACAGTGATACAAACTAATAGAGCGACTGTACAAAAACCTCTACACACTTGACTGAACACAAACTACAGCAGAATATGCAACACTAACATCACACAACACAAACAAATATTGCGAAGAATGTCTCTGAATGTTTTTATTTAAATAATTAAAAAAAAAACTATTTCAAAATCTTTTCATGTTTGTTGCTTGATCATTGTATTTTCTCCAGTTTTTGTGGACACTTTGTAACTCTTAAACCTGCATACGCATGCACTTTACACAAATTAATTTTGCACAACAATGTTTTAATTTTATTCAAAACTTTATTATTTCTTTATTGCTTAACATTTTAGTTTTATTCAGAATATTTATTGTGTGCAAGTCCATTGAATAATGATAGTGTATATGAGCAGAAGTTTCCTGTCGTCTTCTTTGCATTGTGTTGTCATGCTTCAGTGATGTGTGAGTGTTTATAGTGCTGTGAGTTTAACACTTCATGACTGAGATCAGAACAGAACAGAATCTTCATCATCACACAAATCAAAAGAACAACAATGACTTTCATCATCATCTTCATTTGGACACTCACAGTCTTTACTCAAGGTTTGTGTTGTAACATTTTGATCATCATCATTAATTCATTGAAGAGTAAAATATTGATTTGTTTCAGTGTTGTCTTATATTTCATTCTTGTTGTTTCTTTCAGTGTGTAGAGGACAGTACACTCTTACTCAGAGTCCATCAATAACAGTTCAACCAGGACAACAAGTTCAAATAAACTGTAAAGTCAGCAGTGCAGTGTATAGTAATTATTATGGTGATTGGTTACAGTGGTACTTACAGAAACCTGGAGAAGCTCCTAAACTCCTCATATATTTTGCAACAAACCGTTACACAGGAACTCCATCAAGATTCAGTGGCAGCGGATCAAACACAGATTTCACTTTGACCATCAGTGGAGTTCAGACTGAAGATTCAGGAGATTATTACTGTCAGAGTCATCATGAGCCTAGTAGCACTTATGTGTTGACACAGTGATAAAGAGTGATACAAAAACCTCTTTCAGTCAGACTCACAGTGACTGCACTTATACACCTGACAGATACTGCAGATGATGATGCTGATAGTTTATTATACTTACAGATGATTTATTTGTACTATAGTATTTAAATAACAACATTATAGATAATTATACATTAATAAGTATAAAATAACAATCATTTTATAGTTATAAATCGTTTCATTCATTTATTGTATATCTATCAATTTCTGCTGTGTTAAAACAGCTTCAACATGGATTAATTTTATTATTATTGTACTACAGTTTAATATTACAATATTTTAATTGATGATAATCACTCATATAGAGAAACGTCAGTAAGTATTATTGACCACATTTGCTTGAACCCTCATAATGTGATTATAATGGGATTTTTGGAAATAATGTGATTATACTTCATGTGTAAGATTAAAAATGTAGGAATTATTACTCGGTCAAAACCCCCATTTCCGTCCTGTATCATCTGCATTCCTGTGCTCACTGATAAAAGACAGCTTCAGATGATCATACAACACAATAACACACAACACTGATCAGAGGAGACACACAAAATTCGTCAGTACTTATGATGATAAATGCAGACAATTTTAATAACCATTTATCCAAACTGCTTATGCATACTGATGCCACTGGGAGTGCAGGAGTTTAAAATTATTTTACCATATGATCAGATTTTAGGTTTAATATCAAACTAATTTCTGCTTTATTTGCTTCAAAGTCCCCAATAAATAATGAAGCTGTTAAGAGCACAACATACACAGACTCCTTAACTTCAAATGAGAATATAAGAGAGGAAATTATTTTTCCTCACTTGTAATTCAGTAGAAAGCAGTACGACAGCAGATCTGATGATCTTTGAATAATTATGACCAGATGTAGCAACAGGTGATGTTTGCAATGACAACATTTCTTCAATGAGTTCAGTGTTCATACCAATGACGAGAACAAAACTTCATACTTTATGAATTGTCCTGCACAATCCATTAGGAAACGATTCAATGTTTATGAGAATTATAAAATGGTATGCAAATAACTTCATAACTGACTAATGCCTTCATTTATGAGAAGTGAAACTGGTTTGTTTCAGTTCAGATGATTTAACAATCAAACAGTGAGACTGGGAGTGTGAAGTGAAAATCACATTTACATTGTCAAGCAAAAATCCACCGCAACGCCCATATTTATGAAAACAGTCTTTGAGAGTCTTTGAGTATTTGAAAATTGTAAAAAGTTGGAAACGTTGTCAATTGAAGCACGGCGTTCATGCCAGGTGCAAGTTTATATGACTTATTTTCAATTTGATCTTATTGTCACTTGATGCGGTGGAGGATGAAGGAAACATACGACGGATGAATATAATCAACAAATAAACTTTAATTATAAACCAATAAACAGTAAATCCAAAATCACACATAACATTTGACAATGGACAACAATGTGGAGAACAGACAGAGTATATATAGACATGATAATGATGATTGATGGGAGGTGAGGACAAACACAAACACAGTACAGGTGAGGGAGTGATGAGGGTGATGGGAAAAGAAGTCCAAATAGATAATGAACAAGAAAACATGGAGAAACATGCAGGCAGACAGACTGGGACTGTAACTGTCAAGGGGTGACTGAGAACGAACCCAAGCGCAGACAGATTGGAAAAACAATGACAACTTTATTATAACAAAACAGAAAAACAAATAAAAAACACATAAAACAAGATATCAAACACGCTCACTGACCGCTGTGCTGCCAATCATGCAGCCATTCGTTTAGTCTGTGCATCTTGGAACAAGGCCCTGAATGAGCTGAATTGCAACCTTCATCCTCTGGAAACAATGACTTCAAAGACAAAGAGTGCTCTGAAGGAGATTGAGAAATCAATGGGAATTACTGGGAAAATTAAGGAGAAGACTGCATTTGGGCCAACATTGTGGTTCAAATAAATAACATAAGGTACATGGATGGCAAGGGTGACCCTCGTGGCTTTAAGGTCTTTCTGGATCACAACAATCTCCCTCTCGGCCTCATCACATGCTACAGAGGTAATAGACTGCACATTCTTTGCCATGTATGTGGAATATTGTCAAGTCATCATGCCACACTAAAGTCATATCTCTGTGGAGGAACATCCTGTAGAGGCCTGCATGCTAACATACTTGAAAACTTCAACTCTACAGCTGGACAAGTTGAAATGCAAGTTCTGGGTTTGCTTGGTACATTTCTGACTGGACCCTGGATGACCAAATTCTACACTGGTGCAGATGACCAAACTGATTACATTAAATGTATTGAAATGATCAAAGACACTGTGCAGAACCTGAAAGATCAACTACGCTCACCTGCTGAATTCCTGACTTGCACAACAGACCTCTTTGGAAATCAGTTGAATGCTTCAGACAAAATCCTTGAGAAATTGCAACAACCACCAAAAGACACAGTCATGTTCACTCAAATGATGTAAAGCTGTATGAGAGCAATAATTTAAGTACTTGATAAACAGTATCAACAATACTTTGTTGATATATGGACAGTGACAGAGAAAGTAAAACACGAGACAGCCTCGGCAAGATCACATAACATGGATGGTGAAGAGCTGATGGGATGTTTAGTGCGCTGAAGAAGAAAGCTCCAAATGCCACCATCTGCTACTTGTCCTGTAAAATGTGATAACGGCAAAACAACACTGTGGACTATTTGGACAGTTTAGAGAAGGAAAAACAAGAGCTAGTCATCAGGAAAGCAGTGAAGCTGGGGGTCATACAAAGAAGAAAGAGGAGGAAGAAGCAAGGAGAGCTACAGGAGGAATTGCACAAACGTCAAGCCACAAAAGAAAGGAAGAAAAGTGAACAAGAATGGAAGTGTTAGAGAAAAACTTTGAAGAATTAAATGTAGACAAGATCGAGGAAGCATTTCTAGAACTCCCCCCAAAAAAATGAGCTTGATCAAGGAGTTGTTGTGTGGTAGAGGGGTGGGGCATTTATATGTCATGCGTGGGATTTGGGTGCCGGCAGGGTAATTTGTTAATGGGAAAACTCAAAACTGAAAAAAAGAAATAGGCTGTTGGGCCATGAGTGGAGAGGGGTATGAATTTGATGTACATGACACTGATGTGTCCATCTATCCGATAGCAGCAGATGTCATCTTGGATGACTTGGTTGTACAATAGCCTGTTATCAACTCCAGTATATTTGTCATACCAATCATTAATTGTTATGAAAAAACAAGTATGAATGTATATTTGCATTTTAATGGTGTATAAAATATGAATTCATAAAGTTGTCTTTGCTTGTATTGTGGGAATTTTTTTATGAATATGAAAGAACGCTTATTAATTAGTTATTTTTAATTGTTTTCGGTCTGATGTCCATACTGATATAAACAGTCAATTTTCATGATTTCATTTGAAAGAACTATTAAAATTGTACCGTCTGTTAAAATTTCATTGCAAATATCTGATGAAATGAGAAAGTTACAAGAAAAAACATGTGAATAAATAGCTTCCATTGACATCTATATATACATTTTCCTTTTCATTTCTAAAATTAAAATTATCATAACTTTCTCAATCCTCAATGGATTTTTTGTAAAGGGAAATGTCTGCTTTGTCTAGTCAAATTTTAAGCTTTGGGGTTTGAAAATTTTGTCATCATACCTATTCACAGCATTCCCACAGCTGTTCTGTTGCTCATGACGGCCAGAATTTCTTGTTTCTCAAACTGAGAGCTGCATCCTCGCATTTGCAGGCTGCATACGTCATAAAAACTGTCTTATTTCAGAAAATTATCAACTATAAAGTTTTCTATTATACTTAATTATTAGTAAATTGTTGTAATATGCGTATGACCTCTGAATCCAATGCCCAGTTAACTGAAATAAACCAGGCTTGGTAAAGTATGCAGCCTGCATATGCGACCTCCAGAGGATGCAGCCTTCTGTTTGAGAAACGGCCGATGATTGGATTTTGGGACAGAGAAAACTGTTTTGAGGGTTCACAACTTGTTCACACTACACAGTACTCACACTACATTTTTTGGGAAGTAACTGTACTTGAACTTAAGTATGATTTGTCAGTACTCTTTCCACCTCTGGTGGCCAGTCAGCCAGAAAATGGCAAAAAGAAGAAAAGTTGTCCATTGAAGCAGCCTAAAGAAAAGAAGATTTAATCTTAAATTCATCCGTTTTGGCTCATTGAATTAAAGCTCCACTGTGTAGTTTTTTTGAGTTAATTCTTAGCAAAAAGCCATGTGTTCTTTCAAAAGTATGTGCTCATTCATGTGTAATTACTACCACCAACTAATCAAAGTATTATTGTAAGTGTGGAATCTGCTATTTAAAATACATACATATGTAATCTGAGGTACTGAGATAAATGTTTTACATCTTTTCTGACCTCTAGCACGAACACACAGTGTACAGCGCTATTTTTAGCCTTTCATTGATAAAACTAAAACCTCTGATCTTTTGTAGTTTCATTTAACAAGCATGTGAAAGTTCCCCTCAGTAATCTGGAGAGAAGCAGTCGAAAATGGACAAAAGAGACGGATTTAAATACCAAGTGTAAACGTGATGTGTCTCTCTCATTCACTTGTGATCCGATCGACGAAAACACATCTTAATACCAAGTGTAACAGCCCCTTGAATATTTTTCCTTGCTTCGATAAGTGTGTAAGCTACATTTATTGTTGCATTTTGTATGTTATTTAAAGCGGACATATCATGAAAATCTGACTTTTTCCACATTCATCATAAATCTGTGTGCTGTGACGGATCACAGGCAAAGGACATTGCAAATTGTTCATTATTTTTCATTGCTTTTGCTTTGTACTGGAAGCCATGTTAACCTTGGCATAGCACAGCCACCGTACGAGTTAAAACGTGCTCCGAATGGGGGGGCTAGAAAGTAATATTCAGTTCCCAGATAGCACACGTACGTCGCGGAGACGTCTGCTAAATATCGCTTCATCTTCTGTAGATCGGCCGCGAACATTGAAAAGTAAGACGTCTGCAATATCTCTGCAAGACGTCTTGGCGATGTCTTGAAACATTCGAAATTTTTACGAGCTGCATACATCATCTGGAGATCTTGAATCCGAGCAAACGCAGACGAATCAGCTGACCGAAATGCTCAACTCATTTCATTGTTTACACTAATTTCTTGTTTAATTGTATTGAACACAAACAAAAAGATTGAAAAAAAAAACCCTCAGCTGCATATAATTAGCCACTTTTTTAAGAGTTTTGCATTTAATTTGCATTCATAAAATATAATTATTATATACCCTACCTCATATCACGTGTAATATAACATGAAATCATACCCTTATTTGCGTTTAGTCCAGTTTCACTTGCATATTTTGCAGTTCTGACGAGACGCCTGCATTTAAATTGCGTTCATGTTTTAAGTACAGAATAAGACACATAAAGGTACTCAAAGTACCTTGTACACAGAAATAATCTTACTGGCAACATTTTAACAGTCTCTGCACCGTTCTTTAACATAAATCTATATAGATGAAGAAACCTTATACAATGTTAAACCACTTAACTGTCACTGTTCCTGTAGAGGAACACCTAGGTTTACTTCAATATTTTGGATGTAAATGTTTATTGAATCATGACAAACTATATATTTTTGGAAAGGTCTAAGCCTCTAGAATACATATTTCAGCAGTGTTTTATACAATAAATTATGCAGGGAGAGTAATTGATTACTTTATGAAGAGAGTGTGCTTCAAAACATTTATGTCCTGCTAAATGACATTGTCCCACTGGTGGGATGCCTACAATTACTTCAGTGTTTTGCATATGAATTCTTATCCAATCATGACAAACTGTATATCAATGGAAAGCTCTAAGAGTGCAGTTTTCATTTGTCATCATCATTTTGGGAAAATATTGACATAGTGTGAGTCATTCTCTAAAAGGTCACAGGCCCTCAAGCGGGCCCACATTGTTTTTACATATTTATAACACTAATACTCTATCCTAAACCTAAAAATCTTGACAAACTATATATCTTTGGAAAGCTCTAAGAGTGTAGTTTTCATATTTCATCACAATTTTTGGAAAATTATGACGTAGTGAGAGTCAGTTTCTAAAATATCACACGGACACAGGTGGACCCAATATGTTTTTACATATTTATAGCAGTAATACCCTGTTCTAAACCTAAAAAATCTTGACAAACTATATATCATTGGAAAGCTCTTAGAGTGTAGTTTTCATATTTCATAAAAATTTTGGGAAAGAAATGACGTAGTGAGAGTCAATTTCTAAAAGGTCACAAGCCAACATGTAGGCCCAATTTGTTTTACATATGTCTAACACTAAACCCCCACCCTAAACCCCAAAAATCTTGATAAACTATATATCACTGGAAAGCTCTCAGAATGTAGTTTTTATATTTCAAGGTCATCTGATGTTAGAAATAATGTAGTGACAGTTTTTAGTTACATGACCCCACCCCCCATAGGAATGCATATTAATTTTATATATTCATAATTCTAATATCATATTATAAATCTTCAAAAATGTTGACAAACTATATATCATTGGAAGCTTCATATTTCAAAACGTTTTAGCAGTTATAATAATGCAGTGACAGTATTTTATCAATCTGTGACAAGAGAATGCAGCAAACCGTTGACATCTAGTGGCCGTTGTTGGTAAAACCACTAAAAGTGTTACACAAACCTTATTTTTTGTGATTTTAACTTAAAATTTGGATCACAACTGCTTGAGACATATGGCCTCATGTTTACATTATTACTTTTGTGAAACATTTTCATTTTTATAATTTTATTAATCAAATTAATATGTTATTGCATTATTTTTAATTATTATAATAAATTTAAACTGCTTTAACAATTTTTCTGTTAAATATTTTCACCTCCAGAAACATCAGTGAAAAACCTTACATTGTTTAAAACAAGACCAAGATTAGTCTTTTAGACCAAAAAATGCCAAAGTTATATTAATTTGAACCTGCACATCAAATTTTCACCCCCCACTCTAAAGGGTGGAGTGACAGGTAAGTGGTTTTAAAAGACCAGATATTCTTCATGGCTTCATTGCCTGATCAGAAATTATTTATTTATTGTTTAAGTTTGCCAGGTGATAACTGGAATAAACAAATGAGAAAATGTGACCCTCAAAAACTACCACTTACCACACTGGGTAAGAACCTTCTCCACATAACAGGATGTCGGAGGCAATGGCTGAAAGAAACCATCTGTAATTGAGTCCCTGTTGTGGAAGACTTGAGCCTTGTGGATGCTGATGTCACAACGGGCACAGAGGAAGGGGTGTGGTCGACACTCACAACAGTGGATCATGGCTGGACTGAGGTAACATTTCTGGCAGACTGGACTTGCCACATGCTGCTTAGCCACCATTTTATCCACCAACCGGGGTCTCACTTTCTCCCACCACCCTGAGACAAGACTTTTTCTTACTGACCAATCACTGGAGGCTTGCAGTGGTTTTTCTTGGTCATCAAAACCTTCACCCAGTGAGCGCTGTAGCACTTGTAGGAAATTCTCTGTTAAAACAATGAACAGTATTTAAAAAGAACAGGTTATTAAACAAAAGAGAATATCGCTGAACAACATTCATTCTGAAGTTTGTAATAACTGTGTTATCTATCGTATTACATACAAATATGAAATGTGTATTACATTCCTATTATTAATGAACGTACTGTTTTACAGTGCAGGGACAATATAGGACATACCAGCGTTTATGTGAGAAAAGTCATCAGTCATTTCCACACTGGTTTCCGGAGCACTGGAAAGGGAAACATCAGTCTTTCCCGTTTGTCTGTGGCTAAGACCAGCTGTAGCAGAAAAAAACATCTTAAGAATTTAAAACATACATGGCTGCCTTTCAAACATAATGACACAAAGTTTTAGCATATTGTTTTTGCTTATAGTATGTATAGTAAGTATGTAGAATTTTACCCATATTTACATATATTTTCTAATTCACACCCATGACTTAGTGACATGTTTATATATCATTTCAAAAGGTAAACATAGATCTAGAGAGATCTTAATTAACATGAATGAAAAGAAGGTCTTACCTGCTTGCTTTCTGGAGAATCTTGGCCTCCCATAAACAATGTTCCCTTCACTGTCCCTCTTAATCCACTTCACAGTTGGAGGCTGGATGGATGATGCCTCTTGTTGCATGCGAGGCTGGATGGATGATGCCTCTTGTTGCATGCTGGTGACCTCATGCAGCCTTTGGAGTTCATCCATGTCTTCTGCCTGGTTGACAAGACAGTTGATCTCGTCCAAAAGTTGGTTCCGCTTAGGATCTGACATGGCGCACAGAACAAATAAAAGTGCACAGGGACAAACACACCACTAAGAGAAGAGAGGGGAGAATAGATAGGGAGAGAGAACAATACAAAAACGAAAACAGGGAAAATGACAATACAAACGTGGCTCTTAAAAGTGCCTTTTGTAGTCAGCTACTAATTATTAGATGAAACATTGAATTTAAGAACCTGTTGAAAAAGAGAAAGATAAATCGGTACAGAATTGATAACTAAACTACACTACACATAAACAAACACACATAGAGTATAGATTGTGTTTACATGTTGTCATCAATAATGCCTCAAGCCATGGATATGTATAGCACCATGCGCACATATAATAAGGTTATATTATGTCCATCTCAATGTCACGACATCACACAGTGCGCTAAAATATTACCCAACAACAACAGCAACAACTTTATGATATGAGCTGATTGTTTTTGATAAAGTAAGACCTAATATATCTAATTCTAGATTGAGTCCAATACTTACGTATGAAAGTAGAAAATCGCAAAGGTGCTTGGAATCGAGGCGCGCAATGAGGTGTCACAGCTGAAGTAGCTGATTGGCCAACGTGAAGTAGGGTAAGAGGCAGGAACAATTATTATTATTATTACGGTTGTTGTTGTTACTATAATAATAATAATTATTATTATTATTATTATTATTTATCATAAAGCATTATTACAAATATACTGGGCAAATAGTTTTTTTATCAAATTAAATTTGATTGGCAGCCACTGCGTTATTGGTCGGTCTATTTTCATGCGTATAATATAATAATAATAATAATAATAATAATAATAATAATTATTATTATTATTATTATTTTCTACAGCAGTTTCTGATTGGACGTTGGATCTTGGGCGGAGGATGTACGAACAGAAATTAAAACTAAACGGTGGAATATATAATTCGATATCATTAAACTTCGTTAGTTGGTGCGGTTATATCAAAGCATTATTACAAATATACTGGGCAAATCATTTTTTATCAAATAAAACGGATTTGCAGCCACTGCGTGCGTCAAAATCCGACGTTAAGGTTCAGTCTGACCCATTAAAAAGTCTATCTGTAGCCTAAAGCCTGGTGTGTTTTTTTCGCAAGATAATACACAAATCTAGCCAAGTTATTATCATTATTATTATTAATGTTACGAAATTTCCACCACAGACGGCAGATTCGTTGGTTGACCCCCGGCCGCGTCAAAATCCGAAGATGAGGGATTTGCATTGCGGTGTATACGACGGCCCTCTACGTTGAAAAGTGACGCAAAGGGGGTACCTTTTGCCTCGGAACTCGACGCCAGGGGGCAATGACCAAACGTCGATATGTAACCATCACATTCAGACCTGTGTAACATCACACTTTCAGATCTCACACATCTCTACTGAACTCCTCTATCACAGATCAAACATATTTAGATCAATGACAATCAGTCCTATCTCATGCCTACTGAAGATCATACAGGTTATCATAGATGAGTGTCTGAGGAACATCAACCACCACTGGATTTCAGTATTACTGTTAATGTCACAGATATTTTGATACAGAATCAAATCCTGGATTTCTATTCTCTTATCTACATTCACTTATGTAATGTTTTCTTCTGACGTCTGACATCTGATGTTTGTCCACGAGCTCCACCTTGTGGTTCCAATACAATAAGACACAAAATTATTTTTATTGCTCTTCAGTTAAGCAGATCTTTCAAATAACACCTGACTAAAACTGTTTATTTTCACATCTACTGACATCTACTCTTCATCTGTTAAAAAATGCTTGGAAATATTTTGGTAACGCTTCATATTACGACCAGCAATGTACCGCGTCATTAAAACGAATTTACAGTGTACCTGTAACAGCAGAGTACCTCTACAGTACATACTTTTAGGTGTAAGGTAACAATATGTTACATTTGGGGTAATAAGGGGAAAAGAATATGGAAAATGATAAATTATTTATACTATAAGTATTTACAGGGAACCTATTGTAAGATTATGTGGTATGTATGACTTAGGCAATAAGTCTATGGGGAAATTATGTATTGATTTTTTAATGATGTTATTGTGAATTTTTCATATTTGCTACTTACCCGATGAAAGTGTATTGTGTACAGTCGATATATACGATCCATGTCGGCAATGAAGGAGTAGAACATCTCAAGGAGGATCAGAAGAAATTAACAGTATCTGAGATAAATATGAGTGTCACAGCAAAGGGTCTGAATACTTATGACCATGTGATATTTCAGTTTTTCTTTTTTAATACATTTGCAAACATGTCTACATGTCTGTTTCAAGATGACAGAATAAATAAAATGAACTTCTTTGATTTTAGCAAATGGCTGCAATGAAACAAAGAGGGAAAACTTTTAAACGGTCTGAATACTTTCCATACCCACTGTATACAGATCAAAGAGGTACAAGTTGCTATTATTTTTGCTGTAGGCCTACTTGCCTTAAAACAAAGATAATCTAATTAAAGCAGCTGCACTTTTGCTATTATAATACAGTCTATAACGATATAAAAATGTGCTATACAATACACTTTCATCAGGTAAGTAGCAAATATGAAAAAAATCAAACTAAAATTATAACAAAAAATCAATAGAACATATTACCCATAGACTTAAGTCAAACATGACACATAATATTACAATAGGTACCCTGTAGTTACAAAATACTATAAATAGTATAAATAATATACCTACAAGTACATACTGTAGAGGTACTCTGTTGTTACAAACAGGTAAGCACATTGCGTAATATAAAGCGTTACATATTATTTAAACGATTCACGCAATGTGATTTACTAATGTTTGCGAGTGTGATATTACTGGTATATGAGCCTTTATTTAATGCTGAAAACGCATGTCATTTTGAGCTTAAAATGGCTGCAATCGTTGCTGATAAGAGAGACATCAGCGCAGAGGATATTTTAACATGTAACAGTTTATTTGGAATGTCCGAGGAGCATATTATTTAAAAAATACTGTTTTCCAAGCCATGTCATTTTTTTGCTGGAGTAAATAAAATAGTAACTGGGAGAAGTCACACAATAGCAGGTGTTTCAAAACTTCCTGTAACTCTTCATTTTTTTTGTCTTCCGGTTCTTTTCAGTGTACTACGGCTTCGTTAGCTGGTATTTCACCCCAAATTTTCAGCTAAGATGTCGGTGGTGCTGAACTCAAGCTCATCAAGTGTTAGATCACCCACAAGAGCATCAGCTCTGCTTATTTATGACCCTGAACCAATTTGCGCTGCTCTTAGATTGTTGGTCATTATGGAAATCAGCTGTTGCAACTGTGTTATTTAATTTGCAAATTTTTTGTAAATAGCCCACAGATAGTACCACTCCGCTTTTTTGGAATTGCGCTCTCGTGCTAATTTGCCCCATTTAGTAAATCTGGCCCTGTAACATGTAACAATAAGTATGTAACAATGAAATGTCGTCCAATTTAGTAATCACTCATATATTTTAAATTTTAAAACTCAGCTGACATATCTCTTACCATTCTAATAAAAACATTAATCTTACTGGTCTATAAATAAGGCTTTATTGTGGTACATAGGCAGTCATTTAGGCACAACAATAGTTTTCTGGTTGAATGTTTAGCTCTACATCTACATCACATTCAAAATTTCCTTAGGGTGGATCTTCAGCTATTTCTGCCTCACAGAATGTAAACAATATTGTCCTTCTCCAGTAGGCTGTCCCTATCAACGGCTTTGGGCCTCCACAAACCACCAGAATGCAGGATACAACATCACATTATTTCCAATTCTCTGATATCTGAGCCACCAACGTGTGTGGCTGCGTGCGCGGCATATCACCCCTGTCAAAATCTCACTTCAAGGTTTTTTGAAAAGTTGTCAGGTATGTTAACAAGGAGGTGCTGCTGACGATGGTTTACAATGGCGACCATCTACGAAAAAAAGAGAAATTCATTTTTTTCTAAATTTCAATTCAATTCATTCTAAATTTATTTGATCAAAAATACATACCTGTATAAACCTTAGCATTATTTCTGTTGACCATAAGTGGTATTTGTGTGATCAGTGTTGTGTGTTATTAAAGGTGTATGAGTGCAGTCACTGTGAGTCTGACTGAAAGAGGTTTTTGTATCACTCTTTATCACTGTGTCAACACATAACCATCATGATAACTCTGACAGTAATAATCTCCTGAATCTTCAGTCTGAACTCCACTGATGGTCAAAGTGAAATCTGTTCTTGATCCGCTGCCACTGAATCTTGATGGAGTGTTTGAGAGTCTTTGACTTGCAGATTGAATCAAGAGTTTAGGAGCTTCTCCAGGTTTCTGCAGGTACCAGGCCATACAAGTATATGAACCAGTACAACCGTTGCTCACTTGTGTATTTGTTTTGCAGTTTATTGTGACAGATTCACCAGTCTGAACAGTTTTAACAGCGGGAGTTTGAGTCACAGTTATCTGTCCACTGACACCTGTTACAGTAAAACACACTGTACCATTAACTTTACACATTACACTTTCAATAGTTTAACATTTCTATTAAAAAAAACTATACCTTGGATAAAAAGTGTCCAGATGAAGATGATGATGAAAGTCATTGTTGTTCTTTTGGTTTGTGTGATGATGAAGATTCTGTTCTGTTCTGATCTCAGTCATGAAGTGTTAAACTCACAGCACTATAAACACTCACACATCACTGAAGCATGACAACACAATGCAAAGAAGACGACAGGAAACTTCTGCTCATACAGGCTACTACACTATCATTATTCAATGTGGACTTGCATGCCAAAATATTCTGAATAATAGAATCGTATATAAATAATAAATATAAAGTTTTGAATAAAAATAAAAACAAATGTTCAAAATATTCAAAATTAATTTATCTAAATTTGCAGGAATGTGTATGCAGGTTGAAGAGTTATAAAGTGTTCACACAACACAAGTAAATAAATGAAAACTAAAAGAATCTGAGTGAAAACTGCAGAAAATACACTGATGATAAACGAAAATTTTTACTAGTTTTGTGCTTGGCATTTTACTTTTTTTAAATGTTGTATATTCTGCTGTAGTTCGTGTTCAGTCAAGTGTGTAGAGGTTTTTGTACAGTCGCTCTATTAGTTTGTATCACTGTGGTACACTTTCGGCAGCGGCACCAGACTGGATGTTGGCAGTAAGTAAAGAATCCAATAATACATTTAATACAATAAATAACTGTTTCTAAATATATACATCAGGAATGAAACACAAGAAGTGATGCATGTTTAGCATATTTATTTGTATTAGTAAGATATAGAGCACCCTGTTTTTTTACTAATATTTGTTTGTGTTTAATCATTTGTACATATAGATACTTAAAAAAGTTTGTGGATATTACATTTATATAAACTCAACAGTCTTATTTTGTTTAGGCTCAAATTATGTTTTGTTAACAAAGTGCAGCTCCATTTTATTATTTGGTGTGAAGTTGAAACTAACTGGGTTACAAATATATTTATAGCATTTGGTAAACAGTAAATTAGACTTTTCAAATTTCAAGCTTGTTTATTGTTTACAACAGATTTTTATTGGGCTGTTTGTTTAATGAGATTGATTTCATATTCACTAGAATTTAATTTAGACTAAAATTCAAGTTAGAAAGCGTTATCAAGTGCAAGACTTAATGTCACAAATGATTTTTAAGTGTATGCTAAACTTGTATTCTGTAAAAATAGATTATTTTAATATTATTTATAAATGTTATACATTTATACACAGTATTAAACTAAAACTGTCAAGAATTTAACTGACTGTCCTGTATACAATATTTCAAATTTCTTAATATTTTCTTTCACAATAATGAATGTGGGTCAGTTTCACAGACAGAGCTTAAGTTTTGTCCCATGCTAAAATGTATGTTTGAGCTGTCTTAACTGAAAATGGTTTCACTGAAATATCTTAACATATCAGTGCCATTGTTTTGTCTCAATGTGCACACCAGTAATGTTTATTGTAAGGTTTGTTTGTTAAAACTAAAGTGTGTTTATATAATTAAGCCCTAATCCTTTATTTATATAAACCCTGTCCAGGAAACCGCCTCTAAATATTTTCATTTATATTTTCATTGAAGTAATTCAGTGATTCAAAGCCTTCCGATGAACATGACAAAAGTGATATTAGCCATATAATGCAACTATTAAAACATTCTTCAGGAGACCTAAACTTTCTTCATTTATTATGATCTTTAATGTTTAACGCAGAGAGAGTGAAGTTATTTTTTCTTTCTTGTGTGAGTTATTGATTATTGATGTGATTGTCAGCCAACAGTCCCCCTAAAGTGATCGTCCTGCCGCCGTCCAGTGAAGAGATTTCCACAAAGCAAGCAGCAACACTGATGTGTGTGGCCAACAAGGGCTTCCCCTCAGACTGGAGTCTGAACTGGAAGGTGGACGGGATCAGCAGCAGGTCTCAGTACAGCAGTGTTGCTCTCCTGGAGAAGGACGGTCTGTACAGCTGGAGCAGCAGTCTGACTCTCTCTGAGCAGGAGTGGAGCTCAGTGATCTCAGTCAGCTGTGAGCTCACACAGAAAGACCAGCGTGATAAAGTCACTGGAGAATTGAGGAGAGATCAATGTTCACAGTAGATCCACTCACTCTCTCCTCTGTCTCACATCAAGACTAACAGACTAACTGTGTTTCTCTCTCTCATCTCACATCTCTTTTCACAAACAACACAAGTCTATGTCTGCTTTATTTAATCACTCATGATTGTATGACAATTCATCAAATAAAATCAGATTGTATCTTTATGTCTTTGACTCATTTTGCCTGTTTTGAATATGAAAGCTCACATTTTATAAATAAACCTGACTCAATGAAGCATGAAAACACCTGCAGATGAAGTAATTTTACATAACTGTCAGTCAAATGAAGAACCTTGAACATGAAGTGATTGGTGTGTTTAGTTTGATTCTCATGTGACTCCTTCAGTATCTGTGTTACAGATGTTGACTAAATGATACTTACTGATGTTTCTCTATATGAGTGATTATTTAATATTTTTAATATTTTTTTAATATTGTGAATTAAACTGTAGTACAATAATAATATAAATCATACAGTTGTGTTCAAAATTATTCAACCCCCAATGCTGTTAAGGGTTTTAGGGAATTTAGTGTACATTTGTAATTGTATTCAGAATGAAATCCTACAATGACTTAAAGAACCATATGCAACTAAAATGACATCAATTGGTTTTGTAATATAGTAGTAAATGTTTCTTTTGTGAATTCTTCATTGACACAATTATTCAACCCCTTAAAGAACTACCACTCTGAAGAACAGAGGTTCATTGAAGTGTTTTCAATCAGGTATTGAAAACACCTATGGATGTCAGGGAACAGCAATAAAGCCTAATAAGCACCAATTAGGCAGCTTTAAAATGACTGTGATACTCAACTCCTTCTAAACATTTACTGGTGTGGTTACAAACATGGTGAAGTCAAAAGAATGGTCCAGGAAGACAAGAGAAGAGGTGATTAATCTTCACAGGAAGGGCAATGGCTATAAGAAGATTGCAAAGATGTTAAACATACCAAGAGACACCATAGGACGCCTCATTCGCAAATTCAAGGCAAATGGCACTGTTGAAACGCTTCCTGGTCGTGGCAGAAAAAAGATGCTAACTGCGACTGCTGTGCGCTATCTGAAGCGTAGAGTGGAAAAAAGTCCCCGTGTGACTGCTGAGGAACTGAGAAAAGATTTGTCAGATGTGGGTACTGAAGTTTCTGCTCAGACAATACGGCGCACCCTGCGTACTGAAGGCCTCCATGCCAGAACTCCCAGGCGCACCCCCTTGCTGTCTCCAAAGAATAAGAAGAGTCGACTGCAGTATGCCAAAAGTCATGTGGACAAACCACAGAAGTTTTGGGATAGTGTTCTGTGGAAAATTAGAACTGTTTGGGCCCATAGATCAACGCTATGTTTGGAGGAGGAAAAACAAGGCCTATGAAGAAAAGAACACCTTGCCTACTGTGAAGCATGGTAGGGGGTCAATCATGCTTTGGGGCTGTTTTGCTTCTGCAGGTACAGGGAAACTTCAGCATGTGCAAGGTACCATGAATTCTCTTCAGTACCAGGAGATATTGGATGACAATGTGTTGCAGTCCGTCACAAACCTGAGGCTTGGGAGACGTTAGACCTTTCAACAGGACAATGATCCCAAGCATACCTCCAAATCCACTAGAGCATGGTTGCAGAAAAAAGGCTGGAACATTTTGAAGTGGCCATCGCAGTCACAAGACTTAAATCCGATTGAGAACCTCTGGTGGGACTTAAAGAAAGCAGTTGCAGTGCGCAAGCCTAAGAATGTGACTGAACTGGAGGCTTTTGCCCATGATGAATGGGCGAAGATACCCGTAGATTGCTGCAAGACACTTGTGTCAAGCTATGCTTCACGTTTAAAAGCTGTTTTAACTGTAAAAGGATGTTGTACTAAGTACTAAGATTGAATGTCACTTGGGGGTTGAATAAAACTGAAAATGATGTGAGCACAGAAAAGACATTTGTGGTTATTTCATTATAAATGTTATGTTATATTTGTCTGACCTACACATGCCTCTTTGATGTAATTGTAAGCAGGATGACTGAATGATCAAAATCAATGTCAAACCGGCCAAATCAATCAATTTCAGTTGGGGTTGAATAATTTTGAACACAACTGTAGCTAAGCCATACCCCCTGTAAAGCCGTTTTGAGATTCATGTTCTAGCATCATATGTAGTATTTTATGACAGAAGTCCAAATGACAACATGCAAAAATAAACATGACTTTTTACCTTTGTTGATCACAAGTCGAATCCAGTCTGTTTCAGATTATCCAATGACCATTTTGTCCACAAATGCGTATATCCGTGAAATATAGATTGTTTACATCAGATTTCGTATGAATGTCTGGTAATACAATATAATATACAATCTGAAGACTATTTACATCGTAACGTGTAAGGGTATATGAGATTACACTCCGTTAAACACATGAATCCGCCTTCAAAGTTTGTATTTAAAATAGTGAGGCAGTATAATAGATCATCCAAACAGCGCCTTCGAAAACGTGATGTCCTTTAGAGATGTTATCAATCGCTCGCTCGTTCCTCCATCAGCCAATGACTTCATGGAAAATATTGATAGACAAAGCATGTAGCCAATTATATAAAGAATACAACGATCTCTGTGTAACTTCTGTGTGTTTTGCGTTTAGACTCATGCTGCGCTGCAAGAACTGACATAGAGATGACGTACTTTGATGTCATCCGACTGCGGCGCCGCATAAAGTCAGTGACGCGGCTGACGTACGATGCGGCTGACTGTTATTTGTTCCGACCCAGCTTCTTTTATTTTTCTTTTGTTTTGTGCGCCGGAGCTTTACAGCTTTACAGGGGAGATGCACGCTATAAGTTTGAAAAAACTTAGCAAACATGTCGGAGGAACAGGGCAGCCGCGTCACTACAGTTACGTGACTTCACGCTCGAGCTGGAAGAGAAGACAATGCTGAATAAAGTCGTAATTCTGCTATTTTTGCACCAAACTGTATTTCCGATGCTTCAACACAATCTTCCTGACCCACTGATGTCACATGGACTACTTTGATGATGTTTTTATTACCTTTCTGGACATGGAAACCATACATAGATTTTCAATGAAGGAGATAGAAAGCTCTCGGACTAAATCTAACAATAAAACATCTTAAACTGTGTTCCGAAGATGAATGGAGGTCTTCCGAGTTTAGAACGACATAAGGGTAAGTCATTAATTACATTACTTTCATTTTTGGGCAAACTATCCTTGTTTGGTAGTCACGCTGTTCCCTTTGGGGGCGGAGGTGAAAACACAAGCTTATACAGTATGTAAATATACACAGACAATGACGCCCCCCGCTGCACGCTAGAATCTCCGGAAAAACAAGCCTTTTTTAAAATGTACGCTTTTAAATATACAAAAACTGCTATCTCAAACATGGAGAGGCTTCTTCGTGATCTCAACTAACAGATTCTGCAATAAAAGGAAATCACAAATTTTGAAAAAAAAACTTTGTTTCTCATTTTCTCGAAACTTGGGCTATGTTTACACGTGGGCGGCTATTTTCATAAATGGACATTTCAAGCTCTCCGGTTTCAAAAATAATATCGTGCACACATGTCAGTTTTCAGAAAAGTGTTTATGTACACGTACCCGTGCATATATGCCGTCAAGATAAGCTCAAGCCCACGTAAGCCAATCACCGGCAGCGCTGGTAGTGACGCCAACTGGTTCTTCATGTTGGAGGGAGGTGTTGTTGCAGTAGGTGATCGATGACGTCAAAGTACCGCGAGAGCGAGTTGAGGAATCACACGTAGAGGTCTAATTTCGAATCGCTCTCGCTGTACTTTGACATCATCCGTCTGTTGGTTCATGCAGCGTCGCATGAAGTCAAACACACGTAAAATTGCTGATCTCCGAGCACTCGTCTCTGCTCCTCTACATAATGGAGCAGCTGTATTTGCCAATACAAACACACGAAACGAGTTTGCACGAACATAAATGTGATCTTGGAAGCATTCAGAGTAGCAGTCACACATGTAAACATAGGTCGCACTTTTGACGTAGGTGCGAGCTCTGGCGCATACTCTGTGACGTTGCCTGCTTAAACATCCGTTTATCTCAGTGTACATGCAATCGTGCAACCGAAGATTTTCAAGATCTCCACTCTGGCCGGAGTTTTTAGAAACAATCGGTTTCAGAGGCGAGTTCTCCGTTTGCGTGTAAACGAGGGGCACAAACGAAGGTAAATCTCTCAGTTTTTAAAAATAACCATGTACGTGTAAACAGAGCCTTGTGCTGCCGACTTGTGTCCCTGGTTTCCGTGACGGGTCACATATTACAACAAATTACAATTAATTAAGTATAATAGTAAACTTTAAAGATGTCTGAAATAAGTCTTTAGGTGTGTTCGACATCGGCTGTGGCTGGATGTAACCGATCGGCGAGATTAGCCGCGTGCAGGTGGGGAGGAGCTGAAAACGGAGACGTGAAGTCGGACGCGCTGTGCTCCCCGTAGTTTGCGGCTTTTACGTCAAGCATGGCTGATCACGTGCCGTTTGCTTGCTTTATCGCAATAAACATGATTTGTAAGATGTAAACTACATAAAAAGTGAATTATACTGTTTTGAATGTCCGTGTATGAGCATGAGTGGAACTGAAGAGGATTACAGCATCTGTTTTTACAAGAATAAAGAGTTCAACATAAGCATATATTATTTAAATACCAATGTAGTGGGGTCTACGTTTTTTATCCATTTTATTTTGATGAAGATGATACAATATAACATCGCGACTACATGAAAAGAGCTTTAACTGTTATAAAAATACAGATTTGTGAGCATTTGTGGAACTAAGGGCGTAAAAATACACACGAAACACACGTGAGTGTTGTCATGTGGTGAATCCGACCAATCGTGAAACAGCTGTGTCGTCATTACAGCCCGTGCAGCTCCTCTTCGGGAACTGCGCTGGCTAAGTCAGGCGGCTGATCTCGAATCGCTCTCGCGGTACTTTAAAACCATATGACACAGTCACGTGCCTGCAGCGCCAGCTTAAGTCGGACAAAAGTACTAACCAAAATGCACTGCTTCAAGTCAGCCGCCGATCGGTCTGCGCAGCGCCGCATGAAGTCGAACACACCTTTTATGATGTGTGACGAGCGTCCTCTGAGGAATCAGCGTCGCCCTGGCAACAAACACAAAACACCTGCACGCCCTCATCGCCGGCTGATCGTTCACAGCTGCTCCCAATCACCCCACAATCATATAAGCAGCATAAGCTGAGAAGACAGACAGACTAAAGTTGTAAAGTATTTGGGATTATGGATGGATTCTAGGTTGACCTTTAAAATACATATTCAGAAAGTGGTAGATAAAAGTAAAAAAAGTAATAATGTTCTAAGGTGTTTGGCAGGAGTCAAATGGGGCGCAAGTCGAAAATCCTTGCAGCGCATATATAAAGCTCTGATAAGATCAGTGTTGGATTATGGATGTATAATATATGGATCTGCGTCTTTATCCTTGATTAAGAAAATAGAAGTAGTGCAAGCTCAATCACTAAGAATCTGCTGTGGGGCTTATCGATCCTCTCCAGTATCAGCATTGCAAGTAGAAGTAGGAGAAATGCCCATGTGTATACGAAGATTACAGCTGACAATGAGTTATTGGGTTAGTTTAAAAGGCCACTTAGAGAGTCACCCAGTTAAGGATATACTAAAGGAATGCTGGGAATATGGGAAAAATAATGTCAGAAGTTTTGGTTGGATAGTAAATAAGGATGCTACAAATTTGGGTATTATCCAAATTGAAGTTAGTCCAACTGTAACTGTGCCTAATGTACCTCCATGGTTATTTCCTGTGCCTATAGTTGATCTTTATTTGCATCAAGTTAAAAATGAAATGTCTATTCCTGTGGAAAGCTTTGTACAACAGTATCTGAATGAGGTGTACTCTTCAATGATCCAAGTGTATACAGATGGATCTAAGGATCCAATATCGGGACGTACAGCTTCAGCAGTATATGTGCAAAGTTTTCAAATAAATATCCTAAAAAGGACTTCTGATTTTGCTTCAGTTTTCACTACTGAACTAATAGCTATCTTACTAGCCGTCCAATGGGTGGAAGAAGCTCAACCATCAAGGACTGTCATTTGTTCAGACTCACTGTCTGCTTTAAGTAGTTTAAAAAGTGGACAATCTGCCTCAAGACAAGATTTAATCTATGAAATACTAATGTATCTCAATAGAATTCAAAATATGGGAATAATCTTGAGATTTCTTTGGGTACCTGCACATGTAGGTGTAGAAGGCAATGAAAAGGTGGACAAATTAGCCAAGCAGGCTTTGGAGCATGTGGATATTGATTTTAAAATTCCACTAAGTAAAACCGAAGTAAAAGGAAGAATTCGGGAACTAATGAGCATCAAATGGCAAGAGATGTGGGATGGGGAACAAAAGGCAGACACCTTTATAATATTCAAAGACATGTTGGTAAAGGAAGAATGGTTAGGAATAAGAGGAATGATGAAACTATTATTTCTCGACTCCGAATTGGACACTGTGGATTAAATCAATATTTACATAGAATAGGGAAACATCAAACAGGTTTATGTGAATTTTGTAATGAAGAAGAGCCTGAGACTGTTGAGCATGTAATAATGAAATGTGGGAAATATAATAGAGAGAGAGAAGAATTATTAAATAAAATGAGAAACTTTGGAAACAACAATGTAATCCTTTTAGATTTACTCAATTGTACAGGAAAATCCATAGTGCAAACGGAATTAATTAGGTACCTTAAAAACACAAGATTAGACTGTAGAATATAACAATTAACAAAGGTTTAATGTTTAAGTAAAATTAGTGTATTTAAAATGTGTTTTTTTTTTTTCTTTAATAAATGTCCTCCGCTCTATATAATGCTCCACACTCCAGTCCAGTTGGTGGCGGTAATACACCATAAGTTGGCTTGTCAACCGCCAATAAACAGTACAAGAAGAAGAAGAAGACAGGGAGGCCCTGTCCCAATATACGCACTTCTGCCCTTGTGCCCCTCGTGTGCGCGCTCTCGCTAACGGGTGCAAGACCGTAGGGTGTCCCGATTCTCTAATGGTGCTCTCCAGGGGTGATCATAAGTGCACTTAATGCACCCTTTTCGCAAGTGCGCATCAGACCGCACTTTGCTATGGGCTATTACCCAGAATCCTTGTAGTGTCCTGATATTTCCAACAGCTAACCAATGAGGGAGCGAAAGGGTTGCTATGGTCGGACGCTGGCAAAA
Source organism: Misgurnus anguillicaudatus (assembly GCF_027580225.2). Classification (NCBI taxonomy): domain Eukaryota; kingdom Metazoa; phylum Chordata; class Actinopteri; order Cypriniformes; family Cobitidae; genus Misgurnus; species Misgurnus anguillicaudatus. The sequence continues at coordinate 6,918,768 of NC_073342.2, read as the reverse complement.
CTCAGAGGGAAAACATTTAAAATGTTTACTTCACAAAGATAAGTTTAATAAGGAATTTCATACTCCTAAAATAATAGAGTTCAATGGCTTAATTCAGTTATTGTGTCACAAAACACATAAGTATTAGTGATAATATTAGCTAACATTTTACTTTATAGTACATTTATTGTGAAATTACTAACAGCTGGAAAACGCTCTGAGCGTGTAAACCAGCAATCGATCCGCAGGGTCATGAGCAGGGTAGAATAATTCATTTCAAAGCTTGTCATTTTACTTTTAAGACAAACATTTAAGATATTCTTATGTAAATATTTGAGAATATTAAGAAGTGTTTGAGAATTGCACTTGAAACATTGTTACGAACTTCTTATAATTTATCTAAACTACTTTACAATTTTTTTGTCATAAGAATGTTTTCGTGAATCCAGCCCCAGATCACGACAGAAGTGACGTAGATAGTGACGTGTGTCAAACTGTCCCAATTCTGCCCTTCACCGCTTCGGGCCCTTACGCACTTACTCTGCTAAGTGCACTTTCAACAAGTGTCCACTTCGAGGAAGACCTTAGGGCTTAGTGTGAATATTGGGACAGGGCAACAGACTCTGGTCTCCAGCCGAATGCCATGCTGGTCTAACCCTTGTTCTTCTCTGTTCTCCCTAGAAAGCAGCGACTGACCGACAGCCCACTTTGAAGCACGTTTGGACACCCACTTTCGATTGGACTCAGCACCAGAAGAGCACTTTGAGCACCAGCCACCACGTACCGGCTTACCTACCTTCACCCCTTTTTGATTAAATACAAATAAATCGACCCTCCGGGGCCTTGTTCACAAAGCATATCTTGTCGAGTGATTCTTCACCCCGTGACAGATGTATGCAGCACGCAAATGTGAGGATGCAGCCCTGGCCGTCATCAGCAACAGAACAGCTGTGGGAATGCTGTGAGTAGGTAGGATGACAAAATTTTCAAACCCGAAAGCTCAAAATTTGACTAGACAAAGCAGGAATTTCCATTTACAAAGATAGATCGATTGTAAAAATCCGTTGAAAATTGAGAAAGTTATGATAATTTTAATATTAGAAATCATAAGGAAAAGTTATATATAGATGTCAATGGAAGCTGCTTATTCACATGTTTTTTTCTTGTAACTTTATCATTTCATCAGATATTTGCATGAAATTTGAACAGACGGTACAATTTTAATAGTTCTTTCAAATGAAATCATGAACATTTACTGTTTTAGTCAGAATGGACATCAGACCTCACCGAAAACAATTAAAAATAACAAATTAATAAGCATTCTTTCATATTCATATTTTTTCCACAATACAAGCAAAGACAACTTTATGAATTCATATTTATACACCATGAAAATGCAAAGTTGATAACAGGCTATTGTACAACCAAGTCATCCAAGATGACATCTGCTGCTATCGCATAGATGGACAAATCAGTGTAATGTACATCAAATTCATACCCCTCTCCACTCATGGCACAATAACCAACAGTCTATTTCTTTTTTTTAGCATGGAAAGTTTGAGTTTTCCCATTAACAAATTACCCTGCTGGCACCCAAATCCCACGCATGACACACAAATGCCCACCCCTCTACCACACAACAACTCCTTGATCAAGCTCATTTTTTCTTCTGGGAGTTCTGGAAATGCTTCCTCGATCTTGTCTGCACCTAATTCTTCAAACTTTTTCTCTAACACTTTTCGTTCTTGTTCACTTCTCTTCCTTTCTTTTGTGGCGTGACGTTTATGCAATTCCTTTTGAAGCTCTCCTTGCTTCTTCCTCCTCTTTCTTCTTTATATGACCCCCAGCTTCACTGCTTTCCTGATGACTAGCTCTTGTTTTTCCTTCTCTAAACTGTCCAAATAGTCCACAGTGTTGTTTTCCGTTCTCACATTTTACAGGACAAGTAACAGATGGTGGCATTTGGAGCTTTCTTCTTCAGCGCACTAAACATCCCCATCAGCTCTTCAGCATCCATGTTATGTGATCTTGCCGAGGCTGTCTCTTGTTTTAGGTTCTTTGTCACTGTCCATGTATCAACAAAGTATTGTTGATACTGTCTTTCACGTTCTAACATTATTGCTCTCAGACAGCTTTCAATCATTTGAGTGAACATGACTGTGTCTTTTGGTGGTTGTTGCAATTTCTCAAGGATTTTGTCTGAAGCATTCAACTGATTTCCAAAGAGGTCTGTTGTGCAAGTCAGGAATTCAGCAGGTGAGCATAGTTGATCTTTCAGGTTCTGCACAGTCTCTTTGATAATTTCAATACATTTAATGTAATCAGTTTGGTCATCTGCACCAGTGTAGAATTTGGTCATCCAGGGTCCTGTCAGAAATTTACCAAGCAAACCCAGAACTTGCATTTCAACCTGTCCGGTTGTAGAGTTGAAGTCTTTAAGTATGCTAGCATGCAGGCCTCCACATGATGTTCCTCCACAGAGATATGACTTTAGTGTGGCATGATGACTTGACAATATTCCACATATATGGAAAATAATTTGCAGTCTATTACCTCTGTAGCATGCGATGAGGCCGAGAGGGAGATTGTTGTGATCCAGAAAGACCTTAAAGCCACGAGGGTCACCCTTGCCATCCATGTACCTTATCTTATTTATTTGAACCACAATGTTGGCCCCAATGCAGTCTTCTCCTTAATTTTCCCAGTAATCACCATTTTCGATTTCTCAATCTCATTCAGAGAACTCTTTGAAATGATTGTTTCCAGAGGATAAAGGTTGAAATTAAGCTCATTCAGGGCCTTGTTCCACAGCGGTCAGTGAGCGTGTTTGATATCTTGTTTTATGTGTTTTTATTTGTTTTTCTGTTTTGTTATAATAAAGTTGTCATTGTTTTTCCAATCTGTCTGCACTTGGGTTCGTTTTCAGTCACCCCTTGACAGGTACATTCCCAGTCTGTCTGCCTGCATGTTTCCTCGTTCATTATCTATTTGGACTTCATTTTCCATCATCCTCTTCTCTCGCTCACCTGTACTGTGTTTGTGTTTGTCCTCACCTCCCATCAGTCATCATTATCATGTCTATATATACTCTGTCTGTTCTCCACGTTGTTGTCCGTTGTCAAATGTTACGTGTGTGTTTGGATTTACTGTTTATTGGTTTATAATTAAAGTTTATTTGTTGATTATTTTCATCCATCGAATGTTTCATTCATCCTCCACCGCATCAAGTTACAATAAGATCAAATCTTCTGTTTTTCTTTAGTGTTAAAAATAAGTCATATAAACCTGCACCTGGTATGAATGCCCGGCTTCAATTGAAAACTCTCCTACTTTTTACAATTTTCAAAGACTCAAAGACTCTCAAAGACTGTTTTCATAAATATGGGCGTTGCGGTGGATTTTTGCTTGACAATGTAAATGTGATTTTCACTTCACACTCCCAGTCTCACTGTTTGATTGTTAAATCATCTGAACTGAAACAAACCAGTTTCACTTCTCTTAAATGAAGGCATTATTCAGTTATGAAGTTATTTGCATACCATTTTATAATTCTCATAAACATTGAATAGTTTCCTAATGGATTGTGCTAGACAATTCATAAAGTATGAAGTTTTGTTCTCGTCATTGGTATGAACACTGAACTCACTGAAGAAATGTTGTCATTGCAAACATCACCTGTTGCTGCATCTGGTCATAATTATTCAAAGATCATCAGATCTGCTGTCGTGCTGTTTTCTACTTAATTACGAGAACAGATGAAAAATAATTTGCTCTCTTATATTCTCATTTGATGTTAAGGAGTCTGTGTATGTTGTGCTCTTATCAGCTTCATTATTTAATGGGGGTTTGAAGCAAATAAAGCAGAAATTAGTTTGATATTAAAGTGACACCATGTAATTTTTCAACCTTCATAATACATTTTCAGGACCCTTGTGATAGTACATCGACTTTAAATAGGTTGAATGACATGTCTACCATAGCCTGACGGGGTCTGTATCACTTTTACTCGTATTTTAAAACTTAGGGTTTGTGGTAGTAACCAGAGCACAAAAAAAACTACAAAATTCGACTGCTTTACGGCATACGTCACTTCCTCCACACAATTTGTTTTTAACGTGAATTTTGCTGGAGGCTACTTAAGGAGTGTAGAGAGCAGTTTCTATTATGTGACTCTGTGGCACAGTCTTTAGTGTCACGGACCTATGACACGGGCGACCCGGGTTCAATTCCCCTTTAAGGCAATTTTTTTATATAAACTGTTGATTCATACATAAATGCGATGTTCTTTATAAATTACGGCGATTATATTGCATATAGTTCCCTGTATTCAGATGCTGTGTTCACGTATTTACCTTTCTTTTTACTGTGTCTATGATATTTACATTACAATCCAGGATGCTATAGCACTCAAACTTGCTCACAGTGTAAAACCAAACCATATTCATTCACCAATCAGATCCGAGCGTTTCTCTCTTCTCTCTTCCTCATTTGCTGCGTTCCGCTGTCACTCGCGTGACGTATTACAAAGCGGCAGACCTAAACGCATCGGTTTACTTGGATTTGGAGCGATTTTCGCACAAAAAAGAGGAATAACGAGCGCCATTGCGGAAAATCCTGGTGGCGAGGGAGAGAGAGAGGATGCAACAATATTTGTTTGGAAAAAGGCAAGAGTAGTTGTAAGGGACCGGTATATGTCAAAATTTGATTGATTTATGACCCCCTTTGACAGGGGGCGGGACTATCAATCAAAAGCTGTACAATCTGTCTAGGTTTGAGAATGGTATATCAAGGGTTTTAGACAGCGAGTATCCTGCGCGTGTTTTACGATGTGTCAATCAGCTCGTTGTTTTTCCTGTGTGTGTGTGTGTGTGTGTGTGTGTGTGTGTGTGTGTGTGTGTGTGTGTGTGTTTTGTCAAGCGAATGTTTTATTGCTGTCAAAAATAAGTTTATAGTTTTAGACTGTCCAGGTTCTGTCACTTTTTATGACCGCAGTCTCTCTTTTCCCATCCGTACTCACCAGCCCTCAGCCCCCACTGCGTATCTCACAGAGGGGTCCGGTGTTCAGCGGACCTGTGTGCTGATTTAGACGAAAATCTGTATATTTTAAACTAAATAAAATTTTAGCCGCTTCATGAGATCCGTGAGTCTTTTCACGACCCCTGCTCACTATGTTCAGGCGTATTAAAGCTCGATCACCGGTGGTGATAGAGAACGAGCCGAGTGCGCGTTCATATCTGTCGTTTTAAAATAAACGTAATAAATGTAATTCTGTCCGCTGTTGCAAAATAAAGATTTATTTTAGATTTAGGGGTTTCTTGAACCAAGTCTCTGATTAAAACATGTGAATGCGCGCACCGACGGTGACAGAGAACTTACGCTGATGCGCACTTATATCTGACCTTAATAAACTTTTAAATATTTTAATACGTTTTCATCCCATCTTCAGGGTTTGTTTTTATTAATGTCTACTTAAAACCATGTGTGAATATGTGTATATTATACAACGAATCTTATCATGTATGCTCTGACAAAATAAAGCATTATTTTAGATTTTAGGTGGTGCGGACACATATTAATGGCAAATACTGTTGAATATAAACGTTCGTTTTGTCAAAAGTTTCTTTAAAGTCAATAAGGAATCAAACATTTTAGATGTATCTGGTTAAACTTAAATCTGATATTTTCTATTGGACTATTTCTTTAGTATCTGATCAGACACAATGTTTCAGAAGCTGATTTGTGAGGGTCTGTGTGCGTGTGAGATAATTCACAGCAGGGGCGGATTGTAAACTAGTTAGAGACTTTTAAAACCGTGATGGTAAAATGTAATACGGTCCACTCTGAAGAAAAGTAAAGTTTTATTTTAGATTTAGGGAATTCTTGAACCAAGTCTCTGATTAAAACTTTTGAGTGTAACATCACAAATATTTAATATATTCCGTATACGTGTATAGTTTAACCATTCCCTTATGCCATAACCTTAGGCGCCGTCAATACTTCTTTCTTTAGACTAAAGGAAATTTATTTTAACCTAAATAAAAGTTTATTCGCATCACGAAGTCCGTGAGTCTTTTCTAAAGGTCGATCACCGGCGGTGACAGAGAACGCGTCGGATGTACGTTCATATATTTCGTTAAGAAACTTTTAAACGATTAAAGACATATTCATAGCATCTTCAGGGTTTGTTTTTATTATTGGCTTCTTAAAACCATGTGTGAATATGTGTATATTATAACGAATCTTATATTGTCTGCTCTGACAAAAATAAAGTATTATTTTAGACTTTAAGTGAAGTGGCAGCGCGTATTTTATAGCCTACTGTTTAATATAAACGTTTGTTTTGTCAAAAGTTTCTTTAAAGTCACGCAAAAATCAAATATTTTACATCTATCTGGTTAAACTTAAATCTGCTATTGTCTATTTGGCTATTTTTCTGATCAGTCAGCTTGCGGGGGCTGCTCTTGTGGTCGTGTGTGTGTGTGTGTGTGTGTGTGTGTGTGCGTGTGTGTGTGTGTGTGTGTGTGTGTGTGTGTGTGTGTGTCAGCGAGGCAATTCACACCAGGAGAGGGTTGTAAACTAGTGAGTTAGACACATTTAAAACGTGTTGGTAAAATGTAATATAGACCGCTCTGACAAAAACTAAAGGTTTATTATAGATTTAGCAATTTCTTAAACAAAGTCTCTGATTAAAACATATGCGCGCACCGACAGTGACGGAGAACTTACACTGGTGCGCTCTTGTATCTGCCGTTGGCGACCTTTTGAACGTTTTGAGACGTTTGGGTCCCTCTTATGGTTTGAATTCATTAATGTCACCTAACATCCAAGTGTGTACATGTGTATTTACGATAAATGTAACACGGTACGCATTGTCAAAATAAAAGGTTTCTTGAACATGGTATTCCAGTGCATGTTTTTTGTCTTGCGAGTGCTCGTCGTGTTTATTGGTGTGGGGAAGGTTTGGTGTCTGGGGCGTTCGGTTTCTGGACGGTTGGTTTTTGCCGGCGGTCTCTCGTTCTCACCACCCGTTATCACCCACCCAGTAGCCCCCAATGTGTCTGAACAGTGGTGGTGTTCAGCGGCACGTATTGTTCCTAAAACTCCGTGTTGGTAAAATAAGTGTAATACAGCCCATTGACAAAAAGTAAAAGGTTTATTTTAGATTTAAGGTGGTCCACCAGCGCCTTTATGGCAAGCACTTCAGGTTCTAAAAGTTTGTAACACCAAGAATTTGTTTAATGAAATATACAGTACATGTATAAGCAATGCCCCCGAGTCCATAATCTCCGGACGGGTCGCCAATACTCTTTTCTTTAGACTAAAGGGTATTTATTTCAACCTAAATAAAAGTTCACTCGCACCACGAACGCCGTGAAACCGCTCATGCACCGCAATCTACTGTTCACGCGCATTAAAGGTCGATCACTGGTGATGACCAGAGAACGAACCGGGTGTGTGTTCATATAAACTTAATAAATGTAATTCTGTCGAACGAACCGGGTGTGTGTTCATATAAACTTAATAAATGTAATTCCGTCCGCTCTGGCAAAATAAAAGTTTATTTTAGATTTAGCCATTTCTTTAACCAAGTCTCTGATTAAAACAAGTTACTTTTGCTTAGGGCAATAGGCACATGCACACACATATCTGTGGTATTAAAAATAAGGTTTTTAAAGTTTAAGAAATTTAAACATTTGAAAAAAATCAAACATTTTAGAGGTGTCTGAGTAAACTTATATCTAATGTCATATGAGCCGTACCGTGTAGCGTTCGTGTCTGTGTGCGCGTCCGTGTCAGTTTATGTATGTGTGTGTTATGCAATCGTAGAGTAGGGCGTGGGATGTGAGAGACTGTGAGGGTGTGTGTGTGTGTGTGTGTGTGGTTATCACGTGGTGGGGGTTCCAAATGATCAATGGCAGGATTTTTATGTGACGGACAGGCCCTAGGTCAGCCTGTGGGGTTAGATACAACTTAGGTTAACATCTATCAACGCATAATAAGCAAACATGAAATTATATTATACCTATGCATTGTTACTGATGTTCCTAGTTTTGTGTATTTTTCTTAAACAAACTTTTGCTTTTCAAACTTAGTCAGTCTTCAGACTTTTGTCTTTTCATACATTTGTTCATAGTTTTTCTTCGCTAGAGTCAATTCGTGTTTGAGATTTTTTTTTTGTAAACCCATCAGATGTACATACTTGTGTATTTTTCTTAAACTTTTGCTTTTCAAACTTAGTCAGTCTTCATACTTTTGTCTCTTCACACATCTGTTCAAAGTTTTTTCTTCGCTACGGCCAAATCCTGTTTGAGATTTTTTTGTAAACTCATGTACACACTTGTGTATTTTTCTTAAACAAGCTTTTGCTTTTCAAACTTAGTCAGTCTTCAGACTTTTGCATACATTTGTTCAAAGTTTTTTTTTCTTCACTAGTGTCATATCCTGTTTGAGATTTTTTTGTAAACTCATGTACATACTTGTGTATTTTTCTTAAACTTTTGCTTTTCAAACTTAGACAGTCTTCAGACTTTTGTCTCTTCACACATTTGTTTAAAGTTTTTCTTCGCTAGCGTCAAATCCAGTTTGAGATTTTTTGTAAACTCATCAGATGTACACACTTGCGTATTTTCTTAAACAAACTATTGCTTTTCAAACTTCGTCAGTCTTCAGACTTTTGTCTCTTCATACATTTGTTCAAAGTTTTTCTTCGCTAGTGTCAACCCGTGTCTGAGGTTTTGTAAACTCATGTACATACTTGTGTATTTTTCTTAAACTTTTGCTTTGCAAACTTAGACACTCTTCAGACTTTTGCATACATTTGTTCAAAGTTTTTTCTTCGCTAGGGCCAAATCCTGTTTGAGATTTTTTGTAAACTCATGTACATACTTGTGTATTTTTCTTAAACTTTTGCATTGCAAACTTAGACACTCTTCAGACTTTTGCATACATTTGTTCAAAGTTTTTTCTTCGCTAGTGTCAAATCCTGTTTGAGATTTTTTTGTAAACTCATGTACATACTTGTGTATTTTTCTTAAACTTTTGCTTTGCAAACTTAGACACTCTTCAGACTTTTGCATACATTTGTTCAAAGTTTTTTCTTCGCTAGGGCCAAATCCTGTTTGAGATTTTTTTTTTTTTTGTAAACTCATGTACACACTTGTGTATTTTTCTTAAACTTTTGCTTTGCAAACTTAGTCAGTCTTCATACTTTTGCATACATTTATTCAAAGTTTTTCCTCCGCTTGGGTCGAATCCTGTTTGGGATTTTTTTTTTGTAGGCTCATGTACATACGTGTGTGTTTTTCTTAAACTTTTGCTTTTCAAACTTAGTCAGTCTTCATACTTTTGTCTCTTCACACATCTGTTCAAAGTTTTTTCTTCGCTGGTGTCGGCCCGTGTCTGGGATTTTGTGGACTCATCGGATGTGCACACTTGCGTGTTTTTCTTGGACTTTTGCTTTTCGAGCTTGGTCAGTCTTCGTGCTTTTGCATGCATTTGTTCGGGGTTTTTCTTCGCTAGTGTCAAATCCTGTTTGAGATTTTTTGTAAACTCATGTACACACTTGTGTATTTTTCTTAAACTTTTGCTTTTCAAACTTAGTCAGTCTTCATACTTTTGTCTCTTCGCGCATCTGTTCGGTTTTTTCTTCGCTGGGGCCGGGTCCTGTTTGGGATTTTTTGTGGACTCATGTGCACACTTGCGTGTTTTTCTTGAACGGGCTTTTGCTTTTCAGGCTTGGTCGGTCTTCATCAGACTTTTGTCTCTTCGTGCATTTGTTCGGGGTTTTCTTTGCTGGTGTCAAGTTGTGTTTGAGATTTTTTTTTTTGTGGACTCATCGGATGCACATGCTTGTGTGTTTTTCTTGGACTTGTGCTTTTCGGGCTTGGGCGGTCTTCGGACTTGTTCTTGGTTCTGTCTGCTCGGACAGTGTTTTGCGTTCATCAATCGTCTTGTTTTCTTTGTGGGCGACATCATGTATCTGTGGTTGTTTTTGTGAATACAGATTGTTTCATTTCTATAGTTTATGCAACATTTTGGCAAACTCTTTAAACTAGTGCTAGATGATTAAAACAACAACGCAAAGTATGTTTTAGATTTACTTACTAAATCTTTCACGACGAAACAGCGATGATAGCATTATGTCTGAATCTGTAAACTTGTAACACCACCAATAGCTCGATGTACATAACGAAGACTGCAAAATAATAAAGAGTGATTAAATTAAGATGCAAACATCTACAAATTGGCAATGTTTGAAATAGTTTGGACATGTAGCCTTAAAAATGGTACCAATAGATTAAAAACATTGCCAATTTGTAGATGTTTGCATCTTAATTTAATCACTCTTTATTATTTTGCAGTCTTCGTTATGTACATCGAGCTATTGGTGGTGTTACAAGTTTACAGATTCAGACATAATGCTATCATCGCTGTTTCGTCGTGAAAGATTTAGTAAGTAAATCTAAAACATACTTTGCGTTGTTGTTTTAATCATCTAGCACTAGTTTAAAGAGTTTGCCAAAATGTTGCATAAACTATAGAAATGAAACAATCTGTATTCACAAAAACAATCACAGATATATGATGTCGCTTACAAAGAAAACAAGACGATTGACGAATGCAAAACACTGTCTGAGCAGATAGAACCAAGAACAAGTCCGAAGACCGCCCAAGTCCGAAAAGCACAAGTTCAAGAAAAACACACAAGTATGTGCATCCGATGAGTCCACAAAAAAAAATCCCAAACACAATTTGACACTAGCAAAGAAAACTTTGAACAAATGTATGAAGAGACAAAAGTCTGATGAAGACTGACTAAGTTTGAAAAGCAAAAGTTTGTTTAAGAAAAATACGCAAGTGTGTACATGAGTTTACAAAAAATCTCAAACAGGATTTGGCCCCAGCGAAGAAAAAAACCCTGAACAGATGTGTGAAGAGACAAAAGCACGAAGACTGACCAAGCCCGAAAAGCAAAAGCTCAAGAAAAACACACAAGTGTGTACATGAGTCCACAAAAAATCCCAAACAGGATTTGACACTAGCGAAGAAAAACTTTGAACAAATGTATGCAAAAGTATGAAGACTGACTAAGTTTGAAAAGCAAAAGTTTAAGAAAAATACGCAAGTGTGTACATCTGATGAGTTTACAAAATCTCAGACACGGGTTGACACTAGCGAAGAAAAAACTTTGAACAGATGTGTGAAGAGACAAAAGTATGAAGACTGACCAAGTTTGCAAAGAAAAAGCTCAAGAAAAATACACACGCATGTACATGAGTCCACAAAAAAAAAATCTCAAACAGGACTCGACCCAAGCGGAGGAAAAACCCCGAACAAATGCATGCAAAAGCATGAAGACTGACTAAGTTTGCAAAGCAAAAGTTTAAGAAAAATACACAAGTGTGTACACGAGTTTACAAAAAAAAAAAATCCCAAACAGGACCCGGCCCCAGCGAAGAAAAAACCCCGAACAAATGCATGCAAAAGTCCGAAGAGTGTCCAAGCCCGCAAAGCAAAAGTTCAAGAAAAACACACAAGCATGCACACGAGTCCACAAAAAAACCCCAAACAGGATCCGACACCAGCGAAGAAAAAACTTTGAACAAATGTATGCAAAAGTCTGAAGAGTGTCTAAGTTTGCAATGCAAAAGTTCAAGAAAAATACACAAGTATGTACACGAGTCCACAAAAAATCCCAAACACGACCCGGCCCCAGCGAAGAAAAAAACCCCGAACAAATGTATGCAAAAGTCCGAAGAGTGTCTAAGTTTGCAAAGCAAAAGTTTAAGAAAAATACACAAGTATGTACATGAGTTTACAAAACCTCAGACACGGGTTGACACTAGCGAAGAAAAACTTTGAACAAATGTATGAAGAGACAAAAGTCTGAAGACTGACGAAGTTTGAAAAGCAATAGTTTGTTTAAGAAAATACGCAAGTGTGTACATCTGATGAGTTTACAAAAAATCTCAAACTGGATTTGACGCTAGCGAAGAAAAACTTTAAACAAATGTGTGAAGAGACAAAAGTCTGAAGACTGTCTAAGTTTGAAAAGCAAAAGTTTAAGAAAAATACACAAGTATGTACATGAGTTTACAAAAAAATCTCAAACAGGATATGACACTAGTGAAGAAAAAAAAACTTTGAACAAATGTATGCAAAAGTCTGAAGACTGACTAAGTTTGAAAAGCAAAAGCTTGTTTAAGAAAAATACACAAGTGTGTACATGAGTTTACAAAAAAATCTCAAACAGGATTTGGCCGTAGCGAAGAAAAAACTTTGAACAGATGTGTGAAGAGACAAAAGTATGAAGACTGACTAAGTTTGAAAAGCAAAAGTTTAAGAAAAATACACAAGTATGTACATCTGATGGGTTTACAAAAAAAAAATCTCAAACACGAATTGACTCTAGCGAAGAAAAACTATGAACAAATGTATGAAAAGACAAAAGTCTGAAGACTGACTAAGTTTGAAAAGCAAAAGTTTGTTTAAGAAAAATACACAAAACTAGGAACATCAGTAACAATGCATAGGTATAATATAATTTCATGTTTGCTTATTATGCGTTGATAGATGTTAACCTAAGTTGTATCTAACCCCACAGGCTGACCTAGGGCCTGTCCGTCACATAAAAATCCTGCCATTGATCATTTGGAACCCCCACCACGTGATAACCACACACACACACACACACACACCCTCACAGTCTCTCACATCCCACGCCCTACTCTACGATTGCATAACACACACACACACAAACTGACACGGACGCGCACACAGACACGAACGCCACACGGCACGGCTCATATGACATTAGATATAAGTTTACTCAGACACCTCTAAAATGTTTGATTTTTTTCAAATGTTTAAATTTCTTAAACTTTAAAAACCTTATTTTTAATACCACAGATATGTGTGTGCATGTGCCTATTGCCCTAAGCAAAAGTAACTTGTTTTAATCAGAGACTTGGTTAAAGAAATGGCTAAATCTAAAATAAACTTTTATTTTGCCAGAGCGGACGGAACCACATTCACCAAGTTCACATGAACACACACCCGGTTCGTTCGACAGAATTACATTTATTAAGTTTATATGAACACACACCCGGTTCGTTCTCTGGTCATCACCAGTGATCGACCTTTAATGCGCGTGAACAATAGATTGCGGTGCATGAACAGTTTCACGGCGTTCGTGATGCAAATAAACTTTTATTTAGGTTAAAATAAATACCCTTTAGTCTAAAGAAAAGAGTATTGGCGACCCGTCCGGAGATTATGGACTCGGGGGCATTGCTTATACATGTACTGTATATTTCATTAAACAAATTCTTGGTGTTACAAACTTTTAGAACCTGAAGTGCTTGCCATAAAGGCGCTGGTGGACCACCTTAAATCTAAAATAAACCTTTTACTTTTTGTCAATGGGCTGTATTACACTTATTTTACCAACACGGAGTTTTAGGAACAATACGTGCCGCTGAACACCACCACTGTTCAGACACATTGGGGGCTACTGGGTGGGTGATAACGGGTGGTGAGAATGAGAGACCGCTGGTAAAAACCAACCGTCCAGAAACTGAACGCCTTAGACATCAAACTTTTTTCACATCAATAAATATGACGAGCACTCGCAAGACAAAAAACATGCACTGGAATACCATGTTCAAGAAACCTTTTATTTTGACAATGCGTACCGTGTTACATTTATCGTAAATACACATGTACACACTTGGATGTTAGGTGACATTAATGAATTCAAACCATAAGAGGGACTTAAATGTCTTAAAACGTTTAAAAGGTTGTTAACGGCAGATATAAGAGCGCATCAGTGTAAGTTCTCCGTCACTGTCGGTGCGCGCATATGTTTTAATCAGAGACTTTGTTTAAGAAATTGCTAAATCTATAATAAACCTTTAGTTTTTGTCAGAGCGGTCTATATTACATTTTACCAACACGTTTTAAATGTGTCTAACTCACTAGTTTACAACCCTCTCCTGGTGTGAATTGCCTCGCTGACACACACACACACACACACACACACACACACACACACACGCACACACACACACACACACACACACACACACGACCACAAGAGCAGCCTCCGCAAGCTGACTGATCAGAAAAATAGTTAAATAGATAATAGCAGATTTAAGTTTAACCAGATAGATGTAAAATATTTGATTTTTGCGTGACTTTAAAGAAACTTTTGACAAAACAAACGTTTATATTAAACAGTAGGCTATAAAATACGCGCTGCCACTTCACTTAAAGTCTAAAATAATACTTTATTTTTGTCAGAGCAGACAATATAAGATTCGTTATAATATACACATATTCACACATGGTTTTAAGAAGCCAATAATAAAAACAAACCCTGAAGATGCTATGAATATGTCTTTAATCGTTTAAAAGTTTCTTAACGAAATATATGAACGTACATCCGACGCGTTCTCTGTCACCGCCGGTGATCGACCTTTAGAAAAGACTCACGGACTTCGTGATGCGAATAAACTTTTATTTAGGTTAAAATAAATTTCCTTTAGTCTAAAGAAAGAAGTATTGACGGCGCCTAAGGTTATGGCATAAGGGAATGGTTAAACTATACACGTATACGGAATATATTAAATATTTGTGATGTTACACTCAAAAGTTTTAATCAGAGACTTGGTTCAAGAATTCCCTAAATCTAAAATAAAACTTTACTTTTCTTCAGAGTGGACCGTATTACATTTTACCATCACGGTTTTAAAAGTCTCTAACTAGTTTACAATCCGCCCCTGCTGTGAATTATCTCACACGCACACAGACCCTCACAAATCAGCTTCTGAAACATTGTGTCTGATCAGATACTAAAGAAATAGTCCAATAGAAAATATCAGATTTAAGTTTAACCAGATACATCCAAAATGCCTGACTCCTTATTGACCCCAAAGAAACTTTTGACAAAACGAACGTTTATATTCAACAGTATTTGCCATTAATATGTGTCCGCACCACCTAAAATCTAAAATAATGCTTTATTTTGTCAGAGCATACATGATAAGATTCGTTGTATAATATACACATATTCACACATGGTTTTAAGTAGACATTAATAAAAACAAACCCTGAAGATGGGATGAAAACGTATTAAAATATTTAAAAGTTTATTAAGGTCAGATATAAGTGCGCATCAGCGTAAGTTCTCTGTCACCGTCGGTGCGCGCATTCACATGTTTTAATCAGAGACTTGGTTCAAGAAACCCCTAAATCTAAAATAAATCTTTATTTTGCAACAGCGGACAGAATTACATTTATTACGTTTATTTTAAAACGACCGATATGAACGCGCACTCGGCTCGTTCTCTATCACCACCGGTGATCGAGCTTTAATACGCCTGAACATAGTAAGCAGGGGTCGTGAAAAGACCCACGGACCTCACAAAGCGGCCAAAACTCTATCCAAATCCAAAACAAACCTTTACTTTTTGTCAGAGTGGCCAGCATTACATTTATTACGTTTATTTTAAAACTGCAGATATGCCCACACACCCGGCGCGCGCACCGGCGAGCGAGCCCCAACGCGCGCGAACACAGAGAGCGGGCGACGAAAAGACTCACGGTTAAATTTTTATTTAGTTTATAATAAACAAGTTTTCGTCTAAAGAACCACACAGGTCCGATGAACACCGACCCCGCTGTGAGACGCGCTGGGGCGAGACGCGCAGTGGGGGCGAGAGAGAGAGAGATCGCTGACAGCACAGGACCGCTTGTGAAACTACGCAGTCTAAAACTATAAACTTTATTTTTTGACAGCAATAAACATGACAGCATAGGCTTGACAAAACACACACACACAGGAAAAACAACGAGCTGATTGACACATCGTAAAACACGCACAGGATACACGCTGTCTAAAGCCCTTGATATACCATTCTCAAACCTAGACAGATTGTACAGCTTTTGATTGATAGACCCGCCCCCTGTCAAAGGGGGTCATAAATCAATCAAATTTTGACATATACCGGTCCCTTACAACTACTGGCAAGGAAATACGTCGTTTCTGAATTGGAAGGCTGCAGCCTCCGGAGGTCAAATATGTAGGCTGCACACGTCATCAAGCCTGGGTTATTAAGGTAAACTGAGCATTACATTCGCAAGTCATAAGCATACTGCAACAATTTACAATTAACTAAGTATAATAGTCAACTTTGTAATTGTTAATATTGTGAAATAAGACAGTCTTGATGACGTATTAGAAATACGACATCCGGAGGCTGCAACCTTCAGATTGAGAAATGGCTTCTGCCACGACGAGTTCCTCATCAGAAAGTTGTAACATGACTGCGTTTCTCCCTGTTGTCTCAAAATGTTGATCGTTTAGCATTTTAAATGTTTAGTTTTTAGTTTAGTTTTAAGGTTGGCCAGTTCCTTTCCTTTGCGACAGTGCTGCGGCGCTTGTGGGCTCTAGGGGCGCTAGAAGTGAAAAATACGTGTCTAGCACCCCCTAGTGGCCAAAAGTTTCATGGTGTCCCTTTAAACCTAAAATCTGATCATATGGTAAAATAATTTTAAGCTCCTGCACTCCCAGTGGCATCAAAAGCAGTTTGGATGAATGGTTATTAAAATTGTTTGTATTTATCATCATAAGTACTGATAAACTTTGTGTGTCTGCTCTGATCAGTGTTGTGTTATTATAGTCCCTTTCACACAAACAGTCTTTACTGGTAATTTACTGGTAAATTGCAGTTAACATGTCATGTGTGAACAGAACCTTTCCGGTAAATCAGTGCTCCCAATTTACCAGTAAGACAGGTTGTAAGATTACCAGTAATTTACCGGTAAGCGCTATGTGTGAACCGGCATTTAGAACTGACGACGTCAGACCACGCTGACAGATCGGGCTAATAAGAAACTTTTTATACAGGTGACGCGTTACCCCCAAACCCAACTCTAACCTCAACACCAGGCAACAATTGTTTAAAGTTTAGAAAATATAAAAGAATAAATCAGAAAAAAATAGTATAAACCAATACTTAAAGTGACATACTAACGCAAACATCAAATCTAATCCTAAACCAGGGGCGTCGCTAGACCCCTTTTACTGGGGCACGTGCAAAGCCAAACCAAAGCCAACCCAATGACCAGACAACACGAGAACAGGTAAGTAATAATAAAACAAGCTTTATTTAAATATTTAAAATGTCTTGGGGAATGGGGAAAGGAGAATTAAAACTAAATCTAGCTCTGCCCTCCAGGTGGGCCTCAGCCGGGGGATGACGGGAAGCAAGGGGCCAACGGGGGTCCGGGGCGTGGGACTCAGGCTCCGGCCCGGCCTTAATAATCCGTGGCGCGCTCCTTCTTCCTCCTGGAGGCAGAATCAGAACCAGTATGAGTGTGGGGGGTTATTATATTGGTCGCGTACCTGAATCTTCCTCGGGGAGGCTCTCCCTTGTAGTTACACAATTTTCATCAGGTTACTCACTACTCCTTTCCTTCTCTCCACAGGTATCGACTTGGACACAGAAGCACAGTTAGTTTGCTCTAAGATGGCTCTCACCTCTCGAGTGGACTCAGCGTACCGTAAGTACAGGTTTTTGCTCGGTTTCTCCTCAGAATATTCACTCTCTCTCCTCTTCTCTCCACAGGTATCGACTTGGACACAGAAGCACAGTTAACTTGCTTTGAAATGGCTCTCACCTTTCGACTGGACTCAGCGTACCGTAAGTACAGGTTTTGCTCAGTCTCTATGGATCGACAGCTTAAGAGATTAATAGGCACACAGGCAGCAGTGGCGGACTTACAGCAGTCGGCGCAACGTGCGATGGGGTAGGTAGTTCTTAGGTGGCATCGGGTGCGAACCCTCACGACCGTTCGATGGTGGCAGAGGGGTGGAATATCCCAACGTCTCACCGGGCCGAGCGCTGCCCTTTCCTCGTTGCCGTCGGGCGTTCGAACTCTGGACAGGGGCGCCCCTTTGTAGAGGCCACGGGACGATGGAATTACGTCACCTCTCTCTCTGCAACAACAATGTTTATACAATCGAAAACGTCAATAATAATAGCCCCAAATCGTACTCACATCTCTGCTGTTTCCTCGGCTCTTCACCGCCACTCTTCACATCCGCCCGATGTCTAGACGGGGGAAAATCGTTTCTGGGCACCGTACTATTTCTGGAGGCCCGAAGCACGCTCACAATGTATGCTGTACTGAACAGAGCTAAAGCCAGCAGCCTCTTTGTCTTCTCTCGACGAAGTGCGTGAAGGCGGGGGTTAATCTGACAAGACACACAGCAATACACCGCAACCCACAGCAATATACAGCACCACGTCAAAAAGAAAGGTTTCCACAGCACAAAGACTCACCCACCACTCCAAGTGTACAAAAAAGACGCCCGTCTTCCTTCACTTCGCTTAGTTCAGATTTGGCGATGGAAATATGCGGCCCAGCTAGTGGTGTCGTTGTTGTGTCTGCTTCGGTAAGTATTTCCTCGGCTCACCCACCACGCTCTGTTAGGGGTAGGGCCGTCCTCCTTCTCCTGGAGGGAGTTAACATAAGCCAGGTTAATACACAAGATACTTTCAGCTAGATCTAGGTACTCACAGTGATGCCGTCTTAAATCCCCCTTTTCACTTCGTCTCAATCCGTCATGTGTTCGTTCTCCTCACAACCCTTAAGGTTCGCGATGACTTCTCAATCAACAGTTCCAGCCTGAGAGAGAGAGAGAGAGAGAGAGAGAGAGAGAGAGAGAGAGAGAGAGAGAGAGAGAGAGAGAGAGAGAGTTAGACAGCCACAAACAGCGCACTAGTTAACTAGTGTATTCCTTTACAAAGATAAACGCGGCAAAACGGATCTATTTGCAATGTAGTTACCCAATTCACGTTTGAAAAAGCGACGCAGCAGTGGCACTGACGCGTGCACGCACAATTCATGTCCGCGTCTACGCACCCATTCAAGTCCGTGCGCGTCTGTTTTGCCGTGCGCAGCCGCATACGAAGTACAAGACAAGTGACGCCACGCGATTGAGTTGGTTTATGAAAACATGACAAGATTAAAGTAAGTTTCTAAATAACAATAAAAAATGTTATTTTCACCCGATCACTATTGACGCATGTGATGGACATCAGAAATGTTTTGTGCAAAGTAGGAAAAAGAAAGCAAAAATAAGTGAGGGTGAGTTTAAGGGAGGTAAGACACATATCATCTTACCCTGTCAGGTCTCAAAGATTAGAGACAAAATCTCAGGAAAACCTCTGTCAATAGTCTATAAAATTGCATTGTTCACATACAAAAACTGTGTTATACTGTTCTGTATTTTTAGATATGAAATTAATATTTAGTTAACTAAGTAATTAAGATAGATTTTAATAAAATGAAAATATTCTTAAAAATAAAAAAATAAGTTATTAATCATTGTTATGTAAAATGCAAATGTGCAAAAAAATATTTTTTCTGCTGTCATTATTTCCAAACATTTTATGCCTTTAAACATGTTAATAATCTTAAGTATATGAAGATGATACTTAAATGTTTTTAAATACATGTTTGTCTTTCCCAGTACTTGTTGCAATTTTGGAATAGTGGGTTAAGCAAAGGAAATTGTGTCTTGCACACTGCAGGCTTTCAAGAAAAATTAAAAAAAAAAAAAAATGGGGGGCCTGTGCCCCAGTAGAGCTTTATGTCTAGCAACGCCCCTGCCCTAAACCGAAGCGAAAATGGTTTGAAAATAGGAAAAAGCAGTTGAGTAACCAATCCGTGAGAATGCCACAGAAAAAGACAGTCGGTAGTAGGGCCACGGAAAAATGCGGAGATCCGTGAGAATGCTACGGAAAAATGACCACAAAATTCCGTGACTATCCCACGGAACTTTGTGAGATCATGTTGCGACTGAAATGGGGGTTGTGACCGAGTAAAAAATTCCTACATTTTTAATCTTACACATGAAGTATAATCACAATATTGCCAAAATCCCATTATAATCACATTATGAGGGTTCAAGCAAATGTGGTCAATGATACATACTGACGTTTCTCTATATGAGTGATTATACTCAGTTAAAATATTGTGAATTAAACTGTACAATAATAATAAAATTAATCCATGTTGAAGCTGTTTTAACACAGCAGAAATTGATAGATAGACAATAAATGAATGAAACGATTTATAACTATAAAAAATAGTTATCTAAAGTGTTGTTATTTAAATATACTATAGTACAAAATAAAAAAAGCTGTAAGTGAAATAAACTATCACCATCATCATCATCATCATCTGCAGTATCTGTCAGGTGTATGAGTGCAGTCACTGTGTAGTCTGACTGAAAGAGGTTTTTGTATCACTCTTTATCACTGTGTCAACACATAAGTGCTACTTGGATTGTGAAAACTCTGACAGTAATAATCTCCTGAATCTTCAGTCTGAACTCCACTGATGGTCAAAGTGAAATCTGTGTTTGATCCGCTGCCACTGAATCTTGATGGAGTTCCTGACTGAAGTCTGTTTGTCTCATATATGAGGAGTTTAGGAGCTTCTCCAAGTCTCTGCAAATACCATTGTATCTCATCACCATCATACACTCTACTGCTTACTTTACAGTTTATTTGAACTTGTTGTCCTGGTTGAACTGTTATTGATGGACTCTGAGTAAGAGTGTACTGTCCTCTACACACTGAAAGAAACAACAAGAATGAAATATAAGACAACACTGAAACAAATCAATATTTCACTCTTCAATGAATTAATGATGATGATAAAAATGTTACAACACAAACCTTGAGTAAAGACTGTGAGTGTCCAGATGAAGATGATGATGAAAGTCATTGTTGTTCTTTTGGTTTGTGTGATGATGAAGATTATGTTCTGTTCTGATCTCAGTCATGAAGTGTTAAACTCACAGCACTATAAACACTCACACATCACTGAAGCATGACAACACAATGCAAAGAAGACGACAGGAAACTTCTGCTCGTACAGACTAATACACTATCATTATTCAATGTGGACTTGCATGGTAAAATATTCTGAATAAAAACAAAAATTTTACAGAAATAATACATTTTTTTTTCTGTAATTTTGAATAAAAGTAAAAAAATTATGTCCAAAATTAGTTTGTCTAAATTCAGGTTTATGTAACCAGGTGAAAGAGTTACAAAGTGAATAAATGAAAACTAAATGATAGTGAGAGAAAAAATACAACCATCTGAAAGATTTTGTAATTTTTCTGTTTATTATTCAGACATAAATCATTCAGAGATCTTTACAATAGTTGTTTGTGTTGTGTGCAGGGCCGCATTAATGCATGGGCTTACCTGGGCTTAAGCCCAGGGCCTCGGGCTGGGAAGGGCCCCGAGTTGCCGGAAAAAAATAACTGCCGCATTTTATAAAAAGTTGATACTCCCTTTAAAATTATGCTTAATCGCTTTGCTTTGAATGTCCGTGCGTGAATGCAGTTCCTGCGCAAGAAAATCTCTCACTCACTATAGGCTACCCTGCAATCATTAGTGAGCTTTTTAAAATTTCTGTCTGAAATATCCATTATTGCATTTCTGAAGGCAACACAGACAGCTTTCTGATAAAGTGACCAAAAGTGCCTTTCAAGTGATGAACAAAGACTAAACTGAGGACGCGTTTTTATCTTAATATGAAAGACAACGTGTATATAAACATTCATTAAATGATTCCTCGTAACATTTTAAAGCCAAGATGTACAGAACAGCACACAAAGATATTACACAAAACATTTTTGATAACTAAATCTAATAAATAAAAAATAAGATTCTGCCTCGGAAGCCACGGCTAAGTTCAGCGATCGTTTAATTTTGAGATTTAGCGTGGCAAGGAAATAAAAGACGAGAAATTACATATAATTTGTTACTGTAAATTATAAAAAACAAGCTTTATATACAATTACTTAAACGGTTCATTTATAACCAAAAAACACTGAAATTAAGGATTTTATAGACACTATATATGGTTTATTATTTTGCACAGAAATATCTGATTGCTTACTTTCACTTTGATCATCTCTGTATTTACAAAAACGGCTTATCTGTTTTGTAGCTCAACTTTTGACAAGTTAAGCAACCTTTTTAAATACATTTTAAAACTTATACTTGTCGAAAAAAATCAGTTTTTTGATGTTACGTTTGATGAATGCCTAAATATGATCACGCAGAGCACCTAGCACGTTCGGCTAAGTTGAATGTGACAGCATGCAACCGCGCAACATCGACACAACGAAAAGCAATCCAAAACTTACAGAACTTAAATTAGATCAGAATTTACCTTTATAATTAATAAAAAATAAAAACAAAATAAAGTCAGAATCAATAGGTGCAGAACATGGGTGCAAAATGCCTAAATGCGCAGGGGAATAAAACCCACAAATAGTTTAATCAGATAACACTAAATAATCTATAAATTAAATAAAAACAAGGAAATATTAAAATTAATTTTAAAATAACGAAAGTATAGAATTACCTGTTTTGTCTTTTTAATTGCAGAAACAAAGAGACTTTACACTGGTTTCTGGATATGGACGTCTAGCCCTGTCACGGGATTTAGGCTATTAACAGACTTTAAAAATATTTATTGAAAGCTACTATATTATTTACTTAGTATTATCATAATAGGATGTATATTTTTTATATTGGGAGAAAGCTGTTAAATGTGAAATCAGATACTGTGCACTCTTATACAGCCAAAATTAAATGATCCTCAATTTTATAACACATCTGCGACAATTGACTGTGCAGTAGTCAAATCAGGCTTCTCCTGTCAAAGCATCGAATCTTAGACTATTCGGGTCACCTAGGACTATGTGCATATGTTATGCAGTGATATTTGTGTATATTGCGGGCATTCTGATATGGTTTTAATATTTTGTAATTCCATTTATTCCAGCAAAATAAAAGCCTGACAACTTGCACTTAGTGATTATAAAGATTGTGTGAATGTAGGCTGCAATTCTGGTGGATAAAGGGCCACACAAAATGATAAAGCCCAGGGGCCCCTTACAGTGTTAATGCGGCCCTGGTTGTGTGATGTTAGTGTTGTATATTCTGCTGTAGTTTGTGTTCAGTCAAGTGTGTAGAGGTTTTTGTACAGTCGCTCTATTAGTTTGTATCACTGTGGTGGACTTTCGGCAGCGGCACCAGACTGGATGTTGGCAGTAAGTAAATAATCCAATAATAATTTTAATACAGTAAATAACTGTTTCTAAATATACAACTCAGATATGAAATACAAGATGGGAGGTACTTTATATCATATTTATTTGTATTTAAATGATATTGTGTAGATATACAAGAGCACCCAGAAATTTTCACTAATATTTGTTTGTGTTTAATCATTTGTACATATAGATACTTGAAAAAGTTTGTGGATTTTCTCAAACTCAAAATGATTTAAAATTTTTACATTTATATGAAATTAACAGCAACAGAGCTAATACAACATTAGATCTGTTGTATTATTTGGTGTGTAGTTAAAACTAACTGGGTTACAAAAAATATTTTGTTATAGCATTTGGTTAATAGTAAGTTAGATTTTTTCAGACGGCA
The DNA here is from genome assembly GCF_027580225.2 of Misgurnus anguillicaudatus. NCBI lineage: Eukaryota > Metazoa > Chordata > Actinopteri > Cypriniformes > Cobitidae > Misgurnus > Misgurnus anguillicaudatus. The sequence continues at coordinate 6,895,246 of NC_073342.2, read as the reverse complement.
ATTGCTTGTTTACTGTTTACAAAAAGTTTTTTGGGGGGCTGTTTGTTTGTAATGGTTGATTTATTTCACATTTAATAGAATTTAATTTAGGTTTTCAAAAATTTAGAAAGCGTTATCAGGTACAAGACTTAATGTGACAAATTATTTTTTTTTATGTGTATGCAAATTTATAAATGTTACATATACAGTATTACACAAAAACTGTCAAGACTTTAACTGACTGACTTTTATACAATATTTCAAATGTCTTAATATTTTCTTTGACAATTATGAATATGGGTCAGTTTCCCAGACAGAGTTTAAGATTTTTCCCTCGCTATAATGCGTGTTTGAGCTGTCTTATCTGAAACAGTTTGCATTGAAATACCTTAACATATCAGTGCCATTGTTTTGTCTCAATGTGCACGTCAGTAATGTTTATTGTAAGGTTTGTTTGTTAAAACTAAAGTGTGTTTATATAATTAAGCCCCTAATCCTTTATTTATATTGTCTATATATATATTAATTTATATTTTCATTAAACTAACAAAACGTATTTCAGTGATTCAAAGCCTTCAGATGAACATAACAACAATGATATTAGCCATTTAATGCAGCTATTAAAACATTCTTCAGAAGACCTAAACTTTCTTCATTTATTATTATGATCTTAATGTTTAACAGAGAGAGAGTGAAGTTATTTTCTTTCTTGTGTGAGTTATTGACTATTGATGTGATTGTCAGGCAACAGTTCCCCTAAAGTGAGCGTCCTGCCGCCGTCCAGTGAAGAGATTTCCACAAAGCAAGCAGCAACACTGATGTGTGTGGCCAACAAGGGCTTCCCCTCAGACTGGAGTCTGAACTGGAAGGTGGACGGGATCAGCAGCAGGTCTCAGTACAGCAGTGTTGCTCTCCTGGAGAAGGACGGTCTGTACAGCTGGAGCAGCAGTCTGACTCTCTCTGAGCAGGAGTGGAGCTCAGTGATCTCAGTCAGCTGTGAGCTCACACAGAAAGACCAGCGTGATAAAGTCACTGGAGAATTGAGGAGAGATCAGTGTTCACAGTAGATCCACTCACTCTCTCCTCTGTCTCACATCAAGACTAACTGTGTTTCTCTCTCTCATCTCACATCTCTTTTCACAAACAACACAACTCTATGTCTGCTTTATTCATTCACTCATGATTGTGTGACAATTCATCAAATAAAATCATATTCTATCTTTATGTCTTTGACTCATTTTGTCTGTTTTGAATATGAAAGTTCACATTTTATAAATAAACCTGACTCAATGAAGCATGAAAACACCTGCAGATGAAGTAATTTTACATAATTGTCAGTCAAATGAAATGAAGAACCTTGAACATGAAGTGATTGGTGTGTTTAGTTTGATAGTTATTCTCATGTGACTCCTTCAGTATCTGTGATACAGCTGTTGACTAAATGATAGCCTACTTACTGACGTTTCTCATATGAGTGATTATCTTCAGTTTTTTTTTTATTGTGAATTAGGTAACACTTTATTTTGATAGACATTTTACTAATTATAAGTAACTTTGCAACTACTTACCAATCTTTAGAGAATTAGTAAACTGTCTGCTTAATATCTACTAACACTTCATTGCGATGATATCTCAACAGACATTCAACTGTCTGTATCTTTGCAGGTGCATGTCAACTTATTCCACTTACCCAAACCTCTTCCCTAACCCTAACCCTTACAGTCTACTAATAATCTAATGACAGTTAGTTGATGTATAGTTGCAAATTACTGAAAGTAAGTTGACATGTAGTTGCAAAGTTATTTATAGTTTGTAGAATGTCTAAAGTGGACTATCAAAATAAAGTGTAACCGTAAATTAAACTGTAGTATAATAATAATATAAATCATCCATGATGAAGCTGTTTTAACACAGCTGAAATTAAAAGACCAACAATAAATTAATGATACAATTTAAGACTATCAAAAAAATTAATAAATATTGAATTAAATGTATAATTAGGGGTTCAAGCATGAAGTTGTAATGTTACGAACTGCGCGGAAGCAAATGCAGGTGAAAAAAACAATGTTTTTTTTAAATAAACAAAGAGACAGATTAAATGACCAGGCAGGAAATGTCCAGTGTTGTTGGCAATGGTGGCGAAGACTATGGTGGTAAGTTGGTGACAGTGTTTATTGAGTGCAGCGTTGGTGGAGTGGTGAGCAGTGGTGAAGATCCAAACTGAACATGGGAACATCCACACGAAAACGAAAACGACGACGACGACGACGACGACGACGACGACGACGACGACGACGACGACGACGACGACGACGACGACGACGACGACGACGACGACGACAATAAACAATCGAATTTGACAAACTGTAATCCACAATACGACACGAAGAGCCACACAACACAGGAACCAAACAAAGAGTGAGAATCTGGCAGGGAACAGAGAGTCATGTGAGTATTTATGGAAGGAGATGCAATGATGATCAGCTGGAGCGAGACAATGAACACACAGGTGAGCCGAATCACTCTAATGAGCACATGGCAGAGAGGTAAGCAAACAAACACACACACACACACACACACACACACACACACACACACACGACACGGAGAAAACAATGGATTTCCTACCGTGACAGAAGTGCTGAAACCCTATTGTATTTGTTAGGATTTTTATTAGTGGTGCTTGCATTTATGCAAGGCATCACTATTATTATTCCTCATACTTATTAGTGGTGCTTGCATTTATGCAAGGCATCACTATTATTATTCCCCATACTTATTATAATTATTAGTGGTGCTTGCATTTATGCAAGGCATCACTATTACTATTGCTCATACTTATTATAATTTATTTATTAGGGCCCGAGCACACCGGGGTGTGAGGACCCTATTGTTCTTCAAGGAGTTATTATTATTATTAGGGCCCGAGCACCGAGGAGCAGGCCAGAATGGCCTGCACCGTGGGTGCAAAGCCCTATTGTTTTTGCTCGGTTTATTATTATTATTAGTGGTGCTTGCATTTATGCAAGGCATCACTATTACTATTCCTCAGGGATATTATTAGTGGTGCTTGCATTTATGCAAGGCATCACTATTACTATTGCTCATACTTATTATTAGTGGTGCTTGCATTTATGCAAGGCATCACTATTACTATTGCTCATACTTATTAGTGGTGCTTGCATTTATGCAAAGCATCACTATTACTATTGCTCAGGGATATTATTATTAGTGGTGCTTGCATTTATGCAAAGCATCACTATTATTATTGCTCAGGGATATTATTATTAGTGGTGCTTGCATTTATGCAAGGCATCACTATTACTATTGTGCGGGGATATTATTATGTTGGCTTGACAAAGCCAACATACTGATATTGTATTTAAACTTATTATTAGTGGTGCTTGCATTTATGCAAGGCATCACTATTACTATTCGTCATACTTATTATGTTGGCTTGAGAAAGCCAACATACTGTTGTTGTACATAAACTTTTTATTATTATTAGTGGTGCTTGCATTTATGCAAGGCATCACTATTACTATTCCTCAGGGATATTATTATTATGTTGGCTTGAGAAAGCCAACATACTGTTGTTGCACTTAAACTTATTTTTATTTTTATTCTTCTTTTTCTTCTGACCTAAAAATTTCCAACTCTAACTCCTCCTAGAGCTTTCAAGCTACAGCCACCAAACTTTGCACAGACCTTCAGTCTGATCTGACTTGAGTTGCTATATCTTTTCTAAGGGATCGGACTTACGGTTCTCCTAAACCGTCAGATCAAACATCCCGAAAAAGTCCCATAGACTTACATTCATAGAATGTTTAGGCCGAGTGTTTATTTTCAAATTCTAACTGTCAACTCTCATTCATACAAATACATCACATCATCTCTCAACCTCTCTCAGTCTATCTCTGTCTCACAAAACTCACTCAATAGCACAAACAAACACAACTACACAACTACACACACACACAGACACACACAACCACACAGACACACACAACCACACAGACACACAATCACACACAACTACACACAGACACACAACTACACACAGACACACAATTGCACACACAAACACAAAATTATATATAACATACTGTCACAAAAACACAGACATGCACACACACAGACAATCACACACAGACACACAACCACACACAACTACACACAGACACACAATTACAAACACAAAATTATATATAACATACTGTCACAAAACACAGACTCACACACGCACACACGCACGCACGCACGCACGCACGCACACACACACACACACACACACACACACACACACACACAACCACAAAATTACACACACAAACACAATATTACACACCCAATCATACTCACATAAATGTCCCAACTGCCCTAAATGCCCCATTCTGCCCCAAATGCCTCATCTGCCCCAAATGCCCCAACTACCCCAAATGCCCCATTTGCCCCAACTGGCCAATTCTGCTCCAAATGCCTCATCTGCCCCGTCTGCCCCAACTACCCAATTCTGCCCCAAATGCCCCAACTACCCTAAATGCCCTATCTGCCCCGTCTGCCCCAAACATCCAATTCTGCCCCAACTGCCCTGAATGCCCCATCTGCCCCATCTACCCAATTCTGCCCCAAATGCCTCATCTGCCCCATTCTGCCCCAACTGCCCTAAATGCCCCAACTGCCCTAAATGCCCCATCTGCCCAAAATGCCCCATCTGCCCAAAATGCCCCATCTGCCCTAAATGCCCCATCTGCCCTAAATGCCCCATCTGCCCCAAATGCCCCATCTGCCCCAAACACCCAATTCTGCCCCAAACACCCAATTCTGCCCCAACTGCCCCAAATGGCCCATCTGCCCCAAATGCCCCGTCTGCCAAATTCTGCCCCAAATGCCCCAACTACCCTAAATGCCCCATTTGCCCTAAATGCCCCAACTGCCCTAAATGCCCTATCTGCCCTAAATGCCCCATTCTGCCCCAAATGCCCCGTCTGCCCAATTCTGCCCCAACTACCCTAAATGCCCCATTCTGCCCTAACTGCCCCATCTGCCCCAACTGCCCCAACTAACTTATCTGCCCCAACTGCAGCTCCATCTATTACTCTCAGACTAGGCTTTCTCAAGCCAACATAAAGTTTGTTCACAAACTTTAACCTCATCTAGTTATTATAAATATTATTATATCTTTATTCTTATGTCTGCACAAAATTTCGGTGCGTAACTCGTCCCGCACGGTTTGTCGTAGAGCCATAACAGAGGGATCAACTTGACCGGATTGTTGAGGAGAAGTGGGCTATATCTTTTATAAGCAATCGGGTGCAGGGTTTTCGAAAGGGGGGCGATAAACCACCCGAAAAATCCCATTGACTTAACATTGCGCCAAACTTTGAAGGGTCATAGCTCTGCTCGAGGATTTTGTAGGAACATGTGGGTTACAACATTTGAAGAGGGTGTTAGGCTCTTTAAGAACAAACATCACATTGGGGTGTAAGCTGTACCCCTGGGGTGTAAGAGGCACCCGAAATTTCCCATTCAAAGTCAATGGGCGAAAATCCCATAGACTTAACATTGCGAAAAACTTTGACGGGTCATAGGTCCGAGCGAGGATTTCGTAGAAACATGTGGGTTACTAAATTTGAAGAGGGTGCTAGACTCTTTCAGGACGTCCCCCACAATGGGGTGTAAGGTTACCCTAGCAACCATTTTGGGCACCCTAGCAACCTATCCCATAGACTGCCATTATAAAATGCCTAGATGGATATCTTTGCACCACAGTGTCACAGAGACATGGGGGTGGGCTCATTTTACTCAGGCATCCAATCACTCTCTCAGGATCCTTAAAGACTTACTAAGCCACGCCCCTAGCAACCACTTTTGAGCACCCTAGCAACAGATTTTCTCCACTCAGCAATACACCGGCTGAGACATCTGTTAAAGGTGCCCTGGTTATTGGAGATTCTATACTCAGGAACGTTGGCATTGAGGCACCAGCCACCATAGTCGATTGTATACCGGGAGCCAGAGCGTCTGACATTAGATCCAAACTTAAAGTGCTGGCTAATGCTAACCGTAAGTTTTCTAAGATTGTTATTCACGCCGGCACGAATGACACCAGACTCCGCCAGTCGGAGATCACCAAAGATACTATTAAAGAGGTGTGTGAAATTGCAAAAACAATGTCAGACAATGTAATTTGCTCTGGTCCCCTCCCCGCCTACCGGGGGGATGAAACTTACAGTAGATTAGTGTCTCTTCATGGCTGGATGTCAAAGTGGTGCCCTCAGCATAACGTAGGGTTTATAGACAATTGGAAGCATTTCCGGGGAAGACCTGACCTGCTAAAGAGAGATGGCCTCCATCCGTCTCCGGAAGGAAGTGCTATACAGAGCTTTTTTAACAGAGTACCAACACATCTCGACTGTGTCTGTTCCTCGAACAAATAAATACAGAGCACCGTTTACCTCGTCTCGTACAAATCTTATTAACATAAAACTAGAACATAATACATTAACAGATGAAACTCAAATGTTAAAATTCGGCCTTCTTAACATTAGATCACTTACCAACAAAGAACCAATTATCAATGAAATAATTACTGAACAAAACTTAGATGCACTCTGTTTAACAGAAACCTGGCTTAAAGCAGACGATTACACCAGTTTAAACGAATCCACCCCACAAGACTATTATTATAAACTTGTTCCTCGTCTAATAGGGAGAGGGGGTGGTGTAGCTACAATATACAATAAAACATTCAAAGTAAACCATAAATCCAACCTAAAATTTAATTCGTTTGAAACAATACTGTTAAATATGGAAATAACTGATCGCAACAACAAACGGCTTTCGTTCATTTTAGCTACCGTATATAGGCCTCCAGGCCACCACACAGATTTTCTTAAAGAAATAGCAGACTTCCTATCTGAGCTTACAGTCACTGTAGATAAAGCTCTTATCGTTGGTGATTTTAATATCCATGTGGATAATCCAAAAGATGCATTAGGACGTGCGTTTATGGATGTTCTAAATTCTCTCGGCATTAAACAAAACGTGTCAGGGCCCACGCATACTCGTAATCACACACTAGACTTAATTCTGTCACTCGGACTTAATATTAATGACATCGAAATATCACCCCAGAGCGATGCCGTTTCAGACCATTGCCTTCTGTCATACACAATACTTCTAGATAGGACCGCTCAGTCTACAACATGCTACAGATTAGCCAGAACAATAATTTCCACCACTAAAGATAGCTTTATTAGCACTCTTCCAGACCTGTCTCAAATGAAACATGTAGCAGATAATCGTGAAGATCTAGATATTATAATAGAAAACCTGAACAACGTCTGCTCTAGCACGTTGGATGCCGTTGCTCCCATTCGAAAAAAGAGAATCAAAGAAAAACCGCCAGCTCCATGGTTTGACCATCATACTGCAGCCCTTAAAAAAGTAGCTAGAAAAATGGAAAGAAACTACCGAAGCACAAAGTTAGAGGTATGGCGTTTAGCATGGAAAGAGAGTGTTCAACACTACAGACAGGCTATTAAAACTGCCAGATCTACTTATCTCAGTACGCTTATTAAAGAAAATCATAACAACCCTCATTTTCTATTTAGCACAGTTGCGAAACTGACTAGAAACAAAGAACAAACAGAAACCAATAGTAAACTCCAACACAATAGTGATGACTTCATGAACTTCTTTACTAACAAAATTATGTTTATTAGGGAAAACATAGAAACTACGCAAGCAGCCACCACTCTACCCAATAGTACATTTTCCACTAGATTACCAAACGAACATCTTGACTCATTTAATCCTACTACAATAGAAGAGCTCTCTAAACTAGTAACGTCATCCAAATCATCGTCCTGTATACTAGACCCCGTTCCCACAAAATTACTAAAAGAGGTATTTCATGTAGTGTCAGACACGGTACTTAATATCTTTAACTCATCTCTAGAATTAGGATACGTTCCAACAGCTTTCAAACTAGCAGTTATTAGACCGCTCATTAAAAAGCAAAACCTTGACCAGGGAGATCTTAATAACTTTAGACCAATCTCAAATCTACCTTTTCTTTCTAAAATATTAGAAAAAGTAGTGGCAAGCCAGCTACGCACATTCGTAGAAAATAATAATACATATGAAAAGTTCCAATCAGGATTCAGGCCCCACCATAGCACAGAGACAGCGCTGCTTAGAGTTACAAATGACCTCCTATTAACATCCGATCGTGGTGAAATCTCAATCCTTATATTACTAGACCTTAGTGCAGCCTTTGACACAATAGATCACACAATCTTACTCAATAGACTAGAAAACTATGTTGGCATCAGTGGTCAGGCGTTAGCCTGGTTCAGATCGTATCTAACCAACCGATATCACTTTGTTTATGTAAATGAGGAAGAGTCATATCACTCCCCCGTTAAATACGGCATACCTCAGGGATCAGTTCTAGGCCCTATCCTATTCTCGTTATATATGTTACCTCTAGGAGACATTATCAGGAAACATAACATAAGTTTTCACTGCTATGCGGATGATACCCAGCTTTACATCTCGTCGCATCCTAGCGAAACCCACCAGTTTTCTAAGCTAACAGACTGCATTAGTGATATTAGGGACTGGATGGCACATAACTTTCTTATGCTAAACTCCAATAAGACAGAGATACTTATTATTGAACCGAATCGCTACAAACATAATATGTCAGATTACAAGTTGCCCATAGATGGCTGCACGGTGGTGCCATCTTCCACGGTTAAGAATTTAGGCGTAATGTTCGACAGCAATCTATCTTTTGATAGTCATATCGCCAACATCTGCCGCACAGAATTCTTCCATCTTAGAAATATCTCAAAAATACGCCATATGCTGTCTGCATCAGATGCAGATTAGACTATTGTAACTCGTTACTCGGGGGATGCCATGCAAATCAGGTAAACAAGCACCAGCTGGTTCAAAACGCCGCCGCAAGAGTGCTTACTCGATCTAAAAAGTATGACCACATCAGTCCAATTCTGGCATCTTTACACTGGCTACCAGTTAAATATCGCATACAATTTAAAATATTACTAATCACTTACAAAGCCTTAAATGGCCTAGCGCCCTCGTATATTAAAGAAGTACTATCAGAATACAATCCATTACGTAAACTGCGCTCACAAAATTCTGGTCACTTAATTATCCCTAGAATATCAAAAGTGTCTAAAGGTGGTAGATCCTTTTCCTACTTAGCCCCTAAGCTCTGGAATGATTTACCAAATAATGTTCGAGTATCAGACACAGTCGATCAATTTAAATCTAAACTTAAGACATTCTTCTTTAACAAAGCATTCACATAACATGTCCAGTAAATGTACATTTCCCGCAGTAGTTAGTTTGTCTAGAACAAAGCACTCACATACCTCATATGGGTAATATACTATTGCCGCAATAGTTAGCCTGTCTGGAACCGAGCTGACTTGAACCACTATAATGTTTGACACTTGCATTGCATGCGAACGGCCCCTACGCTAATAGAACTCTGTTTTTCTCTCCCTGTCTCGTCCTCGACCACGAGGACCATGAGACAAATAGACCCAGTTCCGGTTGCTGTGAAGATCATTGCATCACTGATCCACTGGCTGTCCTTCAACGTGATGACCAGCCGATGCCCGGCCAACGACCACCGGCTAAACCAGTTTAATTCGCTTACCCGCCTCCTATCCCTACCGTTTCTATATACAGTATATAAATATATATTAATTCCTCCCAAGGGTTTTTGTCCTTCTAGGACTTTTTCCCATTGGGTTTTTTTTCCTAGAGGGTTTTTAGTCCCAGGGAGAGTCAGCCAACTTTGGCTTAACTTAGCACTTTACTGTATACGTTACATTATTAATATGCTCGCTTGTACGGTTTAACCGCTTTCTCTACTTCTTATGTTATCTATTGATTTTCTGTGTTCTCCTCTACATCTTCTCATGTAAAGCTGCTTTGCAACAATTAACACTTGTGAAAAGCGCTATATAAATAAAATTGAATTGAATTGAATTGAATTAAATTCAAACAGTTATATCTCGGCATCAGAACATCGTAGAGACACGGGGGTTGGACCGTTTTACTTGTGACTAGGGGTGTAACAATTGGGCACATAAATGGCCACTCCCAAGCCACGCCCCTAGCAACCAAATTTGAGAACCCTAGCAACCGAATAAACAAAGCCTTATATCTCCGCATCAGAACATCGTAGAGACACGGGGGTTGGACCGTTTGACTCGTGACTTGGAGGGTAATCACTAGTGGGTGCCATTTTTTTCCCTAGCAACCAAATACAGTACCCTAGCAACAGAGTAAACAAAGCCTTATATCTCCGCATCAGAACATCATAGAGACACGGGGTTTGGACCGTTTGACTTGTGACTCGGAGGGTAATCACTAGTGGATGTCAAATTTTTCCCTAGCAACAAAATACAGTACCCTAGCAACAGAGTAAACAAAGCCTTATATCTCCGCATCAGAACATCGTAGAGACACGGGGGTTGGACCGTTTGACTCGTGACTCGGAGGGTAATCACCAGAGGCGTCATGCCCATTGAAACTGAGGGGGCAGCTGCCCCCTTGGATTTTTGAGCCAAATGGATTTTGCAAGCAACCTCAAAAATAAAAAAGCGTCCATTAATCTTTTAATCTGTTTAAAATGCCCAAATTGTCAATTTTGTGCTGCATCCGTGTCACTTTTCAGAGTTTTGATAGTGTTTTGATCGTGTACATTACTTTTTTTCTGGCGGCAGGTGCTGCAGTCGGCGCAGCCGCAGACGTCAGCGTCTGCGCGCGCTCACGAGCTTAGCTGTTGCTGCTGGCTGCATTTGGGAATTAAAACGTGTAAGACACGCTCACAACATTTCCAAATCCCCAGTACGGTAATGTGTTGTTAACCTCCTCTGTGTAGAAATTGTATGGTTTAAAATGTGACCGTCTCGACCTTATATTAGTAGCAGGGGCGGCGTTTGCGTATGGCAGGGTATGGCAGTTGCCATACCCTAGCATTTAGACAAAACTCCAGAAATCAACAGGCTATAATGATGCTCATTCAAGATAATTTAAAATATTTTGAGTAGAACATATCTAAACATTGGTACATCACTAATAAGGATCATTTACACGTGTGTTCGACTTCATGCTATAACACTGGAACCGACAAGCGGATGACATCAACGTGCCGCGAAAGCGGTTTGAAATCAAACTCTTCAGATGATTCCTCGACTCACCCTCGCGGTACTTTGACGTCATCAGCCTGTCGAACTACACAATCTATAGTGGGTTTCGCGCTGCAGGAGGTCTCATGATGACCGCTGCTTTTATAATCTGTATTTTCGCAAGTAATTCCTTTTTTTGTTTTAACATTTAAACAAACTCATGGTTCTCCCCCACACTCGCGCTTTGCATATTGCATATTCCAGAAGTAATATGATTTGCTCTGTGGATAAATAAACATGTTCTCTTCCACTGAGAATTGTTGCGCGCATTTTTGAATGTCCACTTGTGGAATAAAAACTGCACGACGACAAAAGGTAAGACTTGTTTTTGCATTTAGCTCTGTTATACTAAGAGTTTTATTTAGTGTTTTAGTTGGATATGTGTGCTCTATCACATCATTAAAAGTCTTTATTGTGTGTTTAGTGGTTTTGGCGGTTGTCGTGACAAGATTTGTTAAGGGATGTCATAGTATGTTTTGTTTTGATATTATCTTGTTTTAGTTTATGTGTTGCTGGAGTTGTTCTTAGTTAAGAATTATTTGAAATGCATTTTAAATAACCATGATTTCTATTGTTCTATTGTTGTTGTTTTTCATTTGCATTGCTTCCGTATTGTTGTCAGTAAGTGTAAGTTACATCCGTGCAATCGTAGTATGATTTTGTACAGGTTGGTGGAGTTTGTACACATATGTGGTTATAGATTCGTTATTTGAGATTGGCCTTCTTGTACGAAGAATTTTTGCCAGTTGTTGTGAAAAATGCATTAATGACAGAATTAAAGTCATTAAACAAAACGTAAATAGGACACATGCCGTTTCAGATGTAAATATGATGCCAATATGTCATTAATCCGATTGAATAGTATTTGATATGAAAGTTAGTCAACACTTTTATTTTGGAGGTTTTTGCACTATGGCAGGGGCGTTTAGAATGTTAGAAATGTAAGTGCCATGGAAAAGACTGAAAGCTCTATAATATAATTCGTTTGATGTATGTGTATGCACAAATTTCTGTGAGCTTTGCACACTGTGCCCCCTTAAAAAAAAATGGTGCATGACGCCCCTGGTAATCACTAGTGGATGCCAATTTTTTCCCTAGCAACCAAATACAGTACCCTAGCAACAGAGTAAACAAAGCCTTATATCTCCGCATCAGAACATCGTAGAGACACGGGGGTTGGACCGTTTGACTCGTGACTCAGAGTGTAATCACTAGTGGATGCCATTTTTCCCCCTAGCAACCAAATACACTACCCTAGCAACAGAGTAAACAAAGCCTTATATCTCCGCATCAGAACATCGTAGAGACACGGGGGTTGGGCCGTTTGACTCGTGACTCAGAGTGTAATCACTAGTGGATGCCATTTTTTTCCCTAGCAACCAAATACAGTACCCTAGCAACAGAGTAAACAAAGCCTTATATCTCCGCATCAGAACATCGTAGAGACACGGGGGTTGGACCGTTTGACTCGTGACTCGGAGGGTAATCACTAGTGGATGCCATTTTTTCCCCTAGCAACCAAATACACTACCCTAGCAACAGAGTAAACAAAGCCTTATATCTCCGCATCAGAACATCGTAGAGACACGGGGGTTGGACCGTTTGACTCGTGACTCGGAGTGTAATAATTAGTGGATGCCATTTTTTCCCCTAGCAACCAAATACAGTACCCTAGCAACAGAGTAAACAAAGCCTTATATCTCCGCATCAGAACATCATAAAGACACGGGGTTTGGACCGTTTGACTCGTGACTCGGAGGGTAATCACTAGTGGATGCCAATTTTTCCCTAGCAACCAAATACTGTACCCTAGCAACAGAGTAAACAAAGCCTTATATCTCCGCATCAGAACATCGTAGAGACACGGGGTTTGGACCGTTTGACTCATGACTCAGAGTGTAATCACTAGTGGATGCCAATTTTTTCCCTAGCAACCAAATACAGTACCCTAGCAACAGAGTAAACAAAGCCTTATATCTCCGCATCAGAACATCATAGAGACACGGGGTTTGGACCGTTTGACTCGTGACTCGGAGGGTAATCACTAGTGGATGCCAATTTTTCCCTAGCAACCAAATACAGTACCCTAGCAACAGAGTAAACAAAGCCTTATATCTCCGCATCAGAACATCGTAGAGACACGAGGGTTGGACCGTTTGACTCGTGACTCGGAGGGTAATCACTAGTGGATGCCAATTTTTTCCCTAGCAACCAAATACAGTACCCTAGCAACAGAGTAAACAAAGCCTTATATCTCCGCATCAGAACATCGTAGAGACACGGGGTTTGGACCGTTTGACTCATGACTCAGAGTGTAATCATTATGGGATGCCATTTTTTTCCCTAGCAACCAAATACAGTACCCTAGCAACAGAGTAAACAAAGCCTTATATCTCCACATCAGAACATCGTAGAGACACAGGGGTTGGACCGTTTGACTTGTGACTTGGAGTGTAATCACCAGTGGATGCCAATTTTCCCCCTAGCAACCAATTACAGTACCCTAGCAACAGTGTAAACAAAGCCTTATATCTCCGCAGCAGAACATCGTAGAGACACGGGGGTTGGACCGTTTTACTTGTGACTCGGCATGTAATCACTAGTGGATGCCAATTTTTCCCTAGCAACCAAATACAGTACCCTAGCAACAGAGTAAACAAAGCTTTATATCTCCGTATCAGAACATCGTAGAGACACGAGGGTTGGACCGTTTGACTTGTGACTTGGAGTGTTATCACCAGTGGATGCCAATTTTCCCCCTAGCAACCAAATACAGTACCCTAGCAACAGTGTAAACAAAGCCTTATATCTCCGCAACAGAACATCGTAGAGACACGGGGGTTGGACCGTTTTACTTGTGACTCGGCATGTAATCACTAGTGGATGCCAATTTTTTCCCTAGCAACCAAATACAGTACCCTAGCAACAGAGTAAACAAAGCCTTATATCTCCGCATCAGAACATCGTAGAGACACGGGGGTTGGACCGTTTGACTTGTTACTTGGAGTGTAATCACTAGTGGATGCCATTTTTTCCCTAGCAACCAAATACAGTACCTTAGCAACAGAGTAAACAAAGCCTTAAATCTCCGCATCAGAACATCGTAGAGACACGGGGGTTGGACCGTTTGACTTGTGACTTGGAGTGTAATCACCAGTGGATGCCAATTTTCCCCCTAGCAACCAATTACAGTACCCTAGCAACAGTGTAAACAAAGCCTTATATCTCCGCAGCAGAACATCATAGAGACACGGGGGTTGGACCGTTTTACTTGTGACTCGGCATGTAATCACTAGTGGATGCCAATTTTTTCCCTAGCAACGAAATACAGTACCATAGCAACAGAGTAAACAAAGCCCTATATCTCCGCATCAGAACATCGTAGAGACACGGGGGTTGGAACGTTTGACTCGTGACTCGGAGGGTAATCACTAGTGGATGGCAATTTTTTCCCTAGGAACCAAATACAGTACCCTAGCAACCGCATAAACACAGCCTTATATCTCCGCATCAGAACATCGTAGAGACACGGGAGTTGGATCGTTTTACTTTTGGCTTGGAGTATAATCCTATATGGTCCCCAGATTTTGGCAACGGCAAGCACCACTCACATTTTCTTCAGGAAATGTACCTATCTAGTTATTATTATTATTGTTATTATTGTGCCGTAAAAGGAATCGTGCAGACCAAACCGTAAGGCCTAGAAACATGACATTTTGCCAAATGATAGATCTCGAAGTTAAGAGAGTATCAACCCAATTGGCCTATAGGTGGCGCTATAGCGATGACAAACGCGTTGACGCCCATAACTCCCACAATTTTTGTCCAAATATCAAGTGCCTTATCCCTGGAATCACTGAATCAAGACAGACAAATTGTATATCTTAGATTTCATTTAAATAATTAAAATGTTTCCGCTATTTAAAATAAAAAAGAACTAGGTCCTAGGTTTTTTGCCCAATCGAAACCAATCGAGTGCTGAAATATTCCTTTGTTCAAATATGAAAAGTTATAAAAAAAAAGTTGAACTTTCGACTCTCCGTCAACACACCATGACCAAACGTCTGAAGTGCCCGGAGTCACTTGGACTTGATTGGCTATGAAAGCAGTAGAGGAGGCTACTCCCCTGGTAGAGTGAGCTCTCAGACCTGCTGGCGAGACTTGACCACGTGCCTCATAGGCTTGACTCCTGCTCCGGCTTGGCGAACGTCGGAGGGCAGAAAGTCTCAAGAATGACTGGATGTGCAGTCGAAAAGGGAACCTTAGGCAGGTAATCAGTATAAGGATGCTAAATCACCTTCACCATTCCTGGGACAAAATCTAAACAGGATGGCGAAACCGCCAGAGCCTGCATATCCCTAATTCTTTTTAAAGAGGTTATAGCCATTAGAAAAAACATCTTTAGTGTCAGAAGTCTATAAGACGCTGACTCTAGAGGTTCAAAGGGGGTCTAAACCAGACCTTCCAGGACTATAGCTAGGTCCCACGAAAGAATCTTAGTTCATGTTGGAGGCCTCAATCGTTTTGCCCCACGAATAAAGCAAGCGAGCAGAGGAGGCCTCCCGAGCGGCGCCCTGTCCACCAAAGCGTGGCAAGCCAAAAGAGCGGCCACGTAAAGCCCGAGAGTGGATGGGCAAACCCTGCTGACAGCCTTTCCTGCAGAAAACTCAGAACTGTAGCAATCTGGCAGTTAACAAGATCTACATTGTGTGTTGTGCACCATGCTTCAAAGACACCCCATTTAACGGCATAATTCTTTCTAGTGGAGGGAGCCCTAGTACTCCAAATAGTGTCAATAACACCAGGCGACAAGCCCGTGTCCCTCAGTTGGTACCCTTCAGGGGTCAAACATGGTGATTCCACAGGTCAGGCCTGGGATGCATTATCGTACTCCTTGCCTGAAACAGAAGGTCCCTCCTCTCTGGACTCACCCATTGAGGAGAGATATTATCTCTGAGAACCATAGTCTATCAGTAACAGGCAAGAGCCTTGCTGGCAAACTCTGGCTAGATTCTGCGGGAGCAGTGCAACTGGAGGAAACGCAACGAGGTGCTTGTCCCGCCATGTGTGCGCCATTGCGTCCAGACCCAGGGGGGCTGGGGGACTCAGAGAGAAGTAAAGTGGACATTGTGGAGTCTGAAAAGAGGTAAAGAGGTCCACTTCCACTTCCGCTCTGTAAAATCTGGTCCATATCCAAGACACTATGTCTGGGTGGGGTTTCCATTCCCCAGTCGATAATGTCTGCCTGGACAGTAAATCTGCTCCTACATACAGGTTCCCCGGGATGTATATTGCTCTGAGTGACAGGGACTTGTCCTGAGGCCAGAGATAAATCTGCCTTGCTATTCTGTTTAAATTGTGTGAGCGCAGACCTCCCTGGTGACTTATGTATAAGACTGTCGCTGTGTTGTCCACCTGCACTAGGACATGACAGCTTCTTTGTTGGGGAGAAAGTATTTCAGGGCCAGAAATACAGACGTCAGCTCTAGGCAATTGATGTGCCAACCAAACTGATGACCCTCCCATTCCCCTTGAGCTGGACGACCACCTAAGATCGCACCCCAGCCCGTCAGGAAAGCGTCTGTCATTAGCAGTCTGTGATGACAAGTCGTCCATAGTGTGGGACCCAAGGCAAGAAACCGGGGTCTTATCCACATAGGTAGTGTACGAAGCCCGTGGCGCTTTTATTATCCTTTGAGGGTTGGCCCTTGGATGAAACCCTCTGCCCCCTATCTTGTTGGAATCTAACTCCTAACAGAGTCTCAAGTGAAGTTCAAAAGGTAAGAGAGATTTGTATTTTAGTGTAGCACACACACAATCAGTATTTGGTCTGAACAAAAAGACCTGATGACACAGCTGGTGCTCATCTATTTTATAGCCTCGCATCGGGTGCGCATTGATGTCGTCATCAACGGAGGCTATATACCTCCTTGTCAATTCCATTGACAAATCTATCACAGGTCGGAGCGGACCACCAATACTGTGACTCACGCTCCTCCCTCTATTTCCACCCCATGGTGTTCCCGAAACAACCCAATGAGCAGAAAGACAAGAGGAATACAATTATAACAGAGCTTTATTGAATTAAAAGGAAAAAGGGAGGGGGGATTTAAATAATTAAAATCTTCTGTGGCCAGGCTAAAAGACACAACATACACTCAGGGTACTGGGCGGTGACTCCTCCGATTGCGAGCAAGGATGCAGGCTTTAGTTCTTCAGCTTCCAGGCAGCTGGTGGAGGCGGCCCCCAGGTAAGAAAACAGGCGTGAACTCTTTGAATTCTGGGTGAGAGTACAGGTGAGTACACGGGACTTTCACTCCTTGGCTCACAGGTAGGCATACAGGTACTGATACCGAGTTTCTAGCTCTTCAGCTTTCAGGTGGATATACAGGTAAGTACTCGGGACTTTATCTTTTTGGCTCACAGGTGGGCATACAGGTCGGTACAGGGCTTTAACTCTTGGGCTTGCAGGTAGGTATACAGGTAAGTACACAGGGCTTTAACTCTTGGGCTTGCAGGTAGGTATACGGGTAAGTACACAGGGCTTTAGCTTTTGGGCATACAGGTAAGTATACAGGTAAGTACACAAGGCTTTAGCTTCTGGGCGTACAGGTGGGTATACAGGTGAGTACCCAGGGCTTTAGCTTTTGGGCGTACAGGTGGATATACAGGTGAATACACAGGGCTTTAGCTTCTGGGCGTACAGGTGGGTATACAGGTGAGTACACAGGGCTTTAGCTTTTGGGCTTATAGGTGGGCGTACAGGCAAGTACACAGGGCTTGAACTCTTTGGCTTATAGGTGAATATACAGGCGAGTACACAGGGCTTTAGCTTTTGGGCGTACAGGTAGGTATTACCGGTGAGTACACAAGGCTTAAATTTTTTGACTTACAGGTGGACGTGCAGGTGGGGACACAGAGCTTTAGCTCTTCTGCTTCCAGGTGGCTGGAGAGGATGTACAGGCAAGAATACAAGGCTTTTAACTCTTCGCTCACAGGATGGTATACAGGTGAGTACACAGGGCTTTAGCCCTTAGACATTCAGGAGGACAGGTAGGTAAAGATGCAGAGCTTAAACTCTTTAGCGTACAGGCTGGTGGAAGACGACACACAAGTGAGTACACAAGTATTGACTCAGATGGACATAGAGTTAAAGATTCAGCACTTTAGCTCTTCGGCATACGGGCAAGGAGGTAGGTAAGAACACGGAGCTTTAGCTCTTCAGCGTACAGGCAAACATAAACCAGTGGCTGGTACACTCTAAAAAAACAAACGGTGCTATATAGCACCAAAACTGTTGATTTGAATCGTAACCATAGAAGAACCGTTTTTAGTGCCATATAGCACCGGTGAAGCACCTGTGTAGAACCATATAGGTGCCATATAGCACCACTATAGCACCACATTTGGTTCTACATAGCACTATATGGTTCTACACAGGTGCTTCACCAAAAAACGGTTCTTCTATGATTACGAGCAAACAACCACTTTTGGTGCTATATAGCACCGTTTTTTTTTTAGAGTGTAGCAATGAGAGGAGACACGGCGATATGCAGTTAAGGGTGGAGGCTTTAACTTTTCAGCTTACTGGTTGAGGGAGGCAAGAAACATCCAATCTCCTTTCTCAGACAGCGGAGCGTGGCGTCATAGCATGAACTGGCATTTAGAAACACTCAACAATAGAGCTGTTAGACGTGAAGATAACCAGCAAATATCCCAACAGCAGTATGCAAGTAAAGACACTCCCTCTCCTGCTTCAAGGCACGATAATCAAAGCCAACTCTTACTTCCATGACCACAGCACCACCAGCGGACGATGAGGAAGATCGACCAGTCCCCCAGTCATGGACATGTGTTGGAATACTGTTAAGCACCAACACTCTGCTCTTCTCAGGCAAACACTGATAAAAGCACTGCACTGCAATTTTCCTTGTGTATACACAAAAGAAATCACCCACCGCACTCCACACAGTCACGGTGAAATAAGGCCAGTGATACGTATCCAGCCCGGGTTCCGAGTCCTGGCCAATAGTGCAGTCTAGGTGTGGGACAGACTCCTCCTCTACCACCTCCAACCAGGAATCACGGATATAAACAGACTGGGTGATTAACAGACACTGGTAGTTAGATTGGCATCGACATCAACACACCAAACAGCAGTCGTCCTCACCTCAGTTCGAAGTAACACAGGGCAATACCTTCGTTGTTTAGGAAGATTTGGGCTTTAGGCAAGAAGAAAGCACTAATACTAGTGGTAGCATACAAACGGGGTATTTTCCAAAAATGTCGGACTGCCCACAATGTAAACAAATTGCTTGTCACTTATCTCTTCTGTGTTTCATGTATAAATCTTCTTCTTCTTCTTTCCACCTCAGCCTGTAAGTCCAAACATCTGTTCTCAACACCACACCAGCTACTTCCGTATCACTCCCGGCGAACACATGGAATATACTTCACCGCTTCCTGCCTCTTAGACAGCCCTTTATATAAGTCCTCCTCCATCTATATGATCCAATCACCAATTGCCGCATTCTCCTCACCCACCTGATGAGTATTTTGTGTTATCGTTGCCCGGGGTCGACCGGAACCGGCCAGGTGTTACACTGAAATTGGCCCGGGCGGAAATATTTGCAACACTTTAGTTCCACCTGTACATAGTCACCCCGTGACGTTTACACACTATATTCAGGGGGTCAAGAAATAAAGACGTTTCCTCATAGCGCTTAGCAGCGCAGCATCGAGAGAAGCTTTTGATAGGGAACATAATTGTTTAGGCTTTTGTATTTGCACTGAATTGCAAGGCGGCATGTTATTGTCCTTCTCCTTAAGTGGAACCGGAGAGCTTTACGCAGACACTGGAAGAGGTCAGCCCTCAGTGGCGTTTTGGTAAGGATTCCCAATTCGTTGGTCATGATGTGACGTCTCCGTTCCCTTCCTCCAGGGAATGTGGGTTACATACGTAACCGAGACGTTCCCTTTCAGTCGGTCACTATGATGTCACGTCGTGACCGACGAATTGGGAATCCCTACCAAAACGCCACTGAGGGCTGACCTCTTCCAGTGTCTGCGTAAAGCTCTCCGGTTCCACTTAATGAGAAGGACAATTAAGTTTTAAGGCAGAAGGCCGGGCACTAGATGTTCCTTTAACCCCACAGTAGTGCCAGCGACTGGGAAGCACCCTATCTGAGCGCGATAGGAATGCTGCGGAAGCCACCGCCCCCTTAAGGGCTGATGGTGGACGAATAAAGACAGCCGTGGCTGTGTAAGCAAAGCAGTGCTCTGCTGAGGGAAACGTGGGCTAGTAGGATTAACCCCACGGAATGTGGATGCCCGAGTCAAACACATAGGTTCGCGAGGATGCAGCTAGTGAGAGGCTGCAGCGGATGCTCCGCAACATCAGGCTGCCAAGGCAGCGGAGGAAGACAAATCATACTCAAATTTGGAGCACCAGTCGGAGGCTGCAAGCCGACCTGCGAGCCTGTTCTCTGTGCTTCCCCTAACGAGGAAAGGACACGAGAAGAGACAGGCTCGACACGAACACTGTAAAATCTAATGAACGTATTAGGTGTCGCCCAACCAGCAGCTCTGCAGATGTCTGTTAGCGAGGAACCACGAGCGAGTGCCCAAGATGAGGCAACACTTCTAGTAGAGTGAACTCTCAAATGAAATGGATAAGGAATGCCCTGCAGATTATAAGCAAGGGCGATAGTATCAACTATCCAA
Source organism: Misgurnus anguillicaudatus (assembly GCF_027580225.2). Classification (NCBI taxonomy): domain Eukaryota; kingdom Metazoa; phylum Chordata; class Actinopteri; order Cypriniformes; family Cobitidae; genus Misgurnus; species Misgurnus anguillicaudatus. The sequence continues at coordinate 6,874,304 of NC_073342.2, read as the reverse complement.
TGAGACATCCTCTGCTTAGTGACAGCTTTCCCTCTCTGCTGACCACCGTAACAAACAAAGAGCTGATCTGAGATCCTGAGGCTTTGTGCGATCCACGTAGAGGCGTACGGGACATAATAAAGCCAAGGTTGGGTCTGCCTCCTCCGGGGGCAGCGCTTACAAGCTCACCACCTGATCTCTGAAGGGAGTGGTGGGAACTTTGGGCATGTAGCCTGGCCTGGGTCTGAGTGTTACGCTCGAGACAGCAGGACCAAACTAAAGGCACAAATCGTCGATGGAGAATGCATGAAGGTTACCTACCCTCTTAACAGAGGCCAATGCGAGCAGGGTCAGAGTTTTCATTGATAAAAACTTCAGACTCACAGACTGCAAAGGCTCGAACGGGGGTCCCTGGAGGGCTTTCAGCACCATGGACAGGTCCCAAGGAGGAATAGAGGGAGGGCGCGAAGGATGTAGCCTTTTAGAAATCTAATAATTAAATCGTGCTGGCCAACTGATCTGCCGTTTATTAAAGAGTCATGTGCAGATATAGCGGCAACGTCAACTTTAATGGTGGAGGGTGACAGCCTACCATCTAACCGGTGTTGAAGGTATAAGCACGATATTATTGGGGCATTCTCAGGGGTCCTCGCGTTGCGAAGAGCACCAATCGACAAAAAGGTTCCATTTAAGTGCGTAAGCCCGTATTGTGGAAGGTGCTCGTACCGCGGAGATGGTGTTAGATACCGCTTGCGATAAATCACCTAAACCTTGTGTGCGCTCAACGACCATACATGGAGATCCCACAGGTCGGGGGGTGGGTGCCATAATGTGCCCCGTCCTTGAGAAAGAAGGTCCTTCCTCAGGGGAATCCGCCAGGGAGGTGCTGTCGCGAGGAGCATCCGTTCTAGAAACCAATTCCTGGTCGTCCAGTAAGGCGCGACCAGTAAAAGGCTCTCCTCGTCCTGCCTGACTTTGCACAGCGTCTGTGCGCTTAAGCTCAATGGAGGGAATGGGTATTTGCTCATCCCCCACGGCCAGCTGTGTGCATCCACGCCGAGGCTGCCCTCGGTTACTGAATAAAATAGGTGACAATGGGTATCGTCCGGTGACGCAAACAGATCTATCTGCGCATGACCGAACTTCTTCCAAATTAGCTGAACCGTCTGGGGGTGGAGTCACCATTCGCCAGGGCGCGCAGCTCGGGAAAGCGCGTCTGCTGCTGTATTGAGCGAACCTGGAATGTGAATGGCATGAAGGGATCTCATATGCTTCTGACTCCAAAGGAGGAGATGACGAGCGAGATGCGATAGGTGACGAAAGCGCAAAAAACGCCTTGACGGTTGATAAACGCAACAGTCCCAATGTTGTCGGTGCCAACTAATACATCCTTCCCTCGCATCTCCGTAGCGGAGCGTACGAGTCCCAGATATACAGCCCACCGCTCGCGGCAGTTGGGGTGCTATGCACACCCCTGAGACTGCAAGCCCGTCATACGTGGCTGCTCACCCCATGCTGGGGGCATCGTATGTGCTACAGAATACCAGGAGACCTGTCTCAGGGGCATATCTTGTCCTCAGAAATGCTGGGTCTGACCACGGGGTGAAATTGAAATGACACGCAGGTGTAATGGTTACACAGTGAATGCCGGTGCGTCACGGTGTCCTCGGGACTCAATCGTAAAGCCAACGCTGAGGCGGTCTCATATGGAGCAGCCCGAATGAGTTTAAAACGAGCAAGACGCCGAAGCATTAAGTCTCTGTGTTCGCGCAGCGTCTGCCGAGAACGAGCTATTATAACCCGACTTAAATATAAGCAGAATGCAAACACTGCTCTCTCTCGGGGGCTTTATTGCCGTCTCTAACACTTTCATGGAGACACGGGGAGAGAGAGACAGCTCGAATGGTGGTACGTCGTATTGATATGCCCTCCCCGCGAACGCAGAGTGAAGAAACGGGCTGTGGCGAGGGGAAATGGACACCTGAAGTAACGTCTATAGGTCTAAGGCTGCAAACCGATCTGAACATTGAAATACGTGCTTCGGCGTTATCCTCCTGAAGGATCTCATTCGGAGAGCCGGTGCGTAAATCAAATCGGTCTTATGTTGAGTTTACACTAAACGCGTTTTGGGCATCAAAATCGCGTCTACCGCGCCTAGTTTGCCGCTTGAACACTTTGAATGCATTCGCGCGTGTAGAGCGGAGTAGACGCGCGGAAAAAGCAAGCATTTGACGCGGGTCCGAAGCAAAATCCGCTTCCTGTAGGAGGGGCAACTGCTGTGCGAGTGTCTGTTTGCAAGATGACTGATGTTACTTGTGCATTTATCAAGAGAGTTACCAGTTTGTATTGGGTAACCTTACTATAGGGGAAAATAAACGGCGCGGGTCGATAAATGTCACGTGACTCAAAAGTGAAGTGTGTATTACAACTTACCAGGTTGCCCAAAGTCCTTACTGACACTCTTCCAAGTGAGTTCCTTTTTATTCCTGTCTCCTCTATAGAAATAACAACTTGTGTCATATAGCTTCGAGTGACTGCTTGAGTGAGTGACTCCGGGCGGGGCTGCCACCACAGCAGGAGGCAGGATCCTGATTGGTTAACGCGGCGTGAAATTCCGCCAAAGTTCAAAATTTTCAACTCGGGCGTCAGCCGCAAATTCGCGTGAACCGCAAAATGCACAAAAGCACCATTCGAGCGTACCGCGCACAACGCTCAATTCATGCCTTTTGCGCGAGCTTCACGCGCGAATGAGGCGGAAAACGCTTCTTCCGCTCCACGTCGAACGCCTCTTCCACGCCGCGTCTGCACATTGACTTAACATTGAAATCACTCGCGCTTCACGCCTCTACCACGGTTGGTGTAAACGCACCATTAAACCGCGCATATTTTGGGCACTATGATATAAAGGCTGGAAAAACCCTACCATCATCTCGGTAAGAGGGACCGGCTCGATACATCCTTCGCCAGCAGGACATCGACTTTTGAACGCAGTACATGTGCATCGGACACTTTCACTGTAGTGAAACGAATGCCCGAGAATTTGGGGGTGTGCCGGTTTAATTGAATTTCGTAAACGAGGCGGATCGTGCGTAAAACCCAACGAGACAGGCTGGGAACTGAAGCCAAGCACCCAGGGACTGTGCGAGGAGAATTAATGGCACTACCAAAGTACCCGCGGTGGGGCAGCCGAGCGGTGCAGGTGTGACTGCCGGTGCAAGTGCCTTGCAAGCACAAACATCTACAGTGTGCGTGTGTGTGTGAGATACTGACCTGAGCCTGCTGACGGTCGTTTGGTCTCCTGCGCGGAGAGCGCAGACTCCGGTGAGGGTGATGGTCGTCTGGTCTCCTTAGCGGAGAACGCAAACTCCGGAAAACACCCGCTGGCGATGGAGGAAAGGGAGGATGAGCATGTGAATGCCCACTCACGTTTCTCTCAATCCTCTGAAGACCTGGAGAGGGAAGAGGAATGCATTCTTATGTGTGGTTATGTGGGTATCGGCTGGACAGCCGATGGAACAACAATGTAACCAAGGATATTTCCACCCGACCCTCTTCCGAGGGAAGGAGCGAACGGCCGTAGACAGCTGCAAATTCCATGTTTGAGTCAGCTCTTCGAGCCGTCGGGAAAGAAAGGCACAGGAGGTGAGGACCGAGAGGCCCAAGCAGCTTCAATGTACCAATCATGCAGACGGGCTGGTTCCGGAGGAGGGGGATTAACCCCTCCAACCCTACCGGTTCCGCCGCTCGAGTGGGCACGGCCGCCATCTCCGGGTTGATGTCTGCCTCGGAGAGAAAATGGGGCACCCCTCTGATGCTGCTGAAGTGACGGGACCAGAAGGAGGTCCAATGGATTCGGCAGAAATCGTAGAACACGACTCTGCTGTCTCCATCGGGACCTCAACCGGAGGCTGGGAGGTGGAGGACGCATCCCCCGACCGGCTCAGAATAGTGATGCGGCGTTCAGCACTGCAAAGGCGTGGATGTCGTTCCCATAGAAACGACAGACGTCTCCGCAATCCAAGAGGTTTATGCTCTCACAGAGAGAACAAAAACTCTCCACGAACGCAGCTTCGGAGTGCTCGATGCCCAAGCACGAAGACAGTGCTCGTGACTGTCTCTGGAGCCCTTATACTTCACATCCAAGATCGCACGGACAAAAAGCTATCCAGAAAAGGACGCTGATCTCCGAATATACGAGAGAGTGGCTGTCTTTAAAAAGACACAGAGCTCTCACGTATCACTCTTCTAGGGAAATCACTCTTTAGGTGCTCAGCTGATGATCCGCACAGGGAGAAGCAACGCACACACTAAACTCAAAACAAAAAAGATGCAGAGCAGTGGAATACTGCGAGCGTCCGCTGTGTTAGTACTGCTTGTCAATCAACTTCAGCAACCGTTCCCAGAAGAGCAAGTAGCTTCTCAGTAGCAGATAATGCCGGCTTTGGAAGCAAAAAAGCTAATTTCCATATTTGCACCTGTTGCTTATATATTCCCCCTAGCAGGGCGGCACCAGCATTATGCAAATATCTCAATGCCCAGTTCATTGGCGTTTTAGTAGTATACGAAGCAGATTGGTCTCTCTAAGCGACTTCCCAATTCGTCAGTCACAACGTGACGTCGTAGTGACCGACTGAAAGGGAACAGTGCACTATTGCAGACTTAAATAGGGTACTGAGGATTTAATTATATTATTTTAAAATAGTCAGTAGTGAACTAAAGTTGGCCGGTCTAAGGCAGAAAATGCCAGGGCTGAAAATTAGTCCCACTCCAGCCCTGACCACATCTGTCTCATGGGAGACGATGAGGTCTTATGCATGTTATATTTGGGCAGGATACAAATTTACAGTGGGCATAGTTTTGCCCACGGCCACGGGCCTTGTATTTGAAACATGTACACTATAGATATAGCAGAGGTCAGCAGATGCAGTATTTTGTTGGGAAACCTTGTTTTCTAGCATGATTGTGGATGTTGACTTGTATCACTTACCTACTTTTGTACAGTAGATCACATTTACGGCAATAGTGTTATCAGATTATAGTTTTCTTTCAGCATGATAATGCAGCCTGTCATCTTTAAAAAATATTCAGGAATGGTATAAAGAACATGATGAAGAGATTAAAGTGTTGCCCTGACCACCAAATTCTCCAAATCTCAATTTGATTGAACATGCATCTATGGAAGCCCATTTCCGCCACATAAGAAAAATAATGTGATAGTAAAAGTCGAAAAAAAATAATTTTAAATTACTTTTAAATCATAACTATGAGATAAAAAGTCGAATTTATAAATTTATAATTATGAAATAAAAAGTTGAAATTATGATTTTAAAAGTCATAGTTATGATATAAAAATGTCATAATTATATAGGTCTGTGTTTATCTTCATAGGTACTGCTGAACTTATTTGTGTGTCCCCTCTGATCAGTGTTTTGTGTTATTGTGTTGTGACTGCAGTATCTGTCAGGAGTATGAGAGCAGTCACTGTGCAGTCTGACTGAGGTTTTTGTATCACTCTTTATCATTGTGTCAACACCCAGCTATTACTGATATAGTGTTGACTCTGACAGTAATAATCTCCTAAATCTTCAGTCTGAACTCCACTGATGGTCAAAGTGAAATCTGTGTTTGATCCGCTGCCACTGAATCTTGATGGAGTTCCTGACTGAACGTTATTTATGTAATATATGAGGAGTTTAGGAGCTTCTCCAGGTCTCTGTAAGAACCAGTGTAAACGATTTCCATCATGCACTCTACTGCTGACTTTACAGTTTATTTGAACTTGTTGTCCTGGTTGAACTGTTATTGATGGACTCTGAGTAAGAGTGTACTGTCCTCTACACACTGAAAGAAACAACAAGAATGAAAAATAAGACAACACTGAAACAAATCAATATTTCACCCCTCAATTAATTAATAATGATGATGAAAATGTTACAACACAAACCTTGAGTAAAGATTGTGAGTGTCCAGATAAAGATGATGATGAAAGTCATTGTTGTTCTTTTGGTTTGTGTGATGATGAAGATTCTGTTCTGATCTGATCTCAGTCATGAAGTGTTAAACTCACAGCACTATAAACACTCACACATCACTGAAGCATGACAACACAATGCAAAGAAGACGACAGGAAACTTCTGCTCATACAGACTACTTACTACACTATCATTATTCAATGTGTACTTGCATGCTGAAAATATTATTAATAATAAAATATTAAATAAATATAAAGTTTTGAATAAAAATAAAAACAAATGTCCAAAATATTCAACATTTATCTGTCTAAAGCTGTGTATGCAGTGTTCACACAACACAAGTAAATAAATGAGAAGTAAATGATACAGAGAGAAAACTGGAGAAAATACACTGATAACAAACATAAAAAGATTTTATAATAGTTTTGTGCTTAGCATTCTTAACCTTAAATCATTCAAAGATCTTCACAATATTTGTTTATGTTGTGTGATGTTAGTGTTGTATATTCTGCTGTAGTTTGTGTTCAGTCAAGTGTGTAGAGGTTTTTGTACAGTCGCTCTATTAGTTTGTATCACTGTGGTGGACTTTCGGCAGCGGCACCAGACTGGATGTTGGCAGTAAGTAAATAATACAATAATAATTTTAATACAGTAGATCATTGTTTTCTTAAATATATACATCAGGTGTAAAACAATAAATGGGAGGTACTTTATATCATATTTATTTGTATTAGAAAGATTTTGTGTATACAAGAGCACCCAGAAATGTTGACTAATATTTGTTTGTGTTTAATCATTTGTACATATAGATACTTGAAGTTTGTGGATTTTCTCAAACTCAAAATGATTTTCAATTTTTACATTTATATGAAATCAACATTTAGTCTTATTTTCTTTATGCTCACACTATCGTTAACAAAGTGCAGCTCCGTTTTATTTATATTCGCTGTGTAGTTAAACCTAAATAAGTTACAAAAATATTTTGTTATAGCATTTGGTAAACAGTAAGTTAGATTTTTCAGACTGCAGTTGTTTAAAAAAAATGTTTGTTGTTTAAAACAGATGTTTATTCGGCTGTTTGTTTGTAATGTGATTGATTTCATATTTACTAGAATTTAATTTAGACTAAAATTCAAGTTAAAAGCCTTATAAGGTGCAAGACTTAATGTCACAAATGATTTTTAAGTGTATGCTAAACTTTTATTCTTTAAAAAAATATTATTTGAATATTATTTATTTATATTATTTATAATATGTATATACATTATTACACAAAAACTGTCAGGACTTTAACTCACTGTCACTTTTCTTAATATTTTCTTTCCCAATAATGAATATGGGTCAGTTTCCAGACAGAGCTTAAGTTTTGTCCCACGCTAAAATGTATGTTTGAGCTGTCTTAACTGAAAACAGTTTCATTGAAATATCTTAACATATCAGTGCCATTGTTTTGTCTCAATGTGCATGCCAGTAAAGTTTATTATAAGGTATAAAGTGTATTTATATAATTAAGCCCTAATCCTTTATTTATATAAACCCTGTCCATGAAACAGCCTCTATATTTTTTAATTTATATTTTCATTGAAGTAATGCTGCGGTACAGGCAACCTGTAACCCGTAAATCACGACTTCAAAACCACGACTCACGACTCTGAACTGGGAGTACATCGATCTAGTACGAGTTCACGGGTTTGACTGCCGTTCCAGTGCACTTTCACAGGTAGAAGGTTGTAAAAACACGAGTTACAGGCTGCCTGGAACTCATACTCCCAGTTCAGAGTCGTAAGTCGTGGTTTTGAAGTCATAATTCACGGGCTCAAAAACCTGCCTGGAATGCAGCATAACAAACAGTATTTCAGTGATTCAAAGCCTTCAGATGAACATGACAAAAGTGATTTTAGCCATTTAATGCAGCTATATGATTAAAAAAAAATCAAAATTCTTCAGGAGATCTAAACTTCATTTATTATTTTGATCTTTATACCACAGGCCTGTTGAATGCTTTATTCTGATTGGCTGAGAAATGTTCCATGGGTGTTGATTATTTTTCTGTAAACCGCACACATAACCTTTTAAATGTCAAAAAAAAAAAATAGGCACCAGAGCAATGTTTGTGGTAACCGTGGTATAAGAGGAATAATTGACTCTGGTCCTTTGAATTATTTGAAAATAATGCACACCCGCGGTGTAACGGCACTTCGCTTCGCGTCGTGCCACATTGCACCTTGGGTGTGCATTATTTTCTTATAATTCAATGGCCGTCGTCAATTATTCCTTACTTAATGTTTAACACAGAGAGAGTGAAGTTATTTTATCTTTCTTGTGTGAGTTATTGATTATTGATGTGATTGTCAGCCAACAGTCCCCCTAAAGTGATCGTCCTGCCGCCGTCCAGTGAAGAGATTTCCACAAAGCAAGCAGCAACACTGATGTGTGTGGCCAACAAGGGCTTCCCCTCAGACTGGAGTCTGAACTGGAAGGTGGACGGGATCAGCAGCAGGTCTCAGTACAGCAGTGTTGCTCTCCTGGAGAAGGACGGTCTGTACAGCTGGAGCAGCAGTCTGACTCTCTCTGAGCAGGAGTGGAGCTCAGTGATCTCAGTCAGCTGTGAGCTCACACAGAAAGACCAGCGTGATAAAGTCACTGGAGAATTGAGGAGAGATCAGTGTTCACAGTAGATCTACTCACTCTCTCCTCTGTCTCACATCAAGACTAACAGACTAACTGTGTTTCTCTCTCTCATCTCACATCTCTTTTCACAAACAACACAAGTCTATGTCTGCTTTATTCTGTAACTCATGATTGTGTGACAATTCATCAAATAAAATCATATTGTATCTTTATGTCTTTGACTAATTTTTTGTCTGTTTTGAATATGAAAGCTCACATTTTATAAATAAACCTGACTCAATGAAGCATGAAAACACCTGCAGATGAAGTAATTTTACATAACTGTCAGTCAAATGAAATGCATGAAGAACCTTGAACATGAAGTGTTTGGTGTGTTTAGTTTGATTCTCATGTTACTCCTTCAGTATCTGTGATACAGTTGTTGACTGAATGATACTCACTGATGTTTCTTTTTATTTGAGTGATTATCATCAGTTAAAATATTGTGAATTAAACTGTATTCAAAAAATATTATAAAAATCATCCATGGTGAAGTTGCATTTAAAAAACTAATACACAATGGCAATTAATTAATGATAAGATTTACAACTATTAAAAATAAATTAATAAATAATAAATTAAATAAATAGTTATCTATAAAGTTGTTATTTAAATATACTATAATAGAAAATAAATCAATAGTAAGTGAAATAAACTATCAGCATCATCATCTGTCAGGTGTATGAGTTCAGTCACTGTGAGTCTGACTGAAAGAGGTTTTTGTATCACTCTTTATCACTGTGTCTACACACCACCACTGTGATAACTCTGACAGTAATAATCTCCTGAATCTTCAGTCTGAACTGCACTGATGGTCAAAGTGAAATCTGTGTTTGATCCGCTGCCACTGAATCTTGATGGAGTTCCAGACTGACGACTTGTTGCAGCATATATGAGGAGTTTAGGAGCTTCTCCAGGTTTCTGTAAGTACCAGTGCAAGTAACTACCACCATGCACTGTACTGCTGACTTTACAGTTTATTTGAACTTGTTGTCCTGGTTGAACTGTTATTGATGGACTCTGAGTAAGAGTATACTGTCCTCTACACACTGAAAGAAACAACAAGAATGAAATATAAGACAACACTGAAACAAATCAATATTTCACTCTTCAATGAATTAATGATGATGATAAAATGTTACAACACAAACCTTGAGTAAAGACTGTGAGTGTCCAGATGAAGATGATGATGAAAGTCATTGTTGTTCTTTTGGTTTGTGTGATGATGAAGATTCTGTTCTGTTCTGATCTCAGTCATGAAGTGTTAAACTCACAGCACTATAAACACTCACACATCACTGAAGCATGACAACACAATGCAAACTCACTCTCACTTCATTTACATCATTTACCTGAACAGACTTTTTCATTTAATTTTTCACAGTGTACGGTGCATTCATTCACAGCCCCCTAAAGAAAATTTATGACAAACAAACTGTTCTCCAACTTAACATTATAATCAAACAAAACATTAAATTATATAAAGTAGTGCTGTTGGTTAATAGCCTTATTTTTTAAGGTTTTAATTACACAGAATTCATGATCAATTAATATATTTTATAAAATGTTATAAAACTGGGCCCCCCGATCGCTGCCCCCAGTTTGAAAACCACCGCGATAAGGATATGAGTGACGTAGCGTTAAGAAGGTTTCGGAAAACCCAGCCCTGGATTCGGGATTGATTTCGGGACACCCAAAGATTCAGGCCCACCTCAACTTAATTCATGCCCACCCATCTGTCCCGTTCTGCTTCCACCACTGAATTAAACTTTGACTGATTTTAGATGATCTGTCAATGTATTTCTGAGATGTTTGTTTTCAGAGACCCAAGCCATCACATAAACCTTTTCAAGACGCACTGTCATAATCTCAATAGTGCAGGGCCGTGCACAGGGGGGTGGCCCGGTGGCTAGAGCAACTGCCCTTCTGCCCTAATCGGCTGAGGTGCCCCTCTCGCCAACCCCAGTCAAAGTGTTCTGTTACCGCTCGTCTAAAGATCCACTGTTTCTGGTAATCCACTTCGTGATTTCCCGCCCGCTCCGCAGCATCTCTCACATTCTGTGTCCACTCTTTGAAGGGCGAAGACGACAGTTTGTTGTATTAACAGGTAGTTCATTACATTACCTCAGTTGTTGAGCTGCTCAATTAGTAATTTGGTAGTTTGAAGTCGAAAGAGGTTGTGGTCTATATTTATTTTTGCTTGCTTGTGTTCTAGTGATCACTACTTCATTTTCTCGTTATCTCGAGAAAACAGCAGCTTGTTTTCTCGTGATCTCGACATAACAAAAGTTGTATTCTTGTGATGTAATTAAAGCATACGTGTACTCAATAGAGCATAATTTTTAGACATATTTAGCAAATTAGCATGGATGAACAAATGAGATTTTACTTAGATCAGGGATTCGCTCAAGATGAAACAGATTTGGCAATAATTGACCATTTGATAGCGCGGTGAATTTAGGGACCATCTTCAAAGTAATCCATATACGTTTCTACTTTAAACAGCATTAAAATGGAATAACTTAAAGTCAACAAACAGTCACAAAACCAACTGTAAAGTGTTCGTGGTTGTCAACTATAATGCACACTTTTTTAGATGTTTCATATTTATTCAAATAAACTGTTAAATACTATTGAAGATAGAAACGTGTACAGTTTAGAGATGGTCCCTAAATTCACGAACATCAGACTTTATTTATTTATTAAGTCTATCGACAATTAGCTACGCGTGGTAACGGCGAAGACTCCATATGCATCAGCAGTCCACTTCAAAATAAATGAAATATTATGGACAGGATATTACATTATTGCATTTGGATTATTATGTCTGGATAGCGAGAAAACAACTTTTGTTATCTCGAGATCATGAGAAAACAACCAGCAAAAATAAAAATATGGATGACCTCTCTCGGGTTTTTGTATTTCTGTGGATGATTTGCTCTCTGTCTTCTTAAAGTGCTAACAACTTAGCAAACATTTTTAGAATAACAGTGATTGTCTAATGAGTACCCGATGAGATCTAATATAAATAACACCAAATTTGCTGTTGTTGGCACACTTTGTCGACAAAAAATAAAAAACAATGTTTTTTAAAAAAAAGTCAGAGTTGGAAGGGAGGCTGCAAAAGCTGTTCAAAATTGCAAACATGGATTCAAAGCTTCAGCATGTAAATCATATAGAATATTAAGAAGTTTTGTCACACTCTAAATCTTGTTATAAAGTCTATTTTCCATTATAATCACTTATATTATTTGATACTAATCTATAACACATCATATTTCTAAAACCATATAAATTGTGCCCCCCATGCCCCCTTTTTGGTTTGGGCCACTGCCCCTCAAAATGTCTGTGCACGGCCCTGCAATAGTGTCAGAATAATCTCCGTACACAAACAAACATCATCACATCATCATCATCAGATCATTACTAACAGTTTCCATCACATTCAGACCTGTCTAACTTCACACTTTCAGATCTCACACATCTCTACTGAACTCCTCTATCACAGATCAAATTGTGTAGATCAATGACAATCAGTCCTATCTCATGCCTACTGAACCATTGGGTTTCAGTATTGTAATCTGATGTAAATGTCACAGATACTTGGATACAGAATCACACCTGGACATCCATTGTCTTATCTACATTCACTTATGTAATGTTTTCTTCTGAGGTCTGTTGTTAGTCCACGAGCTCCACCTTGTGGTTCCAATAAAATAACACACAAAGTATTTTCACTGCTCTTCATTTAAGCAGATCTTTCAAATAACACCTGAGTATCAAAAATGACTAATGACACAACTTTGCAATTTCACTTTTTTATTTATCACACTCATCTAGTAGAACATTCGTATATAACATGCAATACTTGTACATATGCGTGTTGCATAACTATTATAAACTGTTAAATAGAAGAAAGCAATCCAACTGCAGAGAATTTATAAAAAAAGTGTCTCTTTTTTCACAAACCCCATTAGAAGCTTCTGCTGCAGGCTCGTATTTTGACATCACACGTGATACACATAAGTTTACATGACGCGGCAAACACATATTTTGAAAGGACGAGCCACACAGCTTATCGGCTACATTTATGTGTGCGCGCCCTCGAAAAATAAGTCACTGGCCTCCAGGCCGTAGCCAGGGTTTGAAAATTACTGAGGTCCAGGGTGGGGTGTTAAGAGTTAACAAATGCTATCCCAGGTGAAAAAAGTGCACATAAATAAAATACACTTTTTACGCTTAGTAAATGTACTATTTTCGTGCACTCGTTTTGTGGCTTATATATCACATTTGTTTTTGGTACTTCTTAAAATTAAGTTAATAACATCTAAGTGTTATTTTGAGACATCATTTATTTCAATAAAAATCTAGTTGGTATTCTTACTTTTTCAGGTAAATTGAAGTACTGCTCAAGTAGAACTTTACTTTTAATAAGTATATTTGTAGCGAAACTTTACATAACTTACAAATGTACTTGCTAGTATTTAAGTGGTTTAAGTACATTGAAGCATACTTTATTTTTACCTGAGATCTAAAATATTCTGTCTTAACCTTTTTACACTTTGGGTACACACTCTGTTTTGGGGGATGGACTGGGACTGCTGGATTATTTATTACTTTTTCATGCAACAATGTTTATTTTTGTAATCATTTTAATAAGCAATATTTTACAACAAAAACGTTACAAGATTTTAAACAAGAACTTGTTTAGTGCTCTTATTGTTTTCAGCATGACTTTGTTAAAGGTTAACTTCTAAATTAAGTTAAATAACAGAATTCTTAATTTGTATGTTTTGTTGAGATTAGCTTTACCGTTTTACGCTACGTGTTTTAACATATTTGGCATATTTTATTTAAACCCAATTCTTCTACATCTTTGTACCAAGAGTTATTTTCTGTTTTTCGATAGAATTGTTGATACTGTTGATACTCTTACAGACACAATCATGATGATTACTGCTTTTATCTTACCGAATGTAGTATCAGCAACCTGCTCGTGCTGAATGATGCGTCTTATTTGATAACTTTCAGTTTCCATGTTGCCAGATCAGTATGAAAAACAAGCAAAAATTGGCCTTAAAAAACAAAGTTGGTCCAAACCTTGTATTTCAGAAATAAATCAGATAAATCTCTAATACTAACCTACACCTAACAATCACTTTATAGATAATGTCAAAGTGTCACATTAATTGCTAAAACACTACGTCTAAAGAGGATTTTTAACAATGGGATCTGGCAACACTGCAAATTCTGTACCAGTCGCAGCTTCAGCCAATCTTCGTCATTTTACACTAATCTATACAGTAGAGTGTCCAAACTTAATTATATATGCGGATTCGTTTTGAAAAACTAATTGGTCATTCATAAAACTTCAAATTGTATTTTTTATATTAAAAAATTACCAAGGTCCGCACCTCTGTGACCTCATAGCTGGCTACGGCCATGCTGGCCTCTACTAGTTTTTAGCCAATTCTTAAAGACGGCTACAGAATCAGCAGATCTTGTTGCAACTTGCAGATCATTCCACAGATATGATACACATCCAGAGAAGGTACATGATAACAATTTTTTTCCCTTTTTGGGATGGCACCACAAGACGTCACTTGATGGCAGAGCGCAGGGATCTAGATGATACATAAGTCTGGGCCCATTATTTGAAAATGTGAACTCGTGAAGTAATGTTTTAGTATGCATTCAATGCAAGCCTTTGTACATAAGGCCCCAGCTCCTCTTTGTCACGTGCTGTTGACAGGGCGAATCGTAATATCGGTGCTCTATTGATAATGGCTTTTTATAGTAGTTTGTACGCACTTATCTCAGATTCAACCTACTTAGAATTGATTAAAACTAACTAATTTCAGTTTTCCATCTCATAGTAATCAACTCAGAGTTCTTACTGAAGTGGGCCCCTGAAGTAATTTTTTCTTTTGTCAATTATTTATTGGTTACATAGACATTTTTATTTTTCATTGTTTGATGCATCATCTGCTGTTCGTTACTTTGATGGCAGCGCAGTGAAGCAGGGGTTCTGTTTGTTTGCGTGTGTTTTTGTTTAAGTGTTGATTTCAAACAACAACAACATTTTCCCAGAATCACTTTTATTTGTAAACGGTTTGAGTCAAACAACATGTGTGCTGGGTAGAGTTGGGGTTTGGATGTCTAAAAATGGAACAGAAAGTTATTCTAACCCCAACCCCAAGGGACAATGATAAGAAAATAGGAAAATACAATGAGAAAACAATACATTCAAAAGCGCAGAGTAAAAAGTATGTTTTTGGCTAAAACAACATATTTTTGGCTTTAAATGTGTGATACAATACTCAAGAAATTAGACAATAGGAGTAATGTAAAAAGTTTCAACCTGAAGAAAGTGTTTTCCAATTCAAATACAATAATAATTACCTGTACAGCACAGAAATATTTGTATATTTACATAATTAATTTTAAGAATTATTGAAAAGACAAAGAGTACATGTAAAACTAAAATGAAGTTTTGGGTATGCCAGGCTTGCCCTTTATACACATTCCAGATACATTAGCATAAATTTGTTATATTAAGAGTTTAGAGCTAGATCTTGGGTTTGTTAATCCCAGTTTTATTTTAATTTGAGTTGTGTTGCGCTACTTAATTGTAAACACAATTTAAGAAATCTTTATTTAAACCATCATGTGGTATATTGTGTCTTCCATTATGAATTGTGATTATTTATGCCATGAATACGGTGTAACTAATCAGCAACAATATTGATATTGTTAGTCAAAAAGAAAATAAACAGTTTGACAACCCCGCAGGCATATGACCGACTTTCAACATTGAAATTTGGTTGAAATAAGGTCAGTTGTTTGATCAACTTTGAAACAACGGTGAATGGTAAAAGGTTGCAAAAGGTTAATAAAATGCTTAAAAATCAATAAATAAATTTGCAAAATCAAAAGGTAATTCAATGTTGATTCAACCTTGTCCTTGACGTTGATTCGAATCAACGTTGAAATGCTTGCTGGGAAATGTAATAATTAATTTTAGGATTATAAATCACCACCATATATCAGTAATAATCTATTGTATTGACTAATGGAGCAGTGTGGCTGGATATATTTGTCACCGGTGCTGTTAATGTTTTTCTCGAGCGATTGGACTCTTTTCCGTGAAATTATAAAAGATGTCTTGTATTTACTGTAAAATAAAGACGACATCCCGGACTGGACACTTCGAAACAGACAAGCCAAGTTACCATGCCACCAAGTGTCTCTATTTTATTTGTAATAGGCTAAAATATGCTACATCTTTGAATCGTGCCACCAAAGTGCCTGTTTCTGATCATCTAGCAACAAATTTAATTGTAAATGTTTGTATATTTAAACCTCCTCATTTGCTCAGTTTAAAGTTAATCCCCAATTGAGATTTAAATCAGAGTTTAATGCAGTGGATCAACTGGATTAAAGATAATCTAGATTTACTGTAAAATTTAAACCTGACTCAAAATGGGAATTAAAACGTAGCCCTGATTATGTTTAATTAAACAAGGGATAAAGTTTGGTACAACAGAATGATCAAATCATCATTGATTTAAACCAGATTTAAGCCTAATCCTTGTTGGTGCAACCCACCTTAAATGTATGTATTAAATACACTGAATTAACCTCATCTATCTTTTATTAACCCATTTGTGCCCAAATTTTTCTTAATGGTTTCATGCATATAATTGTGTTAATAGTGTCCTCTGTAAACATGTTCTGCATTTATTTTCCCCATTTTTATTTTTATTTTTTTGAAAATCGTATTTGAATGTGCGGCAACTATAGTTGCCGGTGGGCAAAAAGGTTGTATGCACCCCTTTAATGTCAAATTTTAATACATTTGGCATCTTACTCAAAATAATGGCTTTCAACAGATCAACCTTTATACATAAACACATTTATTATGTATAACAGTCAAATAACATTCGATGCGAACCCCCCCCCCCAAATAAAAATGCATCAAGCTTATAATCTCTTGTTCAATTCAATTCAATTTTATTTATATTACGCTTTTCACAATTGTTAATTGTTGCAAAGCAGCTTTACATGAGTAGATGTAAAGGAGAACACAGAAAATCAATAGATAATATAAGAAGTAGAATATAGCAGCTAAGGATAAACCGTACAAGCGAGCGTATTAATAATGTAACGTATACAGTACTAAGTTAAGCCAAAGTTGGCTGACTCTCTCGGGGATGAAAACCCCCCTAGGAGAAAACCCTCTGGGAAAAACTCCTAGAAGGACAAAAACCCTTGGGAGAAATTAATATATATATTTATATATATAAACAGGGTAGGGATAGGAGGCGGGTAAGCGGATTAAACTGGTTCAGCCGGTGGTCGCGCATTGGCTGGGCATCACGTTGAAGGACAGCCAGTAGATCAGTGGTGTGATGACCTTCACAGCAACAGGAAATGGGTCTGTTTGTCTCATTGTCCTTGGGGTCAAGGACGAGACAGGGAGAGAGAAACAGAATTCTATTAGCGTAGGGGCCGGTCGCATGAAACGCAAGTGTCATGCAGTATTGTAGTTTAAAGCTCACGTAACACACGGTGTTTCTGCATTTCTGATATTAATCTGGAGTACCTATGGAGTAGTATGACATCCTTTATATCTCTGAAGAGTCTTTAGTTTAATCAGATTTATAAAAGAAAGATTAGCTTTACCGAATCTTTCCGATAACGTACGAAAAAATGAAGAAGGAGGAGTTATAACACGGGAGGAGCGAGTACGAGTCATACAACACTATACAACACTATACAACATATATTTTAACTTATGATTCACTACATGTTCGTGTCATTTATATAATATACACGCGCCTATTTCCAACATAAGACAGAAGTCTTACTTACCACGTGTAACTCGTCATGACCCGGTTCTGAAAATCCACCGAATAAAACACACGCCAAACTCCGCTGCTAATCCGGATAATAAACTATATCCATTGTTTCCATAAGGCTGGATGTCTTCTCCTTACATCCAAAAACACACTTCTTGTTGTGCCATTGTTGACTTTTGAAATTAAACAAGGCTGAGTGGCGTGATAAGCTGTTAGCAAGCTCTAGCGTCTCCCGCTGACTGACGGCTGGGCGGGGTTTTCCGGGGGAAGTTTTCCGGCGGAAGCCCATATAAAGAAGTGATACGTATGGAAAACCCCTGAAACGTCAGTTAGAACCGTAATCGAAAAAAATTTGCCGAAACTTGTACGAATCCTGGCGAAGTGCATTCGGCACAGAAATACTCTGAAACACGCCCAACTGCATTTTTGACACTTTGCCTACGTTTAGCATGAGGAAACAACTCTATAACTGTGTTAATAAGTCAGAATGCTTGAAATACCATTAAACCCCCCCTTTAAAAATGCTCGGTTTCAGACAGGCTACCTATTGCAACAATAGTATATTACCCATATGAGGTATGTGAGTGCTTTGTTCTAGACAAAAAAACTATTGCGGGACAAGTACAATTACTGGACATTTTATGTGAATGCTTTGCTAAAGAAGAATGTCTTAAGTTTAGATTTACGAACGCGTGCTAAGTGATATAAACTGTGACTTGTTCAGGTTTTTTATTATTATTTTTATTTATTTATTTTCTCTGTTGCATTCAGTGCTTTCTTCCAGAAACAACGGACCATATGTCAGCTCCAAATCAGTTCATATCACTTAGGTCATATCACTTAGCACATCGTTCGTGGCTCGACTTGTCGAGTCTGTTTTTCAAGATGTCTGCTGTCTGAATACGCGTAATGTGCTGTCTTTATAAAGTAGCTTCTTATTAAACTGTTTGTACACTGACAAAGTTCTCAATGCTTCGGTTTGTATGTAAGGACCCTCATTATGCTACTGTGGTAGTGTGAGGCTATTTTGAGCCTTGTTAGTGGTATTAACTAGCGATTTACTTGTACTTACTCTTTGCCCCATATACTAGCGCTATATGCTAATCTGTTTTTATTGATAAAAAACTCTTTACATTCGATTATCATGAAAACGCATCACCATGTGTTAATTACCCCTAGGTTCATTTTTCACCTGAGTTGTCCTTTAATGAAAAAAATATGAAAATAAATCAATAAAATGGGCAACCAGTCTTTGGAAGAAGAGGAGATCTCTGTCTCCCTCTTTAAATGACCTGTATGAATGGATTTTATTCCCTATCAAATTAAGGTCTAATGGACAGTAGATATGTTAGTTAAAGGGTTTTAGGTATGATATTATGAAAGAAAAAAGCACTAAAAAGACCAATAACCTTGATTATTAACCTATTGGCACAGTATACACCATTTCCCCATGATATATGTACTTACAAGGCATTTGCCCACCGGCAACTATAGTTGCCGCTTGGACTTTTGACTAAGTATATAAAAAACTATAGATCTCTTGTAAGATTTGTTTTGTTTGGATGACTCTAGAGACCTTCATGATTATGTAGATACATAAATGTCAACCAAAAATACTTGTTAGTAAAATGAAAATTACCTTTTTTTGGGAGGGTTTGCCTTCGCCATGTTTCTTGGAAGAAGAGGTAAGAAGTTGACAGCCTCATGTGACAGGAAGGAGATAAATACCTTTTCTTTCTTTTTTAAATCCTTTATTTGATTGTTAGCTTGCATGTCATTGAGAAATAAAACATGGATAACAACTAAAAAATTCTTAAAAAAGGAAAATGACAACTATGCACTGTGGCAACTATAGTTGCCGGTGGGCTGAATGAATGAAGCATATAATATCATTTCAGTTGTCATTGCTTTCATTATTCAATTTGCTTAAATAATACAGTCACAGTAAATTACTGAACTGTGTGTGTACAGAACAGTATATAAGGGATAGAAATTAAATTCTGTCATCATTTATTCTCATGTTGTTCTTAACCTGTATGTTGTTAATATCATAGAGCTGTTGAATGCTTTAATGGTTTAGAAATGCTACACGGGTATTCACTATTTTTTGATAAACGCAAACCTGACCAGTCAAATGTCTTAAAATAAAACATCTGAATTATGTCTTATTGTGAGGTAACCATTGTATAAGCGGAATAATTGAGAAAGGCCCATTGAATTATTTCAAAATATTTATTCCAGTATAATGATTTCTATTGTGCTCTGACCAACACAACTCATCCACATTTATTCACTCAGCCCTTACAAACCACCTGAGATACATTGCACAATTTTGGGCTGTCCCAGACGAAAGATTACCATCGTGATACAATCGTGGCGATTTCTGTGACTCTTCGCTATATACATTTTTTAATTTTATACCATTCAGTTATGACAGAGACAATGTCATTTTTATGTCCAAACATATACAAGAAAATACTGGAGTTGCACACTTCAGTAGTAATTTAATTCAACTCAACTTTATTTATAACACTTTACAATTGTTCGTACCAAAGCAGCTTCATATGAAATAGCAAGTGATCGCAATCACCCAGTATTATAAAATGTATTCTAGTCAGTCCCTTACATACATTAAGAAAAAATGTGTCATTACAATATAATCAGATTGAAAGGGAAAAACAAACATTTACCGTTTCTATGTATTATCAACTGAAAACAAATCTTGCCTTGATACTCCAACATCAATCTGTGTGTCTGACAGAATTCATCTTCATAAAAGACCCTTTTTAATGTTTGTAAAACATCGGGAAGCCCGTTTAAGTTACCCGGCTTGAATTTTAATTTATGAAATCATATTTAAAGAAACAGCACTCATTTTAAACAGTCAATTACTTTGGATGCTCGTTTATCTGATAGAGTGGGTGGCTCTTAAAAGAGCCTTTGAGTGTTGAAAGCGTCAACGGATTTATTTGGAGCTGGTGTACTTGGTGACGGCCTTTGTTCCCTCAGACACGGCGTGTTTGGCGAGTTCACCGGGCAGCAGCAGACGCACGGCGGTCTGGATCTCTCTCGATGTGATGGTGGAGCGCTTGTTGTAGTGAGCGAGACGAGAGGACTCACCGGCGATACGCTCGAAAATATCATTGACGAAAGAGTTCATGATCCCCATGGCCTTAGAGGAAATCCCGGTGTCAGGATGAACCTGCTTCAGTACCTTGTAGACGTAGATAGCATAACTCTCCTTCCTGGACCTCTTGCGCTTCTTACCGCCCTTTACGGCGGTTTTAGTAACGGCCTTCTTAGACCCCTTCTTAGGTGCGGACTTCACTGGCTCAGGCATGATTTCTCAAGAAAGAACAACAAAGTGTGTAACGATCTTCTCTGGTGAAGAAGTATTTATTCTCTGTCCATGCTAATTTTCAAAGACAACCGGCTTACGGTGCTGATTGGTTGTCTTCATTTGACAAACACCATGAATGGATTTCATTGGTATGGCTAAGACGTGAGAGAGCCAATCAAAGTGGCTAAGACCGTAGCCCCACCCACAGCGTAATGTTTGAATTCAATGCACTCATGTATTGTAGTGCGGTTTTACTTTCCCGCTCTTTTTAAAATACAATTTCTCTGAAATATAGTTATTTTTGGAAATAGAATGCGCAAATTTAAGGCACACTTTAGTTATTTATTTTGCAGGAAATCGTTTATTAAAGGAATACACGCAAGATCTTGTTACGTAAAGGCTTAAAAGCAACGCTTTTGAGAACAATGTTTTCGTTAAAGAGATGGCGTTTGTTAATCCTTATGTTAGCTGTCAATTTAGTTAAATTAACAACTTGTATTTGGCGAGTCAATGAAGACGACTAAAAAAAGAGACAATATACATTTCCAAGTAGCGCGCTATACAAGTTCTCATTTAGAAACCAAATAATAGTCCAGCGCAATGAGACCACCAAATTAAGGTACCTACAATAGGTGACCGTTATATTAATTTCTAATCTGGAGCTCGGAGTGAAAACGTCTAGGGAAATTCGTGATCAACACTCTAAAGAAGTCTGATAAACATTATAATAATTAATCGACATACGTAACTGGACAGGGGGTTGAAACTGAGAACAAGGAAGTCTGATCGGGTCACATCGACTTTAGCTAAACTATTCAACCTAGGGATCAGCACGCATAAAACATTAATACTGGGCAGATTTCGCCTCTTAATGTGATAATGTGGGTGGCTCTTAAAAGAGCCGTTTGGGTTCGTGTGGAGTTTAGGCATTTAACCTCCGAAGCCGTACAAAGTGCGACCCTGACGCTTCAGAGCATAGACGACATCCATGGCGGTGACGGTCTTTCTCTTGGCGTGTTCAGTGTAGGTGACGGCGTCACGAATAACGTTCTCCAAAAACACCTTCAACACACCGCGAGTCTCCTCATAGATCAGACCGGAGATACGCTTGACACCACCACGACGAGCGAGACGACGAATGGCGGGTTTGGTGATTCCCTGGATGTTATCACGCAAAACCTTGCGATGACGCTTAGCGCCTCCTTTACCGAGTCCTTTACCGCCTTTGCCTCTTCCTGACATGATTTCAGTCTGATGATCAGTAAGTGTGAGAAGCACGACAGTGCAACAAAACTTTACAGTTGTCTACAGGACCTAGTGGAAACACACAAAAATGAAGGCGGTGCCTTGTGACGTGTCACAGTAAAAAGAGCTACATACAGTTTAAAGCTGAAATTTAGCTTTCGATTATTAACTGATCTAAACAGACATCTTTAAAAAAAACGTTATTGTTTATTCTAGAAAAGTATATGAATTATATGAAATCATATGTGCTTGCTGAGTGATTTTAAATAAGTGGGATGCATGCTTCTAATAAACGTGGTGCTTATAATGTAGTTATTCAAATATCAAATTGTCATTTTGTCGGTAAAAATAAACATATATTTATTTTTGAGGCACAGAATTTTAATTTTTAAACAATTTTAGTGATTAGTTTATAATCTTATATAGTCTTCCGTTTCCGATGCTTCTGCCATTATTTACCGGTTAGACAACATTTCCTCATTGAAAATCTGGAGAAAAGTAAATTGATGACGTTAAAAAATATGCACATATGCTACCTTCACAAATAAAAATCAGTGTTACGTTGAAAAGTTATTATTTGAAATCGTCACCATGCCTTCCCTAACACACTTTGATAGAGAAAATAGCATATATTAACAAATTTATAAAGAACACATCCTTAAACACACAAAAAAACCTTTGTAATTAAGTAAACAACAATGGGAAATTTCTCGTTCAGTGGAATTGTGGTGGCTCTTAAAAGAGCCTTTATTGTGGGGGACGCTATCAGGTTTAAGCGCGCTCTCCCCGAATGCGGCGAGCCAGCTGGATGTCTTTGGGCATGATGGTGACCCTCTTGGCGTGGATGGCGCACAGATTTGTGTCCTCAAACAGGCCGACCAAATAAGCTTCGCTGGACTCCTGCAGGGCCATGACGGCGGAGCTCTGGAAGCGCAGATCAGTCTTGAAGTCCTGGGCGATTTCTCTCACCAGACGCTGGAAAGGCAGCTTACGGATCAGCAGCTCAGTGGATTTCTGATAGCGGCGGATTTCTCTCAGCGCTACGGTACCGGGCCTATAACGATGAGGCTTCTTCACACCGCCGGTGGCTGGGGCGCTCTTACGGGCAGCTTTAGTAGCGAGCTGCTTCCTCGGCGCTTTGCCTCCGGTGGATTTACGAGCGGTCTGCTTTGTTCTTGCCATAATTACAAGGAAAATTCTTTGCCTTTCGACGACTCGACGTAGAATACACAACGTCTCTCGGCAGGGTGTTTTTAAAGACAAGTCGACCATGCGCTCAGAAGGTGGCGACAGTGTACTCGCAAATGATTGGCTAATCCTTGACGTCAAAGTATATTGCTAGCCAATGACTGCGCATCTCCTTTTTTCAAACAAGCGGTGTTTCCCGCTCGAAATCCTTCATAAAGCAGAAGTTTAAGCGGTTTTAATGCATCAAATATTAATTATAATAGTTCTATGTAAAATATCTTACTGTCCTGGAGAGATTAAGCTTAACCAATATAAAAATGCATTAGACAAAATTACCAGTATAACCTCATTCATCAGACGATTTTATTTGTTTTAATAGGCATACGTTGTATTATCATGTGTCAGCACTGCATGTAAACTTTAAAAGCTACAATGTTGTGGGTAACTAACACGGCATTGCACATTCAGGGGATTTTTAAGTTTTCTTACAGAATATAATCCTACATACTGTAAAGAACAATAACATGGCCTTACACTGATTTTTATATTTTTAAGACTAACGTTAAAGTGAAATCATCGACTTAAATGAAACGTTAGTATGATCAGCGATTCTCTCTTATCTGATCGACTCCGTTCAGTTCATATAGATCTCTACTGAACTGATTATTTGAATCAGATGTGTTAAATAAAGGAGATATACAAAATATGCAGAGCAGTAAACATCTTAAATGAACTAAAACAAATGTCACTCTTTTATAGTTCAAGTGGGTGGCTCTTAAAAGAGCCTTTTGTTTAGTTTTGGAGAACTGGATATTTTACTTTGCTTTAGCGGGCTTCTCGGTCTTCTTTGGCAGCAACACAGCCTGGATGTTGGGCAACACACCGCCCTGAGCGATGGTCACGCGCCCCAAGAGTTTGTTCAACTCCTCGTCGTTACGCACTGCCAGCTGTAAATGGCGGGGAATGATGCGAGTCTTCTTGTTGTCACGAGCGGCGTTTCCAGCCAACTCCAGGATCTCAGCAGTAAGATACTCGAGCACAGCGGCGAGATAAACTGGAGCTCCAGCACCGACTCGCTCTGCATAGTTACCCTTGCGAAGAAGCCTGTGAACACGGCCGACGGGAAACTGAAGCCCGGCTCTGGATGAACGAGTCTTAGCCTTTGCTCTGGCCTTGCCACCGGTTTTGCCTCTACCGCTCATTTTCGATTGTAGAACTTGCTGTTTTCTTGCAGAAAGACGCAGATAATGTAACACAATGCGCTGCTGTTTTCAGTATTTATGCATGCTTGCCACTCGCCGATTGGTTAGAGTCTGTAGAAAGTTTAAACCAATCACTGAACTTCCCTCCAAAAGATAACGCCCACTCCTTTATTCTGTCTTGTCTTGTTTTACTGATGTTGTTTGTATTATAGATATATATTATATGATAATTAAACGACAAAATCTCAAAGCTCATGCAATATTTTCACAGCCCTACAGAAGCAGATCAAATGCTGATGTTAAAATCCATTTATCAGTCACACACATTCACAAACAAACTCAAACTGCAACTCTGATCTGTACACTGCTTTTTTCAAACTGCTTCTGTTAAAAATGTAAATTTATATACTTGAAATGTTCATATTTTAGTCAATTTTATAATGTAAATAGCCTGTTATATTCAGTGCTTTATCCATCTTATTTAATTCCACCTTAGTGTTTGTCATTGTGTTATTTTGTTGATTTTTTTCTAAAACTCATCCCAATAAAGCACCATTACATGAATTAAAATATATGTGGCAGACAAATTTTGTCTAAGACAACTTGCAGTGCATTACAAATTGTATTTAATATGGTTTTACTACAAACATCTTGGCTAGTTACTGTAGTAAAAGACATTTGTGGATACTGTGGTTTCACAACATATACTGTATTATGACACATAAACATGCTGTCTTTAATTGTATTTATACACATACAGATTGTTTGTTGTTAATAATTGCTGTTGTCTTAACGTTTTGTTACAATTAAAGATAACTTTAATAGCATGAGCCAATCATCTAGGCTGTTAGGAATAATATAATTAGTTTGGGTTACTGATCAAATTCGCCCCTTCACTGGGCTGCGACTGAAAGCTCTAAAATGCTTCCTCAAAAGGCATCAAGGCACGTCCAAATCTCCTTTCTCTTGTCTCCTGAAATACTTTTATCAATAAGATTTTTGAAGCCAGCATGGTGTGTGTGAGGGGGGAATGTGATTAGTCGAGCATGGTCGAGTTTCCAAAAAAAAATATATATTTTTTTTTACATAATTGAAAGAAGGAAGTGCAACACTAAAATCTGTCTCAACCACCATTCAAAAACATGACTGGGGTTCTAACGATACAAAGCTTAATACAAATCGGTGAAGTGTCCCTTTAAAGACACACATTTTATTAAAATCCATTTCATTGTTCTAACCCATAAGACGGTAATTTTCGCCACCTACTGGTGTGTAATATAAAGAAATGGTTACAGAATACAAATCTGTACAAGTAATTTTTTTGTAAACAAACTGAAAATGAACAAGTCAGTTAGATGAATCCAAATTTCCACCACTAGAGTCAGCCCACGTTGCCCATCGGCCCACCGGTGAAACTATCAGTACTCCAGTTGGCTGATTCGTCCCTGGCCGTGCCCTTGTCAAACTGTGACTGGTACATATACTGTTTCAAATCTTTCCAGATAAGAAGGTATGGCCCTTAAGCAGAACAATGAATCTCCATTCTGACAGAAATGTGATTGGGGCAACACACCCATGTGGGGCCCAAAAAGGTTGCACCTGGGCTGATATGTGAGGCCCACCTGGGACCCAACTAATTTTATCCTCAGTTTCCATTGTGGCCCCACATCTGTTAGCGCAGATGGGCTGATGATGGGCACTTTATGGGCTCAATGTAGAGCCCATGTGGGTTTACAGGTAGCTCCCATTTGTGCTTATTAAAAAAGTATGTGTAATCCATCTATGGGCAAGTACACTGCTGCTAGGTTCTTTGGAGTTCAAGTAAGACAAGTAACACAACAAACAACAGATTTACTTAAAAGATGAATCTTTGCCAAAAACTCAGATAAACTCTATCTTTGACCTTTACCACTCCTCTAGCCCAGACCCAAGCCCCAAGGTATTCAGCAGGCCAGAACTAAGCCCTAACTCAGCACTGGCAAGGCATGATTCAGCCCTGAAAGTGACAGTGCAAATGCAACAGGCCCTGGCACGTCCAATTGTGGCCCGGTAGTGCAAACATGACTATTTTGTTAGGCTTAAGGTCAAGAGAAGTAACAAGCAGTGTATACGTCATCTTAGATAAAAGTATCCGATGTATAAAAGATTGAGTCAGAACTGAGACACAGAGAGAGGCTTGGGATGATATTTGAATACATGCTGTTGTATTTTCTGATTGTCTACATTTTATTGGCTTGAGTAAAAAAAGTAATTTTGGTTTGGCACTTGGGATTTCAACCAGGCAAACTTAAAAGAGTTCAAATGTGCCACAAGAGGATAAAACATTGTGAATAAATCCTACAAAAACTTCAAGAAAGGCTACAGGACAATTATAATGCCTCATTTAGGACAGTCAGACCACCTTTCTGTACTTTTAATCCCAGCATATCACCCTTAATGACAAAATATGTTAGGACTCTATTAAGCCAAGTTCACACTACATGATTTTAAGACATATTTGCAAGTCGCCAACAGGTCGGGTGTGATCAGGTGCAAATCAGTGGGAGATTAGCAGCCAATTAGCGCTCACCAATCTGTATGTGTGAAAAAGGCAACAATTGATCAAAGAGTCTCCTACGACTTGACATCGTGTAATGTCACATGTCGCGAAGAGCTATCAAATAGGATGCAAAAACACAAACGCAATGCTGTAAAACACTAAACATATTAGCTGTAAAATATGAATCATAATGTTTTCTACCTTTTTGAATTATTAAATCAAATAAAATCAAAACCCTTTAACATTTGACAAGTAAAACTCTTCTTGATCAATCTAATACATAGTAAGGTCAATCGTTTGTAAACAATAACGCGTCGGGCCCACACATGTTGCTCATTCGCCATAACAGTGTACATCTTTAAAAAAATCAAGACTTCTGCAAACCATTTCGTTTGTCATGACACATTTACATTAAATGATCAGTGATGCGTCTCTTGTGTGTGAATGGCTCCACCGTTCATTAAATGCTAAGTGATACAAACCGTATCATAATATAAGTCCTTGAAATATACATTCACGTTTGGCAAAATATAAATGTGGATCAAGAAAGAAAGGTGATATGAGGTACTTTATTGCAACATGCAAATTTCTTTCATTTGTTACATTTCTGCACTGTTGGTTTTGTAAATTGAATAACAACAGAACAAACTGATAATAATAAAACAATAAACACAATATATAAACAATGCAAACCACATTTTCTTTACTAATACAAGTAAAACAGGATAACACAAGAAAACAAATGTCCAAAACTGACCATAACTGTCTTTAATCTGCTGTTTGCAGGGATACCTCCACATCAGTGCTTTTCTGAACACGCTGGTGAGACAAAACAGTCCCGCATCAGATTGCGTTGCATTTTTACTGTTCCCATAATATTGCGATGTGAAGTGTTCTCCATCAGTTGAAAAGCACCCATCCCATGATTCCTCCAGTGCCCATCAACCATCTTGTGATCATCTGTCTACCAGTCTGCAAAAGCTGAAGGAGAAAATGCTTCCGACTTGCGCTAGTAGAGGAAGTTTTGGATGCACAAGGAGGCCGCTGTGATCTTCACCATCGTGTTTGTCTCCAGGAATATGGTTGACCTGAAAACTCTTTACTGGTTGGCAAGAATGTCAAATTTATTCTCTACCACCCTTCGTACACTAGAGAGACAGTAGTTTAGGACCCTTTGACTGTGTTTTATCTGCCTGATTGGATATGGCTTCATGAGGTCATGTCTTAAGGGATTATTGTGTCTCAAAACATGGTTTGGAGACAAAATAAAATCATTGGGTGACCGGGTTGTTCTCAACTCGTGTAGTGTGACCTCCTGTTGTGGGTCATTCACATTGTATCATGTGGTGTGAACAGCTCAACAACTTCAACACAACTTCTACAGTCATGTAGTGTAAACAGCTGGATCCAACATTTTAAAGTCATGTAGTCTGTACGACCCTTTAAAGGCCTCCAATGCTGCCTTTAAGTCCAGAGACAAAGACATTTACAGTGCAGCCAGAGCAAATATGTGCAGAGCCATCAAAGGCGCAAAAGCAGAGTACAAAAGAGAGATGGAGGACCACTTAATGAACAATGACCCACAACGACTCTGGCGAGGGGATTCAGCACCTCACAAACTACAAAAGCAACACTTACAAGACCTTTGATGCCAATGTCTCCCTAGAAGAAGAACTCAACTGCTTTTTTGTTTGTTTTGAGGTAAATTTGTCAGAGACCGTCACACCACACCCACCCACCCCCATCAGACATGAGCACCCATTCAAAGTACATGAACATGAGGAGCGTCCCCAGGGCTGTTAATTCAAGGAAGGCTGCAGGACAGATAGAGTGACAGGAAAGGGACTTAAAGAATGTGCAGACCAGCCTGCTGCAGTTTTCACAAAGATCTTTCAAAGAGTTTTCACATATAGAGCCAATCGGTCCAAAGAAGATGCCAGCTGCCTTATGGCACTTCTCCAATTTAAACCATTGGGCAACTATGGCCTTTTCACACAGACATTATGGAAAATACATAGAAAATGCATCCAGGATTTGTCCAGGATTGATTGATATTTGGTTCATTCACACTGTCAATGATTTTTCAGAATTTGTGTGTGCAAGAGATCCTAAAGACAGTTTTTTTGTCATTCTACTTTTGATTTTTAAACCATCTTGACTTTGATGATTAATAATTGCCCAAAATTGCCAGAGGTTAATCATTTTGATACATTTTAGATTTTTTTTCCCAAATTTATATATTGACATAAAGGTATGAATTTGTTTATTTTAAGATAAATGGATGGTCAAAAATGTTAGTTATAATGGTTGTCATTGGAGCATTTTTTTGTCCCTATGATCACATGTCGGTTTTTGGGTAGCTTAGCCATTTTAAGCTAATTTTTTTTTTTTTTTGGGGGGGGGGGGGTTAGTTTTTTTGTTAAAAACATGGGTTAATGTAAACATATTGACATATAAAGGATACATACATATAACTATTTGATATGTATGTTTCAGGCAGAAGTACTTTTAAAAGATTGACTTGTTTAAAGTGGAAAAAAATGATGTATGATGTTTTTTAGAGCAGTTTTTGGGAATGTGTCATTTTTTGGCCTTAGGAACCTTAGTTTTTTTAAAGACCTTTTAATGGTTAAATACTCAATGGCTATTGTACTTCACTTTATTTGCACAACCACCTCCACTTATTTTATTTTAGTGTGTGTTTGTCTTAGACAACTCTTTTCAGACATGTATATTTATTTAATTTAATGTTTCTTGCACTAACTCTAAATGTGATTTGTGCTCTAATTTTGCTGTAGCACCCAAAGGCAAAGGGAACACCGGATTTCCAAAAATAATGATTTATTTAGGATCAAAACCATAAAAATTACAAATTAAACTGGATAAAATCTGTGCCAAATAAAATCAAACAAAAAAAGACTTAACACAAGAGTCCTAACCTGAAAAAAAAAAAAAAACAGCAAAAACAGCAGATGAGGGAAGGTAATATACACACATGACCAGTTCATTACACACACACAGGGATAACAAAAACAAAACAAAACAATTTATGTAAATTTAAATTAACCCATTTTCTCAAAAATATAAAACAAACACAAACATTTTAACCACTTTACTATACTGCATCACTGGTGTGTATTTCAACATCTCACTGTCACTGCAATGTTATGGTTTGCATACTTGTGACCACTTTTATAAATCGCCATTGCACTGTTCACCTTGCAGATTGAGTATAATAAACATATACACAAAGAAAATTATATCAACTTAACGTAGACAAAGAAACAAGAAGCCTCTGAATGTCGCGTGTGCTTCAAGATGATCAAAACAACTACTTTATTTAACGCTTTACAAGTCCTTCAGTGATGTTCATTTAATTCAAGCGATTTAATAAAGTGTTTGTTAAAAACACAGAAGACGCGCTCGACCTGTCACTAAATATTAAAAGAAAAAACTCATGAAAACCATAAGCAGCTTTATCCAGCGGCTGATGTTGGTCTTGGATTTTATATGGAGATGCAAAAATTACCTTTTGTTCACGCGTGTTTTAGTTTCAATATATAGCTATGTGCCTCTGCTCTGTGTTTACATTGTTCTCATCGCGCCAATGTGTTTTAATACTCCAGTTTTATTGTAAATGTTAGAGGAGAAAACACACACGTAAGCTGCTCGTGGAGGCGCACAGACACTGAGCTGTACCGGTTGAGTCTATATGGTTCTCATGTGATGTGTAAAACCGCCGCGCGCTCTGCTGCTCCTCATTACTGATCTCTTGTGTTGATTTTGTGATACTACATCACGTAGAGAAATGGCTGAATCCGCTCCAGTTGCTGCCGCCCCGCCGGCCAAAGCACCCAAGAAGAAATCCGCCGCTAAAGCCAAGAAAACCGGACCAAGCGTGGGTGACCTCATAGTCAAAGCCGTTTCGGCTTCCAAGGAGAGGAGCGGCGTCTCTCTCGCCGCCCTGAAGAAAGCGCTCGCCGCCGGTGGCTACGACGTGGAGAAGAAAAACGCCCGCGTCAAGATCGCCATCAAGAACCTCGTGACCAAAGGCACTCTAGTCCAGACCAAAGGCACCGGCGCTTCCGGGTCTTTCAAACTCAACAAAAAGCAGGCAGAGACCAAGGCAAAACCAGCAAAGAAAACCGCTCCTAAAGCAAAGAAGCCCGCAGCCAAGAAACCCGCCGCTGCCAAGAAGCCCAAGACTGCAGCGACAAAGAAGACCGCCGCTAAGAAATCACCCAAGAAAGCAGCGAAGAAGCCAGCCGCCACCGCCGCTAAGAAGGCAACAAAGAGCCCCAAGAAAGCAAAGAAGCCAGCGGCTCCTAAGAAAGCAGCGAAGAGCCCCAAAAAAGCAAAGGCTGCTAAACCCAAGACGACAAAGCCCAAAGCAGCTAAGCCTAAAAAGGCAGCACCCAAAAAGAAATAAAGTCAGACTTTATATTTTTTACTAAAAAGGCTCTTTTAAGAGCCACCCACCAGCCCTTTAAAGAGCAATGTTTCGATATGTGTAATGTTTTTTGCAGTTAATTTTAAGAACTTGATTTATTAAAACAATCAGTACCTTATAAAATAGTGCTTCTACTAAGAAGTTTTTTTTAAGTTTCACTTTAGTGCCACACAGATTTTGGAGCGTCTCTGCCATAAGAAAGCATTACATTTTTAATTAACTTGAGTATTAAAGTTAAAGACGCTTCGTATTTATGAAGTGCAGTAGAGTTTACAGATGTAAGTAAAAGTTATTGCAGCATAATAACACTACAGTACACAGCAGTACAGATACTTTTCTTTTGTTCCCGAGTAAAGTAAAAATACTTCACTACGTCCCACCTTGGCTTGTAAACGTTTGTTCAGTTTCTTTCAGTTTCTGCCAGTTTAAACATCTGTCCTCAGATAACACATACAGATATACACATATAAATGTATACATTATAATGAACTGTAAGTTGGATTAAAGCATCTGCCAAATGTATAAATATGAAAACAACGGCAGGCAGAAAGATAGAAGGGGCGGGATTTGGCGTTTGGAGGGAAGTTCAGTGATTGGTTTGAACTTTTCACAGACTTCAACCAATAGGCAAATAAAGCAGCTCTTAAATACTGGAAACATCAGCTTCGAGTCACATATTTTTATTGTTACAAGAATAAAACGAAAATGAGTGGCAGAGGCAAAACCGGTGGTAAGGCCAGAGCAAAGGCCAAGACTCGTTCATCCAGAGCCGGGCTTCAGTTCCCCGTCGGCCGTGTTCACAGACTTCTTCGCAAGGGTAACTATGCAGAGCGCGTCGGTGCTGGAGCTCCAGTTTATCTCGCCGCTGTGCTCGAGTATCTTACTGCTGAGATCCTGGAGTTGGCTGGAAACGCCGCTCGTGACAACAAGAAGACTCGCATCATTCCCCGCCATTTACAGCTGGCAG
Source organism: Misgurnus anguillicaudatus (assembly GCF_027580225.2). Taxonomy (NCBI): domain Eukaryota; kingdom Metazoa; phylum Chordata; class Actinopteri; order Cypriniformes; family Cobitidae; genus Misgurnus; species Misgurnus anguillicaudatus. The sequence continues at coordinate 6,841,891 of NC_073342.2, read as the reverse complement.
TGCGTAACGACGAGGAGTTGAACAAATTGTTGGGTGGCGTGACCATCGCTCAGGGCGGTGTGTTGCCCAACATCCAGGCTGTGTTGCTGCCAAAGAAGACCGAGAAGCCCGCTAAAGCAAAGTAAACTGCGGTTACTCCACAACAACAAAAAAGGCTCTTTTAAGAGCCACCCACTTGAGCTTTAAAAGAGTGAACTTTTATGAGGTTTTTGTTTAAATCATTTATAAGTGTTACATTATGCAAAACAAGTTGATTTAAGAAATATCAATATTATGCTTGAACTGATTTAAGAGTTTTCAAACTGGGGTCAGTGGATGTCTTAGTACAAGCATACTTTGAAGAGTTATTAATTTCTCGTTTTTTCTACTGTGTTTTTTATCTTGCTGTAATGTTATATTCTCTGTAAAGATGCTGTGGAACCGAATTTAAATTCGAGCAGTGTCTTTAAAAATATCACTTACTACTAATTTAACACCGATTAGATTCTTTATGTTTCTTTGTACATAAAAAGCGGGTTCCTCACATACACCGTTTCATATTTGGGGATTCTCGGCACCATTCATTTCGAAAACCCCTGGACTAAAAACATTGAAGGCTCTAAAATGCACAATGAACATTACATGGTGTTATGGATGTCTGAGATCACATCGCGATTATATTATTTGTGTATCAGGGGCGCTTTCATACTTGTATTTTGCTAATGTAACGCATTTTTATCAGAACAATCCACATTATTAATTCCGCATGATTTTAAATTTATATATAAATGCTTAAATATGACTTTAACTAAACAAAGGATATCGAGCGGGAACAAACCGCTTCTGCTCGTTTGAAAAGAGCCAATGACCAGTAGACGTCACACATTAGCCAATCACATGCCAGTGTACTGTCTCCGCCCTCTGAGCTCGTGGTCTTCTAGTCTTTAAAGGCAGCTTGCTGGGTGTAGTTCTGTATTTATTTTCTACGTAGAAGAGTTTTGACTTCAGTCATGGCAAGAACAAAGCAGACCGCTCGTAAATCCACCGGAGGCAAAGCGCCCAGGAAGCAGCTCGCTACTAAAGCTGCCCGTAAGAGCGCCCCAGCCACCGGCGGTGTGAAGAAGCCTCATCGTTACAGGCCCGGTACCGTAGCTCTGAGAGAAATCCGCCGCTATCAGAAATCCACTGAGCTGCTGATCCGTAAGCTGCCTTTCCAGCGTCTGGTGAGAGAAATCGCACAGGACTTCAAGACTGATCTGCGCTTCCAGAGCTCCGCCGTCATGGCCCTGCAGGAGTCCAGCGAAGCTTATTTGGTCGGCCTGTTTGAGGACACCAACCTGTGCGCCATCCACGCCAAGCGTGTCACAATCATGCCCAAAGACATCCAGCTGGCTCGCCGCATTCGTGGTGAACGCGCCTAAACTCGACGTCACCCACATCAACACAAAGGCTCTTTTAAGAGCCACCACAACTCCACTGAACGAGAGAATTTCTTTAAATGTTTTTTAAAAATTACAATCTTTACCTTCTACACTTATGAATATTTTATAGAGAGGTTTATTAACTTTGAAACTATCATTAACAGTAACTGAATCGAGGTATTATGTGGTGAATTCGAAGTTGAGTTTCCCCTGGCTTAATCTGTAGTTACTTTTTGGTAATGTAAGCACTACAATCTACTGATTATATAACCACTAACTTGAGGGTTAGTGACGTCTAAGCACATCAAGAAAATAAAACCAGTTTATTTGTTCTCGTCCTCCGAGTTTACACTTCCCCGAGCTCATAATGTAAAAGTTAAGGATTTATGGTTTTCGCTGGAGTATAAATTGTTAAATATTCGTTTCTAGAAAATTGCATCTATGAACACTACCATGTGTGTCTATGAAATATTCAATAAGCGACCAAAGAATAAAGTTATTTGCTTTACATTTGGTTTTACATCTTGTTAACAATGCTGCATCTGTAAACGAGCACGACTGCATGTGCGAAAATCATAATTTGGTAAACGTAAAAAGGTTGAAATGTGATGTCTATGTGGCAATAAATGATTGCCATGGTAGCTCTTGCTGGCCCCGCCTTCATTTCTGTGTTTCCATCAGGTCCTGTAGGCAACTGTAAACTCCTGTTTCACAGCACTTCATTATGCATTTTTGCTACGAGAAGTTGAAATCATGTCAGGAAGAGGCAAAGGTGGTAAAGGACTCGGCAAAGGAGGCGCTAAGCGTCATCGCAAAGTTTTGCGTGATAACATCCAGGGAATCACCAAACCCGCCATCCGTCGTCTCGCTCGTCGTGGTGGTGTCAAGCGTATCTCCGGTCTGATCTATGAGGAGACTCGCGGTGTGTTAAAGGTGTTTTTGGAGAATGTTATTCGTGATGCCGTCACCTACACTGAACACGCCAAGAGAAAGACCGTCACCGCCATGGATGTCGTTTATGCTCTGAAGCGTCAGGGTCGCACTCTGTACGGTTTCGGAGGTTAAACGATTAAAGTTCTACACAAACCCAAACGGCTCTTTTAAGAGCCACCCATCTTCTCACTTAAAGAGTTAACGTGTCCGTTGTTGTATGGTTCAGTTTAAGATTAAGTTGCTTTTTAACACTCATCACAGTCTTCCTTGGTATTGTGTGGTATTATGACCGGTTTGGTCGTGCTGTACTTTTGTTCATTCGGACATTAGAAATAATGTTTAAACCAAGCATAAAGAACACAAAAGCCAAGTGTTATTATGTGAAGCCGGTTACAGAATTTTGCAACTGAAATAACAATCCAGCTCTAATGTTTTCTTCGTAGTAATGCTACATGCTTGCATACATTATAGATCTTGCTTACAGACGCTAAATATCATAGTCTAACTTTGTTACGTAATCTGTACATGCTATCAGTTTATTATGTTAAGAGAAGGACGAGACAAGATTAGCATACTACAAACTTCATTACATGTTTTTGAACTAAAAGTGGTGCGTTCATTTGTTTTGTTTTCTTCGAGTAAAAAAACTTGGTACAGAATTGTGCATAAAATATTTTTCATGTTCATAGCAGGTGTCATGTCAGTCTTATGAAAACAACTAAAGTGTAACCAAAAACTTTAAACTAAATAAAATAATAAGAAAGAGCATTGTGTACAAAATTGAGCGGGAAAGTAAAACAGCCCTCAAACGCATCGGGCGATTCAAACATGAGGCGGTGGGTGGGACTTAAGTTTTGAAGAAACTGATTGGCTCACTTAGTTTACAGCTACTCCAACGAAATTCATTCGTGTTTTTTGTCCAATCACATCCCGCAATTAGAAGGTACGTCTACGGTCTCTAAAAAAATAGCATGGGCAGTGTATATATGCTTCTTCACAAACACGAATCTTTATTCATTGTGTTATTGTAAAAGAGTGATTATGCCTGAACCAGCAAAGTCCGCACCTAAGAAGGGGTCAAAGAAGGCCGTTACTAAAGCTGCCGGAAAGGGTGGCAAGAAGCGCAAGAGGACCAGGAAGGAGAGTTATGCTATCTATGTCTACAAGGTACTGAAGCAGGTTCATCCTGACACCGGGATTTCCTCTAAGGCTATGGGGATCATGAACTCTTTCGTCAATGATATTTTCGAGCGTATCGCCGGTGAGTCCTCTCGTCTCGCTCACTACAACAAGCGCTCCACCATCACATCGAGAGAGATCCAGACCGCCGTGCGTCTCCTGCTGCCCGGTGAACTCGCCAAACACGCCGTGTCTGAGGGAACAAAGGCCGTCACAAAATACACCAGCTCCAAATAAATCTGTTGAAGCTTTCAACACCACAAAGGCTCTTTTAAGAGCCACCCACTTTATCGGTTAAAGAGCTTCCGTGTTTATTAAACATTTAGTTTTGTTCACATTTCTTTCATATGAACTTTCTTTCCTGATAAATAACTATGAAGAAGTTTTAATATGTAGACTTTAGTTGGAGTTGTGTAATAGTGTTTGCAGTGCTATTGCATTTAGCAAACCTGAGCAGTGACACATTTTCCTTTTTTTTCCACAACATGCGTGCACCTTTTAAGCATTAAAGAACTCAAGCTGCAGTCTACTAGTTATTTTAGTATTACAATAGTAAATGCTACATAATACTACAGTAATTATTCTTTGCCATATATTGAAACTTTACCAGGTCACTTCTGTGATACAATAAAACTCAGTGAAAATATGCTGTTGGTATTCAGATATAGATGACGACATACAAACACTGAATGGAAAACTAATTATTTTAAACTTTAACTGCAACATTGTTTACAATCTTAAGTCAAAATACTAAGTGTAAACTATTTGTATGAGTAATAGTGATATATCTTTCTGCCATGAGCTTTACAGATCATTTTATTTGTCAGAGGATATTTGCATTGTTAAATATATTTATTTGTGATACTGTGAAACAAAAGAATATATTCTTGTATCTTATTTGCATGGTCAATTATTTATTTTAACAATACACACAGAATCTGTGACTTCTTCATTTGCATTGAAGGCAGGTTTTTATGGTAAAAGAATAAAACAATGATAAATGATCTCAGAAGTTTTACATATTTAATGTAAAATATGCAAGAGAGAAAAAAAAATCAAACAACCTAACTGCAGAAGTGTACACACCTTAAAACTAACACGTTTTGATTTTACCAGCCTATTAACATTATCATCTTGTCATCTTTGCACATCTTGACTTCTTGTCATCTTAAATATTTTCAAAGTTATAGATCTGTGATATTTTGAGTTAATTCCTGTGCATTGATATCTGCATACCACACAGATTTTCTTGTGCTTTGTATCGTTGTTATCCTGAACAGTGAAATCTCTCAAAATAGTTCTCCCACCCCTAATGCTAATGCTGTACCCTTTGAGATGAAAACCAAGTATATTAATGTAAATGGCCACTCTCACTCTTTGTACTCATTTCCAAATGCTAATGCTGTACCCCTTTAACACATGAATGCTGATGTAAATGACTCAATACGTTACAGTCACCAAAGGAGTACTTAATCAAATGATCATATTGATCTGATGATCACACAAGTGCTCACACAAGTGTTTAGATGATGTGTAAACAGATATCTTTAATTATCATAGACCACCTTTGACATGAAGTCTCACTTTTGCTCCCGGAAGGATTGTTTACCAACACAGAAGTATATCGGTTGAAGAAAATAGTCAGGAGACTGGTAATGCTAATGTTGAAAATGAAGAAGACTAACAGACTGTATATGCAGTGGGGCAAAGGAGTATTTGGTCGGCCACCAATTGTGCAAGTTCTCCCACTTAAAAAGATGAGAGAGGCCTGTAATTTTCATCATAAGTACACGTCAACTATGAGAGACAAAATGAGGAAAAAAATTCAGAAATTCACATTGTCTGATTTTTTAAGAATTTATATGTAGATTATGAAGAAAAATAAGTATTTGGTCAATAACAAAAGTTCATGTAAATACTTTGTTATATACCCTTTGTTGGCAATGACAGAGATCAAACGTTTTCTGTAAGTCTACACAAGGTTTTTACATATTGTTGCTGGTAGTTTGGCCCATTCCTACATGCAGATCTCCTCTAGAGCAGTGATGTTTTGGGACTGTCACTGGGCAACACGGATTTTCAACTCCCTCCAAAGATTCTCTATGGGGTTCAGATCTGGAGACTGGCTAGGCCACTCCAGGACCTTGAAATGCTTCTTACGAAACCACTTCTTTGTTGCCCGGGCGGTATGTTTGGGATCACTGCCATACTGAAAGATCCAGACACGTTTCATCTTCAATGCCCTTGCTGAAGAAAGGAGGTTTTCAGTCAAAATCTCATGATACATAGACCCATTCATTCTTTCCTTAACTCGGATCAGTCGTCCTGGTCCCTTTGCAGAAAAACAGACCCAAAGCATGAGGTTTCCACCCCCATGCTTCACAGTAGGTATGGTGTTCTTTGGATGCAACTCAGCATCTTTCTCCTCCAAAAAGAAGAAGTTGAGTTTCTACCAAAAAGTTATGTTTTGGTTTCATCTGACCATATGACATTCTCCCAATCTTCTTCTGGATCATCCAAATGCTCTCTAGCAAACTTCAGACGGGTCCGGACATGTACTGGCTTAAGCAGGTGGACACATCTGGCACTGCAGGAATTGAGTCCCTGGCTGCATAGTGTGTTACTGATGGTAGCCTTTGTTACTTTGGTCCCAGCTCTCTGCAGGTCATTCACTAGGTCCCCCCATGTGGTTCTGGGATTTTTGCTCACCATTCTGGTGATCATTTTTACCCTACAGGATGAGATCTTGCGTGGAGCCCCAGATCGAGGGAGATTATCAGTGTTCTTGTATGTCTTCCATTTTCTAATAATTGCTCTCACAGTTGATTTCTTCACACCAAGCTGCTTACCTATTGCAGATTCAGTCTTCCCAGCCTGGTGCAGGTCTACAATTTTGTTTCTGGTGTCCTTTGACAGCTCTTTGGTCTTGGCCATAGTTGACTTTGGAGTCTGACTGTTTTAGGTTGTGGACAGGTGTCTTTTATACTGATAACGAGTTCAAACAGGTGCCATTAATACAGGTAACAAGTGGAGGACAGAGGATCCTCTTATAGAAGAAGTTACAGGTCTGTGAGAGAAAGAAATCTTGCTTTTTTGTTTTTGACCAAATACTTATTTTCCACCATCAATTGCAAATAAATTCTTAAAAAATCAGACAATGTGATTTTCTGAAATTTTTTTCTCATTTTGTCTCTCATAGTTGAAGTGTGCCTGTGATGAAGGTTGCAGGCCCCTCTCATCTTTTTGGGTGGGAGAACTTGCACAGTTGGTGGCTGACTAAATACTTTTTTGCCCCACTGTATTTGGTTTGTTTTTGTTTTTTTGTTTTTCTCGTTCTATGTGTGAGGTCAACATTGCAACCATGAATATTAATGGGGGAAGATAAACACAAAAGGGCAGAAATATTGAGATGGTCCTCACTGCAGAACATGAGATCCAGGGGGCGGGGTTGGATCTAGATCCAACTCCTCCCACTTTATATACTTTGTCCCGCCAAATGAACCAGTATATTTGAGTTGTTGCAGCGCGCAATTAGTTGCAACCTGTGATCGAAACGTTTGCTCTTATCAATTTAAGTGTACGTTTGATTAATAATATAGTCAAGAAAGATTCATAATTTAGAAAGTATTTACCGACAGTGTGATATCACTGAAGGGATTTATTTGTACATTATCCCACTTATTACACAGCTATTCCTATACGAGTAAATATAAAAAACAAATTTATTTGATATCTTTTATTAGCAAATAAAAAAAAGTAAACCATCTACGAGGGAAACCTGTTTCCTAATGACTGTAAGCAAAGACGCGTTAAAACAATTTCAAAGTCCCTACAAGATAAACATTCAATTTATTAATTTCTAAATAACATGCCATAACAATTTTAATAATTATGCATATTTATGCTATATCCATTTATAGGTCTTAAACTGCATGTGGTACGATTACTCGTAGTAGGCTTACCCGAAATGTTTTACTCCAAAACACTATAGACAAAACTTACATTTCACCCTAAAGGCACTACTTTTATTGTAATCATAAGTAAAGTTCGTTTTTATGTCAAAAGAATAACTTAATTTAGTTACGACTTAATGCGGAAATGGTAACGCAGCAACACGTGTATGACGTCTCTTGTGGTAAAACTGCCGACCAATGGGATCTCTGGATCTGGATCCAACTCCGCCCCCTGGATGTCATGTTCTGCAGTGAGGCGCTACTGGAAATATTTGAGTGGTAAAGCAAAGAAAAATTGATGTAGTTATGTTACAAGAAAACACATAGTGACTTAAAAAATAACGCTGATTGGACAAGAGAGTGGGATGAGACGTCCATTCTGAGCCACAACAACTCACTTAGTGGTGGTGTAGCAATTCTATTTGCAAAGGCCACTAGGTGTCAAAGGTTAGCTTTAATAAATAAATAAAATAAATACTACATTATTATTAATGCAAAAAGTTTTTGAAATATGAAAACTACATCCTTATAGCTTTCTAATGATAATGTAGGTCGTCAAGGTTTTTGAAGATTCATAGATTTATTGAAAGAAGATTACAATTATGAATATATTAGAATGTATATGTACACTACAGGAGTGACATTTAACAAAATGACTGTCACTATACAATTTAAATCATCAGATGGTCTGGAACTATGAAAACAACATTCTTTGAGCTTTCCAACAATATATAGTTTGTCAAGAAATTTTAGGTTTACAGGATATTTACAATAAATATGTAATAACATCTTGGGCCCACCTGTTGGCGGGGACATTTTAGAAAATTACTCTTACTACGTCATTCGTCTACATAAAATATAGAGAAGCACACATTAAAATGAACAACAACAATAGCTTCAGATAAAGATTAATGAGCACAGTTCTGAATTGAATCTTAAAAAATTTATTTTGTAGAAAGAGATCCATGCACATATATAAAAAAAAGTGTAGTCTTCTGTCATTTCATGTAAAGATGATGTTGGTTTATGTGGCGTGCCGTCTGTCGCTCTGCATGCTTTTCGCTCTTTTTATGTCTCTATTTGTCTCAAACTGACCATCTCTCCTGATTTATGATCAGATTTGTCTGACTTCATAAAAGTTTTGCAAAAACTGCAGGTGTATCCTAAAGTCTCTACTTGGGACGTCCCGGATTCCTGCGCGGGTGGGCTCTTGACCTTTTATGTTTTTATTTTTAACCAACTTCAGACTTATCTTGATAATTGTATTTATCTGGCTTCAAGTTTATACACAGTACAGAGTGTGGTCTCTCTGATTTCACTACAAATTTGGGTGTGTTTCTTGATAGTAACCTAAAAATGAATAAACAGATCAATACTGTGGTAGGCGCTAGCTTCTCTCTTACATACGCCCATCTTATGTTCATTCTTGGCTTCCTGTTCATTTCCGTATTAACTTCAAAATTCTGCTTTTGGTCTATAAATCCTTAAATAACCAAACACTTCTTTATCTGTCTGAACTTCTATACTTGTAGGCTATAGATCTAGAGATCAAAATCTTCTTCTGATTCTCAGATCATTAATAATAAACAGATGGGACAGAGCTTTTGCCACTGCAGGCCCTAAATTCTGGAACAGCTTGCCGATCCACATTAGAATCGCTTCATATCTTCAACTGCTTTTAAAACCTTGTTAAAATCCTACTTTTTCTCTGGATTTTAATATTGTGTGAAGTCTATAGACCTCTTTTATTATTTAAAGGTACAATTTGTAAGATGTTTGCAGTAAAATATATAAAAACAAAAACACTAGGCTAGTGTTATATATTTTGTTCAGCTAATTACTAACAATATCTCTAATGTGTTAACTATTTGTAAATTATGAGAAAATTGCCATTCTAAACAGTGACACGGGGCAGTACAGTCACCTGTCAATGACGTTACCCTTTACCACCACCTTTACTGACATAGAAACCTCTCGAGAACTTTTTTTCTTTTGACTATAAACTATTCATACTTCAAATTACTATCATAAAAACATAATATAATATAAAATGTAGAGTGCCATAAAATGTTCACATCACTGGTAGACAGGCTCAAACTGATTTTATAATTCTTTGATTTATCTTCATAATTGCTTTTTATCATTATTTAAATAATCAAAAAGAATAAATTCAGAACAGGATTAGAATAGAATTATATTTTAAAAAACAAGCCAGTAAACATAATATCTTAATGTCACAATGCAATCATATAATATCAAAACTGCATACTGTTGACACACACACACACACACACACACACACACATTATTTTAATGGACAGTAAGTCACTTTGGGTAAAAGCGTCTGCCAAATGCATAAATATATAGATATAAAACTGTCTTGTCAGTGGGTTTTACTGTATTAAAGAAGTGATCTGGTAAAAGTGTTAAATTATATGGCAAATAATAATTACTACAGTATTTTGTAATAACTATGGTAAATTGATGAACTGTAGTAGACTGCAGACAGCAACATGTGTTTCATGCTTAAATGTGCTGCTTGATGTCGTCTAGGAAAAGAGCAATTAAAACTGATTTTTTTATCTGATTGAAGTATGAACACTTCAAGTACAACACCATCTAAAAAGTTTATGCAACAAAATGTCTCTTGAAGGACAAGAATTTACATATTCATATAAAGACAAATTGGTTAGTTATGACAAAATACGTTTTTTTTAAACATAGAAACTCTTTAAACGAGAAAGTGGGTGGCTCTTAAAAGAGTCTTTGTGGTGTTAAAAGCTTCAACAGATTTATTTGGAGCTGGTGTACTTGGTGACGGCCTTTGTTCCCTCAGACACGGCGTGTTTGGCGAGTTCACCGGGCAGCAGGAGACGCACGGCGGTCTGGATCTCTCTCGATGTGATGGTGGAGCGCTTGTTGTAGTGAGCGAGACGAGAGGACTCACCGGCGATACGCTCGAAAATATCATTGACGAAAGAGTTCATGATCCCCATGGCCTTAGAGGAAATCCCGGTGTCAGGATGTACCTGCTTCAGGACTTTGTAGACGTAGATAGCATAGCTCTCCTTCCTGGACCTCTTGCGCTTCTTACCTCCGTTTCCTGCGGTTTTAGTGACGGCCTTCTTGGACCCCTTCTTATTAGGCGCGGACTTCGCTGGCTCAGGCATGATTGCTCAAAACGCAAGAACAAAGTGTGTAACGATCTGCTCTGCTGAAGAAGTATTTATTTTCTGCCCATGCTAATTTTCAAAGACTATAGGCTCACGGTGCTGATTGGGTGTCTTCATTGGACAAATACCATGAATGGATCTCATTGGTATGGCTAAGACGTGAGAGAGCCAATCAAAGTGGGTAAGACGGTAGCCCCACCCACAGCCTAATGTTTGAATTTAATGCTGCTGCACCCATTGAACTGCGGTTTTACTTTCCCGCTCTTTTTAAAATACAATTTCTCTGAAATATAGTTCCTTTGGTAATTGAATGCGCAAATTTAAGACACTCTTTAGGTATTTATTTAGCAGGAAAACATTTATTAAACGAATACAAGCAAATATCACAATACAAGAAGTTTTTTGAGAAGAATCGTGTTTGTTTTAAAGCATGTGTTATTGTATTTATTCAGAATAATAATTGAACAAAGGGTTGCTGTGTGAAATTTAAACCAAACTGAATGCTCATTTATCTTATAAAGTGGCATAAAAATATAAATATTTTATTTTTAGATACTACTTTAAAAGTTTAAGATTTCTATTATAAAAAGTATTTGTTTACAGCCCACTTAAATTATAACGTTCTATTTGGGCAGTACGCGAAAGACTCTTTTAGAAACAAACATGAAAGCAAAGCTATTGATGGTCGTTTTCGAAGCACTGCTTCATGAGGCTTCGAAACATTTACGAATCTTTTGTCTCGAATCAGTGGTTCGGAGCATGTTTCAAACTGGCCCAAGTCACGTGATTTGAGATGGTTCTCACTGCGGAACACAACATCCAGGGGGCGGGGTTGGATCTAGATCCAACTCCTCCCACTTTATATACTTTGTTCCGCCAAATGAACCAGCATATTTACGTTGTTGCATCCCGCAATAAGTTGCAACCTGTGGTCGCCAACGTTTGCTCTTATCAGTTTAAATGTACGTTTGATTAATAATAAAGATTCATAATTTAGAAAGTATCACAGTTAGGTGTAAGGACACGTTCCTGACAATGCGAAATCACTGAAGGGATTTATTTGTACATTATCCCACTTATTACAAAGCTATTCCTATACGAGTAAATGTAAAAACAAATGTATTTGATATCTTTTATTAGCAAATAAAAAAAGTAAACCATTTACTAGGGAAACCTGTTTCCTAGTGGCTGTAAGCAAAAACGCGTTAAAACAAGTTCAACGTCCATAAAAGATCAACATTCAATTTATTAATTTCTAAATAACATGCCACAGCCTATATATTTTAATAATTATGCATATTTATACTGTATCCATTCATAGGTCTTAAACTGCATGTGGTAAGATTACTCGTAGGCTTACCCGAAATGTTTTAATCCAAAACATTATAGCAAAAAAAATTCATTTCACCCTAAAGGCACTACTTTTATTGTAGTCATAAGTAAAGTTCGTTTTTATGTCAAAAGAATAACTTAATTTAGTTACGAGTTAATGCGGAAATGGTAACGCAGCAACACGTGCATGACGTGTCTTGTGGTAAAACTGTCGTCCAATGGGATCTCTGGATCTGGATCCAGCTCCGCCCCTGGATCTGAATCCAACCCCGCCCCCTGGATGTCGCGTTCTGCAGCGAGGCGCTACTGGGTGATTTTAGCAAACGAGGCTTCATTACGTCATAACTGTTTCGAAACGTTTCGAAAATCCGATGATTCACCACTAGAGGGAGTTGATCACATGACCAGTGTCTAATATGTTTAGGTGAACTCGGGTCAGTTTTTTTATGAAAGTTCATAAAACATTTATCCTTCTGACTATAACACTGCCATTTTGTCTACTTTTTGTTTATAGACAGATTTAATGACAAAAATGTGAATAATGTAAAGGGTAGTTAGTTTTAATGATTTGTTTGCTCTAAATAAAACTAAAAACACAATACACTTTTAATTATGTCTTAAGTTAAAAAAAATGTAACATTTTAATTTAAATTTTGCTATTATTTTGTAAAAAAAAAAAAGGTGTTTCGAACTGCTTCGAAAAACTGAATCAATTTTGGAAACAATTGGTTCAATTGATTCGAAGCTTCGTTTCTCCCGTCACTAAGCAAAGCGCCACGAGACCACCAAATTAAACTAGCTGTATTTAGCGAGTTAGAATCAAACAATCCTCGTATCGCAAAGACAATTTCCAGAAACACAAAACAGTAATACTGCATAGATTTCATCTCTTAACGTGATAATGTGGGTGGCTCTTAAAAGAGCCGTTTGGTTTGAGCAGAACTTCAAACGTTTAACCTCCGAAACCGTACAGAGTGCGACCCTGACGCTTCAGAGCATAGACGACATCCATGGCGGTGACGGTCTTTCTCTTGGCGTGTTCAGTGTAGGTGACGGCGTCACGAATAACGTTCTCCAAAAACACCTTCAACACACCGCGAGTCTCTTCATAGATCAGACCGGAGATACGCTTCACACCACCACGACGAGCAAGACGACGGATGGCGGGTTTGGTGATTCCCTGAATGTTATCACGCAAAACCTTGCGATGACGCTTGGCGCCTCCTTTGCCGAGTCCTTTACCGCCTTTTCCTCTTCCTGACATGATTTCAGTCTACAAAACAGAGAGTGAGAGAATTGTGGCAGTGAAACAGGACTTTCAATCTGCCTACAGGACCTAGTGGAAACACGCAGAAATGAAGGCGGCGCTTTGTGACGCGTCATAGTAAAAGCACAGACCTACCTACATTGACCTAGCTACAACAGAATTTTAGTTTTATTCGATTATTAACTGTGATGATTAAACAACATTTAAACGTTTATTTAAAAAAATTATAGAGCAATTGCATAAAGGAGGTGCTTACTGAGTGGCTTTTAATTGAAATGAGTGATGTGCAATTATTTTAATAAACCTAGTGCATATAATGTAGATGTTATTAAAATATACTTTCTATCATTTTACCTTTAAACCATTAAATAAACGTTCCTAAGGCAATTACGTTTATACATGTCTTAGTCTTGAGATGATCAGTAAATAACAGAACTGCATACTACCTTTCTAGAAAAATAAAGCTTGGGGGGAAAATATCTGGGAAGTCAAACTTGCATCCAAAATTCAATGGCCACTTTGAGATTATAGATTTTTAAAGAACATACAACTAAAAAAACAGTAGCGTGTAAGTGATTAAATAAACAAAATGAAATTCTCTCGTTCAGTGGAATTGTGGTGGCTCTTAAAAGAGCCTTTGTGTTGATGTGGGTGACGTTGAGTTTAGGCGCGTTCACCACGAATGCGGCGAGCCAGCTGGATGTCCTTCGGCATGATTGTCACGCGCTTGGCGTGGATGGCGCACAAGTTGGTGTCCTCAAAGAGACCGACCAGATACGCCTCGCTTGCCTCCTGCAGAGCTCCAATGGCTGCGCTCTGGAAGCGAAGATCAGTCTTGAAATCCTGAGCTATTTCTCTCACCAGACGCTGGAAAGGCAGCTTACGGATCAACAGCTCAGTGGATTTCTGATAGCGGCGGATTTCTCTCAGAGCTACGGTACCGGGCCTGTAGCGGTGAGGTTTCTTGACACCGCCGGTTGATGGTGCGCTCTTGCGGGCAGCTTTAGTAGCGAGCTGCTTCCTGGGCGCTTTGCCTCCGGTGGATTTACGAGCGGTCTGCTTTGTTCTTGCCATGACTTCAGTAAAAGCTCCTCTGCGACACGAAATGTAGAAATGTTCTCTCCCAGCGGCTTTTAAAGACTGGTCGTCCATGAGCTCAGGGGGCAGGTATAGAGAGCTACCATGTGATTGGCTAATGGGTGACGTCTAAGTAGACAGCTGACCAACGACTTTGAACGTTTTTCAAACAGGCAGAGGCGGTTTGTTTCCCGCTCGAGATCGTTTGTCTTGTTTAACCCCACATTAGCAGTTTTCCGAGCTGATTCTTCATTTGTCTAAAAAAATTATAATGGTTACTTTTTTATTTAAAAATAAAACGGAAAACGACCATTTATATATAATTTACCACCACGGTCACCACTGTCTATAGGCTTAAAAGCCAATTCAAACAGTCATTCTGAGAACGAATTTAGTTTTCCAACAAAATTTAACACTTGAACTATAACACTTGTATTTTGAATATTGATTTTATTAAGGTCATGTCACAGCCTAAAATTATTTAATGAAATCAAATCTTGATTGATATTCAAGACTCTAAAGAAGTGATTTTCTGAGATTTCTCTATAGCATAATAAGACTTAAAGGTTACAATAGCTAAAAAAAGGGTAACATAACGCACAAATGCGTTTCTAAACCTATACTTCAAACAGAGACCAAGATTTCACTCTTTTATAGTTCAAGTGGGTGGCTCTTAAAAGAGCCTTTGTTTCATTCTTGGTCAAACTGGTTTACTTTGCTTTAGCGGGCTTCTCGGTCTTCTTTGGCAGCAACACAGCCTGGATGTTGGGCAACACACCGCCCTGAGCGATGGTCACGCGCCCCAAGAGTTTGTTCAACTCCTCGTCGTTACGCACTGCCAGCTGTAAATGGCGGGGAATGATGCGAGTCTTCTTGTTGTCACGAGCGGCGTTTCCAGCCAACTCCAGGATCTCAGCAGTAAGATACTCGAGCACAGCGGCGAGATAAACTGGTGCTCCGGCACCAACGCGCTCTGCATAGTTACCCTTGCGAAGAAGTCTGTGAACACGGCCGACGGGAAACTGAAGCCCGGCTCTGGATGAACGAGTCTTGGCCTTTGCTCTGGCTTTACCACCGGTTTTGCCTCTGCCGCTCATTTTCGTTTTATTCTCGTAACAACAAAAATATGTGACTCGAGGTTGATGTTTCCAGTATTTAAGAGCTGCTTTATTTGCCTATTGGTTGAAGTCTGTGAAAAGTTCAAACCAATCACTGAACTTCCCTCCAAACGCCAAATCCCGCCCCCTTCTATCTTTCTGCCTGTCCTTGTTTTCATATTTATACTTTTGGCAGATGCTTTAATCCAACTTACAGTTCATTATAATGTATACATTTATATGTGTATATCTGTTTGTTTTTACAAAATACAAGTATCTGTACTGTATCAGAGTTAATATGTTTATATGCTGCAATACCTTTTACTTACAGCTTTATACTCTACTGCACTTCATAAATACAAAGCGCTTTAATACTAAAGTTACACTAAAAATCTAGAGCTTTCTTATATGGCAGAGATGCTCCAAAATCTGCGTGGCACTAAAGTAAAACTTTCAGAGACTTCTTATTAGAAGTACTATTTTATGAAGTATATTTTTATCAAATCAGAAGTTCTCGAAATTAACAGCCAGAAAACGACAGCTATTGAAAGATTGCTCTTTAAAGGGCTGGTGGGTGGCTCTTAAAAGAGCCTTTTTAGTGGAAATAAAATTTTACTGAAAATCTATTTCTTTTTGGGCGCTGCCTTTTTAGGCTTAGCTGCTTTGGGCTTTGTCGTCTTGGGTTTAGCAGCCTTTTTGGGGCTCTTCGCTGCTTTCTTAGGAGCCGCTGGCTTCTTTGCTTTCTTGGGGCTCTTTGCTGCCTTTTTAGCGGCGGTGGCGGCTGGTTTCTTCGCTGCTTTCTTGGGTGATTTCTTAGCGGCGGTCTTCTTTGTCGCTGCAGTCTTGGGCTTCTTGGCAGCGGCGGGTTTCTTGGCTGCGGGCTTTTTTGCTTTAGGAGCGGCTTTCTTCGCTGGTTTTGCCTTGGTCTCTGCCTGCTTTTTGTTGAGTTTAAAAGAGCCGGAAGCGCCGGTGCCTTTGGTCTGGACCAGAGTGCCTTTAGTGACCAGGTTCTTGATGGCGATCTTGACGCGGGAGTTGTTCTTCTCCACGTCGTAGCCACCGGCGGCGATCGCTTTCTTCAGGGCAGCGAGAGAGACACCGCTCCTCTCCTTGGAAGCCGAAACGGCTTTGACGATGAGGTCACCGACGCTTGGTCCGGTTTTCTTGGCCTTTGCGGCGGATTTCTTCTTGGGCGCTTTGGCCGGCGCGGCGGCAACAGCTGGGGCGGTTTCTGCCATTTTCTCTGAGAGGATCTGGATCTATAATATCACAGAATCAACAAGAGAGAGATCATGCGAGTAGCAGAGCGCGCGGCGCTTTTATACAGCACATGAGAACCATATAGACTCAACCGGGACAGCTGAGTGTCTGTGCACCTACACGAGCCGCTAACGCGTGTGTTTTCTTCTCTAACTTTTTCAACAAAAACAGAGATGTAAAATACATGGGCGCGATATAAACAGCTTAAACACAGAGCAGAGGTCCAGCGCTATGTCTTAAAACTAAAATACGCCACGATTCAAAATATATTTTGCCAACTTTAGATCAAATCCACGACCAACACCAGCCACCGAATAAAGCCGCATTTGTTTCTCATGTGATTTTTGTATTTTACATTTAATTAAATGTTATAAGTGTCTTTTGTATTTGTAGCAGACACTTGGATAATTATTTTCATTACATGAATAACATTAAAGGACTTGTGAATTATTATATATAGTAGTTATTCTGGCCACCTTGAAGCACACGCATCATCCAGAGGCTTCCTGTTCATGTGTAACTTCATCTCTGATTTGTAGTTAATTTTTTTTTTTTTTTTTGCTTTTGTTGCTGATTGTAAAGTGATCGTGTGAAGGAAGATGTATTAAAATGTCTAAAGCATTCAAACAATAACATAGTGGTAAAATGCTGACGTGCATGCACAAAAACTTTATGAAATACAGTTTTTCAAAGGCATAAACCTTCATTGTATGATCTGTTATACTGTGTGCAGTTTTTCTATCTTCCTTATAAACTCATTTAAAGATCAATCAGCGTTAGGGTTAACTATTAAACTATTCTATTACAGTATTACTACTACTACTACTAACTATTCAACTATTAAAAACCTGTCAATCAGCACTGACATACAATATGTCTGAATTGTCTGTAACAGATTATAAAATTATCCTCATAAATACTTCTTTGAAAAAAAGCTATATGATTTGAATACCATATAAAGCATATAAATCAGTTATTTTGATCAGTCCTCTTACAACCAAGTCCACTTTGTTACATATTATAAAAAATAGCAATTATACATTATGGTAATGATAACCACTCTACTTATTTATATGGCCATTATGAGTTATAGACTTATTTATTGAAAGTGGTGTGATCAAAATAATAGCAGTGTGAAGAAAAAAGGACCTATGTGACTAAAGAGTGGATGTTTGTTATAAAATATATCTGCTGCTGAATTTCTAAGTAAACTGGACTGTTCCATCATTGCTCAGAGGAACAACACAATTTGATTAAAAAAGGTTTATTTGAGAAGTTTAAGAATCTCAGCTAAAATTATCTCAAAAACTTCAGAATGGCAACCAAAACTCAAAGCACATGGAAATAAAAGCTACTTCAGTTAAAACAGACTGAAGAATAGCCAGGATGGCAAAGATCCAGCCTTTCATGTCTCTAGAAAGATAAAAGATTATATAAAATGATCTGTGACAGTCAGAAGACGTCTGATTTAAGCGAAGCTGTTTGCAAAAAGCTCCCATAAAGCACCAGTGTTGAAATAAAGACATGAGCAGAATCACATCAACACATCAGCTGGCCCGAAGAAACCTTGTGTAACATTTTTGGTCTGATGAGAGTAAAATTGCTCTTTTTGGGTCTAGTGGTTATTGACAGAACCTCATGTGACCCCTGGGTACTGAATTTAAACCACAGTACACTGTAAAGACAAAAATCATGGTATTGGGATGTTTTTCATACTACCGTGTTGGGCCTATTTATCGTATAGAATGGAACATGGATCAATTTAAATAGATCATAATACTTAATGGCAAGTTCCTGTCTCATCTTAATATGAAAGAAATTATCCAGGTAACTGTGGCCCTGTTACCTTTTGTTTCATTGTTTGAGTTGGTGGCCATTTGCTGACGAAGGCTCTGAGTCATAGGTGAATAACAAGCCTAAGGTGTGAACCCATTTATATGATAATTAAATGGTCTGAGTGAGACAGTGTAATGTTGATGGGATTAAGGGTTGGTGAAACTTCACGATTGGGGTGGCAGGATTACTTCTTTGCTTCAATGCTTTGTTTAAAATGCAATGTAGGGCGATTGTAAGTCAGACTTGGTGACTGCAGCTCCTGAGCTCTATGCTCGGATTTGAAGATCGCTTTCTCCAATAAAGACTGCTGCTCAAGGAAATCCAAGTCTACTGGTATTTGCAAGAAAGTTTTACAACACTACCCCATTGAAAACATGTGGGGTGACATTAAAAATGCAGTTTCTGAAGCAAAATCTAAAAATTTACAGGAACTGTAGATCATGTGCTGAAATTTCAAGGCCAGAAGTTGATTGACTCGATTTGACACAGATGTGCAGCAGTTATCAACAACAATGGTTATGCAACTAAATATTACTAATTCAATAGTTTAAAGTGAAATTAAAACATCTCAAAATATTTATAATAAATGTAAAATATGTAGCCTTACATGCAATAGTATAAATTCCTGTTATGTCAAAATGTTTTCATAAATAGTGTTAAAAACAAAGACGTTAATTTTAAATAACATAAGCCAAACATTTATTTTAAATCAGAATTTACAGTGGGTTTACGGTAATTAATGCAATAAAGGACTCCTGAACCATGTAATGAAAGCAACATTAACAATGAAAATTTAGGTTTGTTTTATGTAGTACTCTGAATTTACTGCCAGATATTGTAAAGCTAAAATAACTAGTACTTCATACACGCAAAAAGGGTTTAACTATAATGCATGAAAAATAATAGAAAGCTCTTTAACCAATAAAGTGGGTGGCTCTTAAAAGAGTCTTTGTGGTGTTGAAAGCTTCAACAGATTTATTTGGAGCTGGTGTACTTGGTGACGGCCTTTGTTCCCTCAGACACGGCGTGTTTGGCGAGTTCACCGGGCAGCAGCAGACGCACGGCGGTCTGGATCTCTCTCGATGTGATGGTGGAGCGCTTGTTGTAGTGAGCGAGACGAGAGGACTCACCGGCGATACGCTCGAAGATATCATTGACGAAAGAGTTCATGATCCCCATGGCCTTAGAGGAAATCCCGGTGTCAGGATGAACCTGCTTCAGTACTTTGTAGACGTAGATAGCATAGCTCTCCTTCCTAGACCTCTTACGCTTCTTACCGCCCTTTCCTGCGGTTTTAGTAACGGCCTTCTTGGACCCCTTCTTAGGTGCGGACTTCGCTGGCTCAGGCATGATCACTTCAGAAACAAAACCAAAGACTAAAGCACGTCACTTTTGTGAATGACTATTTATTTACTGTTCATGCTAATTTTCAAAGACCGCAGACTTAAAGTCTGATTGGATGTCTTCATTGGACAAGCAACACGAATGGATTTCATTGGAATGGCTGTAATCTTTGCGAGCCAATCGCAGTCTCTAAAACTGTAACCCCACCCATGGCCTCATTTGAAGTGAAAATCCTTTGTGCGTTTATGTGTGGTTTTACTTTCCCGCTCATTTTTTTAAAATACAGTTTTTTTTAGTATAATTGTTTGTTGGAAATAGAAAGCGCAAAATACTTTAAATATAAACGAAGGCACTGCTCGTTTTTCATTTTGCTCTAAAGTGTTTATTTAACTATTACAAGCGAGATCTCTTACGTATGCGTATTGCGTATAAAGGCAACTAATAATTTACTAACACATTCTAAGATTAAACTCTACACAAGAGTGTTTCTTGCATAAATAATTTGTATCTGTGATTGTAAACAAAGACTGAGCACAACTAGGACAGACTAGGCATGATCAGTCGTTATGATCAAATTACATTAATAGTGTGTCCGAAAATAATTAGGAATCCGCAACTTTAGGGCAGTTTTTGGGAACACTTTCGTTTTAGACTTAAACATTTGTATTTAAGGAAAATCTACAAATGTGTATGCAACGACGTATATTGAACGTTTGCATGCATTTTGCGCTCTTGTATTTTCTTGAAATACAATAAGCATGAGCACATAAATACACAGGCAATTAACCAGTACAGAAAGAAAAATAACGATCAGATGTGAACTCTATGTGATAATGTGGATGGCTCTAAAAAGAGCCGGTTGGGTTTGAGTGGAGTTTAAGCATTTAACCTCCGAAACCGTACAGAGTGCGGCCCTGACGCTTCAGAGCATATACGACATCCATGGCGGTGACGGTCTTTCTCTTGGCGTGTTCAGTGTAGGTGACAGCGTCACGAATAACGCTCTCCAAAAACACCTTCAACACACCGCGAGTCTCCTCATAGATCAGACCAGAAATACGCTTGACTCCACCACGACGAGCGAGACGACGGATGGCGGGTTTGGTGATTCCCTGGATGTTATCACGCAAAACCTTACGATGACGCTTTGCGCCTCCTTTGCCGAGTCCTTTACCGCCTTTACCTCTTCCTGACATGATTTCAATCCGCAAAACAGAGTGTAAAAACAGCGGAGCGCTGAAACAAGACTTTCAAGTTGCCTACAGGACCTAGTGGAAACATGGATAAATGAAGGCGGTACTTTGTGACGCGTCACAGTAAAAGCACAGACCTGCCTACTTTTTTTTTTTTTTAGCTTAAACTGAATTATAGTTTTAATTTATTATTAACTGTTGTGATTAGACAACTTTTAACCATTTATTTAAGAATAGTTTATAGCAATTACATACAGCTGTGCTTGCGGAGTGATTTTTAATTGAAATGAGTGATGTGCATTCTTTTAATAAACCTAGTGCATAGTAGATGTCATTAAAATATCCGATTTTCTATTATTTTACATTTAAAACATTAAATAAACATTTCTAAGACAATTATGAAGCATGACAACACAATGCAAACTCACTCTCACTTCATTTACATCATTTACCTGAACAGACTTTTTCATTTCATTTTTCACCATGTACGTGCATTCATTCACAGCCCCCTAAAAAAAATTTATGATAAAAAATGTTCAACCAACTCTGAGTTAAAACTTGAACTCTGAGTTGATTACTATGAGATGGAAAACTGAAATTAGTTAGTTTAAGTCGATTCTAAGTAGGTTGAATCTGAGTTAAGTGCGTACACAACCACTATGTAAAGACATTATCAATAGAGCACCGATATTATGATTCACCATGTCAACAGTACGTGACAAAGAGGACCTGTGGCCTTATGTACAAAGGCTTGCATTGAATCATACTAAAACATTACTTCACGAGATCACATTTTCAAATAAGTCGGATAGATAAAATTTGTCAACATATTTGGTCATACAACAAACATAGTTTTCGTCATGTGACAACGATATTTAGTACATTTTCGTTGACAAAAGCAGACTATATGGAGAGGCTGCAGACCTGGAGCCGGTAGATCTACGCCCCTGACAGTTTTACACCCCTGGCAGTTTTGCGCCCCTGTTGTTCCTCATGTGTCCAGTAGGGGGAGAGGGAAATACAACTAATCTATTTAAACAACCGTTTAGGAGCACTATTTATTAATATTACACATTTAAGCAAAAATTTTATAAACTAACAGTGTACACCGCAGTCTGCACACAACGGAACTACACACAGTAAAAAAATCCATATATTCCAGGTCTGGTCCTCTTGTTTTTTATTATTGGAGATAAAAATAAGGATCATGGATTTAAATAGTAGCGTGTTTTCCTGTTATTTCTTATGGCATTTAAAAATCGATTGGACCCGGAAGCGGCGCATGACGACGTCACACTTAACTATTTATATTTATTTATAAACTGTTTTTATATACAAGAGACTGACTGATATATGATGTTGTGAATTTATATTAAGTTACATTTAGATATTAACCATATTTAGGCCATTAGACATACAGTACTGTGTAATCATATGGATCCTAAATGAAATATCTGCTGTATAATCCACAATAGGCTTTATGCCCAGCTGCACTACTTCCTGAACTTCAGCCAGCTCCTTGTTTCCTGTCTGCCATTATTGGACAAACTGATTAATCCAGGAGTGCCTGACCTCAGTAGTCACAACAATAATCAAACACACCTGGATTAATCAGTTTGTCCAATAATGGCAGACAGGAAACAAGGCTGAAGTTCAGGAATTAGTGCAGCTGGGCATAAAGCCTATTGGTCGTCATACAGCTACAAAACATGTCCTACATAGCATTTTATGAAGCACAATTTGTTACAAAACTGTTTGTGGACCCCATTCACTTCCATAGTATTATTTTTTCCTACTATGGAAATAAACGGGGTCCACAAACTGTTTGGTTACAAACATTTCTCAAAATACCTTCCTTTGTGTTCATTAGAACAAAGAAATGTATACGAGTTTGTAACAACATGAGTGAGTAAATGATGACAGAATTTTCATTTTTGGGTGAAGTATCACTTTAAAAACAATGTGAATAACACCATGCAGAGCACAACTAACACACTTCTGGAAAAAGGACATCCATAATGAATCAGATCTGGTCACTGTGTGTGTGTGTGTGTGTGTGTGTGGTCCAGAATGCAGTCAGGTGAGTGTAGATAACATCAATTTGCTCCTTATCTTCAATGAACAACGGCGCAGGCACTTTCTTGATGGAACACTTGGAAAAAGTGTCAAGACTTTGATTTCTTTTGTCCATTGATGATGGACTGTGCAGAGAAAATTGAAAATTACATTAAAAACATTTCCATGTATGTGTAAGTTGTTTATTTACTAGATAACCTGGTGTAGAATGCAGTTTAGGAATGCATTCTTGATGCATATACCTGAATGTGGTTATCGGTTCCTCTTGCCACAATGAAGTCCACCAGAGCCTGGTTGGACAACATTCGGTTCCTCTCTGCAACAACATGTTGTGGCAAGTCATGTGTTAATCCTTGAAAACTCCTGTAAAGAGGTCGTAATGCCCCTTTGGTCAGGCATCTTGCCTCCTCAGTCCAATGGGCGAACCTTTTCCCATGCCTTTTTAAAAAGAAAAAAATCGACTTTGTTGGCCCCCAATAGGACACCTCTTGTTGTGGACAATAAACAGAATTGATAATTTAATGTATAATTAATAATTACATATAATGTTTTTGCTTATAACTTTCTCATTTCAACAGATATTTGCATGAAATTTTAACAGAAGGTAGAATTTTGTTAGTACTTTCAAAATAAATTATAAACATTTACTGTTTTAGTCGGAATGGGCATCAAACTTTAGTTGGAATGGGCATCAGGTTTTTAGAACGATTCCTGCAGTGGACGTTCTGACAGAAGTCTATTAATAAATATGTGACTACCAAATTTCCGCGGTTTATTTAAATACCCTCTCCACCATAGACTTAAAGTACAATGTTTCAGGACTAAGATAAAAGATATTTATTTTGGTCCATCTACCTTTTATTAGAGACCAGAGCTTAGTGGAAGCACACCGCTCGGTTGAAAGCGACACAAATGTTTAAACAGTTGCTGTGAATTAAAAACACCTCCAAGTGGATGTGGATATGGCATGACATACAATGTAACAGTCCAATCCAGGGAGACAAGGGTAGCTGCAGCTTGGAGCAATGGGCGTGGCAAGAGGTAGGGGCGTGGCAGGAGTTAGGGGCGTGGTAAGAGGTTTCTCATTGGTCAAAGGAGCTTCCTTCTGGCAACTGCATTGGCCAATCAGCCGTTACCATAGTTATATGTAATTTCCTTTAGCTAAAAATAAATCGTAAAATGTGTAAATCAGAGAATAACAAGTATAAAATGAAAAATACAAATGAATACAAAAATAAAAGTTTATGAATCAAAGGAGGGTTTCTTTTATTTGTGTATTATAAAACGTTGACAAAATAATTAAATTATATATTTTTTTCCAGAAAAATATGGGTTTTGGAAACAAAGTAAAATGTCATGAGGTAAATTCTAATACTGAGCATTTCTATTTTAGGAATATCTATTTTAAAGTCAGTCCAAAATGAAATAGAAAAAGGGCAATACAAAAATAAATGTTATGAAAAACGCACTTTTTCTGGATTTTGGGGTGTTATTTTGTGTCTCTGATGCTCCCACACGCATACAAACTTGGAAAAAATCCATCCATGCTGTTTTGAGTGAGATACACGTTTCTGAATGTCCTCTGCCTTGAGTCTCAGATCGCGCGAGTTCAAACTCAGCTCCGTTGTGACGTCACAAAACGTTTCGTCACATTCAGTTTCAATTTTCCCGCCCACCACCCCACTCGCAGGTCTCCACCCACCAGGGAGCTAGAGAGAGCACAGAGCAGTCAGTCACTTTGCTCACTGATACCCTGCTGTTATCATGTCTCACTGAAATAACAGCGCTATTTGGATATTATGGATTATACTCCCGCCTACTTTTAAAAACAAAGTTTTAACGCGTGGTTATTGGAACCTGGAGTATTCTTATATACAGTGTGTTACGACGCAAATAGTCATCAGATTGTAGGCGATAAGACCTTCATGCGAAATCTGATGTAAACAACAGACTATGTAGCTCCCACGGATTATACGCATTTGTGGACAAAAATGGTCATTGGATGTATTTTTTATTTGTATTGTATTTTATTGGACTTTAATGGATCATTCACACATCTGAAACAGACTGGATTCGATTCGCGATCGTTGTATCAAACACAAAAGGTAAGAAGTCACGTTATATTTTGCATATTTTGCGCAGGCGCAGGTATCTAAGAATATCTGCGTCTTTTTTATTTATTTAATTTTTTTAGTATGGTATAGCATATTTACAGAGTTTGTACAACCTAATACAGCTTACAACTATTAAAACTATAAAATAAATATTCAGAAAAAAAACAGCTGGGTGTACAAAAAGCGACAAGGGGAACAGACATTCCGAGGGGAACAGGATCGGCTGCTACATCGGGCCTTACACCCCGGCTTTTCTGACGAGGCTGACCCCCGAGCCTCTAATAACTGTACGGTCCGGAGCTCCCGCTAGCTTCTAGCAATTAGCACGCGTCCACAAGCAGTATACATCCTTCACCGGGTCTTAATTTCTGTAATTTGTGAAAATAATGCGTTTGAAAATGTTTATAACGGGAATATGTTAGTATTGTGCAGGGAAAACGAGTGTATTGTTGAGACTGCTCATCACATTTTACGCTGGAATCTTTGTGTCGTGATGAGTTTGACACACCGAGGCCGGGCCTTACCGCCCCGGCTTTTCTGACGAGGCTAACCCCCGAGCCTCTTATAACTTTCCGGTCCGGAGCTCCCGCTAGCTTCTAGCAATTAGCACGCAGTCCACAAGCAGTATACATCCCCCGCCGGGTCTTAATTTCTGTAATTTGCGAAAATAATGCGTTTGAAAATGTTTATAACGGGAATATGTTAGCATTGTCCAGGGAAAACCAGTTTATTGTTGTGACTGCTAACGTAACATCACAATTGACTCTGGAATCATTGTGTGTCATGGGTTTCTTCTCCTGTAGTGTACTTATTAGTGATACTTTTCTGCATGATTTGTCTGTTGGCAACATAAACCGTTAATAATAATAATATATAAAATAATAACACAGTATGGTCTGTACTGCTCACGATACCACTGAGCACGCACACGGGCACATGACGTTAGTAGTGGGGCGTGATCAAAGGAGCAGCAGCTCATAAATATGTAATGACTAGCTCAAAACGGCACAATCTGAAATGCACTGAAACAGAGGCTACTAGAGATGGGTAACAATCTTTTCCTACAAGCTATTTCAAGCAAACAACTTTTTTAAACATGCTTTATGGAACTCATACACCTATATAACTTGTGGAAAAGCAGTCATAATATGGGCACTTTAATATCTTTAAGTGATTTTGCAAAAAGTGCATTTCTCACAAACATTATGAATGTTTTTTTTAATGATTGATCCTGGAAAAGTTGCGGTGGTGATGATGTCATGTAACCTGCGCCATACAGAAGATTTCGAAGGTAACATACTTTTGAATGTATTCTCAATATCATTATTGTTATTTTTACAGTGAAAGAAATTTATTTTATATAGTGATAAAGTTATGGCTCGCTTTTATGCGGATCAGGAAGCTTTTCACGTCCAATTGAATAGACCTTACGGCACGCCCCATTCCTCGTGGCACACCCCATTTCTTTCCGACCTTATGGCACGCCGTTTGCTCCAGCCTGCAGCTACCTCTACATGCATCCAGGCGGAAACAGAATTTATGCCTCAGAAATTCGACGCGCGTGCACGCGATGTAAGCATTGCTATATCAGGTACATTCTCTCTGTTCCATATCTGTGGGATGATCTGCCAGTTGCAACAAGATCTGATGTAGAGGTCTACACGGAAGACCCGAGACCCGAAGACCCGGGACCCGACCCGGGACCCGTACGGGTTCGGGTCTATATTTTAAATGATCAGCCGGGTCCGGGTCGGGTCTCAATCTATACTTCGGGTCCCGGGTCTGTTTAACATTGTGGGTAATACCCGAGGTCAATCGGACTCGGAGAACACACACTCACATTTAAATAAAATATTTCAAAAACAGCAACAAAAACTTAGATGAACTGTCGCATAAATTTTTTCTATGACGCGAAAATTGCGTTAAAAAGTTTATATTTGGTTGCTCCAACCAGGCAGCTAACGCGCATGTGCTCTTTTAATGTTTCTCTGGCTACCAGTCAGGAGCTTCTACAGTTAGTAGGGTAGGAAGGGGGGGTTCACCTGCACCCGAAAGGTATATTTTTTAACCTAGTTTTTTGTAATCCTTAAGGTGTCTAGAAAAGGAATTTTGATGTTCCCCATGCAAATTATTGTCCCATGTGTGATTTTTTGTATCATCTTTTGTGTCTGTGCTTGATTTTCGGCTGTGAAAAAGGAAAACTTTAAATCTACATAGAATCTGTACAATACATTCTACAGACACAATCCACCCCATTTCCTCTTCGTCTTTGCACGAGGAATTGATAGATATGAGGATTGTCATGATTAGATGATGTATAATGCAAAAAACTCAAATAAACACAAAAAAATTTAAATAAAATTGTGACATTGGATCACTGGAACTCCTCCCCTATGGACCCTATTGATATATGTCTTCTAACTTTTGTATTTTTACAGTCTGTAAGATGTCTAATAAACAAACGTTGATGATCCACACCTGACATATTGTCACGTGTATGTCTTTTCTGGCTATATTGGTTGCCTCCCTGGATTTCCAAAAAAAAGCAAAAAAAGAACATTTACATAATGTCTTTTTCAAACTGGTATATATTTGTAATGCTTCAGGTGTCTGATAAACATATTCCACATTAAAATATTGTACCAAGTTTTTTATTTAGATTGGAATCAATTTGAAACTTAGAGCAATACGTGTGGTCGAAAGTTAATAACTCTGAAGGCCTTCAGAAAGTCCAGACTTAGCAAGCCCAAAATACAAAAAAAGCTGTTTGGAGTAATCCAGTGCCACACTGTATCAGTGCCGGCCCATCTTCCCAGCTTCTCTTTTTTTTGCAATTGATGCATGCTTATCATCCTCAAAAAAGAGAAGAGTGATATCGATGGTGAGTCTGAAAAATATACTCCTCTACCAAGTTTGAAGCTGCCTTGAAGACATTAAGGAAAAATAAAGTCAATACTGTTATACTATAATAGCTAATGGTTGGTGGCTAGTTGGTGATCATTGCTAATCATGCCCAAGTCAAAGAAACACAAGGAAGAAAATGATAGTGAGTCTGAAGAGTTTAATCCTGCTACAAAGAAATCCAAGAGAGATGATGGTGTCAAATAATAATAATAATAATAATTTGTTACATTAATATAGCACTTTCCGGCAGCACTCAAAGCGATTTACATATGAAAGGGGGATTCTCCTCAACCACCACCAATGTGCAGCATCCACCTGGATGATGAGACGGCAGCCATATTGCGCCAGAACACCCATCACACACCAGCTTATTATTGGAGAGGAGACAGAGTGATATAGCCAATTAGTATGGGGGGATGATTAGTAGGTCAACGGGCAAGTTTGGCCAGGATGCCGGGGCACACCCCTACTCTTTTTCGAAAGACATCCTGGGATTTTTAATGACCACAGAGAGTCAGGACCTTGGTTTAACGTCTCATCCGAAGGACCACACTGATGGCCATTTGAGAAGGACTATGTGAGATACCTCAGTTGGATTCAACCCAGGAAGAGACTGACAACCGGGTTGTTCTGTACTTGCTGTATGCCGCTCAACTGGGGCACAAGGTGGCTGTGGTGAGGACTGCAGACACAGACATTTTCTTCATCCTCCTACACCACGCCCAATCCGTCACGCTGACCATCTACGTCGACATTGGGATCGAAAAGCACAGGCAGATCCTAAATGTCAGCTAACTGGCAGAATGTAAGGGGGCAGACTACTGCACAATACTCGGCCTCTGCATCTTCACAGGGAAAGCTTTACAAGTACCTTTAGAGGCAAAGGGAAGGTTGGGTCTCTGAAAAAGCTGCAGAGTAATCCAAGTACCATGCAGCCTTCAAGTGAGTTTTTTCAAGGCAGATATTCTGTAGCATGTAATGGCAATAACAGTTTTTTACAGATGCTAGGACACATTTCTCAATACATAGGTCACTTTTGCAAAACTCTTCACACAGTTCTCCTAACCAACTTTCAGCTT
This sequence comes from Misgurnus anguillicaudatus, assembly GCF_027580225.2. Lineage (NCBI taxonomy): Eukaryota > Metazoa > Chordata > Actinopteri > Cypriniformes > Cobitidae > Misgurnus > Misgurnus anguillicaudatus. Next base: position 6,812,674 of record NC_073342.2, on the reverse strand, counting down.
GGCAAAGCAGTTCATTTCACATTCAAAATCATGCTGAAAAGAATGATTGGAGAGGATGAGACGCTTACCACCAGATCCAAGGTCCCACACATCAACTGTGTCAACCACCGTCTGGCTATCCACAAGAAAGCAGCCACACCGATATTCTGGTGTCCCAAGCCCCATGATTCTGGCCAAGGCTGGGAAAAGACTGAAGAGGGTACTCTGGAACCAGTGTGGTCTTCTGGACCTATCTTCCCCACTTCACTCACTGGCTTCCTTGAGGAAACAGTTGAGGAGATGGATGGAGATGGTGAAGACGACAAGGAGCAAGAGATCGATTATGAAGACCTGGGCTGTTTCTCAATTCCAAGAACGCAAAGAACGGACTTGCGTCCTTGTGGAGATTGAACTTGCCAGGCGACCTCGGAAGAACGAACTCAGAAGGTCGCGAGAACACAGAACGCACTTATGAGAATTGAGATGTGTGCGATCTTCCTGTTGGTCACCTGACCTCCGCCATTGTTTTGCCTCAATGACTTCTGGGGCGTAAAGCGATTTCAGCGCGCAAGTCTACACTCGATGCATCCTCGATATCAAGAACACATCCGGGTATTTTCATGCGTCCTCTGTACTTGCGTTCTTGAGAATTGGAATGAACTTCGACTGTTAATGATGACGTAGAGCGAGGACACAAGAACGCAAGATCGCTGAAGAACGCATATTGAGAAACAGCCCTGCTGTATGATGAATAGACTTCATTGCCCTTGACCTTTTGACCTTTGATTAGAATCACTTTGTTCTATTTCAGTTTATTCTAATGGGGATTTGTTATACCCTATATATACACATATTTGACTATATGAGTGGTTTTCTCTTTTGTTTCTATAAATATAATACCAAAATAACGGTTTGAATAGTAACTCCTTATCATGGAAGATGTTCAGTTGGACCAACATGTGACAATATTTTAAGTAGGGATCATCAACATTTGCTTCTTAGACATCCTAAAGACTGTAAAAATACAAAAGTTAGAAAACATATATCAATAGGGTCCATAGGGGAGAAGTTCCACTGATCCAAGGTCACAGATTTTTTTTAATTATTTGTGTTTATTTGAGTTTTAATGCACCATACATCATCTAATCATGACAATCCTCATATCTATCAATTCCTTGTGCAAAGATTAGGAGAGGGTGGGGTGGATTGTGTCTGTGGGATGTGTTGTTCAGATTCTATGTGGATTTAAAGTTTGCATTTTTCACGGCCGAGTGTCGGGCACGGTCACAGGGGATGATGCAGGAAATCACACATGGGACGGTGATTTGCATGGGGAACATCGGGGTTCCTTTTCTGGACACCTTAAGGATTGCAAAAAACAAGGTTAAAAAAATATACCTTTCGGGTGCAGGTGAACCCCCCCTTCCTACCAGACTAAGTGAGACGCAATGACTTTACCTTTGACAACTGGCTCTTTTATTTAGAAGGCGGGACCTATTCCGCCGTACCGCGCATTTTGCACTGACTTCTCAAATTTTTATAATAATATTATAAATTGACCGTCTTGCTGTTATATCTAAAGTTTTCGCGACTCTGCTCAACAAGATGATAGCAAAGCAGCAAAGCTAACGAAAGCAGCCATGGCACTGAACGAGCAATCGTTATTATAATCCAAATGGGCAAACATTATTAAGCAAGTTGACCCGATGTAAAACTGCGTTATTAATCACCATGACTGTAAAGTGGACTTTAAAAGCTGGAATAAGCATAAACATTTCAATCGTCAAGAGAGGAATAACATGGATGGAACTTTCATGGAAATTGTGCATCACACAGTCAGGTACAAAGAGGGAGAAGACTAACTTCTAACGGGTAAGACAAAAAGTTTCATTTTCGCTACTTGTTTATTGACTTATTAATAACATTTAGCTAAGTAATATTTGCCGGTCGGGTCTGTGTCTTCCCTGACGGGTTCGGGTCCACATTTTAAATAATAGACGGGTCTTCGTCGGATCCGGGTCCAGCTTTTAAATAATAGACGGGTCCGGGTCGGTTCCGGGTCCAGCTTTCAAAACAACAGACGGGTCCGGGTCGGTTCAGTGTAGCACATTTGCGGGTCTGATCGGGTTCGGGTAGGAATTTTTGGACCCGTGTAGACCTCTAATCTGATGATTCTGTAGCCGTCTTTAAGAATTGGTAGAGGCCAGTGACTTCTGTTTTTGAGGGAGCATGATGCGAAGCTCCTCACAACATGAATGTAACCCGTCAGCTGTGTGGCTCATCAGTTCAAAATATGTGTTCGCTGCATTATGTAAACTTATGTGCATTACGCTTGATGTCAAATTACAAGCCAACAGCAGATATTTCGAATTGGGTTCATGATAAAAGAGACGCTTTTTTATCAATTCTCTGCACTTGGATGCTTTCTTCCATTTAACAGGTTATAATAGTTATGCAACACGCATACAGTATTGCACATGTTATATACGAATTTTCTACTAGATGAGTGTGATAAATAAAAAAGTTAAATTGCAAAGTATTTTTAACAGATGAAGAGTAGATGTCAGTAGATATGAAAATAAACAGTTTTAGTCAGGTGTTATTTGAAAGATCTGCTTAACTGAAGAGCAATGAAAATAATTTTGTGTGTTATTGTATTGGAACCACAAGGTGGAGCTCGTGGACAAACATCAGACCTCAGAAGAAAACATTACATAAGTGAATGTAAATAAGACAAGGATGACCAGGATTTGATTCTGTATCAAAATATCTGTGACATTAACAGTAATACTGAAACCCAGTGGTTGTTGATGTTACCCAAACGCTCATTTATGATAACCTGTATGATCTTCAGTAGACATGAGATAGGACTGATTGTCTTTAATCTACAAATGTTTGATCTGTGATAGAGGAGTTCAGTAGAGATGTGTGAGATCTGAAAGTGTGATGTTAGGTGAAGGCTTGTGTCTCTGAAAACAAACATCTCAGACACACACAGGACAGATCTTCTAAAATCAGCATGCAATGAACAGCATATATTGACAAAGATTTTTATTCAAAGTTTAATTTGTAATGCATCTTTAATTAAGTTATGCAAAATTTAAATTATAACATTTGTATTAAGATTGTGTTTCAGCTGACAGATTAAAACGAATCACATTGTTTAAAATGTGGAATAAGATATGTTTTACAATGTGTAGAGTCTGTGGACTGTGTGCATATTTTCCTGCAAAGTTTTCTTGTAAATACTGTTTGAATTAAAAAGCATGTTTAATCATGTAGGAAGAGGTCACTGATTATGTTCAAAAGAAAAAGTCTGTTCAGGTAAATGATGTAAATGAAGTGAGAGTGAGTTTGCATTGTGTTGTCATGCTTCAGTGATGTGTGAGTGTTTATAGTGCTGTGAGTTTAACACTTCATGACTGAGATCAGAACAGAACAGAATCTTCATCATCACACAAACCAAAAGAACAACAATGACTTTCATCATCATCTTCATCTGGACACTCACAGTCTTTACTCAAGGTTTGCGTTGTAACATTTTTATCATGATCATTAATTCATTGAAGAGTGAAATATTGATTTGTTTCAGTGTTGTCTTATATTTCATTCTTGTTGTTTCTTTCAGTGTATAGAGGACAGTACACTCTTACTCAGAGTCCATCAATAACAGTTCAACCAGGACAACAAGTTCAAATAAACTGTAAAGTCAGCAGTGCAGTGTGTAATGGTAATCGTTTAGCCTGGTACTTACAGAAACCTGGAGAAGCTCCTAAACTCCTCATATATTGGGCAACAAGCCGTTACACAGGAATTCCATCAAGATTCAGTGGCAGCGGATCAAACACAGATTTCACTTTGACCATCAGTGGAGTTCAGACTGAAGATTCAGGAGATTATTACTGTCAGAGTTATCACAGTGATGGTGTGTTGACACAGTGATAAAGAGTGATACAAAAACCTCTTTCAGTCAGACCGCACAGTGACTGAAAACATACACCTGACAGATACTGCAGTTGATGATGCTGATAGTTTATTTCACTTACAGATCATTTATTTAAATGAAAACTTTATAGATAATTATACATTTAATTGATTATTTATTTATTTTATTTTTTTGATAGTTGATAAATCTAATCATTATGGTTTTGTTTGTCTATTAATTTCAGTATTAAAACGGATGCAACATGGATGATTACAATTATTATTGTACAGTTGAATTCACAATATTAAAACAACTGATGATAATCACTCATATAGAGAAACATCAGTCAGTATCATTCAGTCAACAGCTGTAACACAGATACTGAAGGAGTCACACGAGAATAACTATCAAACTAGATAGAAAAGTTTGGAGACAAACTTTATGTTGGCTTGACAAAGCCTGGCCTGAACGTATAAAACAGATTGACAGAAAATTGAAATAAGTTTAGTTTAGTAGTCTACCTGGCTGTTAACATGTTTTAGTCTGAAGCAATCATGATTTAACTAAGTTAACACGATTAAACATGACGCTAGCATGATTTAGCATGAAATTATCCTGTTTTAGCATGAAGCTAGCATGATATAACTTGATGCTAGCATGAAGCTAACATGATTAAAAGACCCAACCCCCATGTCTCTATGATGTTCTGATGCAGAGATATAAGGCTCTATTTATTACATTGCTACGGTACTGTATTTGGTTGCTAGGGAGAAAATTGGCATCCAGTAGTGATTACACGTCGAATCAAAAGTAAAACGGTCCAACCCCTGTGTCTCTATGATGTTCTGATGCGGAGATATAAGGCTTGTTTATTCTGTTGCTAGGGTACTGTATTTGGTTGCTAGGGAGAAAATTGGCATCCCCTAGTGATTATACTCCAAGCCACAAGTAAAACAGTCCAACCCCTGTGTCTTTTCTTATTGAATATTTAACTTAATAAGTCAGAAACGTTTCCGCTGTTTCCTGCTTACACGTGCAGCAGGTGACGCCAATTATGGGTCCTCTGACCATCTCATTTCAGTTCTCTTCGCAACTTCTGAGGCTGCCACCTTGAATGACTGAGTACTCACCTTTTAAGGTCGCATGCTTATAAGGTTGCAGCCCTTGAATTGGGACACAGCTTATGACACTGTGCTGTAAAGATATCCATCTAGCCATTTTAAAATGGCAGTCTATGGGATCGTTGCTAGGGTACTGTCTTTGGTTGCTAGGGAGTAGCTTGGCAGTGCCCAATAATGATACTTCATAGGCTGCTTGCCAGTTTGAGTGACATAAATCAGCCCCCATGCCATGTCTCTATGACATTCGTATTTGAAAATATAACTGCTTGGATTCTGGTTGCTAGGGTGCTCAACAATGGTTGCTAGGGCATGGAGAGGAAGTAGTGAAAGTGACACTTCTATTAAAAAAATAATTATTTTAAATGAAAATCAATTAAACTTGACGCTCACACACACACACACGCACGCACGCACGCACGCACGCACGCACGCACACACACACACACACACGCACACGCACACACACACACACACACACACACACACACACACACACACACACACACACGCGCATATTAAACTGTATTATATAAACATATATTGATTGTCACTGTGCCTTTCTTTGTAAATATATTTATGCTAATAAAACGTTTATTAATTATTATTATTAATTGTATTTGTAGTACTATTGCCTAGTGATCATTATTTTGATTAATATATTTTCAGTATTCCTCCTGTTTTAATGGATGAAAAATGATTATTTAAAACCAATAAGACAAAAGATCCCTAAACCTTTTGCTGATGAGCTCTAGATTCAATGGTTGTGGCTATGAATACAGCTACGGTCAAAATCTCTTGAAGTCTCGCCGGTTGAGCGCTGTTTTCATTCATAATAAAGGCTGAGGTCGTTTCTCAATCCGACGGCTGCAGCCTCCAAAGGTCGGATTTGCAGGCTGCCTACGTCATCAAGCCTGTCTTATTTCACAATATTAACAATTATAAAATTGACTATTATTTTTGGTAAATCGTGTATTGTTGTAATATGCTTATGACTTGCGAATGTAATGCTCAGTTAACTGAAATAAACCAAGCTTGATGAAGTATGCAGCCTGCATATGCGACCTCCGGAGGCTGCAGCCTTCAGATTGAGAAACGGCCGAATATTTATGGTTTTTTTTTCATATACCCAAACCTTACAACAACATTTCACGGGATTTAGGTGGTGACTGTATGCTGTCTAGCAGAATCGCTGTTTTTCCAACTTAATCCTAACTAAATCTAACGCTAAACTGAACATCTCGCGAGATTTGGCCGCATCCGTAACTAAATCTGTCGCTAAACTGAACATCTCGCGAGATTTGGCCGCATCCGTAATGCGCTAGCCCGCCCCGAACTTGTTTCATCCGGTTTCTCGGTTCAACCAGGTAAGTGCCTCAGGACTTTCTCTCCGTTATTTTTTGAGGTATTTTTCGACGTAAATTCATAAAAGTTGTAAAAACAACGGTAAATTAAGTTCACATGATTATTTTAGACAAAATGCGATTGTTCATTTAGATATCTGTATTGTTTTGCTATAGTTTAAACGATAAACTATGTTATATAGTGCAAGTAACGTTAATTCCACACAAAATACAGGTACCTTTGCACGCGTGGTTTAAATGTGAGCTGTTTTTGTCACAATTAGAGATGTAACACGAGTTAAAGTATATATTTACTTGTTTTAACTTTCACTATAAAGTTTAGCGTTTATTAGCATTAGGGTTAGCATTTTGTTTACACGGTCGTATTGAGGGCTCCAGCCAGCATCCACTGGTGCCAACATGCAGGGGTGACGAGATGGATCATCTGTGTCTGTTTGTGAGACTTTTAAAGTTTGGCTCAAGGGTGTTGGGGAACCCTGGGTCTTATAAACAAAATATACGTGTGTTTACAATGTACTTCTGATACTGGATACCATTAACTTAAAGTTACATGCTGCTATAGCAATTCTAATAATGTGCTAAGTTGTGTTTCCTTGCCTTTCCTTGTCACTACTTTGCCTTTACATAGTTTATGCTGTCTAGACACATGTGTGGCAAGTCATTTTTTTAACTTGCATTTCATTTTTAGTTAGTAACGTCTCTCTTTCTTTTTTCTGTTCTACAGACAGGTCATTGCTTCAGCTGTGTGAGTATTTTTATAATAAATTATCTGTATACAGACTTGTAATATATGATGTAGATATTAAGTGATTATTTCTTGTTTTACATTTTATGTTCCCTAAACATCAGCCAACATCCAGTTTGTGGTGCTGCACAACAAACCCCACTTTTTAGTGGATATATTCAAGTGAACCCAAAGGCTCTTTTAAGAGCCATCCACATTGCACAGGTAAGTCAATTTTGTGTCATTTTGAATAAAGTAATTCCTTAGTAGTTTTTGTAACACCTGTTTAGGGCTGGGTATTGTTTAAAATCTTTCGATCCGGTGCCAATTTCGAGACCTCAGTTTCGATACCGGTTCCTAACGATACCTTTTCGATACCATATGTTTTAAAATCCATTGAAACATTAACAAAAATACATTAAACACACACCTTTTAAAACAAATTCTGGTAACACTTCTCACTCAGGGTAACATTATTAATACAACTGGTTGTGCTTTTTGGACTTATTAGTTTTTTTATGAAAATAAGGAAACAAAAATAAAGAAATTAAGAATATAATTAACACTGCTTTATTTTATGAAATGTAAAATGGTATTTAGCTTGGACTAACAGTATTTAAATAAGTGAGTTCATTATAGCTGCAACTTTGACAAAAGTTAAAATATTTAAATGGGTGACTGAGTTTTACTGGGAAGATTTGTATGCATGTTTGTTTTTTTGTAAACAATACTCAACTTCATGGTTATCAAAATATTAAATACATAAAAAAGCGAGAAAAAGTAGAAAACGCGTTCAATGTAATTTCATTCAAGTGAAATTAGCAAACCAGTTTTTAGTTTGTTTTAAAGGGATAGTTCGGCCAAAAACTATATTAAACCCATGATTTACTCACCCCCAAGCTGTCTGAGTTGCATATGTCCATCGTTTTTCAGACAAACACATTTTCGGATATTTTAGAAAATACTTTAGATCTTTCAGTTGATTAAATGTAATGTTACGGGGTCCACCAATAGTCCACGACCTTCAAGTCCAAAAAAAGTGCGTCCATCCTTCACAAATTAAATCCAAACGGCTCCAGGATGATACACAAAGGTCTTCTGAGGGTAATCCGTGTGGTGTTGTTGTAGAAATATCCATATTTAAAATATTATTTACGTAATTAACTACCTTCCGGTAGCGCCGCCATCTTAGACTCCTCTGTATTCAGGATGAGAGCTTACGCAGCGTACGGAGGTTTCTCTGCTGCTGCTCTGTGCCCCGCCCTCCGAATTTGTTATACGTCACTAAGAAAATTTTTCAGAAATCCTCCCCGTCACATGGTGGTGGACAGCCAATCGCCGGCGCTTTAGGTCCTTACACGCAAGTACAGGCTCTCACACAGACACAGCCGCTTGGCTTTTGGAATAGAAATTTGGCACCGAAAGATAAATAATTTTTCGATACTCAAATTATCGGAGTTTTCGTTCGATACCATAAAAGTATCGACGTTCGGTACCCAGCCCTACACCTGTTCATTTACAATTATTTTGTAAATAACTGACTGCTTTACAATAATATTTCAATAACAGGGACATTTTGCCAAAGGATTGTATTGTTTATTGAAATGCATATTAGTGCTGAGCTCATGAGCTCCTGGTGATGTGCGCATTCATACAGTAGCTTCCATATCGATTCTGACACAATTTTGAAGGTAGTGTTACAGATCATACTGTAATTCCTCAAATAAAGACGGGGGCCTTTATTTACCTAAACAGCCGAAGGTAACAGGCTTTTATTTGAAGCAGGCTTTTATTAGAGACAATCCTTTATTTCAAATTCCATCTGTTTGATAAATAATTGTTTTACATTAGCCGTTAAATTAAAAGTGATAGTGTTCTAGTGGATAGAGATCATTCATTTTTAACCATAATTTTTTCAAGGTTGTTGAAAAGTCCGTCACTAGCATTAAATGAGACCCATCCAATGTAGCTACTGCCATCTATTGGCAGCTGTGCATTATGATGAACTTGAATACATTTAGGAGATAACACCGCGCTCACATTATCCAAACCATGCCCCAGCGCGATCGTCCCCCCTCTATACTCCATGCACGCATTCACACTGTACTTTTATCAATCTGAGCCCGGGCGAGCTTTTGTCATTAGAATGCATTTGTTTTGAACAAAGCAGGAGGTAAAGCACTCTCTTAACACTGGAACCCATCGTAATGTTAAGTCTGTGTTTTTTATTCAGAGTCGTATGAAGCCCTCTCACATGCCTATGATATCGCTTAATTGATATGTCGCGTGTGCACCGTAGATATTCACTTAGCCCTGCTGCGTGCATTAAAAGGTTTTAACGAAGGCAAATGAAGGTGAAAGCTCGCACAGTTGCGATTGCGCTCACACTGCGCCTAAAAAGCTTTGGAGTATAAACTGAAGCTTTGTTTATACTCGTGCTTTGGTCCGCAACACAAGCCTCAGCAGATCGCGCGCGTGTATCACCAAACGGACGAGGCGTTTACGGAGCATTCACACGGGCCGCAAGTAAGCTCTCACTCATTTCCCCGACACTCATCTTTCCCTTGCCTTAATTTGAGACCGGCCTTTATTTGTCTGCGATGATCACGCCCCCGGCCACTATCAGAGGCCCGGCGTTTATTTGAATAATGGCTTTAATTTGAGGAATTACAGTATATTTAGTCTGAGGTCATACGGAAAGGACGCAAGCATGTGACCCGTTGAGAACGTTAAAGGAGTAGTCCACTTTGTAGATGTGGCCCATTGACTTACCATAGTATTTTTTTTCTTACTATAAGTCAATGGACCCCATCTTTAAAGTGGCCTACTCCTTTAAGTGGGGAGTAGAGAACGATGAGCTGTTTTTTTTTTCCACTATTGTCTCCGTCTTGCACGCACACTCGTCTGCACTGCACATCCTTTCCTAAGTGTGTGCTCTCTTTCTTTATAAGCAGATATCTTAACTTTAATATCATCACTCACCCATTCAGCAGTTTAAGTAGAATTGCACATAAAGACTGCATGTCGTGTCTTAAGCAATTTATAATAAACCTATTGCGTGGCATTTTATTCACACTCTTAATGTACGTACACACTAGTGCTGTGTTCAAAATATCGATACGACGATACATCGTCATGGACGCCTGACGATGCGCGCATCGATACAGCACCTTCCGTATCGATTCGGATGCACTTATGAAAGCAACGTGTTGTGACGAATTGCTGTTGATCTGTGATCCATATGGAAAGGACGCATGTGTCCCGTGGAGTACGTAGAGTTAAAGGTAGCGGAGTATACTTTCACTTTGCGTGTCTGTCTCGCTGGCGCACGCGTCTGCATAGCGAGCCACGTACTCGCTCTCTCTCTCTCTCTCTCTCTCTCTCTCTCTCTCTCTCTCTCTCTCTCTCTATCTATCTATCTATCTATCTCTCCGTGCGCGCGTATTTAAAATCAATGAGTTCAGTATGAAAGCGCAGATATCTTAGCCTATACCACTGCAAAGAGCTTTATTAGCCATGCTCTTATAAAACAGTACTAAAGCATTTGAGAAAAAACATGACAAAGATTTGCATGTGAAAAGTGTATGTTTAGAGAAGAGATACAGAGCTACTTCAAACTATAGCATTCACATTAATAATCTGATTTCTACTAAATAGTATTAACTCTGACTGCATGTTTATAGATGTATTCATAGATATAGAATAATGAGAGACAAATATAATGCCTAGAGTAAGACACTATCTTTGTAAAACTGCTTTTAAAAAAACATAAGTACTAACTCTGGGATTTTAAGCATTTCTATGTTACCCCAAAAGCTAATAAATGAATGGCAAAAACACAACTGTTACAACACTGCTTATTCAATAAACAAATAATAATAATAATAATAATAATAATAATAATAATGTTACTAAATTCTGAACAAAAAATGTCATTCAAAATAGTCTTGTATCGTGATGCGCATCGTATCGGGACCATTGTATCGGGATACGTATCGTATCGGGAAATTGCTGGCGATACACAGCCCTAGTACACACCGCCGCAGACCTAAGCTTCCAAAGAAGCTCAGACCGCCCGGTCAAGGATGCTTGTCAAAAAGTACGGGGAAGCTTGTTGACGCTTTGGCTGCTCTGAAGTCTGTGTAACCATGAAATGTTAATGAAAAAAAAACATTGACATTATAAACATTTTATAATGACAGCAGTTTTATAATCGTTTTGGTCACATTTGGTCTGGAAAAAAAATTAGCTATTATTATTTTATTGCATCTGTGCAATTGGTTAAATCTGTGTTACTGTGAAACATGAATCTCGGATTACCTGCGATGTTACTATATGGATTAATACATAGTGTTATCGATGCTTAAATGATACGCTATGCAGTTCTACTGGCAAGACACAGACACATTTGAGTATCAGTAAAATATTATAAATCATCAGCACGCACTTCACAAACTCACCGGGAACACCAACTATACCAGCTATTTTATCCCATGCCTCGTTCTTTTATAACTGGTCCCTATATGAAAATAATTTAATATCATAAATGATAGGAAACCCAGCAACAGCGATTATCAATTTCTACACAAAACGAAAGTTAACATTGTATGTTTCTCCAGAATCAGCCAGCAAAGAACGTCTAGGTTATATTCCGATTGGTTGCTGCCGTTTTGCCGCTGCTTGCCGCTGAACTGCGTCATAGCTCATTATCATAAAGTTGAGCTTCTTTCATTTTTCTGATTGACGCTATGGTCCCTCAAGACGCCAAAAATGCGACGCTAATGGATTTGACGCCCCTTGCAGCTGAGAGAAGCCAGCTTTCATTGTAAATTAATGACTTCCAGTAACTTTGGAAGCTCAAGTCTGCAGCGGTGTGTTTGTACAGTTATAATACAGTAATCAGGCTTGTGCATAATTTAGAATTGAATTGAGAATGACTCCTGAATTCCAATTAAATTCTTGAATTTGAATTGAATTTAAATTAAAGGAAGCAGAATTGCAATTCAATAGAAATGTATATATATTTAAAAATGAAGCTTTACAGTAAATGTCAGAAATGATTGCATTACATATTCTATTAGTTTGAACTACTTGTACAGATTACATTAACAGGAAATGTTTTTCCCTAGCAATTAATGTTAAAAACTCTAGTCACATTACAAATAATTAAGTTTGATTTTTTTGTAATTGTAATTTTGTGGAACATGATGGAACATGAAATGCTTTACTTTAACCAAGTATTTAAAATGGTTGCCAAACAATTTTCTAAAGTAACTTTCCTAACACTGAATCTATTTGAGATTCTTTCTGTTGTGTGACTGTGGAATTTCTTTGAATTGCCATCACTGATTTATATAAATGACTGGATTGCGCATAGAACGCTTAACGTAACAGCGTGAGATGAAGCCAGCGCAGAGTTCGAGCCGCCATCTTGGTATACCCAACCGGCAGAGGGTGTCATTGACTTCCATTCAAAATCATGTTTTAAATTCACCCGCTTTACAGCGTATCAGTCACGCAAGATTATTTTTAGGATATGTGTACGTAAATTAACTGTTAATTCTGGTGTTATTTTCAATGTTTATGTTTTAATCGGGCAGGAAAATGGATTTATAAAAAACCGTTAAGGTGAGTGTGTCTGCTGCGTTCTGTTAATGACACGGGTATAAATAAAGTTTTTTCTGAAATTCAGCTACACGGTCAGCGTTATTTCTCTAAATAAGTTTAGGTAACTTGTAAGTTTAGATGACATAAAACCAGCAAATTATTACATGCACATACGGTACAAAGTATGATTATTTATATAGATTTCAGAATGAGCACGTTTGTCATTAATACTAAATGCTGCGGTCTGTCTGCTGATCTGATACTGTAATGAAGATGAATGTATAATAACTGATTAAAAACTAAAATGTACAACTTTCAGTAAATAACTATGTACATTCTTAGGACGTTTTTGTTTTAATAATGTACTTGGTAACTTCAGATATAAAAACGAAGACTTGTAAAGTGATGTTTTATCATTAAAATCTGATCGCGTCCATTGATTTAATAGAATGTTTGGGTATACCAACATGGCGGTGCGGTGGCTTCACAGTTGTGACGTCATGCGCAATCCAGTCATTTATATAGATCAGTGATTGCCATGCATTTAATTCTGCTTCCTGTCATTCCAATTCAAATTCAACTTCCTGTAGGGCTGAGTCAATTAAAATACCAATTCATGAATTGAATGGAGGCCAATCCTGAAATTCTAAATTGTGCACAAGCCCGACAGTCATGCATTTAGAAACAAAGACGACAAAGAGCTGCAGGTGTAAAGTGTGTGTTTAGGTGAAGAGAGTTCAGAAATTGTTTGCGATACACAGCCCTAATGGATATGACTAACTTGGGAATGCTGTGTATGACTTAGGGGATAGCAGAAACACAATAGGTTGATGATGATGCTGTATGTTTTTGTATAACTTTAATCATACCTTGCCTGAACTTTAAACCAAAATGTGTCTTTTTGTTCTTTTAGGACTCTTTCTATTGGACGTCTTATTCATTATTGTAAGTAACACTGTCGGATATTACAGATTTGCAGTATCTTACAAAAGTATCTTACACCCCTACATTTCAGCAACCATTTTAGTATATCTTCTCAAGGAACACTACTATAGAAATTTGGATATATTTTTTGAGTAGTCAAGTGCAACTTGTATAGTAGTATAGATTTACTGTTCTATGAACATACAGCCATTATTGTCAATATAGCTGGCACCAAAAGCGAGTACACTCTAAGTGATTATAAATGTATATCATTTAACAATACAAAGCCTATTCATTATGTTCATGTTTTTATTTGCTAGACCTGACCCTACACATTTTGTTAGCTTGTATTAGAGCAGTTTAAAAAAAAACACATGAGTGCTGCTAACATTGCTTTACAGAATGTTACAGAAGGAAGTGGAAGGTCAGACTATCAGTGTTCAAATTATATGTCACACACTACAGTAAGTCAGTGCATGGATGTCGTTCCACAAGGAAGCCTCTTTTGAAGCTGGCTTATAAGAAACCCCACAAACATTTTGCTGAAGATAACCTAACCAAGAGCATGGATTAAAGGAACCATATCCTGTGGTCTTAAACGATCCTAAACATAAATGTGGTGTCTAGCATGTGTGGTGTTGGGCCATGCAAACCGAATTGTTGCAGTGTGTGGCATTTGATCTAAGCACTGACAATCTGACCTTATGCAACTTGTAATGCAATGTTGGCAGCACTTATGGGTTGTTGTTTTTAAGTCAGCTTTTGCACCTGACGTACAGCATGAGGACTACAACATTTATTATCACATAGGGTGTACTCACTTTTGTTGTCAGCTATTTTGACACTAATGGCTGTAGGTTTAGTTATTTTCAGAGGATAGTAAATCTATTCTGCTATACAAGTAGCACATTGATTCTAAAATTTTATTTGTAAGTATTGTCTAGGGTTGGGAATCGTTTGGACCATCATGAATTGATTCAGAATCAATTCTTAGATCCCGGTTTGATTCAGAATCGATTCTTGATATACTAATTAGCATATTTTTGATGTCATCTCAAAGCCAGACTAGTTTTGCGCTTTTGCTACTAGTCTCTGAACTGTCATATACTGTACTTTAATGCAACTAAGTGATCAATAATGTCATTCCAGGAAGACCATCCCAAAGTATATTTTGTTTTCTTGCAATTTAGAAACAGGGCTGTCCTAGATGTATTTGTTTATTTCTTTCTCTACTGCTTGTGTAAGTTCCACTTTAGGTGCTCGTGCACGGTGCGCTCTTTTAAGTTGTCCGTGTGCAGCACCGGACAACGTCACATTATTATTTTCGAAGCGAACATTTAAGAATCGATTCTTGACATTTGTGAATCGATTTAGAATCTGCCATGTCCGCATTGCGATGCATTGAAGAATTGATTTTTTTTTTCCCGCCCCTACTTTTGTCCTTTGAGATGATATACTAAAACAGTTGCAGAAATGTGAGGGGTGTACTCAATTTTGTGAGATACTGTATCTAGAGTTGTCACAAAAAGTTTATATTTTCCATTATAATATAAAAGTTGTGATTTTTATTATTCATAACACATTTAGAAAAAATTTAAATAGAAAAACAGATAAATATAGTAATGTCCTGCTCCATTTACAATAATAAATGTTCTCGTTTATATTTACTGTGTATGTTGTAATGTTATTTAATATTATGTATGCTGGTTTATCTTTACAGTGTAACTAACTTTTTTTTCTCTGTTTGTTGTTTGTTGTATGTTCTTGTCTTGTCCTTTCAATACCTTTTAAATTAAATTTCGAACCTTTACTTTGCTTAAATCTTCACCGCTGTTCCATTCTGTACTTTCACTTCATCAACTAATAAAATAACTGGCCATGCCCCCCCCCCAAAATGCTGCTGCTCTGCTTGCTGCTTGCTTGCCTGCAACCCCAACGCACCCCAATGCAATCTACCAATGCAAACCTGACAAATGCATCTTGCTGCTTGCCTACGCATCTTAAAAAAATGGCCAGAGGCTGAAAACGTATAAAAACGTATAAAAACGCTTCTTGTGATTCTGAAAAAACGCTTCTTGTGATTCTGAAAAACGCTTCTTGTGATTCTGAAAACCCCCTTCCTGTGAGCCTTAAAATCTTCTTCCTGTGAATCCAACTACAAAAACCAAGTTAACATTGACACCAGTTAGTGAACTACAACTACTGCAAGAGAAAAGGAGCTCCAAAACATCTCTTCCAGTACACCTTGCTGCCTGTTGTCTTCAAGAAGGACCACTGATTCAAGCTCAGCTTTTGAAGCCTACCGTTTAACGTTACATTAGTTACATTTTTGTGGTGTTGTTTATCATACAGGTATATTTTATTTAAATAGATTTTATAAGGTATATACAATTAAATAGTCTTTCTGTAGTCTCTGTTAATCACATTTTGATACAAAAAATTTACTGTACAGTAGACGTTAAAGTGTATTTGGGTGACATTTTATTTATTATAAACATAACATCCGTGTTACTTATTACATTAATCTGAGTTAATAAATCTGTGCCAGTATTACATTAGTCTGAGTTATAACATTTTGGGTGACATTTTATTTATTATAAACATTCTGCTACATATTACATTAATCTGAGTTAATAAATCTGTGCCAGTATTACATTAGTCTGAGTTATAACATTTTGGGTGACATTTTATTTGTTATAAACATTCTGCTGCATATTACATTAGTCTGAGTTAATAAATCTGTGCCAGTATTACATTAGTCTGAGTTATAACATCTGTTTTACATTAGTCTTAGTTGTTACACCTCTTTTAAGTATTACATTAGTTTTGAGTTGTTTAATCTGTGCTAGAATTACATTAGTCTGAGTTATAACATCTGTTTTACATTAGTCTGTGTTACATTTGGGTTAAGTCTTACACTAGTCAGTTATAATATCTGTTTTATATTAATCTGAGTTATTAAGTCTGTGCTAGTATAACATTAGTTCTCTTTTTGCATTCCTGTTTATCTCATATATAACTTCAGTGGATAAGTAAACAGTAAAAATTTCCTTAAATCTTATTTAATCTGTGTTGGGAGAGTGTGAATCATACGTGAAGTTGTGTGCTGTATAACACCATTGTGATTTAAAGCAGTCGTGCTTACAGTTAAGCAATATTTTCATATATTTGTGTGTCATATATTTAACTTCATTGAGTAATTGATTGCATAATAGACATTACCTGTGGCTATAAGTTCATAATCAGTCATATATTTTAAAATTGATCTGTTTAAGCATTACATCTGCTCCACCTAGTTGCTTCGTATATCTCAATACGTTACTGTGTAGTTGATTATATAGGCATTTTATACAAGTAAAAAGATACTAAAAGGTGTTATTGGTTTAATTATTTGCATAAACAAACAAAAACAGGCATTACTCGTTTATACACAAATTTAGTGTAAACATTGTTAACATGCCGAGAAAAGGAAAGAGAAGTGAAGCCCAGAAGCAACGTTGGAAGGTAAAAGCTCCATTAGACACCAGCAGTATTGCCAGTTCTGCGACAGGTACAGATGACCTGAACCCATACGTGCTGTCTGTTGTGGCGTCCCACTGTCAAAGCGATCCAAGGTACAACATTTATTCTAGAGGCAGCCAGTGTACTTGCAATGCATTAATGTTTCTCGCAATGCATAGTGAACATAATGAGTTGCAAAGTTTGGATTTAGATTGCATATTGCAAAAGGGTGACGCTGTGTACACTAGCGTGAAACAATCACTAGAGCGTAATGGACAGTTTCTTAACAGTTTTTTACATTTTGACGAGCTTCCAAACACAATTGAGACAAACTCACAGTGCTATAACGTTGTCAAACATCCCCTAAAGTTTGGATTACTAAGGGATACACCTGCACTAAGGGGGTCTGAAAACCTTGAAAATACTCTGCAATGTCTGAGATTTGATATAAAATATGCCCTACTGATCTGTGGAGTCCATTGCATCGCGGTGTTCAGAGATTGCTCAGGGAGGTTTGGATATTTTGATTCGCACTGCAGAACGCCAGATGGCATGCTTGCTGACGAAAGCACAGGTACTGCCGTAATGTTGACATTTGCCCATTTAGAAGACCTTATAGAGAGACTGTTGCTGTTGTTTCAAGGGTGTTTACAGTTGAGTGATCAGGAACAATTTGATCTGCTGCCAGTATCATTTACAAGGACAGTTGCTGATGGATATGAACTGACTAAACAAGATGAAATGCATGTTGTAACTACCACTGCTGAAAATATAGCCCAAGATAAAAGTATACAATTAAGTGAACTTGGTCCAGACATACTTCAAATGACATCAAATGGTTCTTTTCAGCAACTGACATTGTCAGCTCAAAATTCCCAACAATTACAACCAACAGTTGTAAAGCAGCAATCTAAAAAACTTAACATGACTCGAAGACGAAAAGTGTATTGGAAAAAATGGCATGAGGAAATGGTTTCACAAAAAGATACTTGTGGCAAAAAACAGGCTGTATCTCACAATAGTAATGAAGAAAACAAACAGAATAAAAGGAAATTAATGAAACACTATAAATACAGAAAAAGTGCTGAATACAAGGAAAAAAATAAGCAGGCAATGAGAACCAAGTATTTGATGGATGTCAATTATAGAGGAAAACTCATACAAGTAATGAAAACCCGTTATACACATATTACGGAATACAAGGACAAAAAAAAGAGTAATTTCATCACTAACTACAGGAATGATGAACAATTCAAAGAGAGAAAAAAAATATACATAACTACCAATTACAGGAATGATGAACAATTCAGGAAGAAACAAAAAAACTACATAACTACCAATTACAGGAATGATGAAAAATTCAGAGAGAGACAAAAAAACTACATAACTACCAATTACAGGAATGATGAAAAATTCAGAGAGAGACAAAAAAACTACATAACTACCAATTACAGGAATGATGAAAAATTCAGAGAGAGACAAAAAAACTACATAACTACCAATTACAGGAATGATGAACAATTCAGAGAGAGACAAAAAAACTACATAACTACCAATTACAGAAATAATATGAAATATAAAAAGCAACATATGCAGTATATTGTTGATAGATATTTAAGAGATCCTATTTTCAGGCAAAAACAAAAGGAGTATTATACAAACAGGTGCAAAAATGATTTAAACTTTTATGATCAACGAAAGAAAACATTTAAACAACTTTATCACGTTGATAAACATTTCAAGGCTCGTCACAAACAATACTCTATATTCAAATCTCAAAGCAAGTTGTCTGCACTCAAAGTACTTCATAAGATACAGTGTGCACAACACATACAGTACAAATACAGACTAATTCATCACATGCGGCAAGTGACAGAAGCGTTCAGTAATAGACAGCCTGTTGAAATACTAAATCCAGTGGTTTTGACAGCATTGCATACTTTTAGAGATGTAATAAAACATGGTCCAACATATGTTTGCACATGCTGTGCAAGAGCTCTCTTTTCAAATCAAGTGCGTAGTTGTGATCGTGAAAGCTATCAAAAGAATCAAGCAGTTGTTTCACAATGTTTGACAGGTCACTATGTTCACATTTGCTCTGATTGCCCTGATCAGTGTGTCTTTGAGGAGAGAAACACAGAATGGATCTGTCACAGCTGCCATACAACACTTTTGAGAGGTGTAATGCCAAATATTGCTGTAGCCAACAAGCTTAACTTTACTCCAATTCCCCCAGAACTGTGTAATTTGAATATCTTAGAAAGACATGTTATTGCAAAGTACATTCCCTTTGCTAAAATTTTAACACTTCCTAAAGGCCAACAGAGAGCTATAAAAGGAGCTGTAATTTCTGTTGCATCTGAAGTGGAAACAACAGTAAATTGTTTACCCAGGCCAAGAAGTGAATCACAGCTGCTTACAGTGAAACTAAAAAGACGTTTGTGTTACCAAGGTCATTATCAGTATCAGACTCTGAATATGCACAAAGTTTTGTCTGCTTTAAGTAAACTGAAAAATATGCATTTAGAATACAAAGATATTAAAATTAATCAAACACTTTCAGCCAGTGATATGCTTAATGAGCAGGAACAGCCTACAGATGAAACCAGTGCACATGATGAGCCAATGGACACTGAAAACAACATCCAAAGTGAGATCAGTGAACAACAGAGCAATAACAATAATGATGGTTTAGATGATGATCCTGATTCTACCACAGAACAACACTCAGGTCTTGTCTTAGACACATGTCTACAGCCCCCAGATCTTGGACAGCAGTTGTTGTCTTATGATGATGGGATTTTTTGCATTGCCCCAGCAGAGAGAAACAGCCCTGTAAGCATTTTTTAAAATTCCTAAGCTTGAATCTATGGCATTTCCAGTGCAGTTTCCTGATGGTAAGAATACATTTGATGAGTCTGACAGAATTAAAAGTATCTCTCCTAGCAGATACTTCAACACAAGACTATTTTCTGTTGATAATCGATGTGCATGTGATACAAACTACATTTTTTTTGCACAATTTGTGACAGAAATGCACATGGCGACTTCTAGTATGTCCATTCAGTTGCGAAAAGCGAAACCTATGACACGTGAAGGACGCAGAATAAACTGTTCACTGCTACAGGATAAACGTGAGTTAGAAAAACTTGTGCATCACAAAGAGGCAACACGTTTCATGCAACCTTTAAGAGGAACACCAGCTTACTGGGAGAAAACTCTGCGTGATTTGTTTGCTATGCTAAGACAGTTGGGCACACCAACATTTTTCTGTACATTCAGTGCAGCTGAAATGAGATGGCCAGAAGTTATTACTGCTATCAAAATACAACAAGGTGAAACTATAAACTTCTCTGAATTAGACTGGTCACAAAAATGTGAAATACTTAAAAGTAATCCTGTCACAGCCATGCGGATGTTTGAAAAACGAGTTGAAGCTTTAATGAGAGATCTAATAATGTCACCTGCTCAACCTATTGGTGAAGTCATTGACTTTTTTTACAGAGTAGAATTCCAACAGCGTGGCTCCCCACACATACACTGCTTATTCTGGGTGAAAGATGCTCCAGAATTTGAAAAAGATCAAGATGAAGATGTGTGTAATTTCATAGATAAATATATCTCATGTAAACTTCCAGATCCAAACAAAGACCCAGAACTGCACAAGTGAAGTACAGATGCACAGTCGTAACCACTCCAGATCTTGTAGGAAAAACAACAAGCACTGCAGATTTGGATTTCCTAAACCACCCATGAACAGGACTATGATAACTCGTCCCAGGCCGCCTCCTATAGATGAGTCTGATGAACACAATGAAGCAACAGAGGAGAGAGAAATGGGCAGTACTGCACAAGTGAAAGAACAGCTTCAAAAGGTGTGGGATCTCCTGAATGACTCGACTCAGAATTTTGAAACAACTGCACAACTTCTCCATAAATTAAACATGACCTATGAAGAGTACAAAAACTATGTTGAGTCTCTGTCTACATCAAGTTTAGTAGTCATGGAGAGACGTCCACAGGACTGCTGGGTTAATGGGTATAATCCACTGCTGTTAAGAGCTTGGAACGCAAACATGGACATACAGTTTATTCTGAATCCCTACAGCTGTATTATGTACATTCTCTCATACATTTCCAAAGCTGAACATGAGATGAGTGATTATCTGAAAAAAGTAATTAAAGATTCAAGTCATGATAACCTGTCTGACCGTGAGAGCATGAAGCAAGTCATGAATTCCTATGCCAAAAATCGTGAGGTAAGCTGCCAGGAAGCAGTCGCTCGCACATGCAGTCTGAAACTGAAATCATCATCACGAGCCGTCATATTCATACCTACTGATGATAATGCTGTAAAGATGAGTTTACCAATGAAGTACTTACAAACAATGGACCCTGACTTGGAAAATGTGTGGATGACTGGATTGCCAGACAAATACAAAGCCAGACCAAACAGACTTGAATTTGAGAACATGTGCATGGCTGAATTTGTAAGTGAATATCGCATTGTTTATGGAGCACAGAA
The DNA here is from genome assembly GCF_027580225.2 of Misgurnus anguillicaudatus. Lineage (NCBI taxonomy): Eukaryota > Metazoa > Chordata > Actinopteri > Cypriniformes > Cobitidae > Misgurnus > Misgurnus anguillicaudatus. The sequence continues at coordinate 6,791,007 of NC_073342.2, read as the reverse complement.
AAAGGGAAAAAATGTTTTGCCACTACAAAACAATACAGGACACATACAGAAAAGAACAAAAGGAAAACCTGCTGTTATTAGATTTGCCCGTTTCTCACAACAAAAAAATCCAGAAAAATATTTCGGAACACTGTTAAAACTCTACCTACCATATCGCACAGATGAACAGCTTAAGTCATCAAGATTTAAGACATATGAATCATTTTATACATTTGCTTCAGTAAGATTATCAGGCACTGATGAACTGCAGCGTGTGTACAGGATTGTGAATGGGAATCGTGAGAAGTATGAGAAGCATAATGAGGCTATAGAACAGGCAATCGAGGATTTTGAACAAAACGGTCCAGTTGAGGATGCATGGACTACATTAGCACCAGCAAATGAACTTATCCGATTAGAGACCATACTGGAATGCGAACCAACCAATGTTAATGATGAACATGAACAAGATGACATTCCTGAATACACAGCATCTACCTCTGTCAGTAACACATCTATGCCAGTCATGGAAGCTGCCCAGCTGAATCCTGTACAGATTCGCAAAATGTATCAAAGCTTGAATCAAACACAAGCTTCTGTATTTTATGCTGTGCGAGACTGGTGCAGAAAATGTGTTTTTGGTGAAAAACCACAACAGTTTCTGTATTTCTTGAATGGAGGAGCTGGAGTTGGTAAATCACATGTTATTAAATCTATATATGCAGAAGCAACTAAAATATTGCGCAAGCTTCCATGTGTAAGAGAGCACACTGATATTTCCAAACCATCTGTACTTTTATCAGCGTTCACAGGTACTGCTGCCTTTAACATCTCTGGTAAAACACTGCACTGTCTTTTAAAACTCCCAAGAAGCTTAAAACCTCCATACCAAGGCCTGGGAAATAGCTTGGATGAAATTAGGGCAGACTTTTCAAATGTACACATCCTAATTATTGATGAAATATCCATGGTGTCAAAACAGTTGTTTGCCTATGTTAACTGGAGACTGCAACAGATTAAAGGAAACCAGAAACCTTTTGGCGGATTGTCAGTACTTGCTGTAGGAGACTTTCAACAGTTACCTCCTCTGGGAAGAGCAAAACCACTCTGTGTATATGAGGAGCATGTGCTGGACTTCTGGAAAGATCAATTTCAGATCATAACACTGACACAGATTATGAGGCAGAGAGATGATCTTGCATATGCTGAGCTGCTCAACCGATTGAGGGTAAAACAGAAGCATGAGAAACTTACTGAGGCAGACAAGTGTATGTTACAAGCTGTCATAAGATCTTCTCCTGAAGAGTGTCCCACTGATGTATTACACATTTATGCAACTAACAAAGAGGTAGACAATCACAACACTGCAATCATATCCTCTGGCTTCTCAAATATTATTACCATTGATGCACATGATTATAAAAAAGATTCTCGAACAGGTGAAATGAAAAGGCAGGCTGCACCATTTAAAGGAGACAAATGTGATCTTAGTGACAGACTACAGATTGCTATCGGTGCACGAGTAATGCTAACCAGAAATATTGATGTGGAAGATGGACTGGTTAATGGCACTTTTGGTAAAGTGGCAAAAATAACAACTCAGGAACGAGATGGTGTTCTATTTGTACTGTTAATTGGTCTTTACTTGGATAATGTAAATGCTGGACAGAAACATCGTAACAAAGCACCTGGTGGAGATGACAACATTGTGTATATAGAGAGGTCAGAAGAACCGTTAAAAAGAAAAGGCACAGTTCGAAGGCAATTTCCTATGAAACTTGCATTTGCATGCACCATCCATAAAGTGCAAGGAATGACAACCCATTGTGCTGTTGTATCTCTTAAACATATCTTTGAACCAGGCATGGCGTATGTTGCACTTAGCAGAACCACATCACTTACTGGTTTGCACATTATTGACTTTGAAGAAAAGAAAATTTTCTGTGATCCAGAAATAAGCTCCTCATTGGATAGCATGCCAAAAGCTGACTTTCACAAAGTCCAACCTTTTCTACACATTGTTCAGGATTCAAACTGGGATTCAGCTCTTAAAATCATTCATCATAACACAGAAGGACTGCAGTGTCATATGGATGATTTAAAAAGTCACCATGAGCTTCTGTTGGCTGACATTTTGTGTCTCACTGAAACACACCTTTCAGGCTCAGCTGTTCCTGAATGTATTCAGCTGGATGGATACAGAATATACAAGCGTGACAGACATGCCTCCTACACAAACAGTGTACAGTTGGCAAACAGAAATGGTGGTGGTGTGGCCATGTATGTGAAAAACTGCTTACAAGCACATCCTTTGATGTACATACAGAATGTGACAGACATGGAATCTTTGGTTTTAAAGGTAGAAGACCCAAAACAAGCACTTGTTACAGTAATCTACAGACCACCTAATTACAACCTAAAAGAATTTTTGACAAGTCTAAATGCCCTTTTGATATCCCTGGAGATCATAGACATCAACCCTGTTATAGTTTGTGGAGACTTCAATGAAGACCAGCTGTCCCATGGAAACAAACCCATTCTGAAGTTGTTTAAAGACAAAGGATACACACAGCTGATTCATACTGGGACCACAGAAAATAACACTCTTCTTGATCCTGTGTTTATTAGCAGCTCACACTCACATGCCAGAGCAGGAGTACTCCACACATATTACAGCTACCACGATCCTGTCTACTGTGTTTTGGACTAATTGCTGTAAAAAATGATAAACTGTGAGTGTTAATGGACCTTGGTAGTATGTTATGTAGCTGTTTATATATGTATATAATGGTTTTGTGTTTATATAGTTGTGTTTATATAGTTATATCTGTTTTCGGTACCCCTCGACCTCCCCATTCCCCAGCAAACGCTCCCCTCCACCAAAACGCTCCCCTCCCCACAAACGCCCCCCCCCCCCCGGACATTTGGGGGGGTCGTTTGTGTGCACACAAACAAACGACCCCCCCCCCCCCCCACACACACACACACACTCTACTAAAGCAGCACAGCTTAACCAGAATGATGCTAATTAATGCTATTTTAATAATAGTCTAGCTGGTGACATCATTTGGTAGCTACATTTATTTTCAAGCATCATTCTTCTGGAAATTAAAGCTTTAGTTTTTAATATAAAGTAATATAACAACGGCACACCTGGTGTTGTTCACCATTTAAACATGTCACAACAAACAGTAAATTGTTTTCTCAGCAGGGTTAACACAAAACAATCATTAAATATGATCTATTCATCAACACTTCTGTTTTCTTTCTGCTTGTGGTAGATCTCAGGGTGCCATTCTACCAACCCCAAGAAAACACCTAAATCATACTTTAGAACTAAAACGGGACCCTATAATAATTTTTGCCTAATGGGATAGAGCGGTAACCAGTGGCATGAGGTGATGATCCAATGACGGGTAAGACTTCCTTTTGGCCAGCGGGGGGCAACCTAAGGCAGGACATCACCGCCCTGGGCACCTGCCCAAGTAGGGGAGGTGTGAAATGGATGTGATGTGTGAAGTGGATGTGATGCTTTCTGGGCCAAAAGCATCAAATGAGGGGCTGTAAGAAATTATAGGCTGCCTTAATATAAAATCCACTCGACCAGAATCCTATTGACCGCATCATCCTGACAGGCAATTTCTTGTTTCCAAAACAATTAAGTGTTCACACTTTGAGCAACATCAATTAATTATAGCCACTTGAGAAATATCTAAAAAACTTAAACTATAAACTTAATATCAAAATCAACAAAACTACATTTAAAGTATAGTGAGCAATACTATCCAATGTGTGTGTGGGGGGGTCCTTTCCAGGGATCGCTACCTTGACGTGGTGGAAAGGCTTGAGTGTTCCAATGATCCTAAGAGCAAGTTGGTTGGAAGTTGATTTTAACTTCAGATTGGCTTGCTGATAGGTGAGGTTCCAGACTAAATGCGATCCATTTATACATGCATTACTTAAAGGTCACGTTCTTCCTGATCCCATTTTTTAAACCGTAGTTAGTGTGTAATGTTGCTATAATAGCATAAATAATACCTGTAAAATGATAAAGCTCAGGCAATATATTTTCTTTAATAGAGTTCCTCTTTCAAAGCCTACAGTGAATTGTCGATTTGGACTACAGCCCTCTATTTCCTGCTTTAATTACGTCAGTAAAACTTTTTTTGACTAAACTCTGCCCACAGGAATACGTCAGTCACCAGCTTTGGCTGAAACGGCTCTGCTAAGCTAAGCTGCTATCGAATCACATCACACTAAACAAACTACACAATCAGAACTCGTCACGTATTTCTGAAGGAGGGACTTCATAGAACAAGGAAGACATTAGCCCGTTTTGAGGACAGTGAAAACACTGGTATACAGATAAGTAAATTGTGTGAAAAATACCACATTTTACAGTGTTATATTGCGCACTGTAAACACAATCAAAGCTTCGAAAATACAGAAAGAACGGTAGCTTTAAAATGAATTACAACTAACTCTGAAAATGTAGATAGCTACATTAAAACTACCTTTAATGTACAATTTTTTAAGTAAAGAAATAATATAATGACTGTTAATGTGTCAATGCAATGACTGAAGCATGATTTAACATGAAGCTAGTATGATTTATCATGAAGCTAGCATGATGTTTGCATGATTTAACATGAAGCTAACATGATATAACACTTTCTTTATTCATTACGTTTATTCAAAAATGGACTTAACATAGAGTTAACTTGTTGTTAGAATGATTTAACATGAAGTTAACATGATTAAGCATGACCCTAACATAATTTAGCATGAACTTAACATGATTAAAAATACATCTAACAACATGCTAACATGATTTAACATTAAAATAGCATGATGCTAACATGATTTAACATTAATTAGGGGTATTATAACATGAAGGTAGCATGATTTACCATAAAATTAGCATGATTTAACATAAAGTTAGCATGAAGCTTACATGATTTAAAATGAAGCTAGCATGAAGCTAGCATGATTAAGCATGAAGTAAGCATAAAGCTAACATGATTTAGCATGAAGTTAACATGAAGCTAGCATGATTTAACATGAAGTTAACATAAAGCTAAAATTATTTACCATGAAGCTAACATGATTTAGCATGAAGCTAACATGATGTTAACATGATTTAGCATGAAGGTACCATGGTGTTAATATGATTTATCATGAAGCTAACATGATGCTAACGTGATTTAGCATGAAGCTAGCATGATGTTAACATGAATTTACATGAAGATAGCATGATGTTAACATGAATTAGCATGAAGCTAGCATGATGTTAACATGAATTAACACGAAGCTAACATGAAGTAGCATGAAGCTAACATGATGCCAACATTATTTAGCATAAAGGTAGCATGATGTTAACAAGATTTAACATGAAGTTAGCATGATGCTAACATGATTTAACATGAAGTTAGCATGATGCTAACATGATTTAGCATGAAGTTAGCATGATGTTAACATGAATTAGCATGAAGCTAGCATGATGCTTACATGAATTAGCATGAAGCTAACATGATGTTAACATGATTTAACATGAAGCTAACATGATGCTAACATGAATTAGCATGAAGCTAGCATGATGCTAACATGAATTAGCATGAAACCAGCATAATGCTAACATGAATTAGCATGAGCTAGCATGATGCTAAAATGAATTAGCATGAAACGAGCATGATGCTAACATACATAAGAATGAAGCCTGCATGATGCTAACCGGAATTAGCATGGGCTAGCATGAAGTTAGCATGAAGCTACCATGGTGTTAACGTGATATAACATGAGGCTAACATGATGCTAACATGAATTAGCATGAAGCGAGCATGATGTTATCCTGAATTAGCATGGGCTAACATGAAGTTAGCATGAAGCTAGCATGGTGTTAACGTGATTTAGCATGAAGCTAACATGATGCTAACATGAATTAACATGAAGCTAGCATTATGTTAGCATGAATTAGCATGAAGCTAGCATGATGGTAACATGACTTAGCATGAGACTGACATGGGGCTAACATGAATTAGCATGAAGCTAACATGATGCTAACTTGAATTAGCATGAAGCTAGCATTAAATTAGCATGATGCTAACATGAATTAGCATGAAGATAGCATGATAATAACATGAATTAGCATGAAGTTAGCATGATGCTAACATGACTTAGCATGAAGCTAGCATGATGGTAACATGAATTAGCATGAAGCTAGCATGATGCTAACATGAATTAACATGAAGTTAGCATGATGCTAACATGAATTAACATGAAACTAGCATGATGCTAACATGAATTAGCATGAAGCTAGCATGATGCTAACATGAATTAGCATTAAGCTAGCATGATGTTAACATGAATTAACATGAAGTTAGCATGATGCTAACATGAATTAGCATGAAGCTAGCATGATGCTAACATAAATTAACATGAAGCTAGCATGATGCTAACATGAATTAGCATGAAGCTAGCATGATGCTAACATGAATTAGCATGAAGCTAGCATGATGCTAACATGAATTAGCATGAAGCTAGCATGATGCTAACATGAATTAGCATGAAGCTAGCATGATGCTAAAATGAATTAGCATGAAGCTAGCATGATGCTAACATGAATTAGCATGAAGCTAGCATGATGTTAACATGCTTTAACATGAAGTTAGCAAGATTTATTATGAAATTAGCATAAAGCTAGAATGAAGCTAACATAAATTAGCATGAAGCTAGCACGATGTTAACATGAATTAGCATGAAGCTAGCATGATGCTAACATGAATTAGCATGAAGCTAGCACAATGTTAACACGAATTAGCATGAAGCTAGCATGAAGTTAACATGAATTAGCATAAAGCTAGCATGATGCTGACATGAATTAGCATGAAGCTAGCATGATGCTAACATGAATTTGCATGAAGCTAGCATGAAGTTAACATGAATTAGCATAAAGCTAGCATGATGCTGACATGAATTAGCATGAAGCTAGCATGATGCTAACATGAATTTGCATGAAGCTAGCATGAAGCTAACATGAGTTAGCATGAAGCTAGCATGATTTAGCATGAGGTAAGCAAGACTTATTATGAAATTAGCATAAAGCTAACATGAAACTAGCATGAAGCTAGCATGATGCTAACATGAATTAGCATGAAGCTAACATGAATTAGCATGAAGCTAGCATGAAGCTAGCATGAAGCTTACATGAATTAGCATGAAGCTAGCATGATGCTAACATGAATTAGCATGAAGCTAGCATGATGTTAAAATGAATTAGCATGATGCTCAAATGAATTAGCATGAAGCTAGCATGATGCTAACATAATTTAACATATAATTAGCAAGACTTATTATGAAATTAGCATAAAGCTAACATGAAACTAGCATGAAGCTAGTATGACTTAGCATGAAGCTAGCATGAAGCTAACATGACCAAAAGACCCAACCCCCATGTCTCTATGATTTTCGGATCCAGAGATATAAGGCTTTGTTTATTATGTTGCTAGGGTGCTCATATTTGGTTGCTAGGGGCGTGGCTTAATACCTCGATAAGAATCCTCAGAGACTGATTGGATGCCTGAGTAAAATGAGCCCACCCCCATGTCTCTGTGACACTGTGCTGCAAAGATATTTATCTGGGCATTTTATAATGGCAGTCTATGGGATATGTTACTAGGGTGCCCAGAAACGGTTGCTAGGGGCGTGGCTTAATAGCTATGGGACGATCCTGAGAGACTGATTGGATGCCTGAGTAAAATGAGCCAACCCCCATATCTCTACGACACTCTAAAGTGAAAATATTCCATCTGGGACGCTTTTATTCCCTTATATGGGCATGTTTCCTGCCCCATTATAAGTCAATGGGGAAATTTGGGTGCCTCTTACACCCCAGGGGTGTAACTTACACCCCAATGTGATGTATGTTCTTACAGAGCCTGCCAGCCTCTGCAAATGTGGTAACCCACAAGTTTGTACAAATTTCTCGCTTGCAGCTATGACCCGTCAAAGTTTGTCGCAATGTTAAGTCAATGGAAAATTTGGGGTGTTTGAGCGCCCCGTTTGGGAATTCGGTAGGTCCCATCAGTTAGAAAAGGCATAGCACCTATCTACGGACCAGTCTTAAAAGTTTTGTAAAGTTTTGTGGGTGTAGCTTGAAAGCTCTAGGAGGAGTTACAATTGGTAAAAAGTATGAACAGAAGAAGAATAATAACTAGATAGGTACATTTCCTGAAGAAAATGTGAAGTGGTGCTTGTTGTGGCAAAATTCTGGGGACCATATATGATTATACTCCAAGCCAAAAGTAAAACGATCCAACCCCCGTGTCTCTACGATGTTCTGATGCTGAGATATAAGGCTTTGTTTACTCTGTTGCTAGGGTACTGTATTTGGTTGCTAGGGGAAAAAATGGCATCCACAAGTGATTACTCTCCGAGTCATAACTCAAACGGTCCAACCCCCGATTCTCTAAGATGTTCTGATGAGGAGATATAATGATTTGTTTACAATGATGCTAGGGTACAGTATATGGTTCCTAGGGAAAAAATTGACATCCACTAGTGATTACACGCCGAGTCACGAGTAAAACGGTCCAACCCCCGTGTCTCTACGATGTTCTGATGTGGAGATATAAGGCTTTGTTTACACTGTTGCTAGGGTACTGTATTTGGTTGCTAGGGAAAAAATTGGCATCCACTAGTGATTACATGCCGAGTCAAGAGTAAAACGGTCCAACCCCCGTGTCTCTACGATGTTCTGATGCGGAGATATAAGGCTTTGTTTACACTGTTGCTAGGGTACTGTATTTGGTTGCTAGGGAAAAAAATGGCATCCCATAGTGATTCCACTCTGAGTCACGAGTCAAACGGTCCAACCCCCGTGTCTCTACGATGTTCTGATGCGGAGATATAAGGCTTTGTTTACTCTGTTGCTAGGGTACTGTATTTGGTTGCTAGGGAAAATATTGACATCCCTTAGTGATTATACTCTGAGTCACGAGTCAAACGGTCCAACCCCCGTGTCTCTACGATGTTCTGATGCGGAGATATAAGGCTTTTTTTATCCGGTTGCTAGGGTGCTCTTATTTGTTTGCTAGGGGCGGGGCTTGGGAGTGGCCAATGATGTGACCAGTTGTTACACTCCGAGTCACAAGTAAAACGGTCCAACCCCTGTGTCTCTACGATGTTCTGATGCTGAGGTATAACTGTTTGAATTTTATGTTGCTAGGGTGCTTAAAAGTGGTTGCTAGGGGCGTGGCTTAATAGCTCTGGGACTATCCTGATAAATTGATTGGATGTCTGAGTAAAATGAGCCCACCCCCATGTCTCTATGACATTGTAAAACGAAGATATCCCGTCTGGGCATTTTATAATGGCAGTCTATGGGAGATGTTGCTAGGGTGCTCAAAAGTGGTTGCTAGGGGCGTGGCTTAATAGCTCTGAAATGATCCTGAGAGACTGATTGGATGCCCGAGTAAAATGAGCCCACCCACTTCTCTCTATGACACTGTAAAGCAAAGATATCCCATCTGGAACGGTTTTATTCCCTTATATGGGCGTGTTCCCTGCCCCATTATAAGTCAATGGGAAATTTCGGGGGCCTCTTACACCCCAGGGATACAACTTACACCCCATTGTGATGTATGTTCTTCCAGAGCCTACCACCCTCTTCAAATGTTATAACCCACATGTTTCTACAAAATCCTTGAGCGGAGCTATGACCCGTCAAAGTTGGGCCCAATGTTAAGTCAATGGGATTTTTCGGGTGTTTTTTCGCCCCCCTTTCGGAAATCCTGCACCCGATCGCTTATAAAAGTCATAGCAGACGTGTCCTCAATAAGCCGGTCGTTTTGAGCCCTGTTTCATTGGTCTACGACAAACCGTGCGGGACGAGTTACGCGCCGAAAAAGTGTCCAGATATAAGAATAAATAAATTACTAGATAGGTACATTTCCTGAAGAAAATGTGAGTGGTGCTTGCCGTGGCAAAATTCTGGGGACCATATATGATTATACTCCAAGCCAAAAGTAAAATGATCCAACTCCCGTGTCTCTACGATGTTCTAATGCGGAGATATAAGGCTGTGTTTACTTTGTTGCTAGGGTACTGAATTTGGTTGCTAGGGAAAAAATTGCCATCCACTAGTGATTACCCTCCGAGTCACGAGTCAAACGGTCCAAACCCCGTGTCTCTACGATGTTCTGATGCGGAGATATAAGGCTTTGTTTACACTGTTGCTAGGGTACTGTATTTGGTTGCTAGGGGGAAATATGGCATCCACTGGTGATTACACTCCAAGTCACAAGTCAAACGGTCCAACCCCTGTGTCTCTACGATGTTCTGATGCGGAGATATAAGGCTTTGTTTACTCTGTTGCTACGGTACTGTATTTGGTTGCTAGGGAAAAAATGGCATCCACTAGTGATTACCCTCCGAGTCACGAATCAAACGGTCCAACCCCCATGTCTCTACGATGTTCTGATGCGGAGATATAAGGCTTTGTTTACTCTGTTGCTAGGGAGCTGTATTTGGTTGCTAGGGAAAAAAATGGCATCCACTAGTGATTACCCTCCGAGTCACGAATCAAATGGTCCAACCCCCGTGTCTCTACGATGTTCTGATGCGGAAATATAAGGCTTTGTTTACTCTGTTTCTAGGGTACTGTATTTGGTTGCTAGGGAAAAAATGGCATCCACTAGTGATTATACTCCAAGCCAAAAGTAAAACTGTCCAACCCCCGTGTCTCTACGATGTTCTGATGCGGAGATATAAGGCTTTGTTTACTCTGTTGCTAGGGTACTGTATTTGGTTGCTAGGGAAAAAATTGGCATCCACTAGTGATTACCCTCCGAGTCACGAGTCAAACGGTCCAAACCCCGTGTCTCTACGATGTTCTGATGCGGAGATATAAGGCTTTGTTTACACTGTTGCTAGGGTACTGTATTTGGTTGCTAGGGGAAAATTGGCATCCACTGGTGATTACACTCCAAGTCACAAGTCAAACGGTCCAACCCCCGTGTCTCTACGATGTTCTGATGCGGAGATATAAGGCTTTGTTTACTCTGTTGCTACGGTACTGTATTTGGTTGCTAGGGAAAAAATGGCATCCACTAGTGATTACCCTCCGAGTCACGAATCAAACGGTCCAACCCCCGTGTCTCTACGATGTTCTGATGCGGAGATATTAGGTTTGTTTACTCTGTTGCTAGGGAGCTGTATTTGGTTGCTAGGGAAAAAAATGGCATCCACTAGTGATTACCCTCCGAGTCACGAATCAAATGGTCCAACCCCCGTGTCTCTACGATGTTCTGATGCGGAAATATAAGGCTTTGTTTACTCTATTGCTAGGGTACTGTATTTGGTTGCTAGGGAAAAAATGGCATCCACTAGTGATTACCCTCCGAGTCATGAGTCAAACTGTCCAACCCCCGTGTCTCTACGATGTTCTGATGCTGAGATATAAGGGTTTGTTTACTCTGTTGCTAGGGTACTGTATTTGGTTGCTAGGGGAAAAATGGCATCCCATAGTGATTACACTCTGAGTCAAGAGTCAAACGGTCCAACCCCCGTGTCTCTACGATGTTTTGATGCGGAGATATAAGGCTTTGTTTACTCTGTTGCTAGGGTACTGTATTTGGTTGCTAGGGGGAAAATTGGCATCCACTAGTGATTACACTCCGAGTCACAAGTCAAACGGTCCAACCACCGTGTCTCTACGATGTTCTGATGCGGAGATATAAGGCTTTGTTTACTCTGTTGCTACGGTACTGTATTTGGTTGCTAGGGAAAAAATGGCATCCACTAGTGATTACCCTCCGAGTCACGAATCAAACGGTCCAACCCCCGTGTCTCTACGATGTTCTGATGCGGAGATATAAGGCTTTGTTTACTCTGTTGCTAGGGAGCTGTATTTGGTTGCTAGGGAAAAAAATGGCATCCACTAGTGATTACCCTCCGAGTCACGAATCAAATGGTCCAACCCCCGTGTCTCTACGATGTTCTGATGCGGAAATATAAGGCTTTGTTTACTCTGTTGCTAGGGTACTGTATTTGGTTGCTAGGGAAAAAATGGCATCCACTAGTGATTACCCTCCGAGTCATGAGTCAAACTGTCCAACCCCCGTGTCTCTACGATGTTCTGATGCTGAGATATAAGGGTTTGTTTACTCTGTTGCTAGGGTACTGTATTTGGTTGCTAGGGGAAAAATGGCATCCCATAGTGATTACACGCCGAGTCACGAGTCAAACGGTCCAACCCCCGTGTCTCTACGATGTTCTGATGCGGAGATATAAGGCTTTGTTTACTCTGTTGCTAGGGTACTGTATTTGGTTGCTAGGGAAAAAATGGCATCCCATAATGATTACACGCTGAGTCACGAATCAAACGGTCCAACCCCCGTGTCTCTACGATGTTCTGATGCGGAGATATAAGGCTTTGTTTACTCTGTTGCTAGGGTAATGTATTTGGTTGCTAGGGAAAAAATTGGCATCCCATAATGATTACACTCCGAGTCACAAGTCAAACGGTCCAACCCCCGTGTCTCTACGATGTTCTGATGCGGAGATATAAGCCTTTGTTTACTCTGTTGCTAGGGTACTGTATTCGGTTGCTAGGGAAAAAAATGGCATCCCATAGTGATTACATGCCGAGTCACGAGTCAAACGGTCCAACCCCCGTGTCTTTACGATGTTCTGATGCGGAGATATAAGGCTTTGTTTGCTCTGTTGCTAGGGTACTGTATTTGGTTGCTAGGGAAAACATTGGCATCCCATAATGATTACACGCTGAGTCACGAGTCAAACGGTCCAACCCCCGTGTCTCTACAATGTTCTGATGCGGAGATATAAGGCTTTGTTTACTCTGTTGCTAGGGTACTGTATTTGGTTGCTAGGGAAAAAATAGGCATCCCATAATGATTACACGCTGAGTCAAGAATCAAACGGTCCAACCCCCGTGTCTCTACGATGTTCTGATGCGGAGATATAAGGCTTTGTTTACTCTGTTGCTAGGGTAATGTATTTGGTTGCTAGGGAAAAATTTGGCATCCCATAATGATTACACGCTGAGTCACGAATCAAATGGTCCAACCCTCGTGTCTCTACGATGTTCTGATGCGGAGATATAAGGCTTTGTTTACTCTGTTGCTAGGGTAATGTATTTGGTTGCTAGGGAAAAAATTGGCATCCCATAATGATTACACTCCGAGTCACAAGTCAAACGGTCCAACCCCCGTGTCTCTACGATGTTCTGATGCGGAGATATAAGGCTTTGTTTACTCTGTTGCTAGGGTACTGTATTTGGTTGCTAGGGAAAAAATTGGCATCCCATAATGATTACACTCTGAGTCACGAGTCAAATGGTCCAACCCCTGTGTCTCTATGATGTTCGGATGCCGAGATATAACTGTTTGAATTTTATGTTGCTAGGGTTCTCAAAAGTGGTTGCTAGGGGCGTGGCTTAATACCTATGTAAGGATCCTGAGAGACTGATTGGATGCCTGAGTAAAATGAGCCCACCCCCATGTCTCTATGACACTGTGGTGCAAAGATATCCATCTGGGCATTTTATAATGGCAGTCTATGGAAGATGTTGCTAGGGTGCCCAAAAGTGGTCGCTAGGGGCGTGGCTTAATAGCTCTGGGATGATCCTGAGAGACTGATTGGATGCCTGAGTGAAATGAGCCCACCCACTTATCTCTACGACACTGTAAAGCAAAGATATCCCATCTGGAACTGTTTTATTCCCTTATATGGGCATGTTTCCTCAATGGGAATTTTCGGGTGCCTCTTACACCCCAGGGGTACAACTTAAACCCCAATGTCATGTATGTTCTTACATAGCCTACCACCCTCTTCAAATTTAGTAACCCACATGTTTCTAAGGAATCCTCACTCGTACCTATGACCCGTCAAAATTTTTGCAATGGTAAGTCTATGGGATTTTGCCCCATTGACTTTTCATTGGGCATTTTTGGGCACCTCTTACACCCCAGGGGTACAACTTACACCCCATTGTTATCCATGTTCTTACAGAGCCTACCACCCTCTTCAAATGTTGTAACCCACATGTTTCTATAAAATCCTCGAGCGGAGCTATGACTCGTCAAAGTTGGGCGCAATGTTAAGTCAATGGGATTTTTCGGGTGGTTTTTCGCCCCCCTTTCAGAAATCCTGCACCCGATCCCTTATAAAAGTCATAGCCACCATCTCCTCAATATACCGGTCGATTTGAGCCCTCCTTCATGGGACTACGGCAAACCGTGCGGGACGAGTTACGCGCCGAAAAAACGTGCAGACATAAGAATAATAATAACTAGATAGGTACATTTCCCTGAAGAAAATGTGAGTGGTGCTTGCCGTGGCAAATTTTTGGGGACAGTATATGATCATAATTCCAATCACGAGTAAAACGATCCAAACCCCGTCTCTATACGATGTTCTGAAGCGGAGATACAAGGCTTTGTTTATTTGGTTGCTAGGGTACTGTATTTGGTTGCTAGGGAAAAATTTGACTTCCAATAGTGATTACACTCCGGGTCACGAGTCAAACGGTCCAAACCCCATGTCTCTACAATGTTCTGATACAGAGATATAAGGCTTTGTTTACTCTGTTGCTAGGGTACTGTATTTGGTTGCTAGGGAAAAAAATTGCATCCCATAGTGATTACACTCTGAGTCACGAATCAAACGGTCCAACCCCCGTGTCTCTACGATGTTCTGATGCGGAGATATAAGGCTTTGTTTACTCTGTTGCTAGGGTACTGTATTTGGTTGCTAGGGAAAAAAATTGGCATCCCATAATGATTACACTCTGAGTCACGAGTCAAACGGTCCAACCCCCATGTCTCTACGATGTTCTGATGCGGAGATATAAGACTTTGTTTACTCTGTTGCTAGGGTACGCTATTTGGTTGCTAGGGAAGAAATTGGCATCCCATAATGATTACACTTTGAGTCACGAGTCAAACGGTCCAACCCCCGTGTCTCTACGATGTTCTGATGCGGAGATATAAGGCTTTGTTTACTCTGTTGCTAGGGTACTGTATTTGGTTGCTAGGGAAATAATTGGCATCCCATAATGATTACACTCTGAGTCACGAGTCAAACGGTCCAACCCCCGTGTCTCTACGATGTTCTGATGTGGAGATATAAGGCTTTGTTTATTCGGTTGCTAGGGTACTGTATTTGGTTGCTTGGGAAAAATTTGACATCCCATAGTGATTACACGCCGAGTCACGAGTCAAACAGTCCAACCCCCGTGTCTCTACGATGTTCTGATGCGGAGATATAAGGCTTTGTTTACTCTGTTGCTAGGGTACTGTATTTGGTTGCTAGGGAAAAAAATGGCATCCACTAGTGATTACCCGCCGAGTCACAAGTCAAATGGTCCAACCCCCGTGTCTCTACAATGTTCTGATGCGGAGATATAAGGCTTGGTTTACTCTGTTGCTAGGGTACTGTATTTGGTTGCTAGGGAAAAAAATGGCATCCACTAGTGATTACCCTCCGAGTCACAAGTCAAACGGTCCAACCCCCGTGTCTCTACGATGTTCTGATGCGGAGATATAAGGCTTAGTTTATTCGGTTGCTAGGGTGCTCAAATTTGGTTGCTAGGGGCGTGGCTTGGGAGTGGCCAATTATGTGCCCAATTGTTACACCCCTAGTCACAAGTAAAACGGTCCAACCCCCGTGTCTCTACGATGTTCTGATGCCGAGATATAACTGTTTGAATTTTATGTTGCTAGGGTGCTCAAAAGTGGTTGCTAGAAGCGTGGCTTAGAAAGTCTTTAAGGATCCTGAGAGACTGATTGGATGCCTGAGTAAAATGAGCCCACCCCCATGTCTCTATGACACTGTGGTGCAAAGATATCCATCTGGGCATTTTATAATGGCAGTCTATGGGAGATGTTGCTAGGGTACCCAAAATTGTTGCTAGGGGCGTGGCTTAATAGATCTGAGATGATCCTGAGGGACTGATTGGATGCCCGAGTAAAATGAGCCCACCCCCTTGTCCCTACGAAGCTGCAATGCGAAGATATCCCATCAGGAAAATTTGTATTCCCTTATATGGGCGTGTTCCTTGCCCCATTGACTGTTCATTAGGGCACTTTTGGGAGCCTCTTACACCCCAGGGGTACAGCTTACACCCCAATGTGATGTATGTTCTTACAGAGCCTACCACCCTCTGTAAATGCTGTAACCCACATGTTTCTACAAAATCCACGAGCGGAGCTATGACCCGTCAAAGTTGGGCCCAATGTTAAGTCAATGGGATTTTTCGGGTGGTTTTACGCCCCCCTTTCGGAAATCCTGCACCCGATCCCTTATAAAAGTCATAGCACACCTCTCCTCAATAATCCGGTCGATTTGAGCCCTCTTTCATGGCTCTACGACAAAGCGTGCGGGACGAGTTACGCGCCGAAAAAGTGTCCGGATGTAAGAATAAAATATAACTAGATAGGTACATTTCCTGAAGAAAATGTGAGTGGTGCTTGCCGTGGCAAAATTCTGGGGAACATATATGATTATACTCCAAGCCAAAAGTAAAACGATCCAACTCCCGTGTCTCTACGATGTTCTGATGCGGAGATATAAGGCTTTGTTTATTTGGTTGCTAGGGTACTGTATTTGGTTGCTAGGGAAAAATTTGGCATCCCATAATGATTACACTCCGAGTCACGAGTCAAACGGTCCAACCCCTGTGTTTCTACGATGTTCTGATACGGAGATATAAGGCTTTGTTTACTCTGTTGCTAGGGTACTGTATTTGGTTGCTAGGGAAAAAATTGGCATCCCATAATGATTACACTCTGAGTCACAAGTCAAACGGTCCAACCCCTGTGTTTCTACGATGTTCTGATGCGGAGATATAAGGCTTTGTTTACTCTGTTGCTAGGGTACTGTATTTGGTTGCTAGGGAAAAATTTGGCATCCCATAATGATTACACTCCGAGTCACGAGTCAAACGGTCCAACCCCCGTGTCTCTACGATGTTCTGATGCCGAGATATAAGACTTTGTTTACTCTGTTGCTAGGGTACTGTATTTGGTTGCTAGGGAAAAATTTGGCATCCCATAATGATTACACTCCGAGTCACGAGTCAAACGGTCCAACCCCCGTGTCTCTACGATGTTCTGATGCCGAGATATAAGACTTTGTTTACTCTGTTGCTAGGGTACTGTATTTGGTTGCTAGGGAAAAAATTGGCATCCCATAATGATTACATTCTGAGTCACGAGTCAAACGGTCCAACCCCCGTGTCTCTACGATTTTCTGATGCCGAGATATAAGGCTTTGTTTACTCTGTTGCTAGGGTACTGTATTTGGTTGCTAGGGAAAAAATTGGCATCCCATAGTGATTACACTCCGAGTCACGAGTCAAACGGTCCAACCCCCGTGTCTCTACAATGTTCTGATGCCGAGATATAAGACTTTGTTTACTCTGTTGCTAGGGTACTGTATTTGGTTGCTAGGGAAAAAAATGGCATCCCATAATGATTACACGCCGAGTTACGAGTCAAACGGTCCAACCCCCATTTTTCTACGATGTTCTGATGCTGAGATATAAGCCTTTGTTTACTCTGTTGCTAGGGTACTGTATTTGGTTGCTAGGGAAAAAATTGGCATCCCATAATGATTACACTCTGAGTAACGAGTCTAACGGTCCAACCCCCGTGTCTCTACGATGTTCTGATGCGGAGATATAAGGCTTTGTTTACTCTGTTGCTAGGGTACTGTATTTGGTTGCTAGGGAAAAAAATGGCATCCCATAATGATTACACTCCGAGTCACGAGTCAAACGGTCCAACCCCCGTGTCTCTACGATGTTCGGATGCCGAGATATAACAGTTTGAATTTTATGTTGCTAGGGTGCTCAAAAGTGGTTGCTAGGGGCGTGGCTTAATACCTATGTAAGTATCCTGAGAGACTAATTGGATGCCTAAGTAAAATGAGTCCACCCCCATGTCTCTATGACACTGTGGTGCAAAGATATCCATCTGGGCATTTTATAATGGCAGTCTATGGGAGATGTTGCTAGGGTGCCCAAAATTGTTGCTAGGGGCGTGGCTTAATAGCTCTGGGATGATCCTGAGAGAATGATTGGATGCCCGAGTGAAATGAGCCCACCCACTTATCTTTATGACACTGTAAAGCAAAGATATCCCATCCGGAACTGTTTTATTCCCTTATATGGGCATGTTTCCTGCCCTATTATAAGTCAATGGGAATTTTTGGGTGCCTCTTACACCCCAGGGGTACAACTTACACCCCAATGTCATGTATGTTCTTACATAGCCTACCACCCTCTTGAAATTTAGTGACCCACATGTTTCTACGAAATCCTCGAGCGGAGCTATGACCCATCAAAATTTTTGCAATGTTAAGTCTATGGGATTTTGCCCCATTGACTTTTCATTGGGGCACTTTTGGGCACCTCTTACACCCCAGGGGTACAAGTTACACCCCAATGTGATGTATGTTCTTACAGAGTCTACCACCCTCTTCAAATGTTGTAACCCACATGTTTCTACAAAATCCTCGAGCGGAGCTATGACCCGTCAAAATTGGGCGCAATGTTAAGTCAATGGGATTTTTCGGGTGGTTTTTCGCCCCCCTTTCGGAAATCCTGCACCCGATCTCTTATAAAAGTCATAGCACACCTCTCCTCAATAAACCGGTCGATTTAAGCCCTATTTCATGGGTCTATGACAAAGCGTGCGGGACGAGTTACGCGCCGAAAAAAGTGTCCAGAAAAAGAAGAATAACTAGATAGGTACATTTCCTGAAGAAAATGTGAGTGGTGCTTGCCGTGGCAAAATTCTGGGGAACATATATGATTATACTCCAAGCCAAAAGTAAAACGATCCAACTCCCGTGTCTCTACGATGTTCTGATGCGGAGATATAAGGCTTTGTTTATTTGGTTGCTAGGGTACTGTATTTGGTTGCTAGGGAAAAATTTGGCATCCCATAATGATTACACTCCGAGTCACGAGTCAAACGGTCCAACCCCTGTGTTTCTACGATGTTCTGATACGGAGATATAAGGCTTTGTTTACTCTGTTGCTAGGGTACTGTATTTGGTTGCTAGGGAAAAAATTGGCATCCCATAATGATTACACTCTGAGTCACAAGTCAAACGGTCCAACCCCTGTGTTTCTACGATGTTCTGATGCGGAGATATAAGGCTTTGTTTACTCTGTTGCTAGGGTACTGTATTTGGTTGCTAGGGAAAAATTTGGCATCCCATAATGATTACACTCCGAGTCACGAGTCAAACGGTCCAACCCCCGTGTCTCTACGATGTTCTGATGCCGAGATATAAGACTTTGTTTACTCTGTTGCTAGGGTACTGTATTTGGTTGCTAGGGAAAAATTTGGCATCCCATAATGATTACACTCCGAGTCACGAGTCAAACGGTCCAACCCCCGTGTCTCTACGATGTTCTGATGCCGAGATATAAGACTTTGTTTACTCTGTTGCTAGGGTACTGTATTTGGTTGCTAGGGAAAAAATTGGCATCCCATAATGATTACACTCTGAGTCACGAGTCAAACGGTCCAACCCCCGTGTCTCTACGATTTTCTGATGCCGAGATATAAGGCTTTGTTTACTCTGTTGCTAGGGTACTGTATTTGGTTGCTAGGGAAAAAATTGGCATCCCATAGTGATTACACTCCGAGTCACGAGTCAAACGGTCCAACCCCCGTGTCTCTACAATGTTCTGATGCCGAGATATAAGACTTTGTTTACTCTGTTGCTAGGGTACTGTATTTGGTTGCTAGGGAAAAAAATGGCATCCCATAATGATTACACGCCGAGTTACGAGTCAAACGGTCCAACCCCCATTTTTCTACGATGTTCTGATGCTGAGATATAAGCCTTTGTTTACTCTGTTGCTAGGGTACTGTATTTGGTTGCTAGGGAAAAAATTGGCATCCCATAATGATTACACTCTGAGTAACGAGTCTAACGGTCCAACCCCCGTGTCTCTACGATGTTCTGATGCGGAGATATAAGGCTTTGTTTACTCTGTTGCTAGGGTACTGTATTTGGTTGCTAGGGAAAAAAATGGCATCCCATAATGATTACACTCTGAGTCACGAGTCAAACGGTCCAACCCCCGTGTCTCTACGATGTTCGGATGCCGAGATATAACTGTTTGAATTTTATGTTGCTAGGGTGCTCAAAAGTGGTTGCTAGGGGCGTGGCTTAATACCTATGTAAGTATCCTGAGAGACTGATTGGATGCCTGAGTAAAATGAGTCCACCCCCATGTCTCTATGACACTGTGGTGCAAAGATATCCATCTGGGCATTTTATAATGGCAGTCTATGGGAGATGTTGCTAGGGTGCCCAAAATTGTTGCTAGGGGCGTGGCTTAATAGCTCTGGGATGATCCTGAGAGAATGATTGGATGCCCGAGTGAAATGAGCCCACCCACTTATCTTTATGACACTGTAAAGCAAAGATATCCCATCCGGAACTGTTTTATTCCCTTATATGGGCATGTTTCCTGCCCTATTATAAGTCAATGGGAATTTTTGGGTGCCTCTTACACCCCAGGGGTACAACTTACACCCCAATGTCATGTATGTTCTTACATAGCCTACCACCCTCTTGAAATTTAGTGACCCACATGTTTCTACGAAATCCTCGAGCGGAGCTATGACCCATCAAAATTTTTGCAATGTTAAGTCTATGGGATTTTGCCCCATTGACTTTTCATTGGGGCACTTTTGGGCACCTCTTACACCCCAGGGGTACAAGTTACACCCCAATGTGATGTATGTTCTTACAGAGTCTACCACCCTCTTCAAATGTTGTAACCCACATGTTTCTACAAAATCCTCGAGCGGAGCTATGACCCGTCAAAATTGGGCGCAATGTTAAGTCAATGGGATTTTTCGGGTGGTTTTTCGCCCCCCTTTCGGAAATCCTGCACCCGATCTCTTATAAAAGTCATAGCACACCTCTCCTCAATAAACCGGTCGATTTAAGCCCTATTTCATGGGTCTATGACAAAGCGTGCGGGACGAGTTACGCGCCGAAAAAAGTGTCCAGAAAAAGAAGAATAACTAGATAGGTACATTTCCTGAAGAAAATGTGAAGTGGTGCTTGCCGTGGAAAAATTCTGGGGACCATATATGATTATACTCCAAGCCAAAAGTAAAACGATCCAGCCCCCATGTCATTTGCAAGGTTTAGACACACATGGAAATAATAAACTTTCTATAGTTGTTTTTTTCTGAATGATGCATATTTAAATGAATAGTATTAAAAATACTAGATAGGTACATTTCCTGAAGAAAATGTGAAGTGGTGCTTGCCGTGGAAAAATTCTGGGGACCATATATGATTATACTCCAAGCCAAAAGTAAAACGATCCAGCCCCCATGTCATTTGCAAGGTTTAGACACACATGGAAATAATAAACTTTCTATAGTTGTTTTTTTCTGAATGATGCATATTTAAATGAATAGTATTAAAAATATTATAATTTATGGGTGATTTCTTCTGCTTTCTCAATAAGTGTCGTTTCTGACAGGGTGGACCCACCATCAATCTGAGTGTAGCCTCGCCACTGGTGTGAAATAATTTTTGAGAATCATTTAAAAAAAAAACTAACCCTAAAGATTA
The DNA here is from genome assembly GCF_027580225.2 of Misgurnus anguillicaudatus. Classification (NCBI taxonomy): domain Eukaryota; kingdom Metazoa; phylum Chordata; class Actinopteri; order Cypriniformes; family Cobitidae; genus Misgurnus; species Misgurnus anguillicaudatus. Next base: position 6,769,392 of record NC_073342.2, on the reverse strand, counting down.
CTTAAGATTCTACTGTCAATGATGTGAAAATAATCCACGCACAGACATTGACTCTTCTGTCAATTCCTCTAGAATGCAGCGTGGGGCGCACTTGAGAGTTTATATTTATTTCAGACAGAAATCTTTTTGATTTGTTTATTGCAAAATTGAGACAAATAATAGTCAATATCGCCTTGTGGCATGAGAATTATAAATTCATGTAGCATTTTATTTTTAATAAAAACAGGGGACCCCACTCATTTATATTTACAGATGAAACAATGAATATCGCACATTTATGCCAAGAGATTGCTTATGAACTTATGTTTATAATTCATAACAATCTTTACTTTTCAGTATTTTTATGGTAATATATTTTATACTGTTATAAGAGTTAATTTTATCTCCTTAATCTGAAATCGAATTAGCAGACTAATTTCAAAATAAGAGTCACGTTGTATTTCGGTCTTGTTTATAATAAACCCACCAAAAAAGATGCATTACCAACTTTCCACTTAACTCACCTCTCCACTGCACCTTTTTCAATAAAGGATAATTGCCTCCTAAACTGACTTTTTCCATATTTTAATCTTTAAATACATTTGCAAAAGTAATATTAAAAAAAATAGATAAACGTGCAATGATGATAAAATGAACAACTATTTTATTGTAAAATAGTGCAAATACTGACTATATTGTAAAGAAGATCACTTGAACAGTTGTACAAAATAAATTATTGTATTTACTTTTTAGGAAGTTCGATTTTGTCCCCGCCACTTTTTTAAAACATCTCTTGGCCCGAATATTAGAAAAGCCAGCCTATCTCCAGTTGGTCATCCGGTGCAGGAATGTGTTTCTGAAATCATGCAGGGTCTTCCTTTCTTGGAGTTTCTGCTCCATCAAGGAGAGCGCAGCTCGTGGTTGCGGAGCAATGACACGCGCCACTTGAGCACTCTCATTTGTTTCGGTGAAATCACAAAATAAAATGCCCACAAACATGTTCCTACTGTTGATATACAATCACCAACTTACTATAAACTACTATAAACTAAAACATACTATACACTGGCCACTTCGAATGAACCTCTTTTGCATATACCACAGCCCATATGGGAATGCAGGTTTTTGTGGCAAATTTTTGTATTAACTGCCGTAAAGAGTCGTGGGCTTAATAAACATACTACAGTAGATCTGATGCTTTTAACAGCAGTTCTTTGTCAATAAATTAAACTCATGTACTAATTTTTTTGCAATCATTAGTTCCTGCCATTAAAATTTATGAAAAATATACAAATACAAATACATATATGTGAGGGTAAGTTAACCTTGCTTTCTGGAGTACCCGTGGAACTTCTGTGAAGTTCACAAGAACACATTTTTAATGTGCCATTGAAGAGGTTTCAATAAAGACAAAAACACTTGATGTGCCAATTCAACAAATTTATTAAAAGATTTAGAAAACGCCTGTTGTGCCAAATCCCACCCATATGCACAGCTAGATCCTAAAATGTTGTAATAGCTCCCATTTAATATAATTTTTAAATTTAAACATACATTTTACAATTTTTTCTAAATGTTAAAAAGGAACAATTACTTTACAGTTGCAACAATATACTTTTACTAGTAGAAAATTATATACCTATATATGTGTGGTAACTAACTTTGTTAACTTGTTTAAATTTCTGATACTTTACTGTTGAAATAATACAATATACTAGGAGAAAAATTATATACCTATATGTGTAGTAACCACCTTATTTGTTAACTTGTTTAACAAAATAATTTTTGCTTTAAATTCTTTTTTCAAAACATAAAATTTTTTTCACTTCCAAAATTTCTAACACAAGTTTTTATTGTGGGATAATACCGGTTAAACGTTGTTGGGATTATTGTTAACCTTCTGCATGTTGTTTTCAAAACTATTTTAAAAACTCTATTGCTGTCCACGATTTGGTTTATTACAACGCAGGTATTTATAAGAGTAATAAATCCTGTGATTTCAGAAAACCAGAGGGTCTTTTATCATGATTACATTTTTATTTCTAATTAATTGTGGGACCCTGGTTATTTATATTTTTATAATTTCAAGTAATAAATAAATATTTTTATTGACTTGCAAACTGTTGTTTTGAAAACCCTAGTTGACAAAGACATGAGAGGGACACAGGATTTGGCACAACACCCCCAGTGAGCAAGCCTGTGGCGACAGTGGCAAGAAAAAAACCTTGAGAGGAGATAAAAAAACCTTGAGAGGAACCAGACTCAGCAGGGGGCTGCCCATCCTCTTCTGGCATGGCGTACACATTATTAATAACATTCCTATTTTAACTAATATTTATATTTTGATATATATATATATATATATATATATATATATATATATATATATATATATATATATATATATATATATATATATATATATATATATATATATATATATATATATAGAAACTAATTATTATATTAAACTAATATTTTATATTTTAATATCCATATATCTATATCTATATATATTGATACTAATTATTATATTAAACTAATACTTTATAATTTAAAATCTATATCTATATATATTGATACTAATTTTTATATTAAACTAATACTTTATATTTTAAAATCTATATATTATCTATATCTATATATTGATACTAATTATTATATTAAACTAATATTTTAGATTTTAATATCTATATATTGAAACCAATTATTATATTAAACTAATATTTTAGATTTTAATATCTATATATTGAAACCAATTATTATATTAAACTAATATTTCAGATTTTAATATCTATATATCTATATCTATATATTGAAACCAATTATTATATTAAACTAATATTTTAGATTTTAATATCTATATCTATATATTGAAACCAAGTATTATATTAAACTAATATTTTAGATTTTAATATCTATACATCTATATCTATATATTGAAACCAATTATTATATTAAACTAATATTTTAGATTTTAATATCTATATATCTATATCTATATATTGAAACCAATTATTATATTAAACTAATATTTTAGATTTTAATATCTATATATTGAAACCAATTATTATATTAAACTAATATTTCAGATTTTAATATCTATATATCTATATCTATATATTGAAACCAATTATTATATTAAACTAATATTTTACATATTAATATCTATATCTATATCTATATATTGAAACCAAGTATTATATTAAACTTATATTTTAGATTTTAATATCTATACATCTATATCTATATATTGAAACCAATTATTATATTAAACTAATATTTTAGATTTTAATATCTATATATCTATATCTATATATTGAAACCAATTATTTAATATGATAAAACTAAATTTTAAATAAAATGAAATTAATTAATGCAATGAGCGGTGTAGTGAAGCAGCTCCCGACATCTCTCTGCTGGATCTGACATTGCATACAGGCTGGACACCCTGAGGTAGAGAAGGTAAAACAGAGAGGATCATATTAGTGTATTTATTTCAATTGTTTTGATTCTGCAAAACTGACAGAGCATTAAGTTAAGGTCAGATACATGTCTTGCAAGAAACATTATAGACTTTAACACTGTCTTGGTTTTCACCTCAAAGCACATGCCTTTGAACAACACATTGTATGATAAAATGCACTAAAACACTAGACTTTACCAGTAGTATTGACACTTACCTCTACTGCTTCAATGTGGTTCTTCATTTGGTTCTTTAGTCTTCAGTATTGTCCTAAATGCCAAATGGGTTTGGTCACATTATCTAGCCATGAAATCAATAAATGATTAATGGGGTTACTAAATACACATATACTTACAACAAACAAACAAAAAATAAATAAATAAATAAAAGTTACAACTTACTTAAAGAAATCCAGCTTTCCAATGTATCCAGCTTGTCATTATCGGTGTTGTAGCACACTTGATCTTCTCAGACATTCTGACCTGCCGGTTCCTGAAAAACATCAGAATCAGAATTAGAATGAAATATTCTTCCAAAAGTAGTTACGATGTGCAGTAGTACAGTGACTGAAGAAAGTTCTTAAAGCACTTAGCTTTAGATGGTATATTGCACACTCATATCCATTGTTGGATAGGACTGCTATCGTCTCAAAATTTTTCCTGCAACTTTACAGAAGAGCACATATTAATAATAACAGAATAGCAGGGGACTGCAAATAAAAAATCCAGTACACATTGTCACAAATTGAACACAAAGTAAATACATCACTACAGTGTCTTACTACTTCTAAGTTTACCTTACTGTAATTTATGACTTACTGCCGCTGTTGCTCTCACTGTCTGTGTCCTCCCTGGAGTTGCCACACTAATCCTCACTGCATCCTGTATGCTGCTGCCGCCTTTACTTCCTAGTGTCCTCCCTCGAGCTGCCACATTACTCCTTCGTCCTTCAGCCACTCTTTCTTCTGAGAACCTTGATACACTTTAACAATTGGTTTTCACATCAAAGCACATGCCTTTGAACAAACATATTGTATGATAAAATGCACTGAAACACTAGACTTTACCAGTAGTATTGACACTTACCTGGTACTGCTTCTTCCTTTGCTTCTTTAGTCTTCAGTATTGTCCTCAATGCCAAATGGGTTTGGTCACATTATCTAGCTATGAAATCAACAATTGAATAATGGGGTCACTAAATACACATATACTAACAAACAAACAAAACAAATAAATAAAAGTTACAACTTACTAAAAGAAATCCAGCTTTCCAATGTATCCTGCTTGTCATTATCGGTATTGTAGCACACTTGATCTTCTCAGACATTCTGACCTGGCAGTTCCTGAAAAACATCAGAATCAGAATTAGAATGAAATATTCCTTCAAAAGGTAGTTACGATGTGCAGTAGTACAGTGACTAAAGCAAGTTCTTAAAACACTTAGCTTTAGATGGTATATTGCATACTCATATCCATTGTTGGGCATGACTGCTATCGTCTCAAAATTCTTCCTGCAACTTTACAAAAGAGCACATATTAATAATAACAGAACAGCAGGGGATTGCAAATAAAACATCTAGTACACATTGTCACAAATTGAACACAAAGCAAATACATCACAACAGTGTCTTACTACTTCTAACCTTACCTTACTGTAATTTATGACTTACTGCCGCTGTTGCTCTCACTGTCTGTGTCCTCCCTGGAGTTGCCACACTAATCCTCACTGCATCGTGTATGCTGCTGCCTTTACTTCCTAGTGTCCTCCCTCGAGCTGCCACATTACTCCTTCATCCTTCCTGCTGCTGTACCTGCTTTGTAGCTCACTGTCATAACACTGTTAAATGAGCATAGATGCCACAATCTCATTGCAACACAACCATACGCACCAACCCGTTGGCTAAGGCTGTCAGTGAGCCCCCACTGTCGTCGTTAATGCAGGTTCAGTGGCCCCCGGTTTTGTATGGCATGTCAACACAATGCAAGACAACAAAACAACGCGACCATACGCACCAACCCGTTGGCTAAGGCTGTCAGTGAGCCCCCACTGTCGTCGTTAATGCAGGTTCAGTGGCCCCCGGTTTTGTATGGCATGTCAACACAACGCAAGACAACAAAACAACGTGACCATACGCACCAACCCGTTGGCTAAGGCTGTCAGTGAGCCCCCACTGTCGTCGTTAATGCAGGTTCAGTGGCCCCCGGTTTCGTATGGCATAACAACACAACAATTAGTGCACAACCATTCGAGTCAACCCATTGGCTAAGGCTGTCAGAGCCCTATTGCAACTTTTAATACTTATTGCCCATCATTCCGTCTGTCGAAACACCACAATCATAACCACCACATTATGCACGTCCAGCACCACAGAGAATGAAGAAAGTTAATGTGTAGTCGATGCCCCGGATTCCGTATGGCAAAAAACATGACAATATTGGCCAACCACAGAATGTCATTTTCGCAATATACAGTACACAGGATTGTGGTAACTGTAATAGGTCTGTAACACACCCGACTGAAGACACAAGTCCGGATGTGAGATGTATATGTGATCCAGTAGTGTGTGCTTCTCAGTTGTAGCTGATGTGATTAGCTGTGTATATCCCTTGGATTGAAACATCTCCAGAATAGCCTTTCTTCCAGCAGATAAGAGGTCCTCATTAAAGTCACCACTGATGATTACAGGATGTTTGTCTTCGATGTCCAGATAATCAAGTAGGCCCCTTAAATTTGGCAAGAATTTTTCAAGACTGTAGTGTGGTGGCCTGTACACTGCGGCAATTGTTGCACACATTGGGGTGTCGATTTTGATGACAACAAACTCCAGGTCTGTGACACTTTGGATGTACTGTCTGGACTGAGCTTGAATATCTTCTTTGCAAAATATTGCAACTCCACCGCCGTCTTTCTTTGCCATTTCTGCATGGGTTGAGTAGGAGACATGTCTATTCCGTGCAAACATCTTGTATCCTTCCAACTGGAGATGTGGTGGAATACATGAGCCAGACAAGTGACTTTCCGTTATGCAAAGTATATCCGATAGCTGGAGCTCATGATGGCATCTGATATCCTCGATGTGGGATGACAGTCCTTCCGTGTTGTGATGAATAATTTTAAGTGTTTCGTCCTGGTTGATTTCCCCTATGTGCTGCAAAAGGGGCATGATTCCTTCGAATGTCACTTTTCTCATGTTCTGCAACGATGCTGTGATTTCAGGATCAGCATAAATCTTCTTTTCAATGAAGTCTGTTATGTGTAATCCAGAAAGCGACGTCGTTCGGCTGAGGGCAACGTAGGCCATTCCTGGTTCAAAAATCTTTTTTAGTGACACTACGGCAGACTGCATTGTCATACCTTGAACTTTGTGAGCTGTGCAGGCGTAAGCGAGCTTGATGGGAAATTGACGACGAACTGTTCCTTTTCTCAAACTTTCTTCAGATCTCTCAATATACACAGCGTTGTCGTCTTCACCTTGCACTCTTCTCCGGTGTTTCAGACCTGCATTTGGATTGTCGAGCTGAAGTCCTAGCATGTGTACAGTGGGCATTCCATCTCTTGTTTTAGTGACAATGTTAACAATCTGACCAAAACATCCATTTACAATTCCATCTTCAACATCCAGATTCCTTGTCACCATTATACGAGCTCCCACTGCAACTTGTATAGAATCCAGCAAGTCGTCCTTCTTTCCAGTGACAGGTTTCTTTTGTCTTTTCATCACTCCTGTTCTTGGGTCTTTCCTGTAGTCTTCGGCATCAATGGTTATGATGTCAGTGTGAATAGCCTGTATTGTTTTGGTATTGTGCATGTGAACTTCCTTGTTGGTTGCAAATATGTGCAGAGCATCATGCGGGCAGTCTTCTGTGTTCTTTACAGCTTGGAGTAACAGAACTCTATCTTCTTCTCTAAGAGCATCAGTCTTCTGCCTCACTCGCAGTCGGTTTAGAAGCTCAGCAAAAGCAAGGTCCTCCTTCTGACGCATGATCTCTGTAAGGGTAATCATTTGAAAACTGTCCTTCCAGAAGTCCAGAACATCATCTTCATACACACAGAGCGGTTTGGCTTTACCGAGAGGTGGTAGTTGGTAAAAGTCTCCTACAGCGAGAACAGAGATTCCTCCAAATGCTTTCTTGCTGCCTCTGATCTGTTGAAGTCTCCAGTTTACATAGGCGAAAAGATCCTTTGAAATCATGGACACTTCATCGATGATGAGAATTTCCACACTGCATAATTCTGCTCGTAGTTCATCTAGAGCATTCCCAAGTCCTTGATAAGGTGGCTTTAAGTTCCTTGGCAGTTTTAAAATGGAATGCAGTGTTTTACCAGATATATTGAATGCTGCCGTTCCTGTAAATGCACTCAAAATCACTGTAGGCATAGAGAGATCCCCTTCCTCCTGAAGTCGAGGCAGTTGTCTTAGAATCTTTGTTGCTTCCGTATATATGCACTTAATGACGTGTGATTTTCCACAACCAGCACCACCTGACACGAAGTAAAAAAACTGTTCCGGATTATGACCCCAGACACGCTTCTGACACCACTGACGGACAATGTAGAATATTGCTGCCTGTGTCTCATTTAGACTTTGAAACATCTTCCTGACAAATTCAACACTTATCTGTGGTGCCTTTATCTGAGGAACGACTCCATCTCCATCTTCAAGAAGAATCTGGTATTCCGGCACATCATCTTGCTCATCCTCTTCATCATGATTGACATCTTCTCGTTCTGCAATGCACTCCAAATTATCCACTTCAGCTTCAGGGGCAAAAGCTGTCCAAGCATTTTCAGATGGGCCTTGTTGCTGCAACTGTTCAATTGCTTTGTCCACTTCTTCACTGTGTTTTTCGAATTTCTCCTGGTGTCCTTTCACTATTGCGCAAACAGGCATTCGGAGACCAGGGTGGGAAGGAAGTTCTACAAATGCACTCTTGTAAAACTGCTCATAAGTTGGAAATGTTGGAGGTTTCAGCTGTGCATTGAAACGATGTGGCACATAAAGTTTCACTAATCGTCCATAAAACTTTTCCGGTTGTTTTTCCTCTGAAAAACGTGCGTATCGAATAACGGCAGCCTTACCGACAGTTCTTTGCTGAATAAATCCCATATCGTTGAGCAGTCGTTGCACATTCTTTCCTTTAGTTTGCCGACCGTACACAATGCGGTAATTTGAAGCAAAGTCTGCAAGACACATCTTTTCAAACTCCGGTGTTTGAGGCCTTGCTCTGTATTTATCTATTATTCCTGACATCCAGACATCCTCTGAATCTGGATTTTTGTTCATTAGGACACTAAGGGGCAGACTCATCTTCAGAGCATCATCGTCGGTTGGTACGAACACAACACTTCGTGAACACTTCTTCATTGGTAGGCTGCATGTTCGTGCAACAGACTCCTGGGAGCTTACTTGTCTGTGTTTCGAATAGGCTTGCATAATGTGCTTCATTTCATCCTCTTCGTTCACATCTGTTTCACGCACTGCTTTGATTACGTTCTTCAGCATCTCATTCATTTCATGCTCTGGTTTGGAAATATAGGACAGCATATACATGATGCAGCTGTAAGGGTCAAGTATGTACTGAATGTCCATGTTAGCATTCCATGCTCTCAACAAATCCGGATTGTATCCATTAACCCAAACCTCCTTTGGATCACGTTTGATCAAAATGACACTAGATGTGGACAACTCCATGGTGTACTTCATGTAATCCTCCATGGACAAATTACATTTTGTCAGTAGCTCAGACAAGTTTTCAAAGGTGACTTGGGGATCATTCAGCAAATCCCACAATGGCTTGAGTTTCATCCTAGCATCACTCATTGCTTTTTGAACAGCATCGGATCGTGACTTTCTTCTGTCTTGGTGGTTATCCTCTTCGTTTTCCTCTTCTTCAGGTCGTTGGGGTCGCGGACGAGTTATTGTGGTGTCAGACATTGGTAGTTTAGGGAACCCAAACCTACACAACACATTTCCTTTCTTGCATGACTTGGAGTGTTTCCTGCTGTGAAGTTGAACCTCTGTGACAATCTGATGAAGTTCAGGATCAGCCATGGAATCAGGGAGCCTGCATGTTATGTAGCGGTCAATAAAGCCACAAACAACTTCATCTGAATCGCTTTCAAACTCAGGTGCACCTTCTACCCATGCAAGCAGATGGATATGTGGGCTACCTCTTGCTTGAAACTCAACTCTGTAAAAGAAATCCTTGACCTTTCCAATGGGTTGGGCAGGTGACAAAAGCAGTTGAGTCATTAGCGCATCCACTCGTTTCTCAAACATCCGCATGACAGTAACAGGGTTACTTCGAAGGATTTCACATTTTGTCATCCAGTCAAGCTCTGAAAAATCAACCTCTTCACCTTGCTGCGCCTTGATTGCCGTTATTACTTCAGGCCATCGCATTTCGGCTGCACTGAATGTGCAAAAAAAAGTGGGGGTTCCCAACTGCCGAATCATGGCTTGTAGGTCTCTTAGAGTTTTCTCCCAATAAGATGGCGAGCCTCTAAGGGGTTGCATGAACCGCGTGGCGTCTTTGTTGCGCACCAGTCTTTCAACTTCACGGTTATCTTGAAGCAACCTATTCGAAATTCTTCGGCCATCTTTTGTGATTGGTTTGCCTTTCCGCAACTGAACAGTCATGCTGTTTCTGGCCATATGGGTTTCTGTTGCAAACTGTGCAAAGAAAAGGTAACTTTGATCTCTAGCAAAACGTGTGTCCGCAGAGAGCAATCTAGCATTGAAATACATACTTGGAGATAATGCTAATTCTCTTGCCTCATCAATTGTGTTTTCTCCAGTAGGGAACTGAACGGGAAACGCCATGGATTCCAGCTTTGGGATTTTGAAAAACCCAACAGGTTTCTTTCCTTGAGCAGGTGCAATGCTGAATATTCCCTCGCCATATGATAAAATCTCCTGGCCGATGTCTGGTGGCTGCATACATGTGTCCAGCGTGAGGCCAGGTCTAAGTTCATCCTGTTCCTCTTCACTCACATGTTGCTTATCCTCCTCAGAAACACTGACGTCTTGTTGCTGTTCTGTGTCAATTTCCTCATCAAGGTGACTTTCAAATGTTGAATTTTCACTAATGGAGATATCCTTGTATTCGGAGTGAATCGCTTTTAGCTTTAATAAAGCTGCAACGACATTGTGCATATTCACAGTGTGAAAATGCTGGTATCCTTTAAATTGCACATGTCTTTTAAGCTTCACCTGTAGGAGTTGCGACTCACTGCTATGCCTTGGTAGACAATTTACCGTCTTTTCCACCTCAGACGGCACACACACAACAGCACCATGTACTGCTCTTTGCTGTCCTTTAGGCAGTGCAACAATTTTAGCAAATGGCACAATTTTGGCAATGAGTTGACGTTCAAGCACATTTAAGTCTAGTAATTCTGCAGGGATATGTGCCAATTCAAGTCTGTTTGCCACAGCAATTGAAGACATGCATCCTCTCTTCAGATGGCTGTCACAAGTATGGCAAATCCATTCCTTTCTTCTTTCTTTTGGAACCACACAAGAATCTCTGCAGCTACTGTCACAAATGTGAACATATTGCCCGGTTAAGCAAGACGCCACAATATGTGGATTTTTAATGTAACTCTTCCTGTTACAGACCCTGACTTGATTTGGAAACATAGCTCTGTGACAGACTGTGCAGACATGTGTGGGGCCTTGCTGAATGTTACATCTGAATGCATCTATGGCACTTTGCATTACTTTGCTGACCACAGGCTGAGGTGTTTCCTTTCTGGAACTGATGTATGGTTGATATTTCCTTCTGATTCGAAGTGCACATTGCAATTTATGATAAACATGGTATGCAACATCACTGAAACATTTCAGTCTTTTGAACAAGGTACATCTTAAGATGTGACGCGCTCTAAACTGTGGGTCATCTGCATATCTCTTGACAATGTACTCTTTCATCTTCTTCTGAAAAGCAGTATCCTTGTTGTACCTCGTCACCATGTACTCTTTCATCTTCTTCTGAAAAGCAGTACCCTCGTTGTACCTCCTCACCATGTACTCTTTCATCTTCTCTTTCTTCTTTCTCTGAAAAACAGTATCCATGTTGTAGCTCCTCGCCATGTAGTCTTTCATCTTCCTCTGAAATACAGCATCCGTGTTATATCTCCTCACTATGTACTCTTTCTTCTTTGTCTGAGCAACAGCACATGTGTTATACCTTTGGGTCATATATTGTTGAATTTTCTTTCTGAATTGAAAATCTTGATTATATCGCTCCTTTATAGCCTTGTTTCTCTTCAGTCGATATCTTAAACGGGTAACATATCGCTCTTTTTCATATTCCCTTTTTTTTGATTTTCTGAGTTCTTGAGATGCAGTTTTGTCCTTGGGTTGTAACTGTTGTACAGTTATTTTTCTCTTTACTTTTCTTCTCCGCTGCTTATTTGTTTTCATTACTTGCTGGTTTTCATCTGCTTCAACAACAAGAATTTCTGGGGTTTGGGCTTGTATACAAGATGATGGTGCTATCTGTTTGTCAGATTGCTGCTCCATTTCAAATGACACAGGCAAAAATTCATAGCTGGTCTTATCAGGGTGATCCTGGAAGATCGTGAGAATTCTGTCTATCATGTCACTTAGATGTGTAAAAGTTAACATGACAGCAGTTCCAGCACCAGTAGGATGGCGCAAACCTTCAGCAGTCCTTGAGTGAGAATCAAAGAATCCATATCTTCCAGATCTGTCTCTGAACAGAGCGATGCATTCCACAGCAACGATGAGCAACGCATGACTTATATCTGTTGAAAGACACTGCAGTCTTTCAGTAAGAGGAATAAACCAATCTTCTGCGCCAGGGTTCCCTCTGGCTCTGAGGAATCCCATCTTGAGTTCAGACTTCTGCACACGGTATGTTTGGGTAAATGTTGAAACATTCAGTGGTACTTCCTCCACAGCCAGAAGGTCCCGAAGAAATCTTTGTTCATGCATAAGCTGCATTTTAACACCAACAAACAGAGCATCTCCCTCCTCTAAAAGTCTATCAAGATCAGACATCCCAAACTGAACCCCTTCACTGTGGTTGGCCAAAAATAGTAATGCTACACATGTGCACTGATGATTCCTTGAGAAAGCATCATACCTTATATCACCATGGCAATGGGACGCCTGCACAGACAAAACTCTGGGTGCACTATTACAGTCTTCTATGTGTAGTTGGTCAGATACCTGAGCCACAGCAGTAGGGATGCTTGCCTGTTCAACCTGTAAATAATCATTAATGGAATCCTTAAAAAGCCTTCATATAGTCAAAATCATTCTCAACTGTGAATCACGCATAAATCTTATAATAGTTCAATGATTTCAGTTCCAACAAATATAAATTATAGTAAAAAAAAAACTAATTTAAGATGATGTAAACTTTTTTTCTTTAGAAAGATCTTTTTCATACCCTTATTGTATGAGACATACAATTTGCTTAATAATGTGGACCAACTTTTTTAAATAGGTTTCCCTTTAATTAAGATCTCCTTGCAAACTACTGAATAGACCTGTCTGAGATTGATACCAGTTAGCTAAAAAGATATAAAACAAAAAGCAAGTTCTTTAAAATCTGAATGTTCTTTTACTAAAATCTTACTGATATGTGACATGCATAATCATTTAGTACACAGATGTATTAATTATGTTTTTTCACATCAAAGCATAGTCCAGTAAGTGTGGGGTCTTATTTAAAGTAGGGCTGGACAATAATTCCATATCAATATCTTTCACGGTATAGTTTTCCAATAACAGTGATATAGTTTCTAAAAACATTTCTTATATTTCGATATACATTACAGCTTCCCGTGGCTGTTCACATGTAGCATCCAAAAACATGTTAAATGCGGGTCAAGGTCCATATTTCTTCCATAGCGCTTTCGTGGAATCTTTTGTAGCAAAGCAACCATGAGCCTGATTGAATTTAAATAGCTCATCTGTACCTCGCATCAAATAATATCGTCACCAACCATGCAATTAATTAATCTGTTTGGGACTTTGAAGTGTTTGCTTAGAGAAGAGCTGTCACTCAGAAATACGAGAAGGAGTCGCGAGGTTAGTTCGCATCAAGTCACAACTTCTAATAGGGCATCAGTTTATATATAAAATTATTATTTTTATTTTTACTTGAATACTTTTATGAATTATTTATTAATTGTAAATCTTATAAATTATCATTCACTAATACATTTCTTTTTAATAAAATTAGAAATTGAATAATTTTATGAATAGTTAATACACCACAAACTAACATCAATTAGTGTAATGACATAAACAAGAATAAATAAATGCTTATATACAATATATTGTTGATGTTTGTTCATAATGCATTTACTAAAGTGAACAAGTACAACCTTTTTGTAAAGTGTTACAGAAATTTGTATTTCATAATATTCAGTAACAATAATTCAGGGCCGGGTCTGTTCTGTTCAGAGTAATAGCTCTAATATATAAATTCAAAACCATCAACTCGAATCACAATTCGACCTACAAATCTTATTAAAGGCCTCTCATTTTCAAAAACTCATTCGATCAAGACGAATCATAAGAATGACCTATTTTGGACCCATAATGGCAAATTTTGCCAAAAGGTGAAAAGTTTGCACTCCTGAACTAAAGTTTTAAAGTCTCTTTTACATAAACTATTTATTAATATGTTTCCACATATTACTATAATAGCAAATTGATCAAATCTGTGAAGCTATGAAAGTAAATACTGTGACTGAAGAAATCAATGAACAGCATTTATCACTGACTGACATTCAGGTGCACCTTATTAATATTCCAGGTGAGCCTTAAAGTCTTATGTTTATTTGACAGTGAGTTTACATTTAATTTTATATGAAGGCTAAATACAAATGAAAGGTCACGTTCTTCCTGATACCATTTTTCAAACCCTAGTTAGTGTGTAATGTTGCTATAATAGCATAAATAATACCTGTAAAATGATAAAGCTCAAAGTTCACTTCCAGGCGATATATTTTCTTCAATAGAATTCCTCTTTAAAAGCCTACAACGAACAGCCGGTTTGGACTACAGCCCTCTATTTCCTGCTTTAATGACGTCAGTAAAACAGCTCGTTGACTAAACTCCGCCCACATGAATACGTCAGTCACCAGCTTTGGCTCAAACGGCTCTGCTAAGCTAAGCTGCTATCGAATCAGAGCACACTAATCATTTGAAAAATTAAGACTCCGTGAAAAATTTAAGACTTTGAGGTGAAATTCAATACCTTTTAAGGGCTTAATATGGGAAAATGAAATTCAACTTTTAAGACTCCGCGGGTACACTGACAAACATTCTTTGTGGGCATTTTTTAAAGTTTATTCCAAGTTTTTTTTTTACATTCATACCGGATTTATACAGTATCGGGTGCAATTTAGATGTATTCCATCGATAGAAATTTTGGCCATATCATCCAGCCCTAATTTAAAGCCTCCGATGCTAATTCCTAAATATAATTTCGCAATGAGAGAGCGGGGGAAAGCACGAGTGAGAGGGAGGAAGGAAGAAAGAGACTGTAGCACTATTCACCCACGCACATTGCTTTTGATCTAAAGTGTTTGCACTTACTTTTTGCAGTAATGGGAACAATCTGAACAAGTCGGCCTATCAATATTTCTATAATAAATTGTTTCTTAGTATTTATGTATAGTTTGTTCTAGATTTATTTTAGAAACAAAGAAACAAAACAAAACAATGAGAGTTTTTTACTGTATTCATTTTATTTTCTATTGAATTATTTTATTCATTCTTTTCAATTTCTTTCACTAACACACATATTTATGCTTCATTTGTTGAAATCAGATGAATCCGCTATTTCAGTTAAACTTGGCAGACTGACATACATTTTATCACAATCTCAGTATGGTATCTTTTTTGCAAAGAAGCATGTTATTATCCCAAACAAATAGGACAATAGTACCTTATTAGTCCTGGAAAGTCTGGTCTGGTCATTTTCCATGTCCACCTTTCTCCAACGCGCCTTCTGAGCCTGAGATCTCTTACCTTTCCGCGGCATCCTTTAAAACACCAAGATATAAGAAAATAATCCTTTCAAATATATCACTAATTTGACTTAACTAAGAAATTGAATTGCTCATTAGTTACATTCATTTCAACATGACATTCCAATATGCACATACTTTCCCCCGATGTATGTTCCCTGTTGAGCCTGCAAAGATAAAACCTGTAGTAGTCTAAAGAAGAGAAAACAGTTTAACAACAATGCAAGAGAGTATGTATAAATTTAAATGGTAAAAAACAATTGTAAAATACAATAAACTATTTTTTTTAAGAATAATAAACGTAAATGTAAAAATTAAATGCCCTTTTTAAAACAAAAAGCACAAAAAAACTCTACAAGATACCTATAAACTAATCTAAATCTGATCTTTAATCTAATCTAATCTTTCTATCTATCTATCTATCTATCTATCTATCTATCTATCTATCTATCTATCTATCTATCTATCTATCTATCTATCTATATATATATATATATATATATATATATATATATACTAAAAATTGAAGGCAGAACACAGAAAAATTGCAATAAAAGTAACAGCCTTAATGTAAGTATATATATATGAACTGCTCTCTGTAGAAAAAGCCAAAACACAAGGAACCTGAAAAACAAACAGACATAATAAGCCACAGGAACTACAATCATGGTGGTGATCTCATGAAAATTGTATAATACTGCTTAAAAATCCACCAACACTGACCAGGGTAAAAAGTGCAGCAATTGTAGTCTGATCAGTGAATCTGAAAAACAAACAATGATAACATCATGAAAACAAGACAACTCAAGTAAAATACACATAACATGCATGTCAAACATCAATTTTATATTTAATTTCTATGTAATTTTTTTTTAACTGTTTGGAATGTCTCTTTCTTAGAACAACCAGTCATATATACAAGGCAAGTTATGCCAAAACATGTCTTGGACTGGCCATTGATCCAGGTCTACACCAAGGAACCTGGAAGAAGATTCAGCATCCCCTTTTATAGTACAAGTGGTTTAAAGAATGGTTGATGATTGTGATATGTATTATTTGTAGTTTAAATAACAGTTTTTATTTGAATAGTTTATATAATTCTGATCACTGTCATTACCATAACACTGGTTTTAAACAAGCAAAATCTGAAGCTATCACAAATTAGTTTATTACCTCAAATGCAGGAATGAAAGCTCATGAATCAGTATTCTAAAACAGAGAAAAGAGAGTCACATATAAAACTCAAATACAGCAATACAGAGTAGACAAAAATATATACAGAAAGCAAACAAAGGGCCGTTTCTAGACATATGGAGGCCCTAAGCAAAATCAATTTGTGTGGCACCTCACCCTTCTTTAATTTTCAGACTAAAAAGTGTTTTTTATACACTATGAGAAATTATTTAAACACTAAAATTGCAGACATGATTTACTATCATTATTATTAGTATAAGTATTGCAGTCATTTATTTACAAACCCACACGCTTTTTGGGATAATAGTGAGAAGGTTTTACAGAGCAAACTAAATACTATAGATGAACATGATGGGCCAGTTTCCCAGACAGGGTATAGACTGCAATGCATCTTATAAAATATGTCACTGCAAGCTGTTTTCAGTTCACACAATTCAAACATGCATTTTAGTCTGTGAGTACACTTAACCCCATGTCTGTGAAACCACCCCTTTATTACTTATAAATGAACATCGGTTTCATTTATTATTTTTGTCTAGCTGGGTATGTTCAGGATTTCTTATCAATTAACCAGTTTACAGTATTCTCTGTACTGTAGGGTATGAATATTATGTATTGCAATATCATACATATGCAACATATAGGCTACACAAATCAGCTGCTACTGAAAGTAAAACAGACTAACTGCTAAGAAGACAATACAACAATCTATAATAAAATGATGCTGATCTAGAACAAGCTCAGACAGTTCTGACCACGTTTTGTTTTACCATGGCTGCTGCAGCAGACTTAAATTAAGCTGGCGGTGGATCTATTAGCGGCTTTTCTTCTTTGCTTGCCGTGCTAAACGATCCGCAACACAGAACACACACAAACCAAGACGTGAGGAGAAACTGTGAACTTAAAAATCGATATGCACTCTGCGAGTTGATTGGACAGATCGTCTCATGTAAACACACGCAGAACGTATTCAGAAGAACCATACACCAAACGCGGTTCACCAAGGTGTGCTTGTGTGCCGAACCTAGGGATGATACTAGGCTTGTTCGACTTCATGCGGCGCTGCAAGAACCGACAGCCGGGTGACGTCGAAGTACCGCGAGAACGATTCGAGAAATCATACGAAGTGTAACTTCATCTGGCTCTCGCGGCACTTTGACGTCATCCGCCTGTCAGTTCTAGCGGCGCCACATGAAGTCGAACAAGCCTATTGGCACGAGAAACCCCCCAAAGAATTTCGCGTTGCAGAAAGTAATCAGTTGAAAACGGATTTCTTCCCCGATGACTAACGTAAACTGTTGGACAGTGCATTCGCTCAACGAAAACTGTGTAGCTTAACCCAAATCAACCCTAAATGCAATGCCACGTCATGATCTGCACTTATTATTTTCATATTTCACATTAGTCTCACTTTAGGCGAATGCAGCTTAATTATTTTCTTAGCATAACATTTAGTACCACATCCCTAAAATAGAAAATAAATACACGTTCGACGTATCTCCTAATCTTACGACATATAACATAAACTAAACACTCCACATGGCTAAAACAATTGACATAAAATCAATGAAACACAGATTTGACCAAAATTTGGTGGCTAGCAGTAGATAATGCATATCGCACATGATCACGCCAAATGATAATACGAATAATATCGCCCAAATTGATGAAAAAGGATATTAACTAAGATAAAAAGCTACGTTTGACATGAAAACAACCGTTTGCAACTTACCTCAGGAGGAGAATAAAGCCCTTGGCAACCAGTCGGGAACGTCCAGCATTAGCAGAGCCAATCAGCAGCCAGCATATAATGACGCTATAATGAGCCCATGTTCGCTGTGATTTTTTTAGTTTTTAATTTATAATATTTTTTGCACATTCATTTAATTACTTGCACTTTATTACAACGCCATTCAATTTAAAAATAAATAAAAATAAATTTGTGGGTGTTCATTCCTCTAGGTTTCGGGAACGTCCCCTCTAACCTTGTGCAACCATTAAGGGGAACGTTGCACTAATGGTCTGCTATGCCTGAATGCAAATAATCAGACTAAAAACCATGTGTTAAACTGTGTTTATTGTTAAGAGAAACTCGAGCTTATTTTTAATAAAAAATACATCAGCATAACATATTGTATTTAGATAACATTGTATTTTATAAAATATATAAATAATGACTTTAAAACAATAATAGACCTTTATGAAAATTAATGATGGTTTTATTACATATAAAAAAACATGGTAACTGTAGTTAAACCACGGTTAGCACGAAATAACCATGGTTTTGACAACCATCCAGACAAACACAGAACGTTCCCCTGACGTTCCCATGTGGTTCCCGTTTGGTTATTTTTTGGGAACCAAATAATAACATTGTGGGAATGTTCCTTGTAGGTAACATTTGTAATAACCTAAAGAGAACATTCCCAGAATGTTCCCTGCAGGTTATTTTAGGTTTAATTTCACAACAATGATAACCTTCACAGAACATTCCCTGTAGGTTTTATTTTATTTTATAACTGAGAGAGAACATTCCCAGAAGGTTCCCTGAAAGTTATTTAAGATAAAACTTATAAAAGTTTTTTAATGGATGGCATTTACTAAGGCAACTTGGTTAAGCTCCCAGGGCAGCACAGTAGGCATCCACTACTGTCTGTTGACTACTGAATCTATCTAATATTCCTTTATTAGTGCGCAACTCTGATGTGCGCGCTTCACTGCTGCAGCACACACTTCTCTCTGCTGTTCCAGCACACACTTCCTACTCACGTCATGGTCATTTAATTTTACATCAGAGACTAACATTATTTTACAGATTTATTTTCTCTCTTTTGTCATTTAACTAAATATGAGTGAACAAAAATATACTTTAGTGTTAACCTGTCCATTTTGAAGACTATATGAACAGAAAATTAGAAGGTTTTGATCGATTTAAAAACAAAGATAGCGGCATCTAAATTGCTGTGGTAAGATCAATTAAAGTGTATAAAATGTTTTATATCTCATTTGGTTTTACCTCAGAGTACATTATTTTAGCAAATTATTTTATCTCTTACTTCATTTAGTACCGTTATCTTAAATATTGTGAACAAAAATTTATTTCAGTGATTTCTGATAGATTTGACATGTCTTATGAAGAGAATTAGATTTCAGGGAGAAGCTTTTGATATTGTTGTATCTAAAACAGATTGGTGACTAACTGCAGTGATTAGATCTAAATTGGCATCCACTAGTGATTATACTCCAAGCCACAAGTAAAACGGTGCAACTCCCGTGTCTCTACAATGTTCTGATGCAGAGATATAAGGCTTTATTTATTCTGTTGCTAAAGTACTGTATTTTGTTGCAAGGAAGAAAATTGGCATGCGCTAGTGATTATACGCCTAGTCACAAGTCAAACATTCCAACCCCCGTGTCTCTACGATGTTCTGATGCAGAGATATAAGGCTTTGTTTATTAGGTTGCTAGGGTACTGTATTTGGTTGCTATGGAGAAAATTGGCATGCACTAGTAATGACACTTCGAGTCACGAGTCAAACGGTCCAACCCCTGTGTTTCTACGATGTTCTTATGCGGAGATATAAGGCTTTGTTTATTCGGTTGCTAGGGTACTGTATTTGGTTGCTAGGGAGAAAATTGGCATGCACTAGTAATGACACTTCGAGTCACGAGTCAAACGGTCCAACCCCTGTGTTTCTACGATGTTCTTATGCGGAGATATAAGGCTTTGTTTATTCGGTTGCTAGGGTACTGTATTTGGTTGCTAGGGAAAAAATTGGCATCCACTAGTGATAACACTCCGAGTCACGAGTCAAACGGTCCAACCCCCGTGTCTCTACGATGTTCTGATGCGGGGATATAAGGCTTTGTTTACTCTGTTGCTAGGGTACTGTATTTGGTTGCTAGGGGAAAAATTGAAATCCCATAGTGATTACACTCTGAGTCACGAGTCAAACGGTCCAACCCCCGTGTCTCTACGATGTTCTGATGCGGAGATATAAGGCTTTGTTTACTCTGTTGCTAGGGTACTGTATTTGGTTGCTAGGGAAAAAATTGGCATCCACTAGTGATTACACTCTGAGTCACAAGTCAAACCCTCCAACCTCCGTGTCTATATGATGTTCTGATGCTGAGATATTAGGCTTTGTTTACTCTGTTGCTAGGGTACTGTATTTGGTTGCTATGGAAAAAAATGGCATCCCATAGTGATTACACGCCGAGTCACGAGTCAAACGGTCCAACCCCCGTGTCTCTACAATGTTCTGATGCGGAGATATAAGGCTTTGTTTACTCTGTTGCTAGGGTACTGTATTTGGTTGCTATGGAAAAAATGTCATCCCATAGTGATTACACGCTGAGTCACGAGTCAAACGGTCCAACCCCCGTGTCTCTACGATGTTCTGATGCGGAGATATAAGGCTTTGTTTACTCTGTTGCTAGGGTACTGTATTTGGTTGCTAGGGAAAAAATTGGCATCCACTAGTGATTACACTCTGAGTCACAAGTCAAACCCTCCAACCTCCGTGTCTATATGATGTTCTGATGCTGAGATATTAGGCTTTGTTTACTCTGTTGCTAGGGTACTGTATTTGGTTGCTATGGAAAAAAATGGCATCCCATAGTGATTACACGCCGAGTCACGAGTCAAACGGTCCAACCCTCGTGTCTCTACGATGTTCTGATGCGGAGATATAAGGCTTTGTTTACTCTGTTGCTAGGGTACTGTATTTGGTTGCTAGGGAAAAAATTGGCATCCATTAGTGATTACACTTTGAGTCACGAGTCAAACGGTCCAACCCCCGTGTCTCTACGATGTTCTGATGCGGGGATATAAGGCTTTGTTTACTCTGTTGCTAGGGTACTGTATTTGGTTGCTAGGGGAAAAATTGAAATCCCATAGTGATTACACTCTGAGTCACGAGTCAAACGGTCCAACCCCTGTGTCTCTATGATGTTCTGATGCGGAGATATAAGGCTTTGTTTACTCTGTTGCTAGGGTACTGTATTTGGTTGCTAGGGGAAAAATTGAAATCCCATAGTGATTACACTCTGAGTCACGAGTCAAACGGTCCAACCCCCGTGTCTCTATGATGTTCTGATGCTGAGATATAAGGCTTTGTTTACTCTGTTGCTAGGGTACTGTATTTGGTTGCTAGGGAAAAAAATGGCATCCACTAGTGATTACACTCTGAGTCACAAGTCAAACGGTCCAACCCCCATGTCTCTACGATGTTCTGATGCGGAGATATAAGGCTTTGTTTACACTGTTGCTAGGGTACTGTATTTGGTTGCTAGGGAAAAAATGGCATCCACTAGTGATTACCCTCCGAGTCACGAGTCAAACGGTCCAACCCCCGTGTCTGTATGATGTTCTGATGCGGAGATATAAGGCTTTGTTTACTCTGTTGCTAGGGTGCTGTATTTGGTTGCTATGGAAAAAAATGGCATCCCATAGTGATTACACGCCGAGTCAAGAGTCAAACGGTCCAACCCCCGTGTCTCTACGATGTTCTGATGCGGAGATATAAGGCTTTGTTTACTCTGTTGCTAGGGTACTGTATTTGGTTGCTAGGGAAAAAATTGGCATCCATTAGTGATTACACTTTGAGTCACGAGTCAAACGGTCCAACCCCCGTGTCTCTACGATGTTCTGATGCGGGGATATAAGGCTTTGTTTACTCTGTTGCTAGGGTACTGTATTTGGTTGCTAGGGGAAAAATTGAAATCCCATAGTGATTACACTCTGAGTCACGAGTCAAACGGTCCAACCCCTGTGTCTCTATGATGTTCTGATGCGGAGATATAAGGCTTTGTTTACTCTGTTGCTAGGGTACTGTATTTGGTTGCTAGGGGAAAAATTGAAATCCCATAGTGATTACACTCTGAGTCACGAGTCAAACGGTCCAACCCCCGTGTCTCTATGATGTTCTGATGCTGAGATATAAGGCTTTGTTTACTCTGTTGCTAGGGTACTGTATTTGGTTGCTAGGGAAAAAAATGGCATCCACTAGTGATTACACTCTGAGTCACAAGTCAAACGGTCCAACCCCCATGTCTCTACGATGTTCTGATGCGGAGATATAAGGCTTTGTTTACACTGTTGCTAGGGTACTGTATTTGGTTGCTAGGGAAAAAATGGCATCCACTAGTGATTACCCTCCGAGTCACGAGTCAAACGGTCCAACCCCCGTGTCTGTATGATGTTCTGATGCGGAGATATAAGGCTTTGTTTACTCTGTTGCTAGGGTGCTGTGTTTGGTTGCTAGGGGCGTGGCTTGGAAGTGGCCATTGATGTGCCCAGTGATTACACTCCGAGTCACAAGTAAAACGGTCCAACCCCCGTGTCGCTACAATGTTCTTATGTCGAGATATAACTGTTTGAATTTTATGTTGCTAGGGTGCTCAAAAGTGGTTGCTAGGGGCGTGGCTTAGTAAGTCTTTAAGGATCCTAAGATACTGATTGGATGCCTGAGTAAAATGAGCCCACCCCCATATCTCTATGACACTGTGGTGCAAAGATATCCATCTGAGCATTTTACAATGGCAGTCTATGGTATAGGTTGCTAGGGTGCCCAAAATTGTTGCTAGGGTAACCTTACACCCCTTTGTGGGGGACATCCTGACAGAGTCTAGCATCCTATTCAAATTTAGTAACCCTGATGTTTCTATGAAATCCTCGCTCGGACCTATGACCCGTCCAAATTTTTGCAATGTTAAGTCTATGGGATTTTGCCCCATTGACTTTTCATTGGGCATTTTTGGGCACCTCTTACACCCCAGGGGTACAACTTACACCCCATTGTGATCCATGTTCTTACAGAGCCTACCACCCTCTTCAAATGTTGTAACCCACATGTTTCTACAAAATCCTCGAGCGGAGCTATGACTCGTCAAAGTTGGGCGCAATGTTAAGTCAATGGGATTTTTTGGGTGGTTTTTCGCCCCCCTTTCGGAAATCCTGCACCCGATCGCTTATAAAAGTCATAGCACACCTCTCCTCAATAAACCGGTCGATTTGAGCCCGCTATCATGGGACTATGGCAAAGCGTGCGGGACGAGTTACGCGCCGAAAAAGTGTGCAGACATAAGAATAAGATATAATAATAAGTATGAGCAATAGTAATAGTGATGCCTTGCATAAATGCAAGCACCACTAATAACTAGATAGGTACATTTCCTGAAGAAAATGTGAAGTGGTGCTTGCCGTGGCAAATTTCGGGGGACAACATCTTCTAAGAGTGATTTTAAACGCAGTCACAAGTAAAATAGTCCAACCCCCGTGTCTCTACGATGTTCTGAAGCGGAGATATAAGGCTTTGTTTACTCTGTTGCTAGGGTACTGTATTTGGTTGCTAGGGAAAAAAATGGCATCCACTAGTGATTACATGCAGAGTCATGAGTAAAACGGTCCAACCCCCGTGTCTTTACGATGTTCTGATGCAGAGATATAAGGCTTTGTTTACTCTGTTGCTAGGGTACTGCATTTGGTTGCTAGGGAAAAAATTGGCATCCACTAGTGATTACATGCCGAGTCACGAGTTAAATAGTCCAACCCCCGTGTCTCTACGATGTTCTGATGCGGATATATAAGGCTTTGTTTACTCTGTTGCTAGGGTACTGTATTTGGTTGCTAGGGAGGAAATTGGCATCCACTATTGATAACACTCCAAGTCACGAGTCAAACGGTCCAACTCCCGTGTCTCTACGATGTTCTGATGCGGAGTTATGAGGCTTTGTTTATTTGGTTGCTAGGGTACTGTATTTGGTTGCTAGGGGAAAATTTGACATCCAATAGTGATTACACTCCGGGTCACGAGTCAAACGGTCCAACCCCCATGTCTCTACGATGTTCTGATGCGGAGATATAAGGCTTTGTTTACTCTGTTGCTAGGGTACTGTATTTGGTTGCTAGGGAGGAAATTGGCATCCCATAGTGATTACACTCTGAGTCACGAGTCAAACGGTCCAACCCCCGTGTCTCTACGATGTTCTGATGCTGAGATATAAGGCTTTGTTTACTCTGTTGCTAGGGTACTGTATTTGGTTGCTAGGGAAAAATTTGGCATCCCATAGTGATTACACTCCGAGTCACAAGTCAAACGGTCCAACCCCCGTGTCTCTACGATGTTCTGATGCGGAGATATAAGGCTTTGTTTACTCTGTTGCTAGGGTACTGTATTTGGTTGCTAGGGAAAAAAATGGCATCCCATAATGATTACACTTCGAGTCACGAGTCAAACGGTCCAACCCCCGTGTCTCTACGATGTTCGGATGCCGAGATATAACTGTTTGAATTTTATGTTGCTAGGGTGCTCAAAAGTGGTTGCTAGGGGCGTGGCTTATACCTATGTAAGTATCCTGAAAGACTGATTGGATGCCTGAGTAAAATGAGTCCACCCCCATGTCTCTATGACACTGTGGTGCAAAGATATCCATCTGGGCATTTTATAATGGCAGTCTATGGGAGATGTTGCTAGGGTGGCCAAAATTGTTGCTAGGGGCGTGGTTTAATAGCTCTGGGATGATCCTGAGAGACTGATTGGATGCCCGAGTAAAATGAGCCCACCCACTTATCTCTACGACACTGTAAAGCAAAGATATCCCATCTGGAACGGTTTTATTCCCTTATATGGGCGTGTTCCCTGCCCCATTATAAGTCAATGGGGCACTTTTGGGTGCCTCTTACACCCCAGGGGTACAACTTACACCCCAGTGTGATGTATGTTCTTACAGAGTCTACCACCCTCTTCAAATGTTGTAACCCACATGTTTCTACAAAATCCTCGAGCGGAGCTATGAGTTGTCAAAGTTGGGCCCAATGTTAAGTCAATGGGATTTTTTGGGTGGTTTTTCGCCCCCCTTTCGAAAATCCTGCACCCGATCGCTTATAAAAGTCATAGCACACCTCTCCTCAATAATCCGGTCAATTTGAGCCCTCTTTCATGGGACTACGGCAAACCGTGCGGGACGAGTTACGCGCCGAAATTTTGTCCAGAATATAAGAAAAATAATAATAATATCCCTGAGCAATAGTAATAGTGATGCCTTGCATAAATGCAAGCACCACTAATAATTATTATAATAAGTATGAGGAATAGTAATAGTGATGCCTTGCATAAATGCAAGCACCACTAATAAGTATGAGGAATAGTAATAGTGATGCCTTGCATAAATGCAAGCACCACTAATAAGTATGCAAGATAATAATAGTGATGCCTTGCATAAATGCAAGCACCACTAATTAAAGTTTGAGGACAAACTTTATGTTGGCTTGACAAAGCCTGGTCTGAACGTTTAAAACAGTTTGACAGAAGTTTGACAGAAGTTTGGTTTAGTAGGCTATCTTGTTGTTAGTATGCTTCAGTATGAAGCTTTTTAAAATAAAGCTAACATAATTTAGCATAAAGCTAGCATGATTTAGCATAAAGCTAGCATGATTTAACATGAAGCTAACATGATTTAGCATAAAGTCAGCATAAAGCTAAAATGTTTAAAGACCCAACCCCCATGTCTCTATGATGTTCTGATGCGAAGATATAAGGCTTTGTTTATTCCGTTGCTAGGGTACTAAGTATGGTTGCTAGGCAGAAAATTGGCATCCCATAATGATCACACTTCAAGCCACAAGTAAAACGGTCCAACCCCCGTGTCTCTATGATGTTCTGAAGCGGAGATATAAGGCTTTGTTTATTCAGTTGCTAGGGTACTAAGTTTGGTTGCTAGGGAGAAAATTGGCATCCCATAATGATCACACTTCAAGCCACAAGTAAAACGGTCCAACCCCCGTGTCTCTATGATGTTCTGAAGCAGAGATATAAGGCTTTGTTTATTACGTTGCTAGGGTACTAAGTTTGGTTGCTAGGGAGAAAATTGGCATCCCATAATGATCAACCTTCAAGCCACAAGTAAAACGGTCCAACCCCCGTGTCTCTATGATGTTCTGAAGCGGAGATATAAGGCTTTGTTTATTCCGTTGCTAGGGTACTAAGTTTGGTTGCTAGGGAGAAAATTGGCATCCCATAATGATCAACCTCCAAGCCACAAGTAAAACGGTCCAACCCCCATGTCTCTATGATGTTCTGAAGCGGAGATATAAGGCTTTGTTTATTCCGTTGCTAGGGTAATAAGTTTGGTTGCTAGGGAGAAAATTGGCATCCCATAATGATCAACCTTCCAGCCACAAGTAAAACGGTCCAACCCCCCGTGTCTCTATGATGTTCTGAAGCTGAGATATAAGGCTTTGTTTATTCCGTTGCTAGGGTACTAAGTTTGGTTGCTAGGGAGAAAATTGGCATCCCATAATGATCAACCTTCAAGCCACAAGTAAAACGGTCCAACCCCCGTGTCTCTAAGATGTTCTGAAGCGGAGATATAAGGCTTTGTTTATTCCGTTGCTAGGGTAATAAGTTTGGTTGCTAGGGAGAAAATTGGCATCCCATAATGATCAATCTTCAAGCCACAAGTAAAACGGTCCAACCCCCGTGTCTCTATGATGTTCTGAAGCGGAGATATAAGGCTTTGTTTATTCCGTTGCTAGGGTACTAAGTTTGGTTGCTAGGGAGAAAATTGGCATCCCATAATGATCAACCTTCAAGCCACAAGTAAAACGGTCCAACCCCCGTGTCTCTATGATGTTCTGAAGCGGAGATATAAGGCTTTGTTTATTCCGTTGCTAGGGTACTAAGTTTGGTTGCTAGGGAGAAAATTGGCATCCCATAATGATCAACCTTCAAGCCACAAGTAAAACGGTCCAACCCCCGTGTCTCTAAGATGTTCTGAAGCGGAGATAAAAGGCTTTGTTTATTCCGTTGCTAGGGTACTAAGTTTGGTTGCTAGGGAGAAAATTGGCATCCCATAATGATCAACCTTCAAGCCACAAGTAAAACGGTCCAACCCCCATGTCTCTTAGATGTTCTGAAGCGGAGATATAAGGCTTTGTTTATTCCGTTGCTAGGGTACTAAGTTTGGTTGCTAGGGAGAAAATTGGCATCCCATAATGATCACCCTTCAAGCCGCAAGTAAAATGGTCCAACCCCCATGTCTCTATGATGTTCCGAAGCGGAGATATAAGGCTTTGTTTGTTCTGTTGCTAGGGTGCTCATATTTGGTTGCTAGGGGCGTGGCTTAATAACTCTGTAAGAATCCTGAGAGACTGATTGGATGCCTGAGTAATATGATCCCACCCGCATGTCTCTATGACAGTGTGATGCAAAGATATCCATCTGGGCATTTTATAATGGCAGTCTATGGGAGATGTTGCTAGGGTACCCAAAATGGTTGCTAGGGGCGTGGCTTAATAGCTTTGGAGAGATACTGGAAGACTGATTGGATGCCTGAGTAAAATGAGCCCACCCCCATGTCTCTACGACACTCTAGAATGAAGATATTCCATCTGGGACGTTGTTATTCCCTTATATGGGCGTGTTTCCTGCCCCATTATAAGTCAATGGGGAAATTTGGGTGCCTCTTACACCCCAGGGGTACAGCTTACACCCCAATGTGATGTATGTTCTTACAGTGCCTGCCAGCCTCTTCAACTGTAATAAGCCACAAGTTTCTACAAATTTCTCGTTCGCAGCTATGACCCGTCAAAGTTGGTCGTAATGTTAAGTCAATGGAAATTTTGGGGTGTTTGAGCACCCCGTTTAGGAATTCGGTAGGTCCCATCAGTTAGAAAAGTCATAGCATAAATCTACGGACCAGTCTTAAAAGTTTTGTTAAGTTTTGTGGGTGTAGCTTGAAAGCTCTAGGAGGAGTTACAGTCAGAAAAAGTGGGGGAGCATAAGAATAATAATAACTAGATAGGTACATTTCCTGAAGAAAATGTGAAGTGGTGCTTGCCGTGGCAAATTTCGGGGAACAATATATGATTATACTCTAAGTCACGAGTCAAACGGTCCAACCCCCGTGTCTCTACGATGTTCTGATGCGGAGATAAAAGGCTTTGTTTACTCTGTTGCTAGGGTACTGTATTTGGTTGCTAGGGAATAAATTGGCATCCCATAATGATTACACTCTGAGTCACGAGTCAAACGGTCCAGCCCCCGTGTCTCTACGATGTTCTGATGCGGAGATATAAGGCTTTGTTTACTCTGTTGCTAGGGTACTGTATTTGGTTGCTAGGGGAAAAAATGGCATCCCATAATGATTACACTCCGAGTCACGAGTCAAACGGTCCAACCCCCATGTCTCTTCGATGCTCTGATGCGGAGATATAAGGCTTTGTTTACTCTGTTGCTAGGGTACTGTATTTGGTTGCTAGGGAAAAAATGGCATCCCATAGTGATTACCCGCCGATTCACGAGTCAAACGGTCCAACCCCCGTGTCTCCACGATGTTCTGATGCGGAGATATAAAGCTTTGTTTACTCTGTTGCTAGGGTACTGTATTTGGTTGCTAGGGAAAAAATGGCATCCCATAATGATTACACTCTGAGTCACGAGTCAAACGGTCCAACCCCCGTGTCTCTACGATGTTCTGATGCAGAGATATAAGGCATTGTTTACTCTGTTGCTAGGGTACTGTATTTGGTTGCTAGGGAAAAAATTGGCATCCCATAATGTTTACACTCTGAGTCACGAGTCAAATGGTCCAACCCCCGTGACTCTACGATGTTCTGATGAGGAGATATAAGGCTTTGTTTACTCTGTTGCTAGGGTACTGTATTTGGTTGCTAGGGAAAAAATTGGCATCCCATAATGATTACACTCTGAGTCACTAGTCAAACGGTCCAACCCCCGTGTCTCTACAATGTTCTGATGCGGAGATATAAGGCTTTGTTTACTCTGTTGCTGGGGTACTGTATTTGGTTGCTAGGGAAAAAATTGGCATCCCATAATGATTACACTCTGAGTCACGAGTCAAACGGTCCAACCCCTGTGTCTCTACGATGTTCTGATGCGGAGATATAAGGCTTTGTTTACTCTGTTGCTAGGGTACTGTATTTGGTTGCTAGGGAAAAAATTGGCATCCCATAATGATTACACTCTGAGTCACGAGTCAAACGGTCCAACCCCCGTGTCTCTACGATGTTCTGATGCGGAGATATAAGGCTTTGTTTACTCTGTTGCTAGGGTACTGTATTTGGTTGCTAGGGAAAAAATTGGCATCCCATAATGATTACACTCCGAGTCACTAGTCAAACGGTCCAACCCCCGTGTCTCTACGATGTTCTGATGCGGAGATATAACTGTTTGAATTTTATGTTGCTAGGGTGCTCAAAAGTGGTTGCTAGGGGCGTGGCTTAAAAGCTTTGGGAATATCCTGATAGACTGATTGGATGTCTGAGTAAAATGAGCCCACCCCCTTGTCTTTACGACATTGTAAAGCAAAGATATCCCATCTGGATCTTTTTTATTCCCTTATATGGGCATGTTTCCTGTCCCATTATAAGTCAATGGGAAAATTCGGGTGCCTCTTACACCCCAGGGGTACAACTTACACCCCATTGTGATCCATGTTCTTACAGAGTCTACCACCCTCTTCAAATAATGTAACCCACATGTTTTTACAAAATCCTCGCTCGTACCTATGACCCGTCAAAGTTTTTGCAATGTTAAGTCTATGGGATTTTCCCCCATTGACTTTTCATTGGGGCACTTTTGGGCGCCTCTTACACCCCAGGGGTACAACTTACACCCCAATGTGATGTATGTTCTTACAGAGTCTACCACCCTCTTCAAATGTTGTAACCCACATGTTTCTACAAAAACCTCGAGCGGAGCTATGACTCGTCAAAGTTGGGCGCAATGTTAAGTCAATGGGATTTTTCGGGTGGTTTTTCGCCCCCCTTTCGGAAATCCTGCACCCGATCGCTTATAAAAGTCATAGCAGTCGTGTCCTTAATAAGCCCGTCGATTTGAGCCCTCTTTCATGGGTCTACGACAAACCGTGCGGGACGAGTTAGGTGCCGAAAAAACGTGCAGATGTAAGAATAAAATATAATAATAACTAGATAGGTACATTTCTTGAAGAAAATGTGAGTGGTGCTTGCCGTGGCAAAATTCTGGGGACTATATATGATTATACTCCAAGCCAAAAGTAAAACGATCCAACTCCCGTGTCTCTACGATGTTCTGATGCGGAGATATAAGGCTGTGTTTATCCGGTTGCTAGGGTACTGTATTTGGTTGCTAGGGAGAAAATTGGCATCCACTAGTGATTACATGCCGAGTCACGAGTCAAACGGTCCAACCCCCATGTCTGTACAATGTTCTGATGCGGAGATATAAGGCTTTGTTTACTCTGTTGCTAGGGTACTGTATTTGGTTGCTAGGGGGAAAATTGGCATCCAATAGTGATAACCCTCCGAGTCACGAGTCAAATGGTCCAACCCCCGTGTCTCTACGATGTTCTGATGCGGAGATATAAGGCTTTGTTTACTCTGTTGCTAGGGTACTGTATTTGGTTGCTAGGGAAAAAATTGCCATCCACTAGTGATTACTCGCCGAGTCACGAGTCAAACGGTCCAACCCCCGTGTCTCTACGATGTTCTGATGCGGAGATATAAGGCTTTGTTTACTCTGTTGCTAGGGTACTGTATTTGGTTGCTAGGCAGAAAATTGGCATCCCATAGTGATTACACTCTGAGTCACGAGTAAAACGGTCAAACCCCTGTGTCTCTAAGATGTTCTGATGCGGAGATATAAGGCTTTGTTTACTCTGTTGCTAGGGTACTGTAATTGGTTGCTAGGGAAAAAAATGTCATCCCATAGTGATTACACTCTGAGTCACGAGTCAAACGGTCCAACACCCGTGTCTCTACGATGTTCTGATGCGGAGATATAAGGCTTTGTTTATTCGGTTGCTAGGGTGCTCAAATTTGGTTGCTAGGGGCGTGGCTTGGGAGTGGCCAATGATGTGCCCAATTGTTACACCCCTAGTCACAAGTAAAACGGTCCAACCCCCGTGTATCTACGATGTTCTGATGCCGAGATATAACTGTTTGAATTTTATGTTGCTAGGGTGCTCAAAAGTGGTTGCTAGGGGCGTGGCTTAGTAAGTCTTTAAGGATCTCGAGAGACTGATTGGATGCCTGAGTAAAATGAGCCCACCCCCATGTCTCTATGACTCTGTGCTGCAAAGATATCCATCTGGGCATTTTATAATGGCAGTCTATGGGAGATGTTGCTAGGGTGCCCAAAATGGTTGCTAGGGGCGTGGCTTAATAGCTCTGGGACTCTCCTGAGAGACTGATTGGATGCCTGAGTAAAATAAGCCCACCCCCTTGATTCTACGACACTGTAATTCGAAGATATCCCATCAGGAAAATTCTTATTCCCTTATATGGGCATGTTCCCTGACCCATTATAAGTCAATGGGGCACTTTTGGGCGCCTCCTACACCCCAGGGGTACAACTTTCACCCCATTGTGATGTATGTTCTTACAGAGTCTACCACCCTCTTCAAATGTTGTAACCCACAAGTTTCTACCAAATCCTCGAGCTGAGCTATGACCCGTCAAAGTTGGGCGCAATGTTAAGTCAATGGGATTTTTCGGGTGGTTTTTCGTCCCCCTTTCGAAAATCCTGCACCCGATCCCTTATAAAAGTCATAGCACACCTCTCCTCAATAAACCGGTCATTTTGAGCCATCTTTCATGGTTCTATGACAAACCGTGCGGGACGAGTTACGCGCCGAAAAAAGTGTCCAGAATAAGAATAATAAGAAAGATAGGTACATTTCCTGAAGAAAATGTGAGTGGTGCTTGCCGTGGCAAAATTCTGGGGACCATATATGATTATACTCCAAGCCAAAAGTAAAACGGTCCAACCCCCGTGTCTCTACGATGTTCTGATGCGGAGATATAAGCTTTGTTTACTCTGTTGCTAGGGTACTGTATTTGGTTGCTAGGGAAAAAATGGCATCCACTAGTGATTACCCTCCGAGTCACGAGTCAAACGGTCCAACCCCCGTGTCTCTACGATGTTCTGATGCGGAGATATAAGGCTTTGTTTATTCTGTTGCTAGGGTGCTCAAATTTGGTTGCTAGGGGCGTGGGTTGGGAGTGGCCAATGGTGTGCCCAATTGTTACACGCCTAGTCACAAGTAAAATGGTCCAACCCCCGTGTCTCTACGATGTTCTGATGCCGAGATATAACTGTTTGAATTTTATGTTGCTAGGGTAATCAAAAGTGGTTGCTAGGGGCGTGGCTTGGGAGTGGCCAATGGTGTGCCCAATTGTTACACGCCAAGTCACAAGTCAAACGGTCCAACCCCCGTGTCTCTATGATGTTCTGATGCGGAGATATAAGGCTTTGTTTCCTCTGTTGCTAGGGTACTGTATTTGGTTGCTAGGGAAAAAATTGGCATCCACTGGTGATTACACTCCAAGTCACAAGTCAAACAGTCCAACCCCCGTGTCTCTACGATGTTCTGATGCCGAGATATAACTGTTTGAATTTTATGTTGCTAGGGTGCTCATATTTGGTTGCTAGGGGCGTTGCTTGGGAGTGACCAATGATGTTGCCACTGATTACACTCCGAGTCACAAGTAAAACGGTCCAACCCCCGTGTCTCTACGATGTTCTGATGCTGAGATATAAGGCTTTGTTTATTCTGTTGCTAGGCTGCTCATTTTGGTTGCTAGGGGCGGGGCTTAGAAGTGACCAATGATGTGGCCACTGATTACACTCCGAATCACAAGTAAAACGGTCCAACCCCCGTGTCTCTACGATGTTCTGATGCGGAGATATAAGGCTTTGTTTATTATGTTGCTAGCGTGCTCATTTTGGTTGCTAGGGGCGTGGCTTGGGAGTGGCCAATGATGTGGCCAGTGATAACACTCCGAGTCACAAATAAAACTGTCCAACCCCTGTGTCTCTACGATGTTCTGATGACGAGATATAACTGTTTGAATTTTATGTTGCTAGGGTGCTCAAAAGTGGTTGCTAGGGGCGTGGCTTAATAGCTCTGATACTATCCTGAGAGACTGATTGGATGTCTGAGTAAAATGAGCCCACCCCCATGTCTCTATGACACTGTGCTGCAAAGATATCCATCTGGGCATTTTATAATGGCAGTCTATGGGACATGTTGCTAGGGTGCCCAAAATTGTTGCTAGGGGCGTGGCTTAATAGCTCTGGGATGATCCTGAGAGACTGATTGGATGCCCGAGTAAAATGAGCCCACCCACTTATCTCTACGACACTGTAAAGCAAAGATATCCCACCTGGAACTGTTTTATTCCCTTATATGGGCATGTTTCCTGCCCCATTATAAGTCAATGGGAATTTTCGGGTGCCTCTTACACCCCAGGGGTACAACTTACACCCCATTGTGATCTATGTTCTTACAGAGCCTACCACCCTCTTCAAATGTTGTAACCCACATGTTTCTACAAAATCCTCGAGCGGAGCTATGACCCGTCAAAGTTGGGCGCAATGTTAAGTCAATGGGATTTTTCGGGTGGTTTTTCACCCCCCTTTCAGAAATCCTGCACCCGATCCCTTATAAAAGTCATAGCACACCTCTCCTCAATAATCCGGTCGATTTGAGCCCTCTTTCATGGGACTACGGCAAACCGTGCGGGACGAGTTACGCGCCGAAAAAACGTGCAGACATAAGAATAATAATTATAACTAGATAGGTACATTTCCTGAAGAAAATGTGAGTGGTGCTTGCCGTGGCAAAATTCTGGGGACCATATATGATTATATTCCAAGCCAACTCCCGTGTCTCTACGATGTTCTGATGCGGAGATATAAGGCTGTGTTTATCCGGTTGCTAGGGTACTGAATTTGGTTGCTAGGGAAAAAATTGCCATCCACTAGTGATTACATGACGAGTCACAAGTAAAATGGTCCAACCCCTGTGTCTCTATGATGTTCTGCTGCTGAGATATAAGGCTTTGTTTACACTGTTGCTAGGGTACTGTATTTGGTTGCTAGGGGGGAAATTGGCATCCACTGGTGATTACATGCCGAGTCACAAGTCAAACGGTCCAACCCCCGTGTCTCTACGATGTTCTGATGCGGAGATATAAGGCTTTGTTTACTCTGTTGCTAGGGTACTGTTTTTGGTTGCTAGGGAAAAATTTGACATCCAATAGTGATTACACTCCGGGTCACGAGTCAAACGGTCCAACCCCCATGTCTCTACGAGGTTCTGATGCGGAGATATAAGGCTTTGTGTACTCTGTTGCTAGGGTACTGTATTTGGTTGCTAGGGAGGAAATTGTCATCCACTATTGATAACACTCCAAGTCATGAGTCAAACGGTCCAACTCCCGTGTCTGTACGATGTTCTGATGCAGAGATATGAGGCTTTGTTTATGTGGTTGCTAGGGTACTGTACTTGGTTGCTAGGGAAAAATTTGATATCCAATAATAAATACACTCCGGGTCATGAGTCAAACGGTCCAACCCCCATGTCTCTACGATGTTCTGATGCGGAGATATAAGGCTTTGTTTACTCTGTTGCTAGGGTACTGTATTTGGTTGCTACGGAAAAAATTGGCATCCCATAGTGATTACACTCTGAGTCACGAGTCAAACGGTCCAACCCCCGTGTCTCTACGATGTTCTGATGCGGAGATATAAGGCTTTGTTTACTCTGTTGCTAGGGTACTGTATTTGGTTGCTAGGGAAAAATTTGACATCCAATAGTGATTACACTCCGGGTCACGAGTCAAACGGTCCAACCCCCATGTCTCTACGATGTTCTGATGCGGAGATATAAGGCTTTGTTTACTCTGTTGCTAGGGTACTGTATTTGGTTGCTAGGGAAAAAATTGGCAACCCATAGTGATTACACTCTGAGTCACGAGTCAAACGGTCCAACCCCCGTGTCTCTACGATGTTCTGATGCGGAGATATAAGGCTTTGTTTATTCGGTTGCTAGGGCGCTCAAATTTGGTTGCTAGGGGCGTGGCTTGGGAGTGGCCAATGATGTGCCCAATTGTTACACCCCTAGTCACAAGTAAAACGGTCCAACCCCCGTGTCTCTACGATGTTCTGATGCCGAGATATAACTGTTTGAATTTTATGTTGCTAGGGTGCTCAAAAGTGGTTGCTAGGGGCGTGGCTTAGTAAGTCTTTAAGGATCCCGAGAGACTGATTGGATGCCTGAGTAAAATGAGCCCACCCCCATGGCTCTATGACACTGTGCTGCAAAGATATCCATCTGGGCATTTTATAATGGCAGTCTATGGGAGATGTTGCTAGGGTGCCCAAAATGGTTGCTAGGGGCGTGGCTTAGTATGTCTGTTAGTCTCCTGAGAGACTGATTGGATGCCTGAGTAAAATTAGCCCACCCCCTTGATTCTACGACACTGTAATTCGAAGATATCCCATCAGGAAAATTCTTATTCCCTTATATGGGCATGTTCCCTGACCCATTATAAGTCAATGGGGCACTTTTGGGCGCCTCCTACACCCCAGGGGTACAACTTTCACCCCATTGTGATGTATGTTCTTACAGAGTCTACCACCCTCTTCAAATGTTGTAACCCACAAGTTTCTACCAAATCCTCGAGCTGAGCTATGACCCGTCAAAGTTGGGCGCAATGTTAAGTCAATGGGATTTTTCGGGTGGTTTTTCGTCCCCCTTTCGAAAATCCTGCACCCGATCCCTTATAAAAGTCATAGCACACCTCTCCTCAATAAACCGGTCATTTTGAGCCATCTTTCATGGGTCTATGACAAACCGTGCGGGACGAGTTAAGCGCCGAAAAAAGTGTCCAGAATAAGAATAATAAGAATAAGTATGAGCAATAGTAATAGTGATGCCTTGCATAAATGCAAGCACCACTAATAATAAGTATGCAAGATAGTAATAGTGATGCCTTGCATAAATGCAAGCACCACTAACTAGATAGGTACATTTCCTGAAGAAAATGTGAAGTGGTGCTTGCCGTGGCAAATTTCGGGGGACAGTATATGATTATACTTCCAGTCACGAGTAAAACGATCCAAACCCCGTGTCTCTACGATGTTCTGATGCACAGATATAAGGCTTTTTTTATTCGGTTGCTAGGGTACTGTATTTGGTTGCTATGGAAAATTTGACATCCAAAAGTGATTACACTCTAGGTCACGAGTCAAACGGTCCAACCCCCATGTCTCTACGATGTTCTGATGCTGAGATATAAGGCTTTGTTTATTTGGTTGCTAGGGTAGTATATTTGGTTGCTAGGGAGAAAATTGCCATCCACTAGTGATTACACTCCGAGTCACAAGTCAAATGGTCAAACCCCCATGTCTCTACGATGTTCTGATGGGGAGATATAAGGCTTTGTTTATTTGGTTGCTAGGGTACTGTATTTGGTTGCAAGGGAAAAATTTGACATCCAATAGTGATTACACTCCGGGTCACGAGTCAAATGGTCCAACCCCCATGTCTCTACGATGTTCTGATGCGGAGATATAAGGCTTTGTTTACTCTGTTGCTAGGGTACTGTATTTAGTTGCTGGGGAAAAAAATGGCATCCCATAATGATTACTGCCCGAGTCACGAGTCAAACGGTCCAACCCCCGTGTCTCTACGATGTTCTGATGCGGAGATATAAGGCTTTGTTTACTCTGTTGCTAGGGTACTGTATTTGGTTGCTAGGGAAAAAATTGGCATCCCATAATGATCACACTCCGAGTCACGAGTCAAACAGTCCAACCCCCGTGTCTCTACGATGTTCTGATGTGGAGATATAAGGCTTTGTTTACTCTGTTGCTAGGGTACTGTATTTGGTTGCTAGGGAAAAAAATGGCATCCCATAATGATTACACTCCGAGTCACGGGTCAAACGGTCCAACCCCCGTGTCTCTACCATGTTCTGATGCGGAGATATGAGGCTTTGTTTACTCTGTTGCTAGGGTAATGTGATTGGTTGCTAGGGAAAAAATTGGCATCCCATAATGATTACACTCCGAGTCACGAGTCAAACGGTCCAACCCACGTGTCTCTACAATGTTCTGATGCGGAGATATAAGGCTTTGTTTACTCTGTTGCTAGGGTACTGTATTTGGTTGCTAGGGAAAAAAATGGCATCCCATAATGATTACACTCTGAGTCACGAGTCAAACGGTCCAACCCCCGTGTCTCTACGATGTTCTGGTGCGGAGATATAAGCCTTTGTTTACTCTGTTGCTAGGGTACTGTATTTGGTTGCTATGGAAAAAATTGGCATCCCATAATGATTACACTCCGAGTCACTAGTCAAACGGTCCAACCCCCGTGTCTCTACGATGTTCTGATGCGGAGATATAAGGCTTTGTTTACTCTGTTGCTAGGGTACTGTATTTGGTTGCTAGGGAAAAAATTGGCATCCCATAATGATTACACTCCGAATCACTAGTCAAACGGTCCAACCCCCGTGTCTCTACGATGTTCTGGTGCGGAGATATAACTGTTTGAATTTTAAGTTGCTAGGGTGCTCAAAAGTGGTTGCTAGGGGCGTGGCTTAATACCTATGTAAGGATCCTGAGAGACTGATTGGATGCCTGAGTAAAATGAGCCCACCCCCATGTCTCTATGACAGTGTGATGCAAAGATATCCATCTGGGCATTTTATAATGGCAGTCTATGGGAGATGTTGCTAGGGTGCCCAAAATTGTTGCTAGGGGCGTGGCTTAATAGCTCTGGGATGATCCTGAGAGACTGATTGGATGCCCGAGTGAAATGAGCCCACCCACTTATCTCTACGACACTGTAAAGCAAAGATATCCCATCTGGAACTGTTTTATTCCCTTATATGGGCATGTTTCCTGCCCCATTATAAGTCAATGGGCAATTTCGGGTGCCTCTTACACCCCAGGGGTACAACTTACACCCCATTGTGATGTATGTTCTTACAGAGTCTACCACCCTCTTCAAATGTTGTAACCCACATGTTTCTACAAAATCCTCGAGTGGAGCTATGACTGGTCAAAGTTGGGCGCAATGTTAAGTCAATGGGATTTTTCGGGTGGTTTTTCGCCCCCCTTTCGAAAATCCTGCACCCGATCCCTTAAAAAAGATATAGCACACCATTCCTCAATAAACCGGTCAATTTGGGCCCTCTTTTATGGGTCTACGACAAACCGTGTGGGACGAGTTACGCGCCGAAATTTGTGCGACATAAGAATAAAGATATAAAAATAATAATAATATCCCTGAGGAATAGTAATAGTGATGCCTTGCATAAATGCAAGCACCACTAATAATAATATCCCTGAGCAATAGTAATAGTGATGCCTTGCATAAATGCAAGCACCACTAATAAGATTAAGATGAAGAACAGTATGTTGGCTTTTTTCAAGCCAACATAATAAGTTTAGATACAACAACAGTATGTTGGCTTTTTCAAGCCAACATAATAATAAGCTTAGATCGAAGAACAGTATGTTGGCTTTGTCAAGACAACATAATAATAAGTATGGGGAATAATAATAGTGATGCCTTGCATAAATGCAAGCACCACTAATAATAATAATAATAATAATAAAAAGCCCAGTAACAACAGTACAGCGCATTTTCAATGCACTGTAATAAGTATGAGGAATAGTAATAGTGATGCCTTGCATAAATGCAAGCACCACTAATAATAGACCTTTCTCACAACTTCCGTATTTACGACCGGAAATACGTAATCGTCGCGGAAATCTACTTCCTCCGCAGTCAAAGCAATGGCGCAAACAACAAGAGCTATTGTAGCGTACCGGGCTGTTCTTGTTATTCTCAAAAACAGCCATATCTGTCTTTCCATTCATTCCCTGTTGATGGTGAAGTTAGACGGAAATGGATTCAGGCTATCCGCCGGGATGAAGGACCTAACTTTACCATAAAAAAGGGGAGTACCTATGTATGCAGCAGACACTTCACTGAAGAAGATTACGTTTTAGGGCTCACTGTTCGCCGTTTACAACCACATGCTGTACCAAGCCGTTTTTCGTGGAACGACTTCACCCCAAAAGGAAAAAGGGACTCCGTGTATGAGAGGTGCCAAAAACGGCAGCCGTCAAGGTCTGCAGGAGTTGAGATAATATCAAAGAAAGTTTTGAAATTGGACCATGATTATGCGACACCGCCGCCCGCAGGTAAGACATTCATAAATGGACTGGACTGTCATAAATTTACAGAATTATGCACACTGCGTGATGTTTAAACTATTTGGAACTGTAGCCAAAGTCCAGACAAACAAGATATCATCTTGGTCAAAGAAGATGTGTCATGTAATGCTGATTCTTTATGGCTACTTAATCTGACATTTGTGTAAATAGTGCGAATTGTTCATTATAAATAAGATTATACATTTTTATTAATAAGATTCTAGTTTATATTGTATTATTATTATTATTATTATTATTATATTCTATATATTATAAAATATAACAGATAACAATATTTTTACAATAACATTAA
Organism: Misgurnus anguillicaudatus; assembly: GCF_027580225.2. NCBI lineage: Eukaryota > Metazoa > Chordata > Actinopteri > Cypriniformes > Cobitidae > Misgurnus > Misgurnus anguillicaudatus. The sequence goes on along the minus strand of NC_073342.2, from coordinate 6,729,401 downwards.
ATACTTATAATAATTATATACACACACACATCATTTTTATTTTATATATAGACTATAATAATAATAATAATATATAAACTAGAATCTTATTTATAAAAACATTTAATCTTAAGTAATACTGTTGTTCACAGGGCTTTATAATTCCACTAAACTGAATGATGGACTTAATTTATTAATTCTCAATCACCACAGGTACGTTAGACGAGGCAGCGGATTACATCCAAGACTTGGAAGCCAAGCTGAAGAAAGCCTTACCACCATCGGACCTCTTCAGCCGGTATTGTGCGTCAGATGACCAGATGAGATTTTACACAAAATTTCCATCTGAGCGTGTGTTTAAGATCTTCTGGGAGTCCATTGCACCATCTGCCTCTCAACTGGTCTACTGGAGTAAAGCAAAGAGGATAAGTGAAGGCACCAGTACAAACCTCAGTCCCAGTCCTCCTCGCAGCATACCATTAATTGACGAGTTTTTAATTTATTGTATGCGAGTAGCGGTTGGGATGAAGGAGCAAGTAATTGCTGACATGTTCCAGATAAGTGTAACCACTGTGAGCCGTGTGACCATCACCTGGGCTAATTACCTCTTCTTCATTCTGGGTACCCTTCCACTTTGGGTGAGTAGGGAGAAGGTGAAGTCCGTCATGCCAGGAAAATTCAATAAGTATTGTCCCAATGTCCGTGTAATACTGGACTGCACTGAGATTGCTGTGGCGGCACCCTCTTCACTGACCCTGCAATCAGAAACGTTCTCCCACTACAAAAACAGGACAACCTTGAAGGGACTGATCGGAGTCGCCCCCCATGGTTTAGTGACATTCTTCTCGCCGCTGTACACTGGAAGCATCTCTGACAAGGAGATAACAAAGATCAGCGGAATCCTTCCCTTACTTGAATCAGGTGATGAAGTGATGGCCGACAAAGGATTTCTCATTGAAGATCTCCTTTCTGATGTTGGGGCAAAACTCATAATTCCACCCTTCAAACGTTCAGCCCAATTTACAACAGAGGATACTGAAAAGACACAAGCCATAGCCCGTCTCAGAATAGTGGTCGAAAGGGTAATAGGTCGAATTAAGTCCAATCACATCTGGGACTCACCTGTACCTCTCACTCTGATGGGCACTGTCAGCCAGATCTGGCACAACTGTTGTGTTATGGTGAATTTTCAAGGACCTTTGTCTTTTGAAGAAGACTGAGATGTGGAGAGTGTATTGCATGTGCTGTTGCATACTTATACTCGTTTTGGGTTTGCTCTCTTTTTGTCATTGTTTTGTATATATATGTAAATAAGTGCCTTTTTTCACTTTCTCTTCTGTAAGTGCAACAGTATCATTTTGGGTCTTTTGTACCAGGAACAATTGATTAATTTGACATTAAAAGCCATTAAATGAATAAACACCAGATTTATTGCAATTCATTTTTCAGTACCAGTAAGTATGGAAAGTATGTGCATTAGCAGGTCAATATGATAATTAGTAATTAACTTCAAATATAAAAAAATTACCTACACAGGTTATTTCATGGACATGTAAAATAATGAGTAAATGCAACTGATTAATAAAAAAACATTCCCATTACAGCAAATATTTTAAAAGACATAGTGTAAGTGTAGTTGTACAAAATGTTGAACTGATTGATTGAAAAGTTCAATAACATGAAACCTCTAGACATTTACTGAGAGTCCAGGACAGTTCAGTGCAATTTCAAGTACACATCCATGTATGTGTTGTAGTAAAAAAGGTCTAATTTCTCCTTCATTTTGAGGATGAACGAATCATTTCGCCAAATTCTTTCAACATATACATTTGCCTGAGTGTCTGTGACAAAGTCACACCACTCAAGGCCGGTTACTGCTAATTGACCATGAACCTGCCAGAAGTATCGGTGTGACTGCCTCAGCCTGACATAGCCGTTTTCCCTCTTAAGGTGCGCAACCTGCGAATCATCATGTTTTGTGGTGCTCTTCACTTCAACAAGTCCAAACGGCGGTGACTCAGAAGGGTCATAGACCCTACCGTCTGGACTAGCCCCAAGATGTGGAGCTTCTGGGGGAATGACAAATCCAACAGACAGCACATTAACTGCCATTAATTTAGCATAATTGGTCAGGACTTCTGACTCCACTTGCAAACCTCGTACCATTGCAGCAGTTTGTTTTCTGGAGCCTCTTATCATTTGGTCTGCAAGGGCCTTTGCTGCAGCCTCTGGATCTGCATTTCCCTCCCAGGAAGAGCAGGCCTCTCGAAAGCGACTGGCAGTTAACCGTGGTTGACGTAACTGCGCCCATGCAGGACATTTGGACTTCTGCCTGGTTCCCTTCTCAATTTCCCAGGCCATTTGTGGTGACACTTGTAATGACTGTAGGTGCAGTTGCTGGTGCAATGTTGGAACAAAGTCCAGGTTATATAAGGTATGCTGATCCAGAGGAAGAGCTGGAAATTCAGGAGCCAAATAGTGCAGGATAATGTCACTGGATGTTTCCAGTGGAGGTGGACAATGGTATGATAGGGGGATCCACGTGGAACAGGGCCAAATTTGGATGGAGTCAGGTCCATGTCACACAAGCCTTCTAACACAAGGGCAATGAGAGGCTGGGGTTGCACCTCGCACATCTTGCCTCCAGCAGCCATCAAATCAGGGTCAGGAAATGGTCCTAAAGAAAGAAAAGATACAGTAAGTAAACCTTTGAAATCAACATTTTGCTTTCATAGTAAAAGTAAAATGGACATTATTTTGTCACATAACCTGAATATGCCTGGTACAATGTGGACCTAACATCGCTCTTGCCTATTGCTGTTGGCTTTCGCACCACCACATCACTCACAAGTTCTGGGTGGATTCCCTAAAATTCAAAATAAAATATGATCACTGTGTGTGTGTGTGTGTGTGTGTGTGTGTGTGTGTGTGTGTGTGTGTGTGTGTGTGTGTAGCCTGGTTACTTAAAGTGCTCTATTTTCGCACACTAATTTTACACTTAAAGTGACACCATGTAATTTTTCAACCTTCATAATAAATTTTCAAGACCCTTGTGATAGTACATCGACTTTAAATCGGTTGAATGACATGTCTACCATAGCCTGACGGGGTCTGTATCACTTTTACTCGTATTTTAAAACTTAGGGTTTCTGGTAGTAACCAGAGCACAAAAAAAACTACAAAATTTGACTGCTTTACGGCATACGTCACTTCCTCCACACAATTTGTTTTTAACGTGAATTTTGCTGGAGGCTTACTTAAGGAATGTAGAGAGCAGCTTATATTATGTGACTCTGTGGCACAGTCTTTAGCGTCACGGACCTATGACACGGGCGACCCGGGTTCGATTCCCCTTTAAGGCAATTTTTTATATAAACTGTTGATTCATACATAAATGCGATGTTCTTTATAAATGACGGCGATTATATTGCATATAGTTCCCTGTATTCAGATGCTGTGTTCAGGTATTTACCTTTCTTTTACTGTGTCTATGATATTTACATACAATCCATGTTGCTATAGCACTCAAACTTGCTCACAGTGTAAAACCAAACCCTATTCATTCACCAATCAGATCCGAGCGTTTCTCTCTTCTCTCTTCCTCATTTGCTGCGTTCCGCTGTCACTCGCGTGACGTATTACAAAGCGGCAGACCTAAACGCATCGGTTTACTTGGATTTGGAGCTATTTTCACACAAAAAAGAGGAATAACGAGCGCCATTGCGGAAAATCCTGGTGGCGAGGGAGAGAGAGAGGATGCAACAATATTTGTTTGGAAAAAGGCAAGGAAATACGTCTGGTCTTTTCTGAATTGGAAGGCTGCAGCCACCGGAGGTCAAATATGCAGGCTGCACACGTCATCAAGCCTGGTTTATTAAGGTAAACTGAGCATTACATTCGCAAGTCATAAGCATACTGCAACAATTTACGATTAACTAAGTATAATAGTCAACTTTGTAATTGTTAATATTGTGAAATAAGACATTCTTGATGACGTATACAGCTTAGAAATAAGACATCCGGAGGCTGCAACCTTCAGATTGAGAAATGGCTTCTGCCACGACGAGTTCCTCATCAGAAAGTTGTAACATGACTGCGTTTCTCCCTGTTGTCTCAAAATGTTGATCGTTTAGCATTTTAAATGTTTAGTTTTTAGTTTAGTTTTAAGGTTGGCCAGTTCCTTTCCTTTGCGACAGTGCTGCGGCGCTTGTGGGCTCTAGGGGCGCTAGAAGTGAAAAATACGTGTCTAGCACCCCCTACTGGCCAAAAAGTTTCATGGTGTCCCTTTAATATACAAAAATGTACCTTTAGTACTTCTTAAGATGTTTTTAAGATCATCTAAGTGTACTTCAATGTGCTATTTTGAGACACCATAAATATGAACTAAAATGTGCTAAAAAATATATTTAAAAATGTATTTAGGTACCACTTGTAGTAAACTTGAACCCATCTTTGTATGAAAGTTCAGTTCAAGTTTAATACAAGTGTTATCTATATACATTTTTTAATACATAGATAGTATGCTAAAAGTGCATTGTAGTTCATTTTAGTTCATATTCGTGGTGTCTCAACATAGCACAACTAAGTATACTTACATAATCTTAAGAACATCGTAAGAAGTAGTAAAGATGATTTTTTTGTATAATAAGTACAAAATTAGTGTGCGAAAATAAAGCACTTTAAGTAAACTATGGAAGTGTACTACTTTTTCACCTGGGTTTCCTTCAGTACTTGCACAAAAATTAAATGAAGTGAAGGGGTCTAATAGGAACAGGCAGGTGTGTGTGTGCGTGTAGCAGTATTTAATTCATCCATAGAGTAGGCTAAATATACAACCTTATCTTACACCCACCTGTGTTCTCGGTCTATGCCATCGCTGTAAATCACTTGTGCAGGCCAGAGGTGGAGGAACAGTCTTCTCACCAAGCTGCAAATAATGTGCTGTCTGATATAGGAGTGCCACAATGTGGTTGCAGAAACCTTTTCCAGCTACACAGCTGCAGGAATAGGCCATCAGATGTCCATTGTCAGCAGCAAGTGATATCTACACACACACATAAAGAAAATACTAATAGGAACGGCATACATGGCATCACTGTTCATAACAGTACATCACTGTCAGCAGTATATGGAAGTAACAGTTTATTAAAAGAGTTGAAATAGCAGTTAGAGATTTATAACTTAAGGAATGAGATGGAAGAGAAAGAGTTGAGTAAAAACTCCTGCACATAATTAAGGTAGATTTCCAGACTTATACTGGAAATCACCTTCTGTCACTAATCAAAACGATATAAAAACAGCTCTCCTGTGGCCAGCCAAGCTACATGAAAAAACGAGAGTATGTGTGAGAACGTTTATACATTGTTGCTACACACAAGACATTCACTTGGACAACCATAGGCAGACATTGAAGGTTATTGGAACCATAACGCTTCATTCAAAGCAGACTATAATGTTTTAGTAAGGTAGTCTATATCATATTTACTATGCATACATTATGTCTAAGTGGACACGCTAATAATGTGTCGTTTTAGTTAACAGTTCAGTAACAGTTAGCCTCGCTCTCTACTTACCTTGATAGTTATGGACAAATTCTTAGTGGAAAAATTTGTACCCTTTATTTAGTTGTTTCTTTTTGGTGAGGGAGTTTTCCTCCACGAGTCGTGTCACATCAGCAAATGTAATATTTGGCAAATCCGTTAACAAAGTTGTGTAGACTCTCTGATCCATTTTTAACTGCCCGGGTTTATATTTTTCTGGTGTGTTGACGCTTGACAGGAACCCCGTTTCCGCGACGATTACGTATTTCCGGTTACTGTGAGAAAGGTCTATAACTAGATATTAAAGTTTGAAGACAAACTTTATGTTGGCTTGAAAAAGCGTAGCCTGAACGTTTAAAACGGTTTGACAGAAGTTTAGTTTAGTAGGCTATCTGGCCGTTAGTATGTTTAAGTATGAAGATAGCATGATTTTCCATGAAGCTAACATGATAAGCATGAAGCTAGCATGAAGCTAACATGATAAGCATGAAGCTAGCATGATGTTAGCATGATTAGCATGAAGCTAGCATGAAGTTAGCATGGTTAGCATGAAGCTAGCATGATTAGCATGAAGCTAGCATGATGCTAGCATGATTAGCATGAAGCTAGCATGAAGCTAGCATGATTAGCATGAAGCTAACATGATTAGCATGAAGCTAGCATGATTAGCATGAAGCTAGCATGATTAGCATGAAGCTAGCATGAAGCTAACATGATTAGCATGAAGTTAGCATGAAGCTAGCATGATTAGCATGAAGCTAACATGAAGCTAGCATGATTAGCATTAAGCTAGCATGAAGCTAGCATGATTAGTATGAAGCTAACATGATTAGCATGAAGCTAACATGAAGCTAGCATGAAGTTAGCATGATGCTAGCATGAAGTTAGCATGATGCTAGCATGATTAGCATGAAGCTACCATGAAGCTAGCATGATGCTAACATGATTAGCATGAAGTTAGCATGAAGTTAACATGATTAACATGAAGCTAGCATGATGCTAACATGATTAGCATGAAGTTAGCATGAAGCTAGCATGATTAGCATGAAGCTAGCATGATTCTAGCATGATTAGCATGAAGCTAACATGATGCTAACATGATTAGCATGAAGTTAGCATGAAGCTAACATGATTAACATGAAGTTAGCATGAAGCTAGCATGATACTAGCATAATTAGCATGAAGCTAGCATGATGCTATCATGATAAGCATGAAGTTAGCATGATGCTAGCATGATTAGCATGAAGCTAGCATGATGCTAGCATATTAGCATGAAGCTAGCATGATGCTAACATGATTAGCATGAAGCTAGCATGGAGCTAGCATGATTAGCATGAAGCTAGCATGGAGCTAGCATGATTAGCATGAAGCTAGCATGATGTTAGCATGATTAGCATGAAGCTAGCATGATGCTAGCATGACGCAAGCATGATTAGCATGAAGCTAGCATGAAGCTAGCATGAAGCTAGCATGATTAGCATGAAGCTAGCATGATGTTAGCATGATTAGCATGAAGCTAGCATGAAGCTAGCATGATGCTAACATGATTAGCATGAAGTTAGCATGAAGCTAGCATGATTAACATGAAGCTAGCATGAAGCTAGCATGATTAGCATGAAGCTAGCATGATTAGCATGAAGCTAGAATGATGCTAGCATGAAGCTAACATGATAAGCATGAAGCTAGCATGATGCTAGCATGATTAGCATGAAGCTAGCATGATGCTAGCATGATTAGCATGAAGCTAGCATGATGTTAGCATGATTAGCATGAAGCTAGCATGATTAGCATGAAACTAGCATGATTCTAGCATGATTAGCATGAAGCTACCATGATGTTAGCATGATTAGCATGATGCTAGCATGATTAGCATGAAGCTAACATGAGGCTAGCATGATTAGCATGAAGCTAGCATGAGGCTAGCATGATTAGCATTAAGTAAACATGAGGTTAGCATGATTAGCATGAAGCTAGCATGATTTAACGTGAAGTTAGCATGATTAGCATGATGTTAGCATGATTAACATGAAGCTAGCACTATTTACCGTGAAGCTAACAAGATTTAACATGAAGCTAGCATGATTTAGCATGAAGTTAGCAAGCTATATTATGAAATTAGCATAATGCTAGCATAAAACTAGCATGAAGCTAGTATGACTTAGCATGGAGCTAGCATGAAGCTAACATGACCCAAAGACCCAACCCCCATGTCTCTATGATGTTCAGATCCAGAGATATAAGGCTTTGTTTAATATGTTGCTAGGGTGCTCATATTTGGTTGCTAGGGGCGTGGCTTAACACCTCAATAAGAATCCTATTAAGACTGATTGGATGCCTGAGTAAAATGAGCCCACCCCTATGTCTCTATGACACTCAGGTGCAAAGATATCCATCTGGGCTTTTTATAATGGTAGTCTATGGGAGATGTTGCTAGGGTACCCAAAATTGTTGCTAGGGGCGTGGCTAAATAACTTTGGGGCGATCCAAAGAGACTGATAGGATGACTGAGTAAAATGAGCCCGCCCCCATGTCTCTACGACACTCTAAAGTGAAGATATTCCATCTGGGACGCTTTTATTCCCTTATATGGGCATGTTTCCTGCCCCATTATAAGTCAATGGGAAATTTTGGGGGGCTCTTACACCCCAGGGGTACAACTTACACCCAATTGTGAGGTATGTTCTTGCACAGTCTGTCAGCCTCCTTAAATGTGGTAAGCCACAAGTTTCTACAAGTTTCTCACTCGCAGCTATGACCCTTCAAAGTTTGTCTCAATGTTAAGTCAATGGAAATTTTGGGGTGTTCGAGCCCCCCGTTTAGGAATTCGGAAGGTCCCATCAGTTAGAAAAGATATAGCACACTAAGTCAGACCAGTCTGAAGGTCTGTGGAAAATTTGGTACATGTAGCTTGAAAGCCCTAGGACGAGTTAGTGTTTATAATTTTGGGGGGAGAAAAAGAATAATAACTAGATGAGGTTAAAGTTTGTGAACAAACTTTATGTTGGCTTGAGAAAGCCTAGTCTGAGAGTAATAGCTGGAGCTGCAGTTGGGGCAGATGGGTTAGTTGGGGCAGAATTGGGCAGTTGGGGCAGAATGGGGCATTTGGGGCAGATGGGGCATTTAGGGTAGTTGGGGCATTTGGGGCAGAATTGGATAATTGGGGCAGATGGGGCATTTAGGGCAGTTGGGGCATTTAGGGCAGTTGGGGCATTTGGGGCAGAATTGGGGCAGAATGGGGCAGATGAGGCAGGTGGGGCATATGAGGCATTTAGGGCATGTGGAGCATTTAGGGCAGAATGGGGCATTTAGGGCAGATGGGGCATTTAGGGCAGTTGGGGCATTTAGGGCAGATGGGGCAGTTGGGGCATTTGGGGCAGAATTGAGTAGTTGGGGCAGACGGGGCATTTGGGGCAGATGGGGTATTTAGGGCAGTTGGGGCATTTAGAGCAGTTGGGGCATTTAAGGCAGTTGGGGCAGATGAGGCAGTTGGGGCATTTAGGGTAGTTGGGGCATTTGGGGCAGAATTGGGTAGTTGGGGCAGATGGGGCATTTGGGGTAGATCGGGCATTTAGGGCAGAATGGGGCAGATCAGGCATTTGGGGCAGAATGGGGCAGTTGGGGCAGATGAGGCATTTGGAGCAGAATTGGCCAATTGGGGCAAATGGGGCATTTGGGGCAAAATGGGGCGGTTGGGGCAGATGAGGCATTTGGGGCAGAATGGGGCATTTAGGGCAGTTGGGACATTTATGTGTGTGTTTGTGTGAGTATGATTGGGTGTGTAATACTGTGTTTGTGTGTGTAATTTTGTGGTTGTGTGTCTGTGTGTAGTTGTGTGTCTGTGTCTGTGTGTGTTTGTGTGTGTGTGTGTGTGTGTGTGTGTGTGTGTTTGAGTCTGTGTTTTTGTGACAGTATGTTATATATAATTTTGTGTTTGTGTGTGTAATTGTGTGTCTGTGTAGTTGTGTGTATGTGTGTAGTTGTGTGTGGTTGTGTCTGTGTGCATGTCTGTGTTTTTGTGGCAGTATGTTATATATAACTTTGTGTTTGTGTGTGTAATTGTGTGTCTGTGTGTAGTTGTGTGTCTGTGTGTGGTTGTGTGTCTGTGTGTGATTGTGTGTGTGTGTGTGTGTGTGTGTGTGTGTGCATGTTTGTGTTTTTGTGACAGTGTGTTATATATAATTTTGTGTTTGTGTGTGTAATTGTGTGTCTGTGTGTAGTTGTGTGTCTGTGTGTAGTTGTGTGTCTGTGTGGTTGTGTGTCTGTGTGTCTGTGTGTGTGTATGTATGTGTGTAGTTGTGTTTGTCTGTGCTATTGAGTGAGTTTTGTGAGACAGAGATAGACTGAAAGAGGTTGAGAGATGATGTAATGTATTTCAGTCAGGACCACTTAAGAATACCAAATTATATAATATATTTATATATTATAACAAATATCTGAATTTGGCCAAAGGCTGAGGAATCAAGGGGCTTGGTTGTCATACTGCACCTTTAAGATGCATCCTTTGCATGTATCCCCCAGCCTTGCATAACCAACATTTTAGTATGCTACAAATACAATAATTAAAAAGGGGTGCAATGGTTGTGAAAACAGATATTGGAGGTGAAGGGGAGGTGGTGGGTAAAATTGTCTGTGCGACAGAGTAGCTACAGAGCGTCTGATTGACTGCTTAAATACTGTTGATTAAAGCAGGTGAGAGTGATTAAGCAGCTGAGCGTCAGCTGGAGTAGTTAGCGATCAGTGGTCTGCCTGAACTACGCTTGAATTCCATCCGGTCACTCAAGCTATATTTGTATGAATGAGAGTTGACAGTTAGAATTTGAAAATAAACACTCAGCCTAAACATTCTATGAATGTAAGTCTATGGGACTTTTTTGGGATGTTTGATCGGACGGTTTAGGAGAACCGTAAGTCCGATCCCTTAGAAAAGATATAGCACACCTCCTCAGATCAGACTGAAGGTCTGTGCAAAGTTTGGTGGCTGTAGCTTGAAAGCTCTAGGAGGAGTTAGAGTTAGAAATTTTTAGGTCAGAAGAAAAAGATTAACTAGATGAGGTTAAAGTTTGTGAACAAACTTTATGTTGGCTTGAGAAAGCCTAGTCTGAGAGTAATAGCTGGAGCTGCAGTTGGGGCAGATGGGTTAGTTGGGGCAGAATTGGGCAGTTGGGGCAGAATGGGGCATTTGGGGCAGATGGGGCATTTAGGGTAGTTGGGGCATTTGGGGCAGAATTGGATAATTGGGGCAGATGGGGCATTTAGGGCAGTTGGGGCATTTAGAGCAGTTGGGGCATTTAGGGCAGTTGGGGCAGAATGGGGCAGATGAGGCAGTTGGGGCATTTGAGGCATTTAGGGCAGAATGGGGCAGTTGGGGCATTTAGGGCAGATGGGGCATTTAGGGCAGTTGGGGCATTTAGGGCAGATGGGGCATTTAGGGCAGTTGGGGCATTTAGGGCAGATGGGGCAGTTGGGGCATTTGGGGCAGAATTGAGTAGTTGGGGCAGACGGGGCATTTGGGGCAGATGGGGTATTTAGGGCAGTTGGGGCATTTAGAGCAGTTGGGGCGTTTCAGGCAGTTGGGGCAGATGAGGCAGATTGGGCATTTAGGGTAGTTGGGGCATTTGGGGCAGAATTGGGTAGTTGGGGCAGATGGGGCATTTGGGGTAGATCGGGCATTTAGGGCAGTTTGGGCAGAATGGGGCAGATCAGGCATTTGGGGCACAATGGGGCAGTTGGGGCAGATGAGGCATTTGGGGCAGATGAGGCATTTGGAGCAGAATTGGCCAATTGGGGCAATGGGGGCATTTGGGGCAAAATGGGGCGGTTGGGGCAGATGAGGCATTTGGGGCAGAATGGGGCATTTAGGGCAGTTGGGACATTTATGTGTGTGTTTGTGTGAGTATGATTGGGTGTGTAATATTGTGTTTGTGTGTGTAATATTGTGTTTGTGTGTGTAATTTTGTGGTTGTGTGTCTGTGTGTAGTTGTGTGTCTGTGTGTGTTTGTGTGTGTGTGTGTGTGTGTGTGTGTGTGTGTTTGAGTCTGTGTTTTTGTGACAGTATGTTATATATAATTTTGTGTTTGTGTGTGTAATTGTGTGTCTGTGTAGTTGTGTGTATGTGTGTAGTTGTGTGTGGTTGTGTGTGATTGTGTCTGTGTGCATGTCTGTGTTTTTGTGGTTGTGTGTCTGTGTGTAGTTGTGTGTCTGTGTGTGTTTGTGTGTGTGTGTGTGTGTTTGTGTGTGTGTGTGTGTGTGTGTGTGTGTGTGTGTGTGTGTGTGTGTGTGTGTGTGTGTGTGTGCATGTTTGTGTTTTTGTGACAGTATGTTATATATAATTTTGTGTTTGTGTGTGTAATTGTGTGTCTGTGTGTAGTTGTGTGTGGTTGTGTGTCTGTGTGGTTGTGTGTCTGTGTGTGTGTGTGTGTGTGTGTGTGTGTGTGTGTGTAGTTGTGTTTGTCTGTCCTATTGAGTGAGTTTTGTGAGACAGAGATAGACTGAGAGAGGTTGAGAGATGATGTAATGTATTTGTATGAATGAGAGTTGACAGTTAGAATTTGAAAATAAACACTCAGCCTAAACATTCTATGAATGTAAGTCTATGGGACTTTTTTGGGATGTTTGATCGGACGGTTTAGGAGAACCGTAAGTCCGATCCCTTAGAAAAGATATAGCACACCTCCTCAGATCAGACTGAAGGTCTGGGCAAAGTTTGGTGGCTGTAGCTTGAAAGCTCTAGGAGGAGTTAGAGTTAGAAATTTTTAGGTCGGAAGAAAAAGAATAATAATAATAACTAGATGAGGTTAAAGTTTGTGAACAAACTTTATGTTGGCTTGAGAAAGCCTAGTCTGAGAGTAATAGATGGAGCTGCAGTTGGGGCAGTTAAGTTAGTTGGGGCAGATGGGTTAGTTGGGACAGAATTGGGCAGTTGGGGCAGAATGGGGCATTTGTGGCAGATGGGGGATTTAGGGTAGTTGGGGCATTTGGGGTAGAATTGGATAATTGGGGCAGACGGGGCACTTGGGGCAGATGGGGCATTTAGAGCAGTTGGGGCAGAATGGGGCGGATGAGGCAGTTGGGGCATTTGAGGCATTTAGGGCAATTTGGGCAGAATGGGGCATTTAGGGCAGATGGGGCATTTAGGGCAGATGGGGCATTTAGGGCAGATGGGGCATTTAGGGCAGAATGGGGCAGATGAGGCAGTTGGGGCATTTGAGGCATTTAGGGCAGTTTGGGCAGAATAGGGCAGATGGGGCATTTAGGGCAGATGGGGCATTTAGGGCAGTTGGGGCATTTAGGGCAGTTGGGGCATTTGGGGCAGAATGAGGCAGATGAGGCAGTTGGGGCATTTAGGGCAGTTGGGGCATTTAGGGCATTTAGGGCAGTTGGGGCATTTAGGGCAGAATGGGGCAGATGGGGCATTTAGGGCAGATGGGGCATTTAGGGCAGTTGGGGCAGAATGGGGCAGTTGGGCAGAATTGGGTAGTTGGGGCAGACGGGGCATTTGGGGCAGATGGGGCATTTAGGGCAGTTGGGGCAGAATTGGGTGTTTGGGGCAGATGGGGCATTTAGGGTAGTTGGGGCATTTGGGGCAGAATTGGGTAGTTGGGGCAGACGGGGCATTTGGGGCAGATGGGGCATTTAGGGCAGATGAGGCATTTGGAGCAGAATTGGCCAGTTGGGGCAAATGGGGCAAAATGGGGCGGTTAGGTTATTTGAGGCATTTGGGGCAGAATGGGGCAGATGGGGCATTTAGGGCAGTTGGGACATTTATGTGTGTGTTTGTGTGAGTATGATTGGGTGTGTAATATTGTGTTTGTGTGTGTAATTTTGTGGTTGTGTGTCTGTGTGTGTGTGTGGTTGTGTGTGGTTGTGTGTGTGTGTGTGTGTGTGTGTGTGTGTGTGTGTGTGTGTGTGTGTGTGCGTGTGTGAGTCTGTGTTTTTGTGGACGTATGTTATATATAATTTTGTGTGTGTGTGTGTAATTGTGTGTCTGTGTGTAGTTGTGTGTGTTTTTGTGTCTGTGTCTGTGTGTGATTGTGTGTGTGTGTGTGTGTGTGTGTGTGTGTGTGTGTGTGTGTGTGTGTGTGTGTGCATGTCTGTGTTTTTGTGACAGTATGTTATATATAATTTTGTGTTTGTGTGTGTAATTGTGTGTCTGTGTGTAGTTGTGTGTCTGTGTGTGGTTGTGTGTCTGTGTGTGATTGTGTGTGTGTGTGTGTGTGTGTGTGTGTATGTATGTGTGCATGTCTGTTTTTGTGACAGTATGTTATATATAATTTTGTGTTTGTGTGTGTAATTGTGTGTCTGTGTGTAGTTGTGTGTCTGTGTGTAGTTGTGTGTGATTGTGTGTCTGTGTGGTTGTGTGTGTGTGTGTGTGTGTAGTTTTGTTTGTCTGTGCTATTGAGTGAGTTTTGTGAGACAGAGATAGACTGAGAGAGGTTGAGAGATGATGTAATGTATTTGTATGAGTGAGAGTTGACAGTTAGAATTTGAAAATAAACACTCAGCCTAAACATTCTATGAATGTAAGTCTATGGGATTTTTTTGGGATGTTTGATCGGACGGTTTAGGAGAACCGTAAGTCCGATCCCTTAGAAAAGATATAGCACACCTCCTCAGATCAGACTGAAGGTCTGTGCAAAGTTTGGTGGCTGTAGCTTAAAAGCTCTAGGAGGAGTTAGAGTTAGAAATTTTGGTCTCAGAAGAAAAAGAATAATAATAATAACTAGATGAGGTTAAAGTTTGTGAACAAACTTTATGTTGGCTTGAGAAAGCCTAGTCTGAGAGTAATAGATGGAGCTGCAGTTGGGGCAGTTAAGTTAGTTGGGGCAGATGGGTTAGTTGGGGCAGAATTGGGCAGTTGGGGCAGAATGGGGCATTTGTGGCAGATGGGGGATTTAGGGTAGTTGGGGCATTTGGGGTAGAATTGGATAATTGGGGCAGACGGGGCACTTGGGGCAGATGGGGCATTTAGAGCAGTTGGGGCATTTAGAGCAGTTGGGGCAGAATGGGGCAGATGAGGCAGTTGGGGCATTTGAGGCATTTAGGGCAATTTGGGCAGAATGGGGCATTTAGGGCAGATGGGGCATTTAGGGCAGATGGGGCATTTAGGGCAGATGGGGCATTTAGGGCAGAATGGGGCAGATGAGGCAGTTGGGGCATTTGAGGCATTTAGGGCAGTTTGGGCAGAATAGGGCAGATGGGGCATTTAGGGCAGATGGGGCATTTAGGGCAGATGGGGCATTTAGGGCAGTTGGGGCATTTGGGGCAGAATGGGGCAGATGAGGCAGTTGGGGCATTTTGGGCAGTTTGGGCAATTTGGGCAGTTGGGGCAATTATGGCATATTGGGGCAGATGGGGCATTTAGGGCAGATGGGGCATTTAGGGCAGTTGGGGCAGAATGGGGCAGTTGGGCAGAATTGGGTAGTTGGGGCAGACGGGGCATTTGGGGCAGATGGGGCATTTAGGGCAGTTGGGGCAGAATTGGGTGTTTGGGGCAGATGGGGCATTTAGGGTAGTTGGGGCATTTGGGGCAGAATTGGGTAGTTGGGGCAGACGGGGCATTTGGGGCAGATGGGGCATTTAGGGCAGATGAGGCATTTGGAGCAGAATTGGCCAGTTGGGGCAAATGGGGCAAAATGGGGCGGTTAGGTTATTTGAGGCATTTGGGGCAGAATGGGGCAGATGGGGCATTTAGGGCAGTTGGGACATTTATGTGTGTGTTTGTGTGAGTATGATTGGGTGTGTAATATTGTGTTTGTGTGTGTAATTTTGTGGTTGTGTGTCTGTGTGTGTGTGTGGTTGTGTGTGTGTGTGTGTGTGTGTGTGTGTGTGTGTGTGTGCGTGTGTGAGTCTGTGTTTTTGTGGACGTATGTTATATATAATTTTGTGTTTGTGTGTGTAATTGTGTGTCTGTGTGTAGTTGTGTGTGGTTTTGTGTCTGTGTCTGTGTGTGATTGTGATTGTGTGTGTGTGTGTGTGTGTGTGCATGTCTGTGTTTTTGTGACAGTATGTTATATATAATTTTGTGTTTGTGTGTGTAATTGTGTGTCTGTGTGTAGTTGTGTGTCTGTGTGTGTTTGTGTGTCTGTGTGTGATTGTGTGTGTGTGTGTGTGTGTGTGTGTGTGTGTGTGTGTGTGTGTGTGTGTGTGTATGTGTGCATGTCTGTTTTTGTGACAGTATGTTATATATATAATTTTGTGTTTGTGTGTGTAATTGTGTGTCTGTGTGTAGTTGTGTGTCTGTGTGTTTGTGTGTGTAATTGTGTGTCTGTGTGGTTGTGTGTGTGTGTGTGTGTGTGTGTGTGTGTAGCTTTGTTTGTCTGTGCTATTGAGTGAGTTTTGTGAGACAGAGATAGACTGAGAGAGGTTGAGAGATGATGTAATGTATTTGTATGAGTGAGAGTTGACAGTTAGAATTTGAAAATAAACACTCAGCCTAAACATTCTATGAATGTAAGTCTATGGGACTTTTTTGGGATGTTTGATCGGACGGTTTAGGAGAACCGTAAGTCCGATCCCTTAGAAAAGATATAGCACACCTCCTCAGATCAGACTGAAGGTCTGTGCAAAGTTTGGTGGCTGTAGCTTAAAAGCTCTAGGAGGAGTTAGAGTTAGAAATTTTGGTCTCAGAAGAAAAAGAATAATAACTAGATGAGGTTAAAGTTTGTGAACAAACTTTATGTTGGCTTGAGAAAGCCTAGTCTGAAAGTAATAGATGGAGCTGCAGTTGGGGCAGTTGAGTTAGTTGGGGCAAATGGGTTAGTTGTGGCAGAATTGGGCAGACGGGGCAGAATGGGGCATTTAGGGTAGTTTGGGCAGAATTGGGTAGTTGGGGCATTTAGGGCAGATGGGGCATTTAGGGCAGTTGGGGCATTTAGGGCAGTTGGGGCATTTAGGGCAGTTGGGGCAGATGAGGCATTTGGGGCATTTGGGGTAGTTGGGGCATTTGGGGCAGAATTGGGTAGTTGGGGCATTTAGGGCAGTTGGGGCATTTAGGGCAGTTGGGGGCAGATGAGGCATTTGGGGTAGTTGGGGCATTTGGGGCAGAATTGGGTAGTTGGGGCATTTAGGGCAGTTGGGGCATTTAGGGCAGATGGGGCATTTAGGGCAGTTGGGGCATTTAGGGCAGTTGGGGCATTTAGGGCAGAAGGGGGCAGATGAGGCATTTGGGGTAGTTGCGGCATTTGGGTAGTTGGGGTAGTTGGGGCATTTAGGGCAGTTGGGGCATTTAGGACAGTTGGGGCATTTAGGGCAGTTGGGGCATTTAGGGCAGTGGGGGCAGATGAGGCATTTGGGGCAGTTGGGGCATTTGGGGCAGAATTGGGTAGTTGGGGCATTTGGGGCAGAATTGGGTAGTTGGGGCATTTAGGGCAGTTGGGGCAGAAGGGGGCAGATGAGGCATTTGGGGTAGTTGGGGCATTTGGGGTAGTTGGGGCATTTAGGGCAGTTGGGGCATTTAGGGCAGTTGGGGCATTTAGGGCAGTTGGGGCAGAAGGGGGCAGATGAGGCATTTGGGGCAGAATGGGGCATTTGGGGCAGAATTGGGTAGTTGGGGCATTTAGGGCAGATGGGGCATTTAGGGCAGTTGGGGCATAATTGGGCAGTTGCGTCAGACGGGGCAGATGGGACATTTGGGGCAGAATTGGGCAGATGGGACATTTGGGGCAGAATTGGGCAGATGGGGCATTTGGGGCAGATGGGGCAGTTAGGGCATTTGGGGAATTTATTTGTGTGTTTGTGTGAGTATGTTTGTGTGTGTAATAATGTGTTTGTAAGTGTAATATTGTATTTGTGTGTGTAGTTGTGTGTCTGTGTGTGTGTAATTGTGTGTCTGTGTAGTTGTGTGTCTGTGTGTAGTTGTGTGTGGTTCTGTGTCTGTGTGTGTGTGTAGTTGTGTTTGTCTGTGCTATTGAGTGAGTTTTGTGAGACAGAGATAGACTGAGAGAGGTTGAGAGATGATGTAATGTATTTGTATGAATGAGAGTTGACAGTTAGAATTTGAAAATAAACACTCAGCCTAAACATTCTATGAATGTAAGTCTATGGGACTTTTTTGGGATGTTTGATCGGACGGTTTAGGAGAACCGTAAGTCCGATCGCTTAGAAAAGATATAGCACACCTCCTCAGATCAGACTGAAGGTCTGTGCAAAGTTTGGTGGCTGTAGCTTAAAAGCTCTAGGAGGAGTTAGAGTTAGAAATTTTAGTCTCAGAAGAAAAGAAGAGGGAATAATAATAATAAGTTTAAGTGCAACAACAGTATGTTGGCTTTCTCAAGCCAACATAATAATAATAATAATAATAAGTTTAAGTGCAACAACAGTATGTTGGCTTTCTCAAGCCAACATAACTAGATATTAAAGTTTGAAGACAAACTTTATGTTGGCTTGAGAAAGCCTAGTCTGAGAGTAATAGCTGGAGCTGCAGTTGGGGCAGTTAAGTTAGTTGGGGCAGATGGGTTAGTTGGGGCAGAATTGGGCAGTTGGGGCAGAATGGGGCATTTGGGGCAGATGGGGCATTTAGGGTAGTTGGGGCATTTGGGGCAGAATTGGATAATTGGGGCAGATGGGGCATTTAGGGCAGTTGGGGCATTTAGAGCAGTTGGGTCATTTAGGGCAGTTGGGGCAGAATGGGGCAGATGAGGCAGTTGGGGCATTTGAGGCATTTAGGGCAGTTGGGGCATTTAGGGCAGAATGGGGCAGTTGGGGCATTTAGGGCAGACGGGGCATTTAGGGCAGATGGGGCATTTAGGGCAGATGGGGCATTTAGGGCAGTTGGGGCATTTAGGGCAGATGGGGACGTTGGGGCAGATGGGGCATTTAGGGCAGTTGGGGCATTTAGAGCAGTTGGGGCATTTAGGGCAGTTGGGGCAGAATGGGGCAGATGAGGCAGTTGGGGCATTTGAGGCATTTAGGGCAGTTGGGGCATTTAGGGCAGAATGGGGCAGTTGGGGCATTTAGGGCAGATGGGGCATTTAGGGCAGATTGGGCATTTAGGGCAGATGGGGCATTTAGGGCAGTTGGGGCATTTAGGGCAGATGGGGCAGTTGGGGCATTTGGGGCAGAATTGAGTAGTTGGGGCAGACGGGGCATTTGGGGCAGATGGGGTATTTAGGGCAGTTGGGGCATTTAGAGCAGTTGGGGCATTTAAGGCAGTTGGGGCAGATGAGGCAGTTGGGGCATTTAGGGTAGTTGGGGCATTTGGGGCAGAATTGGGTAGTTGGGGCAGATGGGGCATTTGGGGTAGATCGGGCATTTAGGGCAGAATGGGGCAGATCAGGCATTTGGGGCAGAATGGGGCAGTTGGGGCAGATGAGGCATTTGGAGCAGAATTGGCCAATTGGGGCAAATGGGGCATTTGGGGCAAAATGGGGCGGTTGGGGCAGATGAGGCATTTGGGGCAGAATGGGGCATTTAGGGCAGTTGGGACATTTATGTGTGTGTTTGTGTGAGTATGATTGGGTGTGTAATACTGTGTTTGTGTGTGTAATTTTGTGGTTGTGTGTCTGTGTGTAGTTGTGTGTCTGTGTGTGTGTAATTGTGTGTCTGTGTGTAGTTGTGTGTCTGTGTGTAGTTGTGTGTCTGTGTGGTTGTGTGTCTGTGTGTGTGTATGTATGTGTGTAGTTGTGTTTGTCTGTGCTATTGAGTGAGTTTTGTGAGACAGAGATAGACTGAGAGAGGTTGAGAGATGATGTAATGTATTTGTATGAATGAGAGTTGACAGTTAGAATTTGAAAATAAACACTCAGCCTAAACATTCTATGAATGTAAGTCTATGGGACTTTTTTGGGATGTTTGATCGGACGGTTTAGGAGAACCGTAAGTCCGATCCCTTAGAAAAGATATAGCACACCTCCTCAGATCAGACTGAAGGTCTGTGCAAAGTTTGGTGGCTTTAGCTTGAAAGCTCTAGGAGGAGTTAGAGTTAGAAATTTTAGTCTCAGAAGAAAAAGAATAATAATAATAACTAGATAGGTACATTTCCTGAAGAAAATGTGAAGTGGTGCTTGCCGTGGCAAAATTCTGGGGAACATATATGATTATACTCCAAGCCAAAAGTAAAACGATCCAACTCCCGTGTCTCTACGATGTTCTGATGCGGAGATATAAGGCTTTGTTTACTCTGTTGCTAGGGTACTGTATTTGGTTGCTAGGGAAAAAATTGCCATGCACTAGTGATTACCCTCCAAGTCACGAGTCAAACGGTCCAACCCCCGTGTCTCTACGATGTTCTGATGCGGAGATATAAGGCTTTGTTTACTCTGTTGCTAGGGTACTGTATTTGGTTGCTAGGGAAAAAATTGGCATCCACTAGTGATAACCCTCTGATTCACGAGTCAAACGGTCAAACCCCCGTGTTTCTACAATGTTATGATGCGGAGATATAAGGCTTTGTTTACTCTGTTGCTAGGGTACTGTATTTGGTTGCTAGGGAAAAAATTGGCATCCTATAATGATTACCCGCCAAGTCACGAGTCAAACGGTCCAACCCCCGTGTCTCTACGATGTTCTGATGCGGAGATATAAGGCTTTGTTTACTCTGTTGCTAGGGTACTGTATTTGGTTGCTAGGGAAAAAATTGGCATCCCATAATGATTACACTCTGAGTCACAAGTCAAACGGTCCAACCCCCGTGTCTCTACGATGTTCTGATGCGGAGATATAAGGCTTTGTTTACTCTGTTGCTAGGGTACTGTATTTGGTTGCTAGGGAAAAAATTGGCATCCCATAATGATTACACTCCGAGTCACGAGTCAAACGGTCCCAACCCCCGTGTCTCTACGATGTTCTGATGCGGAGATATAACTGTTTGAATTTTATGTTGCTAGGGTGCTCAAAAGTGGTTGCTAGGGGCGTGGCTTAATACCTATGTAAGGATCCTGAGAGACTGATTGGATGTCTGAGTAAAATGAGCCCACCCCCATGTCTCTATGACACTGTGGTGCAAAGATATCAATCTGGGCATTTTATAATGGCAGTCTATGGGAGATGTTGCTAGGGTGCCCAAAATTGTTGCTAGGGGCGTGGCTTAATAGCTCTGGGATGATCCTGAGAGACTGATTGGATGCCCGAGTGAAATGAGCCCACCCACTTATCTCTACGACACTGTAAAGCAAAGATATCCCATCTGGAACTGTTTTATTCCCTTATATGGGCATGTTTCCTGCCCCATTATAAGTCAATGGGAATTTTTGGGCTCCTCTTACACCCCAGGAGTACAACTTACACCCCAATGTCATGTGTGTTCTTAAAGAGTCTACCACCCTCTTCAAATGTTATAACCCACATGTTTCTACAAAATCCTCGAGTGGAGCTATGACCCGTCAAAGTTCGGCGCAATGTTAAGTCAATGGGATTTTTTGGGTGATTTTTTGCCCCCCTTTCGGAAATCCTGCACCCGATCCCTTATAAAAGTCATAGCACACCTCTCCTCAATAAACCGGTCGATTTGAGCCCGCTTTCATGGGAGTACGGCAAACCGTGCGGGACGAGTTACGCGCCGAAAAAACGTGCAGACATAAGAATAATAAGATATAATAACTAGATAGGTACATTTCCTGAAGAAAATGTGAGTGGTGCTTGCCGTGGCAAAATTCTGGGTAACATATATGATTATACTCCAAGCCAAAAGTAAAACGATCAAACTCCCGTGTCTCTACGATGTTCTGATGCGGAGATATAAGTCTGTGTTTACTCTGTTGCTAGGGTACTGTATTTGGTTGCTAGGGAAAAATTGCCATCCACTAGTGATTACCCTCCGAGTCACGAGTCAAACGGTCCAACCCCCGTGTCTGTACAATGTTCTGATGCGGAGATATAAGGCTTTGTTTACTCTGTTGCTAGGGTACTGTATTTGGTTGCTAGGGAAAAATTGGCATCCACTAGTGATTACATGCCGAGTCACAAGTAAAATGGTCCAACCCCTGTGTCTCTACGATGTTCTGGTGCGGAGATATAAGGCTTTGTTTACTCTGTTGCTAGGGAGCTGTATTTGGTTGCTAGGGGAAAAAATGGCATCCACTAGTGATTAACCACCGAGTCACGAGTCAAACGGTCCAACCCCCGTGTCTGTACAATGTTCTGATGCGGAGATATAAGGCTTTGTTTACTCTGTTGCTAGGGTACTGTATTTGGTTGCTAGGGGGAAAATTGGCATCCACTGGTGATTACACTTCAAGTCACAAGTCAAACGGTCCAACCCCCGTGTTTCGACGATGTTCTGCTGCGGAGATATAAGCCTTTGTTTACACTGTTGCTAGGGTACTGTATTTGGTTGCTAGGGGGAAAATTGGCATCCACTGGTGATTACCCTCTGAGTCACGAGTCAAACGTTCCAACCCCCGTGTCTCTACGATGTTCTGATGCGGAGATATAAGGCTTTGTTTACTCTGTTGCTAGGGAGCTGTATTTGGTTGCTAGGGAAAAAATGGCATCCCATAATGATTACACTCTGAGTCATGAGTCAAACGGTCCAACCCCCGTGTCTGTACGATGTTCTGATGCGAAGATATAAGGCTTTGTTTACTCTGTTGCTAGGGTACTGTATTTGGTTGCTAGGGAAAAAATTGGCATCCCATAATGATTACACTCTGAGTCACGAGTCAAACGGTCCAACCCCCGTGTGTCTATGATGTTCTGATGCGAAGATTTAAGGCTTTGTTTACTCTGTTGCTAGGGTACTGTATTTGGTTGCTAGGGAAAAAATTGGCATCCCATAATGATTACACTCTGAGTCACGAGTCAAACGGTCCAACCCCCGTATCTCTATGATGTTCTGATGCAGAGATATAACTGTTTGAATTTTATGTTGCTAGGGTGCTCAAAAGTGGTTGCTAGGGGCGTGGCTTAAAAGCTTTGGGAATATCCTGATAGACTGATTGGATGTCTGAGTAAAATGAGCCCACCCCCTTGTCTTTACGACATTGTAAAGCAAAGATATCCCATCTGGAACTTTTTCATTCCCTTATATGGGCATGTTTCCTGCCCCATTATAAGTCAATGGGAAAATTCGGGTGCCTCTTACACCTCAGGGGTACAAATTACACCCCATTGTGATCCATGTTCTTACAGAGTCTACCTCCCTCTTCAAATAATGTAACCCACATGTTTTTACAAAATCCTCGCTCGTACCTATGACCCGTCAAAGCTTTTGCAATGTTAAGTCTATGGGATTTTCCCCCATTGACTTTTCATTGGGGCACTTTTGGGCGCCTCTTACACCCCAGGGGTACAACTTACACCCCAATGTGATGTATGTTCTTACAGAGCCTACCACCCTCTTCAAATGTTGTAACCCACATGTTTCTACAGAATCCTCGAGCGGAGCTATGACTCGTCAAAGTTGGGCGCAGTTTTCGGAAATCCTGCACCCGATCGCTTATAAAAGTCATAGCACACCTCTCCTCAATAAGCCGGTCGATTTGAGCCCTCTTTCATGGGTCTACGACAAACCGTGCGGGACGAGTTAGGTGCCGAAAAAACGTGCAGATGTAAGAATAAAATATAACTAGATAGGTACATTTCCTGAAGAAAATGTGAGTGGTGCTTGCCGTGGCAAATTTCTGGGTAACATATATGATTATACTCCAAGCCAAAAGTAAAATGATCCAACTCCCGTGTCTCTACGATGTTCTGATGTGGAGATATAAGGCTATGTTTATCCGGTTGCTAGGGTACTGTATTTGGTTGCTAGGGAAAAAAATTGCCATCCACTAGTGATTACCCTCCGAGTCACGAGTCAAACAAGTAAAACGGTCCAACCCCAGTGTCTGTACAATGTTCTGATGCAGAGATATAAGGCTTTTTTTACTCTGTTGCTAGGGTACTGTATTTGGTTGCTAGGGAAAAAATTGGCATCCACTAGTGATTACCCGCCGAGTCACAAGTCAAACGGTCCAACCCCCGTGTCTCTACGATGTTCTGATGCGGAGATATAAGGCTTTGTTTACTCTGTTGCTAGGGTACTGTATTTGGTTGCTAGGAAAAAAATGGCATCCACTAGTGATTACCCGCCGAGTCACAAGACAAACGGTCCAACCCCCGTGTCTCTACGATGTTCTGATGCGGAGATATAAGGCTTTGTTTACTCTGTTGCTAGGGTACTGTATTTGGTTGCTAGGGAAATAAATGGCATCCACTAGTGATTACCCTCTGAGACACGAGTCAAACGGTCCAACCCCCGTGTCTCTACGATGTTCTGATGCGGAGATATAAGGCTTTGTTTACTCTGTTGCTAGGGTACTGTATTTGGTTGCTAGGGAAAAAAATGGCATCCCATAGTGATTCCACTCTGAGTCACGAGTCAAACGGTCCAACCCCCGTGTCTCTACGATGTTCTGATGCGGAGATATAAGGCTTTGTTTACTCGGTTGCTAGGGTACTGTATTTGGTTGCTAGGGGCGGGGCTTGGGAGTGGCCAATGATGTGACCAGTTGCTACACTCCGAGTCACAAGTAAAACGGTCCAACCCCCGTGTCTCTACGATGTTCTGATGCGAAGATATAAGGCTTTGTTTACTCTGTTGCTAGGGTGCTCACATTTGGTTGCTAGGGGCGTGGCTTGGGAGTGGCCAATGACGTGGCAAGTGATTGCCCTCAGAGTCACGAGTCAAACGGTCCAACCCCCGTGTCTCTACGATGTTCTGATGCCGAGATATAACTGTTTGAATTTTATGTTGCTAGGGTGCTCAAAAGTGGTTGCTAGGGGCGTGGCTTAATACCTATGTAAGGATCCTGAGAGACTGATTGGATGCCTGAGTAAAATGAGCCCACCCCCATGTCTCTACGACATTGTAAAGCAAAGATATCCCATCTGGAACTGTTTTATTCCCTTATATGGGCATGTTTCCTGCCCCATTATAAGTCAATGGGAAATTTCGGGTGCCTCTTACACCCCAGGGGTACAACTTACACCCCAATGTGATGTATGTTCTTACAGAGCCTACCACCCTCTTCAAATAATGTAACCCACATGTTTCTACAAAATCCTCGAGCGGAGCTATGACTCGTCAAAGTTGGGCGCAATGTTAAGTCAATGGGATTTTTCGGGTGGTTTTTCGCCCCCCTTTCGGAAATCCTGCACCCAATCGCTTATAAAAGTCATAGCACACCTCTCCTCAATAAGCCGGTCGATTTGAGCCCTCTTTTATGGGTCTACGACAAACCGTGCGGGACGAGTTACGCGCCGAAAAAACGTGCAGACATAAGAATAAAGATATAATAATAATATCCCTGAGCAATAATAATAGTGATGCCTTGCATAAATGCAAGCACCACTAATAAGTATGAGCAATAATAATAGTGATGCCTTGCATAAATGCAAGCACCACTAATAATAATAATAACTAGATGAGGTTAAAGTTTGTGAACAAACTTTATGTTGGCTTGAGAAAGCCTAGTCTGAGAGTAATAGATGGAGCTGCAGTTGGGGCAGTTAAGTTAGTTGGGGCAGATGGGTTAGTTGGGGCAGAATTGGGCAGTTGGGGCAGAATGGGGCATTTGTGGCAGATGGGGCATTTAGGGTAGTTGGGGCATTTGGGGCAGAATTGGATAATTGTGCCAGACGGGGCACTTGGGGCAGATGGGGCATTTAGGGCAGATGGGGCATTTAGGGCAGTTGGGGCATTTAGAGCAGTTGGGGCATTTAGGGCAGTTGGGGCAGAATGGGGCAGATGAGGCAGTTGGGGCATTTGAGGCATTTAGGGCATTTAGGGCAGTTGGGGCATTTAGGGCAGTTGGGGCATTTAGAGCAGTTGGGGCATTTAGGGCAGTTGGTGCAGAATGGGGCAGATGAGGCATTTGAGGCATTTAGGGCAGTTGGGGCATTTAGGGCAGATTGGGCAGAAAGGGGCAGATGAGGCATTTAGGGCAGATGGGGCATTTAGAGCAGTTGGGGCATTTAGGGCACAGAATGGGGCAGATGAGGCAGTTGGGGCATTTGAGGCATTTAGGGCAGTTGGGGCATTTAGGGCAGTTTGGGCAGAATGGGGCAGATAAGGCATTTAGGGCAGATGGGGCATTTAGGGCAGATGGGGCATTTAGGGCAGATGGGGCATTTAGGGCAGTTGGGGCATTTAGGGCAGTTGGGGCAGAATGGGGCAGAATGGGGCATTTGGGGCAGAATTGGGTAGTTGGGGCAGACGGGGCAGATGGGGCATTTAGGGCAGTTGGGGCAGAATTGGGTGTTTGGGGCAGACGGGGCATTTAGGGTAGTTGGGGCATTTGGGGCAGAATTGGGTAGTTGGGGCATTTAGGGCAGTTGGGGCATTTAGGGCAGATGGGGCATTTAGGGCAGTTGGGGCAGAATGGGGCAGATGAGGCAGTTGGGGCATTTGAGGCATTTAGGGCAGTTGGGGCATTTAGGGCAGTTTGGGCAGAATGGGGCAGATAAGGCATTTAGGGCAGATGGGGCATTTAGGGCAGTTGGGGCATTTAGGGCAGTTGGGGCAGAATTGGGTGTTTGGGGCAGACGGGGCATTTAGGGTAGTTGGGGCATTTGGGGCAGAATTGGGTAGTTGGGGCATTTAGGGCAGTTGGGGCATTTAGGGCAGATGGGACATTTAGGGCAGTTGGGGCAGAATGGGGCAGATGAGGCATTTGAGGCATTTAGGGCAGTTGGGGCATTTAGGGCAGTTTGGGCAGAATGGGGCAGATAAGGCATTTAGGGGCAGATGGGGCATTTAGGGCAGTTGGGGCATTTAGGGCAGTTGGGGCAGAATGGGGCAGTTGGGGCAGAATGGGGCATTTGGGGCAGAATTGGGTAGTTGGGGCAGACGGGGCAGATGGGGCATTTAGGGCAGTCGGGGCAGAATTGGGTGTTTGGGGCAGACGGGGCATGTGTGTAGTTGTGTGCGGTTGTGTGTGTGTGTGTGTGTGTGTGTGTGTGTGTGTGTGCGTGTGTGAGTCTGTGTTTTTGTGACAGTATGTTATATATAATTTTGTGTTTGTGTCTGTAATTGTGTGTCTGTGTGTAGTTGTGTGTCTATGTGTATTTGTGTGTGGTTGTGTGTCTGTGTGTGGTTGTGTGTGCATGTCTGTGTTTTTGTGACAGTATGTTATATATAATTTTGTGTTTGTGTGTGTAATTGTGTGTGTCTGTGTGTAGTTGTGTGTCTGTGTGTAGTTGTGTGTGATTGTGTGTCTGTGTGGTTGTGTGTGTGTGTCTGTGTGTGTGTGTAGTTGAGTTTGTCTGTGCTATTGAGTGAGTTTTGTGAGACAGAGATAGACTGAGAGAGGTTGAGAGATGATGTAATGTATTTGTATGAATGAGAGTTGACAGTTAGGATTTGAAAATAAACACTCAGCCTAAACATTCTATGAATGTAAGTCTATGGGACTTTTTTGGGATGTTTGATCGGACGGTTTAGGAGAACCGTAAGTCCGATCCCTTAGAAAAGATATAGCAACTCAAGTCAGATCAGACTGAAGGTCTGTGCAAAGTTTGGTGGCTGTAGCTTGAAAGCTCTAGGAGGAGTTAGAGTTAGAAATTTTTAGGTCAGAAGAAAAAGAAGAAATAAAAATAAAAAAAATAAGTTTAAGTGCAACAACAGTATGTTGGCTTTCTCAAGCCAACATAATAATAATAATAAGTTTAAGTGCAACAACAGTATGTTGGCTTTCTCAAGCCAACATAATAATAAGTTTAATAGCAATAACAATATATTGGCTTTTTCAAAGCCAACATAATAAGCTTAGATCGAAGAACAGTATGTTGGCTTTGTCAAGCCAACATAATTATAATAATAAGTATGCAAGATAATAATAGTGATGCCTTGCATAAATGCAAGCACCACTAATAAGTATGAGCAATAGTAATAGTGATGCCTTGCATAAATGCAAGCACCACTAATAACCGAAAGCAATAATAATAGTGATGCTTTGCATAAATGCAAGCACCACTAATAATTGTAAATAATAATAATAAGTATGCAAGATAATAATAGTGATGCCTTGCATAAATGCAAGCACCACTAATAAGCTTAGATCGAAGAACAGTATGTTGGCTTTGTCAAGCCAACATAATTATAAATAAAAAAGCTCTGTAACTGTGTGTTTATCTTACTTGAACAAAATCCATTAATTTGTATAGTCTGGAACACACACAATAATATCAATATTTAAAACTTTACAAAACAAAAAATAACTATTATAATAACTAACTATGCATGTAGTTTTTAGGCAAACTATCCCTTGAAGTTCTGTTTTACTACACTTTATATGCATACTGTATACGTCCCTTATACCAACCAGCTTTGGTAGCTTGTCTGCATCCTCCTCACTGCATGAAAAGAGGTGTATCCGTACTAGGAAACTCCTGTAAACACTACTGATTTTCGGAAGTATCTACTAGTTCCACTGAGGGTAAACCACTAATTCCACCAAGTTAGGATACTCCCGTAATGATACCAATTCGGATGTATCTTGCTGAGTGGATATCCCCGTGGTATAGGCAGCCATTTGTTGCCATGGCAAATAATCCCATTGAAGATTTTGTCAGGGGACATTTTCACACCTACAGAGGTACTGGAATTTCACACCTTTGCACAATTCTAGTGTCCCCATTGGTGTTTAATCTCAACACTGATTGGTTGCTTTTAAAACCCCCTCCCAAAACTCTGACAACTATTGGGACAGTACTTTGAAATTTTCCAGTTGAGATGATTTGATTGGTTACACTTTGTATTAAGCCCAACCCAAGCCCTCATAGCTTAGTGACTTGATTGGTTATTTGCCTGCTCTGCAGATAGACTACACTGCCCCCCCCACTATATACTACTATACATCCCCAAAACCCTTAAAAAAATAAAAACTTGAATTGAGTTTGAAATGTTTATTTAATAAATAACTGAACAATCCACAATTGTCACAATCACAAAATAATATTATACACAAATATTAAAGTTGCATACATAAACAACACCATTTAAACTGATAAATATACAAACAGAGAAAGCAATATTAGATTAAAATAAAACAAAATAAAAGCAACAATGAAAACTACATTCAAAGCAGTACAATGTAATGTAGCAGTGGCGCCTCGTGACTGCTCATCCGAGGGTTGCAAATTCAAAATAAGTGTTCGGAGTGTCATGTGTGTTGCTTGTGTTTTTAAAATGTGTGTTTGTTGCTTCATGTAAACCACGTGCATCACGTGTTTAGTCAAAACACGTGATGCACATACACGCACTCGACACGCAGAACACATATTTTGAAATTGGGAACCACACAAATGACGGGCTATATAAATGTTCTGACAAACTTCGCATCAAGTGCTCACAAAAAAAGAAGTCACCAGCTGCCACTGTAATGTAGTAAATATCTAAATAAAATGAACAACAACTATATTGATCTTGCTTTAAGAAATCAGTCCTACACTGCAAAAAATGACTCTCTTACCTAGTATTTTTGTCTTGTTTTCAGTAGAAATATTATTTAAATTAAAATGCCTTCTCCCGATGAACAAAATGACCCAAGAAAATAACTCTAGTTTTAGACTAAATAAATAAATAAAATACACACACACAATTTAAGTGAATTTGTGCCCAAAACAAGCAAAAATATCTGCCAATGGTGTGAGAAAAAAAATCTTAAGTTTTCTTTTTTCTTAAAAACTTAATTAAAACACAATTTTCTCACCCCATTGTTAGATACTTTTGCTTGTTTAGGCACAAATTATCTTAAATTGTATATTTTTGTCTAAAAACTATACATATTTTCTTAGGTAATTTTGCTCATCAAGAAAATACATCTTGATTTATGAATTTTTAGTTTTTCCTACTAAAAACAAGATAAAAATCCTAAATTAGAAAGTGATTTTTTGCAGTGTAGAATCAATTACAGAGCTCTGTCTTGGAATTACTCAAACATTTCTCACTGTAACACTGTAATTTCTTACATTTAAGAAAACCGGTTGCATTAAACCATTCAAGTTTCAAAACACATAGACTTGAGCACTGTGAACTCAAGTCCTGTGCAATTATGCACTTATATTTAGGTAGTGTGAACTTAAATATAAGTGCATAACTGCATGTGACTCAATTTAAGTTCACACTACCTAAATACAAGTGCATAACTGCACAAGACTCAAGTTCACAGTACTCAAATGTATGTTTTTTTAAAACTTAATGGTCTAAGGCAACCGA
The DNA here is from genome assembly GCF_027580225.2 of Misgurnus anguillicaudatus. Lineage (NCBI taxonomy): Eukaryota > Metazoa > Chordata > Actinopteri > Cypriniformes > Cobitidae > Misgurnus > Misgurnus anguillicaudatus. The sequence continues at coordinate 6,699,749 of NC_073342.2, read as the reverse complement.
TTTCCTTAAATGGTTTGAGTTAAGTTAACTGTTAGGTTTTACATTGTAAAGCATATACTTGTCAGCAAAGGTAACGTTGATGCACCCTCATCTGGACAGACATCTCTTTGGAGCCTTTTGGAAATATAAAAGTACATATTTTTGGCATAATACTAATACACATATACATATACAGATACACACACACGGCAAATTAAAAATGACATATAATTAAAGTTGTACATTTTAGAAAGTTTACATTAAACAGTACAAAGATTCAACAACATATGATCAAAGAACTTCATAATGTACATCTTCTTCTTACTTGATTTTCTGTGTTGATGTCCTCAGAGTCTCTGTGTTGTTCTGCAGCTTCATTACAGTAGGCTACTTCATTATAGTTGTCTATCAAACACAGAATAAAAAAATAGAATCACATACATCATAACACCTCTACTTACTATTTAACCTCTTTGATTTAATAATTTCATTATTAAAATTACATCATTTTGGCCAGATTGCAGTGACCTCAATTTCTTCAGTGTCTGGATCAGTCTGATGTTTTAGCTTCCACTGTTACTTCATTATATTTCTCTGTCAAACACAGAATTAAAAATCAAAATCACATATATCATAACACATCTGTTTGCCATTTAACCTGTTTGATTTTTTAAAATTGAATGAATAAACTTACATCATCTTTCCCTAGAAACCTCTTCAGCGTCCACAAAGTTGACCACAGTGTACATGACCTCTGTAAACACAAACATGGATAGACTTCATATTTAAAGAGATGAAGAACAGCAAACATATAACGTTAAAATATATTATGACTCCAAGCTTCTTTACAATTAGCATCTAGGTTCTCTCAAAGTGAAGCTGGCTTTGTTACAAATCAATATAAAGCTATTAAAACCGTCTTGAAAAATAAGCAGCATCTACCAGCACTAAAGCAATGAGCTTTTAAACAACAAAAGATCGTCTGTGTATCATTTAAAATAGCAGAGAGACACTTGCTAGCTGCTAACATTTCCAACACACAAGTTACTGGTGTTATGTTTGTTCTAAGCAAAGAACGTCTCATCTTGGCTTCTTTAAAGTTTTGTTTTTAAAAACTTAAACATCGAATTGATTCTTTTAACAGCCCGGTTTGAATGTTACTTCGCGTATTTTTAACCTCGTGTTTACCGCTGTGTACCACGTATAACCTTAATGTTTTACTGTTTCAAACAGTTCTAGTATGAAGACAAAAACGAATCATACTAAATAACATAATATAAACAAATAGGCAACCGATCAGCGCGATGCAGACAAATTAATTAAATCAAACTTACCTTACTGTTGATGAGCAAACAAAGAAAGACACCGAGTACTCCAGGCTGTAACGGTTCGCGAGTTTGAATTTTCCCGTCAAGCCCATAGGTGAAGCGGTTGCACCTGAAGGGTGAGGGCAGATGAGTGGGTGCAGGTGCATTCTGGGAAATGTAGTCATTTTCTTTGGCGTTGTCACTGCTGTAGCATAGATATGCTGCGTTAAGTTAGATGTAAACGGACTACGAGTTCCAAGATGCATTGGATGCACTGCACTACATCATTCCAGCCCAAGTTTGATTGATCCTCTGCTCGCACTTTATATACTTTTTTATAATCCGCGTTTTCACACTATGCATTGTTTTTTATACTTGATCATTAATAAAAAATAAAAAAATATTTCTATGAAGTTTATAACGTTTGACAAAACATGTTTAGTTGACAAACATGTTAACAGTTATTTTGAATGATGCTCAGATCTTCTTAAATATAAAATCTTTGTGAATCAGCACTTTCTTGATGAAATACAAAACTCTTTAAACATGCCTCAGAAATTATCTCTGGGTTTAGTGGATTAACTGCTCATCATTGGAAACATTGAACGTATACCTAAATGAATTCTTACTTAAATATAAGTAAATATAAACTAATGCTGAGTTAAGACATGTAACTTACTGAACTTACTTAATTACAACATGAACTCAAAAATTAATTTATTGTAAATGAATGCATTAACTAACAATGAAAAACATGTCATGTTAATGATGACTCTTCATTAGTTTATGATATGCCTTAACTCAGCATTAGTTCATGTTAATGTAAAAATACATATATGTCTTTTATCACTGTGATATATGGACCCTTATTATATTATAAAGTCCCCATCTCTTTTATTTAAATTGATTAATTGAAGACAAACATGATAATATGTGGTCTGACTTTGTACAAGCATGCATTATCATATGCTAACAGTTACCTCCTCAGATAGACTATACATTGATTGGTGCCCGAACATTTTCCTTACAAAGGCCACACCTGACTGAGGGCCGTGGGCCAAAAGTAAATGGTGTTGTGTTATATTAAAATTAAAGTTGCCCTGATAACCCCTAATTTATAATTTTCTAATATTTTAAAAATAAAAAAGCAAACATTACTCTGTTTATGCATAACTAATCCAGTTTTATTTTCCAAGGCTTTTTGTAAAAAAAAGAAATAATTTTTCCAATCAATTTTGAATATCCTTTTCTCTGTGTGCCACTGCCAAAACCTCTTCATTTTTAGCCTGTAGTACCCGAGTTCATTTAGTTTCGTGATGCATTTTATACACCTTCAAGTATGCATGAAACATAAAAAAATCACTTTAATCCCTTGCATTTAATATTAATTTACATTTTTGTAATGTAAAAATACAACAAAAAATGATACATTTTAGAAAATGTTTAATTTAAAATATGAACATCTGCGTCAATGACTTTTATTCTTTTTCCTTATCTAACGTGGCATGATGGGCCAAATTAAAGATCTATTGTGGGCCAACTTTGGGCACCTCTGGATTAGAAGTACAGTAGCTGACAGGTATCTGCAGATATGTTTACCCGAGTTTATCAGTCTGTATCATCCAACATGTTTTGCATTCACATGTGAAAGACTGTCTTTTAGATTATGGACCTGTCTATTGATATTTTTGTTTCTATTTTAAAAGATTTAATGAAATGTTAGGGTAGAATTATAATAACAATAGAAACAGTGAACTTCAAATCATGAGACATCAGCAAAATCAAGCAGCTTTACATTTCACTGACTAATTTATCAACATCCTAGCTAGCAAAAATGTGTTACGTGTCATTTGAACGGCTTCTTTTAAATGATGTATGCAGCATTGAGAGAAACATGCACAATATTCTGACCTAGGGCAGTTGGAGACATGTTTTCAAAGTGTTGGAAATAAATATTCTGAAATAACATTTGTTGCATTTCTCTTGAGTCAGAGACATAATTTTCAGACATTAAAATTGTAATTGTGTCCATTGAATTTTAGTTATTTTGAATGATGCTAAGTTTCTTAAATAGACTAATTAAATTATATTAATAATAAACGTATTCAGCAAACACAGTTTTTATGTACCACAATACTGTATGTGCTATCTTAAAGAGACATGGTTAACCCCCCCACCCCACCCCACCCCACTCAGCTCTGAAAACAAAGAAGACACCTCTACTTGTGGGTCATTAACATATAAAAAGCCCTTCACACCTCACACCCACCTCTCCTCACAACCAGCTGTAAGGATTCCTGGAAACTTCCACCAGTTCCTATATACATCCACAAATGTAAAGTTTCTGGATGTTTCACAAGTTTACTTTGGTGTATTACCTTTCCAAGCACTCTGCCTCAAAAATCTGGCAAACCTAAAGTTTAGCAGGGATTTCCCATCCCGTATTTGTCCGTATACAGCTCTTTTCATGCAGTGCCTTTCCTGACACCCTATGCAACCACAAAAATGTAACCATATTTTTTGTCTGATGCTATATAAATGCAATATTATTTAATGTATTTGTGTAGTTTCTGACTGTTTAGCATCAAGGCCGCAGCAAGGCGAACTTGAATTTGAAAATATGCTAACAATTCTCCAGTAAACATTGAGACTTGGCCTGATATCCTTTTCCCTACAGCCTCTTTAAGTCCAGATTTGTGTATTTGGCCATACTTTGCCTCAATATACAATTGTGAGTTGGATGCTGATCTGTATGCAATAAGTCCATAATGTAGCACTGCTCTTATTGCTGTATTCATGGTTTTTAATCCTTCAGCCCCAGAAATACATCTCATTACATTTAAAATCTTCCAATATTCCGTATATTCCATGTAGATTTCGTGTCAAACCACATAGGAAAAATATTTTAACTTGTTCCAGCTTTTTATTATAAAACTTTAATTTTAAATCCATATTCATTCTTTTATTTGTAAAGAAAACGTATTTTGTTTTTTTTTTCCACTGAGAATTTAAACCCCAATTAAAAGACCAATTCTCTACATGAAAGAGAGCATTTTTTTATTAACTGTGCATTTCATATTCCTTCATCTGACCCATATGCTCCATCATCCACAAACAATGATTTGCATATGCTTTTATCTATTGATGCAAATACGCAATTAATCATAGTAATGAAAAGCAATGAACTATTTACACATTTCCATTCTTAATCTTACTACTAATTAATATATAATCCCCTATCTTCACTTTAAGATGTGATTGATTTTTATATTATTTAATATATCTTACCATTAAGAATTCTTTAATCCAATTATAGTCTGCATCTTATTGCCATATGCTCCAGCTTTATCAGCAAACCTTCCTTCCATAACATATCATATGCGTTATATTAAAGAAAATAACGAAATTTATGATGAAACAAAGTTAATTTAGCTTCCTCATCTGTCCTATGATATCTTTCTTGCAGCAGCCATGCTGAATAGATTAGATTTGTACAGAGACATTTACATATATTTACATTGACGCATTTGTCCGAAAGCTGTTATCCAACAATTTACATTTTTTATTAGCAAAAATTTACATTTTTTATTAGTTTGTTCCCTGCATTCGAACCCATGACCTTTCAGCTGCTAACACAGTGCTTTTCTCCTGAGCCTATTTCACTTTTAAATTTAATTTTGCAGTTAACATTTTCTTTTAATCTAATTTTCTGTGACTCTGTTGCCCCAATCAACATTTCTTGTCTAATGGTCACACCTAATTTTTACAATTTCCATAGCATTGCTTCTTTCTCATAGACATTTAATAATGCATTTTAAGTGTGAGTTAAACCTTCTTGGCCCATTTTACATCTAAAAGAAAATGTGGTTAATAATTTTGCACACCTGAAAATAAGGTGTTTTTACCCAGTTATTAACAATAATATATTACATAAAAAATGCTAATTATATACAAAAATGAATGGTATTTTGAGTGGTATTGAGTGGTTTGGAATTGGTAAATGTGCCTGTGAAAAAATATATCGACATGCTCAATTTTAAGAGTTATGGAAAGACAAAGTAGCCTACATGTAAAGCTTAAAAAAAAAGTCTCAGGTAGGCAAGCGTTGGTTTTCATACACATCCTCGAAACCAAGTTCCTGACGTCACGCAGCCTAAAATCTGCCCTTTTGGCAGGCAAAGAGCGCTTGAGTGCTGATATTGATTGAACAATTAAACCAGACTGTTTATACCTTACAAATCTACTATTTCAACATGTTGTATATGAGTTTTATGTTTAACAGTAACCCTGAAATGACATGAAAAAGTTTTAAATGTGGAAAATAACTGGGCCGATACACATTAAGAGGCATTATAGAGATCTGTTATGTTACATCTATATATCTTTTGAATTAAAGTGTGCAGTGAACTGTTTTGCTATGAAACTCCTGCTGGTGCTATTCACTTATTCGCTCCTCCTGTCCTTACACTGATGATGGCGTAAAGAAAATGGGTTACGTGACGTCCGGACATCTACACACAAATAAGAAGGAAATAAAATATGAAAATAACTTTCAACGGAAATAACCAAATAATGTGATGTGCTGAAGAGCAGATATCATATAATCACATATGCACATACAGACAGAGACACAGCAGATTCAGGAGAGAAACACAACAACATCAAAAGTAAGAACAACTTACATTCTCATTCCTATTTAAATTATACTTTTGGCATGACACTGTTTTAATGTGATTGCTAAAAAAATACTTTAAACTTCTACTACTCCTAAACTGGGTTAATTTTTTTTTAAAGGTATATTGTTTATGTTGGCATGAGAAATATCATTAATACCAGTTAAGATGACTTGTAGTATCTGTGTCACATACGCCTCTACAATGATCCCGAGCATTTAAGTTTACATATACATTTACATTTAGACATTTAGCAGACACTTTTATCCAAAACGACTTACAAAGATAAGGAATCAAGCGAGGGAGTCATAGGGAGTCAATAATACAAGAGTTTCTTATGCCGAGTTACAAGTTTTCACAAATATAACAAGACTATACCTGTTGAGAGAAAAAGAGAGTTAGTTAAATTAGAGTTAGTTAAGATAGAAGATATGTGTCTACCATCAGTATCAATTTGTCAAGTATATTTGGAAAAGATTAGTTATTAGCTGTTTTTTTAATGTAGCGAGAGATGTGGCTGATCGGACTCCTATAGGAAGATCATTCCACCAGCAGGGAATAGTGAAGGAACATGAGCGGGAATGTGATTTAGTGCCCTTTCATGAAGGCAAGACAAGGCAGCACTCCTTTTTGCTGAATGTAAGGTTCTGGATTGGGTGTAGGAATGCAGGAAAGTGTGAAAGTATGCCAGTGCAGTGCCAGTGAAAGTTCTGTAAGAGAGCAGTAGTGACTTATACCTGACACACGCTTCAATAGGTAGCCAGTGTAGAGAGATTAAGAGCGGCGTTACATGAGCCCTTTTACATGAGCCAAGTTGCTGTGATCTGAACCAGTTTGGGTTGATGCTCTGTGCAGAAAGGCCAACAAGGAGAGCATTGCAAAAGTCCAACCTAGAGATTACCAGGGCTTGGATCAGGAGTTGTGCAGTATGCTCTGTAAGAAAGGGGCGTATCTTCCTGATAATGTATAATGCAAATCGACATGACTGCGCTGTGTTTGCATTGTAATCAGTAAAGGACAGTTGGTCGTCATAGATTACGTCAAGGTTTCTGGCAGTTTTGGAATGAGTGATGGTTGTGTTGCCCACTTGAATCATAGACTGTAAAAAAAGATGGACGACGCCCGTTCGGTCTCTTCCATTGGTTAAAAGTGAAGCCATGTCCCGATATGGTGCTGACATCTTGGGTCTTGATTCTGTGCAGTAGCGATTTCGGGACCAGTCCTGCACAGTAGTGAGCAGGAAGAAAAGCCGCGAAAGTATGGCCCTGCCCTCGCTCGCGCAGAATGCGCATATCACAGCTGTCAATCATGACGTGACATCACTGTTTTTATAGAATTAAATAACTAACTATAAACAAACTTATTTTAAAAACAAACACTTGAATTTACATCAGAGTGATTAACATGGGGAGGCTGGGTTTATGACCTATACTGGCACAAGTCACTGGGGGGCGATCGAGACATTTTGGCTTCACTTTTCAGAGCTTCTGCGGCACGTTTGACTTAAATAGACAGACCATGCATTATCTAGGGTTTTGCCGGAAATACAAGCAGCTCAGTTTTCGTAAGGTTCAATTAAAGGCGGTGTTTCTTCATCCAAGCCGAGAGGCCCACAACAACCTGTTTGGGGGGGCACGGCCCGCGAATGCCCCCCCTTGACGCCGGCCCTGGCTCAAAGGCAAATACATACATTTAATTGTCATTAAATATATATTTTGTAGGATTAAGCAGAATTATTAATAACAATTAATTGATTAATTCGTCCAGCAAATATATCCATAATTGTAAGTTAATTCTAAAAAAAACATTGAGCGTGAGGTAGCATTGATCGAAAGTTAAAGTGACTTTGAATTTAATCAGAACTAAGGAGGCATCCATGGATGAATATGAATAATATATATTTATTGACTACTGGGATTATATGAGATATAACTGACTATAGACAAACAAACATTTAACATTTAAAAAAGGGCTTGTCTTAAATGCAGCTATATTTTATGATATAGAACCTTTTTGGATACTTGTGTGGTCTGGTGCAAAGCAAATCCGAATGTGTGTAAAAGTCTTGGGCTTTTGATGGAAAAACAGACAATGAACCAGTCCAAGTCCATTTGAAGAGTTGTTCCGAAAGTTCCAGAAGTGGATTGGTAGTTTTCTAATAATTGAAAATTAATTATTGGTCACAAACTCAGGTGAAACAATTCATTATATTTATTCAATGATCCGGACTGATATTTTGCAAAGGAACCTGAAGGCCATAAATATGCAAATTAACAGTTAAGGTGACAAAGAAAGAGAGAAGGGGGCCTGAAGAAGACAAGTTCGATATTTAACCTTCGAGAAAGACATGCCCAACCAAGTTTGAATCGGCCAAGGGGAGCTGAGCAGGGGAAACTTTCTTTGTCACCGTAACTGTTAATTTGCATATTTATGGCCTCCAGGTTCCTTTGCAGGGTGTCAGTCCGGATCATTGAATAAATATAATGGATTGTTTTACCATATTTATCAATGAAGAGGAAATTGAAAGGTGATCAGTTTGATACCAAATATGAATGGTTTAAATAAGCAATAAGTTGTGATTCATTCCGATGTATGAATAACAAACTGTAAGGGGAACAAATATGGCCCCATCCATCCGTTTGGCCCAACGACGGAATCCAAACGCTGGCGATGAGTTATAGCGCGTTCGGTCTTTTCCGGCGCTTATAAAGACAAATTAACGTTACGCAACTTTACACCTGACTCCAAAGATATAAAACGTATTGTAATATGAATCAAATTGATATAAATATAGAATTTGGATAAACATTTGATCATTCCATTTACTCATGTTAACATTGAACTCATTCATTCGATTACCAATATCATATCAGCCCACACCGGCCGTTGTGCGGATTCTGAAACATAAAACTCAACCACACCAGAGGTCCTGACTTATATAGCCCTCGAATAATCATAACAATTACCCTCAACTTAGTTAGGGTTAAATAATTAAACTTAACCGCACCAGAGGTCCTGACTTATATAGCCCTCGAATAATCATTACAATTACCCTCAACTTAGTTAGGGTTAAATAATTAGTCTATCCGTGTAACCAGAGGAAATGGTTGAAGCAACTGCCCCATGCGTGCCCTTAATTATCATTAGAAAATATTATGCAACCCAGCCAACTATATCCAACTTAATACAGAACTCAAAACTATAATTGTAGTAGAGATACTGATCAGAGGTCCTGACTTATCATCTGATAATATATAGTACCACATATAGTAAAGTAATGGCTGAACCTCTTAGTTCATCGATATAGACAATTAGCATGAATTTACACCCCGGTTATAGATTTATGGTGACAAAGGATAATACTTATTGTAACTTAGAAGAGTCAATGATACAGAGCAAATTAGAATGAATGCAAATGTAACAATTTATTAACCAGGTAGGTAGCACATAATTCAGAAGCCAATTTACATTCCAATTCAAATACGAAACAAACGAAAAACCATTGCATACCTGGTAAGGAGATGAAGATCTGGTTACAGATTCCTCAAAATAAAATAAAAAAGAAACATGATGCTGTATCAAAGATACAGCATCATGGCGGTGCATTTCTAGATATCGAAAGTCCCGTCTAAATCTTCTACACATCTCCTTTAATAACCAGAGAACAAAACATATAGGAATTTGGTACTGATTGGTTGTTGTAAAACTAAGGGCTGTCCTTAATTTGTATACAGTGGGTGATTGGCTTAAGCTTAGAATGGGAGGTGTCTATTAACATTGAATGAAGTTTCACATATACTTTAACATTGAATTCTGTTGTTATATGAGTGAGACCATTGTAACCACTTGCAATGAGACATTTCAATAGAAAAGAGCTACCCTTGATTGTCAAACATCACATCTCCATACAAATGGTAAATCTGCAGACAGATAGATACTCTTGATTGTCAAACATCACATCTCCATACAAATGGTAGATGAGAGAATAAGAATACAAATGTATGACACCCTAAAGGTGTGTCTTGAAACCCAAATGTGTCGGAAATCCACTGTGAATCGTAGAAAGTTGCCTTCCTGGGCACTCATTTTGCCCCCATGCAGTGTCCTTTGGGGAGGTGCTATATTTATTCAGGAAATTATCTTACAAAACGTCTCGGGTTACGAATGTAACCATTGTTCCCCGAGAAGGGAACGAGACGCTGCGTCGCCGAAGCTACGCTATGGGAACGCCCTCTGCGTGATTGCGTCTGAAGCACGTATGTCAAATCAGTCCAATGGTCAAGTGACACGTCATAGGCGGGTGACGTGGGAACCAGGAAGCTATAAAAAGAGCACCCAGCAAGCCAACTTCAGCTAAATTGTGCCGAAGCAAGACGAGACAGGGATGCAGGGAGTATGGCAGGGAGACGCAGCGTCTCGTTCCCTTCTCGGGGAACAATGGTTACATTCGTAACCCGAGACGTTCCCCTTCGAGGGAACTCGAGCTGCGTCGCCGAAGCTACGCTATGGGAACGATGTACCAAAACACCATACTACCAAATGCCTGTCTGTGTGTAAAAACGCGCACAGCTTAAGACATGAGCACCTGGGCTCCAGGCGTAGCACCAACATCTAACTCGTAAAACCGAACGAATGTGAGCGGAGAGGACCAGCCTGCCGCATCACAGACATCCTGCATTGAAGCCCCTAGCCACAAGGCCTAAGAGGCTGCCATACCCCGGGTAGAATGAGCCCTGACGGCGATAGGTGAAGGCCGTCCAGTGGTCTCATAAGCCAGAGAGATAGTCTCAACTATCCACTTACTGAGTGTCTGCTTGGTCGCCGGCAGGCCTTTCTTGGGCGAGCCAAAGCACACAAACAGTTGCTCAGACCTCCTCCACAAAGAAGATCTGTGAACATAGGCATCCAGTGCTCGCACTGGACACACCAAGTTAAGCTTTTCCTGATTCCTATCCCTAAATGGGGGAGGACAGAGGGCCTGAAGTACGACAGGTCGTGGCACATTAGTCGGTACCTTAGGCACATAGCTGGGCCTTGGGTACAAGAAAGCCTTAACCATCCCCGGTGCGAATTCAAGGCACGTAGGGGAAACCGACAGGGCCTGAAGGTCACCCACTCTCCTCAGAGAAGTGACTGCCAACAGAAGTACTGTCTTAAGTGCCACAAACTTGACTGGAACGGTCTCAATGGGCTCAAACGGAGCCATGGACAGACCTTCCAGCACAACGGCCAGGTCCCAAGCTGGGACCCTGGGTCGGACTACAGGCCTCAGCCTCCGAGTGCCACGAAGGAAGCGAACCACCAGCGGGGCTCTCCCAAGGGATTGCCCAACCAAAGGAACATGGTAAGCCGAGATGGCCGCCACATACACCTTCAGTGTAGAAGGAGATAACCCTGCGGTGAACTTTTCCTGCAGAAACTCCAAGACTGTACCAATTGGGCAGTTCACAGGGTCATGCAGGTGTTTGCTGCACCAGGAAGTAAAAACTCTCCATTTAAAGGCATAAAGCTTCCTCGTGGAGGGAGCTCTGGAGTGAAGAATGGTCTCAGCAGCCTCAGCTGAGAGACCAGATTCTATGAGTCTGGCCCCCTCAGAGGCCAGACCCACAGTTTCCATAACTCTGGGCGGGGGTGAAGAATCGAGCCACCCGCCAGAGAGAGGAGATCCCTCCTGACGGGTATTTCCCAAGGTGAGCCGTCGAGGAGGGACACCAGGTCCGAGAACCATATTCGGTTCGGCCAAAAAGGGGCTACCAACAACAAGAGGACGTTGTTGCGACGAACCCTCTCCAGAACTCACGGGAGCAGAGCGATCGGGGGAAAAGCGTACAGCCGTAGCCTCGGCCATGGCTGAACCATGGCATCCAGTCCCAGCGGTGCTGGATGTGTGAGAGAAAACCATAGCGGACAGTGTGTCGTCTCTCGGGACGCAAACAGATCCACTTCCGCCTGGTAAAATCGCGTCCAGATGGACTCCACCACCTGAGGGTGGAGCCTCCACTCCCCGGGCCTCAGCCCCTGTCTCGACAGGACGTCTGCTCCCCGATTCAGACACCCGGGAATGTATACTGCTCTGAGGGACAGCAACTTCCCCTGTGTCCACAGAAGGATATGCCGCGCCAATTTGTACAAAGGGCGTGAACGCAAACCCCCCTGGTGGTTGATGTACGTGACTACCGACGTGTTGTCTGTCCGGACTAACACATGATGGCCCCGCAGGTGAGGGATGAAACATCTCAGGGCATAAAACACTGCCATCATCTCTAGGCAATTTATATGCCAGCTGAGCTGTCTGGCCCCCCATAATCCATGAGCCAGATGGCTCCCCATAGTTGCTCCCCAGCCTGTGAGGGAAGCATCCGTTGTCAGTGTAACTCGACGGTACTGAGCCCCCAACATCAGACCTTGGGAGAGAAACCATGGTCTCTTCCACAGATCTAAGGCACGAAGACATCTGCGCATGACCTTGATCAGACGGAACGGGTAACCCCTCGGGGAAAACCCTTTGGTTTTTAGCCACCACTGTAGCGGTCTCATGTGAAGCAGCCCAAGGGGTATCACATTGGACGCTGCTGCCATGAGCCCCAACAACCTCTGAAATTGTTTTACAGTGTGTGACTGGCCTAACTTCACTCTGCCTACAGCCAAAAGAATGGATTCCACACGAGCAGGGGACAGATGTGCCTGCATTGTTGTTGAATCCCATATAACGCCAAGAAAAGCTGTCCTCTGAATGGAGAGAGCATGCTTTTCTTTGCATTTAGCTTTAACCCCAGTTCTCTCATGTGGGTCAGCACAGCATCTCGATGCTGCGCTGCCATACTCTCTGATTGGGCTAAAATTAGCCAATCGTCTATGTAGTTTAAGACACGGATGCCCCGGAGTCGTAATGGAGCCAGCGCTGCATCCATGCACTTTGTAAATGTACGGGGTGACAGAGATAGACCGAAAGGGAGAACCCGATATTGGTAAGCCACGCCCCCGAAGGCGAACCTCAGGAATCTCCTGTGTTGCGGGAGGATAGATATGTGAAAATACGCGTCTTTTAGATCTATCGTCACAAACCAGTCCTCGGATCTGATTTGTGTGACGATCTGCTTTATAGTTAACATCTTGAACTTTAGTTTTGCAACAGACCGGTTCAGATGACGTAGATCTAAAATCGGACGTAACCCCGCGTCTTTCTTTGGAACTATGAAATAGCGGCTGTAAAACCCTGACTCCCTGTTGTGAGGAGGAACACATTCTATGGCTTCCTTGCACAAGAGAGTTTCTACTTCTTGTTCCATTGTTAGAGTCTGCCCAGCACAAACTATGGTAGATAACACGCCGTTGAATTGGGGTGGCTGGTTGCAAAACTGAATTTTGTAACTTTTCCCGGTGCCCTGAACCAGACTGGCAGGGTTCAACCTGGGTGATATTAATGCCTCCCTCCTCGGAGAGAGGTGTTGCGTGCCCCGCGCACGAGGCACACAAGAATATGAAGCCGCTGTGCCCCGAAACACACACTGCGGCGGGGTTAACACACTGGCATCCCGAGGGCATCGAGAAGAGACGGGCACCGTGTTGTGAGGTGACTGCCGGCTCTCCCCGATTGGGGGCTGCCCTCGGAAATATGACACTACGTCCCTCAGGACTTCTTTTTAGCCGACGCCTTCCTCGCCATAATAACAGCCCTCAGGTCTGTTTTCTGCTTGGATGATGTCTGAGTACGACCGCCCGAACCCCAGTTCTTTTGAGGGGGACCATGAGTGGCAACACTATGCTTTTGCGATGCTCTATATGATGTCGATGGCTGCTCCCGCCCAGCAGCCCTAGAATCAAGAGCACGGCGGGGGAGATAGCGTTCAAACGCCGCCGACTGCTTACGAGCCTCCGCAAATCTCTCGACGACAGTATTAACGGCATCGCCGAAAAGACCGGAAGGCGCAACTGGCGCGTCTAAGAGAAATGCCCTATCTGAGGTTTTAAGCTCGGACAGATTAAGCCATAAATGGCGTTCCGTGGCTACGAGAGCTCCCATAGATCTACCCACGGCTTTCGCAGTCTCTTTAATCGCCCTGAGTGACACATCAGTGACTCGACGAAGCTCTTTAAATATATCAGACGTACCCCCCGCCTCGGCATCTAAATCTTTAAGCAGTTCTGCTTGGTACGCCTGTAAGACAGCTAAGGTATGCAGTGAAGCCCCAGCCTGCCCTGCAGACTTATAAGCTTTACCCACTAACGATGAAGTTAACCTAACCGGTTTCGTGGGAAGCGAAGGTGATTTCAATGATGACGCCGCAGCGGGGGAGAGATAGCTCGCAAGCGTCTGCTCCACCCGGGGCATCGTTAAATATCCGTGTTCACCCATCCCCACAATGTTGGAATACATGGTGGCGTGAGGGGTATGAACACGGGCTGAATACGGAGCTTTCCATGATCTCGACAGCTCGCTGTGGAGATCAGGAAAGAAAGGCATGTTGCGCCGCGAAGGTTGAGGTTTCTGTTTTAAAAAGCGCTCGTCTAACATGCTCTGAGGACGCGCGCTCTGTGTCTCCGCCGGCCAGTCTAATTTTAAGCGAGCCACGGCATTAGTGACAACCTCCAATAAATCATCAAACGCGGGGGACGAATGAGAGGGCTCCTCAGCGTCCACCACGTCTACAGACATAATATCGACTTCCTCGGACGACGATAAATGCAAATCTGGGCTCCCACCCTGGGCGGAAGAAACCGCAGCGCGGGCTTCCGAATCCAGAGACGGGGCACTAGATCCCGCGGGTGAAGGCTGAGAAAGGGGAAGACCCGTCTCAAGCTCGTCCGCGAGATCTAGTTGTGATCCCCACGATCGCAGCTTCCGCTCTGCCTCGGCAGCAGCGGGGCCAGAACCGTGGGGAACACACGGCTCACCACCCTCCTCGAAGAGTGCGAGCCGCGAGCGCAACGTACGGAGCGGCATCCTATCACAATGTGCACAACCACCCCTCTCAAGAGACGATCGTGCGTGTTGTGCCCCGAGGCACATAACACAGAGATGATGCGAGTCCTCGCTCGTAATGAAACGAGGACACGGGGAAGCACACTCCTTAAAACTTTGTTTGGACTTAGACATGACACACACTCGCTTGCTGAGGCGCAGGGGGCTGGGGTTGGCTTGCTGGGTGCTCTTTTTGTGGCTTCCTGGTTCCCACGTCGCCCGCCTGTGGCGTGTCACTTGACCATTGGACTGATTTGACATACGTGCTTCAGACGCAATCACGCAGAGGGCGTTCCCATAGCGTAGCTTCGGCGACGCAGCTCGAGTTCCCTCGAAGGGGAACTAAACATCTCTATTTGTCAGAGGTAATCTAGACTTAGTTATAAAAACAAAATTGTACATGAGAATACAGGTTATTTTAAAAAGTTTTCAAAAAGACAGACAACATACATCAAGCATGCATATACCGTATGTATTTACAGACCAGACCTAAAAGAGTTTTTTGTATGGTCTCATCAAAGACATTCCTTGCGCCTCTGCAGGACCATTCACACCTTATCAGCTCTCTGTTGAGGAGTTCGAAACTAGGTACAATGGTTGATATCAAGAGACCTTAGGGGATTAAGAGGGAAATTTAGTTATGATATCATAATTCAACTGTAAATCAGATCCAACAGTCGTGGCACCCCAGCCAGACGCTACAATGGAAATGTACCAGTGAGCATGGAGGTGTTGATGATGTGTGCCAGTGTTAGTGCGAGTGTATCTGAAATGGCCTGTAAGAAATGGGTGGGAATTGGGTCGAGGTGGCAGGTGTGTGTGTGTGTGTGTGGGGGGGGGGGGGGTTGGTTGGTGAGATGCTTAAAAAACTTCAGCGTTATCAGCGTGGTCAGCGGGGAAAAGTTCACCGGAGTATTAAAACTACAACTCCCATCATGCCACACACTCCACTTATTACCCCGCACCTGTGGCTCATTACCCAAGCAACATACTGCACGGATACTGAAGCATTACTCTGACACTGACCCCTGTTTACTTGTTATGCTCTTGTTTGATTGACCTGTTTGCCCTGCCTGACAATTGTTTACCGTGCTGTCAATAAAGCTGCATATACAGTATGGATCCAGCCTCGTTACAATCTGTTTTTAGATTTTGTGGTTGTTATTGGAGAATAAATAAACTTGGAAGGTGTCAACTGACCAATCAGAATTAAGTACAATTAAACAGACATTTAATAAAAAACAGTAATTTTATCCAGAAGAGTCTGATTTTTTTCTGTATGTTTAATCCTTTAGAAATGGCACAAACACTATATTTAAGACTTCTCATTGGTAAGTACATGTTTATGGTTTATATTTTGTTTAAAATGTGATAAGATTTGACTCTGTTTTAATAAAAAATCAAACTCTCTCTTTCACAGCTATCTGTTCATTATCTGAATGCATTCCTCACCGCTATCACTATATAAACATGAATAAGACCTGGACTGGAGCTCAGAGTTACTGCAGAGAGCACTACGCTGATCTGGCCACAGTCGACAACATGAATGACATGAAACAGCTGATTAGTCAAGTAAATAACAGTGGGGATATTGGCGTCTGGATTGGACTTAACAATACAGGTGTTTATAAATGGAAGTGGTCTATGGGTGATCCTGTAAACTATATAAACTGGGAAATAAAAAGTGAGGCTAATGGTAATTGTGTATATATGAAAAATGGAAAATTTAATTCTCAGTACTGTGATCAGAAGCAAGAGTTCATCTGCTACAATGGTGAGTGCAGCTTCCTAAAATTACAACAAACGTTCACTAAACAAAACACAAATCATATGTAAACTTTTCATGACAACAACAGACAGTAAAGACACAGAAATAGCATGTGACTCACCTTCAACAAACTATGTGTGTGATTAAGAAGCATTAAGATCAGCTTATTCCCTGACCTTTACCACTAAACATTAAAAAAGGATGCTAAAAATTTTAATTTTAATCCTTAAAACCTTAAGTAAAATCCTTAAGTACAGCATGTGTATTTGTTAAAACATTTGTCTAAAAAACTCACCACATACTGTAAAGTGACTGACTAAGAGAAATACAAACAAAGACAGAAAGACAAAAAAAACGCAAGTACACACGCAAGCAAGCACACACACACACACACACACACACACACACACACACACACACACACACACACACACACACACACACACACACACACACACACACACACAGCAGCTCATAAATTTTATAATAAAGAGTGTCTGAAGATTGACAATTGAAAATAATATATATTCTTTATTTCTTCCTTAAACAGACACAATCAAAGGATTCATCTATGAAACTACTCAAATGATGTGGAGAGATGCTCAGAGTTTCTGCAGAGAGAATCATACTGATCTGGCGAGTGTGAGGAACCAGAATGAGAGTGAACAGATTCAGAAGTTCATTAATTACACTCAGATATCTGTCTGGATCGGTCTGTTCAGTGACTCATGGGAGTGGTCAGATAAGAGTGACTCCACCTTCAGATACTGGATTTCTAAACCCAGTACTATTCCTAATGAAATATGTACTGAGGTCAAAATGAAGGATCGGGGTCAATGGAATAATGCAGTTTGTAGTAACTCTCAGACTTTTGTGTGTCATGAAGGTGAGTAATAAATATCAGTGTTTCTTTATGTCAAAGCTTTCTTCATTATCAGAATTAAATCAGATTCATTAACAGTATTTTCCTTCATGTTTGTGTGTGACTGATGTCATTGTGGTTTATTGTGTGTTCAGATAAGCTGGTATTGATCAATGAGAGTCTGAGCTGGTCTGATGCTCTGAGTTACTGTAGACAGCATCATGTGGATTTGGTTTCGGTTGATTCAGAGGAGATTCAGCGCAGGGTGTCAGTATTGGTTAAACAGGCCTCTACTCCAGAGGTGTGGTTGGGGTTACGTCACTCCTGTGCTCTGGGTGTTTGGTTCTGGATGAATGGACAGATGGTTTGCTATCAGAATTGGGTGAACACTACAGTAGATAAGAGCTGTGACACTGTGAGATCTGGAGCAGTTCAGTCTGAAGATCAGCGCTGGATCAGCCTTCCTCAAACTGAACTACGCAACTCCATCTGCACCAGATATGAAGAATGAAATAATTTGCGTCTTACTGTTATATACAACTATTAGCTATTTTTTCATGCTGTTTTAAATTGTTTGACAATGTGGTAATTTCAAGGTTTATTATAGATTAAATACAACTGAAACAAATGTAATGTATACTATCTTTGGGGATAAAACCTTTCAGTTGTAAATAACTTTCTGAGGTAATAAATAGCATACAACTTAGCATGCCTTCTGTCCCATATTTACCCGGCATTGGGTTAAAAATAACTCAGAAGAATTTAGAGTGAAAATAAAATAAAGGTTTGTTTGTTTCTTGTATGTGTTTGACTGATGTTAAATAGTGTAAGATAATATCAGTTCAAAAGAAACTTCTCTACAACCAGTGTTCTCTTTTCCATTTCCGGACATCATACTTTAAAAAATTCCTCCTTGGTCTACCTTATATAAAGGCCTTTGTGATGCTAAATTGCGGAGATTTTGACTTTTTGTTGGAGGGTGTGTCTGTAGCGGCCTGACAAATGTTGGCGTTTTACCATGAAACAGGCTGTTGAAACAATGACTTACACTGTCTAACCTACATCAGACGTCACAGGTTTGATAATGGTCCTGACCTGCACACATCAACTTGGCAATATTCAGTTACAGTCATAACACCACCTGCTGGCAATGTGAGAAGGCGTGCTTTACATTAACTTAAACATACAGTGTTTAATCTGTGCTATAATTCATGTTTTATAAGAGTTAAGAACTGAAGGCATTTATGTGCCATTATTCAGTTTTAAGAATTAACCTATCGCTAAGCCCTGTCCCCCTTAATTCGACTTGCCTTAGAACAAATGTATACATCCTTGTTGATCTGGACATTAAGTGACATTTTGCTCTGTCTTGTTTGGGCTTAGAAAATGGAATAAAATATTAATAAATGTATAATAAATTGTATTGCCCATCCTCCCAAAATACCTGGGATAAGTGTTACAAGTACCCCAGGCACAGTGTTTTACCATTATGGCAGCATAAACCCAATAAAATTGATATAAGCTTAGGATTTTACAATGCTTTTCTATGGCGCTGAAACCCGCAGTTGTCAGAGTTCTGTGTGTGCTCTGGATTAAGTTATGCGGTAGATCACAACACCAACTCAGCTGCAGAGGGGTTAGTTTAAGTCACAGCTTACATTGACGACACAAGCAAAGATTAGGAGAAACGTGTAAAAGATCAAAGATGGCTATGTATGCAACTCACTAATCTCAAAATGAGTGTATAATAAGTATATCATCATGTTGCTTGCTATGCAGTTACACATAGAGCAGTAATATTATTTTTATACAGAGATGGTACATAACCAATTCAATACTGTGAGTTAAACAATCCAAAATAAATCAAAACAGAAAATTTTTGGTGGCAAAAATGTAGGCTAATAGTTCATAAATGTATTCAGGAATTGAATTTGTTAGTTTAGTGCAAGGTTTAAATAGAAAAAGTTTAAGAGAAGGTTAAGAAAAGAGTTACCTACTGTTATAAAAATGTAAAAAACAATGTGAACTTTGCAGTAGTATTTTATTTATTATTTTTTTCCTTTTATATATATTTTATATATTATATTTTAATAAAAAGTGTTTAAAAAAAGTGTAAACAAATTGTAAAAAAGTTTATAGTAATAAACAACCTGCAGTTTAATGTTTGCATTTTTCCCTTACTGTACCGAAAATGAACCGAAATGTGGCTTCAAAACCGAGGTACGCACCGAACCGTGATTTTTGCATAACGTTACACCCCTAATGCTTAACAGGTAGTCTATAAAGTATAAAGTCTACATGTTAAAGGCACTGTATGTAGTTTACAGCGGCCTCTAGCGGTGGTGTTTCAGATTGCAACCAATAAGTTTACAAGCGCGTCCTCGAACTCATGAGCGACGGCCAGACTGAGATTTAACACACCGGAGAAAGCATCACACAACACGCTGGAAACTCAGGTAAACTCCCACTGCAACGTTTAATTGACTGCATTTAGCCTGTTATGTGGTGTTACGTACATTTACGGTAAGATAACGAAAACGATTAGTGAACTACACTGAACAATTTCAGTATTAACAGTAAAGCCCGGTATATACTGTAGCAATGCTGACATCGCGGGCACGCGCGTCGAATTTCTGGGTCGAAGAATCTGTTTCAGCCCACGCAGTACTTTTAAATGTGTGTCATGCAATATCCACTTTTCGCCGCAAGGTTGTAGTATGTTTTTACTAAATATGACAATAAATAGGTCAAGTCCGACCACCGGAAGCGTTTCATATTTTTAACTTTCAACTCGGAGGTGTTTTTGATTCACAGCAACTGTTTAAACATTTGTGTCAGTTTCAACCGGGCGGTGTGCTTCCACTAAGCTCTGGTCTCTAATGAAAGGTAGATGGACCCAAATAAATATCTTTTATCTTGGTACTGAAACATTGTAGTCTGAGTCTATGGTGGAGAAGGTATTTAAATAAACCGCGGACATTTGGTAGTCACGTATCTATTAATAGACTACAGTGAACGCTCTGTCAGAACGTCCACTGCAGGAATCGTTCTAAAAACCATGGTTGCATGGGTCTGATGCACATTCCAACTAAAGTTTGATGCCCATTCCAACTAAAACAGTAAATGTTTATAATTTATTTTGAAAGTACTAACAAAATTCTACCGTCTGTTAAAATTTCATGCAAATATCTGATAAAATGAGAAAGTTACAAGCAAAAACTTGTGAATAAGCAGCATTTCGGTCACACACATTCCATAGACATCCATATATAACTTTTTCCCCTGATTTCTAATATTAAAAATATCATAACTTTCTCAATACTCAACAGATTTTTACAATCCTTGTTTCTTTGCAAATGGTAATGTCTGCTCTGTCTAGTCATGTGATAAATTTAGAGTTTTGGGGTTTTTGAAAATTTTGTCATCATACCTATATACTGTGCTATTTAAAATAGTCCTTTAGGGTTGTTGCTTGCCACACTGTGCGATCAATATCGTAGTTTAGTCCATGTCACACTGTATAATCTCAGTTTCCATCAATGTCAGACTGTACGAGTTTAAAGACTTTTAAAAAGCGGACGCATGCAAACAAACGCGTCCGCAGTTTTACGTCATCGATCGACGACGGCTGGGCAAACACGTTAAAGCGAAGGCTAGCAAAAAGAAATAACGTCTAAAAAACTAAAGCAGATAATCGAAATATATTTGACATGCTTTGTAGTAATGTTAGCTTACCTGTCCAAAAGGATGAAAGCAAACTCCAGATCCGTTTTTATACCCAAAACAAAGCGGAGGTTTCTCCATAATTCATATCATATGCCCTGCCAATGTTAATCCGTGTTTTTGTCCTTAGTTGATCCGATTCACGTTTTGCCTAACGAACTTCAGCAGATAACTTTTCTTCACAATATGTGGAGTTTGTGTTGGAGTCTGTGTTGAGCTGGGAGCAGGTCGTTTCAGTCTGTTATCAGACAGTGTCGTCGCTGTTGAGCGCAAAGTCAGTAGACGAGGCGAGTGGCTCGGGAGCGCGCATGCAGGTGACGTCACTGGATTTCGCGCCAAATCCGGCCCGGTACTTTCACATAAAAATAATAATATTTTTTTTCAGAGGTAATAGCAAAACCCGCAAAGTGGATCATTTTAATGTGAGATTACAACACATTCGCACAAAGGCAATTGAAAATGGATTAGTTTAAGTAGAAACGTTACGTGTAGAACCTTTAATAGTTCTTGTCAGATTTCATATATAACATTAAAATTTACATCTAGGTGTAACAAATTGTAATTTGCACTACTGTCTGTTCAAAATAAATTAAAATAAACATATTAGTAGATTTGTAGTTTTATCCCAGTCGTACCGAAATCACAAAGAAAGGTACATATACTGAACCGGGAATTATGTGCACTGTTACATCCCTAAAAAGAAACACTGACTTTTCTAGCAAGCATTAAAAAAACACCACCCTTCTTCAATATTTAATGTTCTAACTTCAACAAATTATTACATGCCTACTTTTTCCAATGCGTGCACTTAATCTTTGTACAGCACTTTGTGAATCTGTTAGCATTTAGCCTGGCCCTATTCATTCCTTAGGATCCAAACAGGGATGAATTTAGAAGTCACCAAACACTTCAATGTTTTCCCTATTATATGCAAGTTATACGGCAGAAGTCATTCCCCATACAACATAGTTCTCCTTATTTATCTGCTTAAATCGCCACGTTTAATTTTTATTTATTTTTTATGTTTCATTTTGTGCCACCATACTTACTCATGTAACTCATCATGTAAGAATCTTTAAATAGGGAAAGCATAGAAGTGTTTGACGGCTTCTAAATTCATCACTGTTTGGATCCTAAGGAATGAATGGGGCTAGGCTAAGTGCAAACGCATTCACAAAGCGCTGTACAAAGGTTAAGTATATAAATAAAAAAAAAAGATGTAGCATGTAGTAGAAATTAGACACTGTAACTAGCATGTTACGCCATAGCAAAGACCAATTAATTGTATTGGCTAAATGTGGTAAACACTCGTTTCATTAAGTTCCAAAATTTAGTCACAAAGTTGCATTTTCACAAATAAAAAACTTTCAGTTATCACTGAAGTGTATTAAGAACTGGAAACTCTTTAACCGATAAAGCGGGTGGCTCTTAAAAGAGCCTTTGGGTTGATGAAAGCTTCAACAGATTTATTTGGAGCTGGTGTACTTGGTGACGGCCTTTGTTCCCTCAGACACGGCGTGTTTGGCGAGTTCACCAGGCAGCAGCAGACGCACGGCGGTCTGAATCTCTCTCGATGTGATGGTGGAGCGCTTGTTGTAGTGAGCGAGACGAGAGGACTCACCGGCGATACGCTCGAAAATATCATTAACGAAAGAGTTCATGATGCCCATGGCCTTAGAGGAAATCCCGGTGTCAGGATGAACCTAGTCTCGCGTAGCCAGACCTTCATACTGAAGGTCTGGTGTTTTTCGCTGCTTTTTCTGGACAAAGCCCACCCACAAGCTGTTTGACCGACATGTCAAACAACCAATCACAGTTTGTTTCGTCTAGCGTCACGTTTCGGACTCCTCACAATAACGAGCCGGCTGGCAACAAGTCAGTTATTGAAATAACCAGCCGCAATTGAATAGCATCTAAATAAACAACATTACTCACCATAGAACAACGTTGTGCACTTCATCAACAGACACATCAATGAGACGCTCCCGTTAAACGTCTGTTTGAAGCATATCTTTCCACTTTTTAGCACATACAAGCAATTCAGGAGAACCAAACTTTTTGACTCCACTAACTGCCTCAAGCTAAACTCTTGGACGTCTTTTAGAGAGTCTATGCTGCGAACTTTGCATATTTTTGAGAGTCCAATGTTTAGCTGATCATGATAACTGGTCATTATTATCCACGTGGACATGACTGATTCTCTGCATCAATGGAACGCCAGAGCTTTGTTTTCCAGGGACCGAAACTAATCGCGACACTCGCGTCTCCTGGAAATCCGGTTTATTTCAACCAATCAAAAGACGACTTTAGACATTCTCACAGGGTTTCCAGAAAAGTGTACGAAAAACATCAGACGTTCAGCCAACAGTTTGTGGGCGTGGCGTCTGAGGCTGAGACTAGGATGAACCTGCTTCAGGACCTTGTAGACGTAGATAGCATAGCTCTCCTTCCTGGACCTCTTGCGCTTCTTACCGCCCTTCACAGCGGTTTTAGTATTGGCCTTCTTGGACCCCTTCTTAGGTGCAGACTTCGCTGGCTCAGGCATGATCACTCTGTTTCAATAACACAATGAATGGATATGTGGGTATGTAAGGAACCATTTATTCACCACCCATGCAAATTTTCAGAGACCAGATGTGCTTTCTGATTGCGGGTTGTGATTGGACAAAGAACACGAATGAATTTCATTGGAGTAGCTGTAAACTAAGCGAGCCAATCAATGTCTTCAAAACCGCAGTCCCACCCATCGCCTCATGTTTGAAACGCCTTATGCGTTTGAGTGTTATTTAACTTTCCCGCTCATTTTTATATATGATACAATTTATTTGCAGTTTTATCTACAAGTTGATTTAACGCTTCTCATTAATGAGCGTGCAACAAACCATTAGACTAATTTTAAGCAGCTAAGCTAGATCTATAAACACGTGTTGGAAAGCAAAATTATCCAAGAGGGCTTTTTAAATTAAGTTTGCATAACCTTTTCCAACTTACGTTAAAGCGATGTGTAATTACTTAAGCATTTTGATAAACACTAAACAAACAAAAGTACAGCGTGGCTGCCATGATTAAGTCGAAATATACCAGACACCGTTTCACAAAAAAAAAACTGATAAAAAGGTTCATTGAATAGAAAATTAATAAAAGAACTGACCCGTACTACAACGGACACTTTACTCTTTAATTGAGAAGATGGTTGGCTCTTAAAAGAGCCGTTTGGGTTAAGTTTAGGCATTTAACCTCCGAAACCGTACAGAGTGCGACCCTGACGCTTCAGAGCATAGACGACATCCATGGCGGTGACGGTCTTTCTCTTGGCGTGTTCAGTGTAGGTGACGGCGTCACGAATAACGTTCTCCAAAAACACCTTCAATACACCGCGAGTCTCCTCATAGATCAGACCGGAGATACGCTTGACACCACCACGGCGAGCGAGACGACGGATGGCGGGTTTGGTGATTCCCTGGATGTTATCACGCAAAACTTTGCGATGACGCTTAGCGCCTCCTTTACCGAGTCCTTTACCGCCTTTGCCTCTTCCAGACATGACTTCAACCTCTTAGCAAGAATGCATAATGGAGTACTGTGAAACAGGACTTTTCAGTTGCCTACAGGACCTGATGGAAACACACACAATAAAGGCGGTGCTAACAACGCTTTATGTCACTGTTAGAAGGCAGCACTTAATCTCAGTTCTTAACAGGATATATCTTTAAATAAAATGAACACATAAACACTCTGAAATGAATATTTACTGAACTTAAGAGTTTATTATCTTCACTTATCTGAAACTTTCAGAAGCAGACTTCTTTGGACCTGTATAAAAACCTTTATTTTGTCAATGCAGATTGGCAGATTGTTTTTTTTTTTTGTTTTTTTGCAAAAGTTTATTGTTTATTTAGTCCCTGAATAAACTACACAAATAATGTTGTTTCTAACTATGTGATAAAAGCAGTTGCAGATGTTTTACAAAATATATAACAATGATTGCAACATTGAAATGTGCAACGTTTTACTACCAAAGTATTTAATATTCATTTATTAACTTACAATTACAAGTTTCCGCGACATCTTGTGAGGTCTGAGCAAAACTCTTATGATTTACATCCAGAACATGATGCATGATAGGATACACTTAATCTTCAAGACCGCTCTGAAGCAATATTTGAGATAGTGTGGGTTAAAGGCCCTGCACTTTGCCAGTTTTAAGACATGGGACAGTCTTGTGCACTTCCTGTCACATGCACACGCTCTTGAGTGGCCAAGACTGTTTCTCAGTTCCATTAACACAAAGAACGTACTTGTGTTCTCGTGGAGATCGGTCTTGCTAGACGACCTTGGAAAAACGAACTCAGAAGGTCGCGAGAACACAGAACCCACTTGTGAGAATTGGGTTGTGTGCAATCTTCCTGTTGGTCCCCTGACCTCCACCATTGGTTTGCGGCATTGACTTCTGTGGCGTAAAGTGAATTCAGCCTGCAAGTCTGCACTCAATGTAACCTCGATATTAAAAACACATCCGGGTATTTTCATGCGTCCTCTGTACTTGCGTTTTTTGAGAATTGTAATTAAACTTCGATGGTTAAGGATGACGTAGAGTGAGAACACAAGGACGTAAGATTGCTGAAGAACGCATATTGAGAAACAACCCAAGACCGCAAGTGTGGGTATTTGGACGCAGCTCGAATTATGTCCGACTTGCTCTGATGTCACCTTCAAATTGGGATGTACCCTGCGTCTCAATCAGCTCCCTTTTCAGTAGTCAGGGCACTGATCAGGGAGTTGACCATTTTAATGGTTTCAATTACAAAATGATAATTCCCACAATGCAACGCAAAAATCAGTGCTCGCTCACTTGACACTGGGACAAAAAACATATCTCTGAATGCTTTATTCTGATTGGTTGAGAAATGTAGGTGTTGATTATTTTTCTGTAAAAGGCACACCTATCCTGTCAATGCTTGTGGTAACTGTGGTATAAGAGGGATAATTGACTCCGGTCCTTTGAATTATTTAAAAATAATGCACACCCGCTGGGGACAGAGGTAGATATGTTTATGATACAAAATTTACAAATTTCTCCTTTCTGGGTTTTCATCTTTGACGGCATTCTGTATAATCACAGCCCGGGATTGTCTACTTGTCGCTTAGTTAATTTTAATACACTACAACTATTCAGTATTTAGGCTAAATTAAAGAAATCACTTTCTTCCTAACCTGCGGTCAATGGCAGATAGCGCTCTTTTGCCCATCAGGGGACTTAGGTGCCCTAAGTGCGTGACGAAACATGGACACTATGGATTGGATGAATAATAAAAACTGCAACCAATGTAGTAAATATGTTGTAACATCCCCACTAAATACTAACAACTTACAGTATTAGGTTTGTTCCAAAAGTACTACTTTCTGTCATTTTATGCTACGTTTTTTTTATAATATGCATATTTTTGTCATGTTTTTTGGAAATGTTGTCAGTAAAAAAAAAACAATTAGAACTTTAATTTTAATTAAAGTTTAAAGGCATGGTTTGTATTTTTGATAACACAAATCATCAGCCAACTTGTGAGCTTTGATAACAGATAACATTGTATTATTCAGACTAATTAAATGTATTATTGCTAAAGTTTTGATATAATATGTAAAAAAATTGACCTCTTGGTAACAGTACTGATTAAAATAACCGATTGAGGAGAGAGATTGTGATATTAATGCTTGTGTACAGTATTATTATGGCTTTATTTTCTATTTAAGTCTTTAAAGCTTTTTTCATAAAAGTATAACATTTTATTTTCATGAGGATCATTGCATAATCCCTTGCAGACAATTCAGACATACTGTATGTCAGCACTGATTTGATTGATGCTTTATACTGGATGAAAAATCCTCAACAGGTTTCAACAGTTTGTGAGGAAGATAGAAAAACTACACACAGTATGATAGATAGATCGTAAAATAACTTTTCAATGAGGGTTTACAGCTCTGAAAAATATCAATCAGCATTGAATAACAAATACACACACACGAAAGCAAGAAAAATATTTTAGCTCCAAATCAGAGATGGAGTCACAAATGAACAGGAAGCTTCTGGATGATCCGTGTGCTTCAATGTGGTCAAAACGACTACTATATATAACAATTTACAAGTCTTTTAATGTTATTCATGTAACGAAAATAATTACCCAAGTGTCTGCTACAAATACAAAAGACACGTTTAACCTTTAATTAAATTTAAAATACAAAAATCACATTAGAAACAAACGCGGCTTTATCCGGTGACTGATGTTGGTCGTGGATTTGATATGAAATTGGTAAAAATAATTGTTTTATCGTCGCGTAATTTAGTTTAAAGATATAGCGCTGGACCTCTGCTCTGTGTTTAAGCTGTTTTTAACGCGCCCATGTATTTTATATCTCATGTTTAGTTGTAAAAGTTAGAGGAGAAAACACACACGTTAGCGGCTTGTGGAGGCGCACAGACACTCAGCTGTCCCGGTTGAGTCTATATGGTTCTCATGTGCTGTATAAAAGCGCCGCGCGCTCTGACGCTCGCATTACTGATCTCTTGTTGACACTGTGACAATACAGATACTCTCAGAGAAAATGGCAGAAACCGCCCCAGCTGTTGCCGCCGCGCCGGCCAAAGCGCCCAAGAAGAAATCCGCCGCAAAGGCCAAGAAAACCGGACCAAGCGTCGGTGACCTCATCGTTAAAGCTGTTTCGGCTTCCAAGGAGAGGAGCGGTGTCTCTCTCGCCGCCCTGAAGAAAGCGCTCGTCGCCGGTGGCTACGACGTGGAGAAGAACAACTCTCGCGTCAAGATCGCCATCAAGAACCTGGTCACTAAAGGCACTCTGGTCCAGACCAAAGGCACCGGCGCTTCCGGCTCTTTCAAACTCAACAAAAAGCAGGCAGAGACCAAGGCAAAACCAGCGAAGAAAGCCGCTCCTAAAGCAAAGAAGGCCGCAGCCAAGAAACCCGCCGCTGCCAAGAAGCCCAAGACTGCAGCGACAAAGAAGACCGCCGCTAAGAAATCACCCAAGAAAGCAGCGAAGAAACCAGCCGCCACCGCCGCTAAGAAGGCAACAAAGAGCCCCAAGAAAGCAAAGAAGCCAGCGGCTCCTAAGAAAGCAGCGAAGAGCCCCAAGAAAGCAAAGGCTGCTAAACCCAAGACGACAGAGCCCAAAGCAGCTAAACCTAAAAAGGCAGCGCCCAAAAAGAAATAAAGTCAATAGCCTACTTTATTTCCACTAAAAAGGCTCTTTTAAGAGCCACCCACCAGCCCTTTAAAGAGCCAAGTTTCAATATGTCTTTTTTGTAGTTAAACTCCAGAATTTATCTGATTTATTAAAACAAACAATACTTCATGTGCCACGCAGATTTTGGAGTATGCCATAAAAAGCATTAAAATTTTAAAATTGTTAAAACTGCTTTGTATTTATGAAGTGCAGTAAAAATGTAAGTAAATGTTATTGCAGCATAATTTCACTACAGTACACATCAGTACATACTTTTATTTTGTTCCACCTACTTTCCACCTTTGCTTTTAAACGTGCTTACGACAAAAACAAATGTATTAGTAAACTTTCCGTTTCTGCCAGTTTAAACATTTGTCCTCAGGCAACACATACAGATATACACATATACATGTATAAATTATAATGAACTGTAAGTTGGATTGAAGCATCTGCCAAATGTATAAATATGAATGTAAGCGGCAATTGTAAAACAAAGGCAGGCAGAAAGATAGAAGGGGCGGGCTTTGGCGTTTGGAGGGAAGTTCAGTGATTGGTTTGAACTTTTCACAGACTTCAACCAATAGGCAACTAAAGCAGCTCTTAAAAACTGGAAACGTCAACCTTGAATCACAACTTTTTGTGATTACAAAAGTGAAACGAAAATGAGCGGCAGAGGCAAAACCGGTGGTAAGGCCAGAGCAAAGGCTAAGACTCGTTCATCCAGAGCAGGGCTTCAGTTTCCCGTCGGCCGTGTTCACAGGCTTCTTCGCAAGGGTAACTACGGAGAACGCGTTGGTGCTGGAGCTCCAGTTTATCTCGCCGCTGTGCTCGAGTATCTTACTGCTGAGATTCTGGAGTTGGCTGGAAACGCCGCTCGTGACAACAAGAAAACTCGCATCATTCCCCGCCATTTACAGCTGGCAGTGCGTAACGACGAGGAGTTGAACAAACTCTTGGGTCGCGTGACCATCGCTCAGGGCGGTGTGTTGCCCAACATCCAGGCTGTGTTGCTGCCAAAGAAGACCGAGAAGGCCGCTAAATCAAAGTAAACTGCGGTTTCTGCACAACTAAAAAAGGCTCTTTTAAGAGCCACCCACTTGAACCATAAAAGAGCGGAAATCGTTTAATTTTATAGATTATGCCAGTATAACTTTACAGCATTAACAAGACGCTTTAAGAAATATCCATACTATTTCTTGCTACATGCATACTATCAGATTTTTTTTATTTTAGTGGTGTTTGATATGTTGTGTTCTCTGTAAAACTGCTATGAAACCGGATTGCTGCAATAAAATCGAATCAAAATGTTTCTCTTCAGGTTTGTACATCCAAAGTGCAACCAACTATTTAATTCCAAACAGTGTCTTTATTACTATTCATTTAACAGTTCAGATGTCTTTAAATGTTTATTTGTACATAAAAAAGCGGGTTCGTCTCATAATCCTTTTTCATATTTGGGAGTTTTCGGCACTATACAGTTCGAAAACTCCTGTACTTAAAGCATTGAAGGCTCTAAAATACACAATGAACCTTATATGGTTTTAAGGACGTTTGAGATCACATCGCTCGCGAATATATTATTTGTGTGTCGGGAGCGTTTTCATACTGGTGATGTCTTTTGCTTTTTATGTAACATATTTTTTTATCAGAACACCACATTATTAATTATACATGACTTTAAACTTAAATATATCTGCTTAAATGTGGCATTCAACTAAACAAAGGATATCGAGCGGGAACAAACCGCTTCAGCTCGTTTAAAAAGAGCCAATGGCCAGTAGAGGTCACACATTAGCCAATCACATGTCAGTGTATTGTCACCGCCCTCTGAGCTCACGGTCTTCTAGTCTTTAAAGCAACACTATGTAGTTTCCATGAAAAATGACTTACAGCTCCCCCATGTGGTTGAAAAGCGCAACAGTGCCTGGTATCAGACACTCTTCTGCAGGCAGGGGGAGGGGCGGGGCTGTGTGCTCTACCCTCCATCTCGACTTTCAGAGTGTGCTTGTAGCAGCTAGGAGGCTGCTCAGGTTGCAGCAACAGTACAATTTGTCCAGTTAAAAGTTGTTCTATCACTGAAATAATTTTAGAGACATTATTTAAAGGTAAAAAAAACTACATAGTGTTGCTTTAAAAGCCGCTTGCTGAGTGTAGTTCTGCATTCGCTTTTCTACGAGTACGAAGAAGAGTTTTGACTTCAGTCATGGCAAGAACAAAGCAGACCGCTCGTAAATCCACCGGAGGCAAAGCGCCCAGGAAGCAGCTCGCTACCAAAGCTGCTCGTAAGAGCGCCCCAGCTACCGGCGGTGTGAAGAAGCCTCATCGTTACAGGCCTGGTACCGTAGCGCTGAGAGAAATCCGCCGTTATCAGAAGTCTACTGAGCTGTTGATCCGCAAGCTGCCTTTCCAGCGTCTGGTGAGAGAAATCGCCCAGGACTTCAAGACTGATTTGCGCTTCCAGAGCTCCGCCGTCATGGCCCTGCAGGAGTCCAGCGAAGCTTATTTGGTCGGCCTGTTTGAGGACACCAACCTGTGCACCATCCACGCCAAGAGGGTCACCATCATGCCCAAAGACATCCAGCTGGCTCGCCGCATTCGCGGTGAACGCGCCTAAACTCAACGTCACCCATATCAACACAAAGGCTCTTTTAAGAGCCACCACAATTCCACTGAACGAGAGAATTTCATTTTGTTTATTTAATCACTTACACGTTACTGTTTCTTTAGTTTTGTTCTTTAAAAATCTATAATCTCAAAGTGAGCGGACGACGAACAATTTGAAATGGTGTTCATACCACATTATACACCTCTACTTGTTAAGGTAGCAGTGGCCATTGAATTTTGGATCCAAGTTTGACTTCCCAGATATCCCCCCCCCAAGCTTTATTTTTCTAGAAAGGTAGTATGCAGTTCTATTATTTACTGATCATCTCAAGACTAAGACATGTATAAACTTAATTGCCTTAGAAACGTTTATTTAATGTTTTAAAGGTAAAGTGATAGAAAGTATATTTTAATAACATCTACATTATATGCACTAGGTTTATTAAAATAATTGCACATCACTCATTTCAATTAAAAGCCACTCAGTAAGCACATCTTTATGCAATTGCTCTATAATTTTCTAAAATAAACGTTTAAATGTTGTTTAATCACAACAGTTAATAATCGAATAAAACTAAAATTCTGTTGTAGCTAGGTCAATGTAGGTAGGTCTGTGCTTTTACTGTGACGCGTCACAAAGCGCCGCCTTCATTTCTGCGTGTTTCCACTAGGTCCTGTAGGCAGATTGAAAGTCCTGTTTCACTGCCACAATTCTCTCACTCTCTGTTTTGCAGACTGAAATCATGTCAGGAAGAGGCAAAGGTGGTAAAGGACTCGGTAAAGGAGGCGCTAAGCGTCATCGCAAAGTTTTGCGTGATAACATTCAGGGAATCACCAAACCCGCCATCCGACGTCTCGCTCGTCGTGGTGGTGTTAAGCGTATCTCCGGTCTGATCTATGAGGAGACTCGCGGTGTGTTGAAGGTGTTTTTGGAGAACGTTATCCGTGATGCCGTCACCTACACCGAACACGCCAAGAGAAAGACCGTCACCGCCATGGATGTCGTTTATGCTCTGAAGCGTCAGGGTCGCACTCTGTACGGTTTCGGAGGTTAAATGCCTAAATTCTACACAATCCCAAACGGCTCTTTTAAGAGCCAACCACATTATCACATTAAGGGACGAAATCTATGCAGCATTACTGTTTTGTGTTTCTGGAAATAGTCTTTACGATACGAGGATTGTTTGATTCTAATTCGCTAAATATAGCTAGATAATTTGGTGGTCTCGAAGCGCTTTGCTTAGTGACGGGAGAAACGAAGCTTTCGAAGCTTCGAATCAATTGAACCAATTGCTTCGAAAATTGATTAAGTTTTTCGAAGCAGTTCGAAACGCCACACAGGCTGGCGAACCCTGCTGGTCAACATAGTGTAAAAGCAGATATGTCCGAACATTTTACACTTTTTTTTTTTACAAAATAATAGAACAAATTTTATTAAAGTATGTTACTTTTTTTAACTTAATACACTTTTAATTATGTCTTATGTGTTTTTAGTTTTATTTAGAGCAAACAAATCAATAAAACTACCCTTTTAATTATGCACATTTTTGTCATTACATTTGTCTATAAACAAAAAGTAGACAAAATGGCAGTGTTCTTAGTCAGAAGGATAAATGTTTTATGAACTTTCATAAAAAACTGACCCGAGTTCACCTAAACATATTAGACACTGGTCATGTGATCAACTCCCCCTAGTGTTGAACCATCGGATTTTCGAAACGTTTCGAAACAGTTATGACGTAATGAAGCCTCGTTTGCTAAAATCACGTGACTTGGGCCAGTTTGAAACATGCTCCGAACCACTGATTCGAGACAAAAGATTCGTAAATGTTTCGAAGCCTCATGAAGCAGTGCTTCGAAAACGACCATCAATAGCTTTGCTTTCATGTTTGTTTCTAAAAGAGTCTTCGCGTACTGCCCAAATAGAAAGTTATAATTTAAGTGGGCTGTAAACATAAATACTTTTCATAATAGAAATCTTAAAACATTTCTATTTTTAAAGTAGTATCTAAAAATAAAATATTTGTATTTTATGCCAGTTTATCAGATAAATGAGCATTCAGTTTGGTTTAAATTTCACACAGCAACCCTTTGTTCAATTATTATTCTGAATAAATACAATAACACATGCTTTAAAACAAACACGATTCTTCTCAAAAACTTCTTGTATTGTGATATTTGCTTGTATTCGTTTAATAAATGTTTTCCTGCTAAATAAATACCTAAATAGTGTCTTAAATTTGCGCATTCAATTACCAAAGGAACTATATTTCAGAGAAATTGTATTTTAAAAAGAGCGGGAAAGTAAAACCGCAGTACAATACATGGGTGCATTAAATTCAAACATTAGGCTATGGGTGGGGCTAACGTCTTACCCACTTTGATTGGCTCTCTCACGTCTTAGCCATACCAATGAGATCCATTCATGGTATTTGTCCAATGAAGACATCCAATCAGCACCGTGAGCCTGTTGTCTTTGAAAATTAGCATGGACAGAGAATAAATACTTCTTCACCAGAGCAGACCGGTACACACTTTGTTGTTCTGTTTGAGTGATCATGCCTGAGCCAGCGAAGTCCGCACCTAAGAAGGGATCCAAGAAGGCCGTTACTAAAACCGCCGGAAAGGGCGGTAAGAAGCGCAAGAGGTCCAGGAAGGAGAGCTATGCTATCTACGTCTACAAGGTACTGAAGCAGGTTCATCCTGACACCGGGATTTCCTCTAAGGCAATGGGGATCATGAACTCTTTCGTCAATGATATTTTCGAGCGTATCGCCGGTGAGTCCTCTCGTCTCGCTCACTACAACAAGCGCTCCACCATCACATCGAGAGAGATCCAGACCGCCGTGCGTCTGTTGCTGCCCGGTGAACTCGCCAAACACGCCGTGTCTGAGGGAACAAAGGCCGTCACAAAGTACACCAGCTCCAAATAAATCTGGTGAAGCTTTCAACAGCCCAAAGGCTCTTTTAAGAGCCACCCACTTTCTCGTTTGAAGAGTTTCTATGTTTAAAAAACTTATTTTGTCATAACTAACCAATTTTTCTTTATAAAAATATAAGTTCTTCTCCTTCACAAGACATAATGATGCATAAACTTTGTGTTGTACTTGAAGTGTTCATACTTCAATCAGATAAAAATACAGTTCTAATTGCTCTGTTCTCAGACAACATCAAGCAGCACCTTTAAGCATGAAACACATGCTGCTGTCTGCAGACTACTACAGTTTATTAATTTCTGAAATTCTGAATTTATTCTTTTTGATTATTTAAATGATGTTAACAGCAGTTATGAGGATAAAACAGGGGATTACAAAATCAGTATGAGCCTGTCTACCAGTGATGTGAATTTTTTTTATGGTACTCTACGTTTTTATTATATAGATTTTCATGATAGTAATTTGAAGTATGAATATTTTATAGTCAAAAAACTAAGATCAGACCCCTCGAAGCATGTGATTCTTTTATTTCCAAAAAAAGAAGAATGTGAACCTGTATGCATCCTTGTGTATATTTGTATGCTGTGTGTAGACGTTTAGCTGCTGTGCTAATATTACTTGCATCTAGAGGTTACACACAGCAATATAAACAAAAGCTGTGCATGCTCTCTTCACGTCTGGGATCTTCCTGGAAGAGATTGTCCCGTGAAAGGTCATTAGGTTTACATGTGACTTGTTTATTTACGACAAAATTATTATTATTTATTTGTTATTAAGTTTACATATAGTTAGGCCTTCACAAAAGGACAAAAATGCCTTGACAAATTAGGCACTTTGATCATCCAGGGGTAAAGGGGCAGGTGCTCAGGCGTCCCCCCCTGCACATGCATGGTATTCAGAAATAGACTACATTATACAAACACTGAAGGGAAAACTAGTAGTTTTAACCTTAAATGAATAGTATATCCTATTTCCATATTAAAGTATGTTATTACCTTAACTAAGAAGAGTTGATACCTCTATCATCTTAGTGCGTGCATGTAAGCGCTGTGGCGCGCAGCGACACTTTGATAGCATTTAACTTAGCCCCATTCATTCAATGATACCAAACAGAGATAAAGTTAGAAGTTACCAAACACATCAACGTTTTTACTATTTAAGTAGTTATACGAGCAAGTATGGTGGCACAAAATAAAACATAGTGCTTTTCTAAGTGGATTTAAAAGAGGAACTAAATTGTATGGCGGAATAGCACTTGGTGCTGCCTAATATCATCAATGGATTATGCGTAAAAATCAATGGACTGTGCTAAGCTATGCTAAAAGTGGTACCACCAGACCCGGAGATCAGCTGAATGGATTCCATAACGGTAAAAAATCAAATGTTTAACTCTAGGGGAGCTGGAAAATGAGCATATTTTTAAAAAAAAGTGGAGTGTCCCTTTAATGTAAAATACACACCTTACAACTAACACGTTTTGATTTTAACAGCCTGTTTATACCTTGGCACATCTTGCCGAAATTTAACATTTAAAACAACGCACAGGCTGACCAAAGTTATGTTCAAGAATTCAAAAAAAGATAGAAATAAGAAAGATAATAATAATATTATTATTAATAAAATTTAAAGATAAAAGAAAGTTAAATTTAAAATTTGTAGAATCTGCCGCTAGAGAGCACATGATCAAAACAATAACAATGACGTAGATAAATGATGCTCTAAAGAAACGTGGATTGATGGGACTTGTTGTTTTTAACTCAATCCCTGATGCCAATCAATCAGATGGGAAGGAGAAATCATGTTAAGTTATATAAATTGTTTTATTTCATTATGTAAGGTTTCATGTAATGTTTACAACTAAATTGTTAGTCATAGATGTTACAGTATTAGTCCAATTCAGTTGTGTTAACACGGCACAAGTGTTCAGATCAACAAACTTACCATAAACAAGCGAGTGGCCCGACAGACACTATGGGGCGGTTTCCCGGACCAGGATTAGCTTAATCCAGGACTAGGCCTTAGTTTAATTAGGAAATATAACTAGTTTTTACAAACATGCCTTACTAAAAACATTACCTGTGTGCATTTTGAGGAAAAACAAAGGGTACTGATGTATTTTAAGATATGTCAGTGCAAGTTGTTGTCAGTTTGGACAGCTCTTACATTTATATTAGTCTAGGACTAATCTAATCCCTGTCCGGGAAACCGCCCCTTAATAAACTAAACTATACTTCCACATTTGTCCACGACACGGTTGTCATGTGCTTTCCACGTCAGTAACAAAGAGTCACGTCATTGACACTGTTTAGAATGGCAATGTTCTCATAATTTACAAATAGTTAAAACATTAAAGATATTGTAAGTAATCAGCTGAAAAAAATATGTAACACTGGCCTAGCGGTTTTTGGATATTTTACTGCAAACATCTTACAATTGTACCTTTAAACAATAAAAGCAGTCTATAGACTTCACACAATATTAAAATCCAGAGAAAAGTAGGATTTTAAGAAGGTTTTAAAAGCAGTTGAGGATATGAAGCAATTCTAATGTGCTGTTCCAGAATTTAGGGCCTGCAGTAGCAAAAGCTCTGTCCCATCTGTTTATTATTGATGATCTGAGGATCACAAGATGATTTTGATCTCTAGATCTATAGCCTATGAGCATAGAAGTAGGGTTGTAACGGTATTAGATTTTCAAGGTATGATAATCGTCTTGGAAACTATCATGATTTTCACGGTTTTGCGGTATATGGTATTAAACCATCATTATAATCATCAGCTACAATGACCCTTAAATGAATGCAAACAGATATGGTTTTTGGTTGAACATTTGGTTTATTTTATAAAACTTTTTGTGAAAAAATTAACTTTTGGAAAAAAAAGGCAAAATAAAGCTGCACCTCTCATTTGAACAAAAAAGGAATAAGTTATTTCTCTTTAAAAATTGCCTACATATAATCAACTTAAAATTGACTTGTAATATAAATCACTTAAATGGGCTTTAGTGTTTTGAGAGAATGAGAGCATGCAAGACATGTGCGCTTATAAAAAGTGATTGATTAGGCATTATACTGAGATTAGACGGAAAGAAAATGCCATAAAGACTTTTCTCAAACAGTTCCCTTTAGAGGCGCATTTATATAACAGCTTTGTGTCCGAAAACAGATAACAGCCGAAAATGAAACACAAATCTGGTTCCGATTTATGAACTATTTTCATGACTGGATTTCGGGATTCCCTCTGCATCAGGAAATTACAATGCTTTAAATTATAAATGAAACACACCTTTATCTGCACAAAGGGATGTGTTTGCGAATATGGTAGCACATGTTCGACGTATTTCCTCCTTTTTGCAGCCACTCTTTGTCCACATTTCTTGCAAACTGGATATCCATCTTCATTGACAACCCCGCAATCGTTTTTCGGATACCCAAAGAATTCCCAAACTGCAGGTTAGAATTTGTAGTCTCTGGCTCTGACATTTTGTCTGCTGTACATAAACGAGTGGCGTCTAGCAGTCACGTGGAATTAAATTGCATATGCGCAGCAGCATACGTGAGATCTGCTTTATTCATTTTTTTCCCAAAACCGTGAATAAGCAAATGTTTACCGTATGATAATCGTACATGTTTATATCAAGGTATACCGCCACACCGGTATACTGTTACAACCCTACATAGAAGTTCAGACAGATAAAGAAGTGTTTGGTTATTTAAGGATTTATAGACCAAAAGCAGAATTTTGAAGTTAATACGGAAATGAACAGGAAGCCAAGAATGAACATAAGATGGGCGTATTTAAGAGAGAAGCTAGCGCCTACCACAGTATTGATGTGTTTATTCATTTTTAGGTTACTATCAAGGAACACACTCAAATTTGTAGTGAAATCAGAGAGACCACAGAGATTGTGACTCTTTACTGTGTATAAACTTAAAGCCAGATTGAAATTATTCATAAATACAATTATCAAGATTGGTCTGAAGTTGGTTAAAAACAACTGTCTCTATCACCTCAGACATAAAAGGTCAAGAGCCAAGAAACAAGACAGCTTCTGATATGCAGAAGTGTCTGGTGATCATACATAAGAAGAGATGAGCAGTTTGAGACAAATAGAAACATAAAAAGTGCGAAAAGCAAGCAGAGCGACAGACGGCACGCCACATAAACTGACATCATCTTTAAATGAAATGACAGAAGACACTGTTGTTGTTGTTTTTTTAATATAACAATTTTGAGGTCATTCATGTGCATGGATCTCTTCCTACCACACAGATTTTGTAAGATTTCGGACTGTGCTCATTAATCTTTATCTAAAGCTATTGTTGTTGTTCATTTTGATGTGTGATTCTCTATATTTTTTTTGTAGACGAATGACGTAGTAAGAGTAATTTTCTAAAATGTCACAGGTCAACAGGTGGGCCCAAGGTGTTATTAAATATTAATTTGTAAATATCCTATAAACCTGAAATAATCTTGACAAACTAGATATTGTTGGAAAGCTCAAATAATGTTGTTTTCGTAATTCCAGGCCATCTAATGATTTAAATTGTAAAGTGACAGTCATTTTGTTAAATGTCACTCCTGTAGTGTACATATTCATTCTAATATATTCATAATTGTAATCTTCTTCAAATAAATCGATGCATCTTCAAAAACCTTGACAAACAATAAGGATGTAGTTTTCATATTTCAAAAGCTTTTTGCATTAATAATAATGTAGTATTTATTTTATTTATTTATTAAAGATTGTGCAGCTAACCTTTGACACCTAGTGACCTTTGCAAATCGAATTGCTACACCACTAAGTGAGTTGTTGTGGCTCAGAATGGACGTCTCATCCCACTCTCTTGTCCAATCAGCATTATTTTTTAAGTCACTATGTGTTTTCTTGTAACATAACTACATCAATTTTCCTTTGCTTTACCACTCAAATATTCCTGCCCTTTTGTGTTTATCTTCCCCCAATAATATTCATGGTTGCATTGTTGACCTCACACATAGAACGAGAAAAAAAATAACAAAAACAAACCACACATAAACATCACATCAGAAATCAGTCTGTTAGTCTTCTTCATTTTCATCATTAGCATTACCAGTCTCCTGACTATTTTCTTCAACTGGTATACTTCTTTGTTGGTAAACAACCCTTCCGGGAGCAAAAGTGAGACTTCATGTGAAAGGGGTGTCTATGATAATTAAAGACGTCTGTTTACACCTCATCCAATCACTTGGGTGAGCACTGTAGCCTCATCAGATCAATATGATCATTTGATTAAGTACTCCTTTGGTGACTGTAAGGAATTTAGTCATTTACGTCGGCATTCATGTGTTAAAGGGGTACAGCATTAGCATTTGGAAATGAGTACAATAAGTGAGAGTGGCCATTTACATTGATATTCTTGGTTTTCATCTCAAAGGGTACAGCATTAGCATTAGGGGTGGGAGAACTATTTTGAGAGATTTCACTGTTCAGGATAACAATGATACAAAGCACAAGAAAATCTGTGTGGTATGCAGATATCAATGCACATGAATTAACTCAACATTTCACAGATCTATAACTTTGAAAATATTAAGATAAGATGACAAGAAGTCAAGATGTGCCAAGATGATGTTAATAGGCCGGTAAAATCAAAACGTGTTAGTTTTAAGGTGTGTACACTTCTGCAGTTAGGTTGTTTGATTTTTTTCTCTCTTGCATATTTTACATTAAATATGTAAAACTTCTGAGATCATTTATCATTGTTTTATTCTTTTACCATAAAAACCTGCCTTCAATGCAGATGAAGAAGTCACAGATTCTGTGTGTATTGTTAAAATAAATAATTGACCATGCAAATAAGATACAAGAATATATTCTTTTGTTTCACAGTATCACAAATAAATATATTTAACAATGCAAATATCCTCTGACAAATAAAATGATCTGGTAAAGCTCATGGCAGAAAGATATATCACTATTACTCATACAAATAGTTTACACTTAGTATTTTGACTTAAGATTGTAAACAATGTTGCAGTTAAAGTTTAAAAGAATTAGTTTTCCATTCAGTGTTTGTATGTCTCTGTCTATATCTGAATACCAACAGCATATTTTCACTGAGTTTTATTGTATCACAGAAGTGACCTGGTAAAGTTTCTGTATATGGCAAAGAATAATTACTATAGTATTATGTAGCATTTACTATTGTAATACTAAAATAACTATTATAAAACGGCCAGTTCTGGTTCTTCATTCTGATTAGTTGAAACGCGTTCTCAGCTGTGATAAAACTCACCGGTAAACCCACGGCTCAAACCGTATTACATAGCTTGTATCACTGCGCCACTGTTGTTGTGTACTGTAGAAAAGAACTGTCAAAATGTCGGATTTTGTTTTCAATTTTGATTTATTGGGTGGGCTAATTATATTATATTGTATTAATTATAATCCTCAACAATTGAACAATTAATGGCTATATCCAGATAAGTGTCAATAAATATTGTTGAGTTTTCTTGTTGATTAATAATGCTTCCGTGAGGAGTAGTTGTACCGTATATTATCCACTGGGTGGCGATCTTACACAAACACTGATGCTTTCACTCAACACTTTAAAACTCAAGTGTATTTTTTGATCAGCGATCTGAATCGGATCTCTAACAAAAGTCATTCACAGAAATGGAATTATCCCAACATTTTGCTCAAAATTTGAGAGGATAAAAGAACAATTGAAGGTAGGGTGAAACGTTTTTATTTTGTTGTTTGAAAGCAGAGGGTCTGTTCTTTCATTTGATATATTGTATGTTTATATATCTAAAGAAGAAAATTTTTCTGGAAGTCATTAATGTTTAACTAAAGCTGGGTGGCAACTCTTTTAAAAAACGCTGGCAGGGAATGTGTTAAGCATGCTTCCAATCATATTTGATCCACACGTCAACAGTTGCACGGTATAAATGTTAATGTATAAATTAGATGAATGTTAATTTATGAAAATAAACACCACAGTCTTAATG
Organism: Misgurnus anguillicaudatus; assembly: GCF_027580225.2. NCBI lineage: Eukaryota > Metazoa > Chordata > Actinopteri > Cypriniformes > Cobitidae > Misgurnus > Misgurnus anguillicaudatus. Next base: position 6,658,713 of record NC_073342.2, on the reverse strand, counting down.
AATCATATTTTCATTGTGTCTTTGCTCCGTCTGTTTTGCTTGGGAACCGCTCTGTTGCAGACACACTTGAGTCTGAGGAACTACTTTGTTTGGCGGAAGACTAATATCTGTACTAATATAATTACAACTTATTTGCTGTGTTTTATTATATGAAATCCTGCTATACATAATTTGAAGCAACCGTTTTATAAACGCAATAAGCCCCGCGAAGCAGTGGGTTGCCAGTGCACTTTACAACGGCCAAGGGGGCCCTAGGCACTCCGCTTCGCGTCGTGCCTAACAACGCCCCTTAGCCGTTATAAAATGCACCGGCAACCCACCGCTTCTTGGGGCCCACTGCTTTAGTAGACTGCAGCTTGAGTTCTTTAATGCTTAAAAGGTGCACGCATGTTGTGGAAAAAAAAAGGAAAATGTGTCACTGCTCAGGTTTGCTAAATGCAATAGCACTGCAAACACTATTACACAACTCCAACTAAAGTCTACATATTAAAACTTCTTCATAGTTATCAGGAAAGAAAGTTCATATGAAAGAAATGTGAACAAAACTAAATGTTTAATAAACACGGAAGCTCTTTAACCGATAAAGTGGGTGGCTCTTAAAAGAGCCTTTGTGGTGTTGAAAGCTACAGATTTATTTGGAGCTGGTGTATTTTGTGACGGCCTTTGTTCCCTCAGACACGGCGTGTTTGGCGAGTTCACCGGGCAGCAGGAGACGCACGGCGGTCTGGATCTCTCTCGATGTGATGGTGGAGCGCTTGTTGTAGTGAGCGAGACGAGAGGACTCACCGGCGATACGCTCGAAAATATCATTGACGAAAGAGTTCATGATCCCCATAGCCTTAGAGGAAATCCCGGTGTCAGGATGAACCTGCTTCAGTACCTTGTAGACATAGATAGCATAACTCTCCTTCCTGGTCCTCTTGCGCTTCTTGCCACCCTTTCCGGCAGCTTTAGTAACGGCCTTCTTGGACCCCTTCTTAGGTGCGGACTTTGCTGGTTCAGGCATAATCACTCTTTTACAATAACACAATGAATAAAGATTCGTGTTTGTGAAGAAGCATATATACACTGCCCATGCTAATTTTTTAGAGACCGTAGACGTACCTTCTAATTGCGGGATGTGATTGGACAAAAAACACGAATGAATTTCGTTGGAGTAGCTGTAAACTAAGTGAGCCAATCAGTTTCTTCAAAACTTAAGTCCCACCCACCGCCTCATGTTTGAATCGCCCGATGCGTTTGAGGGCTGTTTTACTTTCCCGCTCAATTTTGTACACAATGCTCTTTCTTATTATTTTATTTAGTTTAAAGTTTTTGGTTACACTTTAGTTGTTTTCATAAGACTGACATGACACCTGCTATGAACATGAAAAATATTTTATGCACAATTCTGTACCAAGTTTTTTTACTCGAAGAAAACAAAACAAATGAACGCACCACTTTTAGTTCAAAAACATGTAATGAAGTTTGTAGTATGCTAATCTTGTCTCGTCCTTCTCTTAACATAATAAACTGATAGCATGTACAGATTACGTAACAAAGTTAGACTATGATATTTAGCGTCTGTAAGCAAGATCTATAATGTATGCAAGCATGTAGCATTACTACGAAGAAAACATTAGAGCTGGATTGTTATTTCAGTTGCAAAATTCTGTAACCGGCTTCACATAATAACACTTGGCTTTTGTGTTCTTTATGCTTGGTTTAAACATTATTTCTAATGTCCGAATGAACAAAAGTACAGCACGACCAAACCGGTCATAATACACACAATACCAAGGAAAACTGTGATGAGTGTTAAAAAGCAACTTAATCTTAAACTGAACCATACAACAACGGACACGTTAACTCTTTAAGTGAGAAGATGGGTGGCTCTTAAAAGAGCCGTTTGGGTTTGTGTAGAACTTTAATCGTTTAACCTCCGAAACCGTACAGAGTGCGACCCTGACGCTTCAGAGCATAGACGACATCCATGGCGGTGACGGTCTTTCTCTTGGCGTGTTCAGTGTAGGTGACGGCATCACGAATAACATTCTCCAAAAACACCTTTAACACACCGCGAGTCTCCTCATAGATCAGACCGGAGATACGCTTGACACCACCACGACGAGCGAGACGACGGATGGCGGGTTTGGTGATTCCCTGGATGTTATCACGCAAAACTTTGCGATGACGCTTAGCGCCTCCTTTGCCGAGTCCTTTACCACCTTTGCCTCTTCCTGACATGATTTCAACTTCTCGTAGCAAAAATGCATAATGAAGTGCTGTGAAACAGGAGTTTACAGTTGCCTACAGGACCTGATGGAAACACAGAAATGAAGGCGGGGCCAGCAAGAGCTACCATGGCAATCATTTATTGCCACATAGACATCACATTTCAACCTTTTTACGTTTACCAAATTATGATTTTCGCACATGCAGTCGTGCTCGTTTACAGATGCAGCATTGTTAACAAGATGTAAAACCAAATGTAAAGCAAATAACTTTATTCTTTGGTCGCTTATCGAATATTTAATAGACACACATGGTAGTGTTCATAGATGCAATTTTCTAGAAACGAATATTTAACAATTTATACTCCAGCGAAAACCATAAATCCTTAACTTTTACATTATGAGCTCGGGGAAGTGTAAACTCGGAGGACGAGAACAAATAAACTGGTTTTATTTTCTTGATGTGCTTAGACGTCACTAACCCTCAAGTTAGTGGTTATATAATCAGTAGATTGTAGTGCTTACATTACCAAAAAGTAACTACAGATTAAGCCAGGGGAAACTCAACTTCGAATTCACCACATAATACCTCGATTCAGTTACTGTTAATGATAGTTTCAAAGTTAATAAACCTCTCTATAAAATATTCATAAGTGTAGAAGGTAAAGATTGTAATTTTTAAAAAACATTTAAAGAAATTCTCTCGTTCAGTGGAGTTGTGGTGGCTCTTAAAAGAGCCTTTGTGTTGATGTGGGTGACGTCGAGTTTAGGCGCGTTCACCACGAATGCGGCGAGCCAGCTGGATGTCTTTGGGCATGATTGTGACCCTCTTGGCGTGGATGGCGCACAGGTTGGTGTCCTCAAACAGGCCGACCAAATAAGCTTCGCTAGACTCCTGCAGGGCCATGACGGCGGAGCTCTGGAAGCGCAGATCGGTTTTGAAGTCCTGGGCGATTTCTCTCACCAGACGCTGGAAAGGCAGCTTACGGATCAGCAGCTCAGTGGATTTCTGATAGCGGCGGATTTCTCTCAGAGCTACGGTACCGGGCCTGTAACGATGAGGCTTCTTCACACCGCCGGTGGCTGGGGCGCTCTTACGGGCAGCTTTAGTAGCGAGCTGCTTCCTGGGCGCTTTGCCTCCGGTGGACTTACGAGCGGTCTGCTTTGTTCTTGCCATGACTGAAGTCAAAACTCTTCTACGTAGAAAATAAATACAGAACTACACCCAGCAAGCTGCCTTTAAAGACTAGAAGACCACGAGCTCAGAGGGCGGAGACAGTACACTGGCATGTGATTGGCTAATGTGTGACGTCTACTGGTCATTGGCTCTTTTCAAACGAGCAGAAGCGGTTTGTTCCCGCTCGATATCCTTTGTTTAGTTAAAGTCATATTTAAGCATTTATATATAAATTTAAAATCATGCGGAATTAATAATGTGGATTGTTCTGATAAAAATGCGTTACATTAGCAAAATACAAGTATGAAAGCGCCCCTGATACACAAATAATATAATCGCGATGTGATCTCAGACATCCATAACACCATGTAATGTTCATTGTGCATTTTAGAGCCTTCAATGTTTTTAGTCCAGGGGTTTTCGAAATGAATGGTGCCGAGAATCCCCAAATATGAAACGGTGTATGTGAGGAACCCGCTTTTTATGTACAAAGAAACATAAAGAATCTAATCGGTGTTAAATTAGTAGTAAGTGATATTTTTAAAGACACTGCTCGAATTTAAATTCGGTTCCACAGCATCTTTACAGAGAATATAACATTACAGCAAGATAAAAAACACAGTAGAAAAAACGAGAAATTAATAACTCTTCAAAGTATGCTTGTACTAAGACATCCACTGACCCCAGTTTGAAAACTCTTAAATCAGTTCAAGCATAATATTGATATTTCTTAAATCAACTTGTTTTGCATAATGTAACACTTATAAATGATTTAAACAAAAACCTCATAAAAGTTCACTCTTTTAAAGCTCAAGTGGGTGGCTCTTAAAAGAGCCTTTTTTGTTGTTGTGGAGTAACCGCAGTTTACTTTGCTTTAGCGGGCTTCTCGGTCTTCTTTGGCAGCAACACAGCCTGGATGTTGGGCAACACACCGCCCTGAGCGATGGTCACGCCACCCAACAATTTGTTCAACTCCTCGTCGTTACGCACTGCCAGCTGTAAATGGCGGGGAATGATGCGAGTCTTCTTGTTATCACGAGCGGCGTTTCCAGCCAACTCCAGGATCTCAGCAGTAAGATACTCGAGCACAGCGGCGAGATAAACTGGAGCTCCAGCACCGACGCGCTCTGCATAGTTACCCTTGCGAAGGAGTCTGTGAACACGGCCGACGGGGAACTGAAGCCCGGCTCTGGATGAACGAGTCTTGGCCTTTGCTCTGGCCTTACCACCGGTTTTGCCTCTGCCACTCATTTTCGTTTTATTCTTGTAACAATAAAAATATGTGACTCGAAGCTGATGTTTCCAGTATTTAAGAGCTGCTTTATTTGCCTATTGGTTGAAGTCTGTGAAAAGTTCAAACCAATCACTGAACTTCCCTCCAAACGCCAAATCCCGCCCCTTCTATCTTTCTGCCTGCCGTTGTTTTCATATTTATACATTTGGCAGATGCTTTAATCCAACTTACAGTTCATTATAATGTATACATTTATATGTGTATATCTGTATGTGTTATCTGAGGACAGATGTTTAAACTGGCAGAAACTGAAAGAAACTGAACAAACGTTTACAAGCCAAGGTGGGACGTAGTGAAGTATTTTTACTTTACTCGGGAACAAAAGAAAAGTATCTGTACTGCTGTGTACTGTAGTGTTATTATGCTGCAATAACTTTTACTTACATCTGTAAACTCTACTGCACTTCATAAATACGAAGCGTCTTTAACTTTAATACTCAAGTTAATTAAAAAATGTAATGCTTTCTTATGGCAGAGACGCTCCAAAATCTGTGTGGCACTAAAGTGAAACTTAAAAAAAACTTCTTATTAGAAGCACTACTTTATAAAGTATTGATTGTTTTAATAAATCAAGTTCTTAAAATTAACTGCAAAAAACATTACACATATCGAAACATTGCTCTTTAAAGGGCTGGTGGGTGGCTCTTAAAAGAGCCTTTTTAGTAAAAAATATAAAGTCTGACTTTATTTCTTTTTGGGTGCTGCCTTTTTAGGCTTAGCTGCTTTGGGCTTTGTCGTCTTGGGTTTAGCAGCCTTTGCTTTTTTGGGGCTCTTCGCTGCTTTCTTAGAAGCCGCTGGCTTCTTTGCTTTCTTGGGGCTCTTTGTTGCCTTCTTAGCGGCGGTGGCGGCTGGTTTCTTCGCTGCTTTCTTGGGTGATTTCTTAGCGGCGGTCTTCTTTGTCGCTGCAGTCTTGGGCTTCTTGGCAGCGGCGGGTTTCTTGGCTGCGGGCTTCTTTGCTTTAGGAGCGGTTTTCTTTGCTGGTTTTGCCTTGGTCTCTGCCTGCTTTTTGTTGAGTTTGAAAGACCCGGAAGCGCCGGTGCCTTTGGTCTGGACTAGAGTGCCTTTGGTCACGAGGTTCTTGATGGCGATCTTGACGCGGGCGTTTTTCTTCTCCACGTCGTAGCCACCGGCGGAGAGCGCTTTCTTCAGGGCAGCGAGAGAGACGCCGCTCCTCTCCTTGGAAGCCGAAACGGCTTTGACTATGAGGTCACCCACGCTTGGTCCGGTTTTCTTGGCTTTAGCGGCGGATTTCTTCTTGGGTGCTTTGGCCGGCGGGGCGGCAGCAACTGGAGCGGATTCAGCCATTTCTCTACGTGATGTAGTATCACAAAATCAACACAAGAGATCAGTAATGAGGAGCAGCAGAGCGCGCGGCGGTTTTACACATCACATGAGAACCATATAGACTCAACCGGTACAGCTCAGTGTCTGTGCGCCTCCACGAGCAGCTTACGTGTGTGTTTTCTCCTCTAACATTTACAATAAAACTGGAGTATTAAAACACATTGGCGCGATGAGAACAATGTAAACACAGAGCAGAGGCACATAGCTATATATTGAAACTAAAACACGCGTGAACAAAAGGTAATTTTTGCATCTCCATATAAAATCCAAGACCAACATCAGCCGCTGGATAAAGCTGCTTATGGTTTTCATGAGTTTTTTCTTTTAATATTTAGTGACAGGTCGAGCGCGTCTTCTGTGTTTTTAACAAACACTTTATTAAATCGCTTGAATTAAATGAACATCACTGAAGGACTTGTAAAGCGTTAAATAAAGTAGTTGTTTTGATCATCTTGAAGCACACGCGACATTCAGAGGCTTCTTGTTTCTTTGTCTACGTTAAGTTGATATAATTTTCTTTGTGTATATGTTTATTATACTCAATCTGCAAGGTGAACAGTGCAATGGCGATTTATAAAAGTGGTCACAAGTATGCAAACCATAACATTGCAGTGACAGTGAGATGTTGAAATACACACCAGTGATGCAGTATAGTAAAGTGGTTAAAATGTTTGTGTTTGTTTTATATTTTTGAGAAAATGGGTTAATTTAAATTTACATAAATTGTTTTGTTTTGTTTTTGTTATCCCTGTGTGTGTGTAATGAACTGGTCATGTGTGTATATTACCTTCCCTCATCTGCTGTTTTTGCTGTTTTTTTTTTTTTCAGGTTAGGACTCTTGTGTTAAGTCTTTTTTTGTTTGATTTTATTTGGCACAGATTTTATCCAGTTTAATTTGTAATTTTTATGGTTTTGATCCTAAATAAATCATTATTTTTGGAAATCCGGTGTTCCCTTTGCCTTTGGGTGCTACAGCAAAATTAGAGCACAAATCACATTTAGAGTTAGTGCAAGAAACATTAAATTAAATAAATATACATGTCTGAAAAGAGTTGTCTAAGACAAACACACACTAAAATAAAATAAGTGGAGGTGGTTGTGCAAATAAAGTGAAGTACAATAGCCATTGAGTATTTAACCATTAAAAGGTCTTTAAAAAAACTAAGGTTCCTAAGGCCAAAAAATGACACATTCCCAAAAACTGCTCTAAAAAACATCATACATCATTTTTTTCCACTTTAAACAAGTCAATCTTTTAAAAGTACTTCTGCCTGAAACATACATATCAAATAGTTATATGTATGTATCCTTTATATGTCAATATGTTTACATTAACCCATGTTTTTAACAAAAAAACTAAATCCCCCCCCCCCAAAAAAAAAAAAAAAATTAGCTTAAAATGGCTAAGCTACCCAAAAACCGACATGTGATCATAGGGACAAAAAAATGCTCCAATGACAACCATTATAACTAACATTTTTGACCATCCATTTATCTTAAAATAAACAAATACATACCTTTATGTCAATATATAAATTTGGGAAAAAAAATCTAAAATGTATCAAAATGATTAACCTCTGGCAATTTTGGGCAATTATTAATCATCAAAGTCAAGATGGTTTAAAAATCAAAAGTAGAATGACAAAAAAACTGTCTTTAGGATCTCTTGCACACACAAATTCTGAAAAATCATTGACAGTGTGAATGAACCAAATATCAATCAATCCTGGACAAATCCTGGATGCATTTTCTATGTATTTTCCATAATGTCTGTGTGAAAAGGCCATAGTTGCCCAATGGTTTAAATTGGAGAAGTGCCATAAGGCAGCTGGCATCTTCTTTGGACCGATTGGCTCTATATGTGAAAACTCTTTGAAAGATCTTTGTGAAAACTGCAGCAGGCCGGTCTGCACATTCTTTAAGTCCCTTTCCTGTCACTCTATCTGTCCTGCAGCCTTCCTTGAATTAACAGCCCTGGGGACGCTCCTCATGTTCATGTACTTTGAATGGGTGCTCATGTCTGATGGGGGTGGGTGGGTGTGGTGTGACGGTCTCTGACAAATTTACCTCAAAACAAACAAAAAAGCAGTTGAGTTCTTCTTCTAGGGAGACATTGGCATCAAAGGTCTTGTAAGTGTTGCTTTTGTAGTTTGTGAGGTGCTGAATCCCCTCGCCAGAGTCGTTGTGGGTCATTGTTCATTAAGTGGTCCTCCATCTCTCTTTTGTACTCTGCTTTTGCGCCTTTGATGGCTCTGCACATATTTGCTCTGGCTGCACTGTAAATGTCTTTGTCTCTGGACTTAAAGGCAGCATTGGAGGCCTTTAAAGGGTCGTACAGACTACATGACTTTAAAATGTTGGATCCAGCTGTTTACACTACATGACTGTAGAAGTTGTGTTGAAGTTGTTGAGCTGTTCACACCACATGATACAATGTGAATGACCCACAACAGGAGGTCACACTACACGAGTTGAGAACAACCCGGTCACCCAATGATTTTATTTTGTCTCCAAACCATGTTTTGAGACACAATAATCCCTTAAGACATGACCTCATGAAGCCATATCCAATCAGGCAGATAAAACACAGTCAAAGGGTCCTAAACTACTGTCTCTCTAGTGTACGAAGGGTGGTAGAGAATAAATTTGACATTCTTGCAAACCAGTAAAGAGTTTTCAGGTCAACCATATTCCTGGAGACAAACACGATGGTGAAGATCACAGCGGCCTCCTTGTGCATCCAAAACTTCATCTACTAGCGCAAGTAGGAAGCATTTTCTCCTTCAGCTTTTGCAGACTGGTAGACAGGTGATCACAACATGGTTAATGGGCACTGGAGGAATCATGGCATGGGTGCTTTTCAACTGATGGAGAACACTTCACATTGCAATATTATGGCAACAGCAAAATTGCAATGCAATCTGAAGCGGGACTGTTTTGTTTCACCGGCGTGTTCAGAAAAGCACTGATGTGGAGGTATCCCTGCAAACAGCAGATTAAAGACAGTTATGGTCAGTTTTGGACATTTGTTTTCTTGTGTTATCCTGTTTTACTTGTATTAGTAAAGAAAATGTGGTTTGCATTGTTTATATATTGTGTTTATTGTTTTATTATTATCAGTTTGTTGTGTTGTTATTCAATTTACAAAACCAACAGTGCAGAAATGTAACAAATGAAAGAAATTTGCATGTTGCAATAAAGTACCTCATATTACCTTTCTTTCTTGATCCACATTTATATTTTGCCAAACGTGAATGTATATTTCAAGGACTTATATTATGATACGGTTTGTATCACTTAGCATTTAATGAACGGTGGAGCCATTCACACACAAGAGACGCATCACTGATCATTTAATATTTGTAAATGTGTCATGACAAAGGAAATGGTTTACAGAAGTCTTGATTTTTTTAAGATTGTTTACTGTTATGGCGAATGAGCAACATGTGTGGGCACGACGTGTTATTGTTTAAAATGATTGACTTTACTATGTATTAGATTGATCAAGAAGAGGTTTACTTGTCAAAGGTTAAAGGGTTTAGATTTTATTATGTGTGGTTTCATTAAACCAATTGTCTAGCAAAATTAATAATACATTTATAATTCAATAATGCAAAAAGGTATAAAACATTATGATTCATATTTTACAGCTAATATGTTTAGTTTTTTACAGCATTGCGTTTGTGTTTTTTCATCCTATTTCATAGCTCTTCGCGACACGTGACATTACACGATGTCAAGTCGTAGGAGACTCTTTGATAAATTGTTGCCTTTTTCACACATACAGATTGGTGAGCGCTAATGGCCTGCTAATCTCCCACTGATTTGCACCTGATAACACCCGACCTGTTGGCGACTTGCAAATATGTCTTAAAATCATGTAGTGTGAACTTGGCTTAATAGAGTCCTAACATATTTTGTCATTAAGGGCATTACACAGTCTTGGTAATGGTGTGATATGCTGGGATTAAAAGTACAGAAAGGTGGTCTGACTGTCCTAAATGAGGCATTATAATTGTCCTGTAGCCTTTCTTGAAGTTTTTGTAGGATTTATTCACAATGTTTTATCCTCTTGTGGCACATTTTAACTCTTTTAAGTTTGCCTGGTTGAAATCCCAAGTGCCAAACCAAAATTACTTTTTTCACTCAAGCCAATAAAATTTAGACAATCAGAAAATACAACAGCATGTATTCAAATATCATCCCAAGCCTCTCTCCCTGTCTCAGTTCTGACTCAATCTTTTATACATCGGATACTTTTATCTAAGATGACGTATACACTGCTTGTTACTTCTCTTGACCTTAAGCCTAACAAAATAGTCATGTTTGCACTACCGGGCCACAATTGGACGTGCCAGGGCCTGTTGCGTTTGCACTGTCACTTTCAGGGCTTAATCATGCATTGCCAGGGCTGAGTAAGGGCTTAGTTCTGGCCTGCCGAATACCTTGGGGCTTGGGTCTGGGCTAGAGGAGTGGTAAAGGTCAAAGATAGAGTTTATCAAAGTCAAAGTCAAAGTCTCTTTATTTGTCTCCCTAGGGAGAAATTTGGTTTGGAAATAAGGGAATTGCTACAAGACAAAATTAAGACAAAGACACAGCACAGGTAAAAAGATGAAAACACATAAAAAAAGATACAAACAAGTACTTAAAACATTTAGGCTACACAAGTAGCTGTGCAAATTTGCAATCCACTGTACCTTAAAAAACAATTAGTGCAAAAATAATATTGTGTCATGATCATAAATAACATTCAATCACAAGTATCCAAGTAATATTATTATGATCCTAAATAGCATACAGTCACAGATATCAATGTGATTAAAATAATTGGAAAATATAAGTAGTCTCACCTACATTGCTGCTTATTTATAAGATTAATAGACAGAGGAACCAATGAGCACTTAAACCTGTTGTATTTACACAGGGGAACCCTATACCTCTTTCCTGAGTTCAAAAGTTCAAACTCTGAAGAAAGTACATGTGAGTTATCTGATATAATGATCTTAGCCTGCCGGATTATTGTCTGATCAAAAAGTTCACCCGGATTTAGAGGTGCAGGGGTACCCATGATCTTGCCTGCTGTCTTGACCAAATTAAAAATCTGAGTTTTTGATTTAACTGTCAGATTTCCAAACCAGCTTGTGATACCATACCGAAGAATGGATTCAATAGTTGCTCTATAAAAAATTAACATAATATTTTCACTGACTCCAAACAACCTAAGTCTGCGCAGAAAATGTAGGCGCTGATGGATTCTAGCACAAATATATGTAACATGTGTACGCCAACTCAAGTCATTGTCAATAAACACTCCTAGGTATTTAAAAGATGTCACCTGCCTGATATCATGTCCATGAATGACCACTGGTCTCTGATCTCCAATTGATTTGGGGTCAACCAGCATTTCCACAGTTTTGCCTGTGTTAATCTGTAGGTGGTGTGAATCACACCACTTGACAAACTTGTCCACAGCATCTTGGTGAGTGTTCATTTTACTTTCAGTGGTGAGCAAACTAAGAATAACGGTATCATCTGAAAATTTTACTATGTGTTGATTTGGTTCGGAACTGATGCAGTCATTTGTGTACAGTGTGAACAAAAGAGGTGAACTGACGCACCCCTGGGGGGCGCCAGTGCTGCACACTGTTAAATCAGACAGAGAAGAGTTGAACTTCACCTGCTGTGGCCTGTTTGACAGAAAGGAGTGATACCACCTAATTAAAAAAGGATTTACATTTAACTGAACTAGTTTCCTAAGGATGATATCTGGCTGAATTGAATTAAAAGCAGAACTAAAATCAACAAAAAGCAGTCTAGCATATGCAGCAGGACTTTCTAAATGCTTTAAAGTTAAGTGCATAATAGTTGGCATCACTTGAGCTACGTTTTTCTTTGTAAGCAAACTGGTATTTATCTAGAGTTTCTACCACATTTGTGTGCAGTTTCTCAATCATAAGCTTCTCAAAAGATTTAAAAACATTAGAAGTAATGGCCACTGGCCGATAGTCATTATTCTCTTGTGGGCATGCCTTTTTTGGTACTGGAATAATGATAGATTTTTTCCAGAGTTCTGGTACTGCACATGTGTCTATGGAAAGCTGAAATAGTTTATGCCAGACTGGAGATAATTCTTCTGCAAAAGTTTTTAAAAGAAAGGCAGACAGGTTGTCAGGACCTGTTGCTTTTTTTGTTTGTAAATTTTTAAAAACCTTAGTAACAGTGGATGGTTCAATTACAATTCTATCCAGGTCAACGTTACACAGTACATTCTCTAGCACTGCAGCACATTCCCTGGAATTATCTGAGTTAAAACGCATGTAAAAAGTGTTCAATTCATTTGCCTTTGCAATTTCATTTTGTGCAAACAAAGGCTTCATTTTTGTATCCATATTTGTCATTCTCTTAATAGAGTCCCAAAGAGCCTTTGTGTTTGAGTCCGACAGCTCTTGTTCTGCGCGCGCCGTGTACTGCTGCCGGGCTGCTCTCATTTGTGAATTAAGGTCTTTTTGCGCAGCTCGAACTTCTGCATTGTTCCTGGATCTAAAAGCAAGTGTTTTCCTGTTTATACATTCCTTGATACCTGATGTGATATAGGGTTTATTGTTCCGATACCGTTTAACCAATTTGTGAGGTATAACAGAGTCAACGCAGAAGGAGATGTAGGCTGTGATTGACTCGGTAGCACTGTCAATATCTGCATCCTTAAAGAAGATATTCCAATCTGTACAAAGAAAGCAACCCTTCAGTTCCTCCACGTTATCCCTGGACCATACTTTCACGGACTGGATTTCCGGTTTGCTGGACTTAAAAACAGAACGATATGTGGGTAGCAGGTGGATAGCATTATGATCGGAGTTTTTTAAGGGAGGTCTAGCTTTGGCTGTATAGGCGTCTTTGATATTTCCGTAGCATTTATCAAGTGTCTTATTGTTTCTAGTGTTGCATTTAACGTATTGATAGAATCCTGGTAATGTTTTATCCAGGCTGCAGTGATTGAAATCACCAAGAATCAGAATGGGAGCGTCAGGTTTATTGTGTAGATGGCGATGGACACAGTCTGTGATAGTTTTAGCCGCCATGCAGGCATTCCCACTTGGTGGGACATACACAACACACGAAAATGTTGGTGAATTCTCTAGGCAGATAGTGAGGGCGCAAAGTAACGCATAACAGCTCTAGATTGGGGTTGCATATTTTGTCTCTCACAGCAAAGTTCCGGCACCAACTGTCCTTAATGTACATACACACCCCACCCCCTCGTGTCTTACCCGAATTTACGTCTCTGTCTAACCGGAGGAGAGAGAAGCCTTCGATTTGAGTAAGGTTGTCTGGAACATCGTCACTAAACCAGGTTTCTGTAAAAACCATTAAACCAGACTCACGATATTCGTAGCAGGCTCCAACCTGGTGACGCAGGTCGTCCAGTTTGTTTTTTAAAGATCGTGGATTGCAGAGAAGCATAGGTGGTAGCGGAAGCTTGGCAGCTCTTCGGATGCGCTGTCTGAGGCCGCCTCTCCTACCCCGTTTCCTGGCCTTCCTGCCTCGACGGTGACCTGGGCCATGGTGTTGTCGTTTATCTGAGTTTTTGGCAAAGATTCATCTTTTAAGTAAATCTGTTCGGAAATTTGGATTCATCTAACTGACTTGTTCATTTTCAGTTTGTTTACAAAAAAATTACTTGTACAGATTTGTATTCTGTAACCATTTCTTTATATTACACACCAGTAGGTGGCGAAAATTACCGTCTTATGGGTTAGAACAATGAAATGGATTTTAATAAAATGTGTGTCTTTAAAGGGACACTTCACCGATTTGTATTAAGCTTTGTATCGTTAGAACCCCAGTCATGTTTTTGAATGGTGGTGCATCATTCCCTCAGTTTCCCCTGAAATGGGAAAAATACAGATTTCAGTGAGGCACTTCCTTCTTTTAATTATGTAAAAATTGTCATTTTGCGTCAATGAAAGAAGGAACTGCTGTATCTTTGTCGAGGATGGAAGACTACTATGGGTGGGACCCACTCACGCTACAGACCTATTACAGATCAGTAGGTGGGACTTACGAAAATATACGAACACAGACAAAAAAAGATCAGCCGCCATCTTTATGCTAAGCTAAGCTAACAGACGTTGTTTGTGGAGCGAGCCAAACTTCATGTCACAATAATAGCGGAAGGTCATCGATATATTGTCTTATAACAATATCCATAACCATGGAATTTTTAGTTAAACAAAGGTAATACAAATCATAATCAATCTGACAAAAACCGTTTTGTCAACCGTTAAAATTATGGTTAATTTTTCTAAGGAGAACTATACAAAATGATCTGTTTGATAGACGGGGAAGCGCACCTGTCAATCAGCGCTATTATAACAGAGCGAGGCGAGAGACGAATGTGCTCAGTAATATGGAATAATGTGTAGATCTTGAATGATTGTAAGAATACATTTGCTTTAAATATAATGTTTTTCATACAACGTTTTGGGAGATAATAATGATTTTTTTCAATTGTTATTGAGCTTATTTAGACGTGTTGCAGTTATAACAGCGTGTTTTACCTCAGAGTTTGTTTCAGTAATATTGCTGTTTTTCCGGTAATAATAATACAATTTGCATGTCAATCTTGCTTACTTGTCTGTTTATTCATGTCATTATGCTGTTATTTTAATTATTTGAGAATATTTCTTGTCATATGAGCTTCATTTCCGTTATATAAATACTCTCGTCTATGCAAATATATAAATAGTATAGGAAATGTAGCCTATAATGTTACCATGCCTGTCACCTATATTTTCTCTTCAAAAGTTATAATGCTAATTTATATTTATGATATATGTGGAGATAAATAGACCTTTGATTCTTTCATGTGTCCTGACCATTACACTAGAGATTTTTAAATATCCTAGTCTATCAAATAATATCTAAAGTATATTGTTTTGTGAAGAAAAAAAACACAGCAGGCTATTATATAGTTTATTGATGAGGCGCTTTTCAACAGAAAGTGTCATTCACATGATTATTTGATACGCAGAAGCAGCGGTTAGCAATGCACTGCAAACGGAGTATGTGTGAAAGCACAACGGATGCTTGACGGACCGCACCGCATATGTACTGCAACACGCACCGCAAACGCACTGCATACGGAGTATGTGTGAAACAGGCGTTAGAGATAATGAGCTCAGCCAGGAAAAACTGTACTCTCTTTACTTCAATGCAGATTATATAAACAGGAAATATTTGTTTTTGATTATAATTAGCTTATTTAAAAGTAGACATTTCAGGCTTTCTTTGGATATGTGTATTATGTTTGTGTGACGAGTATTCGCGGAGTTTCAACTGATTTTTGTAACGTGTTTTAAGAGACAGCTGGCGGAGACAGAAATGTCTGAATGCGCACCCTGTTTATTTTCTTTATTTGACAAAAACACAAAGATCTCTTGTTATTGTGAATGTGAACTAATTAAAGAGGACCCTTCAGAGTTTCAAATGACGTCAAACACGTAAGTGTTTGATTATTAATGATGGAGTATTTTAAGTTGATTCTGCTATGATAAGGAGAAAACACGTCAAAACGCGTCCCCGCGTTTTTGGACCCCTGGGGGTTAATTGAAACAAAATGTAAAGACAACAGCAATTATTAACAACAAACAATCTGTAAGTGTATAAATACAATTAAAGACAGCATGTTTATGTGTCATAATAC
Organism: Misgurnus anguillicaudatus; assembly: GCF_027580225.2. NCBI lineage: Eukaryota > Metazoa > Chordata > Actinopteri > Cypriniformes > Cobitidae > Misgurnus > Misgurnus anguillicaudatus. The sequence continues at coordinate 6,642,982 of NC_073342.2, read as the reverse complement.
AGTATATGTAGTGAAACCACAGTAGCCACAAATGTACTGTCTTTTACTACAGTAACTAGCCAAGATGTTTGTCGTAAAACCAAATTAAATACAATTTGTAATGCACTGTAAGTTGTCTTGGACAAAATGTGTCTGCCACATATATTTTAATTCATGTAATGGTGCTTTATTGGGATGAGTTTTAGAAAAAAATCAACAAAATAACACAATGACAAACACTAAGGTGGAATTAAATAAGATGGGTAAAGCACTGAATATAACAGGATATTTACATTATAAAATTGACTTTAAAATATGAACATTTCAACTTCAAGTATAAATTTACATTTTAAACAGAAGCAGTTTGAAAAAAGCAGTGTACAGATCAGAGTTGCAGTTTGAGTTTGTTTGTGAATGTGTGTGACTGATAAATGAATTTTAACATCTGCATTTGATCTGCTTCTGTAGGGCTGTGAAAATATTGCATGAGCTTTGAGATTTTGTCGTTTAATTAGCATATAATATATATCTAACATACAAACAACATCAGTAAAACAAGAAGAATAAAGACAGAATAAAGGAGTGGGCGTTATCTTTTGGAGGGAAGTTCAGTGATTGGTTTAAACTTTCTACAGACTCTAACCAATCGGCGAGTGGCAAGCATGCCTAAATACTGAAAACAGCAGCGCATTGTGTTACATTATCTGCGTCTTTGTGTAAGAAAACAGCAAATTCTTCAATCGAAAATGAGCGGCAGAGGCAAAACCGGTGGTAAGACCAGAGCAAAGGCTAAGACTCGTTCTTCCAGAGCCGGGCTTCAGTTTCCCGTCGGCCGTGTTCACAGACTTCTTCGCAAGGGTAACTATGCACAACGCGTCGGTGCTGGAGCTCCAGTTTATCTCGCTGCTGTGCTCGAGTATCTTACTGCTGAGATCCTGGAGTTGGCTGGAAACGCCGCTCGTGACAACAAGAAGACTCGCATCATTCCCCGCCATTTACAGCTAGCAGTGCGTAACGACGAGGAGTTGAACAAACTCTTGGGGCGCGTGACCATCGCTCAGGGCGGTGTGTTGCCCAACATCCAGGCTGTGTTGCTGCCAAAGAAGACCGAGAAGCCCGCTAAAGCGAAGTAAAATATTCAGTTCTCCAAAACTAAACAAAAGGCTCTTTTAAGAGCCACCCACTTGAACTATAAAAGAGTGAAATTGGTTTTAGTTCATTTAAGATTGTCTGCTAGGCATTTAGATATCTTCTTTATTTAACACATCTGATTAAAATAATCAGTTCAGTAGAGATCTATATGAACTGAACGGAGTCGGTCAGATAAGAGAGAATCGCTGATCATACTAACGTTTCATTTAAGTCGTTGATTTCACTTTAACGTTAGTCTTAAAAATATAAAAATCAGTGTAAGGCCATGTTATTGTTCTTTACAGTATGTAGGATTATATTCTGTAAGAAAACTTAAAAATCCCCCGAATGTGCAATGCCGTGTTAGTTACCCACAACATTGTAGCTTTTAAAGTTTACATGCAGTGCTGCCACATGATAATACAACGTATGCCTATTAAAACAAATAAAATCGTCTGGTGAATGCGGTTATACTGGTAATTTTGTCTAATGCATTTTTATATTGGTTTAGCTTAATCTCTCCAGGACAGTAAGATATTTAACATTGAACCATTATAATAAATATTTGATGCATTAAAACCGCTTAAACTTCTGCTTTATGAAGGATTTCGAGCGGGAAACACAGCTTGTTTGAAAATAGGAGACGCGCAGTCATTGGCTAGCAATATACTTTGACGTCACGGATTAGCCAATAATTTGCGAGTACACTGTCGCCACCCTCTGAGCGCATGGTCGACTTGTCTTTAAAAACAGCCTGCAGAGAGACGCTGTGTATTCTACGTCTAAAGGCAAAGAATTTTCCTTGTAATTATGGCAAGAACAAAGCAGACCGCTCGTAAATCCACCGGAGGCAAAGCGCCCAGGAAGCAGCTCGCTACTAAAGCTGCCCGTAAGAGCGCCCCAGCCACCGGCGGTGTGAAGAAGCCTCATCGTTACAGGCCCGGTACCGTAGCGCTGAGAGAAATCCGCCGCTATCAGAAATCCACTGAGCTGTTGATCCGTAAGCTGCCTTTCCAGCGTCTGGTGAGAGAAATCGCCCAGGACTTCAAGACTGATCTGCGCTTCCAGAGCTCTGCCGTCATGGCTCTGCAGGAGTCCAGCGAAGCTTATTTGGTCGGCCTGTTTGAGGACACCAACCTGTGTGCCATCCACGCCAAGAGGGTCACAATCATGCCCAAAGACATCCAGCTGGCTCGCCGTATTCGGGGAGAGCGGGCTTAAACCTGATAGCGTCCCACACAATAAAGGCTCTTTTAAGAGCCACCACAATTCCACTGAACGAGACATTTCCCATTGTTGTTTACTTAATTACAAAGGTTTTTTGTGTGTTTTAAGGATGTGTTCTTTATAAATTTGTTAATATATGCTATTTTCTCTATCAAAGTGTGTTAGGGAAGGCATGGTGACGATTTCAAGTAATAACTTTTCAACGTAACACAGATTTTTATTTGTGAAGGTAGCATATGTGCATATTTTTTAACGTCATCAATTTACTTTTCTCCAGATTTTCAATGAGGAAATGTTGTCTAACCGGTACATAATGGCAGAAGCATCGGAAACGGAAGACTAAGATTATAAACTAAGCACTAAAATTGTTTAAAAATTAAAATTCTGTGCCTCAAAAATAAATGTATATTTTTATGTATTTATGTATATTTATTTTTACCGACAAAATGACAATTTGATATTTGAATAACTACATTATAAGCACCACGTTTATTAGAAGCATGCCCCCCACTTATTTAAAATCACTCAGCAAGCACATATGATTTCATATAATTCATATATTCATATTATCTACAATAAACAATAAAGTGTATTTTTAAAGATGTCTGTTTAGATCAGTTAATAATCGAAAGCTGAATTTCAGCTTTAAACTTTTTTTTCAGCTTTAAACTGTATGTAGCTGTTTTTACTGTGACACGTCACAAGGCACCGCCTTCATTTGTGTGTGTTTCCACTAGGTCCTGTAGACAACTGTAAAGTTTTGTTTCACTGTCGTGTTTCTCACACTTACTGATCATCAGACTGAAATCATGTCAGGAAGAGGCAAAGGCGGTAAAGGACTCGGTAAAGGAGGCGCTAAGCGTCATCGCAAGGTTTTGCGTGATAACATCCAGGGAATCACCAAACCCGCCATCCGTCGTCTCGCTCGCCGTGGTGGAGTCAAGCGTATCTCCGGTCTGATCTATGAAGAGACTCGCGGTGTGTTGAAGGTGTTTTTGGAGAACGTTATTCGTGACGCCGTCACTTATACTGAACACGCCAAGAGAAAAACCGTCACCGCCATGGATGTCGTCTATGCTCTGAAGCGTCAGGGTCGCACTCTGTACGGTTTCGGAGGTTAAGCGCTTAAACTCCACACGAACCCAAACGGCTCTTTTAAGAGCCACCCACATTATCATATTAAGAGACGAAATCTGCCCATTATTAATGTTTTGTGCGTGCTGATCCCTAGGTTGAATAGTTTAGCTAAAGTCGATGTGACCCGATCAGACTTCTTTGTTCTCAGTTTCAACCCCCCTGTCCGGTTACGTATGTCGATTAATTATTATAATGTTTATCAGACTTATTTAGAGTGTTGATAACGAATTTCCCTAGACGATTCCACTCAGAGCTCCAGATTAGAAATTAACGGTCATGTAGGTACCTTAATTTGGTCGTCTCATTGCGCTGGACTTTACATTTTGTTTCTAAATGAGAACTTGTATAGCGCGCTACTTGGAAATGTATATTGTTTTTTTTTTAGTCGTCTTCATTGACTCGCCAAATACAAGTTTTTAATTTAACTAAATTGACAGCTAACATAAGGATTAACAAACGCCATCTCTTTAACGATAACATTGTTCTCAAAATCGTTGCTTTCAAGCCTTTACCTAACAAGATCTTGCTTGTATTCCTTTAATAAACGATTTCCTGCAAAATAAATAACTATATAATAACTATATTTCAGAGAAATTGTATTTTAAAAAGAGCGGGAAAGTAAAACCGCACTACAATACATGATTGCATTAAATTCAAACATTAGGCTGTGGGTGGGGCTACGGTCTTAGCCACTTTGATTGGCTCTCTCACGTCTTAGCCACACCAATGAAATCCATTCATGATGTTTGTCCAATGAAGACAACCAATCAGCACCGTAAGCCTGTTGTCTTTGAAAATTAGCATGGACAGAGAATAAATACTTCTTAACCCGAGCAGCTCGTTACACACTTTGTTGTTCTTTCTTGAGAAATCATGCCTGAGCCAGCAAAGTCCGCACCTAAGAAGGGGTCCAAGAAGGCCGTAACTAAAGCAGCCGGAAAGGGCGGCAAGAAGCGCAAGAGGTCCAGGAAGGAGAGCTATGCTATCTACGTCTACAAGGTCCTGAAGCAGGTACATCCTGACACCGGGATTTCCTCTAAGGCCATGGGGATCATGAACTCTTTCGTCAATGATATTTTCGAGCGTATCGCCGGTGAGTCCTCTCGTCTCGCTCACTACAACAAGCGCTCCACCATCACATCGAGAGAGATCCAGACCGCCGTGCGTCTACTGCTGCCCGGTGAACTCGCCAAACACGCCGTGTCTGAGGGAACAAAGGCCGTCACCAAGTACACCAGCTCCAAATAAATCTGTTGAAGCTTTCAACACCACAAAGACTCTTTTAAGAGCCACCCACTCTATCAGATAAAAGAGCATCCAAATTAATTGTGTGTTTAAAATGAGTGCTGTTTCTTTAAATAAGATTTCATAAATCAAGATTCAAGTCGGCTAACTTAAACTGACTAGAATACATTTTATAATACTGGGTGATTGCGATCACATGCTATTTTATGTGAAGCTGCTTTGGTACGAACAACTGTAAAGTGCTATATAAAGTTGAATTGAATTAAATTACTACTGAAGTGTGCAGCTCCAGTATTTTGTATGTTTGGTCATAAAAATGACATTGTTTCTGTCATAACTGAATGGTATACAATTCAAAAATGTATATAGCGATGTAGAGTCACAGTCACAGAAATTGCCACGATTGTTTCACGATGGTAATCTTTCGTCTGGGACAGCCCAAAATCGTGCAATGTATCTCAGGTGGTTTGTAAGGGCTGAGTGAATAAATGTGGATGAGTTGTGTTGGTTAGAGCACAATAGAAAGCATTATTCTGGAATAAATATTTTTAAATAATTCAATGGGCCTTTCTCAATTACACAATTTTATGTTACGACCAGCTCGTTTAAAGCCGCAACACAGAAGAGGAATCACACAAACCATATAATTAATGTGAATTTTATTACATTAAACATATGCCACAACCAATAATAATAAACAAATGTCTAGGGGAAAAAGGAAAACAAAATAATACAAATTACTATAACAAAATCGGGACGCTACATGTGAAAGAAACCCATAAGAATGAGCCACTCGAGAGGAAAACTTCCCCCAAGAGTGCCTGCCTCCAAATAAACACACAGCACTTTTATATTCTTTAGCTAACTATCCATTAGCGTGGGCAAAGCCAATCAGGAACTCCCATGGAATCAGGAAGTAACTCAGGGTCGTCACATTCCGCTTATACAATGGTTACCTCACAATAAGACATAGTTCAGATGTTTAATTTTAAGACATTTGACAGGTCAGGTGTGCGTTTATAAAAAAATAGTGAATACCCGTGTAGCATTTCTAAACAATTAAGATTAAAGCATTCAACAGCTCTATGATATAAACAACATACAGGTTAAGAACAACATGAGAGTAAATGATGACAGAATTTAATTTCTATCCCTTTAATACTGTTCTGTACACACACAGTTCAGTAATTTACTGTGACTGTATTATTTAAGCAAATTAATGGCTGAATAATGAAAGCAATGACAACTGAAATGACATTATATGCTTCATCCATGAATTTAAACGTCTCTGGTTAGATACAGAAGCTTACATTGGTGGAACATTTGAATCAATATTAAATTATGATACAATTTTTACCATTCAGTAATCTAACTATTAAGGAGTTCCTCCCTAAAAGACAATACAGCAACAAAGTGCAACATAAACATCTAGAAGTTTATTTATCAGCTCATAGCAGAGCTCTTTTGTTTATCACTCAAAGTTTCAGTTTCTTAGCATTGCTTGGATAAAGACCTGGGAAATGCTAGGCATGTGATGTTCATTTGTATCTTCAGGAACTGTTTTCCAAACTGACAAAAAGTTGCATATTAACACTCAGGGGCAGACGGCAGCGTGGACGCCACAACCTTTTTATTTTTCAATCACTGCTCAAAGAGACTTAGATTACTCTGCTGATTTTGGAAATACAGATATGAATTAAACATCATTTACAACGTTAAAGTGTCTAGGAGAAGTACAGTCCTTCTTGGGACATCTAAAACCTTGTTTATTTGAATCGCATCTGTCTCTACACTGTGCACTAAGTACATTACATCTTTGCATGTCCAGACACGAGGCATTCCTATGTGCTTCTTTCAAAAAACACAAGGCAACGGAGTAATCGCGTCTGTAAACAAACACAAAGTATTGATAAGTTGACCACGGTCATCCCTTAGAATATATTTCCTTACTAAAAACTAGTATTTGTAGTTACACCACAGTTACCACAAATTTACCATCGTCTCATTACAGTTTTGGTTATAAAGGTTGTTTATATAAGTATACAGACATGAATTCTCAAAATCTGCCTTGACCCTTATTAGTTTGAATGATATTTTTTGCTATAATTTAAAATAAACACAGACAAAACAAGTACATTTTCCTATTACATGCCTGCTTGAAAGGCTCATTATGCAGCTCATTATGCAAGTCTTTGTTTCCTGAGGTGTCAATCACAGATTATTCAGAAGCTTTTACACCTCCTCGCATATGGCCTTTGTCAGAAAAAAGTGTTTCAGAAATGTTAAATCAATGTATTGTTTTATGTGAATGAGTAGGCAGAATGATTTTCACATCATTTGGAAAAAAACAACTCTAGACTACAAGATCCTGTTTTGAAAAGTCTTGTGAAAACATGCTTAGTATGGGTTTTGTGGACTTATATCAGTGACTTAAAAACCATGCATAAACATTTTTCTCTCAAAAATACAAACATGTACATACATGGTGCTCACATTATATTGTAGCCCAGTTTGTGCTGAACACAGTGTTATGAGACTTTTGGCATTAATATGTTTTTAAGTAACTGAAAACAGCACAAGGTCAAAACTTCTCAAGACCCCAGAGGTTCAAATTTACATGTACAAAAACCTACATTTTAGTGATGGGCGATTTCGAAACACTGCTTCATGAGGCTTCGAAACATTTACAAATCTTTTGTTTCGAATCATTGGTTCGGAGCGTTTTTTAAACTGGCCAAAGTCACGTGATTTTAGCAAACGAGGCTTCATTACGTCATAACTGTTTTGAAACCTTTCGAAAATCCGACGATTCACCACTAGGGGAGTTGATCACAAATGACCAGTGTCTGATATGGTTAGGTAAATTCGGGTCCGTTTTATCATGCAAATTCATAAAACATTCATCCTTCTAACGAATAACACTACCATTTTTTCTACATTTTGTTTATAGACAGATTTAATGACAAAAATGTACATAATTAAAAAGGGAGTTTGTTTTAATGGTTTGTTTGCCATGGATAAAACTAAAACACAGAATACACTTTTAATTATGTTTTAATTAAATTAAATAATGTATTTTTTAACATATTTTTAGAACAATTTTGCCATTATTTTGTAAAATGTTTGGACAGATCTAGCTGCTTTTACACTATTTTGACTAGCAGGTGTCGCCAGCGTGTGTGGTGTTTCGAACGCTTCAGAAAAACTGAATCAATTTGCGAAGCGATTGGTTGAATTGATTCGAAGCTTTGAAAAGCTGCATTTCTCCCATTGCTACTGCATTTGATACTTATTTAGATTTTTATTTTATTGTACACTACTTTGTTATTAACATTTTGTCCAAGTCTCAAAAAATTCTTTCTTTTAGCACAACATTCCTCATTGAAGCATTAGGGGGTTGGGTCTTTATCTCATCATGTGTGACTCACATTAATATTCATGACCATTGACAATCCCTTGAATATTGCTTTTACATAACAAAAACAACCATTAGAAAAATCATGCTTTAATAAAACAGCAGCACTACATAACATTAAAAATTGTAAAATAAAACAATAACAATTGTCCAATATCATGTTCAACTAATTTGGGTCAGCCCTGTAACAATGAGGTTAACTTTTTACACTATAAAAAAATGGATGACCCTTTATATTATTTAAGCACATAATGAAAACATTAACCAACAAGAGTCATGACCTACACACAACAACCCATTGTTCAATTCTGAATGAAAACATTAAAACACGCTTTAAATCAATTGAAGCAAACTGGATGCTCTCTAGTTGATAAAGTGGGTGGCTCTTAAAAGAGCCTTTGGGGTGTTGAAAGCTTCAACAGATTTATTTGGAGCTGGTGTACTTGGTGACGGCCTTTGTTCCCTCAGAAACGGCGTGTTTGGCGAGTTCACCGGGCAACAGCAGACGCACGGCGGTCTGGATCTCTCTCGATGTGATGGTGGAGCGCTTGTTGTAGTGAGCGAGACGAGAGGACTCACCGGCGATACGCTCGAAAATATCATTGACGAAAGAGTTCATGATCCCCATGGCCTTAGAGGAAATCCCGGTGTCAGGATGAACCTGCTTCAAGACCTTGTAGACGTAGATAGCGTAGCTCTCCTTCCTGGATCTCTTGCGCTTCTTGCCGCCCTTTACGGCGGTTTTAGTAACGGCCTTCTTGGACCCCTTCTTAGGTGCGGACTTCGCTGGCTCAGGCATGATTTCTCAAGAAAGAACAACAAAGTGTGTAACGATCTGCTCTGGTGACGAAGTATTTATTCTCTGTTTATGCTAATTTTCAAAGACTAAAGGCTTACGGTGCTGATTGGATGTCTCCATTGGACAAGCACCATGAATGGATTTTATTGGTGTGGCTAAGACGTGAGCGGGCCAATCAAAGTGGCTAAGACGGTAGCCCCACCCACAGCCTAATGTTTGAATTTAATGCAATCATGTATTGTAGTGCGGTTTTACTTTCCCGCTCTTTTTAAAATACAATTTCTCTGAAATATAGTTCCTTTGGAAATAGAGTGCGCAAATTTAAGGCACACTTTAGTTATTTATTTTGCAGGAAATCGTTTATTAAAGGAATACAAGCAAGATCTTGTTACGTAAAGGCTTGAAAGCAACGCTTTTGAGAACAATGTTATCGTTAAAGAGATGGCGTTTGTTAATCCTTATGTTAGCTGTCAATTTAGTTAAATTAAAAACTTGTATTTGGCGAGTCAATGAAGACGACTAAAAAAAAGAGACAATATACATTTCACTTTTCCGTTTATTTAGCAGGTAAACGTTTATTAAACGAATACAAGCAAATAGCCCAATACAAGAAGAGTTTTTGAGAAGAATTGCGTTTAAATAAATTTCACACAGCAACCCTTTATAACAATTAAACCAAACTGAATGCTCATTTATCTGATAAAGTGGCATAAAAATAAAGATGTTATTAAGTTTTAAGATTTCTATTATAAAGAGTATGTACGTTTACAACCCACTTAAATTATACCTTTCTATTTGGGCAGTACGTGAAGACTCATTTAGAAACAAACACGAAAGCAAAGCGCTTCAATACCACCAAATTAACCTACCTGTATTTATCGAGTTATTTAAATCAAACAATCAGCATATCGCAAAGACCATTTCCAGCAACACAAACAGTAATACTGCATAGATTTAGCCTCTTAATGTGATAATGTGGGTGGCTCTTAAAAGAGCCGTTTGGGTTTGTGTGGATTTTGGCGTTTAGCCTCCGAAACCGTACAGAGTGCGACCCTGACGCTTCAGAGCATAAACGACATCCATGGCGGTGACGGTCTTTCTCTTGGCGTGTTCAGTGTAGGTGACGGCGTCACGAATAACGTTCTCCAAAAACACCTTCAACACACCTCGAGTCTCCTCATAGATCAGACCGGAGATACGCTTGACACCCCCACGACGAGCGAGACGACGAATGGCGGGTTTGGTGATTCCCTGGATGTTATCACGCAAAACTTTGCGATGACGCTTAGCGCCTCCTTTGCCGAGTCCTTTACCGCCTTTGCCTCTTCCTGACATGATTTCAATCTGCAAAACAGAGAATGTGAGAGTAACACAGAAGTGAAACAGGACTTTAAAGCTGCCTACAGGACCTAGTGGAAACACGCAGAAATGAAGGCGGCGCTTTGTGACGCTTCACAGTAAAAGCACAGACCTACCTACATTGTTGTTGTTGTTTTTTTAGTTTTAACTGAAATTTAGTTTTAATCGATTATTGTCTGTTCTGATTAGACAACTTTTAAACGTTTATTTTAGAAAATTATATACAGCTGTGCTTGCTGAGTGCCTCTTAATATAATTAAGTGGTGTGCATTCTTTTAATAAACCTAGGTCATATAACGTAGATGTTAATAAAATATGTCTTCTATTATTTTACATTTAAAACATGAAATAAAAATTTCTAAAGCAATTATGTTTATACATGTCTTAATCTTGAGATGATCAGTAAAATATTAGAACTGCAAACTACCTTTCTGGAAAAGGTAGATCTTGGAAGGAAATCTGGGAAATCACACTTTGATTTGTGGAAAAACAATTTCAAATTGTTTACCGCCCCTTCACTTTCAGAGGGATTAAACTTTTTTACAAAACATACAAAGAAACACAGTGACGTGAATGTGATTAAATAAACTGAGAAATTTCTCGTTCGGTGGAATTGTGGTGGCTCTTAAAAGAGCCTTTGGGTTTGACGGTGAAGTATTGAGTTTAGGCGCGTTCACCACGAATGCGGCGAGCCAGCTGGATGTCTTTGGGCATGATGGTGACCCTCTTGGCGTGGATGGCGCAGAGGTTGGTGTCCTCAAACAGGCCGACCAGATAAGCTTCGCTGGACTCCTGCAGGGCCATGACGGCGGAGCTCTGGAAGCGCAGATCAGTCTTGAAGTCCTGGGCGATTTCTCTCACCAGACGCTGGAAAGGCAGCTTACGGATCAACAGCTCAGTGGATTTCTGATAGCGGCGGATTTCTCTCAGCGCTACGGTACCGGGCCTGTAACGATGAGGTTTCTTCACACCGCCGGTGGCTGGGGCGCTCTTACGGGCTGCTTTAGTAGCGAGCTGCTTCCTGGGCGCTTTACCTCCGGTGGATTTACGAGCGGTCTGCTTTGTTCTTGCCATGACTGAAGTCAAAAGTCTTCTCCGTACGATACGATGTGTGCAGAACTGCTCTCTGCAGGCTGCTTTTAAAGACTGGTAGACCACGAGCTCAGAGGGCGGCGACAATGTACTGGCATGTGAGTGGCTAATGTGTGACATCGTCAAAAACAACTGGCCAATGGCTGTGCGTCTCTTATTTTCAAACAAGAAAGCGATTTCAGTTTCCCGCTCGACGTCCTTTGTCTTGTTTATCCTTACATAAAAGCAGTGCTACAAGATGTATTTTCATGTGTTCTGTTTAATACAGCAGATTGATTATAATGGTTAAGAATTAAATAAATACAATGTTGTTCAATAATTTAATTAAAAATAATAATAATTTAAGACCAACCATAAAATATAATATTCTAGTAATGTACTACCACTGTACGTAAGACTGGAGACAAAGAGTTTGGTTATCCCATAAAATAGTCCTACAGAGTATAACATTGAATATGACATTAAAATTGTCTGATTGAGAACATGTCAGAGACTAGTAAAATTATAAATAGAAACTTATGTATTCAATCTGAGATTTCATGATAATTGGCTTATTTCAGAGTATATTTTTACTGTAAACAGAACAAACAAGAAAAAGATTTCACTCCTCTATAGCTGAAGTGGGTGGCTCTTAAAAGAGCCTTTTATTTAGTTTTGGAGAACTGGGTAGTTTACTTTGCTTTAGCGGGCTTCTCGGTCTTCTTTGGCAACAACACAGCCTGGATGTTGGGCAACACACCGCCCTGAGCGATGGTCACGCGACCCAAGAGTTTGTTCAACTCCTCGTCGTTACGCACTGCCAGCTGTAAATGGCGGGGAATGATGCGAGTCTTCTTGTTGTCACGAGCGGCGTTTCCGGCCAACTCCAGGATCTCAGCAGTAAGATACTCGAGCACAGCGGCGAGATAAACTGGAGCTCCAGCACCGACGCGCTCTGCATAGTTACCCTTGCGAAGAAGTCTGTGAACACGACCGACGGGAAACTGAAGTCCGGCTCTGGATGAACGAGTCTTAGCCTTCGCTCTGGCCTTGCCACCGGTTTTACCTCTGCCGCTCATTTTCGGTTGAAGTTTTTGTTGCTTTCTAGAAGAAGATAAAAATATTGTGAGTCAATGCGCTGCTGGTTTCAGTATTTAGGCACGCTTGCCACTCGCCGATTGGTTAGAGTCTGTAGAAAGTTTAAACCAATCACTGAACTTCCCTCCAAAAACAACGTCCACCCCTTTTTCTCTGCCTTGTTTTATAATTTCTATTTTAGATTATTTTAATGTAACATCTATATCTATATATGTATGTCTTATTTATGTGGATGTATCAGATGACTTTTTGGTCAAAAGTGATTTGCAGTGCATTTCAAAGTATAACCTGGTATGTCTGGGGACACTTTAACTTACAGAAACAGTTAAGGTTTAATAGTATAACGATTGTTAAAAAAATAAGCTCCGCTGCACGTTCCGCTTGAATCGGTTATCTTTGGTGAGCTGGCGTTTCCAATTTAGAAACTTTAGACATTTAAAGCGAGTATTTTATTCTGAAGCGACTTAGTGTGATGTATAAAATATAGATAGCGACTAAACAGGTTTGTTTTGCCAAGTTTCTAGTGAATACAACACTATACAGTCGTACAACACTGGTCAAATTTATATTCTAGCTATAATCAATTACAGGTAACATTGAAACATTGCTCTTTCATGATCTGGTGAATGGCTCTTAAAAGAGCCTTTGGGTTGTATAAAAAAAAACAAAGAGTTGCTTTATTTCTTCTTGGGCGCTGCCTTTTTAGGCTTAGCTGCTTTGGGCTTTGTCGTCTTGGGTTTAGCAGCCTTTGCTTTTTTGGGGCTCTTCGCTGCTTTCTTAGGAGCCGCTGGCTTCTTTGCTTTCTTGGGGCTCTTTGTTGCCTTTTTAGCGGCGGTGGCGGCTGGCTTCTTCGCTGCTTTCTTGGGTGATTTCTTAGCGGCGGTCTTCTTTGTCGCTGCAGTCTTGGGCTTCTTGGCAGCGGCGGGTTTCTTGGCTGCGGCCTTCTTTGCTTTAGGTGCGGCTTTCTTCGCTGGTTTTGCCTTGGTCTCTGCCTGCTTTTTGTTGAGTTTGAAAGAGCCGGAAGCGCCGGTGCCTTTGGTCTGGACTAGAGTGCCTTTAGTAACCAAATTCTTGATGGCGATCTTGACGCGGGCGTTTTTCTTCTCCACGTCGTAGCCACCGGCGGCGAGCGCTTTCTTCAGGGCGGCGAGAGAGACGCCGTTCCTCTCCTTGGATGCCGAAACAGCTTTGACGATGAGGTCACCCACACTTGGTCCCGTTTTCTTGGCTTTAGCGGCGGATTTCTTCTTGGGTGCTTTGGCCGGCGCGGCGGCAGCAACTGGAGCGGTTTCAGCCATTTCTCTAAGCGAATCTGTCATGCAGTCAACACGAGAATCAGTAATGCAGAGCTTTAGCGCGAGGCGCATTTACACGACACATGAGAACCATATAGACTCATCCTGTCCAGCTCGGTGTCAGTGCGCCTCCACGAGCCGCTGGCGTGTGTTTTCTTCTCTAACATTTACAATAAAACTGGAGTATTAAAACACACTGGCGCAAAAAGGACAATGTGAACATAGAGCAGAGGTCCAGAGCTATATATTAAAACTAAAACATGCGTGAACGAAACGTTTATTTTGGCATATTTAGATAAAATACAAGATCAACATCAGCTGCTGGATAATGCTACTTATGGTTTTCATGAGTTTTTATCGTTTAATATTTATTGAAAAGTCGAGCGCGTCTTCTGTGTTTTTAACAGACACTTTGTTAAATCACTTGAATTAAATGAACATCACTGAATGACTTGTGAAGTGTTATATAAAGTAGTTGTTTTGATCATCTTGAAGCACACGCGCCATCCAGAGGCTTCCTGTTTCTTTGTGTCAGCATTTACGTTTAGAAGTTGACAAAATAGTATAATAGCCTATTATATTTTCCGAACTCATGGATGTCTTGCTTTTGTGTATTTAATACTGTGTATAATGTTTTTATTATATCCCCACTGTTTCTACGGTAAACAGGGCAATGACGATTTAATAAAATCTATGGTCAGCATAGATCTGTCGGCACGTCACAAAAAGACGAACAGGGGAACTGAACTGATCTTATAATTTTGGAAATATAGGTGCAGACAGCGTGTTTATTGAACACATGCATTACCTGTGGCCTGTATCATGAAGATTGTTAAACAAACACAGGCTACAGTATTAGTTTAGACTTCATAAAACTTAATGGGATCAGACTTTGATATGCACATAAATGAGTGATGACACCGAACAACCAATCACGTTCAATGTGAATATTATTAATAATATTATTTTTCAATAAACATGAGCAAATATACAAACATGTAATATTTGTATAGTATGTTTTTGAGAGAGCTGTTTTGGATTAAATTGGCTGATTTGTTACAGTAACACATCTAAACCTCAAGTAAACATAACATTAATCACAATATAAATACAATATCAAGGGGAATCATTAACAATTATTCATTTTTATTGCGTGGCTCTTTAAAAAAATATCTATCCATATGAATTCCTTCATAACAGAATGGAGGTTAAATGACGAATCATGGCTGAATAGATGTGTGGATCTATTTATTAAACAGATGTACAAACGTAAGTGTTTATTTGTGGCAGAGATGTGTGTTTTGCTTGTGTCAAAAATATGAGCAATCTAAATAAATTATTGTTTGAATGATTACGTCAAAACCAAAATGTGTTTTCCCTACTAAAGTCTTTTTTACACTTAAGTAGTTATACAGAGAAAGTGCAGATAGTGAATATTTAGTGAAAGCTTCAGGGTTAATAGTAAATTTTCTGAACTTTGTCATAGCTGGACTATTTTTTTTATTATTTAAAGAGGCTGAATATTCCTGCTATCCTGTAACCAGCATATTTGGGCCTGCACAAAGTTTTATAACACTGATCCCAATACAGTAGGCCTACATGGGTCCATAAAGCAGATTGGCCATAATGGTTGTTGTTTTTGGTTTGAAAAAATGTCTTGTGCAAATTATGAAAGATACTGACAACCGCAATTGTTAAATCATGTAAGAATAAAGAGTCAATTGTTTGTAAAAGACATTATTAGAGTCATTTAAATTCTGTTTTTAAATAAATTATTCACAATTTACATCATAAATGTCTTAATAAAGAAGCTGTCAACTTGTAAATTATTGAGATTACTAAGCACATGAACTTTATCAGCACCACCAGAGGGCATTTTTTTTATATGATCTATTTTATATATAACTAAATAAAACTGGGACTTACAAAAATAAGTTGCGAGTCAGATTATTTATTTTTGTGAAAAAAATATATTAAGTAATCAGACATATCCATTTATTAGGTAATCAATCAATTTTAACCCAAGATTGAAATCATACACTGTAAAAAAAAATACTTTGCTGCTTTAAAAATTTTTGTTCAATTAACTCAGATTTACAAGTCATGTCCACAGAAATGAGTTGTCACAATTTATAAAATATAGTTGAGAAAAGTCAACTCGCCTGTAGTTATAACAACTCATCTCTAGTCAAGATAAATAATAGTGAGTTGAAATGACTTGTAGATCTGAGTTGATTCAACAACAAAAAAATTTAAGGCAGCAAAGTATTTTTACAGTGTATGGGTGCTTATATTTTCACCAGACATATTTATTTATTTATTTTTCATTCATCTTTTTTATTGTGATGCAGTCTGTATTTGTGAGGTTTATTGAAAGATTATATTTGGTGTCACAATAAGCATTATAAAAAATAAATAGCAATAATGTCCACAAACACTGAGGTTTTTCAGAGATGATTAAAGTGAACAAAATTGATCAGACATACTAAGTTGACACAGGCAACTATTATTAAAAAAATGCCAATGCTAAAAATTATATTTGTCATCCGGTTAAACATGTATTTTATGAGATTGTCTTAAAGGTGCCGTGTGTAAATTTTAGCAGCATCCAGTGGTGAGGTTGCGAATTGCAACCAACGGCTCAGCCCACTGCTCACTCCTTGTTTTGAAACGCATAGAGAAGCTATGGTAGCCGCCACTGGAAAAACATGTAATTGACAGAGATAACTTAGTAAAAAAAAATTTGTCCTTTAAGGGCTTCTGTAGAAACATGACAGCACAAAATGGCGACTTCCACGTAAGGGGACCCTCGGTGTATGTAGATAAAACGTCTCATTCTAAGGTAATGAAAACATAACATTTCATTATTAAAAGGTCTTTATACACCCCTGATCATATAGTTTTGTATACTATTTTGCATTTCTGTCAAGAGATCCTTCTAAAAATTACACACTGCACCTTTAAGGGCCACAAAATAGCAACAATTGCAACAGGCTGGACAATTTTCCCCTTCTTAATTTTTCAGAAAGTTAATCCATCACATTACACTAATAAAGCATTTTAATGCTAATACTGATACTTTTGTTTTTTGGGAATTGCATTTAACACAAACAGATGAGCATTATAAGTACAGTATTATGAACTTCAAGCATGTCACACTAATACACGCAAACACGCACACACACACACACAGTGTCATTCAAACATTGCAGAAGTGAGTCCAGTTTGCCTGAAGGTTTCTGCCACGAGTCGTGAGTGTTGTATTTTGGCTAAAAGTGCCTCAAAGACATCGTTCTGGTCCAGAGCTGTAGCAGTTTTGTAGATGAACATTCCCAGTGATTCCAGTCCTCTCATTCCCAGATTCACTCCACAACCTTACACAACAAAAAAAATTGATATTGTAAACACTGGTTCAAATATTGTTTCCAAATCACTAATTGTAAGCAATTGCGACTTTTATCCAAGGCACTACATGTTTTCAACTTTGATAAACGGATAATTTGTTAAACCTGATAATAATTAAAACATACAATTTCTATACACTATTTCATCTTATTTGGTATGTCTAAAACATACATTTATTTTTTATATGATGTTAATCATCTTGCATTATATAGTAAACAAGTTGCATGTGTATTGTAAATTATGCATGGATTTAAATATATTTAAGTCAAACCAATGAGATTTTTTAATACGAATAAAACTCACCGGTGTCAAAGTTGAGCACTCTTGCAGCTTCTCCTTCCACAGTGACTGCAACATGATCTCCTTCAATATAAGCTGCACTAACACGTCTGTATGATAACATGATCTCAAACAACATACGACTACACTGCATGTGGTGCAGGGTGACATCACTGAGACGAGGCTCGATGTCCGTCTTATATGCATTGAAGGACTGAAGGAAGATGTTCTTCATTATCTAAGTGAAGAAAACTGAAAGTAAACGACATGTATAAAAACATCACATTAAACTATGGGGGTGGTTTCCCAGACAGGGATTATCTTAAGCCTTCATTAATAAGAAAATATAACTAGTTTAAACAAACATGTCGTACTAAAAACATCACCTATGTGTATTTTTAGGCAAAACAAAGGTGTATGTCACAGTTCTGACATTTTAATGGAAGTCTAATCCCTGTCCGAGAAAGCGTTCCTAGATGTTTACATAAGCAAATGAAGGTACAAATGTATGCTGGGATTGAGATGTCTTACAGATGAGTTAGCTGTGTGGCGTAAGAAATGCATCATTTTGGAGTCTGCATCTGATGTACAGGCCAGAGCCATGTATCGGTTCCTGAATGTACCGTAGATTTTTAAGTGGAACCCGGGTTTCACGGCAGACTGTGAGGAGTTGTGTGGATCTTTCACGGTGTTGATACCATACGCTGATAGATCAAAGTATAAACTGTGTGCACGAATCTCTGGTGTGGGAACCTGTAGAGCAAAACAAATTCATGTATTCTTTTATTTTTATAATGAAGCATGACTATTTTGAAACAATAACGTTGTATTTGTTTGTGTACGTGAACTAACAATGAACAATACTTCTACAGCATTTCTATAGACGTTTTCAGCAGTAACAACATAAACAAGCGGCTGTCGTGGTCCTTCCGGTAAACTCAGCTAAGAATAAATAACAACAAAGTTCTTTAAACGTAGTTTATTTATATAGCAAGCAAAAAAACAACACATAGATTACCTAGGAAACAAAAACATTTGTTATTTTCGACGAAGCATTTGTTCAGTCAGTTTAGCAACTAACGTTAGTCAGACCATTAAAAAAACGAAACCGGAAGTAAAGTTCGGATCCAGACGCGTATCGAGTCAGCGCACATGCATCCGATGAAACCGTCTATAGGTTAATTGTTGTTCATGTTAATTTCAGAATTTACTAATACATTTATAAAATTAAAGTTGTAATTAATGCACACTGAAATAACATGAACAAATAGATTTCCATGAACTAATGTTAAAGGGATAGTTCACCCAAAAATGAAAATTCTGTCATCATTTACTCACCCTCATGTTGTTACAAATTTGTAAACATTTCTTTGTTCTGCGGAACACAAAGAGAGATATTTTGAAAAAAGTTTGAAACCAAACAGATCTGGGGCACCACTGACTTCCAGAGGTGGACACTACTTGAGTATTTTAAGTAAATTTTCCAAGCATCTGTGCTTTATCAGAGTGTTTGTCTTGGGAAAAAAATTACTTTACTTTACTACTAAAAAATGTTCACTACATTCTGAAGCATAGAATCATACCGTGTATTCTTTTATATTGCATAATAAAATTATTACATAAAAATTGTGTACTTTTACTTTCTTTAGAAGTACAGGGGTACTTTTTACTTAAGTAAAAGTAAAAAAAAAATACTAGATCTTTAATGTACTTTTAAAAACTTGAAATGATGAAATTTAGTGGAGTAAAAATTATGATAATATGCTTTGAAATGTATGTTTCCCAAAGAAAAATATAAATACTATACTTGTATGTATAAAGTAAAACTACTTAAGTAGTGTCCGACTTCTATAGTATTGTTTTTACTACTGTAAAATTCAAAAGTGTCCCAGCTTGGTAACAAACATTTTTAAAAATATATTTTTTGTGTTCAGCAGAACAAAGAAATTCTTACAAGTTTGTTACAACATGAGTACAACATAAAAGTAATTATATAAATATATATATATATATATAATTTTAAGTTTAACAGCTACAAATTCATAGACTGCTCTTTATAAAAAAATTAATTTAAGAAATGTGAATTTACTCGTGGTAATAAAACCTTTAATAATCACTAACATAAACAGTAGATAAAGATTAAATAAGCATGTGTCCGTTCTTTGCCCAAATTGGTAATCTGTTACTTTAATTAAATAAAGACAGGATATTTGATTGTGGTTATTAAATTTACAACGGGGGCAAACATCCAGCTGGTGGTGATATTTTCAGAAACAATTAAATAAAAAGATCAGAAGCATCAAAACAAAAACCAAGAGAGATCAGTGCTCATGATATGTGTAGACTGTCCAATAAACATTGTTTGTATTTTCTTTGAGCAACATGTAACATGATTTTTTTAAGGGGATACAAAATTGAGAACTGGCGGAAGAGCACTTAGTTTGCAGCAATTCGGGCTCTTCTGCCATACAATATAGTTTCATTTTTTATCCGCTTAAAAAATCACCACTCGTGTAACTACTCATGTAACAGTCTTTAAATAGGGAAACATGGAAGTGTTTGGTGACTTCTAAATTAATCCCTCTTTGGATCCTAAGGAATGAATGAGGCTAGGCTAAATGCTAACACATTCACAACGTGCTGTACAAAGATTAAGTGCACATATTGAATAAAGACAGGTATTTATTAATTTGTTTAAGTTGAAGTAAGAATATAGTAAAATATTGAAAAACGGTGGTGTTTTCCTTTGCAAAAAACAACAACAACCACAGCTTACCCATAAACTGTTTTAAGCTTCTCTTTGGTCCATCATCAAAGATCTCGGCCTTTATTATTATTCATAATGGCTTCATTTTTGCAGCCGTATTCAAAGACTGAATCACAATAACACTCGGTTTGTATTCAAGAACACAAAACAGACATTTCTGAGAAAAACAGCATGCTAAATTAACATTTTATCAAATCACAAATATTATTTAATAGGACTGAACTAATCTGACTTCATTTAGCTCAGTGTGCAAAACTGTGTAAGATTGGGCGGATACAGAGTTCTTTAAGGTGAATGAATGTTGTCTGTTGTCACGATTATACCATACACAGGAGACGAGGACTACAATGTAGTCGTTTTAATAATGTTTAGCAGGTTAAAAACAAGAATATACAAACGAAAACCGACAAAGACAATGGAGTGGATTGTGTCAGAAAGCTTTAAAATGATGCATCGAAAGGACAGGAAGGTATCACGACACATTGGAATCAAATGTTAGATTTACTTCATGTCAACCCGAGATACCTTCTTATAGCAACTTGTCCCACAATTCTATGCACAGAGAATGTGATTGGTCGAGCCTGGTCGAGTTGGAAAAAATAAAATGGTGGACCAGGAAGCAGCTGGAACACAAATTTAGTGTAAATAAAGTTGTATTTTCACTGTTTACACATTGCATGTTTTTATTGCATTTCTAGCAAGAATTTAGTATTGTAGTTTTCAAATATGGGATTAGTTGTCAAAAACGGAATTTTATTATGCTGCCTATAAAGTCTGTCCAAATGTGTTTCCCGGAGCTCCCTTCATGCCTCCAAAGACTCATTGGCCAGCAAGTCATTCACATTTGACTTTGTCGCTGCGTGTCGCTCGTTTCTTTCAAAAGAGGCGTTTCTAAATCTGGTTGTCGTAAACAAATGAGTATCGTCCAATCCAGTAACTGACGAGAGTCGGATGACGTGAACTCCACTGCTTCGTTCTCATTGGTAGTTGCTCCCGAAAGTCGCTCATAATTTGCATAAAGTAAAAAATTTCTCAACTTTGTTGCGCGACTGGACACTCCCCATCCTGTTGGCAATAGTCACTAACCCCCCAGTCACATTAGCTACAAGAGACAGAGACAGAGCGACATGCTACCATTCGTTTTCAATGGGAGTGGCCGTTTGCCAGCGACAAGCGAGGTTGGGCCAAAATAGACAAGAAGGCTATTTTATGCAAATGCTGAACGATGCAACAAAGCGACTGCCAATCGAAGTGAAGGCCCGGCAGGACGTAGGTCTGTGGCAGAGTCGAAGAAACTAATTTAACATGGCGGAAAATGCGTATTTCTGTATCTGAAAAGTTTGGCATTTTACCTCATATATTTTGTTACTTTTATCGAGAAATAAATAATTTTAAATCCAAAAACATCGTTCTTGTAACTTAACAATACCTCTAAAGTGACTTTTGATACCACTTTTAGATACTAGCCAAGGAACGCCCATCAAGTGAGAGCGTGTCGCTCATTTTTGTAGCTAATGTGACCGTAGGGTGACGCTCATGTTGTCGGAAGTCGCCAAGCTTCCATTGTAATCACTGAGATCGCGTCGCTCTGCTAGTCCAGCCCAGTTTCACAAAATTTCATTATATAGTCACATAATTTTTTTTAACTTTTTTCGTGATATTATCACGAATTTCCGCATTTTTTCGTGATCGTATAATGAATTTCTGTTTTCGTGTGATTATCACGTATTGGTTACTCAACTGTTTTGTCCTATTTTCTACCATTGTCGCTTTGGTTTAGGGTTAGATTTACATAAAATGACATCCCTACCCAAACCCTAACGCCAGGCGACATATAAAAAAAATTATAAACCAATACATAAGTGACATTCTAATGCAAGCACCAAATCTAACCCTAAACTGAAGCGACAATGGTTTAAAAATAGGAAAAAGCAGTTTAGTAATCAATAAGTGATAATTACACGAAAACAGGAATTTGTTATACGATCACGGAAAAACGCAGAAATTCGTAATAGCCTAATATCACAAAAAAAGAATCAAAAAATTACGTAACTATATCACGAAACCTTGTGAGACTTGGTTGGCTAGTCACTGCTAGTCTGAATACAGCTTAAGCTTTCTGAAGCAGCCTATATATAGTCCGAATAATAGTGAACAGGTTTTAATAAAAAAAAGATGAGGATGTAGAAAATCTGATGAAGACGTTTATTGTGGTAGCAGTGACAAAGCACATCTGTACTTTGGGTTCAGTGATAAGGATTGAACATCGAACAAAGTCACACTTTATACAGTTACCCAGCCCTAATGCTAATGCGGTATCTCTTTGAAATGTAAGCCAAGAATACCAATGAAAGTGAACACTCTTTGTTCTCATGCTCTTACAGTCACCAAAGGTGTGCTTAATCAAACGGTCAGATTGATCTGATCAGGCTACAGTGATCAGATGATGTTTAAACAGATGTCTTTTATTATCACCATTATCTATGTTGATTCCAGAAGTTTATCTCCGCTTCCCAATAATAAAGAATGAAATAGCACTTAGGTGTCATGCCCATATGGCAGAGATGGGGGTAGGATTGTCTCTATGATAATTAAGCCCTTTTTTTGGGAAATGACCTTTGTTCTATATCTCACAGGAAGTGAAGATGGCTTTGAGGCAGACTGCAAATTCTCACAAGGTGATGACAATGATGAACGATGGATGACGGAGAGCAAAGATTCACAAACTTTCAAGGATTTCAAAGACCCATGGGAACCCTGTTTACATGACGCAACAAACACAAATTTTGAAAACACAAGCAACACACATGACACTCCGAACACACATTTTGAGTTTGCGCCCATCGGATGAGCAGTCACCAGCCGCCACTGGTCAGTAGTAAATTCTTTAAATTCAAACTGTATTACAAAAGCAGGTGGAATTATGAAAATGACCATCATGTCCACATCAATGGGTCCAGGAAGTAATCAGTTGCCTACAATCCGTGTGTTGTTGCAGTCCAAGAAAAGAGATTTACGTTGAAAACGATAACTCGCGCCATTGTTTACTTTGGGATTTGCACCTTTTGCTTATGGTTAACATGTACTACACACTTACACAACAAAGGAAATGTAAAATCATGAATCGGACCATAGTTGCTCTTTAAAAAATAACATATAGTCACGCTTTCCAGTAAGACTAACTCACCTGTCTCTGGTCGAGTCTTTCTATAGTAGCATTGGCCCCATAAGCCCGACATGATTCAACTATGTAATCTGAACTGATGCCCAGTACGGAGCAAGAGTCACCATATGATCCATCAGCGACTATGATCACCCGCGGCCGTTCACCTCTGGGTATCTTCCTCAGGTACTCTTCACTAAACTACAGGATTACAGAAAGATATAGTCAGCGTGTTATAACTTTGGGTTAAGAGTTATCCTAAAGACCATCATGTTTATGATTTGCAGTGTCAAGTTCGTTCTTTGGTTGCCGGGGCATTGCTGTGTGGTTGCTAAGGTGATCTGAGTGTTTGTGAGGGTGATGCCTTGTTGTGGCTAATTTTTCATGTTGCTGTAATGTTGGACAATAAGGATTTGATGTGTTTCCTTGTATGTTTTATTAAACCAGACTGACACTAAATCTATGAACTGAAGCCAGGTTTATTTTGATGGATGCGAGTTTATAGTGTCTGTGTGTGTTGTGTACTTTAGAGATGTGCCTTAAATACACAGAACTGAGTGTACAAGGCCATTCATGTGACAGCACATCACTTAATCACATTATAGATTAACTTAAGTGAAGGACGAAGACAATGTTTTCTGCAAATGGTCAACAGGGTTTTGTTTAGCTTATTTTCTTGTTTTTGACTTAGCTTTAATAACTTTGTAGTCTTTATATTGTGCTATATCAGACTGAGCAAGCAAATGTCTATTTATTTATTTAATATTAACCGTACTGCAAAACATGTTTTGTCAGATAACCTAAAATATGCATAACTACATTTCCTGGTGGTTTGATAATGCTTTCGATCATATAAAATGTGACGTAAAATGTCACCTCATTGTCAAACAATTGCATTGAAAAACAACAACAAATAACAACACGTGGCTCTGACTAATTTACATAAAGACATGCAGAGAAACCATAACGCGCACGAACCTTTGTACCCAAATGAACTTTCACATCAACCCTTTGTTTCTTTTGCTCCAGTATACTCAGCAAATACTCCTGAAACACTCCGATTTTGGTGAAGAAGTGCTCGTTGTGCCAGCAGCCCTCCATGTTGTCAAAATCCACCCCCAGATCGAGAAGGAAGCGGACGCTGCGGGGATCGAGCGCGATCTGCTGGGGTCTGCAGAGCAGCGCGCTCCTGTAGCGCTCATCCAGCACCGTCAGTTTCAGCACCTTGCCGGAGCGAACAGCGACCAGAGCCGCAGTGAGTCCGATCGGACCGGAACCCACCACCAAAACCGAGATCCGAGCCCTCCACTGACGGATCCCGTCCAGACTCACCTTCAAGATTACATAGAGCAGCACTGCGAGTAAAGTACTGAGTGCGGTGTCGTACATCAGCGTCCCGTACTGATCATTCATGCTGTTGTTAAATCCATTCACGCGCCTCTCCACGTTCACCGGCTCCATGTCGTGATTACCGAAGCGAGTGATGAACACGCTTCACGGGCTTTGAACATGTCGAGATGCCACGTTGCATGTGGAGAAGCGAAGTGAGCGGTAAACACGAGCGCAACTCATCTAAACACGGCAAGAACCTCGCGATCTTTGAGGCTTTATAAAGAAATCTGAATTATGTAAAGAATTGCTAGATGCGTCATTTTGTCCATATGTATGGACTTTGAACTGCTCTCTCTCTCTCTCTCTCTCTCTCTCTCTCTCTCTCTCTCTCTCTCTCTCTCTCTCTCTCTCTCTCTCCACGGCATAATCCTTATTTATAATGCTTATCAAGGGCAGGGCAAGTTTACAAGTTTATCACTGTGTATCTCGCGGGGATGGTGGTAATATTTTGTTTAGTTACACTCTTAAAATTAAAGGTGCTTCACAATGCCAGACAAGGTCATTTATGATGTAAATACTCTTTCTGTTTCACAAAAGATTAAAAAACATGAAATAAATCGTTATTTTTTTACAGATTACATGTAACGTGATTACGTAAGGATACAAAAAAACTACTGACTGTAATCCGTTACAATTACGTAAAATAAAACATATGAATCAGATTACAGTTACATTCTGTAAAAAATGGGAATACTTTCAGATTACAAAGGTTTACACTGATTTTCAAGCACTACTTGACTGGACAGTAATGTGACCAGATTTTTCAAATAAAAACCGGGGACATGTCCAAGTTCAATAGTTAAAGGTGCAGTGTGTAAATTTTAGTGGCATCTAGTGGTGAGGTTTCAAATTGCACCTAACGGCTCAGTCCACGGCTCATCCCACGCTTTTGAAACGCATAAAGAAGCTACGCTAGCCACCATAGGACAAACACGTCATCATCAGAGACAACTTGGTAAACCAAGTTTGTCTGTTAAGGGCTTCTGTAGAAACTTCCATGTATGGGACCTTCTGTGTATATAGATAAAAACGGCTCATTTTAAGGTAATAAAAACATAACGGTTCATTGTAAAAGGTCTTTATACACCACTGATAATATAGTTATGTATATTATATTGCATTTCTGTCAAGGGATTCTTCTAAAAGTGACACATTGCACCTTTAAAATATCAATGAAATCTTATTTCTTATCACCTATAAATAAAAAAAGAGGACAAAACCTTTTTGAATGTTTTCGTCTTTTTATTGTTGTTGGGTTACTAATTCAATGAATTTTTGTAAATCACTTTTTTTTCTTTTTTACAATGCACCGATAAGACATTAAGTAATTTAAGTGTCATTAAAGTTACGTCTAAGTTACTACTTCAGCTGATTTCATAGCATTGTAAATGCGGAACAGAAGGAATAATGCATGATGTAAACACATTTACACAAAACAAAATGCTCAGTACGTTGTGATCAGTTCACTACTAACAGTTCATGTTGGAAGACACAGCCTCGACCCATCTTCAATGCTTTAACTGAGGAAAGGAGGTTGTTCCCCAAAATCTGGCAATACATGGCCCGGTCCTCTCCTTAATACAGTGCAGTCGCCCTCCTGTCCCATGTGCAGAAAACCACCCCCAAAGCATGATGCTACCACCCCCATGCTTCACAGTAGGGATGGTGTTCTTGGGATGGTACTCATCATTCTTCTTCCTCCAAACACGTTTAGTGGAATTATGACCAAAAAGTTCTATTTTGGTCTCATCATGGGACTTTCTCCCATGACTCCTCTGGATCATCCAAAGGGTCATTGGCAAACTCAAGACGGGCCTGGACATGTGCTGGTTTAAGCAGGGGAACCTTTCATGCCATGCATGATTTCAAACCATGATGACTTAGTGTATTACCAACAGTGACCTTGGAAATGGTGATCCCAGCTCTTTTCAGGTCATTGACCAGCTCTTCCCTTGTAGTTCTGGGCTGATTTCTCACCGTTCTTCGGATCATTGAGACCCCACAAGGTGAGATTTTGCATGGAGCCCCAGTCCGAGGGAGATTGACAGTCATGTTTAGCTTCTTCCATTTTCCAATGATTGCTTAAACAGTGGACCTTTTCGCTGCTTGGCGATTTCCTCACAGCCCTTTCCAGTGAAGATTAACGTTGCTTTCATCTGTGTGCATCTGACCAACAATTAAACCTGACATCAACTGTACCATAAGTTGTGCTAAAACAGCTACTGCGCATGCGCACATGTTGCCAAAAGCACCTCGCAGCGCAGCCCCCCCCCCACACACACACAGAATCGTCAGTCTTTATCGATTGTTGATTGGTTCTTTCAAAGAATGGGACTAAAAGGCAGGACCTGAGTTGCTACAGCGGCCATAAGCATTGCATTGTCACCTATTCATAGTAATAGGAATGCTCAATCTTGTTTTGTCCAACATCTTCGGTTCCACCTGAAGGTTTTATTTCCTCTTAGTTACTGTTGCTATGGGTTCAGGGTTAAGTGTTTCTGTGAGCTGCATTGAGTCAGCAAGCAGTGAATAATCTTTCTGAATGAATTGAACAGTGGAGAGAGGCCACAGCATTTTCTTTGTTTGACCGAGAAAAAAATGACAGAATTTTAATTGATAAGTAACAGATACAGAGCGACTATAGAAATGCATGAATACATTTCTGACTGCAGATCAGTAATCATCACACAACTAAATATATCTTATAACTGTAGTACTAATGCAATACCAAGACAGAGACTTAAGCCTGGATTTCACAGACAGGGTCACATGTGTGCGAGAGTACTTTTGTAATTGTCAAGGTTATCTAAACTAGCAATAATTAAATGCCAGCATCAATGATTATAACTTCTTCATGGGCACCTGGCAACCCGAATGAATCATTCAGAGTAAATCCAGGTGTTCATTTAGTGCAGTCGAGCAGAAGGAGGCTGATAACAGGCAGCAGGATGATGAGGAGACGACCAGATGACATTTGCCATGTCTCTTAGCAACACCATATTACTTCTGTTATATGTCTGTGAGTTACTCACGCAGTGACAAGTGTGCATAAACATCAGAAATAATCAAGCTTGTTGCTATTATAAAGAAAACTGATTGGTTAGTATTTTTCTTTAGTTAGCAATTGATGCCTGTTCTCTTATTATGACTATTTAATCAGCACATATCATTCTAAAGATATATGTTTGTATTTGTAATCTTTCATCAGAGTAATCATCAGTAATGTCGTTTGGTGGCTGATTTTTTTTTGCACATATAAGATTAAGGTCTGAACTTACTATAACCATTATTTTTAGAGGATTTAAAAATATTTCCTGTAGAATTATTTACATTTTTTAGATGATCAAAAATTATCATTACCGCAACATGATATTACATTAAATATATGCATTTACAAACTCATGTTTCAGAAATGAGAACTAAAAAGTTGTCCATGTACTGTGACAAAAAAATGTCAACTTTTATCTGAGAGAAAAAATAAGAACTGCTTACCTGGTAGCCATCTTGAGTGTCACAGTCAATTATGTCCCTTCCAACAATTTTTTGTTGAATATTAGTTCCTTGAGGGCTTAAACAATGATTGAAAATTGTTGCGGAGGATGAGAAAATTGGCTTTGGACACATTTATATTCCTAATTATTGTCTCTACATTTACCAATGATCACCAAATACTACATGTTTCTTTACTGTAAATGTTTATAGTATAACATACACAGAAGCTTTTTATTTTTTTTATTTTTTAATTATAAATATTTCCACGTCAAAGAACCCAAATCCAGTCATGGACAAGTTGCGGTAATGAAAATTTTCCCCTTAAATGTGGAAAAAACAACAAAATTGGTTTGTATGATGTCATTTGAAATCATGTGCGAAATAGTAAAGAGATGTTTATAACTGTATGCTTCTTATTTTGATACTCTTACTTTGTATTTACTTTCATGACACCTCATAAGTCTAATTTTGCAAGAATCACGCGCCTGTGTTGCTTAGAGATTCAGTTTTTTATGTAATTTTATTAAAGGTTCACAGTCACTGTACGCATATAGGTTTGATATTTTCATTCAGTTCTTTCATGTTAAGCATTTTATATGACTCAGCATCACCCTGTTAGTCATGACTACAGGTCACATCTAATGGCTTTCTATTTTATCCACACCATTGTGGCAAGGTCTCATTAAAGAATAAGACATAGTGTACCACTAACGCAAGTCTACTGAACATAACAAAATATCATAAAAAAGGACCATATGGCACACTTTGTATATATGTCATGTAACTTGTCCTTTCTAAGAACTGAGCTCTGTTGCAAATTCTAGTGAGGTGTCTTTTAATTGTTTTTCTATGGCGGACAAGACAGATATCTCTGATGCCATTATGCAAAGATTGAATGCTGTTTACTGTCTAATAAATGTTTTGACACTGTTCATCCAAAAATGACAATTCTGTCATCATTTACTCACTCTCATGTTGATACAAACTTGTATACATTTCTTTGTTCTGATGACCACGGAGGAAGATATTTTGAGGAATGTTTGTAATCAAACCAATTATGAGCCCCAGTGACTTCCATGGTATTCTTTTTTCCTACTATGGAGGTAAATGGGGTTATGTGACATACAAAATGTCTTTATGTATTCCCTGTGCGCAAATTAACCCTAGGTTACCAGTGAGGTGGATTGAGTTAACTCTTATCAGGTGTTTTGGAACAAACATGATCAGGGTAAGCAGGTTTTAGGTTAATCAACTGAAAGTTCAGAGTTTCGCTGATGGTAAATTAACCCCGCTTGGAATACACCCAAGGTCTTAAGTTGACTCCAGTAAAAATGATGAACCCAAGTGCATTTATCAGAGTGAATTTAAGAAACAGAAGTCACCCTCTGGTGGTTAGTAGAGGTAACTTCATCAGTTGAGGAGTAAATTAATAGAACTGTCCACCGGTTTCATAGACAAGGCTTTAGATATGGTGGCCAAGAAGTACAAAACAACGAATTAAAACCACAAATGGAAATTGGAATTTTATTTGGTTTTCTCCTTTGTTGTTTTGTTTCCTGATTGACCCCTGGTGGTTCTCAAAGTAATTGCAAGGGCTTCGTAAGTTGATGGAAAATACATTTAAATCATAAAATGGAAATAAATAATTTTTAAATAATTAAAAACACTTACTAACAATACATATATTTATATATTTATTTTATATATTTATTATACCTATTCAAGGAGATGTGTGTGTGCGTGTGTTTGTCTGACCCCCACCACAGCCCTCCTTTTGGAACAGATGTCTGTCCTTCCTTTCATCTCTCGTCTGTTTTTACGTGTATGCGAACGCACGTGCATGATCGAACGCACTAGCCTTCAGAGGCAATTCTAGAGTCTGTGGGGCCCTAAGCAAATAGGGGGCACTTCCGACCAGTTTTCATCACCATTATGTTAGGCTATAAATAATCTGACACCAATGAAAAATGTATGAAATAAAACCAAACACATAAACATGAAAAACCTTGTTATTTTGTAAAAAATTAATAAATAAAAGATAATAAAATAAAAAATGAATAAAATACAGTAAATTACTTTAAAAACCCAATATAAACTTTGTACAAAATAAAAATTATAGTGAGTGTAATGAAATACCCACAGTAGGCAATTCCTTATAAGCCCCTTTTATGCAACTGCTTTTAGAAATGTAAATTGAATTCTTCGATCTTCTTCTCACTACCAGATAGATAGCTCCTCTTCATTTTCCTGCAGCTTTAGCCTACTGAACGATACAATGTCACCCATTCGCTCATTTTTTTAACTAACGAAGATATCCACTTGGATTTTGACTGGGCAAAGCCAATGTCAATCAACATTCCATCCAATCGGAATTTTAATATGCAGTATATACGTTGGCACTTGATATTCGCCTGTTGCTATTTGGGTGTAGCTGGCCATCTGAGAATCAATGTGTTCATGAAAAGATTTTTCTCACAAGTAAATGTGTTCATCATATCGATAACATCAATAGGTATCATATTACTTTACTACGATAAGACAACATCTCTTATAATCACTATAACTGTGTTTGTGTTAAATTCATCCGTGTTGACCAGGGAGCTATCATTATCTACTATCTTCTAGCTTTGTTGCTAAGTTATGCAAAACATGATAAGAATGGCATTCACCGTGAGACACACGCATTTCAGTGAGGGTGTGAACTGATTGAAATGTGTGTGTCTCACAGCGAATGTGTGAGACTGGAGAGCCCTGCGTTTGAACACAGCATACATGTACAGATGTATTGTTTGTACAACAGGACAGGAGCACGTGCTGAGAGTCTTGGGGGCCCCCTAGCGGCTCGGGGCTCCAAGTAGTTGCCTGCCTTGCCTTTTGACCAGGTGCGCCTCTGCTAGCCTTGCAAAGTGTCTGCATCCGAAAGCTCTAAAATGTTGCCTTTGGAGGCAGCATTCCAATGCAGGAAGGCATCAAGGCACGATCGAATCCAATGTTAGGTTTACTTCATGTCATCTTGTCCCACAATTCTATGCATGGGCGTGTGCAGGGAATGTGATTGGTCGAGCCTGGTCGAGTTTGAAAAAATAAATCTCATGAGGCAGCAGGGCAACATGTCAGTTCCATAAGATTTCGGACGGAGCCATAGTGTGTGTTTAGTGTGCGTTAAGGGCACTGCACTTTGTCCGTTTCAAAACATGGGACAGTCTCGACTTCCTTCTTGTCCGAAATGACGCACTTGATGTGGACTTTCTGTCACATGGCCTTAAATTGCGCATGCTTCTGTCATTTTTACGCTTCAAAGTGTGCTCATCACCTCCCCACTTTGTACCCTTGATGCACTGCTGCAGATGCCACACACTTTGGCCCAGTCCCAAATGGCACACTTCAGACTTGTGGACTTCCTTAGAGTCTACACTTTGATGACATCATGTAGTGCAGGCCTTAGGGACCCTTTACGCAAGTCCACCAGGGTGCACCGGAGTCATATTTTGGGACAGACTCGAGCGTCCTGCCGGAAATAGGAAGATAAGTTGCCATTTAGTGTGAACTCCTCCCATCTGTCGTCTGATTGCTCTTTCACAAGGAATTCTGGGTTGGTAAAGTGCATGAAGCCTGCAGCAGTGCGGGCTTGGCCAAAGACAGCATCAAGGGTGCAAAGGGGGTGCTGATGAGCACACTTCAAAGCATAAAAATGACAGATGGGACACGGACTCATAGACTAAGCGAGCATGCGCAATTTAAGGCCATGAGATTGAAAGTCCACATGAAGTGTGCCATTTGGGTCAGGGCCTTACCAACCCAGAAGTCCTCGCAAAAGAGCAATCAGACAATGGATTGAAGGAATTCACACTTTAGGGTTGACAGTGACACCACGCCTCACCTAGGTTCTGATTAAAGCATACATGTCCCGACATGTTCTTGAGGTGATTTATGATCACACCTCTGCTTCTCAGCCAGGAAGCCGGAACCCACAGGGGGGCCTCAACAGATTTCCAAGGGAGCCTTAAAGCCTTGAAGTGAAAAGGTTGAGAACCACTGCTCTAAAATTTTATTATCTTTGTATTTGCATCTGGTTGAGAAAAACATTAGCTTCCTGTTATCATAATGAAAAATACTATCTCACCATCCCACCCACAAACACATACCAAAATGTTTGAAAAAGAAAGCATTTGGTAATCTCAACAAAAGAAGTTACAGACAGACATCCTATCACACCCCTCCACCATCATATATCAATACAGACAATTTTTTCACCACACTTTTCCTTGTATGCTACATATATAAAATATAGGCCTACGTTATTTTAATTATTAAATAATTTGTTTCTCTATATTTGTTGTTGTTATTATTAAAAGACAAAGATTAACACACATAATTAATTTAAAATAATATAGAACATGTTTAAAATTCACTTCTTTACAAAATAAAGTATGTGTAGACTGGGCAGCACTGTGTAGGCCGTTTTGCTCTTGTGACATAAAAGTGCCGCGAGAGCATAGCTTTTGAATCGCTCTCGCGGTACTATGATGTAATATACCGATTAGTCTGCGCAGCCATATGTGCAGAAACAAGCTGATGTTCCAGACAACTCGGATTTAATATATTTCCCACCTCAAACCGGAAATAATGTCTGGAATTGTGCTCTTTTAATGCTACCAAACACTTTAAATGTTTTGATGTTACTAAATCGTAAGTAAAATTAATGTTTTAATGTAACTAAATTGTTTAATGTTACTTAATACCGTTATTTCCCATTTTGAGGTAGGAAATATCCTATATCCGATTTGTCTGGCAGCAGTATCCGAGTCGTTTTTATTCCAGAGTGCAAAGGAACAATCAAGGGTTTACACAATATTATTTAAGTATTTAAGATAATTTATTTATTTATTTAAAATGGATGTTGCCTTTTCCTCCTCCTTGGTATTCACACTCCATCCCAGTAGATGGCGCAAATCCACCAAAGCTGGTTTGCCAACCGCCATTAAACCCAAAAGAAGAAGAACCAGTGGGCGGAGCTTTGTGTTGGCGGCTGTGTTCGTAGCGCGCAGTGTCGTTTAGCGCATATTTATAACGGGTTTGTCGATCTACTTTGTAAGTATTTGATTAGGCTACGGTCGGTTTTTAAAAAAACTGTCGCATTGATGAACGAACATAGAAATTCTGCCAAGCCCAGTCTGTGTAAGATATTTAACTATTTTTAGCGTTAATGTTGTGTTGTGGTTAGCAACGTTAGCGTGTTTACTTGCATGTTTTACATTAAAGTGCTGATGATCTGTTTGGATTCAAAAGCTGCTGGGTTTTGGTGTGTTTATATTACTTGAATGACTCGTTATTTTATTAACCATCTCTAAATTTAACTGGACAGCACATATAACTTTTAGGCAATTACGTAAACTGAACCGTGCACACTACATTAAACTGGATAATATATGCTATATGTAAGTAGTTACACTATGTGAATTGGACAGTGCATGCTGTTTGTTAGCAGACGAGGTATGTGGATTGATTTTAGGCCATAAATCACTTTGCTCAAGCTCACTTCCCCCTCTGTTTTGAAGCGATGCGGCAACTCGCAACGCAACATGTACTTGGGTTGCGTTATAAATTATGCATGCATAACGTTACCTTTCAGGTTTTAATTCTTGTTTTGTCTCTTATAGGTAATTTTTAAAGATGGAGGATATGGAGGTGGATCCACAAGTGGAGGTAATAGCGCGTCCAAATGAGGAGAATCTGATTGTAGTGTCTGATTCTGACAGCAGCACGGATGAGGAGGATTCATCCATACAGATTATAGATCTGTCGGATCGAGCCAGACGTTCAGCCGTCGGGAATGCCCAAAGACAACTTATAGATGAGTAAGTAAATGTATATGTGCACAATCAAGACACAGCACTTCTTCAAATACAAGTTTTTCAAGACCACTCCTGTCTTTGCATGAAGTCAATTTGTAGGACACAGTTACACCGAAAGACTTCTGTCACTCATCCACACAGTGCAAGAGATGTCACGAGTGTCTCCGGTGCGGCGCTCCAACCACACACCCACTACAACAACGTCAGGTGAGTCAGAAATACAAATATAGTATTGTTACTACCAGTACGTCAATGAAATTACAAAAATAAGTCAGAGCTGTTGTGGTGGGCAGCACCCCGACATGTGGCGCTTTTGCACTTTCGGCGACCCGAGTTCGATTCCCGACTCGTGGTCACTTGCCGATCCCATACCCCTCTCTTTTCTTGTACTTTCCTGTTCTCTCCTTAATCACTGTCATAATAAAGGCAAAATGGGCAAAAAATTTAACTTAGAAAAATAAATAATCACGTACATTCAAGATAAATTATTAGTTGTTTGTTTATTTTTAATACTGTAACTTAAAGGTGCAGTGTGTAACTTTTAGCGGCATCTTGTGGTGAGGTTGCTAATTGCAACCGACGCCTCAGTCCACTGCTCACCCCTCGCTTTTGAAACACAAAGAGAAGCTATGATAGCCACCACCGGACAAACATGTCATCGTCGGAGACAACTTAGTAAAAAATGTTGTCCGTTAAGGGCTTCTGTAGAAACATGGCGGCACAAAATGAGGGCTTCCATGTAAGGGGACCCTCTGTGTATGTAGATAAAAACGTCTCATTCTAAGTTAATAAACACATAACGGTTCATTATGAAAGGTCTTTATACACCCCTGATAATATTGTTTTGAATATTATTTTGCATTTCTGTCAAGAGATCCTTCTAAAAATTACACACTGCACCTTTAAAGACTTTTGTAAGTTAATATAAATGATCTTATTTACATTGGATGTTAATTGAGGCTTAATATGAATGCATGTGTTAAATGCAGAGCCCAGTGTTTCTACAGCGTCTGAAGGGACGGATGCTGTAGCTCAGCCACTAACACAGCCAGAAACACGGCCGGAAGCACAGTCGCAAACACGGCCGGAAGCACAGCCACAAACACGGCCGGAAGCACAGCCAGATCATCCAAAACCAGACACTGAGGTGATTCCTACATTGCCAAATATTATTATAATAATGATTTCTAATTCATGAATGATTTTGCAGATAATGTTTCTTTGACTTCATATGACTTCATATAACCAAAAAGTCCTTACAGTAGCTGCGCTTCCATTAAAGCTGCGGTCGGCAACTTTTTTGATCGTATTCACTGAAACCAAACGCTATGCTCCGATAGAACAACATAATTTGGATGGTTTAAGAAAAAATCTGCGCTTCTTGCTCCACCTAGAGCCTGTTATTTGTTTTGGCCCCCCGTTAATTTGGTCCAATCAGCGCAGGGCTGTGTAAAATCTGCCTGTCAATCACAGTTCCTGCACGCACCACAGATCCCCCTCGCGCGCGTTACAATATCACATGTATTCGCCTGAAGTTCACAGTGTTCAAAGTGAGTTGGTTGAACGCATGGCGGAGAGAACATTCACTAACAAACTTCAGGTTCCTTGGTTAACCCTCAAACGGTACTTGGGGTCTATATGACTTTTTTACTCGGACAAGTGAATGACAACCACGTGACAATGCTTAAAATCAAGCCCATCTCAGTTTTACAATATATTCCTTTTTCGAATTGTCTGATAGGGAGTTTAAATTGCCTTGTTTCCATTGGGCACATTTTCAATTATTTTACTATTATTACTATTATACAACTATTTTAATTTTTTTGCAATTTGAAGGGTAATGGAAACACAGCTAGTAACACAAAGGTCCTTTTCATTGGCATGTACTGAAACTGTATGTCAGAAAGTTTGACTCAGTGTCACATCGTAAAAGTTGTTTTTATCCTGACCTATTCATGTTTATGTCTTCTAGCCGGTCTCAGAGTCCATCCAGCAGACTGCACCTGCGGTAAATCCGGCTGCACAGGGCGGTGGAGATGATGAAGACGGTGAAACCTGCTCCATCTGTTTTGAACCTTGGACAATGGCTGGCAAGCACCGCTTGGCCGCCCTTCGCTGCGGTCACCTTTTTGGCTATGAATGCATTAATCGCTGGCTTTATGGTGGAAATAAATGTCCACAGGTGGGTATTGTGGTTTCAGTTTGGAGACATTTTACTTGAATTATAAGTCTAGTTTGGTATTAAAGAAACCATCTTCAGTTTTTACATTTTAACATCGTTTTTTTTTTTTTTTTTTTTTAGTGTAATAAAAAGGCCAAACGTGATCACATCATCTTTCTTTATGCACGAAAACTCCAAGCCGTTGACAACACGGAAGAAGTACAACTAAAGAAGTAGGAACTTTACTTTATATGACCTGCTACTGTATCTTGGTTTTCATTAAGAGCTGAGGATTGTTTCTGACACTTTATTTGTTTAGATCTTTAGAGGATGAACAGAGGTTACGCAGGATGAAAGAGATGGAGACTGCTCAATGTCGTCTGCAGTTACAGACAATAAAAGATGAAAACACAAGACTACAGAAAGAGGTTGAGGTGGGTGTCTTTTTCAGGGAAAGCCCATCACTCTTTTAAAAAGCCTTTAATCTTGAATCTTATGAAAAAAAATAGTTTTTTTTTTAAATAATGCTTAAATTAGGGATGAGCCGAATGTTTGGCATCCGAAATTATTTAGCTAAAAATAACGGAAAAGCATTTACCGAACACTGAGGTCTTTGGTAACGCAATTAAATTGGAACCAGTGCAGAGTGAGAGGTGCGGACACAATGCAGCAAACATGTTGGTAACAGCGTTTTAAAATGTTCAAGAAAGACACAAAACTATACAGCACGACAAGTTTCATTTTAGGGGTGTCACGATTCTCCAAATCCTCGATTCGATTACATTTTCGATTCTAAGGTCACGATTCGATCCGATTCTCGATTTTTACATATTTTTTATATGTAATTTAGACAAAAATGATATGCCATTATTTATTATTATTATTATAATACTTTAACATTAACATGCACATTGCACAACTCGCATGGGGGTTTGTGGGCTTCACTTAACGTGAGAGCTTGTAGAGAGAGGATTCCTTCTTGCACGCACATGGACTATGCGCGGTTGGCTTAATGGATCGGGCGGATGACGTGACGAAAAATAATATTTTAATTAAATTCGGGCGGGTGCCGGATCGACTGCTTGTTATTAGCTCTGTCTTTCTAAGCATGCGACATCTCTGTCTTTCATAGTGGCAGCCTCAGAAGTTCAAGAAAAGAACTGAAATGAGACGGTCTAGCCTTCTGAGGACCCAAAATTTGCGTCACCTGCTGCACACGCCCCCAGTAGCGCCCACTGCGCCTGTCAGCAGAAAACAGCGGAGACATTTCTGACTTATTAATATAAATGTGTAAGCAGAAAAATATTAATTTATTTTAGAACATATGACACATTGATGTAGATTAATCTATTCAACAGCATATCAAATAATCAACCTAGAAATATACGCAACATAAACAGAATAATATTAACACAAAACATAACTTATAATACTAAAACAGTGACAAGAAAAAGTTTTCTAATAAATACACACTTTTATTTAATAAAGCTTTTAATTGTTTGGGATATCCTCGGCTGTTAAGGATCCATTCGTTCCATCATTAACAGCGCGGAGAAATGAGGACGCATTTTGACACAGCTCTTATCAACGCTGGCGAAGGAGGAACGTGGCAAACTCAAAAAATGAGAATTAAAAACAAAGGAAATAGAATGTCAGAAAGGGTTGCCTGGAATAAGTTTTACAACGTGGTAAATCAGGATGACACCAGTGCAGGCTATGTAATTTGTGCGTTTAATTTAGGCTATTTATTTATTTATTTTTGTCCCTGTGCGCCGATCGAAGACGGAGTTCACTGCTGATATTCAAGAGGTTTCTAGTCTCGCGGCTGTCATCAGCAGCGCCTTGCATCGCCCAGTCAGCGGATGGCGGGCGGGTGCAGTTTTGAAAACTGGTCAGAAACGTTGGTGCACATGGATGGTGGACGGATGATGAGGTTTTTATGTGGTTGCAGATGAAATAATAGTCCATCCGCGCATCTGAAGTCTGAACATAAACTAAAGTAGTAATCCTTATGTATTTGTTCAGTTTTATGAGTTTCATGCAAGCTGATGCAAACTATCCTTTTGTTTAAAATATAAGTTAACCCGCTGCATCTTTGCGCCTCCCTCACTATCGCGCACGTGCAGAGAGCTGCACTCTGTCCAAAGTCAGATCACTGGTAATCCTGTTTTTGATATGCATTTCAAGAAGTTGTAGCATCCCTCGTGTTTAAAATATGATCGCGTTCCGCTGGACAGATGTTTTTAAAAGGCTTCTCTGAGAGTTTTTTTCGACCGGACGTGAAATGGGGGCGTGGCAGCATCGACGATCCCATTTTTTAATTCGAAGTTCGAAGCTGTGAATTAATTTCGATCAATTTCGATTTAAAATCGAAATCGTGACACCCTTATTTCATTTATTATTTAAAGTGGACATATGTGACCCTGGACCATAAAACTGCAAGTCGCGCGAATATATTTGTAGAAAAAGCAACAAATACATTGCATGGGTCAAAATTATACATTTTTCTTTTATGACAAAAATATTATAAATTATGTAAAGATCATGTTTCATGAAGATACTTTCTTAAAGCTCCCGTTCTGTCTGTGATTTTGAAGCTTTGATTGTGTTTATAGTGGGCAATATAACATGTGTTCATGTTTCACGTGTAAAAAAATCACAAAATTTACTTATCTGTAAAGCGCTGTTTTCACTGTCCTCAAAACAGGCTGATGTGTTCCTTGTTTTGTGAAGTCCCTCCTTCAGAAATGCGTAACAAGTTCTGATTGTGTAGTTTGTTTAGTGTGTTGTGATTCGATAGCAGTTTGTTTAGTGTGTTGTGATTCGATAGCAGCTTAGCTTAGCAGAGCCGTTTGAGCCAAAGCTGGTGACTGACGTATTCATGTGGGCGGAGTTTAGTCAACGAATTGTTTTACTGACATCATTAAAGCAGGAAATAGAGGGCTGTAGTCCAAACCGGCCGTTCGTTGTAGGCTTTTAAAGAGGAATTCTATTGAAGAAAATATATCGCCTGGCAGTGAACTTTGCGCTTTATCATTTTACAGGTATTATTTATGCTATTATAGCAGTGCTTCTCAATTATTTTCTGTCACACACCCCCACCCCCCCCCACCCTAGGAAGGAGTAAACATTTCGCGTCCGCCGCGACTGTAAATAGTATAATTTTTTATAAAATTACACATCTGCAAAACATTGTATCCTTATTAACATTAAAGAAAACACAAAAAAAGAAATATCAATCAACTACCAACAAAGAATAACTTTATTAACATTGTTTTTTAGTCTGTAACAGAAAAGACTTAAAATGCATCAATTTGCCTGAAATAAAAAAATCAATCCTTATTTACAGTATATTTTTTGACCATTTAAAACAGAAAAATTTAATTAAATATAATCAATAAATAATAATAAAAAACGCAAGCGGCTTATCAGCGTGTTTGGGGTGTAATGTCTTTAAGTGACGGTGCAAAAAAATCACTTCCTGAAAAAGTATTTTCCCCGGGGGCCCCGCCCCACTATTTGAGAAGCACTGTATTATAGCAACATTACACACTAGCTAGGGTTTAAAAAATGGTATCGGGAAGAACGTAAACATAAAATATCAAAACTTTATATTTGTGAATGGATGCAGCTAAATCGTGATCAAATTTGTGAGAAACTCGCCTACAAACTGCACCTTGCTACCCGTTACTTTCTGATTTTAATCAGGGTTCCCACAGGTCCTTGAAAGCCTTGAAAGTTTGTGAAAATGGGGGGGAAATTCAAGGCCCTTGGATTTTTTTGAAAAAAAAATAAATAAATAAATAAAAAATATATATATATATTTAATATATATTTAATTTTTCTGTATTAAATGGTCAAAAAATATACTGTAAATTAGGATTGATTTTTTTATTTCAGGCAAATTGATGCATTTTAAGTCTTTTCTGTTACAGACTAAAATACAATGTTAATATATATATATATATATGTTATTGAAAGTGCTTGAATCTATTTTCTGCAAGGGGTTTCCTGGAAAAAAATCCATATTCCATGTGTAGTGTAGGATAATATCATAAAATTCTAACCTTTTAAGCACACGTGCTAAACTGTTTGCTTTAAATGCTTAAATCTTCTGTATGTGAATGTTGATTCACATACAGAAGTGCTTTTTTGCATAGTTGTGTTTGACACATGAAAACGTCTTGGGTTAAATATGTAACTGTTGTTCCCTGAGAAGGGAACGAGACGCTGCATCTCCCTTGCTATACTTCCTGCATCCCTGTAACGCCGTCTTTGGCAGTATTTCAGATAGTGATATACTTCCTGACTCCCACCTCACCCTGTCTTTGTCGTTAAGCCTCACCATTGGTTGAATTTGATATACACATTCAAACGCACTTACCCCTGGAGGCGTCCCTAAAGTGTCACCGAAGTGACGCAGCGCGAGTTCCCTCGAAAGGGACCTGTAACAATTTATCTTAAAAAGGTAACACAATGTAACCTTGTTCTCACTTGAACTGTGTCCCCACATTTAGTCCTTGAATTTGAGGGTATTGGACCTGGAAAGTCTTTGAAAGGTCCTTGAATTTGAAGTTAACTAAGGTGTGGGAACCCTGGTTTATGTCAGGCAACTCTGAGCGTGCACTTATATTATACACTGAACAATACACTTCTGCTTTGCCACGATAATCCATCCACCTCGCAGGTGTGGCATTTTAAGATGCTAATTAGACAGCATGATTATTGCATAGGTGTGCCTTAGGCTGGCCACAAGAAAAGGCCATTCTAAAATGTGCAGTTTTATCACACAGCACAATGCCACAGATGTCACAAGTCTTGCCTGAGCCCCAAAAAAACTGTCGGAGCCCACCTCTGCCACTCGGGCGCGGTTTGGTTGTGATAATGTGAGCACGCTCTTAGAAGTTCAAAACATTTTGTTTTCTGAAGTAAAATGTAAATGACCTATTTTTCAAAACAATTTCAGAAATATCATGTTTTAGATTGTTGGTCATATTGTACCCTGTCAAGGACAAAGCTAATGTTAAACTCTGATCCTGATTTTTCTTTTTCTTCTCTGTAGGAGTTGAGAAGATTAAAGGCTCAGGTGGCCTTCAGTTCCTCTCAGGGAGCTGCGTTGTCTTTATCCCAGCGCCAGGACTCATCCAGTGGGGGACGCTACGTCTTTTCTACAGCGGTGCTTGTTTCTCAAGCGGGGGGCTGTAGGGTGTTGTCCCACTGTGAGCGCCTCGGGTGCCTCCTGGCGTCCCAGCCCTCCCCACAAGCAACATTTTTACCAGGTGAGAATTTGTTCCTGATTTCCTTTCTGTTGTAAAATGTTTTGCATTACATTAACGTGATTGTTTGTTGCTCTTAAGGCTTTGGAGTGAAGAAGATCAGCACCGCCAATCTCAAACCCAGTCAGTACGTCCCCATTCACTCCAAACAGATCAGAGGTCTCGCCTTCAGCCAACAGCATGACAGCTTACTGCTGTCCGCAGCCCTAGACAACACTGTTAAACTTACTAGGTAACAAACTGACTAGGTGACCATTCCCTTTTTTTTTTCCGTAATAATGGTGCGTTTGTCTTAACTGAGTTATGATGTCTTGACAGCTTAATGGCCAACACAGTGGTCCAGACCTACAACACAGGCAGACCCGTGTGGAGCTGCTGCTGGTGCCATGATAATAATAACTACATCTACGCCGGTCTCTGCAACGGATCAGTGCTAGTGTACGATACACGAGACACAAGCACTTTCGTGCAGGAGTTAGTACCATTGGGCTCCAAGTAGGTTTAAATTTCTTTTTTTTTTATGCTGGATATTTTCCAGAAATGTAATAAAATTGTGTAATACAATTAAACATTAACTTGTGAGTCTGTGAATTGTTTTGCTACTCTACTCTTTCATCACAGGTGTCCGGTGGTGTCTCTGTCCTACATACCTCGCGCTGCCTCCAGTTCGTTCCCATGTGGCGGTCTCATCGCTGGTACGCTGGATGGTGGCTGCTTTTGGGAGCACAGCGAAGGAACTGTGTACACGCCTCACATTCTGCCTCTGGAGTCCGGTAACTGCACAGATATACAGGTGGAGCCGGACAGCAGACACTGTCTCATCACATACAGGCCTGGTAATGCTCTCATTTATATCAGAATTGGATACGATGTATTCTTATTATAGTTAAATGTCCAGATATGGGTATTTTGGCCTATTATGTCAACTAATAATGGTGCTTAGCCAAAATAGATTTTTGGAAATTCTTCAATAAATCGTCTGGGCTGATACTAGAGGTCTTCACGTGAA
The DNA here is from genome assembly GCF_027580225.2 of Misgurnus anguillicaudatus. Lineage (NCBI taxonomy): Eukaryota > Metazoa > Chordata > Actinopteri > Cypriniformes > Cobitidae > Misgurnus > Misgurnus anguillicaudatus. Next base: position 6,600,427 of record NC_073342.2, on the reverse strand, counting down.
CTTATATCGCGTGTCTTGGTGCTGGTCTTCCAAAAAATTTAATTTATGGACGTTGGGTTGGGGTAAAAAGTGATTTTGGGTCATATCAGGTCAGGAACCCCCCTTTTTTTTTTTTTTTTTTTTTGGGGACCTGAGAAGACCTCTAGCTGATACGCCAGTTTACGTGTTATTGTGTGAGTTTTTGGGTTCTCATTAAAGGGAAAGTAAGTAGGGTTTTAAGCGTTTTATTAAAGGAATATTCCATTTTCTTAAAAGAAAAATCCAGATAATTTACTCACCACTATGTCATCCAAAATGTTGATGTCTTTCTTTGTTCAGTCAAGAAGAAATTATGTTTTTGGAAAAAAAACATTGCAGGATTTTTCTCATTTTAATGGACTTTAATAGACACCAGCATTTAATACTTAACTCAACACTTAACAGTTTTTTTAACGGAGTTTCAAAGGACCACAAACGATCCCAAACGAGGCATAAGGGTCTTATCTAGCAAAACGATTGTCATTTTTGACAATAAAAATAAAAAATATGCTCTTTTAAACAACAACTTTTCATCTAGGTCCGGTCCAGTGCGACCTAACGTAAATGCGTAGTGATGTAGGGAGGTCACGTGTTACATTTATAAAACCCACCTTTGTGGACCATTGTAAACAATAAACTGACACAAAGACATTCATTAGTATCAGTTGACATACAACAACGTAGGACCGGTCCTCTTTCTCAACACATGTAAACACTGGGGCGGAGTTTCGCGTTCATCCTCTGTGACCTCTTGACGTGATGACGTATTGCGTCGGGTCACGCTGGCACATCACGACCGGATCTGGACGAGAAGTTGTGGTTTAAAGGTGTATATTTGATATTTTTATTTATCAAAAATGACAATCGTTTTGCTAGATAAGACCCTTATGCCTCGTTTGGGATCGTTTATAGTCCTTTGAAACTCCGTTGGAAAAAACTGTTAATTGTTGAGTTAAGTATTAATTGTTGGTGTCTATTAAAGTTTATTAAAATGAGAAAAATCCTGAAATGTTTTCCTCAAAAGACATAATTTCTTCTCGACTGAACAAAAAAAGACATCAACATTTTGGATTACATGGTGGTGAGTAAATTATCTGGATTTTTCTTTTAAGAAAATGGAATATTCCTTTAATCAAAATCAATGTACGGAGATCATTGCGTACATAACGGCTACCGTAGTTGCAGCCCGCTTTTGGAAAAGCGAGGCGGTGGAGAGCACTGTTCATTTGAATGCAAAATACAAATTCATCTGAGCTTGTAGATCATGCAGATGTTATAGATACATTTTTTGATTGTTGCATGCTTTTCAGGTCGTTTAAACCCAGCTCTGCGTTGCGTTCTGATGGAACTCAATCGAAGCCCTCACTCAGACAATGGCCAGCCTCCAGTGTGCTCTTGTTCCCCAGTCCAGACCTTCACTGCTGGCTCCTCGTGCAAGTTACTCACCAAGAACGCTGTCTTTAAGAGTCCAGCTGGAGAGGCTTCTACATTAGTGTGTGCTGGAGATGAGAGCACAAACTCAACCATGGTGAGCATTGTGCAGTGTTTTATTCAAGAGCTTTTGTGGACAATGACTGCATTAAAGGTAGGGTAACACATTTTGAAAAATGCTAACGGTAGCCGCCTAGCAATGAAATCCCGATCCCACCCTCAAGTCAAATCCCCATCCAAAGTCACGCCTCTTTCAAAACACATGAACACGCACAGATCAGACGGTCACATCTCATGTCTCATTCAGCATTGAGAAAACGTTGCAGTACAAAGTGAACACTTCCAAAATAACCAAACAACTGGTTTACATCAGAATTAGTTTAAGCATAGGTTCGGTTGTGTAGACGTAGTAACTGTTATGCTAATCCGCAAACGAACACAAATTTCATAAGCAACACAATGTTTCATCAAAGTAGAATATCTGAATCCATCTCAATACAAACATATTGCGTACCTGTCTTACCAAAATAAACAGTGCAACGACTCTTTCAGACCCTTTGCCTCATGCATCGGTTTGCATCTCGTGGTAAAGCAGTAAGTTACGATGTTAATTTGGGTTTTTGCTCTTGCTGATCCAGGCAGTTTTTGCTGTTGTTGCTATAAAAGATGTCTTTCGTTTTGTGACTCCGGTACAGGTTGTCAATTCAGCAGAAAAGTTTGCGGTTCTCGCTGTTTACAGGCAGGAGGTGAGCACACGTGAACGCGCCGATGACGTATGGTGTCTGCGTGGACTCGCTGCGCGGTGGGCATTCGAATTACGCTTGCGTATGAGGGACAAAAAAGGAAACGTCCGTTCGGACCGAAATCTATGATTGGTTGAACATTTTTTGGTCCTACGCCTTTCACAGATGACACAAATTTCTACAAATACATTTAAACAACTTAACACAGTGATTGCTATCAGGATGTGAAGAGACTTTTAACCAGCATAACTAAAAATGTTTCAGGATCAAATCTGTTACCCTACCTTTAAAGGATTAGTCAATTTTCTTAAAAAAAATATATATTTACTAAAAAAGTAATTTACTCACCACCATGTCATCCAAAATGTTGATGTCTTTCTTTGTTTAGTCGAGCAGAAATTATGTTTTTTGAGGAAAACATTCCAGGATTTTTCTCATTTTAATGGACCCCAACACTTAACAGTTTTAATGCAGTTTCAACTGACTCTTAACGATCTCAAACAAGGCATAAGGGTCTTATCTAGCGAAACAATTGTCATTTTTGGCAAGAAAAATAAAAATGTGAACTTTTAAACCAACACAACTTGTCTTCCTCCGGCTGTGTGACACACCAGCGCGACCTCACGTAATTGTGTAATGACGTCGAAAGGTCACGTGTTACATATATGAAACGCACATTTGCGGACATTTTAAACAATAAACTGACACAAAGACATTAATTAGTATCATTCCACATACAACAACGTCTGAACGGCCCTCTTTCTGCACACTTGTAAACACTGGAACGTAGTTTTGTTATGTCATCCGTGACCTCTTGATGTGATGACTTATTACGTGAGGTCACGCTGGACCTGAGAAGACGAGAAGTTGTGGTTTAAAAGTGCATAATATAAAAATTTCGCTAGATGAAACCCTTATTATGCATCGTTTGAGATCGTTTATAGTCCTTTGAAACTGCAATTTTAAACTGCATTAAAACTGTTAAGTGTTGGAGTCTATTAAAGTCCATTAGAGTGGGAAAGATCTTGGAGTGTTTTCCTCAAGGGACATGGTTTCTTCTCGACTGAACAAAGTAAGACATTGGCATTTTGGATGACATGGTGGTGAGTAAATTATCTGGATTTTTTTGAAGAAAATTGATTAATCCTTTAACACAGCAGAATATTGTTCATTTTCTGGTGTTGTTGTAACTCCCTGCCATTGACGAGTTATTTTGTCAATTAAGAGAAACGCTTTCCTGCATATGACAAGTTTTTATGGCAATCCATATTTTTGCTATTATCCACTAGGTGGAGCTCTTACCCAAAGCATCCACTGATCCAAAAACAGTAAAAACTCTGTTTTGATCATTGTTCTGAATCTGTTCTCTAAAAAAGTCCTTCACAAAAATGCAATTTTCTCAGCTTTTTGAAAAAAAAATTGTATTGAAATGAAGAAACCTACCCTTAAGAGTTTTTTTATAAAGCAGAGTTCTTTCATTTGATTTGTAGTATGTTTATATATATTTAAAGAAGAAATATTTCTGGAAGGCAACACTTTTGTGAAAAACATAAAAAATGCTAGTGCTGACTGGCAACTTGAAGAATGAGAAATATTAAATATTTTATCCACCTTGATGGCATGTAAACTTAATATCATCATTTAAAAAAAAAGTTATTTCTAAATGTAAATTGTAATGCGTTTTTGTAATATTTGTCCTTACATATGCTGAAAACAGCTCCGTTTTCTAAATAATCTTTGATGTAAAAATGTATGTAAAAAATCATATTACACTAAACTAGGTGATTATATTTTATTCCATGTTTTTTATGAATATATTTATATTTTCATTAAAAAAAATACTAGTTACACCAATTGACACAGACCGGTTACACCACATAGACATTTTTGCAAAATCCCTCAAATATTCTTTCAAAGTGAAATAAACCCAGAAATTGTATACTTGGTCCTCAAAAAAGAGAATGTATGCAAGTAATTTGTTTTGAAATTTTAACCCTTTTACATTTAATTGAACCATACAGACAAATAAAGATTACTGTCACGTCATTGACCCTCATATAAGTAAGAAAAGGACAACTTGTTCACTGTGATTTCTCTGTTTTGTCTGCAGGTTTGGGATGCCGGGACTGGGGCCTTACTTCAAAAACTTCCTGCAGATCTTCCCGTACTGGATATCTGTCCCTTTGAGGTGAACCAGAGCAGCTACCTTGGATCTCTAACTGAGAAGATGCTGAAAGTCTATAAGTGGGAGTGATATTACGGGTGCTGATCTACAGTATTCATACATTATGGCAGTTTCTTAATTTGCAATCAACACTATCCACATTTCATATTATGTTTTTTATATACGTGTTTCTTTCCCGGCCTTCAAATAAAGTGCAGAGTAAAGAATTTATTTTATGTTATGTTAGATTTTCAGTCACTTCTATCTTGATTTGTTTAATCAGTGTTTTATTGTGTATATATGTGTATGTTTTTATTTATTGTTTTTACCTTTTTTGAAACAATAAATAACTTTTATGTTCTGAAGAAACAAGTGTAGTGTTACTTATAAATATTTTCTGTATTGATTTTTATTATTTTTAAGGAACTTTAAGCAGCACATCTCCATCAGTATTTTGTTGATTTGCGTATATTAGTCATTTAAATTCCTAAATTCATGTTTTTACTTTAGACATAGGTATGTCCAAGTTGTGTCCATATCCAGAAGAACTAAAATATCAGACACTTAAACTAGTATTGGTGTTTAAGCTAATTCACTTCTTTAAGGCTGACCGCACCATTTTTAAAGAAGTGTTTATATGATATGTTTGTATTTGAGAAGTAATTACAGTGTTTGGCAGCATTTTGGTGAATGTGCTTAAATATTTAAGCGGTTATTCCATTGTTAAGGGATTGAATGATTGGTTAGGATAGTATTTCACTGATTTATGACACAATTTGTGAACTGAATATGTATCTATGAAAAGCCCAAGAGGTTATTATATATTATTATGACATTGTGCCAAATGTGAATTGCTGGCTCTTCCTCTAGGGAGCGCAATTTACACTAAGTTATACGCATTTAAACTTCTTTATCATTTGAACTACTTAAACCATAATTATTTAAATAGGTTAATATCACAATTTGGTTCATGACTTCTAGACATACAGCCAAGAAACCATTGTAAATAATTTTTCAAATCCATTATACAGTAAGCTGTGGTTAATCTTGAAAAGTACCTGTGGTTAAAAAAGTTACTGATACCACGTGACGGTCCCAGTATACGTAAGCAACGATATAGATGATTTACACAATTTAATTAATTGGGAAATTTTACAAGATATTTTTAAGACGTAAAATAAATCTTTGGTGTCCCTGGAGTACGTATGTGAAGTTTTAGCTCAAAGTATCATATAGATATTTACCATAACATGTTAAAATTGCCAGTTTGCAGGTGTGTGCAAAAATTTGCTGTGTTGGGGTGTGTCGCTTAAAATGCAAATGAGCTGATCTCTGCACTAAAAGTTATAGCACTTAAACATGGAAAAAGTCAGATTTTCATGATATGTCCTCTTTAAATTGACGCATGAATTAAACTAATATAAATAATTATGTGGACCCGTTTCTCGTGAGCAATAAAAGACAACGTCCGGGCTGCCAAACCCCGCCCACTTACAGAGCTTCTCTCTTTTATGCTAATTGCTTTGTTTATTCTATTCGTACATATTTGATCTAGTGATCTATATGCTTTAGTCTACGTGGCCCATGGTTGAGCCCGATCACTACGGCGTCGTGCTACCGTAAAACCCAGCACAAGTGCTAAGTAACGAATCATACTATGGAGGAGGATTTAGCTAATGAATATTAATGAGATCACGTGTTCCAACGCCTTCGTAAGTTTACGAAACTGCGTAAGCGGCGCTAATGCATAGTCAGAAACCACGCCTACGCCGTAGTAGGATTCGCAATTTCGCCAAGCGAAGATGGCGGCGTGTAGACGTGTGCAGCGAGTCCTGCTGTTGATATTCATCTCCGGCTGGATCTGTTGCGCTCATGGAGCCAAATCACTAAACGCAGGCAACGAAAATGTGGATAATGTCGAGCGAGGCAAAAACCAAGCAGAAGTGGGGAAGGCAGCGGCGGCGGATGGGGCCTCCGTGGTCCGGCGCGGCAATGCCTGGAAGCTCGCTGAGGAGGCGGCCTGTCAGGAGGACGTGAGCCGGATCTGCCCTAAACACTCATGGAGCAACAACCTCGCTGTGCTGGAGTGCCTGCAGGACCGCAAAGATGTAAGAAAACACGGCAGTGTCTTTTTTTTGTTTAAAGTTTCTTTAATATTGACGCCAGTTATGGAGCAGAAGAGAATGATCATGAGTTTGGATTGTCTGCTGCAGTAACAACAGGATTTGCTGTGTGCTCGTGCATTCAGTGATGTCATGCTGTAAATGCTATAGATAATATAGGTACTGGCACATGTATAAATGATGTGAGACGATCTCAAGCTACGTCTGTTTTCCAAATATATAACAAGAAAGGCCTCGAGGCGCAGCTAGCAGCACATATGCAGCCATTGCGAGGATTTGAATCAGATACTGGCGGTTATAAAAGTATAGTATGCACGGAAAACCCAATATTTTATGACCGTGTTTCAAACACTATCGAGTCGCCTACATAGACAGCATTTTGGGGCGAGACGAACATGCTCTGAGTCAGCTGAGCTCACTGGCTGTCCTGTGACATCACACGCACGCTTCGGTACTTCGTGACGTCACATGCACTTTTCGACGTGTTTCAAAATGGCCAAATAGCCAACACTTGGCAATACTTTCATTCATTTTTATGACTCGTACTTCTGCAAATCCAACAAACCTTATACGTTCAGATTGGTTTATAGAGATTTTGAGGCCTAATAATCAAATAGTAATATGTGACTTTCTTTCTACAGTTATTCGTATTTGAATAATTTTATATTTTAATTTCATTGTGTTATCTTTCTATATGGTTAATGGTTAAGCTGCACAAATTGCATACATCCATCATTAAAGTAATTCAAATGAACCCAGTTGGTTGTCTTCTGAAGTAAAAAGATGTTTATAAGAGACAACAACTATGATTTTATTTAGTGGAAACCAAAATAAACACACATCATAATTTCAGTATATGACGACATCTGTTATCATTATATTCCTTTATTCCCAAATTATTATTTGCTTATCTAGGTTCGCCCATTGTTTGATTAAAACGGCACAGATTTTTTAATCCATTGCATGATTACAGAATGGGCACAATGTGATGTCTATATAGTAATTTGCTCGCCCGCGGTGTTTGAACTTGTCTGATGTGTAATACGAGATTATTTGTCTATAGTTACCAATTACAGTCCAAACATTTCCTTTGTAATCTATTCCTTACATAACATACGTTAATAATAAGCTTAGTGTTGTGTTTGTACATTAAATAGTTGAACACCCGGAAGGTAAAGCTGGTTTCATGCTAACAGTGATTTTGGGTAAGTGGCTGTTTATCAACCTTGGAGGCTGTTTGTGTGGATATTTGATTTAGTTGAAGCTGCTCTATTATTGCGCTTTTCCATTTGATAGTACGAGCCGGTACAGCTCACTTTTGGGGAGGGGGGTTCCACGGTGTACAGTATTTAGTACCTGATCCTTTTTTTTTGTTTGTTTGTTTTAGTACCTCCTTGGTTGAGGTTCCAAGCGAGCTGCACTGATACTAAAACGTAACAGGTAAACATTGTAGATCACTGATTGGTCAGGGAGAATCGTCACTACTAGCGTCATTGCTAAATGCAAGATTAGCTTATTCTCATGCGCCGTCGAGCCAATCAAGTGATGTTGTCATCTTTGTTTTGTTGTGTGAACTCGAACGAACGTGACTCGGGTCAAAATATAAGAAGTTACACTTAAAAATTTCCAAAAGATGGTTTTGGTCCTTTGATGTAGTTCTTATCGCGCTGATATACACTCACCTAAAGGATTATTAGGAACACCTGTTCAATTTCTCATTAATGCAATGGTGTAATGGGGTGGGGGATGTTTTCTTGGCACATTTTAGGCCCGTTAGTGCCAATTGGGCATCATTTAAATGCCACGGCCTACCTGAGCATTGTTTCTGACCGTGTCCATCCCTTTATGACCACCATGTACCCATCCTCTGACCCATCCTATGCACCATGTCACAAAGCTTGAATCATTTTAAATTGGTTTCTTGAACATGACAATGAGTTCACTGTACTAAAATTGCCCCCACAGTCACCAGATCTCAACCCAATAGAGCATCTTTGGGATGTGGTGGAACTGGAGCTTTGTGCCCTGGATGTGCATCCCACAAATCTCCATCAACTGCAAGATGCTATCATATCAATATGGGCCAACATTTCTAAAGAATGCTTTCAGCACCTTGTTGAATCAATGCCACGTAAAATTAAGGCAGTTCTGAAGGTGAAAGGGGGTCAAACACAGTATTAGTATGGTGTTCCTAATAATCCTTTAGGTGAGTGAATGTTCATTTGTAAATTTTTATAAGTTTCTATTGAAACGGGGCGTGCCGTTAAGATTGACATTTGTGATTGACAACTTCTGTGAGCGGGAAGATTAAAGATATAATTAACTTTTAATTTTTGATTTTTGTGTTATTTCACACTGATAAAATTAGTTGTATTTAACTTACCATATTTTAGCAAGCCCGTCAAATGAGACGTTAAAGCGGCGTGGTTGAATTGGGAGTGAACATGTCCGCCGCCCATTGTTGGACATTTTATGTTCAGTTTATTACAATGGAAGGAAGCGGCGTTGCGTCATCCATCTTTTTTTACAGTCCATGTATAAACTCCAAACATGTGTATTTTCTGTTATATAAACTTGATATGCTCCCATGTTGAACTTTTGTTTGCGATGATGTCACGGCAAAGGCTGTCGTAACGATAAAGCTTGGAGTATAGTCCATTTTATTGCATGTATGCGAATGTATTTCTTTGTTCACATCACAAAGAAAGATATTTTGAGCAATGTTTGTAACCAAAGCATTTTTGAGCGCTATGACTTGCATAGTGTTTTTTTTTCTATCATGGAATATAGTGGTGCTCCTGCTTGACATTTCACTGAGAAGTTCGGCAAAATTGCATACATTATCGGAGGTGATTTGTCCATGATTATGAATGTGATTTTGCCTAGCTTCTCTGTGAAATGCAGCTTTGTGTAGTAAATGCCGCTCCACCTGAAAGCAGGTGATTGCGATTTATTACTAATCACTAACCGGCTTTACTGATGAGACGCGCATGAGAATCGCAGGCAATTTATCGCCCACCCCTATTTTTGGGTGAACTACCCTTTAAGGTGCTATGTATAGAGAATTGCCTTGCTGTGTCACATATATAAAGTTTATGTATGTATGTGAAGGGACTTTTTGTCAGTATTTAAAATGTTATGAGCAGCTGTGAACTTTGTAATGTAGTTTAATGGTCTTGTAAAGTATTTTCAGTAAAACTGAAGCACCATTGCCCTCCATATTACCAAGTTAAAATTCACACACAAACGTGCACAGTTACTTTTAGACTGAATAAGATGTGGAGGCCAATCAGAGCTGAAACGGATCGCTGTGTCTCAGACTGGATTTGTGAGCCATTTTTAGTAACGTTGTGACCCTTATCAAGGGCTTTTGCTCAATGGGACTGGAGAATGCCATGCTTGAAATTTACGGTGAGCTGTTAACACTTCTTTGATGTGCTGATGATGCTTCCTTGTCTGGGCTTGTGCTCAGCTGTTCAAATAGAAATCGGTATCAAGTTATCAACTGTTATTTGTTGATCGCACTCCTCATCTCCCCACGCTGGTAAGTTAAAATTTGTGTGCGCTCACGAAAAGCAATTTATTATAGTGGAGCAAAATGTTGTTTGTTAAAATGTAGCCCCTGTTTTTTAGGCAAAGCAAAGGTAATGGTTAACCTTCGAAGTTAACAGTTAAAGAAAGAGTTGGCTTTGATGAATCGATGCAGTCTAAAAGGAATAGTTCTCACAATAATCTGGTTAAAAAAAACTTTCCATGATGACATGACTAATTGTGCGGATGGCGCTGATTAGGGATGTTAATTTCAGTTCATTTTTCTGACCGACAGTCGCAGCCTGTTAACCAAACACTAACCGATTTATATCAAATTGTCATTGAGTAAAAATACAGTTGCCGGTGCGTCATTTTACAGGACATTCACAAATTAAGGATAGAAAAGTGACGCAATGTCTGTAGGCACTTGTCGACACACACCGTGCGTTAACAATTTTTTTTTTTACTGATAGCATTAATGGATCATAAATTCTTACCTTTGGTTAAATGTAGTCCCTACCGCTGAGATGTTTTAGCAAAATTTTCAGAAGTTGTTTTTCTAGTTGTTCAGGTGTTGAAATATTTCAGATGTTAAAGAGCACCTGTTATGTAGCTTAAAATAATTTTGAATATTTGGTGTAATACAATGTGTTTGCGTGGTTTTTGGTAAAAAAAAAACATTCTTTTTCACATATCGTACATTATTGTTGATCCTCTATGCCCTGCCTCCCTTAAGCGCATTGATTTTGTACAAAGCTCATCGTTCTGAAAAGCGCAGTGTCCTCCGATTGGCCAACTAACCAGAATGTTGTGATTGGCCTGAATACCTCTGACGTCAGTCGTAAATGTGGCGATACTTACAATATTTGAAAAGATCAGCTCTCAATGCAATACTGACAGGATTTTATATTAATGTTGGGCGATATGCCCCATCGCCGATACACGATAGTATGGGGGAGGCGGGGCAATGGTCCCCTCGTGTATTTATTTGTTCATTTTCTACTCATTTATGACAAGTCACTTGATTGGTGGACAAAAAAGAAGCTGACTTACTCTAAGGGCAACACTTTCATGGCCGCAACATTCTTAAAACTGATGTCATTAATTAGAGCGCGTCTTTAAGCCCATACGCTCTGATATTTCCACCGTGCCAGGGAGTGCACAGCAAATGTAGCAGAGTTAAAATTACGGTGTTAATGGAAATATAAAGAGTTCAGAGTTAATTTAACACTGGATTGAGTTAAAACTATTTTATTTAACTCTATAAAAATTAAGAGTTGGTGTCAAAACAGAGTGTTACCACTTTTTAAAATAATCAACTCCTACAGTGTTTTGTTAGTGGAGTTTGTTAACTCCTAGGGTGTTAAATACAGAAGACCTCCCACTTTTTACAGCACACACTGAACCGTGTTTTTGGATGATGCAGTTCAGGCAGAAGGTGATCTCTTTCACTGTAAATGGTAAGTAAATGTTCAATAAATACAATTTTGATCAATAACATTTGAGAGTTTTTAGGTGTTATGTTTTATATTGCTGTTAGTATGAAGTTTAACATTAAGAGTGATGTGTTATTGTCATTATATGAATGCTGCAGTTGAGTTTAGGTCTTAGTCTCAGATGGAGCAATTCATACTCATAATGTTTTGGGGAGTTTTTTGTTGTTTTTTGCTTTATATGCTGTTTTAGTTTAAAAAAAAAATTTTTAATCCATTAATGTGTGCAGGAGATTCACTTTGGGGACTTTGGAGGAGCACAGAAATTGGCCTACATGAAAATTTCTTAAGATGAAGAGCAATTTTATAACAAAGTGAGTATTTTGTGCAAAACATAAATGTATAACTATTTTCAAAGTATTTTGTAATGTGTTCTGTATGTAAATTCTGTAATGCATTCTGTAAATATTAGTTTCTGCAATGTTATACTTAAATATTGTTTTTTAATAATACATTTTCCCCTTTAAATTTTGTTTTATTAACAGAAACGTTCAATATCCAGTCTGAAGGTCTGACTGAGGATCATATCACCTCCTTACAGCTACTGGTTCATCATATTCTGCTGTTATTATGTGAAGACCAACATGGATTTTGGATTAAAATGAAGTCAAACTTGTTTGTATGAACTGAAGTATCCCATAAACTGTATTTATTAATATCTGTACTATTGTTATACATTGTGCTTTTAGTTGTCTCGGATATTAATATGTTAATTTAATGAACACTTAAATGCATGATACATTGAGGACAATTTTTCTGTCATAAATAAATGTTGATCAGATGACATTTAAAAAAATCCTTAACAGTTTTATAATGATAATGATCGATTATACTGCTGTATTGTTACATTAAAAAAAACTGTTTAAAAATAAAGTTTTTTGTCCCAAAAGTACCGTAATATGTTTCTGTCTTTACATTTACCATATTAACACCATAGTATAAAAAATAACACTACATTGGAGTTAACAAATTACACCGAGGGAGTTCATTTTTTACAAATAAAAATATTTAACACTGCTTAGTGTCAATTTATACTTAGATTTTTAACTCTGTATAGTGTCAATTGCTAACACTTTAAAAGAGTCAATGTGCCAACACTTTCAAAAGTGTTAAAATAACTCTATTGGGAGTGGACCCCATGAGACACTTTTAAAGTGTTGAAATTAACTCTTATAGAGTTATTCTGAGGTTCCAGATTTTGCTGTGTGGGAACAACACACTCACTGGTTTTAACCCTCTGCATGCCTAACAACCGAGATGGCAGTGCTGCACGTATTACAAGCTCATGTGTGAGGAAGAGTCCGAATCATAGCCTACGATAGTTTCTGACAGTGTCAGAAATTTGGCATGATCACCGCACAGTGTGTTTGCTGCTATGACCTGCGCGCCGGTATTTGTTTACCACAAGCGCATGCTGGTGACGTTGCGCAACGTGTGACGCTGCCACCGAAGCTTCCATGTCATCATCGTACAGTCTACATGCCTCTCGTATCCGAGTTTAAACGATACATGTCGCACAGTGTGATAAGGTAATGATCTTATAAGAGGACAAAAATCCTGCAGTGTATTCCAAGCTTTAGGAAGGATTGTTCCTGTGCACCTATAAACCCATTATAGAGGTGGGAGGTGATACAAGAAACACCCAAAAATTCTCGGACCAGCATGATATGTCCAAATTTCAGTCAAAACCATTTTATTTTATCATAAACAATCTGAAAACAGGACTTTAAGTGTAAAATATCGAACTTTTCTTTTAAGTCCAGGTGCGTGCGAGAAGCAATCCAGGTGCATTTCAAGCTTTCTCACGCAAAGTAAAGCCCACAAACCCTCTCATGCTATGAAAAGCATGCAATGCGCATGCTATTGTGAAACTATGATGATAATAATAAATATAGCTGCAAGCAGCAATGCCGGGGTCAAGCTGAAAAGGGCACAAAAGGATGTAAAATTGAGATTGGATAAGCAGATTGAAGAACCTAGGTAAATCTAATAATTTTAGATGAAAAAACAAAAAAGTTATCAACAAAAATAATCTAAGTTCTTGTCTACTGCAATCGTCCTTCTGTTATTGACAATCATGGAACATTAGAGCACTGAAGGACATGTGAGTGGTGTTTGCAGTGGCAAAACATGGGTCACATCATGTTATAACAAGTTTAATTACTCAAAAGAGACCATCCCCGTGTCTCTACAATGTTCTGATGCAGAGATATTGCTTTTGCAAAAACGGTTGATAAGGTATTCTCAATGGTTGCTAGGGAGTTAATTGGCAACATCCAGTAATTATAGTCAAAGCCATGAAATGAATAATCCATGATGACTCATGGTTTTAGATGTGTTGTTGCAGTAGTTTTAGGCAAAAATACCATATTCTATCTCAAAACCAGTAGGTGGCGCAAAGACAAAATTGTGCATGCAACATCAGGTCATGATTTGTGTTACATCTAGCTAGTTTTATGACTATACACTTTAGTTAAGTTAAGAAACAGTTGTATGACCATAAGGCTGGCTTGTTATCAAAGGTTTTGTTCAATTATAAGGCCATCTAGTGGTGCAAGAATACAATTTTTTTTGTGTAGCCTCAGAATGTGCTCATGCATCAGCGTATCAAATCTGGTGAAAAAAATCTCTTTTCGTTACAAAGTTACAACAATTTATGTGTAAAAAACACAAAATTTGAAGGTAATTTTTCGTTTTTTGCAATTTTCGGCCATTTCTGATGAAAATTTTAATAAAACGTCAATAGAACTTTTTGTTCAGAAGGTAAGGTTAGTTTCTTCCTATGGTGTTTTCGAGTCGATCGGAAAAACGCTCGCGGAGATATTCACACGTGTTTTTTAAGCGCTATTTTGCTGCGCAGGGTTAACTGTAAGGCGAATTCTGGCATGTTTGGCATCGATGGACTTGGCAACTATTCAGAACTCCAAAGAAACAAATCCCGTGAAAATACGTCAATGGGAGCCAAAGTTATAGGCGTGTAAAGCATAAGTCTGACCACTAGGTGGCGCTGCGACGAAACTGTGCATGCACCCTCGGTTCCTGACTGGCATCACAAGTACCAAGTATAGTGTCAATAGGCCTAAGTTTGACGAAGATACAACCTAAAATCTGTTTTTTTGCGCTCTACGTAAAATTCGTTAAGGTGGTATACGACAACGGATTCCTGTATCGAAATTCTTTTGATAACTTTTTGCCAGGAGTGTCTCAAGATGATACATACCAATTTTCGTGGCAATCGGGGAAAAGCTCTAGGACGAGTTTGCAAAAGTAGGTTTTACAAATAATTAAAAATGGCGGAAAAATTTCATGACGGAAAATGACGTCATAGGGTCCAATCGAATCGTCTTGAGCCAAGGAATCAGATGAAGCAATTTTGTTTCTAGGGCTTACAGATCAAAAGTTATAAGCAAAAACATAAGTGCAACTTTGGACTGTTGGTGGCGCTAGTGGGTTAGACATAGAGACTCCAAATTTGCTGTGGGGACACATTGGAGTGTCCTTTATCAGTATGCCAAATTTCATAACTTTCCTACGTACGGTTCTATGGGCTGCCATAGACCGCAATGGCGGAAGAAGAATAACTAATAATAATAATTATTATAAAAAGAAAACTAACAAATACAATAGGGGTCTTCGCCCCTTCGGGGCTTGACCCCTAATAACTATCGGTAGTGATGCACCGAAATGAAAATTCTTGGCCGAAACCGAAAACCGAAAAAAGGAAACCAAGGCCGAAAAACCGAAACGAAACACCGAAATAAATTATTATGCCAATTATTAGTACAATTGCATTTATGGCTATCACTGTGTGCTAACTTTACTAGGGGTGTGTGACGGATAAAAAAAAACTCACAGTTCGGATCACATTACAGTTTTTGAGGCACAGATCAGATTATTTTTCGGATCAGCAAAAAGCAGGTGGGATAAATCTTATAAACAATAAAGAAATTGCAAACATTTATAAAAGAGAACAAAGTTGTACATTAATAAGGTCTGAAATTAGCATTAGGTACAGAAATCAAATTAAATTAATCATAACACAATAAATTATATATATATTATTATTTTTTAGAGCTATTTGTCTCTTTGTCATGGGTTGTTTGATCAACATTAAGGACACAGACTTCAGTAGGTTAATCTGACTGTAATCTATACAGACATAAACAAATGTTTTTATTAGAAAAAGAATACTGTGGAGAGAATTTTGTTTATATGTGCCCTGTCAATAACAGAGAGAATTTATGTTTGCTTGTTTTTTTTTAAACGCGTCTCTATTCAAATTATTACTCTAGTGCAGCACTGATTTGGAGACATTTACATTACATTAAAACATTAGGATAGGTGAAGAAAAGAAACCGATCCACCATTGCAAACACAGTTTAGAACAAACAAGAAGACAACAAAGAACAGGAATCAAACAATATGGTAACAAACATGCTCCGCAGCTTTCTGTTTATGGATGAAATAAAATTAAAGAAGAAAAACGATAGTATGTGTGCAAATGCTGTCTATTTCCTTTGTATAATTGTTTGTAGTGGAGTGTCCTGTCTAAATATTTTCACGCGCATGCGATGTTGTACGCGGACTGTACGCGCACTGTCCGTGCGGTCTCAAATTTTGGGCTGCACGCGGACGGTCAGCGCAGCCGGCCGCGGACCCTCCTGATGACGAAAATGATGGCGCGCATACGCGGACGTCCCTAGTATACTTTCGGCTTTAAGGGCACTTAAGCGCATGCATATACAGAGACTGATGGTGAATCCCAAACAGCGCAACAGTCGCTCCACATAAAAACGTTACGTTGTGTTTCATTGCTTTATTCGCCAAATGTACGTTAATGGATTACAGTAAGAGACACATAGCGCGACTCTCTCTAAAGTTTACACATCAAGACATTCTCAATCTTTGCAGACGCGTGCAAACAGCTGGACCCTGAGTGAAACCTGCTTGAGCACGAAGGGGAGGGGTGGGAGACGACTGATCACCGTGAGGCTGAGTGAAGCGCTAGCGCACAGATGAAAGGGGCGCGGTTGACATTCATTTTCGGTTTACATTTTCGGCTGGATTTTTTATTTCGGCCCGAAACCGATAATGCCATTTTCGGCCGAAATTTTCGGCCACCGAAATTTCGGTGCACCCCTAACTATCGGCAACTATCGACGTGAAAGCCCGCTAACAGCGACATGCTTGACGATCGTCGATACACAATATATTGTCTATCGGCACAACTAATATTAATATCGTCTTCACTACCTTAGTAAACTGTTGCCTACAATCCGTGTGTTCGTTGTAGTCCAAGTAAAGAGATTTACGTTTGAGGCAATAACTCGCGTCATCATTTACTTTGGGATTTGTACCTTTGCAAAGCATTAACATGTACTAATACACACTTACACGCCAAAGGAAATGTAAAAATCGCGAATCAAATAATAGGTGCTCTTTAAAAAAAGTATCGTCTTAAAGTTGTCATGTGAGAACAATCCAATGTGTTTCTTGTTTTTTTCCAAGTCATAAACAACACAGCCATCATTAAATGTACAAACGCTGACAGCTGCCATAGCTTTCTTGCAAAATTGACATGTTGAGCATAGCTGGAGTGCCATTACTGATAGTCACATAGGAAGACATAACCTTTCACTTTTTTCTATATAGCACAGTTGTGTGAAAGAAACAGTCATGATGTCAAATCATACAAAGATAAAAGTGAAATAAACACAACCAGTTCATTAGTTGTATTAGTTGTATCTGTTTCTTCAGTAGAAATCTGACCAACATCTTCCTAAAAATGAAACTCTACTGCTCTATACAGACCTTTTAATATACATCCACCAACCAGTTAAATGTATTGTTTGGTGTTTATTGTGACGCTACCAAGAACTGAAAGTTTAAAGAAAAAACTTTCTTGGTGACTCATTTATATTCATGTTTTTGTTTCCCTTCTTTCTGTTCAATCTCCATAATCTGAATGGCCTGAAGTCTGTTAAATACTATAATACACTTCCTATATTAAACGTGTTGTATAAAAGGCTGAATGTATTAACCTCGTAGTCATAGATTATATTAGATGTCATATATGTGATGAGAGTTAAAGCAGCAGGAAAAGGCTTAAAATAATATTTGCTTTTATGTGCTACTAATTTGTATCTTTTGAATACCAGAAGTCCCTGGTGAAGACAGGTGACTATGAAAGCATAAACATGAGATTTAAGATCTGAAAACAAACACATTCATCCAAAAATACAGTATGGTTATTGTAATTATTAAGCCCTTTTCACACAGACATTACGGAAAATGCATCCAGGATCTTACCAGAATCTGTGTGTGCATTCACACAAGGGCTGCTTGATAAATCGCTGTTACTAGGTCCTCTTTCCAACAACGCTGATTTCAAAATAGGATTTCGACTCATATGAGTTATTACACTAGCCTGGGAAAACCCAGACAACTTCTGGCAAATTTAGATTTGCTCTGCAAGTATTCTGGCAAAGAGGCCATTCATGCACATTTATAATGCCGAGAAATCGTGTAACCAATCAGAAATTTTGGGGGTGGGCTTTACACGATGACGACGGCGCAGCGACAGTGAAGCAGATTTTGTACATTACAAAGATGGATGCCGCCATGTAACATCACTTGTTCGAATCAGCTATCGTGTCTGTTTTAAGCGATTTAAACTTCTTTTTGTTAAAACCCAAGCAAAGAACAACACTCAAAGCTTTCATATCTAAAAAAGAAAGTTATCGCTGTCTTACCGACTGGATCTGATATAGCTCTGCATACGTCATCTCCTTCATCGCTGTGATTGGTTTTAGGTCTATCCAAATGGACAAAGAGGCATTTGAGAGACGTCCGTTGGTGACGCCCCTTTGGAAATAATTTGTCTATGAAGCTTTGCCAGACCATAATTCATTTACTACTGAGAATGGTCTGGTTTTAACCAGGCTATTATTACACAGCACAGTTATGACTTTAGTTGTATTAAGAAAATTTGGGTTTGGGAGGTAGACCTTACAAATGATGTGTTTATGAAAAAAATGTATTATCAAAAATTATCATTGTTTTTTCTTTTCTTTTTTTAGGGCACTGAGATCACCTCAGACTGCAATCATGTAAGTCTTCACACTTTAACTGCATTGCTAACTAGTTTAACACAAGAAACTATTTGTGATCTTGTCTATGAAATCCAGTCAAAAATCTCAATTGCACAGCAAAATCCCCAGTGTTAAATTAACACTGCTTGGTGTTCATATAATCCACACCAAGATTGGTGTTAAAAAAACACTAAATCAGTGTTAAAGTTAATAAGATAATGAAGTGATTGAGTCATTAATAGTGAACACCTGCTGGTCATTCCGTGTCAAATCAACTCAATTTTGGAATTGTTCCTGTCTTAAAATGTTTCTTTTGTTGACTCTTTTTCTGGAGAAAGTAATACTAAAATGAGGAAGAAAGCCAAATTATTAAATGCAATAGATGAAATCCCCATAGTTAAATGAACAATATCATCATCTCTGTTTGAAAACTAAAATTACAACTTGCTTGCAGAGTTACATGGATGATAGGTTTAACTTCTAAAGAACTGCTGAAAATCTGGTTAATAAAGTAAGTCACCATTGATCCGTCTAGTGTTTCGTTTAGTTGGGTAGTTGGGTCTTGAAGTTTGATGTTAGTTTTCTTCTGCTAACTGTGGCAGTTTATAAAACACATCTGTTAAAGCAGAGGAAGATGAGAGAAGTGAAGTCTATAACTTATACTATGTTAATTAGTATGAAAGTATATGTCTTGGGATTCAATGATATCATAAAAAAGTAATCACTAAATATAAGTGTTTAATTTATGTTATGCCAACTCTGTGAAGCTCCCATGAAATCCAACAGTGTTGTGAAAGTCCACAAACCCTGAAGAGTTAAATATTGTTTACCCAAATCTAATCTGTGATGTAAGTCAGACACACTGAGACATCAACAATCAGCCTATAAAACACAATCATGGTGACAATCAACAACAAAACGTCATGCCGCAATGCATGCTGGGTACCAGGATTGTAGAAAACTCATTCATAAATCCCATCATGCATTGCAACATGACAAAAATTTTGCAACTTTCTTACCATTAACTGTCACCATTGTTGAGATTTGTTTCAGAAATCATGAAGTCTCTCTTAAGCAAAAAACAACAACAACAATAATAACGCACTAAAGCATTACAGCAGTCTCATTCAATGCAATGTCATTTGCATAGAGCTTTTTCATATGCCTGTTTCTTCATAATTAATTTGTGATCAAATGTTTCAATGATTTGTAGAGTAGAATACAACAAAAATAAACTGAGAAGGTCTGGAAGGTTTTCCCTCTACATGAAGCAACGAGCAAGTGGTTTTACTAAAACACTGTTGCTATTGTTAAAAGAGGAGAGTTAGAACTGTGAAGATCAAGGGACAAATGCCTAACTAAAGGAATCACTAATCACAGTAATGGTGACTTCAAATGAACTCATAACAAACACAAACTTAAGATTTAATGTGATACATTTTGTGATAAATGTCTATTTGACTTGTGAGACATCACGTCAGAAAGAAGATTTGTCTACTAAATCACGCGTATGGATGCTGGAATAGTTGAGCACTTGTATTTTGTTCTGACAGCTGTTTAGAAGTTAAACTTATCCAATTAGAAAATAACTCAGCAAGTTGTCTTTTTATTCTCAAACAGAGATGCTGATAGAGAGGCAAACGTGAAAGCTTTTGGAGGCATACACCCAACAGTATTCATTTATTGCATTTAATAATTTGTCTTTCTTTGTTATTTTAGTATTTTCTCCAGAAAACGAGTCATCAAGGTAGAGATGTGGAGACAGGAACATTTCCAAAATGTAGTTGGTTTGGATGGCCAGCAGGTGTTTACCATTGAGTCTTAATCATCACTTCATTGTCTCGTTGACTTTGACACTGATTCAGAGTTATATTTTTAACACCAGTCTTTTTTAACACCGATCTTGGTGTGGATTGTATGAACACCGAATAGTGTTGATTTAACACTGGTAGAGTTGATTTAACACTGGTGATTTTCCTGTGTGGAGTCATTGATTTTAATCTTTGGCTTTATCTTACTCAATCAATATTAAAGATATCAGGTTATTTTTCACAGAATGATCTTTACATTTATGTTGGAATATTTTATGTAGAAAACAGTAAATCACACAAAAGTGACTATACTGTGATTAGAAATGTCAGATAATTGTGATCCAGTCATTGAAAACTAAAGAAATACTTGTGGGTTTTGATCCTAAGGCTGTGTAAAAAATTCTAGATTTTCAGATTTTAATCGATCTTAAATTAAAAAAAAACAATATTGATTCGGGAAATCCCAGAATTGATTCATTGGGGCAGTTTCCCGGACAGGGATTAGACTAGTCCTAGACTTAAAAAAAAAATGTAAGAGCTGTCCAAACTGAAAACAATGGCACTGACATATATATTTAAATACATCAGTGGCCTTTGTTTAGCCTCAAAATGCACCCAAGTACTGTTTTTTTGTAAGGCATGTTTGTTAAAACTAGTTGTTTTCCTTAATTAATCTAAGGTCTAGTCCTGGTTTAAGCTAATCCCTGTTCGGGAAACCACCCCTTTATGTTCGTGCTTTACTTCAGGCAAGGCTTGTAAGAAGTGCCCAATGGTCCTGGGCAAGCATGAACAATGCTCGTGGCAAACTGTCTTTTGCCCACACGGGCCAGTGCTACATTGTTATTTGCATGTGTTTCAGGTCATTTATTAGTTACTCACATGCTGTTTGTCAAAATTGTCATCAGCCGATGTGCAAACATTCACGTTTCCTTGGACTTGAATAGACATATTTACACAATTATTTGTAGGGGTGTGACGAGATCTCGTGCGACGAGATTAAATGTGTCTCGCAAGATTTCTTGTGGAGGTAAAATGCTAGCCGTTTCTCAAATAAAAGATTGCATCCTTCAGAGGTCGCATTTTTAAACGGCATTTACTTCATAAAGACTATATATTAACAATTATAAAGTTTACTAATTATTTAGTTAATCGCAAATTGTTGTAATATGCTCACGACTTGCGAATGTAATGCTCAGTTAATGATCTGAAATAAACCTTGATGACGTATGCAGCCTGCCTATGCGACCTCCGGAGGATGCAGCTGTCTGAACCTTTTACAGTGCATGCATTATATTTGTCTTTTACTGCGTTTGCTTTTTTGTTTGGGTTTCCAATAATGTTCGTTTGAGAACTCGTATGAAGTCTGAGAAGCGTTGTGTTTGTCTGTTGATCAGTGTCAGAAGTCTCAGCAGATTAAACCCTCACACAGAGTTTACATAATTTAATGTATGGATGTTCTTGCTCAAAAATGACACTGACTGTATCATTTTTAGTGTAAAGAAATGGACATCTGTTAAATATTAATATGGATTTAAACATTGTTTGGCTAAAAATAAGCGTTTCTCTCTGTCTAAAGTGAAAGTGAAGATAGCGTCCGCGAGACGAGTCCTCTATCGCCCCCTGCAGGCATTTGTTATAATACATACATAATGCTTTTTATTTACAGACCACAAATGTAATATTTGTTAATGTTGTTTAATGTAACTTGGTTTTAATACTTTAATACTTATTTGAACCAATTATTATTGCATCTTCGTTATTATGTAATTTTAAAGGCTACTGGTCACTTGGGTCTATATTTATTACCCAAAAATAGCAAATTACTTCATTATCATTTAGCAAAATAATTGTTAGGGCCAGTCCTTGATTAGTTAAAACATTTAAAAATAACATGATTTCAGTTTCTTTTATTTTATCATTGGGTTCACGAGAACGAGATGAGACAATATTTTTACAGTTTTTAAGAAACCCTCAATCTCGTGTCTCGTCTCGTGGATTAAGTGTCTCGTCACACCCCTAATTATTTGTGTAATGCCACTTGGGATTCACCGAATTTTCGGCAACCGAAATTATTCGGACGAAAATAGCAAAAAACAAGTGAAAAGGCCAAATACGGTTTACCGAACAATGAGGTCTTTGATGACGCGATCCTATAGTAACACGCGTGAATGCAGCAAACATCTTGGTAAAAGCATTTTAAAGTGTCTGAGAGAAACGTGAAAGCATACAGCACTACAAGTTTCATATATCATTTAAAATCAAGACATTTGAGAAACTCTTACGTGTTTTAAATATAAAACATATAGCGCCTTTCCAAGATATATATATATATTTATATTAGACATTTGAATCGATTACATGATTCCTTATTGAGTCCATTTGTAGATTCTGTCAAATAAAATGTTATAATTTCTAGTTGCTGTGGAACTACAAGCTGAATTTGACAAAAGATCCAAAGTTTGAGAATGTTGCCAGTGAGGTTTGCAAGAGTACCATCACTGGGGTGAGTATACATCTACACACATCTCTCATGTTTCATTTACTTGCTTTCTATTAAATCATTTCTATAACATTTTCTAAGACTTATATTTAGAAATAAGGAAACGGGTGTTTTAAAGTCTCTGTACACAAAGTCAAGCTACACCATTTTGATCATGATTATTTTTATTTAGATTAAGGAGTGTGCGGCAGAGGAGCGTGGGAAGGGTTACCTGGTGTCGTGTTTGGTGGATCACCGCAGTAATATCTCAGAGTACCAGTGTAACCAGTACATTACAAAGATGACCACCATCATCTTCAGCGATTATCGCCTCATCTGTGGCTTCATGAACAAGTGCGAAGATGACATCAACATACTGCACTGTGGGAGTGTCAACACCGGTGAAAAGGTAAACATGAGCACTCCGTGTATAAACTTACAGCAGCCAATCGGACTGTGCCGTTTTTGCGATGAATAGTATTTTGCTATGCAACCAGTAGCCATGTTGGCAGCTACTTTAAACAGTATGTAATGTTTATTGTGTCTTTGCTTCATAACTAGGGCATTTTTTGTATGTTGTACAGTACCACATCTTCCTAAAAAAATTTTTGCCCGGTTCTTTGTGTCCCAAGCATTATGCGACGGTATACATAAAGCGTTTCACGAACATTGCACGTATATTGCATTTTACACTTGCATAGCATTTCTGATCACAACTACATGAGCGCTTTAATAAACGGAAACCAAAACTTTAAAAATACTTTGGGGAAGCCCCACTTGTGAAAACTGCTTATGGTTTTTATTCTAGTGACAAAATTTACTTCACACACACTACACATAAAAAGTAGAGATGCACCACTATTTCATTTTCCACTGATAGGGGAGAGCAGGCACAACCTAACGCTTTTTGGTTTTGACTCAATCATTCAATAATATTTGAGTTTAATTTTTACACAAGCAACACGCACATCTCTGCTACAAATGAACATTTGAAGTTTGTTTCTAGTACTTACCATTCTTAGACAGTTACACCAAACGTGACCTAGGTGGGGTTAATTGTAACAGGCAGGGGGTTAGTTGTAACACTTGCTAAAAATTAAGTTTGCAGGCGAATATTTCTATACTATTTTGTCTATATACTTGAAGTGTATATTGTTTATAAAAAGTCTGCTCACGGTGGCTCTGTTGCGTACCCGTTTACTTCACAGGCATGCGTCAGTTCAGAAAAATAACAACAAACATGTAGACTTATTTCCATACGTTGGACCTTCAAGTTGCCATAGCAGCTCTGATAAATATGCAAGAGTCTTTCCAGCAGTTGTACGAAATATTCACAGCTAGTATTACTGATCAGAGTGTGCATTAATAACCTCCATTAAATTGTTGATGCGCCAATTCATCGGCGGCAAACCAGACGGCTTTGGACGAGACCTGGGAGAACAAGAAAGAAGGTTGTACGCAGGCGCACGGACTTGGTGTTGTTGTGTGTCAGTGCTTCACATTGCCACCTAGGCGCCGGGAGTGCATTTCCCCCTCAAAACTCTTGTATAAACGTGGAATAAAAAGTGATCCCACAACGCCACTTTTGCGTTTTTCTTTTCGGATCGTTTCCGTCTAAACGTAGCCTTAGAAACCGAAAAAAAACATATGATGAAAAAATGTACTTACATGCCACCAGAACGCTCGTTCATCAACAACTCTCTGGAAAAATTATATATTTCAAATAATTTGCGGGAGATCGTCTTTTGGGTCCGTATATACTGTAAAAAACATTTGTTTTTGTTTTTTCCATTTGTTTTTCCGTA
Source organism: Misgurnus anguillicaudatus (assembly GCF_027580225.2). Taxonomy (NCBI): domain Eukaryota; kingdom Metazoa; phylum Chordata; class Actinopteri; order Cypriniformes; family Cobitidae; genus Misgurnus; species Misgurnus anguillicaudatus. Next base: position 6,575,738 of record NC_073342.2, on the reverse strand, counting down.
TATACGAAAAACAAAATGCTCAATCTTTTGCAACAATGTAAACAGTCCGTGTTACAGCTAACCCCGCGTGAGTTTTTGCCCCGCGCACCACTACCGATAGCCGTTATTCGTACTGATATTGGCCGATACCGATACTTTAATGATTATATTAACTAAATTCTGAAGACTACATTTTCTCATAGTTATTTATTAATTTATTAACTATTAATATTGAACCGTAAACTACTGATGTTTCTTTTAATTGTTTGTACAGTTTCTATCAAATTTTTATATTTCGAATCATTGCATTTTCCTGTTGTATTTTGATTGACAGAATATATCGGCCATGTCTATTGGATGTTGTTAAACAGTCGCTTGAGTGTTAAAAATAGTTTTTTTCGGCCGATACCGAATATTGGCCGATATATTGGTGCATCTCTTGTAAAAAGTAAAGTATACTTACTTGGGACTTTAATCTCTCTAACCCCTCCCCCACTAGGATCTCCATTCTCAAGGAGAGGTGATCTCGTGTCTGGAGAAAGGACTGGTTAGCGAAGCCGAGGATCAGCCGGGTCACCACGTTATCAAAGAAGAGTGCAAGAAGGCCATCATGCGTGTGGCCGAGCTTTCCTCCGACGACTTCCACCTAGACCGCCACCTCTACTTCGCCTGCCGGGAGGACCGTGAACGCTTTTGTGAAAATGTGACGTGGAACGCACTTGCGCATATACTTGAGTCCCTGACAATCTTATGTGCTAATGTTTGGCTTGTTTTATTTGTGTTTTAGACTCAGGCAGGAGAAGGCAAGGTCTATAAATGTCTCTTCAACCACAAGTTTGAGGAGGGCATGTCAGATAAAGTACGCATGTTTTTTTTCCTTTTTATCTTTAATTTATCTGATTGTGTATGACACACAGGAATAATTAAGGGCGTCTCATAGTTAATTTTTTGCACTTTCACAGTAAAAAATGACTTTATAATATCAAAAAATTCTTAAATCAAGATGTATTTTCTGAGCAAATTACCTAAGAAAATTTGTCTAGTTTTTAGACAAAACATATCAAATTTAAGTGAATTTGTGCTTAAAACAACTTAATAAATATAAATCTTGTCCCTCAGAATCAAAACAGTGGGCAATGACTTGCTGTAATAAGCACTACACTGCTAAAAATGCCTTTCTTACTTAGTATTTTTGGCTTGTTTTCAGTAGAAATATCTAAAAATTCTTAAATTAAGATGCTTTTTATTGATTAGCAAAATAAGAAAATAAGTCTATTTTTTTAGACCAATAATATTAAATTTAAGTGATTTTGTGCATAAAACAAGCAAAAAAATCTGCCAATGGGGTAAGCAAATTTTTTCTTCAAGAAAAATTAAATTTAGTGTTTAAGAAATATGTTTAAAAAAAATTTGCTTACCCCATTGGCAGATTTTTTTGCTTGTTTTATGCACAAATCACTTAAATTTGATATTTTTGGTCTAAAAACTAGACTTATTTTCTTGGGTCTTTTTGCCCATCAAGAAAAAGCATCTAAAGTTAAGAATTTTTAGATATTTTTACTGAAAACAAGACAAAAATAATTTTTTTTCTTAAAAATAATTTTTGCAGTGTAAGTTACAGAGTGGACTTGTTAGGCTATTATTTTCATTTTAGGTGTTGAATATTGCAATTTAAGTAGGGCTGTCACAATTATGAAATTTGGCTGACGGTTAATTGTCTTATAAATTGTGACGATTAATTGGCTGTTTTAGGGCTTTGACGTATAATTCTCATTAAAAAAAAAATTTGTTTGTTTATGAACACATATTTAAAAGTAATTATTAAATGAATATATCTTTCAAAAACTGAAAAAAAAAATCCCTAAATTTGAAATTGCTTCTTTGGTTTTACTTTGCAATTCATACTGCTGAAAGTTGCACTGCAGCTCCTCCTTGTGTTTTTTAGAGAGATATGCAATCATTGCGGTGATCTGAAATCATCGCGATAAGGTCAAACAATGGCAATGAGACGGTTATTTAATCATGTGACAGCCCTAAATTTAAGCATATTTGTGCTTGAATTAAGTGTTTATGAAAAAAGAAAGAAGTAAACATATTTCAAGAATTTTTTTCTTATTCAATTGACAGATTATTATTATTATTATTATTATTATTATTTTTTTTTTTTTTTTGCTTGTTTTAAGCACTAATTTACTTAGTTTATATTTTTTGTCTAAAATCTAGACTTATTTTCCTATGTCATTTTGCTCAAGAAAATACATCTTAATTTAAGAATTTTTTTACTGAAAACAAGACAAAAATACTAAGCAAGAAAGTTATTTTTTGCAGTGCACTGTTCCAGTTAAATTGAATCACCTTTTTATATAAATGTGTGTTGTTTTATTCGCAGTGTAAGGACGCCCTTTCCACTCGCCAGAAGCTAATAGCTCAGGACTATAAGGTCAGCTATTCACTGGCTAAAGCTTGCAAACCAGACTTGCGCAAATACCGTTGCAACATGGACTCGGCTATGCCGCGTGCCCGGGAGGCGAAACTTTCTTATCTCCTGCTGTGTCTGGAGACAGCCGTACACCGAGGTAAAGCTGCCGGTGTGAATGCTTTTAAACGAAACGGAATCTTTTACAGGAAAATTTGTAGTTAAAACACATTCACGCTTTGTTTTCCAGGTCAAACTGTGACCGGGGAATGTCAGGGAGAGATGTTAGACTACAGACGGATGTTGATGGAAGATTATTCCCTCAGTCCAGAGATTGTGCTGCATTGCAGAAGCGAGATCGAGAGCCAGTGCTCTGGCCTTCACCACAAGGGTCGAACGCTCCACTGTCTCATGAGAGTGTCCCGGGAAAAGGGCATATTTGAAAGCCACTGCCAGAAAGCTGTGAGTATTTACGTACACATGCTGGTTTCTTACTAATAGGGCTGCGGGATACATTTTACAGAGTTTTTGTCAACTACCACTCCTTAGGTCCATTTGTCTGTGTAATGAGTTCTGTTTTTTGTCACTAGTCAGCATTTTATTGGACATCAACCTTTTTTTGGCTATAGGTTCATTTTATATCTTGTAATAATTGCAGTGATTTTAATGCACTTTTATTTGATATTGTGGCAGTAGGCAGGTTCACCCCATCCTTGTGTCATTTCTTATAACTTGTTGTACTTATGACTCGTGTATAATGTGTTATTTTTAGCACTCCTTGCTAGACAGTTTCCTTTATTTCACCCGGATGAGCACATTTGGGAGCATTCAGTGTGTCTCGTAGCTCCTGTAATTAATGAACTGATGTCGAATTCATTTCATTCATGAATGCAAGAAGCTCCGTTTTCATTCATATTAAATAAAGCGGTGGTCATGATGAATGATGCTTATTATGGCTCTGACTTTCTGTATCCCATCAGCTCCAGACACTGATACAGGAAACAGACCCCGGGGCAGACTATCGTATCGACCGGGCTCTGAACGAGGCCTGCGAATCCGTCATACAGACCGCCTGCAAACACATCCGAAACGGAGACCCCATGTAAGTAACTTTTTTTTTTTATTGGTCGTTGCTGTCAACATTGGTTTTTAGAGATCATGCACCCCGCCTTTAAATGGTAGAGACTACATGTGTCCGAAATAATTGGTGTCCACTCACTTCCAAATGTGAGAGAGAGAAATTTGATACGTACAATCAGGGGTTACTTTGGCATTTGTTATGTATAGGGAGGGGGCTGTCGAGGTGTATGCAAAGCTTATGAAGCCATTGGCAGATTTTTTTTTGCTTGTTTTATTCACAAAATCACTTACATTTATTTTTTATTTTTTTTTTATAAACTAGACTTATTTTGCTCTTAAGATATTGCATCTTTATTTAAGATTTTTTTTAATATTTTTACTGAAAACAAGACAAAAATGAGTGTTTTTGTCTTGTTTTCAGTACAAATATCTAAAAATTCTTAAATCAAGATGCTTTTTCTTGATGAGCAAAATGACCTAAGAAAATAAGTTTCTTTTTTACACAAATAATATACAATTTAAGTTTAATTTTTACTTAAAACAAGCAAAAATATCTGCCAATGGGGTAAGAAAATCTAAAAATAAGTTTACGTTTTTCTTAACACTTAAAGAAAAAAATTCTCACCTCATTGGCAGATAATTTTGCTTGTTTTAAGCACAAATTCAGTTAAAGGCGCTCTAAGCGAATCTGTGTGACATCACGTTTTGTTGACGTTTGAACTGTTTCTAACAAACGGAGCGTAGCTAACTCCTCCCCCTCCCGTCCATGCTTTCATGGACGCACCCAACCCCCACCCCCAAATCCTTCTTGTCGTTTATTGGCTGGAACACTTTATGTTTCGTGGTGCTAGGTTTGGCCACTTTGTTGTTATTGCAGTTTGTGGAGACTGGGCTGTCTACAGAGATCGCGTCTTTTACAGGTTGATCAGCGGACAGGCAGCAAGCAGATAGTGAGGAGATCTTTGCTGTATGTAACAAAAAAAAATTTTATGGTCTAAAACGCGTGAATTCGCTTAGAGCACCTTTAAATTGTATAATTTTTTGTCTAAAAACGAAACTTTTCTTGGGTCATTTTGCTCATCAAAAAAATGCATCATGATTTAAGAATTTTTAGATATTTGTAATGAAAATGCGCAAATGATCTGTTTGTTTTTGAATCATGCTTGGTAATGTTACTGATGTCATACACCGGTCTACGTAGCTTGACACGACGTCAAACACGCATCTCCAGACCCAGTCTTTAAAACCACATGCGCTTGTAACGCTAACCAGACATCCAAATGTCACCATAACCACAATAAATAAATAAATCGTTTTTGTGATCGATCATCGATGCCACGTTCAAGTACTCGAGTGTAAGTGACACCATCATGCCAATAAAGTTCCTTTAAATTAAAATTGAAAGAGAGGGAGAAAGAGAGTTTAGGTATAGGCAAGCATTGACCTTCCTTTCATAAGAATGAATGAAAACAGGTTGTTATTTCCTAAACACTGCCCTCAATGGTCCTCATAATTTACCTTTATCTGATAATAATAGACCTTATTCGGCCCACCACCGTTTTGATTCAGACTGTGAGGATTAGTGCACTGATAGTGTATTGTTGTGTAGTGGGATATATTGGTTGTTAGCCATCAATATAGGGAACACATAAATTCCACAGGCAGAATCAGATTTTTTTTTTTTGTATGAGTATTTTCAGTTCCAATACTTCTTAGGATGAGTAAATATTGCCTTTAACAATGTTGGCGAGGTTTCTCATATTTGTAATGAGAACAATGCCGGCATTTGTGTTCACTCTGACCAAACCAGTTTTAGAATAAGCATATATTGCGTTGTGGGCTTTCAAAACCTGTTTGCATGTTTCAGTGAGATTCATTTCTGTAGATGAAAGACAAACATTGCATGTGGCGATTTCTTTTAAAAGTTCATCTGTCCTAGTTTAATGTGCAGGGAGATAAAAAATAAAATCTTGACAAATGTCAACTTCAGCACTCTGGTGCTGTCGAAACGGCTACAGTGGTTGCGGTTCCATTACTTAAAAGTGCAAATTGTAAACATCAATTTTGCGATATATCCCACAAGTTTTATGCTCACATGAGGTGGTTTTTCAGGATATTTGAAAAAGGAATATATTGCAAAACTGTATTGGAAACTGTTTTATGCACATTTACAGGTCACCTGACGTGTTATAATGCGATATCGACTACTATAACCTCACAGAAAGCCTAATGGTGCTTTTCTATTGCATAGTACCCCACTGTTTAGTTTAGTTTGGGTCGGGTCAGCTCACCTCACTTTTGGCGTGGTTAGCTTTTCCATCGAGTTTAGTATCACTTCGCAGTGGGAGGGATTATAGCCGTTCCGTTATATATTTGCGCTGCATACTGCTGTGACATCATACAAGTGAGTGCGTTGTTGTTCATTCCCATTTATTTATTTCTCAGTCCACCACAAAATTAAAATTGGCCACCACTAATAGATGTTTGCACATCGTGTTTATCACTACCTCTGTATCACATGACAGTTTCTGTACAAACACCTGCAGCGTTTGTCGACGGCGCTCTGCTGAGCCTCAATGAAGTTGCTTTAAGCATATATAATGCGGACGTGCATGTCGCGAATGTGCCGCCACAAACTGCAAGTATGGAAAAAAACTGTTGTGGTGTTTCTGGTTCTCAACCTCTGGATGTTTTTCATCGCTAAAAGGGAGTTTGGGAACTTATAGCAGAGCACAGATGACAACATGTTTGCTCGAGACAGCGCAAGCTAGCACTAAAGCTATTAGCGATGACGCTGATGACGATTCTCTCAGACTAATCGGTGATCTACAGTGTTTTTGCGTGTGATACCTGTAAATTGTAAACAAAATGAGATGTTTATTGTAGGATGAAAGTGAAAGTAATGCTGTGTTTGTGTGTGTTTATAGGATCCTGTCCTGTCTTATGGAGCATCTGTACACTGATAAAATGGTTGAAGCTTGTGAACAGAGATTACTTGAGCTGCAATACTTCATATCCAGAGACTGGAGGTGAGTGAAAATTACTGTTTAACCTTTAACAACCAAAGACCTTACCTAACATTCAGATAGACTGCTGGATTTAAGCGAGGTAATGTTGGATCAGATAATATCCCATAATTCTCTATACAGGCTGGACCCCATCCTGTATAAAAAGTGTCAGAATGATGCCGCCCGCATTTGTCACACTCACGGCTGGAACGAGACCAGCGAGTTCATGCCACCCGGGGCGGTTTTCTCCTGTCTGTACCGCCACGCTTACCGCACTGAGATGCAGGGACGACGGGTACGTGCGTTTACTGAAATATGCTGAACCGGTATAACAGTCTGTACAGTAAACTTTGAATTGTGATTAAGGAAATATTGGAAGAAATTTGTCATACAGTAGCTATATTGTGTTATCCGATCCAGTGAAAAATGTTTAAGGCCATAACTAACTGAAACAGTAGCTTATCTGAGACTTCCTGAATGTAACCGCAGGGTTCATCAGAAAGCTCTGACGTAAATGCCAAAGTAAGTTTGAATGTAAGTATTCCTCCGGTTTCTTAAGGGAGCGAATCTCACGAGACCTGTCAAGAACACTCTTGAGTCACTTTTTACCCTAAACCAAAAGGAGGAAACAGGATTGGCATAAAGGATGTTTATGTTTAGTATTTAATGACAATTAAGCATAACTAACAATTGCAAAACTACCTTTGACTTCTTGGTTATATGAAACCACTAAATACCATAATGTAAAAAATTCATTGTTCTTTTTGTCCCTACTGTATTTAAATAGTATTCTGTAAAGTAGTATTTGTTGTGTCTGGACAGGGTTGATTTGTTATACTGTATTAATGTAATGAGAATCTAATGCCAATCGTTATGAGTAACAAAATATGTGAATGGATTATGGCCATGGGAATTTGGAAACAAATGCAATGGAAAGACACAACTGTCGTTCAATTTAAGTTTCGCAAAGCTTTCGTACAAAAAACACATTGTGGAACAGACAGTAAATTTGGTAAAAATGTTAAGTAATAATAATAATTTAAAAATAGAGACCAAAACTCATAAGAGACTTCATATTTAAAATATTTTAAAAAGTTTTTTACCTTAAAATAACGTTTCCAAAAAAGTTTCAGTCGTTCATCCACTCGAAACAGGGTGAACGTCACTTTCACATTCGCTTTGTAGCCCTCTATCGGCCAAAACTGCACTAAAGAAGTTTCCAACCATCGGGTCGCGGTCCTGTAGTTCGAGTGAAAACTACAAAAACTGCTGCTAAACTCGCCTTTGTCAAAAATGAGATAATGATATTACCTGAATTTTAAAATATGTGTCCGTTGCTACATGTGAACCATGTGCATCGTGCTTCGTGTCGGGATGCGTGCCTGCTGCACACGTCGAGAGGCTTTATGATTAAAGAGACACTTACGTTCAATAAAAAATCTGGCAAGACACTAACTTAACACTAAACTCTGATTTTACATGACATTAAGCGAGTATTTGGCAAACGTGAGCGTCTTTTTTTTATCGTAAACCCTGTCGAAGCGTCTGCGGCAGACACGTATTTTGACAAGACAAGACACGTGATGCACATAGCTTCACTTGACATGCCGAACACATATTTTGACATGACCAGCCATGCATGATGGGCTACATGCATGCTGTGACCATAGTCTGTATATAAAGATGGACGTTGTGTCCGTGACGTCACCCATAGGTTTCTGAACATTGTTCTTGAATCTTAAAGTAGGCGGTGTCTGCCGTCGTCATCTTGGGCGCACGTCACTGCATCACTCGCGGATAACTGAAAATGGGTAAAAAGGTGGGACGTGGGTGAAGCTGAGGTGACTTGTTGCTGAAACCACACCCTCTTAGGTCGACTCTAGCAGAGCATAGTGACAGCAGTGGCTGTTCTACAGTCACTCGAGTGGCCACGCCCTTAATTGTGCAAAACTTTAAGGCTTTAATATCATTTAAACGGATGAGTTAAAACAATTCTTGGCTATTGATGAATATCAGTCATGTGACCTTTTACGTCATTCCAGTTGCCTGCTGCCATCTTGAGTACATAATAAGTATCAGTAGGCTACTGACAAGCATTGGCTTGCTACGACTTACGAATTTCTTATCTGCAGGGTTCCCACGGGTCCTTAAAATCCTTGAAAGTTTGGGAATCTGGAGGGGGAAAATCAAGGCCCTGGGAAGTTTTCTTAGAAGGGAACGTGACGCTGCGCCTCCCTTGCCATTTTTCCTGCGTCCCTGTAATGCTGTCTTTGGCAATATTTCAGATAGCGATATACTTCCTGGCTCCAGCATCACCCTGTCTTTGTCGTTAAACCTCACCATTGGTTGAATTTTATATACACAATCAGACGCACTTACCCCTGGAGGCGTCCGCAAAGTGTCACCGCAGTGACGCAGCGTGAGTTCCCTCGAAACGGAACTGTAACAATGTATCTTAAAAAATACACGATGTAACCTTGCTATCACTTAAAATGTGTCCTCACATTTAGTCCTTGAATTTGAGGGTATTGGACCTGGAACGTCCTTGAAAGGTCCTTGAATTTGAAGTTAACTAAGGTGTGGGAACCCTGTATCTTTTACTGTCTATAATTCTTACGGGAAATGGCTCCGAAAGACAACATTTTGCACCTCGACTGTCATGAAAAGAAACGCTACTTTAAAAAAAATATCTTGGTTAGGGTGTGATGCCTACTCGATCCTTGACTCGTTGTTCCAGCCGTTGTCTGCTGCTACCGAACTACTACTATTTTTACAACACTAAGGCGGCACAACACAACATCAAACTTTGCTCCAGGTGTCACCTGGATCTCCACACATGAACGCGAGCATTGAGAACATTGTTTGTGTACACAGAGTTTACTAAAAAGAAAGGTTTTGAACAACTGACTTTGGCTGTTATGGTGTCCGCTCGTCATCTCTGCCAGACGTAAAGAACCGATTTCCGAATCCGAATGAATGAATCTCATATGAGGCTACTTTTTGAACTAGAAGGTCAATATTGTTTTTCACTTGTGACAAAACAACGAATTATCCGTGCATTTATATGGTACTATTCTTTAGGAGCTATCCATCTTTACTCTCCTCCCTCCTTACGTCGCATTCGGAGATCGATACATCTAGACCGGCAAGATGGCGTCGAGCGGACACCAAAACAACTAAAGTCAGCCGCTCAAAACCTTCCCTTTAGTAAACTCTATGTACACAAACAATGTTCTCAATGCTCGAGTTCACGTGTAGAGACAGTTTACGTGGCGGATTTCTGCGCCTCGTTAACCAATCAGGACCTTGCTGTAGTAGTGACGTGCTTACAGGAAACAAGCGGAGTGGCGGAGTCTCAGAAGCTCCTCCCATGACTCGAATGACTACAATTTCACACGCGAATGAAGTGAGTGAACTCAAATGTTTAAGCGTCCAACTACGCTCGCATAGCGCATTTTTGCCGCCTCTACTGCGGCTGGTGGGAATACACCATTGCTGTTGTAAAAACAGCGTAGCTAGGCATAGCTTCTGGTTCTTTTGCGACCACTTTGGGTACTCAAAATGGCAGAAGACAAGTTTGAGATGTGAGTGATGTCAGCTGATATTCATGAATACAGACCAAAAACTATTTTTGTACCAGGCTGTTAACATATAATTTTTTACTGTAAGGTTGGCCTTTTACACATGGGGGTTTATGGGAATTGTCTGTCTTTTGGAGCCAGCCTCTAGTGGCCAGTCGATGAATTGCAGTTTAAGTCGCTTCCGTATTGGCTTCATCAGAGAGAGCGAAAGGTTGCCCCTTGGTTGTGAAGAGCTTCACATTGTGCGCCCTCAAAAAAAGTTGTCAATGGCCACCACTGACTATTAATAATAAAATGTATGAATTCATAATAATATACTATTAGCATTTTTCTTTGTTAAATATTTCTTTATTTGTATTTTGGAGTGATATTTGACCTAAACGTGTTCTTGACAGGCTTGGTGACGTTCACCCTTTATAGTAAACATGCCTTAAAGATGCATGTGTAAAGCAAATTAGCAAGTCAAATCAGTCTTTCTCTCTTTAAACGACTTACAATCACATAAATTCATGGTTTTGGGTTATAAATGGAGTGTTTAATATGATCAAATGATTTGGGTTTCGGGGAGTAATTGAAGAGGCTAATTTACATAATCTATATCAAAATTGATGACACGGGTTGCTGTTCGTTAGTTGCTTATTTGTTTGAATAGAGTTGTAGAAGTTTGTGAGTTTGTGTTTGACTGCATGGTTGTGGGTCTGTGTTCTTCATATGAGTGTTTATAAAGGTGTACTAACACTTTAGAATGAATATGTAGTTATCTCGGGACTGTAAAACGGAAGTTCAGAGGATCCTTCACCAGAGGGCGCTGGACGTGAAACTGGATCCCGAACTGCAGCAGCGATGCATGACGGACCTCGGAAAGTGGTGCAGTGAAAAGACGGAAGCCGGTCAGGTCAGTATGTGGTTGTAGCTCTGGAAACGCATTGCTTAAATGTTTGAACTTCATGCACGTCTTTGCAGACGTAAGACACGCATTGCTCAATGTTTGTGTGTTTGGCAGGAATTGGAGTGTTTGCAGGATCATTTAGATGATTTGGTCTCTGCCTGCCGGGATGTGGTCGGAAACCTCACAGAACTGGAATCGGAGGTATAAAAAAAGGATTTAGTTTTTTTACCTAATTTGAAAAGCCTCAAGGGGGTCGCACAACGTACGAGAAACGCTGCGCCGCATCTAGGACAACTCTGAGGTATCGTTCACCAGAAGTGCACATTAAATTACGCGAACTTAGTCAGATAGCATTTACTTCAAAATGCAAAATATACGTTAACAGCCAATGTTCATCGCTATCGATGTTAAACTGTGTGAGTGGGATAGTGTGCATACATTCATAGAAAATAATGCGTTCCGTTTTAGATTCATGGCGCGGCGCTGTGCTTCTCGTCCGGTGTGCGACCCCTTTCAGTGTTGAGCCAATGTCTTGGTTTGGTGGCTTGTGTGAGATAATCTTTACTGTTTGTGTGTCTGGTTTTTCAGGACATTCAGATTGAAGCTCTGTTGATTCGTGCCTGTGAGCCCGTCATTCAGTCCTACTGTCATGTAAGTCATGTGTTGGTTTTTAAAGCGTTTTATACTAACATTATAATATATCATAATATATTAACATTATAAACATCAATTAAAGGGACCGTTCACCCAAAAATAAAAATTCTGTCATCATTTTCTCACTCTCATGTTGTTACAAACCTGTATAGATTTCTTTGTTTTAATGAACATGAAGAAAGATACTTTGAGGAATGTAACCAAACCGATCAGAAGCCCCACTGGCTTCCATAGTAGGGAAAAAATGCTATGGGGGTCAATGGGGCTTGGATTTTTACTCTTGATAAGCCACGCGTTCACAGGCTCACTGTTTCTGTGTTTCTCTTATTCTCACTCTCTCTCTCTTTTTCTCTCACTTTCTCTCCCTGGCTCTCTTGGTTCTCACTTGCCTACTTGCTCTCACTTGCTCTTATTCTCGTTCTCTCGCTCTCTCTCTTTCTCTCACTGTCTTGGTTCTCTCTCTCGCTCTTTCTCTCTCTCTCTTGGTGCTCGCTCGCTCTCTCTGTGCTCGCTCGCTCTCTCTGTGCTCGCTCTCTTGGTTCTCTCTCGCTCTCTCTTTTTCTCTTGCTCTCTTTCCCTCGCTCTCCTGGTTCTCGCTTGCTCTCTCTCTCGCTCTTTCTCTCACTCTTTCTCTCACTGTCTTGGTTCTCTCTATCTCTCACTCTTTCTCTCGCTCTCTTGGTGCTCGCTCGCTCGCTCGCTCTCTCTCTCTTGCTCTCGCTCTCTTCCTCTTGCTCTCTTTCTCTCGCTCTTCTGGTTCTCGCTTGCTCTCTCTCTCGCTCTTCTGGTTCTCGCTTGCTCTCTCTCTCGCTCTTTCTCTCGCTCTCCTGGTTCTCTCTTGCTCTTTCTCTCGCTCTCTTGGTGCTTGCTCGCTCGTCTCTCTTGGTGCTTGCTCGCTCGTCTCTCTTGGTGCTTGCTCGCTCGCTCTCTTGGTGCTCGCTCTCTCTGTGCTCGCTCGCTCTCTCTCTCTTGCTCTCGCTCTCTTCCTCTCGCTCTCTCTTTTTCTCTTGCTCTCTTTCCCTCGCTCTTCTGGTTCTCGCTTGCTCTCTCTCTTCTTCTCTCACTGTCTTGGTTCTCTCTCGCTCTTTCTCTCACTCTCTCTTTCTCTCGTTCTCTTGGTGCTCGCTCACTCGCTCTCTCTGGGCTGACTCGCTCGCTCTCTCTTGCTCTCTTCCTCTCGCTCTCTTGGTTCTCTCTCGCTCTCTCTTTTTCTCTTGCTCTCTTTCCCTCGCTCTCCTGGTTCTCGCTTGCTGTCTCTCTCGCTCTTTCTCTCTCTCGATCTTTCTTTCGCTCTCCTGGTTCTCGCTTGCTCTCGCTCTCTTGCTCTCGCTCTCTTGCTCTCGCTCTCTTTCTCTCGCTCTCTCTCTCTCGCTTGCTCTCTTTCGCTATCTCTCTCTCGCGCTCTCTCTCTCTCGCTCGCTCTCTTTGGCTCGCTCGCTCTCTTTCTCTCGCTCGCTCCCTTTCTCTCGGTCTCTTGGTTCTCGCTCGCTCTTGGTTCTCACTTGCTCCCTCGCTCATGCTCTTGCTCTCTCACTCTCTCTCTCACACGCACTCTCTCTTTCTCTCACTGTCTTGGTTCTCTCTCTCTCTCTCTCTCTCTCTCGCTCTTTCTCTCGCTCTCTTGGTGCTCGCTCGCTCGTTCTCTCTTGCTCGCTCTCTTCCTCTCGCTCTTTCTCTCACTCTCCTGGTTCTCGCTTGCTCTCGCTCTCTTGCTCTCGCTCGCTCTTCTCTTGCTCGCTCTCTTGGTGCTCGCTTGCTCTCTCTCTCTCTCTTGCTCTCTCTCTCGGTTCTCACTTGCTCTCTCGCTCTCTCTTTCTCTCACACGCACTCTCTCTTTCTCTATTTCTCGCTCTCTTGTGCTCTCTCGCTCTCTCTCTATCTCTGTCTGATAGGAGGTGGCTGATAACCAGATAGACACAGGAGATCTTATGGAGTGTCTTGTTGCCAACAAGCACCAGAAGGAAATGAATGAGAAATGTGCAGTCGGAGTCACACACTTCCAACTGGTACATCTGCTGATCACACTCTTCTTCTTTATTTTTCGTTACTGCTTTACTTTCTTTTGTTTTGGTTTTTAACTCGACCATACTTATCCTCAGATCCAGATGAAAGACTTCCGCTTCTCGTACAAGTTCAAGATGGCGTGCAAGGAGGACGTGCTCAAACTGTGTCCCAACATCAAAAAGAAGTGAGAGCAAAGTTATAGCCGTTCATTTGTCAACACGGAGCAAAGCTCCATAAAACTTGGATCTTATCTAAATTACGAAGGAAATCCAAATATTTGAAGCATCTCAGTTTCAAACCATAATTGTTGCCTCTCTATCACCATCTACGTTTAAAGCATAAAATTGCAGGTTACTTTATCTGTTGATCCTAACATGAGTTGAAGTCGCATTATGTCAAACTTGCATTCCTGTAAAACAAAGTCAGTTGTTAAGGTTTGGGCGGATGATGTTGTTTCTTCTCAGGGTGGATGTGGTGGTCTGTCTCAGCACCACAGTGAGGAACGACACTTTACAGGACGTCAAAGAGCAGCGAGTTTCCTTGAAATGCCGAAAACAACTCCGAGTTGAGGAACTGGAGATGGTCAGTGTCAATTTTCATTTCTCCATCTCAATTCATCTTTCAACTAATCTTGCAATGAAAACTTTATATAGCTTCACAGTTCAAAAATAACACTTAACCCCAAAAATATGACATGGGTGTAGTTCCAGAGCTATGCGAGATCATTTAATTTACAGCACTTGTGTGCTGTAAAGTCTTAGGATAGCTTTCTGTGAAGAGCGAAATTTAAGCCACTTCACATGCACACACTACACTGTTGTTGTATGCCGAGGTGTAAAGTACTCGAGTATTTTACTTCACTTCAGTATCTGTACTTTTATGATGTACTTTTATTAACTTTACCACTACTTCATCAACTACATTTCATAAAAACAAGTTGTTTTTTATCTTTAATACTTAAATACATTAACATCTATAACGCAATGTTTTTTCATGAACCATATTTAATAAGTACACTATTGTCAAAGCATGCAATAGGTAAATATAAGGCTTGAGTAAACATGTACTGCACTATGGTAGATAAGCTCATATCTGTCGCTCTCGTGTCATGCAGTCTGAGGACATCCGCCTGGAGCCGGAGCTGTACGAGAGCTGTCGACAAGACATCAAACAGCACTGTCAGAATGTAGTGTTTGGAAATGCTCAGGTAACCCTACACGCCTCTATTCATATGACACTGACAGGGATATTGACAAAGAAATCAGTACTTTGAATGAAACACACATCCCTATACCATCGTATATTTTGTATTGGTAGTTTTAACTCCGTTTGGTCTACTAGCTCATTCAAAATGCTCTAATATATTCTTATGCATAAAAAATTACTTGGTTGTCATGTACTGCTTTTGATCAATTATGTAAAGGCCGAGCTTCAGTCTAGTTTGCAGACGTTTCTCATTGTGAATCTTTATTTAATTCCCTCTTTATGGGGACGATCCCAGAACATTTACGGGATGTCTGACAATTTTACAGACTTTTTTTGGGACCAAAATGTTGTGTGAATGAAGTTCATGTGAAGAAATGTTTATAGTCTATTAGGGGTGGGCGATATGACCAAAATCTTTTCACGATAGGATTCATCTTGATAACTAAATGTAGAGTAGTCACGGTCAAGTTTTTTATATTTTAATAAGGCTTTTCTGTCATTAAAATCTTTAATACCATAGAAATGTTCATAATTCTCACAAAAACTTTATACAAGCATAAAAAGAAGATAAAACAAACAAAACTCAAGCTCTCTGATGATAAACAGTCAATGATAAAGGAATGATAATAAATAATTATGTATGTATATATATTTCTTATTTAAGGTAGAAAAGTGATTTAGTTAAGAGCAGTGAGATTTTCTCTCAATGGAGTTTCATAAACATGAGTAACAGACAGGAGCAAAATTAGGTAACTTCCCCTTTAAGAGCAAAGTCCGGACCCTACTGTATGTTAAACATGCGTTTTCTCTTATAGCTGTTCACTTTCTCTTAAGCCCTAAATGGTCGTGTTTATGAGGATACAAGTTGCAACGATGGGAATTTTGATGCATGTATGTATTAAAGGCCAATAAAGCGGGAAAAATGTGACTATCGCGCTCCTCACACACAGAAACAGCATACGCATAGAGATCTATTTGTGTTTCAATGGCTAAAAATAACTTAAATACGTGTACAAACGTTACATTTTCATGACCACGCGCACAAAAGGCGCGTAACCTCGATATAGACGATAGTCCAAAAATCTCTACCGGTTGACAAATTTCTACCGGTTCATCATGTCTACTGGTTTATCACCCACCCCTATAGTCTATAGCTCAGCGGTAGATTATTGCGCTAGCAGCGCTAAAGGTCATGGGAACACATATATTGATAAAAATGTATACCTTGTAAGTCAAATTGGATGAAATAAGATCTCCCATTTGCATAAATGTTATGTAATATAATACTCAGAAAACTGTGTAAAAAAGGAACTCAAAATATGAAACCTGTTCAAGCCTGTTCCTCAACTTGACATGTGTAAAATTGTTGCGTGTGTGTTTGTATAAAGGTCATCGAATGTCTGAAGGAGAACAAGAAGTTGTTGAATCCACACTGTCACCAGAAAGTCTTCAGACTACAGGAACAAGAAATGATGGATCCAGAACTGGACTTTCAGCTCATGAGAGTTTGCAAGCAGATGATCAGGGTGTGTGTTGAATTATAAACCATTATAAGATACTTTATGGATATCATTTTTGGTTAATTGTTTTAATGTGCATCTTCTGTAATCTCCAACAGCGCTTCTGCACTGAGACCGATTCTAAGAACATGTTGCAGTGTCTCAAACAAAACAAAAACAGTGAACTAATGGACCCGAAATGCAAACAAATGATTACCAAAAGGCAGATCACCCAGAACACAGGTACAGCTTCACACTCTTAACCTGTTCGATTAAAGCTTTTAATGCTTACGGAGTCTGTTTGATACCAGTTCAGTTTGGTTGGTTGGTTGGTTGGTTGGTGTTAAAAAGTGGTGGCAAACTTCACCCGAGACTGATGGGAACAAGAGGATTTAGTTAGATTTGTGCTAGACTAATTTAATAAACCACGTGTAAAGTGTCATTCACATTATAACAAAAACAATTTTAGGCTAATTCGCTTGGAAGGCGCAGTACTTGCCTAATCATTAACCTTCAATGGCATTAACTAATATTGCATATTTCCTTTAAATGGATAGTTTTACTTTAAAATGAAAACTCTGTCATCATTTACTCATCCTCATGTTGTTTTACACCTGTATGAATTTATTTTTTTCTGATGAACATAAAAGATATTTTGATAAATGATTGTAAGCACACAAGTGACAACACCCATTAAATTCCATCATATTTTTTATTCCTACTATGGAATTCAATGGTCACTATTTACTGCGTGTTTACCATCATTTCTCAAAATATCTTCAGAAATTCATACAGATTTAGAACAACATGAGGATGAATAAATGATGACAGAATTTTCATTTAAAGTGAACTATCCCTTTAATAAGTGTATAAATATCCGCATTTACACAGCGGTTATAAACAGCAGATGTCCTCAATACGCCACGTTTGTGTAAACAGTGAATCTAGTAGTTTGTGTAATTTTAATATTTTACCTGTTGGCATAGTCAATGTAGTTGAATAAAAAGCATTACATAGTCAATTTCAAAGCAACTGCATCAGCGCTGGACACCTGAGGTCATTTTATGTTATGGACCTCCGCAATGAGCTTTCTCCACCATGTCATACCATGTGAACTCCGTTATTCTCTTTAAAGCAACACTATGTAGTTTCCATGTAAAAATGACTTACAGCTCCCCCATGTGGTTGAAAAGCGCAACAGAGCCTGGTATCAGACACTTTTGCAGGCAAGGGGAGGGGCGGGGCTGTGTGCTCTACCCTCCACCGCCACTTTCAGAGTGTGCTTGTAGCAGCTAGGATGTTGCTCAGGTTGCAGCAACAGTACAATTTGTCCAGTTAGAAGTTCTTCTATCACTGAAATAATTTTAGAGACATTATTTAAAGGTAAAAAACTACATGGTGTTGCTTTAATATATAAAACAATTTTAAAACTATATTTGGTAACACTTTACTTAAATGGGTGTGCATAAGACTGACACAACACCTTCATAATCATGACATGACACGTGTCATGAACATGGAGATTTTATGCACATTTATGACAACTGCCATTAAGTGTCATTTGTACAGTTATGTCATTTTTAATGCAAAGATGACATTGTTTTAAATGTCTGTATGATGACAACTTGACATAAACCAATGCATCATAACTTGTCATAAATCTGTCATAAACATGACATAGCAGAATAATTATCAAACTTAAGAAAGCACCTAGCTTTATGGGTAAACATTAAATTAAACTGTCATTTGAATGTCATTAAAGCAATAAGCCCCAAGAAGCAGTAGGTTACCAGTGCATTTTATAACAGCTAAGGGGCGTTGTTAGGCACGACGCGAAGCGGAGTAACCCCACTGCTTTGCGGGGTTTATTGCGTTTATAAAACGGTTACTTCATATGCATAGCAGGGTTTCACAAAATGAAACACAAATAAGTTGTAATTATATTAGTACAAATATTACTCTTCCGCCAAACAAAGTAGTTCCTCAGAATCAAGTGTGGCTGAAACAGAGCGCAGTTCCCAACCAACACAGACGCAGCAAAGACACAATGAAAATATAATTAAATACTGTAGTGTTTATTTTTATAAATCAACATTCATCTAAAATATACATTAACATTTATATCGTGCAACTGTTGAAGTGATGATCAAATATGCTTGGAAGCATGCTGAACTCTTTCCCTGTCAGTGTGGGTTTTTTTTAAGTTGCCACCCAGTTTTAGTTGAATGCCTTACAGAAAAATTATCTTCTTTAAATAAACATAAAATATCAAATGAAAGAACAGACCATCCGCTTTCCAACAACAACAAAAAAACAGTTTCATCCTACCTTCATTTGTTCTCTTATCAGTTATCACCTCTCAAATTTTCAGCTAAAAGCGGAAATAATTCCATTTTTGTGAAGAACTTTTGTAAGAGATCAAATTCAGAGCCGAGTGACTGCATCTGTGTTTAAGTTGGGTAAGATTGCCATCTAGTAGATAATAGCGGAAATGTCAATTTAAGACAAAAACTACTCGGAGAACGTTTTCTTTTTATTGACTAAATGACTCAACAATATTTATTGACATTTATCTGGATATCGCCATAATTGTGCAAATGTAGAAAAATAAAAAAATTATGGTGTTTATTTTTTTAATAAATCAGTACGCAGCAACAGTGGCGCAGTGATACTTGTAATGCGGTCTGAACCGTGGGTTTACCGGGGTATTTTATCACGGCTTAGAACGCGTTTCAACCAATCAGAATGAAGAACCAGAACGAGCCGTTTTATAATAAGTGTTAATACTCTGTCAAATAGTTTTATAACAGCAGCATGAATATTTTTCTTGACCTCAACTACAGTAGTACAAGTTGACAGAGTATGTACACTTAATAACATTTTAATGACAAATTCAATTTGTATCACTAGTAAAAAGTGGTCAGTTATGTTGTCTTGGTATTGACAAATTATGATGCATTAGTTTATGTCAAGTTGTCATAACAAAGACATTTCAAACAATGTCATCTTTGCATTAAAAAATTACATAATCGAACAATTGTCATTAACGTGAATAAAATCTCCTTTATCTTCATGACACGTGTCATGTCAAGATTATGAAGGTGTCATTTCAGTCTTATGAACACCCCTTCAAGTAAAGTGTTACCCTATATTTTTATAGTTATCGTTATAAAGTGAATGGCCCTTAAATCAAACAAATTGTTTGCTGGTGTTGAATAATTCATCTGCAGAAGTTTACACACTGTTGATCTCTGTTTCAGATTATCGTCTGAACCCTGTGCTCAGGAAGGCTTGCAAAGCTGACATCCCTAAATTTTGCCAGAATATTCTGAACAAGGCCAAGGATGACAATGAGCTGGAGGGACAGGTCGTCTCCTGTCTCAAACTCAAATATGCAGACCAGGTTCGTATCCTTCCGAACGCTTTCGTATGAATGTACGTTGACACCGAAAGCAATAAAGCAACTGGATTTTAGGTAGTTTTATTTTGTCATTTACCCACCCAGCTTTTCTTTCCAGCTGTATGAGTCATAAAATGAGATAAGATAATATGATAAACATCCTCTTGGATGACGACTTTATACTGGCCCACTAAACGCATAATAAAGCACTTAAAGGCAGGTTGCATTATCTTTTGAAAGCCAATGTTGACATTTGAAATCACCTAAACAAACACGCCCCCACCCCAATAAAATCTGGACCTTCATTAAATAGACCCGCCCCACACGTACGCAACCCAGGCAACAATGTTGGTTAGTAGACACGACCCTTACTGCTGATTTTTCAAAAGTCATGCACCCCGGCTTTAAGAGTGCTGAAAAGAAAAAAAAAGAGTGCTGAGAAGAATGAATAATTGATTTTTTTTTGTTAACTTTCTTAAACTTCATGCAAGTAAGTCAAGACGCAGTAGATCTCTATTAATCCAGTTGATCTGGATCAGCATTCTTGTCAGTGTGAATGCACCTGTAACGTTTTCAAGAACTTTTAGTTTTGTTCGCTCAAAGAAAATTTTTTTGTGTCTCCAGCGTCTTTCTCCGGACTGTGAAGATCAGATCCGTGTGATTCTGCAGGAGTCTGCGCTGGACTACAGACTCGACCCGCAGCTTCAGCTGCAATGCACTGAGGAGGTAACATCACTTTCTGAGCTCAGATCACTTCATTAGCTTTATGGAAGCTTACCGGTTTGATTCCTAGAAACACGCATACTGATAAAAATGTGTAGCTTGTATGCACTTAAGTCACTTTGGTTAAAAGCTGAACCTGAGCTTGTTTGTGTGTCGCAGATCCCGCGGCTCTGTGCGGAGGAAGTCGCGGCGCAGGAGCAGACGGGTCAGGTCGAGGAGTGTCTGAAAGTCAACCTGCTGAAGATAACTCACGAAGGCTGTAAAAAAGTAAGAAATGTTCACGCAAACAATCACAGAGTAGTTGAAAATCTAACAGTGCATCTTGCGTGTTTACTTTCTGTTCGATAGACTAGACTATTGCTGTTAAGTTCGTTCTACTTTGCGGTCTATGGCTGAAAACTACCTACTTGAATAAATAAATTATGATTTTAATGCAAATATTCATTTGAAACTCTAAAGCTGCATTCAGACTAGCATTAGCAGAGCGAGCAGATCTTATTGAGTTCAATGGAAGCTTGGCGACTTCCGGCGACACGAGCGGCAGTGACCGTTGGCAACTGGTTGGGCCGTGTCCAGTCGCGCGACAAAGTTGAGAAATGTTTAACTTTATGCAAATTATGAGCGACTTTCGGGAGCGACTACCAATGAGAACGAAGTAGGGGAGTTCAAGCCATCCGTCTCGCATCAGTTACTGGAGTAGATGGTACTCATTTGTTTATGACAACCAGATTTAGAAACGCCTCTTTTGAAAGAGCCGAGCGACACACGGCGACAAAGTCGCTTATAATGTGAATGTACCTAAAGGGGCTGTTTACACAACAACTACTTCATGGGATTTCCTGCAACAACACAAGCTTGCGTTTTTTGCGTCATTACGCCAATTCTACATCATTGCACATGCGCAGAGCGTCCCAGTTACAATTACAATTTTTGACTTAGTTCAGACGGTGTCGCTAACCGCGCATACTTATATTCTCACCAACAAGTACCAATTTGAAAGCAATGTGGTGTTTTTGTCGCAGACCTCAAATATCTAAATTGTGTAGTAGCGTTAAGAGCAAATGTAATATGTACATTTCGAATTGACAGACATGTCTGTCTCAACGAAAATTAACCTACCGCCAGCCACGCGCTCTTGGCAAACAGATGAGAGGTTTAAAAAGGACATTGACACCCACACGCAAGATAGTTTGGGTCTTCTCGGGTCCGTTCCGCAAAAACACATTCATTTTAAATTACCCGAGACCCGATTCCGGTATTTTTGTACCCGACACGTGTCCGAGGCACATGTGAAACTTTTAGACACGAACCCGATCGGGTCTCGTGTCGGACCTTGGGTTTCGGATCTAAGAGGACCCGTGAAGACCTCTACTTTCTTGTATGCGATACACTGATGTGTTCAGGCTAATCGAAACTGTTGCATTGATGTCGGTCTATAAAAGTGCTTACGAATAATCTGCCTTATTCCCATTCTAGGAAGTTTTGAACATTTTGAAGGAGAGTAAAGCCGATATTTTTGTGGATCCAGTTCTACACACAGCTTGCGCGCTGGACATTAAACACCAGTGTGCCGCTATCCTACCAGGCAGAGGCAGACGTACGTAATTTCCAAACAGACGGAGGATCTTACTGTGTTTAGCAGCTTATAGATAATGATGACTGTGGTGTGTCCAGAGATGTCCTGTCTAATGGAAGCTCTCCAGGACAAGCGTGTGAGACTACAACCCGAGTGTAAGAAGAGATTACAGGACCGAATCGACATGTGGAGCTACGCTGCCAAGGTGAACACAGCAAAAACCTTTTCAGCCTCTCGTATTTTAACTCATTCCCCGCTCAAGACGGATTATTTCGTCAATTAAGACTGAAAAAAACGTGTTCCTGATGAGTTTTTATCCACTAGATACCCACTCTCACCCAATTTATAAAAAAAGCTGAAGCAAAAAATTATGTGTTAATTTTACACTCCGTTTATGTTTTGATAATCGTTCTGAATCTGATCTCTAACAAAATTCCTTCACAAAAATGCAATTATTTCAGATTTTTGCTTAAAATTTTTTATTTTTTAAGAAAAATACCCATATTTAGGAGTTTATAAGAAAAAAAATAAAATAAGAAACTTTTTTCCCGTTTTATTTGTTTGTTGTTGGTTTGAAAGCAGAGGATCTGTTTATTTCATATATTTGTATGTTTATATATTTTTAGAAGAAAATTTTCCTAAAAGGCATTTTATGAAAATTACGAAAAAATGCTGGCAGGCAACTTTTCAAAAAAGGCTGGCGGGGAATGAGTTAGGACTAAGGCTGTCAAACGATTAATCGTGATTAATCACATACAAAATACAAGTTTGTTATTGCATAATATATGTTTGTGCACTGTGTGTAATTATTTTGAATATATTTAAATACACACCCACTTAGTTAGTTTGAATCGTTTATAACATGCATTGGAAAAAGCAACGCTCGTCAAACATAATAATAATACATATTCTTTATTATCATGAAAATACCTGAAAAGGTTTGAAGAACAGCAATATAAATATATTAGCTGCGTGTCATAGCTGCATGTTTATGGTTCTTCGTCTGCCGCTCATATTGAGTTTTTGCACCAGAGCGCCCTCTGGCTTTTGGATGTTGCGGCATTTCACCATAATTCATTGAGAAGCATAGCAAGCATGATCGGTCGATATATATCGGAGCATCCCTAATATAATTAGAAAAATATACATAAATACATTTTTTCTTACATTTCTACATGTATGTGTGTATTTATAGATGCAAAATAATTACACACAATACACACATATATTATGCAAACACTAACTTTTATTTTGTATGCAATTAATCACGATTAATCGCATGCAAAATACAAGTTTGTTTTTTGCATAAAATATTTGTGTGTATTGTATGTAATTATTTTGTATACATTTAAATACACACACATGCTTGTATGCATTTAAGAAAAATGTGTGTGTGTCTGTTTATATATAGATTTGAATCTCCATGTATTTTATATTCTATATAAATAAAAAAATGTACATAAATACAATATTTCTTATTGATGCGTGTATGTGTGTATTTATATAAACATAATAATTACACACACAAATATATTGTGCAAACACTATCTTTTATTTTGTATGCAATTAATCGTGATTAGTCTTTTGACAGCCCTAATTTTAAGCAGTAACTGCTGCTCTTATGAAACATGAGTATTTATTTACTAATTGTGAAAATTTTACTATTCGCACACATTCTTTGTCCATTCTTGCCTAACTTTTTCATAAATGGACGTTTAGGGCATACAGTTTTTTTTTTTTTAATTTACAAATATTTGTTCTGCTTTTCAGCATAATTTGTTTTGTTGTCGACAAATTGATAAATTAATGCCGTAGTTAATTGTCAACTACATTCATTATTATTATTATTATTATTATTATTTTGGTTAACTGTTTTTGGTTAATTTGTTCTGCCGTATTTGTATCATAGCATTTTATGTCTTTATAATCAGGCTATCAACATTCAGATACGGATATTTAACGCTAATTTTTCGTATGTGTTTGTAATCTATCTTTATTAGGTAGCACCAGCTGATGGTTTCAGGTATGGATATTTAACGCTTATTTTTCTGATGTGTTTGTAATCTTTTTTAATAGGTAGCACCAGCCGAAGGTTTCTCTGATCTGGCCGGGCAGGTTTTCACTTCCCCCGCCAAGACCTACATCTTAAGCATGCTGGCGATGAGCGTGCTCCTGCTTTTCTTCATGGGTCTGCTGTGCGGTCGCATTACCAAGCGCGTGACGCAGGAGTTGAAGGACAGGTAGAAAGGGGGGTGAAGCGCAGGGGCGCTGCCACGGCTCCCCCTGCAGGGCGTACGGCCCATTACACCCCACACGCCATTCCCCGTCCTGGGCCGGGGAAGGACACTGGGGGCGATAAAGCGAACTTGATGGACGGGGGCGGGTGTTGAGACTCGTGCTGTGTGTGTGTGCATTTTCGTGGTATCGCCGAAGGCCACAATGGGACCCAGTTTTAATTGCTACACACACACACTCTTATTTGTTTTTTCCCTGACTGTGCTTGTCCTTCGTCATCGCCTGCTTCTCTACTAATAGATCTTCCTGCTGCGGACCCGGCGAGCATCCTTTCTGCTGAACGCATCTGTGTGCTCACAAAGACTTGTTTTGCTTTTTCCCTAAATGATTTTATTTATTGTTGACGCTTTGCTGATTTGGATTGAGGTAGCTGGGAGTTTTGTGTCATTTTTTTGTTTATTGCTCGCAGGATGTGTGCACAGGCAGCAGGTTGTTACGAATTTTAACATCCACGTTTAGGAAACAGCCAGTTACTGAAGATGTGCTTAGTGACAATGATTGAATGGATGTGCGTTTGTGCCTTTCTGCCCGTCCGAGTGAGAGGATTTATTTGTGTGTCTGATTTAGGGGTGTTTTTGTTGTTTCATCGTGGGCTTTTTCTATTTGTAACTGGGAACATTTTAACCAATCTTTTTCTCATAAGGGTTTAATTTGGTTGGTCTATTGGTTTTGAAGGATGGTTTCTTGGCGTCAACTCCAAATTTTTTCTCCATTTTCATAGTGCCATGTTATCAGACCTCTTCACTTTGATATCTGTGAATGAAATTCATGCTCTCTGTGATTCACTGGTGTCTTTATCATCACAGAGGTTCATTTACTTGTATGTTCTCATAATGCCTTTTATATCATTGGAGGTCATGATCACATCATAAGGGCGTTTTTAGGCAGACTGTCCGTTTTAAACACTCCATGTTTCGTTACCGTTTCGAAGTAAGCTTTTCTTTACAGTTGGTCTATATTTTCTGTGGTTTTAAATGTTTTAAAGATCATTATTACTACAGTCTGAAGCTATTTCTTTCCAAACTAACACTATCTCGCAGAAATCTGGTCTGTTAAGAACTGTAAACACATCCGATTATTGTCAACTAAGTTTCTTCTTTATTTGATTTATGCCTTTTTTATTATTATTTCCCCCAATGATTTCCTAATACCATTGAATCAAAAATGTCACTGTACCTCCGCATCTCTGCCTTTCCAAATGATCTGGCTTTTGCATTGCTCTGTATGTATGCTTTTGTACAAAAAAATGACATTAAAGTGGACTTTGGTTATAGTGTTCGTGCATCCAAGCTGTGCATTAATAATTCATGATGTCGTTTATGAGGGGGCGGGGCATCTGTACTGTAAATAGCTGTTAATATTTTATCAGAGGTTTGTGGGTAAGATGACAAACTCTGCCTTAACTTTCGACATGTTGTTCTTTTCTTTGCAGAAATCTTGATCAGCCATGGTTTGTGCCCTTAGACAGGACCGGGAAAGGATACAATCTCTTTTACTAACATTAATACCAATCAAATTCACTAATTTGGTGTATGCTTAAATTACTTCTGGGCCCATAAAATGTTTCATGTTCGCCCGTGTTATTGAATGTATCCTCATTTGGATCCATACATGGTGTGTGTGATTGTATACTTCATATGCTCTTATATTCCTGTTTGACTCTGTGATCAGGGTTTCTGGCAAAGATCCGTTTTGAAGAATTAATTCATGTTTCTCATTTAAAGCTATAAATCAGTACAGCTTTCCCCTTCACTTTTATTTTTCTGCATAAACTGCTTCTTAGACATCCACTGTGCTTGTGTACACAGTAGTCCTGTTGGTACAAATGACTTAAACTGGTATTTTAAGATGTAAACATATTTCAGTCACAAGATTAGTATTGGACAAAGACCACAAATAATGTCTTCCTCGCAGAAATTTTCTGTTTGTGTATAAATAAAAGCGCACAACCCATTGAGTAGTGTGTATTAATAATAAGAATGAAAAATAAAGTTTCTGTAATCTGATGCAGTGCAGGTTTGCAATGACAAACGGTAACCTATTTTTTGGACTAGTTAAACTACCACCAGAGAAACTTCTATGCGTGTGTCATGCCCATTCACAACAACTGCTTTGTGTTTGTCAAGTCAACCTGACAAAAATGATAAATGGCATAAATTTTTTTTTCTTTCAGTGTACAAATTTATTATGAGAAGTATTTTTCCTCAAATCCGATTAAACAATGTACTATACAGATATGAAATAACTCTGCTTTACTTTTGTCTTTACTTTTCTTTTGCTTTTCTTTGATCTGTAAGTTGAATTGGATTGTTGTTAATAAAATTGATCTAATGGTTTGTATCTGCTGTACATTTTTTCCTCATGCTTTAACTTATAAACGACTGAATAACAATCACAATTTGGGTTTTGGGATTTTTTTGGCACACAATTTGCACCTTAAAGGCGCTCTAAGCGAATCTGTGTGACGTCGCTTTTTGTTGATGTTTGAATTGTTTTCAAACAAACGGAGCGTAGCTAACTCCTTCCCCTTCCTTCCGTGCTTTCATGAACGCGACCACCCCCAAATCCTTTTTGTCGTTTATTGGCTGGAACACTT
Organism: Misgurnus anguillicaudatus; assembly: GCF_027580225.2. Taxonomy (NCBI): domain Eukaryota; kingdom Metazoa; phylum Chordata; class Actinopteri; order Cypriniformes; family Cobitidae; genus Misgurnus; species Misgurnus anguillicaudatus. The sequence goes on along the minus strand of NC_073342.2, from coordinate 6,548,832 downwards.
CATGGTTTTGTGGTGCTGGGTTTGGCCACTTTGTTTTTATTGCAGTTTGCGAAGCCTGGGCTGTCTACAGAGATCGCGTTTTAGTTTTTTTTACAGTTTGATCAGCGGAAAGGAAGCAAGCAGATAGTGAGGAGATGTTTGCTGTATGTAACAAAAAAATGTTTTATGGTCTAAAACGTGTGAATTCGCTTAGTGTTGCTTTAAAAGGTGCTCTATGTAGTTTTTTTACCTTTAAATAATGTCTCTAAAATTATTTCAGTGATAGAACATCTTTTAACTGGACAAATTGTACTGTTGCTGCAACCTGAGCAGCCTCCTAGCAGCTACAAGCACACTCTGAAAGTGGCGGTGGAGGGTAGAGCACACAGCCCCGCCCTTCCCCATGCCTACAGAAGAGTGTCTGATACCAGGCACTGTTGCACTTGTCAACCACATGGGGGAGCTGTAAGTCATTTTTACATAGAAACTACATAGTGTTGCTTTAAAGGTGCAGTGTGTGACTTTTAGAAGGATCTTTTGACTGAAATACAATATAATATACATGATTTTTTATCAGTGGTGTATAACGACCGTACATAATGAACTGTATTGTTTTTATTACCTTAGAATGAACCGTTTTTATCTACATACACCGCAGGTCTCCTTACATGGAAGTTGCCATCATGTTTCTGTAGCCCTAAATGGACAAACTGACCTACAGAACTTGTTTCCTCCCTATGTTGTTTCAGAAGACGACATGTTTGTCGTGGTGGCAACCATATGCGTTTTGAAATTGAGGGGTGAGCTGTTGGTTGCAATTTACAATCTGACCACTAGATGCCGCTACAATTTACACACATCACCTTTTAAGGTTTTTTTATTAAGAAATTAAAGGTGCAGTGTGTAAATTTTAGCAGCATCTAGCAGTGAGAGTGTGAATTGCAACCAATGGCTCAGTCTACCGTTCACAGAAACGCATAGAGAAGCTACAGTAGTAGACACGGAACAAACGTTGTTGTCTAAGACAAAATATAGTAGTGACAAATCGCACTCTCTAGAGCAGTTTATCCATTAAGGGCTTCTGTAGAAATGTGGTGGCACAAAATGGTGACTTCCATGTAAGGGGACCCTCTGTGTGTGTAGATAAAACATGTTATTCTAAGGTAATAAACACATAACAGTGCATAATGTTAGCTCTTTATACACCACTGATAATATAGTTATGTATGTTATGTTGCATTTCTGTCATTTGATCCTTCTAAAAATTGCACACCTTACCTTTAACAATTGATGATTGTCAAACTAAATTACATGAGCTGTTTATTCTCTCAGAGTGGGTAACTAACTTTTGGATTGGAAGTTTAAATTAAAGTGATAAAATTAAATAAATTGGTTAAGTACCTTTAAGACCAAATGTTAGCACACATTTCTCAGTATAAGGTCTAATCCACGGACATTATATATACGGTATTTTTATAACCGTGACACTTTTTACCCGGTTTGCCCGTTCGTCCACACGGAAACGCAGTGTCGGGTCACTGAAACCGAAGATTTTTGAAAACCCCTGTCAGGGTGAGGATTTTCAGAAACGCCGGTTGCAGTATTGTCGTGTAAACCAGGGCTTCTGATTAAGGCTTCTGATTGGCCAATGTGGCTTTGCGATTAGCGTTATATCACCCCCTGCTGGTGTGGCATGCTCTGGACAGTGTGTTTTTGCGTTTTTGTGTAGGTGGAGATTTCTTTTAAACCTTGCATGTGTGGATGGGATTTTTTAAACGCAGGAGGAAAATACCTATGTGTCTGTGTGGACTAGGACTAAAAAATGAGGGTTATATTTACTTTAATTATATAACTGAATGTTTCAATCATTGGGTACAGTTGAGAAGTTTGAGATTTTTGGGTGTGATAGGGCAAAATCATCATCTTAAAGGGTTAGTTCACCCAAAAATTAAAATCCTGTCATCAATTATTTACCGTCATGTTGTTTTTAACCTGTATGAGTTTCTTTATTCTGTTGAACACAGTAGATATTTTGATAAATTATTGTAACCACACACCTTTCAGTACCCATTCACTTCCATAGGACTTGTTTTTCCTGCTATGGTACTGTCAACTATGTGGTGACCATCATTTATAAAAAAAATATCGACTTTTGTGTTCAACAGAATAAAGAAACTCATTCAGGTTTAAAACACCATGAGGAAGAGTAAATGATGAAACATATTTTTATTTTCTGTGAACTATCCCTTTAAGGGATATAAAAATAAAAAAAAGAATAATAAGGAAACCACAATATTCCAAAACAAATTGCAGCTTTTCATTTCGATTTCATTGCAACTTTAATGGGGCGGTTTTCTGGACATGGATTAGACTACTCCTAGACTAAAATAAATGTTAGCGCTGTTCAAACTGGAAACAACTTGCACTGACATATCTTAAAATACATATTTTGCCTCAAAATGCACAATGTTTTTAGTAAGGCATGTTTGTTAAAACTAGTTATATTTCCTAACTAAACAAAGGCCTAATCCTGGCTTAAGGGTATCCATGTCCAGGTAACCACCCCTGCGTGTCCATGTTAAAAACTCTGCTTATCATCCTACACTGTAAAAAAATCCTTGTTCCACTTAATTTTTTTATTAAATTAAATTGAATTTACAAATCATGTCAACTTTTGAGCTGCTATAAATTATTAAAATGTTATCATTCAAGTGATAAAGTCATTCAAACTTTTTAATTTATAGCATCACTAGTCTCACTAGTCAAGAAAGCTTAAATTAATTGTAAATTCAAGTTGATTAAACTTAAAAATGTAAGTGCAAAATGGTAGGTTAATTTTATGTTCATCTAATCTGAACATGCTTCTAATGATTTTATGTAAAGAACTAAGTGTACTGTATTTGTGGAAAGGCCTCTTTAACATCTTTGTGTAAGTCTTATATATAGCTCTGCATACACAGGTAAAGGTCAGAGATGTGAAGATGGCACCTTTATAGTCTTGTGTGGGCTCAATGACAGCGGAGTGCAACATTCCTGTTGATGAATTTTTTCACGTGTTTCTGTGATGAGCGGTTCACTTTTCTGTTTCACCCACGATAGAGCTGCATGTAACTCTGTCATAATCAAAAATAGTGTGTTTTGATACGACATTTTGCCAAGTGTTTTTGTCTAGATATGTTCATTCAAAAATATAGTTAAAAAGGCAATACAGAGTACACGGATTCCCAAAAAATATATAAATGTAATATCAAAATGTAAATAAATTTAAAGTCAGAAAGTATGGAAAATTAAAAACTAAATTGTGCGTCAGAAGCCAGTATGGTATAAAAAATGTATATAATACAATGGCAGTGTTCACAGGACTACATATATTTTATTTTTACTGTATGTCTATCATCATAAAGTGTGTTTTCAATGGCTACATTATGACGCCCCATTGCTTTACTTCCTCCAGATTTGGGGCATACCTCTGCTCTTCAAATCTGCAATCTTTCCTCATTTGTGTGTCTTGTTTTTAATGCCTTATTTCGTTTCAAAGTGCATGCATAAAAGAAAAGGTAGAGGATGTGATGCTCTCTGGGTCCAGAAAATGTATTCAAATGCAAGGACACTTTTAATTTTGTATCTATTTGGGTTATGCAGCTTATCACTAACCTAGAAAACTTTACAAATGCTTTAAAAATCTTGGACAATTGTCTCATTTAAAACTGCCCAAACATATCAAGAGTAGCTACAATGCAGCAAAAATGCATTGCCGGAAATTACAGAAATAAAAATTGATTTTTTTCCCCCCTTTTAATCTACTCTGAAGACGAAAATTACTCTCAGCTTGCAATAAAAAGTTCATTGTCCTCTTAAATCGTCACCTTAGAAATGAGTATAATAGCGCCACTATCTTGCAGCCCCAGGCGCGTGTGCCAATATCCCGCCTGTGAATTATTTCACAGTATTGTCAGTCTGTCTCCTGTGGTCTTTAAAAGGTATATGGGGACACGAGGAGAGTAACCTTTGTGACGTATCGACCGAGCAGCACTCTCCTTTCCATCTCGCTCATTTCTATGTCGGCCTGTAGCGTTGCAGGGCCCTGGACGGAGTTCACCAGCACCAGCTCTCCCGTCTGTCTGCCTGACCGCTGAATGCTGAAGTGCTGGAGTCCACGGTTACCCAGCAGACCGAATCGGAACGTGTCGCCCAGGACACGTGCAGCGGATAACTGGAAGAGGACGGTGGGTGTTGACATGTTGGATACCACAGACATGAAATGGAAGTTAACAGAGACCGGTGCTTGGAGACAGAGTTTATCCTCTTGAAGGCAAGGGTTACGGTCACAGCGCCTGTGAGGAACAAACCACAGGGAGACGGTGAACTCCAAACCCAATGGCAACCTGAAATTATGACCTGGAAATACAGATGATATAAACCAAGCAATGGAACTTTCATGAAGTAAAATCACTAAAAGTCTTTCATTCGCTGGACAGACTGTGAGCAGTAACTGAATGTTTGACATATGTTAAGTTGTTTACATGCTCTATCATGAATAAAACAGCTATTGACCAATCAGAATCAAAAACTGAAACTAACCATTTTGTAATAAGGGATAAGGTGCTACTTTGTAATGCGAATGTATAAGATGAGTTGCCGTCACTCACAGCGCTGAGGTTTTAACGTATGTGGCGTTTCGAAAGCGAGGGCACTCCACCTCCATACAGCGATGACCTCCATGTGTATTCACACACACCTGCTCACCATTGCAGTTATGAATCCCTGTTGCACACTCATCCATGTCTGAGGAACATGATATGAACACACAGATATTAAGGCTGTAAAGTACCCTCATAAACCCCTTTCCCACAACTTTGATAAACCAGTTGAAAAGGCAATACTTAAGCATAAGGTTTGATGGTGTACAGACCGTAGCAGCTTCTGCTATCACGACCAAGGCTGTAACCTGATGGACACTGACAGATGAAGCTTCCAAATGTATTCACACAGGTGTGCAAACACAGACGGCCAGGTTGGGTTTGATGGAAGAGCTCACATTCATCAATGTCTGAAACACACAATCCAATTGTTCAACACTGAACTGCTCTATCTGCGGATTTCTAAGTTTGCTATTGACACAAAATTTCAACCAGATGTAGCCATCAAGCCAAATATTGAATTCATACAAAGAAATCAGAACATTTAAGTATACAAGTTGAGTCATAATAAATAAAGTGAAATGACACAGGGATAAGTATTGAACACACTTTATTTAATACTTTGTAGAAAAGCCTTTGTTGGTGATTACAGCTTCTAGTATGGAGAGACCAGCCGTCTGCATTGCTCAGGAGTGACCAGTCGTCTGCATTGCTCAGGAGTGATTCTGGCACATTCTTCCACACAAATGGTCTTTAAATCTTGAAGGTTCCTTGGGCCTCTTTTATGAACTTTGATCTTCAGTTCTCTCGCTGTGCCATTCAATCAACTTGATTTTCTTTCTTTAAAACCACTTTATTGTTTCCTTGGCTTTGTGTTTGTCCATCCTCTTTTCATTTTCAACTTTCTGGTAGATGGCAGCAGATTTTTATCCAGAACGTCCCGGTACATTTCTCCATTAATCCTGCCTTCAATAATATGAAGTCTGCCAGTACCCCTTGCTGAAAAGCAAAACCATGATGCTTCCACCCCCAAACTTAACTGTTAGTATGGTGTTGGTATCTTGGGGTGGTGGGCAGTGCCATTTCTTCTCCAAACATGGTGTGTAAAATTACTGCCAAAACGTTACATTTTGCTTTCATCTGACCATACTATAGTCTCCCAATAATCCACAGGCTTCTCCAAATGCTCTTTCGCAAACTTTAACTGAGCCTCAACATTCTTTTGTTCAGCAATGGAGTCTTGCGTGGTGAGTGTGCATAGATGCCATTGCGGTTCAGTGCATTGCTTATAGTTTTCTTTGAAACAACAGTACCTGCTGATGCAAGACATCCTGAAGTTCTGCCCGAGTGGTTCTTGGCTCTTGGAGAACTCTCCTGATTATTCTTTGGACTCCTCGGACAGGGATCTCTATACGTGAGCACCTGATCGTGGCCGGTTTATGGTGAATTGATGCTCTTTCCATTTCTGGATAATGGCCCCCATAGTGCTCAGAGGAACATTCAGCATTCTGGAAATGTGCCTATAACCATTTCCCCATTCAAAGATAAGGTTACGAAGATCTTGAGAGAGTTCTTTGCTTTTACCCATCATGCAGTCTTTCCTGTGTGCCTCCTGGGTAATGAGAAGCCTTTATAGGTCATCAATTAGGACTAAAGCTGCTGATATCAATTGGTACTGAAAGGGGGCAGGGTTTCTCTCTCAATACTGACCGATTTCAGGTGATCTCCTAGCTTTCTATGCCATTTTTCTCCTTGTTCTTTTCATGTTTTCAATACTTATTCCCTGTGTCATTTCACTTTATTTATTATGACTCAACTTGTATACTTAAATGTTCTGCTACATCTGGTGGAAATTTTGTGTCAATAGCCCACTTAGAAATCTGCTTACTGATAAAAATGCTGATGAGTCAAATACTTATTATACGTGTGTGTGTGTGTTACCTGTGCACAGAGTTGTGTTCTGGCTGGAGATACTGAAGCCCTGATCACATGTGCAGTGAGTGGAGCCCAGAAAATCAATACAGCGGGGTGGTCGTGTGAAGGTTTGAGGATGAGAGGAAGATGAGGAAGAAGGTGCTGATGCATTGTTGTATTCAGTGGTGTCCACAACTGCATACACAAAGTAAATGCTTATCATAAAAACAGTGGCGCCTTGTGACTTCTTTTCTGAGGTGTGTGACATTCCACTTGTCACACACACACAGATAATTTGTAAGTGCTTTTACTCTCATACACTTGCAGGACGGTTGTTTTCCACTCCAGATCTGGGAATCAAGGCATAGTCTGGTCTCCGGTCCTATCAGCTGAAACCCAGGACTACACAAGAAGTGGATCTCGTGGCCCACTTTAAACACACGGCCCAGGATTCGCCCATTAGCCAGCGGCTCAGGAGCAGGGCAGCCTTATATTGATAAAAAGAAAAGATGAAATGTGTGTGATCATGTAAATGAACGGCATTGATGCTGTGCTGACCTGTGTTGAGTTTGTTGTGTTTAACTGTGCCGTTCTGTAACAGGTTGAGTTTCTTGCGGAAGCTCCGTAGACTGTGTAGGAATGACGTCTCGTGAGCGGACAGAAGCTTTTGAAACTGTCGGACATTGTTTTGGAGTTCCTGTCCACACCAACAGTCCTGTGCAAGACTCACATACATTATGATTTACCAAGTTATGATGGATACAAATAAATCTGAATGAAGTGCTTTATATTGTCAGAAAACAATGTCAAAAAATGGTCCCTGGTATCACTGGGGTGGTACCGTTTCAAAATTAGTTCCTCAGAGATATATACAGTATTAGGACCAGTATACATATTTGTACCTAAATGGTGCACATTAGGACCTTTTTAAAAGGGTAAGCTACTGCCCCATGCAGTGACATCTTGGAACAATTTTTCTGGCAGTGTACTATGTTTTATTTAGCCCTTGTGGGTTGTTCCCATTCACTACCCTATTCGGGTTGTTAGTGTACAAAAAGGGCCACTGAACTAAACGACTGTAAAAATGTATCGGATCAATTTTTTTTCTTTTTTTCATGGATCTGTTGGTCGCCCTCAGTGCTGATCAGGTCTACCAAGTGTTTACAAAATTTCCATGATTTTAACTCTGTAATTGCCAAGTTCATGGGTGGTGTCACTGATTTGGGGGAAAAAACTAAAATTGACTGATTTTTAATATAAAAAGGGATTGTGGACTGGATTTTTTTAACCTTTTTCACAGTCTTGGGCTTGTCAAAGATTGGTAAAAACATTGGCTTTGATGCATTTTTAGTTTTTGTGCAGCATCAGTTTTTATTTTTTTCGCCCTAATTAGTTATTTGTGGCTTTTTTTGTCCCATTGACTTCCATTATAACAAAATTTTTTGATTGCAGAGCCATGACACCTTATTATCATGCATTCTTGATTGTTGGCGGTTTTTCCTTTTGCGAGGTACAATTTGTCATTTTTACTGTTGATCACCATGTGGCAACATTTACCCTTTAGTGTTTTTTTTTTTCATCAAATCAGTGACACCACTTATGAACTTTTTTATGAAATTTTTTAAGCATTTGGTAGTTTTGATCAGGAGGGCTATTAACAGATTTATGAAAAATTGGAAAAAATATTAATCTGATATTTTTACAGCCGTTTAATTTAGTGGCTTTTTTTGTACATGAACAACACAAAAGGGTAGTAAATTTGCCCACGGTATATTGTTGAGTTTTTGGAAAATTTCAAAGCATTTTCTCAAAATATGTGTAAATATAAGATTTGTCACTGAAAATCATTCCATTTGCTGAAACACAGAGAAAGTTGTGGCCAAATTAAGACATAAAAAAACAAAAATGGCCAAAATGGCCTCAACAACCCACAAGGGTTAAATGTAATAAAATGATTTAAATAAATAAAACTTAAGAATAAGTTAAAGATGTCCATGCTTTGCATCTACACATTTGTTTTATTATTTAAGACTTTAAACTGTATCTTAAGCCTACACTGTAATTACACTGTTATTTAGACCTGACCATTGTAAAACTGCTATAATTTTGAGTGAGGTTTTGGAAACGGTTATATAAGAGTCTGGTGTAAAAACCTCAGACCAAAAACAAACAGTGCAGTGGTTTCACAGTGTGGTAAACTTTGGCAGATTTGCAGACTGAACTAAAAGATGTTTTGCAAGTGTGAAGAGAAGCTTAAATATTTATAAAGAGAAGTTAACTAGTCCTAAATCTATTGTTTTTTTAATTGATATTAAAAATACATTACTAGTCTGCCAGCCTTCACATATTACATGACCTGTTCTAAAATCTGAGAAATCTGGGTTTAAACTTGTATTCTTTTTATTCTTTTTTTTTTTTATTTAAACAAGTATTCTTAGCTTGACCTAGAGTAAATATTATAATAATATCGTGTGCTAGAATCGTCTAAAAATGGTATGAGTGACAAACAAATACATAATTGCAAAATACAAAACAAAATAATGCTACCCTGGGCCACATAACCAGTCAAAATTTTTATCTGAAAGTTGAATAAGCTTTGATGTGGTTTGTTGGGAATATTTGGCTAACAACTATTCGAAAATCTGGAATCTTAGTCTAATTTTTTTTTAAATATTAAGAAAATCGGCTTTAAAGGTGTCCAGATGAAGTTCTTAGCAACACATATTACTAATGATAAGCTTATATTTTACTATACATTGCAATACATTACAAATTATCTTCGTGGAACATGAACTTTATTTAATATCCTAATGATTTTTTAAATAAAAATCTATCTTTAATATATTTTTGCGTATGCTACAAATACCCGTGCTATTTGTAATTGGTTTTGTGTCAGGGTCACATACACAGTAGACAAAATGCTAAAGCTTTTGACAGATTTAAACTGCTTGCACAAATCTAATTTTCCCCTTTCGTGGATTTCTAAATGATTTCTATTGTTAACGAAAATCACATACTTGCCCGTGAGATGTGAAGAAATGGCTTGTAAAAACGATCACAAAAACTGCCACCTTATTCATCCTTGTGCAAAAATGCGATAAAAATGATAAAAATAAAGGTCAACAACTAGAGATTAATAATATTTCTGATTAAAGATGTCTTTTAGTTTGGTTCAAAAGGTCGAATGACATCTGAGTGTTGTCCGATCACATCCGCTGTCTTTACTTCTGCAACTCTTGTTGTCAGATTTTTCGCTCCCTCACAGAAGTATGCATGAGCGCGCTTTCTATCTGCGGGGACGCGCGTCTGAGGGAGAATTCCGAAGTCACAATTTTCATACAAATTTCTGCATTTATAACTTAGTTATTGCGTATGCTTGTACTTTCAGGTGAGTTTTAAAATAATTAGAAATAACATGTTGAAAAGTAGGCTATACCTGATCCAGATCCACAGTTTTTCAGATGAGCAAATCTGGATTACTAATGTTGTAAATGGGATCACGTCAATGTTGACTATTAGCTATGTAAAAAGGAGCAGGTAGTTTGGTCAGTATGGGGTCAGTAAGTGTTTTTGCTTGAAGAGACAATAAAACAACACAACTTTCCCTTACTTTTTTATTTCAATTCAACATTCAGTCTGGCCCACAAAAAACAAACAAATATAGATTATACACAAACACACTGGAACATGCATTTTAAATCACGAAGAAGCTAAATGTCCGGTAGTTTACGTAGAGATGCAGTTCTTAAAACTACCTTTTAATATCAAACAAATCCCGATCTTAGTAAAACGTTTTTGAACAACACAAAGTAATGATTTGATCCAGATAAAACCTACATTGGATTTTGTGATCCAATTCAAATTAAACAACCCATTTTTTTTAACAACCCATTTTGAAATTTTTTACCTAATCCGATGGCCGAAATCCAAATGGAATGCTTTTGAACAACTGGCCCCGATGAATATATTCACTAGCACAAAACCTATTTAGACAATAAAATTGTCATTGTGTTAGATTTATAAAATAAAAACTGTAAAACTGACCCATTTTAAAACAATATTTTGTTATGTATAGCCTAAATTATAGAGAAACACTGGTCAAGTTGTTACATTTGATTATAAAAATATTTATACTATAAAATATCTAGAAATATCTCACTAGCTTTTTAGGCAAATATTTCTCAAAGTTGTTTTAATATTTTAAATCAGTTAAGTGTTCACTTTGGTCCTCAAATTAACTGAATTAGAATTATGTTTAACATAAACTTTACATTATATGAAATTTTATTTTTGTATTAGGGCCATTCTACAGAAACGTTGTAAGGTCTGGTGCTTTGAAGAAAGCGATGAAGTAGGTGAATCCATTTGCGAAAGGTGTTTATTGTGAAAATCCCAAAAAGGGCCAGCAAACATATCCAATAAGGGTGATCCAAAAACGTAATCAAAAACAGGCACAAGGTCAAGGCAGGCAGAGTCACAATCAAAATCCAAATATACAGGCACGGGTCAAACACAGGCAGGTAAACAGGCAGAATACAGATAACAAGATACAGGACACAGAATACAGGTAAACAGGTTGGTAGGCTAAGCATTAATCAGCCAGGAGCAGGTGAACAGGATGTGACTTATATACAGACAGACAGGAAGTGTGAAGCGTGACATGGCATGATGAGTTTCAAAATAAAAGTCCAAACAGAGCAGAGAATCAAAATACAAGAACAAATAACAAAAATACACAAAATACAAGAAAACACAAGACAAAACCTTACAGAATCCCCCCTCTAAAGGGCGACTCCCGGAGCCCAACATTCAAAAAACAAAGTCCAAATAGAGGGTGGGCGGGCGGGCCAGGACCTCTTGGCAAGGCAGGGCAGTTCATAAGAGGTCCTGGGTCATGAGGCCAGGATGGTCCAGGGTCGTGGGGCCAGCATGGTCCCGGATCATGAGGCAGGTGTGGGCCCGGGTCATGGGGCAGGTGTGGGCCCGGGTCATGGGGCAGGCTGGGACCTGGGTCATGGGGCAGGCTGGGACCTGGGTCATGGGGCAGGCTGGGACCTGGGTCATGGGGCAGGCTGGGGCCTGGGTCATGGGGCAGGCTGGGGCCTGGGTCATGGGGCAGGCTGGGGCCTGGGTCATGGGGCAGGCTGGGGCCTGGGTCATGGGGCAGGCTGGGGCCTGGGTCATGGGGCAGGCTGGGGCCTGGGTCATGGGGCAGGCTGGGGCCTGGGTCATGGGGCAGGCTGGGGCCTGGGTCATGGGGCAGGCTGGGGCCTGGGTCATGGGGCAGGCTGGGGCCTGGGTCATGGGGCAGGCTGGGGCCTGGGTCATGGGGCAGACATGGGGCTATATCATAGGGCAGGAATAGACCTGGCACACAAGGAAAGGAAGGGTCCGAGCACACTTCGGCCTCCGCCTTGGTGTCCTCTGTCTCCTCCCTGTGTCCGGGTACTACCCCCCCCCAAAAAAAAACTTGGGAAAGCTCCCACTGTCCCAGGTGGCGATGTCTCAGATGGTGAATCAGGCCGGACAGACAAATCCGATGAGTCAGGCGGATCAGATGAGTCAAGCAGATCAGATGAATCGGGCAGATCGGATGAATCGGGCAGATCGGATGAATCGGGCAGATCGGATGAGTCGGGCAGATCGGATGAATCGGGCAGATCGGATGAGTCGAGCAGATCGGATGAGTCGAGCAGATCGGATGAGTCGAGCAGATCGGATGAGTCGAGCAGATCGGATGAGTCGAGCAGATCGGATGAGACGGGCCGATCGGATGAGACGGGCCGATCGGATGAGACGGGCCGATCGGATGAGACGGGCCGATCGGATGAGACGGGCCGATCGGATGAGACGGGCAGATCGGATGAGACGGGCAGATCGGATGAGACGGGCAGATCGGATGAGACGGGCCGATCGGATGAGACGGGCCGATCGGATGAGACGGGCCGATCGGATGAGACGGGCCGATCGGATGAGACGGGCAGATCGGATGAGACGGGCCGATCGGATGAGACGGGCAGATCGGATGAGACGGGCAGATCGGATGAGACGGGCAGATCGGATGAGACGGGCAGATCGGATGAGACGGGCAGATCGGATGAGACGGGCAGATCGGATGAGACGGGCAGATCAGATGAGACGGGCAGATCAGATGAGACGGGCAGATCAGATGAGACGGGCAGATCAGATGAGACGGGCAGATCAGATGAGACGGGCAGATCAGATGAGACGGGCAGATCAGATGAGACGGGCAGATCAGATGAGACGGGCAGATCAGATGAGACGGGCAGATCAGATGAGACGGGCAGATCAGATGAGTCCAGGGGTTCGGGTACAGGGCCTTGAGATACACAGGGGACAAACGAGCAGCAGGCAGACAAAACGCACCACAGGGCTATGGCAAATTCAGTAAGTTCAGAGTCAATGAGACATACCTCTGCGGTAGTCGGTTCAGGCAGGGCGGCCATCTTGATGATAGGTGCAGGGTGAGTCGTAGCCCTCATGTGTGCAGGTGTGGTGGTGATGATGGCTCTCTGTAATTCAGGTGCTGGGATGACAGTAGCGCTCTCAAAAACGGGTGCAGGAATTGTGGTTGCTCTCACATAGACAGGTGCAGAGACAGGCAGGGTGGCGGCCATTTTGGGATTAGGCAGGATGGCGGCCATTTTGTCAACAAGCATGGTGGCGGCCATTTTAGTAACAGGCATGGTGGCGGCCATTTTGTGAACAGTCATGGTGGTTGTTTTCTCAAACCCAGGTGCAGAAACAGGCATAATGTGGTTAGGCGTGTTGTGAATATTCCCTGGTGGTGTATCCACAACACCCACAGTGAAGGGAGAGCCACACAAACACAGAGCATGATCGATGTAATGTTCCAGAGTCCAGTGTGGTGTATGGAGTGGCATGGAACGGGCAATGTCTCGATCTAGTCCACAATAAAAAATGTCTTTCAGAAAAGAATCTTTGAAGTTTACCTGACATGATAGTTCACAGAAATCCTCTACATAGTTCTCAATGGGGCGGTGGTTCTGGCGGAGACAAACAAGTTGATCTGCTGGAGTCATGCTGCTGGTGGGAAATTTCAATCCTTTGCTGGATTCTGGTTGAGGCTGATTAATCTGTAACGTGGGTGGCTTTAATGAAAGCGGAGAAGTTGAATCCATTTGCAAAAGGTGTTTATTAGAAAAATCCCAAAAAGGGCCAGCAAACATATCCATTAGGGGTGATCCAAAAACGTAATCCAAAACAGGCACAATATCAGGGCAGGCGGCAAACAGGCAATATATCCAAATAACAGGCACAGATCAGAAACAGGAACAGAATACAAATAACAGGAATACAGATAACAGGAACAGATTCAGACAGGTAACAGAGTGGTAAGGCTAAACATTAATCAGCCAGGAGCAGGTGAACAGGATGTGACTTATATACAGACAGACAGGAAGTGTGAAGCGTGACATGGCATGATGAGTTTCAAAATAAAAGTCCAAACAGAGCAGAGAATCAAAATACAAGAACAAATAACAAAAATACACAAAATACAAGAAAACACAAGACAAAACCTTACAAACGTCTACTTTTGGTATGGCAAGATGTCTTAAAGTGGATTTCTTTTTCTAGCATTTAAACTTAGACCACATTATTAGATAACTCTATGACTTTATCGGGCGGTTTCCCGGACAGGGATTAGACTAGTGCTAGACTTAAACACTTTTAAGAGCTCTCCAAACTGAAAACAACTTGCACTTACATATCTTAAAATACATCAGTGCCCTTTGTTTTACCTCAAAATGCACTCAGGTAATGTTTTTAGTAAGGCATGTTTGTTTATATTCCCTAATTAAACTAAGGCCTAGTCCTGGATTAAGCTAATCCTGGTACAGGAAACCGCCCCTACTGTACGAGTACACATAAATGACAGCTTAATGATTTTTTATTTTTGTGTGTGCATGTAGCTACTTAAAGACTGCACACACCATGTTTTTGTCACTGGTGTTATCTTACTTCTTTAGCAATATTAAAGGTGTTCATGAAATATTATTTTAAATTTTTTCAGCTTTAAAGCTTAATTCTTAAGTGTAGCAGAATTCAATGAATTTAAAATTATCATCATGTCACATGTAAAAGATTTTATTTAATGTGAAGGAAAAAAACACAGTAACACCAGTGACACAACAAATCACCAGTCACTGGTGTTACTGATCTTTACTGGTGTTACCCATAAGGAAGGTAACACCAGTGACAATTTTCATGAAAACTGCATTTTATAAAATTACTGCTGCAAGGTATCAAACCATATGTTGTCAATCATTGTATCCACACTAAAATAAGTAGTTTAATCCATTTGTATTCTAGTTTTTTGCAATTCCCAAACAGTCATACCAAAACTAAAAGCTTCATGTGAAATCATGTGATAAATGAGAAGATTTCTGATAACTGAAAAGAGACAGTGGACTTACCATGGACTTCTCTTCATAGATCTCCAGGAAATTGAAAGAAGAAAGTCAAGTGAAGTCGTCATTGTGATTTTTATTTAAAAATAAAAGCTTTTTTGTTAAACGGTAACACCAGTGACACAACTCCAGGGGACCACTACTTTCATTTTATATTGTATCATATTTATTTAGCATTTTGTTTTTTAATGTAATTTACATCATATATTTGATAGTTTTGGATACATTATTCTATTTTAAATGGAAGAAAACACTGTTTTTGATCTCAAAATAAAGCACTTTCCCTCTGTACATGACTGTGGGGACGAGCACATATGTGGTGCTTGGAATTCTAATGAATTAATAAAAATCAAATATTGCTACATGGATGGCTCAATAATGTGTGATGCTTCAAATAACATATTGTTTCATTTTAAAATATAAACAAATTGTAACCCTAAAGTGTTATTCAAGTGTAAAGGCTAGGGACAGAAAATTTGACATTTCCGTAGAATGACCCATTAGCTCTATAACCTGACATGCATAACAACAGATCAACAGACTTGACATGTATTATATAGCCATTTAAATACATTTTCTCACAGAATCAGTTCACTGTTTTATGTGTTTTTAGCACTCTTTAATCTCAAATGAAAAAAGTTTCAATTTAGACAAATGCTTAGATTCAGTTACAGCTATCAGCCCCAGTGAAATGTTATATATTTTTATAAGATCCAGCAATTCATTAATCATTTCAACTCAGAAATCACAGCTGTCACAGGCGGTGGCTTTTCAAATCCCAAGCCCATGATAATTTTACACCATCAGCAGTTTTTACAAGCGTTATTTCACTCGGTGTAAATCATTTTGTTGCCGTGTCTCTCCATTCACACGGTTCTGAATGGCTGGAGCGCAAAGCAAAAGTTAGTTTTCGACTGTCATCTTCTGACATTAGTGTGAAAGAAACATGGGAATAAATGTAAATCTCTCTGGGTAACAGGAGCAGTCAGCTGTGCCGTGTTAAAACGGAAACGGACAGATTTGTATTAAGTTACCGTTTCATTGCCTTTCTCATAATAAGGGTGCGAGGAGGAACTGTGACAAATGCTAATGAAATATATAGGCCTAGTGTCGAGTGGTTGAATTTTATCACTGCCTAACAATTTGATTTTAATCAAATTTGCGTGGTGTCATAGAGGCAACACCTATCCTCACATGGCCAGATTTAAGTTTGGTCAAATGTGTTACTTTTTCTGGACAATAACAGGTTGTAGGAGTAGAGATTGTGTGACCCCAGGGGTCATGGCTTGTCTAGTATGGTTTGGTTGGCCCCTGCTGGTAGATTTCATTATTACATCATCATCAGTGCAGGATCTTTCACCTCTTATGGCCTTCAAAAGTGTCAGTGAAATTATATGAATCATAAGCATTTCATTAAATTTAAATTTGAGGTATATATAGACAGTTTCAGCAGTAACAACATAAACAAGCGGCTTTCGTGGTCATCACGTAACTTCCGGTAAACTCTGGCAAGAATAAATTACAACAAAGTCCTTTTAAAGTAGTTTATTTATATAACAAGCAAAATAAACAACACGTAGATATAAATAAACTACTTTAAAATGACTTAAGTTGTTATTCATTCTTCGCGGAGTTTACCGGAAGTTACGTGATGACCACGAAAGCCGATTGTTTATGTTGTTACTGCTGAAACTGTCTGCAGAGGGTATGAACGTGTCGTCACCTTTGGCGAAAATGACTGCGGTTACGCCCACTGAGTGGCAAAAGACAGAGCGGCAGAATAAGTGTACAGTGTGAAATCAGCGAAAACACGGTGAAAACGTGTCGAAATAGGAAAAAGCTGTTGTGTGATAGACTGTACTAACAGATTAACAAGAATTCGGAGCTATCATTTTACAGACTGCCAAAAAACACTGAAAGGAGAAGTAAATTGATCGTTCTTGCCAACGTCCACAGACCACAGGTGGGTTGATAAGTTGCTAGGATCACAATCAAACAGAGATTTTACTTTCTACTTAAAAGTATTTTTTCAAGTAATTGTATTTTATCCGTGTTTTTCTTTGGAAAACATACATTCCAAAGCGTATTATCATAATTTTTACTCTATTACATTTCATAAATAATATGTGTTTGTTTTAATTACATTTAATATTTAAGTAAATTAACGTAGGCTACTTTTACTCAAGTAAAAGTATACAATTTTGATGTAATTAGTTATTAAATAAATTTTTCCCAATACAAACATCCTAATAAAGCAAAGATGCTTGGAAAATGTAACTAATGTAACTAAGTATTGTCCACCTCTGCTATCAAGTCCAACTAAATTGTATTTAAGTTGATAATAGTCAGTTTTACTGCCATTTTCGCAGCAGTCACTATGAAAACCAGCCATTTTGTTGAACGTTTGCCACTCAACAGGGCGAGTTCTGGCATGGTCACGTGCACTCTAAAAATGTCTGGGTTATTTTTAACCCATAATGGGTAAATATTGGACAGAACACGTGCTGAGTTACAAATTGACCCAATGCAGGGTTATTTTAACCCAACTGCTGGGTTATTATACCCCATGGTTGCATAACAACCACCCAACATTGGGTAATTTTTAACCCAGCACGGGGTAATTTTTAACCCAGCCATTTTTTAACCCAGTGTGAAAAAGTGACGTCAATGCATACCCTCCATTTATGAAATGTGGTTGTAGACAGTGAAGTATCAGGCTATCAACAGAATTTTACTTTACTTTCTGGACTTATCACTCTCGAATCCTGTTGTAGACTACAGGAAATGGATCAGTCGAGTCACTTTTATAACCCCCTTTAAATTAGATGCGTTCAGAAATGGTATAACCCCCGCGTAGCACATGAAGCAAAGCCATTACTCCATAAATTCTCTCTCTCTCTCTCTCTCTCTCTCTCTCTCTCTCTCTCGCACGCGCTCGCTGAAAAGAAGGCATTTTGGGAATGAGGAGCTGAACAGACTCGGCTGCTGAGGATACGAGACTGTAATGAACCTGTTCGGAAGTAAACATCACAGCGTTCAGTGTAAGTCTAAATCTTTCTGCACGAGACATTTTCTGTATGGGAAAGTTAATGTGTTTACGGATTAGTTAGTTGAATGTATGACATAATAATAGTATATTTCATATAATGCATCTAAACCCTACTCAAATATTTTGTCTATTTCAAATTATAATAAATTTATCATAGTATAATAACTATTTTATTTCATCTTTACTTCTTTCTTTATTATAATATTTAAAAAAAAATATGATATACTGTATGTTTGAATTCATGTCATAAAAATCAATAAATGTCTCTAGGTTACACTGCAAAAAATGACTTTCTTAGTATTTTTGTCTTGTTTTTAGATAAAATATATTAAATATTTTTGTCTTGTTTTCGGTACAAAATTCTTAAATAAAGATGTTTTTTCTAGATGAGCAAAATGACCGAAAATAAGTCTAGTTTTAAGAAAAAATATAAAAAATTTAAGTGAATTTGTGCTTAAAACAAGCAAAAATATCTGCCAATGGGGTGAGAAATTTTTTCTTGAATTAAACCTTTAAGAAAAACGTAAACATATTTTTTTTTCTCACATCATTGGCAGATATTTTTGCTTGTTTTAAGCACAAATTCACTTAAATTTGTTAAAAACTAGACTTATTTTCGGTAATTTTGCTCATCAAGAAAATACATCTTGATTTAAGAATTTTGTACCGAAAACAAGACAAAAATATTAAGTAAGAAAGTCATTATTTGCAGTGTATATTTTATCCTAAAATCTAAAAGAAAAATGAAGTTCTATGTTGCAAGAAAAGTTATAAGAACCATTCTGTTTTTCATAGCGTGTATAAAATAATTGAATGTTTAAGACTGTAAACTTCTTTGCATTATGAAAAACATGTAAGGAAATGCATCCTTAGACATCTAAGGAGTTTAATTGTCATAAAAATAAATCTTAATGACTTAACGTTAAATTGCCTTTATTTTCTTCAATATATTTTATAAATGTATTTTTTGTCAGGGATGAAATAGGACAAATTAATGTATATTCTTAAGCTACACCTGACTGAATCAACCTTCTGTTTTAAGGCATTTAGAAAGATCAGAACTGGCAAAAGTCTTCAAACTTGATTAATTGTTGTTGTTAATAATGATAAATCTTACACTTTAAAAACTTTAGTGGTATACTGCAGACCTGCCTCTCAGATAGAAACACACACACACGCACACATAGACACCAGGTATTTTATTATAGTCATTACTTGTTAAATGGCCTATATCACTAGGACAATGATGTTTTCTTAGTGAAAGTGCACTGAATAGTGTTCACTGTGGGACAGAGATATTAATCTTAAAAACACAGGTGATTAACCCAAACCAAAGAACAGATGTTAGGTAATAATGGCATTTATATACATACCGACAGTGATAGAATATAGCCCATTTCTTATAATGTATACCGACAATTTCCTTTGCCGTGATTTATTAGTTTTTCCTTTTTAACACTCTGATTTTGTGAAGTTTATGCATGTTCAAATGCCGAGATTCAGTAATATTTCTGTCCGAAAAAAGGTACAAAAGCTGTCACTGGCATGGTACCCAAGTACTATATAGGTAAACAACACTAATAATGCTAACGCACACACAAACTTTGAGGTACTAATATGCACCCTTTAGATACAGCTTTGTACCCGGAGTGTACTAAATATAAACGCGCGATGAAGTGTATGTCACTGTGACAGAAGGATTGTTGTATTATTGAGATCTTCACACGTTACTTTGTCTTTTTTATTTAGACGAGAGCATGACGGGGGTATTGAGACTCACCAAACATAAACCTGGTGTGAAGGGTTCTCGCAGTGAGCCTTACAGGTACCTCCATACACCCACATAAATTCATTTAGTAAGACTTACAAGACCTCATTTGGCCTTCTGCATACAGTCTGGTAAATCCAAAACAAAATTAAACTGATAGGAATTGGTACTATGAAAGTGAATTTTACAAAGCATAAAATGCTAAAAAACAGAAATGACAACCCACCCCTTAACTCCAAAAACTTCAAATGAACTTTAAATGAATTAGCCACCTTGTAAAATACATAGGATTTGGTGTTTTCCCAAAAATCTCTGGAAAATCTGGTACTCTGTCATGCAGGTATAGGAATAGAAGAAAACATTTGTGGAGATGATGAAGAGGAATTATAGGAGAATGATCTTTTTTTGTGTGTTTAGCTTTAAAATAGCCTATAAACAGTGAGCATTCAAAGGTCGCTCAGTCATATCTTCTTTATGTTTTGCTTACCAATAAGACAGTCGACCATTCTCAAAAGCTTGCAGCCAAAAGAGTCAACCATTATTATTTATTCAGTGATCAAATTTTGTCATGTGACCTTATCTTCCCACGTGAGAAGATCTGTTACTGATGTTCTGGGATTGCTCCCGTAAAGAGGACCTAACATTGCCGTAAATTCACGGAACGCATCCTGTGTGAAACATTGCGTAAGGTGCATGCCGTAGTGAGGACGTGCGTGTCATCGAATGAGTGTGTACTTTTCTTCTTTGTTGTGTATAATCTTTTCTAAAAGGAAAACAGTTGAGTGTCGCTATAATTGTTCACAGGTTAATATCCTTTATTCTTGCAATGTACACTTGGTTTTAGTTGTTAGTATGTTTTGTTTTGCAAAGGTTTTATTTATTTATTTTATTACTCTTTCTTAGTAGTTACACTCAGTGCTGGTCCTTCCTATACGCAAATTACGCAATTTGCGTAGGGCCCCCGTACCACTAGGGGACCCACTTGATCTCAAAATAATTTAAATACCATTATACCAAATCAAAATAATTATTTTGTTTAATGTAAACGATACTATAATTTCATAATTTGCAAATATGCAGATTCATGCGGGTTTTTGAAAAATACTTAATGATTTATTTATTTACTGATATGTCCTCGGACAACATGCAGGCTGTTTACCAATCCGAAGGCTGCAGCCTTCAGAGGTCGCATTGGTAGGCTGTATACGTAAAAAAAAAAACGTATTTCAGAATATTAACAATTATAAAGTTGACTATTATTCCTAGTAATGGTAAACTACTATAATATGCTTAATAAAATGCTCACTTAACTTAAATAAAGCAAGCTGATGACGTACATGCAGCGTGCATATGTGACCACCGGAGGCTGCAGCCTTCGGATTGAGAAACAGTTGCAGTGCATGATGACCCATATGCCCACCGTGGCTTCAAAACGGAGCTATCTGTCTAAAAAGGGAGGGGGGCATGAAGCAAGGGAACAAGAGGAAGGTATGTGTTTGTAATATTTTAAAGTCTTGTTAGTATTGCCAAACAAAGCAGTGTAATATTTTCAAAATAATACAGATTGCAAATTTCCAAATTGTTTCGTTTGCCCTTTATGATAAGTAATTTTCAGTAATTAAAGGAATATTCCATTTTCTTAAAAGAAAAATCCAGATTATTTACTCACCACCATGTCATCCAAAATGTTGATGTCTTTCTTTGTTCAGTCGACAAGAAATTATGTTTTTTTGAGGAAAACATTGCAGGATTTTTCTGGTTTTGATGGACTTTGATGGGCACCGGCATTTGATACTTGACTCAACACGTAACAGTCCCTTTCAACGGAGTTTCAAAGGACTATAAACGATCCCAAACGAGGCATAAGGGTCTTATCTAGCAAAACAATTGTCATTTTTGACAAGAAAAATAACAAATATATCTTACATACTTTTGGACCACGGCTTCTCGTCTAGATCCGGTCCAGCGGGACCTAACGTAAATGCGTAGTGACGTAGGGAGGTCACGTGTTACATATATAAAACGCACATTTGCGGACCATTGTAAACAATAAACTGACACAAAGACATTCATTAGTATCAGTTGACATACAACAACGTAGGAACGGTCCTCTTTTAACACACTTGTAAACACTGGGGCGGAGTTTCGCATTCGTCTACTGTGACCTCTTGACATCATGACGTATTGCGTCGGGTCACGCTGGCGCATCACGACCGGATCTAGACGAGAAGTTGTGCGTGCTTTAAAAGTGTATATTTGTTATTTTTATTGTCAAAAATGACAATCGTTTTGCTAGATAAGACCCTTATGCCTCGTTTGGGATTGTTTATAGTCCTTTGAAACTCAGTTGAAAAAAACTGTTAAGTGTTGAGTTAAGTATTAAGTGTTGGTGTCTATTAAAGTCCATTAAAATGAGAAAAATCTTGCAATGTTTTCCTCAAAAAACATAATTTCTTCTGGACTGAACAAAGAAAAACATCAACATTTTGGATGACATGGTGGTGAGTAAATTATCTGGATTTTTCTTTTAAGAAAATTGAATATTCCTTTAAGTAATCATTTATGTTACTTAATAAAGTTAAACACATTTATGCACTTTAATGTGTTTGTCTTTCAGTATGTTTAGGTTTGGTAAATAGGTCATTTTTAACTCTTACTGCATTAGCATTATGCATGTATATTTAATTTGATCCATTAAAGTAATTTAAATTTAAATCAGGTTTATTTTAGTGCGTCTCACAACACATTTCAAATAAAAACAGCTTTACAGTAAATGCATGTTTCATGTTATAGTCAGCAAGTATTCATTTATCAGTCAGAGGTGAGTGTCAAAGCAATGTCCATAGCAATAATATACAGCACTGGTTACCCTATAAAATGCTTGTGTGTTATTTTCAACCCAGCGCTGGGTCAAAAATGGACAAACCCAACCTGTTGGGTTGTATTTTAACCTATGCTGGGTTATTTCAAACTCAAAATGAATAGATTAATTTTACCCAGCAGCTGAGTTTGTCCTTTTTGACCAAACACTGATTTGAAAATAACCCAACCTCAAGATTCAGTGCCGCAAACTTTTGAAAAGCTCTTCATCAAAGATGCAGATTATATCAACCGTGGAGCTTGTAAATATGACATATTATCTAGTTGCACTATTTTAATAAACACTTCTATATTGTCATATGAGTTGGAGGATATGTTCGGGGATTGTGTAAATCCAGAATGGAACTCACGATTTTAGTTCTGAACAACTACAACATTTGAGACAACAGGTCCAGATCTTATATTTGTATGTGTGCGTGAGCATTATTAGTTCTGTTTGCTGTGACTATTATTATTCATCATATGCAGATATGTACAGTATAACGACAGAGACTACAAACCCTCGTATCAATCTTTGTGTACATCCCGAGAAAAAAAACACAAGATCAGAATGATTTGGACTTATTTGACCAGTAAGAAATAATCAGTAACACCCTAGCAACCACCCACAATGCCCTGGCAACAACCTACTACGCCAAATGCAATCTGCAAAAGTAACTGCATCTGAAAAAGTAAAATTGTACTTTTGATGAAAATTGTTAAGTTAAAGAAAGTCTAGCAATCACTCAGAAGGCACAAAATATTTTGACAAGCTAAAAATAATCAGAGTTTTTACATTTAGTCCCTGGGACCCCACAACACTGCCTGTGATAATCCAGCTAAAGTCATTTTTTGTGATTTACTGTTTTCTATCATCCTGCATAATGTAGAGAACATTCAGTAAAAATATAATCTTGATATCTTTAATATTGACTGAATAAGGTCATGTCAAAGATCGAAACCAGTGAGTGAAATTTCTTAAAGTGATAGTTTACCTGAAAATGTAAATTCTGTCATCATTTACTCACTCTCATGTTGTTACAAACCTGCAAAATGTCTTTGTTCTGATAAACACAAAGGAAGATATTTCGAGGAATGTTTGAAACCGATCAGAAGCCCCATTCACTTCCATAGTATTGTTTTTCCTACTATGGAAGTGAATGGGGCTTCTGATCGGTTTGGTTACAAAAATTTCTCAAAATATATAAATCGTCTTTCCTATTGGTCAACAGAACAAAGAAATTCATGCAGGTTTATAACAACATGAGAGTGAGTAAATGGGTGAACTATCTCTTTAATCTCAATATTAGATCACAGACAAGGTCACAAATCTCACAAACATTGGAAATTATGAAACAATTCAGACCAGCTGTGATCTCATACTGCAGCAATCACATTTCTATCAGAATATGTAAAGATAAAGATGAAAATATTTATAAAACAGAGATCTGGCTGTTTATTGAGGCACGGATTACACAAAAGCTGAATTGAATGTCCTGCATCCACCTCTTACCCATAATGCACACATTTAAAAGGTACAAGATTTAAGTTAATATTATTCATTGAATGCTGGTCATCTTGCTCGTCCCATTCCCTCCTCCTTTCACTTTTCACTGTTGTTCCTCTCTTTCCTGCATCAATACTGCTGTTTCACAGTTCATTTAACCTCATTTACCTACCCAAGCATCCAACCAGCACTTAAACACAAACACACACACACATACAGAGAGACGTTATAAAGGCAGCTTTATCAGTCATTTGTGCTGAAATCGACTGGCATCTTTCTGGCTCGGGGCTCTGTGTGACTGACACAGCTGTTGTGCTTATTTGCCTCTTGTTAAGTGTTTTCACACATCAGGAACTTTGTTCTCTATTTCAATCTCATCAGAGGATCTGACGTCTCATTGGTTATTGCCTGCGGCCAGATTCAGAAGAGGGCTGTTGTTACCGCATTAGCGAGCACTGCATTTAAAACA
Organism: Misgurnus anguillicaudatus; assembly: GCF_027580225.2. Lineage (NCBI taxonomy): Eukaryota > Metazoa > Chordata > Actinopteri > Cypriniformes > Cobitidae > Misgurnus > Misgurnus anguillicaudatus. The sequence goes on along the minus strand of NC_073342.2, from coordinate 6,524,194 downwards.
CCTCCCATAAGACTTTGCCTCACGATCCAAAGAGAAACCGCACAGGACGGCTGAAGTCCGAATTTAAAGATACTCGAACAGTCTTTTATGTTGATCATCATTTAAAAGCAACATTCTTTTAGTCAACAAATTGCTAGGGTGTCACGGTGGTTACCAGGTGTTTGCTTGCGAGGTCATGAGTGGTTTTTAGCCCATTCCTCATGTTGAAATTGGTGGTCATTGTGTTTCTGTGTGTTTTATTTGTACAGCATGCTGCAGTGCGATTTCTATCATCTTATAAAATCATTTTTGTTGGCCATGACACAAGTTATTAAAAGTCATCAGGATGCACAAACACAGCAAGGTGTTGCAAAGAGAGCTCGCATGTAGTTCACATAAACGTAAACGAAAAAACGGTCTTTCTTTTACTATATATGATGAAGCACCACTGTTTAGGAACTAAGATCATAGAAATCATCACAAATGTTTCACAATGGCCAGCTTTCATCCGAGACAGCTGAAAATCGAGCGGTGTGAACCTGGTTTAAGGTGTACCAAACCTTTACTGTAAACTCACTTTAAACCGGTAAATTACCGTAGATTTAAATTTATGATTTTTACTGGCAACATTTTGTTCAAAGTTAAATGAACATGAAACATTTACAAGTCTTTGTCTTTACAGAGTAAAACAAAAAAACAGCATCAAGCAAAACATTCTGGGAAACAAAATCTGACGCAAAAAAAAAAGAAAAAGGTTGATGATGATTTCTGGTTCCCAGAATGCTTTGCATGAGGCTGTTATTGTATAGTTTTATTCTGTAAAGATAAAGACTTGTTAATATTTAAAATGTATTTAACTTTAAACAAACTCTTGCCAGTAAATAACATACATTTAAATCTACGGTAAATTATCGGCAACCCAGCTGCAATAACATTGTAATTTTTACGTTTGCCAGTAACTTACTGTAGATTTAAATGAATGTTATTTACTGGCAACAGTTTGTTAAAAGTTAAATTAACATTAATTATGAAGTCTTTGGGCCCTATTTTAAAAATCTAAGCGCATTATCTAAATGGGCGTGTCCGAATCCACTTTTGCTAATTTAACGACAGGAAAAATGGTTTGTTAGCTATAGGGTTGTTCCTATTCTCATTATGAGTAATGGGTGTGTTTTGGCGTAACATGCAATAAACCAATGAGAGTCTCATCTCTCATCCCCTTTAAAAGCCTGTTGCGCTGGCGCTATGTCTAATCCCTATTTAGATGACGGACTTTGTAAACTGAAAAACTAAGCAAGAAGAAGATCCCCAGTTTACTGATTCTTGAGAGTCGGGACAAAACATGTCCCATTTAGAAAAGTCTAATTTATAGCAAAATTTAAGAAATTCATCATGATTGACATAATTACAAAGTTAAATCTATAGGATTTGTATATGCCAATCTGATTTTTAGAATAAACTTTTTTATTTTGGGGGGGATTTTTTTTTTAAATGTGTGGTCTGTGGTTAGAAGGTCCATGTTATTGCACTTGTCCTCAGCAAGAGGTCACAATATTAATCATCCCAAAAAACTTTAAAAAAGCTCTACAATTGTGAAAACATATATATCCAATAAAAAATAAGGGGCATAAATATAAAAAACAATGCATGAAGTGAACATCAAACAATATTTTCCATAAAAATCTACCTATTAAAGTTGTGTCCTCAGTTTCTGTCAACTCCGTCAGATTTTTTTAATAAAGCTATTTAAATCAGGAAATTCAGTTCAGCTATATCCCTGAGGACCCATTTTCATCTCCCTGCCTGTGGTGAGTGCAGCACTACCACACATTCTCTGTTATGTTTACATTTGTTATATATATTAAACAAACAATGTGAATATTCCTATGGTCACAGCTGTACCATGTCAACACCATCTTTCTGTTAAGATACTTTTTTTAAACCATAGTGGATTGAATTTAAGCATTATAGTGAGGTTATTGGGACAGCTAGCAACTGAGGAAAAAGTACCTAGCTGCAGTGTACAATACATGTTTATGAGGGAAAATACATGCCCTTATGTCAACTCCGTCAGACGTCAACTCCGTCAGGTTCTCCTGACGGAGTTGACCTGTAACCTGATGGAGTTGACAAATCCACCAATAACCTCTTAATGTGCGATTATAATATTATTTGTGAATAAAGTGAAGGATGAAACCGTTATTTCGGGTTTTATTTACACATAAATGCACATATAACATGCATTACATTATTTAACCATACGCATCTGACTTATAAAGAAAAGGCAGGCAGTGGTCTGCTTGTTATTGTGTAACATGTAACTTATATATATATATATATATATATATATATATATATACACACTCACCGGCCACTTTATTATATACACCTTATTAGTACCGGGTTGGACCCCCTTTTGCTTTCAGAACTGCCTTAATCCTTCGTGGCACAGATTCAACAAGGTACTGGAAACATTCCTCAGAGATTTTGGTCCATATTGCCATGATAACATCACGCAGTTGTTGCACATTTGTCAGCTACACATCCAGGGCATGAAGCTCCCGTTCCACCACATCCCAAAGATGCTCTATTGGGTTGAGATCTGGTGACTGTGGTGGCCATTTGAGTACAGTGAACTCTTTGTCATGTTCAAGAAACCAGTCTTAGATGATTTGCACTTTATGACATGGCACGTTATCCTGCTGGAAGTAGCCATCGGAGGATGGGTACACTGTGGTCATAAAGGGATGAACATGGTCAGAAACAATACACGATGCTCAATTGGTACTAATGGGTTTTCCAATCTTCTATTGTCCAATTTTGGTGAGCTTGTGTGAGTTTTAGCCTTAGTTTCCTGTTCTTAGCTGTCAGGAGTGGCACCCGGTGTGGTCTTCTGCTGCTGCAGCCCATCCGCCTCAAGGTTCGACGTGTTGTGTGTTCAGAGATGCTCTTCTGAATAACTTGGTTGTAACAAGTGGTTATTTGAGTAACTGTTTCCTTTCTATCAGCTCGAACCAGGCTGGACATTCTTTTCTGACCTTTGGCATCAACAACGCATTTGCACCCACAAAACTGCCACTCACTGGATATTTTCTCTTTTTTAGACCATTCTCTGTAAACCATAGAGATGGATGTGTGTGAATTTCCATGTAGATCAGCAGTTTCTGAAATACTCAGACCAGCCTGTTTGGCACCAACAACCATGCCACTTTCAAAGTCACTTAAATCACTGTTCTTCCCCATTCTGACGCTCGGTTTGAACTGCAGCAGATCGTCTTGACCATGTCTACATGCCTAAATGCATTGAGTTGCTGCCATGTTATTGGCTGATTAGAAATTTGCATTAACGCGCAGTTGGACAGGTGTACCTAATAAAGTGGCCGGTGAGTGTGTATATATATGTATATATATGATGCAGAGCAGTCATACATCCAACACACCCAAACACACACACATGTGAAATGAAAAAAGAGGCGGAGGAGGGCACCTGGTTTCCCTTATTGTTCTTTTTTTGGATGGTGTATGTGCAAAATCTTTATTATAGTTTGCTTTACAGTAAGTTCAATACTCTAATAACAATGAGTAGTTTTAGTAGTAGTGTTTGAAGAGCACATCTGTTCAATAATCAGCAATGCACACATATTTTTTGTCAACACCATCAGTTTTTTGTCAACACCGTCAGATTTTCTGTCAACACCGTCAGATTTTCCAACAGCGTTGGATGTATTTTTTGTTAATCTTTTGGGGAAAAAATATTCTTTTTTCAGTTTATGTTGTTTTTGTAATAAAGGACCATCTGGTCTACCATCTCTTATGTTTTATTTATTTAAGGAAATTGTTTTTACAATATTAAAGTTAAAATCAATGTTTGCAAATGCTAATATTTAGAAATCTGAGTTTTCAGAATAGTGTGGAATTACAACCTAAGTTTATATATTGTATTTTTTTACATATCAGAGTAACTAAACACTGTAACAATATACTTGAGAACTTTAGATTCTGGTTGGATTGAAAGAATTTAAATTTTATACTTTTTAGTGTGTCTGATGGAGTTGATAAAAATCCAGTTCTGAAGGGAAACATGTTTATTTTTTAAAAATGTGTTTTTATTTAAAACCTGTTCCTTTACATGGTTAAATAGCTAAGACCTTTCTCTGCAGAAACATATAACTTTAATTGATATAGTGTGTATTTTAAAAAACAGATTTTTAAAACCTGTTTTGTCCCGACTCTCAAGAATCAGTGAATGTCAAATAATTGTGTTGTTTTTCACTTATATTGAAATTGTTATTTTTTTAATTAAAACCTTTAAAAGCCGTTTTCTTTTAGTCATGGAAGTAAAAATAGCAGGCTTTTAATTGCTTTAAATGTATGGCTATTCGATATCATCAGAAAATAATTTACAAGTACGTAAGAAAAGGTTTGTACTCCAAAAATACTTTGTTTGTAACAAACAGGAGATAAAGAATTTACAAACGTGCGAAGAGTCGTTTCAGCACTCGGACAGCGCCATGAGATTTTTTTCTTTAATCTTTCATATTTAAAAGCTTTTTTTGTGATAAGCAAACCCGCGTTGTCGTCCCGTTTATAGACGCATATTTCTAATGCGCTCATTAAATAACAAAAACAATATTGCACCATTGACTTTAGACTTTAGACCAGGTTTTAGTTGGTCAAAGGCATAGTCTATTTTAGTTGCCTCAAAATAACAATTCGCCTGATTTTTAGATCAGAACGACCATGTGCGCAAAAATTGGCGCAAATGCATTTGCTATTTAAACAATGTGGCGCTAAACGTAAAAATGATCATTGCGCTGGGTTGAAACTAGCAAAAGACACTTGCGTCGCACATTGCGCTGCATTGCGCCAGGTGTATAATAGAGCCCATAATCTTTACAGAATAAAACTATAAAATAACAACCTCATGCAAAGCATTCTGGGAACCAGAAATCCTCATCAACCTTTTTTCCGTTTTTTTTTCCTTCAGATTTTGGTTCCCAGAATGCTTTGCATGAGGCTGTCATTTTATAGTTTTATTCTGTAAAGAGAAAGACTTGTTAATGTTTATTGTTCATTTAACTTTGCACAAACTGTTGCCAGTAAATAACATACAGTTTAATTTACAGTAAGTTACTGGTAAACAGCTGCAGTAATACTGTAATTTCTACAAATGTTTTTACAGTGCTGGTATGCGGTTGTTCTAGGTGGTTGCTTGCACAGGTCCACGCAGATGTGTCACAGATGATATCTTGTCTCTAGACATTTCTCTCCTCAATGCATATATTTATTAAATATTGATAATCTACGAGATCTGTTTTGTTGCCGTCAGGGAAAAATCATAAATCTGATCATTTAGAAAAGCATGCCATATATTTTGAGATTTTTTTAAACGGTGCATGATAAATTCTCTGATCTGCAGCTCGAAACGGGTTATTTTAAAAGTAACATGACAATATCGCTTAAATCTGTTTATCCTGCGGCTTGGATCTGTGCTCTGACCCGATCTGATCCCATTGCAGTCTAATGTATTTCTTCCTTAATCACTGTACAGGGGCCCTCTTAGGCAAAAGTAAATCATTCCTTCCTATCTGTGGATCAGAGAATCTATCTGGCTGTGTTGAATTCATGGGGAACTGTCAGGAACATAAAACACTTAAAGGGATACTTCACCGATTTAGCATTCAGCTTTGTATCTGTAGAAACCCGGCAGTATTACTGAATGACCATGTTTCCCTCCATCATTTCCCCCTGAGAGGAGAGATATCTGCATTTTGGTTCTGCAAAAAAGTCCTCCGATGATGCAAAAATCGTCATATTACATCATCGGAGGACTTTTTTGCAGAACCAAAATGCAGATATCTCTCCTCTCAGGGGGAAATGAGGGAGGGAAACATGGTCATTCAGTAATACTGCCGAGTTTCTACAGATACAAAGCTGAATGCTAAATCGGTGAAGTATCCCTTTAAACAGGGCCAATATACTTTATTAACAGCAACATAATAGGAAAGAAAAACGCACATGTGATCACGAAAGTAGCTCTGATTGGTAAAAAAGTGAACCACTTATATACTTTCAATTTGTTTGTTTGCTTTCTTATTTGTTTATTTATTCATTCATTTATTTATTTCTGGACTGAGTGTTTTATTATAAATATATTTTAAGGCAGTGGTCTCCAACAGTGTCCCCGCCAAAGCACATTCTATTAATAGCCTCAATTTTAATATTTATTTATTACATATTGTTTATATTAGCTTGGCTTCTTTTAAATGGACTGCATTTATATAGCGCTTTCATAGAACCAATGGCCATCCAAAGCAATTTTGCCTCACATTCACCTATTCACTCACTTATTCATACACCGACAGCAGTGTTAGCCACGCAAAGCACCATACAGCTTGTCGGAAGCAGCTGGGGTTAGGTGTCTTGCTCAAGGACACCTCGACACTTGGTCAGGTGGAGCCGGGGGGTTTGAACCACCAACCTTCTGGTTTGTAGACAACCTACTTGAATGAACCACTGAGCCACCATTTAAGTATGTTCCCATTTTAAACAACGATAAAACATATAAGTAAAATTAAATTAAATCACCAAGTAAAACAAAACTTTTTGAGTAGACTACATCACAAACGTAGCCCTCCAGTAGATTGTTTAATCCAGTGGTAGCCCTTTTACATGAAAAGGTTGGAGGCCCCTGTTTTGTTTGCAGTTTTTGAATATCGATGACAACATTGTTTAAATATTCACACAGATACAAAAAAAAACTACTCTGGGTTTAAATGCTGGGTTCTTTTCAAGCCAGTGTTGGGTCAAAAAGACACAAACCCAGCTGTTGGGTTAAATTAACCCAGAAAATGTTTATATTTGATCTAGGAATGGGTTAAAACAATTATAAGTCAACGAGCTGGGTTGGTCCATTTTTGACCCAAACTGGGTTAAAAATAACCCAGCATTTTTTGGTGTGTACTAAAAACGCTGTATTATACATATGAGCCCAGCCACACGATGAACAAATTAACGTTTTTGCGACATTTTCAGGCCCCCAAAAGAGACAAAAAAGAAGTTGTGTTCACTTTAAAAAACTTCAATCCATTGTTGGGTCAAATATAATTATTTGTTTCAAAACAAAAAAAAAGTTACTTTTCATTCTTAGAAGTACATAAGCAAAGCTCAGTATGAATGTTAAATGTGTTGCGGAGTGGCAGCCGGTGACTTCTTTTTTTTGAGGGCACGTGATGCGAAGTTCGTCACAACATGTATGTAGCCCGTCATGTGTGTGGTTCTTCATTTGCGCCCCTTGGAAGAGCAGTCACCAGTCGTCACTGGTGCTGCCTAATACTTTACCAGTAGTAATGCTATTTATAATAAGTTATAATTTATGATCCCTCAAGTCATACAACAAGGTTTGTTAATGCATGATCCAAATGCAACGACATTTCTTTGTACAATCCAGTGCAGTATGTTGACTCAGCAGTGCACTTCAGCTGTGGGGTTTGTCATCATTTTCTTGTAAATCTGAAATGGTCCTGTTTTGACTTTTAACTGTGCTGAAATAGCAAGATTTTTTCCTCAAGGCTATTAACCTCCATCCAACTCCCATTATCCCAATTCATTTCTCCGAACATTTCTTCCGCAGTCTGAACGCTCAATCCGAATTCGCGTAAGCAAAAAAACATGACAGAAACGTGAAGGACAAGCAGGCAGTTTCACTCAACACAAAACCTCATCTGATTTAGGCTACAGCACGTCCCAGTAGCCCATCATCTGCATTCAGTAAATTTGCCCTGGTGTAGTATTTCACACCCAATGTGTCCGGTGGCATTTACACAGCAGGTTTAATACACAACAAACAGATGTGCTAATGATGCAGCACACAATTTCAATCGGCTAAAACTATAAAGCAGAATGGTCCATCATGCCAATTCAACGCTTTTTATTAAGCTAAAACCTCATAAAATGTGAAACCAATGGACAATGTCTTCATAGCCCAGGTCTAGTTTCTAGAATTTATTCAACGTCCAGCAAATCCATCTTTGTATAAAAGTAGATTTTTTGTCTAGATGCACACGAGGTGCATCTGATAAAACTGCATACAGTGAAGCGTTTGATTCAGATGCGTCTCCGGTTCGGCTTTCTGTGAGTCACCAGACAGCAACTGAACTCTAGATAATGAAGCTTGACTGAAAGATCAGCTTGTCACTTTAGAAGAAAATCTCATTAGTTTTAAGAGACCCCTCTGTGTGTCGTGCGATCCCATTTCCTGAGCACCGAGAGAGAGATGGGAGAACAGCAGGAAAGCGTATTAGAGTTTTTACAATGTGCAGTTTTGGTTGGAGCTGTGGCATAGCGGTTAGCACGTGGGTTATGCCAGGGTGCTTCATCCTAGCCTGTTACGTGTTCCAACCATTTTCTTTCTCTCCCAAATATTTTTATTAAGACAGGTAAAGGGCTGTGAAGTGAACATATGATACATACAAAATACTGAAACCATGATTTTTTTTAAACAATTTGTACATTCAGACAGCTATCACCAGTGGCGGCCAGCGACTTCTTTTATCGAGGGCGCACGATGCAAAGTTCATCGCAACATGTATGTAGCCCGTCATGTGCATCACGTGTCTTGTTTAGTGTTACTGAAAATTTGTAATTAGTTACAGTTACTAGTTACTTATTTTAAAAGTAATTGAATTACTCTAGCAGTTACTGTATATCAAAAATAATTAGTTACTAGGGAAACTTTTGAGTTACTTTTATTTCTGCTTTTTAAATGTAAATATGAATAGTATTGAACAGTCAAACATAAAAAAATTTATACTTAACATTTATTATTACAATTATTATTATTATTATTATTATTATTATTATTATTCAAATTATAGGCTGTGGGCTACAGTAGGCGTGGCTCTTTTGTTAGTTCAGTTATGTACTGCATTATTTATATATCACATACTGTAGATGCCTACTGTATTTTGCTTTAGATTCAGCCTTTGAATATTTTATTAGAAATTATCTTAATATGTAAGCTTACTTTATTTATGTATATCATTTAGACCAGACAAATATTCTGTATGTTTAAATTGAAAATATATAATGTGTTAAAATTGTGTGCTGTCTCTTTAAGAATTTGGGGACTGTAAAGCTTGCGGTAGTGCGCAATATCGTGGAATACAGTGGCGTCGCACAGTTTTCTTTACCGCATCTGTGATATTTAAGATTTAAGATCATATACTGTTTGTATATTTTTTATGTTTGATTTAAATGATAAACAAGATTAAATAAATATATTTTCATTCCCTGTGTCATTTGACTTTATTTATTATGACCCAACTTGTATACTTAAATGTTCTGATTTCTTTGTATGAATTCAATATTTGGCTTGATGGCTACATCTGGTTGAAATTTTGTGTCAAAAGCCCACTTAGAAATCCCCTTACTGATAAAAATGCTGATTTGTCAAAGACTTATTTTACCCGCTGTATATTCATTGCATTCACTATGATATGCATTCAGTGTATTTAATGCAGCGTGTATTCAGGTTATATCCATGGAAAACTTAAAAAATCTGTAGATTTAAGTGTCCTTCGATGACTATGCACAGCTAAAGGCATTGAAAAATTATTTCAATATTTAATATAAAAAAAAAAACATTTAAAAGGACAGGGATTTCTGGATATGAATGATGGAGGTTTTGTTTTTAAGGAACTCTGTCAGGTTTTCTGTAGGCAAACTAGTTCCTCTAATCAATTTTTTTCTCTTTCTTGCTCCCTATCTTAACTTCTTTTACTAATTGCATGCTCCATCATGCCCCTGACACCAGCAGCAGATTTTTTTCCAGTCTCCTGATATCTCTCTCTGGTCACAAACTAAAGCGTAACTCCCTGGGGCATGATGAGAAACGAATCTTATTTCATAGACACCCCTGCTAATCTTTAAATAAAAGCCTTCCAATTTTCGAAAAAGCTCCTTGTTGCTAAGTTTTGTCGGATGCGTTCGCGGCATGTCGAGGATGTGACAGAACGAATAAAGTTGGAGACGTAGAGCGATCAATAAAGTGCCACAGCAGTAATGCACGTATCATGCCGAGGCTGTGGCTGGCATACATAATTAGCTTTGATGTTTTCAATCGTGGAACAGGATCTAGGCTTGAAACCGACAATAATAACCAAGACTTGTGAATCAGAGTCTGTTTCATTTAGAAAGACTGAATGTTCTGCTAGGAATAGTACAATGACACTTGATTTAATTTTCATTAGTGAGTCTAAATTTCTCTATTAAATCGTGATAAAATGTGTTTGTAAAAAGTAGAAACTGTTTTGTGCTTGGCAAATATTGCATAGCATCAAATATCCTCTGCAATTTAATTACTAGGAGACCTTTTAGGTGACATTTGAACAGTACATTTATTTTATACACTGTATCATCATACAAATATAATTGAAAACATAAAAGTCAGAGATATGAAATTTCAACAGGCCCGAGCACTGAGGAGCAGGCCAGATTGTTTTTGCTCCGTTTAGTATTTTTCTCTGAAATGGATCGCATTTTTGAAGGTCTAAACATGCTCAAAAACTCATGAAAATTTGCACAAGCGTCAGAAGTGGCGAAAATGTACATATAGTATAGGCATCAGAAGTGGGTGTGTAGAAATGGCTTGATAGCACCACCTGTAAAATGTCAAGAGAACATCCCCCCGCTACGAAAAACGTACAGATAAGAAATTTGGTAGGATCATATACCACCCCAGACCCACCCCAAGGAAGTCGGCCATTTTGAATTTTCACTGTGATTTTGTGCAAATTCCAGGCTTCATACTTGAACAAACTCCTCCTAGAGATTTTATCAGATCATCATCATATTTGGTCTGGGTCATCTAAAGGCCTTTTCGATGTTAAATTGTGGAGATCTTGACTTTTTATTCGAGGGTGTGTCCGTGGCGGCCTGACAAATTTTGGCGCTTTACCATGAAACTGGAAGTTTTTCTAACTCAGGGCAGGCATACATGACATATGTCCAGGCATATGTCCAATCTGCCCCACGCTTCACATGTTTGAACAATTTCAATGCCATATTTCAGTTACAGTCATAGCGCCACCTAGAGGGAGCAGGAAATGACATGATTTACGCTATGACTTCTTATAGAGATTTATTCAGATCATCATTATATTTGGTGTATTTTAAGCCCTTTGCGATGATAAATTGCGAAGATCTTGACTTTTGGTTGAAGGGCGTGTCTGTGGTGGCCTGGCAAAGTGTGATCTTTGGCCATGAAACAGGAAGCTGTTGTAATTCAGGCATACATTGTCCGATCTGCCCCAGATTTCACACGTCTGATAAGCGTCCCGGCCTGAACACATCAACATGGAAATTTTCAGATACAGTCATAGCGCCACCTAGTGGGAGCAGGAATTACCATGTTTTATGCTGTGACTTACTGCTCTTAGAGATTTAACTATATAAACATCATTTTTGGTCAGTCCAATCTTAAGGCCTTTTGTGATGATAAATGGCGACGACCTTGACTTTTCGTTAAAGGGCGTGTCCGTGGCAGCCTGGCAAAATATGGCTAAATGAATCACATTTTTGAAGGCCTGAAAAGTCATGAAACATTGCACAAATGTCAAATGTGACAAAAACTTAAATGGGGTATATAGGCTTCAGAAATTGGGGTATAAAAATGGCTCAATAGCCCCCCTTGTACGTTAAACATATGGGTACGAATTGCGGTAGGATCATAAATTACCCCAAGACCTACAAAAAAGTCAAGCCAAGATCTAAACCCCACAGGAAGTCGGCCATTTTGAATTTTCTCTGTAATTTGGGTGCAAATTTAGTCATTTCCAGGTCTCATACTTTAACAAACTTCTCCTAGAGATTTAATCAGATCATAACTATATTTGGTCTGTGTCATCTAAAGGCCTTTGCGATGCTAATTTGCTGAGATCTTGACTTTTCGTTGGAGGGTGTGTCCATGGCGGCCTGCCAAATTTCGGTTTCGCCATGAAACAGGAAGTTGTTCTAACTCAGGCTTAAAATGTTCAATCTGTCCCAGGATTCACATGGTTGATAAGTGTCCTGGCCTGAACACATCAACATAGCATTATTCAGAGACACTCATAGTGCCACCTGGTGGCAGTAGGAAATGTCGTGTTTAAGACTGTGATTTACTGCTCATAGAAATTGAATCAAATAACTTTTAAATGCTATATTGTTAGTATTTTCAAATAAAAGTTCCTACACATTTCTCTCCGTTTTGTTGAATAATATAAAAAGAATACATTACAAATTGGATAAAAAGGGTTTGGGTTTAGGGTAAGGTTTGGTGTAGGGTTAGGGTGATAACATTATCGATAAAATGGTTGAAGGGAAATTATACAGCAATCTTTAAAGGAACAGTTTGTAAAAAATGTATATCAATTAATCATAAAATGGCCCTGATATGTCACTAGACATTAAGAAATAATTTTCATTTCAAATACTTATATCACTGACAACAGTGGTATGACCAGGATATTGTCATTTGAAAAGTGGAGTTGCAGCCCTCAACTGATGTTTATGTTGTCATTTTGTCTATTGGCCACCAGTTGTCTGATTGCAGTACCAGTTTTAGCCACAAGTTTTGTTATTGCAATACCAGTTTTGGCCACAATCCTACATACTGTTCCTTTAAGGTATGAAAAATGTGTAAATGTTTTACATGTTGTAGCTGTAAAAACGTAATAATGCTACGATTAAATGATGCAAATACATCATTCTACCCTTCAGCATCTATTTAACTGTACAAAAAAGTACATTTTGTATTTTTGAAAGTTATGTCTTAATACTACGTATTAACAGTGAGATCAGGTTGGAAAGGTTTCACTGTCATAAAGGAACTTTAATATAATTAACTTAGGGAATGGTCTCCATTTGCAGGGTTTTCGATTACCAGCATGTGCCGATCTCTATGACCATCCCATGTGACTTCACACCTTTTCAAGCACCGTGTTCGTCTCCACCTTCAGCACCCCTGCGGAAAAGCAGAGCGAAACCTCAGAGCAGACACAAGTCCAGGAGCAGAGGAACCCAGAGTAAGATTATAATAATAATAAAATATAAATGTATATAACATTAGTTCCAGTCGTTGATTCCGATTGGTCAAGAGTTGTGTTTTATTTACGATAAAGCACATATGATTATATGTATTTGTGAAACATTCTGATACTGTTCACAATCGATCAGGGACTTTTAATGATTTTACTTCATAAATGTTGCACATAGATATATATATATTTGCTTTAATATTTGTATTGTGTGGTGGTAACCATTTTTTCAAAAGCAGTAAGGTACTTGACCTGTAACACCTGTATTGTATACAGTACAGTACACTCCATGTTTTCCTTATGGTGTTTAGTGTCCTATAGGATTACATATTTAATGTATGTTGCATTTTAAGTAATGTTGTTATTCATCAGCGTGTATATCCATGTGCATGCATGCACCTCTGCTGTCAAACTCCAGATGGTTTCACCATTAAAATCCTCCATTCGCTATGGGACTACTCCCTTCATAATCAAACCTAGCCTATCACCGAAAGCAATTATAGCGAATTAATAGTGCATAACCAATAAGAACTGTTTATAGTGCTTTATTACAAGCCCTAATAGTTTTTACTACCAGCCGATCACAGTAGAATGAGTTTGCCTTTGTAGCTAGGAGGTCAAACCGCTTTTTAATGGCTGGCGCTGAGATGAAATGGCTTTTTTAACCAGCTGGGATTGGAGGGGTGTTTGGGTGGTTGAATTGAAGTTTTCATCATTAAATAAATTACATTAGTAGAGTTGCCGAATGATCTCTGTTTGGCACTTTAGTTTTTAAAGTGTGTGAATAAAGCATACTAAAAAATTGTATTAATCTATTGGCTCCCCGCTGACCAGTTTTAATCACTTCTGTTGATATCAGGTTGATTATAAATTATTACATGATAACCGTTTTATCTCTCTCTGCAGTAAGAATGGAAGAGTTGCTGTGCATTAAGAAGGAGCTGACATTGATTAAATCACAGATAGATGAGCTACTGGACAGCCTGGAGCGGATGGACCCACAAAGCAAAGAGCTGTCAGGTAAAGACTCAAAGCTTCTAACTTTAAAAAAAAAAAAAGAGGGTCTATCGACACACCAAAAGAGCAGACCTGGAGGAGCATTTTCTTGCATTGTCTATGGGAAATTACAACAGGATTGTGCTGGGGATTGTGGGATTAAAAAGGGGGCAAGTGATGAGATCAAAAGTTGTGGCGAAGACAACAGCCACGTTTACATCCAGTTATTGTTATCGACAAAGTGAATATATGAAAAGTGATGTCTCCATTGATGGCGTTTTACTGATAAAATGATGTGTGAGATGATGTCACCCATGACAAAAATAACTGTTGCATATTTGCTGGTAAAGAGACCTTGAGTCGTTTCCATAGTTTACATTTTTTTGTATATTACAAATTATCTACCTTATCGACTTCTTTTTCGAGGGCGCACGACGCGAAGCTCGTCACAACATGTATTTAGTACATCATGTGTGTGGTTTGTCATTTCAAAAAATGTGTTCAGTGCATCAAGTGAACTTATGTGCGTCACGTGTCTTGTCGGAGTGAGTGCCTGTTGCAAATGCGTCTAAAGCGTTTGTGATGAGGGAGACGCTCGCGTTTGTCAGATGCTCGCTTAAAGGAAAACACCACTGTTTTTCGATGTTTTACTGTGTTCTTGCCCCAACTTAGACAAATTAATACATCCCTATCTTTTTTCAATGCTTGCACTTCATCTTTGTACAGGGCGTCATAAATGTGTTAGCATTTAGCCTAGCCCCATTCATTCCTTAGGATCCAAACAGGGATGAATTTAGAAGCCACCAAACACTTCCATGTTTTCCCTATTTAAAGACTGTTATATGAGTAGTTACATGAGTAACACTCCTGACTACTCCCCATCTCGCTCAAATTTCCTTCAAGTATGTATTAATTTGTCTAAGTTAAGGTAAGAACATAGTAAAATATTGAAGACTGTGGTGTTTTCCTTTAATCTCATGTGTAATGAGAGTTTACTGTTAAGGAAGTGTCTTGCGTGTATTTTGTGAACATGAGCGTCTCTTTTATCATAAACCGTGTCGATGCATGTGCAGCAGGCACTTGTTCTGGCGGGACGCGTGATGCATGTGGTTCGCGTGACGCAATGAACACATATTTTGAATTCGTGCCTCTCGGAAGAGAAGTCATCAGCCGCCACCGTTCAGACAGTTTATTGAAATCTGCTAGCTTACTGTTATTTAAATTACACAATTTTCAGATTACAAGTAAAATAACAAAAGACAACATTAAAAAATGGTAAAGGTCTTCAAGGGTCCACTTGGATTTGAAAACACGATGTCCAATCTGGGTTGGTTAAAGCTTTTATGACTAAAGCTCAGCAGGTCATATCCGATTTTTGGGGGTCTCAGAATTTTTAAATAAACATGTTTACCGAATGCTACTGAATGGACCAGATTTAGAGGAAAATTACATTGAGTATTTAAAAGAATAAATCTTTATTAAAATTAAGAATATGTTCTTGTGCCCTTGAGAGGTTGCACGTAATGAAAATCTATCATCTGACACCACATTGATTTAAGTTAAAGATATTTTTTAACAAAAAGTATTTCCAAACTAGTTTTTGCCAGGTATCAACTTTGATTTGATGAAATCATTGTGTCACCAAAATATAACTGATAATAAGCATTTTCACCAGCTATATTGGTTATAAAAAAATTAGCAAAAACACCTTCTATGAAAACATGACTGTGGAAATGATTCAAATTATTATTTTTTGAATACACTTTGGGCTCTATCTTACACCCGGTGCAATGCAGCGCAATGCGCGACGCAAGTGTCTTTTGCTAGTTTCCACCCTGCGCAATTATAATTTTCACGTTTAGCGCCGCGTTGTTTAAATAGCAAATGCATTTGCGCCCATGGGCGTTCTTGTCTGAAAACGAGGTGTGTTCAGGCGCATTGTTGGCGCGTTGCTATTTTGAGGCAACTAAAATAGACTACGCCATTGACCAACAAAAAGCTAGTCTAAAGTTAATGGCGCAATATGTTTTTTTTGTTATTTAAAGAGCGCATTAGTAAAATGCGCCTACACGGACGACAACGCAGGTTAGCTTAACACATGAATGCGCAGCAGCACAAAAACAGTTTAAATATGAAAGATTAAAGGATTGAATGTAAAAGATTATTATTGAGTCCCTTGGACATAAATGAGGATTAATTATGAGACGTTAGAAGGCGCAAAGAGCTGCTTCACCTGTGGCCTGGTAAGTAAATAAATGCTTTGCTTTAAACAAATGCATCTGTTTTTAAATGTTTTTTTTTTAAATGCTACCTCACGGATTTATTGTATATGATGACTCTGTACCTGTGAAAGTGAAAAACAACACAATTATTTAACATTAATCTTAAACTGAGGATCTTCTTCCTCCACTTAGTTTTTCAGTTTACAAAGTCCGTTATCTAAATAGGGACATAGCGCCAGCGCAACTGGCTTTTAAAGGGGATGAGAGCTGAGACTCTCATTGGTTTATTGCACTTAACGCCCAGAATACTCCCATTAATCATAAAAAAATAGGACCAATCCTTTTCGACCATGCGCTCGGCGCACAAACCATTTTTCCCGTCATTAAATTAGCAAAAGTGGATTCGGACACGGCCATTTAGACGTTGCGCTGTGCGCTTTAGACAAGTGCTTAGATCGTTAAAATAGTGCCCTTTGTGTTTTAAATGCACTGTATGTAGTTTTCACCACTAGAGGTCATCATACAAAAACTAAATTGTAGCTTGATGGTGCTGTGAAGGATCATTAAATAATGGGCGTGCAAAATCAGTACAACAGGATTCACAACACAGCAAGCAATTTTGCATTTAAAAACATGTCTAATAGCAGTCCAAACACAGCCCAGGTGTCTAAAACAAGGCAAAATTTGGGCTATCAGTGAAAATTGAATAGACGTCTAACCGTAGCCCAAAAATAAATACAAAAATAAATAAATTAATTCAACCAAACATATTGTAATCATTGTTAACTTTGCTTACATTATATCAGACATCTTGTGGGATATTCAAATTTCAACAAATTCAAATTTATTTTGGCTAGTGGGTTACTCACAGACTATATTTGGTCTATACTATAGACGGTAAAATGACAGTTATTGCTTGCGGAAATTATAGTTATGCATGATGTAACAAAATAAAGTTTTATAACCCTTATGTTGTAACGTAAGCCAACAGAGTGGCTTGATAGAAACAACAATATGATGTAATAGACAATATAGCATACTTCTGCATGTGGCGCTGCACAGATCGATCAAGAGCTACTCGATAGTACCGCTTTTGGATCACTCTTGTGATACTACAATGTCATATAATGATCAGTCTGCGCAGTGTTGCATGAAGTCAAACACATCTTGGATTTCTACCACAGTAAAGGCGGAAACCTGGGATAACGTGGACATTACACCAATGACAGTTGACCCTATGAACAGGGGCGGGACGCGGGAGTGTAAATTCTCTAGATTTAAACTTTGTTGAAAACATTTAGGATCATATAAATACACATTTGAACAAAATATATGACACTGTGCTAGTTTTTTATCTAAATAAAAGCCATATTAATCCATAAAAAACATTGTGCCAGGTCACACAGAACTGTAATCTGTCTTTGTTAGGGTGTAAAAGACAGCTTATCGTCTCGTGTCAGTTTTTCTCTCTCTCTCTCTCTGTGTGTGTGTGTGTGTTAAATCTCAGGTGGAGATGTAGTGTACTCTCCACTGCATGGTTCTGTGAACAGTGTGGACGGGTCATCTCTGAAGACTGACAGAGAGACACAGAGCCCACAGACATCAGACAGCAGTGATGAAGACAGACAGCATGTAAACACACACACACAAGCTCATGTGCAGTTCTTACTCAATGACTGAGGAACAAAGTGATTAATGATGTCTTTATAAGATGTAATTAAATCACTTGTACCAGAAAATCTGTTTGTCCTTTACAAATTTTTACTGGTAAAATACCACAGTAAAGAAATTAAAGGATTATATAATTCAATTCTGTTTAAATGAGTTCCCATGTTAAATGATTGATTTTGATTTTACAGTAGCAATACTAGCCACAGTGTTTGGGTATGAACTCATTTTACTCCCATAGTGCATTATGGTGATTATTATTGTTATTATTACTATTATAAAGACAGACTTTTCTGCTGAAATGCATTAAAAGAGTAAATCATGTCATTCTGATTTAACGTTCCCTTTGAAAAATCTTTGAATGTGAATGTTTAAAGGTGCAGTGTGTAACTTTTAGGAGGATCTTTTGACAGAAATGCAATATAATCTACAAAACTATATTATCAGTGGTGTATAAAGATCTTAAAAATGAACTGTAAGTGTTTAATTACCTTAAAATTAACCGTTTTTATCTACATACAGTCGCGTCCTTGGCCGCCATTTTATTTTTTCGAACTCGACCAGGCTCGACCAATCACATTCTTATTGTACGCCCACGCATGTATCTCAGGAGACAGGAAGTAAACCTAACATTGAATTCGGACATGCCTTGATGCCTTCCTGCCTTGGAAAGCTGGCTCAGAAGGCAGCAATTTAGAGTTTTCGGACGCAGCCTACGTTTACACGTGGGCGGCTACTTCAAAAATGGGCATTTCAACCTCTCCGGTTTCAAAAATAACTTCGGGCACACATGTCAGTTTTCAGAAAAGTGTTCATTGATACGTACCCGTGTATATATGGTGAAACGAGAAACTCAAGACCACGTAAGCCAATCAGAATCCCAAAAACAGCAACCAATCACTTCCTGTTCCTCTTTTGAATAAGGCCGCACTTTTTGACGTAGGTGCGAGCTCTGGCGCATACTGTGACATTGGCTGCCTAAACATCCGTTTGCCTCAGTTTACATGCAACGTGCAACTGAAGATTTTCAAAATCTCCACTTTGGCCGGAGTTTTTAGAAAAGAATCGGTTTCAGAGGCGCAAATGAAGGAAAATGTCTCAGTTTTTCAAAATAACCATGTACTTGTAAACGGCCTGAGCCGTTGATTGCAATTCGCAGTGTCACCACTAGATGCCGCTAAAATCTACACACAGCACCTTTAAATGTTTTAACAATTGTTAAATACCATGTTTGGTGTTTTTTTGCTATAGGTTCATGACTATGAATCAAGTTTACTCTACATGTAGAGACTCATTTCCAGGTAAATGTGCAAACCTGAAACAAACATTGCATAGTTTTAAATACATGGCTGTATCTTTCTCTAAATGTTAGGTTGATGTTTCTAACTGATTCTAATTTTACAGATGAAGTTGTTTTGGTGTAAAGAGATGGAAGACAGGAAGCACAAGGCCAGATGGATAATTTTCACATCATCTATTATATGCTGAAATTATTATCATATAAACTGATCAGGAGCTGAAAGTGTTTCATATACATTAAGTTTAACAGTATTATTAAGAGTTCAGCTGTTACATGTAAATGATGGACTGGTTTTGAATCGTCTGATTATTAAATTTTGCTTTGAGTTCTGCAGCAGCTGTTTAAACAAAGTAAATTTATGATTTTGCAAATAATTTTATGTATTTCCAAGATGTCCACGCACAATGATATGCCATGGGATTACAAATATCCCACAAAAACACAGTTCATTGTACTATGATTGACTGATGTTTAATGACTAATACAGTATAATGTTGATATATTATCATTATGGTTTATATTATAATTTCCGTTAATTGATGGGAATTAAAGCATAAATAGTTGCAACATTTTTTTAAACACTTATTTTACCATTATTTAACAGATATTGTTTAGTAGAACATATATTTTCAAATATATGTAATATTATATTAAAGAAAGTCAAATCATTATCTCTGAAACAGATATGTCATGTTTATATGTAAATATGCAATAATCATATTTAAAGGCAAATGCATACAATGGTTATATGGGTTTTCACCACATGTTTGTTTCTTGTTTCTTATTCATTACTTTTTTGGTAAAATATTACTGTGAAAACGATCATAGAATAGATTGTTTGTATCATTATATTGCATTGATTCAATGTGTTTACCAACAGAAATAAAGACATTGTGCAGTTGATACAGACTGGAATTGTATTTTGAATAGCATTTACCCTGCAGCATTGCATGTTGTCTTCACTTATTAAACCACCCGACTAAATCAAACAAACCTTACCAGAGCTCAAAGTCCATCTTCTGTCTCTAACAGGATTTATAAAGACCAAGACATCAAGGTATAATTTTAGATAAATCTTAACGTTTTACTCAACAAGCAGGCAAGATTAAAACATGATAAACAACTTTTGCTCAAATATTTACCCTGTGTGTGGTAATGCTGGTTTGTTTTTGTTGATTAACTCATTGATTGGTGGAATAGAGAGTCCTGAACAGCCTTACACAGCTGAACTCAGTCAGAATATACTGACTACATAACAGGTAAGACCTCATACATTACCCATATACATGTATAACTATTATACACATACGGCAAAAAATATATACTTATATACTATACTAATATATATATATTTTTTTTGTGTAAACTTATTTTAAAATATATTTCAGCAAATATATTTTGGCCATTTTTTGAAAAAATCAGGCCAGATATTTGAAATGTTATGTTTTGCCATATGGGTCTTATTGAGTTGTGTACATAATTTCGATGAGTTATCAAATAAGTTAAAAATTCTTTGCTGCCTTAATTTTTTTTGTTGAATCAACTCAGATTTACAAGTCATTTCAACTTACTATCATTTATCCTGATTCAAGATGATATGCCATAACATATAAAATATAGTTGAAAGAAGTCAACTTTACAGTGCAATAATTTATTTAATGTTACATATTTTCACTATTTACAATAGCCATTCAACAGCTATTTTATAGTTTCAAAGTTTAAGCAAAGTTTAAGGAATAGTTCACCTAAAAATTTAAATATTTTTTGAAAAATATATTTTGATAAAGCACACAGCTGATGTAACCACTGAATTCCATAGTAGAAAAAAAACAAATACAATGGAATTCAATGGGTACCGTGAACTGTGTGCTTATCGTTATTTATCAAAATATCTTCTTCATCATTTATCACAATACTTACATAATATTTGTTATCCTACTATGGAAGTCAATGGTTGCAATCAGCAATCTCTTTAACTATTCCTTTTGATTCAGTCTTATGTGAATCGGGAAAATATGCAGTAAAGCAAGTAATACACGTTATACTGTTTTTTATCATTTTTAATGTTATACAATTATTATTACAGTACGTTTCGAGCTATGAGTGCATATATGAGCAGCAGTCCACTCACAACTCATGTATTAAACACTGGAGATGGACTCCCTGCAGTCAAAATGCCTCTCAGTCTACACCGCCTGGATCCCTGCATGACCCTCTGGAACCTTCTGACTGTTGGGTGAGTATGACCATTACTGTTTATAAATCCATATAGATTATTATCCCCACCTGCTGTATGTAATTAAGTACAAGTTAAAAAGCCAACTAATAAATAAAGGAACTACTGTTTAAAATTGATATAGTACTGTAAGAAAAATGGTCCCAAGCTGTCACCGGGGCAGTATCCATTAAAAAGGTCCTATATGTACCTTTGATGTGATAATATCATATGCACTATTTGGTATCAATATGTACCTCTGAGCTACTAAATGGCCTCTTTAAGGTGCAATGTTTAAAAAGGGTATCAAGGCGGTAGAGACCATTTTATGATGATTCTGACAGTGTGCTTACTTAGTATGTTGTATAATTAGGATTTTTAATATTGTATTCAAGATAACATATCAGTTAAGGTTGTAAAGCTAATCTGGTTTTTATGAAGTAATACTTAATTACATGTATGCTGAGTTATATTACAGCATTATGTGCCATCGATTATTTCAGCACCACAAATGAAGATGGACGCTGTCCAGGACTAATAACCAGCAATGACTTCACACCAGGAACATATAAGATGCGTTTTGAAACGGGACAGTACTGGGAGAGCTTGGGTCAATGCAGTTTTTACCCATATGTTGAGGTTTGTGATGAAGGCTCATTTATTGTATGTAGCAAGAGAGATTGTTATAACCATAAACATGAGATATTTCAGAGAAATGACACTGAACTCTTTGTTTTTTCTTCATTTAGATTGTCTTCACTATTACTGATGCTGAGAAGAAGTTTCATCTGCCACTCCTTCTCAGCAGATACTCATACAGCACATACAGAGGGAGCTAGAGAGCCGATATAAAGTGAACATTCATCAAACAATATTTAAATAGTTTTATGTATGAATAACCTTGCATTTGGGTCCAGAAATTACCACAAACTGTTTGCCCCTTTTTGTATGTGGATTATAGAAAATTTCTTGCAGCTTCAAACAAAAAAAATCTCAAAACGTCATTACTATGATTATTTTTGTGTAGCCCAAACTGCATTGTTGTCAACAAACGAACGGTTTGTATTACAAGATATCAAAAGAGGCTTACCTCATGTTACAATACTTTCCTAAGGCTACTGTAGCCTAACCAAACCCAGCAGGGAAAAAATGCTAAACTGTCTTTTTTGTAAAGATTTTTTGTTGCTTTCAATCCTCAAAAGCACATATTTCAGATGCCTCCTTAATCAAGTACGCCTGATTTAGCCTTTTTCGACTAGCTCTTCAGAACCGACAGGCGGATGACATCACAGTACCGCGAGAGATTCGACGGAATACTCATGCGTATGATTTCTCGAATCGCTCTCGCGGTATTTTGATGTCATTCAACTGTCGGTTCTTCCGGAGCCACATGAAGTCCAAGCCGAATCTTTTGTAGTTGTTGTAAAAGCTTAATGATTGTAACCTTACAATAAGAGTAATAATGTATACATTTCATAATTCCTAGAAACTGTTAAAAACTCTGTGTACACTTTCAGAATGGATGTATAATAAATGGTCGCTCTGCTAAAAAAAAAATCACCTTGGCTCAGCTGGTCAAAAAGTTTATTCTGGATCAAAAACAACATTGAATCACTCTGAAAAAAATGTGTGTAGCCTACACACTCGTGGTGCATATGAAAACAGGTAAAAAGATGTGGGATTATTTTAAATCAGAAAAAAAATCCATCTATTTTCTCTGTCAAGTAATCTTAATGAAAATGTATCCTACTAAAAGGTGTAAAACAACACATACTGATAATTTGCACCAGATCAACATATAAAATAAAATCCACACAAAAACAAAAGCGTCCCAAAGGAGCGATCGTAGTTTGACATCAACGTATCGCGAGAACGATCAACAAAAAGTGTGCATCAGCATCGCTCTCGCGATAGTTGATGTCAAACTGAGATCGATCTGCGCAACGCTGCATAAGGTCCAACCATCTCACCTAAAGGAAAATTTCTTTGGACGGCACGTGAAGCTCTGACCTGATTGGCAGATGACGTCACCTTGTTACACGTGCACCGCGCGTTTCTCTCATCACCAGTAGGAGGTAAGAATGTTTATTTCCATATTTTATACATACGTGATGGTAAATATTACACAATATCGCCAAGATAAACACAATATTTCACACTATAACGTTATGAAGCAGTACTGTAGGTATACATTATGATTTAGTTGCTTGAAAACGAACGTAAGTTAAATGTTGACGTTTCTTTGCAACTGGTAACTTTTCCAAACGAACGTTACTAACGTTACGCAGCCTTATATAATCATCCATTTTTATGCTTTTACATCACTTTTTATAGAACCAGTATTACGTTGTCGGTTTATCGTTTTGAAGGTTGGGTCAAAGCTCCCGATCAAATAGTTTCGCCTTAAGATCTAATAATACAAAAATGTATTTTTGCCCATTTACTGATAGCCAATTTTGACGATACATTTTAACGGAAGGGGTACAACCTCAATTTCAAGTTAAACTTCTAATTACACTAACGTATTCATGTTAACAAGTCGCGAAATTACCCATTTTTTAAGTGTTGTTTTGAAAAGGATGCTAAAGGAATCAAACCCACCTGAACCAATTAATCAAGATATTCAGGGCTGCTTGAAAATTAGAGGCAGGTGTTTCCAGAAACAAGGTTGGACATCTTTGACCTAAAGTGATGTCAACTGGGGAAAAATGATTTTATCTACTGCTCACATTACACCATCACCATGGTAACCAGAGAGTAGTTATATTACAATAGATAAAGATATTGCATCCCAATTAAAAGTATACATCCTTCGAAAGATCCAGCCTTCTAATTGGTAGTTCATGTTATATTTTATAAGTTGTATGATGCTTTTGTCTCATTTGTGTACTGTGTTTTGCAGGTTTACCTGTGGAAATCAGTGAAATGCTAGAAATACAAATAATCAAGGTAGAACCTTGCATGGATGGCAAATAACAATTAGTTTATTTAGATGTTCCTAGTAAGGCACTATTCTGAGTTTATTCCCTGTTGTTTGTCTATCAGATTGAGGATCCAGGATGTCTGTGGGGTCGGGTTCTTAAAGGGCCTGGCATTCAGCCGGACGTTCCAGAGGAATATGACAACCTGAGGGTTAAAATGAATCTCTTCTATCACGAGTTTGACCTGGATGTAAAGAAATTAAAACCTGCTGAACTGAAGGAGGGGATGGTATATCAAAAGCATATTATAATATCTGATATTAAAGGTGCAGTGTGTAATTTTTAAAAGGATCTCTTGACAGAAATGCCAAATAATATACAAAACTATATTATCAGGGCTGTATAAAGACCTTTCATAATGAACCGTTATGTGTTTATTACCTTAGAATGAGACGTTTTCATCTACATATACTGAGGGTCCCCTTACATGGAAGTCGC
The DNA here is from genome assembly GCF_027580225.2 of Misgurnus anguillicaudatus. NCBI lineage: Eukaryota > Metazoa > Chordata > Actinopteri > Cypriniformes > Cobitidae > Misgurnus > Misgurnus anguillicaudatus. The sequence continues at coordinate 6,499,319 of NC_073342.2, read as the reverse complement.
TATTTTGTGCCACCATGTTTCTACAGAAGCCCTTAATGGACAAACTTTTTTTTACTAAGTTGTCTCCGTCGATGACATGTTTTTCCAGTGGCGGCTACTGTAGCTTCTCTATGCGTTTCAAAAATGAGGGATGAGCAGTGGACTGAGCCGTTGGTTGCAATTTGCAACCTCACCACTAGATGCCGCTTAAATTTACACACTGCACCTTTAACAATCCATTTTGACTCAGTTTAAAGGAATAGCTCACCCAAAAAATGACAATTCTTATAGTTTACCTTTCTTAATCCCATTTCTAATGTATATGTCTTCCTTTTAAATTTAAATGATGTCGTGTTTTCTTTCTAACACAATAATCAAAGCATTCAAATAATACTGAAAGGGGGCAATGCTATACAAATCACATACATTCATCATTAAATCAATCCAAATGACTTCCGCCTCTTGACAAAATGCTTCAGTGATGACAGCTAACCATAAAACACAAGAGACAGTGAGATTGAGTGCATTTACATGCACAACATTACTGGAAGCTACTGTTTGTGATGTTTATCTTTTACTAGCGGAGACAATGCACACATGATCAAAACTGAGGAAATCTGGTTATGGTAACGTGAAATCTGGTAATGGGCGGAATTCTACCCATTGCAATCGGATTTTGCTGTTTTGGGGTGCACTCAAATTATCCCAACCAAACCGCGACCATACTTCAAAAAATAGTAATTTTTTCTTATTTTCAGTGATCATTAGGGGTGTGACGATGCATCACGTTCCCATTAAAAAGATCTGCCTAAAATCGGTTCTGAATCGCAAGGCTCCGATTCTGTGTTTCATGCACAGTTTATGCGTGTACAACGGCTCTTTAATCAGTAGGAAGTCCTTTTCAATCTAAAATCACTATGAATTTGGGTCGTTTGTAATGTGCATTTAAAAAAGCAACACTCATTAAACACAATAATTCAAAATATTCTTTATTATCATGAAAATACATGAAACATTCAGAAGAACAGCGATATAAATATTCCTCTAGACATTTCCTGGAATAGTGTTTGTAATGGTACTTCTTCTGTGGCACAAATTGAGTTTCTGCATGCAAGCCCCTCTGACTTTTGGATGTGGCGGCATTTTACCGTAATTCATTCAATTCATTAATTGAGAAAACACGCATTTGCACGATTAATCGTCAAAGCCATAGTAAAAATATCTAAAAAAAATCTTAAATTAGGATGTATTTTCTTGATGAGCAAAATGACCGAGGAAAATAAGTCTAGTTTTTAAAATCGAAAATCGCCATTATTTTTGGGGCAGTTAACCATGACAAGCCTACAGAACGCACAGTGTGATCGCACTAAAGCCTGGTTCAAAAGGAGAGATGTCAAATGCGCGACCACTCACCTTCACCTGCCTTCGTAAAAACCTTTTGATGCACACAGCTGCATGAATGTCTGAGCTGCACACGTGACAGATCAATTAAGCATTATTATAGGGATGTGAGACAGCATGTCTACAAACAACTCAGAATAAAAAAGCACAGACTTAAAATTCGAGTTTTAAGAGAGCGCTTTACTTCCTGTTTTTTGCCCAAAACAATCGCATCCTAATGACGAAAGCGGGCTCAGGTTGGTCAAAGTACAGTGTGAGTGCTTCTGAGGAAGTAGGGAGAAGGGACAATCACGCCCTGCCATGGTTTGGTTGGGTTGGGTATAGACAGTTTCAGCAGTAACAACATAAACAAGCGGCTTTGTGGTGAACACGTAACTTCCAAAAACTCCCCTAAAAATAAATAACAACAAAGTCCTTTTAAAGTAGTTTATTTATATAACAAGCAAAATAAACAACACGTAGATTACCTAGGCAACCAAAACACTTGTTATTTTCGACAAGGTATTTGTTTAAGAGTTCAGTTTAGCAACCAGTCAGTCCGTTAAAAAAAACAGAAACCAGTAGTAAAGTTCCGACCAGAGGCATAATCGCGTCACCGCACGTGCGTCTGATGAAACCGCCTATAACAGGGATGGGCAACTTTGATAATGCCGAGGGCCAGCATTTTTCTCCTTTATACCAAGGGGGCCAGAACCACACGCACAATTTACATAATTCTTAATTTTCTTTATTAAGAAACCACAATATTCAATTAACCTGTCTTTAAAGATTTTGACTATAAAACGTAGCAATTATGCTAATTCTAACTTTATTTTCAGTGGACAAGCATTTCAGATAAAACTTCTTAACTGCATTGCTTTAACATCTGTAACAAGCAAGGCACTTTTAAATAAGTATAGAGGAATTCCTCATCCCGCCCTTAGAGAACAAAATTATTTGAAATAAATAACACATACATTCAAAACAAAATGTATATAAAAATGTTAATAACAATGTATTTTACCTTTCAAATCTGAGAAAGTATTTGATTAAGTATAATATGGTCCAGCAGGCTGTATTAGAATTTACCCCGGGCCGTGTGCGGCCCTTGGGCCGCCAGTTGCCCATCCCTGGTCTATAATATAAGTGCGCCCTAAGAGATTTCCCCCATAAACATTTTAGGCATTTAGATGACCGTGCACATCATCAGCTTATTAAGAATAATCAGAGTAAGACTGTCACTCATTCTGGGTGAACTGTTTCTTTAAGCTAAAAGTGATTTTTTTTATAAACCATAGACCACATGCTCATATTGTATGCTTATGTAAGTAAGTTTTCTTTCTCCTGTCAAAGGTTTGTGTGGTGTTCAGCCCGGTTCGGAAGATTTGGTGTCGGGCTATGGTGGAGTCACTCTTTCAGGGAATAGCGGGTAGCCAGGCCATGTGCTTCTTAGTAGACTATGGAGATCATGTGAACGTCAAAACAGATGAGTATGGAAGTTTTCTTATATTTGAGAATGCTATTACTGCCAATATAATATGCCAATATAATGTTTCAAATTCATATTCATGTCCAGTTTTTTTCTTATGTGGCAAGTAGCCGTGTAATAAGCGGGATAATGTAGAGGCAGCCGGTAGTTATTGGGAAATAAGCCCCTTCAGTGTGATACAAGACCCTCCGCTTCGCGTCGGGTCCTGATCACACTGTCGGGGCTTATTTCCCAATAACTACCGGCTGCCTCTACATTATCCCTTACATAACACACGCTGTTTCTGCATTTCTGATGTTAATCTGGAGTACCTATAGAGTAGTATTACATCCTTTATATCTCCAAAGAGTCTTTAGTTTAATCAGATTTATAAAAGACAGATTAGCTTAACCGAATCTTTCCGATAACGTACGAAAAAATGAAGAAGGAGGAGTTACTACTGTGGGAGGAGCGAGTACAAGTCATGCAACACTTAGGCCCTGTCTTAAATGGCGCACATCATGTGGACTTTCGGTCTCTTGGCCTTAAATTGCGCATGCTCGCTTAGTCTACGTGTCCGTAGAGTGTCCCATCTGTCATTTTTACACTTTGAAGTGTGCTCATCAGCACCCCCTTGATGCGGTCTTCAGCATCAGCAGCAGGCTTTGCGCACTTTACCAACCCAGAAGTCCTTGTGAAAGAGCAATCAGACGATGGAAGGGAGTAGTTCACACTGACGGGCAACTTCTGTTCCTATTTCCGGTGTGACGCTCGAGTCGGTCCCAAAATATGACTCCGGTGCACTCACGTGGACTTGCATCAAGGGTCCCTAAAGTCTGCACTACATGATCTCATCAAAGTGTGGACTCTGAGGAGGACCACAAGTCCTGAGTGTACCATGTGGGACAGGGCCTAACTTCTTTCTCTTTGAGAGGCGTTACTTCCGGGTTGTATATGAGTTGTGGAAGGGCGCCACCTGGTGAATACTAGCTGTATTGCGGAAAGCCGGAAATTTTCGTCATTGGCAGGGAAGCGTTTTCTCTGAATTGATGAGATAACTCGTCAATGGCGGGGAAGGAGTTAAATGTCCTAAAATAGCTAAGGCCTAGTCCTGAATTAATCTAAACCCTGTCTGGGAAACCAACCCTAAATGTAAAGGTTAGAAGAAAACATGGGTTCACTTTTAGTAGAAACTACACTTTTTGGAGGATTCCCTGATTTTGCGCATTGTAATGTCATGATGCAAGCTACACGTTTTATTTCAGTGTAAGAACTCCTCTTGAGAAGTTCCTGCAGCTTCCCTTCAGGGTGAGACGCTTTAAACTGGCTGGAATCCGTCCTATGACACTACAGATGTCCATCTACAATGATAATGCTGAGCTTGTGTAAGTCACTTCTGAGTCTGCTTTTCAACACACTACGCATACACTAGCTATGTTTCCATCCAAAGTTGCATATTAAAATTATGCGCATAATTGAAATATTGCATCAAAAATTTGCAAATCAAGCAGTGTTGCCATTAGAGGTCGACCGATATGTTTTTTTTCTCTGGCAGGGCTCGAAAGTGCGATCAAGCTCTCAATCTGCCAACCCTCACAAAGTTTCACATTAAATGATAATATATTTGTCCAATCATGGCCCTGTGCTTATTTTTGTCCATTTTCTGCATGAAGATCTTTAAAGGTTTCAATTTACTTCGCGATTTGCGGTGCGGCCGGTCGCAGTCTTTATGTCAAACGGGTGGGTATGAAATAAATTGATGCTTATGTCGAATAACGGGGATGTGGGTTATCAAACAGGACTGTGCATGACTCATATAAGGAAAATGGAATGACAGCATGAAAATGATAAATTAGCCTACATGTTTATATTTTGTACATTAAACGACCACAAACTGGGGTGTAAAAAATTCTGTCATCATTAACTCTCATTCATTTTGTTACCAACCTGTATAAATTTCATTGTTCTGATGAAAACGAAGCAAGATATTTTGAGGAATTTTTGTAACCAAACCGAGCATGAGCCCCATTCACTTTCATAGTATGAACAAATAATACCATGGAAGTGAATGGGGCTCATGAATAGTTTGGTTACAAACATTCCTCAAAATATCTTCCGTCATGTTCACCAGAACAAAGACATTTATAGACATATACAGGTTTAGGCATTTACAGGTTTGTAACAACATGAGAGTGAGTAAATTATGAAAGAATTTACATTTTTGGGATAACTATAAATGCGATGCGGTCAAAAATTTGGGTGCACCTAAATTTTGTGCTGGGCGATATAAGTGACTGATTGTGCTGTCAGTGATGTCTTGTGGATCCAGTGTTGGACAGATCTGTTGTTTTAACCATTTATTCAAATAAATCGGTTCAAATGAGTAAGTTCTGTTAGAAACATAGCTAATGACTCTTATAGCTGCTCTTGAAATATTGCAGTGTGTTTAGAGGTCGACCGATTTATCAGCCGGGCCGATTAATTGGCATATTTTTGGCATATTTTAAAAAATCGGCTTTGGCCGATTTGGCTGCAAAATTAGGCCGATTAATAGGCAGGCGCATCTGCGGGCACCTAAGCTTTGTTGTAGAACTCGTGACGCTGCCTCTTGCTGCAAGCCGATCGCTCCCTTGTGTGTGCAGCCGTGCCTTGTTCACAAACAGCTTTAGTAAACGATGGCGGGATCGCGCGAATTAAGCAGCCAGTACAACAGCGCGACGGGTTTATGTCTCGCGGTGCACTGTCCATGCAAAGATTAGGCTCATTTCATGTGATTAATGAGTGATGATGATCTTTGTTTGCGTGACAGAGAGAGCAGAGCCGCGTGCTTTTATTACTCAAAACAAAACTGACTCGATGGCGAAAGGTCGGAAGACCAAATCATATCCACCGAGGAAATGTTTTTCGTGTTGTTACAGTAACACTTTGTTTACAGTTTTACTCTGCTCAGCCTGGATTAGAACACAATGGGTCCGATTCGCGAACTGACTCCTTTGAAGGGATTTGTTTGAATGAACGGTTGAAACAACAGATCTGTCCCAACACTAAACTCACAAGACGTCACTGTCAGCACAATCAGTCACTTATAGCGCCTCAGAAATAAGAATGTAAATGTGTTTAGAAATATTTGCCCTAAATAACAGTCTCAAAACATAGACATTTACTGTGTTAACTTTATGATGAATAAATAATTTATCAGGTCTACCAAATAAGGATTTTATCCTACAAAGCAATAAAAGCCATGGTAAAAAACTGATCAAAGATGATAACAGCAGAGTGTCAGGTAATATCTGTGTCTGATAAATGCATGCTGCAGATGAGGTTGTAAAACTCTTCAGAAAGACCAGTCATCATTTTTTTAAATACTTTGACTTAAAGGTGCAGTGTGTAATTTTAAGAAGGATCTCTTTACAGAAATGCAAAATAATATACAAAACTATATTGTCAAGTGTGTATAAAGACCTTTAATAATGAACCGTTATGTGTTTATTACCTTAGAATGAGAAGTTTTTATCTACATACACCGAGGGTCCCCTTACATGGAAGTCGCCATTTTGGGCTGCCATGTTTCTACAGAAGCCCTTAACGGACAAACTTTTTTTACTAAGTTGTCTCAGATGATGACCTGTTTGTCCGGTGGTGGCTACAGTAGCTTCTCTATGTGTTTCAAAAGTCAGGGGTGAGCAGTGGACTGAGCCGTTGGTTGCAATTCACAACCTCACCGCTTAAATTTACACACTGCACCTTTAAATAGTGACATTTTTACATTTAAAATATCTGCTTATGATGAGAACATTTTGATTATTATGTACATATAGAAAATCGGCCAAACGTATTGGCCATCGGCTGCCTTGTTTTCTAAATATTGGCATCGGCCAGAGAAAAGCCATATCGGTCGACCTCTTAGTGTGTTTTTTAGCAATTTGCCAAACTGCACCTTATTTAAAGTTAACTAGTCAGTGGGTTGTCTTGTCTATATATGTATACAGAAAACCTGTTTAATTAGTCCAAAATTAGATTTTGATTAAACACTATGGATATATGGAGGTAAATAATCAATGATATTCAAGTAAATAATTTGTAAACATTTTGTACCACTCACAGCAGAACTTATAAAGAATAAGAATATTGTGTCTATCTTTAATAGCAGTGCCACAAAAATATGTTAACTATAAGGCATTATTTTTGTTTCTGTGTCAGTCCATCTTCTGTATGGGACAGCTCTTCTACGAAATACCTGCACAACCTTTTACAAGGTAAGAATGTCATGCTGGATTTGTGCAAGAATTTTGTGAATCTGCACTTTATTTGCACTGCACAGAAACCTTTGCAATGTAAACATTTGTCTGTTACTGTTCAGTCAGTCAGAGACTATTTTTTTTCTAGCAGAAGGAAGACTTTTAGCGATTTTACTTCATTAAAGGTTTTTTCTTTAGTATTTGTATTGTGTTAACGGTTTTTAAAAGCAATAAGGTACTCAAGGCTATTGCTGTATCGAAAATAAGTCACAGCTGAGGGGGTTACATTTTGGGCTACATTATTTTGTGCATTTGGTGTAATACAATGTGTTTGCGTGGTTTATGGTTAAAAAACTATTTTCCACATACCATATATTATTGTTGGTCCTCTGTGCCCTGCCTGCCTGAAATGCGTTGTTTTTGTACCTTTTGAAAATGGTTAACATGACATAATACACACTTACACACCAAAGGAAATGTAAAACCGTGAATCGGATAATTGTTGCTCTTTAGTAAAAGTTTAAAATAATCGTTAGCTGCGTTTACACCAGCCACGGTAGATGCGTGGAGAGCGAGTGATTTCAATGTTAAGTCAATGTGAAGATGCGTCATTCGCGCATCTAGTTTGGTTTTTGTGCATTTTGCGTTTGACGCGAATTACCGGCTGACACCCGAGTTGAAAAATGTGAACTTTGGCGGAATTTCGCGCTGCGTTAACCAATCAGGAGCCTGCTTGCTGCTGTGGAGGAAGCTCCGCCCGGAGTCACTCATTTAACCTGAAGGAACGTTTGATATTGTCTGTAAGCAGTCACCCGGAGCTATACGACACAAGTTCTTATTTCTATAGAGACAGGAATAAAAAGGACAACGCTTGGAAGAGTGTCAGTGATATCAGTCAACATCAGTCATCTTGCAAACAGACAACCACATAGCACTTGCCCCTCCCACAAGAGGTGGATTTTGCCTCTGACGCACGTCAATTGCTTGCTTTTTCTGCGCGTCTACTTCGCTCTACACGTGCGAATGCATTCAAACTGTTCAAGCAGAAAAATAGGCGCAGTAGACGTGATTTTGACGCCTGAAACGCGGTTGGTGTAAACGCAGCATTAGCATTGGTGGCATTGACTCTTTCTTTGCATTGTGTCTACAAGACACAGCACAACCTTTCATACCTTATTGCTTACTTAGATGTTCTGTCTCTTTAGTGTCCACTCTGGTTGAAGCTGTTCTGTGTGAAACAAATGCAGACTGTTCTTCTATTGAACTCTACCTGACTATTAAAAACACAAAGGTACATCTGCTCACATGACATTTTCTAAATTCTGTCTTCAAAGATCTGATCTGCTGTAAATCCTTTGTCCTGCTAGACATGATGCAAAATGTTTCTTTGTTATCTGTTTTGTAAATGTCTATAACACTATATTACAACATCCTTAAATGCGAGTCTTTTGTATTTGAAGATTAGAGATGGGGAATATTTTTCAAATACATACTTCAGAACAATAAAATAATGTCCTTTAGATCTGTGTGAACCATGAGCTCGTGGTGAAGAAGTTTGCATGTTTCTGGAATGAGAAGTCCAGTACGATGGAAAGGGATGGTGACCGCGCTCCGGTCAGCCTGGCGTGGGACATCTACTCCAGTCCTCATCAGCTCTTGGAAATGAATGGCTGTTGTCCAGTCAAAGCTCCATCCACAGACATCTTCATCACGGAGGAGAGGAAAGAGGAGCCACAGACAGGTCAGGCTGATATGAGTTTAGTGCTGTGGCCTATCTTATCATTATAAGACTTTTTTTAAGATGTCAAATAAATCTTTGGTGTCCACAGAGTAATATGTGAAGTTTTAGCTCAAAATACCATATAGATAATTTATTATAGCATGTTAAAATTTCCACTTTGTATGCAAAAATGTGCCGTTTTGGGTGACCCTTTAAATGCAAATGAGCTGATCTCTGCACTAAATGGCAGTGTTGTGGTTGGATCGTGCAGATTAAGGGGTGGCATTATCCCCTTCTGATATCACAAGGGAGCCAAATTTAAATGACCTACAGCGGGGGAAATAAGTATTTGACACATCAGCATTTTTTTCAGTAAATCAGAAAATTTAAGTATACAAGTTGAGTCATAATAAATAAAGTGAAATGACACAGGGAATTAGTATTGAACACATGAAGAGAAGGTGAAAAATGGCATAGAAAGCCAGGAGATCACCTGAAATCTGTCAGTATTGAGAGAGAAACCCTGCCCCTATCAGTACTAATTAATATCAGCTGCTTTAGTTCTAATTGGCCTATAAAGGCTTCTCGTTACTCAGGAGGCATACAGGAAAGACTTCATGATGGGTAAAAACAAAGAACTCTCTTAAGATCTTCGTAATCTTATCGTTGAAAGGCAGATCTTCAGAAAGACCTTGCATCAACAGTTGTTTCTTATGTCGCTTTTCCATTGCATAGTACCCCACGGTTTGGTATGGTTGGGGCGGGTCAGCTTACTTTTGGGAGCTTTTCCATTGGGTGCAGTACGTAGTACCCAATACTTTTTTTAAGTACCATCTCCGTTGGGGTTCCGAGCGATCCGAGCTGATACCAAACGTGACGCGAAAACACTGTAGATCACTGATTGGTCTGAGAGAATCGTCACTACCAGCGTCATCACTACAATGTAAAGATCAGCTTTACCTTAGTGCTACCGTGCCCTGTCTCGAGCAAACCTGTTGTCATCTGTGCTCTGCTATAAGTTCCCAAACTCCCTTTCAGCGATGAAAAACATCCACAGGTTGAGAACCAGGAACACCATACCAGTTTTACCAGACTTGCAGTTCACTCCTGAGCAATGCAGACGACTGGTCTCTCCATACAAGAGGGGTCTAGAAGCTGTAATCACCAACAAAGGCTTTTCTACAAATTATCAAATAAAGTGTGTTCAATACTTATTCCCTGTGTCATTTCACTTTACTTATTATGACTTAACTTGTATACTTAAATGTTCTGATTTTTTGTATGAATTCAATATTTGGCTTGATCGCTACATCTGGTGGAAATTTTGTGTCAATAGCCCACTTAGAAATCCCCTTACTGATAAAAATGCTGATGTGTCAAATACTTATTTAACACATCCCCGTTGTATTTTTTTCACATGCTTGGAGAGAATGGTTTACCAAAACTTAAGTTACCGGGTTGATCTTTTTCACATTTTCTAGGTTGATAGAAGCACTGGGAACCCAATTATAGCACATAAACATGGAACAAGTCAGATTTTCATGATATGTCCCCTTTAAAATATCTAGTCAAAGAACTTTCTGAGTTAACTTAACTAGGCACTTCAGTTCACCCAATTCAAATATTACATTTTTATTTAATATTCTCATATTATTTCAGTTACATTACATATTTTTTTAATGCCAAATGATGGTTTGCGCTGGCACAAGCTATTAGTAAATCCGGCCTTATATTTCACACCAAGACCTTGCTTTATTAAAACCCAATATTATGGCGTGTAGAGAACTTAAAAAGTTCACAATTTTTTATGTGTCCTTTTTATCCTGATGCTTGTTTTCCAAAGTCTTAGTAGAATTCCTGACACAGATGATCTGATCCTATTAAACAGTTAAGATTTCTGCCTAAAAATCCCTTAATCTTCTTCATACTTCAGAAAAGGGGCAGCAGGAACCACATGTGATGGAAAACGGGCAGCATGAACCACAAGTTTTGGAAAAGGGGCAGCAGGAACCACAAATGTTGGAGCAAACACACAAGCCATCTCGGGTTAAACTTTCTAAAGTCCCCGAGCTGGCTCACAATGTTGGAACATACACTGTAAGTATTTGATACAGTGATAGTATGGATGCAGCGTGTGTGTGTCTCCTCAACCGGCTGGATTTATTCTTTGTGTTTTGATTTAGATTGGTAGAGGCTGGCGTATCAGAGCCGAAGCCACTGACATCTATACAGATAAACCTGCAGCACAATTACAGTAAGATTTCCATATTTCTAATCGCAATCTGGAATATCGTAAATTAGCTCATAATTCACATTTATAATATATTTAGATGTGTAGTTTTGGATTAGTTTTTGTATTTGTTATATTACATTATTTTGTTTCTCTAAATAATTAGGCAAAATCTAAAATTCATATAATGGAGATTAATACTTTGGACCCAAGTTCATGCTGTGTATGCTGTAGGTAGTTCATACTCATGCCTGTCATGCTAACTGAAGCTTTATTTTGGCTGGCTCCGAAAACTTGTTGCCTCGCTGCCTCATGAGGCAATGACTTCGGAGGCATGAAGGCAGCTAAGAGAAACGCTTTCGGACACACTTCAAAGGCCAAGTGTTTGAAATATAAACAGAAAGCGCATTTGTGATAATTAATCACATATTTAAAAAACTACAATACTAATTTCTCGCTAGAAATGCAATTAAAAGGTTTCAAAAGTGAAAATATACATTTTATTTTTTGAACTCGACCAGGCTCGACCAATCACATTCCCCATGCGCGCACACGCATAGACTTGTGGGACAATGATGAAGGTATCTCAGGAGTCAGCAAGTAAACCTAACATTGGATTCGGACGTGCCTTGATGCCTTTCTGCCTTGGAATGTTGCCAAAGAAGGCAGCAATTTAGAGTTTTCGGACGCAGCCTTTGTAATTGTTAACTGTGGAAACCCCAATGCACACTAATGTAAGTTGTTTCTTTTCACAGATACAAGAGGTTTCTAGACAGCATTTTACCTTCACAACAGGTTTCTAAAGTAAGCATGCGCATCAACAGTTGATAATCTAATCCAGGTGTTTCCAACCCTGCTCCTAGTGAGCTACACTCCTGCACACTACAGTTCTAATCCTGCTCCAACACACCTGTCCGTAATTATCAAGCAATACTGAATACCTTGATTAGCTGCTTGAACTGTGTTTGGTTGGAGCTAAAATCTGCAGGACGGTAGCTCACCAGGAGCAGGGTTGGAGACCCCTGATCTAATCTGTTGTCAGATGTGTTCCCTTTCGAGAACGATCTCTCGGCATTGCGTCAGTTAGATGACACTATGGGTGGTCCTCCCCTCTTTCGATTTTCTGAAGATTTTTTATAGAACAACAGTGTATATCGCATGTTGCCAGTACAAACTGTGTTACTGCTAATGTTGAGGTGTGGAGCTGTATTTGCTTCATCCTCGTTTCGTTCACACTAGCTATCCTGATGTGCTTCTTATACTATGCCAGCAAATGCCGAATGCAAGTATGCTTGCTATAGCTTGCGTTATGCTAGGCTTGACTGTTCAGTCATTTGTTGCATTGTGCTTATCTGCTGCCCTGTGTAGTGCAGTGATAAGACCTATATGCTGGCTGTGTCTGTATGTACTCTGCCCTGGGTCTGGACGAGTTTCTGATTGGGTCTCTAGAGGCTCTGGCATCCATTTTTTTTCACGTTGGCGTACGCCGACTGGGCTAGGGTTTGAGTAAGCTCCGCTGATGCTGCTCTTCGCTGTTTTCACGGCTCGGTTCTATACAGTCTCCCATAGCGTCAGCTGACTGACGCAATGTCAGGAGACCGTTCTCGAAAGGAAACATCTTGGTTACTTTCGTAACATTGCATAAGCTGCCGTGTCACTGCTCAGATCAGTTCTTCTGTTGTTCAGTTGAAATAATCTGATGATATGCCTTAGAGACGGTCGTTATATAGCGGCGAAAGCCATGCCTCTATACGTCGTCATGACAGAACTTGGCCAGTACACTGGCTTTGGTCTATAAAAAACCTTCAGAAAATTGGATGAGGGGAGGACCTCCCATAGCGTCAGCTAACTGACGCAATGTCTCGTTCCCATTTCTCAGGGAACTGAAGTTACGGGGTTTCCGGTTTCATTTACATTTATTCATTTCGCAGACACTTTTATCCAAAACAGCTCACAAATGATGGAGCATTTTATCAGTAGCAGTCATATCATCACAAGTGAATAGAATAATTACTTGATGACCCGCTTGTATTTTTAGTCTGATGGAGAGAAGCCGAGCAGTCCTGACAGTGAGAACAGTTCAGCACCTGAACAAGAGGAGAATCAATCACTATGGTGAGACCAGACCCACTTTTTCCTTCATTGCGCACTCACATTAGGCCTGGTTGCCTTGAACCGTGCCCAAGCGCGATTGTCTCCACTCCACACGCTTGCACTTACACGTCAATACAATGCAAATGTTTGGAAGAAAACAGGAAATATAGCACTCTCTCAGAACAATTGAGCCTGTTTGTGGCTTTTTGTTTCGAGGCATTTTTGAGACACATTGATACACAACTTTCTCACATGCCTAAAGCCCAGAATACACTGCAGGATTTTTGCCCTCCTATAATCTTTGGACGCAAGAGTGGGAAAACGGACGTCTTTGAACCTCTCTCACTGTATACGGACTACCGGCACATCCGGGAACTTGACTGTAAATTTCGACACCGCCCCTTTTTGGGGGATAAAAAAGCAGCCCTTCCATTGACTTCCATTCAAAATAGCGGAACAAAGCAACGTTTTTACACAGCCGGCAGGCGTAAATAACTTATGAATCACTCAGATTAAACATGTCGAGTATTTATCTGTCTACCCTGCTTGCCATAGAGCGCGAAAGATACATTAAAACATTTAATTTGGTCAATATTAAAACATGTCCCTTTCATTCTCACAGCGTTGGGTAAACCATGTCCGGGAAACCGCCACATAGCCTTTGAAGAAGCAGGATTTGTAGGTATAGACAGGGTCTGTTTGTAAGGCTGCAACAAATAATAAAATATTCAATAATGAAATTGTATTCGATTTGTTTTGGCATTTAATTGAAGAAAATTATTTCCTGGCCATATATATTTCTTACTGGTCGTGAAAAGGTTGCATTATTTTTTATGCCAATGACAAGAGTAATTTAGTCTCTTATTTTTGTGTACAGTACGGTGCAAAAGTCTTAGGCCACCATCACCAGCTTTGTTGTTTTAGAAAAGTTTTAATGTCCATCCATATTTATTTTTCACTCTTTTTTTAAGATACAAACAGAAAATACTGGAAATATGTACACAGAATTTAAAATCAAAACAATTTTTAGAACTAAATATCTTCTTCAGGAATCAGTCAGTTTTTAGTGTGACCTCTTTTGGCACGAAACACATCTTGAACTTTTTTGAGGAGACTGAAGTCCTGAAGTCATTTGATTAGAATTAGAAATGAGGATTTAATTTAATTTAGGTTTAAGAGATCCTGCAGTTGCTCAAGTGGAAGGAAAGTTTACCCTAAATATTTTACACTTCAGCTTATACTTTTATACTAATAAAGAGACTGAGAAATATTTATATATAATTACTATACAATGGGAAAAACAACAAATTTAATGGTAGAATGGTGGCCTTAGACTTTTGCACAGTACTGTATATTAGCAAAGGTGCAACATCTAATGGCGCTTTTTCATTACATAGCACCCCACGGGTCGGGTCAGATCACATTTAGGGGGTTTTCCACTGGGTACAGTACATACCACCCAATACTTTTTTAGTACCACCTGAGAGAAACACCTCTTCCATTCCTAAAATGCAAGATTAGCTTTACTTTCGTGCGTGTGCTGTCTCGAGTAAACCAATGATGTTGTCATCTCTGCTTTGTAGTACAAGTTCCCAAACTTTTATGCTGCGTTTACACCAACCACGTTTGAGGAGTCAAAATCGCATCTACCGCGCCTAGTTTGCCGCTTGAACAGTTTGAATGCATTCGCGCGTCTAGAGTGAAGTAGCATTTGACGCGCGTCAGAGGCAAAATTTGCTTCTTGTGGGAGGGGCAAGTGCTATGCGGTTGTCTGTTTGCAAGATGGCTGGTTGTGCATTTATCGAGAGAGTTACCGGTTTGTATTTGGTAATCTTACTATAGGGGAAAATAAATGGTGCTGGTCAATAAACGTCATGTGACTCAAAAGTGAAATGTGTATTACATCTTACCAGATTGCCCAATGTGCTCACTGACAATCTTCCAAGCGAGGTCCTTTTTATTCCTGTCTCTATAGAAATAATAACTTGTGTCGTATAGCTCCAGGTGACTGCTCACGGACAATATCAAGCGTTCCTTCAGGTTGAATGAGTGACTTCCGCCAAAGTTCAATTCTTTCAACTCGGGCATCAGCCACAAACTCGGGCATTTTTTGCACAAAAAGCACCATTCGCATGTACCGCGGCAGGCGCTCAATTTACGCCATTCGCGCAAACTAGACGCACAGCATTTTTGCACCTTAAATGACTGATGCCACGGGTGTTTGTACAGAAACTGTAATGTGAGACAGAGGTAGTGATTAACGCAATTTATTTGTGGTGGTCAATTTTGATTTTGTGACGGAGTGACACGAATGAATGAATGTATGGGAAACACTGCATTCCAACAATGCTCTGTTGCGCCCACGTTTTGTATGATGTCACAGCAGTAGGCAGCGCAAATATAACAACACGCCTATAATCAAACCAACTATGAAGCGGTACTCAACTCAATTGAAAAGCCAACTGAGCCCAAGTAAGGTGAGACAAGTCGAGGTGCATGATATCGATCCACACAATGGAAGTTTCTGTGACATTAACTAAATGAGGTAAATTGAATGAACTATTTATTTATGTTTGTGCCATAGTTCGAGTGGCTCTTCAGAGAAACCAGATGAAGCAGCTCTCTCACAGGAGCCCAGTCTTGATGATCAGCTCGCCTGTTCTAGGTTGGTGTTCATTTAATGTGATTCACGATAATCACCATGAAGCAAGGCTGTAACCACATCTTGATCATTCGAGACCAAACCATTTGGGTATGGAGAAGAAATATACGTACATCTATTGTGGTGGTTACGACCCTTGCAGTGCAATTGCACAGTAGCTTGTCAAAGCCTGTTCTGTACATGATAATATCATATCTTGAGCATCAAACACTATTGTTTTCTCCTCCTTATGTGAACTTTGTGCATAAAAAAAGACCCTTTGAAAACAGGTCAATCTCAACCATGACTGTGATGTTACAGTTGAGATGTATGCCCCAACAGTAAATTAAGTACAATACTGTTTCAATGCTAAAAAAAAAGTTGTGACTGCTGTTGAGTTAACACTATATGCTAGTTAATGCTATACAGGTATGCTAACGTTAAGGCTGAAGTTCTGCTATTGACGTTACAGTTAAGTTTTGCAGGTCCATACAGAAAAAACACACTTACCACTCAGAAATGTCCATTAACAATCTCAAAACAATTGATTGTTCCTCAAAATCTGTATCTTCTTCTGATATAGGCTTAAACATATAAGGTCTGTTTACTGAAATGAGCTGTTCTGTGAAACAGCCAATTAGAGCAGAGCTCAACATTATTATTCATGACCCTTTCAAATAGGGCAACAATTGACCATTTCATTCTAAGGTTAAATCCTAAGGTTCTATTTCATCCCTACTGACCGCCAGAGGCGGTGCTTAAGCACTGAATGATCCATCTCGCGCATGCGCAGGTCGAGTGTTTATACCAACAAAGTCACCCGTGACCCCTGATGCCTACGGAGAGTCTATAACTTCCGGTGACATCAGAGGATCCGCTCCTTTTCATCCTCTCGCTTCGCAGGTTGTTTTTTCCGCGCTAGCAAAAGACTACAGGATATTGTGTTTCATTCGTTGCTGGTGGCTTTGTGACATTTTATTGTCGGAGCAGCGAGTTGCTCGCCCTCCAAAGGCCGCAACGAAATCTACCGACAGGTGAGTTACAAACTTTTTATATAACTGCTCGTTTGGTGCATTTGTTGGTGACGGCTGTGTTTTCGCTCCCTCTCCCGACATTTGTAATCTAACGTTAACAGTTACCTTTATATTATTGATTCATCTGCGATTTATTGTTGTAACACGGACGAGTTTTTTGGTTGATTGTTCAACTGCGCTCGTGTAGTTACTTTGTGCCAACTCGGTTGTGCCGGTTTATTTTGTTAAACGTCTTTTTGCGCTTAACTGCGCTTTTTGTATTTAGTACCAACTCGGTTGTGTCGGTTTTTGTTAAACGTTCGGCGCTTAACTGCGCTTGTGTATTCGTGCCAACTCGGTTGTGCCAGCTTTTTGTTAATCGTTCGGCGCTTAACTGCGCTTTGTGTATTTTGCAACAACTCGGTTGTGCCAGTTTTTTGTTAATCGTTTCGGCGCTTAACGGCGCTTTGTGTATTCGTGCCAACTCGGTTGTGCCGGTTTTTGTTAATAGCGCTTACCCTTAACTGGCTTCACAACGTTTGCGGTGACGGTTGTGCTTTCGCTCCCGGCACCGGTACTGCGTTTAGTGTCTTATTTTTTTCGTTACCCTAAGCTGGTGAAGGCAGTGCTTTCGCTCCCGTTACCAGCATATTTGTACCTCAGTGACTAGATTGGTGGCAGTGTTCCCGCTGAAGCTAATCTTTTTTCTTTTTTGCTACATTTGTTGGTGAAGGTTGTGCTTTCGCTCCCTCTCCCGGCATCTGTACTGCATTCTGTGTCTATTTTTTCGTTGGGATAGTTTACCCTTAGCTGGTGAAGGTAGTGTTTTCGCTCCCGCTCCCAGCATAGGTGTGCCCCTGTGACTAATTGGTGGCAGCGTTTCCGCCGAGGCTACCTTTTTTCTCAGTTGCCAGCATGGTTGGCAACCACTCCTGCTCGGCCTGTATGGCTCCTCTGCAGCTTGAGGATGGCCATGATTTATGTCCCTCATGTCTTGGCTTCGAACATTTAAAGGAGGGTCTTTCTGACGACCCCTGCATGAACTGCGGTATCATGCCTCGGGCAGTGAGGGCAGCTAGACTGGCTGAGGTGGAGCAACTGTTGGGCTCTACTTTGTCGATTGGACATTTGACCCCAGCCCAGCGACTGGTTCCAGATCAGTCTGGGCAGTCTAAACGTCGGGCTGCTGAGGCTGCAGGCCCCACTCCTGCAAAAAAGGCTAAGGGACCCCGGCTTGCCTCTAAAGTGGACCAACTAACAGCGGAGCTCAATACTATGAAGTCCCTCTTCCTGGCTTTCCAGTCCGGTACTGGAGCAGAGCCGCCAGATGATTTTGTCCCCTCTGCAGCCTCCTTGGAGTCGGAGGACGATGTGCTTTCCATGGCAGCGTCAGCTGGCCAGTTTAATGAATATGAGCCAGAGGTACTTCCACAGATGGAAGCCTCCCAACCTTCTGGGGCCTGCTCCCGTTCTTCAACCCATAGCTCTACTGGTGGTGTTGAGGACTGCTCTATGGGAGCCATCATTCGTATGGCTCTTGCTCGTCTCCAGTTGGACGTCCCGCAAACTCAGCCGGCTCCGGCCAGTGCTTTTTTCAGGCGTGTCCCAGCCTCCGTCAGCTTTACTGCGCCCCCATCGGAGGAGTATTTGAGGGAGTTGCAGGCATGCTGGAGGGATTCTAGGGCCCTCTCTCATGCAACGTCCGATGGCCGGACCCTGGCAGCCATGCAGGACGCCCAGAAGTTCGGATTGGACCGCATGCCAGCAGTTGAGCCGACAATAGCGGCTCTTATCATCTCACCTGATGAGGCTTTGAGGCCGGATGCTAGGTGCCCTCGTCCCCAGTGCCGGGTTACAGATGACCTGCTCTGTAAGGCCTATGATGCAGCGGCCCGCATGGGACGCATCGGTAACTCCATGTCCCACCTGATGCTCGCTTTGTCAACTTCCCTGCAGGAGACTGAGTTGGATGCCTCCGTCCACAATTTTAGCGATGCTTCACTACAGGCATTCGCATTGATGTCTAGGGAATTGGGGCGGTTGATGTCTACTCTTGTGCAGGCTCGCCGCCAGGTATGGTTGGCACAATCTCCTCTCACTGAGGCCTGTAGGAGAACCCTCCGCAGTGTTCCGGTGGAACCAGGGGAGCTGTTTGGTTCCGCAGCTCTGGAAGCGCTTGAGCGCACGGTCCAAGCCGGACGGACTCGACAGCAGCTGTCCGGGCTTCAAAGAAGCGTTCCGCCTCCTAGCAGGCCTAGAGGTCCTCCAGCTGCCCCACAGCGCAGCTCTCGTCCACAGGCTCACCCTAGGGGCTACCTAAGGTCTCTGCGCCCACGTCCACAGCCTGCTCAGCAGCAGGCACCGACCTTTCGGGTGCCTGACCGGCTGCCCTCAGGACAACCGCAGTCCTTTCCAACCCGTCGTGCCTCTGGAACCTTTAGAGGCCGGGGACCCCGGCGCTGAAGCCCGGGGGTCGGCCGTCGGCTGTTTTTCCCAGCAGCAGCTCAGCTATTGGGCTGCTTCCATCAGGGACCCATGGGTGCTCTCAACCTTAACCCACGGGTACAAACTTCAGTTCCGACGCCGGCCCCCAGCCCATGGCCGGGTCAAGATGACCATCATAAGCGACCCGGCAAAAGCCCAAGCCCTCACCCAGGAGTTGTCCGCCCTCCTGGACAAGGGCGCCATCGAGCCAGTAGATCCCCTATTGCACCCCGGGGGGTTCTACTCAACTTACTTTCTGGTAGCAAAGAAAGATGGCGGACTCCGTCCTATCCTCGACCTAAGGGGTCTCAACAGGTTCCTGAAGGTTCTGAGGTTCCACATGCTGACCACTGCAGAGGTTCTACGTACAATTGCCAAAGGAGAGTGGTTTACGTCAGTAGACCTGAAGGATGCCTACTTCCACATCCCTATAGCTCCACACCATCGGCAGTTTCTGCGGTTTGCCTTTCAAGGGCGTCATTTCCAGTTCCGAGTGCTCCCATTCGGTCTCTCCCTTTCCCCTCGGGTGTTCACCAGGTGTGTGACGGCAGCCCTCTCGCACTTGCAGTCGCGGGGCATGAAGATTCTCCCATATCTGGACGACTGGCTCATCTGTGCGCCATCCCAGTTTCAGGTGGCACTGGACACGTCGTGTCTTCTCTCTCATGTGGCCCGCCTGGGCCTCCGGGTGAATTTTACAAAGAGTTGCCTGGTTCCATCGCAGGGCACGCTTTTTCTCGGGATGACTCTCGATGCAATCACCATGAAGGCTCGCCCATCACCACAGCGGGTGGACGACATCCTCCGCCGCCTCCTCCTGTTTCGGGGGGGCAGGCAGTTATGCTATGTGGAGTTTTTGCGCCTCCTAGGGAAACTCACAGCTGCCGCTACCGTGATTCCTCTAGGACTGCTGTCGCTGCGTCCCCTCCAGAGGTGGTTGCACGGCTTTCACCTAGATGTCAAGTGGCACCGGCACAGGAAACTCAAGGTGTCACGTCGTTGCCTTCTTGCTCTGGCCCCATGGAGAGTAAGGTCATTTCTCCTGCAGGGCATGCCCTTGGGTTCCATCGCATCTCGTCGGGAAATCCTCACAACAGATGCTTCCCTCTCGGGATGGGGTGCTGTGTGGCAGAATCGAACAGCTCAGGGGCTGTGGTCTGTGCAGGAGCGCTCACAGCACATCAATGTCCTGGAACTGCGGGCTGTGCACAAGGCATTGCAGGTTTTCCTTCCCTTCCTGGGAGGCCGGCATGTGCTTGTGCGATCAGACAATGTCTCGACTGTGTCTCACATAAACCACCAAGGAGGCACCAAGTCTGCACCACTGCTGCAGGCATCCCAGGATCTCCTGCTGTGGGCAGGGCCACACCTGGCCAGCCTGAGGGCGATGTATTTGCCTGGGGAGCAGAATCAGGCGGCAGACTTACTCTCCCGTTGCAAGCCTCCGCCGGGGGAGTGGCGGCTTCATCCGGATGTGGTCCTCAGCATCTGGGACATCTTCGGCAGGGCAGGGGTGGATCTCTTTGCCTCAGAGGAATCGACCCATTGCCCCCTTTGGTTCTCCTGGACGGAGAAGAGCAGCCCTCTGGGCCAGGATGCTCTCGCACACGATTGGCCAGAGGTTCTCCTCTATGCTTTTCCACCAATCCCTCTGATTCTTCCAACACTGCAGAGAGTCCTCCAACACGGTCACAGGCTACTGTTGGTAGCCCCCTTCTGGCCGGGAAGAACATGGTTTCCACTGTTGTACAGTCTCTGCAACGGTTCACCGTGGCGCCTCCCAGACAGGAGGGATCTCCTGTCTCAGTTACGGGGCCAAATCTGGCATCCCGATCCTCACCGCCTGCAGCTGTGGGTCTGGTCGCTGCAGGGCCCGACCCGCTGCTGACTGAGTGTTCAGATGGCGTCTGCAATACCATATTGAATGCAAGGGCGCCTTCTACCCGGGCGCAGTATGAGAACAGGTGGCGGCTGTTTACTACATGGTGCTCAGACAGGAATGTGGACCCTGTGCGCTGTTCAGTTCCAAAGATTCTAGAGTTTCTCCAGTCACTCTTGGATAGCGGCCGGTCCCCGGCTACCTTGAGGGTATATGTGGCAGCCATGTCCTCTCGACATGCTCGGGTGGACAACGACACGGTGGGGTGTCACAGATTGGTGTCCCTTTTTCTGAAGGGTGCATGGCGGTTACGCCCCCCACGAGCACAACGCGCTCCAGCCTGGGATCTACACCTGGTGCTCGATTCCCTATGTTCACCTCCCTTTGAACCCCTGGCTCAGGCAGAGCTGAAGTGGGTCTCTATTAAGACTGCCTTTCTCCTTGCTATCACGTCAGCGAAACGTGTTGGGGAACTTCATGCGCTCTCTGTGAGTGACTCATGTTTGAGGTGGAACTCCGATGGCTCGGGGGTTACCCTGTGGCCGAATTCAGCTTTTCTTCCGAAGGTTTTGTCATCAACCAACCTTAACCAGCCTATCCACCTGGCACAATTTACTCCCCCAGAAGGGGAGGACAGATTACAGCTGCTGTGTCCCGTACGGGCTCTCAGAGCCTACGTTGTCGCGACTGCAAGTATAAGGCAGTCAGACCAGCTCTTCCTCTGCTATGGTGGTCCTAGGAGGGGCTGTGCTCTCTCCAAACAGCGGTTGTCTCATTGGGTGGTGGATGTAATCACCCAGGCATATAAACGAGGTGGTCACCCCCTGCCATTTGGGGTGAGGTGCCACTCTACCAGGGCAGTCTCAACTTCATGGGCGGCCCTGCGCGGCGTGCCCCTGGAGCGCATCTGTGAGGCGGCATCATGGGCATCCCCGAGTACCTTCTCCAGGTTCTACCGGGTGAATGTCGCCACCCCCCATCCACTGGAGGTGGTCCTGTTGCCAGACTCTGCGCTGTCCTCTCAATAAGGTACGTGCTAAATTCCTCGTGACTTTTCTGGTATGTGTCATCCAGTGCTTAAGCACCGCCTCTGGCGGTCAGTAGGGATGAAATAGAACGAGAGTTACGTATGTAACTACGGTTCTATGAATCCCGGATGACCGCCAGAGCGTTCTGTCACTCAGAATTCCCGTGTACTCGCGAGAAGATTCTGTAGGAACAGATCCTCTGATGTCACCGGAAGTTATAGACTCTCCGTAGGCATCAGGGGTCACGGGTGACTTTGTTGGTATAAACACTCGACCTGCGCATGCGCGAGATGGATCATTCAGTGCTTAAGCACCGCCTCTGGCGGTCATCCGGGATTCATAGAACCGTAGTTACATACGTAACTCTCGTTGTAAATGGACATCTCTGGGTCATTTTTGCACCTAAAGGATTAGACCATTTTATAAAAAAAATCCAGATAATTTACTCACCACAATTTCACCCAAAATGTTGATGCCTTTCTTTGTTCAGTTCATTATGTTTTTTGAGGAAAACGATTGTCATTTTTACAAGAAAAATAAAAAATATGCAACCACAACTTCTTGTAAATCTCTGGTCCTATGACACGCCAGCGCGACCTCACGTAATTGCGTAATGCCGTGGAAAGGTCATGTGTTATATATATGAAACGCACATTTTAAACAATAAACTGACACAAAGACATTAATTAGTATCATTCCACATACAACAACGTCGGAACGGTCCTCTTTCTCACAACTTGTAAACACTGGGGCGTAGTTTTGCATACGTCCTCCGTGACCTCTTGACGTGATGACGTATTTCGTGAGGTCGCACTGGCGCATCACAGGACCGGAGATATACGAGAAGTTGTGGGGTTTTTTTCTTGTAAAAATGACAATCGTTTCGCTAGATAAGACCCTTATGCCTCATTTGAGATCCTTTAGAGTCATTTGAAACTCTGTTGAAACTGGAATTTTAAACTGCATTAAAACTAGTGTTGGGGTCCATTAAAGTCCATTAAAATGAGAAAAATCCTGGAATGTTTTTCATAATTTTTTTCTGAACTGAACAAAGAAAGACATCAACATTTTGGATGACATGGTGGTGAGTAAATATCTGGATTTTATTTATTTATTTTTTTTTAAGAAATTGGACTAATCCTTTAATAAAGTCACATATCTTCTATATTGATATCAGAGAATAATTTAACAGATTATTTCAATACATTCTTTGGCACTCTTACTTACTTACTTACTTATAACAGTTATTTAAATAGTTCAGATCGGTTGGCTTATTTGTCCTTTATATGTATATTATTTAATGTGTGATTACGGACAGGCTCTTGCAGTTCCTGAGTCCTGATCCGCTGAATCTAGACCAAGAACATTCTGAAGACAAAGTAAGGACCTCTCTGTTTCTGTAAATCATTGCATTACATATTTTTATTTATTACAAATGATATGTTTTTGTTTGTTAAAGGTGTAGTTAGTATGTTGTTTGTCAATTTTTCAACAGGTTGTGCGGTCTAATCCAGGTCAGGCTGGAGTTTTAGTGCATTCGGCTCTTCCTGTAAACCCCTGCAGCAGCCTGACCCGAGCCCCCATCAGCGAACACTTCAGAAAGGTCAGCCAATGTATCCTAATAATGGCAGGAATGTCCTCTAATTTATTATTTATTCAACTTTGTTACATTAGCAGGCTGATAACGTATACGTGTACGTATTTGTGGTACATATTTCAGTTCCTGCTGTGGAAAAAGTACACTGGGCCGAATTTAGGGGAGAGATACTGTTGGCCGGCTGTGGCCCGGGGTTGTGACACGCTTCTGGTGTCAAACACTGGTGACAATCCTCTTTCTTATATCCCACCACTGCTGATGCACCTACAGGTGGTTTCTACCGTGTCCAACATCGCCGCTCGCATCGGGGTAAGATTTACTATTCTGATATCATTTAAAAGCACACATAAGCAAAAAATGATACATCGTAACTTTTTTAGCAGTTTTGGTTCCGTTTCACACCACACTGATTGCTCTGATCCGCACCAGTTGAAACGAACCAAAATTCTGTCATGTGATAAGATCAATATCCTTCATTGGCCACATGTATTTGAACGCATTTCCTAAACTGCTTTTCGATTGGTCAAAATCAACGTGCGCGAATTTCCAACGGAACCCCCGGAAGTAAACAAAAGAAGGATAATACAGCAGACACCATGGACAGACGGCTGCGCGCTGTAATTATGTCTCTGTGGTTGTTATACATAGTTTGTATACTGCACTCTAGACAAACCGTTTAATGGTCTACAAACGGCAAAGACACCAAATTTCTGAGGCTCCGCCCGCACCTCCAGGTATGTCCGTGATCTGTCATTGTGCTAATATTGGTAATGGAAACTGTCAACAAACACTTCCTCATCCGATAATGCACTGCGCAGCTGACTATGGCAGCTGGTTTAGTCCAAAATGTGCAGTACTTTTGCAGTTAAGTCGCTTCGATCTCTGATCGTGTTCTCACCACAAACTAACCGCTCTAGAGGTCCGCTTTTGGTGCGCACCAGAGTTCGATTGCTGCGTTCTCACCTGCCCAAACAAATCGCACCAATTGAGCAATCTGGTACGATTCAATCTTACTAAACAAGGCAGGTGTGAAACACCTAAAGTTGCATATAAGCATATGCGAACGTGCGCGTCGCAAATGTTTTGCCACAAACTGCAATTCTGGAAAAAAATTATGGTGTTCCTGGTTCTCAACCTGTGAATGTTTTTCATCGCTAAAAGGGAGTTTGGGAACTTATAGCAGAGCACAGATGAAAACATGTTTGCTCGAGACAGTGCAAGCTAGCACTAAAGGTAATGCTAATCTTTTACATAGCCATGACGCTGGTAGTGACGATTCTCTCAGACCAATCAGTGATCTACAGTGTTTTCGCGTCAAGTTTTGGTGTCAGCTCGGGTCGCTTGAAACCCCAACCGAGGTGGTACTAAAAAAGTATCGAGTACTACGTACTGCACCCAATGGAAAAGTGCCATAACTGTGCATTCACACCAAGACGCAGAAGAGGCGGAAAGCAAGTGATTTAAATGTTAAGTTAACGCAAAGACGCAAATAGGCATCCTGTGGCGCAGTGCAAATGGGGCGGAAGGCGGAATTGGGCGTTTCAGTTCATTTTCATTTCACGTGCGGCTTTAACACGCGAATGAAGCAAGTAAACTCAAAATGTTCAAGCATCCAACTACGCGGGAATAGCATGTTTTTGCCGCCTCTACCGCGGCTGGTGTGAATGCCACATAAGAGTTTACACTCACCTAAATGATTATTAGGAACACCTGTTCAATTTCTTATTAATGTAATGGTGTGGGGGATTTTTCTTGAAACACTTTAGGCCCCTTAGTGCCAATTGGGAGTCGTTTAAATGCCACGGCCTACCTGAGCATTGTTTCTGACCATGTCCATCCGTTTATGACCACCATGTACTCATCCTCTGATGGCAACTTCCAGCAGCATAATGCACCATGTCACAAAACTTGAATCATTTCAAATTGGTTTCTTGAACATGACAATGAGTTCACTGTACTAAAATGCCCCCCACAGTCACCAGTTTTCAACCCAATAGAGCATCTTTGGGATGTGGTGGAACGGGAGCTTTGTGCCCTGGATGTGCATCCCACAAATCTCCATCAACTGCAAGATGCTATCCTATCAACATTTCTAAAGAATGCTTTCAGCACCTTGTTGAATCAATGCCACGTAGAATTAAGGCAGTTCTGAAGGCGAAAGGGGGTCCAACACAGTATTAGTATGGTGTTCCTAATAATCCTTTAGGTGAGTGTATAAGCAGATGAAAAATATAGATAGGATTAAACTGTTTTTTCCCGTTTTATTGTTTGTTTGAAAGCAGAGGGTCAGTTCTTCATTTGATATATTTGTATGTTTATATATTTTTAGAAGAAAATTTTTCTGTAATGCATTTTGTGAAAATTACAAAAAATGCTGGTGGGCGACTTTTCAAATAAAATGCTGGCGGCGAATGAGTTAATACCTCATATAAACGTATGTTTAGGGTGACAGAACATTTAAACAAATCCATTACCTCCAGTTTGTTTTGAGGTTGTGCACCACTTCCGTGTGATCATGTCACATTTCTAGGGTTAATCCAAATCTGCCCTGATGCATCCATGAAAATGAAGGGTTGTATAGTCAACGTGAAGCATAGTGATTGTTGAAGAGCTCTCTGGTGCAGTTCTACGTCGGGACTTACTGTGGGTTTACACCAAATGCGAAGCGTGCAGTCGAATCGCGTTGCTCGCTCTAGATTACTCGCGGGATTTAACTTCGTGTCATGCGAATTTTTAGCTCGAATTGAATATTTCGTGTGGGGCAATGCGAATGACGCTATGATATGGGCGAAAACACGCGCTATTCGCCTCAAAAGCGTCTTCGCCCATATCGCGTCATTCGCATTGCCCCACGCGAGGACGCGTCTGATCGTAATCTACTCGCGCAAATCGTTGAACTCGCATCTGTTGTAAACCCAAAGTTAGTGGGTCATGTGATGCAGCTCAACAACAAATAGTTCACAGGACACAATCCTAAACCATATGTCTTTTCCTCTAATAACACTTCAAGATTTGATCTGGGATGTAGCATCAGTTTCTGTGATGTTTGTCTGCAGCCGGTAGCAGTGATCTTGTGTCCAGGCTGGGAGAAGGTTCAGACGGTGCTGGATCTTCTAGAGGAGAGCAAAGCAACTCACAACCTTCATCCCACCAGTGTGCTTCTGGGTGTGGACCAGAACGAGCCTAAAAAGATCAAGATCCAAAGAAACTGTAAGGATTACTTGTGAGATTTTGTCTTTCCACAATCCTGAAGAGTTTCAAACTAAATCTGCAGGATTGTGACCTTTCAGGAGTTAATCAGAGAGCAAAATTAACAACAGAGGGTTTGAAGTTCTTGTTTTTTCATTTGTGGCATTATTAAGGTCAGTTGCTTGTGACGACGCCGTTTACCATGATGAGACTACTGGATGCTCAGTGCTTTCTTTTCCTGAGACTCTGCCACCTCGTGCTGGATGAGGTTAATGTCCTTTATTCACAGGCTCCTGAACAGGTAAGATGAAGCAGAACTTATCTGCCATGAACACTTGTTACATTGTGTCTAAACAACTTGCTTTGTGTGTAAAGCTGACAGTGATCCTGAAGCACTTCCAGAAGGTGGTGTCTGGAGAGGAGCGGGCCTCGTGCCCCAGGCAGATTATCGCGGTGGGCAGCCGCTGGTGTGCTGGGATGGAGGGTCTGGTCAGGGACTACATGATTTATCCCTCTATTATCATAAGCGTGATGGAGGAGGCTGCGCTGTATGGTAGCGTACATCAGGTTAGCTTTCATGGACTGCAGTTACTTATAGAGGATCAATAAAGATTGGATTTTACTCATGCAAAATTTGTCATTACAACACTACATGCACAACATACTGTGTGTTGTGCAGACGGTTCATTTGTGTCTGGACTGCGATAAGATCTCAGTGCTGCTCAGCTTTTTGGATCTCCACCCCTCCAAACCCCAGAAGACCCTTATTATCACCAATTCACCAGAGGACACAGAGCATGTGTACAAGGTACAGGAATCATCCAATCAGATTAAAGAACAAATTCATCTGTCATAGTATGACACTGTTTTAAAGATATTTTCGTAAAGCGTCTCTTGTTTAAACATTGATTCTTTTTTTGATAATGTAATGGATTAATGGTGATTGACTAAGCTGGATTTTTGTTTCGTATGTATCTGTTTTCCAGGCTGTGGTCAACACTGCTGTGTTTACACTGAAAGCTCATGAAGATTCGACGGACCAGCTTGACTTTGTGAATGATCAGTGGAGAAAAGACATCGGCCCTGGAACACAAGTTGTTCTGGGTAAATATCATAAGACTGTAAAAAATATGGACATAGTGTTCGTGACGTCACCCATAGGTTTCTGAAGATCGTTTTTGAAGTCAATAGTAGGCAGTGCCCACTGCCGCCATCTTGGCTACCCGTAACCACGCATCACTCACGGACATTTGAAAATGGGTAAAAAGGCGGGACATGTGTCAAGCTGAGGTGGCTGGTTGCGGAAACCACGCCCGTCTAGCTTGACTCTAGTGACATCAGTGGCTGTTCAACCGTCACTCAAGTGGCCACGCCCTTAATTATGCAGAACTTTAAGGCCTAATATAATTTAAACGGATGAGTTACAAAAAAATTTACCCCCTCAGAGTTGTCATGAAGGGCAAAATAAGCGATACGCACAATCGGCGCAACGTCATAGAATGTCTCTGAACAGGTTCACGCCCACTTTTCGGGGAAATCGCACTAGACGTTCCATTGGCTTCCATTCAAAATAGCGGAACAAAGCAACACAGCCGGCAGGCGTAAATAACTTATGAAATCACTCAGATTAAACATGTTGAGTAATTATCTGTCCACCCTGCCTGCCATAGAGCGCAAAAGATAAATTAACATATTTAATTTGGTCAATATAAAAACATGTCTCTTTCATTCTCCAAGCATCAAATTTGTGTAACAACGCTCCCTATTGGCCAGAGGTGTCTTACCCGGACATTTACTCGTACCTCATCGAGTCACTTCGTATTTATTTATTATGTCTTTATATTTATAGTAATGAGTGCACTTTTCCGTCCAGCCATACAACTAACTGGCTTAGCGATATTTCCAGCAATCACTGGATGGCGTTGTTACACAAAATTTGACGCTGTGAGAATGAAAGGGACATGTTTTTATATTGACCAAATTAAATGTGTTAATGTACCTTTCGCGCTCTATGGCAGGCAGGGTGGACAGATAAATACTCAACATGTTTAATCTGAGTGATTTCATAAGTTATTTACACCTGCCGGCTGTGTAAAAACGTTGCTTTGTTCCGCTATTTTGAATGGAAGCCAATGGAAGCGCTGCTTTTTTATCCCCCGAAAAGGGGCGGTGGCGAAATTTACAGTCAAGTTCCCGGATGTGCCGGTAGTCCGTATACAGACATATTATTTTCTGCGGTAAAGTTGGGCATTTTAACGTGGCTTATGTCAATGTTTATAGAGGTATATGACTATTACTATTTGTTGAAATACCTTTTCTTAACTGTCTTTAAACGTGACGACAACGTGCCAAGTATCGGAATTGGCCAGTATTTATTAAAATTGTCATTGCACAAATAAATCCCATAGATGCATCCCTACTGATATTGTTGTTTGTTTTTCTTCTCTCTCTGTCTCTTCTGCTTGCAGTTACAACCAATGACTGTCTTAAACCTCTTGGTATTAGAGATGCCACACGTGTGGTCCATTATGGGTTCCCAAGCTCTCCTAAGCTCTTCGGCAGCCGTCTCTTCTGCATGTCGGAGAATTTCAGAAACATCTCAGAGCCGGTAGCATCTAGTTCCTCTTTTTACTAAAATGTTGTAGGTTGCGCCGTGTGCTGACATGTTTTGTAATATCTCGTACAGGATCACAGCGAGAGCTCGTCTCCGGCGGCACAGTCCGTGATGCTCCTGTCAGAGCAGAACGCCCGTCATGTGTGCGGTGTGCTGCGGTACCTGAGGAGAGCCGGGGCTCTTCTGCCACCTGAGCTCCTTCAGTTTGCTCTGGGTGTTCAGCATGCCAAAGAGGAGCAAAAAGCCAACAGACCTCTCTGCTGCTCTCTTAAGAGCTTCGGCTTCTGCAGGTCAGATTGGATGGTATCTGCTCCTTTACGCTGGGTAGTTAGTAACGTATTAAAATATAATCGTCAGATAGTTTTGAAATGGTTCACACTAGTGGGTGGACATTAATGCGGTAGGAGATTAAACTGGTAAAAATGTGTCACAGGTACTATTGTTTTGGACTATTGTTTCTATTGAGGT
Organism: Misgurnus anguillicaudatus; assembly: GCF_027580225.2. Taxonomy (NCBI): domain Eukaryota; kingdom Metazoa; phylum Chordata; class Actinopteri; order Cypriniformes; family Cobitidae; genus Misgurnus; species Misgurnus anguillicaudatus. The sequence continues at coordinate 6,469,297 of NC_073342.2, read as the reverse complement.
TACATGCTCATGTCACGTTGCTGTGTGTGTGGTCATGAAAACTTGGGATAAAGACCAGAGGGGGGACAATCATCTCCATCCCCCCAGCAAATAACACCCTGCACATATGCATCAAAATGCCTGTTTTTGCAAGTATCCTCATAAATATGGTCATTTAGGGGACATTACACAAGACTTTTTTAAAATGTAAAATAAATTGTTTGTGTCCCCAGAGTGCAAAATTTGTGAAGTTCTAGCTCAAAATACCATATAGATAATTTTTTATAACATGTTAAAATTGTCACTTTTTAGGTGTTAGCAAAAATGTGCTTTTTTCTTTAAAATGAAAAGGAGCTAATAAAACGCAAACACTGATCGCCATTGATAGTGGTTTGTTGAAATAGAAACTGAATTGTGCTGTCAATTATTTTCTCTCTCTCTCTCTCTCTCTCTCTCTCTCTCTCTGCAGTAAATGCCAGTGCCGTGATTGGATAGTGCAGATTAAGGGGTGTTATTGTTATAATAAGAGCCAAATTTCAGACCTATTTTTTTCACATGCTTACAGAGAATGGTTTACCAAAACCTGTGGTTGGGGTTGTTGTTGTTTTTCACATTTTCTAGGTTCAGGGCTCGACATTAAGGCTTGTCCGGGACAAGTGGATTTTTTGTAGGACAAGTGTAAGAGAAAATTAGTTGTTCGACTGGACAAGTTAAATTTCAAACTATGTTACTTAATGTTATTTGCCGTTAACGACAGAGCAGAACGCGCAGCGCAAACACCGAGCGGAATATTGAACAGAGAGCACGATTCGCTGACACACACACACACGTTTACATGTTACTGTTTTTTCAGCAATGTGAGATATAAATTCTGGTTTCAAAGTAAATTTCAAAAGTTTTATTTGATTAAATAGAAAAACATGAGGTTGAATTATGACTATAAATTGTATGTTAAGCTCAATTCATTTGAATTCAAATTCAAGTATTGTAGCAATTGTATGTTATACATTATTCTGATTAATACACCTAAAATACTTAAAAGTATTTTAAGGTTGGATGATAGAGATTTTATGTGCCACCCCAGAGTAACTGCTGGCCCCTGCCTGGCCACCCATATGAAAAATCCCTGCCTCTGCCACTGATTAGCAAAACACAAAAAATACATTATATTATAAAACTTTACCCGGACAAGTGACTTTTGTGCATGGACAAGTGAACACACAAATACAAGTTCCTCAAAAAGTTAATGTCAAGCCCTGTAGGTTGATGGCACGGGGTACCCAATTATAGCACTTAAACATGGAAAAAGTCCGATTTTCATGATATGTCCCCTTTAAGAGAAAGTAAACTGCATGAAAATGCATGTGTAACAGTATATTGGATCCAGACTCTGTTACTGAATTACTTATTTTCAACCTTTGTTTGCAGAGACAACGTCATTTGTCCAGATAGACACACAATCAACAATACACTGGACCATCCGCTTCACCCTGATTCTGGATCTGTCATGGTTAATAAACAAAACTCTTTAATAGCGATTGTCTATTACAAAGTTTTTAATACACATGTTCTTATTTTTTGACCTTATATCAGTTATTCAGTTCCTTGCCTTTTCTAAGAGGCTGTTTACACTTGGCATTAACATGTGTTTTCGTCGATCGGATCACCAGTGGACGACGTTAATGCCAGGTGTAAACAGTGTTCAAAACGTTTTGAGCTCGTCCACTTTCGACCACTTTCAACCACATCCAGAGGTGGTCGAAACCACTTTCGATCGGATCGCTTTCGAGTTGCGGAACGCACATGTGGTTGAATGCGTTCGAACAGCCACACGCGACCGCCTTCTCTCCGCCTATCTGAGGTATTAAACACAAGTTTCACATCTTTTTTGACTTCTGGCGTGAACATTCGGTGAACAGCGCTATTTTTAGCCTTTCATTGATAAAAACTAAGCGGCTGATCTCCGTAGTTTCGTTTTGAAAGCGTCTGAAAGTTGCGCGATCCTATTTCATCAATTGCGCTGAAAATTCAAAGAAAGCTCTTACATACTCATGTACAAAACACTGTGCAGCATGTTTACTCGCTAAACAAGCAGTGCACTCCGACAGCAGAGAGACTCGCCCACCGTCTCACAGACCACCCCCTCATAGTATTCAGCACAGAAGCGGTCGAAAGTGGACAAAAGAGACGGATTTAAATACCAGGTGTAAACGTCATGTGTCTCTCTCGTCCACTTGTGATCCGATCGATGAAAACACATCTTAATACCAAGTGTAAACAGCCCTTAAGATATTAAGTAGATTAGTTATTAAATTGTCTAGAATGTATTTATATATTGCAGTTTGATCCTGATTTAAACTCTTACTATAGGTTTTGCCGCTGTCCATCAAAACGGCAAGTGTGTATTATGGCCGTGTTACGAGACAGAAGGAGGACGCTTACGAGACCCTTGCTGCTCAGATGAAGACTCACTACAGCAATGAAAGACGCGGTGCTGTGGATGTGGTGGTGGGAGAACTTTACGCCATTCAAGAGGAGGATCTTTATAACAGGTAATGAAACCAACTCACTCTTGAGACAGGATAAGGGGCTTTATCATCTGCAAAACTAGGCAATGACACAGGTGCCATCTAGTGTGAATAAATAGTGTTTGCTTGTATCATCACGATAGGGTGCGTGTGATTGAGGTGCCAGATAAAGGTGAACGGATGTTCAGCAGCGTCATCGCCTACTTCGTAGATGAAGGGCGTACACAGGAAGTGAAGTCACACCAGCTTCTCCAGCTTCCTCCTCAGTTCCAGGAGTTGCGAGATCAGGCGGTGGAGATCATTCTCTGCAGGGCTCAGCCCATTGATGGAGAGGTTGACTGGAACCCAAAGGTCTTAAGATTTGCAATCCATCTGAAACTGTTTATTGCTATATTTACATCAGCACTTATTTTAATAATTGATAATAAAATGTCTGTTTTAGGTCACCAGAGCAATCAGTCAGAAAATCAAAGGAAAGCTGCATCAGGCTAAAGTGGTGATGTGTGTAGGCAATGCTGTGTGGGTTGATCCAATGGTAGGCTTTTGTTCTTGAGTCATTGTAAATCTTTTGCAAGGTTTACCTAGCAGTGAATATTAATACACAACACATATTTAAAAGTAATTATTAATGATAATACTTCATACTGCTTATCAAAGTTTTGTAGCATTTCTTTAAATGCTGTTTTTCCACTTTATTGAATGTCTGCCATCTGATACCGTTGTTTATACAGGGGCTACATTCCCCCCTTGTATTTTTTAGAGAGATGCGCAATCATTGCGGTGATCTGAGGTCAAACAATCGCGATGAGACGATTATTTAGTCATTGTGACAGCCCTAATTGTAGTTTTGGGGTGAACTAACCTTTAAAGGCAACATTAGAAGGACATCAGATCAAACCTGTCAGTTTGCATTAACATACCAGATCCTGATTGTTTCTTTGGTAAAAGTCCTTCTTTCCGTCACTCAGGTGCGCATGACGCGTGTGCCGGGCCTGAAGACTTACATTAACGAGTATAATGTTCATGCTGAGATCTTGGCCTCTGGGTTTGGTGTCAATAACCCTCAACACTTGGATCTGCTGAAGAGGGTTTTCCATGGAGAAGACAACCCCACCCCAATGGATCAACAACAGAGTGACAGGTTAGTCAATGCTGGATCATATTCATTGACTGCTATCTGCACTCCAACTGCAATGTGTAACGCGCATGTACACTTATGGCCCAAGTGATGGACAGGGTAGGGAGATTTGTTCAGTTTTTCACAGGCTTATGTTTGAGGCATTTGTGTGTTGTCATTTTTTGGGGTCTTCAGGTTAGAAAGCTCCTCAGTGTCCTCACAGCTGAAAGATCATAATACAGAAGAGCTCTGTAAGACCTCAGAGGGTCTTGCCCTGGTCCATGATGTGCTCAAACACACTGATGTAGAAAACTCTTCAGAGGCAAACATCAAGATCATGAGGTTAGTGGCAATTATTTTCTCAATTGTATGACTAAGATGTGTTTAAGTTAGATTTTTCACAAGGATGTTAGTGGGGTTTGCAAGGGCAACTATTACTGTGTGTTCCCTTTTGAGTACACTTTACTTGATTTTGGGAAACCTTTCTCACCTGGAATGCTGAAGTCTTAAGCCTGGGACACACCACATTTGTATTATGCATATTATACTTGCTTATATCAACCTTAATAGTATAAAATATAATACAAAAAAATAGTATAGTTGTCCCTGGCTTTATTGAATAACGTTGATGCAGTGGCCAGTGTTGTTCAAGCACAGGGATAAGGGCAGGGTCTCGCTGGTATATAATATTCTGCTTGGATGGCATTGCCTGCAGCCTTTGGCCATCGACAGTGTTCTACACAAAAAGATGCTAAAGACACTTGCCCGCAGCCTTCTTGCAATTTGAGGAGTACTACAGAGAAAAAAAGAGCAAGTTAAGATGACACTTAAGCAGTGTCATTCCTGCAAAGGACCAATCCAGATCACAGACAGCCACAATGACTGCGTTATCTGTCTGGGCCGTGCCCACGCAGAGGCAGCAATTTCTGGATCCAGCTGCCCTCACTGTGAGGTTATGACAGTTGGAGCTCTCCGCTCCCGTTTTGTTAAGTGCAAGACATTGGTGCATTCGCTTCAACCACCTGCCGCTGTTGAGCCGCAGAGGATGAAGCTGCCACAACCGGAGAATGAACTCATGCCTGCCCAGTGCAAGCATGCCTCGCATTCTCTGGAATTCTCCATTGTCTTCAAGGAGCCCTACCTTGGGCATTCCTCTGGTGCTAGTGGTGTTTTCTCCCATGGTGCATCAGAGGATCAGAAGCTGTTCCGAATTATGACAAAAGCAGTTAAGAATCTCGGCCTGGGGTGGTCTGGCCTTGTCGAACCTACTAGAGCCGTCTTGATGAATGGTATCTCCAAGCGGGTCGTCCTAGCAGTTCTGTAACTCCATTCTTTCAAGCTTTCAAAGACATGGAAATTCCCCCATTCAGCCCGTGCTGTTGCTTCTGGCCCAGGGGTGCTTAGGAAGGTGGAAGGCATGAATAGTGGGGGCTATGAGAAGCTCCCCCCAATTGAGGAAGCTATCGCCAAACTACTATGCCCCTCCCTATGGCATGAGTCGCAAGTCTGCTGCGACGTTTCCTTGCAAGCCTTGCCAGACTGCAGCTCACATGGCAGACAAAGCCTACGTTGCTTTAGGACAGGCAGTATCTGCCCTTCACACAATGACAGTCCTGCAGGTTTACCAAGCAAAGATATTTAAGACCTTAGATGAGGAAGGACCAGACTTGGAGATCTTTAAAGAGCTTCGTAGTGTGAAGGACCATACTCTACAGGCAGTCAAGATGGTGGTGCAGGCTATTGGTCATTCCATGGGTAGCCTTGTAGTTCTCAACCATAATCTTTGGCTTACCCTTACAGAGCTTAAGGATGCAGAGAAGAGGGTACTGTAGGATGCTCCGATGTGCACTACTGGTCTCTTTGGTGATAAAGCGAGTGCACTCTTGGTTCGGTTTCTGGAGGTTAAAAAACAGTCTAGGTCTATGAGCCACTTTCCTCTGATGTCTGCCACAGCCCCATCTTCCACTCACTCTTGTTCGTCTTCCCAGCACCCCATGGAGCAGCGCTCAGTGAAGCAGCCCTTCGACCAGGCATCGGCCTTTCGCAGGGTGCCCAAGCTAGCTGTGAGGCCCAAGGTGCAAACACTTAGTAAGAAGTCTGTAAGAAGAAACCCTCACAGGAGAAGACGTCCTAGGTCAGAAAAGTAAAGTGCCAATGGACATAGATGTCAGAGACTGTTAACCTCAATTGTTTCTAGCTCTCATGTCTCTCGTGCGGAAACCTTTGTCTTTTGGGTTTGAAAATCTGAAAATGAGAAATTTGATGTCTTTGTGTTTTAAAATTTAAAATAATACATGTTGCATACAACAATACATACAGCATTCGGTTAATATCATTATTTGATTTTTGAGAGGTGGTGTTTAGGGGATTTCGCATCTAAGCTAGTCAATTATTGTTCTTATTCATAAATTTTGAAAAGGAATGATTCTGCGTTCTACACAGTTCATGATACTGGATAATTTTGAGACAAATACAGTTGTGTTCAAAATTATTCAACCCCCAATGCTGTTAAGGGTTTTAGGGAATTTAGTGTACATTTGTAATTGTATTCAGAATGAAATCCTACAATGACTTCTTAAAGAACCATATGCAACTAAAATGACATCAATTGGTTTTGTAATATAGTAGTAAATGTTTCTTTTGTGAATTCTTCATTGACACAATTATTCAACCCCTTAAAGAACTACCACTCTGAAGCACAGAGGTTCATTGAAGTGTTTTCAATCAGGTATTGAAAACACCTCTGGATGTCAGGGAACAGCAATAAAGCCTACTAAGCACCACTTAGGCAGCTTTAAAATGACTGTGATACTCAACTCCTTCTAAACATTTACTGGTGTGGTTAAAAACATGGTGAAGTCAAAAGAATGGTCCAGGAAGACAAGAGAAGAGGTGATTAATCTTCACAGGAAGGGCAATGGCTATAAGAAGATTGCGAAGATGTTAAACATACCAAGAGACACCATAGGAAGCATCATTCGCAAATTCAAGGCAAAGGGCACTGTTGAAACGCTTCTGGTCGTGGCAGAAAAAAGATGCTAACTGCGACTGCTGTGCGCTATCTGAAGCGTAGAGTGGAAAAAAGTCCCCGTGTGACTGCTGAGGAACTGAGAAAAGATTTGTCAGATGTGGGTACTGAAGTTTCTGCTCAGACAATACGGCGCACCCTGCGTACTGAAGGCCTCCATGCCAGAACTCCCAGGCGCACCCCCTTGCTGTCTCCAAAGAATAAGAAGAATCGACTGCAGTATGCCAAAAGTCATGTGGACAAACCACAGAAGTTTTGGGATAGTGTTCTGTGAAAAATTAGAACTGTTTGGGCCCATGGATCAACGCTATGTTTGGAGGAGGAAAAACAAGGCCTATGAAGAAAAGAACACCTTGCCTACTGTGAAGCATGGTGGGGGGTCAATCATGCTTTGGGGCTGTTTTGCTTCTGCAGGTACAGGGAAACTTCAGCGTGTGCAAGGTACCATGAATTCTCTTCAGTACCAGGAGATATTGGATGACAATGTGTTGCAGTCCGTCACAAACCTGAGGCTTGGGAGACGTTGGACCTTTCAACAGGACAATGATCCCAAGCATACCTCCAAATCCACTAGAGCATGGTTGCAGAAAAAAGGCTGGAACATTTTGAAGTGGCCATCGCAGTCACCAGACTTAAATCCGATTGAGAACCTCTGGTTGGACTTAAAGAAAGCAGTTGCAGTGCGCAAGCCTAAGAATGTGACTGAACTGGAGGCTTTTGCCCATGATGAATGGGCGAAGATACCCGTAGATCGCTGCAAGACACTTGTGTCAAGCTATGCTTCACGTTTAAAAGCTGTTTTAACTGTAAAAGGATGTTGTACTAAGTACTAAGATTGAATGTCACTTGGGGGTTGAATAAAACTGATAATGATGTGAGCACAGAAAAGAAATTTGTGGTTATTTCATTATAAATGTTATGTTATATTTGTCTGACCTACACATGCCTCTTTGATGTAATTGTAAGCAGGATGACTGAATGATCAAAATCAATGTCAAACCGGCCAAAACAATCAATTTCAGTTGGGGTTGAATAATTTTGAACACAACTGTAGGTGGTCTAATAGATTTGTTCAGCCCTGTACATCTCTGTTCTTCATTGTGCATCATACTGTTTACTGCACTACTTGTTTGAAGATAGGACCTGCTAGAATGGGTTCTCGATCATCATAAACTTTCGGCATGAAGATGGAATCTCTGCGATATAGGTGCCCTATGATGACAAAAGTAAATAGAAAGATCCATTCATAAGATCTGCATATTTAGTGAGTACTGATCTAGTAATTTAATGCGACGATTTCACGATTGTTCGGAGCATCCCTAGTTATGAACACTGATTATTGCTTAAGATTAAAGTATTAGTTTTGTTTTTCAGCCCTTCTGCCCTGAATGGATTCTCATCTTCAAACCAATCCAGATCATCAAGCCCTGAACCAGGCACGTTCAACCAGATCCAGTTGTCATAGTTTGAAGTTAACTAGTTCTTTCTTCGGCACTTGAAGTAATTGTTTTTTGTCCACACAGATGATCATATAATTAAAGATGACAAACTGAATGTAAAGGAACTACAGACTGTTAATATACTGAAAAACTTGAACAATTCTGCCATCATCTCATCCCAGCCTACCAGGTGAATTATAAAGATGGAGGTGTTTTGTCAAATACTTAAGTACATATGAAAAGTTTGGTTCCAAAACGCAATAAATGCCATTTAAAAAAAACGAATTACTGGCGAAATCAGTATTATATTAGGTCAGTATTTAAAAGTAAATTCTTAATTTTACGCAAAATACAATATACGGCGTGTTATTATGTCATCTTTTCTCCCTTTTTCCCAAAATGCAAAAAACGCCACACCTCCTTTTCTACAGATCACAACAAATCACAGCGCACCATTCCACGCAATGTAAACAAACAATGGCGGCGCGTTGAATATACACATAATCCTAGTTTTCCTCATCTTGTACTTTGTGATCAAAAACAAAATAATTAAATAGCATGGATAAACCTGTGGTGGTTTTCTGTGACGGGAAAGAAACGTAAGCCATCAACATAATAATTTGCATGAGCGGCACTCTGGAGACGGAAAATGCGTCCCAAGTATAACCGCAGCAATGACAGTGTTCTTAATATGACAAAGTAAGTGTTTTGGTGTATGCCATTAATTTTTTTTTTATCAGTGTATACCACTAGTCAACTAAATGAATATAACATGGCAAAGATGAATGCACATTTATATATTGATTTAATAGATTTATAGCATTTTGAAAATAAACTTGTCATGGATTTATTGCATTTTGTGGAAAAAAATAATTTGTTTTTATAATAAATCTTTGAAAATCAAGTTATGGGCTTGAATTTTTTACGTTTTTATAACCTAAAGATGCTATGTGAAAGTTTGTAACAGAAAATAGTGTTTTTCTTCTTGTCACTTTCTTGGTATAGAAAACACGTTTTACCGAAATTAGTCCAAATGGATTTATTGCGTTTTGGAACCAAACTCTTCATATGTTAAAGGGGTCATTTTATTAGACTTTTTCAAGATTTTAAATAAGTATTTTGGTCCCCAGAGTGCATGTATAAAGTTTTAGCTCAAAATACCCCACAGATAATTTATCATAGCATGTGTGAGTAAAAAATATACCATTTCTGGGTGTGTCCTTTTAAATGCAAATGAGCAGATGAAATGTAAAACACTGATCACCATAATGGTGTTTTTTTTTTTATTGAAACTCAATTGTGCAGTCAATTATTTTCTCTCTCTCTCTCTTTCTTTGCACTAAATAGCAGGGTCCTGGTTGGATAGTGTAGATTAAGGGGCAGTATTATTGTAATAAGACCCGCTTTCTACGTCACAACAGGAGCAAAATCTGAATTACCTAATTTTTCACATGCTTGCAGAGAATGGTTTACAAAAACTAAGTTACTGGGTTGATCTTTTTCAAAGTCAGATTTTCATGATATGTCCTCTTTAATAATCTGCATGTGTTTAGTTTTCACCCACAGATCAAATGGTTTCAGAGAGGCGAGTTCATCACTGTCTCTATTAAACTCATCAGTCCAGTGATGCAGAAGTGTGAATTTTATTCCGACACAGTCATTTACAGGTAAGCTTTAAATGATATTATAAAACATATAGTTGAAGTCCTTGATGCTGACTGACAGTGTTACATTAGAAATGCTTTAAATTGCAGAAATCTTGCCAGATGAAGCTTTTCTCGTAAATGTACCACCTCTAGTATTGACACACGTGGGAGCTTTTATTTGTATTGCCAACATTGATACATCAGCTCCAAAATTCTTTTAAAAATATGTGCTGTCATTTGCTGACCTTTAGTAAAAAGCTACTAAGTTCTTCATTTTTACAAAACTTGCACTATTTGGCAGTGTAAAAAAACCCGGATACATTTACAGAAAAAGCTGTATATGCGAAAGCTGTGCCTTAAAGTGAATGTGTGACTCTGTCTGTGTAATCCAGGCTAAAGTCTTGGGGAAGTTTCACGGACAGGGATTAGACTAATCCTAGACTAAAATAAATGTAAGAGTTGTCCAAACTAAAAAAACAAATTGCCCTGCCATATCTTAAAATACATCAGTGAAGGGCACTGTTTTGCTTCAAAATGCACACAAGGAATGTGTTTAGTAAGGCATGTTTGTTAAAACTAGTTATATTTCCTAATTAAACTAAGGCCTAGCCCTGGCTTACGCATATTTCTTTGTCCTGGAAACCACCCCTTAAAATCTTATGAGATAAGGACCATCTAAGTTTGATTGATTTAAAAAAAAGTGTATAAATGTTTCTTTTCCAATGCTGTTTTTAAATAGGATTTTATTTTTTTGTTTCAGTGGTTATGTGAATGAGCGTCATTACTTTGCGAAGCTTGAGCTGTTCGGTGACATCATCACGGAGGAGTGCTCATGGGAAATGATGTGTAACGAGCCTGTGATGAAGCTGAGGAAAAAGGAGAACAAAGACTGGAAAACACTTCTTAAGCACAAGGCACTGGCACTCTTTGTTACCGACAACACAAAACACAACCTGCTTCATCACATCATGACAACTGATTCATGAGATCACAGAAATAAAATAAACTACTATGAGTTTTAACTCTTTCCCCGCCATTGATGAGTTATCTCATCAATTAAGGAAAAAATTGCATAAAAACATGTTCCTGATTAATTTTTATGTTAATCTGCAATACCACGATATTCACTAGATGGTGCACTAACCCAATTTATGAAAAAACTGAAGCCAAAACGTTATTTACTAATTTTAAACTCTGTGTATGTTTTGATAATCGTTCTGAATCTGATCTCTAACAAAATTTCTTAGCAAAAAGCTGAAATAATTGCATTTTTGTGAAAAAATGTTTTTTTATACCTATATTTAAGCAGAGAAAAAATATTGATAGGATGAAATGGTTTTTTTCCTGTTTTGTTCGAGGGTTTGTTCTTTCATTTAATATATTTGTATGTTATATATTTTTAGAAGAAAATTTTCCAGAAAGGCATTTTGTGAAAATCACATAAAAATGCTGGTGGGCAACTTTTCAAAAATGGCTGACGGGGAATGAGTTAAATCCTTTTATAGTTAAACAACTGTTCAGAAGTTTGAAATCATTATGGATAAAATAATAAAAAATGGACACGTTTAGTAATGCATAATGCTGCGTTAACACCAGCCGCGGTACAGGCGTGAAGCGCAAGTGATTTCAATGTTAAGTCAATGTGAAGACGAGTTGACGCGCGTCTGGAGGTCTTGCGGCGCGAATGAGGCGTTTGGCGTGGCGCGGAAGACACGATTCCTCCTCATTCACGCGTCTAGTCTAGCCCGGAGGCACTCATTCAACCTGAAGGAACGCTTGATATTGTCCGTGAGCAGTCACCCGGAGCTATACGACACAAGTTCTTATTTCTATAGAGACAGGAATAAAAAAGGACCTCGCTTGGAAGAGTGTCAGTGAGGACTTTGGGCAACCTGGTAAATTGTAAATACACATTTCACTTTTGAGTCACGTGACGTTTATCGACCCGCGCCATTTATTTTCCCCCTATAGTAAGGTTACCAAATACAAACCGGTAACTCTCTCAAAAAATGCACAATCAACAGCAGTCATCTTGCAAACAGACAACCGCATAGCACTTGCCCCTCCCACAAGAAGCGGATTTTGCCTCTGACGTGCGTCAAATGCTTGCCTTTTCCGCGCGTCAAATGCTTGCCTTTTCCGCGCGTCAAATGCTTGCCTTTTCCGCGCGTCAAATGCTTGCCTTTTCCGCGCGTCAAATGCTTGCCTTTTCCGCGCGTCAAATGCTTGCCTTTTCCGCGCGTCAAATGCTTGCCTTTTCCGCGCGTCAAATGCTTGCCTTTTCCGCGCGTCAAATGCTTGCCTTTTCCGCGCGTCAAATGCTTGCCTTTTCCGCGGGTCAAATGCTTGCCTTTTCCGCGCGTCAAATGCTTGCCTTTTCCGCGCGTCAAATGCTTGCCTTTTCCGCGCGTCAAATGCTTGCCTTTTCCGCGCGTCAAATGCTTGCCTTTTCCGCGCGTCAAATGCTTGCCTTTTCCGCGCGTCAAATGCTTGCCTTTTCCGCGCGTCAAATGCTTGCCTTTTCCGCGCGTCAAATGCTTGCCTTTTCCGCGCGTCAAATGCTTGCCTTTTCCGCGCGTCAAATGCTTGCCTTTTCCGCGCGTCAAATGCTTGCCTTTTCCGCGCGTCAAATGCTTGCCTTTTCCGCGCGTCAAATGCTTGCCTTTTCCGCGCGTCAAATGCTTGCCTTTTCCGCGCGTCAAATGCTTGCCTTTTCCGCGCGTCAAATGCTTGCCTTTTCCGCGCGTCAAATGCTTGCCTTTTCCGCGCGTCAAATGCTTGCCTTTTCCGCGCGTCAAATGCTTGCCTTTTCCGCGCGTCAAATGCTTGCCTTTTCCGCGCGTCAAATGCTTGCCTTTTCCGCGCGTCAAATGCTTGCCTTTTCCGCGCGTCAAATGCTTGCCTTTTCCGCGCGTCAAATGCTTGCCTTTTCCGCGCGTCAAATGCTTGCCTTTTCCGCGCGTCAAATGCTTGCCTTTTCCGCGCGTCAAATGCTTGCCTTTTCCGCGCGTCAAATGCTTGCCTTTTCCGCGCGTCAAATGCTTGCCTTTTCCGCGCGTCAAATGCTTGCCTTTTCCGCGCGTCAAATGCTTGCCTTTTCCGCGCGTCAAATGCTTGCCTTTTCCGCGCGTCAAATGCTTGCCTTTTCCGCGCGTCAAATGCTTGCCTTTTCCGCGCGTCAAATGCTTGCCTTTTCCGCGCGTCAAATGCTTGCCTTTTCCGCGCGTCAAATGCTTGCCTTTTCCGCGCGTCAAATGCTTGCCTTTTCCGCGCGTCAAATGCTTGCCTTTTCCGCGCGTCAAATGCTTGCCTTTTCCGCGCGTCAAATGCTTGCCTTTTCCGCGCGTCAAATGCTTGCCTTTTCCGCGCGTCAAATGCTTGCCTTTTCCGCGCGTCAAATGCTTGCCTTTTCCGCGCGTCAAATGCTTGCCTTTTCCGCGCGTCAAATGCTTGCCTTTTCCGCGCGTCAAATGCTTGCCTTTTCCGCGCGTCAAATGCTTGCCTTTTCCGCGCGTCAAATGCTTGCCTTTTCCGCGCGTCAAATGCTTGCCTTTTCCGCGCGTCAAATGCTTGCCTTTTCCGCGCGTCAAATGCTTGCCTTTTCCGCGCGTCAAATGCTTGCCTTTTCCGCGCGTCAAATGCTTGCCTTTTCCGCGCGTCAAATGCTTGCCTTTTCCGCGCGTCAAATGCTTGCCTTTTCCGCGCGTCAAATGCTTGCCTTTTCCGCGCGTCAAATGCTTGCCTTTTCCGCGCGTCAAATGCTTGCCTTTTCCGCGCGTCAAATGCTTGCCTTTTCCGCGCGTCAAATGCTTGCCTTTTCCGCGCGTCAAATGCTTGCCTTTTCCGCGCGTCAAATGCTTGCCTTTTCCGCGCGTCAAATGCTTGCCTTTTCCGCGCGTCAAATGCTTGCCTTTTCCGCGCGTCAAATGCTTGCCTTTTCCGCGCGTCAAATGCTTGCCTTTTCCGCGCGTCAAATGCTTGCCTTTTCCGCGCGTCAAATGCTTGCCTTTTCCGCGCGTCAAATGCTTGCCTTTTCCGCGCGTCAAATGCTTGCCTTTTCCGCGCGTCAAATGCTTGCCTTTTCCGCGCGTCAAATGCTTGCCTTTTCCGCGCGTCTACTTCTCTCTAGACGCGTGAATGCATTCATACTGTTCAAGCGGCAAACAAGGCGTGGTAGACGCGATTTTGCCGCCTCATATGCGGTTGGTGTAAACGCAGCATAACACTGATCAAAAGTACAGTAAACAAATTTTTTGTTTTCATCTGCAGAGTTCATTTGTCAGCTATGAATTTGACCACATTGATGACGCTGTGGTTTCTACGGTAAACGGTGAGAGCCAAATATGTGTATATGCTCTATTTAAAGGTGTAGTGTGTAACTTTTAGAAGATTATCTTGACAGAAATGCAATATAATATACGTAACAATATTATCAGTGGTGTATAAAGACCTTTCATAATGAACTATTATGTTTTAATTACCTTAAAATGAGCCGTTTTTATATATATACACGGAGGGTCCCCTTACATGGAAGTTGTGCCACCATTTTATACAGAAGGCCATAACGGACAAACTTTGTTTACCAAGTTTTCTCTGACGATGTCGTGTTTGTAGTGGCTAGCGTAGCTTCTTTATGCATTTCAAAAGCGAGGGATGAGCCGTGGACTGAGCCATTGGGCGCAATTTGAAACCTCACCACTAGATGTCGCTAAAATGTACACACTGCACCTTTAAACAAATAGTTCACCTAAAAATCTAATCTTATGTTGTTTCTGTATCTTTTTTAACTGCATGGTTAAGAGTGTCTTAAATATTCTACTAAACCCCTGCTTACAGAACGTTTAACATGAAGTGTTCCAGAAAAAATGTGTGGATGAATAAATGACAACATTTTTGACAACCACAAACTTGATAGTTGAGCATCAAACTTCAAAGTGTGCAGTTTACAGTGATTTAACTGTTATTGATCACATTATTAAACGTGTGTCTTTCCCATCAGTGCATTCGTTCTGGGCAGATGTGGGTGAGGAGGGCTATTACATCAGCTCGGAGTCCTCCAGTGACAGTGATTGAACACAATGAATGTCAAATACAAAACTGCTACACAGCAAATGTATTGATTTATATCTGTTTTGCATAAGAATGGTTATGAAGCTTTACAATAGGGTTCTGAGTAACACTTTACTAGTTAAGGTTTCATTTGTTAACATTATTAAAACTAACAACTTTAGTTTACGTGAAATAACAATAAGCAATACTTCTGTTTGTCATTTATTAATTTTAGTTCATGTTAATTTCAGCATTCACAAAGACGTATAGATTATCTAATGCACATTAAATTACATGAACAGTCGTATTGGTATTGATAAATGTTGTGAAAATATATTGCTCATTGTTAGTTTATCTTAGCTCACTGCAAAAAATGATTTTCTTACTTAGTATTTTTGTCTTGTTTTCAGTAGTGATATCTAAAAATTCTTAAATCGGGATGTATTTTCTTGATGAACAAAATGACCTAGGGAATGGGTCTAGTTTTTGGACAAAAAATATACAATTTTGGTAGATTTGTGCTTAAAACAAGCAAAATTATCTGCCAATGGGGTGAGAAATTTTTGCTTAAATTAAGTGTTCAAGATAAAAAAAAAGAAAACTTAGTTGACAGATATTTTTATTTGTTTTAAGCACAAATTAAACTTAAATTGTATATTTTTTGTCTAAAAACTAGACTTATTTTCTTAGGTCATTTTGCTCATCAAGAAAAAGTATTTTAATTTAAGAATGTTTAGATATTTCTACTGAAAACAAGACAAAAATACTAAGTAAGAAAGAAATTTTTTTTGCAGTGCTAATGCATTAATGTTAATAAATAAAACCTTAAGTAGTAGCACAGTCTGACGGTAAAAAAAATTTGAATGTAGAAATTAACCAAGATTAGTAAATGCTGTAGAAGTATCGTTCATCGCTAGTTAGTGTTAAGTGTTGTTTAAATTTTTGTTTAATCTTATTATAAAGTATCACTCATACATTTGTCACTTCACTGACTAGTGACCTAAGAAATTGTTGTTTTCTTTTAGTTACAAATTTACCAGTGTTGTGGGTACCATCAACTGCATCTTTTGAATGGGTTTAATTTAATAAATTACTTTAAGTTCTTTAAAACTGTATGATAACACTGTTAATAATCTTGTTTTGTTATGTCACACACCTCTGTTGTCTGAGCACTAGATTTGCTTAAGTTTGAAATGAATGAGAGGAAATTAGATTGATTTCTTTAGTATAAACTGTTAAACATTTCAATAAAAGTTTAGAAAGCAATAAAATGGCACAAAGCATTCTGTTTGTTTTCACTGTCGATGTGAAAAAGGTTCAATACAGGTTTATTATCAGCAGCATCTCTGGGGTTGTCAATTAATACAGAAAATAGCCCAAAACTGCTGGTCAGGCAGCAGACACGTTGCATCTGTTCTGTATTAGCACTGAGTAGAATGGATGAATCGCAATTGAATTGAATTGAGCTTAATAAAAAAAAACTACTAAAGTGGAGATTAATTTGTATGCCACATACCAGTAACTGATATTACAATTTAAAAATTTCTTGAAATACCTACAGTGAAATAAAATCTTGAGATTTTAGTGGAGCTCTCCGAGTTATCGTATGCCCCCTGGAGGAATATATTTATAAATTCTAACCAGTAATTTTGTAATGTAACATTTCACAAGACTTTTTTAAGATGTCAAATAAATCTTTGGTGTCCATAAAGTATGTATGTGAAGTTCTAGTTCAAAATACCATATAGATAATTTATGTTAAAATTGCCACTTTGAAGGTGTGAGCCAAAATGTGCCATTATGGTTGTGTCCTTTAAAATCAAATGAGCTAATCTCTGCACTAAATGACAGTGCTGTGGTTGGATAGTGCAGATTAAGGGGGCGGTATTATCCCCTTCTGACATCACAAGGGGAGCCAAATTTCAATGAACTATTTTTTCACATGCTTGCAGAGAAGGGTTTACGAAGTTAAGTTACTAGGTTGATCTTTTTCACATTTTCTAGGTTGATAGAAGCACTGGGGACCCAATTATAGCACTTAACCATGGAAAAAAGTCAGATTTATATATGTCCCCTTTAAAAAAGACAGAAGTCATCGTCATTCCTTCACTTTTCATTCTGGATTTGATAAAAGTAACAAAACAGGAGCACCCATCTGAACTAAAACAAAACACTATCAAATCTGTCCGTCTCCTCCGGGTTTCCTTTATAACTTTCTTAATCTCACTACTGGTGCAGAAAACATAAAGCATTTTAAAAATAACTGTCCCCATTAGAGATAAATGTATATGCGTCACAATATTATAAATAAATAAAAATATAAACCAAATAAAATTTATAATATTCAAATAAATAAAAATACCATGATATAGTTCAAATTAACGCATATTTTTCATATGCATATTTTCTTGCTTTTAGTTTGACTTATTAGAACTTGTACGGGGGATGTACTGCAATAAAACATTCTTTTAAATAATTTATTGAGTATTTATTTAGCAGATTTCATCCAAATTGACAGAGATTTAATATACAAAATATATTACTTTATATAAATATGTATAGGTTGTTTTACGTACTTTATATGCATATCTGTACCTCCCTTTGCTAGCTTAATTGTCTGCATTCTCATTTCCGGATTGTGTCATTATATTGTTGTCTGATGTAATATACATAATGTGTGAATAATGTTGTCTAGTTTTGGACTGTTAAGCATCGAGGCTTAAGCCGAATTGAATTTGAACATATCAGCTTTACCTTTATACTTATTTTATTTACTAAAATCTAACTTTTTTAACTGCAAATCTAACTCGCTCTTGGTGTTTGCCATAGATATCTATGGGCGAAAATATATATATATATATATATATATATATATATATATATATATATATATATATATGGGTGTTTGCCTACAAAAATGCAGGGTTCCATATTCACAACTTTCCTGCCTGTTTAAAATAAAATCATATTTTGCTCGTTAACATACTTTATTAAAGATAAATCTATCTTATAAAACACATGAAACGTATTACACACTTTACATATCCTCATTAATAAATTTTGTTTTAATCGTAAGCAACATAATTGAACGTTTACATCAGGCGTTATTCAGAGGCAGCCAGTGGGGTCCTGCTTGTGTAAATGTCACTGAGTGTAGCGGTTACTCAACTCATGGGGTTCAGGTCGGATTGAGTGTAATGAAAAGTTGTCTATCAGAGTGATTTTAAGGTGAAGTAGCTGGAGGATGGCTCTCATGGCAGGGCTTCTCTCCGCGGCTGCTGTCTCTCTGCGCTCCGGATCGAGAGCTTTAATGCGATTCAACACACGAGCTGCTGCCCATCAGCAGGTGAGTGAGAGAGAGAGGGGACGCGCGCGTGTACGTGTGTTTATGTTACATCAGCCATTCACTCAATTGTGATCTATGTGGATAATCTGAGCGAGCTGTTTTTTATATATTTGTTCAGACGTGTGTGGCCAAATAAAGCATGTATGATCAGTATGCTCTCTGACATGTATGATCTTTAAATAACTTTAGTCTGTATCATGATGACTAAGCTGATATGATGAATGTGACTCAGACTGTATAATTTCTTCCTTTTCAGTTATTAGCCCTCAAACACTTGAAACCATCTGCATCCATAGGGAATATCTACTCATACCCACGTTTACTGTATTCCACTGACCCACCTAAAGGTAAAAGATATGCAGACTCGTAGACATGTCATACTAAAACTTACAAGGCAGTCAAACATTCACAGTCTGTGAATGATTTTGTGTCTGTCAGATGGAAAAGCAAGTGGACAAGAGCCCGGTGGAGGGAAATGGAGGAAAGGAGGCAAAAAAGACTGGAAGAGTCGATTACTCCAGGTAAACCCTGATCACTTTCTCTTCTAAACTAGGTTTTGGATGCATCTTTTTAACCTGTCAAGACTTTGTCTTACAAGGACATAGCAAGACATTAAAATTAACATGGTTTTCTTTCATGGGTGATTCTCACGAAAACTTGGTTTTAAACATGTCAAGCTTGAAAATGTAAAAATTGCTTAAATTTACTTTTTCCCCACCAGACATTGAAAAACAAAGTCTGGAGTAAATGAGAACATTAATTTAAAAACTTTTACTTATCATTTAACACTTTTTGTAACATAATTTTAAAAATTAGTCCTAAAAAATCTCATTACCGCAACAGTCAGAAAACATCAACACTGACATATTTTCAAAATGACATGACAAACCTGAAAGAACATAATTTGGAGATTCTGCACATGCATTTAAAATCAAAGTATTATACTTCTATTAATTAAATTAACATTTAATAAGCATCTGTTGCGGTAATGATAATCAAAATGTTGTGTAAGCATTCTGACAAGACAATATTTCAAATAAACTGTAAAAAAAAAATGATCTTACCTGGTAGCCATCTTGAAGTAACTGGTCCATGTGCTTGGTCACTCAAAATCAAACTTTATTAAAATTCTGTATGTGTGCTTAAACTGTTCTCAAAAAGTGTTGCGGAGGATGAGAACATCAGGCATGGACACATCATTTTCCTTATTTTTCTTCATTATTATTATACATGAATATTCAGTAAATATTTTTTCTGTCATCTAAAGTAGTCTAGCAAAACATCCATTTATTTTTTTTCTTAATTTTTTGTGTTAATTTGATTAAATTACAACATAACGCATGTTCAAACACAGCCGGACACATTGCGGTAATGAGAATTTCAGCAGAAAATGAGATAAAATTTACAATTATAAATTCTTATGTTGAAATCACACATTGTGCAAGGTAGAACACAGTATTGTGTTAATTCTGATGCTTTTTAATGTTACTATATTACACATTTTAAAGCTAAAATCATTAGTGCCGTGGTGTTTCAATGGTTTCATGAGAATCACCCTCACAGTGCTTGTCATGAATAATACCCGTTACATCCAGACTGGATGTTTATCATTACAATCTCACAACATTTTTTTTTTTTTTTGGTTTGCATAACAGTAATGAGATTTCAGAAGGGAGATGTTTTTTTTAAAATGTTGTGAAAATTGTTATTTGTGAGTAGAATATCATTGCATGTTTTTTAAAGCTGTCTGATCTGATATAATTCTGTTTATTGCTCTTGTCCTGTCACTCAGGGAGATGTGCCATGGGACGATAAGGATTTCCGGTATATTTTGATCACAGCAGGAGGTGTTGCATCTGTCCTGCTCTACCTGTACCTCAGAGATCCAGGGAGAGAGATCACATGGAAGGATTTTGTCCATCGGTACCTGGGAAGAGGCCTGGTGAGAAAAAAACATCTGTAATTTAATGTAAAGATATAATACATTTTAAAAGTGACAGTTGGCTGTCATATAGGACGATATGCCCCAAAAAATTATCAAGAAATGTTTTCCATATCAGTCAATATCGATAATTATCATGAATGATAAATAACAAATCTTCATTCCTGTCAAATTTAAAGGC
The DNA here is from genome assembly GCF_027580225.2 of Misgurnus anguillicaudatus. Taxonomy (NCBI): domain Eukaryota; kingdom Metazoa; phylum Chordata; class Actinopteri; order Cypriniformes; family Cobitidae; genus Misgurnus; species Misgurnus anguillicaudatus. The sequence goes on along the minus strand of NC_073342.2, from coordinate 6,449,042 downwards.
AGATTCTTGCTCCTGAAGGAAACTTCCCTACTGAAAAATCCAGCTAAGACCAGCATAAGCTGGTGAGCTGGTTTTAGTTGGTATTGCTGGTGTAGCAAGCTGGTCTAGCTGTGTTTTGGTCACTTTTTAAGCTGGTCTAGCTGGACTTAGCTGATCAGGCTGGTAGACCAGCTGACCCACCAGTTTGACCAGCTTTGCCAGGCTGGGAAGACCAGCTTAAACCAGCTACTGCCACCTTAAACCAGCAATAAAACAGCTACCAGTTTATGCTGGTCTTAGCTGGATTTTTCAGTAGGGTTGTAAAAACCAGACAGTTAATAATGGTTTTAGCTACTTTTTATTCAGAACTTAAAGGAATAGTCTACTCATTTTCAATATTAAAATATGTTATTACCTTAACTAAGAATTGTTGATACATCCCTCTATCATCTGTGTGCGTGCACTTAAGCGCTGGAGCGCGCTGCGACGCTTCGATAGCATTTAGCTTAGCCCCATTCATTCAATTAGAGATAAAGTTAGAAGTGACCAAACACATCAACGTTTTCCTATTTAAGACGAGTAGTTATACGAGCAAGTTTGGTGGTACAAAATAAAACGTAACGCTTTTCTAAGCAGATTTAAAAGAGGAACTATATTTTATGGCGTAATAGCACTTTTGGGAGTACTTCGACTCGGCGCAGTAACACCCTCCCTCTCCCATTATGAGAGTGAGAAGGGGAGCAGACTTTTCAGGCGAGTCGAAGTACTCCCAAAAGTGCTATTACGCCATAAAATGTAGCTCCTCTTTTAAATCCGCTTAGAGAAGTGCTACGTTTTATTTTGTACTGCCAAACTTGCTCGTATAACTGCTCGTCTTGAGTGGGAGGAGCGTTGATGTGTTTGGTCACTTCTGGCTTTGTCTCTGGATGGTGCCATTGAGTGAATGGGGCTAAGCTAAATGCTATCGAAGCATCGCAGCGCGCTCCAGCGCTTACGTGCATGCACACAGATGATAGAGGGATGTATCAACAATTCTTAGTTAAGGTAATAACATATTTTAATATTGAAAATGAGTAGACTATTCCTTTAACAATTACAAATACTAAAATCTTGTTTTAACATTCAGGCATCTGTATTAAATGAAATCAACACATTTCTGTGTAAGTAACATCCAGTTGTTTATGTTCACTTAAACATGAAAGAAAACTTAGTTCAGTGATCACACTTGTTTTATACATATACAAGCTATACATGCTAGTGATGGGAAAAACGAAGCTTTTTGAAGCTTCAAATCAATTGTACCAATTGCTTCGCAAATTGATTCAGTTTTTTATAACGTTCGAAACACCACAGACACACACTGGCGACACCTGCTGGTCAAAATACTGTAAATGCAACAATATCTGTCCAAACATTTTATACCTTTTACAATATAATAGCAAGATTGTTCTAAAAATAGGATTTTAAGAAAAATAATTATTTAATTTAATTAAGACATAATTAAAAGTGTATTCTGTGTTTTTAGTTTTATTTATGACAAACAAATCATTAAAACGAACTCCCTTTTTAACTATCCACATTTTGTCATAAAATTTGTCTATAAACAAAAAGTAGATCAAATGGTAGTGTTATTAATCAGAAGGATGAATGTTTTATGAATTCTTATAATAAAACTGACCCGAGTTCACCTACACTGGTCATTTGTGATCAACTCCCCCTAGTGTTGAATCGTTGGATTCTCGAAACGGTTATGACGTAACGAAGCCTCGTTTGCTAAAATCACGTGACTTTGGCCAGATTGAAACAAGAACCAATGATTAGAAACAAAGATTCGTAAATTTTTCAACGCCTCATGAAGCGTGCTTTATCAGCATGTATTAGTGATGGGCGATTTAAAGTGCTTCACAACATTAGGCACAGTGCGTAAACATTATCGATCACTTATCGAACTGTCGTTATTGTTTTATCGGGAAAATGTATATCGGTAAAATGATCGTTATCAAAGCACTAATGTCATATGACCACTGTTTTATGCAAAACTGAAAATTAAGTCATCTTAGCTCTTAAATATCATAAGCATGCAAAAATACATACCTGTTTGCCCTGGCATATTTCATGTAAATTAACTTTCGGTCTGTTCCCTACACAAATCTCCCTGTGTCTTCAGAAGTCCAGGTGTATAGTTGTGTACTTAGTCTCCAACCAATGAAATCAAAACTGACAATATGTACATTTTTAATAGTGTTGCCATTTGGATCTTTTTTTTATTCATGTGCCCTCATAAACTTTAATCAAAATCTGAAAATGTACTTCTGCCCTCTTGTTTCAATCCTTCACTGATGATGTCAGCTTGTTGGCTTGGGCGGAGCATCCATTAACTCCGCCCCTCTAATATCAGTCTGCTGCGAGTTCAGTTACTGTATGAAACGCCTGCTTTTATATCCAATCAATTCACAGTGGAAAACACAAACCATGCCCGCTTTTTTTCCTTGTGTGGTAATCCAGTTTCTCTCAGAAAAAACGTCACAATACAAAAGGCACTCGTGACTTCCTGTTCATGGGCACTTTAAATGAAAACCAGCTGTGTGAACATAACCTTTATTGTTTAATTATAGAAAGACGACAATAGAACATTTGTGAAACATTTTTATATTCTTTTACACAATTTACTTAATCTTTTCGATGTTGAAGAACATGGATGTGTTGAGAATTTAATTGAAACAACAAAACGTATTTTTTCCCCACAGGTCGAACGTTTAGAGGTGGTGAACAAACAGTTTGTCAGGGTCATATTGGTACCCGAGGCTGATACCACAGAAGTAAGTCACATCATCTTTATAAAAATCAATACTTTGGATTTCTTCACAGATAAAGTATCACCATCATATTCAACAGCTTCACATATGTGTTATGCTATTAAATAAGCATACATTTTCCTGTATAATAAAGACTTTGCAGTGAGTTACTGAATGCATCTTGGTGTTATGGTACAAACATGATTTTGTCTTCCTCCAGAGCTATGTGTGGTTTAACATTGGCAGTGTGGACTCATTCGAGCGCAATCTGGAAGCTGCTCATTATGAACTGGGTCTGGAGCCATCCCATCGAGCATCTGTGGTTTATACCTCGGAGAGTGATGGGTGAGTCTGTCTGCACAAAACCAGCTAGATGCTTACATTAAGACCTATTCACGCAGAGATGAACAGAAACTATCTGTAAACATTTAAAGGGACAGTTCACCCAAAAATAAAAATTTCTTCATTATTTACTTACCCTAATGTTGTTTTAACCCCAGTGTCTTTGTTCTTCAGAACTCAAATTCAATTTTTTTTTTTGAAATTCAGTATTAATAAGTATTGCCTCTCTTTGAGTGCCCATTATCTGTGTCCTAACTTTTTTTAACATGTGTGTAACAACTGAAACGACAGCGATATCCACAACAAGAAAGTAAAAGAGTAATGGTGCGTCTCATTTCTCTGTCTTACCCCTACCCCTCTGTTTTGCGCGTTCATGTGATGGGAAGAGGCGTCTCAATTCTCAGTTTGATCAAGGGCTAGGGCCATGGCATAGGGATACATAGCCCTTGAAACGAAGTGTGATAAGGACCACACTTGAAAGAGAGGGGTTAACATAGGAATTTCTCAGGAGAGCCGGCATCAAGATTTTTTGATGATTGAACGTCGAACTGCCAAGGAGTCACACAAATAAAAGTAACATTATTTTCAGCAGTTTAATTGATATTATTTTATGACACTTGTGTTTTATGATACTTTTAATAAAATGTTTAAGCGGTTTTAATTGTAATGTTTTTGTTTTTAATCGCTAGTTAAGCCGCTAGCTAGCAGTTAAGTAATGCGCTATTTGTTGAGCTCAGCTCAGGCAATCGATAGCCCAACCTGAGACTACGCCATCTTCTTTGTTTATGTCACTTGTCGGCTCACATTTGGTGTGTACGTAGCATGAGAGATGTACCGATATTACATTTTTTTCTCTCTCTGATAGGATAACCGATTATTCAAACTGATATCTGCTAGGGCTGTCACTTTTTGTTCGAAAATCGATTGCACAATCGATCGGACCAACCAAAAAACGTTTCGAAAACGAAAATAGGCAATCGATTTTAACCAAATATGTACACTATTAATTTTAAAAGAATTAAACAGTTAAAAATATAGATGTAACAAAACTCACAAACAAGCAGAAAAAGAAAACAAAGAATTCCGAAAGTGCAGTAGGTGTGCGAAAGCTAGACAGAAAATACCCAGCAATTTTACGCACCTATAGTTTCACGCTTTTAATCGCTGCATCTAGTGTTTTGCAAAGAAAATGGAGGACAACGTCAATAAACCTGTGCAACACGAGACAGCGTCGAAATTGTGACCTTACAGGAGATGATGAGTTATGACAAGGAGCCACCCTTGCGAGCTGACAGCGACCCGCTTTTGAGATGGAAGATTGGCAGTACGAAATACGCAGCTGGCAACAAAGTACCCGAGTTTCTCTGGGACATCAGTGCGGTCGGAGTGCGTCTTCTCAACAGATGGACATATAGTGAATGAAAAGCGCTCTGCTCTTGACCCCTAAAATGTTGATCGACTTGTTTTCCTGACCAATAATTTGTAATGGCCCTAGTCTTTTTGCGCATTTCATTATGCCTGCCTAGTGCCTAGTGTCGGTTACGTTTAATAAAAAAAATACACAGCATGTTCTCAACTTCAAGTAAGTCTATTTAAAGTTTCATTTTTGAACAGTTGTTTGAAATGGATCGAATCATTATTTAAACTAATTTTTGAATTGCCTAAATCATAAAAGCAGCCGGTTGAACCTGCAGTAATATTTTTCATTTATGGCAGCAGTCCACTCTGCATATTTTTTTAGAGAATGTTGCATTACTGTTGCTGTTTTTTATTCTGCACGAAACTTAATGACAATGAATAAGAAATATTGCTGACTTGTGCGTTTCAGGCGCTCTCTTTACATTTGTCTGTTATTTGGCGTTAAATGGAAACGTCTTTTTTAGACATGGAAAATCGATTTTACAATCGATTCAATGAACACTTATATATTAAAAATCGAAAATGATTTTTTCACAAAAGTGACAGCCCTAATATCTGCCGATACCGATAGTTTGGTGGTTATATTAACTAATTAACTACATTTTGAAGATTACATTTTCTGAATGCTATTAATTCATATTAATTCAAGTATACAAGTAGTATTTCATTATATATTTTATACACCAAATTCATTGCATTTTCCTGTTTTCTTTTGATTCACAAAATATATCACCCATGACTATAGGCTATTTTTAAACTATCAGACGATAGCGTGCTTTTATTGACTAATACTGATCATTGGCTTACATATCGGTGCATCTATAATGAATATGCAAATTTAGTCCCTGCTTCCGCTCTTTTGCAACACCTCGGTCCATAAATATATATGTAAATGGATGCTATATTCTGCAGTTTCAGACACATAACTGCTTAGTCTGGTTTCACACAGTGCATACGTAAACATGAGGATGACTAAATAATGATAAAGTTTGGATTTTCATACTATCCCTTTAAGTTGAATAAAATCCTGTGTACAAGTCTATTCAAACCCATTTGCATCCCGTCAATTCGTTTTTTTTTACATATAGGGGTTCTGCTTATACATTAACATTTATGCATTCGGCAGACACTTTTATCCAAAGTGACTTAAGGGCTCGTTATAGTCATGCGTAGGTCCTACGGCGTAGGTTCCGCGTCGGTTTTCATTTATACTTTTGCGTCGTCGTCCGCATCGACGTGCAAACACACGCGCGTGCACACCGCTGGTAGGCAGTAACCACACGTGTAACCACAGTAGCAGCGTGACCGTCAATGAAGAAGAAGCTTGGCAAGTTAACCCACAAACGAAGAAGAAACAGCAACTTGTTGCGTATGATTTGAGAAGACCAGCAATGATGGAAGTAAATAAACAGCGACTAATGTTGCAGTTTGAGTTAAATCACTCCTTAACTTGGCTCATCTTTGTTTACACCGTAGCAAACGGAAATACCTATGACACAGTTTTTTTACCTGACGGGAGGGGTTCTGGTGGACCAATCACATCGCTTGCGGTCCGCGTAGAACTGACGCGCTGTTAATATTTTTGCGAGGTGCATGTCAGGCTATGCAGAGCTATGCACGGGCTACGGATAGCCTACGCCGCAGCTAGGGCGTAGAACTTACGCAAGACTATAAATCGGGCTTTACATTCCATACAAACAATATTTAAAAAAAAAGTATGTGAATTGCTTGAAACTGTTGATATAAAGCTGGCACAATTTTGAATGTGAGATTCTGAGATTTCATTGTCTTCCTCTATCTCCAGGTCTATTCTCATGAGTTTCATTCCCACCCTGCTGTTGATTGGCTTCTTACTTTTCACTCTACGGCGTGGGCCAATGGGAGGAGGAATGGGCGGTGGAAAAGGCGGACCATTCAGCATGAGCGAGTCCACCGCCAAGATGATGAACGACAACATTGAGGTGAAGTTTAAGGACGTTGCTGGATGTGAAGAGGCCAAGGTGGAGATCATGGAGTTCGTAAATTTCCTCAAGAACCCGCAACAGTACCAGGACCTGGGTGCTAAGATTCCTAAGGTATGACCTTACAAAGAGACAAAGAGCTATAAAAATTTACGATGACCTTAATGAGAAACTTCATTATTGTTTATGATGTGTATTTTTAGGGTGCCGTGCTTTCAGGTCCACCGGGCACAGGTAAAACACTTCTCGCTAAAGCCACTGCTGGGGAAGCCAATGTGCCTTTCATTACAGTCAACGGCTCAGAGTTTCTTGAGATGTTTGTTGGAGTTGGACCGGCCCGAGTGAGTCTATGCAGTTTTAGTTTTTCAAAAAAAAAACATACTATTTAGGCGTTAATCTGACGTTATTTTATGTGATGTTAGGTGAGAGACATGTTCTCTATGGCGAGAAAGAACGCTCCCTGCATCCTCTTCATCGATGAGATTGACGCCGTGGGGAGGAAAAGGGGTGGGGGGAATTTCGGTGGCCAGAGCGAACAGGAAAACACCCTAAATCAGCTGCTGGTCGAGATGGACGGTAAGAGATCACAGGTTTTAAGAGCTGAGCAGGTGCTCGTGTGAAATTAAGTTTTATAATGTACCTTTTTCTATCTCAAAATTGATTTTTCTGCTGATGTTACTAAGGCCACATAGCTGTCTAGCCATTGTTTTTGGCAGCCTGTTAGTAAATCTGGCCACTAGTTAACATGTTCATTTAAGGAAATGTATTACATTACAAAAGTAAAATTAGTCACAAATGCAATTTCTGTGTACTAGGAAAATTTTGGGGGGGCAAAATATTTCAGCCGAAAATTTTACTTTATAAAAAATACTTAAAAATCTGTGATTATTTTATTGATTTGTAGTTTATCCAACTTAGATTTGTTAGACAAATACACTTATACAAAATATTTTAAATAAATAATATTATATTTTTATTTATTAGGGCCCGAGCACGGAGGAGCAGGCTATATTGTTTTTGCTCGAATTTATTTATTTTTTATTATTATTTTTTTTAACACTTTTGGGCACTTCGGGTGCCTTAACATACTCGAAAACTCTTGAAATTTGGCACAGACGTCAGAGTCGTCCCTCATTGCGACCGGGCAAAGGCGTGGCAAGGGGGGTCTGTAGCAGCCATTTTGGATTGTTTAAAAATGCATGTGATGAACTTTTAAATACTCCTCCTAGGGGATTCATAGGAGTGACACCAAACGTGGTGATCATGGAGTAGAGACATTGGACTTGCTAAATTGGGATTTTTGATATCTCGAATGGTTCTGCCATAGCGAGGCGACAAATTTATGGCGAATTCAGAGAAACAGGAAGTGTCTAATATCCAAGGCAAAAAATGTCTTATTGTGATGACACGTAGGTTGAATGTTCGGCCAAGGATTCCGATCGCAACAATGTGCCTATTGTGAGTCTCAGACATAGCGCCAACAGCAGGCACCAGGAAGTGTGTCGATCATAAAAGTGGATATGTTGACTGACGTATGCGGTAAACTTTTAAAAACTCCTCCTAGAGGATTTATGTGATTGAGATCAAACTTGGCCAATATGATGCCGAGACATTGGAGATGCTAAATTGTGAACAGATTTTTGATATCTCGAACGCTGTTGGCATGGCAACATGTCAAAATCTACTTTAATTTCAGGCATATTTAAGGCTCTTGGCATGCTTAGAGTAACCTGAAATTGGCACACACATCACAGTTTTCGGCTGTTAAGTGTGGACAAAGAGGTCAGACAAAGGTGTGTCTCTTAAGTGGCTCACTAGTGCCCCCACTTGTCTAAAATGTGGGTTTTCTTTTACCTACAGTCCCCAAATGGGTCAGTAACAACATAAAATAGTCCATTGATATTTATCCACTTGATGCACTTGCCCACCATGCATCATTATCTCGAAGACACTGTAGTGGTAAAAAACCGTGCGAAGGCACGCCATCACTGTTTGCAGCTATATATATATATATATATATATATATATAAAGACATTTTCAGTTTTTTGAAATGCATTTAGAATTTTTAGTTTCGACCCAGAATTTTCATTTTGGTTCATCACTAGGTACTTATCTTAATTAAATGCAGTCTTTATTTTCATATCATGGTACAATTTATAAACCTTTTTCTTATTTACTTTGCTTTTACAGGTTTTAATACTAGCACAAACGTTGTAGTTCTGGCTGGTACAAACAGACCAGACGTCCTGGATCCGGCATTGATGCGTCCGGGAAGATTTGACAGGCAGATTTACATTGGTATGAATTTCCTCTACACAGTATAATTTAGTACAAGTTTTACTATATGTGATATTTGTATAGATTCCATTTAAGTTAAAGCATTTTATGGGTTTGCCGAATTCCTCAGGACCACCTGATATTAAGGGTCGAGCGTCCATCTTCAAAGTGCACCTTCGGCCTCTCAAACTGGATCCCAGTCTGGATAGTAATGCTATCGCGAGGAAGATGGCAGCTGCCACACCTGGCTTCACTGGTGATGATTATGTTAATTATATATTTTAAATTCTTTGGTAATTATAAGTGTAGATGTCATTTTTCTATTTGGCTAAGATTGTTTCTTAATGTTCCCTCCCTCAGGTGCTGATATTGCTAATGTGTGTAATGAAGCTGCCCTTATTGCTGCCAGACATCTGAATGAATATATCGATGTTAAACACTTTGAGCAGGCCATTGACAGAGTCATTGGAGGTACAAAGGAGAACTCATTGATCATTTTTAGAGAAATTGTGTTGTTTCTTTAAAGCTGTAAATCTGTAACTCTGGCCTTTCTATCGCCATCTCTGTTTGAAACATAAAATTGCAGTTATTTGCTGAGTAAATGCATTGTAATTCGCCCGCTACTATCTGTGATCACCGTATCAGAGCGGATAACACTTAAAAGGCATATGTCCGAAAAAATGTCAGCTGAATAAGTGACTTATATCTGCCACTGTATCAATGTACGCAAATCCATAAGTTTAAAGAGCACCTATTGTCCGAATCACATTTTTCATTTCCTTTGGTGTGTAAGTGTGTATTAGTACATGTTAACGATATGCAAAAGGTAAAAAAAAACAAATTAAACGATGACGCGAGTTATCGTTTCCAACGTAAATCTCTTTTCTTGGACAACAACAAACACACAGATTGTAGGCAACAGTTTACTTCCTGGGATTGGTGATGTAGACAAGACCGACATTATCGTAATTCCTCCCGCTTCGGACTCACAGCCTGTAAATTAACTCCTGTTAGCTTTGCATTGTGAGCGAATCTTTCAAACATGGTAAGGAGCGTCACATTTCTGGCTGATGTCAGAGGTATTCAAGCCAATCACAACGTACAGATTAGCTGGCCAATCAGGGACACAGAGGGACACTTTTTAAATGCGTGAAATATGGAGATACAAAAATGTATGGTATGTGGAAACAATGTGTTTTTTACCATAAACCATGTGAACACTTTGTATTATACCAAATACACAAACATCATTGTTTTTAGCAATGAAATAGGTGCTCTTTAAATTATTTTTCTCGCAAAAATCCAACCTGACCAAGCACATTATAAAACATTATTATAAGCTTACCGTTGCGAATAGGGGTATGTAAGTGTTTTTTACAGTACATATTTTTTGTTTATTTTAACTAACCAAAGTTATGGATTGCAGCTTTAAAATCTTTTGACATTTAAATATTTTTGACTACATTTCTGCATAATATTCCACCATAGTAAATGAGAACTTGTCATCAATTTAAATGTATTTATTGATATTTAGTATATATTTGCATTTATGTACCATATTGCATTTCTCCAAAATAGCACCAGTGTCATTTTTGCAGCTCTCAAGGCATCTATAACATATGAAATGCATTTGTAGTCATTAATGATAGGTGCACTCATCCTTTAGGTCTGGAGAAGAAGACGCAGGTCTTACAGCCCACTGAGAAGAAGACAGTAGCCTATCACGAGGCAGGACATGCAGTAGTGGGCTGGTTTCTTCAACATGCTGACCCACTCCTCAAGGTAAACTTCTGACATTATTCGCTTTTGGGTTTCAGCACATGCATTTTGCACTTATAATGTTCACATCAATCAGAATTTCATGGTATGCGTTCAGTATTGTGTCAAACTCAATGTATCTATACACACGCTCAGTCTCTCTGTCATCTTGCTTTTCACCCTCATATAGTCATAAATCATCTGAATTACCACTCAAAATTATAGTTTAATCTATTTGAAAACTGAATAGTTAGCTTGACACTTGTAGTGTTCATGATTCATGAGACTCATACTTCAGTGTGGACTTAACCCTTATGTGATGTTTTCATCTACTAGTTTTTTTTGTTTTTGGCCATAACTTTCTGTGTTTTAGCAAATGGATTGATTTTTGGTGACAAATCTTATATTGACACATATTTTAAGAAAATGCTTTGACATTTTTCAAAAACATAACAATACACCGTGGGCGTTTTACTACCTTTTCGTGCTGTTCGTGGATGAAAGCATGCACCAAATTAAAAAAAAAAATTTTTCACTTTTTTGCATAATTCTGTTAATCAATTTCAGTACTGATCAAAACTACCAAATCTTCACAAAAATTCTTCAATTGCCAAATTAAGTGATGTCACTGCTTTGGGGAAAAAACACACACAAATGACTTCTTAGATTTTCAATAGAAAAAGTGATTGTGGATTTTTTTTCCTTTTTCACTTGGGCATGTCAAAGATTAGTAAAACATTTGCTTTGATGGATTGTAAGTTTTTGTGCAGCATTAGATTTGATTTTTTTTCTCCCTTAATTTGTTTGTGGATGTTTTTGTCCCATTGACTTCCATTTATATAAAAAAAAATATTTTTATTGCAGAACCATGACATCTTATTATCATGCATTCTTGATTGTTGGTGATTTTTCCTTTTCCAAAGAGATACAATTTTTACTGTGATCACCATGTGGTACCATTAACCCTTTAGTAGGCCTGTGCAAAAACACAGGGTTCCCACGGGTCCTTGAAATCCTTGAAAGTTTGTGAATCTTGGCGGGGGGATTCAAGTTTTTGAAAATATATGTAGATAAGTCATTAAAAGTGCTTGAATCTGTTTTATGCAAGAAGTTTCCTGGAAAAAATCCATATTATATTCTCTGTGTAGTGTAGGAGAATTTCATAAAAATTCTAGACTTGTTAAGCAGACGTGCTAAACTGTTCGCTTTAAATGCTTATATATTCTGTAGGCGAATGTTGATTCATACCAAAATGCTTTTTTGCATAGTTGTGTTTGACACATGAAAACGTCTCGGGTTACGTATGTAACTGTTGTTCACTGAGAAGGGAACGAGATGCTGCGTCTCCCTTGCCATACTTCCTGCGCCCCTGTAACGCAGTCTTTGGCAATATAGCGATATACTTCCTGGCTCCCGCGTCACACTGTCTTTGTCGTTAAGATCACCATTAGTTGAATTTGATATACACATTCAGACGCATTTACCCCTGGAGGCGTCCCAAAAGTGTCACTGCAGTGACGCAGCGTGAGTTCCCTCAAAAGGGAACTGTAACAATGTATCTTAAAACTAAAGGTAACACGATGTAACCTTGCTCTCCATATTTCCCCACATTTAGTCCTTGAATTTGAGGGTATTGGACCTGAAAGGTCCTGGAATTTGATGTTAAATAAAGTGTGGGAACCATGAAAACAGAGCTTTTTTCCCCAAATCAGTGACATCACTTATAAACTTGGCAATTAAAGAGTTAAAATCATGGAGTTTTTGTGAAGATTTGGTAGTTTTGATCGGTACTGAGTTGATTATCAGATTTATGCATTTAATTTAGTGGATGTTTTCATTCACAAAGAACACGAAATGGTAGTAAATTTAAACAATGGCGCACAAGGGTTAATTATTTATTTTAGAGATGCACCAATATGAGAGTTTTCCACCGTTAGCAGATAGTTTTGCTGTTATATTAACTAAATTCTGAATAATACATTTTCTGAATGTTATTTATTCATATAATGACCATTAGTATTTAAAGGAATAGTCTACCCTTTTGCCATATTAAACTATGTTATTACCTCAACTTAGACGAATTAATACATATCTATCTTTTTTCAATGCGTGCACTGTACAGCGCGTCGTGAATGTGTTAGCATTTAGCCTAGCCCTATTCATTCCTATGGTACCAAACAGGAAAGCCACCAAAAACTTCCGTGTTTTCCCTATTTAAAGACTGTTACATGAGGAGTTGTACCAGTAAGTATGGTGCCACAAAATAAAACTTTTTTTGTACCATAGGAATGAATGGGGCTAGGCTAAATGCTAACACATTCACAACGCGCTGTACAGTGCACGCATTGAAAAAAGATAGGTATGTATTAATTCGTCTAGGTTGAGGTAATAACATAGTTTAATATAGCAAAAGGGTAGACTATTCCTTTAACATTAAACTAGTGATATTTCTTTACATTTTCTATACACAGAGCTTAAACTCATTGCATTTTTCGGTGCTCTTTTGATTGACAGGATTTATTGGGCGTGACTAATGGCTGTCTTAAAACTATCGACCAATAGTTTGAAAAATTGCTTTTAGTGTCCGGATACCAATTATTGGCCAATGTATCTGTGCATCTCTAATTTATTTGTGTATTGCTTTTATTGGCAATTATAAGGAATTGAATCGGATTTCTCTTTATAATCTCTGTTTTTTCACGACATATTTTTGAATGTTTATTGCACTGAAATAAAGTGACAATGAGTTGAAATGCAGAAGTCCAATTACACAGCAAAAAGATATAAAGTTGGTCTTATATGTTTTACAGCTCAAAAACACACTATTGCCAAAACATGCGATGACATAAAACTATAAAGCTGACCAATAATAAAGATTATATTATTAACATAAACCAGTGCATAATCCCCGTTTATTGAGCAAAATTGTGATGTGAATTATTTACTGTTATTCCCTGATTGCATATTCCAGGTTTCAATAATTCCCAGAGGGAAAGGTCTGGGCTATGCACAATACCTTCCGAAAGAGCAGTACTTATATACACGAGAGCAGCTGTTCGACAGGATGTGTATGATGCTGGGTGGACGCGTGGCCGAGAAGGTGTTTTTCAGCAGAATCACCACTGGTGCGCATGATGACCTGAAGAAGGTCACGCAGTCAGCATACGCTCAGGTACAGAGATTCTGTCTGGGTTCTTACTCGCATACGTAGTGGTACATTTTTTCTTTCAGCATTCTTCAAAGGTTCCTCTTTTGTGTTTCACAAAAGGCAAGAAAATCATGAAAACAACACGATGGTCAGTAAATGACCGATTTGTCATTCTTTAGGTGAATTATTTGATTCCAAGTGCCTCTCTAGTGTACAGTGGTGATGGTACATAGATCCCACTTGTGGGTTCAATTCTGCAACCTTTTATTTACTAGCTTGATCCTTAACCGCTGTGCCACACCAGCAATGATATTACCTTTTCAATTTCAAATCTTCCCCTAATTCTACAGATTGTGCAGTTTGGCATGAGCGAGAAGGTTGGGCAGGTTTCATTTGATCTGCCCAGACAGGGTGAGATGGTTCTGGAGAAGCCCTACAGTGAAGCCACAGCAGAGCTTATTGATCAGGAGGTCAGAGAGCTGGTTGACAAGGCCTTCAGCAGAACTCTGGAGCTTATCACTGAGAAACGAGAGCAGGTGGAGATGGTGAGAACATTCTGCTTTAAACAACCACGCCTTTGCAGTACTGCTTGCATGCTTGAAAATACTGATGCCAAGTTCACATTAAGCTGAAATATTGGCTTTAATGACTTTGTTTTGAGTTAACTTGAGTTGACTTGGTAAATGGGTAATAGATAATCATAACAAGTTGCCATTACAACAGTCCTCAAGATTATATTAGAGATATGCTCTGGTGTCGAGTGATGTGCCGCAGGGTTCAGTGCTTGGTCCCGTTCTGTTTCTCATGTACATGCTTCCCTCTTAAGTAAGAGTCAAAAAATGTGCATCTATGTACAGTCAAGTCACTCAGTTCTACCAGAGGCATTTTTTTGTTTTTGTTTAGGTGATGTTGAAATGACAGTTTAAAGTAACCCAGATGTGATTTTAAGATTACGTTAAATGTGTGATTGGTGTTATTATGCATTTCTTTTTGTGTGTAGGTTGGACGGCGTCTGCTAGAAAAAGAAGTGTTAGACAAAGCTGATATGGTCGAGTTGCTGGGGCCCAGGCCATTTGAGGAGAAGTCCACATATGAGGAATTTGTAGAGGGCACGGGCAGCTTTGAAGAAGACACAAGCCTTCCAGAAGGCTTGAAGGACTGGAACCAAGACAGAAGAGAAAATCAGGAGGAGACACCGGCCTCACAGGAAAAACAGGCTGCTTGAAATGAACACTTGAAAATACTTTCCAACTGACTGGGTCACTCACTTGCCTTACTGCGGTCAATCTGTGAGACAGGAGCGTCAGTTATCTTGGCTTCATATACAAAGAATGTGATTTTTCTTGGAATTTCCATTTGGCATCCAGTGTTAACCAAAAGCAGGGATCGACTTCTGAGGTTCAGATGCCTTAATTTGTTGATATACACCATGACGATTTCAATACCCAGGCCAGCACTAATGTCTGTACGTTAACTCGGACTTTGGGACAGATTAAGAACCTAAAATTATGTTTAGTTATTTTAATCCTTCGGTGTCTGCCATTGCATCATAGACTAAATTTAATCTTTTTATCTGCTCTTATCTTCCTCTTTATATAGAAATGGAAGAAAAATCTGTATATTTGTACAATTGTGTGTGTGTGTTCTGGTTAAAAAATGTTTTGAATTTGTACTTATTTAATTAAATGAAAGAGGTCATCTCAGTTTTCCCTGAACTGTATCCCTGTACATTAAACACAGCTATTACCTCATAAGTAAGGTAAGGAACATTAAATATTGATTTGAAAGATTTTATTTGCTCATTTTAACAAATCCAGACCTTCCGTGAGAAAAACGTGTTTACTTTTGATTTTAAGATAAGACGAGATGTTCAAATGTTACATACGCACTATATTTGGTTTCATTATTTGTAAATATGATGCCAGGTATAGACATGTTTATATTTACTTTTGTGTAATATTCAACTATACCTGTGGCACGACTGGCCAATCAGAATCTAGCATGAGAGCCATGTATTAAATATTTATAAATAGATCACTTTATCATGATTTACAGCAAGTCTTTCTCCTAAAGGAAACCCAAAACTCTTTCCGCACCTCTATGCATTAGTTTATATTGCATTTCCCACATTGGCACAGACTAAAGTAGGGCATCATGATTTATCACACTTTCCCATCCCATCTTTATTACAAACTCTTTCATGTTAGCTGGTTGAGCTTTAGCACATTGAACTAGAACTGTCTTAACTGAATGGGAAATCAGATGTGTCAAAGTATTGGTTTTGTGTATGCAGTGTCCCTGTGTTTATTCGGCTTAAACCACTACAGTCTATTTTAAATATTAATCAAACAACAAATTTGACAAGATGAAGAGAAAACCACCAACAGCTTGGAAGCTTTAATGGGTATTAAAATGTAAAATATCCAATGCATATAGTGAAGACTATACAAGTGTTTAATTTTGTATTAGATATTGTCAATTTCTAAATGTTGACTTGATTGTTAGAAACAGTTTACTTTTAAACAGCAAAGGTGAGACTATTCTAGTTATTATTTAGTTATTTGATAACCACTAGCTAGGAAGACTGGGGGTTTGCTGCAGTTTGCTCTTCATTGTCTTTTGCCAATGATGACTGAATCTTGCGTCTGTACACAACATTGAACCACAAAATCCAGCTGAGTCACAAATCTTTAACCCTTTTGACCAGATCAGCATTTTTTACCGTAAACCTAAATAAAATGGGTTCAGTAAAAACAGGAAACATCTTTTGTGTTTCAGATTTATTCGCATATTTGATTTCTATCATCATTCGTTTATTAGACTGTTAGTAATTCTGGTAGTTTTTACGTTTCTTTTCGGATGTGACCCTGTGGAGTACAAGCTTGACATCATTGAACCCTGTCATAACCTTGTATGGTGACATAAATGCAGTACAGTTTCTTGATCTGAAAAAGAATACTTCACCCAAAAAAAGTATAATTTACTCATTTTCTTACTGTTACGGAGTTATCTAATTACATACGGTTCCCATGGATCTTTACGCTGGCTTTACATTCATAGTAACCAAAATCTGTCAACCTCCAAAATGCCAAAATCACTTTAAACGTATCATTTAGGTAGTTTTATAATTAGTGTAATATTGTAATGGGTTTTATCATATGTGACAGCAGAATCCATTTGTCGTCACCTGTCTCTTAAACTTTGAAAGTTTACAATATGCAAGTACTAAATAGTGACAATGGAAGGAAATATTATCAGTAAATAAATAAAAAATGGGCTACAGAAATTATTTTTTTATGTCTGAACTTCTCATTGGTCAATGGATGTCTACATGAAAGTACACTGACCTAAAGGATTATTAGGAACACCATACTTATGTGTTTGACCTCCTTTCGCCTTCAGAACTGCCTTTTTCTACATGGCATTGATTCAACAAGGTGCTGAAAGCATTCTTTAGAAATGTTTGCTCATATTGATAGGATAGCATCTTGCAGTTGATGGAGATTTGTGGGATGTACATCCAGGGCACGAAGCTCCCGTTCCACCACATCCCAAAGATGCTCTATTGGGTTGAGATCTGGTGACTGTGGGGGCCATTTTAGTACAGTGAACTCATTGTCATGTTCAAGAAACCAATTTGAAATGATTCGAGCTTTGTGACATGGTGCATTATCCTGCTGGAAGTAGCCATCACAGGATGTGTACATGGTGGTCATAAAGGGATGGACATGGTCAGAAACAATGCTCAGGTAGGCCGTGGCTTTTAAACAATGCCCAATTGGCACTAAGGGGCCTAAAATGTGCCAAGAAAACATCCCCCACATCATTACACCACCAGCCTGCACAGTGGTAACAAGGCATGATGGATCCATGTTCTCATTTTGTTAACGCCAAATTCTGGCTCTACCATCTGAATGACTCAACAGAAATCGAGACTCATCAGAACAGGCAACATTTTTCCAGTCTTCAACTGTCCAATTTTGGTGAGCTCGTGCAAATCGTGCAAACCCGGTGGGGTCTTCTGCTGTTGTAGCCCATCCGCCTCAAGGTTGTGCGTGTTGTGGCTTCACAAATGCTTTGCTGCATACCTCTGTTGTAACGAATGGTTATTTCAGTCAAAGTTGTTCTTCTATCAGCTTAATTCAGTCGGCCCATTCTCCTCTGACCTCTAGCATCAACAAGGCATTTTCGCCCACAGGACTACTGCATACTGGATGTTTTTCCCTTTTCACACCATTCATTGTAAACCCTAGAAATGGTTATGTGTGAAAATCCCAGTAACTGAGCAGATTGTGAAATACTCAGACCGGCCCGTCTGGCACCAACAACCATGCCACGCTCAAAATTGCTTAAATCACCTTTCTTCCCCATTCTGACATTCAGTTTGGAGTTCAGGAGATTGTATTGACCAGGACCACACCCCTAAATGCATTGAAGCAACTGCCATGTGATTGGTTGATTAGATAATTGCATTAATGAGAAATTAAACAGGTGTTCCTAATAATCCTGTAGGTGAGTGTATGTAAGCAGTAAAAAAATCCAATAAAACACAGCTCTGACCCCTGCACCCAATGGGCCTCATTTATAAAGCGTGCATATGCACAGATTTGATTGTAAAGTGTGCATACATATAGATCCACAGTATTTCTTAAAACAATCTTTGACGTAGAAAAGTGCTTCGCGCCAGGTCAAGGTATCACACATGCACGCTTTTGAGAAATTATCGTAAGATCAAAATTAAGACGTTTTCTATGGAGCATTTTATAAATAAGGCACAATGATGCTGTGTACCACCCTTAGCAATGCAAACTAGGGTGGCCATTCGTGCCAGTTCCGCCGGACACGTCCCGAACATGTTTTCGGGTTCGTTCTCCGGAAGTCGCGTTGGTCGACCGCATACATCATCAAGGATTAATATTTCGGGTTTAATTTCAGAAAAGCAACCGTTACATTTCAAGGTAAGAATGAAACGACAATGATTGTATGTCTTAAAAGAAATAAATCTTAATTTTCTAATGTATTTTAACTGAAATGTGATGACGTGTGCGGTCGAGTAACACGACTTCCGGAGAACGAACCCGAAAACATGTTCGGGACGTGTCCAGCGGAACTGGCACGAATGGCCACCCTAATGCAAACATATGTGAAACATCCTGTTGCTGTTTACTATCAGTTAGGGACTATTTTCTCCAGCGGAAGGAAGACTTTTAGTGATTTCACATGTAAGTTGCATTGATTTTCCTTTAGTGTTTGTATTGTGTGGTTACCATTACATAAAAACAATAAACCACTCAAGACTAATGCTGTATCGTGAATAGGTCACGGCTAAAGGGGTTGCATTGACTAAAAACGCCTTTCAGCCATGACTTACTCCAAAATACAGCCCAGCCTCTGGTACCTTATTTACTTAGTATGCTTTCATTTTACGTACAATCAGTGTAAACATTTGGCTTTCTGAAAAGATATAAGAGTGAGTGAACAATTGAGGAGCTCAGATAAAGGCAAAAGCCTCTAAATGCCACTTCCGACATAAATGAAATGATGATATTAAAGGCGGAGTCCACGATGTTTGAAAAACGGTTTGGAGAAGGAGACGGGCCGACTACCAAAACACACTTATAGCCAATCAAATCAAATCAAATGCCGGGTTGCGTATGTGTGGGGCGGGTCTATCAACAGAAGGTCCAGATTCTATTGGGGTAGGGGCGTGTTTGTTTAGGTGATTTCAAATATCAACATTGGCTTTCAAACATCATGGACTCCGCCTTTAACCGAATGCTCTCGGTATGTATTATACATTCTTTAAATACTTTTGCTTAAAATCCGCTTAATCCCAGCTCAGGTCATAGTGAAATACTGGTTTGTTTAAGAGTAAAAATTCACTTACAGAAAACATGTCAGACGCACTTGCAGGGTTTTTTATCTGAGCTCTTGAATTGCAGGATTTTCTTTTTTGGGTGAACCATTCCTTTAACATTTGTATCAGTTTTATCATTTTAATTGCTCTTTTTTTAACATCTGAATCTGTCTTATTTTAAAACAAAAAATTTTACCGCTGGGGACTGATCACAATTGTAACATTTGATTTGAATGTTGTCTTAACATGAACGACAACATTGATACTTGATACACTGATACAGTTCAAAATGAAAATTGCTAAACAATTATTCACCTTTACATCCATTTAGGTCCACAATCAGTTGCTGTAATGGATTAGGTGGCACAGAAACATACTCTACGCAAGTATACGAACACAAATGCGAATACTTCACCACTAGATTGCATAGCCTATGTGCAGTCCTGTTGTAAATAGGCTTGTTCGACTTTATGCCGCGCGGCTAGAACAAACAGGCAATGACGTCAAAGTACCGCGAAAGCAATTCACTTCTCCGTATGATTTCTCGCGAAACTCTGTTTTCGGTTCTTGCGGTGCCGCATGATGTGGAACAAGCCTAATACTTAAAGCTGCAATTCAAATTTTTTACTCTCTATCGCCATCTCTGTTTGAAACATAAAATTGCAGGTTACTTTACATAGATTTGTTCGTACTTGCTTAATAACTAATTTTTTGTAAAATGTGTTTGACATCTAAAGTAGCAACAGACAGTTAAAGGAATAGTCTACTCATTTTCAATACCAAAATATGTTATTACCTTAACTAAGAACTGTTGAATCATCCCTCTGTCATCTGTGTGTGTGCACGTACGCGCTGGAGCGCGCTGCGACGCTACGATAGCATTTAGCTTAGCCCCATTCATTCAATGGTACCATTTAGAGATAAAGTTAGAAGTGACCAAACACATCAACGTTTTTCCTATTTAAGACGAGTAGTTATACGAGCAAGTTTGGTGGCACAAAATAAAACGTAGTGCTTTTCTAAGCGGATTTAAAAGAGTAACTATATTTTATGGCGTAATAGCACTTTTGGGAGTACTTCGACTTGGCGCAGTAACACCCTCCCTCTCCCTTTATGAGAGTGAGAAGGGGAGCGGACTTTTCAGGCGAGTCCAAGTACTCCCAAAAGTGCTATTACGCCATAAAATATAGTTCCTCTTTTAAATCCGCTTAGAAAAGCGCTATGTTTTATTTTGTACCACCAAACTTGCTCGTATAACTACTCGTCTTAAATAGGAAAAACGTTGATGTGTTTGGTCACTTCTAACTTTATCTCTAAATGGTACCATTGAATGAATGGGGCTAAGCTAAATGCTATCGTAGCGTCGCAGCGCGCTCCAGCGCCCACGCGCACACACACAGATGACAGAGGGATGACTCAACAGCTCCCAGTCAAGGCAACAACACATCTCAATATTGAAAATGAGTAGACTATTCCTTTAACTAACTTGCTTAGATTCGTTTCAAACAGTTGCTCTATTATGAAAGTATTTGACCTGAAAGAGATTTTATGCCCAATATAGCTCCCCAAGTGGTAATGCTGAGAATGCAGCCAATAGTTGTGCTACATTATGGACTGATTTTTGAATGCAGTGAAATGGACACGTTTGCATTCATGTAGATGTGTAGAGTACGTTCCTGGCTTAAGACATGAACTTTGTCGTCCAATTTTCATGCAGAATCTCTGAAAGGACACTTTTGTTGGTCATTCTTGTAGCCTCTTTGTCAAACCACTGCAACAAGCATGTCTTGAACCATGCTGTAGCCTCTCTCAATGTGTCCAATCTCAACCAAAGCGTTCTGCTTTGACACATTGCACTGTTCTTGATCCATGCGGGTCCATGTGAAAGTCCTCAGTTACTTTTCAGATTCACATTTCTCTTCGATTACTTTAGTCACATAATGCTACATCATGCTTCAAGGTCTCCATATGCAGTAGTCACACAAGTCAGTAGTTAGATGTGACCAAGTCACAGGGAGGTCTCCCAAGAACCCGGTCTTGGGGAAAAGTCTACACTTACCCCAGCTTTGGAGCTGTCTCCTTACCCTTCAAAACGGGCAAAGGGATTTCTTTATCTTTAGGTGGGATCACAGTGTCTTTTGACCCCAGTGGTTCCTCATTTCTTTGCTTGAGGAGGAACCTCTGTTCCCCATGTAAGGGCTTTGTTTTCTCCCTGAGCCCCTGAAGCGGATGGGCTGTCTCAAGGCTGCTGGGATTGAGAGCGCTCTATCTTCAGCACAGGCTCTGTGTTTTCCGAGTCGCTGTGGTGTTTTCGGTCTCTTGGCTGCTGTTCCCCCTTTCCGCCACGAGTCCAGGAAGGCGAGCGGACGTACCCGCTGTGTGGAAATCGGGGCAATGGGGGCTGCTGGCGATCTGTGGGGTGAACTTAGAAAACCAAACAATGAAAAACACATTCATAACAACTGACTGACTGATGCACCAACTTTTTAGATTATTGGCCATAGGCAAACTCTCTTTGTGGCTGCGTCTCAAAATTTCATACTATGCGACCTAAACAGTGTTTGAAATTGGAATGTTTTCCAACTCTCTCTTTCAAATTAAATTTTGGATATCATCATAATATCTTCTGATATCATCAAACGTTTGATGTGACTCACTCGCTGGAGATTCTGTGTGATTCTCCTCATCAGAGTCAGCAAACACTTCTCCCAGTTCTTGATCAGACATGTCTGTGAGCTCCGTCAGGTCCAGGAGATCAAAGTGAACCTCCAGTGAGGACACGCTGCTCAGAGGCTCTGAGATCAGACAAAAGACATCACAGCTACCAACGTAACCAATCACCAAGAGTATTTTCATTTGTTATGTTTCAGCTTGCAATAATCTATATTTCTTTTCTTTAAGCATACTGTAAAAAATTATTTTGTGGCTTAGTAAATTTAAAGGTATAGCGGAAGCTTTCTTTTTTCAGGTGGATCATCTAGCCTATTAGTCATCCCAGTTGTCAATCATTTTGATTATGTGTTTACGTAAGTAAATGCTCGTTCCTAGGTTCGTTTTCTGCACATACGCACTTTCAGGTATATGTGTGGTGGGCTACGGTTTCAACCATTCACTGAAGCTTGCGTTCTCACCGTATTTTTTTAAAAAAATGTCTGAGGGTCACATGAGAAAAAGTGTCTATGAATTGTTATATGACAAGAAGAAAAAGGCTTCTGAAGAAAGAAACAAGACCAGAGTGTTTTTACGGGACTATTTCACACGCTGGCGTGAGCTAATAGGACAGGTTGGGCTTGCCACACGAAGTTTCTACTCGACAGGTAAAGTTTGTCATGCTATTTGGAGAAATCCATTTAAAATCACTGCTAGTAAAAGTTAATGTAAGCTATGATTAGCGATGCTAGCACTGGCACAAGTCACGAACTCCGCAGACACGGTAAACATGCCGACAGCAACTTGTAAACAGAACAAAGAGAAGAACTACGCTCCTGCATGCTCTCTCTCTGTCTCGTGCACACGTTTAATAGGCGTTCCCTCTCGGGAGCATGTGCATTTTTTTTAAAAAGTGAAGGGTCTGTGCTTTTCAAAAACTCTGGAAAATCTTCCACTATACCTTTAACTAAATAAAATTATTTAGTAAATCACGTAAAATTTGCAAGAAAATTAAATTAATAATTTTGGGTTGAAACTACTTGAATTAATTTGTAAACATAACTAACTAAGCAGTGGACTAAAATTTTTATGCTGGATTTACTTTAAAATACAGTGCATTATTTCTGCATCCACTTCTTTAGTACATTTTACATTGAATTTTAAGCAATTACTTAAAATTCCATGTAAACCTTATTTTAAAAAGTGGATGCAAAAATCATGCACTCAATTTTCAAGTAAATCCAGCATATTATTTTTTTCAGTGCAGATAAAATATAAGAAATTTGCATTATGATAAAAATTTCAACATCCTTTTGCAAGCACTGCAATCAGGGCATGTAGTTTCCGGAAGAAATGGGTGTAGGTAACTCGCCAATAATGAAAACTACGATCACAACCCCCTCAATATTACACAATCATTACTGAAAACATATGAGGAGCTGATGCAAAAGCCACTAAATGCCACCTCCGTCAAAAGTGAGCTAATGATATTAACCAAATGTTTTCTGCACATATTTATCAAATCTTTTAGCTTCAAATCCACTTAATTGCGGCCTCAGGCCATCCAGAAAACCGGTTGGCAGAATCCATTAGGAGTCTGATCAAATAAAAATGCTCACTTACAAGAAAACATGTCGCAGTTAAAGGGTTTTGCATCTGAGCTCTTCATATGCTTCTCGATATTCAAACCGAATCTAAGGTCTTGACCGTAATGCATACAAAAATCATAAAGACACATTTTTACATATAAATAGCATAAATACTTTTACATTTAATAATATATCACTATATTTTTTAGAATGTGGGGGAATGCTTTATTCTTGTTCTTTTTCCTTAAATTTGGGGTTAATTTGGAGCTGTTCCCACTTATACTCACGTCGTTTCTCTGTGATCAGCACTTGACTGCCGTGATGTGCTGGAGTACCAAAATGTTGCTCTCCTGAAGCATTGTGGGACGCCTCACTGGTGAGACTGGCAGAGCTGGAGGACTTTAGAAGCTTCTGAAACTCTTTTAGTGGCTCTAAAAAGAAATTATAGCCAAAATAGTTTTTTATAACCTTTTTAAAAGTACAACCTTATATAACCTTAGTGATCAACTTGAAACCTAATAAAGAAATAATACTAGATTTTCCCAAGAGAATGTAGCTGGATCCAAAATTGCCTACAGTATGTGATGCAAGTAGTATATGTCTAAATATATAGTATGACCTGCTACTTTCAGCTAGACTAAGGGTACCTTTTCAATTCTTATTTATGCATCATTGTTTCCTTTTCTTGCTTCCTGTCTTGACATCTTAGCTACACCCCCCTAGGATCCGAGCAAGGAAGAGTCAAAGCATGAAGTGTAATGGCATATCCTCACTATCTGTATAAAGATCCTTCTTTATTATCAAATATCAAGTGCTTTAAAAATTAAAAATATTAAATAATAAAAATAAAGTTAAACACATACTTAAGTTAGAGTTCGTAGGCTTACTACTTTAAAAATAAAGACATTATTAAAATGTATATGATATGTGTCTACACATAAATATATACTGTCTGAAGCGAGTCTACATTTACAATATTTAATGATTAATACTAACTAACATTTTTGCATGTTTGAAAATTATTAAAAGACATGATGATGTGAAATGGGAGGAGATTTATTGGAAGGAGGAAGCAAATTGAGTACCACCCTTAAGGGCCAGATTTACTAAATGGGGCAAATTAGCACAAGAGCGCAATTCCAAAAAAGCACAGACGGGAGTGGTAATATCTATGGGTTATTTAACAAAAAGGCGCAAATTAAATAATAAAAAAGCATCAGGTGATCCATCTGAATCTAACGCAAATTAGTTCAGGGTCCCAAATAAGCAGAGCTGATGCTCTTCATATGCAGCTGATCTACTGATGTGATTGAGTTCAGCACCACGGACATCTCAGTTGAAAATCCAGGGTGCGAAATCCCAGCTAACGAAGGCATAGGACACTGAAAAGAACGAAGGACAAAAAAAGAAAGGGTTTAAGAAGTTTTAAAACACCTGCTATTTTGTGACTTTAGTCAAAACAAACAAAAAGTTTCTTCCAGCAGACAAAAAGTAACATGGCTTAGCAAAATCCTCCTCCTATCAGCAACAATTGCAGCCATTTCAAGCGCAAAATGATTTAAAACACGCTTTTTCAATGTTAAATAATGGAGCAAATACCAGTAATAACACACATGCAAACATGATTTAATTACGTTGCGTGAATCATTTAAATAATCTCCTTACATAAATTTTGCGTCTGAAAGGGAAACTCCTAGAAATGCATGCAATACACTGAAAAAACAACTTGTAAAATTTACTTTAAAAAATCCTCGTAACAATTTGCACGAACTTTTTTTAAGTAAAATTTACTGCTTTTTTTAAGTACAACTTACCTACTAAAATTAAATAAAATCTACTTTATAATGCATGAAAAACATATGTTAAATAGTTAAGTAAATGTTACTTGTTATTTTTTTTTAGAAGTTAGATTTATTTTAATAATTTAGGTAAAGTCTATTAGTTTTTTAATGCATGCACTGTAAAAAATACTTTGCTGCCTTAAATTTTTTTGTTGAATCAACTAGGATTTACAAGTCATTTCAACTTACTATTATTTATCTTGACTAGAGATGAGTTGTTATAACTGCAAGTGAGTTGTTATAACTTATAAAATTAAGTTGACATTTCTCAACTATATTTTATAAGTTGTGACAACTCATCTCTGTTGGCATGACTTGTAAATCTGAGTTGATTTAACAAAAAATTTTAAGGCAGCAAAGTATTTTTTACAGTGCATGAAAAACATATGTTAAATAGTTAAGTAAATACTTTATTATTTTTTTAGAAGTTATATTTATTTTAATCATTTAGGTGAATTCTATTTTTTTTATTGAAGCATTGCTGTACTAAAAATATTAAATAAATCCTATTTTCTTAACAATAGTTCTATGGACTCGAATTTGATTTTAATTGTAAATTGGCTTCTGAACTATGTTTTTCCTACAACGGGTCACATGACAATGAAAACATGGTGGATGCAATGTGTCCAAAATGTATTCATACTACACCCACACAAACAAGGTACTGTTAAAAAAAAAGTAGGTACTTTTTTGGTTGCAGTGTGCGAGTGTTGCTTGCCATGCAAAAACTTGCTGCCATAATGCTATCTTATGTGTATAGTTGCCATGGTGGTGGCTATGTGGTTGCTAATGTGTTTGAAATGGTTGTTAACATATTGCTATGTTGTTCTCAATGGTCCCTAGCGTGTTACGTGTCTAGGATGTTCAATGAGTCAAATGAGTCCGCTCTCATGTTTATGATATTTTATTAACATAAAATAGTTGATTTAAAATGTAAATCTAAGGGATTTAAACATTTTTAGGTGAAATAGTACATCCAAATACTTTAGTAAACCAAAGCTTAAAACTTACGGTTATGTGTTTGTTCAGCCGTAGTTATAGTGAATAAAAAGTAAAACATCAAAATTAAGCAAAGATTGCTAGTGTCACTCAGTGCAATACATTAATGAAAACAATAGTTTCGCTACATGCCCACAGCTGAGCTCTTGTTCTCCCTGTCTTGCTCTCTAATAGGGTTTGTCAGCGGTTGCCAAAGAAGTGAAACAGAAGACGCTTGTGTTTCACTCAGTATTTAAAGATCCTCCAGACCGCTATTGATTTCTCGCAGCGGCAATCAAAGCATACTAGCGTTTTATATCATTGAAGACAGTTCAATTACACACATGGGACAAAAAGACAAGTAGACCGAATTTAACTTGATTTACGTCTTCTGTATTGTCGTTTTTGGACTAGATATGGGATGATACAGAGTTTCTCAGCTGCAGTTGCTCTCTGCAGTCTGCAGGTCTCTACAGCATAAGTTTCATTAGCCCACACACACAGCAAAAACAGCTATGATGATGATTTACTGTGTTGTTCTGTTCTTGTGTTTGTTAGCCATGCAAATATTGTTGCATGGATTGCAATACATGGAAATATAGTTTAAGACTATTCTGAGCTATGGATGCCAAAATAAACCATAAAGTATTTTAAGCAACGTTCAGTGGCTCCCAAATTCCCATTGTCCCAACACAACTGCTGCAAGGATGCAGCTCAATGTCAAATTCTATGCAAGGGTCGCATCCAAAATCCACTGTTCCGCATTTCCTCTGACTCAAGACGTTTGTCATTTCTTCATACTATTATTTAAAAAGTCATTTATGTCAATTTATGGTATAATTCATATGCCACCACCCTATACATGTCCAAGTTGCCGTGCCTTTATCCTTATGCATAGACGCAAGCTGCACGCCGCTGGGCAGACCCTGCCGGCTTTCTCTGCCTGCTTGCTTTGTTTGTGCGTATCAAAAATAAAAACATGCTGACAGCTCTTACAGTGAGCTTTTGAATGCGATGAGCATACAGGCTTTAATGCGTCGCAGCGTGCTGCTTGATAAATGTTTGATCTTACCTGCAACGCTCGAGTCTGCCTGAGCCTCCATTAAGTCTATTGTAGCAGCCGGTGCAGTGCTGTCTGGCGTCTCAACTGGGATTAGAGGGAGCACCTCCTGCCTCGTGCACGCTCTGTATCTCTTTTCAGTATCTCTCTCTCTCTCTCTCTCTCTCTCTCTCTCTCTCTCTCTCTCTCTATGTCTGTCTTCCCCACCCCTACATGCACAATCACACAGTCACTCTCTTTGTCACTGCAGCATAGCAGTGACACATAAAGGGTCCCAGCAGAGAACAACACAGTCAGCCACCACACGATTGCCACAATGCATACAGGAGGAAGGAGACCGTATACAACAGACTGGAGAAAAAGATGTGGAAATGGGAGATTTGCAGTACTGTGTAAAAGTCTTAGGCCACCATGCCCCCATAAGATTTTTGCAAGAATATATAATTATGTCTAAATATCTTTATTAGAATACAACCAGAAAATTGGCAGTATTAAAGGAACATTTCAAGACTTTTATTAAGATGTAAAATAAATCTTTGGTGTCCCCAGAGTACATATGTGATGTTTTAGCTTAAAATATCATATAGATAATTTATTATAACATGTTAAAATCACAACTTTGTAGGTGTGAGCAAAAATGTGCTGTTTTTGGGTGTGTCCTTCACCCATGCAAATGAGCTGATCTCTGCACTAAATGACAGTGCAGTGGTTGGATAAGGGCCGGTATTATCTCCTTTTGACATCACAAGGGGAGTCACATTTCAATTACCTATTTTTTCACATGCTTACAGAGAATGGTTTACCAAAACTAAGTTACTGGGCTTTTCTTTTTCATATTTTCTAGGTTGGTAGAAGCACTGGGGACCCAATTATTGCACTTAAACATGGAAAAAATCAGATTTTTATAATATGTCCCCTTTAAAGGTGCAGTGTGTAAATTTTAGCGGCATCTAGTGGTGAGGTTGCGAATTGCAATCAATGCTTAGTTCACCGAAACGCATAGAGAAGCTATGGTAGCCCCCACAGGACAAACATGTCATTGTCAGACACAACTTAGTAAAAAAGTTTGTCCGTTAAGGGCTTCTGTAGAAACATGGCGGCACAAAATGGCGACTTCCATGTAAGGGGATCCGTGGCGTATGTAGATAAAAACAACTCATTCTAAGGAAATAAAAACATAAAGGTTCATTATGTAAGGTCTTTATACACCACTGATAATATAGTTTATTATATTATATTGCATTTCTGTCAAGAGATCCTTCTAAAAGTTACACACTGCACCTTTAAAATCTTTAAAAATACAATTATATGCTAAAGTGTCAAGTTTTAGTGTGAATTTCCGGCCAGGATATTGTCATTAAAAAAGTGGAGTTGCAGCCCTCAACTGATGTTTATGTTGTAATTTTGTGTATTGGCCACCAGTTGTGTGATTGCAGTACCAGTTTTAGCCACACGTTTTGTGATTGCAGTACCAGTTTTGGCCACAATCCTACATACTGTTCCTTTAAGAATTTGAAATAATGTTAACATAAAATGCCTATTAGTAGCATATTATAAATATGTATTAAACCCATTAATTATAAATACACACATACGCATTCTTTTAAAAATACATTGATTAAAATTATGCAAACTAGTTAACAAGAACAAAGACTATTGATGACAAACTCAGATAGTTGTAGTCTAGGCCTACTTGCAATTTCTCTTTAGCATTTTAGGCTGAAAGTCTTCATAAAAAATATTTTCCCAATAGAGAAAATAAAATACTATGAACATAGTTTTAGTTATGGCATTTTAACTAGATTAAGTCTTGTTAGTTTTGTATTCAATACAATTATATTTTCGGTATTTGAGATCTGGCAGCAGCAGCTCGTTTTAAAGCGTGTGCGATTTGAAGAAAATTTCCATTATTTGACAAATAAATATATAATACACAGTTAAATAGCCTATGCATACCAACATTTTATCATGTAGCTTTATGGTATACAAAGAAATAAATTTATAGTGTTAATATGAATTAGCAAATCCACAAATTGCTTGTGTATGCAGAGCATTCAGAGCTTATGGACCGCATACCCCTGGTTTATGTAAAAGAAATGTGAAAGAAATTATGAAAATTTGTCTTGTCTGTTAAGTGATAGTAATAGTATACATATCTTAAATTAAAAATAAAATGTTCCTCTTAAAAAAAAAATAAAAAAAAACATACAGAAAATGTGACAAGATAAGGTAACACAAACCATTAGGAAATAACATTTATATTGCCACATTAAGAGTTAATTTTAATGCTATATATTTTTCATATAGCTTACCCTACTGAAAAATCCAGTTTAGACCAACATAAGCTGGTAGCTGGTTTTAGCTGGTTTAAGCTGGCAGTAGCTGGTTTAAGCTGGTCCTCGCAGCCTGGCACAGCTGGTCAAGCTGGTGGGTCAGCTCGTCTTCCAGCCTGACCAGCTAAGTCCAGCTAGACCGGCTTAAAAAGTGACCAAAACACAGCTAGACCAGCTTGCACACCAGCAAAACCAGCTAAAACCAAGGTGGAAGATCAGCTAAAACCAGCTGGTCTTTTGGTTGAAGAGATCTTTAAATCGTGATAGCAATCAATAATGTTGTTGTTTTAAATATTACAATACAGTACTGTAAATGTCTTATAATGGAAGTCTTGGGACCATAAAGCGTTGAGGCTATGTTTAGGTTCTTTAGTTTATTATTGTAACGTTATGTGTGCTTTGTACTGCAATGTTTACACACCGGTGAATGAGGCATGAGGTCATGGAGGAGGCGTGGCTTTGGAGAGAGCTGTAAAGTGAGGGTGGGATCTTTTCATTTTTATTCTTCAAAGCTGGCTTGCTATTGCTTTAAACTTAGTTTCACAACAAATCTTTATGATTTGAATGAATGGACCATGTAAGGATTTCAACAAATGTGTAGGACTCTACTGACAGCAGTTGTATTAGGAAATACAATTAAAATCCAGTAACTTAAACTATGGTTGCCAACTTGCCATAGTGTTTTTGCAAGGTATGTCTTATAAACCTTTTGCCTAATATTAATGACCCTTATTAGCACTAAAATATTAAACGACAATACTGAAATTCAGTCAAGCATAAAAATAAAACAAAATTTTGATACAGTTCAACAATGAGATTAATATGTTAGCTAAATAATAATAATAATAATAATAATAATAATAATAGTGAAACATATTCAATTAAAATAAATAATTTGTTAAATACATTTCAATAATGAAGTGATTACAGTCAAACAATAATGTAATGGGTACAGTCGAACAATAATCGTAAGAATTGCGCATGCGCGGAAGGGGGGCGGAGTCGCTGGGTAAGGTGAATGGCTATCGTCGGTTGTTAGCTAGTCAAATGAAAAAAAGGCACATTAAACGTGTCTAAGTGTGTTTTCACACCTGTTTATGTACTGTAAGCCTTTTGTAAGGATTTTATGATTGAAACAAATTCCCTTTTTCCCATTTCTGTTTTAAGCTGAGAGTGATAGACTCGTCTCGTTTCCTATGCTCTAATAAGGCACTAGCATGTTAGCATGCCCTCTGATTTTATATCTCTCCTGAGCGCCGATATCGACCCCAGTTCTCCTAAATCACTCTATTCCAAAGGTAAGGACGTGTTTTCATAAAATCTAACTATTGCATCCTCAATTTAATTCTACGTTAGTCTTTATGGTGACATTTGGCTGGGGATAATTGTGAGGTTTGGCTAACGTCAGATAGCACGAGAGGAGAGCACGCGCTAACTGTGTTTGTGTGTGTGGGAGTGTACGCTTGTATGTCTGTGTTTATGTGAATGTATATTATGAACGTGTGTGTATATGTATGTATCTAGCCTATATATCTACACGCGTGGGGTATGAATAAATGTGTGTATGTGTGTGCGCACGTGTTTCCTGCACACATTCTGAGTGACTCAGACAAAAAGGGTTTTGTCTTAACATTTGTCTAACAAATATTTCATAGACAAGACAGCTGTGCGATGTTAGATGATGCCATGTGTGGAAACAGAACTTTACACCTAAGATGTTACAATTCACGTTAATGAGGGTTATTTTATCTGTATTTGTTTGTGATGACACATATCAAGTGATTCTGACTGATATATTTAGATACATCAGCATCTAGCCTGTAATGTCTTTTTGGAAAGTAAGTAGTACATAGACCTTACATGTTAAAACAACAAATGATTGTTCGTTTGTATGATGTAACACTGAAAGTTAGTAGAAAACCATGTAACTGACCCCTTACCCTAGGTATTGAAGTTGAATTCCTGGGCCATATTCATGAACATTTTTTAGTGCAATGACTTCCCCCTAGTGACAAAATTCTTAGAAATGTAGTCGTTTCCTCTTAAAATTAAAGAGAATTTCATAGGTAAGTCAAGATAAGTTAGTCAATCAAGCTCTTAAGGTCATAAAGTGTTAAGAGTAGGTACGATGACTTAAGATTACTTAAATCAAATAGCATGTGACCCATGCTGTCTAAATGAGTTGGAATGCGCACAGTCTAATTTGGAGCTATAGAAAGTATAAATGCCAATTTTGGTTGAAATTTAGGTTTTTATAAGAGCTGCAACTACTAATCTATAAAATCGATAAAAAATTAGTTGGTCTGTGACGTCACATGCTCCCGAACTGTCGGCCAACATGCACACGCGTCAGGTGCTGTTTCTTTATACAACGCGAGCTGCCTGCTCAAAGTCACGTTTTATTCATACAATGCAAGCTGCGTGCAATATTCAGAAGCAGTCAAAAACCCTTTGGATCAGATTGCTTTTGTAGTGTAAACGCAATGTGACCACGCACAATGTGGTTGAATGTGTTTGAACAGCCACACGGACCACCTTCTCTCCGCCTATTTATCTAATATGAGGTACTGGACACAATGTTTTACGTCTTTTCTGACTTCTGGTGCGAACACACGTTGTACAGCGCTATTTTTAGCCTTTCATTGATAAAACTAATTTGGCTAATCTCTGCGTAGTTTCATTTTTCAAGCGTGTGAAAGTTGCGCGATCTTATTTTATCAATTGCGCTGAAATATCAGAGAGAACTCTTAAAGCTCACGTAACACATGCTGTTTCTGCATTTCTGATGTTAATCTGGAGTACCTATAGAGTAGTATGACATCCTTTATATCTCAGAAGAGTCTTTAGTTTAATCAGATTTATAAAAGAAAGATTAGCTTTACCGAATCTTTCAAATAACGTACGATAAAATGAAGAAGGAGGAGTTATACCGCGGGAGGAGCGAGTACGAGTCATGCAACACTATACAACACTGTTTAACTTATGATTCACTACATGTTTGTGTCATTTATATAATATGCACGCGACTATTTCCAACATAAGACAGAAGTCTTACTTACCGCGTGCAACTCGTCATGACCCGGTTGGGAAAATCCACCGCATCAAACACACACGCAAAACTCCGCTGTTACCCCGGATGATAAACTATATCAATTGTTTTCATAAGGCTGGATTTCTTCTCCTTACATCCAAAAACACACTTCATCTTTCGTGCCATTGTTGAGTTTTGAAATTAAACAAAGCTGAGTGGTGTGATAAGATGTTTGCAAGCTCTAGCGTCTCCTGCTTATTGACGGGTGGGCGGGGTTTTCCGGGGGAAGTGCCCATATAAAGAAGTGATATGTATAGAAACCCCTGAGACGTCAGTTGGACCTGTAATCGAAAAAAACATATTTCTCTGAAAAAATAAAACATGTTGAGCAAAAAGCTTAAAAAATTGCATTTTTGTAAAGGAATTTATGTTAGAGATCAGACTCAGAATGACTATCAAACATAAAGGCAGTTAAAATAACCATTAAATCTTTTTAACTTCCGTTTTTGATAAATTCGATTTGGCGCCATCTGGTGGATAAAAGGGGTATTACACTTTCACTTTGAAATTCGTCCAAAAAGGCATATTTATTAGTTAAATATGAACTCATAAATGACGAGATAACTCGTCAATGGCGGTGAATGAGTTAATAAAGGTTTAATTTCCTCTAATATAAGTGAAATTGTATTTTTGTTTAATTGTAGGACTGGTCCGAATAGCCTTTTTTGAGCTTCGAAGCTCTAGTGGAAATCAAATCGAATATTCTTCAAAGTTTCGGAAGGAGGGGCTAAACACATTTTTCTCTCTAAAGGAAGGAATCTCTGTGTGTTTATCTGAATGTTTGCAGTTTTATTATGTGGCAGGTGTGTTGCTGCGGACCCAAGGGAGTGTAGTGGTGCATTTTGGTGCAGTGTGGACA
Organism: Misgurnus anguillicaudatus; assembly: GCF_027580225.2. NCBI lineage: Eukaryota > Metazoa > Chordata > Actinopteri > Cypriniformes > Cobitidae > Misgurnus > Misgurnus anguillicaudatus. The sequence continues at coordinate 6,415,105 of NC_073342.2, read as the reverse complement.
TGTAACATATTCAAAATTAATAAACTTTTAATAAACTACAGAACCGCTCAAGCCGGAAGCAGCGCGCCTCACGTGTGCTACGAGAACAACGCACACGTGAGGCAGGAATCTCCTCTGTGTGTGTGTCTGTCGGTCTGTCTTTCTAATGGCATTTTTAATATATTGAGAACCGTTAATCATATCAACTTCAGGCAAAGGTAGTAAAATTTTGCATTTTTGTGCAATATGGACTCGCAACACGTTCAAAATAAACGTACGCGGGCACAGCTTATGCTCTTAGATGGGAAGACTGCACTAGTAAAATAAAACACACAGACTGTTAAGAGCAATACGTATAATAAAGTAGCCTTTAATTTTTGAACAAACAAATCACTTCCTGATCAGAAATTAGCAGCACAATAATTACAAACACCGTAAATGGTAAGGTAGGCTATTTAAATAAAAGAACAGAGTTTAACGAACTATAATAAAGAAAAAACACAGTAGCATACTTTCAATATCAAGTTTATTTACTGACCATCTGGCTATCTGACATGTTGGTGATTTTTTCGTCAGTAGAAAAATTAAGAAGCACAGCAAAACCCCCAGTGCTCTGTCATTTAATGCAAGTCAATAGATCCGCCACTTTGAGAACTCAAAAGCAGTTTTGTGAAGCAAATTAAATCAGTTTTTCAAGAAATGTAATGTATTTGACAATTTTTAAGCGTTAATGCGGTCAAGCCTCTAGTCTAGCCAACACGGGCACAATCTTCTTCTTATGGAGTTTGGTGGCAGTTGCAAGCCAGGTTCTCAGCGCCACGCCGCCACCTGTAGAGCAGGAGCGTAATGTGCACTTCCTGCTTGGCAGTCTCTGCAGCTAATAATGTTGAGAAAAATTGGATATTCGAATCTTAAAATTAAAAATCGAATGCCAACCCACAGAACGAATAAACGAATATTCTGACCCAGCCCTATTTAATTGTTGTTGGGTTTTCATAAAATAGTAATGAACCACAAGCATCTGTTTTAAAGTAAGGGGGAAATCCAGGTTTTTATTACTGTAACAACGCACCTATCACCACTTTCACATCATAATGGCTTATTTATTTTGTTAATAACAAATAATCTTAATATTCATCAAGGTCTTAAGCACATCCCTGAAGACTTAATTCATTTTGTCAATTGATATTTTGACATTTAAAGATGTTTTACTATTTAAAAGCTGCACAAACATTTTTTATTTAAGGCTTAAAATATAAAACTCAAAAAGATGATATTAGTAAAACTGTGTAGTAGTGTGTTGCTTTTGCACTTTTAAAAGTACACTTCTACACGTAAATACCATAATTTAGTGCCTTATTTAGCTACAATACGTGAAAACATCTAATTAAGTAAATATTTATTGTATCCGTTTAGTCGATTAATAGAAATAAGAATCGCCCAGTTAATCAATTATGAAAATAATTATTAGTTGCAGCCCTAGTTTTTGTGGGGAAAAAATGCCTGCGGGTTTCATCAGTAAAGTCGGTATTTTCGATTTTCCTTGATTATGGACGCGATTTTGAAAAATGAAGTGTAAGACTTGCTTGATGTAAAAAGAGTAATTAAGAGAGATAAAGTTCAAGACCTGATTGATGTTAAAAGCGACAAGACTGGAAAACGATCTTCCTCGCACTGACTGACACATCCGCGTGCACCTTCAAAAATCTTTAACTTGCTGGGTGGGCGATAAACTGGTAGAGATTTTCTATATTGAGTTTACGCACCCATGCCATGTTGCTGTGTGCATGGTCACAAAAACTTTACGTTGATTACTTTTAATAACTTAATAAAACTTTAGTAGTGATAAATATATTTTTAAAGCTCTTATTTAGAAATTGAGCTCAGTAAACGTAACATTCTGCATTTGTAGATAATATCTTTCATTATGGTGCAACCTGTGGTTGGTGGAGGTTTTTTAGAAAGTAAGGATTTACAAGGGGAAGTGTGTAATTACTAGGGGTGGCACGGTTCATGAAAAAAATCCGAACCGTTCGGTTCGCTTGTCTCGGTTCGGATCGCGTGTGTGTCGTACGGTTCAACGGTTCATGGCATGCGCAATGTATGTAGTCTCGTGCCATGTATGTGACCTCAGATAGTGTGTTCCCCTTTCGCGAAGAGCGCGAAAGAAGAGGTGACTGGTGTGGAGAGTGAGTGCTTCCGGTCCTGTTACGTGTAGAAATGGCAAGAGGGAGAGAAAAAGAAGTCTGCCCGCAGTTGGAGGATGCGCCAGCGTTTGGTGTGTGGAAACATTTTTTATTTCATGTTACCTATGATGACAGCGAAAATAAAACAATAGATACAGCCACACGCGACAGCCTTCTCTCCGACCATTTATCTAATCTGAGGTAATGAACACTGTTTTACGTCTTTTCGTGTTCAGCGCTATTTTTAGCCTTTCGTTGATAAAACGAAAGCGGCTGATTTCCGCGTAGTTTCATTTTGCTTGCGTGTGAAAGTTGCGCGATCTTATTTCATAAACTGCCCCTTAAAGTAATCAGGACAGAAATGGTCAAAAGTGGACAAAAGAGACGGATTTAAATATTACAGGTGTAAACGTTATGTTTCTCTCTCGTTCACATATCTCTGCAGTATTTAAGCAGCCTCTCAGTGATAAATCTTAAAGCTACACTGATGTTGGCATTTTGATAAATGCACACAAAGTTCATTTAGATGGCAATACACATTCTTTTTTTTGCCAAATAAATGAAAAGCATGTTGAAATCATCAATGTCTTCTAGTGATGGGCGATATGGCCTAAAATCCATATTGCGTTATACATTGCAGCCTCTTGCGATAGCGATATGTATTGCGATAAAATACTTTCAATAGACACGTTTCAGAACAGGTTATATAGACCCTTACAAAAGCCAAACTGCTAAAAAGTAAGTAAAAGTAAACTGTTATGGCCAGATTAGTCTTGTTACCTCTCTTAGCAGGAACTTTTGCCTGACACACTCTACAGCATATATATTATTGTATATTACCATAATGCCAATTTCGCGCGTGGAGCAGCTGTTAACTTATGTAACTTTAGGGTTAAAATCCAAAAAATAGATGTTGCATCTGTCTTTTTCACAAGTTCCTCTGTTTCACAGACGCTTTCATCCATGTTTATTCGGCTGCAGCTCGTGGCTCTTAAGTTCGCAGGTAGATTGTGTCATCAACACGCATTATCGCGATAGTGCAATAGATTTTAAATCTCTATCGTATGCCAATTTTCTATCGTTTATATTGCATATCGTTTATATTGCCCATCCCTAATGTCTTCCCTCTCGCCGTGTCAAAATCTCGCCTGGCTTTCCTCAGGGATGTTCCCAATAATGTGCTTAAAGTCAAACTCAGTTTGTGCATGATTACATAATATAACTTTTTTAATACTGTATCGTAAATTATGGATAATTAATACATTAATAAGATAATACATTTCTGGAGTGTTAAAAAAATAACAACAAGAACCGTACTGAACCGAGAACCGTGACCATTGAACCGTGATACGAACCGAACCGAGGGTTTTGTGAACCGTGCCACCCCTAGTAATTACTGTGACACTTATTATTGTGGCCTCCTTTTTAGCTTTAAGTGGTTTTACTCTTCTTTAGTCCTTAACAACAAAAAAAAAAAAAACGTTACCCAGGAAGAGTATAGTTGTGTGTTTCCATTATCTCTTTGTAGTCCATGGAAGAATAGTGTTCAAATAGCAGGAATGTAGAGCATGTGTTACGCAATCCTGCTGACCACCCCAGTTTCACGGTAGGCACCAGGGCTTTTATTCAAAGCATTTCTGTATGGGAGTGTTGATCCAGGCTCTGATTTCCTTTCTCCTTGCCTGTTCAGTTTACACTTCTCCAAATTGTTACACTGATATGGCAGCTGTGCTTGCATGGTGAGATGGTACTTTCCATAAAGAAGATAAAAAGTAGTGTTTGAAACTCATCCAAGACAAAGTCCAAGTTTTTTTAAATAATAAAAGGGGTAAAACAAAAATTGTTTGTATAAATGAAAATACTTGCATGACCTTGAATTCCTAGCAAACAGAAACAATGAAGCTTAACTGTAAAATGCATGTTATGGTAGGGCTGGACAATAATTAATTCAATATCAATATCTTATATAATATCAATATATATAGATTTTGAAATCCACCAGCCACTCAATGTTTTAACCAGCCACTTTCTTGTTTTTAACTGACAAATGTGTAACTGCATGTGGAAATTAATACTACAAGATAGGGGTGTAACGGTACGCAAAAATCACGGTTCGGTGCGAACCCCGGTTTTGAAGCCACGGTTCGGTTCATTTTCGGTACAGTAAGGGAGAAATGCAAACATTAAACTGCAGTTTGTTTATTACTATAAACTTTTTTTTACAATTTGTTTACACTTTTTAAAACACTTTTTATTAAAATATAACATATAAAATATATATAAAATGAAAAAATAATAAATAAAATACTACTGCAAAGTTCTTTTTTACATTATCTTATAACAGAAGGTAACTCTTTTCTTAACCTTCTCTTAAACTTTTTCTACTAAAACCTTGAACTAACAAATTCAATTCCCGAATACATTTATGAACTATTAGCCTACATTTTTGCCACCAAAAATTTTCTGTTTTGATTTATTTTGGATTGTTTAACTCACAGTATTGAATTGGCTATGTACCATCTCTGTATAAAAATAATATTACTGCTCTATGTCAAACTGCATAGCAAGCAACATGATGATATACTTATTATACATTCATTTTGAGATTAGTGAGTTGCATACCTAGCCATCTTTGATCTTTTGCATGTTTCTCCTAATCAGGCCAGCTGACAGTCTTGCCTGGGCCCGGGACAAGATAATCTTAGAGGGCCCCCCACCCCTTACTTTTTACTGGTAACAAGACATTTGGCATTATCAGATTCAGGACCCACGAATATTGCATATTATACATTGTATAAAACATTTAGTTAAAGGTACAAAACTATATTATCAGGGGTGTATAAAGACCTTTTTATAATGAACCGTTATGTTTTTATTACATTAGAATGAGAAGTTTTTATCTACATACACAGAGGGTCCCCTTACGTGGAGGTCGCCATTTTGTGTCGCCATGTTTCTACAGAAACCTTTAACGGACAAACTTTTTTTACTAAGTTGTCTCTGACGATGACATGTTTTACCGGTGGTGGCTACTGTAGCTTCTCTATGCGTTTCAAAAGCAAGGGGTGAGTGGATTGAGCCGTTGGTTGCAATTTGCAACCTCACCACTAGATGCTTCTAAAATTTATACACTGCACCTTTAAATGTAGTACACTGAAAAAAAATATTCATTGAATTTAATCAATTTTTTAAGATAAGCGGTTGCAATCAATTTATTTAAGCTACATTTAAACAAAAAAGATTAGTAAAGTAAAATAAAATATAAAACTTTTGTTTAAATGTAGCTTAAATAAATTGATTGCAACCACTTACCTTAAAAAACTGATTAAATTCAATGAATTTTTTTTTTCAGTGTACTGACACTGTATACTGACACAAAATATCATAATCACGTATGAATTATGAACAGACTATTGGAAATATCAGTAAAACTACTTCAGCTAATATTATGCCGTGTTTGGACTAAAAATTGAATAAATATTACTCCTCTCTTTAGAAATTTGAAGTAAACATATAAACTCAATCAAAATTTCTCCAAACATGCACGCCTTTGAACCAAAAGCCCAGAGGGATATTATTTTGTAAAGAGCTTTCATGATGAGTATGCATTGCATTTTTCTCAATGAATGCGACTGAGGGTAGAGCCCTGCATTTCAGCCCAAGCCTGACCCGACCTTTTTACACCCCTCAGGTCGGGTTTCGGCCAATTTTAACCTCACAGCTGATACGCGGGCGGACCTCGAGCTTATTTAGGCTTCTCCGTCTTTTTATATTTTTCAATTTAATTAAAATAACATTTTGACAGACGATGATTGCAAAACAAACGTAGTAAGACTTTTAACCTATAGCACGAGTCCGCTATAAGCACAGCCAGCCACACATTTACAATGCAGCTGTTGCGTATTTAACAGCAGCACCGCAGCGCACCGGGAAAAAATATTAATGGAGGACTAAAACCTTGGATACTGCGCATAATCTATGCAAACAGCATCCAAGACATAATCTATATATGCATAGCGAAGTTGTAAGCAGGTTGCATGTTTATTCGGTTTCATGTTTATTTCGTTTCGTTTTGTAGCTATAGCCCTTTTCATTTTTATATTTCTGCCCCCGTTGCAGCTGCGAGCAGCAGAGCAACCTGCCTCCGCTTTTAAAAAATAGTGTGTGTAGATAATAAACGTTTAAACTAACACTGTGATATGCTGAAAATATATATTTTATGTAGTTGTTATTATAGACAAGTGAAGTGTTGATTTGAGAGTTCAATTCATCAAACATGTCGTCAACTTGCTGTCGGCTGCTAACCGCTTGTTGGAACAAACAAAAATACTCTAAAATGTAAATAAAAAAAAGAAATATAACTATTTTGCCATTTAAAACAAATCTGAACTGCTTTAATTGCTGCAAGAGTAGTACAGCTGTATAAGGAATCTGTGCAAGGAGTTATTTTTTGCTATTTCTGCAGATTTCTTTTGCAAAATCTATGCGGAATTTTGCAGAATAATTAAACATGTTTTAAGCACATTAAGCACATTCATTTGAGAGAATGTGCGCTGTGAATATTACAAAACAATAAAATATTTTATAATTACATTTTATTAAAGGATTACCCTGAATTAAACTGGACCAACATGAACCAACAGATAATGAACAATGTGCTGTCACGACCATAGAGTTTTATATAAAATACATATATTACTGTCTACAGTGTAACAGTAAAAAGAAAAGGCTTCTCATTATGAATGTAGCCTATATCAAGATAATTTCATCTGTTTAACAATTTATATTTATCTTGTAAACGGATTTGAAATAATAAATAATTGTCGCGTCACTTAGCAATAGAGATCTCATCTCATTATCTTCTCCGCGGTAAGTTTTATTTCAAATGCAAGTTTTACACATTAAATATTAAATAGTTTGTGCTTTCTCTCATAAAAACCTCACAGCAAACAGCATATACTTCAAAACACACGCGATGCAGTGACTATATCTGCGGTCACAGATTCCTAATGGGGAGAATTAGGAATTCTATTTTCCTCTATAAGGCCTATATTTTCTTCTTTTCTTTTATTTTCTGAGCACCGGACTTGTGCTGAGTATGACCGGACATTTTGAGCGTACTGAACTTCAAATCAAATGAATAAAATATTTTCTTTATTTTTAACAATTATTCCATAGGTTCCAGTTCTGGGCCCCCCTCTGGGCCCACCCCCACCCTGGGCCCGGGACAACAGACCCGTTTGTCCCCCCCTGTCGGCGGGCGTGCTCCTAATCTTTGCTTGTGTCGTCAATGTAAGCTGTAACGAACCCCTCCGCAGCTGAGTGACAGCTGAGTAAGCCCGGGTTACAGCTCTTCTCTGTCCCGACTAGGGATGCTCATATCAGTTAATTTTCCCGACCGACAACCGTAGCTTCTAAACCGAACATTAACCGTTAACTGATAAGATTTTAATATGAAATTGTCATTCAGTAAAAATACAGTTGACGGTTGTCTGTGAAATAGTAAAAACAAAAGATTTAATTTGAACGTGCAAACAGCAGCGACAGATCAACAACAGAACCAGGATTCATACATTATCAGATATTCACGCAATATATTCACCTTATTAAAAAGCACGCTATCAGTCCAGAGGATTAATATCCAAAAAGGGCAGATTGTCTCCGTTTCATCTACCACAGTGGTCATTTCTAAAGCAGGATGCTTTTCAGAAAGTTTTGTTTTTGCGTCGTCTTTCTCCGTTTGTGCAAAAAGAGAGATATTACAGAGCATGTAGGCGGAGCGGGAGCGGAGTGGTAATATTTCCATCAGAGCGCAGAGCGCATTTCCGAAGTTTCCGCTCCGCTCGCTCAATACGCAGCACTGCTCGCTCATCCCAGTATGCCCTTTGGTAATTTGATAGTTCGAGAATCTATAGCAATAAGTTATGGAGTTCAAATATTGTTTTAATGAAGTCGCCAGCCTTATATAGAAATGAAAGAAATGAAACTAAGATGACAGTATAAATGTAGCGTCGTCTGCATCTAGATGCAGTTTTAAAGATGAAAATTACTTTAATCTAACTGATCAACACAAATACAAAGCGCCATAATATAACTGATTGCTTACCAGCATTAAAACCACTTAAAATAAAAACCTGTATAGTTCTCCGCTCCGTGGATGAGGAAGCTTCAGCCAAAAACGCCGGTGCCTTTAGTATTAACTGACTGAACACTTGACTCTTCCATGGACATTTAGATATTAATTTTTTTCATCAACAGCATACATTATAAACATTGATGATAATCTGCCGACTCGACTGATTCAGCACGTCCTCTTTTTTACAGAGTCCGCTTAATTAACGGCTTTTCGTTCGGTCCGCGTGAGCTAAACATTTTTGTTCTGTAATTTGCTCTCGCGTAGGCTATATTTCTACATATTTTCGACCAAGTAACACTCGGGATAAAATGTAAGTTGTTTTAGATAGCATTTAAGCTTCTGAAATGTTGACAAATCAGTCTGACTAAAATGATCTGTCCAGATGAATTTAGCCAAAATAATGATTTATTCGTTTTCATACTATATTAGATAGCCTACACGTTAATTTAGCTACTAATATACTATTGAAAATGCCATAAATAAATACTCATGGCCTTCTGTATTGCATTCGTTTTGTACATTTACAGGTTCATAAATACTGTCTAATTTTAATTTCTTTAAGCAGCTGTGTTCTGTATTTACTGATGCACTGTAAATTTGCACTTTGCACTTGAAATTGTTCTTCAATTTATTTTAGTTTTTTCAAATAATATATTTATATAATAGTATAGTTCGTTGGGGAACGAATTATTATAATATTTCGTAATTACTTATTACATTTATTATTACTTAAAATTGTGAATTAGTAAAACGTGGATGTCGTGGAAACAATTTGTTAATTTGAATTATATCCGGAGCACCGTATCAGTTAAACTAGGTCTAATAGCCAACACACAACTGTACATAACTGCGATTTATCAGCTAATACTTTAATTAAATGCAATTATCCAAGAACGTCAGTACAGAAAACAATTAGGCTTACTAAATTATTTTTTTATGTCGGAGCGGGATCTGAATGGGAATTGGTTTATTTGCTAGCGTGAGCGGAAAGTTAACGGAGCGCTTGCTTGGGCGGTGAGAGACTGAGTGGAGCGCTTGAACAGTAGAGCGGAATATTTAGGGGAGCTTGGCTCACATGTTATGGTCCGGGACACGCGCGCGTCTCCGTTCAGCTTCCAAACACGCATACAAATGATCAGACCGTCAGGGCAGCAATCATTTGTGTCATTTACAGGACATTCACAAATTAAAGATAGAAAAGTGGCGAAATGTCTGTCGGCTCATGACGACACGCACCATGTATTAACAAATATTTTTTTATTTTAACTGATAATGTTAATCGGTCATACATTCTTACCTTCAGTTAACGGTTAAACGGTCAATGTGAGCATCCCTAGTCCCGACCAGCTGATCGCATTGGCACAATGATATGATTGACGTGATGTGCAGATGAAAAATCTGATCACGCATTCCTTATTCTCGCTGTCACAGAAAGCGCGTCTCATGAATGCGTACCAACGAAAGGCGCGCATCCTCTCACGCACTTTTGAAAGAACAAAGCAACGTGTTGACACGCGTTTAACATGCGCTTTTAGATACGACACGTAAACGTTTACATCAATAATCAAACGGATATACATCTAAGTAAATAAAAATCTTTCTGCGGGCCGAATTATGTTATATGTTTGACAGAAGACTTGCGCCACTTAATATGTTCGTGCGGAAACGCACGTATTATGTTCCGCACAGGCGCACACAAAATGCATTCGGCCTTTCGGTGCACTTGTGCACCGTGCCGAAAGCCCTGAACCGAAACGGTCCGGTTCGAATACACGTACCGTTACACCCCTACTACAAGATTAACAATACTTAAGCAGTTTATTTAATCTCAAGTCTTAATGAAAAACACTTACTCTCTTATAAACACACAAACCATAAACTGATATACATTTCATTAAATGAGTAGGGCAGATTAAGTTAAAGTTAAACAAATACCTTTAACCTGTTAGCTAGCACTTATATTTTTGAGCATTTTCTGAAAAACGACAACTCCAAACTAAAACATCTGCAGCTCTTAAACCCTATGGTCTATATTCATAATTCTGGTCTTGTTTGAAACTAGACACTTGACATATTGTTGCCTAATAGTCATAACAACTCAGAGTAGTAAAGAAACAGAGTAAAACAAGGTAAAATATACATTAAATGACTTCCGTTTTTCTTTAAATAACATTCACTTAGCAAAAAAGGTATGAAATGGTCATGTGAGACACCTGGGGACACCATATAGGTGAACTGAATGTCTGACCATGCTGTGATTCAAATTTGAGAATGATACTCCAAAAAATGTTGTTTCTGTGAGCTTTTATTTCAAAAAAGTCCAGGCGTCCTTTCAGAAAAAGTGCACTTGGAAACTCCAAATATACACATGATAACAATATGACATGATTATAAAAAGAAAATGAGTCAGGACTACATATTACATTATGTATATCAATTCAGAACTTCTCTGCCCACCAAAGCACATAGAAAAAACTATTTCAGAAAAAAAATTTGCACATTATAACAAAATACTTGCTATTTTGAATGTGGTCGCTCATGAATGCACTCCAGATTCCAGTCCTCCTGTGTCAGCTGAAGTCCTGTTTTACATCACATCACACACACACACACACACACACACACACAAAGCAAGAGAGGATTTTAGTTTGAGTCAAAAGTTAGAGACATACAACTATTTGTATGAGAAACTATGATGTAATATACATGAACATAATACATATACACAAACACACACACATTACATGAATATATTTATTTATAATTACAAATGTCTTATGTTTGCCAAATAACCTATATTTCTCAGCTGGTAATACTCATATTTTCCACCACATATCTTATTTTCTAGTTTTTAGTTTGTATATTCTGTGCATTTGATTCATATAGCTATAAATATGATGCATTTATATAACATGTCATACAAAAACGAAACCATGTAAAACTCGTATATTAGTCATCTCCAGTGTTACTTTATAATCAAAACAGCTAACATGAAACAAGAAATGTAACGTAAATCAACAAAAGAATCCACTTACTTTATCCAAGCGAGCGCAGCTGAGCTCATAATCCGGTCCATCTCTCCTCGACGACGCGCTTTGTTTACATCCAGTCTTGCATTGTTGATCCGCGATCATGCTCTTTATCAACTTCTCCAAAACACTTTCAACACAAAAAAGTCATCTGTAGTCCACGATCCACAATGGAGATGTTATATCTAACATTTGAAGAGGTTTCTCAGCGGCTCCGGAGAGCTTAGCCGGCTGCTATGCTACCCAAACAAACAAACGCGCACGGAGGGGGCGTGGGCATTTCTCTCCATGCGCTTCTGTAGATTTGCGCAGAAGTACACTTTACTGACGTAAGTTGAATCCTTGTAATCGTTTCATGATTGGTTACTTCCTCTGTCAATCAAAGCTTTGCTCACTATGCATTGGCTGGCTTTGTTTTGGTGTAATCCAGTCAAAAGCCTATGGCAAGCTGAAGGACATCTATCTAGGCAAATCATTGATCGCATGAGATTTTGAGTTGTCAAACCTTTTCTGATTGGACAAAACAGAAAAATAGGGCGGGATATTTATCTGAACAGTCTAACGAAGCAGGAAGAGATGGATTTTCACTGATAAAAATCGATATTTGATAGAAAATAAACATGATCGATCATACTTAGCGGACGCGCGGATGTAAACAAAGGAGGATATTGCTGGATTTCTCACTATTTTTCATTGTTTTGGATTAAAACGTGGGATGCTTTTTGAAGAGTGGACCCTTACCTTGCAATGTACGTTGAAGTTTTTGGGAATTGTCAGAAATTGTCATAAACCATATGGCAAGCCATGTGAGTACCCACAAAATTTTTTATATGCATTCCGTCTGCATTTCATTTAATTTTTTCCACACCAGTGTATTGATTGCAAAAATAAGCTCAGAACATGAATTTGGAGTGTTTAAACTTTCAAATAATGCAAAGTTTATGATTGTTGATTGAATATTTGATGTTAAACAAAGTACAAAACACGTAAAAACGCCCCCTAGGGCCCGCCGCCGGGCCGGTGCGTGTTAACAAGTTAAGATGTTTTCTTTTTATTTTAAATATAAGATCAGAACATACAGAGCAGAACATTGTCAGACTTGTCTAATCGGCCTCGTACACACTGCAAACTACTTTCGGTAGTGACAACCACATTTAAATGCGCGAGTGAATCCCCTAAATGTTGGTTTTATGTCTGCACGAAAATCTGATTATTAAAGCAACACTAAAGAGTTTTTTTACCTTAAAATAACGTTTCCAAAAAAGTTTCAGTTTCACATTCGCTTTGTAGCCCTCTATCGGCCAAAACCGCACTAAAGAAGTTTCCAACCGTTGGGTCGCGGTCCTGTAGTTCGAGTGAAAACTACAAAAACTTGTTTTACGGCAGACCTACAATCCAATCAGAGCCAGCTTTGCTGCAGTACGCTAAATTATTTACGACAGTGGTAATGGACAATTCTGCTTCCAACCTGTAGGGGGAGCAAAGATCAAAAACTCTTTAGTGTTGCTTTCATGAAATAAATGTTTTTAATATATACCTCAAACGGTAATGTCTGCGTGATGAAGTGAAACTAAAGGGTTAATAAACACAAACTGAAGCAGATGTTGTAGAACGTCTGGCGAATGATGATAGATAGCGCGAAGATTGTAAAAACAGATTATTTCCCACTATTAATTACATTATCTTAAAGGAGTGTAACTACTGTAGAATGTAAATAATGCACATACATAACATAAGCAAGAGCGCTCAGCAATTATATTGAATCAACAGACACGTGCAACCTGGCTAGCAGGTTGCTCAAACAACAAAATCACAAGATAACTTACTTTAAATATGCAAAAACTATAGACTTACAACAACAGGCCTAAATAAACCCAAAACATAAGTCCACTTACAGTTTTTCACCGACACGTGTTTTATGGCTATCCTCCAGACAGTGACGGACCACGTCTTTCTCTCATTTCGGCCATGTGCTACGCGTGCACGCTCGTGGTGTGAAGCGCGTCTGCGCTATTCTCCAAGATGTTTTATCAACTGGCTGGTTATCCTCCAGACAGTTTTTTCCTCATATCGGCCGTGCGGCACTTGTGCCCGCTTGCGGTATGAAGCGCGTCCGTGCAATTCTCCGAGATGCACTTGACGGCCTTTTGTGCAGCGAAATGTTTTTTTTTGACGACCTAGTAGGCGGCCGCCTGAACTGCAAAGTGCTGCGGGAAACCCTGCAAGAAAAAAATCTAAACAATGGTGGAAGATGATGACGCGGTGGGCAAGTGATCTAACCGTTGAGAGGCTGAAACACTGTGTATCACCAGTTATACCGTCTATCGCAACAAACCTATTTCCTACCAATGACGAGTTTTTTAGGCAATTCATATTTTCGCTATCATTCACCAGGTGGTGCTCTTGCCCAACTTATAATATCTGGAAGTATTCCCTTAAAACAAACAGTTCAACAACTCCGTGTTTGTTTTTAGGATCTCTTTGAATTTGCTCTCTATTAAAAGTCACAAAAATGGAATTATCTTAAAATTTTAATCTAGTGATTTTTTTAAATAATCTAGTGATTAAATTTAGTGAAGTATGTTTTCCAAAGAGAAACACTGATACAGTACAAATTTACATTAGTAGAAAGTAACAAATACTTCACTAGTATCCACCTCTGCTCACCCAACTTCACACATACTGATCTAGTCAAGTCTTTCTTTCAGAGTCAGTGTATGACCTACTCCCTAAAGAGCTACAGTTGCCCCCAGCCGAACAGCAGGACAAACCCACCATGAGCCAGAAGAGCGGTGGAGAGGCTGGACCTCCTTCTCCAGCTGCTCTGGCCTCAGGAAGGACACATTTCACATCACTTGTACCTCCAGTGTTGTATCTTTTAAGCTGGAAAGTCTCTCCTTGTGGAGTTTGCTCGGTCCTGTCTCTGCTGTGGTGTGTGTGGTGGCTTCCTTTCTAGCTTGTTCACCTTTAGTTTCTTTTGTGCTTATTTGTCCTTGCTACACTTTTCTTCAAGTAGTGGTGTGGTTTGTTCAGTTTTTCTTTTTTTTTCTTTTAGCACTTTGGTTTGCACGTTGAACATTTTTCTTTAAAGTGTTGCTGACCTAGGCTTCCTGTTTTAATTTATCAAATATTTTTTTTAAGCTGTCTACACACATTCTTGTCTTTTTAGGCTTTTCTTTCCTGGGTTTCTTTTTCGCAAACTAACTAATTTAAAATGTTTTACTTGACACGTCTCTATTGAACTTGTTGAAAATAATTTGTCAATGGAGTAGAGTGCTTTCCTCAATATTCCCAGACCATGATCTGATGTCTGTCCGCTGAGGTTATGTTATGGTTAAAAATATAACCAGCATTTGTTGACTGGCAGCGGTCATTAGCACATTACCTGACCTCTTAATTCATTTAATTAAAGGTGATTTTTCAGCTTTATCTGCAAATTGCCTTCATTACTGTAAGGCCTAATTTGGGACCTTTTCTTTTCCCTTCTTTTCGAAAAGCTGTTGCTTCTTTCAGCTAATGAATGGATTGATTGTATTCAGAGGACTGGGCGATATAACAAATTTCCCTTCAGTTTCATCTGTTTTATTTTCACAAAACAACAAACAAACTAAATATTGTTTTTATTATAAAAAAAAAAACTAAATACATGCTATTTTCCGGACTATAAGTCACGCTTTTTTCATAGTTTGGCGGGTCCTGGAACTTCTAGTCAGGTGCGACTAATATGTCAAAATTAACCAAGAGAAACTATTCCCGTCTACAGCCGCGAGAGCTTTGTGCTGCTCCTGTATTTATGTAATTCAAAGGATTTAGTGATGTGGAATGACTTCGGGACCTTTTTGAACTGGATCATGTTAATTTAGCCTATTCAGCCTCCCAGGTATGGTCGATATGCTATTGTGTTCGGTGAATAAATGGTAATATTACGTTAACATGTAAGGACACCTATTCAACCTGCTGTTCTATGTGCCATTGTTTAGGTATGATGACAAAATTTTTTAAAAACCCCAAAGCTCAAAATGTATCATTTTTGGTTTTGGCCATGTTAGTAGTTGGATTCTTACTGATTCTATGGGGTGGACAGGTGTCTTTATGCAGCTAACGACCTCAAGCAGGTGCATCGATTTAGGATAATAGAGGTGGACATTTTAAAGGCAGACTTACAGGTCTTAGAGGTCAGAATTCTAGCTGATAGACAGTTCAAATACTTATTTGCAGCTGTTTCATACAAATAAATAGTTAAAAAATCATATATTGTGATTTCTGGATTTTTTTTAGATTATGTCTCTCACAGCGGACATGCATCTACGATGAGAATTTCAGAACCCTCCATGATTTCTAAGTGGAAGAACTTGCAAAATAGCAGGGTGTTCAAATACTTATTTTACCGTGTGCCCGTGATGTCAGCATTGCTACATTGTTAAGTTGAATAACTTGCCTTTCCAGATTAAATATCTGTTCTTGGATTTTGTGAAATATTTTTTTTCTAAATAGACGCGATTTATAGTCCAGTGCGTCTTATATATGTTTTTTCCTCTTCAAAAAGCATTTTTGACTGATGGGACTTATACTCCGGAGCGACTTATAGTCTGGAAAATCAGTTACAATTCACCTTATTGCAGCATTATAGTAAAACTAGCATATATTAAACATAAACCACCAAAATCTAAATTAAAATCAGTTTCAACTTATTAATAGCAGTATTACATTAAAACATGAAAAATGAACTGAAATGGCAGGGGACTCATGGAAGTCCTAGAAGTCTAGTTCCGTACAGGAGTTTCTGTCTTAAAACTAAACACTCAATAGAAAATAGCCATACGCTCGGTGCTATTCAGTTTGCGCTACTTAACTTATCGATTATTTGAGTCACAGACGTTGTTGTAAACCTCCACTGTTCATTCTCCAATATAGCATTGAGTGGAAAATGCTTTCAAAAATCTGTATTATCAACCACAGTGCCATATAGCTACCAAAGTGAAATTGCTGTATTCTATCAAAGTCTCTTTAGGGAAGTCGCAGCACTAGGCTGCCATGTTTGCAAATGCTTCCAGGCAGTTATTTTAGTCATGCATTAAAATAACATTTATTTGCAGTCATTTCAGCTGCTCTGTATGTGCATAGATTGAAAAGCGCCTTACACGACTCTATACAGAGGCTCCTCCCCAAAGAATCGTCAGTCTTTCTGGATTGATGATTGTTTTTTTTAACTGAAATGCGGGACCTGTTGCCAGAACGTCAATACTGAGGGCATTGTCCCATATTTATAATGATGTAAGTGCTCAGTCTTGTTTTATCCAAGACAGAGTGTTTACTTTTGAGTTGCCGTTTTAAACTGCATTTCATATTTCAGCCGTTGACGTGACAACTGATGTAAATCAAGGATTTGGGTTAGTCACGGTAGATTTCATGAAAAAGCGGATAAATGCTTTGATAGTGGGACATCCCTAATTGTTTAGACTAAACAGCCATTTCAGAAAAGTGTTCTGCAAACATCTGAATGGATAAATTAAAAATAGGTTAAATGTATTTAAAAATAATGGATGTTTTCCATTTGATCAATACAGTTGATGACAGAACAATCAATTTTAGTCATTTATGTATGCATCAATGTAGCAGTACTTGTTTAAAATTCATGTCATTTAAACGCATGATTTTAATTCACATATTTGAGTGATGATGCAAATTACCATGTTTTCAAGAAGAAGGTAAATCAAACCAGTTTGGATTAAAATGGGAGTGAACAAATGAGATTCAAGTCAGAGCCACTATTAAAAAGTTATAGAATGAGGAGTGGGATGTTGGATTAAAAATAGTTCATTTGATATTGCCAACAAAATAATATAATACGTGTAATTAAAAATTGAATGTATATCGCCCAGCCCTTATTCAGGGCATTACTAATGGCAAATGTTTGCAAGGTTAATGCTACACTACTTCCTGTTTTGGCAGGAAGCTGAGGGATCTTTAAGCGAGGCTGCCCAGACTAGTTTCAGTGTTTTTGCAGCAATAAATTTGAGGTAAAACAACCAACCAATGCCGAATTCAAGCTATCGCACAAGCACGAAACTGGAACAGTGAGCAAAACAATAATTTTTTGATTGTGATCAAAAACAGCCCCAATAAATTTTGAATGTCAAAAAACAAAACAAATGTTGTAATTGCTACTTCAGACTGAATATGATTATTTCTGAAATGATTCTGACCAAATTTGCTGTTATCTTTATTGGATGACCAGCACTTATTATTTATTCGCTGTCATTTGTGGTTTTTATTCCAGGGAGTTCCCTCTGAATCAGGGAGAGTCTGCATATAAAATGGTCTGCAGTTCTCTGCTTCGTAGGTCAGAAGCTTGTTTATTCTGTCTCCATGGCTACGTTCAGTCCCAACCAAATCGCCCAATTGGCATGCATTAGAGGACACCTCTGAATTCCCATTGGCTGATATTATTTGTCTGTGAGAGGCTGTTTTAAATAGATCAGCACTGGGTTTATCAGCTAATACCAAACCAAAATCGCCCAATTGGCATGCATTAGTCGACACCTGAATTATCATTTGCCAGTGTTATTTGTTTGTGAAAAGCTGCTTTGAATAAAGTAGCATTGGGTTATGCAGCAGCGACTATAAATGCTCTGTATACCCCACGCATGTTTGTTAAGCAGTTTTATGAGCTATAGGACTTAGTTATTGGACCTTCAGGCCATTGATTGTATTTTTACAAAATAATCGTAAAAGCTTCAAACACAAATTCTTTATATATCTTAGAGTAAGGAATTGGATGATTTTGCTTAAAAAATGATTTAACATATTAACCAAGGACAAACTGGAGTTTCACTGCTTGATCGGGACTGCTAGCCAGGCTTGCATGGACTGTTTTTTTTTGACGTTCTGTACTATGCACACTACAGATGCTGCCGCCACTTGCGCCGCCGCCTCCTCTGGAGGCCTCAGCAGTACAGTTCCTTCCTGTCCCAGCATGCTCTCTGCTACCTTATCCCAAGAGCAGACCTCCAGGCCCCACAGTGGTCCTGCCTCAGAAGGAATGGGAGTGGAGCCTGGTTCAGCGGTAAACATCAGTGGGGTAGCTGTGGGTGATGCTGTCGGAACCACACAGAGCCAGGCGACCCCATCGAAGCGCCGGACCGTCCTGAGCATTTCACCGCCTCCGGAAGATTTGCTGGATGACAGTCGCATGTCCTGCCAGGATGAGCCGCCTCCAAACCTGGACTCGGAGCAAAGCAGCAGCATCTGGATGGATGACTCCGTCTCGAACTTTAGTATAGCCAGCAGCACTTCATACAACGACAACACTGAAGTACCCCGAAAATCTCGAAAGAGAACTCCACGTCAGCGCCCTGGACCGAAACCTGCCGCCCGAGATGAAGCTGGCATGGATGTGTTTGATGCAGACAGTGCAAAAGCACCACACTTTGTTCTTTCACAACTGGGATCAGATGCCAAAGTCACACCCAAAGTGAGGTTAGTAAAATGACTTGCACAATGCCCACATTATCATTAATGGCATATAAAGGGTGATTCGACAAAGTGGCTAAAGCTTAGGAATGGTAATTGATGTGTTCCTCCTGTTGGTCTTGCGCCTTTAGGCAAATTCCCAAATTACTCAAGGAAGGATTGTCCCAGCAACAAGTGCCTTATAGAGCATTTTTGCAACCAACAGAGTGTTTGTGACATTGCCAAAGCACATGTGTCCCCTAAAAGTGCCAGTTCTGCATGGAAATAATTGTCTGCCCTTTAATCCAAAAACTAAGGCCAAATGTCACTACAATTACAGTTTTTATGTAATAACATTATTGGTAATATCTTTATGTTGCTCTCAAGTGGAAATGAGAGATTCTGAGTTTACAGATTCCTATGGACCATTTTGTGTGGAAAGGAGATTTACATCACCCTGGATTAAAGCAACGGTTATATGACTCAGCACCTAAACTATTTCTCTATTTCTTTTATTTTCTCTGCAGCTCCTTGGAAGTGTCAAACAATCAAAAGGGTGGTGTTCTTTCCATTCAGTATCCACCGAAGAGTGAAGGGAAGGAGCTGAAGATTTTGGTTCAGCCAGAGACTCAGCACAGGGCACGATACCTCACCGAAGGCAGTAGAGGGTCCGTCAAAGACCGTACGCAACAAGGATTCCCAACGGTTAAAGTAAGAAATAAATGCACTTTATATTATTTGGACAACTGTGCATTTATTAAAGTAATACAATAATGTATATATGATATTATCAGTTAGAGGGAGTCAATGAACCAGTGGTGCTCCAAGTGTTTGTGGCTAATGACGCTGGACGAGTGAAGCCTCATGGGTTTTATCAAGCCTGCAGAGTGACTGGGCGCAACACAACGGCCTGTATGGAGGTGGACATCGAGGGGACCACAGTCATTGAAGTAAACCTTGAGCCAACCAACACTATGACTCTTGCGTAAGTATCATTTAGTCTGTGTTTTCAGGAGAAAATCTTTTAAGTTAACCTGTACATAAGACTGTTTATATGTTTCTGCAGTGTGGACTGTGTTGGAATCTTAAAGCTAAGGAATGCTGATGTTGAAGCTCGAATAGGTGTGGCCGGCTCAAAAAAGAAGAGCACTCGTGCTCGTTTGGCCTTTAGAGTCAATATCCCAAGACCTGATGGATCTGTCCTAACCCTTCAAACACTCTCCTCACCCATTCTATGTAGTAAGTACAAAAGTTTTGGGCTGTAGATTTTGAAATGAAGGGATATCATTTTCTGCATTTTTTAATCCTTGCAACTTCTCTGTCTTTCTCCCAGCTCAGCCTGCTGGAGTGCCTGAAATCCTTAAAAAGAGTCTTCACAGTTGCTCCGTCGCAGGAGGAGAGGAGGTCTTTATAATTGGCAAAAACTTTCTCAAAGGAACCCAAGTGATTTTTCAGGAAAATTCTGCAGGTAATAAAATCATGTATGTCTTAGACTAGTAATATACTTTATGCATGTATGTTTAACATGTTGGCTAAAATGTGGTGTAAACCTTGGGTAAGTTATCATTTAGGTACTAAGCAATAAACATATCAACAGATTAACTAATGTTAACTAACCTGCTGTGCAAAACTATTTTGAAGATCAGAGAAAACTTTTCTGAAACCTGTGGTCAAGCTGTATAGAAAAAGTTTGGGAAAATGCTTTGTATGATTTCTTTGAACTTATTTTGTACTTGTATAAAATGTTTTTTGTTTTAGATGAGAATGGTTGGCAGGCTGAAGCAGAGATTGACATGGAACTTTTTCATCAGGTAAGGGATCCCCTCGCGTGTAACTATTCTTGTTTGAATGGTCATCATTCTTAAATATTTCTCAATAACCTTTTAAATATGTTTTCCAATTTAGAATCATCTAGTAGTGAAAGTTCCTCCATATCATGACCAAACAGTGACCTTCCCAGTGTCTGTTGGGATTGCTGTCGTGACAAATGCTGGGAGAACAAATGATATTCAACCTTTTACTTACACACCTTTAACAGGTAACTGTATCGGTAATCTGTAAGAAATATTATGCTTGCTCTGAGTGAAGGGTATTATTCGTCATTGGAAAATGGCAAGGATTCAAATAAATGAAATTTTACTTTGTATTGCTGGTATTGAACTTCTTTAAACCAGCATGACGATATGATTTCTTTTTTTAAATACAGAGAACACTGATATTCCAGTAAAGTCAGAATTATCAGCCACAGTCAAGGCTTGCACTTTTGAAGAGCAGATAAAAGGTATGGCATTATCAAAACAATAAAATTTAGGTGATTCTTGTTGTGAATAAAGTTTAAACTCAAATGTTTTATAACTGTTAACAGCAATGCAAACCGAGACCAGTTGTCTAAACAATGTGCTAATGTTGCCTATCGTCAAACGAGAGGAACCTATGGAAGTATCTTGCAATGCAACACCTTCAGACATTTTCAAGGTACTGTAATTAATAGCCCTCCCTGTTAATTTAAAATCTGACTGGTTAATCCATTTTAATTTAAGAATTAAAATACTGTTTTACAATACAGTCTTTTCCCCCTTTCCCATTTTCAAGCCTGTAGAGAACATTAGTTCCACCCAACAAATTTTGGAGATAAGTACTGTCCTTCCTTCTGCCAGTAAGTCTTTTCCAAGCCCTGTGCCTCTCCAACCAGTTGAATCACAACAACCACCGGCTCAAATTTTTACCACTCAAGAGACCCTGTCCACTATTCAGAAGCAGGATATTTCTTCACCTGCACCGTTCCAAGTGTCCTTGTCAGAAGACACAACAGTTCTTCAGCCTGTTCCCCCTCAGGTACCTCAACAGTTCCTAAGGGAAACACCGGAGACCTTGTCTCCAGAAGAAAACAGTGTTGATGGAAGTGGAATGGTATTGGTTGGCATGGAGTCTAGGTCTCCACCATCACAGCGACAACAAGTTCAAACACTTTTGCCTCAGGATGGCGTTACACAGCTGGAGAGAGCAGTGAGAGAACTACAGGCACAACAACAGCTAAATTCTGTGCTTTACAACCCAGCCCCATCTGCGGAGAGCCTTCAGCAACATGTCCAGGAAAATATGAACAGTTTAAGGCTAGGTGGAAATGAGAGTACCCTGACCAACCAACAACAGCAGCAGCAAGAGCAGAATATTTTGGAGAATCTACAACAACAGCAACAGAAGGCACTTGTGGACCTACAACATCAACAAACCGTCCTTGAAAATTTGCAGCAGCATCAGAAAGTATTGGAAAATCTCCAGCAACATGCTCTTGGCAACGTGCAGCAGCAGCAGCAAACACAAAAGGTTTTGGAGAATTTGCAGCATCAACAACATCATCACCAGACAGTTCTTGAGAACATTCATCAACAAAGTTCAATAGTGACTCTGCAGCATCAAAAAGTTCTAGATAATCTCCAACAACAGCAACAGCACCAGAAGAATTTAGAAAATCTTCAGCATCAGGAAGTGTTAGAGAGCCTAAAGCAGCAACTCCAGTCAGAGCTCTTGCAGACACAGGTTCCCATGCAATGTGCACCCAGCTTCTCTAACGATCAGCAAAGCTCCATGCAGACAAGCAATCTGTCACAGTCCTCAGAAGGCTTCCTTCAGAACCCATCCCAGCAGCAGATCCAGCAGCAGGCTGCAATTTTCCAACAGACAGGAGGTCTTATGACCATTCAGACATCCAGCTTTTTGCAGCAGCCATCTTCCCAAGCTTCACCTCCACAGCAGCTTTTTCAGAGCCCCTTGACTGAAACACAAGACTCGCAGACAGTGCTCTTTGGAACCACAAAGTCACCACAGGTCCAGGCAACCTTATTTTCTGGCACCATGACAATGCTTACAGGCACCAATCTATCCTCCGAACAGCAGGCTCCCCCTACAAGTCTATTTATTGCACAAAGTGTGTTGCCCAGCCAACTACCATCGGATAATAACCAGAGCCAGCAGCCACAACAGATAACTTTCCTCACACCCATGCAGACCTCTGGAACAGAAGCCCAGACTGTCTCACTTTTTCAAGGACAACCCCAGTTGTCCACTCCAATGGAACAACAGTCTCCCCAGCAACAACAGATGGCAACACCCCAACAAGCTTCGCTTTTCCCAAATATTGCCACAATGTCCTCAAATCAAGCACAACAACAAACACAGACTGGAATATTGTTTTGTACAACAGCCCTGAACCCCCATGACCTGCCCCAGGCTCTCATATTCAGTAGTCCAAACCAAGGGTCAGTAGTTAGCGACCGCCTCCCAGAGAATATCTTTCAGGAGCAACAACCCATGCAAGTTGTGCCTAGCTCTGAAAATCTTACTGTGAACAACTCCTCAAACCAACCCACTGCATCCGCAGCCCAGCCTCAAAATCCAACAATCATTTTCCCACCATCTGCTGTGGTAAGCGTAGCCCAACAAGACTCTTTAGAGCCCATGTCTTTTCAAGATCAGAGCTCTGTGAGTGATTCATCTGTCAGTATGCCTTCAATGCAGACAGAGTTGTTTCAGGACCAACAACCTATGCAGGTTGTTCCCAGTGCCACCAGCGTAACACCCGTCTCCCCTACGGACCAACCTTCCGTCAACATTTTTTTGCCTCAGTCAGCCATTTCAGCCCTACAAGGTGGAGTAGGTGCTCAGGAGTTGCCTCCAACTGGCACGGCAGCCACCATGTTTAGTGGACAGAGTGGCGTGTCAGTGGGCAGTCTCCAGAACACCACACCAACTGCCACTCAGCAACCTCCTGACCAACTCTTTCAGACAAGTATTGGGGGAACTCTCAGCCAGCCTGGACAACCAGGACAAGCGGGCCTGTTTCTCTTTGAGATTCCCAGTGGTGAGTAATATTCCTAATAAAGTTGATTTAAAATCCCAATTGACCTGTTTTCTTGTTATCTTTTTGACTAATAACTTTCATGCACAAGCACAAGGTTAATCCTAACCAGTTGCCAAATAGCTAAGCAAGGAAACCTTGTGTTTTACTCAAACTTTAGTCTAAGTTCGGAAGTGAACTGAGTTGCCATGTCAAGCTGACTTTAGGCATCCTTAGAGTGGGTAGAGTTTTGTGTACCTGCTTCCTGAGTTTTGTCATTCAGTGATTTTTTTTAAGCTGTATTCTTATTAACTGTATTCTGTGTCTCATCAGAATGTGGTCAGCTATTAAATTCTCCTGGTCCGGCATTGTCAGAACAGCTTGTCACCATGGGGCATCCTGTTTTGGATCAAAATCAGAGCCAACTTCAGACCAGTGCACAGATTCAAACCTTATTGGACCAGTCCAACAACCTCGACGATAAGATAGATGAACTGTTGGAACATTTTCAGGAGCAAGAAAAGACTCTCCCTCGGGATTTTTTGGACCACTGAAGATAAGTAGTTTGAAACCTCTCTCCAGTAGTCTACCGTCCACACTGCTTGTCAATGTTTCTTTGCGTATTTATAGTCTAAACTTACACTTGTTCAAATTGGGGGTCTTCCCTTGTATATGTTTTGTGGTGTTGGATCTCATCACAGCGTCTTTTCTTGATGGACATTTTTAGGGTCCAATTTATTCAGGCCAATGTTTGGCATTTTAACATATCATGTGACCCATTAAGTCATTAAGTATATTGGCACTTTGCTACTTTGTATTGTGTTCTTGACTTCCACTTGAATCTTATCCATTTACTAACGCCATTAATCTGTATTTAGAAACTGAAAATCAATTACGACTCCGAAACTCTCTGTTTGCCATTAAGATCATAACCAATACATTGTGAATGAAACATTTTAGCACTTTAGGGAGTTTCTACTCTCTTTTAGCTTTGTAACTCATATGTGTCTACTTGGTTGTCATAGCTTTTTATGTTTTACTACTTATAATGCATTTCATAAAATTCGTTTTGTGTTTCATTTACTCTTCAGTGTCTGTTAGGAGAGTATAGCTTATTTTATAAGCCATGTTTTTGATTATTTGCATACATGGCCTGCAAATCTCACATTGTAACAATGCCCAATGTACACTCCTCGTTTTATTTCATCTTATTTAAATGAACAAGAGGTCCAACTTTTAAACATGAATTCCTACCAGGGTTGTGTAAGTGTGCAAAATTAATATATGTGAACATGAAATTGTTTTATGACCTTATACGCTATCTATGATTCGTTTCTTGCGTGCTCATCTGAAGGAAATGGAGCACATGTTTGTACTATATACGATGCAGCTACATTCTTGATTTTGAATCATGTATGATTTATGGAGATTAAGCACAAACATGGGAATATGGTTTTCCCATCAGTACTTTTAATGGTTAGGTCACCCCCCCCAAAAAAAAAAAAAAAAAATACGGTCAGCATTTACTCGCGTTCATGTCATTTCAAACCCATGTGACTTATTTTTCTCTATGGAGCATCAATAAGATCAATGTGAAAAATAATGACGGTAAGTAAATGGTTACGGTTTAATATTTTCCCATTAAAAAAGTACATATTCTTTTGTAGTAGTTTTTGGGCAACTTAAAATAACAGTTACATAAGTATTACCCTCAAGGTTTATGTAGGGAGTTACAATAGATCCCATCTGTGTTCATAAAGAAGCAACCCTCATTGGACAAGCAGATTTTGCCATTACTACTTTACCGATCTATAGAAATCACAATACACACAATAAAATTTGATATATCTGCCTATGTTGTTTAACTATTTGGATAAAAAAAATCTGATCAGGCTAAATCCAGGCAATTTTGAAGATGAAGCTTTATATACATCACTGCAGGACAATCTCGAGTTTCACAAATGAAATTTGGGCAGATTCACCAGTGTTATGTGTCCTAACTGGAAAATTTCTTGCTAAATGAAATCATACAGGGTTTAATATCTCACATTGACAGAATATGTTGTTTACATTGCATTTGTTTCAATGGTTAATATTGTTTATTATGATGACATTTTAGGCCATGGCGATTTATCTTTTTTTAAAACATTTTCTAATGTCAACTTTACTAAAGAGACCTTTTTGTGGTAAAAAAAAACCCTGCAATATTAAATCATGTATTTCACAATTGAATCATTCATAAACACATGCAGTGTTTTTAATACATTTTTAGGACTTTACATCCAGTATACTCATTTTAAAAAGCAGCTTTTGCATTAATATTATCATGCAAATAGAAGTTGTATTTAATGTCTTCATAAACATTGGATCATGTATGTCAGTTATTTTTACCTTTTCTTGCCTTTCTAATATTATTATTTTATAGAATATGCTTGATGTAAAATCGGCATAAAAATTGTAAATAGTAAACCGGCCGTTTTAAGTGTGCTGTTCCTTTGTGAGGTAGCAGTTTGTTAAATGCGTGCTCTCTTTGTAGTAAAACATAATTTCTCACCTGCAAGTGAGGCGTACGTACAGTATTTTTGTAAGCCTGGAAATGTACTATGTACATTTTAAACATTTTAAAAGTCAACTTTGTCCCTTCTGCAGTACTGTACTTCATGTGGCAGTATCCAGAACCGTGAAAATGATGGTTTTTGTTCCCATCACTGTGTTACAAAATGGTAATTGATGTATTTGGTTGGTGAAATTTATGCATTATAAAAAAAAGAGTGGCTATGGGTGTGTGTACTGTGTGAGTCAATATTTTAGGTCATGTTCATTCAAAATCAACATTTTAAGGAGTTATATTCTGCATATGGACTTTTTGCATTGTGACATTTTTATGATTTACCCTTCCCTCTTTCTAATTCTCAATAGTCTAATACAATAAAAGTTCTTCTCATTGTTGCAATTCATAAAAAATGTGTAAATATGGTTGTCTTTGTTGCATTAAATTTATGCTAATTTAAATTTTAGTTTTTACATTACAATAATGATAATTTGCTGGAAAAATGTGCTTAACTGTCATAAAAATGTCAGAATGCATAAATAAAAATATAGGTCATCAAATATAGGTTAAGTTCTCTTTTTTGCAAAATCTGGATTTCATTTGAAAATACGAGTCTGTGACTGTGTGTTATACCTCATGGTGAAGGCCATATAGATCACACTCATCTCACATATGGACCAACTAAAAAAAGTTTTTTTTCCAAAACAAGGCAGCAAAATCAACATCTCTGTGATTAAAACAATTATCTGTCCATTCTATTTCATCTTGTGTCATACTGTAATGTACCATGAACAAACGACAACACATTTCTTCACAGATTTATCATTTTAAGAAGTTGAATTATTTTTATTTTAATTGAAAGTACTTTGTGCCTTTGCAAGCCTTTCCACTTACTTCTTAAAGACCTTTGTATATAATAATACTTAGATGTTGGGTTTAGTTTAAATTAATCCGGAAGTAAAAAAAAACTTTTTTATTGACGTTTCTCTGGTCAAAATATCACTAATGAAGTTCAGTGTAGTTTAGAATACATCTGACCATTTATATCACAAAACTGCTATGCATCCTCAAATCTCTTTTATTTAAAAATGTTTTGTCATTTTCATCCACTGGTGGTTATTGCCTCTTGAAATCTGTGTAATTAAGGCATGAGGTAAACGAAGGGTATACATCTCAAAGAAAGCTGATAATCTGTTTGTTTGGGCAGCAGGTCAATGTTATGGTACTTTTTTAGCAAACGGTAAATGAAAACAAGGTTTGGAAGAGCGCTTACCCTTATCACCAGCAGTTATTTGTGCTCTTATTTATGTGTGTTTGTTTTTGTAAGAGGTGTATTTTAAATGCACTCAGTTTTGATTTTTGTTTGCTTTTGTTTGACGTGGTTAATGTTCTTTGCTTTTAAAGTGTTTGTAGGGTTAACAGTTCACTCATGAGTTTGTCAGAATGAGATTCAGTATCGTGAAGAAACGTGAACTAATGACATTTGACGTAAAACAAACATGTATTTTGCTTTAATCAGTACATTTGTATACTCCTGCAGTTATATTTCTGTTAAAATGTGCTGTTAAATGAATAAAGCTAGATATGAAGTTCTTTTTCTCTTTTTTTGTATTCCTTAGTACCTATTTAAAATGAATAGTTCACACCCAAAAATGAAAAATCTGTATGAGTTTCTTTATTTTGTTGAACATAAAAATAGGAGTTGGTACCCATTTACTTCCATAGTAGGAAAAGCAAATACTATGAAAGTTAATGGGTACCCTCAACTGTGTGCTTAACATCTTTCATCAAAATATCTTCTTTTGTGTTCAACTCATACAGGTTTACAACGACATGACAGTAAAAAATTGATCAATTTTTTTAAATTTTGGGTGAACTATCCTTTAAAGTACAGGTCTTAATAAATAAGGCTAATATTTTAAGTTGTTTAAAAAAAAAAATTTACTTTACCAAATGAGTTTGGTAGTGTTATAGCTAACATTCAGGAAGGCTTAAAAGGGACATAAAATAGCATGAAATTTTGGCTTTTTCCATGTTTAAGTGCTATAATAGCGTCCCCAGTGCTTCTATCAACCTAGAAAATGTGAAAAAGAATGAACTAATAACTTAGTTTTGGTAAATCATTCATTGCAAGCATGTAAAAATAGGTCATTTAGATTACGCCTGTTTTATGACGTAGGTAGCAAGTCTTATTACAATAATACCGCCCCTTAAAGGATTAGTCAATTTTCTTAAAAAAAAAAATCCAGATAAATTGCTCACCACCATGTCATCCAAAATGTTTATGTCTTTCTTTGTTCAGTCAAGAAGAATTTATGTTTTTTGAGGAAAACATTCCAGGATTTTTCTCATTTTAATGGACTTTAATGGAACCCAACACTTAACAGTTTTGTTCAACGGAGTTTCAAAGGACTCTAAACGATTCCAAACAAGGCATAATGGTCTTATCTAGCAAAACGATTGTCATTTTTGACAAGAAAAATAAAAAATATGCACTTTTAACCACAACTTCTCTCTTCCTCTGGCTGTGTGATAAGCCAGCGTGACCACACGTAATTGTGTAATGACGGCGAAAGATCATGTGTTACATATATGAAACGCACATTTGTGGACCATTTTAAACAATAAACTGACACAAAGACATTAATTAGTATCATTCCACATACAACAACATCGGAACGGTCCACTTTCTCCACACTTGTAAACAATGGGGCGGAGTTTCCTATTCGTCATCCGTGACCTCTTGATGTGATGACGTATTGCATGAGGGCGGCCAGGCGCGTCACATGAACAGAGATATATGAGAAGTTGTGGTTTAAAAGATCATATTTTTTATTTTTCTTGTCAAAAATGACAATAGTTTCGCTAGATAAGACCCTTATGCCTCGTTTGGGATCGTGAGAGTCCTTTGAAACTCTGTTAAAAAAACTGTTAAGTGTTAAGTGTTGGGGTCCATTAAAATGAGAAAAATCCTGGAATGTTTTCCTCATAAAACATAATTTCTTCTCAGCTGAACAAAGAAAGACATCAACATTTTGGATGACATGGTGGTGAGAAGTTATCTGGATTTTTTTTAAGAAAATAGACTAATCCTTTAATCTGCACTATCCAACCACTGCACTGCCATTTAGTGCAGAGAGAAAGTGCGAGAGAAAGTGTTTGCATTTCATCAGCTCATTTGCATTTAAAGGGACACACCCCAAAACGGCACATTTTTGCTCACACCTACAAAATTGCAATTTTAACATGTTACAATAAATTATCTGTTGGGTATTTTGAGCTAAAACTTCACATACACACTCTGGGGACACCAAAGATTTATTTGACATCTTTAAAAAAAATCATATATGACCCCTTTAATGAAAGAAAGCCATAATCATCGAAAAGACATGGTATATTGTGACACTTACTTTAGGTTGTGAAATGCCAATAGTACAACCTCAAGAAAAAAAGTGTATTTTATAACATTACATAATTTGTAATATATATTTGATATATCAGATGTATCATTGTATAGTATGATTTTATAAAATATGCATTAAACTGTTTAAAAATAATGATTGTACATAAATGGACACTGCTTATTAATCTCACTGTTATATATGATAAAGACCTTATGTTAACATGAAACAAAATGTTTATACAAAAATATAGCTGTAATTTCCTTTGTTTCAACCCATAGTTGGGTAAAATATGGACAAAGCAAACGTTGGATTAAATTATCCAGCAAAATGTCCAGATTTGACCCATATAGGTTCATTTAAACTGGGGATGCAAGATGCAAACTCGGACTGCAGATGTATTTTAGCCTATGGTTAATTCTGGTACAATGCATCAAATTGTAACATTTATGTTGGAAATTGTATATGTGCCCTTAATAAAAAAGAAAGATGGTGCCAGGGGGACCCACTTAAATTCTGTGTAATTAAACCTCAGGCTGCTACTACGACTGAGACTAGCCTACTAACCAGCAATTTAAACTACATTGTGTACATATGTTTTGTTTAATTCAAATGATCATTTTGAGATTGTTTTATGCCATAAATTTTCTTTGGGGGGCTGCGCACTGCACGCCGAAAAGTTTGAGGATCACTTATTATTTAAACTCCACAGTTGGGTGTGACCATTAGCCCAAACGCTGATTGGTTGAATACAATCCATCTGTTTCCTCTGCTTTCATTAGATACCGCGCCTCATGACATCATCGCCGCGTTATCAGCGCAATGAACGTTGTACTTCAAGAAGCGCCCGGCAGTAGTTTACCTGTTTATTTGAAGCCACAAGGTTTAAGTGCAGTTCATGCGCTACCCCATTCCCGCTGGACTAGAAACGCACTCGCTTGCTTCCGTTGGTAAATCAGATCAAAAGGATTGTGACGTCAGGATGGATGACGCGTTGCGTTGACTTCATGCAAAGCGAGCAACACCGGGCGCTGTGGACGAGACGATCGCGACGGACCTACAGTATCTGCTCTTCTCAAACAGCATGAGACCAGGCTGAATGAAGGACAAACATCTCGGCATGGCCTCGTATCTGGAGGTGAGAGACACGAGTGATGTTTGTATGACGCGTTTACGCGTACCTGTTTATAAACAGGTTGATGGTTCGGAGCTGTTTGTTCAGAAACCGGTAAGTACGTCGTATTTATCACGCTGTTGGACTGCACGTGTGTGTTCATGTGTGCAGAGACTTGATAACAATTCACACAAATCGAGCTTTATATACGTGGAAGCGCCAACTTAAACCTTTAAACTAAACGCGTGCAAAACCGGCGTGTGCGCGCGCAAGCTGATTGGTTGCCAAGGTGATGAGATCAGCGTGTACAGTTTTGACAGGAGGCGTTAGACGGGAATTAAAGCTTTAATTTAATAAATTTTACATTTAATAATATATCTCACATACGCAGTCCATATACGCAGAGAAAATTTGCTAAAAAAATCTAAAAACCTTAAAGTTTAAATCTTTGCATTTTTTTCTCTTCAGATAGCTGATGACAGCAAGGGACATGAACTGGATCTTTTCTGTGTCCCCAAACATTACGAGGAGGATTTGGACAGTGTTATAATACCCAATGGCCTTATTAAGGACAGGTACATAAAACTAAAACCTCACTAACTAAAAGCACAGACAGTGATAGCATATCAACATACACCCTGTATTATTTTTTTCTAGTGGTTTTCATAGATCTGTTCATTTTTTACTATGATATACACTGCTGTGTATATCACATGGCTGTTGAATGACCCAGCTAGTAAAACAGCCCTCTGTTTCACCATTAGATTTAGTTAATGAGGTCCATCCACCACCGACTCTTATTTTATTAGAGCGTCGAGGAGGCATGTGATTTGAATCGGCTTTTTCCATTTGTTTAACAAATTTCCTCAGGAATCCCTTCCTGGGTGTTTCTGGCATTTTGTCAAGTTGTATTCAAAGTGAATGCCTGAGTATGAATGGACTAAACCAATTATATTTGACTGTTTCTCTGCAGGACTGAAAGGTTGGCTAGAGATATTGTTCGGGACATGGGCGGACATCACATTGTGGCTCTGTGTGTTTTGAAAGGAGGGTATAAGTTCTTTGCGGACTTGATGGATTACATCAAGGCATTAAATCAAAACATTGATAAGTCTGTGCAATTGACGGTGGATTTCATTAGACTAAAGAGCTACTCAGTAAGTGCCAGCAGTACATTTCCCCTTGCAACATTTATTTACTCCAATGCACGGGCTGATTCGCTGACGTATGTCATACATATTTAATACTGACCAATGAATAATTGGAGATGTAACGATCCCCTCTGATAATACATTGGCTGAATCCCAAACCGCCTACTTCCATACTATATAGTACGCAAAGTAGCGCTTTTTACATACTATATAGTATGGAAGTAGGCGGTTTGGGATTCAGACATTGTTTTCTACATGAATGTTATAAGTTTAGTAGCAGATGCACACAAGGCAGAAGATTTAAAAAACATTAAAGTGTTAAAGGAAAACACCACACTTTTTCGGTATTTTGCTGTGTTCTTACCTTAACTTGGATTGTTTAATGCATACCTATCTTTGTTCGGTGCGTGCATTTAATCTTCGTTCAGCGTGTTGTGGATGTGTTGGCATTTGGCCTGGCCCCATTCATTCCTTGGGATCCAAACGGGAATGAATTTGGAATCCACCAAACACTTCCATGTTTTCACTATTTAAAGACTGTTTCACGAGTAATTACACAAGTAATTTATGGAGGCACAAAATAAAATGTGCCGATTTTTTTGAGCGGATAAAAAAATCAGAACTATATTGTATGGCGGAAGAGCACATCTGTAGTTCGGTTCATTTGGTCTGGACCAAAGGCAAAAAAATGATAAATTGTAACTTTTTTTAGCAGTTTTGGTTCCTTTTCACACCACACTGAGTACGTTTACATGCACAGAATAAGCAGATAACTATCAAAAATCTGCTTATTTTGCGTTTACATGCAAATCAATAAGCCGGCTATGCAGACAACTGCGTTTACATGGGACTTGAAGAATTATCAGTTTTCTCGCAGGCACTGA
Source organism: Misgurnus anguillicaudatus (assembly GCF_027580225.2). Lineage (NCBI taxonomy): Eukaryota > Metazoa > Chordata > Actinopteri > Cypriniformes > Cobitidae > Misgurnus > Misgurnus anguillicaudatus. The sequence continues at coordinate 6,382,385 of NC_073342.2, read as the reverse complement.
CGTCACCACCTATAGTACATAATAGTCGTTCAAAAAGTCAACGGCATATCTGTTTTAAGCTGTACTGTTGTATCTCTTCTTTGGTCTGCAGAACCTGTAAATGTAACATGAACTTCTATTTTAACAGTTTTTCTGCCAACTGCTTTAGTCGAGCGGAGACTTTTATGCGTTACTTTGCGCTTACTTCCGCGTGTGACGTTTATCTTTTTTATATGCGGAGACATGCGCACATGGACAAATCCGTGAGAAAGCTGGTTAAGGTGTTTACATGCCACGCGAAATCGGCGTAATGAGCAAAAAACTACCTGTGCCGATCGGTTTTTGCTTACGCCGTTTATGGGCTTTCCCCGATAAAGGAAAACCGTTTTACGCGTTTACATGACCCCACGTGTTATCAGTTTATTAAGCATAATCGGCGTAAGACGATGTAAACGCACTCACTAATTGCTCTGATCCGCACCAGTTGAAACGAAATTTCTGTCATGTGATAAGATCCACATCATTCCTTGGCCACACGTATTTTAACATATTAAGAATCAACATGCACGAAATTCCAATGGAACCCCGGAAGTAAAAAAAGAAGGAAAATACAACAGTCACCGTGGACATACGACTGCGCGCTGTAATTATGTCTTCGTGGTTGTTATACATAGTTGGTATACAGCACTCTAGACAAACCGTTCATTTTCAGAATGAATCGCGGATGCGACCTTGTTTGAGGGTGAGAGGTGCACAAACACGCAGGGGAGAGTGAGCGAGTGGAGTCCGGTTCTTCAACACAACTGTAAACTTCCCTCACCACAACGTAAGGCCCGCCTCTCCCCTCATTCGATTGGACAATGGAAAGACGCGAATGACATCGGGCACTTCTCCGCTCTCAGCGTTCCTTCAAAGGCGCATGCTGCGTCTGGCGGCAAAAACCGCAAGGTGCTCGGCGCGCATAAACAGCGCGCAAGCACTCAAAAAAATGCGCCTGCAACTGCCATAAACGCTTTTGGTGTGATTGGCCCCTAAGAGGATTTTTTTAAAAATAAGGTTTGTTTTTATTTAGTCCTGCCAATCAAAGTGGAGGAAGGGTGGGACAAATACCACACTAACCCAACACTCTAAATTTTGTTGGGTTATTTATGCTGGGTAAATACTATAATATACAAATATAAATACATGTTTGGTAATAAAATAAACCTATGTGTTCTGTCTAAGATTTACCCAACATTGGGTTAAAAATAACCCAGCAGAATTTTGAGTGAATCAGCACATCCTACTTGTACAAAAACTTATGTCTGTGCACAACAACTGAAAATCAATGCAAAGTTTAATATTCTATCTATGAGTGCCCATTTCTGTACCAGAAGACATCGTTGTACTAACATAATATAATTATTTGTTGACTAAGCCAATTGTTGATTATCTGCGAAAGCATATAATAGTATCAGATTAGTTAAGTGGACATTCTGTATTATAGCAACCGAAAGCGTCCGCTAACATTGCCAAGCAAGCGGTCAACCTTTAGTGACGTCGCACATTATTCGCTTAGAGACCCTTTAAATTTTATTTAGTTTTAGTTTGTTTTGCAGGTCCACATTATAGATGTAGTTTAGTTTTTTTTTTTGAGGGGGGGAAACCTTCGTTTTTATTTCAGTTAATGAAAATGTTTTTTTCACCACTAGTTTTAGTTTTCGTGATAGTTTTCGTTTACGATAATAACTCTGGACCAAACGAACCGCACCAACTGAGCAATCGAACTCTGGTATGATTCAACCAAATAATAAGGCAGGTGTGAAAGCACCCTTCGTTTGCAGCACCTCGGCGTGCAGTGACATCATTGCCCCTGACTACTCCCCTCTCTCGCTTAAACTTCTGTCAATATTACCGCTCCCAGTGTCCAAGTGCTGCAAACTAAGTGCTCTTCCGTCATACAATATAGTTCTCATTTTTTATCCCCTCAAAGGGTCACCACGTTTTATTTTGTGCCACCATACTTACTCGTGTCATGTAACAGTCTTTAAAGAGTAATTAAACCATAAACCAACTTTTTTTTAGTTAATGATCTGTACGAATGGGGCTTTATTAGTGCTGTTCATTGATTTTAGTAAGTTTTTTGACATTTGGATATAAAGTGTTTCAATACTACAATATATGGTGTAAAAACGTCTGAGTGGGTCCTAAAAATGCCTCCTGACGCAAGCAGGTTTAAGCTCACCACTCCCTTGTTACAATCTCTCACCACACACTTTGTTCGTCCCCTCTATCTCCGTTGGGGTCTGCCCGCTTTTCTTGCATTTTTCAAATGTTGCCAGTGGGTGGAGTCAGACTCTGACCAGGGGTTTAGTTACGCTTTAAATTGGGAAAGCATGGAAGTGTTTGGTGGCTTCTGGGTTCGTCCCTGTTTGGATCCTGGGGAATGGATGGGGCTGGGCTGAATGCTAGCACATTCGCGACGCGCTGTGCGGGGATTGAGTGCACGCATTGAAGAAAGATAGGGATGTATTGATTTGTCTAGGTTGAGGTAGGACCATGGTAGAATATTGAAAACGGGTGGTGTTTTTATTTAAAGTCTCATAAATAGGATATTTACCCCAACCTAGGCTCCGGGCGCCAGAGTATACAGCGTGATTCGGTATGCTTTGAGTTCAAATAAAGATGTATAAATGTTCCACTAATAATTTTATTTAAAAAAAATAGTTTATATAAGGTATAATATTCTTGTGTGTAAAACAATTATTATTTCAATGTGCTTGTTTATGTAACATCAAAATCAAAAGGAAAGACAGATGTAGATTGGGGGGCTCAAATTACAGTATAAGTCCCTGGTGGGAGAAGGGGGGTTAAGGAAAAACTTTGGGAACCACTGATTTAGGTAGTGTGCACACCAAGGTGTTAACGCCGGCATATGTTTTAATTGGTTCCAGTGGAAGCGTCGGGTGAAACGCTCAGCTCGTCAATGTCACAAAGGACAAACATCACAACAACCAACCGGCACATCGTTCAACGACTGATAAACAAAGCAGAAGTATCATAGCAACCAAAGCTCTCAGCTGAAAAAGAGATGGCAAGCGCCTACTGTACGTGTGCCCATGGTGTTTTCAGCCGCGTTTAAATGTTTTGGTGTGCACGCCTGCTAAGACAACTTAAATTAACTAAAATCAAACATATTTAGTCAGATTGAGCACTCCTATTACCGTAAATATAGGACAGTGGAGTGCTCAATATGGCCACTTTGGCAACTGAAGACCCGCCTTCCAGTTGAAAGAACCAATCAACCATTAATGAAGATTTTGTGGAGGAGAGGCTCTGTACAAAGTGACTTATTTGCAGAAAACACTTGACTTTTTACCACCTTTATTTGCGGTATACACAGAATAAAAATCTATTGAGGTTGATGTTTTATTTCATTGTAACCGTATGTTGCCGCCTTATCATCCAACCATAGACTGTTCCCGTTCACTTTCTACATCCAAATGATTTACTATAACCTTTTTAAGACTAAGGTTAAAGTTGTATTTTGGTAATCAGCATTGATTGTGCTTAACGTGTAATGAACCCCAGATTTTCCTTTTTATTTTCTGCTTTTTTATAGAATGATCAGTCAACCAACTGTGTGAAAGTTATTGGCGGAGATGAATTATCAGCTCTTACTGGCAAAGTGAGTTAAGATCGTATTTCTTTACAGCTCTTTAAAATAATTTCCATATAGATTTCCATATATTTTGTTGTAATGATCAATGTCTCTCTTCTTTCTTTGAACAGAATGTGCTCATAGTTGAGGTGAGGATCACTTTTACATGCAATAGATTTACATTCTGTGTCAGATTTATGTGTTCACCGGGGTTTAAATGTGACCTTGTCTGTGAAATCCAGGTTAACGTCTTATAATCGAATTCGGAGCAGTTTGATTTTCTTATTGGTTTCAATCCTTGACATGACCTCAGTCAATATTAAAGATATATTAAAGTTATATTTTCACGGAATGTTCTTTAAATTGTATAGGATAATTTTATTTGGGTTTTCACAGACATCTCATGAAATTAATTTGTGTTGCTTTCTATTTTAATAGATTATTATATTAACAGCATAATACTATTATAGAAATGTACAAATATACATTTTTTTGCTGTAATAAATTACAGCTTGTACCAGAGCTGGCATATCCTCTACAGATTTGTGGAAAACCTAATAATTACAGCATGAATGTTGTAAAGTCTTGTTTGCTACAATGGAAGCAAACAATTCTGACCTTTTATACAAAAGATAAAAAGTTAACATGCCCTGTAAAACCTAACAGTTAACTTAACTCAAACCATTTAAGTAAACCAGTTGCGTTAGACCATTTAAGTTTTAAAACACATAAATTTAAGTACTGTGAACTTGAGTCATGTGCAATTCATGCAATTATATTTAAGTAGTGTGAACTTTAATAAAAGTGCATAACTGCATATGACTCAATTTGTTTAAGTTCACAGTACTCAAATGTATGTGTTTTAAATCTAATGCAACCGGTTTACTTAAATGGTTTGAGTTGAGTTGACTTTTTGGTTTTACAGTGTAGTCGATGTCACACACTAGCTTATTTGATAAGTACATTGAAATGTTTCTTCGTTGACAATTCTAAAACTTTGTGTTTATTTTCAGGTCAACATGAACAAAATTTCTTCATGTTTTTTTAAACTATTAAACCCTTAAAGGGGTAGTTCGGCCAGAAATGAAATTTACTCCCCCCCAAGCTGTCCGAGATGCATATGTCCATCGTTTTTCAGACAAACACATTTTTAGTTATTTTAGAAAATGTTTTAGATCTTTCAGTTAATTAAATGTGAAGTTACAGGGTCCACGTCCTTCAAGTCCAAAAAATGTGCATCCATCCTTCACAAAATAAATCCAAACGGCTCCATGATGATAAACAAAGGTCTTCTGAGGGTAATCCGCGCGGTGCTGTTGTAGAAATATCCATATTTAAAACTTTAAATTTAGGGCTGCACGATTTGGGTAATGTTTTCCATTGCGGTTATTGATGCTAATATTGCGATGTGTGATTGCGATTATACTAAATGGTATCATGAGTCAACTTGATTGGTTTTAAGGAAAATCCACACAGTTTAGCTAAAATGTGTATTTGTAAAACTAGAAATGTTTTCGTATTGCCACGTGATGTAGCAACTGCTCAGTGTCAGTAATCCTAAATCCAAAATGCCACCATACAACAGACAGTTTTTTTTTTTTAGCTACCAGATCATTGTCAACCTCCTCTGCATCCATCTTCGCTTTGGTATAAGTGACGACGCACACCACACACGTGCATGCCACACGTGCGCTGCCTTTTTTGTTCGTTTTTCTTTCTTTTTTTAAACAGCAAGGAAAATCACCAAACTGTTTTCAGAAAGTTTGTGTTAACAAGTCCACACATTTATTTATTTAATATAATTGCAACATTTTGCTGTCATATAATCGCACAGGCTGACATCGTGATTGCGATTGCGACGGATAAATTGTGCAGCACTAGTTTAATTTCATTTTTGGCCGAACTATCCCTTTAATCTATGTTGTGAACAAAGAGTCCTAAAAACGCATCATTTTGTTTTATAGGACATTATAGAGACAGGGAAAACTATGGAAACCCTGCTTAAACTATTAACTGGATTTCATCCTAAAATGGTGAAAGTTGCCAGGTAAGAGACTGTATAGGGATGAGGAGAATAGTATTTTATTGAATAGTTCACACAAAAAGTTAAATCATATAGTGAAAGTGAATTGTGACTATGAAGTAAGATTGAAATAAAAACATATTTTTCATGTATTTATGAACATTTGAATTTGGGAGCGAATAACACATTTTATTCTGTCATTATACAAAGTTGTTTAGTTGAATGTAAAGATTTTTATTTACATTTATTTCAATACTATTACATTTCAGTTTACTTGTGAAAAGGACACCCAGGAGCTCAGGATACAGGCCTGACTGTGAGTGCCTTTGCATTTCTCATCATTTAATTTTAATCAGATATTTTGAGGTATTTGCGTAATCCAGATCACTTAGAAAATGTAAGCATTTATGCTGTACATGCTTATTGGACACATAATCCTCGGTTGGTGTTTAGAGTAGTTATGCAATGCTTTTAGACCGATGGCTGATCAGCTCTTTAAAGGTGGGGTGCATGATCTCTGAAAGGATGCATTAAGTCGAATGTCTTCAATCTTTACCCCATGTGCACCTTGGGAGAGCGAGAGAGAGATTTGTTATATTGTATTAAATTGAGTTATGCATTGTAAGCTGGATTTATGTAAATACTTTATGGGGCGGTTTCCCGGACAGGGCTTATCCTAGTCCCGGACTATAATGCATGTTTGATGTGCCTTAATTTAAAAACATATTGCATATAATGTTTTCTTGTAAAGTATTTATGTTTTTCCTAAAATAAGGCCCAGTTCTGGATTAATCTAAACCCTGTCTTGGGAACTGCCCCATGATACTTACAATGCAAAGCCCTGTGTCCCTATAAACAGAAAGACGATATTAACTTCTGTATTGTGACACATTTTTTGATTGAAGCAGAATATCACACAAGTAAAATAGTGGGTGTGGCTTATGTTTTCCACTGTAAATTGATTGGAAATAGAAGAGTAGTCACATCTAGAAAAGCTATCGCGGTACATTAAAACAATACATCACAGTCACATGCCTTCAGCGCAAGCTCAAGTCGGACAAAATTTCTAACTATCATGCACTGCTTTAAGCCAGTCGCTGATCGGTCTGCGCAGCGCTGCATGAAGTCAAACACACTTGGGGGGATAGTTCGGCCAGAAACGATATTGAACCCATGATTTGCTCGCCCCCGGGCTGTCCGGGTTGCATGTGTCCATCGTTTTTCAGACAAACACATTTTCGGATATTTTAGATATTTCTTTTCATTAAATTTAATGTTGCGGGGTCCAGCAATAGACCACCACATTCAAGACAAAAAAAGTGCGTCCATCCTAAACAAATAAAAACCAAACGGCTCCAGGATGATAAACAAAGGTCTTCTGTGGGTAATCCGTGCGGTGTTGTTGTAGAAATATCCATATTTAAAATGTTATTAACTTTATAAACTACCTTCCGGTAGTGCCGACATCTTAGACTCAGGAGAGAGGATTAGCGTAGTGTACGCACTTTTCTTAGTGACGTATGACAAATTCGGAGGGCGGGGGCACAGAGCAGCAGCAGAGAAACTCAATAACTCTGTACGCTGCGTAAGCTCTCATCCTGAATGCGCATCACTCCAAAATGGCGGCGCTACCGGAAGGTAGTTTATAATGTTAATAACATTTTAAATATGGATATTTCTACAACAACACCGCACGGATTACCCACAGAAGACCTTTGTTTATCATCCTGAAGACGTTTGGATTTAATTTGTGAAGGATGGACGCACTTTTTTGGACTTGAAGGTCGTGGACTATTGCTGGACCCCGCAACATTACATTTAATGAACAGAAATATCTAAAATATTTTCTAAAATATCAGAAAATGTGTTTGTCTGAAAAACGATGGACATATGCAACTCGGACAGCTTGGGGGTGAGTAAATCATGGGTTTAATATCGTTTTTGGCCGAACTATCCCTTTAATGATTAAGTGGGCGGAAGTACATTTTCAGATTTTGATTAAAGTTTATGAGGGCACATAAATAAAAAAATAATGACACACGCAGATTAAATGTTTATAATAAACACAGCAAATTCCATTAAAGACATAAGAATTGTTTTGATTTCATGGGGACTTTAATAATATACATTCACATACCTGTACATTATATTTTGTATTTTTACATATTGTGTACTATTCATGTTTTTCAGAAAATATGCTTGAGATTTAACTACAATTGGTAGACCCTCTGTTTTACATCTAATTTACATTGTCTGTATAAACCAAATGAAAAGCAGTCCAAATATTAAAGTTATTAAATAAAAACACGCATAGATGTTTGGCATTGTCCATCATTGGTATTAGGTTAGTATAATTATTTAGTTTTGACTAGTATAAACCATGTTTATTCTGATGCTGTGTATTTGTAAATGTTTATTTACTGTACATATCTCATGTTCTTCCTTTAGATATTGGGTTTGAAGTTCCTGATAAGTTTCTGGTGGGATATGCTTTAGACTACAATGAATACTTCAGAGATTTGAGTGTAAGTATTTTATGAGGGTGTCTCATGTTACTGCTGGTTAACTATTGTGCAATATACTGTACATTTGTTTAAAGGTACACTCCACTTTTGAAAATATGCTCATTTTCCAGCTCCCCTAGAGCGTGGTTCTCAAACTTTTTCCGCGTGCGGCCCCCCTTGTGTACGGTGCATTCCTTCGCGGCCCCCCACCAAAGAAAATTTATGACAAAATTTTCTTTTTTAATTAAACAAAACATATTAAGTTATACAAAGTACTGCTGTTGGTTAGTAGCCTTATTTTTATTAGGTTTAATTACACAGAATTCATGATAAATGAATGTATTTTATAAAATGTCATAAAACTGGGGCCCCCCTGGCACCATCTCGTGGCCCCTCTAGGGGCCCCGGACCCCAGTTTGAGAACCACTGCCCTAGAGTGAAACATTTGATTTTTAACATTTTGGAATCCATTCAGCCGAACTCCGGGTCTGGCGGTACCACTTTAAGCATAGCTTAGCATAATCCATTGAATCTGATTAGACCATTAGCATCACGCTAAAAAATAACCAGAGTTTCAATATTTTTTCTATTTAAAACTTGACTCTTCTGTAGTTACATCGTGTACTAAGACCGACAGAAAATTAAAAGTTGTGATTTTCTAGGCAGATATGGCTATATTGTCATTCTGGCGTAATAATCAAAGACTTTGCTGATGTAACATGGCTGCAGGAGGTGTAGTGATATTATGCATCACCTAAAAATAGTCCCCTGCTATTGAAAGTAACCAAGGGGACTATTTTCGGGGAGTGCGTAAGTAAATGAGAGTATAATGAGAGTATCTACTGTACTGTAGGCTCTGTTTGTTTGTTTTTAATTTATAGGATTATGTCAAGGTTTGTATTATGGTTCATCCCAGATCTGCTGGTTTGGTTTGTAACTGCTGAAAATGTTTATTGTAGTGCTGTATTGACTGCATCATCTCTTTTTTTCCTCTTTCAGCATATCTGTATATTAAGTGACAGAGCAAAAGAGAAGTATCAAGTATGATACTTGACCCACCAAGTGCTGGATGCATGAAGACAGATCACTGTGAATCTTCTGTGTTTGCTTTTTTGGTTGTAAATTGAATTTATTTTTGTACGTGTGAGCAGGAATGAAGAGTGAACTCGTGCAACACAGATTTTCACAGATGCTGGGCAGAGATTCCTTGCATTTTCTTCATGGTTTAAACTAAGGCCTTTTGATTGTATTGATTTTATGTTTAATTTAAATCCATTTGGCAAATCCAAAGAGTTTAGGTTTAGAGCTCAGAGATTAAGTTAATTGTTGTTTGTTTAATATTATATATTTATTCTCTAGACATTACCCTAGTGACATCGGAATGCATTAAAACATAAATGCATATGCAGTTGATAAGGACGGGAGGCGTCTTTCATTAAAATTTACATGAACAAACATAATTTTGTTATGCATATGTTATAATTGTTTAAGAAATTATTGTCCTTTTAATGTCAACTGCCATCAATAAAAATAAAATATTGAAATAACACAGTACTGTATGAAACAATTTAAACTTTTAACTTTTGCATTTTTTTGTACAACAATAAAATAATGTTCCTAGAACACTGAACGGTGTTTTTAGACAACCTATAATAGCTCATAAAGAAAGTTTGATGAATATTTTTAAATGTAAGTTATTTATAGTTTTTTTTTATAAGATGTTCCTAAAATTATATATGTGTGTAAAATCCTCATGCTTTCACAGCTGGAAAATTAAGCTATAGTTAAGTAAAACACAACAATCATAAATCCCTCGTCCTAAATTGCATACTTCACTATAGTATGTGAAAATCAGTATGTGTAAAAAATATGCATTGATGGAGCTAATATGCCACAAAATACAAAAAGTAAAAATTAAATGACCAGAAAACTTGTTTTGAGGTGTGTGATGGTTTTTACAACCCCCAAAACTGCACACGACAGACTGAGGCATGTCCCCCTTCAGTTGCTATGAGAGTAATGGAGAAGTTGCCACAACTAATATGGCGGCGCCGTTAACGTACGATCCAGCAGCCAATGCGCTGTCTAGTTAGTGTTTTAATGTTTGCCTGTAAGGCCTTTGACTGAGATTTTAATTTGAACAAAATTGTTTTGTTTAACAATTTTAAAGTATACAGCAAAAGTCACAAATTAGTTAAACTATATACAAACAGAAAACGGGACGATTGTGTTTTTTTATTGAAATCTGCAGCCTACATTTCCCATGATCCTATTCTCTGTGACGTCACTGCTTGATTACGGAAGTTCTCCAGCAGGTTTAGTGTAACGTGCTTTTCTGTCAGACAGATTTCATTTGTAAATTGAGTGAGTTATTTATTTGAAAAATAAACAATTGGAGATGGCAGCTCTTAAATACGCAGGGATGGATGACACAGACAGTGAAGACGAGCTTCCTCCGGGTTGGGAAGAGAGATCTACTAAAGACGGATGGGTTTATTATGCCAAGTGAGTGTTTTTATACATCAAAACACACAAACAGCCTGACCACTGTAGGGGCATTTAATAGTGATTTATATTCTGAAAAGTAATAAGCTTTTCTCTTACAAATATTTTGTTTTTGAGGTAAAAGTGTTGTAACCATGCTTTTTTGGTATATTGATTACTATTAGCACGATTTTTTACAACATTAAACAGTAGAACAACCATATTCTTTTCGTAAGGGTTGTGGTGGGATTTTTTAGAAAGATTGTCATTGCACATTGTTTATGAAATGTCATAATTCATTATTTCAGCCACGAGGAAATGAAGACCCAATGGGAACATCCCAAAACCGGGAAGAAGAAGCGCTGTGCTGGAGGTATTTTACAGTGTTGATAGAGAGTGATGGACAATTAATAACATTAAAATATTCAATCTCCGTTGTCTATTCAAATTTAAGGGCTTTTAAAGGTGTACTGAGTTTTGCATACAAAACAAATCTTTTGTAAAAACAGTAGCCTACTCTTGAAAAATAAGTTTACTTGTTTTAAAAACTAAATGCATTTAAGCTCATGTAGAAATGCATTGAAATGCCAATAGCTGTTTTGTGTCAGCGCTTTGATAATATAGGAAACTGCCTGGCGCTGTAAGTCTATTAGAAAATGAATTGGAATCATTAACATGTGTTTTTATTTCATTTTTTATTCAATTTGTGATGTAGCTTTGCCATATGGATGGGAACAGGAAACAGACGATAAAGGCCAAATCTACTATGTCGAGTAAGTTCTGTGCATATGAAATTCGATGATGTTTGAACATACCATACTAAAAGTACAAAATATATTGTTATTGTTGTTGAAGCTGTTTTATTTATATAGAGAATGATGAAGTGTGGTGTTATTATAGATTTAGGGAGATGGAAGAGACTTGGATTAGATTTAGTTCCGGTTTATTCCCAGACTAAAATATATGTTTGAGCTGTCTTAACAAAAAACAACTTGCCGTAAAATATCTTAAAAGGGACATATCATGAAAATCTGACTTTTTCCATGTTTAAAGGTAGCCTGATGTTGTCATACTCAATTCTAGTCAGAATTTGAGTCTGAGACCGCTCCATTGGGCTATGATTATGGGGCGTGTCTCAACCGAAAAATGCCTCTGCACTCAATTGGATAGACCTACGACCAATCAGAGGAACGGAGTGTGTGACGTATGTTGAAATGGCGTCTTTAGCAGTCTGACTGAACTGCTAGTTATTTCGCTACAATGACACTAACATTGTGATTATACTTAGTCTGAGTTAGCAAACGTACTTCAACAGCTACTATGTTTACAACATTTCATTTATATCACTACATTAAGTATTAAGTCATACAGTCAGACTATCTCTTACCATTTGTACGTTGGCTTCAAAAAACATCGGAGCCTAGCATGTCCCTCCACTTATTCAGCAGCCACGATTCCAGGCTTCCGAAAAGACGATGGCAAAGACCGCTAATTATATCGATCTCGTCGTGCACGCCAAGTTGCATCGCCGTGATACCCATTTCAGTTGCTTCTTTAACTTGGTCCTCCATAAGTGCGACCAAAGGAGAAACAACAATGACAATAGGGTTTTCATGTCTCGTCTTCATAGCGACCATCGGAGCTAGCTAAATGAAATGTTTGCAGAATCCCGTCGGAAGGATGGCAAAAACATCTTTCCGATCAACAAATGCCTTGATTGCTTTTCTCTGTTCCTCTTTAAAAAAAATCGATGATTGTCAATATCTTTTAGAACAGACTCAATGTCAGAATCCACACATTTGAATTCTGCAGCGGCAGCCATTTCGTTGTACACAGATTCAACACACGCGCTCTTTGGTGACGTTGATTACGTTAATGTTGATCATCTTTCCATCATCGTATAAAGCACGCCCTGACAATTTGATTGGTCGACCAGCTTTGTGTTTCGCATAGAAGCTCCTTAACGGAAAAACCCCAGACCGATCTTCCCATTTTCAAATGTTGTGGGCGGGGCTAAGATCGGCTGGCACCCAGGCTAGTTTAAAGCTTAGTTTAACCCAGTATCTTAGTTTTGGTAAACCATTCTCTGCAAGCATGTGAAAAAATAGGTCATTGAAATTCGGCTCTCATTATGATGTCATAATAAGGATATCTTATTATAATAATACCACCCCTTAATCTGCACTATCCAACCACGGCACAGCCATTTAGTACAGAGAGAGAGAGAAAGAGAGTGAGAAAATAATTGACAGCACAATTGAGTTTCAAATGCAGCAAACCACCATCATTGTAATCAGTGTTTGAATTTCATCAGCTCATTTGCATTTTAAAGGACACACCCTAAAACAGCACGTTTTTGCTCACACCAATAAAGTGGCAATTTTAACATGTTATGATAAATGATCTATATGGTATTATGAGTTAAAACTTCACATATGTACTCTGGGGACACCAAAGATTTATTTTATATCTTAAAAAAGACTTGTGACATGGCCCCTTTAAGTGCTATAATTTGGTCCCCAGTACTAAGTAACTTAGTTTCATTAAACCATTCTCTCTGAAAAAATAGGTCATTGAAATTTGTGTACCCTTGTGATGTCAGAAGGGGATCTTATTATAATAATACCACCCCTTAATCTGCACTGTCCAACCACGGCACTGCAGTTTAGTGCAGAGGTCAGCTCATTTGCATTTAAAAAAACGTCTCACTTCTACAAAGTGGCAATTTTAAAGTCGCCATGAAACGGAAGTAGCAATTGCCTTATTTTCCCCATGGTGACATATTTCCAAGTGAAACGGCTTCTGATATTAAATCAAGATAGGGCTGGACTTGAATTCGTAAACTGATTGGATCGTGTTGCTAATTGCTAATCATTGCGATCTTCTCCCGGACCCTGCCCACCTGCTATACCATATGACCGGAAGCAAAGAAAGATTGTTTAGAGGAGGGGAGGTTTGAATTTTTGATTTAAGATTATGGGGGCACATTAATTAAAAAATAAATAAAGCTCACAGATAAGTAATTTTTTTGTAAAAATTACCACAATGTTCCAGCAAAATGACAGGTTTACATTTAAATTTCATTTCGGCTTTTAACATGCTATAATAAATTATCTATATGATATTTTGAGCTAAAACTTCACATACGTACTTTAGGGACCACCAAAGATTTATTTTAAATCTTAAAGTGTTCTGAAGATGTTCACATTTATAAAAGTTTAACTTAAGGCCTGTGTCTGACTTAATCTAAGTATTGTCTGTAAAACTAAACCTTATATTTTATGCGGTATGTAACGTACTGGTGTAAGCGGTTAATGTGATCATGACGTGAGTGCTGTGTGTGTGTATATAATTTAAAAGCATATTTGCAAAACACTATTAATTTTTTTACCTTTTACACTAAATGCTCTCTCAAGTCACTAAACCAAATTAGCTAAACTCAGGCTGTGCGGTAATTAGATTCGATTGTTAATAGATGATTGTGCACAAAATTATTTTAATTACAATATATTTAAGCTTAAGTACAATATGGTATACTTACAATATTTATTGATCTTTTCCATTTTTTTCCAGTCACATCAACAAACGCACAACATATTTTGACCCCCGGCAGGCCTTTACTGTGGAAGACATACAGGTGAAACCCAAACGCTTCGATGGAAACACCTGTGCTCTTGATGTACTGCAGAATCGTGACCTCTCAGACAAGGTCATAGTCATCACAGGGGCCAATTCTGGTATAGGTAAGCACCCCATCTGTTTTTTTTTTACCGTAAATTACAGTAAGTGACTTGATGGCAGTTTGCAGTTTTTTTGCTGTATTTATATGCCATTTTGTTACATGATTCATCTAAATTGACAGCTTAGTACACAACCATATGAAGAAACAGCCTGATTTTAAGCAATTTGTGTTTAATGAACCTGACCATTGTGCACCTGCACTGTTGCAGTACAATGCGTATCCAGAAGGTGGCACTATAGCATTAGTTAGTTTCTCGTTCCAGTAGTGAAATTGGGTTTGATAATAGACCCAGATTTCACATTAAGTGGCACAGTACCAAATTTGTTAATCATAACTGCGTATGTCCAGCACAATGCTTTTTTCGTTATTGCAACTTGTGTATATATGTATTCCTCTTTTACCAGTTTTTTTTTGGGGGGGGCACAAAGGCTTCAGAGTTTATTAAAAATCTGGTTTCCCTTCCCTTTAAACATTTATGTATTTATTTGTTTTGCCCTCCTAACTATGCTGTTATTATATGATTCGTTTTATTGTTTATTGCTTGCATTTGAAATAGTGTTTTCAGTGCTGTTTATGACCCTATCAGAACAGATCTGCGAAGCACCTATATGTGGTTTGTCACACTGAGCGAAATTTCCATCACTATTAGCCTTTACATGATTAACACATGTTGGCAGACAGAGATCATAACATAATGATTGATCACACTAAAGGTCATCGTCCATGCAATTCCTCTGTGCATCCACAAAACGTTGTCTTCTTGTTTTGTCTTGTAATATTTCATCAAAATATAAAAATGTGTTTCCTTTTGGAAAGGTGGTCCTTTTCTGATGACATTAGTTTGTGGACAGAACATCTGTTAAAGGATTAGTCCATTTTCGTAAAAAATCCAGATAATTCACTCACCACCATGTCATCCAAAATGTTGATGTCTTTCTTTGTTCAGTTGAGAAGAAATTATGTTTTTTGAGGAAAACATTCCAGGATTTTCTCATTTTAATGGACTTTAATAGACACCAACACTTAACACTTAACTCAACACTTAACAGTTTTTTTCAACAGATTTCAACGATCCCAAATGAGGCATAAGGGTCTTATCTAGCGAAATGATTGACATTTTTTGCAAGAAAAATAAAAATTATGCACTTTTAAACCACAATCTTCCTCTGGTCCTGTGATGCGCCAGCATGACCTCACGTAATTGCGTAATGCCGTGGAAAGGTCACGTGTAACTATATATGAAACGCACATTTGTGGACCATTGTAAACAATAAA
Organism: Misgurnus anguillicaudatus; assembly: GCF_027580225.2. Taxonomy (NCBI): domain Eukaryota; kingdom Metazoa; phylum Chordata; class Actinopteri; order Cypriniformes; family Cobitidae; genus Misgurnus; species Misgurnus anguillicaudatus. The sequence goes on along the minus strand of NC_073342.2, from coordinate 6,366,738 downwards.
CTGACACAAAGACATTAATTAGTATCATTCCACATACAACAACGTCAGAACGGTCCTCTTTCTCCACACTTGTAAACGTTGGGGCGTAGTTTCGCATTCGTCATCCATGACCTCTTTACGTGATGACGTATTACGTTAGGTTGCGCTGGCGCATCACAGGAACGGAGATAGACGAGAAGCTGTGGTTTAAAAGTGCATATTTTTTATTTTTCTTGTCAAAAATGTCAATCGTTTCGCTAGATAAGACCCTTATGCCTCGTTTGGGATCGTTTAGAGTCCTTTGAAACTCCGTTGAAAAACCTGTTAAGTGTTGAGTTAAGTGTTAAGTGTTGGGGTCTATTAAAGTCCATTAAAATAAGAAAAATCCTGCAATGTTTTCCTCAAAAAACATAATTTCTTCTCGACTGAACAAAAAAAGATATTGGATGACATGGTGGTGAGTAAATTATCTAGATTTATTTTTAAGAATATGGACTAATCCTTTAACTCCTCCCCTCCACCTGTCAATCTGCTGCTAGCTCTGTTTCTGAGCGAAACTCCTCTCTTTATTGTTCTCTTTCAGTATTCAATTTAATTTGGGAATACATCACAATTAAAGTGGACCGCAACTTCTGGTTCACACTGATTTTAATGCATTCGGGTTTTCACGTGTACTTAAAATTAAAATAGTGATTTTCAGGCCATGAAAAAAAAATTCTGGAAATTCATAGCTTTCTAGTTATGCTCTGCTCTAAAATACTTAATATTTTATGTAGTGTTTATAAAACCTTTTAATTTTTTTTCCAGTAATAATATACAGTACTGTGCAAAAGTATTAGGCCCCCATGCTACCATTAGATGTGATGTTTTTGCAATGTTATAGTGATCATATATAAATATTTCTCAGTCTCTTTATTAGAATACAACCAGAAAATACAGGAAATATGTAGTATTAAAAACTGTATGAAAGTATAAGCTGAAGTGTTAAGTATTTGGGGTAAACTCCCCTTCCACTTGAGCAGGAAACTGCAGGATCTCTTAAACCTAAATTAAATTAAATCCTAATTTCTAATTCTAATCGAATGACTTCAGGACTTCAGTCTCCACAAAAAAGCTCAAGATATGTTTCGTGCCAAAAGAGGTCACACTAAATACCGACTGGTGCCTGAAGAAGACATTTAGTTCTGAATATTGTTTTGTTTTTAATTGTGTGTACACATTTCCTCTATTGTCTTTTTGTATCTTAAAAAAGAGTGAAAATAAATATGGATGGATATTAAAACTTTGCTAAAACAACAAAGCTGGTGGTGGTGGCCTAAGACTTTGCACAAACATCAAACATGTGAAAACCCTGATAACTAATAACCAATTTAAGAGCATAATTTAGCTTAATAGAAATCATGACGTAATGCATACCCCAAATTCACAATATAAACTTGTTATAAACAAATATGCATGACTTGCATCTTGTCTTTAAAACCCAGACTAGTCTCAAAATCTAATTCTGAGATCAGTCAATGATTTCACTCATTAATTTCAATCATGATCTTACTCAGTCAATATTAAAGATATCAAAGTAATATTTTTTACATAATGACGTTCTTTATATCATGTAGGATGATTTGATGTAAAAAACAGTAAATCACACAAAAACGACTAAAGCTGGGTTTTCACAGGCAGGGTCACATATATATACAGTGAGGAAAATAAGTATTTGAACACCCTGCTATTTTGCATGTTCTCCCACTTAGAAATCATGGAGGGGCCTGACAGCTCTTTGGTCTTGGCCATGTTGGATTCTGACTGATTTTATGGGGTGGACAGGTGTCTTTATGCAGCTAGCGACCTCAAACAGGTGCATCTAATTTAGGATAATAAATGGAGTGGAGGTGGACATTTTAAAGGCAGACTAACAGGTCTTTAAGGGTCAGAATTCTAGCTGATAGACAGGTGTTCAAATACCTATTTGCAGCTGTATCATACAAATAAATAGTTAAAAAATCATATATTGTGATTTCTGGATTTTTTTAAGATTATGTCTCTCACAGTGGACATGCACCTACAATGACAATTTCAGACTCCTTCATGATTTAGAAAGTGGGAGAACTTGCAAAATAGCAAGTTTTTAAATACTTATTTTCTTCACTGTATATCAAATAATTATATATTATAATATAATTGTGACATAAATGCTTGCTTTTTGAATTTACAGATCTTTATTGTTAGTAAAGTCAGTGTTTTTTTGGGGGGAGATTGAACACTAGATGGCAGAGATGCTCTGTGGATCACTTATGAATTCATCTTTACAGGCAGTTTTACTAATGCCTTCAAAACGTATGAAACACAGTATGCAGGAAAGACCAACTAATCATATAAAATTGCTGAATAGTATTATTAGCATTAGCATTATTTGGTATTACATGATCATAATTTTATTCAATCAGTTTGATCTTAATTTCTCTTTTAAGCATCGAATGGCACTCTGGTGAACGATCAAGTTATAGCTACATTGATTGTCCTATTTATTATTATTATTTTACAATAATGCTTCATTTTAATCCTTTTAATTTTTTTAGCAATAATTTAGCATTTTTTTTCAACATGAACTCATTATTCCAAAAAAAAATCATATTTAAATCATACTTAAAAAAAATTTGTTACATGCTATCCTTAATGTATAGTAATTCCACATGTATGTGCCACAACTGTACTAACAAGTATTTGCGAGTACAAGACAATCATTTGCATGAGTGTATTTATCTACTTTGAATCACAATTATTTATAGAGGTCATTTTTATTGCAATAATTGTGTTTGTCATGTAGCTTTTAAATGCATTAAGCACTTTAATGCATTATTAAGGTGGCACGCCTGGCCTTCTCCGCTAATAAGTCTCATCATCTGGTAATTACAGTAGGAGAGGTTATTATGCTTTTATTAGACTGATACTGTACTGTGTTTTATTAGCCCTGTACAGAAACACACTTACAATCGTCTCTCTCTACCGGTTTAATACGGCGGTAATGGAAACAAATGCTCTTTTGTATCCCCTCTTTCTCTCTTGTTAACGTGTTCTCTGGTTGTGGAGTGGTCCACCTGCACCCATGCATTGATCCTGCGGTGTGTGTTTGACCCCGGCTGATGCCTCCCATTCATTCCCATTAGTGACTTGGGCGCTTTCCTTAATTCTCCTCTATTGAACCAACTAAAAGTTATTTACCGTCTAAAGTGCCGTTCACTTCACTCAAACGCCACGTCATCACACACCCAACAGCACCTGACCTGAGACCTGTGAAGTTTTTGGTTTTAATGTGTTTCGTTTCGAAACACTGAAAAACTTTGGCTGTACTTGCCACGAAATTGTGATGTTGAAATATAGATATAAAAAATATAGATTCTCTCTCTCTTTTTTCTTTTTTCGTGCTTACTTTAATCTTTGTTTTTAAAACATAAGCATCTGTGATCTATTTTTAAATTATTTATAAACCAATTATAGTTGTGAAGACATCAATTGTTATTGCATTTTCTTGTTGTTTTATTACCAAAATAGTGCATTTTTACTTGTATAAACTTCTAAAACTTTCCACCTATAAGCAGCTAAGACAGATTTCTCAAACATTCTCAGGTTGTATTATTTTTCTCCTTAGAAACACCTTCATTTGTTCAGATAGTCATAAATAAATCATAAATCTTCTATTTGGATGCACTTTATTTTTGTCTCGAAATACCTAGTCGGAAACTTATTTCTTTAATGTGAGACATAGTCGGTTATACTTAGTCGAGCGTGTAGCGTGGGGTTATTTTTGTCGAGCAGGTGTATCGTTGGAGTCATTGGGTGATGGTGGTGGCCTCTTGGTTGGCTGTCTCTGATGGTGATGGATGCTCTGTGGCGGTCACGGTGCTCTAACGTGCCTCTGTTTGTCTTTCTGAGTCACAGAGCTGAAGACGTGGATGCATGTGTACGTTTACGGGCTTCTATATTTACACTGTTCCTATTTCAGTTCATCGGTTCTTATGGATGAGGCGGCAAACTTGCGAGCGCAGCCACGGGTGCTGATATTATTTGCTAGAGATGGCACGTTTTCCTTGCGGCACTTTGAGAAGTTTTTGTGTGAAAATTATAGAGAGAGGTATTTAAAGGTGAGGGTTTATTCAAATGCTTTCTCCATGTAAGTTGGCTGTTCTGAAATCAATTTTTGGTTTCATGTTGGTTTGTGGTGTTGCACAATCCTGAGTAGGCCGACATTGCAATAGCATCAGTTTCAACCAATATCTTCAATAACGTGGGATGTGAGGTGGCTTGTTTGTTCGTCCAATGGCAGACTAAGAAGTGTTAGAAGAAATCTGTTTGGAAACCCAAATTCTAATGCAATATTTTTTACAAAACAAGCCGATCTGAGTGTTTTAGTCACTTAAACCGAACTTAAAACAACTTTTGTCACCTGCTTTGATACACCGGATGCATTCTCTGATTTTCGTGGCACATTGTGTCGCTGTCTGAGAGTTCGCTCTGAACCTCATATCCTTGTTATGTTTTGCAAAAGCTCAGTGTCAGAACAGGAAATGGAGTGTATAAGGTGGCACAGGGGATGAATAACAGGCCGTTCTGACGGGAAATCTTCTGTTTTATGTTTCTTAATAAATGCCATGCCTGCTATGTATTTCCAGTTTAATTGAATTTTGATGACAGTGTTGCTGTACCCTCTCACCAGTTTTGTGTCGCCGGGTCACTCTCTCTCTTTTCTCTCTCTCTCTCTCTCTCTCTCTCTCTCTCTCTCTCTCTCTATCTCAACTAAAGGATCCTAAATGATGTAACATTGTGCTTCTTCCTTCTACAGATAAGATCGGCCCTGTTTGTTTGTGAGAAATTACCACTGATCTGTTCAGCATCATTCACTGATGGACTGCCCACCTATTGGACTCTAGCCTTGCGTTAAAAAGACCTTAAAGGGGACATATCATGGAAATCTACGTTTTTTCACGTTTAAGTGCTATAATTGGGTCTTCAGTGCTTCTATCAACCTAGAAAATGTGAAAAAGATCAATCCAGTAACTTAGTTTTGGTAAACCATTCTCTGCAAGCATGTGGAAAAAAATAGGTAATTGAAATTTGGCTCCCCTTGTGATGTCAGAAGAGGAGAATACCACCCCTTAATCTGCACTATCCAACCGCGCCACTGTGTTCCAATGAGATCAGCTCATTTGCATTTTAAAGGACACACCCAAAAACGGCACATTATTGCTCACACCTACAAAGTGGCAATTTTTGCATGCTATAATAAATGATCTATATGGTATTTTAAGTAAGAACGTCCAATACTTACTCTGGGGACACAATTTTTTTATATCTTATAGGGGAGTAACAATATTTTGCGATACACACTATAATTATGGGCTCACACCAGCTGCGTTTGAGGCGTCAAATTCGCGTGTACCGCGCCTAGTTTGCTGCTTGAATAGTTTGAGTTTACTCGCTTCATTTCTACGTGAAAGCCGCGTGTGAAATTCTAGTCATCGAGACATTCACACGGAAATTCGCGTCATGGGAGGGGCTTCTGCTACTCCGCTCGCTTCCTGTAATCGCGTCACTACTAGAGCAAGCTCCTGATTGGTTGACGCTGCGGGTTATTCCGCCAAAGTTGAAAAGGTTCAACTTGCGCGTTTGCCGCGGCAACACTCAATTCGCGGCATTCAATGAAGCGGAATCGTGTCTTCCACGCTTAACGCCTCATTCACACAGAGAGACCTCCAGACGCACATCAACGCGTCTTCACATCAACTTAACATTGAAATCACTCGCGCTTGATGCCGCTACAGCAGCTGTTGTGAACACAGTATAATACCTGACTCGCAAGGGCAATTTTATGCACAACTGTTTCATGTACTATGGCTATTTATAAAGTCCTTATCAAATTAAAATCACAGTTTGAGTCATTTATAACATGCCTTTGGAAAAAGCAACACTCATCAAACATAATCATTAAAATATTCTTTATTATCATGAAAATACCTGCAAATGTTTAAAGAACAGCGATATAAATATGCTTACACATTTCCTGGAGCTGCAAGTGTAAATGGTACTTTTTCTGGAGCGCATATTGAGTTTCTGCACGAGAGCGCCATCTGGCTTTTAGATGTAGGGGAATTTCACCATAATTCGTTGAGAAGCATAGCAAGCAGAATTGCACGATGTATCGTTACATCCCTAATATCTTAAAGTCTTGTGAAATGTCCACTTTCACTCTTTTCCCACCAGCGTTTTTTTTAAGTTGCCAGCCAACACCAGCATTTTTTATGTTTTTTACAAAAGTTTAATGCCTTCCGACGGAGCCAATGGTGTAGTGGGCAGCGCTCCGTCGTGGTGCTTTCACACTTTCGGCGACCCAAGTTCGATTCCCTGCTCATGGTCATTTGCCAATCCCGATTCACTCCACCCTGTAATTTCCTGTCCTCTCCGCTATCACTGTTTAAATAAAGGCAAAAATGGGCAAAAAATAGACCTTCAAAAAATGTTTAATGCCTTCCAAATTTTCTTTAAAAATATAATCATAAAATATATCAAAGGAAAGAACAGACCCTCTGTTTTAAAAAAAAGTTTCATCCTATCTTAATTTGTTCTTTTTTATCACCTCTCAAATATGGGCAGGTTTCTTAAAGGACTTTTTCAGAGATCAAATTCAGAATGATGGTCAAAACATACACACTGTTTTTGAATCAGTTTATGCTTCAATGTTTTATAAGTTGTGTAAGAGCGCCACCTAGTGGATAATAGCAGTAATATGGATTAGCCTAAAACTTGTCATTGTCACAGAAACGTTTTCTCTTATTTGATGAGAAAATGGCTTCATTGTTTAGACTTTGCACTGTATTAAAATTCACTATATATATATCCACTATATATATATATATATATATATATATATATATATATAAGCAATAATATACACCATGATTTTGGGGGTGTGCACCCTGTAAAATCCGAGTGTGTAATAATTATGGCTGTGACGGTTGTAATAAACACCGCACAACCGTGGTCGTGAAGTATGGCTCGTGGTGGTGAAGTGTGAAATATATAAATTACAATCTCACACAGCAAGATGTCTTCAAGTTCGTGTGAACGAAAGCGGCCAGCAGACTCAGAGTTACTGCGCTAATTCAAAGGGGAGGCAACTGATATCAGTGATGACCCGCTGCTTGGGGGCGGAACAATGAGGCAAGCTAATCTCTCTTGGTCACTCAAGGTTGCGAAAAAGTATCAATGTGCACTACCAGTACACTATGAGAATGCATTTTCAGCATGTCTGGGAACATTATAACCCCAAAAAGATTTCTCACTTGGACCAAGTGTTGTTTTATGGATGGAAGTGCTACAGCACGCACATAGGCGCCAATTCCGTGGGTGCTCCGGGGCTAGGCTTGAGCACCCACCGAAATGGCCAAGCACATATGCTTATTTGCTTCACATTTTGTGTCTAAAACCATATGGAAAACAAGATTGCGACGCTTTCCTTCTTTTCAAAGCACATGGGTGCTCCAGAGTAGAGCTGTCGAAAAAAATCGTCTGCGATTCTCATGCATGTCTCATCAGTAAAGCCGGTTCGGTGGTTAGTAGTAAACCGCTATCACCTGCTTTCAGATGGAGCTGCATACACTGCACAGAGCCGTATGTCACCGAAAGCTAGGCAAAATTGCGTTCATAATCGAAGACAATCTTCCACGATTATGAACGCGATTTTGCCTAGCTTTCGGTGACATACGGCTCTGTGCAGTGTATGCAGCTCCATCTGAAAGCAGGTGATAGCGGTTTACTACTAACCACCGAACCGGCTTTACTGATGAGACACGCATTAGAATCGCGGACGATTTTTTTTGCCAGCTCTACTCCAGAGCATCTATCGTTGCTAAGTAACCTAAGCATTGCTTGACGTTGTGAAGAGCCCTCACCAGTGGAAAAAGTTGGTCATTCAATCTATATGTTCTTTCTTATCATAGAAAAATCAATTACACTTTATCATCACTTATTGTTGCTTTAATACATGCATTCAATTTGCCTAATGTAAACACTGTCATTTTCTGCTCACAATCTTTATTTTCTGACATAAATATGCATTTTCTGTGAAGAAGCTTTGAAAATTATGCATTGTGAGAAGCGCTATACATTTTTTTTAATTGCGTTGCGTATTTTAGTGCCGCTGGATTGATATGCACAAGCAAAACTATCCATTATATAATTTTAGTTACACCAAAATGTTATAAACGCAGAAAAAAAGTATTTTCCTTTGTTTTATCCTCTTCGGTGTGCCCGTGGAGGCTGTTATTGATACTGAGTGTCAGAGGAAATAGAATCTGAGGCTTTTAATGTGCGTTTCATGTCCGGTTTTGATTAATCTGTTTATTGGTTCTGTAATGAACACCTGGTATGGTTGGTTAGACAAATTATTGAGCGTTATTAACCTTGGATGAAATTCACAAAGCACGGCAAAAACTGATGTAACATGCAAGAAAATTACAACTGGGGATAAAAGATTCGATAATGATTACGATCTCAATACCACCCCAGCGAGCGGCCTGAATGCATATATATATGTTTAAGGCCTTTACTAGCTTTTAAGGCAGGGAAGCTTTTTAAAATGGTAAGGAGTGTCTGAGTGTGAACTCAAGTGGTTTATGGATCAGTTGACTTTTACTATTTTTCAGAGAGCAGAGATATTAAAGTTGCATGATGACTCTCTGCAGTCATTGCTCTCTCTCTCTCTCTCTCTCTCTCTCTATTTCTCTCTTTATCCCTCAGTCTCTGTCTTTAACAATGACATTGATGAAAGTAAAGGCATTCCAGTCTTGGATTTGCAGATGGCAGGGGCTAAGCACGAAGGCTGGCGTAAGGGGTTGCCGTGGGGACGGTGTGACCGATGCAAACAAACGGCACAATGAAAAATGGTACTGGGATTTTGCAGAGGCCACTTGGGGGTCAAAGACGGAGTACGTGAGGGGAGGGCGGCAAAGGGCAGTCAGGGGCAAAAGCAGCGGGGTAATAGAACGGCGTGGGGCTGGTCAGGTGGAACTCCTCTCCTCACACTCCGGTAATTACAAACCATACATTTCACTTTGGGTCATGACAACGCCTCCCCCAATCCCAAATGAAGATGGGGGGTTATTAATGGTGTAAATTAAGGCTCCCCGCAGACCGATGGAAACACCAGACTTCCTATTTTAACCCCAAAATATATATCTCACCCCACCTGCTGCTCACTGGGTCTGCCTTCGTCCCCCCAATGCTATATGACCATAAGATCCACCCTGCAGGTAGAATCAAGAAGGAAAAAACTGTAATGTGAACTAGGATCTAGGACTTTATAGTGGACCTCGCTATTGCACCAATAATTGCGTACAAATGTGCACAGAAATATCCTCTATTCATGAATATCAGCTGACGTCACTCACATCTCAAACTTGTCTTCTGCCATTTTGAGTACCTGAAGTGGTCGCAAAAGAACCAGAAGCTATGCCTTCAATATATTGTAAGCATCAAATTTGCTATTTTTACAACATTAAGAATGCTCGACACAACATGAAGCTTTGCTCGAAGTATCACCTGTATTTCTACACGTGAACCGAGCATTGAGAACATTGTTTGTGTACACAGAGTTTACTAAAAAGAAGGTTTTATCAAATGACTTTGGTTGTTTTGGTGTCCACTGGCCGACATCTTGGCAGTCAAGATGTATCAATCTCCCGAATGTGATGTAAGAAGGGAGGAGAATAAAGATGGATAGCTCCTAAAGCATAGTTTCATATAAATGCACAGATAATTCGTTGTTTTGTCACAAGTGAAAAACAATGGCTGCGTCCGAAACAGCATACTGTATAGTAGGTACTGAATTAGATGAAGTACCTACTTACTTAGCGTTAAAACAGTAGGTACTGTATAGTATGAATCCTGGTAGTATGAATGAGATTCGGACGTACTACATCCGCCATGTTGCTGCATCACGTGACATACCTCGTCATCACGTCATGTTATTTCAGCACGAAAACAACCGCATGCCTCGTCTTCTTCGTTGGATAACTCCTCTCCCGGGGCATCATGGGATAGTGAAGCGTCCATCGTATGCACACTGCAAAATCTAACCGGAAGTAGTAGGTCATCCGGGTACTTTTCGCATACTGTTTTTCGAATATTATGTATTCGGACATACTACTCGCCTCGCCTACTGCTTTTCGCGTACTTTATAGTATGAAGTAGGCGGTTTCGGACGCAGCATATATTGACCTTCTAGTTGAAAAAGGAGCCTCATATGAGATCCATTCATTCGCATTCGGAAATCTATTCTTTACGTCTGGCAAAGATAGTGAGCGGACACCATAACAGCCAAAGTCAGTTGTTCAAAACTTTTCTTTTTAGTAAACTCTGTGTACACAAACAATGTTCTCAATGCTCGTGTTCATGTGTAGAGATCCAGGTGATACTTTGAGCAAAGTTTCCTGTTGTGTCGAGCCTTCTTAGTGTTGTAAAATATGGGTAGTTCGGTAGCATCGGACAGCGGCTGGAAGAACGCATCAGGGATCGGTAGGCGTCAAACCCTAAGTAGCATTTCTTTTCATTACAGTCGAGGTGTGAAATGTTGTCTTTCATAGCTATTTCCCGTATCCGTACGAATCATAGACAGTAAAAGATAAGAAAGACGTAAAGCGTAGCAAGCTAGCCAATGCTTGTCAGTAGCATACTGGTACTCGGTAGCTACTCAAGATGGCTGCAGGCAACTGGAATGACGTAAAAGGTCACATGACTGGTCAGACTAGTTGCGAAGCTGAACTCTTGAACAAATACCTCATCTAAAATAACAAATGTTTTGGTTTCATAGGTAATCTACTTGTTGTTTATGTTGCATGTTATATAAATAAACTACTTTAAAAAGACTGTGTTGTTATTTATTCTTAGCATAGTTTACGTGAAGTTATGTGTTGACTACGAAAGCCACTTGTTTATGTTGTTACTGCTGAAACTGTCTATATTATCACCTGTAAAGCCATTCGTCACACTGCTGCAAATATGTCTTTACGCTCTACAAATGGCCCATTGTACACTAAAATAAACGTTGTTTCAACTTAAAGGGACAGTAAGTAGGGTTTTAAGTGTTTTTTTTATCAAAATCAATGTCTGTATTCATAAATATGTCCTTGTTGGTGTCAAATGACCTCTGACAGTGATTTGACTTTTCTTTGTAAGCTTAGAATTTCTTCTCTTTACTTACATTGAACGGGTAAGTCCAATGAGGCTTCCATGTCGTTCAGCCGTATTGATAAACTATAATAGCAGAGAGGGACAAAATCCACTAGCGTTTCCACAACGTGTTTTCATTCAGAACATGTGAACCAGCTGAAACGAACAAAGAGTTCAGTGAGTACACAACGGCTACTGTAGTTGCAACACGCATTGGGAAAAGCGAGGCGCTAAAGAGCACTATTCGTTTGAATGCAAAATGCAATTTCACCACTAGGTGGGGTAAATCCTACTTTATTGTCCCTTTAAAGCAACACTATGTAGTTTCCATGTAAAAATGACTTACAGCTCCCCCATGTGGTTGAAAGCGCAACAGTGCCTGGTATCAGACACTCTTCTGCAGGCAGGGGGAGGGGCGCGGCTGTGTGCTCTACCCTCCACCGCCACTTTCAGAGTGTGCTTGTAGCAGCTAGGAGGCTGCTCAGGTTGCAGCAACAGTAAAATTTGTCCAGTTAAAAGTTGTTCTATCACTGAAATAATTTTAGAGACATTATTTAAAGGTAAAAAAACTACATCGTGTTGCTTTAAAGTAAGTGTTCATGCTGCCTTAAAATTTTGAGTTAATTCAACTTAAAGATATTAGTTAACTCAACTTTTGTTTTTTACAGTATATGGTGTCTGTGAACATATTGGAGTCATGCAACAGTATTTGATGTGCATGCTTAAGCTTTGATGCTCGTTTAAATAATAAAGCTTTGAATCTTGCCTGCAACTTGTTAAATTAAGTACCACAATCACTACTGTCCACTTTCTTGTTTAACTTGGTTAAATAATGCTGCAAAATAAATCCCAGACAAAACAAGAATCTAGGACAGAAGTTAGTGTGAGGAAAAAAAACATTTACCAGCTCTTTGTTGATCTTGGATTGTTCTCCCATTTTTTGCTCCAAAATGAACATGTCCAGTTAAGACCAGGATGTGACCTGCAGAAGAAAATTAGCAGAACAATAAAACTATCAGCTGACCCAGAGGTTATCTCTGAACCATCCTGTCTTTACAGAAAAAACACTGAAATCTCAAAGCTTTATTTACTCTGCCACCCACCCGCTCAACTGTAGATCAATTTGAATTCTAAATAACGACCCTTTATAAAGTCAATCCATATACAGTAGAACATATACACTGTAATAAATTAAATGTAGTGCTCTCTAACTGTTTTCAATTTTAAAACAGCCACGTTTTTATTTTTATAGCGCATGTAGTGCTGGATCTCTCTCTGTAAGGAACTCTATCTGCCTTTCTGATGAACAAGTGAAGTCATTACGTCCAAATTAATGTCAAGCCCCTCGTATTTTCCATAAATAATACACGGCAGGTCTCTGTTGTCGTTAAACATGTTCTAATTTGTTCTCCATTACCAAAAAACAACAGCGTTGATTAATTCACACTTCAAGCTAAACAACCGCCACGATTTTTACAAGGTGACTGGGAGAGTCGCTCTTTTACTCAACACTAATGCGACACTTTTTTTATTAATAAGTCTCTGTGCGAAGAAAGCAAGACGCTTAATTGCAGTCTTACGGGGTTGCTTATAAAATTGCTATTTTTGCTTGCGCTTTACTGACAAGGAAACATTTCAATTCTCACGTTTCTAGTTTTTATTTTGGTGTCTGTTTCCCAGGCAGGGAGATACTCACAGCTCTCCATTATCCTAATAAGGTGTCATAAAATTTAATTCCATGCTTGGTTTGTCAGAGAGGAGTTCTTATCCTACTCCAATTTTGAGTTTTAATAGGTAATACTCCTTTGCTCTCTCCTCACAATTAGGCCTCCTAGTTACCTTTTAATGAAAATCAGATTAAAACATAATCTAATTAAAGTTCATTTTAATCCGCGCTATCGTGCAGGCTCTCTGTCGCCGAGAATCACGTGGCCGCTGTCAGAGTCGGTTAGTTTGCATGATAGAGGAGGGCCAGACTATCAATCAAAGGTTTTTACATATGTGTGCATGTGTTGGCAATCCCTATGAGGTGCATTGTGCAGAAAAGACTTGAGTTTGAATCTGTCATTTACTTTTTATAAGAAGACTAATTTGTATGAAGTGAATCGTACAAAATTGTATTATTACTAGAAAAAAAAAAAACCACCTCTTACCGTAGGTTCACACCAGCCACGTTTGAGGCGTCAAATTCGCGTCTACCGCGTCTAGTTTGCCGCTTGAACATTTTGAGTTTACTCGCTTCATTCACGCATGGACAGTGCTTTAAGTGGCCCAAAAGAGGTGCCGGTACTCTATTATTTTTTATATTTTGCTGCAGGGGCGTAGCCAGTAATGGGCCAGGGCGGCACTGGCCCGCCCACTTAACTCCCTGGCCCGCCCAGGCAAGTTTCATCAAAATACACTTTTAGTTTATTTTTATTATTCAAATGTATTTAAGAAAATATATTAATATAAACCTGATTTATCTTTGACTGGTGTGTGTTTAATTTGCTTTCTAAATAAAATGGAATTGTTGAAGCAAGTTGTAGGAAGCCGCCGGAACGTAATTGGTTGCTTGGTTGCTAGGGGTTCTTCTGACAGGTAGACTCTGTGGGAGACGGCGGGCTTAGGCAGCCAGCCAGCTAACTTTGCTAACTGCGTTTTTTAGCTAATATTATTAACATTGCCACAATAATGGCTAAAGTTTCTTTAATGTGTTATTTAAAAACGCAAGTGTTGAGGAAGAAGATACGCCACTGCCTCTATCTGCCGAGTCCTACCAGCGCAGTTCTTCAGACTCATTAACCCACAAGAAGGCTAGTCAGGCGCTGGTGGTGCCGGTTGCCGCTTGCTCCCTGGCGGCAGTTCCAGTGCTCTCTCCCGGTCAGCCTGACACAGGTTTACCCGCCGATCTAACGGCAATTGATAAACCACCCTCACAACCCAATTTGAATCCATGACTCGATTACTCGCCTCAAAAACCTGTGCCTTTTGTTTTTTGAGAAAAAACTCTGTGACTCTTTGGAATATAATGAGATCATTTCTGTTTTCAACATTAAACCCAGGCGCTTGCATCTTGTTTTGTAGAATGAAAACAACAAAGGTAGGCCTGTTGTTTAACTCTTTTCCTTATTTTTGCTCCTGAAGTGATCTAATAATGTGTGTTGTGTATAGATGTACGCCTAAGGTTAACTTACATTGTTTAATTTAAATGAGTTGCTATGAGTTTATTTATTTCAAACCGTGCTCTGCTGAGAGTTTTCATTTTTTCAATTTTCTGTTACGTTTAGCCTACTTTATTTCAGGTGAACTGTTTTTGCACTGCTGATTAGCCTGAATAAGACAGTTTATTGTCTATGCTGGCCTGGTTTGTCCAGCCTTTATTGAGCTCTGTGTTGGTTGAACATGTTTAGACAGTGTTTTATTATTTCCTTTGCCGAAAATTGCAAAGTAAAGATGTCACTGCTTTGCAGTTTGTCAATTCTTTTTTTTCTAATCTAAGGTTTAATTATTATTCAAGTCATTTTATTCTAATATAAACTATAGGCCCACTCACTTTTGCCCCGGCCCGCCCAAAATACAATTTCTGCCTACGCCCCTGTTTTGCTGACTTAATGACTCCTATATTGAAGCGGTTTTATATTCAGCAGTCAACAGACGACCTTTATTAAAAAAAATAAAATAAATATTTCATAAGTTTGTGGATTTGCTTGAGCTAGAAATAGCTACTGAACATAAATAAAATGTGCAAAAGGTATGCAAGTAAAATTTTCAACATGGTTAAATGCTAAAATTAGTTGTTCAGATAGAAAGAGTTTAAAAAAAACTTTAAAATGAAACCAAGACCAAGTCTATGGGTCTAAAAATAACAAAACACTGGCCTTTTGAAACTCGAAAGTCATCACTTTATTTTGTCCCCATGTTTTCCATTTTGCGGGTGTTAAAACTCCTGTGCGCGTTGTTCAAATTCATTGAAATTTTGTTCACTTGTAGTTTAGCAATTAAACTAAATGTGTATTACAATTTCAAGAATGTTTTTACTCTGCACATCGCCTGAGGAAAGTTGCGTCGAGGGGAACCAAACTGAAAGCCGCGACAGTGGAGATTGTCACGTACCTACAAAAGGGTATTGAAAAAAGCTTGAGGCACTGCGCGTGAAATTCTAGTTATCGAGACATTCATGGGGAAATTTGCTTCATGGCATGGCTACTGCGACTTTTGCTTTCTGTAATCACGTCACTACTAGAGCAAGCTCCTGGTTGGTTAACGCAGCGCGTTTTTCTGCCAAAGTTCAAATGTTTCAACTCGCGCATTTGCTGCGGCAGCGCTCAATTCGCGGCATTCGTGCAAACTAGATGATCGGATTCAGTTAAATCGTGTCAGCTGGTCTTTACATTTGACTCAACATTGAAATCACTGCCGCTTAACACCTCTACCGCGGCTGTTCTGAACGCAGCATTACAAACATACACACCAATCGCCAATTCAACAATTTGCATGAGTAGATTACATACAAACTCACTGCAAAGACGCGAATAGACTCAAACTTGCATGGGGGATCCTAATGATGCAAATTGGACGGCGCGATTGCAGCGAAAACACACACTTGTGCGCAAGTTGAAAATATTGAACTCAAGCGAAAAATGTATTGATTAAAATTGATGACACAATCAAAATCAATGACACGAAGCCTGCGGGTAATCTGCAGCGAGGAACGCAAAGCTTCGCGTTTGGTGTGTATGCAGCATTACCCTGCCCCTAACCCCAACTCCAGCAAATCGTTCAAAAACATATGAATGTGGTTCGTATAAAACATTATGAATTTCCATGTACTTTCAGCACTCGTTACGTAACGAAATCAGTAGTCGTTAAAAGCAGTCGGCACAGACATACTCCGTCATACGTCCGGATGGTTCTTTGAAATTGTGTCCATGTTTAACATGGGAATTCCAACTTTTTAACTGTGTTAATAAGTCCAAATTCATAAAATACCATTAGACCCCCCCAGAAGATTTATGGTATTGTCTTCATTTATTCATTTCAAGTAAAAATATGCCCCATTTTGCCAAATCAAAACATATTTTTATGTTACTTTAACTGCAAAAGTTTAGTTAAACAATTTCAACTTGAATTTATAAGT
Source organism: Misgurnus anguillicaudatus (assembly GCF_027580225.2). Lineage (NCBI taxonomy): Eukaryota > Metazoa > Chordata > Actinopteri > Cypriniformes > Cobitidae > Misgurnus > Misgurnus anguillicaudatus. Next base: position 6,350,420 of record NC_073342.2, on the reverse strand, counting down.
TATGTTAACTTTTTAATCCCAAACTTAGAATAGTAGGTTGAATTGACTTGCAAAATCAAGTTGCTTTACAGTGTAGTCTAAAAAAAAGGTTATTATCACTACTGTCATGTAAAAAATAATTTATACTGTATGTATTAGCCACATTAGCTCAATGTTCTCCCAATCAAAATGGTGTAGTTTAAGTCTTGCTTTAGGCCTCCATCTCATGAGTGAACTTCAGAAACGTCTTGTGCTGTAGTGGAAAAAAAAACTTCTGATATGTGTGCAAACGTCACTCACCATCAGTGACAGCTGTCAACTTTCATATCCACTGATACCCATAATTCCCTGCGTCGGAGTGGTTCACAGAGCGATTGAGTCATACCTCTCTGTTTGAGCCGTGTTGGCCTGTCAGGTCTTTTCTGAGCCATGACAGTGTAATATGTTTTACAAGCAGCATGGCCAAGGGTTATTTCACAGTCAGAGGGATCGGGCAGGCCAGCCAGTAAACCGCAGCTGCACGGGGGAACAGCCACGCGGCGACACAGCACATCTAATCCACTTGCTGGCTGGTAGATGAGCATTCCAGCCATCGAATGTCAAGGGACTCACTTAAAGCCCAATTTATTCTCGTGTTTGATTCCACTTTACATTAATAGGAGCTTATGACAACAGTGGCTTGCATAAAGAGAGTATCTGTTTGCATTTTCAGCCAGTTTTCTGTGATTTAAGCTCATGATTTAATGAGTAGAAGATGCATTTTTGGATTTTGAAAAAAAAAATGGCTACAAAGATTGAGTGTCCTGCAGACAGTACAGCATTTCTTCTTTACACTACGTTGCACTGTGGGACGAATTTAGAGATTTGACCTTTTTCCCCTTCGTATGATGGCAAAATATACCAGTACCCCTATCTAAAATTCCCTCTGATTTTTTTAAACCCGATAATTAATGTCGCACTTGCAAACTTGAGCCATTGTTATGAAAAGGTTTTTTCCTCCCGCATCTATTCTGAGACACGTGTACCTTTATGACTGGTGCCCACTCCGGGTGATAAAGTGCTGATGCCAGCTTAAGAGAAACTTTAAACACACTTGGTGTAATCAAAGGCACAATGCAAAAAGGCAGGTCAGCAAAACCAGCCAAAACAATACCCCAAGTCCCCCCTAAATATAACCTTTTTCTGTGAAGCAAATGTCTTGTGTTTCTGCCTGCCTGTACCGCATAATTTAGATCATTGTTTCTACCTTTTGAGTTTGACTGACCTATTTAGACTGGCAGTTTTTGGAAATTAATTTGAAGAATTGATATGAAACATATTTCCAAATGAATGGGGTCCAAGTATCTCTGTGATGAAACTTCTTATCGCACTAGCTTTGAAGTGCTTCATGGTTTTACATGATTTTTTCCCCGTACAAACTATGTTCTGTGATCGTTTATGACCCCATCGTAGGTTTGTAATCCTGCCACGTGTTTCTACATTTACCATTTTTGTTTCTTGTAGCAAAGGTGCCACAAGGTCGTGTCCTTGGTCCGTTCCTTTTCATTTCACTATCTCCACAGAAGCTATTGGAGTTTCTCTGCTTTAATTTGATCTCATTCATCTTTTGAAAAAAGACTTGATTGAGTATCTTAAAGAAGAGCCTTTGGCTTTCTGTTTGATGGAGAATGGAACAGAGATATGGAACCCCAGCTCATCTTCTTGCCACCCGTTCACCCTCTGCTCAGTTTCATTTGCAAATAACAGTGCTGCAAAGTTATCAGAGTTAACGGACTTATCTCAATCATGTCTTTTTCTACAACCCCTCTTCCACCCACCCTTGTCTTTTCTGCAGGTTTTGAGACCGCTCGATCTTTCGCTCTTCACGGCGCCCATGTGATCTTAGCCTGCCGAAACAAAAGTCGTGCCATTAAAGCAGTGAGTCTGATCACAGAGGAGTGGGTGAGTTTGAAGACATGCATACATAAAGTTCCTCTGCAGCCCTACATCATCACTCGTGACCTTTAGATTTCATAAATCAGGTTTTGCTTAGCTGATATCTTGCCACAAAATTAGATCTTTGAGAATAATCTTTGTTCCAAAACCTAGTGAGCTGCCTTCTAATAAAGCTTACTGATTTTTATGGAATATCACAAGTGACTGCAATCCTATCATATGTAGTTGCTTCATGCTCAATACAAATCATCAGAAGACAGTTTGTAGTATGTTACTATACTTAAAACGCAATGCTGCAAAAATGTGACTTTGTTTATAAAATCCAAGCTAAAGGGCCAGATTTACTAACAGCTTGTGCCAGCGCAAACCATCATTTTGTCGTTAAATAACGACTGTCTGGATTTACTGAAGATGGATAAGGTGCTGAAAAGGTGTGGTCTAGTTATTTTTTTTGCGACTGACCCTTATTGCATATGCATTTCTAGGAATTTCCCTATGAGACACACAATTTATGGGAGGAAATTATTTAAATGATTCACGCAACGCAATTTACTAATTTTTGCGCATGTGATATTACTGGTATTTGTGCCACTATTTAATGGCGAATAAAACGTGTCTTAAATAATTGTGTACTTAAAATTGTTGCAATTGTTGGGCATCACAGATGATACAAGGCAGAGGATTTTTAAAGACATAAATAGGGATGTGCATTTATGTCATTTTTTCATTTCAATAACGAAATGAGTGAAATAAAATATTGAAAACACTTAAATAAAACTTAATTTTGAAGAAACTATGACAAACACATACTAGATTATTGATGAATTAAATGTTTTTAACAGAAACCTCTAACAGGAAAAGCTGCATGATGAAGTGAAACTAAAGGGTTAATAAACACAAACTGACACACTCTACATAATATTAAGCATTTATAGTAACATAAATGTATTATACAACGAGCAACTTGTGATGGTGTTGTGCATCTAACTGACTGTATTTTCGTCCTACCGAAGTAAATCCCAAAATCACAGCATCATAGTGCGTCAGTGATGTGAAGTGTTTTCGGCTCCACAGCAAATGCGTGGTCGGCGGGTTGCTGCGGGGCAGGTGTGCGGACTTTATCTGTTTGCTTTTGAATCATGCATAACGTTACTGATATATGCCGGTCTGCGTAGCTCAACACTAGGGCTGCAGCTATCGATTATTTTTGTAATCGATTAATCTAGCACTGAATCAATCGAGTAATCTGATAAAAATTTTGTGTGTGTTTTTAAACAACCAAAAAAAAAATGCATAACGAAAATGACTTGGCTGTAAAATGTTCAAGCATTTGGCTTTTATTTCTAAAAAAACAGAGGTATTTGGCTCCAAAAAATAAGCCTATTTATTTCAATTTTTACCCATTTAGTGTTTATAAGTGCCAGTACTAGGGCTGTCCTCGACTAAGGATTTACATATTCGAATCAGAATTGTCGAATCTTTTCATAGTCGACCGATAGTCGAATCATATCTATGTTTGTCTGCATGGGTTGGGAGGGGGTCAGACCAGGTACAAATTGATAACTTTTATTTTCTTTCACAAGCAGCACACATAAACAACTTTCTGATAAAGTGACCAAAAACTGTCTTTCAAGTGATGAACGAAGACAAAACTGACGATGCATTTATATATTTTTAAGGTAAAATGTAAGGCAACATTTGTTTAAAGGAACACGCCCACATTTTGGGAATTTAGCTTATTCACCGTATCCCCCAGAGTTAGATAAGTCCATACATACCTCTCTCATCTCCGTGCGTGCTGTAACTCTGTCTGACGCAGCCCCCGCTAGCTTAGCTTAGCACAAAGACTGGAAATGCATGGCTCCAGCTAGTATACTGCTCCCAATAAGTGACAAAATAACGCGATCATTTTCCTATTTATGTGTTGTGATTTGTATAGTCAAACCGTGTACAAATAACAAGGTGATATGAGACACAGCGATCTTTTAACAGTATACATACTGAGAACTATATTCTCTGAAGACGAAGCACTGCCGCATGGGCGGAGTGATCTGCTCGCAGCACACGAGAAGCCCCTGGTGAGGAGCAGAGAATTCGGTCAGAGTTGTGCAAATCACTCCGCCCATGCGGCAGTGCTTCGTCTTCAGAGAATATAGTTCTCAGTATGTATACTGTTAAAAGATCGCTGTGTCTCATATCACCTTGTTATTTGTACACGGTTTGACTATACACATCACAACACATAAATAGGAAAATGATCGCGTTATTTTGTCACTTATTGGGAGCAGTATGCTAGCTAAAGCCACCCACTTCCAGTCTTTGTGCTAAGCTAAGCTAGCGGGGGCTGCGTCAGACAGAGTTACAGCACGCACGGAGATGAGAGAGGTATGTATGGACTTATCTAACTCTGGGGGATACGGTGAATAAGCTAAATTCCCAAAATGTGGGCGTGTTCCTTTAATTATTCCTCATAACATTTTAAAGCCACGATCTACAGAACATCACACAAAAAAACATTTTGATAACTAAACCTAAAAATATAACAAAGGTGATCCTGCCTTGGAAACCTCGGCTAATTCAGTGTTTTTATTTAATTTGGAGATTAAGCGCAGTCATGACCAAAAAAACACAAATGAGAAATGACAAATAATTTGTGATTGTTACTGCAAATTATAAAAACTAAGCTTTACATACAATTCATAAAAACACTGAAATTAATGATTTTATAGACACTACGCGTTATTATTTAGCACAGAAATACCTGCTTGCTTTCACTTTGATCATCTCCATTCACTTTAGATACAGAAACAACTGATGATATTATTTATTTCAAGAATCTCTTTTCTATCATTTGAAAGTGAACACCGACGCGAATATTAAATCACAAGAAAGACAGTCGAGTCAGGCATAAATATAGGTTCGGTGCAGATATTTTCCGTTTCATCACCGAAATTTAAAGAAACGGCTTACCCATTTTGTAGTTTAACTTTTGACAAGATAACCACTATGTTCTAAATACATTTTAAAACTTATACCCGTCGAAAACATCAGTTTTTTAATGTTTAGTTTGATGAACTTCTAAATATGAGACGAAGAGCACCTAGCACGTTCACCTAAATTGCATGCGCAAACATGGCCAGCACGCAATAGTGCAAAATCTATACAACGAAAAGCAATCCAAAATGTAAAGACTTAAATTAGATCAGAATTTACGTTTATAAAAAATACATTTTTTTTTATAAAATAAGGTCAGAAGTAACAGTGCAGAACAAATGTGCAAAATGCCTCAAGTGCACGAAAACAAAACACAAGCCAAATAGATACATCAGATAACCCAGAGTGATTTATAAATAAAATAAAATAAAATAAAATAAAATAAAATAAAATAAAATAAAATAAAATAAAATAAAATAAAATAAAATAAAATAAAATAAAATAAAATAAAATAAAATAAAATAAAATAAAATAAAATAAAATGATTAAAAGAATGAAAGTATAGCCAGAATTGCCAGCTTTGTCTTTTAAATGTAGAAACAAAGAGGCAATGGTTTATTAACATAGGAACCTCTTATGGACGTGTAGCCCGGTCACAGGGGTTGCTGGATTTATTAACGCATTTTAAAAATATTTATTGAAAGCTGATACTTCACATATTATTTGCAGAATTATAATAATATGCTGTATATTAATATATTGGGAGAAAGCTGTTATATGTGAAATCAGAGTTGTGCACAGTGCACCCATATACGACCAAAATTAAAGGATCCTCATTTCATAACACATCTGCGACGATTCGACTGTGAGATTGGTAGTCGAATCAGGCTTCTCCTATCGATGCATCGAATCTTCGACTATTCGGGGTCACCCCTAGCCAGTACCAACAATTAAACACTTTAATTTATTAATATGCACAACAGGTTTCATGCTGTAATCTACCCCTGACATCAAAGTAAATATCTGGTTTATGTACATTTCTACACCTGCAGCATTTACCATTAGGCTACTAACAAATAATATATCATTTCTGGGGTGAGCCTATTTGCTATGGTAACAACCTGTGTGTGTGCGCGCACGTGGACCTGTGTTTGTGTGTGCACGCGTGCTGTGCGTGAGAAAGAGTGACACCCCACTCAGACGTTCAGTTGCTTCATTGCATTTTGGTACGGCAGAAATACATACATTCATTTTCAATAGAACGCTGCATTTGGTTGCATCACTTGCATTGCGGTGCATTTTAGGTTAAGAATCCGTTTGAAAAATCAGAACATCACGTCCCGCTGTATACAGTAAATGCATGTTTTCGGTTCAGATGCTGAATGTAATGATAATGTAATGATCCCAATTTCAAACTTTAGACATTCTCTCTCTGCCGTTTATGAACATATTCGCTCCGCCATCGCGCCAACTAAATTCAAAATGTACCACGCGCTATGATGTGCTTCCTGAACATTGAACAACGGTCCGTGTGAATCAGATCTTGGCGCGTGTAGTGCGCGTCATAGGAATTTAATGAGGCTTCGAGGGAGAATTTTTGCCTCTAGGAATTTTTTGAATCGAGTAACTCGATGAATCGTTTCAGCCCTACTCAACACAACGTCAGACACACACACAGTCTTTACTACCTTAGACGCTTGTATGCTAACCAGAAATCAAAATGCCACCACGACAAAATAACCCCACATGATCATCATTTTCGTGATCGATCATCGATTCCACGTTCGAGTACTCAACCAATCGAGTACTCGTGCCCATCCCTAGACATAAACGTTTTTTGGAATGCCATATATTTTTGCAATATATCAAAAAATATTGTTTGCCAAGCCATGTTACTTTTTTATTTGCTGGAGAAAATAAAAGAGAAGTCACCTATTCCAGGCATTTCAAAACTTCTTGTAAACCTCTTTTTTTTGTCCTCAAGTTGTTTTTAGTGTACTATGGCTGCGTTAGCTGGGATTTTACACCCCAAATTTTCTACTGTGATGTCCGTGGTGCTGAACCTAAGCGCATCAGGCGTTAGTAGGTCACCTGCACCTCATCAGCTCTTCTTATTTGCAACCCTGAACTGATTTGTGCTGCTCTTAGTAGTAGGGGTGTAACGATTAACCGTGCAAATGCGCGTTTTCTCAATTAATGAATTTGAATGAATTACGATGAAATCCAGGCACATCAGAATGCCAGGGGGCGCCTCCAGTGCTCCCGTGCAGAAACTCCCTTTGTGCCACAGAAGAAGTAGCATTACAAATGCTATTCCAGGAAATGTCTACAGGAATATTTATATCGCTGTTCTTCAAATTATTTCAGGTATTTTCATGATAATAAGGAATATTATGAATGATTTTGTTTAACAAGTGCTTTTTTAAATGCACGTTATAAACGACTCTGACTCATTATGATTTTAGATTGATAAGAACTTCCTACTGACCAAATGGCGTAGTACACGCACAAGCTGTGCATGAAACAAAGAATCGCAGCCTTGTGATTCAGAATCGATTTCAGACAGGCATTTTTAATGGGACACACGGTTGAATCGTTACATCCCTACTTAGTAGGTGGTCAGTAGGTGGAAATCAGCTGTTCACTGAAAAAAATGATTCTTTCAATCTACTTAATTTTTTTAAGTTAAGTGATTGCAATCAATTTATTTAAGCTACATTTAAACAAAAGTTTTTTATTTATTTTTTTATTTTACTAATCTTTTTTGTTTAAATGTAGCTTAAATAAATTGATTGCAACCACTTACCTTAAAAAAATTGAGTAAATTGAATGAATAATTTTTTTCAGTGTTGCGCCTGTGTTATTTAATTTGGGCCTTTTTAGTAAATAACCCACATATATTACCACTCCCATCGGCGCTTTTTGGAATTGCACTCTCGCTATAATTTGCCCCATGTTTAGTAAATCTGGCCCAAAGTTTCATAATCTAATAATGAGATTTATAATTTCACATTCATTTTAATCTTTAACATGACCTTACTCAGACAGTAATAAAGATATCAAGTTTATATTTTCACAGGATGCTTTTTACAATATTTAGGTTGATTTTATGTAAAAAAGTGCATTCATCAGTTCTTAAAATATAACATACACTTTAGCATTAGCATTAAATAAGGTTATGGGTTAGATTCAAGGGAACACGCACTTAATTAAACAACTCAAAAAACAAGTTAATTCAACCTACTATTTTAAGTTTTGTTGACATAACAAATTAAGTTAAACTATTTCAACTTGTTTATATAAGTTAAGTTAAAGTAACATAACATATATTCTTTACAGTGTACACATTGCACCATAACTTTATGCTGCATTTTTTTAAAACCTCTCTTAAGGAACCTGTGTGTTTTTTAGGCCTATTAACCGGCAGCTACTCCTCTTTTAATTTCTGACTTCTAGCCTAATTCTTAATTAATATTCATTTCCCCTTGAAGTTGTGTGGCTGAGTTTTCGCCCGTGGCTCTGCGCTCGTAGCCTGAGCCGGGACTGATCTCTCCGATTGTCTTCATTATTAGCGGGAGGGGGGCGTGAGGGCGTCTGATAATTAACTTTGATTATTGCACTAATATTGTGGCGCTCTTGACACTCCCCCAGATTTATGAGTGTGAGAAAATAAACAAATGAAATGTAGGTGCTGGAGCAGAAAGAATAAGCTATTACGAGGCGCAGTAATTACAGCCATCCTGAGACTTGGAATTAGTTGATTAATTACAGGATGCCAATGGATTACAGGGGAATCTAAAGTGTTTTTAAGCAGTGGCGATATCTAATTGAACAAAGCCCCCTCTCGACGGCAGATAATTCCTCAGCCCCGACAGCTTCAAATCACGGCGTGTTTTAATAAATGTAGCAACTCCGCTCTGAGGCATTTTACAAGCGCGCCGCAGTCCTCCGGCAGGGAAACGCTATACAGAGACATCCGCAGAATCATCCTTTCATAATCAGAGTTATTAAAGAACATTGAAATATTAAGGCAAATTACCTGGCAAAAAGGCCGGACAATCTGATTAATGTTTACCGACACCTCACTGCGCGTTTTAATTTTTCATTCTCTAACTATTATTGCAAAACATTCGCCAGACATCGGAATTTAATTCTCAACATATGAGCCCTCTGGACTTTACTTGTGAGAAATGAGGAAAGTAATACCAGAAGAAGGCTTGATCAAGTTAAGATTTTCATATTCTGATTAAAAAATATTGAATTTGATTGGACTCCTAAATCGCAGGTGCTGCGGATGAATAACAGTAGGCATGATATCAGAATAAATCTCATCGACGGGAAATGCACACTTACGCTTCAGGAACGATATTAATAGATTCGGGAAAGGACAGGACAAGGAAATTAATCGTTAAAATGATGAATGTACTCTCCGTGTCTTCCCACGCTCTTATAGTGAGGTTATTTTGATAAAGATGTGTGTTTTGCAATCTAAGGAATTGAAAGGTCATCAGATCTACTTCCGAGGTCACTTGGAGAAAGTGCAGGGGAAGTGTTAGTGTAAGTGATGAAAATTGGTGTTGAAACCCTGCAATATCACACGTCCTGTCAAATTATAAGGTTTAATAAAGCAAGAAAAGACAGGTTTGCCAGCTCCATCTATTGAAAATTAAAAGATCTTTTACGTTTGTGTTAAGAACTGTAATAGTACTCTCGTTGATGATATTTTTATTACTTATTGAATGCAAAGAAAGATTATATGTTTTATTTATTGTTTTGTCTGGCGAACCAGTATCTTATTGGGGCACAAAGTTTATCAGACAGGCTTTAGAATAATCCAAGACTAGGAGTTGGTTATATAAGGGCATTTAAGTATTTTTTACATATCAAGCTTACAAAAAAAAACCCCAATACAATGACACTCATATTCTTTTAAATATGTTAGCACAAGACGTTTTTAAATTAAGGCAGCTTAGTCTGGGACTAGGATAAACCCTGTCCGGGAAACCACCCCATTAGGTATTTGGGTAGTTGAAACATATGCAGTAAAATATATTTTTTGTAAACGCCATTTTTGAAGACAAAAATCACCGTATGATGTTTGAGAAAATATAAGGGGTGACTTACATTGTAAATTCTTCTTTTAAAGTTTTTACCGAATTTAGTGTGGCATGGTATAGCAAAAAAAAAAAATTGCTATGTAAACCTTTTTTATATGCAACCCGTGTCTAAATGAGTTGAAATGCTCACGGCCGAATTTGAGTTATAGTGAAAAGAAGGGGAAAGTGTCAATTTTGGTCGAAGGTTTTAATACAGGGTTCCCACGGGTCCTTGACATTTTTGAAAGTTTGTTAATCTAGGGGGAAAATTCAAGGCCCTGGGAAGTTTTTGAAATATACATACATAGATACAGGTCATTGAAAGTGCTTGAATCTATTTTATGCAAGAAGTTTTCTGGAAAAGAATCCATATTATTCCCTGTGTAGTGTAGGATATGATACAAATTCTAGACTTTTTAAGCACATGTGCTAAACTGTTCGCTTTAAATGCATATATCTTCTTTGATTCATACCAAAATGCTTTTTTGCATAGTTGTGTTTGACACATGAAAACATCTCGGGTTACGTATGTAACTGTTGTTCCCTGAGAAGGGAACGAGACACTGCGTCTCCCTTGCCATACTTGCTGTGTCCCTGTAACGCCTTCTTTGGCAATATTTCAGATAGCGATATACTTCCTGGCTCTTTGTCGTTAAGCCTCACCATAGAGACAGAGCGCAGTTATGCAAATTTGAAAACCACGCCCACCGGGGGGGAAAGCAATCCAACCGTCTCCATTGACTTTGTATTGTGAGAAGCCGCCTCCTTGTCATTTCTGGCTTATAACAAAAACTGAATAATGCCTAAAAGCTGCTGTGTGACAATATGTACAGCTAACAAGCCAAAGAACCCAGAAATAAGTTTTTATAAGGTGTCGAGCCGTAAAACCCAGCCTTTAAGGAGAATAAATTGGATCGCCGACTACGTTTCCCCCTAGTGGACGCAGTTCTACTAATAGAAGTACTATGAAAAGACTTCAAAAAAACGAGCATTTAGACACAGAAATGGAAACAGGCAACTTTTCATAGTACTCCTATTAGTAAAACTGCGTCCAATAGGGGGAAACGTAGTCGGCGATCCACTTTATTCTCCTTAAAGGCTGGGTTTTACGGCTCGACAGCTTATAAAAACTTATTTCTGGGTTCTTTGGCTTGTCAGCTGTACATATTGTCACAAAGCAGCTTTTAGGCATTATTCAGTTTTTTGATATAAGCCAGAAATGACAAGGAGGCGGCTTCTTGCAATACAAAGTCAATGGAGACGGTTGGATTGCTTTCCCCCCCGGTGGGCGTGGTTTTAAGGTTATGACGCGCTGCGCTCTGTCTTTATTTGTTGAATTTGATATACACATTAAGACGCACTTACCCCTGGAGGCGTCCCCAAAGTGTCACAGCAGTGATGCAGCGCGAGTACCCTTGAAAGGGAACTGTTACAATGTATCTTAAAAGGTAACACAATGTAACCTTGCTCTCACTTGAAATGTGTCCCCACATTTACTCCTTGAATTTGAGGGTATTGAACCTGGAAAGTCCTTGAAAGGTCTTTGAATTTGAAGTTAACTAAGGTGTGGGAACCCTGTGATATAAATAAATAGGGGTTAGCGGGGCACAAACTAGCGTGGGGTTAATTTTAACGCAGCTACTTAAAATATTTCTACAGGGCCGAGCTATCTGTTCTTTTGGTATTTTTCTCTTACTGTCAGAAGATGATCTCCTGTAAATTTGTGAAAAGTTTTGATGTGTTTTTTTTTTTCAAATTCACCAAATCCAACCTTATATTATGTTACATAAAACGTAACACCATTTTGAAACAATTCAGCAACTCCTAGTAACTGATAGCTTGGATTGAAAACATTTTTACACAGCGGCAAGGCTTTGAACCGGTTCACGGAACGAAAACGAAAACCAGAAACTTTTGATGTTTTGCAAGCAACAGAACCAGAAACTTAAAAAAATATATGTTCCGGAACAGAACCGTTTATTTAAAATAATGCTAACTGGTTAACCCTTGTGCCTTGTTCCAATTCACTACTCCTTCGTGTTGTTAGTGGCCAAAAATGGCTACTAAATTAAAGGGCTATAAAAATGTATCAGATGGATATTTTTTCCACATTTTTTTGAATTTAAGCTCTGTTTTTTGCACAGGCCTACTAAAGGGTTAATGGCGCCACATGGTGATCAACAGTAAAAATGACACATTTTACCTCTTTGCAAAAGGAAAAACTACCAACATTCAAAAATGCATGATAATAAGGTGTCATGGCTCTGCAATCAAAAAATGTTGTTATAATGGAAGTCAATGGGGCAAAAATGGCCACAAACAATAAATGAGGGAGAATTAATTTAAATCTGATGGTGCACAAAAACTATAAATGCATCAAAGCCAATGTTTTTACTAATCTTTTACATGCCCAAGACTGTGAAAAAGGTAAAAGAAAATCCAGTCCACAATCACTTTCTATATTGAAAATCGGTCGTTTTGTGTGTTTTTTCCCAAATCAGTGACACCACTTATAAACTTGGCAATTAAAGAGTTAAAATCATGGAATTTTTGTAAACATTTGGTAGTTTTGATCAGTACTGAGGGCGATTAACAGATTTATGCAAATAAAAATGGAACATTTTAACAGCAGTTTAATTTAGTGGCCACTAACAACACGTAAGGGTGGTAAATTTGCCCAAAGAATTTTCTTAAAATATGTGTAAATATAAAATTTGTCACCAAAAATCATTCCATTTGCTGAAACACAGAAGTAGTGGCCAAATTAAGACTAAAAAAAATCCAAAATGGCCCCAACAGCACATAAGGGTTAATACCGTAATTTTTTTCATTCTTTGACAAGATTTGTGTCTAATATGACTCGGTGAAGTTCACTTCCGGTTAGCGTTGACTCATCAGAGAAATGAGAAGCTTGCCACCAGCAAGCAGGCTACTCAAGCCCAAGTCTCTAATGCTCAATAATAAGAGGGAAATATTGTAGGCTACCAAGATCTCAAGATGTTTGTTTTTTAATACTAATTAGTGGTGTAACAGATCGCAGTTGATCCTTGATCCGTACAGATCATGACCCACGGTTCGGCTCGCATGCGATTCACGGATTAATATGCAAATTTAAATAGGGTGAAAGTTGATCATTTGCACGTGTTTCAAAAGCTTGCAGATGTTAACACTTAAGTGATTTTAAACAATTTAACCGCAAAAAGGTGCTAAAGTGAGCAATTTTTTGTACGCACAGACGCTGTTAAATGTGTTTGGTCCAACTCCAATCAAACGTGATTATCCCTATGCCCTTCAAAGATCAGAGCTCTTGATGTGTAAACTTGAGGGAGAGTTGCGCTACTGTGTCTCATACTGTAGTCCATTAAAATACAATTGGTGAATAAAGCACTGAAAAACAACGTATTTTTACTTTATGTGGAGCGACTGTTTAAGCTGCATCGTCTTCCCGAAGCGCCGTTTGGCATTCGTCCTCCGTCTGTGTGTGCGCGCGTGTGTTTAAAGGATAATTCCGGTATTTAACACTTTGAGTCTCATTTCTGGTTTGTTTTGGATGAAATACAGTGATGGACACAGAAATTTTGACAATGGGTCGTGTCTTGACTTTTTGACTCGTTTAGAAGCGTCTCTTGACTGCTTTAGAATGGAAGTCAATGGCCATGCACTTGTATGGCAAAGTAGTTGTCGCCATCAAGTGGTCGGGAGTGTGCCAACGCTTCAGACTCAAAAATAGAGCGGAAGTATATACGCGGTTGTGAGGTATCTGAAAAAATAGTTCCACTATAGCAAATAACATGGATTGAAATCATACATTGCGCCAATATATTTGTTTTTAATCATCAACGAACACCACGAACCACTCGGTGAGTAGTACAGTTTTGAAAATGAACGTTAAGTGTTGTTTTAATGACATGTTTGTGCATGGTCATTGACTTCCATTCTGAAGCAGACAAGAGACGCTTCTAAACGAGTCAAAAACTCAAGACAAGACCCATTGTCAAAATTTCAGTGTCCATCTCTGAAGTTCATCCAAAACAAACCAGAAATGAGACTCAACGTGTTAAATACCGAAATTATCCTTTAAGTGCACTCAACAAATGTAGACATGTCAGAATTACAGTTATGCCGCTTACATAATTTAGCCTTTTTTAATGTTTGATGACAAAATAGAGACTTAAGGAAAATTATATAGACTAATAATTTAAGTTTAATGTCCTAATGATCAGCCTACTTATTTGTATGTCCCACAGCTGACATGGAACGTTATTAACCGGTTCGGGAACTTTATTTTTTGTAAATACAATTCATCAAAATGATATCTGTTAATACAATATCAGGGGAAATAATTCATAATTATCTTTTTTTTGTCTTAATTGTGCATCCTTAAAAAAACTATTTATATGCATTGATGCACAATATAAGGATGGTTAGATGAAGGATCATGGATAGATTAATGTGTAAGGGTTTATTTGAAGAGTTTCGTTGCAAAACGAGATAACCACCATTTATTTAATTGTTCAGAAATCTCGTTTTTTGGTTGTGCATTCCAATTAATTTCAATGCAACTGCAGTTGGTTTGTTTTGATTTAAACCTTCATAACTTAAAAAATACAGCTAAGTAGCACAATAAAACAAAATAATAGCATGATAACATAATAATAAACATGTTTTGACAAAAATGTTAAAAAATGGATTTATCTCGTTTTGCAACGAAACTCTTCATTTGTAGCAGAGATGTGTGTGCTGATTGTGTAAAAAATGATTAATTTAAATGTATTTTGAATGTTAGAGCCAAAGCCAAAAAGGCGTTAGCTTGTGCCTCGTTCTCCCTTACTTTAAGCCCTTGTCTAGCTATCCCAATGCTTTAAATATTCATTAAACATCTAAAAGTCTGTGAAAATACCATGTGAAGTCAGCAATCAGTATATAGATATTATTTATTTTGTTAAATAAAGAACATTTAAAAGTAAAGAATTTGATGCACTGGCACAATGACATGATGAATATTTTATTGTATTTGTGTCATTACATCGTACCCTCGTGATCACACACTACTTCCCTGTGCGCTGATGTCATTTCCTATGCTAAGACATTGCTGATTGTCCTGAGTGAAACAATGGTTTATTATTAGCGCTGGGGCAGGCTGCTCTGCAGATATCTCTGTTTATGTGAACAAGCTTACTAATCACACTGTAAATGCCTGTTTCTCTGCTTTATCACCGCCAGCCTTCATAAAAGCAGGACCACTATATAGGAAACCGCAGAGTCACGCCGAATCAGCTCGTTCTGCCCCAAGCACACACTTCTGCTCATTTGCTTTAACCCCTAGACTGGGAACTCATCCATCTCTGCTTTCCTGCTCCTATGGGGTTATCTGTGGATGGAGAGGTTGAGGGTCACCTGGGGGTTATTCGAAGGTCACCGCGTTGGTTTAGAGGTCAGAAGGAAGTGCAGGTGTTGGGCTTTCTGGGTTTTTCACCTTCTCCTGTGTATCGCTGTCAGAAAGAAAAAAACAAAGGACAGTTTTTGTCCTTAATAAGTCAGATTTAGTAAAAGTCCAGAGAGGTTATTGCAATAACAATATAAACCTTTCAGCGCAGACTTCTGGCTGGATAGGAATGCTGGGTACATTTAAAAAAAATCCTAGATTTAACAGTTTTTCTCCTATAGTGTGTGGTGTGCCATGATGAGTCAAAGACAGCATACCACACACAAACAGATTTTCAATCAGAGTCTCGACTGTGAACACAGGAAATCTCGCAAAATCTCGCGAGACTTCAGAATAAGCATGGCGGACGATATGCAGGAAGATATTTCAATGATAGAATGATTTTCACAGAGAATTCAAGGAAAAAGAAAAGGGTTTGGGTGAAGTCTTGGAGACAGCGGGAACGTGGTCTGTACATGTTCACTTTGCATCAACTTCACTTTGTGTTGCGCCATGACTGCTTCCGTCTTCCATCATCTCGCTTTCTGATTGGATATTATTTCATTTCACGTGATAATCTCAAGAGCATGCGTGCTTTTGTTGTCGGGGTTCCCACCAAACATCAAAATTTCTGATCGTAAATATTAAACATGTGAATATTTACGATTCATGATCGGGGCGGCTCCGACGTTCTTACGATCAGGTTCGGACACTCTTAACACGCCTCACACCGAGGGAAAATCTGATAAAATAATCTGATAAGATAATCGGGACATACCGTAAAACTTTAAATAATAGCCCGGGCTTTTATTTTCCCAAACACCAGGCGTCTAAAAGAGACAGGCGTCTATAAGAGACAGGCTTTTAATTTAATTGTTCCAGCATGACAGCAGGAGGTTACCACATATTACGTTTTATTTATAATTTGAATGTGTTTAACAAATTAGTTTAGTCTTAAATTATTGGCAGCATAAATAAAGCCAACGAGGATATGCTTTTTATTGGTTGTTGCGTGAAATCCAGATACAACAGGGTTATTTTCTGATTGGCTATTGTGTAGCCTCTTTCTTTTTTTTTGGATTGGCTCGCTCAACTAGAACTCCAGGGGAGACGGGCTTGATAGAGAGAGCAGTGCGGCCAGATACATTTTGGCCGCTGCAGCATATTAAATATGATAAATAGTGTTTCCGCGTGAGAAATACAATGTGTGGCGGGAGTGCATGCATGACAAAAGACTGAAAGCCCGGCTATTATCAGCGGCCTCAAAACACTACCGGCACATCGGAAAAAGTCCAGACTCCCGGTTGCCACTTCGCTACTGTCATCATCACTTCAATCTTGACGACGAATGTGTTGTCATAGTGATGAGTAATGGAACGACTGCGTCTGTCACGTGACATCTACAGGTTATCAAAACTTTAGCGCGTGCAATCTGCACCATAGAACTGGCTTAAACAGACGATCTGACGGGTTTAAGAAGATTAAATACTAGGGGTGCACGATTCACAAAATTTCACGATTCGATTCGGATTTTTTGGCTCAAGATTCGATTCAAAAACGATTTTCGATTTAAAAAAACGATTCACAGTATGTAAACGTAGTTTACTTTTTCCTATGTGACTGATTGTAGTAGATATACAATTTTAAAGAAAATAAACACAACAAATTAAATGTAGTTTGATATTACTTTATGTCTTTATGCAAAAATAAAAACTGATATGAAGTAATTAGATGACCCCTTTTATCAAACTCTATTAAATACAATAATATAGCATATTAATGATAGACAGTGCAGGTCTATAGATTATAAATGTAATAAAGGTGTTATAATGATTATTATTTCTATTAGATAGAGCAGAAGCAGGAAAAGTGCCTCTCTTTCTATTTCTCTCTTGCCAATTAAAAAAAAGCTTAATCCACTCATTATTTCAGATTCAAAAGTCTACTTGCTGTCCCAGTGACAGGGGACTTTACATTACGGGTACAGCTTTGCGTTTTGTGAATCTTGAGTCAGCTTGAGCTTTGCTCGTTCATTGCAAGTGGTTTAAGAAAATATATGGTTTATTAATAATAATAGAAAAGAGCTAGCTTTAGCGCGGTAGCGCTCACGGCCACTCTCCGTTCGACTCGGGTTTTACACACAATATTAATCAGACTCGGGACCCGGAGTAATTAACTATGACTGACCCGGACCCGACTGACCATTTCAAATACAAACCCAGAACCAGCCGCGGGTGCTCCGTGAAGTCCTCTAATGGTAAAACTTTGCTCAAGTTCAGAAACATGAAGGGTACAATGTGACACGAGCTTTCGCGTCGCATCCCAATTCATTGAGAAACAAAGAGCACGTGAACGCACACCGAACGCAATATGTCACACACAAAATGTCATTATTAAAGAGTGTCATCATCACGGAAAAACAAAAAAGACAAAATTTGATGCCAGATATACTTGGGCACTTGTTAACCTGGGCAGCGCTGCACAGCAATGTGTGGGGAAACACTGTGGCTGAATCCCAAACCGCCTACTTCCATACTATATAGTATGTAAAAAGCGTAATTTGCATACTATATAGTATGGAAGTAGGCGGTTTGGGATTCAGCCTGTGACAAGAGTGGGCAGGCATCAGTGTGACTTTGACGCGCCATCTATGGGAATACTGAGATAAACTCATTTCAGGACGATAGTAACACGGCGTTAAAAAAAAAAAAAAAAAATATATATATATATATATATATATATATATATATATATATATATATATATATATATATATATGAATCGATTTTTGGAATTCTATGAATTAGATCTTTGAGAATAATCTTTGTTCCAAAACCTAGTGAGCTGCCTTCTAATAAAGCTTACTGATTTTTATGGAATATCACAAGTGACTGCAATCATTCTGAATCGGCAATGCTTGAATCGCGATTCAAATGTGAATCGATTTTTTTGCACACCCCTATTAAATACAACCCGAAACTAAAAAATAGACCCGGCCTTTATTTGAGACTGCAGCAGGGAGGAAAAATTGCTATCGCTCTTATTCAACTCACCTGCTCCATTTCAGCATTTCTTTCCTTGCAAAATCACCTCTATTTTTTGAAAGCGAACTTCTAAAAAGGATGAATATTAATATTTTGAGTATGTTTTACAGTAAGAAGCAAATTGGTGGTGTTTATGGGGTTGAGCGGGTGGAGTTTTTATTGTGTGCAATGGGGCCACAGTAAAGGCAGACAGAAATTAAAACGGCAGATGTGCACTAGAGCAAATAAAAACAAGCCTGCTGGGTTGGGTAAAGACCTACTGTATTGTGTGCGTCTGTTGACTTGCTTTGCTCATTTTTCTAATGGCCAGTTAGAAATTGAGACCTACCAAACATGTGACCCTTGTATTAAACTGACACATATTGCATCGTTCATCACATGAATGGAGCCTTAAATCATTGGCTTGTTGAGTGAAGTGTCAATCTCATAAGATTTTTTCACACAGAGCTTACGGAAAATACACATAAAATGCTTCCTTTTTTTTTCAGTGATCATTTGATTTTTGGTTAATTTACTCTTCCAATAATTTTCTGGAATCTGTGCGTGTATTCCCACATGCTTCGTAAAAATCCTGTAAAGACAAGTGGCGGCTCGTGACCAATATATATGTTCGGAGTGTCATATGTGTTGCTCGTGTTTTCACAATGTTTGTTTGTTGCGTCATGTTAACCATGTGCATCACGTGTTTTGTCAAAATAAGTGCCTGCTGAAGACACGTTAAAACCGTTTATGATAAAAGAGACGCTCACGCTTACAAAATACACGCAAGACACTCCCTTAACAGTTAACTCTGATTACGCATGAGATTATGCGAGTATCTGACAAACGCGAGCGTCTCTTTTAGGGGTGACCCCGAATAGTCGAAGATTCGATGCATCGATAGGAGAAGCCTGATTCGACTACCAATCTCACAGTCGAATCGTCGCAGATGTGTTATGAAATGAGGATCCTTTAATTTTGGCCGTATATGGGTGCACTGTGCACAACTCTAATTTCACATATAACAGCTTTCTCCCAATATATTAATATACAGCATATTATTATAATTCTGCAAATAATATGTGAAGTATCAGCTTTCAATAAATATTTTTAAAATGCGTTAATAAATCCAGCAACCCCTGTGACCGGGCTACACGTCCATAAGAGGTTCCTATGTTAATAAACCATTGCCTCTTTGTTTCTACATTTAAAAGACAAAGCTGGCAATTCTGGCTATACTTTCATTCTTTTAATCATTTCTTTATTTTATTTTATTTTATTTTATTTATAAATCACTCTGGGTTATCTGATGTATCTATTTGGCTTGTGTTTTGTTTTCGTGCACTTGAGGCATTTTGCACATTTGTTCTGCACTTTGTTACTTCTGACCTTATTTTATAAAAAAAAATGTATTTATTATAAAGTAAATTCTGATCTAATTTAAGTCTGTACATTTTGGATTGCTTTTCGTTGTATAGATTTTGCACTATTGCGTGCTGGCCATGCTTGCGCATGCAATTTAGCCGAACGTGCTAGGTGCTCTTCGTCTCATATTTAGAAGTTCATCAAACTAAACATTAAAAAACGGATGTTTTCGACGGGTATACGTTTTTAAAATGTATTTAAAACATAGTGGTTATCTTGTCAAAAGTTAAACTACAAAACAGGTAAGCCGTTTCTTTAAATTTCCGTGATGAAACGGAAAATATCTGCACCGAACCTATATTTATGCCTGACACGACTGTCTTTCTTGTGATTTAATATTCGCGTCTGTGTTCACTTTCAAATGATAGAAAAGAGATTCTTGAAATAAATAATATCATCAGTTGTTTCTGTATCTAAAGTGAATGGAGATGATCAAAGTGAAAGCAAGCAGGTATTTCTGTCCAAAATATAAACGCGTAGTGTCTATAAAATCATTAATTTCAGTGTTTTTATGAATTGTATGTAAAGCTTAGTTTTTATAATTTGCAGTAACAATCACAAATTATTTGTCATTTCTCATTTGTCGTTTTTTTGGTCATGACTGCGCTTAATCTCCAAATTAAATAAAAACACTGAATTAGCCGAGGTTTCCAAGGCAGGATCACCTTTGTTATATTTTTAGGTTTAGTTATCAAAATGTTTTTTGTGTGATGTTCTGTAGATCGTGGCTTTAAAATGTTATGAGGAATAATTAAACAAATGTTGCCTTACATTTTACCTTAAAAATATATAAATGCATCGTCAGTTTTGTCTTCGTTCATCACTTGAAAGACAGTTTTTGGTCACTTTATCAGAAAGTTGTTTATGTGTGCTGCTTGTGAAAGAAAATAAAAGTTATCAATTTGTACCTGGTCTGACCCCCTCCCAACCCATGCACACACACACACAGAGATGATTCGACTATTGGTCGACTATGAAAAGATTCGACAATTCTGATTCGAATATGTAAATCCTTAGTCGAGGACAGCCCTAGTCTCTTTTATCATAAACCCTTTAGACGCGTTTGCAGCATGCACTTATTTTGACAAGACACGTGATGCATATAACTCAACGCAGCAAGCACATATTTTGAAATCACGAACCACACACATGACGGGCTACATGCATGTTGTGACGAACTTCGCATCGTGCACCCTCGAAAAAAGAAGTCACCGACCGCCGCTGGTAAAGACACGTGATATATTTAAAGTCCTGCACTTGAAAGGTTTTTCCACAATGTCTGAAGTTTGCTAATTATCCGTGATTTCTCTCTCGAGAAACCACATGCATGCATATGTTTGATAAGATCATAAGGAGCAGATAATGCGCTGTTCTGTCATGCTTGTGAATGATCTCAGCCTCAGCGCAGATTGTGAGGAGCTCCCTGATCTCTGCTTCAGTGCAGTTTGCTGACATTTCTCATTGTGAATGTTGATCTGCGTTTAAGTTCCTGTGTCAGAGAGCTGAACCATAACTTCTGGTTGCAATGACACTCACATTGTCACTACGTCACCCCTTACGGCATTGTTTCTGCCTCTTGTTTACACAGAATGCTTTCGGCAATGTTACTAAGTCCCCTTTACGGGAGTGATCCCAGAATATTTACAGGACATGTTTGTGTTCACACAGAAGCCTCTCTGCCAATTTTACAGAAATTTTCTGGGAACAAAGTGTTGTGTGACTTACAATGAAGGAAGAACACAAGAGACCCTAGAAGCTGAATGTCTCATGCTGCGTTTACACCAGCCACGGTAGAGGCGTCAAGTGAGAGTGATATCAATGATCAATGTGAAGACGCGTTGACGCTCGTCTGGAGGTCTCGCGGCGCAGATGAGGCGTTTGGCGCGGCCCGGTAGACGCAATTCTGCCTCATGGTGCTTTTTGTGCATTTTGCGCTTGACGCGAATTTGCGGCTGACGCCCTTGTTAAAAAATGTGAACTTTGGCGGATTTTCGCGTCGCGTTAACCAATCATGAGCCTGCTTGCTGCTATGGCGGCAGCCATGCCCGGAGTCACTCATTCAACCTGAAGGAACGCTTCATATTGTCTGTGAGCAGTCACCCGGAGCTATACGACTCAAGTTCTTATTTCTATAGAGACAAGAATATAAAGGACCTCGCTTGGAAGAGTGTCAGTGAGGACATTGGGCAGCCTGGTAAGTTGTAAATACACATTTCACTTTTGAGTCACGTGACTATCGACCCGTGCAGTTTATTTTCCCCCTATAGGAAGGTTACCAAATACAAACCGGTAACTCTCTCGATAAATGCACAATCAACATCAGCCATCTTGCTTTTTCCGTGCGTCTACTTCGCTCTAGACGCGTGAATGCATTCAAACTGTTCAAGCAGCAAACTAGGCGTGGTAGACGTGATTTTGCCGCCTCAAATGCGGTTGGTGTAAACGCAGCATTAGATACTTGTTGAAGCAGTCAGTTTAAACACCAGCATCATAGTTTCACATTTTGCACCAGCAGGTCACTAAAATGTACAAAACTAAAAATCGACGTTCTTTTAACATCGTTTTATGGCGGTTAACTGTAAATAACTTCAGAGTTTTCCATTAATGGGTTAAGTCTGTGAGTGTGTGTGTTTAATTTTCTTGATTGTCTATAAAATTCTGCTGATGTTTGATTCATGATCCCGGGAGATATATTTAAAAGAATCCCATGAGGTATTGTTTTCAGATCAAGGCCTGTCTAATGTCCAGCAGAATAACTTAACCACTTTTTCCCATTTAAGAGCATTAGCCACATTTTTTCTCCTTGTGTCAAAATGGTAATGAGGTACTTTGTAATCATGTTAATTGCCGACCTAGCTTCGTGTTAGCATGTGTTCATTGTTTCCTGAAACAGTATTTACAATCAGGATGAAAATTAACACGCTATGCGTCGGTTGAAGATGCATTGTGTTGTTAGGGTGACCTCTGGAACCAATTAGGGTGAGCCCTCATCTCCACCGAGGGTTGATGAGAGCAAAACTCAACCTTGTAATGTGGAAAACGCATATTAACATTGTGGCGTATAGACAGGTCTTCGTAATTAGATAACTGACCGTGTTTAGACTTCACGGTCTTCAGGCGTCTGTCATGTTTTGTTTTTTATTTACGGCTAGCGAATGGAAAAGTGCTTTACTTTTAAAACCAGTCATCTTCTGAATTAATTGTTTGATAGCTCTCATTGGGAACTTTATAAACTAAAAAACTACACAGGATTAAGAAATGGACAGAAATAAGGATTTGTTTTCACAGAATTAACTTTAGAAAGTCTGTACTGAGGCTATCTGGGTTTGTAGGTTATTTGCAGGATCTTGTAGTTTAGTCTTTTAGTGTCCTGCTTAACTTTTGATGAGGTAATAGAAGACTCCCAATATCAGCTGTCTCATTTAAATATTCAATGCATTATACTTGCGGTCATATCATGCTTTTTCTTGCATTTTCTGCTTCAGAACGCACAGAAATGGCTCATGCGTAGCGAGGGGAGAATAACCTAAAATATGATCAGATGTTTATCTAAGTTTGTTGTTTTTCCCAACCTGCTCAAGCCTCTGAATCAGAGCATGTTAGATTTAAAACTAGATTTGTTTGGATGAAGAGCCTGAGAGCATGTATATATTAACGTCCTGTGTCATGTTGATGTCCTGGGTCTTGATCGCAGGTGAAAGCTGGGGATTTATATCCGTAGTGACACATCTGGAATGCTGAACAAGGATATTGCTGGGCACCCTGAAGCCATTGGGCACAATTCTCTCTTTCAAAAGGACTCACTGAGCCCTTTATGTGTGTATGAGTGCTTTTGTTGTAGGTGTTTTTTTTTTGGAATATGTTTTTAGTTTTAAATGTTGTTACTAAAAAAATGTTTGTTTGCATCCAAATGGCGCTGGACATTATTGAGTTTTGTTTACCCAGAGTTTGCGAATATTTTATGCTTTATTCTGAATTATTTCAGGTGTATTTTAATTTTTCGATAAACGTAGACCTGAGCTGTCAAATGTCTCAAAGGGGACATATTGTGAAAATCAGATTTTCCATGCTTAAGTGCTATAATTGGGTCCTCAGTGCTTAATTCAACCTAGAAAATGTGGAAAAGATCAACCTTACTTAATTTTCTGCAAGCATGTGAAAAAATAGGTCATTGAAATTTGGCTCCCCTTGTGATGTCAGAAGGGGATAATACCACACCTTAATCTGCAACCACCCCACTGCAGTTTAGTGCAGAGATCAACTCATTTGCAGTTATAAGGACACACCCAAATGACACATTTTTGCTCACACCTACAAAGTGGCAATTTTAACATGTGTATAGTATTTTGAGCTATAACTTCACACATATACTCTGGGGACATCTTAAAAAAGTCTTGTGAAATTGTTCCCTTAACATTAACCACAAGTGCACCATCTTAAGGGATCATTATAGTTGTGCATAGGTCCTACGGCGTAGGTTCCGCGTCAGTTTTCATTTATACTTTTGCGTCGTCGTTCGCGTCAACGTGCCAATACACGCGCAGACCGCTGGTAGGCAGTATCCACGCGGGTAACCACGGTAGCAGCGCGACCGTCAAAGAAGAAGAAGCTTGGCAAGTTAACCCACAAACGAAGAAGAAACAGCAGATTTGAGAAGACCAGCAATGATGGAAGTAAATAAACAGCGACTAATGTTCCAGTTTGAGTTAAATTACTCCTTAAATTGGCTTATCTTTGTTTTCACCATCGCAAACGGAAATACCTATGACACAGTTTTTTTACCTTACTGGAGGGGTTCTGGTGGACCAATCACAGCGCTTGCAGTCCGCGTAGATCTGATGCGCTGTTAAAAATTTTGCGAGGTGCACATCAGGCTACGCAGAGCTACCCACAGGCAAAGGATAGCCTATGCTGTAGCTATGGCGTAGAACTTACGCACGACTATAAATCGGGCTTTAGCAATGTCTATGGTAACTGTGGTATAAGCAGATTTATTGACTCCAGTCCGGTCAATTCGTTTTTGATAAAAATGTATCAAATATATTTTGTAAAGTTACTAGAAATTAATATTTTAGCCTTTCATAACTAGTGTTTTCATATCACAAAAAATCCAGTCTTTACAATAAACTTCCAAATGTCTGCTTTGAAATAAAACCAAACTTATGCTTTTAGTGCAAAGGCTTCATGAACTAGGGCTCGGAATTGCTACTGTTTTGGTCGCATATGTGACCGAAATTGTATCTGTGCAACCTTAATATAAATATATTTGGGAGCATGTTTGCGACTGCCTATTTTGTTGTGGTGTGACTTGGATTAGATTGTGTATGCTGTTCCAGGTTCAGTGTTCTCTCCAACATTACATAACCAATAAAATTTCACCTTTAAGTTTAATGAAGACCACAGATTGGCTAATATGAATGTCAATCGTTCCTTGTTGCCGTGCTACGTTGGTACGCAAAGTGCGAAAAGACGAACCGCGAGCATGAAGAGAACGAGCAGACTACAGCCAATGTTACTACTGCATTAATTCATAACGACGGTCCGGATTTAAATGCAACTTCACCACCGGAAAATAAGGCTTAACATTAAAACTTTCGTAGAGAGTGGCTTAAAGATTAAGAGTGGCTCCGCAATGAAAATGGCTCGATGTTACTGTGTTTACTCTAAATCCTGTGAAACGGTGGTTGCAGGTAAAAGGCGTTGGTGGCGGAATCCACACATTTTAAGTACAAGACCTTGCTTAAACATGGCGAAAGTAGCAAAAATACAATAAGTGTTTTGACAAATGTGTTCATTATTGATGGAGACACCGACCTGTCTATCAAATAGTGTTTGATAATGTATGTGCGCATCCTGCTTGAGGGACATCCGACAAACATCCTTGTATTCCATGTTAAGGTGGAACACGACAATGCTGATGGTATATTTTTAAAAACATTGCCTATTTAGTAGTAATAGCATCCTGGTAATGCAGTTATCAATACCAATAAATATTTAACCTTCTATATTAAGGTCACTTTTGTAATGTCACAATTAGGGATGCACCGATATGGAAATTTTGGCCGATACCGATAACTCTTTATATTTGGGGGCCGATAACCGATATATATATATATATATATATATATATATATATATATATATATATATATATATATATATATATATATATATATATAGGCCGATAAATATTCATATTATTTTCACAATGAAAAACTCCTAGACTTTCTATTGTAATCATTATTATGTTACCTGTAATTGTTAAATTATTGTTGCCTGCTATACGATTTAAACAGCATTTGGGTATTATTTTAGGAATCTATGTTGCAAAAAAAGACCAAATTCCAAATCCTGGCCATAGGATGTGTAAAGCTCAGTTGTGGTGTTTAATTTTTAATAAAATAAATCTATTAACTTATACATAGTTGTGGTGCTTCATAATATTTGGATGAGTGAGCCTAAATTTTTGCTGGTGCTCCTAACTCTTTAAAGCTGGGAGCACCAGTGCTACCAAAAAAAGTTAATTTTGAGCATTGTATATCTAAGTTTAGTTTGGGTATGACATTTTTGAAGTTTTCAAATGAGGTGGTTGACGTTTAACTGGTTAAAAGCGCATAGTGTATTATTCAAAATTTCTTTTTGTGTTATTAGTAAGAAATAATTGGTAACAGGCCGTTGAATTATTTGAAAATAACGCACACCCGCCGTAATGGCACTTCACTTTGCATCTTACCGCATTAACACCTTGGATGTGCATTAATTTTGAATAAATTCAATGCCATGTCATCAATTATTACTTACTAATAAACTATTCGCTCCTTTGCATACGACCAAAGGCACCATAAATAGACAGTTGTTTTAGCTTCATACTCATGCCTATGGACAGTTTAGAGATATTCTGATTGTTTGATACACTTTAAAGCAAGAAATTGACGCAAAAATGATAATAAATCATGCTTGTTACATATCATTCACATGGCTCCTTTCCGTCTAAGGGCACGTTTACAAGACTTAAAAAATGTACTAAAAAAGTTATTCCTCCGCATTTTTTAAGCATTACGCATACACACAACGTTGTCAAAATGATCTCCGTTTACACGGATTTGCGAAAACGACTAAAATGATTTTCACAGATTTGTGTTTTTGTCATTTGCACATTGAAACCCATTTTCAAAAATTAGCATTTTCAGTACCCCAAACTCCCATTGTCATGTAATCTAACTGGCGAATAGGTGTGTAGTCAGTTGTCCTTTGGTAATGACTGGAATTGGTTGAAGGTTAAAGAGTTCAATGCTTTTCACCTTGCTTTATTAACCTTCTGCTCAATTCTTTGTCTGTTAGGTGCCAATGGGATTAATTAAAACAGTTAGGGAAATAATTGCAATGAAAGTTCATATTATTCAGTTAAATGATGTGTCCTCTCTATTCTATGAGAAATATCATCTACTATAGATCTATAGCCCTGAATTATAACATGCAACAATGTGCATTTATTCTATTGGGTTTCCATATTGTAGGTTCAGATTTGCACTGTGTCGTTTCGGAGATTCGACCCAAAACGTGTTGGTGCATAATAAATACAATGTATTAAATGCCTCTTTTTTAAATACACAGTAGTTAATCGCACTTATCAAGTAGGACCAAATATTTTGTTAATTTACTGTAGTTTACTGTAGTCTATTAGTGCAGAGTGAATTTGAATACAGATGAGATATAACAGAGATATATTGACAAGAGTGCTGTATAAAGAAGTAAGACCACCGCAGAGCAATCATCCACCGGTGTAAACACTTGTGTTTGTTATATACTCTGAGCTTTACAACCTCATTTGCAAGAAAACTAACATACATATTAAACAGACTGTAAACATGGGACCAAAGAAATGAGTAAGAACTCAATATATCACCAAGCTTACAAGATAATCCAGCTATCATTACAATATCATGCAGCGGTGGTAGAAGTAGATTAAAAACAACATGTATTTTCACAGACCCATGAATCA
Source organism: Misgurnus anguillicaudatus (assembly GCF_027580225.2). NCBI lineage: Eukaryota > Metazoa > Chordata > Actinopteri > Cypriniformes > Cobitidae > Misgurnus > Misgurnus anguillicaudatus. The sequence continues at coordinate 6,322,601 of NC_073342.2, read as the reverse complement.
GTCAGATTAGGAGGAGGATTAATTTAAGATGTGCTAGGAACTGTTTGATATAGCGTTATGAGAGAAATCGGTTCTCTCTGAAATAAACAACTTGATTTTTGCATTAGTTTTGCACTGGTATTAAATTCGTTCTTATTTGAAAGTGTCATTATTTTTCTTGTCTTGATAACATCAGTAAGAAATCATCTGTGCTGAGTGTCTTATATATTGGATGAAATGAGATGATATCTGCTGATGTCACCTGCACGCAAACACATTTTAAACAGTAAGGAAGTAAATTCTAAATAATAGTGAAATGATTTTTTCCTAAATGACTTAAACCTGTTAAAGCCAGTACAAAGATTTTGGCTTTATGGTAGGGATGCACCGATAAATCGGCCTATAATCTGTATTGACCAATAAAAGCATTTTTCCCACTACTGGACATTTGGCCGATTGTTAAAACGGTGCCATTTTTGGTGATCACATGTTTTAAACTTAAGTTAGTGTGTAATGTTGCTATTAGAGCATAAATAGTAACTGCAAAATTGTAAAGCTCAAAGTTCAATGCCAAGCGATATATTTTCTTTAACAGAATTCACTTTTCAAGGACTACAGAAAACATCCGGTTTAAAGAGGAACTATATTTTATGGCGTAATAGCACTTTTGGGAGTACTTCGACTCGCCTGAAAAGTCCGCTCCCCTTCTCACTCTCATAATGGGAGAGGGAGGGTGTTACTGCGCTGAGTCGAAGTACTCCCAAAAGTGCTATTACGCCATAAAATATAGTTCCTCATTTAAATCCGCTTAGAAAAGCGCTACGTTTTATTTTGTACCACCAAACTTGCTCGTATAACTACTCGTCTTAAATAGGAAAAACGTTGATGTGTTTTGTCACTTCTAACTTTATCTCTAAATGGTACAATTGAATAAATGGGGCTAAGCTAAATGCTATCTAAGCGTCGCAGCGCGCTCCAGCGCTTACGTGCACGCACACAGATGACAGAGGAATGTATCAACAGTTCTTAGTTAAGGTAATAACATATTTTAATATTGAAAATGAGTAGACTATTCCTTTGATTGTGTATGTTGCATTATTTCATAACATTGGTCGTTATAATGTTACTATACATGATTATTGCTATTTATCATAATAGTTTGCAAATTGTGCATGTTTACACTATTTACAACCTCTAGGCTTATTTATGTCCTGATAATTATGTGAGATATTGACAACTGTTGTCATGATAATCGCATGACATACTACAAGCAAGCGTAACAACATACAGCGCAAACAAGTTTACAATTAAGAGATTTACTTACTAGTCCATCAACAAGATCGCCAGATCAGCATCCCTGTCTAGAATTTGCGCGTGCAGTTGTTGTTATAGGGTTGATCGACTGCTTGATGCAGCGCAGCACGAAATCGAACAAGCCTAACGTGTGTGACGTCGTTGCCCTAAAGCAAGTCGCCATTATCGCAAGATTTGTCATGGACGCTCCTCTCAAGCTTACATTGCTGGTTTTTCTAGCAGCGTTCTCTCCGAGCTTTAATAGGAGGATTATTCGCCCTACCATGACTTTGTTTACCACCGAAATAACTTTGAAGCTGTTATATTATGGTAAAATAACTGCATAGTGTGTCTTTAAAAGAATTTACTACTGACTAAACCATGACTTTAACACAAGTTTTGTGCAGTGATAAGGAAGTAAAGACAATTTTAACTCCTGTCAGCATTGCACTGTGAGCCATCTGCAGAATCAGGTACACAGCGCTTTTCAGATTGATGAGCTTTGTAACAAATCAAAGTGTTTGAGGAAGGCAGGGATATCTGGAGCAACAAAAATGTATGATATGTGGAAAATAATGTGTTTTTAACCATAAACCATGCTAACACATTGTACTGTATTATACCAAATACACAAAATAACACTTATAATTAACACTAATAATTTTTAGCAACAAAATAGGTGCTCTTTAATAGCAGCTGATGATATGGCAAAAAAAAAAAAACGCAACAGAACTCACACTGTGTGATTATGTTGAATTGAGTCACAATAAAAAACAGAGTTACAGTTTGTATGCTCTGCACTTCTAGGATTTCATGACATCATAATTTAAAACATGAAGTAAAAAGCAAAACTATAGACCCCTTCAAGGTTTGTAAACATTGAATGACTATCGGGTGCGCGCGCATCATGGGGTCAAACTGTTCATACCATCCAGGCTTTCTAGTTTAATCTAACACTGCTAAAAAATTACGACTTACCTGAAATGAAGTGAGCACAAGCCTCTTTGATCGTTGCATTGTCCCAGTCTGCACGTTTAATTGCTTGCAGCCACAGATGTTGTATTTTTTGTTTTTGAGATTCTGCGGGAATCCTGAAAAACTTAACGGCATACCTGGTGCGAGTTTCAAAGCCCACAGCGCAAGTAGGCATTTTTGACAATACCGATTAATACGCAACTCAATCTGCTGTAATGACTTTTCTGACCCCGACATGCACAGTGGGAACCGCCTGTGACGTGAACTGTGAAGGGGTCTATAGTTACACACTCAGGAATAAAGATACAAAAGATGTCACTGGCACAGTACCCTTAAAAGGTACAGCTTTGTACCCAAAGAGTGCATATTAGTACTTCAAATGTACATATTGTTAGTTCAAAGATACATATTTGTACCTAAATGGTACATATTAGGACCCTTTTTAAAGGGTACTGGCCCAGTGACAGCTGTGTATCTTTATTTTTGACAGTGTATATATCTGTATTGTTAGATTTTAAGTAATTGAAAATCTGTATCGGTTCATCCCTACTTTATCGTACTTTAAAGTAGTACTATGGTACATAACTAAATACGGTATTACTGTAGTATATTTTGTTAGGTGATAATAGTCTTAGATTTTCCTCTCGCAGCTACAAACTGCCGCCGTTCTGATCGTCTTGCCTTGTACGATTCAACTCTAGGGTCTAAACTACTAGCCTGGGCTTCTGTTGTAATCTGGCTTTCTCTTTCCACTCACTCTCACATAAAACAATATTAGCCTTCCGTCCCCTGCAGACCTCGGACACAATAACCACTTTCGTTTGGAGGAAAACACACCCAAACACTTTTGACACCTCTGGGCCATCCAGTGCACCATGGGTATATGACCGGCTACAGGTCAGGGCAGAAAGAAAGTTTGTTTCTTTTCTTCCTCCCTTGAATCCCTTTTTTTCTTCTTGCAACCTGGAGACAAAATGAGGGCTTAACCTGTAATGTTCTGTACAGGTCCCCTGGTGGCAGTTGAGCTTTTAGTGGGGGGAAATTACAGCGCTGCCAGGCTCTGCTACGCTCTGTGGACTGAGACCAAATCTTCTGTGGTTCGTCTGTATTACATGGCCGTACACAGAGTCATGAGAGTGGAGCGCGCTATAAAAACTAACTGGTTCAACCAATTTTATAGGAAATCGCAGGGTAAATGCACAATAAATATTTTCTATCAAATTTATTTTCGCTTTTTGAAAAGAATAAGATGCTCTCGTCTGGTTGTGTGCCTATGTGTCAGTTGAAGTGTTTCCAAGGTGGAGTCTCTTTACCACATGTATGAAGACCTGACACTGGTAAATGGATGCTCTTCTACTTTACAAAAATGTATACCTGGTGGGAAACCTTGCCTCTAACCAGCTGAACCATGCGCCTTTCCCCTGAAATAAAGCAGGCTAATTTGTCCTCACCCCTTGGCTCCTACTCTCTAGAACTATCCAGCCCATTGACGTGCATTCGCTCGGCTCTCATTAATTTTTTTACTGGTCTGTGATGGATAGTTTGTGTTTATTCTCTGCTGGAGTCCTGCACGGTGAAAATGAGTCATTTTATCGTATTACATATTCAAACACTTGCCTAGAGTAAGTCAGAGAAGACAATTAATTGTTCATAGAGAGGTGGCTGTGTTTAACACAATTTTTTTGTTCTGACTGCAGAGTCTTCATCTTGTTTTTCCGTCCCTTCATTATGTCAATAAAAATATTTGCTTTTAAAATAGCAAGCAGATAGAGATACAACAGCTCAACCCAGAATTTGAAAAAGCTCTTAACCACACGTCCACAAAACTGTTTTGAGAAACAAGGCAGACATTGTCATACTTTTTAAATTGGAATAAGTTATAATAGCATGACACGGGCACGCCACGAGGCCAGAGGGGCTTGCTGAAATAGCCTGGGAGACAGTGTTTTAAATCATTAAGTTGTCTTTTAGTAGCTGCCATATTCAAGGTCCTGTCCAGATGCTGTTTTAAGACGGCCCACTCTTAGTGTAGACAGACCTTTAAGGGGCTGAGGAGAAGCCGTAAAGTGGATAGATTGCCCTCGCAGCCTCTGTCTCTCTTTATTGGCTGCGGTAATTGACATATCCTTGTCATTTAGAATCATCCGCGCGTCGCTCGAAAGTTAATTGCTTCCCCCTCCGCATTTGCATGAGGCTCACCTCTGAAGGGCATAGCTGCCCATTAATATTGTGTCATGATGAATTATCACAAATAAAGCCCAACATATTGATTAATGATGGCTGCCGGCCGCTCTCTCTGTTCCCAAGTCTGAGGGAGAAAAAACATTGAGGGAAGATTGGCCCAACTCTTCAGAGAAAGATGCAGTGATGAGGTTTGATTGATAGAGGGAGATATTTGGGTTTAGAGTCAGGGATTATGAAATACTTTGGGTCAAGGGATATGATGGATACCAATGATGAATAGAGCATCCTATCCATCATATTCATTCATTATATATACTATGCTATCTGTACATTTCTTCTTTGAGAATGAATGTTTCATAAATGTCCTGAGTGGAGACGTGGAAAAGGAAGTCCTCAAGAAGCCACTTTGGACTTTATGTTCTTCAACTTACCCTAAAGGTTCAGTCATGTTTAAGCCTTGTACCATGTCTTTCTATTTAAATTACGACCATTCATGTCCTTCCAACCATCTGAACCAATCAACAAACCTTTCCTTTCCAAGTAGAAGCTGGTTGTCTAGTGCATTTCTATTTGAGCAGATAATATATGGAAGCCCATGCAAGTTTTGTCATTGCATGAATTGAGGTGCTTTCCACAAGCTCAATAATCATAAATTGTTCTTTCCAGTGGAGATAAATGGCCACTGTCGTTGAACGACAGCTTTCTATCACATCAAAGCTTCCCTATTCCTTCAACTGCCACCTATATCTTATTTGCCACCTATATCCATGCTCCCACTTGAACAAGAGGTGCCATTAGGATGGACTCATAGTAGTGTCTGTGTCCACTGCCATAAATCGCAGAGCATATCCCTCTTCAAGAGACCCTTCTCTTTCCTCTTATTTCATTTGTAGACATGCTTCCTTCTATTGGCCTTTCTCATTGTAAATGTGATAGACTTGCATGACGATCCCAAGTTACTTCATATGTAAGATGTTTAGTTCGTGCTCCCTTTGAATCGTGGATCATAACATGCTCAAAGCATCTGTATAGCATATAATAAACGTCCTTTAAATGACTTACCATTGTTATCGCTTCTTCAGGGGCCATACTCAATTGCCATTTGCTTGTGCTATATAGTCAGTCTATGAAAGCAGGAAACACCATTAAAGATTTTTATACAATTTTTATACGAGTAAGTACTTTTAGGAGATATAGGAATAATTTGTTTACACCACTATGTCGCATATGTATCACATCCACTTTCAAATTGGAGTCATCTCTTTAGCATTTACTATAACACAGTGATTGTCAATTTTAATGAAGCTTGTCTGTGAGACGTGTTTGGTGTTTTTGAAGATGTCGCACAAAGAAAGACCTCCTTTTAGTGATCTTTGGTTACGGTAGTTTGCTGTTGATAATTAGGAGATGTTGTAAATTTGGACTGTCCTTGTTGAACTGCTATTGTTATGGTTCGTGTCACTTTGCGACTTTGACATTGTTTCTCTATTCTAACAGGCAGCATTACTTGCGTCAAGTGTGAGAACAAGGGGTTGTATATCTTGTTTCTGCATCTATGTGTGTGTCTATGTGTGTGTGGACGGCGTGCCCATGATGAATGCAGCTCATTATTCCGTTATAGCCTGCCGGACTTAAGCAGAAGTGGAGAAATGCAGACCTGTCCTCACAGTAAGTTGAGAGACATGGACTTTCTCTCATTAACGGCATCCCACAAGGGTCATAAAGCAACTGCTCAAAATGCACACGGAGTCTTGGGAGGAGGAGTATATTCTAATGAAGGAAACATCTCCAAAGTCGTTTCGGATATTGGTATGGGCCAGGCAGAGGAAAGGGCCGAGGGAATAGGCAACTCCCTCTCATTTTCAAAACTAAAATATTCCAGGTTACGAGCGCAGGCCTCAGTTCATTAGGTATGTAAAACAGCCTCTAATTTTGCAGGAAAACACAACCAGCACTTTTGGGAGGAATTTGCAAGTGATGATTATAAAGTCTGACCTAGTGACAAAAGTGGATACACTCTGGCTACTCAACGTGGGAAGGAAAGGTGTTGTTTCAAATGGGGCACTTGATGTGGACACAATTGTAGAGTGTACCAGTTTCTCTTTATGGTTTGAAAAGGTTCTTGCAAGTTCCATTGATGCGCCCTTTTGCAAAGCTTGCACTACTATGAACTGGTGGACTACTGGGGGAGCCGTGGGAGTTTGCAGTTTATGCATTATATTTCATGACTAGTTATGTTCGGTGGAATGTAACATGCATAACGTCTTGTTTATTTGTCGTGCCAGAGATTTGACACTTTATATTTTAATATACTGTAGTTTGTTCCCTGTCCGTGAGCCTGAAACCCATACGGTGTGACATTATGAGGCTTATGCACTTTGGGATCCAAAACTCACCTCCAGAATTGGAGTTCCACAATAGTGTATCTCAGATCTATACACTTGTATCTCTGTCGTTTCCTCTCTGGACGATCCCTCCTTTTTCTCTAGTGCAGTGGAAAGAAGGCCCCAACCTCCTCCTCATTCATCACTCGTGTTTGAACCCTCTGCTTTTGGGCAGAAAAAAGAGGTGCAGCACTTTTTTTCTCATCCTCCATTCTCCCGGTGCTCTTAACTGGTAGTCCGCGCTGGATGCAGCCAGCGGAATTAATTGCACCCTGTTACTGGAGATCAGCAAGTTTGTGCGATACGCATGCTGTTCAGCCATATGGCTGCCCACTAGGTGAAGAGTTTGATTAATGTTTCGGAGCCCTCCTTTTTTGTACGATTTTTTCTTCTTCCTGCTAATATCTGATCCCCAACCATCACAAAGCCATGCCTCGGTTTTGCGTCTTTTTTGTTTATTCCTCTTTGACTCACGTTTGGCTTACGCACTGCACCTGCCACTTTATGTAATGAATAGCCCAACTTTTTCATATTGCAGTCCTGTGCCTTTTGTGCTTTTCTTTCTTTGTGGAGTCCACTGTGAAAGTTTTAACATTATTCTTTCTGATTTAAAGAAAATCATTGAATGTTTACTTTAAGAAAAGTTTGTTTCTTCGTTCTTTTGTAGACTGAATATGTCACCAATGTCTCCCATATCTTCTCAATTGTGTGACTTCACAATGTGACTTCTCGTTTTATTGCCATTACCGTTGACATCTTTGTCTCTGATAACAGATTTTCACATAGATGCAGATTCACTACGGGCTCATTTGTTCACTCCCAATAAACCTAGGTATGCATGAATTGTTCATTTTCTTTTCACATAATGCCATTTGAGGGCACCTAGAGGGCACGAGTTAACAAGGAAAAGCAGGAAATACTTGTCCCGACGCCAACTTTTTGGACAAATCTAAAAACACAGGATTGGGCATTCGGCTTGATTTTAATCACACTAGTATTCTCTAGGTTTCGTTCTCTTATTCCTTGCCTGTCTCTCGATCTGGGCCCTTCTCATTAAGTGTGGTTGAATGTGACCCAGTAGGGCCTTTGCGAGAATGGGAGTTTGGGACGGCCTGCCCTCATGTGGCCCACAATCTCCTGAAGCCTCTTTCCCGGCACAGTAAATCTACCTGATTGTGTTGTGTACCCCAGCTCTGATGGGTGCGTTACCAAGGTGGTGAAGTCTCCAAAGAGCCACTCTGAATTGCAAATGGTGGCCATAACTCAGGTGTAATGTAGATCTTAACATGGATGGCCAGTCATTTCTCTCCATTTGGACCAGATGGGACATTCGCCCAACATCAAAGAGAGAGAGGAGGTTTTTATTGTGTCTAAACAACGTCAGCTATGTTTCTTTATTTTGGGGAACGCGAAAGACAGCACGGCGTGCGAAAGTGATAAAGAACGACAGAAAGAGCGTTGATGAGTTTGTACAAGAGACACTGACAAGTGCGACATGAAGAATTTCCATAGGTCACAAGAGTTATGTACTGTCACAAAGGCAAACTTTTCTTTGTTGAAAGATTTTGAAAATGCGAGATAAGTGATTAGCCTTTCTACAATATGACGTTAAATATATATTTTGTTATGAAGAATAATGCTTGTTTTGTATTGAATCGTCCTTTTCACTTACACTAATGAAAAGACCGAAACAGAGACGCATGGGGGTGGTTGCGCCATGTGTTCAAAATACTTGGCAAATGCTAATTTAAATCCCTCCTATTATTTTAATAATGTGCATTTTACTGCTTTGCATGGATCATTTATTTGCAAACCAGGTTATTTTTTAGAAGGCTCGGGGGTAATTTCATGCTTTGAAGCATTTATACCTATAACCTAATGAGGAAAATGTGTGTTGTTTCCTGTAGTATGCCATGAGAAATTGCTCTTCATGCTTATCGAGAAAAGGTGTTTATTTTCCATTTGCTAGTCTCTGTATTTCCTGTTGTCTAGTTTGATTGCTTTTATTTGATTGGTTATTAACTTCCAAAGGCTAACTTCAGATGAATACCTTGTTCTTGTATCTTCTTCTAGACACCATTCCCAGTTTCAGAGTCCAACCTGCCACCCAGTCAAATTTGATTAGCCTTCGTTATTACTCAATTTGTCCTGAAATAGCAGGGAAGTGTTGATAAACTTCGGAGCATGCTCTGCCTACCCCATGAGAGACTGCAGACCGCTCATAATGCGGTTATAGGTACAGCAGAGATGCGCAAGGGAAGATGTCCGTGTCACGGAGTCTGATGTCCCCACATCTCTCCAGTCTCCTCCCGAAGAACTCCTCTCCCGCCAAATCAAATTAGGCTGCATGAATTAAAGCAATAACACGATTTGTTTACCGTGCATCGTTTATTTCCTGTCAAGCAGTGCACCAGTGGCAGGCAGCGATTCCTAGACCTCTGACCTTGTCATGGTCGACAAGCTAAATTTATTACATTGTTCGGTGAAGTTCATCATTACATGGGCACTGGCACTATTATAAATATACACAAGAAGAATGCATACGAGTCAGATTTTCTTTGTGCTTTTTTACATTTTGACATTAAGTAGTTATAGAATTAGGTTAAAGTCTGTATAGCTCTTAAATAGGGCTGTCAAAAGATTTATTGCGATTAATCGCATACAAAATAAAAGTTTTTTATTTATATATATATATATATACACACACATGCACGCACGCACGCACACACACACACACACACGTAAATATTATACATGTAAATGTATTTATTTATTTATTTACATTGTGATGTATTTGACTTTACATAAAGAAAAATATATACATCAATAACATTTATTCTTTAATTGATATATGCATGTGTGTATTTATATATATACATAATAATTACACACAGTACACTGAAATATATTATGCAAACACAAACTTTTATTTCGTATGCAATTAATTGCGATTAATCTTTTGAGAGCCCTACTCTTAAACAGTGTATTTAAAAAATATTAACTTTACAAGTCAATTCAACCTATTTTAAGCGTTGACTTTTGATAAGTTGGCATAAATTATAAAATCAACTTGAAATTGTTTAACTTTTTTTTTTTTTTTAAGTTAAAACACTAGCGTAGCCAGGATTCACAATGTGGGTGGGCCCAGAGAAAATCAGGTGGGCCTTAACCGAAAATGCATCTGTTATCAAAATATAGAAACACACAACTACACCAGCTTCAATATATCACCCTTTATTAAGAACAAAAGCCTGTATGGGCCCTATTTTAACTATCTATGCGCAATGTGCAATAAACCAATAGAGTCTCATCTCTCATCCCCTTTAAAAGCCAGTTGCACTGGCGCCATCCCGATTCCATATTTTGGCAAAATTTATAAACTAAAAAATAAGCGGAGGAGAAAGAGCACCAGTTTAAGATTGATATTAAAAAAATTGAGTTGTTTTTATTTGAAATTAAATTGTTATTTTTTGGTATTAAAACCTTTAAAAGTAATTTTCTTTCAGTCATGGAAGTAAAAATAGCAGGCTTTTAATTGCTGTAAATGTATTGAATTGCACATAGCTACGTGACTGAGTTAAAATGACATAAAACATGTGTTGATTTGACAAAAATGCTGCATATTTTTTACAGTGCAGTTTCAGAAAATAGGAATTAAAATGAATAAAAATAAAGTAAATATTTATTTTCATTACATTTATAATTTAAATGTTCTGGATAAAACAAATATTCAGCAAAGTTTGCTGTTTTAGAATAAATCTGTTTTTAATAAGCATGGGAAAAAATCACATTAGTATCAAAATAAAAGATCAAATACCAGCATCTCCTGTTTGATCTTATATTCAATTATTGTAGTGTCTGTTCCAGAGGAATGTACATTATTTTTAATACACATGTCATTTAAAGTGATGATCAAAGAGAATAAAAACACCGAAACATCAGGTGCTTTTTAAAATGTTTTGAGCCCACTGGATATTGAAATGATATATTTGATTGTTTTAGAAAACATTTTGAAAGCATAAAAGGAAAATTACGTAAAACCCGATTTGGAACAATGTAATCATAAAGACAAAAGCATATAAAAAGAAGAAACTCATTATTTTGTGTCTCAAGGGACTTTCATTTTGCTGACATTAACAATATGAAGTTTTGCACGCCGTGGTGACATTTACTCAGAGCAGACTTCATTTGGATCTAACACGGCCAATTGATACAGCCTTAAATCTCAACCATTGTATCGGAGTGGGAAAACTTGCAGAATTGCAAAATACACCTGGTGTAAATGTGTAATTGGCGGGGGTTTATTCTGAGCTCTGAAATAACGGGGAGCCATAGGTGTTGCATTAAGATCTGGTTGTTAGGATATCAGGAAACACGGCAGATGCGTCTGTAAATTTCGCACGGTGTGCAGATCTGAGGAAAATTGGGAGTAAATCTCTCAATATCTGCTGTGATAAAGACACATTATTTCAACGTACTTCACTTCCTGATGCAAATCAAATTTCCCCCTGTAGAGCAGAAAAAAGAGAGATGAGGAAATAGACATACAGGGGCTGAGATGATGATGAGGGCGGAGTTAAAAAGTAAGGACAGGATGTTTGTGTGACAATGCATAAACCTTTTGTATAATATGTGGATATCATTCTGCGATACGATATTGATTTGTTTGAAATGAGAGGCGTTTGAAAATTAATTTCTTAAGCAGTGTTCACTGCACTTTTTTAGTAAACAGCATAAGTCATTATGTCACTCACAGCGTGAATTGAGTCTCTGTGAAACAGCACTCGTCACAAAACAACTGAGTCCTCTCATCATTTAGTTCTTTATTAAGAAACTGTCCATGGAATTCAGGAGTACAATAAAATATGAAATTTTAAAGAAAGGTTGTTTAATTATCAAATTAATCAGAAACCATTCAAATTTGAAAACTTACGCAAACTATGAAAATAATAAAACCTTAAATTAATAAAAAATAGCCATGTGAGAACTCACTTGGAGAGGGTTAATTTTGGTCTTTGCAGCATATTTATTTGTGTACACTCAGCTTTGGTTCAAAAAGGAAAGCTTTTGGGTTAAATGAACCCAGAAATTTTCTAGGTGACCCAACAATGGGTTAAAACAACTAAGCATTTTCATGTTAAAACAATCCTGCATAAATCACATCCCAAAATCACATGTGTATGTGTGATTGTTAGCGAGAAAATTGTTTAAATATTTATTTAATTTGATTTTACTATGTTTACCCATCCTTCTGTATTTTCTCTCTGTTTTTCAATTTATGAATCATAGATTTTTAATTAAGCCAGTTAATATAGACAATCCATATAAATTCTTACCCTAAAAAAAAACTTTTTGCCATTTTTAGAAAATTTTATGTTTACCATTTAATTGTAGAAAGTCTTCAAATTGGAGCTGATATGAAACATTTTAAGCTAAGTTATATCCAGACCAGACTATACCTGTCACGCTCCTAGTCTGTTCTCCTGCCTGTTTCCCCCTGTTTTAATCATTTATCTCCATCCCGACTTCATTTCCCATGATCCTCACCTGTTTCCTATGTCTCCTATCATCCTCACCTGCCAGCCATTACCATTATCATCATATAAGCTCTCTTTACCCCTTGTTGTCCGGTTTCCATCGTTATTAGTGTGTGTTCCCTTGCCTGTTTGTATGCATTACACTGAAAAAAAATATTCATTGAATTTAATAATTTTTTTAAGGTAAGTGGTTGCAATCAATTTATTTAAGCTACATTTAAACAAAAGTTTTCGATTTTATTTTACTTTACTACTCTTTTTTTTTTTGTTTAAATGTAGCTTAAATAAATTGATTGCAACCACTTACCTTAAAAAAATTGATTAAATTCAATGAATATTTTTTTTCAGTGTAAGTCCAGACGAGTTGATTCAACTTAAAAAAACAAAGGGTAACTCGCAGCCCTAAAATGTTAATTGCATGTTAAATCTACTAGAAAATGGCTGAACAGGATATTTAAGTTTTTCTTTTACTAAATGTAAAGCGTCTCGTTCCAGCAATATATTTTTGTTAGATTAACAAAACATTTCCTGTTCTACACTGCAAAAGATGATTTTCAAGAAAAAAAATTCTTCGTATTTTTGTCTTGTTTTCAGTAAAAATATCTAAAAAAAAATCTTAAATTAAGATGCTTTTTCTTGGTGAGCAAAACGACTCAAGAAATTAAGTCTAGTTTTTAGACTACAATTTAAATATACAATTTAAGTGATTTTGTGCATAAAACAAGCAAAAAATCTGCCAATGGGGTAAGCAAAAAAATCTTGAAAATTTTTCTTAAACACTAAATTCATAGAAAATTTTGCTTACCCCATTGGCAGATTTTTTTGCGTGTTTTATCTAGTTTTTAGACAAAAAAAAAATAAAATTTTAAGTGAAGTTGTGGTTAAACAAGGAAAAATATCTACCAATGGGGTGAGACATTTTTTCTTGAATTAAGTGTTTAAGAAAAAAGTTAACTTATTTCAAGATTTTATTGCTTGTTTTAAGCACAAATTCACTTAAATTGTATACTTTTTGTCTAAAAACTAGACTTATTTTCTTAGGTCATTTTGCTCATCAAGAAAATACATCTTAATTTAAGAATTTTTTGATATTTTTACTGAAAACAAGACAAAAATAAAGTAAGCTTTTGTATTGTATTGCATTGTATGAGAAACTTCATTTCACATCTTATTAAAACGTTAACTTGTAATGTTAAGAGAACTCTGCAATCTTTGCCTCTCAAAAAAAGAGGACACCTTGCAAAGTTGAATGTTTCAACTTCACACAGAGACCTTTACGCTCAACACACAAGTCTCAATAATGGTGACAGAAATCAAATCTCATGAAGTGAAAAGATGAGCTGTTGCACCACAAAAAAAATAAGCAACAATGAAAAAACAACTGCAGTAGTAGAAGTGAAGACAACAAGCAGCAAAACAACACTCATATAACAGTAGCAGTTAATTTATGTATGCTGCAATGCCTGATGGGTAAAATGATAAACTCCAGAGATTTAAATATGTTAAAATAAATTGATTTAACTCGAAATCAATTTATGAGAGAAATAATGCAATTCGTACATTAAAGGTGCAGTGTGTTACTTTTAGAGGGATCTAAAGACAGAAATGCAATATAATATACATAACTATAATATCAGTGGTGTATAAAGACCTTACATAATGAACTGTTATGTGTTTATTACCTTAGAATAAGCCATATTTATCTATATACACTGCGGGTCCCCTTACATGGAAGTCACCATTTTGTGCTGCCATGTTTCTACGGTAGCCCTAAATGGACAAACTGCTGTACAGAGCGCATTTTATCACTACTGTACAACAACATGTTTGTCCTTTGGCGGCTACTGTAGCTTCTCTATGCGTTTCGGTAAATGGTGGACTGAGCTAATTGTTGAAATTCATAATCTCACTGCTAGATGCCGCTAAAATCTACACACTGCACCTTTAAACTAAAACACTTGTGTAAAAGAGGACATTTTTCAGGGTTTAGGTTAAGTGTACTTATTTATTTGGGTTAAAACAAAATGAGGGGTGTATGTTATTATTATTAGAATTAAAGTTTATCATATTCATCGTCCCTCCGAGTCTCCACACACATGCTTGCCAATACTTTATCTTGGTCAGTACTACAGATCTGCTTGTTCAAACCATGGCAGATAGGGGGAGCGTAAAATACTTTTACTTATATAATAGTCATGAAACCTTGCAACATCCCACACACAATCTTTTTGGTTATGTCTTCTTTTTCAGTCACATATTACAGGCTTCCAAAAGAACACATACAGTGTATTGTTGAAACATGTCTCATTCTGAGCCATTACCATTTGACATTCTCTTCCCATTGAGCTAATCCCCCGTGTTTCTCATCTGGAAAATGATCGAGTGTCCTTCTGTATCCTTCTCAATTTCTCCAACTGTTTGATTTGCAACTTGATTCCAGGAGAGAGAATGAACTTGTAGATTACAGATAGAGGGAACCCAAGTCCTGTCAGAGACATAAGAAATCAATTTAATATAGACTTAACTTGAGGAAATTGCAAATTCTGTCTCGATACGCTGAGCCGACACTTTCAAGCGGCCCTCAAGAGAAGCCCACCTCTTTATTAATTGCCATCTGTGTGTATAAGAAAAGATCTCCGCTCGTACCGTTATCTGTTGTTTATGTGTGATTGTTTTGGGATGAGAAATAGAGAATAAAAGGAGAGAGAGAGAGAGAGAGAGAGAGAGAGAGAGAGAGAGAGAGAGAGAGAGAGAGAGAGAGAGAGAGAGAGAGAGAGAGAGAGTATGTGGAGTAATTAGGCACTTCCAGAGGGCCTGAAAGCGAAGCAGCCAGGTGGAGCAGAGATTGGTGGGTATTTATGAAGGAATGTCATAATGGTGACAGGATGATGTATGGGGTAGCGATGCTGCCCATTTTTCTCTCCTCCTCTCCTTCTTTAAAAAATATATGATAAAATACAGTCTTAAAAGTTGATGACCAATTTTGTGTGGTCAGGTCATGGCAAGGTCACAGAAATTTCCCGCTGTTTCTCTTTCTTTGAGAAAGAAGGTGATTTGGAGAGGAAAAAAGACTCATCAAAGGCAAATAATAAAGGAGCAGGTAAGATGAGGGGCTCAAAGTCACTCATCTAATTGCTTTTAAAAGGTGCCCTTTCTCTTACACACACACGCACACACCAGCCATACCTTAGTCACTGTCGCATAGAATTTTAATGTCTTTTTTTGACCCCATTTAAATGAATTTTATTATAAGCTCGAAAAACACATAATGGGTTTTGATTATCAGTGCACATGCAAGTGCTTAAAACCTCTGTGCGAGCGCTCACCTGCAGCATGATCAAGAAGTTTGTACTTAAAATTTAGGCCAACTGTAAATAAATGCTTAGAATTTGCCTATACAGAAACCTACATTCATCTTTAGCCATGTGTGTACTGTACAATTTTTACAGTACTTTATAAATGTTTGTCAAAATCCATGACATTCTACGTGGCATTGATTCAACAAGGTACTGAAAGATTTCTTTAGAAATGTTGGCCCATATTGATAGGATAGCATCTTGCAGTTGATGGAGATTTGTGGGATGCACATCCAGAGCACGAAGATCCCATTCCACCACATCCCAAAGATGCTCTATTGGGTTGAGATCTTTTAGTACAATGAACTCATTGTCATGTTCAAGAAAACAATTTGAAATGATTCGAGCTTTGTGACATGTTGCATTATCCTGCTGGAAGTAGCTATCAGAGGATGGGTACATGGTGGTCATAAAGTCATGGACATGGTCAGAAACAATGCTCAGGTAGGCCGTGGCTTTAAACAACGCCCAATTGGCACTAAGGGGCCTAAAGTGTGCCAAGAAAACATCCCCCACACCATTTCACCACCACCACCAGCCTGCACAGTGGTAACAAGGCATGATGGATCCATGTCCTTATTCTGTTTAAACGCCAAATTCTGACTCTATCATCTGAATGTCTGAACAGAAATCGAGACTTATCAGACCAGGCAATATTTTTCCAGTCTTCAACTGTCTAATTTTGGTGAGCTTGTGCAAATTGTAGCCTCTTTTTCCTATTTGTAGTGGAGATGAGTGGTACCCGGTGGGGTCTTCTGCTGTTGTAGCCCATCTGCCTCAAGGTTGTGCGTGTTGTGGCTTCACAAATGCTTTGCTGCATACCTCGGTTGTAACAAGTGGTTATTTCAGTCAAAGTTGCTCTTCTATCAGCTTGAATCAGTCGGTTCATTCTCCTCTGACCTCTAGCATCAGGCATTTTTGCTCACAAGAATGCCGCATACTGGATGTTTTTCCCCGTTCTTTGTAAACCCTAGAAATGGTTAGGCGTAAAAACCCCAGTAACTGAGCAGATTGTGAAATACTCAGACCGGCCCATCTGGCACCAACAACCATGTCACGCTCAAAATTGCTTAAATCACCTTTCTTTCCCATTCTGATATATAGTTTGGAGTTCAGGAGATTGTCTTGACCAGGACCACACCCCTAAATGCATTGAAGCAACTGCCATATGATTGGTTGATTAGATAATTGCATTAATGATGAATTGAACACAGGTGTTCCTAATAATCCTTTTGGTGACTGTATATATATTCCAGAAAAATTTTATCTATATATCCATTTTTATTGTTAATATAGAATATATAAAAATATCAAAAAATATATATATACACATTAAGATGTTTTTTAAATACATACATTAATGTGTGTGTATTTATATATACGTAATAATTTCACATAGCACTCACTTGGATATTATGCTAAAAATCACTTTTATTTTGTATACGATTAATCGCGATGAATGTTTGTCCAGCACTAATTTATAGCTATTAAATTGTAATATAACTGTAGCATTATGTATATGATAATTAGCTGTATTGGGGGATTACAGTAATTCGAAACAACCAAAACAGCCAGCGACAACCTCTTTGAAATGTCTTTCACGTACAGTAAGACTGTAAAGTTGATTGCAGCAGGCAAACAGTACTCAGTTTTGTAAACAACCTGTAGTATTTAATCAAATTTGCATAGACAATTAGTGTGTTTACATGAAAATTACTATTTAATTATGGCACTATTTCACTTCACACAGCACCTGGCTAACATGGATTGCAGGTTGTTAGTGAATAAGGTGCTAGTGAATAAGCTATGTGTTTAGTTTACCCATGTTTGCGGTTTGCTTCAGTTTGTACAGAGAGCAAGTAATGAACAAAAGCACAAAGCTGTGTACTGTCATAGATAGATTATCCAGAGTTCCCATGCGTGCTGCAGTCATACGGCATAATCACGTGTTCGTTAACACCTTCTTGTTATTTGTTTCTCTTATATATCTGTTTATAATTTTGTTATTTTAATATTTCATATCGTAATTATATATCTCTCTTACACTTTTTGGTTTAGTTTGATACAAGATGAGATTACATTTTTGAATAGATGAAGGTTATGGTTTGTTTCTTATTTTCACCTGTATTACATGAGCTGCTCAGGAGCTGTCTGGTTAAGCATTAGTTTATCTAATCGATTAAAATTAATAAAATTGTAAAAAAAAATTGTATTTTAAACATGATAGTTAAAACTAATAGGTTGACAATTATTATTGTAATGTTAATGAGTGCGTTTACATGCACATGTCTTATATGTCTTACGCCGGTTATGCTTAATAAACTGAACATGTGGGGTTGTGCAAATGTGTAAAATGGTTTTCTTTTATTGTGAAAGCCTATAAACGGGATGAGCAAAACTGATTGGCACAGGTAGTTTTTTGCTCATTGCCGATTTTGCGTTGCATGTAAACACATTAACCGGTTTTCTCGCAGTTTTGTTCATGTGCGCATGCACTTGAAGTTCAACTAGATTTGATTGGCTGTCATTGGTTTATCGGCTATGAGTTGAAAAAAAAAACGCTCAGAAAGTGATCCCAAGATATCGTTCATTGTATCTTTATCGTTACAATATAGTTGTAGTGTGAACTCTGCTATTCTCTTTAATATTAAACAATATATTTTATAGTTGTAGTTATCGTTATAATGTGAACAGCCCTTTATGCGTCCGCTTTTATAAACGACTATTGGCGCCTTTTCATTGCATAGTACCCCACGGTTTGGTTTGGGTCAGCTTACTTTTGGGGGCTTTTCCACTGGGTGCAGGTAGTACCCGATACTATTTTTAGTACCACCTCGGTTGGGGTTCTAAGCGACCTGAGCTGATTCCAAAACGTGACGCGAAAACACTGAACACTGTAAAAAATAATACGCTGGATTTACTTAAAAATAGTGCATCATTTTTGCATCCACTTTTTAAAGTAAGTTTTACTTGAAATTTTAAGCAATTGCATGAATTAATAAATAAAAATGGATGCAAAAACGATGCACTATTTTTAAGTAAATCCTAGGGCTGTCACGATTATGACATTTGGCTGACGGTTCAATTCAATTCAATTTTATTTATATAGCGCTTTTCACAAGTGTTAATTGTTGCAAAGCAGCTTTACATGAGAAGATGTAGAGGAGAACACAGAAAATCAATAGATAATATAAGAAGTAGAGATAGCGAATAAGGTTAAACCGTACAAGCGAGCATATTAATAATGTAACGTATACAGTAAAGTGCTAAGTTAAGCCAAAGTTGGCTGACTGTCCCTGGGACGAAAAACCCCCTAGGAAAAAACCCAATGGGAAAAACTCCTAGAAGGACAAAAACCCTTGGGAGGAATTAATATATATATATATATATATATATATAGATAGATAGATAGATAGATAGATAGATAGATAGATAGATAGATAGATAGATAGATAGATAGATAAGGTAGGGATAGGAGGCGGGTAAGCGGATTAATCTGGTTTAGCCGGTGGTCGTTGGTCGGGCATCGGCTGGTCATCACGTTGAAGGACAGCCAGTAGATAAGTGGTGCGATGACCTTCACAGCAACAGGAACTGGGTCTGGGTTTGTCTCATTGTCCTCGGGGTCGAGGACGAGACAGGGAGACAAAAACAGAGTTCTATTAGCGTAGGGGCCATTCGCATGTAATGCAAGTGTCATACATTATAGTGGTTTAAGTCAGCTCGGTTCCAGACAGGCTAACTATTGCGGCAATAGTATATTACCCATATGAGGTATGTGAGTACTTTGCTCTAGACAAAATAACTACTGCGGGAAAAGTACATTTACTGGACATTTTATGTGAATGCTTTGTTAAAGAAGAATGTCTTAAGTTTAGATTTAAATTGATCGACTGTGTCTGGTTTATTGCCTAATAAATTGTGCCGATTATGACGATTAATTGTCTGTTTTATTGCTTTGACATTTAACTCTCATACATTTTTTTTGTTTGTTTGTTCATGAAATCCTTTTTACACATTGTTGTGATTATTTAACTTAAATCTTTTGCAACCTGGCAGTAAATATTAATACAGATAACACATATTTCAAAGTAATTATTTAATGAATGTATCTTTCAAAAACTTAAAATTCTTCATAAGAAATAAACAAACTAAAGTGTCTGAAAAATAACTTAAAATAAACTGAACAGGCCTTAAATAGTAGTCAATCCTACTAAGGTCATATTAGTACTGGCCCACATGGCTGTAGTGGCTGTTACTGCTTATCAAAGTTTTGCAGCATTTCTTTAAATGCAGTTTTTCCACTGTATTGAATGGCTTTGAAATTTATCGCGTAACACTGTCAGTTAAGGAGCAGCATCTGATACGGTCTCGTTTATACAGGCGCTGCAGCTCCCCCTTGTGTTTTTTAGATATATATGCAATCATTGCGGTGATCTGAAATCATTGCGGTGAGGTCAAATAAACGCAATGAGACGATTATTTAATCATTGTGACAGCCCTAGTAAATCCAGCCTTTTTCACTGTAGATCACTGTTTGGTCTGAGAGAATCGTCACTACAGCGCCATCACTATAATGTAAAAGATTATCTTTACCTTTATGCTAGCTTGCGCTGTATCAAGCAAACCTGAGCCCTTTTCACACAGACATTCCGTAAAATACATGGGAAAGGCATCCGGGATTTTTCCGGGATGATTAAATTTTTTGTTCATTCACACTGCCATGACTACCCGGCACCTGATGATCCCGAAAAGACCAGTGACCTATTGAAAGTCCTGCCCTTTCTTCTACGCAGCATCTGAAGTTTGCATATTACATATTATTTCTCTCTCCTAGAACCACTCGCGTGCATTTTTGTTTATAAGAAGACTATAAAGGAGCGCGTGACGCGTCGTTCTAATGCTGGTGAATGATCTCAGCTTCAGAGTGGATATTTGACGAGCTCCCTGATCTCTGCTTTGATACAGTTTTCATTTCATTTCATGCATTTAAAACCCGCATTTTGAGGAGCTGAACGATATATCTTGTTGGGACTACGCGCGGGTATTTTTGTTTATTATAGCTCAAATGAGCACGTGACGCGATATTCTTTTATGCTGCTGAATGATCTCCGTTTCAACGCAGTAAGTAACGAGCTAACTTACCTGATATCTGCTTCAGTCCAGTTTGCTGCCATTTCTCATCGTGAATGTTGTAAATTCCTCATTTTAGAGTTGAACCAACTTCATGTTGCCATGACACGCGCGTCCTCACTACGGCACGTGCGTCATTGTTTATGCGTCTCATTTATCATTTGCTGATAACTGCTTCAATCTAGTTTGCAACATTTCTCGTGGTGAATGTTTATATGCATGTTATCTCTCGTTGTAAGGAGCTGAACCATAACTTGTGTTGTGATGATGCACACGTCCTCACTACGACACGCCCATTACGGCATTCTTGCAGCTTCTTGTTCACACAGAGGGTTATCCATGTATCTGACTAGGTCCTCTTTCCGGCAACAATCCCAGGAGACTAACGGGACGAGTTTTTGTTCACACAGACGCTTGTCTGGCAATTTTACGGGTATTTTCTGGGACCAGAGGTCTGTGTGAATGGGGTTCTGTTGTCATCTGTGCTTTGTTGTAAGTTCCCAAACTCAATTTTAGCGATGAAAAACATAATCCCACCCACTGCGAAGTGATACTAAACTTGATGGAAAATCTAACCAAGCCAAAGTAAGGTGAGCTGACCCGACCTAAACCGTGGGGGTACTATGCAATGGAAAACGCCATATATATACTATAGATGGTGAGGTCACTGCCTGTGAGAAACCTGACAAATCTCCAAATCCCGCAGTTTTCTGCACAGCCGGTTTATTGATTTGCATGAAAAACAGGTTTTTATAATATAAGCAGATTTTTGATAGTTTTCTGCTTATTCTGTGCATGACAACTCACTCAGTAATAATAAAGCTATATACTGTATGAACGTTTACTTTTCAGCTTGTTCGTTAAGGTGAACATCTGTGCAAGCGTGGTGAAGTCATCAGAAAATGTAGCTTTTGAATTTTTTAATCCTAAAGAATTTTTCTTCAAGCTATAGAAACAAACTATTTTTACCCTCAATTGACGTAATGAATTAATGCCGCTAATGTTCTCGTGTGGAGTTTCCAGCAGCAAAGTCACACTGAAGCTCTTTGGTCCATCACCTGCACTGCACACTCAGCGTTTAACACTACGGTCCTCCACACAACACCTCAGCTTTACTCTACAGTATATATATCTGTGCCCTTGAAGAGATGAACGCCTGTCCAGCTTCTCATAAAATTCTTCAACAGTTTCATCCATGTGCGCTCTCTCTCTCTTTCTTTCTCTCTTTTTGTCTCTCTCTCTCTCGCCCTGTTCTTTTTCCTCTCTGAAACCAGGCCATCTGTCTAATTGTTCACCTCCGTTGCTTTAATGCTTTTACATGGCTTCTCCCTCCTCTTTCCAGGCAATAAACTTTATTTTCTTTATGAGGCTTTAATCTGCGCAGGCGTCCAGCTCCTGTGTTTCAGTCTTTGTGTTGCTTCTGTTCCCTCTTTCCTCCGCTACATTGTCCTCTACGTTGTGCTGTTTCTTAGAGTCCAGTAGTTATCATGAATACATCTTTACTGTACAAATCTGATCAAATAGCAAGTGATGCCACATGTACATCTTAAAAAGGATTTATTCGCTGCCAATGTTTTATTTGTGTGATTCATTCAGCCCAAACCATGTTTGTATATGAGAGCTCTATCTGTGCCTGATTACCATCATACCGTAACACATGACTGAAGAATGGATCTATTGCATCCTTAATGAAAAAACATATTTGTCTCTGTGACCGTTTACTTCGGGGACCCCCAACGCTGCGTCAAATTTAGTCCTTTCTGCTCTCACGTCCCCTCTCGCTGGCTTTCTTCTCATCCGGCGCGTGATAAATCTGTGCGCGCTCCACTGGGGCGGCGCGGGCTGAGGAATAACCCTCTGGAGCTCGTGTGCCGACGCTTTAAAAAATAAACCTGTTTGTTGCATCTCCATCATACATTTATCAAATCATTTCGGAGCAACGTTTCGGCTCCCGCCAACCCAATTTATCTCCTTCTAAACGGGGCCGTAGCTAAACAAGGAGCAGGTGTCGTCAGTCACTGAAGCGTTCCAGAATTCTCATACTTCCTGCTATCGCTTTCCCAGTGTCCACATTATATCCTGCTTGTTTTTTAGTGTTTAGTAATGCTTTATAGCCTATAAACTACATATATAAAAGGTTTTTATGTACCTGAAAGGCTGAAATATGTTGAAAGCCTTTTTCTGTCTCTAAACTGGGGAGTCAGCTGAATCGGAAGCATTTCTCGATATCAGCACCTCAGTTTTCAGATACATACAGTAGAGCAAAGTTTGATAGGGAAATAAATATCTAACAAAGACATTTTTGGATTAATGATACAGATGATTCAAGAGCGTCATGTGACATGTAGATATTATGACACGTCAGGCTTTGCTAGCTCGTCATCTGCCAGTGTTTTTAACCATCGACTCCCTGCGTGTCATGTACCGTGGGTTGAAACGACAGCAGTGCTATGAAACAGACATCAGACATGATGAACAGATGAAAGTGTTACTGACTTTCTTTGAAACACTTATGGGTAGATTTAATAAACGTCAGAGCAAATTTTGCGATTTCAGAAAAGCCCTCGATGGGAGTGAAAATTTCTTGGAGGGTTTACTGACAAGGCGCGTGTTAAAGGAATAGTATGTAGGATTATGGACAAAACTTGTGGCTAAAACTGGTATTGCAATCACCCAACTGGTGGCCAATACACAAAATGACAACATAAACATCAGTTGAGGGCTGCAACTCCACTTTTTAAATGACAATATCCTGGCCAGACCACTGTTGTCAGTGATATAAGTATTTGAAATGAAATTTATTTCTTAATGTCTAGTGACATATCAGGGTCATTTTATGATTAATTGATATACATTTCTTACATACTGTTCCTTTAAATAACGCGGGCACAAACATTTAATTTCCATAACGTCCAACGCAATCTACCAAGAGCAGCAGAAATTTGCAGAAGGTTTAAGACATGTATTTTAGCCGTTAAATAATGCCGCGAAACTTGTAGATTGACAAGATCAAACCTTAGTAAATCGCTTTTTGGTTCGATTCATGTTTTTACATTTCCTTTGGAGTGTTATGCTGCATTCACATCAGCCGCGGTAGAGGCGTCAAGCGCGAGTGATTTCAATGTTAAGTCAATGTGAAGACGAGTTGAGACGTGTCTGTAGGTATTGCGGCCCGAATAAGGCGTTTAGACGCGCTAAACTTTCGCGTTTGAGGCGTCAAAATCGCGTCTACGTGTCTAGTTTGCCGCTTGAAGTACGACCTAGTTTGCCACTACAGCAGCAAGCCAGCTCTTGATTGGTTAACGTGGCGCGAAAATCCACCAAAGTAACAAAAAATTAACTCGGGCGTCAGACGCAAATTTGTGAAACGCAAAATGCACAAAAAGCACCATTCACGCGTACCGCGCCAGATGCTCAATTCGCGCCATTCAACGCGAGTTGAAAAATGTGAACTTTGGTGGATTTTCGCACCGCGTTAAAAGCGGAGTCCACGATGTTTGAAAGCCAATGTTGATATTTGAAATCACCTAAACAAACACGCCCCTACCCCAATAGAATCTGGACCTTCTGTTGATATAAAAAATGACACTGAAAAAAATTATTCATTCAGTTTACTCAATATTTTTTAAGGTAAGTGGTCGCAATCAATTTATTTAAAGGCGGAGTGCATAATGTTTGAAAAACACTTTGGAAAAGGGAGTCGGGCCGATTACCAAAACACACGTGTAAGGGGCGTGTCTACTAACCGACATCCTTGCCGGGGTTGCGTATGTGTGGGGCGGGTCTATCAAAAGAAGGTCCAGATTATATGGTGTGTATGATTAGGTGATTTCAAATCAACATTGTCTTTCAAACATTGTGCACTCCATCTTTAAATCTTTCCCTGCCATTGACGAGATATCTCGTCAATCAAGAGAAAACGCTTCCCCGCCAATGACGAGTATTTCCGTCTTTCCGCAATACCGCTATTATTACCCTTCCGCAACTTTTTAAAACCAGAAGTATTGCCCTATGGCAAGCTGCTGCATGTCCGTGTTTGTTTTAAAGATCGCTCTGAATGGGAACTCTATGAAAAGTCCGTCACAAAAATGGAATTATCTCTGCTTTTTGCTCAAAATGTGGTGTTTTTGCAGAAACCTACCCATATTCAAAAGCTGATTACAAAAGAACTACTGAAGGTAGGATGAAACGTTTTTTTTTTGTTTGAAAGCAGAGGGTCTGTTCTTTCATTTGGTATATTGCATGTTTATATATTTGAAGAAGAACATTTTCTGGAAGGCATTAAATTTTTTTGAAAATCATGAAAAACGCTGGCGCTGGCTGGCAACTTTTTTTAAAAACGCTGGCGGTGAAAGAGTTAAGCTACATTTAAACAAAAGTTTTTTGTTTTGTTTTTCTACTTTTTTTGTTTAAATGTAGCTTAAATAAATTAATTGCGACCACTTACCTTAAACAAATTGAGTAAATTAATTAATCATTTTTTTTCAGTGTATTTGCGTTGAACCCTGCAGTAGATTTTTAATAGCAAAAGAGGCATTTACACTGATGCAAGCTGTTAGTAAATAAAGCAAAAAAATAATTTTTTTTTTCAGAGATCCAGGGTTATTTTCAACATCAAATTTCTGTATCAATTCTGAAATTGAAAATTGAAATTATTCATTAAATTTACTAATTTTTTTTTTAAAGGTAAGTGGTCGCAATCAATTTATTTAAGCTACATTAAATTAGTAATACAAAACAAAACAAAAAACTTTTGTTTAAATGTAGCTTAAATAAACTGATTGCAACCACTTACCTTAAAAAATTGAGTAAATTAAATGAATAATTTTTTTTCAGTGTGTGCGAGTAAAATCGCTTGCAAGGCTTTAAAATGCATTTAAATAATAAACTTCTGTAATGATGGATAATTGCAATGACTGTAATAGAGATCTATATCAAATCCTATGGAATTCAATAGGGGAACCCCATGTGCTTACTCTGTGTGATAAATCATCATTTATCACAATACTTACATAGTATTTGTTTTTCCTACTATGGAAGTCAATGGTTTCCACAAGCTGTGTGCTTATAATTTATCAAAATTTCTTCTTTTGTGTTCATCATAAAAAAATTATTCATACAGGTACAACATGAGGAGGAGAAAATAATGAATTTTATTTCTTTAAAGAGGGAGCATACAGCCATATAATGTAACGTGATTGTCAAAATCTCTTTTTAGAAGCTAAAGAGTGATTAGTCACCCAAAAGAGAACTTTCATGTTGACTTTAAGGCTTTAAAATACACTGCGTCACTAAACACATGCCAATTTTAACAATCGTTTCCCATCAAACACATTTCCACATTGATAAAGGATGTTTCAAGATGTTGGGTAATATTTCCATGACAGCTTGTGCGGCTCTGGGCTACATTACCATTGATTTCTTGAGCTCTATACAGACTTCAGAGGGGCACAAGCGTACAATCTGGCAGCATGGTGGTAAAACTCTGGGCTGGTTGTGCGAATGTTGCAAACTCAATATCAGGTGGGGTGACCACCTGGACAATTACTAACCAGACAATTAGTAATAAAACCTTTGTTCTTCCCTTGAGCTGAGCACTTAACCTCAAGTTGCTCCTGGGAGACTGTATCAGCAATTAGTGTACTGTAAGTATCTTTGGATGTGTCTTGTGTACATGATAAGTGACTGTGTGTGTGTTTTTAATAATTTTAGCTAATTGTATACTAGTGGCTGTTTTTTCTGTGCTTGTTTGTGAAAAAGAGCTTTCCAAACTTGCAAGCTCTGATCGGATTGGCTATTTTTTTACACAGGAGTTATTGTATTGGGAAAGAAATGTTAATATGGTATGTAAGTACTACAAATATAGATGGTTTCAGCATAAACACGCGGCTTTCATGGTCATCACGTGACTTCCGGTTAACTCTGTGAAGAATAAATAACAACATAGTCCTTTTAAAGTAGTTTATTTATAAAACAAGCAAAATAAACAACACGTAGCTTACATAGGAACCCAAAACATTTGTTATTTTCGACGAGGTATTTGTTTGAGAGTTCAGTTTCAGCAACTAGTCATACCATTAAACAAACAGAAACCGGAAGTAAAGTTCGAACCAGACGCGTCACCGCACGTGCGCCCGATGAAACGGTCTAAAGGCACATATGACAAAGAACTAATAATTCTAATAATAATTTTTTGTGATCCATATACCCCTTTTTAACTCTCTCCCTGCCAGCGTTTTTTTTTTGTTTCCAGCCAGCGCAAGCATTTTTCACGATTTTTACAAAAGTTGAATGCCTTCCAGAAAATATATAAACATACAATATATCAAATGAAAGAACAGACCATTTGCTTTTAAAAAAAAGTCATTGGTTTTTATCACCTCTCAAATATGGGTAGGTTTCTTCAAAAACACCAAATTTGAGCAAAAAGCTGAAATAATGACATTTTTGTGAAGCACTTTTGATAGATATCAGATGCAGAGCGATCCTCAAAACTTACACGGACATACAACTGTTTGCCCTAGGGCGATACTTCCTAGTTTTATAAGTTGCTGTTTTATAAGTCCGCCACCTGGTGAATAATAGCGGTATTGCGGAAAGCCGGAAATACTCGTCATTGGCAGGGAGCGTTTTCTCTTAATTGACGAGTTAACTCATCAATGGCAGGGAAAGAGTTAAAATAGTCTGTGGGTCTGTATACAGTAACGCACAATCTTGTAACAATTGCCATTCAGTGTTACCAATAACCGTGACTTTTTGTCGCATGACATTTATGGCTCAGGTGACTGGCGACAACAAACATCAAATGGCTTAGTACCGCTTACTTACTGTACCAGCCGAGCAGCTGCCATTGAGATGAATGTGAATGGTAACACACAGATTTCTTCAGGTAATATATAGATCCCTTTGGTTAAAAGATGCTATAGAGCAGCCATTTTTCACAAATTGTCGAAAGTTTGGCTGTGCAAGACTGCCTTTTGTGTCAGACTTCAACAGTCTGTTACCCAACATTACCACGCATCAAATTTACCTGTTTGGGTTTGATGTCTGTCCAAATCATTTAGTCATCAGTCTTCACATCTGTCCATTTCTGTTTACCAGCAGCTGTTATTTCCTGTCTTCCGATGTTCACATGCCGTACACCTGCCAAACACTGCTATCTGAGCCTGACACACAATAACTCACATTACTGCCACCACTTCACTCTGTGTGTAATCGCTCTAAATGGACGTTGATCTTTACTCAGCTGTTTTGTACACTAGAAGGGAGCGCTCACGTGTACACTTGGCACTGTTCAACACTCATGAGTCTACTTACAACTGATGATAAATACAGTTTACGTTAGCATGTTTATTTACAAATAGTTTGACTTTTTTCTGTTACTAACCTGTTAGAACCTATAGGACTTGATTAGGATTGTTTGAAGAATATCTTATCAAACAGGAATTTACTTCATCTTTAGTGGAATGTTTGAAGTTTTGCCCTACGATTTTCAATGAAGCTATCTTAGAAGACTCTGTAAATATAATATTAGCCATATAAGCCACTTTACTTATAGTGTGTGTAAAAGAGATTGCACACTCTCAAAAAAACATACAAAAGTTATCACTGGGTCAGTACCAAGGGTCAAACTTTCGGTCTCGTAAATCCAACACAAGATTCAAAATTTTTATTTGTCATATACACCATTGGTTCTCAGACTTTTTCAGCGTGAGGCCCCTCTTGTGTACGGTGCATTTCTTTGTGCACCCCCCACTCCCCCTCGAAGAAAATGTATGACATTTGTTCTAAAATGTAACATTTTAATGAAACAAAACATATGAAATTATACAAAGTAGTGCTGTTGCTTAGTAACCTTATTTATCTTATGTTTAATTACACAGAATTCATGAAAAATTTCATAAAATTGGAGCCCCCCTTGTGAACCACTGATATACATGATTATATTACGGGTGTAACCATAGATATGTATAAAGGCTTGATGTCTCATCCGCGCTGCTGGCCAATTGAGTGGAACGTCCGCATTTTGGCGGCCATCTTACCACAGGGCGCTCGCTAGAGATGCGCGGATGGGCTATTATTTCATCCGCAACCGCATCACAAAACTCATCATCCGTCCGCCATTCATCCGCACCAACGTTTCTGACCAGTTTTTAAAACCGCACCCGCCCGCCATCCGCTGACTGGGCGATGCAAGGCGCTGCTGATGACAGCCGCGAGACTAGAGCTCTAGAATATCAGCAGTGAACTCAGTCTCCGATCGGCGCACATGGGACAAAAATAAATAAATTAATATCCTAAATTAAACGCACAAATTACATAGTCTGCACTGTCTAGTGTCATCCTGATTTACCACTTTGTAAAACTTATTCCAGGCAACCCTTTTCTGACCTTCTATTTCCTTTGTTTTTAATTCTCATTTTTTTGCGTTTGCCACGTACCTCCTTCGCCGGCGTTGATAAGAGCTATGTCAAAATGTGTCCTCATTTCTCCGCGCTGTTAATGATAGAACGAATGGATCCTTAACAGCCGAGGCTATCCCAAACAATAAAAACCTTTATTAAATAAAAGTGTATTAGAAAACTTTTTATTGTCACTGTTTTAGTATTATAAGTTATGTTTTGTGTTAATATTATTCGGTTTATGTTGCGTATATTTCTAAGATTGATTATTTGATATACTGTTGAATAGTTTAATCTACATCAATGTGTCATATTTTCTAAAATAAATTAATATTTTTCTGATTACATATTTATTTTAATAAGTCAGAAATGTCTCCGCTGTTTATTGCTGACAGGCGCGGTGGGCGCGTGCAACAGGTGACGCAATAATGCGTCCTCAGAAGGCTAGACCGTCTCATTTCAGTTCTCTTCGCGAACTTCTGAGCCTGCCACCTTGAAAGACAGAGTGCTCACCTTTTAAGGTCGCATGCTTAGAAGGACACAGCTAATAACAAGCAGTTGATCCGCCACCCGCCCAAATTTAATTAAAATATTATTTTTTGTCACGTCATCTGCCCGATCCGCGGTTTATCCGCGGAGTCCGCGGCTGTGACCGCCAACCGCGCATCTCTAGCGCTCGCTCACTCGTAGCATTGAGTTTTAGTGGTGCGGGTGCTTTTGAATGACCATGACTTGCTTAATTTTTTCACCGATTTTCAAACGGTTTGGTTTGTTATAAACGTCAAAGATGTACCTATGACACTGCATACCTATACTAAAAATAAATAAAAAATTCATGAAACATGTTAAAGCATCCAGAATTATAGCCACGTTAATAACGTTGTAAAAAAACAAACCGTTTGAAAATCGATAGAAAATTGAGCAAGATATGGTCATTTAAAAGTACCTGCACCATTAAACTCAATGCTACGAGTGAGCGAGCGCCCTGTGGTAAGATGGCCGCCAGGTGATGATGTTAGGGACTCGGCCGTAAGACATCTAGCCTTCATACATATCTATGGGTGTAACAGTTCAAATTACTCACCGTTGGGTGCGTATAACGGTTTAAGGGTCACGGTTTCGGAACGTTTTGTTACACTTTGGTCACAACAGGCTTCTTTACAAATATAAAAACCTAAGCCAAAATCAACATTTTCACTTAAGAGCACTAGTACTATTATACTACATGTAACAACTAATCACTACAGTGAACTTCAAAATGAACAAACAATAGCTTAGATTGGGTTACTTTTTCTGAAATAGATCTATAATGAAAATCACGCGTGTGCGGGAGACACAAGTACGCAAAAAAATATCCTCACGTTGAAAAGTGTCCTCGCGATCACACAAGCAAAGGCTGGGATGAGCGCTTACTCGACTCTCTCTGTGTTCTCAATCAAGATGACTTTTGAGACTTTGGGGCAGCACAATGGCTGGTGTCTTCACACCTGTGATTAGTTGTTTGATTTAATCAGTGACACGCAATATCTTTTATTCCACTATCGGTGTCCAGTCAATCTAGGTAGAGAAGACACGTTATAATATGGCCATTATGTCAGAGCAGATATTTATGTCTTGTTTGATTCATGCAATAAGCTGCAAACCAAACAATAACGGCAATTTTGATAGTATTCATTTTGTTTTGTCATTTTGTTAAAGTATCATTTGACCATGTCCTGGCCCACCATCTAATGGCAAATGTTTTTTGGCCCGATGCCACTTGCCGACCCCTGGTGTTGAGGTTCAGATAGATGAAACTGAATATAGATTGTAAAGTGCAGACACTGAGATCCTTAATTATCTATTTGGTCCAACAGAAGTTTATGTGTGTGTGTGTGTGTGTGAGTGTGTGCAGACAGGCTGTCTATGTCTCGGCCTTATCGCATAATCATTCAGTCCCAGTCAAGGTCTGCAAGCCCACAGGCTAAACATGATTTCGATAAATAGGACCTGTTACATACAGTAGCTTTGCACTACTGACAAACATGCCCCTCGGTAAGAGGTGTACGGTCATGTTTGCCTTTCCATATCGAGGCAGGTAATATCTGGAAATTCAAAACTGTGGAGACTTAAAGGTGCAGTGTGTACTTTTTAGAAGGATCTCTTGACAGAAATGCAAAATAATATACAAAACTATACTATCAGGGGTGTAATAAAGACCTTTCATAATGAACCGTTTTTTCCTTTTTACCTACATACACTGAGGGTCCCCTTACATGGAAGTCGCCATTTTGTGCCACCATTTTTCTACAGAAGCCCTTAACGGACAAACGACGCTGACATGTTTGTCTGGTGGTGGCTACCGTAGCTTCTCTGTGTGTTTCAAAAGCGAGGGGTGAGCAGTGGACTAAGCCGTTGGTTGCAATTCACAACCTTACCACTAGATGCCGCTAAAATGTACACACTGCACCTTTAACTCACAAAAATAACTAAAAAATAACTAAATAATTGCCCTCAATTAATATAATGTAATATAAAAATAGATGGCAATGCTATGGTGATGGATCACTGGTTTTGTTCAGTTCTGAATTGAGAGTAAAGGTACATGACAGTGTACATTTATAAAAAAAATCCTCTGTCATTTTTATATTTTCCATACACATTTGTTAAACAGTAGTTAAATGTTATAATTAGTGCTGCCTCACAATTAGTCGCGACTAATCGTTTGCCGAATAAAAGTTTTTGTTTACATAATATATGTGTGTACTGTGTATAATAATTATGTTTATATAAATACACATGTATAATTTTAAGATCAAATATATGTATAAAATAAATATTTATATTTATATATAATATAAATTATATGTAAATATAAACATGTATATACACATGCAAATGTTTCTTAATTATATACGTGCGTGCGTGCGTGCGTGCGTGTGTGTTTATACAGAATTATTATACACAGTACACACACATATATTTTGTAAACAAAAACTTTTATTCTGCAAACGATTAGTTGCAACTAATCTTGAGGCAGCACTAGTTATAATATATTTTATTTTACCAAATATATTTTACCCTATATTTGGAAAAAAAGCATATGAAGAGTTTGGTTTCAAAACGCAATAAACGCCATTTTTGAAAAAAAATTAGTTACTGCCAGAATCAGTATTATATCAGGTCAATATTAAAAAGTAAATTCTTAATTTTACGCAAAATCCAATATCTGCCTTGTTATTCTGTCATCTTTTCTCTCTTTTTTCCCAAAATGCAATAAACGCCACTCCTCCTTTTCTACAGAATGCCATAAATCCATTCCTGATATTACAGCGGACCATTCACGCAATGTAAACAAACAATGGCGGCGCGCTGAGTACACGGAATCTAGTTTTTCTCATCTACTATGTATTTCGTGATCACCAAACAAACAAAAACAAAATAATACTTTAATATCATTGATAAACCTGTGATGGTTGTCTGTGACGGGAAAGAAACGTAAGCCATCAACATCTAATAATTTACACAAGAGGCACTCGGAAGACGGGTGCTTGTTTGCCCGGGCCGACAGCATCAAGCTTCTGTCATGATAACACATTGACCCCAGGGGATCTTATGAAAACTTACCATTTTTATACTCAAAGTCAACGAAAATCGAGCAGGACCAAAACATTTTACAGCTGATCGTTGTGAAAAATGCTAAGCGACGACGTCAAGTATAACCGCAGCAATGACAGTGTTCTTAATATCACAAAGTAAGTGTTTTGATTAATGCCATTAATGTTTATATTTTTAATTAGTGTGTACAACTAGTCAACTAAATGAATATAACATGGTAAAGATGAATGCACATTTATACATTGATTTAATAGATTTATAGCATTTTGAATAAAAACTTGTCATGGATTTATTGCATTTTGTGGAAAAAATAATAAGTTTTTATAATAAATCTTTGAAAATCAACTTATGGATTTGAATTTTTTATGTTTTTATAACCTAAAGATGCTATGTGAAAGTTTGTAACAGAAAATAGTGGTTTTCATCTTGTCACTTTCTTGGTATAGAAAACACGTTTTTACAGAAATTGGTCAAAATGGATTTATTGCGTTTTGGAACCAAACTCTTCATATAAAATATTACTTCCTGAAGGATGGAAAGATTTAATTAGAGACCTAGCTTGTTAGTTTACAGAAATGAAGACTTACAGAATGGAAAGTAATGTAAATTGATTACACATTAAGACAATATTCCCCAAAACACTGAATGTTTTGAAACACCTGGAATATTTTTCATATATCATCATTATTATTATTGCATAGCACCCAAAAGCAATAAAGAAATCGGTTCAAAGCAAAATTCTTTAACATTTGTGCATTGTTTGTTTTATTCAATATGTTACAGCATATAAAGTGAAAACATAAGAATGTTTTACAATCTACACTGTTGAAAATATAGGTGATGATTAAATGCAATAGAGAAAAGGTTCTTTATGGTGATGCCATAAGAAAGATTTTTGGTTTCTAATGAACATCTTAAAGGATAATTCCGGTATTTAACACTTTGAGTCTCATTTCTGGTTTGTTTTGGGTGGACTGCAGTGATGGACACAGAGGTTTTGACAATTGGTCGTGTCTTGACTTTTCGACTCGTTTGGAGGCGTCTCTTGACTGCTTCAGAGTGGAGGTCAATGGCCATGCACGGAATGTCATTGAAGCAACACTTGACGTTCGTTTTCGGAACTGTGCTGCTCGCCGAGTGGTTCGTGGTGTTCGTTGATGATTAGAAACAAATATATTGGCGCAATGTATGATGTCAATCCGTGTTATTTGCTATAGTGGAACTATTTTTTCAGATACCTCACAACCGCGTATATACTTCCGCTCTATATTTGAGTCTAAAGCATGAATGAACGTAGTCCAACAAACTGTAATAAAACGGTAGCATACTTTCAAAATCAAGTTTATTTATAACACTTACACCATAAACATCAAATTCCACACATCCAATATGTTTTTTTTCATCGGCAGAACAATAAAGAAGATATTTTGCAGAAACCCCAGTGCTCCGTCATGCAAGTCAACAGATCCGCACACTTTAAGAGCTAAAGCATATATATCCAATACAACAGTAATCAACCATAACTCTGTGTGACATATTGACGTCTTGTGAAGCAAATCAATCAGTTTTTGCAAGAAACTGAACGTTATTTACAACATTATTAGCGTGAATACCAAAGCAGGAAGCGTATTTTCCGTTTGAGGCGATCTTCCACTGGTGCAGTTTGGTGGCTGTTGGCTATGGATGTTGGTCTCTCTGCGCCACCTATTCACCTTATTTTTCACGACAACAAGGGCGGCGCCATTTCGCTCATTTTGTCAACGTTCTTCCGGCCGCATAGACGATGAGCAGCTGAGGCAGTGACTGAAGGCGACGCGTTAAGCTTAAAAAGCTCACTCGAGCGCCTTTATGTTTCTTTCTTACCAATTTTAAGCAAACTGAGGAACACCCTTATCCCAAGTATTGGTTCGACTACGATGTTCCGGAAACTTTAAACCACGCCGGGTGTTGAAAAGGTGGCCAGTTTCAGGTAAGCTATCGTAGCTAACTTTGTGCTCGTTCGCCTAAAGATTTGTGAAGTCCGTTCTACAAATACACTTAAGATCAGTAACGTTAGTTTATAAAATGCAACTATTTGAATGATTTTAATTGTCCACCTATATTTTTATATTTACGATAGTACAACGAGATATTATAGTACATTGCATTCTTACAGTAGCCCACGTGATTCCTACAAGTTACTGAGATTTCAGATGCTAGAATGTCAGTTCATTTCTCATTCAGATATTGATAATGACCTATTAAACAACGTATTATTTAACACTGAAGTTAAAGGTTGTGTGTATAATGTTACTGTCTCTTTTTAATGCATCTCTCTCTTACACACTGTTCTGTTTAAGTATGGGTGCCATTTATATATTAATTCTCATGATGCAAGTTTCTTTTAAATGCTAACATAAAAATGTTTATGGTTATATTGTTTTCACAGATGCATTGATGTGTAGTGAAGCAGAGGACAACTGTGAGGATGATACAATCAACATGTTCCTAAACTGTGATGCAGAAACACAATGGGAGGATCCATCCGTCTCTGACCACAAACTTTAAAATCACAACTCAACCTGAAGCAACCTACATCTGATATGGGAAAACAATGGTGCAGTTTCCCTGACAGGGCTTATGCTGGTCCCAGGCTAAAATGCATATTTGAGCTACAATAATTTAAAAACACCTTTTACTGACATACCTCAACATATATGAGTGCCATTGTTTTGTCACAAGATGCGCACCAGTCTTGTTTTTTGTAGGGTTTGTTTGTAAAAACTAAAATGTCCTAATATAATTAAATCCTAGTCCTGTAAACCCTGTCCGAGAAACTGCTCCTATGTGTTGAGCTGGCACAAATGTACATATCTCTGCTGAGAAACAACCATCTTTGTGTCAGCTTTACACAGGGTTGATGTTGCATCCATTACACAGTCGCCAAGCACTTTACCAGTACATACACCAACAGCTTCCAGATAAACACTTGGGATCAGCTCCTGATGACTCCGATAAAGCTGTGTCTTAATTTATTGCAGGGTGGTCTTGCTTTACCTGTTGTAAAGTTACATTAAACCTTCATATGTGATCAGATGTCATGCAGTGATATTAAACATTTACAGTGTGATCAGATGTTGTGCATTTATATTAAACATTTACAGTGTGATCAGATGTTGTGCATTTATATTAAACCTTTACAGTGTGATCAGATGTTGTCCATTTATATTAAACATTTACAGTGTGATCAGATGTTGTGCATTTATATTAAACCTTTACAATGTGATCAGATGTTGTGCATTTATATTAAACCTTTACAATGTGATCAGATGTTGTGCAGTTATATTAAACCTTTACTATGTGATCAGATGTAACCTGCCATGCAGTTATATAAGCCTTTACAGTGTGATCAGATATTATCTGTAAGGAATTTCTTAAACCATATGTGAGCTTTGTAGATTCCACTTAAAAGGATTAAGTCTCCTGATTTGAAGGAATAAGTGTTGGCAAGTTTGCAAATGAATTCTATCATGGTACCACATAAAAACGAAATAGTTATTGGACTGGCTAAGGTGCACATTTGCTTTAAAAAAGACGAAATCACTGTGTAAATATTGGTAGGCATAAGTACTTTAATAATTTCCAATGCTGATCCATCAACTCCTGACAGGACGAGGTAATATGTCCCATAGGTTACTTGCCGCGGCGGCTTCATATCGTCTAACCACGAGACGATTGATGGGACGATATAAGACTATCCGAGCGTCTTATGAAGTTTTCTCCGTGCTCCTAATTTAAAACATTAACAGCAGTAGCGATATTTGTCATTTGGCTAAAGTTATAGTGAACTACAAACAATCTTCTAACCCCCAAACTAACAACCGAATGCACTGTGCCATATTAGCAGCGGAAGTCGGTTGACAAAATGCGGAAGAACGAAGAATTAAAAAGGGGCGTGGCGGAATAAGGTGAATAGAGTGGGAGCGTGAAGCGCACTTCCTGCTTGGCAAAAGCTCTGCATTAACGCTGTAAAATATTTATATATATATTCGAATCTCAAAACTGAAAATCGAATGTCAACCCACGGAACGAATATTCGAATATTCTGGTCCAGCCCTACAAATATGGGAAAAATTTATTCTGAGAGAAACCGAGCGAAAAACAACAACCACATGTAAACAGTCCCTTTTCTGTTTCCCGGCGGCGGAGTGATATATCAGCGAGCAATAAGTCTTCCAGAGAAGTCAATGGAATTTTACAAAATGCCAAATAAAACACCACAGAAACTGTATTTCGCTACACAACTTGTTTTTGGTCGTCAACGAACGCCACGGAGCACTCGGTGAGTAGCACAGTTTTGAAAATGAACGTTGGGTGTTGTTTTGGTGACGTGTTTGTGCGTGGCCGTTGGCTTCCATTCTGGGGCAGTCGGGAGACGCTTCTGGACGAGTCGGGGACTCGGGACGCGACCCATTGTCGGGGTTTCTGTGTCCATCGCTGTGGTTCATCCGGGGCGGGCCAGAAATGAGACTCAAAGTGTTGAATACCGGAATTATCCTTTAAGTGAAAGCTTTCTGAAAGAACCATTTCTGTGTCATCTTTTAATAGTCCAAAAAAAACTTTTTCCATTACAAAGAACTTTTTGTGAAAAATATTTTTTTTATGAAACTATATACAGCATAAACTTTTAGGAATGACCCAAATAGTGTCGTCTTGTTTCATATGTACAAATACCAAAAGGCACCCTAAGGGTTAAGATGTAGCAATCATAATATGCTTAGATGAACAACTAACTAACAAACTGGATTATACGAAACTATATGTAAAATAATTTTTTTTTATATAAAATATAACCAGTGTTTGTTTTTATGAGTATACATCTGTGTGTTGCCTCTTAAGCTTGCGTATGCAAGTTTTATGTTTGTGTCATCAACTGAGAATGGGTCAACTTCATATTAATATTAAATTGATGGTCTTTAATAACCAAGTGTCCTAATTTTTGTTGGTGATAATGCTGAAACGCACGTCTCCAGGCATTAGTCAAGCCCCATTGGACGGTAATAATCTGATAAAAAAGTGATGTTAAACAGTTATTGTATATCTTGCAGTTTGCAATGGAGGGCGTATGACAAGACTCGACATGATTGCTCTGTTGTTATAGCGTCCAGAATCTACGGCACTAATTGCACAGAGGCTGATTAGCAATTGTAAGTGGTTGGTGGACGTGCGTTTGATAGGAGAAATGCTGATGGGGTGGTTTTCCTGTTAACCTGGTGGTGTGCTGTACACGGCATAATTAAATTGCCCCACGTCTCCTAACCCCACTGTAATATTAGCAGAGTTTATACAGTCATTCATCAAAAACTCCCTCATCAGAGGTAGCGTACAGGACTAGCGGAACCTGCTAACTTAGCACGCAGCTGTTTGCGGTGAGAAAGAAACACAATGAAACAGAGCTGAAATTGTCTCTATCAGCGTATTGCTGTGCTGCCCTGCTAGTGATGAAGAAGTTGTACTTTATGACATACTGAAACATGAATTCTTAATAAAGTCCTCCTGTAGTTGTTCGTTTTATCCCTTAAAACTCATCTTTGAGCATAAACAACATGTGTGAAAGTTTTTACTGTGATAATATAGTTTACTGTGATAATAGTTTATGCATGCCTTAAAATAGTACCTCTACACCCTTGCCTTATTTAGTAAACAAGGATCTATGATTATGCAAATTTCTCCTCGCCTCAACTACATATACAAATATAACCATTACAGCATCTTTAGCATGCAACCTTTGACAGAGTTGACAAATTGACAAAATTTACAGATGAGAAGTGAAATGCAAAATAACAAATACAAAGACTAACAAAACATACATAACAGCTAGTAAGATTTGTGTGTGTGTGTGTGTGTGTGTGTGTGTGTGTGTGTGTGTGTGTGTGTGTGTGTGTGTGTGTGTGTGTGTGTGTGTGTGTGTGTGTGTAACTGTAAATGTAATTGGATTAGGGCTGGGATAAATGATTATTTTTTAAACGATTAATCTAGCGATTATTTTTTCGATGCATCGATTAATCTAACGATTCATTTTTACAGTCCGATTCGACTTCGATTCCATTCTCGATTATCTTCCCATTAATTAACTAATAGCAATTTATACATGTTGATTTACATATCTGAATGTAAACATTGCAATATATGTTTATTGCTCTTAAAATTTCAAAATAAAAAAGACTATACAAGTGCAAAATAATGCATTCTTAGTCAGAGGTAGCATTCAATAAAGCGTTTGCAGCTCATACTGTGTATAAAAATCTCAAGTTCAAATTACTTTATTTTACATGCATTTATGAGCAAAACCTCTTTAAAACCTCTTTTTCGCGTAAATCCATGAGCATTTAAACCATAAACAAAGCACTTTTTCTTTGATTGAGCGTGAGCAGCGCAGCAGAACCGACGCAGAAACGATTGCAGCACTGTTGCTACAGAGCCGCAAGCTCGCGCTGGTCATGCGGCGGGGTGCAATGATTGTTAACATGGGCGCTGAAAAAAACTCGCGCCGCGCGGCCGCAGGCACTGCTCACCCTTGCTGTGTGAATTTGTGAAACCGGCGTGGACTGAAGCCACTCGCGTTGCTACTACACTACGGCGCCGCATTTTTGGGTCTGACGAATCGACGCGAATATTTTGCGTCGACGTATTTTTTCCGTCGACGTCATCGATTACGTCGATGCGTTGTCCCAGCCCTAAATTGGATGTAAGAGTGGACATTTTTGAATAAAGGAGCATAAGTACAACAGACATAATTAGAGGTAAATAAATAAACAAAATGGATAAGGAGGGTGATAATAGCAATAATAATAATATTAATATTATTAACAATAATAATAATAATGAAAAAATATATTAATATAAATGACAGATAGCAATAATAGTAATGATAAACAAATTAACAAAAATACTAATTTCATCCGGACTTAGGGGGAGGGTAAAGGATCAGGAAGAAGATAAAAAATATAATAAATAATAGTAGTAGTAATAGCAGTAATAATACTATTAATAAAATATTAATAAAAATAATAATAATATTGAAAATAGTAATATTGATACATCCAATAATAGTAATGATAATAGTAGTTGTAATAGAGATGATGATAGTAATAATATTAATAAAGATAATATTGACAATGATATTAATAATGGTATGTTATGAATAATATTAATGCAGATATTAATAACAAGGTGTTATAAAATTGCCTCTGTCCGAGGCCGCCACGACTCACTGACCTATGTCTGTTTTATTTTTTATAGTTTTTTTTTATTTGGTTGTGTGCTTAAAACTTTTTTTTTTATAAAAATAAACCTCAATAAATTTAAGGTCATTCATACTGTATTTGTGTACATTTTAATCATTAACATTAAAGGCACACTCTTTTTATGACTAAAATAACAATAAATGGAAAAAAAGTGCCAAAAATGTAAGCGGAAAAAAACGTAATTTGGGAAAAAATAAAACTGAATTTTGGAAGAAAAAAAACAGATTTTATAGGGCCCTATAAAAACTACAATATAAACTTGATTTTCATCACAGGGGGACTTTAAATATTCAGTATGTGAATGCAAATGTGATCTTGATTTTAACAGTTATTAAAATCGTATAGTACTTTATTATAAGGAAAAATTGTCTAGTTACTGTATACAGTCAGAATTTTATTTTTTTATAAAACTACATTTTCTGTTGCTGGGGTGGTTCTGTTTGTACCTTTACAGTACACAAACATAACACGATGTTGTACCTTTTTGGGTACATTACTGTACCTTATTGTGTAAAGGTACAGTTAAATGTTTTGTACCCCAACCTGGTTCAAAATTGGTCAGTAAAGCTACACAATATATAGGCTATAATATTATACCCTAAAAGGTACAACATTGCAATGTGTTGTATACCCATCAAAGTACAAAAATGTATGTCGTAAAAAAGGTACAGTTTTAAACCTGTACAGTGTAGCTTGTTTATTGTGAAAGTAAACAAAATAAGCTAATCCATCAAGCTTTGCTTGTGGCGACGCACAGACAGCCTGTCTGGAATTAGAGTATGCGAGTAAAGCTGAGTGACAGCAATTTCATCGACCCGTTTAAAACTTTCTGTAATCGCTCCATTCCTGCTCCACTTCAGGTTTTCTATTTTCAGTCCATGCTTGCTGGTGAGGGAACTGAGCGAGTGAATACCTGCTTTCAAATACCTGCTGCTTGCTCCAGACAGTCAGCAGAATCCAGGTCTCTGCTCCGAATCTTGGAGTACCAACTTTAAAATTCCCTGTGCTGTTGACTTTAACAAAGCACCTGGCCAATCAAATCGTTTGACTAATTGTAACTGTTGTATGTAAGACTTTTTGTTTTTATTTCCATTTTATTTTTAAAAATCAAACCGCAAATGCAATTTGACATATGCAAACAACAGCCCTACTAAAATATAAATCTATACGCTGAAATCACAGAAATTCCCACAGACGTCGACTCAGTGGAAGTTCAGTTGACCTCTGACCAGAGAAACCATGATCCTTTCTTTGTTGAGTGATTTATGTGTCTTCCTTAATATCGATCTTGTTCTGGTATGATCAAAGGTGCACCTAAAAGCCAGCACTGAGAGGCCATTACTGTGGATTTGGCTTCGCTCATACATTATTTATCCCCTTCAGCCTGTTCTATATGCCATTATGGACATTATGAATGAAGGAAGCCACTGCCTCACAGTTTACTTAGTGTAAGCACAGGATGCACAGAGGAAAGATCGGATACAGGCAGCGCGGAGGGTCATAAAAATGCCATAAAGAGGATATTGAGATGCTCTACGGCCAGCGAATGTGCAACATTCCCTATTGGAAATGCAGCCCTGATTTAGGGAAAGCAAGACGGAGCTGTTTTTCATTTTGGCTGTGAGATATTGCCGAGACTTTCGGGGTGCAAAGGCTTTAGTGAGTTAGTGGGATGTTTTGGGCCGTGGCTTTCAGTTTGTTAGCCATATGATAATGATGGATGCAGCTTGTACAACATCTTTACTGGGTTACTCTATTTTTACCATACTTTCCTTTTCTCACTAGCACAAAGCTCGCGCTGAAGCCATGACCCTGGATCTGGCATCCCTGAGGAGTGTTCGGGAGTTTGCAGAGGCCTTCAAAGCCAGGAAACTGTGAGTGCACAATATACAATTTGAAAGTTATTATGTTTGCAAAGTGAATGTTTTCACACTTGGTCCAACTCCCACTTCGACCCAAACTGTATCCCTTTTATCAAGTACTTTTAAAGTTGCATATACGTGGAACCACCTCTAAAAACGTGATGAAGCCTGTCCCACAAAATGTGACTTCATGATATGGGCTCAGTTTCCCGGACAGGGTTTAAAATTAATCCAGGACTAGGCGTTAGTTATACAGTGAGGAAAATAAGTATTTGAACACCCTGATATTTTGCAAATTCTCCCACTTAGAAATCATAGAGGGGTCTGAAAAAAATCCAGAAATCACAATATATGATTTCTTTTTAACTATTTATTTGTATGATACAGCTACAAATAAGTATTTGAACACCTGAGAAAGTCAATGTTAACATTTGGTACAGTAGCCTTTGTTTGAGGTCAAACGTTTCCTGTAGTTTTTCACCAGGTTTGCACACACTGCAGGAGGGATTTTGGCCCCCTCCTCAACACACAGATCTTCTCTACATCAGTCAGGTTTCTGGCCTGTCGCTGAGAAACACGGAGTTTGAGCTCCCTCCAAAGATTCTCTATTGGGTTTAGGTCTGGAGACTGGCTAGGCCACGCCAGAACCTTGATATGCTTTTTACAGAGCCTCTACTTGGTTTTCCTGGCTGTGTGCTTCGGGTCATTGTCATGTTGGAAGACCCAGCCTCGACCCATCTTCAATGCTTTAACTGAGGGAAGGAGGTTGTTCACCAAAATCTCGCAATACATGGCCCGGTCATCCTCTCCTTAATACAGTGCCATGTCCCATGTGCAGAAAAACACCCCCAAAGCATGATGCTACCCCCATGCTTCACAGTAGGGATGGTTTTCTTGGGATGGTACTCATCATCATTCTTCTTCCTCCAAACATGACTTTCTCCCATGACTCCTCTAGATCATCCAAATGGTCATTGGCAAACTTAAGACGGGCCTGGACATGTGCTGGTTTAAGCAGGGGAACCTTCCATGCCATGCATGATTTCAAACCATGACGTC
This sequence comes from Misgurnus anguillicaudatus, assembly GCF_027580225.2. Taxonomy (NCBI): domain Eukaryota; kingdom Metazoa; phylum Chordata; class Actinopteri; order Cypriniformes; family Cobitidae; genus Misgurnus; species Misgurnus anguillicaudatus. Next base: position 6,279,554 of record NC_073342.2, on the reverse strand, counting down.
TTAGTGTATTACCAACAGTGACCTTGGAAATGGTGATCCCAGCTCTTTTCAGGTCATTGACCAGCTCCTCCCGTGTAGTTCTGGGCTGATTTCTCACCTTTCTTAGGATCATTGAGACCCCACGAGGTGAGATCTTGCATGGAGCCCCAGTCCGAGGAAGATTGACAGTCATGTTTAGCTTCTTCCATTTTCTAATGATTGCTCCAACAGTAGACCTTTTTTCACCAAGCTGCTTGGCAGTTTCCGTGTAGCCCTTTTCAAGCCTTGTGGAGGTGTATAATTTTGTCTCTGGTGTCTTTGGACAGCTCTTTGGTCTTGGACATGTTAGTAGTTGGATTCTTACTGATTGTATGGGGTGGACAGGTGTCTTTATGCAGCTAACGACCTCAAACAGGTGCATCTAATTTAGGATAATAAATGGAGTGGAGGTGGACATTTTAAAGGCAGACTAACAGGTATTTGAGGATCAGAATTCTAGCTGATAGACAGGTGTTCAAATACTTATTTCCAGCTGTATCATACAAATAAATAGTTAAAAAATCATATATTTCTTAATTTTTTTTATGTCTCTCACAGTGGACATGCACCTACGATGACAATTTCAGACCCCTCCATGATTTCTAAGTGGGAGAACTTGCAAAATAGCAGGGTGTTCAAATACTTATTTTCCTCACTGTATCAGGACATTTAAAACAATGGTACTGATATGTTAAGATATGTCAATGCAATATGTTTTTAAATGAAAGCAACTCAAACATGGATTTTAGTCTGGGACTTGGATAAGCCCTGTCCGGAAAACTGTTTTAAAGAGGGATTAAATACGGCCCAAATGCAATTTACTCCATCTGGATGGGCCTTTATGTTAGGCTTTCAGCAAACCCCCTGCCTTGAGCAACCCCCCTCGCGCTCCATTACCGAACTATCACATCAGAGAAGGGGCCAAAAGGTCTTCCCTCTTTCATTGTGACCCTCTGTCCCTTTCTGTGGTCAATAAATAAGTATCTAAACCTTGGCTATAACTCCATCAATCTCAAAGCCACACATTGGTAAGTCCTTCACAGTCTCCTAGTTAAATCAATTACTGTCCCGGTTTACAGGAAGCAAGCTGAGGAACACTGACATTGACTCTCAAAGAGAGTCGGACAAAATGATCAAATACATATTTATAAAGTAATAGCTATAAATATATTATGTTATGTGTGTAATAATAATAAGTTCAAATTAGATTTTTAATGCATTCCTGGCTGGTTTATGAATTGTGAATGTGATTTTGTTATTTTATGTTTATTTTTATTTGAAATAACTAAAGAACTTTAGGATGATGTAGATATTTGAATGGTTATGGATTCGTGTCTGGCTTTATTATGAACTAATTCATACATTTCTCTGTGTAAGAGATCTGGTTATAGTACTGTCTGTCTATATTACTACCGTATTGCATAATGTTATTTAATAGGATGTCAAAACAAAACGTTTATCAGTTCCAGCGTGTCTCGTATGTGCTGTATTATCATATCAATTGAATTTTTATCTGTAAACATTCATTAGTTTTTTAATGGTGAGCTGTAGCGATCAGTAATGAGGCTAATGAGGCGTAATTATGATTTAATATAGACGTGTCTAGAATGTTTTGTCTGCTCCGCGAGGACGTGTGGTATCAAATGTACTGTATGACAAATACTGGCTTATCTGAGTGTGTTTACTTGCAGATTTTTGTTCTAGATATACAGTATGACTTTATAATCTACACTAGAGGTTTTCAACCTTTTTAGGCCAAGGACCCCTTAACGGATAGAAGGAGGAGCATGCATCAAGTACATGTATCAAATTAGGACTGGATTTACATAATTTGGCATGATGGTTATGTTACAAAGTTATTAGAATACTGTTAACATACCACATAACATTTTAATTTGATTTTAATGTGGAAACGTTTTATGCTCTTCATTTGAATCATGTTTTAATGTTATTATTAGCCTATAATTGCATTTTTATGCCCAATTGAAATTTTCCCACATACAAAAAATACACTACCAGTAAAAAGTTTAGAAACATTCACTCTTTCTTTATTTATATATTTTTCTTCAATACAGAATAGTAATAAACTTTTCCAAACTATGGCATAACACAATTACTGTGGGAATTATGTTGGTGACTAAAAGCATCCAAAATAAATAAAAACTGCCAATTAATCACCCTTAATTGCAAAACCGTACTCGTGTCATTTTATCAAGACGCTTCTTGAAGTTACACCCAAGGGAGAATTTTAAAGAAAATTGAAGGAGTTCACATTTAAAGGCGGGCCGACTGCCAAAACACACTTGTAGCCAATCAGCAGTAAGGTGCGTCTCTACTAAACAACTTCGTTGCCTGGGTTGCATATGTGTGAGGCGGGTCTATCAAAAGATCCAGGTCCAGATTCTATTGGGGTAGGGGTTTGTTTGTTTAGGTGATTTCAAAAGTTAACATTGGCTTTCAGAGATCGTGGATCCTGCCTTTAATCTGGGCTCTTATTGGCTACTTTTCCTTCAATATTCAGTCCAAGTCATTTCTTTAAAGAGCCACACAGATCCAAAATCGAAACTAACCTTTATTGCAGTGTGTCGTGTAGCTGTCCATCAATGTAAACAACGTGTAAATTAGTTGAACCAAAAAGTGCACGATTAATAAAGTTATTGGCTTCTAAAGCAGGTCGTCGACTCTGAATCGCTGAAAAGAGTCGTTATAGTGAGTGAGTCATCTTCCTGATATTTGCCACGTCACACGAACGCATCCACGTCACATGAGATACTAATCTCCGCCTACAGCCTTGCCTGCGGGAGAAACGAAAACTATGACCCGCCCACAGTTAGCTAGTCTGTGTAAACATCAGCTCACGCTGTGTTTTCAGTTTGTGTTGTTTTCTCTACCTAATGAGACTTTTTCAAGGATGGATATTCTAAACTTTTATGGTTGTTAAGAATCAGTGTTTAAATTTAATTTTTATTGGAGGGATTTAGACGTTTATCAATGTTAGATGTTTCAGTACCCACTTTATTTGGAACAACATGCATCTCCTAACCACAACCTGTAAGTATGATTATAGCTACATACTTGCTTAAATGAGTGGAAAATGTCTATAGTCGTTTTTATTGCTTGGATTAATAATGAATGATATCATTGTTTAAACTCTAACTTATATACTGTCAGAGTCACGATAGCAAGCGGTTTTGCTATGACCCGGTTAGTTTACATAAATGCTTAAATGAGTGTAAAATTGTTAGTTTCGATCGTCGTTTGTATTGTTTGGATTAATGATGAATGATGTTGTGTGTTTAAACTGTACATTTACTGTCAGAGAGTCACGTTAGCAAATGGCTAACGCATGCTTATTTACGGTTTTGTTATGACCCGGTTAGTTTACATAAATGCTTAAATGAGTGTAAAATGTTAGTTTCAATCGTCGTTTTTATTGCTTGGATTAATGATGAATGATGTGTATTGATGTTGACAATGTCTTCTCAGTAAATCATGTTAGCACGAGGTCAATACATGTTGCACTATTGTTGGTCTGTGCCACTGATCTGTGGTCTGCGCGACTGATCTGTGCAAAGACACTCTGTCAGTTGACCAATCAGAGCAGAGTAGGATACAGAAAGGTGGGGTTAAGGCAGACTGAGTCTTTGAACGGCTTCACACGAATCGTTTGGGGATCTCTGAGAAATGGGGTAATTTTAAATTTATATTTTGAGAAAATAACAGTGTTTTTTGACCTTGCATGCATTTAAACCTGTTGTCCGGAGACTTATAAATAGTGATAGGATGCTTAAAATTCTTAAAATTCATCTTACTGGCTCTTTAAAAAAAATGTAATTAAATTTTAGTTTTCTAATAACAGAAATGAATCTGTTTTGCCCAGGTATATTTTTGTCTAAAAAAAGTAGTTTCAACATTTTGGTCAAGTGTTTTAAAACTTTTGACCAGTGGTGGACCAACGGACCCTCAAGGGCCCCCTGTTAAAGGCCCATAATCTACACAATTTCAGAGCATTTTTGTAGATCAGTTGTTAAAGACTGTTACATGAGTAGTTACATGAATAAGTATGGTGGCACAAAACAAACATGACGATTTTTAAGCGGATAAAAATGAGAACTATATTGTATGCACGCCGAGGTTGAAGTGCTGCAAACTAAGTGCTCTTCCGCCATACTATATAGTTCTCATTTTTTATCTGGTTAAAAAATTGCCACGTTTTATTTTGTGCCACCATACTTACTTATATAACTACTCATGTAACAATCTTTAAATAGGGAAAACAAGGAAGTGTTTGGTGGCTTATACATTCATCCTTGTTTGAAGCTATAGGAATGAATGGGGCTATAGGCTAAATGCTAACACATTCACGACCCACTGTACAAAGATTAAAAGTGCACGCATTGAAAAAAGATAGGTTATGTTTTAATTTATTTAAGTTGAATTAAGAACATAGTAAAATATTGAAAAACGGTTCATTTAATGGCAAAATGTTGGTTTGCGCTTGCACAAGCTGTTAGTAAATCTGACCCATAGTGTTCATATGGGCAAAAAAAGTTTAAATACAGATTTAAAAAATGTGGCAAAACCGCAGTAAAAATCTAAAGCATTATTAATACAAGAACTGTGAAAACACGTAATAGTTAAAAGAGGCGTCAATGGGTCACAGGTTTTTCTGTGCTGAAATTGTATATATATATTAAATATATTATATTAAAAATATATTAAATGATTTTCCGTGCGATACTGTCAGGGCTAACCCCTTGCCAGCCAGTACTAAGTAGTAGTCGAAATTAAATTTAGCATCTCTTTCAATGCACTCAAATGTCTATACTTTTCCCTAACAAAAACTGTACATACTTTTAGGGCATAGTATAAGCAGGGAAATTGGGATGCAGGCTCCTTTGAAGTATATTCATTCCATTCAAATCAAAATCAATTAGCTTTTATCATTTCTCACATAAAGTTTATTCCTTATTTCTCTTTTAAAACCAAAGCTCTCTTTTTTAGAATTAGAATTAGGAGTGTTTTAAATCAAGTTCTGTTCTTGGTTCCGGTCCATTTTCCTCATTTATGGAATTATTTTCTCTTACTGCGGCACAGATTCGTCCTTCACAGTTCCATCAGTGCATTATCCATATTTAGTGAGTTGCAGTACTAGAGGTGACGTCCTGCTTGTTTGGGGCATGCGGAGATACCGCTGGTGTCCCCAGGTCCTCGAGGGGCTGCAGGACTCATCTGGCCCCTGGCCGGCCCCGGGGCACAGCAGCAGCTTGGTCAGCAGCCAGACCCCTTGAGGTGACCCCCACCCTGTCCCTGAGCCAAACCCCTCCTCCTCCATCCGTCCCCACCCTTACACCTTACTTCAATCAGAGAAACATTCTCACTTCTCTTACCGTCCGCTGGAAGGCGTAAGATTTGTTAGTTGACCATTTTGAATATATGATCTCTAAACGTTGAAACTCTGATTTCAGTAGACTTTGTTATTAGCATGTTGCTAAGCTAAAAAGCACTTACACAATATTTGCTGTGTGTCCCGTCACAAAGCATTATGGGATTGCTGTCTTTACAAAGTATGCTTGATGTGGTACCTTACATTTATTCAAAAGAAAGCATCTTGACAAGGATTTCGACCCACCTTTTGGAGTCCATAATCTTGAATTGTAGGATGGGTTGCGGTTTGTGAAACTCTTTGGTTGTATTAATTTCCATTTGGGTTCAGCCCTGGTATTGACGTGTGCACACTTTTTTGTTTTTCTTTTCCGTCATGGCTGATTGGTTAAAGTGACTGTTCGGGCTTGTGCAAATCGCTCTCTGTTCGGTGCCTCAGCCTTCCAAAACACATCAGTGCCGGTCAGCTCATAATAGAAGCTGATAGCCTTTAATAAGAGGGAGAGATTAACCCATTAGTTCAATGCCGGTCAGGACCCAAATCATTTATTTGGCCCAGTGACACACAGTCAAACTGCACATTAGGTTAGACAGTGTGTCCGCTCTAGCCTGGACCTGAAGTCTCTGAACCCTTTTCGGGAAAAAGTTCATGGACTTCAGGCAAGGGTATGACTAATCTGTTTAGGAGGCTTAATCCAGTTTACTTTACTCCTTCAAAAGCGACTTTAACTGTATGTTTGTTGCACACAACCATACTTATGAAAAGTAGTAAAAAATTTGATTTTACCTTAGAGTCCCCTGGTTCATTAGATTGTAAAATTATGGCTATAGACAGCATAAACCGAGCATTTTGTTAGCAACACAAGGTCATGGGTTTGATACATAGGGAATACAGATATTTATTTAATGTGTAACTTGATAATTAGACAGAATTTAACCAGACAAGTGCATACATGTATGCATCTGAAGGTAATTTGTTAATTACAGGTAATTACTTTTGGGGGAAACGGGTAAAATATAGACAGGTTTTTCTGAATTTTGAAAAAACTTTCACTGAAAATCTGTCTTTGTAACAGCCACAGCAGGTCAGGGCAGCCGGCATTTTCTTACTGTCCAATCTTGAAGATTTTCTTGTTGTCAATCACCATTTGGTTTTTCTGGAAACACATTGGCTAACCATGTTTGCAGTGATGTCTCGATCTTGTTTCGTGTGCCTTGATCCAAGTCAAGTCATTTAATTAAATCTTGATCCGAATATTATTGCTAGGTGCACACTTAGTCTCGCGTAGCCAGACCTTCAATACTGAAGGACTGGTGTTTGTCGCTGCTTTTTCTGGACAAAGCCCGCCCACAAGCTGTTTGACCGACATGTCAAACAACCAATCACAGTTTGTTTCGTCTAGCGTCACGTTTCGGACTCCTCACAATCGAGCCGGCTGGCAACAAGTCAGTTATTGAAATAACCAGCCGCAATCGAATAGCATCTAAAACATTACTCACCATAGAACAACGTTGTGCACTTCATCAACAGCCACACCAATGAGACGCTCCCGTTAAATGTCTGTTTGAAGCATATCTCTCCACTTTTTAACACAAGCAATTCAGGAGAACCAAACTTTTTGACTCCACTAACTGCCTTAAGCAAAACTCTTGGACGTCTTTTAGAGAGTCTATGCTGCGAACTTTGCATATTTTTGAGAATTCAATGTTTAGCTGATCATGATAACTGGTCATTATTATCCACGTGAACACGACTGATTCTCTTCCTCAATGGAACGTCAGAGCTTTGTTTTCCAGGGACCGATACTAATCGCAACACTCGCGTCTCCTGGAAATCCGGTTTATTTCAACCAATCAAAAGACGACTTTAGACATTCTCACAGGGTTTCCAGAAAAGTGTATGAAAAACATCAGACGTTCAGCCAACAGTTTGTGGGCTTTACCTACATTAAAGCAACACTAAAGAGTTTTTCCTCTTTGCTCCCCCTATAGGCTGGAAGCGGAATTGTCCATTACCACTGTCGTAAATAATTTAGCCTAGTGCAGCAAAGCTGGCTCTGATTGGATTGTAGATCTGCCCTAAAGCAAGTTTTTGTAGTTTCTCACTCGAACTACAGGACCACTACCTGACGGTTGGAAACTTCTTTAGTGCGGTTTTGGCCGATAGAGGGCTGCAAAGCGAATGTGAAAGTGCTGTTCACCCTGTTTCGAGTGGATGAACGACTGAAACTTTTTTGGAAACGTTATTTTAACTTCACACAAAGCTACTCCCTCTACAAGTCTCAAAATCTGCCTTTTCATTTTCCATAGACCCACTTTATTCCTAATTTGTTGGGACATTGTGAACGCCTAACTATGTTTAGTGTTGTTTAGACCAGTGGTTCTCAAACTTTTTCTGCGTGCGGCCCCCCTTGTGTACGGTGCATTCCATAGCGGCCCCCCCAAAGAAAATTTATGACAAAAACTGTTTTAAAATTAAACATTTTAATTAAACAAAAAATATTAAATTATACAATGTAGTGCTGTTGGTTAGTAGCCTTATTATTTTTAGGTTTAATTACACAGAATTCATGATAAATGAATGTTTTTTTGTTAAATGTCATAAAACTGGGGCCCCCTGGCACCATCTCGCGGCCCCCAGTTAGAGAACCACTGGTTTAGACATACAGTGTGGAAACGTTTGTTATTAATTTAGCTATTTTCGTTATGGTTTATGCATGTGGCAGGAGCTTTTATCCAAATCAAAGTTAATGTGTATATTGAACCCACGATCTTTGCAAGGCTAACGTCTACTAAGTCATGTGACCATGTGTCTGGCGCAGCAGTTATTATGTTGTTGTACATTCCTTCTCATAGATATCCTTCATATGTGTGGCAAAAATGCTACAGGACAAGTTATTTGCCAGCATTTGACATTTATGATTAGGGGTTTGTTCAAATTCTTCATCCTAATAACAGGCATTGTTACCAGTGCCTTAGAAAACACCACTAAAGCATAAAGATGTCAGTTTCTTGAATATTTCATTACTTGTACAGTAACATTGCAGTGGGTTTCTCCATTTACTCAATGACCTTTGATGACCTTATCTGCTCTCCAGAGTTCAGGCTAGCACCTTGAGTCAAACACTCATTTCCATGTTTCACACACGTAACCCCTAAGCGTGATCGTACCCATGCCAGCGAGTGAATGAACGAATGAATATCCTCTCTCTCTCCGCTGCCAAGGTTGTATTTCTTCATTAGCTATTCCCAGGATATGTGTGTGCATGTGTGTGTCCCAGAGGAGGTGGAGTAGATTAATTCTCATCAGAATGGAGAGGTGCTCAGGTGTGAATGGCAGCAGGCAGCTGGTGAGACCACGCCGCACCTCCCTGTTTCTGTTTCTCTTTCTGTCTGCAGGCACTCCTAAAACATGCACATTAACAATTACTGCCATTGGTGCTTTATTCAATCACAGTGACTTTCCCTACATTTTTGTACTCTTTCTCTTTATTCGTTTTTGTTGGTACACCCCCATCCTCTCTCGTGTTCTCTTTGTTCTTTACTTTTAGTGTATGCAGGTGAATATAGGAAATGTATTTCCATGTGCTTATCATTCCTTTGTTCACATCAGGTACAGCAGCGTTTAATTCACCCAGACACACAGCATATGCTGCAGTTGACAATGTTTAATGTGTGATGGCATCTTAATAGTGTATTGATCATTTGTGGACAAAATTTACTGACGCAAGGCCTATTCGTAAAGAAACGCAACTGAACGGCACACATTTGTGACAATAATTGCTGGTAAAAGTTTATATCAGAGTAGTAAAAAAATGGAATCGTTTTTCCTGTCCCATTTTTGAAAACATTCATGTGCACATGACAGCGCTGTCAAAAATTCCAACATTTTACACTGACCCACGAAGACTTTGTATTATGCGTACTTGTGCAACAATTCAATAACAACCCAACGGACAAGGAATATTTCAACTTTACATTTCAAATTTAACATTTAGTGTCCATATTATGCAAAATCTACTTTTACAAGGTGTTTGGACAAAAATGTGTGTTGGCAGTGTGTGAACACAACCACCTTACAATGAACAACATATTATATATATATATATATATTATCCCCATTAAACCAAAGTAGTCTCATTAGACATGCTGTTTTGTAGGGATGCTCCGATCGATCGGCCGATAATGCTTGCTATGTTTCTCAATGAATTACGGTGAAATGCCGCTACATCCAAAAGCCAGGGGGCGCTCTCGTGCAGAAACTCAAAATACGCTGTAGACGAAGAACAATACACACGCAGATGTGATGACACGCAGCTCCATGAAATGGCTGAAGGATATATTTATATTGCTGTTCTTCAAACATTTTCAGGTATTTTCATGATAATAAAGAATATGTTTAATAATTATGTTTGGCGAGTGTTGCTTTTTCAAATGCATGTTATAAACGACTCAAACTAACAGTGATTTTAGATCGATAAGGACTTACTCATCAAAAGCTGTAGTACATGAAATAGCTGTAATAAGATCGGCTGTCCGATTCAGAATAGTGATCGGCCACGTATTATTAGTGGAGATCGGCATTGATCGGAGCATCCCTACTGTTTTGATTCTCTTGTTAAGGTGACATAACACTGATAAAGCCCCGACCATAGCAACTGACTGACTGTTTAACTTAACCCAAAGCTTTTCTAAATGTGTTTGTTAGCACGTTATAGCATTAATGCAGTTAAATACTATTGTCCCAGGCTGTATTCACAGGAATCAGATCTATTTGCAACCGAAAGCAGTAGCTCATTTGCACTTAAAGGTGCACGAATGTAAACAGCACTTTTTTGCTCCCGCCTAAATTGGGGCATTTTGGACATGCTTTAACAAATGATCTGTGTGGTATTTTGAGCTGAAACTTCACAGACACATTCTAGGCACACCTGAGACTTATATTATATCTTATATTATAAAAACGTTTGCACCATTTGGAATGTGTTACTTAGGACTTAGGATGTTTTGATTCAAATAATATTAAAACAACAGCTGTAATGCAAAGTAGGTGTATTTAGGTAAAGTGTGTGTGTATAGACATACCCTTTTACACATACACTCATCTAAAGGATTATTAGGAACACCAAACTAATACTGTGTTTAACCCCTTTCGCCTTCAGAACTGCCTTAATTCTATGAGGCATTGATTCAACAAGGTGCTGAAAGCATTCTTTAGGAATGTTTGCCCATATTGATATGATAGAATCTTGCAGTTGATTTGTGGGATGCACATCCAGGGCATGAAGCTCCCGTTCCACCACATCCCAAAGATGCTCTATTGGGTTGAGATCTGGTGACTGTAGGGGCCATTTTAGTACAGTGAACTCATTGTCATGTTCAAGAAACCAATTTGAAATGATTCAAGCTTTGTGACATGGTGCATTGTGACATGGTACATGGTGGTCATATAATGATGGACATGGTCAGAAACAATACTCAGGTAAGCAGTGGCATTTAAACGATGCCCAATTGGCACTAAGGGGCCTAAAGTGTGCCAAGAAAACATACCCCACCACAACCACCAGCCTGCACAGTGGTAACAAGGCATGATGGATCCATGTTCTCATTGTGTTTACACCAAATTCTGACTCTACCATCTGAATGTCTCAACAGAAATTGAGACTCATCAGACCAGGCAACATTCTTCAACTGTCCAATTTTGGTGAGCTCGTGCAAATTGTAGTCTCTTTTTTCTATTTGTAGTGGAGATGAGTGGTACCCAGTGGGGTCTTCTGCTGTTGTAGCCCATCCGCCTGAAGGTTGTGCGTGTTGTGGCTTCACAAATGCTTTGCTGCATACCTCGGTTGTAACGAGTCATTATTCCAGTCAAAGTTGCTCTTCTATCAGCTTGAATCAGTCGGCCCATTCTCCTCTGACCTCTAACATCAACAAGGCATTTTCGCTCACAGGACTGCCCCCTACTGCATGTTTTCCCTTTTCACACCATTCTTTGTAAACCCTAGAAATGGTTGTGCTTGAAAATTCCAGTAACTGAGCAGATTGTGAAATACTCAGACCGGCCCGTCTGGCACCAACAACCATGCCACACTCAAAATTCCTTAAATCATATTTCTTTCCCATTCTGACATTCAGTTACGAGTTCAGAAGATTGTATTGACCAGGACCACACCCCTAAATGCATTGAAGCAACTGCCATGTGATTGGTTGATTAGATAATTGCATTAATGAGAAATTGAACAGGTGTTCCTAATAATCCTTTAGGTGAGTGTACAGTCTACTGGTAAATTACTGGTAAATTGCAATTAACAAGTCATGTGTGAACAGAACCTTTCTGGTAAAGGTAGTGCCAATTACCAGTAATAAAGGTTATAAGATTACCAGTAATTTACTTGTACAGTAAGCGCTATGTGTGAATGGAGAATAAGGATTACCGGCATTAGAAAGGACAGCATCAGCTTTGGGTCAATCATAACGTTTTGATACAGATGACGCGTTTGCCCCGCACTGTTTATGGATATTTCCACCCTGCTTAAAGTCGAGCACACCATAACATCCACATATCTTCACTATAGTTGTTTAAAACAGCTTACCATATTTGCCGAATTGCCAACGTCTGTAGCACACCGTCTTATTTTGCCTAATGTGTAAACATTACTGCTGTCCAAGATGGTTTAGACTCTTCCCCAGTTCAGTTCCGTTTAAAGTCACCTAATGCAATGTTGATTGGTCATAAGCAACTCTGCGACTGTCAGCGTTTGCCACAGAAGTGAAAACAACAAAATACGGACTGGTGATATGAAGTCATTACCAGGGCCAGACAGAATCTGCTGACTTTTTTGCTTTTTCTGTGGATTTTTTTTTTTTGAAAAATATGCGGAATTCTGCAGAATGATTTTAAATGTTTAAAAAAATTGAGAATTTAAACTGTAAAAATTACAAAATTGCATCTAAAATAATTACTTTTTAAAGGCTTACAATGAAAATGAATACATCAAACCAATGAGAATTAAACTGGACAAACATGAACCAGATAGTGTGCATGTCAAGATAGAATTATACTTTGTATATAAAATTACATATTTTATTGTTTATAGTGTTATATATTATAGCAGAATAAAAATGCTTGTGTTAACTTAATACGTTCTCATTATGAATTTAGAACATATGAAGATAACTTCATCATTTTTGCAACGCAATGTAAACTTTATGTTAAACATAACAAGAGCATTTGTCTTGTAACTGGATTTGAAATTATCATATGTTGTCTTGCGTCACATAGATGACAGAGTCAAGTGAGATCTCAGAATATTAAATGGTTCAGGCTCTCTATCATTAAAATGGTCAAAACAAGCACGAGCAGGGTTAATGTACCCGTCAATGACGGCTCACAAAGGCGCGGGATAGAATATGTATGTGTGCTTGTTGTCAATGACGGTTACTGGTCACAAACACGCTCAAGCGCGGGGTATGTGAGCTTGACGGGCAATAAATCCGCGGAATTTCACAGTTTTCCGTGGAAATCTGTGGCCGCGGGTTACGTTTGGGCCTGGTCATAACCCACCATTGTTTACAAATACAACACTGACCTCACCATGCAGCAATTCATAGGTAACTTCTGCTTCTCACCAGGTTTACTGGTATTTTGGTACTGATGTGTGAATGATGTCTTACTGGTAAAAAGACAGAACATCAATGCGTGTGTGAACATCACACTTTTGTTTTTACTGGTAAATTTACTCTGATAAATTCATGCTAATTTACCGAAATTACTGTTTGAAAGAGGCTATTCACCGTGGCTGTACTGTAGAAATGCTGTACTGACATGGTTAGAAAGTAGCAGCCTGGGGTGTTACCAAAACCCATTTAGGGGCTGTTTACACTTGGTATTAAGATGTGTTTTCATCTATCGGATCACAAGTGGACGAGAGAGACACATTACGTTTACACCTGGTATTTAAATCTGTCTCATTCGTCCACTTTTGACTGCTTCTGTCCTGAATACTGTGAGGGGGTGGTCTGTGAGACAGTGGGCGAGTCATTCAAACCCGAGCAGGAGTAATTATGAGTTCATATGGACGCAAACTAATATTATGTCGGAGTCCACTGCTTGTTTAGCAAGTTAACATGCTGCACAGTGTTTTGTACATGTGTATGTAAGAGCTTTCTCTGAATTTTCAGCGCAATTGATGAAATAGGATTGCGCAACTTTCACACGCTTTCAAAACGAAACTACGGAGATCAGCCGCTTTAGATTTATCAATGAAAGGCTAAAAATAGCGCAGTTCACCGTATGTTCACGCCAGAAGTAAAAAAAAAGACGTAAAACTTGTGTTTAATACCTCAGATTAGATAAATGGGCGGAGAGAAGACGGTCGCGTGTGGCTGTTGGAACACATTCAACCACATGTGCGTTCCGCAACTCCAAAGCGATCCGATCAAAAGTGGTTTCGACTACCTCTAGATGTGGTTGAAAGTGGTCGAAAGTGGACGAGCTCAAAAAGTTTTGAACACCGTTTACACCTGGCAACGTCGTCCACTTGTGATCCGATCGACGAAAACGCATGTTAATGCCAAGTGTAAACAGCCTCCTACACAGCATGTTGATCCCAGAAAAGTCGATTGCCAGTGTGCCTTATGCGTGAACGCAAACACGTCCCGCAATTGATTCTGGAATCGCTCCCGTAAAGGGGACCTCATAACATTGCTACAACATTTACAGAACGCGTCCTGTGTGAACAAAAGCCAGAAACAACGCCGTAAGACAACCCATATTCTCTTATTATCCAATCATACCTGTCATTCATTTTGCCGATTAGGCTTTGCGTGTCTTTAGCGTGTTGGAGAAGGAGCGTGGCTAAAGTTTTGTCATGGAAAATAATATTTATTAACTAACTTTAAAGAACAGTGTCATTAAAAAGGTGTAAAAATCATGCCGTAAAAGAAATGTTGTATATCAGACTCTATGCACACGAATTCAAAGGGATGCATTGTTTAATTTTAACATCTTGCCCTAGATAAAGATTGTTCTTAAATTGCTGTTACCCGGATGTCCCTTCGGTTATGACCCCACTGTTGTAGATGCTGTCGGCATTAGCTCATGCCGTGTAACCCTGTTTACTGTGTGTGTGTCTATTTTAAAGCATCTCTCTGTTAGCCCCACATTTTCTCTGCGGCCCATAAACGCGGCCCCTTAATGACGGCCAGTCAGAGTGGAGGAGGACAAAAGCAATCATTCTTTTATGGCTAGAGATTATTCTCAGGTCAAAGGTCGTGCCCTAGGGGTTCTTTAAAGTAAGTATGGAGCGTTATTCCTCCCTGCTCGGTCATTACCGCCCCCGCTCGCCATGATGCGTAAATTGCACATTTGCGGAAGACCCCCCTGATCGCATTAATAAGTTTAAAGGGAGTTTTTACATTATGTGGGCTAAGCTATTAAAACCATTTGTTAGCTTTTTGCTTATTAGGACACGCCTGGTGGGGGGCTGTCTCCGAACGATCGTGCGCTATGAGCAAGAGTTGTTAAATCATAGGACACAACAGCAGGATTATCATACAAACAACAACTCTTCTTTCCACGGAGACCCATTTCCAAATCGACCAGAGAAATTAAATTTTGGGAGAGAGAGATTTTGTTTAAGAAGAAATTATCTCAGTTTCCCTCCTAAGAAGCCTTGTTATGGCCTGCGATAGCTTAAAATATCTGCGCTGCATCATCAAGGGTATCTTACCGTTTTCTCTCAGCAGAGAAGCTACAAACCATAACTAGATTTTTACATTTCATGAAGATAATGTGGCTGGTGTTTGCATGTTCAAAACTCGAGTGTTCTTTGCAGGGGTTAAAATGGGATTTGTTAAATTATGTGGGGGGGCTCTGTGGGGTTGGGGGGTTTGAGGGATAACGTGATGACAGCAAAGCCACTGGTGTGTTTCAATGACATGCTGGACCTCTTATAGGATTTCACAAGTTTCAGCTTTGAAGCTGTGCCAGAGGTTGACCCAAAATGTTAAAAAGCGTGTCTGAACTTTATGCACAATTGATCAAACTTTGAAGGAAGTTATAAGAATCAATCTCCTTGACTAATTCTAAGCATAAGAAACCCCAAAAGACTTAATTAACAAGAAAAGGTACAACACACAGTACTGTATCAACAGTGTTAGGAACGTTACTTTTAAAAAGTAATTAGTTATAGTTACTAATTACTTCTTGCAAATTGTAACTGACTTAGTAACTGAGTTACATCATTATAAAAGTAACAAATTACCAGGGAAAATAATTATTGCGTTACTTAATCAAATATTTCAAATAACTTTGATGCCCCAAATATTAAAAATGTTAAATGACTAAAATGGATACTAAGGAGAAATCACAAATTTTGTGGCAGCATGTGATGATGTGAGGTGCTTTATTCGATCAGAATTACTTGCTACAGACGCGGAGAGACTTTTTCTTCATGGGCATAAGTTGCACATTACACAAACATTCTTGCCTTTCACCTCAACAATGGAAAAGAAGTGCTTATTATGCTTCGTGTTTGCGACCGCTACCTTTGAGCTCGTTGTACTTGCTATCGCCCTGTCGCCGGTGTGCTTGCTGCGCGATGACCGGGCTGCCTGTCAGTGCTTTAAGATGGGGCACAGCAGCAGCACCCGCTGCTCATTGAGAATAGAGAATGACGCATGTTTTCATGTCAGTCTGCAAACGTCTCCAGCCACGCCAGAAAAGATAGCTAGATTTGTCCTAGTCGTTTTTTTAAAATAAAGTTGCTAAAGTAATAGAAAGTTGCTAAATCTAGCGACAAAGTGACCAAGTTTTTTTACACTGCTCGGAGTCGGACTGTGCTTGTGTGTGAACTCTGCCTCTGGTTGGCTAATGATGGAAATTAAGCCAATCATCATCAGCTATGTGGCTGTCCCACCCCCTCTAACACACACACACACACACACACACCAATCGTCATCAGTTATGTTTCTCACAACACATACACACACAAAAGAAAAACAGTGTCTGGCTGAGAGAGCGAGCCTACACGGGTGAAAATCACTTCAGTTAGATCAATTTTAGTTATGTGCAGCATTTTAATGTCAGTAACGATAACGGCGTTATAAGGGGGGAAACAGTCATTTATTTGATTACTCGATAGTTAGTAACGCCGTTTATTTATAACTCCGTTATTCCCATCACTGTGTATCAGCAACATGTCTTATAAATTAGCCATAGGGATTCCCTATGCTGGTCAGCAGCTAGTGTGACATTCACTATATAATCAAAATACATTATTTTATTCAATCCAGTTTATCCAGTTTGCATATTGTAATGAGATGAGTGACATGGCTGTACATACTAGGGCTGGGCCGATATCACTTTTTTGTGTCTGATACCAATGTCGATACCACAACCTTGAGTATCTGTCGATACCGATCCAATACCATCCTATCGCCCTTTTAAAATCAATTAAGCTGCAAAAAACACATTTGTTAGCCATACAAAAAGCTTAAACAGAGCTGCAGAACTACAGAACAAATGACTGTGCAAATTCAAGACTAAATGAAACATTGTGCAATACTGCTGCTTCATTTTTATTTAAATGTTTCAAACAGACTAGTAGCAACATTTTTAATAAGTCAGCACAAAAATTCTAAATGAAATTTAAGGTGTAACTTTGGACAATTGAAAGTGTAACTTTTTCAAATTCATGTTGCTCAGCAAGTCGTGCTTTACCCCAAATTGCCATGACAAGGTCTGTGTTGGTATTGGATCGGATTGGACTCCCCAACTTCTACAATCGATCTGGCCATTTTAGCCAATATCAGACTAATATCGATACTGAATAATGGATCGGCCCACCACTAGTACATACTTTAATCCTTTACACATTTCTAGTCTTCTATTCAGGTTTCCTAAACCAGTTAGAACAAAAAAATAAAGTTCCTGAACCGGTTAATAACGTTCCATGTCAGCTGTGGGATAAACAAATAAGGACGCTGATCATTAAGACATTAAACTTAAATTATTGTAAACTGTCTCTTTAAGATAAGCACGGACCTGGTTTCTGCCTCTAATCTGTACATACACTTAAGACATAAATAAATGTGACCAGTCACGGAAAGTAGGGACACAAGTCGGATCTGGGGCATTTTGAGTTATTCATAGATTCTGAAAGTGCAGATTCTAAGCTTTCCAACGATGTGTAACACATGGAAATCTGATAAGATTTGGAGAAGTTGTGGCCATTTGAATGTAACACATTCAAGAAAGAGAATGCTGAGAAATTTGAGAAAGAAAAAAGTTAACACTTTCCCTTTTCCCTGGCTGGAGAGACAATAGGGCTCATTTACATCTCATTTAGCTAAGCCATACCCCCTGTAAAGCCGTTTTGAGATACAGCTGTTCTAGCAGCATATGTAGTATTTTATTACAGAAGTCCGAATGACAAAATGCAAAAACAAACAGGACTTTTAACGTTACCTTTGTGGGGATCACAAGTCAAATCCAGTCTGTTTCAGATGTGTGAATCATCCAATGATTTTTGTCCACAAATGCGTATAATCCGTGAAATATAGATATATAGTCTATTTCGCATGAACTTCTGGTAATACAATATAATATACAATATGAGGACTATTTACATCGTAACATGTAAGGGTATATCAGATTACACTCCGGTATTAAACACATGAACCCGCCTTCAAAGTTTGTATTTAAAATAATAGATAATCCAAAAACAGCACCGTTGGAAACGTGAAGTCCTTAAGAGATGTTACCAATCGCTCGCTCGTTCCTCCATCAGCCAATGACTTCATGGAAAATATTGATAGACAAAACATGTAGCCAATATTATATAAAGAATTCAACGATCTCTGTGTAACTTCTGTGTGTTTGGACAAATAACAGTCAGCCGCATCACTGACTTTATGGGGCGCCGCAGTCGGATGACGTCAAAGTACCGCGAGAGCGAGTCGAAATTAAACTACTCCGTAAGATTTCTTAAAGAGCTCTCGCGGTACTTTGACGTCATCCGACTGCGGCGCCCCATAAAGTCAGTGACGCGGCTGACGTACGATGCAGCTGACTGTTATTTGTTCCGCCCCAGCTTCTTTTATATTTCTTTTGTTTTGTGCGCCCGAGCTTCATTTACAGTCTGGGGAGACGCACGCTATAAGTTTGAAAAAAATAAATAAAACTAAGCAAACATGTCTTAAGGGACAGAGCAGCCACGTCACTACAGTCACGTGACTTCACGCTCCAGCCGGAAGAGAAGACAATGCTGAATAAAGTCGTAATTCTAGCTATTTTTGGACCAAACTGTATTTTCGATGCATCAACACAATTTTACTGACCCACTGATGTCACATGGACTACTTTGAGGATGTTTTTATTACCTTTCTGGACATGGAAACCGTACATAGATTTTCAATGGAGGAGACAGAAAGCTCTCGGACTAAATCTAATGTTGAAACATCTTAAACTGTGTTCCGAAGATGAACGGAGGTCTTCCGAGTTTAGAACGACATAATGGTAAGTCATTAATGACATTATTTTCAGTTTTGGGCGAACTATCCTTATTTAGTAGTCACGCTGTTCCCTTTGGGGGCGGAGGCGAAAACACAAGCTTATCCAGTATGTAAATATACACACAGACAATGACGCCCCCCGCTGCACGCTAGAATCTCTGGAAAACAAGCCTATTTTAACCGCAAAATGTACGCTTTTAAATATACATAAACTGCTATCTCAAACATGGAGAGGCTTCTTCGTGATCTCAACTAACAGATTCTGCAATAAAACGAAAATCACAAATTTTGAAAAAAAAACTTTGTTTCTCATTTTCTCGAAACTTGTGCTGCCGACTTGTGTCCCTGGTTTCCGTGACGGGTCACAAATGTCATTGAAATTTGGCTCCCCTTGTGATGTCAGAAGGAGCTCTTATTATAATAATTCCGCCCCTTAATTTGCACTTTCCAACCACAGCACTGCCTTTTAGTCCAGAGAGGGAGAGACAGAGAAAATAATTCACAGCACAACTAAGTTTTAATTTCAACAAACCACCATCATTGTGATCAGTGTTTGCACTTCATCCGCTCATTTGCATTTTAAAGGACACACCCAAAACGGCACATTTTTACAAAGTGGCAATTTTAACATGCTATAATAAATTATTTACATGTTATTTTGAGCTTAAACTTCACATATGTGCTCTAAGGACACCAAAGATTTATTTGACATCTTATAAAAGTCTTGTGACATGGCCCCTTTAACATTTCTTTGTAAACCAGCAATGCTGTGTAGAGTAAGCCAACAATCCTTTAAACAATTTTATTTAATCATTTTACGAAGTAATTTTTTGATTTATTAATCAGAAATTATGATTTCCTTACATTAATTATATGAATTCATTATAGTTATTTCAAAAAAAATCCAGAAGTGGCAAAAATACATACTTAAAAATGATCTCAATATATTCAATAAGAAATAACAATAGCTGTGTCATATTCATAGCTATGAATGATCAGAAATATATATTTCATAGCAAATAGTACACTCTGAATGATCTGAAAACATTACCTTAGCTTTTCTACATTTACCATAAAGTGACAAATCAACCGTTTGGTTGAGCATGTTTTTGAAAAATTATTCAAAACATACAAAAGTTTTTTCATGGCACCAAGTAACATAATTTTGTAAAGTTAGTGCTCTTACAGTGTAATATGTCGAAAAAATATTGTTTCCTTGCAAAATTTCAACAAGAACAGTTCACATAGCAGGTGTGATTTTTTCCCAAACCGCGCCTGGGCACGGTACACTCAAAAAAATGATTCAAGCCCTTCTTAGAAATGACACATTAAAATTGTGTTCAATTAATTTAAAATACCTAATTAAGAGCAATAAGTATATATATTTAATTAGCATAACACAAAATAAATATGTACTATAATTTATTGATTTATTTTTATTTGCGTTAACACAATTATTTTGAGTTTGGGTTCTGGAAAAAGAATTTCCCAGCATGCTTTGCATGCAACTGCTTTTGGAGAGTAATTTTTTAATTAAGTGTTATTTTCTGCATTTTTAGGTAAAGAGAAAGACTTAATAGTGTTTAATGTCCGTTTATCTTATTGATTTAGAAGCATTTGTGTTATATTTTTTCAAATTGTTTGGTTACCATCATGCAGAAGAGTGGCGCTTGTGGTTAGGTTGTGGATGTGACGTTTTTCTCTCAATGAGCAGTAACTGTGGTAATGCTTGTTTGGAGATCAGTCTCTTCTCACATGCTCATCCAAAGTATCATATGTTATTATTGTTAGCATGCTAACATGTGCTTATGTTAATTAGTATGATATAAAAACGTTTCATATAAAATAACAGAATTGAGTTCTTCAGACTACACTACATTGAGTTATTCAAACTACGCTAAATCGAGTTACTCAGACTACACTAAATTGAGTTGAGGCAACTAATTGAGTACTGCCATCTACTTTAAATTGAGTTGGACAAACTCAATATATTTTTATTGTGTAAAGGCATTTTTTATGAGTTAGGGGTACACATCCATATTGGATGGAAATCCTGCCCACAATTTTATTGAGTTAATCCAATGAATAATTTTTTTGAGTGTACAGAGTGATCACACTAGTCAAGCGAACCAGGCTTTGGGAGTCAAACATGCTCGGGCGCAGTTTGGTTAGGATAAAGTGAGCACACCCATATTTGTTCTGGGCTCTGTATGCATGAATTGATCAATGATTTAAAAGTGAATATTTAATGATTTCCAGTGTTTACATCATACAAAGTGATTATATTACTATATAAAAGCCAAAAATGATTATACATTTTTCAAAATATCGAATTTTGTGTTCTGCAGAAGAAAGTCAAACTTTAAAACAGCACAAAGGGTGATGACAAAATTTTCATTTTTGGGTGAACGATTCCTGAAGTACAGGGTGGTACGAGCTTCTTTGAAGCCTGAAGTACAGGATGGCAGTACCCCACCATGCTCCAGGTTTTCCGGGCAATACCGGAGTCTTCCTGTCTCGCAGAGCGCCCATGGGACGCGTTATCATCCGCTCGCCAGCGATCACAGACATGTTCCTCTTCCATTACACGGTTTCAAAGCCGAGCATGAAAGTCATAAAGTTTAATGGTGTTCTCCCAGGTACAATCACTCCCTCTTTTTGAGTCCACGCTTCATTAAGTTCTAGAGAGATCTGAGTGCACACGCATGTGTGTGAGCGCCAGGATCCGTGCCCGTGACTGTGAGATTGTCAGTCAGAGGAGGACAGGAGATCTGTTTCCTCCACAGATGTTTCCAGCGAATCGTGTTCTCCAGCGGGAGATGAACTGCTCTCCTGGGTACCGGAGCATCTTGGTGCCCTTTGGGCAATCCTGAGCTGAGCACTCGTGCGCATTTTATTGTGAAAGATGATGTTTGCTTATGTCTGATGAAGATTTTTTAGTGTAAGGTTTGGATTTCAGACAGTGGGCCTGTTCATGAAGATCTTCGTTTAGATGTTTTATATTGATGTCAGTCTTTGAATTGAGATTTATTGGACAAAAATTGGTATTTTTTTCTTTATTTAGTTTCTTTAACTTTTATTCAATTGTATAAAGTTTAATGTTAGAAACATATATTAGCATTACCAATGTAACTGCTGTATAATTGTGTATAAAGTTTCTTTAGCTCAATTGTGTTAGCATCACAAAAGGTCAATTGCAAGAAAAACACACCTAAAATGAATACATTGTAATAATAAAAGTGGATAAAAGTGCCAAATGCATAAACCAATAATCTTCATTATTTACCATCTGTTTGTAATTTAGTGGTGATCCAATAAAAGGGCCCTAAACAGCGATAAGGGCTTTGAAGTTTCAAAATATTTGTAGTGTAAACCATAAAACTAAATATGATTCAGCAATAGAGGTTACTCATTTAGATGCCATATGTGTATACGTCATACTGTATTTTAGACATAAAGGTAGCAGCTTTTCTATAATGAGACAAGAATAAGCGTCATGCTCCTTGTCCTTTGTTATTTAAAAGGTCAGTAACTATAACATGATCTCTACAGTGCTGGTTAAGCAGCACCTGCATGTTTCTAATAGAAGCGCTTGTAACCGTGGCCCTGTAGATATCCCATAATCCTCTGCATTTCCACTGATGCACGCGGCAACGTTCCGCACGGTACCTGAAGGGAAATATGAAGTGTACTTTTTTTAATGTCATAGAGAAGACTCATTAAAGCGGGGCATAACAATTCCTCCATTAATTTTCCAGCAACCAGTTTTTAATTAATAGTGGAGGCAGTATTAAATATGGAGTACACAAATTGCCCGTGGGCTTCCTAATTAATTCTAATGGAAGAAATTAAAAATTGGTGGGGTGGATTCAGATTATTTTGCCGTACGGCTGTGGTTTCAGGACCATTGAAGCGACTCTGTCACAAAAAAGATCTTGCCTGGACTTTTTCGAAATCTCTGACCTTTCTCATGCTGATCGATGGATGTTTACCCAGACTGACCTTGGAAGAGATTTGATGGAGTGTTTGTGTGTTTGGACACTTTTTGAGCTTTAATTCAGCAGAGTTCAACTTAAATTTAGTTTGTTTTAAATAGTTTTGATTTTGTGCAATTGTTTATTCGATAATCTTACTTGTGTATTGTAGTTGCAGAGTTATGTCATTATTTTAATTAATTAATTCAACCTCCTAAGACCCGAGATTTTGTTTGTCTTTTTTCAGATTTGACTCTGCTATTTTGGGGTTAGGAAGAACCAATAAATATAATAACCAAATATTTTAACATGAAGCAGTGTATTTGTCCATGTTTGTACAACAGGTTCCAGTTACACAGAATTAAGTGTTATGGTGCAAACAACAAAAAAAGTGATGTCCTCCTACATCCAGGTCTTACTAGGTTAATTTTAGCTACACTGTAAAAAATGCAGCATGAAGTTAAAAAAATTGTTTTTTCCAGTCGATTGAAACTACTATTTTAAGTGTTGCCTTGTGATAAGTTGACATAACTTGTAAAATCAAGTTGAAATTGTTTAACTTATTTTTTAAGTTAAAGTAACAAAAATACATGTTGATTTGACAAAAATGCTGCATGTTTTTACAGTGTACACTAAGAGAGAAAAGATGTGTACATTTTTGCAAATTTTTTCTGTTATGCTTTTTAACACATTATCCGTCATTTCAACACATTGGGCCCTATCTTACACCCAGCGCAATGCGCAACGCAAGTGTCTTTTGCTAGTTTGAACCTGCCGCATTTATCATTTTCACATTTAGCGCCACGTTGTTTAAATAGCAAATGCATTTCAGGCCAATTTTGCACCCATGTGCGTTCTGGTCTGAAAACGAGGAGTGTTCAGGCGCATTGTTGGCGTGTTGCTATTTTGAGGCAGCTAAATGGCGCAATATTTTTTTTGTTATTTAAAGGGACACTCCAAAATGCTAATTTTCCAGCTCCACTAAAGTTAA
This sequence comes from Misgurnus anguillicaudatus, assembly GCF_027580225.2. NCBI lineage: Eukaryota > Metazoa > Chordata > Actinopteri > Cypriniformes > Cobitidae > Misgurnus > Misgurnus anguillicaudatus. The sequence goes on along the minus strand of NC_073342.2, from coordinate 6,255,671 downwards.
AGATTTGATTTTTACCATTTTGGAATCTCCAGGTCTGGCGCTAGTACTTTTAGCATAGCTTAGCACAATCCATTGAATCTGATTAGACCATTAGCATCACGCCTAAAAATATTTTGATATTTTTCCTATTTAAAACTTGACTCTTCTGTAGTTACATCATGTGCTAAAACAGACCGAAAATTAAAAGTTGTGATTATCTAGGCAGATATAGCTAGTAACTATACTCTCATTCTGGTGTAATAATCAAGGACTTTGCTGCTGTAACATGGCTGCAGGAGGCGCAATGATATTATGCACAAATAGTCCCCTGCTATTGAAAGTTACTAAGAGGACTATTTTCAGTTACTGCGTAATACCATTGGGCCTGCTGCAGCCATGTTATGGCAGCAAAGTCCATATCTGCCTAGAAAATCACAACTTTAAATTTTCCATCAATCTTTGCACACGATGTAACTACAGAAGAGTCAAGTTTTAAATAGGAAAAATATTGAAACTCTTTGGTTATTTTTTAGCTCGATGCTAATTGACTAATCAGATTCAATGGATTTTGCTAAGCTATGCTAAAAGTGCAAGCGCCAGCCCCGGAGATCAGCTGAATGGATTCCAAAACAGTAAGAATCAAATGTTTAACTCTAAGGGAGCTGAAAAATGCATAGCATATTTTCAAAAAAAGTCGACTGTCCATTTAAAGAGCGTGTTAGTAATATGCGCCTATAAACAGAATGACAACGTGCGTTTGCTTATCACAAATATGGATGCTCAGCAGCACACAAACGTTTAAAAAAATGAAAAATCAAATGATTAAAATGTAAAATATTATTATTGAGTTTCTCGGACATAAATGAGGACCAATTACAAAATGTTAAAAGGCGTAAAAAGCTGATTCACCTGTAGCCTGGTATGTAATTAAATGCTTTGCTTTAAACAAATGTAAATATTGCATCTATTATATTTTTAAATGTGTTTTTTAAATGTTACCCCTACTGATTTATTGTATATAATGACTTGGTACCTGTGGATATGATGAGAACCTTTTTAAACAATGCTCATGGCTAAAAAGTTTCGACTTTCCACACGTTTGTAAATCCTTTATCTCCTGTTTGTTACAAATAAAGTATTTTTCGAGTACAAACCTTTTCTTGCATATTTGTAAATTATTTTTTGAGATAACACAGATCATGTAGGCTATCCATTCATTTACAGCTATTAAAAGCCTGCTTTTACTTCCATGACTGAAAGAAAATGACTTTTAAAGGTTTTAATAAAAAAAATAATAATAATGATACAAATGAAAACAACGTAATTTTTTAACATCAATCTTGAACAGCTGGTCTTCTTCCTCCGATTAGTTTTTCAGTTTGCAAATTCCATCATCTAAATAAGGAATCAGCATGTTGTGAGCGCAACTGGCTTTTAAAGGGGATGAGAGCTTAGACTTTCATTGGTTTTATTGCACGTAAACACACCCATTATTCATTACGAGAATAGGAACAACCCTTTTAGACTTTTAAAGTGACAGTGCACCGTAAAAAATATATATTTACCCTCAATTTGTTCCAAACTTTTATATATTTCTTGAATGAAGATACAGTATTTTAAAAAGTGTTTATAACCAACCAGATCTGGAGCACCATTTACATTTACAAAGTATTATTTTTTCCTACTATGAATATCAATGATACCCTAGATCTGTTTGGTTACAAACTTTTTAAAAATATCTTCATTTGTGTTCAGATAAACAAAGAACTTTATAAAGGTTTGGACCAACTTGTGAATAAGTAAGTGATGACATAATCTGCATTTATCCCTTTAACAAAAGTTTAAATGACTATTTTGTGATTAACACATAGTCCAAGTATTGCCATTTCAAGTTTTAGCAGTTTACATTGTTGCAGAACATGTTATTTTGGTTCTATAGAAACAATTCAACAGATATTGTCATGTTAAGTGTTACAACAAGATGTTTTTTTTTCGTATATGCAGGCCACTGCACATTCTGGTGTGTAATGCGGCAGTCTGCACGCAGCCCTGGAGTCTAACAGAGGATGGGCTTGAATCCACTTTTCAGATCTGTCACCTCGGTCATTTCTACCTGGTTCAGCTCCTGCAGGACGTTTTGCGGTGCTCCGCTCCAGCTCGGGTGGTGGTGGTCTCCTCAGAGTCTCACAGGTGAGACGGTCCATTTTTTTTCCCTAAGATAGTCCTGACCTCAAAATTGTAAAGCCTGCATTTTGATACTGCATCCAAGAAACTTCGCAAGTCTATCTATCTTTTCCATAGCACATCTTTGAGGTCATGGGTGATACTAGCGCAAAAAGCATACACAAACTGAACCCAGTGTCAAACTGTAATGGTTTGTTGAAGCTTTTAAGCTGTATAAAGCCAGGTGCAATATTTGCGGTTTTCAAAGTGTTCTGAAGTCACACAATAGTTTGGTAAGACACAGATGAAGCCTTTGGTATTAAAGCTTTAGTAGCTGTAGTCTCTGTTTTTTTTTTTGCAATGGTATGAACATGACAACATGCAAAACTATCTTTTTAAAAAACATTTTTTCAGTGCATAAGTTAAGGGGTTTATTATTAGAGGAACAATCCCTTAGTGCCAAAGGAAGAATAAGATCTTAAACCGTCTCATTTCCTCTCCTCAAACAGTAAAATCACTTACGTGTTATCACACTTATCTCTCCGCTGGTCTCAGCAAACTCATTCATTTAACTTTACAGTTTATTCTTTTTATTATCTTTCTCTACTACACCTGATCATTTTCAACATCCGCTTCCTACCTCCACATCTCTATCATTTTCACGACCTTTAATATGTGGCTTTTGAGCTCACCATCTGACCTCTAACCCAGGAAAGAGATTATGTTTCCCAAAGCCTTAAACACAGAATTAAACCTTGACACCCCAGACGAGCCAACGAAAAGCTACTCTGAGGGAAAGAGAGAAATTGAGGGCAAAATATAAAATGGAGTCAACAGGGAGGTTTATCTGTGCTATTGCACCGGGGCTTAAGTGACAGAACAGATGGGTGCTGGTATTTGCCTCACGAATCCAAACAAGGCGCCCACTGATATCATGGACAGAAAACTCACCTCTGAAACTTCACGCCGGACAGATTCGTGCTTTCATACTTCAGTCTTTTTAAAGCAGGATACTGGAGTCATTAAATACCAGTCTGACCCGACCTTTTCATACCTCTGCTCTGAAAATAGACTTTGCACCCCAGAATGCCTCTGGTGGGAGGGCCGTGTGGATTATCACAGACACGAGATGATGACAAAGTCAACATGTGCAAAGTGCTACTGTGAGGATGGATATGGAATGGCTAAAGGTTTACCCAAAAATACAACTGTGCGATTACTCACTCTCGTGATGTTTTGCAAACAGCGTTAATGGAGTTAGATACTAAAAATAAGCAACTACAAGTATCTTTATAATGGTCTACTGCAGGGGTTTTCAAACTTTATGATCACCAAATATGATGAACATTTTGCGTGGGACCCCCTTCTTAAAACTGTATACCCATTTAAATCAAACAATTTTTGTATGACGATACATATAGGCTGTGTAAATAGTAACTGTTATATTATAAAGACCCAATTATTTTCAACCCAACGTTGGGTCAAAAAGGGACGAGCCCAGTAGCTGGGATGAAATTAACCCAGAAAATTTTTATATTTGACCCAACAATGGGTTAAAACAACCCAGTAGTTTGGGGCGAAACAACCCAGCATGGGTTAAATTACAAACCAGCAGGCTTGGGCTCGTCCCTTATTGACTTTTAGGGCCCTATCATACACCCGGCGCAATGTGCGACGCAAGTGTCTTTCGCTAGTTTCAACTTAGCGCAATTATAATTTTCACGTTTAGCACCACGTTGTTTAAATAGCAAATGCATTTACGCCCAATGTTGCGCCCATGGGCGTTCTGGTGTGAAAACAAGGTGTGTTCAGGTGCATTGTTGACGCGTTGCTATTTTGAGGCAACTAAAATAGACTACGCCATTGACCAACTAAAACCTAGTCTGAGGTCAATGACGCAATATTGTTTTTGTTATTAAATGAGCGCATTAGTAATATGCGCCTACAAATGGGACAACAATGCAGGTTTGCTTATCACACACATGGATGCGCAGCAGCATGAAAAGCTTTTAAATATGAAAAATTTAAGGATTCAAATGTTAAAGACTATTATCGAGTCTCTTGGACATAAATGAGGACCGATTATGAGACGTTAGAAGGCGTAAGTAATGTAACGCTTTTTAAAAAATCCATGGCGCTGTCCGAGTGCTAAAACGGCTCTCTGCACATTCGTAAATTCTTTATCTCTTTTTCTTTATTTTTAGAGTACAAACCTTTTCTTGTATATTTGCAAATTATTTTATGAGATTACAATAATTATGTAGGATATCAATACATTTACAGCAATTAAAAGCCTGCTATGTTTACTTCAATGACTGAAAGAAAATGTTTTTTAAAGATTGTAATAAAAATAAATATTTCACAACAAAAAATTTTAACATTCTTAAATTGGTGGTCTTCCTCCGCTTAGTTTTTCAGTTTACAAATTCTGCTTTCTAATTAGGGATTAGGCATGGCACCAGGCGCAACTTACTTTTAAAGGGGATGAGAGTTGAGACTCTCATTGGTTTATTGCACGTTACGCCCAAAACACACTCATTACGAAAATAGGAATAACCCTTTAAGGCCATGCGCTTGGCGCATAAACCATTTCTCCCCTCGTTAAATTAGCAAAAGTGGATTCGGATGCGCCCATTTAGACCGTGCACTTTAGACAATGCACTTAGAGCGTTAAAATAGGGCCCTTAGAGTGTATTGTCTTAAATAATTGGCTACACAGTAGACTACAATTTTTGCCATTGTGAATTTTATGGGGACACCCTTAGAACATTTTAGGGCTTACTTGAGTGTCCCCATACCCCAGTTTGAAAACCCCCGGGGCCTCATTTATAAAACTGTGCGTATGATCCTTACTAAAAGTCAATGTATGCACAAAAGCCAAAAATAGCGTACGCCAAAAAAAAATCAGATTTATAAAACCATACGTATGCACGCAACCAAGAAATGTGCCTATTATAAATCACAGATCACCTAAAAGTGTGCGTACGTGAATCTGCCTCATGTCCTGTCCTGTACACACCCATTTTTAACCATAAATAGTCGATGCAAATCACCTCCTGGATGCTGATCCGCATATTAAAGGCGCTCTAAGCGAATTGAGGCGTTTTAGACCATAAAACATTTTTTGTTACATACAGCAAACATCTCCTCACTATCTGCTTGCTGCCTGTCCGCTGATCAAACTGTAAAAAAACGCGATCTCTGTAGACAGCTCAGGCTCGACAAACGGCAATATCAACATAGTGGCCAAACCTAGCACAACAAAACATAACAAAGTGTTCCAGCCAATAAATGACAAGAAGGATTTGGGGGTGGGGGTTGGGCGCGTTCATGAAAGCACGGAAGGGCGAGGGAGGGGGAGGCGTTAGCTACGCTCCGTTTGTTTGAAAACAGTTCAAACATCAACAGGAAGTGACGTCGCACATTATTCGCTTAGAGAGCCTTTAATGAGACTGGCATCCAATTGTTAGTTCGTAAACTAAATGTGCCCGGCCAATAAGCGCAAGCCTTTGTCGTAATCCTCCAGCATTGCAATAATGTAGCATTACACACCGGAATCAGCATTTATATGTTTTTACAGCAATTATATTGTACATCTTGCAAAAATCACAGCATAAATGAGAGGTATCACTAAAATAAAATATACTAGAGATATACTAAATGTGTATTCTTTACAAAAACATCAAACACTAACCGTGGGTTCAAACCAGCCGTGTTTGAGGCTTCAAAGTCGCATCTACCGCGTCTAGTTTGCTGCTCAAACATTTTGAGTTTACACGCTTCATTGGCGTGTGAAAGCCATTTTACCTCATATATTTTGTTACTTTTATCGTTAAATAAATACTTTTAAATCCAAAAATATCATTCTTGTAACTTAACAATACCTCTTGAGTGACTTTTGATACCGCTTTTAGATACTAGCTAAGGAACGCCCATCAAGCGGGTGCGTGTGTTAGAGGTCTTCACGGGTCCACTTAGATCCGAAAACCCGAGGTCCGACTCGAGACCCGATCGGGTTCGGGTCTAAAAGTTTCACATGTGCCTCGGACACGGGTCGGGTACAATAATAGCGGCATCGGGTCTCGGGTAATTTAAAAATGAATGTGTTTTTTCTGAACGGACCCGAGAAGACCCGAACTCTCTCGCCTGTGTGCGTCAGTGTCCTTTTCAAACCTCTCATCTGTTCAGAGGTGGGTAGAGTACCCAAAATCTGTACTCAAGTAAAAGTACAAGTACTTATACAAAAATGTACTCAAGTAAAAGTAAAAGTATCAATCTAATTATTTACTTGAGTAAGAGTAAAAAAGTATTAGATGAAAAAACTACTCAAGTAGTTAGTTACTCGTTACTTCTGATCTGATAGAGAAGTAGCGCAAAAGCACTGAATTTCAGACTACTTGGAGGGTTTTCACAAATCTCTCCTTAAAGAGTCTCATTGTTCTGCTTATATACAAGTAAAACAGCATCTCAGTCCTGCAATGGATACATTAACATCACATAACGTGTCATTTGAGAAAAAATCTCAAACACACACACACACACATGTTTTCTGACGGTTAACTGTGTATTTATTTTCATGTTCACAACACAAACTTGTCAGCATCTGCCTTTAAACATGCAAACAGTAAACAAATAAGAACATGTGTGTCTGTTTGTTATCATCTTTTTATATGATATATAGGTTATTTTCATTGCCATTAAATTGCAATTACTGAACATAAACAGGAGCTTAATAAAAATGATCATTTTAGATTTTCATAATGGAACTTATCTGTTTTTGCAAATCATCTCTACATTTATTATAATATATAATACATGTTTCTTTCAAATCAATCTTTATTCTTTTATTTTTATTCATTCATTCTTTAGGAAGGATTTAAATAAAATACAATCCCGTTTTTATTTTAATGTATTTTCTACACATTAGTGAGGTGTCCGGATTTGTGTATAAATGCAGTCATTACATTATGCTGTTCAGTTTGTTTAGTTGTGGGAAAATGATATGGAAATGTGCATTTGTGAACGTGCTGTTTGTATGGTTTAACTTACATTAGGATTTGTAATCGCTTGCACAAGAGTGCATATGGCAAAAAAACTCGGACAGTGTGTGAAATGACCATTAATAGTGTTCAAATAGACAATACTGTGACACTTACTTCAGGCTGGATCTTGAATTCCTGTACGCTGAGATGTCAGCTCGTTTATTGAACAAAGCACGCATCACATTATGAAACTATTCTTTTTGACCTCTTGGAGTGAAAACATAAACCGAACTTGAAGCCACGCATGATCTGCCTCCGATAACTCGCACAACGCACACGCGCCCTCATCTGCTTCTCCTATCATCTACGGGGCCGCGCGCGCTAAAAGGGTGACCGCGCGGTCGCGCGCTAAAGGGTGACGCAGCCTGTTTCGCGCAATTTTCGAACACGCCCTATAAACTTTAAAAATATATATATTCATTAATTATTACCATTTGACAGTAGCGCAGTAACGCCGCCGAATGTAGCGAAGTAAAAGTACAGTTTTTTCACTAGAAATGTACTTGAGAAAGAGTAAAAGTACCCATCCTTAAATTTACTCTAAAAGTACTAGTTACCCGAAAAATGTACTCAAGTAAATGTAACGAAGTAAATGTAATTCGTTACTACACACCTCTGCATCTGTTTGCCAAGAGCGCTTGCGACATTGTGTGGTTGTCAGAAGGTTCATTTTCGTTGAGACAAACATGTCAGTCAATTATAAATGTACATTTTAGCGGTTACGTTGGTGTCGTCGTCAGATAACAAAGTAAAACGAATGGAGCAGCTCACCAAATTGGTTGCAAGGCCACCGGAGTTTCTTTCTGTCTAGCGTGTGTCGCTCGGTGTCGCTCACTTTTGTAGCTAATGTGACTGTAGGGTAAGAAATATATAGTTTTATCTTATTTTAAAGTTTATTTTTCTTATTTTTATTCCTGAGCCCGCTTGGACATTTGTTTAGGTTGCAAAACCCAATATTGTTAGAGAGTTTAGACAATAAACAGTCATACTGTGTTTTTTTTGTTGAATAAAGTATGAAGATTATAGCCCTGCTTGAAGTGTTATGAAAGAAACTAACTAAAATGGCTGGGAAAACCATCTTAAGACCACCAATCTGGCCAGGACTTGAGTGCTACTATAGCAACTTAAATCATTAAGTTAAACCAACAAACCACCTTAGGCTGTTTTATGCAAAAAAAAGTATCTATTTTTTCATTATGGTTTTGTTTTAATCAACAAATTTCCCACTCTCATGCAGTTCACACCTCTAGTGTTTGTAAAAACGCTCCTGCTAGGACAGAAGACGCCCGCAGATGTTGTTGTTTACCCAAGCAGAGATGTAACGTGTCAAAAAGCAACACAGGCCGCACTGAGCTTGTCATAGGGGGAATGTGACATTTTGATTGGTTGTTATGTAAAGCGCATAATTAAGAGGTAAACGTCGAGCGCAGAACACACGCAGATCCGCGGTAGGGAAGGGACAGTTCATTGCGCTGAAGTTTCTTGGGACTGTTTACATACGCACAAGGACACATCAGGAAAATACAACACCTTGTGTTCAGAGCCCTTGTCAAACATCTGGCATTTAACAGCTTAGTCGGAGCCAATTAAAGAACATCATGTCCTAGCTTTCATGTGCATTAAGCCAGGCCTGGACTGCCAAAGCTCGTTTAGTTCATTTCTCCGTCGGCTCACATTTCTTTAGGTTATTTCTGCTTTTGCCTCGAACTTTGTTACTACAGTTACTGGTGGTTAAATCAGATTTTAATGTCAATGTAAAATTGACAATAAATTCTTTCTTGCATAAATGTACCTGCTTTTACTGGGGTTAATTCATCCGTGCATGTTGTTGCACAGAAAAAAATAAAAATGTTTTTGTTAAAAACCCATTCTAATTTTATTCCCTTTCATTCAAATTATTTGATTTGATAAATCATGGTTCAAAAATAAATTTTGCTAAATTTTCCATGCTGTTAGTTTTGATAATAATAAAATCAGGTGAACTTTGTCCGTATAATTATTATTATTTTTTTTTTTTAAATAAAACCTACTTTGGTCTACAATTAAACATTGTTGTGTTTTAAGGTGATGATGAGCATTTTTTGTCTCTCACCGTCATCACTTGTTGTTTGTGAAGGTTCACAGATCTGGTGGACTCGTGTGGAAAGGTGGACTTGAATCTTCTGTCACCTCCTCAGAAGGAGTACTGGTCAATGCTGGCCTACAACCGTGCCAAACTCTGCAACATTCTGTTCTCCGACGAGCTCCACCGCCGCATGTCGACCCTGGGCGTCACCTGTAACGCAGTGCATCCTGGGAATATGATGTACACCTCCATCCACCGCAGCTGGTGGCTCATGACGTTGCTCTTCACGTTTGCCCGGCCCTTCACCAAGTCCATGGTAGGAACTTTTGATTTGTTTGAGTTTTCCCTTTCACCTGCTGTGGTGTAACACTTGAATACTGTATGTTCATGACCTGTTAAGTAGTACATTAAATAGGAGTTTAATTCATTGTTTTGAACAAACAAATACCTAAATGTACCAAATGCTGCCTACTGCGGCTACATTTTAAGACAGCATTGTAATTAAAACAGAGCTACTGAAGTGGACCGATTTTTACGTAAGCAGCACCTATGCTTGACACACAAGGGTGATTTCTAGTTTTTTTAATATTGGGGGGGGGCTTAACCCTCAATGAGGTTGTGATTAAAATATATTTAAAAAATGTTTAAATACTATAATTAGATTTTATACTAACCTTACTGCAGTTTTAAAAAACTGTTTAAAAATATGTGTATAACATTACTATTAATATTAAAGAACTACACATGAAGAGTTCGGTTCCAAAACGCGATAAACGGCATTACAAAAAAATGTACCACCAAAATCAGTATTGTATCAAAATCCGCCGTGTTATACTGTCTTCTTTTCTTACTTTTCTCAAACCGTGACAAACACCAGTCCTCCTTCTCTGCAAAAATGCAATAAAGGGAAAATGTCGGCTGTTGCTTGTTCTCCCACGACAGCATTAAGCTTCTGTCATGCTAACACATTGACCCCAGCGGATCTTATGAAAAACTTTACATTATTTTACTCAAAGTCAACCAAAATCGGGCAGGACCAAAACATTTTTACAGCTGATCGCTGTGAAAAAAGTTCAGCGACGACGTCAGGTATAACCGCAGCAATGACAGTGTTCTTAATATCACAAAGTAAGTGTTTTGATTAATGCCATTAATGTTTATTTTTTATCAGTGTATACCACTAGTCAACTAAATGAATATAACATGGCGAAGATGAATGCACATTTATATATTGATTCAATCGATTTATAGCTTTTTGAAGAAAAAAAACCTGCAGAAGAAATAATCAGTTTTTATAATAAATTCTTTAAAATCAAATTATGGATTTGAATTTTTAATGTTATTATAACCTAAAGATGCTATATGAAAGTTTGTAACAGACAATAGTGGTTTTCATCTTGTCACTTTATTGGTATAGAAAACACATTTTACCCAAATTACTCAAAATGGATTTATTGCGTTTTGGAACCAAACTCTTCACATATTTAGACGTTATCTATGAATTAATGCAAACATCTAACGTGACGTTCGTTCTGCTCTGTGGCTGTTGAATGAGAATGAACTTGAAAAAAGTGCTGCCATTCTCATAATAACACAATACTGTAATAAACATAAATACAGAAACCTAAAAGTATTTTTTCATTAGATTGTACTATAGTGTATGGATTTGCCTGTATACTATTCTGTTTTTAATGAAATCGATTTTTAAACCCGTCTCAAATGCATCGGCCTTTTTAACCAAGCAGTGCATTGTTGCAGTGCATTATGGGATTGTCTTCTCCATGTGGTATACTGTACATGCATTTCTGTTGTAGGCCTACTTGATTGTGTCAGTGCTAAGTTATGGTAATGTTGCATACAGCTATTTCAGAGGCGGAGAAAGTTTTTGATTAAAGAGTCAAGAGCCAATTCTAGTTACATACTTTAATCATATAAGACAGCAACAGGGTATCACATCACTATGTTGCATTACTGTTTAGTGACCAATCCTTAAAACGACAGAAGTGTTTTATTTTTTTAATACCTAGAACATTTGTTAAAATGCTGTCAAAGAATGCGGCTCACTATGTTTTGGAACAGTGCCATTTGTTTTTGCATGCTTAATTTTAAGGATGGGATGATAAATGCAGATTTGCACTATAATACCTATATAGTTTCGATTCTGAATCGCACAGCTGATATTATGCACAGCTTTTCCATGTAAGTTACTACGGCTTTTGATCAGTAGAAAATCTAAAATCACTGTTAGTTTGAGTCGTTCATAACATGCATTTGCTACGTGTGTAAATGGTTCTTCTTTTATGGCCCATATTGGGTTTCTGCACGAGAGCGCCCTCTGGTTTTTGGATGTAGCGGCATTTCATCATTCTTCATTGAGAAGCATAGCAAGCATCATCCGATTTATTGGCCCAACAATTTGGATCTTTTTTTTCCATACAAACCTTTAACTTTTCAAAAACATATATATGTACATACATATGGCACATGTGTATTATGTAGCAGAGATGAAGTGGTGAAATAATAGGATGTCCAAAAAAAGTTTGCTCACTTGTATTCTTGAACAGGAATCGCCTGTAGTTTGTGTGCACGTGACCGACTGCATGTGTGTATGAGTGTGCGCGGCTCGCGTACCCCAGCGCTGCATAAATCAGACGGGCAGCTTTTCCTGAAGGCAACTCTCTGCTGTTTTAGCCTGAAGAGGACAGTCATATACACTTACAGAGACAAACTATAAAATTCAACATCCTCATAAATCATAAAGTATCTGCCTTTCTCGCACCTGCGGCCTTTCCTTCCGCCTCTGATACGCTTCAGGCCACACAATGCATTTGATGTATTCTTTGTTTTAATTTTTTTCAAGCACTCAAGGCAGAATTTGATGTAGCGTGCTCAGTATTTCATCCGAGCTCATCATTAGCTGATTATGTATTAAATAGATGGGTGTGAACGTGGCAAAAGTTTATACAGTTATAACTCAAATCCCTCACACCTGCAGCTGTCAGCTATATTTGATGGAGATCTGTGTGCAACAGGGCGTCTGAGTTGATTTCGGGGGGCTGATGCATGAAATGTGTGCTACTTTGAGTTGGCTGAGTTAAACTTTGAAAATTAAAATATATAGCTTATTTATGATTTAAACATTTTATGCAGATTTATGCGACAAAAATGACAATAAATCTAAGTCTACTTTACATATACAAATTATCATCAAATTATGCAAATGATTATCTTGTATAATAAATGTCCATTAATTTTCTTTCTTATGTCTTATTACTTAACAATACAATCTTTCTCGTCTGACCCTCCTTAAGCATTAGTGAACTTAACACAAACCGCTGCTGTTATTTATTTATTGGTTATGAGGCTATGAAGATGGTATCGTTTTAATTGCTTGCAGTCTCATATGGGATTGTGGGAAATTGTTCAAGGTTGCACAGCTCTGCATAATGTTGACAGGAAGAACCTCAAACAATATTACACCCGAGCACAGTAAAACACCTTTTGTCTTCTCCGGGAAGCTATAGGTGATTTATAACTGCGCAAATCTAGAATAAAACCTCTTATTTTGCTGTTTTGTAGCATCTGAGTGGGACACTTCCATTTAGTTCAGTGTTCCTAAAAGTACAGATGTTTCAAACGTCCGTTTGTGTATGTTTAAAAAACAAACAACTGGAAACTGATAATAATAATAACAATAATAATAACAACAATAATAATGATAATAATAACATCAATAATAATAATAATAATAATAATAATAATAATAATAATAATAATAATAATAATAATAATAAAAACAGTAACAGCAATAATAATAATAATAATAATAATAAGCAATAACAGCAATAACAGCAATAATAATAATAATAATAAGAATAATAGTGGTAATAACAGCAATAATAATAATAATAATAATAATAATAATAATAAAACAATAACAGCAATAATAATACCAATAATAATAACAGCAATAATAATAATAATAATAATAATAATAATAATAATAATAAAACAATAACAGCAATAATAATACCAATAATAATAAAACAATAATAATGATAATAATAATAATAATAATAATAATAATAATAATAATAATAATAATAATAATAATAATAATAATAATAATAAAACAATAACAGCAATAACAGCAATAATAATAATAATAATAATAATAATAATAACAGCAATAATAATAATAATAATAATAATAATAATAATAAAACAATAACAGCAATAATAATACCAATAATAATAACAGCAATAATAATAATAATAATAATAATAATAATAATAATAAAACAATAACAGCAATAATAATACCAATAATAATAAAACAATAATAATGATAATAATAATAATAATAATAATAATAATAATAATAATAATAATAATAATAATAATAATAATAATAATAATAATAAAACAATAACAGCAATAATAATAATAATAATAATAATAATAAAACAATAACAGCAATAATAATAAAAATAATAATAATAATAATAATAATAATAATAATAATAATAAAAACAACAACAGCAATAATAATAATAATAATAATAACAACAACAGCAATAATTATAACAATAATAACAATAATAATAATAAGTTTATGCAATTTATGTAATAACGTATTATTTGTTTGTGGCTAAGTAAAGAAGTAGTGTAATACACATGATAGTGTAATACACATGATAAATAGTTACATCGAAGATGTTGCAGAGCACTTCATTGAACTAAATTTCATCCAATGATCTTGTTATTTTTAAATAATGTTCAGTTTTGCTGAGTTGATAAAAAAGAATGGAGAGACGTAAATCTATGAAATATAGCAGGCTTTCCTTCACATGACTGTCCTCCAATCATAATCTGTAGATTAAATATTTTAATCTCTCTCCTTTTCTCTCTCTCTCTCTCTCTCTCTCTCTCTCTCTCTCTCTCTCTCTCTCTCTCTCTCTCTCTCTCTCTCTCTCTCTCTCTCTCTCTCTGTCTTTGGGCTGCATTTATACATTAGGCTCATGCTGATGTGTTTAGCTTTGATAAGGGTTGAGTAATTTTCTCTTCATGATTATGAAGTGGTCTCTTTATACCAGTACTGATGTTCTCTGATAAAGAGACGTCTGTGAGTGGCATCATGAGAAACTGACCGTGTTTCTTCTTGAACATAAAGTAACACTGATGAAGTTCACTTGTTTGTGTTGAATATTATAATGTTGTGTTTTTCTTATTTAAATTGACAGAAGATCATTTTGTATAAAATCTTTATTGTTTTATATTTAATTACATAACTTGGTAACTGTTCATTTTACGGTGTCTTTGTTACACGTTACAATTACTATATTAATAACAGTAAATTATGAATTACATGCAACTAACCCTATGGTAGCGCTCTGAACTTAAATGCATTTTTACACTGAAACAGTGACACCATAATATTATTATTTTTAATAAAAATATTAAATGTAATTATTCACGATAGGGATGCATAACGATTAATCACGGTAATTATGTATGTATATATAAATATGCACACATGCATGTATAATTTTAAGAAGACTTTTTTATATATATATTAAGTATTTATATATAATATAAATTACATATACAAATGTATATACACATGTAAACATTTCTTAAATATATCAGTGATTCTTGAGATCAGGGAAAAAACATGTCCACCAGATAAAACATCGTTTGTGGGTAAAAAAATACTCAATATTACACATACACTTAACTACAAGACTAAAAAGGATAATAAAAGCACAACTAAATATTATTTCATGTTGTTTTATAAATGTTTTTAATTCTAAATGATATGTGATCAGTGTCTGTAAAACACTTGTCCAGAAGCAGGTGCCATTACATTACAATAGCTTAAAAACAATTAAAAGTAATTTTAAATTAAATGTTATATTTACTATGTGTAAGAAGTTCAGTAATTAATTTAATAAGCATCAAAAGTTACAACTGCAAACTGATTTTAATGTAGTTTTAGGACATTTAACTTGTGTCCTGAGTTTTTGTCAACACCGTCAGACCTTTTTTTAAAATAAAATAATCAGGAATTATTGAGGGCAACCAAAACTCTGAGGACCCCTTTATTGCTTTCTTGTTCTTTCAAATGCCATGAGACCACTCTAGCTCTGGTAAGTTTTTAATATTCTTTTAAATTTATACCTACTTGTTAATACTTTGCATGTCACAACCATAGTGTGTCAACACCATAAACACTGTTATGTAAGATTTGTATGATATTTTCTGTTATAAATGCTTAATTTAAGTAAAGTATAAAGGTAACAAGAAATTAATGATAAACAAGATGGTTCTAACTATCACTGTTCATTATGGATATTAAATGACAAATTGATGAATCCATACAGCCTAAACCGCAATCATTAAACATTGACTAATCTAAGGTGATATGATTTCAAATGTGATATGATTATTATTTTTTTAAATTTAGTGATTAAGACAATTTAAACTGCTAAGAATCAAAATATTTGTGATCATTTCCTACAAAATTATTTATAGACATTTCAGTGCTGATCCCAGTGTTGATTCCAAAACATGGTAACATACCCAAACCCTCATTTAACAAATATGTATACACTGTTTTTTAAAACAATTAAGATTTTTTTAGAAAATCAAAACCTGTTTTGTCCCTGATCTCAAGAATCACTGATATACATGCACGTGTGTATTTATCTATACAAAGTTATAATACACAGTTCACACACACAGATATGATGTAAACAAAAACTTTTATTCTGCTTTAGATTAATCGTGATTAATCGTTATGCATCCCTAATTCATGAGTATTGTAGACTTTTTTGTACTTTTGAATGGCCATTAACTTAATTAAACTAAACTAAACTAAACTTCATTTTTGTATTAGATCAGATCAGTATGACCGTTTTAATTGAGCGAGGTGTTTTTTGGTCAATGTCGACAAAGGTCATTTTTGATTCTTTCTGTCTTTGTGTGAAGTACTGTACATCCCAGAAGCCCCCGTAACCTTTTCATTTGCGTAGTTAAACAGCTGTTTTAGCATGTTTGGTTTGACATTTCTAAGACGGTTGGGTATTGTGGCGTCTAATAGCTGCTTGATGCTTTGGGACATGAGGCTGCTGGGAAAATCACAGCCGCCCGATCGCCTCCCCACCTCCCCCCGTCACGCCCGCCCTCATCACAATCGCTTCATTGGGATCCGCTCCGGCGTCTGACCGCGCGTTTTCAGCAGTTTAGCGCAATTATTTTCCTCGGGATTCAGCCTCGGGCGCTCCGCTACCTTTTTACATATGCAGGGGCTGAACTTTTGACCATGGCCCGATAGTCGTACATTAGCCGGCGGTTTGCTCTAAAAGGGGGACTTTAACAAGTTCCTCTGTGCATTGGCAACTGTCTCGCCTCTCGCCTGTGAGATAATTTAACCGGCCTGCTGAGAGACCGCTGCCAGAGCTTCCTTATGGGAGCCTAAATCTCTCTCGCTCTCGGTCCCCTTATAATGCAAGTGAAAGAAGGAAGAAGGAGATGCCGGTGATGGATCTTTCCTCGCGCTCGGCTAACGAGAGCTCTGCTTCTATTAGTACACTACAGAGGCATTACCCGCTCTCTCCTTCTCTTCTTTAATGAAGTCTCGTCACCCCGAGCGGCTCAGATTTATCCCATCGCTGTCGCACTGCGATGAGCCCTGTCGGCACGCCGAGCGTCCCCCGGTAACCGGTTGTAAGGTCAGGTGTTGTTATCTGCCGGTACACGGGTCCTATCACGGCAGCGGCTCAACCGGGGCTGACAGGCGCTCAGCAGAGCGGAGCGAAGTGGGGCAGAGGTCTACACCCAGAGCCCCTTGCGCTGCAGCGGGACACAATGAGCTGCCAGCAGTCCTAATAGGCTCATAATTGGTGATTAGGACCCGCAGGTTCAGCGGAGAACGGGTTCACTCAGCCTTCCAGAACGCTTTTTCGCTACGGGCTGCTGGCGTCTCCTGTGCTGTCTCTGGTTTTACTAGAGTGCTTTGCGTACAAGGACACTCTTATATATCCAATACATCAGAGAGCGGGTGATATCCATTCTTCCCACTCTCTCCCATTCCCTCTTCCTCTCAGGTCTCTAAGTTTTGACTCTTAAAGTAATTGGCAAGTATTTCCAATGTGAGAATCATGGTAGGCAGAAGTAAATTTAAAAAGTTGTTCTCATTTTTGGCTTTACAACAGACGCTCAAGAACAGCATTTGCATGTATTTGGTGCAAATAATGCAAGCTGTCCACCCAATTCAATTTCTCTGGAGACGCGCAACAATAAAACATGCATTTGCTGCTCCGCCCGCAGGGCATCAGTCAAGTATCGTTATTAATTTGTCAAGAATTGCAGTTCACATCCGCAAAAAGGCCTGATTGCTTTTCTTACAAATTGCATGCCGTACTGGTGTCCGCATGAAATGTACCCCAGACCCAGTTTACAAGTGGATTTGGAAACAAAGGACCAGAAGCCCTTTTAAATTGGATCCACTGTGCAGATTTAAAACAGCGGATTCTGTGAACTTTGCATGTAAACAGCGTAACGCTTCATCCTGCATTAGGCTCTGGTTAAAACCGAACATCAGATCTTGAATAGGCTGTAATCTCTAATCTGATTGGCCAGTGTGTTAGCGTGATACTACTTCATTCTCTCCCATCTCCCTCTTTCCCCATGTTACCTATTATGGCCCTGAAAGACAATCTCAGGCCTAAAAGCACACAATCCTATTTGCTTGTATTGACATGTGTGTCTCAACTCAATCCTATTACCAGGATTATAGTCTACCAAGACACATCATTTCATTAAAATAAAGTGTCCGTATACAGGCAACCACGCAGCTACACACGCTCGTAGCTCTTTGGAGCAAGCGTCTCGCTCTGCAGAAGGAAACCGAGCGAATAGTTTATTGCCTGATCAGCTGATGTGGCCAGGAAGGTGTCGGAATCGATAAGGGACCAATCAGAGGGAGGCAGCCAGCGTTCGGGCGAGCCCGGCAGCTGTCATGTCACTCCGGTTTGACCCCCAGTCAAAGTCACACAGCGGCCCATCCATCTGAGTGCACGGAGCTAAAGCCGCGTTTATCTAAGGACCATCAGATCTTCAGATCACATCTAACATGAATGCTAGTGGAAAGAGACAATGAGGTCCAATGACTTACAATGACTTGCTCTTGACGATTCTGTAGCTTAGTGATTGGCCAGAGAGGGTATCTCAAATACCACTGCATCATTTAATCACAATGGATTTCATTCGCTAATATTTGCATATTTATAGACAATCATTTTTTATTAACCTTTTCCTAATGTTGAAGAATATGATGTTTTCTAAATGGTTTGTATTTATTATTTATGATACATAATACGCTCAAATTCTGTATTTGCTGTCTCTAGTATCCAGCATGTGTATGCGTATGAATGGAAGTCAAAACATGCAGATTATAGATATGATCCAGTTAAGAAATGACATCAGACGTATAGATATGAGCCAGATTTGGACATGCGGATGATCATCACAGCTCAATGCCACTAGGCCACAGCTTTAACAATTACAGTATTTTCAACACATGAAAAAGGTCATATTAAATGAAATAAAGTTAAATAGATATAGGAAATGTTGCTCAGTTTTCTCCCAATTTTTGATGCTAAATCTGGCAACCTCTACAACCACACTCTAAAAATGGCTGGGTTATTTTTGACCCATAATAGGTAAATATTGGACAGAACACATGCTGGGCTAAAAATAACCCAATGTTGGGTTGTTGTTATGGAACCATGGATTATAATAACCCAACAATTGGGTTAAAACAACCCAGCATTGGGTCAATTCCAACCCAGCAGTGTGCTCCGTCCAACATCCACCCACCATGGGTCAAAAACAACCCAGCCGTTTTCTAGAGTGCACCCACCGAAGAAACAACTTTTCCCAGAATTCCCGACTGCTTTTCCTAAAATTCAGCTTCCAGTCCATATCTGCCATGAACGAGGCCTGCTTTTCGTGACGTGCAGCTGATGGACTATTTTTCAAATTGATTTCAAAAATGTACGTAAGCAGTTGATCTTCCACCCTAGATTACCTATTGATTTTTAATATGAAAAGCTCATTATACAAACAGTAACTGCAACACCAAAAGCTAGCCAACCTTTGCATAAATCCTTTAATTGAATTCCCAGAGCCTGTGGTTCTACATTTTTTAATTAAATCCATTTCTTTTCCTTTTTTCCTCTTTCTTCTGTAAGTGTTGGTGTTTAATTTGCATGCTGTGAAGTGGGTCCTGTCCTAGATAAAGTGCCATTGATCCTTATTAAACCTCACCTCTAGGCCTGCTGAAAACCAACTGGGAAAATTAAATGTGTTCATGGTGCATACACTTATTCCCTGCATGATCGGATTAGAGCGGGAGGGAACGGAAAGGAGCGAACGAGAGTTAAAACGGAGAAAGAATGGCGCGAGAAAGAAAGATATTGAGGTAGAAAGGGAGAGAATTATTATTGATTTGGCAAACATTATCACGTTATGTTTCCCCAACCGTCCCAAAGAGACACATTGGGCCCGGAATGAAATTCTGAGCAGTTTCATCTCAAATCTAGCTGTGTATTTTTTGCATTGATCATCCGATAGCCGGTAGATGACTTCATCAGCGCCGCCATTAATTATTCTAATTGGCTTCTGCATTGGTTTGTGAGGGGGGTTACTCGGTGTGTAAATCTGCGGCTAGTTTATTTTGTTTGTAATGATCGTCTGGGTTTTTTTCCAGACAGAGCGACCACGACCTTCGCCGACTCTTTCTCTTTGGCCACTGCTTATTAAATATCTATGAAAATATTCACCTTATAACAAGGGAGGGTAATTGTTGATGAGGAATTATTCAACAAAATGAGGTTGATGATATTGTACTATAGATTATGGTATATTGAGATTGATCTTCCTGTTTGACATCGATGAGCCATTGTCCGGGAAGATGGAAGGTGATGATGTGTGTAGCATATTATTTTGATAGTATTATGGGCAGGGTCCACAATACTTTTGTCAGACATACGAAAAGTTAAAATGATGTGATTGTCAAGGTCAGTAACCTATAGGGGAGAGCTTTTTGGTTTTGGCTCAATCATTAAAAAAAATGTGAGTTTCATTAATTATATTTTTACACAAGCAACAAACGCATATCTGCTACAAATGAACATTTGAAGTTTGTTTCTATTACTTACCATTCTTGGACAATTACACCAAACGTGACAGAAGTGCAAAAGTTACAACTTACCCCATAGGTGGGGTTAATTGTAACAGGCAGGGGGCAATTCTATTTTGTCTTTATTCTTGAAGTGGATATTGTTTATATATCTATCTATAATACACATGTATCCACACTGTATTCATTCATCCAGCCCTTTAACAATAGTTCAATTATAAATGGATACAAATGTCTAAATATATGAGAAAAAGCAGCACAATTATGACAAAACATTTGTGACCCAGTCTGTAATAATCATACTACAGTTTCAAAATCAAATTCTGAGATAATGAGCATCAAAGTCTGATTTTAGCCATTAATTTCATTATGATTTCAATCTTTGACGTGACCTTATTCAATCGATATTAAAGATATAAACAAAAATAAATTTGACACACGATTTTTGATAAGACAGGCACATTTATTTTGTTGGCAGCCAGTAATAATTTGTGTGTAGCCTATTTAAAACAACGACAAGAATTACGCTAACATTAGCGGTTTTCATACCGTAAGTGCTGAGGGGTTTGTTGTAACACAGTGTTACAATTAACCCCGCC
This sequence comes from Misgurnus anguillicaudatus, assembly GCF_027580225.2. NCBI lineage: Eukaryota > Metazoa > Chordata > Actinopteri > Cypriniformes > Cobitidae > Misgurnus > Misgurnus anguillicaudatus. The sequence goes on along the minus strand of NC_073342.2, from coordinate 6,234,617 downwards.
GGGTCAAAATATTTTCGAGCCCACCAAAAAAGTTGCTAAGAGCTGCAGACATATTTCAAAATAATGGTATGTTTTAGTCAACAAGACTAAATATGACATAGCATTGGATTTGGTGTCTAATGCTGTGTTTACACCAACCGTGTTTCAGGCATCAAAATTGCGTCTACCACGCCTAGTTTGCCGTTTGAACAGTTTGAATGCATTTGCGTGTCTAGCGAAGTAGACGCGCGGAAAAAGCAAGCATTTGACGCGCGTCAGAGGCAAAATCCGCTTCTTGTGGGAGGGGCAAGTGCTATGCGGTTGTCTTTTTGCAGGATGGCTGATGTTGATCGAGAGAGTTACCATTTTGTATTTAGTCACCTTACTATAGGGGGAAAATAAACGTCACGTGACTCAAAAGTGAAATGTGTATTATAACTTACCAGGTTGCCCAGTGTCTTCCAAGCGAGGTCCTTTTTATTCCTGTCTCTATAGAAATAAGAACTTGTGTCGTATAGCTCCGGGTGACTGCTCACCAACAATATCAAGCCTACATGCTGAATGAGTGACTCCGGGCAGGGCTGCTGCCACAGCAGCAAACAGGCTCCTGATTGGTTAACGCGGCGCGGAAATCTTCCAAAGTTCACATTTTTCAACTCGGGCGTCAGCCGCAAATTCGTGTCAAACGCAAATTGCACAAAAAGCACCATTCGCACATAACGAACTATACGCTTAATTCGAGGAATTGCATCTACCGCGCCACGCAAAATGCTCATCCGCGCCGCGAGACCTCCAGACGCACGTCAATGCGTTTTTACATTGACTTAACATTGAAATCACTCTCACTTGATGCTTCTCTAGCGTGGCTGGTGTAAACGCAGCATTACACACCCAACTACACCAACCAAAAAAACCCATATAATGAAAAAAATTACTTTCATGCCACCAAAACACTCGTTCATCAATAACTCTCTGGAAAAACATTATACATTTCCAATAATTTGCGGTAGGATCGTCTTTTGGCAGTGTAAAAAAATACCGGAAAAACAAATCCCTCAACGTTTTGCAACAATGTAAACAGTCTGTGTTACAACTAACCCCGCGTTAGTTTTTGCCCCGCGCACCCCTACTCAAAATGTGACCTCTCCATTTAACTGCTCCTGGTGAATACGTCTGCATAAAAGTAAAGGTTATAACAACAACCATATTATAGCACAGTTCCTAAAAACTGAGCTGAATTGCCATGTGGCTAATGTTCATTTTGGACCCTGATCGCATCTGAACACGCCTTCGCCTCATGTTATTTTCCCACATATGCTCTCTAATGCTGACGATTGTTCAGCCCGTGGTTAACCAGATGGAGTTAACGGTTAGTACTTTGCCTCTGTGGCTCTGATGGCTGTTTACCAGTGTCTCTGTCTTTAAAAGGCGATGCTTTGCCGGCCCTGATCAGTGTCCGCAGACAGTAAGATTTATCATGTATTTGTGCTAGCTGATTGCCAACAGAGGCGACTGTCTCCCAGTGGTGCTGTATGTAGACTGCTGCTGAATCAATAGGGATTAACCTTTAACCCCTCAGCGCATACTTATACACACACTAGCCGTCAACACGCGCACACCCCCATTTCATCAGTTTCACTTAAACAGCCACTCACTCAATAACTCGCCCGCTACTAATTATTTTCAGAACATGTATCTCTCTCTCTCTCTCTCTCTCTCTCTCTCTCTCTCTCTCTCTCTCTCTCTCTCTCTCTCTCTCTCTCTCTCTCTCTCTGATCGGAAGAAAAGAAAATGTTAGTAAAGGTCTGATGTAGTATCTGTTGGTTCAAGCTCACTGGCCTAAGCCAGTAAAGACTATTGCAATAATGTCTGCCTTCTGATAGTTGATCTTCCTGTTTGCCCGCTCGGATATGTCTTCTACCCCAGAGGATTTTACCCTGGATGGTGTTTTTCTTGGAATAATGCTGACATCTAGAAAAACTCAATAGCTTGGCCAGTGGCACAAAAGCAGGCTTATAGGTGAGAAACAGGTCACTTCCTGTCTGATCAACAAGCAAATACTTATGCAAAGATCTGCAGGTACACTTAAAAATTGAAGTTCCATTAATGGTTCCATAAAGAACCTTAGGCGGCTGCAGAACCTTTTTGTTATTTGTATTGAAAAAAGTTTATTTAGGTTATAGAAAAATGGTATAAAGAAATGATTCTACTAAGAACCTTTAGGGAATTTTACACAGCCTGACTATTTTGTACTTCCTTAACTGTTTTTATAGCGTTCGGACTGCAAGAACTGGAAACGATTTTAGTTCAGGAATGCAATTTGGAGTAGGGTCTAACCAGCACAACGCAAACTATTCGTAACATAAGTAAATGTTTATTGGGCAACATCATGCCATACAGAATACTAGGGGTGACATTTTTAACGCCTTGTAAATATGAAAGTGACAAGGTTGTCAAGTATGCAACGCATACTCAAAATGTGACCTCTGCATTTAACCCCTCCCAGTGAGTAGTGAACACACGCACTGCAAGTCGTGATCACACACCCGGAGCAGTGGGCAGCTATCCCAGGGCCCGGGGGGCAATTAGGGTAAGGTGCCTTGCTCAAAGGCACCACAGTTGCAACCTGATGACTGTGGGGGCCATTTTAGTACAGTGAACTCATTGTCATGTTCAAGAAACCAATTTGAAATGATTCGAGCTTTGTGACATGGTGCATTATCCTGCTGGAAGTAGCCATCAGAGGATGAGTACATGGTGGTCATAAAGGGATGGACATGGTCAGAAACAATGCTCAGGTAGGCCGTGGCATTTAAACAATGCCCAATTGGCACTAAGGGGCCTAAAGTGTTCCAAGAAAACACCCCCCACACCATTACACCACCACCACCAGCCTGCACAGTGGTAACAAGGCATGATGGATCCATGTTCTCATTCTGTTTACGCCAAATTCTGACTCTATCATCTGAATGTCTCAACAGAAATCGAGACTCATCAGACCAGGTAACAGTCTTCAACTGTCCAATTTTGGTGAGCTCGTGCAAATTGTAGCCTCTTTTTCCTATTGTTAGTGGAGATGAGTGGTACCCAGTGGGGTCTTCTGCTGTTGTAGCCCATCCGCCTCAAGGTTGTGCGTGTTGTGGCTTCACAAATGCTTTGCTGCATACCTCGGTTGTAACGAGTCATTATTCCAGTCAAAGTTACTCTTCTATCAGCTTGAATCAGTCGGCTCATTCTCCTCTGAACTCTAGCATCAACAATTCATTTTCGCCCACAGGACTGCCGCATACTGGATGTTTTTCCCTTTTCACACCATTCTTTGTAAACCCTAGAAATAGTTGTGCGTGAAAATCCCAGTAACTGAGCAGACAGTGAAATCCTCAGACCGGCCCGTCTGGCACCAACAACCATGCCAACCTCAAAATTGCTTAATCTGATCCGTTAGAGTCTTAAAATTAGCCCATGTGCAGATTATTTTCAGAAGTTTAGTCTTTAACAACTGTTGTTATTTTGCGTTAAGTTTTCCTCGCGCCTCTAATCCAGTACTGTGTATATCATCTGCATTTGCCATTTGCGCTGATTTCAGATTGGCCATCAGTATGAATGGTACGTCACTTTAGAGCCCCGAATGGAAGTGCAAATGCAACCAGGAAAATAGTATACTAGGAATATACTTAATAGTATAGTATACTTAGTATACTTTATTTTTTGTAGTCTTAGTTTTTGTATTTGTAGTTTTTGTGAGGCTCTGTCAATTTTAAATTATTTTTTTCTTATTTTGTTTTTATTCACTTTATCATTTAGTTTTTCATTTACTCTTCATTTTTATTTCATCTGTTTACCAAATGTTTAAGATCATCTTCATACTGTTATAGCTCACTGACACCCATTTCCTACACACATCAGGCAATGCAATCGCTTTTGCTTAATATAGTATCATTGAAATGCATAAAATGATGGAAAAAGTCTGAATTGTACTAAAGACGATCTACAGACATCACCGGCTCTCTTTAAACGATCAGTATCACAAATCAAAACAGCTTTTACCAGCCCAGTCTTTTACAGGGTTCAACCTCAGTTGAATAAACACTAAAGGGTCCAAACAGCAAAGTTAACAGCTGTTTTCAGCCAGCCTCTCGCTTCAACGTCAGAGAGCCGAATGCTTTTAATGTGCATTATCACGTTACATAATTCTCATCGTAATGGGGAAGGGTCAGAGGTCACTGTAAGTGATCTAATGCTCCACGCGCACGCTCATTCATGAGTCACTGAGCTGACCTTTGACCTGTAAAGTGCTCAAATAAACACAGCAGAGAGAATAGTGTCGAGTGCATACACTTTTCTCATATGTTATTTTAAAAATGTGTCTGTTTCTTTCTGTCTATCTGTCTGATGTTCAAAGATTAAGGGTCTGTATGTACTATATTTATAATAGACAAAAAATTATTAAAATATCTGTATACTTACTTACACGGCCATTTAAACAAACAAACATACAAATATATACATACATAAATATCATTGTGGAAAATGACATAAATATGTTGGCAAAGTTAAATTTACATGAAATAACTTATATGATCACTTATTATACAATTTGAGCACCATACAGTGAATATTTTGTGGGAGCACGGTTAACAGCACGGCTTCGTCCGATACACGGGAGGTGGAACGAATTCCCTCCGTCTCATTGGTGTTTACCATTCCTCATGGGTTTACACACTATATCTGCTATTGATCGTGTTACTGTGGCTCGTTGTGTCCAATCATCTGTGCAATGCATCTTACAGCGGCCGCCCAACTCGCTCCACTACACCCACTTAATGTATTCATGCATTGATTGCACTTTACACTTAAACATGATTAGCCACATTCATACCTGCCCGCTCACTCTTACAGCACAGCTTAAACATACTCAAACTCATTCTTGCTTCACCAACAACAGAATGAGGTACTAACTTCGCAAAACTCTTCTATAAAACGTATGCACTATGATTCCTGTAGGTCCATCAGATTGAAGCTTCCAACATTGAGTGCATCAGATGATCAGCTTGCAGCCAATTTAAGGACTTTTGGACATCGCTGAGATCCAGAACTGTTTTATTTGGCTTTACCGCTCTGTGTCTCTATTTCAAAGTCACCTCCATCACCTTGAGAGCACATGAAAACAAAGTTTCTCCGAAGCACCTTTTTTCTTTCCTCATCTCTCCGGTTCCTCTCCGCAAATTCAAACTGACTGGGTTCATAACTCTATAAGCTTTTTGCTGTGCCCGGTGAATTTCAGGTCCCGTCTCTCGCTTTGCTTCCATTCCTTTCTTTCTTCTGCCCTGCTCCGTGAGAAATGGCTCTTTTAGGGACAGAGGTCATTAATATTTTGTGTTGTGGACCTTTGAGGATGTATCAGATAAAGTGGTAAAGAAAAGCTTTTATTGGAGATGAACGAGCCTTTTTGTGTCCATACATTACGTTTGGATTGGGTGAGGAAATTAATGGTAAGAAAATGTCATCGACGTTTGCTGGTATTGAACAAACAAAATGTTCTTTTGAAGCATGGCTTGACCTCCACAGAGGAAGAGGCAGAGGACTTCTATTAATGGACAGACATATACTGTATACAGACACAGACAGACAACATGATTCATAGACAGACAGACACACACACACACACACACACACACGCACGCACGCACACAGGCAAACAGACAGACAGATAGATACTACAGACAGACAGACAGACAGACAAACAGAATTATATACAGACAGACAGACAAGCAGAACAATAAATGGACAGACAGAAAGACAGAAATAATGAGATATATATGGACAGACAGACTTAAAGGCAAACAGATATAGTGGACAGACAGACAGACAGACAGACAGACAGACAGACAGACAAACAGACAAACAAACAAACAGAATGATATACAGACAGACAGACAAGCAGAATGATAAATGGACAGACAGAAATAATGAGATATAAATAGACAGACAAAATGATTCATAGACAGACAGACAGACAAGCAGAACGATAAATAGACAGACAGACAGACAGACAGACAGACAGACAAAAATAATGAGATTTACATGACAGACACACTTAAAGGCAAACAGATATAGTGGACAGACAGACAGACAGACAGACAGACAGACAGACAGACAGACAGACAGACAGATACTGTATACAGACAGACAGACAGACAAACAAACAAACAGAATGATATACAGACAGACAACCAGAATGATAAATGGACAGACAGAAAGACAGAAATAATGAGATATAAATAGACAGACAAAATGATTCATAGACAGACAGACAGACACACAGGCAAACAGATATAGTGGACAGACAGACAGACAGACAAGCGGAAAAATAAATAGATAGACAGACATAATGAGATATGCATGGACAGACAGACAGATACTGTAGACAGACAGACAGACAAACAAACAGAATGACATACAGACAGACAGACAAGCAGAATGATAAATGGACAGACATAAATAATGAGATATAAATAGACAGACAAAATGATTCATAGACAGGCAGACATACAGACAGACAGACAGACAGACAGACACACAGGCAAACAGATATAGTGGACAGACAGACAGACAGACAGACAGACAAGCAGAACGATAAATAGACAGACAGACAGACAGACAGACAAAAATAATGAGATATACATGGACAGACAGATTTAAAGGCAAACAGATACAGACAGACAGACAGACAAACAGAATGATATACAGACAGACAAGCAGAATGATAAATGGACAGACAGAAAGACAGAAATAATGAGATATAAATAGACAGACAAAATTATTCATAGACAGACAGACAGACACACAGGCAAACAGATATAGTGGGCAGACAGACAGACAGACAGACAAGCAGAAAAATAAATAGACAGACAGACATAATGAGATATGCATGGACAGACAGACAAAATTATTTAAAGACAGACAGACTTAAAGGCAAACAGATATAGTGGACAGACAGACAGACAGACAAACAAACAAACAAACAGAATGGTATACAGACAGACAGACAAGCAGGATGATAAATAGGCAGACAGACAGACATAATGAAATGTAAATGAACAGACAGACAGACATAAAGAGATATAAATGGACATACAGACAGACATTATGACATATAAATGGACAGCCAGACAAAATGTTTCATAGACAGACAGACAGACAGACAGACAGAAAGACACACACACGGGCAAACAATTATAGTGGACGGACAGACAGACAAGCAGAATGATAAATAAACAGACTGACAGACATAATGAGATATACATGGACAGCCAGACAAAATGATTAATAGACAGACAGACAGACAGACACATGTGATTTAAAGACAGACAGATACAAAGGCAAACAGATATAGTGGACGGACAGACAGACAGACAAGCAGAATAATAAATAGACAGACAGACATAATGATATATTAATGGACAGACAGACAAAATTATTTATAGGCTGACAGACACACATGCAAACATGTATAGTGGACAGACAGACAGAGACAAACCAACAGAATGATATACAGACAGACAGACAAACAAACAAACAGAATTATATACAGAAAGACAGACAGGCATATAAGCAGAATAATAAACGGACAGACAAACAGAATAAAATATAGACAGACAGACAGATGCTGTAGACAAAGAAGGCAAACAGAATCATATATAGACAAACAGACAGACAGGTACTGAAAACAGATAGACACGCAGAATGATAAATATACAGACAGACAAACAACGAGACGGACACAGTAGACAAACAGACAAACAAAATGATATATAGACATATAGAAAGACAGATATTGATAACAAACAAACAGAATGATATACAAACAGACAGACAAGCGGAATAAAATAGATACAGGCATACATACAGACAGACAAACAGAATTAAATGCAGACAGACAGACAAGCAAAATGATTTTTAAATAGACAAACAGACAGATAGATGCAAAGACTCAGACAGACAGACATAGACATACTGTAGATAAATACATAGACATACAGTCAGAAACGACAGACAGAGAGACAGACAGATCCTGTAGAGGTACAGACACACAGAATGATATATAAACAGACAGACAGATACATAGATAGCTGCATAAACATACAGTACAGTCAGATACATTGATTGGTTTTAGTCTGTTTTTAACTTGTACACTATTGCACTTTGTATTAAGTGGAATTTGAAAATGAGTTTTATATTCCGCCTCACAAAATGTTTAAACTATTAGCTGAACTTTGTGAATCTTCTCTCTTCCTCTATAGCATCTTCTCTCTCTCTGGCTGTAGAGATCAAAGCCGCAGTAGTTTGACTTTTAAGATTTTTAGGAAAGTTGTTTAATTAAACAGAAAAAATGAGGATTAGATGTTCTTTGATGCCGAATCTGGACTCAGTGTTCGTACAATTTTCTTGCACAATTTCATTCCTGCTATATTTAAGGACAGCGAGAGGGCAAAAAAGCGAAATTAAAGGCAGGAGTGTAAGTTTAGATTATGACTGATCTGAGATGAGGTCACTGGCCTCTCTCTCTAATGTAATAGCTGTCAGGCTGGCGAGAGGTCAGTGCCTTCTCAAGGTGAAGTCTCATGAGGGGTCATTTCCACCGAGAATTTGGGCTTCTAAGTCTCCTGGGGTTCAACCAGATGCATCCCCGCCCCTTCTCACCGTGCCCATGTGTCTGTGCGGCGCCTGCGGTCAGATGGCACGAGGAAACTGTGATTCAGGGGCAAGGTTGTGCCAAACACCCGGGCACATCTGAGGAAGCATGCCAGGAAGGGTGCCAACATCTCCAGAGGGAGATGGATCGGGAAGAGACAAATTATCAAAGCAAATATTAAGAACGATTTTTTACATTAAGAAGTTTTTTACTTTTTGTTATTTATTTTTAATCTTCATCTCTCTCTCTCTCTCTCTCTCTCTCTCACACACACACTCTCTCACTCTCTCTTGCACTCTTTCTCTTTTGAAACACAAACACAATTTACTATTAACAAAAGTATTTTTATTATAAATTAGATATGTATTATTATTATTATTATTAGCAGTAGTATTAGTATTATTAATACTTCAATGGCCATTGTAATCATTTTTATTTCAGATGTTTCATAAACTTTTATCATTATAACCAATCATTAAAATGTATGAACGTTTTTATGTCGTTATATATATTGCTACACCTTTCTGATCAACATGTCCCTAATATTTGTATTTACATGTGTTTTTTTTGCTATGTCCTTGTTTTCTTATTTGTAGAATAACGTAAAATTTAAAACGACTAGTTTAACCATTTGCATCCAGATTGAGTGACTTACAAATGAGAGAGCATTTAACATTTTGTCAATGAGCTAACAATAAGTGTAGTCTACAAAGCCGTGTTTACAAGCGTTAAATCATTAGAATAAATAAGAATACATGCATGATCTCTGTGCCAGTTTTGACCAGTAGGGGGCATGAATGGTTAACTGAAGGACTTGCTAGACATAATGTTGGCTAAAACGATACAAATATGAACTATAAAATGTTGTAATTTTATGTTTGTTTTAATAGAAATGACTAAAATATGTCACAGTATAATATAGGATAATTAGTTTTGTGCATAGTATAAATTAACATACAATTCATGATACTTAGTAAACAACACATGACATTTTAGCACTAAGTGTTAATAAAGAAATAAAATACTTTCAAAATTAAAAGATGCCTTGGGTCAAATAATATAAATATAACAAATACAATAGTTATGTTAAAAGTATATTTTTTACTTTTGTAAATGCGTAGTCGTATATTGATATGAAAAGGTTTATATGTTATATAGGATATGCAACATATATATAATATTATACATTTAAACTATATTAAAACACTATTACAACTATAGGAAATTTGAAACACTAATTCCTCTGGATTGTTCACATATGCATAGATTATAAAATTTCAGCCATAAGGTTTCACACAACTACAGTTTAACACTAAACTGTGTTTTTACAGCAATAACGTGTTGCCATTACATGTCATTTCATTTTGTATTTCGAAGGCGTGTCTTATTCTTTACTATTTTTTCTGCACACCAAGTGCTTGAGTTGGGCTATTTAGTTTAGCAAAAATAAATAAGTCATGTGCCTTTCAGTTGAAACGTGCTTTTACCGTTTCTGTTGGGTAAAGTGAAAGCGTTTAACAGTGTGGCTGAGAGAAAGAGAGAGAAACCTTGTGGATTGGTCCAGTTTTGCAAAATGTTATATGCAGAAGATCCTCCTATAAGACCCCTGCGTCTGTGAATGTACCACACACAGAGCAAGATCAAATACAAAGACAAAATAATCTTTTTAGTTTTTTTTTTTTTGCTTAACATTTAACAAATGTTAAATAATAAAACAACAGACATAATGCATAAAATAAATAAAGTATTGTGAAACTGTGGTTGTCGAATAATGATGCAATATCACAAGTTTCAGAAAAGTGAAGTTTTGGGAAAAGGTTTAAATTGATGTTAAATATTGGCTGGTAACTTACACCTTTTTGTCCAATAACACCTGCGGATATTTGGAATTGATTGATTTGTTTTCCTCTAAATTGGTTTCTTTTTGCTTTTATATATGAAGAGTTTGGTTCCAAAACGAGATAACTCTATGATTTTTTTCTCAAAACATGTTTTATTATTGTTTAATTGTGCTACTTAGCTGTATTTTTTTTTAGTTATGAAGGCTTAAATCAAAACAAACCAACTGCAGTTTGATTGATATTAATAGGAATTAATCTTACAATTAATCTCTTATATTATTGGTTTCAATTGTGTATTGTGGTAAAGGTGATGTGCTTTCTGTGACAGTAAAAACATGTCAGGGCTATGTTGTGTCTTATGTTTAGGGTATTTGTGTAGACTGCCTAGTAGTTTAATTGTGTTTTTTTTTTCTTTTTGTTGCTGTTGTTGTTTTATGTTATGTGTATTTGGACCTTCTTGAAAATGAGATGATGCATCTCAAGGGGCTATCCATAAATAAAATAAAATCAATAAATGAAATCAAAATAAAATTAAAAGAATGCACAATCAAAAAACAAGATTTTGGAACCAAGCTCTTCGTATATACACATTCTTTCTCATTTTCTTGCAGATGTCTTTTACTGAAATCTGAATAGATTGAATAATGAAGTTGATTTTACATGTCTGGTGTGTTCTTGTTGTGGATTTGTTGAAACATTTTAATTCACTGACTTTAAAGACTTTACATTTAAACTTTTAAGGACAATAGAGATTAATGCTAACAAACCAAACTCTTATTGGTTCTTATGTCATATTGTATAAATAAATCCGCAACCCAAAAGTGAATTATCTGCTTAACTATTAAAAAACTTCTGAAATAATATTTTTGAATTGATGTTCATTATTGTTAAAGATGGAAAACCAAACCCTTCAAGTTTGTAAAGATGGAGTGATCTAGTGCTAGTGTATGTTGTTTACATACTTCAGATACATATTGGATAAAACTGCCAATACAATACAATGGCAGAAGTGCACTGATCATTATGACAGCCAATAGCCATTCAGTATATTCAGAAATGGACACACGATGACCAATGTATCAGCAATGATGGAAAATCTATTTAGCATCCCTGTCTCTTCAGCTCTTTATACAGTACTTTTCCAATATACTTTTCCTGATATACTTTTCCAAAGTCTGCAATTGCTATTATAACATTTTAAAAGTTGTTTTATGATAAATGTAAAACTATTATTTTTGTTAGTGCTGGGCAAAGATTAATCGCGATTAATCGCATACAAAATAAAAGTGATTATTGGTATAATATATGAGTGTGTGCTATGTCTAATTATTATGTATAAATATTTACACACACATTCATGTATGTATTTAAGAAACATTTACATGTTTATATATATTTATTTATATTTTTAAATAATCTATATTAAATATAAATGTAAAAAATTATATATAAATAAAACAATTCTGAAATGAATAAATGAATGTGTATGTGGTTAAATATACATAATAATTAGACACAGTACACGCACATATATTATGCAAAAATCACTTTTATTTTGTATGCGATTAATCGCGATTAATCTTTGCCCAGCACATATATATATATATACACACACACATGAATGCAATCCTGTATATTCGAAATTGCATACAATGCAACACAAGTTCTCGTAATGCTTGTTATTCTAGTTTAGTGCGGCTATCAGGCAGCCCTTGCCAATAAAGTTTATTGTACGGTGCTAAGTGTCAATATCTTCTGCACCCATGGTCCAGGGTGGCGGTAATTAAAATGCCACAGAGGGACGCGGGGCACGCATGAAAATTTGATGACCAATTGATTTCAAGTTTGTCTTTTAAATTTGTCCTCAGCCGGACTCGATACTGAAGACGACTTTTGTGTCAAGCGATACAGCTGAAGACAGGCACCGATCACTTCATGAGGATCACACTTATCTTAATGCGCAACAAATGCTGGATGTGTAGCATTTAAATGTATTGTCTTATTTTCGAATTCTAGCTGCATACCTTACGATCCGCCCCAACAAATTTAAGGTGGAGTTTGAGTCAAGCTCGTGCACTAACCATTAGGCCACACTACTAACAATGCTTCGAATGAGACAAAGTACTTTCCAGCCTATTTGTAAGCGAGGGATTTATTTAATAACTTAAACATTGCTGTGGGTGAGTGTATGTTTATTTGTGGGCTCTCTGATGTTTGGTCAGTTGTTTTCCCCTGCTGTTTCTTTTAATGTCTTTGTTTTCCTTTTACTTTCTCAGATAATCCTACTTCTGTAGCGCTCTGCTGTATGGTAGCTAAGCAGAAAGCATAATCCCTCCACTCAGGTATTGATAGTTTAGATTGACTCCCACTGGCTTTCATAAAGACTGATGAGACCTTTTACTGCCAAAAGAGCAGGGTATTACCAGAAAGAGGAAGAGTAAGTAACGGATATCAGAAAACGAAAGAGTAGAAAAGAACAAACGAGAGAAAGTAACAAAAGACAAAACAAGTCAGGAAGTAAGAGAAAAATTATTGAAAGCATGAATAGCATGAAACAAAACACAGACTTTGTTACAGAGAATGAGAGCTAGAACAAAAAAATGATAAAAAATAAAGATTTGAAAGACAGAATTATCGAACATAGTCCAGTGCTAACTGAATGTCACAGCTTATTAATTAAACCTATTAACCTCATTACCCAAACGGCATGACTGTATTACACCTTTACGTTTGTCTCTTCTCCATCAAAGGATTTCGAACGCATCTCCCTCCTCTCTCCTCCGCAGCAATATTCTCATTCTGCTGCTCTTATTTATGTAAACTTGTTAATAAAAGCGCTTTTTTAGGGAGCAATGAATGGAAATGAAAACATCCTTCCCGCTCTAGCAGCCAGGGCGGCCTCGGTGCGGATGGTTGGCGCGCCTCAATTTAACGTAAAACACAAAACAATTTGAAATTACAATGGGGAGAGATTAAGGGGAGATTAAATCGGAGGGTGAGGCGCTTGATGGCAGGCCGAGATAGTGCATATTCATTATGACAGCATCGGGAGGACGAGGAGGAGGAGGAGAACGGGCTCGGCGGGCGGAAAGCAGATGGCATTGTAATTTAACGGGGATGTTTCCGAACGCGGGAACAACTCCGCATGTCAGGAGTGAAGGATGCCCGGCGTTTGAAAAGAAATCAATCGCGAAACGGGTCGGAGCCGTCGTGCATACAATAATTGAATATTAGGCGAGGTCGGAGCGGGAGAGTGCGGGCCGTAGGAATGTTGGACAGTGGCTGATTCTGGTCTGTCCCGGGACACACAGTGCATTACAATATGCATTAATTGTATAGAAATATCAGTGTTTTGGGATTGCTTTAGCATACACCTTTAATGGGTGTGTGTGTGTCCGAGTGTCCAGCCCCCATCCTGCACTCCTAGACACATCAGCTTTGTCTTAGCTGCATGACACAATCAATAATTACAACTGTTAATCAATGTGATTTTAAATAAGCATCGACCATGTATGCAAGGTTACCCAGGTCTATTGCTTAACATTAAGCTCAGAAATACTATAAAGGACCGAAATCGGGTCGACTAGAGGGAATTCTTTACCTAAAAAATTCAGGTGCGCATAAACGTACGACTAAGTCGTATTGTCACGTGTCGTTTGTGTGGGTAAATGCGTAGGAATCACAGATTAGTCTGTTTCTGGTTTAGCGGTGGTCTTGCGTTTGGGTCTTAGAGCCCCTCGCTGCATTTGTCTCGATTTCCTAATGGTGTTTCAACAGCCCCTCTGTAATAGCTACTTTTTCATTTTAATGGCCGCACAAGCTCCCGCTCCTTAAAATGCCCTGCGCTGAGCTTCTATTACACAACTGAAAGTACACAGACAGATTCTTTAAATGTTTTTGTGAATACTGAAGAATGGTTTAAACTAGCAATACAGTAATTACCATATTTGTGTTAAAAGTAATAATAACAACAATAGTAACAATAATAACACAGAGATGTGTGTATTCTGGGACAACGCATTTAGTTTGTTGTTGTCCCTAAACTAACACTGATTGTGTTGTTTTTAATACAGCCATTTGAAGAGTGGAACACCCTGAATACAATGTGAAATTACTCTCGCTGGAAGAAAAAGAGAAAGAATCGTAGTAAGAATGACAAAAAACAAACCTGAAGTAAAGACAAAATAAAGACACCAGGAGAAACTAAACAAAAAACTGACAAAACAAAGAAAGTAGGAATGAAACAAATGACAAAGTAAAAACAGTAAACTGAACAGACAAAACAAAAACAACAAATAAATGAAAAAACACAAAAGAACGAAACTGAAAAAATAAACAAATGAAACTTTCACATACAGTTTAGTATAACACTCTTATATATAGCCTAAAAACATGTAAAATTAGCAAAAATATTTACTAAATACACCCTAAGAATGTGTAAATTTTTTACACATTTTTTGTTTCGCTATTTAACACATTATGTGTCATTTTGTGTTTAAATTAAACACAAGTTGTGTTAAAGGTAACACAAAATGTGGTGTTCCAATAATAACACTGTGTGTATTCTGGGACAACGCATTTAGTGTGATGTCCCTAAACTAACACTGATTGTGTTATTTTTAACCATTTGAAGAGTGTAGCTGAAAGCATTATTAAATGACCCAAGATATTCAACAAACAAACAAACATGTATAAAAAACAGAGGGGGTGGAAGAACAAAACAAATGATTAAAAAAATAACGAAAGTTAAACAAAAAACAACAAAAAATTACAGAAAAATTAATAAACAGAAGAAAATAGCACCCCAAATATGATAGAAAATTACTCTCGCTGGAAGAAAAAGAGAAAGAAACGTAGAAAAAATGACAAAAACAAACCTGAAGAAACTAAACAAAAAACAGACAAAACAAAGAAAGTAGGCATGAAATAAACAACAAAATAAAAACAGCAAACTGAACAGACAAAACAAAAACAACAAATAAATGAATTAACTAAAAATACACAATGAATGAAAATGAAAAATAAACAAATAAAATACAGTTTAGTATTACACTCATATATATATATATATATATATATATATATATATATATATATATATATATATATATATATATATATAGCAAAAATATTTACTAAATGCACCCTAAGAATGTGTTCATTTTTTACACATTTTTGTGTTATGCTATTTAACCTATTACGTGTCATTTTGTGTTCAAATACAACACAAGTTGTGTAAAAAGTAACACAAAATGTGTTGTTCCAATAATAACACAGAGATGTGCGTATTCTGTGACAACGCATTTAGTGTGTTGTTCCTAAACTAACACTGATTGTGTTGTTTTTAACACAACCATTCGAAGAGTGTAGCTGAAAGCTTTATTAAATGACCCAAGATATTCAACAAACAAACAAACATGTATAAAAAAGAGGTTGGAAGAACAAAACAAATAATCAAAGAGATAACGAAAGTAAACAAATATCAACAAAAATGACAGAAAAATGAATAAACAAAAGAAAATAGCACCCCGAATACAATGTAGGAATGAAACAAACGTCAAAATAAAAACAGCAACAAATAAATGAAGAAAAAAAACACACAAAAAGAACGAAACTGAAAAAATAAACAAATGAAACTTTCAAATACAGTTTAGTATTACACTCTTATATATAGCATAAAAACATGTAAAATTAGCAAAAATATTTACTAAAATACACTCTAAGAATGTGTTCATTTTGTACACATTTTTTATGTTATGCTATTTAACACATTATGTGTCATTTTGTGTTAATTTTGTGTTCAAATAAAAGTTGTGTTAAAAGTAACACAAAAAGTAAATGATTAAATAGATGACGAAAGTAAAACAAATAACGACAAAAATGAATAAACAAAACAAAATAGCATCCCGAATACAATGTAAAATTACTCTCGCTGGAAGAAAAAGAAATAAACAAAAGAGAAAGAATGACAAAAACAAACGTGAAGTAACACCAGAAGAAACTAAACAAAAAACAGACAAAACAAAGAAAGTAGGAATGAAACAAACGACAAAATAAAAACAGCAAACTGAACAGACAAAACAAAAACAACAAATAAATGAAAGTAAATTAAAAAAGAAAAGAACGAGAATGAAAAAATAAACAAATGAAACTTTCAAATACAGTTTAGTATTACACTCTAATATATAGCATGAAAACATGTAAAATTAGCAAAAATATTTACTAAATGCACCCTAAGAATGTGTTCAATTTTTACACATTTATGTGTTATGCTATTTAACACATTATGTGTAATTTTGTGTTCATTTTGTGTTCAAATAAAACACAAGTTCTGTTCAAAGTAACACAAAATGTGTTGTTCAAATAATAACACAGAGATGTGTGTATTCTAGGACAACGCATTTAGTGTGTTGTCCCTAAACAAGCACTGATTGTGTTGTTTTTAACACAACCATTCGAAGAGTGTAGCTGAAAGCATTATTAAATGACCCAAAATATTCAACAAAAACAGAGGGAGTGAAAGAACGAAACAAATGATTAAATAAATAACGAAAGTTAAACAAATAACAACAAAAAATGTCCGAAAAAATGAATAAACAAAAAATAGCACCCAGAATACAATGTAAAATTATTCTCGCTGAGAAAGAAACGAAATAAACAAAAGAGAAAGAATTGAAAGAATGACAAAAACAAACGTGAAGTAAAGACAGAATAAAGACATCATAGAGAAACTAAAAAAAAACAGACAAAACAAAGAAAGTATAATGAAACAAACAACAAAATAAAAACAGCAAACTGAACAGACAAAACAAAAACAACAAATAAGAAAGAACTAAAAAAAACTGAAACTTTCAAATACAGTTTAGTATTACACTCTTATATATAGCCTGAAAACATGTAAAATTAGCAAACATATGTACTAAATACACCCTAAGAATGTGTTCATTTTGAACACATTTTTTATGTTATGCTATTTAACATATTATGTGTCATTTTGTGTTGATTTTGTGTTCAAATAAAAGTTGTGTTAAAAGTAACACAAAAAGTAAATGATTAAATAGATGACGAAAGTAAAACAAATAACAACAAAAATGAATAAACAAAAGAAAATAGCACCCCGAATACAATGTAAAATTACTCTCGCTGGAAGAAAAAGAAATAAACAAAAGAGAAAGAATGACAAAAACAAACGTGAAGTAACACCAGGAGAAACTAAACAAAAAACAGACAAAACAAAGAAAGTAGGAATGAAACAAACGACAAAATAAAAACAGCAAACTGAACAGACAAAACAAAAACAACAAATAAATGAAAGTAAATTTAAAAAACAAAAGAACGAAAATGAAACAAATAAACAAATGAAACTTTCAAATACAGTTTAGTATTACACTCTAATATATAGCATGAAAAAATGTAAAATTAGTAAAAATATTTACTAAATGCACCCTAAGAATGTGTTCAATTTTTACACATTTTTGTGTTATACTATTTAACACATTATGTGTCATTTTGTGTTGATTTTGTGTTTAAATAAAACACAAGTTGTGTTAAAAGTAACACAAAATGTGCTGTTCCAATAATAATACAGAGATGTGTGTATTCTAGGACAACACATTTAGTGTGTTGTCCCTAAACAAACACTGATTGTGTTGTTTTTAACACAACCATTCGAAAAGTGTAGCTGAAAGCATTATTAAATGACCCAAGATATTCAACAAAAACAGAGGGAGTGAAAGAACGAAACAAATGATTAAATAAATAACGAAAGTTAAACAAATAACAACAAAAAATGTCAGAAAAAATGAATAAACAAAAAATAGCATCCAGAATACAATGTTAAATTATTCTCGCTGAGAAAAAAAAGAAATAAACAAAAGAGAAAGAATTGTAGAAAGAATAACAAAAAAAACGTGAAGTAAAGACAGAATAAAGACACCAGGAGAAACTAAACAAAAAAACAGACAAAACAAAGAAAGTAGGAATGAAACAAACAACAAAATAAAAACAACAAACTGAACAGACGAAACAAAAACAACAAATTAGAAAGAACTAAAAAACTGATACTTTCAAATGCAGTTTAGTATTACACTCTTATATATAGCCTGAAAACATGTAAAATTAGCAAACATATGTACTAAATACACCCTAAGAATGTGTTCATTTTGTACACATTTTTTTGTGTTATGCTATTTAACACATTATGTGTCATTTTGTGTTCAATAAATAAAAGGGATAACACATGTATGAAAAACAACACAAAATGTGGTGTTTTCCGATAATAATACAGATATGTATCAAGTTAGGGACAACACATTAAATGTGTTGTCCCTAACTGGGCACAAAATGTGTTGTTTTAACACAACCATTTTAAGAGTGCACACACACAAACTGAAAAAGTGAACTTTTGTTAATGACTAGCATCCAATTATGTTAAAATCTGCATAGCTGTTTGCCAGGCTTCTGCAGTCAGAGATTCAGCGTGTGCCAGGGCATAAGCCAAAGATGCCAAACACCCTTAAAACCTGAATATAACCCGATTCATTATACCTGAACTCAGGTCTCCGTTATAACCTTCAAATCCCTGGATCGTCTATACGCAGACGCTGCTTTGTCACGACACTAAAGACAGAGACGGAGAGAAATTACATGGGAATAAATGACTATCCTATCACAGCTGAGATCAGTCAAGGGTCGGTGTGTGATTATGATATGATTATTCTGGGGACACGCATAAATCTCTGCTGTGTTTATGACATATGTAGTTTTATACAGATTAAGCCTCGATCTAAACGTCGTTGTTTAAGCGTTGTTATTGGACATGTCTGGTTCGGAGGCTGCTGTGAGGATGCAGTGGAATTCAAATGCGCGTGTTTGTGTGTTTGTGTCCTTGGGGCGCGCCAGCTCTTGATCTCGCTGTGATGTGCGTGAAAGCTAATGAGGAAACCTTTTAATTCACTAAATACCAACATTTGCTGACAAATAGTTGCAGGCAATTGGGAATACTGACACAGATGTGGGATGTGTTGATTTCAGTTTATTAAAATAAAATACATTTAAGTGAAATTAACATGTAAAAAAATATTTTACTTGTATTAATAAGATTGTTTTGTTGTGAGGTTTAACATTGGCAATACTTCTGTATATATGACTGAAAACTGAACAAGCATCGTGTATAGACGGTTTCATCGGACGCACATGCGATGACGCGATACGCGTCTGGTCCGGACTTTACTTTGTTTAATGATTTGACTACTTGCTAACTGAACTCTTGAACAAATACCTCATTGGAATAACAAGCGTTTTGGTTTCCTAGGTAATCTACGTTTTGTTTATTTGACTTGTTATATAAATAAACTACGTTTAAAGTACTTTGTTGTTATTTATTCGTAGTGGAGTTTATCGGAAGTTACGTGTTGACCATGAAAGCCGCTTGTTTATGTTGTTACTGCTGAAATCGTCTTGATGTCTTAAAGATGTATACGGTGGTTAAAGAAGTACTGGTAACACTTTTACAGTAAAAAAGTGTATCATTACAATTGCTCATTGTTCATTCATGTAAGTTCATTGTGCATCAACTTGTTAACAAATATGCTTTTTTACATGTTTATTCAATGTAAACATGTACAAATGTGTCTTCCCAAAGCAAAAACTGTAAGAACACGTAAACAGAAGATCTTCAAAGATTTGTGACAAATTGGCATCAAATAAACAAAGAAAAGCAAAGTAAAATAAAAATAATAATAAAAAACAGTGCATAAATTATAAGATACATGCATAACAGTGTTTCCCATACATTGATTTATTTGTGGTGGCCCACCACAGAATCAACACTGGCCCCCACAAATAGATTTTTCATGACTCCCATTTACATTTTTATTTCACTATTTAAAACAGCTTAATTTGGCTTAAAATATAATTTAATATATAATACAGATCAAATACAGATACAGATCAAAGAGTAGAAGTGAAACATATTTCAGGTGCCAACACTAGATCAAGCGCAAACACAATACGATGATGTCACATATATGCTAATTAGCGGGGGACGTCATCACCACCACAGTCTCCTCAAAATCCTGTGGGAAACACTGCATAAACATATTCAAAATAATAAATAAATACTACAGATAATAAATAAAGAGCAAAAGCAAAAATAGAGATTTTTTATATTAGTAAATGTTCAAATAAAATGCACTCAAAGTGTCCTTTATTGAGAGTTCATGTTTTAGTTAACTAATTTAAAGTAACACGCCAACATTTTGGGATTTTAGCTTATTCACCGTATCCCCCAGAGTTAGATAAGTCCATACATGCCTTTATCGTCTCTGTGCGTGCCGTGACTCTGTCTGACGTACCCACCGCTAACTTAGCCTAGCACAAAGACTGTAAGTAAATGGCTCCAGCTAGCATACTGCTCTCAATAAGTGACAAAATAACGCAAAAATTCCCTATTTATATGTAGTGATTTGTATAGCCGTCTTTTAACTATATACATACTGGAAACTATATTAAGCACTGCACAAGCTAAAATCCCAAAATGTCGGCGTGTTCCTTTAAACAAACGGAAACGTATTGTAGTGTTGCAACGAGTTTGCAAAAAAACAAAACTATAGGGACATTTATCATGTAAAATCACAAACCTTTGTAAAATGCTTGTGTTACCTTTTAACGTTAATGAACAAATTTTGCTTAAAGTAATTAACATTAGAAACTTGCCAAAAAATTAAATGATCAACATTTTTTGGCTCAGTTTTCAGACAGCCATACTAAATTGCTCACACTAAATAAATTCCAGTCTACTTGTAACAGTAAAACGCCTCTCATTTGAAAACCCACAGATTTCATCCATATTGAAATTCCCGGTGGCTGCAGGTTCCCTAATCTGTTCATCAGAGCTTTTGGTTAAATCATGATGCAGAGTCTAGGGCTGTACAAGGGGGCCCCATTAGTCATGGTGCGGCCCTTCGACGTATCCGCTTTTTATCCATCTCTTAAATCAGTCTGTGCGGCTATTGGCAGCAGGCTGGGCAGCCTCCAAGAGACCTGATTGAAGTGGCATTGTTTGGGAGACATGGAGCGCTCAATCAATATTCAGTCTTACTAAATTACAGTTTGCATGAAAAATGAGGCCCTCCCCCGTGTAGGAGCTGAAGAGTAGAGAGATGTGCCCAGGAAGTGTTTCATCAACACTCCTCACCTCCGGCGCAGACAGATGAATACCACGTTTCCTGAACTTTTAAGAGTGCTGTGATGAATTCCCAGACATTGTTTACATGACTTAGTGGGAATGATATATTGCCAGGCCAATTAATGGACTGATGTTTGGCCATTTTAAGATCATCAACATCTGCTGACAGCATTGTCAATAGTAATGCACTTTTTAAAATTTTAATTTGAGTAAATAAAAAGATCTCTGCACTGTTTATCGGCCAACTTGCATTCTTGACTAATTTTGATTTGTTTTATTTGTACTTTTAGCTCACAGTTGTAAACATGTTGTTGCTGTCTTTTGCTGCATTATGCTAATTCAATCCAGACGAATTTTTGCTCACATAATGATTGATTGTGTCACTTTAAAGTCACTTCAAGTAGACTTCTGACTACCTGCTGGTTCCTCAAAGCTCCACCGAGACCCAGACCCTTAAACTCTCACCTTTCACTCTCCGCCTTTCACCTTTAACCCAATTTGACCGGTTCAGCTTTACGGCTGCCCTGGAGATGGGCTTTTTCTGCCAAGAGCTTCTGTTATGTGCTATCATGGTTAGATCACATCTCTTCCAGGCTGCGGTTGTCTCCTAACCCCACTCTATTAATCATCTCTCTCTCTTATTCACCCCCTCTGCTCATTTAGCACTCCTTCATGGTACCAAGAGGGTCAATTAGGCCCTGCAAGACCCAACACTGACTACGAGGGTCTCCCAGCCTCCCAGAGACACAGGAGGGGCAATTAGGCTTTCTAATGCTGGTCGCTGAACAGTAGCACGCTGGATGTTTGCCTGAGATTATGCACACACACTCGCGCTCAAATAGACTTAATTTGACATGTGCCAGCTGGTCCATATAACATCTAAACCTTAAACAATTAATTCAGTGTTTTACCATCTCTTTATGTAACTCTGTGGTTAAGGGAATTTGTGTAGATGTTGTTTAGGAATGCAGATTTCCCAAATGGGCCTGTAGTCCAGTGTAGCTTGACTGCTTTTCGCAAAGCTAAAAGGCAATTACCCCAGGTCAAGATCTTAAAGCGGAAAATCAGGCGTAAGGACAATTCAAAGGAACCATGACATAAATCAAATATTATGCGAATAGTAATTTATAATTGTTTTTCACACATTTTCCTTGCATTGATTTGTTGATTTAAATACATTTTCCTTAACAAAAAAAGACGTTTATGTTTATATTTAAAGATATTTGTTTTTATTGGATGTCATGGAATGGAAGGGTGTTTAAAATCATATCAGTTAATCAGTGTGGTGCCCCAAGGTTCCGTGCGTGGCCCTCTTCTAATTTAACCGTAATGAACTACAATTACAGTGCTACTTTCTTATTATCACTTTGCAGTTTCATCTTTGTATTCAGTTTGTATCCTTATATTACATGCTAGGTTAATTGTTACTTTACAAAGTGCCATCTGCCAAGGAAATGAATTCAATTATATAATAAATGTTGTTTGCAGTGAACCAACGTCTTTCCATTGGGCTAATTATAGCTGTGATAGATTGTTGTGTGAGTTAGGTGCGGTGTACTCAAGAAAGTTTACATACCGGAATGTGCACTCAAGTCTTTGTAGACACACACACATACACACCCGCACATAATATCGCATTATTTACAGTAAAAGTGCTCGCTAATACAGGTAGTGCTTTGATGGCTGCTTTTATTCCATAAAGCACTATAGTAGTGTGTGGGTACGACCGTCATAAACATGCATTATCATCCTGATCCGCGAGCCGGGGGGAGACCGCCATTGACATACACTCCCCACACAGGTACACACGATAATGGATCCGCTCTCTATAACATGTCAAGCTCATTGTAATGTAAAAGCATTCTCTTACCCGTGGCTGCTGAGGGGGAGGAAACCTGCACTCTTTTCAAATGTAACGTGACTTTAAAAGCACTGTGTCTCTATACGCTCCACACGCTTGCTTTATTTATGGCCGTTTTACAACACTTGAGTTTATTTGGTGATCTTTCTACCACCAGATTTTCTATATTGAAGTTACTGTACTATCTGAAAATATTGCACGTTTATGAAATCGGATTCATGTACTTGGCCTGTCATTATTGGAATAAACCCAGACAAGGTCGACCGGGATCACTCTTTACCGAATACATAAGTAGTTGAGTTAAAATGGGCTCATACAAGTTTGTCGGTCATAATACTAAAATGACAAGTTAACAGAAATATCATGTTAACAATGTGATATTCGTTTTAAAGCTGCTGCTGTGTTTTCAGAGCTTCTTGTATTTTGTTCACTGTGTGTGTGTGTATGTGTGTGGAGAGTATAATGTGCATTTATTGGCACTGGTTGATTGAGTCTTCTGTGAGATCTGGGAGAGGCATCTTCCTTTCCCATCGATCCTCCACTATCCCATCAGGCGGTGCTGAGAATATCAGGCCTCCAAACATTAAGTAAACCATGAGAGAGTGCTGGACTAGTAATGCAAAATCCATGCTGTTTTCATTGTGCTAATTGATCCAACACTAGAGAAGATAGCGTTGGTTTATCTGTTGATTCCGTTGCCTCTCGTGTTTGCTGGACTGGGGTCGACTCCATCAAACACGTCCCCTCAGCTGGGAGAAATTAGCTAATGAAATAATTACTGCAGGGCTCATGCCAATAGAGTGCTATTGTTTTAGGAAAATTGATATTTTTGTAGTCTGACTTGGCTTGCTTTAACTTCAGATGTATTGAGATCGTGAGAAATGATCCTGGTATTTATCACAGGCCAAGTGCATTTTACACAGCACATGCAGGCTTAAAATCCGGGGGGGTTTTCTCCTAGGGGGTTTTTCAACCCGGGGAGGCAGCCTTTTTGGGCTTCTATACGTTACATTAGTAATACGTTTGCTTATAATGTTGATTTATAGCCGCAGTAATTTTAGCTGCTTGTGCTATCGTGTATTATGTTGTGCTATCTGTCGATTTTCTGTGCTTTTCACGGCATCTATTATGTAAAGCTGCTTTGATACAATTACCAAATTGTGAAAAGCGCTATATAAATAAAATTGAATTGAATTGAATTTTTGTTTGATGTTAAATAGTGTAAGTTGACTTTGACTGGAATTTTCTTTGGGGAACCAAAAATGGTTCTTCTATTGGCTCGATGCAAAGAACCCATTATTTCTAAGTGTATTTGTGTTTAAAAGCTAACTAGATGCCTTGATGTCTGTTGTCTACAAAGCATAAAAATAGTTTTATTTCTCATTTGCAACAATACTCGCAAAAACTACTTTTGTTTTTACGTTTGAGTGATCATTAAAGATGTTTGTTGCTGGTTTGGGTAATACCCGTTTTGACCTGTCTTACATCTCCATCAATAAAACATCTCCGATGCATTTCAGCAGTGCTCGGATGAATGAGGTAAAAGGGAGAGACATTTACATTAAAGGGTTATAAAATTCTCCTTCCATGTGATAGTTGCGCACCATGTTTGTGAATGATGGCTATTTAAAACCCATAAAACTGTTATTGTGTATAATACCTTATTAATGTATCTGTGTATAAGGCGCCGTTAAGCGTAAAATGTTGGAAATAAACGAGAGCGTGATCTCTTCCTGTCTGTTTTTCTGTCCGCTTTATGTTTTGCTATACCTGCTTCTGGGAGGTGTATGCAGGAGAGTTAAATGGGTCTTTGATGCAGGGTTTTACTCTTGGATAGAAATCTGCCAGAGACTGATGGTAAATAGCTGGTGTGGTATGATCAAACGATGGCCGTGCTTTTTATTGTTGGTGAAATTTAAAGTCTCTAAATTTATCCCATCTTTGAGCATCATAATAGCAATATAATAGTAAAAGTTTATCCAGTGACAGTAATTTCTACACTGAAAAAAATGATGCATTCAATTTACTAAATTTTTTAAGGTAAGTGGTTGCAATCAATTTATTTAAAGGGACACTTCACCGATTTGCATTAAGCTTTGTATCGTTAGAACCCCAGTCATGTTTTTAAATGGTTGTGCATCATTCCCTCAGTTTCCCCTGAGACGGGAGAAATACAGATTTTAATGATGCACTTCCTTCTTTCAATGATGTAAAAATCGTCATTTTGCGTCATTGAAAGCAGGAACTGCTGTATCTTTGTCGAGTGTGAAAGACTACAGACACTCATTCCTCATTTTTCCAAGGTAGGGGCTATGGGTGGGACCCACTCACGCTAAAGACCTATTACAGATCAGTGGGTGGGACTTACGAAAATATATGAACACAGACGGAAAAAAACGATCAGCCGCCATCTTTATGCTAAACTAAGCTAACAGACGTTGTGGAGTGAGCCAGACTTCATGTTACAATAAGAGCTGAAGGTAATCGATATGATATGGAAGAGGTAGAGCTGCACGATTCTGTATAAAATGAGAATCACGATTCTTTTGCCTAAAATTAAGATCACGATTCTCAAGAACTTTGTTAATTTTAAAGATGTACAACCCCTGAACATTAGTTTAACATTAGTTTTTACAGGTGCAAAGAATTATGCTTCTGAAAGTTTACATAATCTTTAAATTCAGTTAATGTTAATGGTAGAGTTACTATGAATTCATTTTATTTAAAAAATATATACATTTTAACTAGACATGGATTAACATTACTGTATGGTAATGAGCTATGACGCGGTTCGGCGCCAACCAATTGCAAGGCGGAAATGTTCAGCGCCAACCAATCGGAAGGTGGAAACCTCCGCTTGAGAGATTTCCAGAGAATGCATTCAAGCGCTTTTGATGCTTTCGCTGGCAGCATGAACGTCCATCGGGTGAATAAATCTACATGCACGCTTAATCTTCACGCCCACTACACTTGGGCCAAATACAAGAAAACGTAATTTAAGCAGTCAAGTGCAAAGACAACAAGTGTGGTTATTTGGACGCAGCCAATGTTTCCCCCTGTGCTAAAAACCCTTTCGGAAGGGATAAGATCCAGAATAAGATCCTCTTCTTGGTACTAAAACAACGTCAAGGTTCTTGTCGGACGTATCTGCGCATTGCTCTGCCTCACTCATTCTCTTTTGTTTCTGCTTCTTTCTGTCTAACTTCTCGGCGAAAGCATCCGCCGTACCAGTGGAACGAACACAAGCACATCTGGCTTGCACAATAATAAATGAGACGTCAAGACGTCATCGCAGCCGCTGTGATTGCGTGTTGTCGAGAGAACTGACGAAAATTTGTCTTTCCTTCTTAAAAATATAATTACCTGAATCGTTGAAATGCTGAATTAGAATCGTTTGGGGGGTCGAATCGAGATCACGATCTTTTAACGATTATCGTGCAGCTCTAGGAAGAGGGTGATTTCGCAAGCGTGATGCTCTAATCCGTTGTTCATTGCACCTTTATGAGCCACAATACAGCAAAGAGCTGAGGCAGATGGAGGAACAGAAGCCTGAGGAGTAGGCCGGAGCCTGGGCTTTGGCTGCGTAGTGGAGCCCGGGGAAGACACAGCAACCATCGGCATCTGCTGCGTAGAGAAGCCGGGACTGGCTAGAGCTTGGACGGACTAGTAGTGGCTGTACTCTCGCTGTGTGCTTTTTGTATAACATTTCTGCATCAGATCAGGATATGAACGTTTGTTTGGTGAATGGTCCTGGGCACTCTGCGCGTGTTTATTTCAAAGACATGTTTCGGCTTACGAGCACAAGAGCTAAGGCAGCGTGTCTGTGGAGATATAGTGCAGTGGACGCGTGTGTGTGCAGGATGCAGGGATAAACGGACGTCTGATTAAAGTGAGTGTTTCTATTTTCTTTGTTATACTAAAGTGGCATTTATGTACACAATAGCATATCTGAGCGGTGTTTTATATGTCAATATTGTGAGAGCAGTGACGCCGATATAACACAGATGTAATTACAGTAAACAAGAGACAAAAAGAAAATTGGTAAAACTAAATAAACATTTAAAATGCATACCTTTTATAAGTACTTGAAAAGACATTTGTACTGCGGATCTAAAACTGCACGTTACTGTTTGAATAAGACTTTGCTACACACCAGACCAGAGTGTTATTGTGTGTAACACAACGTAACATCACAAAAGTAAGTCATGATTGGTGTCTGTCAGACACAGTGACGGCTATTTTCTTTGTTTTACTAACGTGGCATTTATGTACACAATATCATATCTGAGCGATGTTCTGATTAATGGGAGTGGCTTGCAGAGCTGTGCATTGTGGTGCATTGTGGGAGTTGTAGTTTTTCATACAAATGTGCTGTAAAGTCACGTTCTGTCTTTTCTTGGTCAAATAGGCACAAAATTCTAAATGTGTTACATTTTGACTACAAATATGACGCACTTTCAATAAAGATTAATGTTTCTATTGATGAAATTGCCCTTTAAGCTACATTTAAACAAAAAAATAGAAAAATAAAATAAAAAGTTAATTTCAGTAGTTTCAGACACATACATGTCCGATTTTACAATGCATGCATATGTGAACTGCGTGTTAGCAGCATTAAAGATCACCTATTTTATTGCTAAAAAACTATGTTACTTTGTGTATTTGGTATAATACAATGTGTTCGCGTAGTTTATTAAAAAACACTTTATTTTCCACATACCGTACATTTTTGTAGCTCCGGATTTCTGAAACGCATGGATTTTGTACAAAACTGTCCCTGATTGGCCAGGTAATCTGTACGTTGTGATTGGTCTGAAAACCTCTGACGTCAGCTGGAAACGTGACGCCCCTTACCATATTGAAAAGATTTGGTTGCTAACAGGAGTTAGCTTGCAGGCTGTGAGTCCAAGCAGGAGGAATTATGATAATGTCGGTCTTGTCTACATCACCAATCCCAGGAAGTAAACTGTTGCCTACAATCCGTCTGTTTGTTGTAGTCCAAGAAAAGAGATTTATGTTGGAAACAATAATGTCATAATTTACTTTGGGGTATGTATCTTTTGCATATCGTTAACATGTACTAATACACACTTACACACCAAAGGAAACACTTACACACGACAGGAAATGTAAAATTGTGAATCGGACCTTTTGTGCTCTTTAAAGTCGCCATTAAACAGAAGTAGCGAATGTCAAATTTTCCCCGTGGTGACATATATCCGAGTGTAATGGCTTCTGAAACGGAAAAAAAAAAGGTAGGGCTGGACTTGAATTCGTCCATCTGGAATTGATTGGATCGGTTGAATTTGGGTCATGTCGCTAATCGCTGAGATCTTTTCCCGGACTCCGCCCACCTGCCATACCATATGACCGGAAGTAAAAAGAGGAGGGGAGGAGAGCGTTTTTGATAAAAGATTATGAGGGAACATGAATAAAAAAAACACAATATTCCAAAACAAATTACAGTTTTTCATTTCATTAAATTTTTTGACTTTATTTAATGTTTTTAGCACTAATGTTGGTGGATTAGACTATTAAGGGGGTCGCACACCGGACGCGCAGCTCAGTGCCGCACAGCGCCGCACCATTCTAAAAAAATCGAACACATTGTTTTCTATGAGTATACGCACACCAGCGCCGACAGGTGGCTCCTGTCCGCGGCGCCCAGCTTCGACTCAGGAAGTTGCTCCAATCCCTCTTGCGCCACAGAGCGCCACTCACATAGTTTAACATGAAATAACATCATATTTGTCCCAAATCATTAACGATTAACATTGGCTGCTAACAAATATTTTTGAAGTAGACTAGTGCTGCACAATTAATCGCATCGCAATCGCGATGTCAGCCTGTGCGATTATATGACAGCAAAATGTTACAATTATATTAAATAAATAAATGTGTGGACTTGTTAACACAAACTTTCTGATAACAGTTTGATGATTTTTCTTGCTGTTTAAAAAAAGAAAGAAAAACGAACAAAAAAGGCAGTGCACGTGTGGCATGCACGTGTGTGGTGTGCGTCGTCACTTATACCAAAGCGAAGATGGATGCAGAGGAGGTTGACAGTGATCTGGTAGCTTAAAAAAAACTCTCTGTCTGTTGTATGGCGGTATTTTGGATTTATGATTACTGACACTGAGCAGTTGCTACATTACGTGGCAATACGAAAACATTTCTAGTTTTACAAATACACATTTTAGCTAAACTGTGTGTGGATTTTCCTTAAAACCCATCAAGTTGACTCATGATACCATTTAGTATAATCGCAACCGCACATCACAAAATTAGCATCAATAACTGCAATGGGAAAAATTACCCAAATCGTGCAGCCCTAAAGTAGACGCTATCTGACGAAGCTCGCACTATTTAATGTGCACTTCCGGTTTACGATACCTCTGAGTTGTCCTAGACACGACTTGACGCGGCGCTGAGCGACCCCCTATACACACTGCACATGAGTTCAGTAAGTGTAGATGACTTCGGCAAACTCAAATATTATGGCTAAAATACAGAGCAATTGTTAAATGATGAATTTGCACATGGTCTGTCATATTTAAAACACCACATAGACATATAAACAACAATAAAAACTTGATTTTCAACACAGTAGGCCTTTAACTCTTTCACCGCCAGCATTTTTAAAAAAGTTGCCAGCCAGCGCCAGCGTTTTTCATGATTTTCACCAAAGTTTAATGCCTTCCAGAAAATGTTCTTCTTCAGATATATAAACATACAATATACCAAATGAAAGAACCTCTGCTTTCAAACAAAAAAACCCGTTTCATCCTACCTTGAGTAGTTCTTTTGTAATCAGCTTTTGAATATGGGTAGCTTTCTGCAAAAACACCACATTTTGAGCAAAAAGCAGAGATAATTCCATTTTTGTGACGGACTTTTCATAGAGATCCCATTCAGAGCGATCTTTAAAACAGACACGGACATGCAGCAGCTTGCCATAGGGGAATACTTCTGGGTTTAAAAAGTTGCGGACCTGGTGGATAATAGCGGTATTGCGGAAAGACAATCTCGTCATTGGCGGGGAAGCGTTTTTTCTCTTAATTGACGAGATATCTCGTCAATGACGGGGAAAGAGTTAAAATACTTAAAAATGTAGTAATTGTGAATTTTAAATATACATTGTAAAATAATATGCAGCATGCAGTTAAAACAACTTGGTCAATTCAACCCACTATTTTAAGTTTAGGCTTAAAAACGTTGGCATAACTTATAAAATTAAGTTGATTTGAACTTAATTTTTTAAGTTAAAGTAACATAAAATTATTTGTTGATTTGACAAAAATGCTGCAATTTTTTTACAGTGTGGAAATGCGTTGTTTTTAGTCATATTCAATATTTTGTTGGTTTATTTCTTCATGAAACAAACCCAACTGAAATGTATTCAGCATGTGTTTATATCTTTCTTTTGTCATCTGCCGTCACCTCGGGACTGCTGAATGCAATAATAAAAGCGTTTTTACTTTGTTGTTTTGATTTAGATAAACATGTTAATGTAATGTACATCACTGCGTCTATTCCGTTTGTAAGATGATAAAGACATTTTCTTTCTATTGTTATTTTGCTTCTAGAACCTGTTTGAAATTAATAAATAAACTAGACAGATAATATAAATGTCTAATGCCAAAAAAAATCATTTCCATTTAGAATATTTATTCAAAGTTTCTTCCATGTTTATATAATCCTAATATTAAAAAGAAGATTCGATTTTAGGTTTGTGTATAAAATGCAAACAAAATATTCCCTCTTTTTTTTCTTTCTCTGGTAGCCTGACAAAACAGGCATTGTTATTCGTTTATAATCTTCTTTGTCGTCTTCAGTCGTTTTCCCCCCTCAGGCGTCTGAAATAAACTGTAGTGAAGGTGTAATTTTCAATTGCCTGATGCATTAATAAAATGATAAAAGCAGGAATGAAATGCTTTGGAATATTGTTTCTTCTCTGTGCTGTGCAGGTTCCAGGGTTTAAAACGGACTTGCCCTTGAGCTAAATGTTTCGACATGGATACGAGACATATCTGGTTCTTAAGGTTCTCGTATTTAAAAAGAAAAAAAAAACAAAGGCACTATTTCATCTATTTTATTACTGTTAACTCACACTGAGCCCCTCAATTTAAGATGCTGTGTGAAGCTAAACTAGTTTAGTTTTGAAAAACTTTTTGGAGCTCCAAAGTGTTCATGTCGCGTCCTATGTGCTTCATCTACTGTAGCTGTTTTGAACACCTCCTGTGCAAACAGCCCTTTATAGTTGTAAGCCGCATCTCATTGTATTCTCAGCATGTATGGACTTAATGCAAACAAGAGCGTTAAATCCTGCTTTGTAGAAAAAAGTGTAACTAGACGGTACCGGCGGCTTTAGGGCTCTCGGTTGTATTTGCATTAAGTTCACATGGCTGTTTTATCCTACGTTTTAGGTGCATACAGTAAGTCTAACCTTATACCATAAATAAGATTGAAGTAAAAAATAATCCGCATGTGCATCTACAAAACTCTATTGAGAACTGAATTGGTGTGATAATCGTGTTTGCTTCTGGTCAGCTATATGAGTCTTTATCATATTGATTTAACTAAATCCAGGGCTTCCCATGGCTGAAGGCCTTTGTGACCGACAACTCATCATGTTTCCTTCTAGATATTCACATTATAGTTTATTCCAACAGTATCATCATGCATCAAAACGATTTGCATGCAATCTTACTCATAATGATTTAATACATCATTCACTTTGTACACTGTTAAGACTTAACTATAATTTTTACAGTTATTTACCACAAAATGGCCAGTAAAATATCATCATTTTCTCTTCCAGTTCATTACTGTAATATGCATTGCATTATGGGTATTAACATTTAATTTACAGTGATTTACTGTATGTTTTAAATTTGCGGTAGACTGCTGTAAAACAACAGCAGTAGTGCTACTCTAGTTGAATAAAACAGTATTATAAAAGCATATAAAATGGAAAAATAAAATATATCTATGAAATGAAATACATTTTATTTGTTATGCTTTTAGCAGTGAAGCAAATTTCAAAATGTGAATTGTTTTTCAGAAGTGTAAATAATTTATTCAGAATTGTAGATAGAAACAAGAAAGGGATTATGGATGAATGCTTGACCGTCAGATTTGAATTTGACCTTAAGACTTCAAAACACTAGTGACACCAAGATTTCGCTCCTCGGAGTGTCGGGAGAGTGACAGAAGAGGCTACTTGGGAAGTGTAGCGAGTAACTTTCATCAAGTGACTCTGGGCACTGTGGTAGTGTTATGAACCTATGACGCGGGCGACCCACGTTCGATTCCCCTTCAAGGCAATTTAAAAAAAAAAACTAGGTTACAGTAAGGGTAATATACTATAAAATGGAACTGCGGTAAAGGCATCATATTGTAAAAAACATTTACAGTTATGGTACTGTAATGGGGCAGTTACAGAAAGTTACCGCATATATACAATAAAAAGTCTTAACAGGGTATTTAATAGTGCTTGATATCGTGATATTTAGTCTTGTATGCAGTTGCTGTTTTTTTGTTTTTGTTCAGCACTGGTGGTTGGGTTAGCACGTAATGGAGAATTATTTGAGTTTATTAACCATTCGTATATCTCCAACTCTCCCCAAAGCATTGTGGGTAGTAACTGCAGCCATTACAAAGTCCCTTTATAGCAAATCAGTCCACTTGGCGGCTATATTGGTTAATGCTCCCAGCCAGCTATTTCCAGCCATGCAAGTACAACTTGTGCTTGAATAGATTGACCAAAATCTCTGAAACTGTTGGTCAAGAGTGCATTTACATGTATATGTTTGTGTAAATGCTAAATTTGTACAGGGATGTACAGGACTTATATATTAAAAAATAGAGGGTTTCTCTCTTTCTCTCTCTCTCTTTCTCTCCAGCTTTATTTTATTGCTGCCCTCAGCACACTTTATCTCACCCAAAGCCTGCCAGGTTCCTCTCACTCATTTTCCGTACGCTGTTTTGTATATATGTTGTTTTTAATGCAACGCCGGATGACGGACCAGCGCGTTTACATTTAGGGTCATGTTGAGCCCAGTGTCCTGTAATACCAGGGTTTTAGGAAATGCACCCCTCCCCCCACATCGCATTAGAATATGAATGTGTGTGTGTGTGCGGTTCTGCAGTTGTCCGCAGACACAGTCTCATGCATAAGACATGAGCGCCGCAGTCAATGCGATTGGCGGGGCGCGGCGCGTTTAGGGAGAGAGGATATCCCTGGTCTTAGACGCATACACATGCTATAATGAGTAGGATTTGATTCTTCAAACATCATATGCACTGGGGAGGAAGTGCACTTTAGTTGTGTGTGCGTGTGTTGTTGCATCCGCTAACGTGTACTAAAGAGAAAAGTGTCTGTGCGGCACATGCGGGGAAGTTAAAAAGAAATAAAAAAATAGAAATACTTGCGTACTTTGATGCAATTAGTGGATTTGTATGGTGAAAATTTGATCTCATTACTTTCTGTTAATCTGTGTTTTTATTTGCATGCTTTTTATCCTGGTATACAAATCTCGTCAAAGATGGTTTGCAGTTCTTAGTTGGCTTAAACTTAAGTAACTGGTCTCACAACGGCTATAAAAAAAATAAAACGTGCAGACCTAACAAGGCCGGGAGACTAGCTAAAGGTTTTAAATCATTTTATATATTCAGTTATTGTGTGCCCTTATATGCATATATTTGTGTGTGTGTTTACTTGCCTATACTGGTGAATGTAGTAAAATACATATAATATAATTATTTTTTGCAAATTTTTTTTTTTAAGGGTTCGGATCAGTTTATAATTACAATAATTAGTTTGATGTACTGACTAGTAAAAGTTTACGATATGCCTCGGTTTAGATTTAAAGGTAGTAAAGGTTTGTTTGTGTGTGTCGCTCTCTAATCAGCCGATGATGGATTTATCCTCTATGCATTATGCAGTACTGGGTGGTGTTAGCGCGGTAATGCGACACTGTATTCGATGGCATAATAAACATCAAACATAAGCCGTTGGCCTCGAGTCTTCAGACAGTCAAATGAATTCAGGCAACAAGCAGCCAATTTAAAGTACAATATGAATAGAGAGGTCACTGAGAGGTGCGTGTGTGTGTCTGCATCCGTGTACGCACTTGAGCCTTTGAGCACTAATAAAATAATGCGCATCATAACACAATAACCTGTTAGAATACATTTGAAATAAATGGCCTATCTAAACATACAGCTTTCTAATGTCGCCCGTTACAGTGGATTTTATGTAATCACCCTTTCGGGTTTCGGAGCTTACATTCATGCATTTTGCAGACGCTTTTATCTGAAGTAACTTACAGAGCAAATATTGATATTTCGAAGCTGTGACCTTGACATTGCTAGAGTCAGTTTCCATCAAGAAAGTTACACATTAAACTGTACTCACCTTTGAGACAGATTTCTGACAGCTACAGGTCGCTATAGTGTCTACAGCAGGGGTCTTCAACTACTGCAGTTGCAGTTTAACATTGCAAAAGCCAAATATACTAAATGAAAAAACAGACCCTGTGTTTTCAAACAAAACAAAACAAAAACGTTTCATCCTGCATTCTTTAGTTTCATTTTTATCATCTCTCAAATAGCTCTGGAATTTCTTCAAAAACACCAAATTTTGAGCAAAAAGCTGAGATAATTGCATTTTTGTAAAGGACTTTTGATAGAGATCAGATGCAGAGATATCCTCAAACATACAGCTGTTTGACCTAGGCCCATATTCCTGGTTTTATAAGTTGCGGTATAATAGCGGGGTTGTGGATTGACAAGATAACTTGTTAATGGCGGGGAAAGAGTTAAAGATATATAGGCTAAATCGCCTTTCCATTATACACTATATTCGGATGTGACTGTCGGAGGTCCCCCCTAGTGGCAGTCATAATGACATTTCACTTTAATCGTAAATCCGTGTCAACATTGGACAGAAGCTCATTTCAGCGCAAGAGCCTTTAATCTACAAATATATTTATACACTGTAAAAAGTGATTTTGTGTAAACTGGGTAAATTCTATTTGAAGAGTTTCGTTGCAAAACGAGATAAATCCATTTTTTAACATTTTTGTCAAAACATGTTTATTATTATGTTATCATGTTATTATTTTGTTTTATGGTGCTACTTAGCTGTATTTTTTAAGTTATGAAGGTTTAAATCAAAACAAACCAACTGCAGTTGAATTGAAATTAATTGGAATGCACAACCAAAAAACAAGATTTCTGAACAATTAACAAAATGGTGGTTATCTCGTTTTGCAACGAAACTCTTGTTTTTTTAACCAAATTTTAGTTGAGTAATTCTAAAAGAACACATTATTTAGTAAATTCGACAAAATTTTATCATGTAAAATTTGGCAGAAGGAAATTAAATTAATTTTTTTTGGTTGAAACGACGTGAATTATTTTAATAAATATAACTAACTAGGCAGTGGACTAAAAATAATAGGCTGTATTTACTTAAAAACTGCAGTTGATTAAATTACTTAAAAGTCCATGTAAAACTTGCTTAAAAAAGTGGATGCAAAATGATGCACTATATTTAATTTTTTTTGTAAATCCAGCGTATTATTTTTTTCAGTCTACTTAACAGTTTACTTATCGTCGTTTTTTTAAACGATTCAAGTGTTACTAATAAAGTTAAACAAAAAAGGATTCATAATTTTCACCTTGCACACAGTATTGAATGGAACACACTGAAATACAACAGTTCCGGTCAGCGTGTCATGTGGTGTAGTCGCACAAGTTTATTTTTTTAATGCATCCAAAGCTTGAATTGGATCCGATAATTACACACACAGTGGTGAAGTGCAGTGTATGCGCAGGTATACGGAGTCATGTACAGTGGAAAGGTAAAAGTAACCACGCAAGATGATTGGAGGGCCGCTAGTTGGAATGAAATACAATTAACATTTTTATTTTAAATGACAGATACAGGGATTTATCAGTGGTACTTTTTTAAGGCACAGTATGTCATTTTTGCTGCTAGAGTTTAAAAAATAACATCAACGGGAGTTGATGAGAGTTGTAGTCGTCACCTTCACTGTCGATAAGAATCGATCTGACAGGTAGGGCTGTGACGATGCATCGCGTTTCCCATTAAAAATGCCTGTTTGAATTTGATTCTGAATCGCAAAGCTTCGATTCTGTGTTTCATGCACAGTTTGTGCGTGAGCTATGGCTCTTTGATAAGTAGGAAGTCCTTATCAGTCTAAAATTACTGTAAGTTTGAGTCGTTTCTAACGTGCATTTGAAAAAGCAACACTCGTCAAACACAATCATTATAAATATTCGTTATGTCATGAAAATACCTGAAATTATTGAAGAACAGCAATATAAATGCTTATAGACAATTCCTGGAATAGCGTTTATAATGGTACTTCTTCTGCAGCACAAATGGAGTTTCTGCACGAGAGCGCCCTCTGGCTTTAAGATGTCGCAACATTTCACCATAATTCATTAAAATGTAATCGCGCATTTGCAAGATTAATCGTCCCAGCCCTACTCACATAACTCACAAATCATGTTCATGGATTACTTGATAAAATAAAGTAAATAAACATTACCATATAATGTAAGCCCACAGTTTGGCTTATAAAAGCGACAACAGAGTGCCATGCTAGATGTTATAACTAACTACTACTTACGCATGTAGGACTCTGCAGATCCATCGACATATGACATCTTAGTGTCACGAGAGCAACCTAAGAGTAGTGCTTTCGAATCGCTCTCACAATACTCTTAAAATTTTACGTTTTTTTTTACAGTGTATGGTTTTTCACAGCAAGAGCTGAAACCAAAGATAACTCAGACACTTAAAAGCAACCCCCCCCCCTTTTTTTTACTGTTTTTGAATTCACTGTGAAGTACACACTTGAAGGAAATTGATAAATAAACTGCAATAATTTTTTCATATTTTAATGCAAAAATTTCACATGTTGCTATTGAGTAACTTAAAAAAGTACTTTTTTCAAGTGCTATAATTGGGTCCCCAGTGCTTCTATCAACCTAAAAATGTGATAAAGATCAACCCAGTAACTTAGTTTTGGTAAACCATTCTCTGCAAGCATGTGAAAAAAATAGGTAATTGAAATTTGGCTCCCCTTGTGATGTCAGAAGGGGATAATAGCGCCCCTTAATTTGCACTATTCAACCACGGCACTGCCGTTCAGTGCAGAGATCAGCTCATTTGCATTTTAAAGGACACACACAAAAATGGAACATCTACAAAGTTTTTACATGCTATAATAAATTATCGATATAATATTTTAAGCTAGAACTTTACATACGTACTCTGGGGACACCAAATATTTATTTGATATCTTAAAAAGTCCTTTTGAAATGTCCCATTTAAGTCACATAAGAGGCTAATGAATTTCTGTCTCTTAAAAAAAATACTTTGTATATTGTTGCTGATATCAGGTACTGATCTATACAGTAGTACTATATACCGTGGTACTGTTTATTACTATCAAGATATGATTGCCTTGTCAATGAAGTCTAGTTAATTCAAGCATGCTTTTTGGGTAATATTATCGTAGTAAGAGTAAGAAATAGAAAAGTGTGTGTGTGTAGCAGACAGAGAAAGAAAGAAAGAGAGAAAGCAATTCAGGAGTTCATTGCGAGGTGGAACGGTTGTGGGAAAAAGAAACCTTTCCGCCCCTGAAGCTCTCGGTATGGCGGGCCGCAGTGGGGCGTTGAGTTTGATCAGATGGTGCAGTACACACGCTCCCGCATGTCTGAGTGTCTCAACCGCTCTATCCTCCACTTCATAACACTCTTTCCAAACTGCACATTTGCTCTGTGGGGTTCACTGCAGTACCGGCAACCTATAGACTCGGCCTCCCGCAAACATCAATTATTTACTGCTGGGAAGAGGCTGCAGCGTGCTAGTCAATGTCAGCGCTTGTGCCAGAGAGGAAGAGAGTGAGATGTATAGAAAGAGAAGACAAGAAATGATGTGAGCTTGAGCTATTTTGTTGTGCTTCAATTACGGCTCTAAATGGACTCAACCCCTCTGTTATTTCCTTTTTCTTTGTGAGTGAAATATTCTGGTCATGTCCTAACTTTTCTTCTATTGACACACAATATATTGAGAATGTATTTGCTATTAGTTATTTCTTATTGTTTAGGGTTATATTGGATATTTAAAGGAACAAGAAATCTATATCAATTAATCATAAAATAGCCCTGATATGTCACTAGACATTAGTGATATACTTCAAATATTTACAGTAACCTATTGTGCAAATGTATCTTCAAGAGCATGCTATGGCCTAGGGCTGCACAATAAATCGCATGTGATTGTCATGCGTATCTCGTCAGTAATGCTGGTTCCTTAAATTAGTAGTAAATCGCCATCAGCTGGTTTCAGATGGAGCGGCATTTACTACACAAAACCGTAGTTCACTGACAAGCTGGGCCATATCGCAGGCGATACGTCCACGATAATTAATACGAAATTGCCCCAATAGTCAGTGAACTACGGCTTTGTGTAGTAAATGCCGCTCCATCTGAAAGCAGATGATGGCGATTTACTACTAATCAAGGAACCGGCTTTACTGGTTTACAATCACATGCGATTTATCGAGCAGCCCTACTATGGCCCTGTAAAGCCCCTGTGCAAACATCCTTGAAAGCCCCCCCCCATTCCTTACCCACATGAAATTCCCACTGCAGTCCTTTGTGGCAAATCCCTTGTTTGTGCAATAAGATCCGAAATACATAAATAACAGTTTTAAAAATAATTGATTTATTTTTCACATTTTAACATTTTATTTAGATAAAAATAATTATTAATGTATTTATGTGTGGATTCATTTTATTAGTTATATGTTATCAGTTAGGTTGTCTTTACAACATGCATTTAAGAAAAAAAACAGTAGATCTTAAAGAAGGTGTTGAAGAAAGAGATCAAGGTCTTTTTACAACAAGCTAAAGAGCTGAAGTATAAATGAGAGTGGCGAAGGTCTTTGAACAAGGAGGAAAACACAGACATCCGTTGTTCTGAATCGCAGGAGAGAGCAAGCGTGAAAGACAAAGCTACCTGAGGGACGTTTTCATGTTCATTCATCCTTCTGGCTTTTATTCTTTCTCTGTCTTCGTCTGGCGGTTCCTCTAGTAGTGAGGTCATCTGAGCAGCTGAATGCTATACCGAGCTGAAAGATGGAGAACACAAGCTCAGAAAAACACAAAACTGGAGAGATGACATGCAAGGCACTTAAGATTACATTTGGATACATTTTGGGATTGTACTGTTGTGTAAAATGTAGTCTCAACTAACTTTGAGACCACTATTGGAAATGTCTCTTAAATACAACTCTTTTTATTATAGTTTACATGAATTTTTACCACACCATCCCACACCCACAGTTTATGAAGATAATACCCAGCAATACCTTATAACTTGTATAGGTTTGGTGTGTTATTAGAGGGTGTGGATTGGAGGAGAACTGCACTGGAGCATTGAAGGGTTCCCCATAGTGACAGCTATCAGTTGTTTAATTTGTGGCGGTGCAGTAATGCCCAATCCCATTAATCTGTCTTACCCCTTACCCCTTCCCTTTAGTTTTGCACGTTCACGTGAGAGCAAGGCCCAATTGGTATAGCCCTTTCGCAAAACTAAGGCGTAGGGGTAATGGGAAGGGGTAAGACAGAGAAATGGGATTGGGCCTAAGTGCTATTGAGAGCTTTGGGCTCCCTTGAGGCTGGCAAACAGGTAGGATAAGGAACAATAATGGTTGAAAAACTTCCTGTCAGAGGACACAAAGTTCACGAGTTGAGAACAACTTCATCTGTAATTAACAAGTGTTGGTTTTTCCACCTGCCTTCACATTCTTGTGTCCCTGTTTTACCATCACAGTCCTTCTACCAGGTATTTTTTTCACCTGGTAGGGACATGGCAAGGTGAAATGGAGGTTGGCATTGAATTCACTAAACCTGATGCTTTCCGGTCAAGTTCGTTTGTGTTTCTTCAGCCAACCTTTCCCAGTTGAAGTGCGCCTTATACCGACGGCCTCCCTTTTGATTTTCTGCATACTTACGTTCTGCAAGAACAGTTTGGGCTAATGAATGTGTCTGTCTGCAAGAAAGGTAGGGCAGTATGAAGTCTGGGACATGCAGGACTGGTAAGTGCAAAGACTGCTAAGCACCTATTTAAATGTAATGA
This sequence comes from Misgurnus anguillicaudatus, assembly GCF_027580225.2. NCBI lineage: Eukaryota > Metazoa > Chordata > Actinopteri > Cypriniformes > Cobitidae > Misgurnus > Misgurnus anguillicaudatus. Next base: position 6,193,868 of record NC_073342.2, on the reverse strand, counting down.
ATGCTTTTTAGTCTGTGCTCCAAATCAGCCTTGCTGCCTCACTACCTAGTCAGTTTTTTTTAATGAAGGTGCCTCTCAAGAAAACCAAGGTACCTAATGATCTAAAACTAATTTAAGCAAGCTTCAGACATAACTATACAGATATGTATTCACTTTAATTCATATTTCTTTGTAGAAATAGAATTGTAAGTTTCAATGACATACTGTAGGTCTAGTAGTCAAAATGAAAGTGACCAATGTATGGTGACCTATACCCCTGCATTTAACCCATCCCAGTTAGCAGTGAACACACCCCCCCAGGTCAGTGGGCATTTGGGGGGAAGATGCCTTTGTCAAGCCACATCCTTCCGGCCATGAGACTCGAACCGGCAGGCTTTAAGTTACAAACCAGACTCCCTAACAACTATGCCACAACTGCCTTGAGGATTGGACATTGGCTGCAAGAGGAGTGAGGATCTTGTGCTGTACTACGCTGGTGAACAATATGGTTCTTTATACTGCTGTTTCTGAAATGTAGATAGTTCTCCCATGAGCATCTTGACCAGGGTCTCCGCTGCATCATTGGTTACAAATTTCCCTCGATTACTTGGGTCTGCCATAGGAAATAAAAACTTTTCGTCCTCTTTCTGGTAGCTCATTAAAGATCCACCTACCTGAACAATGCAAAAGATGTATCTTGTTGAGTTTCTGTACACTGTTGGACATGTATATTCCGTCCTATTGACAGAAGGCACTTTTCAAAAACAAGGTATTAAAAAGAGCATGGATGGGATGCTTAAAATGAAGGTAAAATAACATTTTATCTTGCAGTTTTTCCAGTTCTGTTAGTGTGACATACAGTTCAAAACCCTAAATTAACATCCCATGTTGCTTATCAAGTGACTGCGGAGAAGGATGCAACTGTTGCTGTGTTTACACCCAATGTGTTGCGCTTCAACAGGAAGATTCCCCCTCGGGCAAAATATTTCCGCTCGCAAATCTCACCTGTTCCCCTCATCGTTCTGCCACATGTCTGCATGTGGGATGTCTGCATCTCTGCTGGTAAGTGGGGATCAATTCAGAACAAGAAACCACTTCGCTGCTGGCATCTGGCACAGGCCTACCCAAGTCATTATCTCTTCCTTAAGGGTTGTATGTCCTTCAACAAAAGTGTCTGGTAACAAGTGCGTTGTGTATGTCGCTTACAAATGAATCTTTTTCAACTATTGATTGGATTGGTTTGGACTTGTTGCCTTCTGGCCAATAGTAGCTGAACTAGTAAGCATTGGTTGTGCAGATTTCAGTGACTATAAGGTCACCTGGTTATCGCACATATTTGCACAGTATTCATAGGGTGAGATGTAAGAGTGAATTCAAACACAACGTTTGTGTATTTTTCTCGCTTCTCCATTGTGGACCGCCGGCTGCAGGGCAGACTCAAAGGTGAGCTGCTCGCATTTACTCCCTCTTACATCATCCTGTCAGGATCGTCATTGAAGGTACGGGATATCAAGCGCTTCTCTCTCGGCTCTTAATTTAGACCCCCGGGTTGCTCCGGCTCTGTCCAGCCCAGAGATCTGATCCCTCCTGACCCCCGGCAGGCCTTTCCATTCTCCTTGAGCTCTGCGGCTAATGCTCCTGGATCAAACCTGGGTCTTGCCTTAGCTCCTGCCCCAGTTGCCCCTCCCTCACCTGGGTTAACCCCACTGAGGATGGGACCTACAAGAAGATTAATGGAGCATGCTGTCGAGGGAGGAACATTGTTTGTTATTGTGTATGCGTGTGCGGGGGTGAGGAGATGTTCACGCTGTTCCCTAATTCAGGGATTTGGGAATGGATATAGTGTTAAGCAATTAAAGAATGAGGAACTGAAGTAGTTTGTCTCGTGAAGCTCTTGTTTTTGTTATTGTTCACAGTATTCTTTCTAGTGGTATTTATGTTGACAGCATTGCATACAGTACTTCAGATTGGAGCGATTGAATAATTGTTTTTTGTCCATCATTGTTGGAACTGTTTTTAGTATTTTACCATATATTAACAGATGATGACAGGTACTGTCCAAAAGAAAGTGTGTGTTGTTTATCTATTTGTTTGTTTTTAATTGGACATATTTAATCTCTTTACAATTACACTAATGCAGCATAATGTGCGTATGTGTATACAGTGCATATGCAAGTTTATGTATATTAGGTATGTCTTGAGTTGCTGATATCAAGAGCGTCATGTCAGTAAATACCAGCAGTGTCTCTTCTACTGTATTGCTACTACACTGACACAAATGACCTTTACTTAGCAGGTAATTGTTCAGTCCCGTGCCAATGTGTGATTGTTATCTCTCTTTCTCTCTCTCTCTCTCTCTCTCTCTCTCTCTCTCTCTCTCTCTCTGAAGAGTGCTGGATCAGCACTAGGGTTCTCCTGCGCTAAGCTGCAAGGTCCGCTCTCAAGGTGTCCCCTTTTGCAGGGCCTTTTTTCCAGCTTTTTTCTAGATTGGCTGGATACACCTTCCGAATGGAAGACTAAGTGTTAATTCACTGCCTGATAAAGATCCTTTTAGCCGCTCTTTGAGGGCTCGTCTCAGAGATAGGACGGACACAAACCAAAGGTAGATTGGGCTCCAAATCGGCACAGGCTGAGACTCAGCTCGGAAAAAAACAGGGAAAGGGTAAAAAGAATCAATTTAATTGCTATTCATGCGTTTGAGGTGCAGGCAATGCGCTATACGGGAATAAATGGAAGATAGGATTTTTTTTAATCTACAAAAGAATGTGTGTGTGTGAGTGTGTGTAGTGGGGAAATAGAAGACTATTGAAAGTGCACTGTTAGGACACAAGGTTATCTGGCCTCGCTTTAGACTGACAGGTATAGCTGTCAAACCTGTCATTACCTTTGAACCCCAGACCACACGCATACACACGGAGGATGAAAGATAAATGAATAAAAAACATGCTCGCTCCTCAACACAATGGGAACATTAGGGGGAAAGGGGGTTATTGTCTAATGTTTGTATGGAGAGTAAGTATAATACCGAATTTGCTCAGATCAGAAAACAGTATAAGGGGGATTGTGTCATGGCTACTGGTTACGTTACACATACATACAGTTTACCCAGAATGCCCCCCTTTACCAGCAAATCCTTTTTATAGCACACTGTGCTTTATTTCTATTTCCTCTCAATGTTCATACAATGTTTATGCAAATGAAAACACTATTGTGCAGCCCGCCACATGCAGCGTTTCCTCTGCCTATGGAATTCTGCTGTTTCAATTTCTCCGGATCACGATCGTGAAAAGATTCTGGAATTGTTCTTTTGATTCTTTGTTTCGCTGTTTTGATTTGTTTATCATATTTGTGGAAAGATTTATGGTAAGGCAGTACGATGTTTCAGGACATTAAACCCGAACATTTTTTGTTTAAAGTTTCATATACTAGAGTTTAAATTCAGACCCCAAAAGAATTTGGGTGCTCACTCTCAGATGGTAAAAAATGAACGCGAAATACCACAATATCAAACATAATGGTAGTTTTTTTTCAAAACTTAAAGGATTAGTCAATTTTCTTAAAAAAAAATTCAGATAATTTACTCACCACCATGTCATTCAAAATGTTGATGTCTTTCTTTGTTCAGCCGAGAAGAAATTATGTTTTTGAGGAAAACATTCCAGGATTTTTCTCATTTTAATGGACCCCAAAACGTAACTTTAAGTTTAAAATTGCAGTTTCAACGGACTCTAACTGATCTCAAACAAGGCATAAGGGTCTTTTCTAGCGAAACGATTGTAATTTTTGTCAAGAAAAAAAAGCACTTTTAAACCACAACTTCTCTTCTATCGCCTGTCCTGTGATGCACCAGCGCGGCCTCACGTAATACGTCATCACTCCGAAAGGTCAGGGATGATGTATGCAAAACTCCGCCCCAGTGTTTACAAGTGTGGAGAAAGAGGAGCGTTCCGACGTTGTTGTATGTCGAATGATACTAATTAATGTCTTTGTGTCAGTTTATTGTTTTAAAATGGTTTGCAAATGTGCGTTTCATATATGTAACACGTGACCTTTCTACGTCATTACACAATTACGTGAGGTCGCGCTGTCGCGTCACAGGACTGGAGATAGACGACAAGTTGTAGTTTAAAAGTGCATATTTTTATTTTTCTTGTCAAAAATGACAATCTTTTCGCTAGATAAGACTCTTATGCCTCGTTTGGGATCGTTTAGAGTCCCTTGAAACTCCGCTGAAACTGCAATCCTAAACTGTTACGTGTTGGGGTCCATTAAAGTCCACTCAAACGAGAAAAATCCTCGAATGTTTTCCTCAAAAAATTTCTTCTCGACTGAACAAAGAAAGACATCAACATTTTGGATGGTGGTGAGTAAATTATCTGGATTTTTTTTTAAGAAAATGGACTAATCCTTTAACTTTATTTTTGCATATATCTGTAGTGTCAATGAGATTTTTAGTAAATAAAATAATTTCCCATTTTGTTCACACAGGTGTCTGAACAGAGTAATCGTAGGTGCAGTTTATCACATTAACTCTAGATATGATTCACTAATGTCTGATGTGTCACAATGTTTTCAACAGTAACATTGTTTCTTTAATCATTTCATAGCAATCATCTTTTTGTTTGCTCATGTTTGTTTAAAAATAAACAAACGTGTGGTGGCCAATTTATAAACTTAATTTTATTATTATACATCATTAAAGAAAGTTGTATGCGATAAAATATATTATTTTTCATATATTATAAAAATTAATCTATCTGTATTTTATCTGTTTTTAAAGCCCCTCGAGTTGTGTTTGCATTTGACATAAATGTAAAATTGATGTACTCTTGCCACATACTTGAAATTGCACAGATTGCCTTTTTCCATGTGGAAATTGATTGAAGTTAATATTAAGGCGGTCTGTTTATTACGATTTACTTGTTTACGGATCTTTTGACAAAGCGCGAAGGCTGGTATCTGGAAGCCCCAGTCCTCCAGTCGCGGGATGTGTTGACATAAATTGTGCGTCTTATGCCGTACCTCTCTATCCCGTGCACACCTTGTGCTCTTCAATTTGTCGACTTTCCAGACTGCCGTCCCCCGTTCATCTTTCTACCTGAGCGCCTGACCTGCTTGCCAACTCGAGCGTGGCGTTGTCATTGTGTGCGCATGTGTGCGCGTTAGCATTTAAAGAAGCGCTTTAACAACCTTTGTTGTGGACACAAATGATGCAACATTTGAGTGTGTGGATGCTTGCGCAGGTGTTTCCTTTGAGCGACTGCTTAATTCGCCACATCTGCACTTTGCAGAACCTTAGCGCGCACCTGGACAAAAAACGCAATCTGTTATTATTTATTCATTTTTTTTAAGTAAAAATAAATAATAACTGATTATAGTCTCAAGAGTTTCATTTGTCTTTTTTTGTTTTGCTTTGTTTGTTTGCATCATTGTGTCAGATTGATGTTTTGTTTTCATATGTATATTTGCTTTATTAGTAATGATGAGGGTACACATACATTTCATCATAACTTTAAGCTTTGCTCTCTCTCTCTCGCACACATGCTTCTGCTTTCCATAAAAAGCGAGTGCTTTGACAGTTGCGTTAATTTAAGATCATGTTTGATGCATTTTTAAACAGCCGTAGACTGTTCAGATATCTGCTGCGCACGCGAGCTCGTCTCTCAAATAATTTAATCATCTGTCTAATCACACTGAATATTTAAATACATTTAATGTCTAACATGCTCAGTCTTTTAAGCAGTCATAGAGAAGCGAGCATGTCCTTGCCTCCATGCAAGCATGTTCACACAGATAACTGCAGAAAAAAAAACATTTATGGAGTCATAATTATTTTTTATGAATGTTGGTAAAACAACATAGACATGAGACTCGTAACACACAAAAAATGAATGAATAAAAATAGAAAAGAAACCGAACTTAAAGTTAAATAAAAAATAAATAAATATACAGACCATTGTGTACATCGCACTTAATCACATAGCAAATGTTTTAGGCCTCAAAAAAATTTAGAAATTAAAATAAAAAAGATTTTTTTTGCCTTTTTGTGACATCACAATTCATAATTGTAAATATGTGAGTTAGAATAAAGCAAAAATGCTAATTTGAATAAGTTTTACTGCAAAATTAGAATTTTTAATTTACAATTAATTGTAACATGAGCATTTTGTGAAGGTCTAAATACAAATCCCAGATGTATAGAAAGATCTGTTGTAGTGATCTGTTACTCTTGACAAGACTTGAAGAGTCTCCAATAATCTCATGACCTCCACATCTCCCTGTTTCGCATGGATACACACACACATACACACACACACACACACACACAGACGCACACACACACTTCCTTCTTATCCCTGTTTTGCCAAATCCATTGCTCCATTCAGTGCACAGTAAATAAAAGATGAATATTTATGGCCATGGCATGTCGCCTGGCTGAAGACTTGTGTAGGTTGCAGTGGAATCGATTTTTACAAACTGTGTTTTGGATTTAATTCAGCGCCGCCAACATTTGCATAGAAATAATCTGTACTGAGTTAGATTTAAAGGCAGGTGGTGGAGGGGGAAGACTCCACTGTGGGACATATTGCCCCTTTAAAGCGCTCCACAGCACAGTTTAACATCTTTATTCTCCTTCACTCGCTCTCAAAATGCAGTCTGGGAGTTCGTCTTTCTCTTTATGCGGTTTGATGGTCGTTACGCCGCGTGTCTGTCAAAAGCCGGCAGGAAGTAGAAAACAGGACAGTTTATGTTTGGTCTGCGAGCGTGTTTTACTTTCAGATGATACATTGAAGCCCAGCACAAAGGCGTTGACGTCGGCCGTCACACGCTGGTACGCAACTCATCGGCATTCAAATACGTTATAATCAATAGGATAAACAATGGACAGGGATTCGCCAATATTTCCTGTGTAGTGTAAAATCAAGATGTGAGTAGATGTGCATTATTATATTTGCGGTTGAATGATGATGGCTAGAGGATTGTTTTTGCACGTTTTGATCAGTCTTATAAGTTACAAAGTCAATTTTTCAGTTAATATCGACTGACATAAAAAGCATGCTACCTGTAAATAACCTCATAAACTTTCAGGACACGACCCATAGTACACCACTGAGGGTTCTTTCACAATGACATCATCAGAACGAGACTGTGTAATACACAGATCGTGGTATAGGTCGTCGAGCGTAGGCATGGATTTCACGTTAGGTCAAATCGCCCATACCGACTATTATGTCCTGCGAGTGGAACCATTTGCGACGCAATTCCAGCCTGCTATTTGCAGCCGTATGGAGCCTTGGTGACTGTCTGACTTTTCCAAATGGCTCCGCTCACTACCATTGACTCTAATGAAATCGGACTATTAGGGCCACTTGACACCGAGCTAATGGTGGTGACTGTTTTATGGATCACGGATAGACACCGATAAGGTGTAGTCATGGTGGTCGTGGCAAAGCGCAATGCTTGAATACAAATCAGTGAGACTTTAATGTTTGAAGTGAAATTATAAAAAAAAATAAGAATGATATAAAGGTGATTACATTTGGAAATGAAGATGTAGGCATGTGCAAAACGAAATAACCAATAGTCCAGACTAGTCCTATTTATAAATGCTTGTGCATAATGGGAATGGCATAAACAGCATTCGACCATCTGCATGTTTGTTGTTTTAGTGGAAACGCTTATTTAAATATGCGACTTTACCAAGATGGTGTAAACTGTGTCGCAGCTAAAGCACAACATGGTGTCAGCGTGCTATTTAACTCTTTTGCCGCCCTTGACGAGATAACTCGCCAATTAAGAGAAAACGCTTCCCTGCCAATGACGAGAATTTCCGGCTTTCCGCAATACCGCTATTATCCACCAGGTGGATACTTCCGCAACTTATACAACCCGGAAGTAACGCATCATGTGAAAGAAAAAAGAAATCGGTGTATGTTTTAAAGACCACTCTGCATCTGATCTATATCAAAAGTCCTTCACAAAAATTTAATTATTTCAGCTTTTTGCTCAAAATGTAGTGTTTTTGAAGAAATCTACCCATATTTAAGAGGTGATAAAAAGAGAATCAATGAAGGTAGGATGAAACAGTTTTCTTTTTTTTGAAAGCAGAGGGTCTGTTCTTTCATTTGATATATTGTTTGTTTATATATATTTAAAGGTGCAGTGTGTAATTTTAAGCAGATTGCAACCAACGGCTCAGTCCACTGCTCACCTTGTTTTGAAACGCATAGAGATGCTACAGTAGCCGCCACCGGAAAAACATGTAATTGACAGAGACAACTTAGTAAACAAAAGTTTGTCCGTTAAGGGCTTCTGTAGAAACATGGCGGCACAAAATGGCGACTTCCATGTAAGGGGACCCTCAGTGTATGTAGATAAAAACATCTCATTCTAAGGTAATAAAAACATAACAGTTCTTTATAAATAAAAAGTCTTTATACACCCCTGATAATATAGTTTTGTATAATATTTTGCATTTCTGCCAAGAGATCCTTCTAAAAATGACACACTGCACCTTTAAAGAAGAACATTTCCTGGAACTTTTGTGAAAATCATGAAAAATGCTGGCGCTGGCTGGCAACTTTTTTTTTAAAACGCTGGCGGGGAAAGAGTTAAAAAGCACCGCTGCTGAATACGTGACCCATCACTAATGGATAGCACACTTGTTAAAAAGTGACCTAAAGTCAACTTTTGACCTTCAGATCAATCTCATCCAAAAAACTGCAGCAAAATCCAAGCAAGACGATGTTAAACACGCTCAGTTAAGAGTGATTCACCGATCCTTCGAGGCCTTCAAAGACGTGGTTATCCATCGATCCTTCCCACTCGTTCGGAGTTTAGTGGTGCTGACACTAAGGTACAATTAAACCCAACTCCAATTCGGCTTTAATTAAAACTACTGTTAGGAGGTTGACATTCACAGGCAGTCCGTCGCGGGATTGCTCGTGAAAGTCATGTTGTTCTTTTAATTGCTCCTGTGATTTCATGGCCCTCTGACTTCCTGCTTTGTAAACCTCGTCTCCATAACTCCTGGTCCATATACGAATGGCGGAACAGATTGAATTAAAACAATGACGCTCTAATAAGATAAAGCGCTCTCAAAATAGATTAACCTTTCCACACCAAGACACTTCACTCCTCGTTTCTTTCTGGCGCGCGTATGTGGCCCTCCAAACTTTAATCTTCGTTACTCCCTTTGATTTCAACCGCTACAGGAAATGCATAATTTACACCCTTTGAAGTTCCACCAATGATACTGACAACATGTTACCTTTAATCTTTAGAGCCCCTGAACATTAAATATTTAGCCATTTACCGAACAAAGGACGAGCCGGAGCGAAACGTAAGCTTCCTGCCTCCTTGACTTTTCAACGTCACCCACTTCACGTGAGGCCAATGAGAACCAATTAACTTCAGGGGAAGCCGATTGTTTCTCTCTTTGCTTTATCCTTTCGAAACCCGCGCTTGTTTTTTTTTCTACAGCGCTTGTATCGTGTCATTACCCTTGAACAAAAGCCAGAAAAGTAAAGTGCTAGCGTGTGCAAAAACACCACGAGGTATCCGCTTGACTCAAAGGCTAAGTGGCTGAGCATCTCAGGTAATTCGGAAGTAAATTTGCTGCGGTTATTCACTTCTCCTGATCTCACTTTAGGTTTTCAAATGAGCCGCGGGATGCGGGAACGTTCTGACTGGATTATGTAAAACCCTTGAAAGCGTACGTTCTGATGTGTGTGTGTCTGTCGCGGGCCATGTTGCGGTATCGACGTTGACGGCTCTCTTTGGGAATTAGAGCTGTAGGCATGATCCTTGTTTTTGATTACGATGGCTTCCTCCCAGTGTGTGATGGGAATTCTCAATGACACTTGGGATGCGGCCAATGGAATGTGAGGAACTTTCAAGTATCCGGATGCGTTTGTTTGCCTGTGTTTCACGCCAAAACGCCCCGTGCCCTTCAAGCGTGCCCTGCGCAGGGCGTCGTTGGCCTTTGTGTCCTGCTGGTTGTGGCAGTGCAGAGGCGTGATTCTGTCTATTTCTGGTAGTTTAGCTACTGTGCTGGAGAACAATGAATAATTAAAGACTTCCGTCTTGCTTTATCACTCCTAAAATAGAGCCAAATAACACGGCCAAGTGTGAACAATTAACAAAGCGAGAGATGCTAAACATCATCAAGGCACACTCAAAAGACACTCACAGGCACTATCATTCACACAGTGTGCACGAGCATTACAGCGACTGAATCTGGTGCTGTTGTATTATAATGGTACTTATGAAATTTTGCTGATTGGGAGAACGTTTAATGCAGACACATTGAGGCATGATACTAATGTGGGAGATGCAATGTGGGAGAAGTTTGAATCTTTCTTTATTGCCTAAATTAGAGGGGTTTAGCCTTCAGAGACCTCAGCGAGACTCACAGCTAACCCAAAATTCTCAGTATATATTACTATACATTTTCACCAATAAAAACACTGGTACCTTTAATTAAGAAATATAATTGATGAAATATATGCAGTATTGTATTTTTAATTGGTTAGCACAGAGTTCTATTTTCTTATTGTTAACATTAGTTAATGCACCAGTTAAGGCAATTAACAATACTTCTACATCATTTATTAATCTTAATTAATGTTAATTTCAGAATTTACTAATACACCTTTAAAAGCAAAGTTGTAATTTTAAAGGGATTGTTTACAAAAAAAAGAAAAGAAATCTGTCATTATTTATTCACCCTCAAGAAATTTCTTTGAGAAAGATATTTTGAAGAATGTTTGTAACCATGCAAATCTTGGGCACCATTCACTTCAATAATATTTTTTCCTACAATGAAAGTGAATGGTGCCCCAGATCTCCTTGGTTCCAAACATTGCTCAAAATATATATATATATATATTTTGTGTTAAGGAAAAACCTCAGGTTTGGAAAAAACGTAACGGTTAGTAAATTATTTTTAATTAAGTTTATTTTTTAGTGAATCATACATTTTACATTAGTTAATGCACAATGAATACGAACAATTTAAAAAACACCAATTATCCGATTCACGATTTTACATTTCCTTTGGCGTGTAAGTGTGTATTAGTTTCAAAACCACAAAAATTTTCTGTGACACCGTTTCCAAGGTATGAGCTGTGTTTACACAAAATTTATTAAATCATTATGTCATGTAATTGATTTGATGTTTACATTTAATATATATTACAGAGATATATTTTTTAAAGAATATTATAATTTAAAAGGCTTTATTTTTTACCGGGCAAAAAATGATTATGTCATGTAATTGATTTGATGTTTAAATTTAATATATATTGCAGAAATATTATAATTTAAAGGGCTTTAATTTTTACCGGGCATACATGTTGTATAAAAACAAAATGTATCGTGTCCAATTGAAAAGTTAGTGTTTAACACATTAACACATTTTAGTGTTGCAATGGCAATACCGCAACGCCGTGAAAGCGTGATATTTTTTCTTAAAGTGTAACTAAACCCTAAACCAACTTTTTTTAGTTAATGATCTGTAAGAATGGGGCTTTATTAGTGCATTGATTTTAGTAACTTTTTTGACATTTGGATATAAAGTGTTTCAATACTACAATATATGGTGTAAAAACATCTAAGTGCTGCCCTCTTCAGGTTGAACGGTGGCTACTGCAGTTGAATTTTCCTATTGGATGTTGGGTCCAAAAAAATAACTCGTGACGTAAGCAGATTCAAGCTCACCACGCCCTTGTTACAATCTCACCACACTCTTGGTACGAGCTTAGTTCATCCCCTCTATCTCCGTTGGGATCTGCCCACTTTTCTTGCATTTTTCAAATATTGCCAGTGGGTGGAGTCTCAAAATCTCAAACCGGCCCATGCCTAGTATTAGTACATGTTAACGATATGGGTACGATTTTGGGTGCGTCTTCCGGAAGTCGTATTTGTCGATGGCATAAGTCATAGAGGATTATTATTATTATTACAGAAAAGCAATCAAGAATGAAACTACGATTGTATGTCTTATGTTTTTAACTGAATGTCGTATGCGGTCAACAAATACGATTTTCGGAAGACGCGCCAGAAATCCTGGCTAGGACGCGTCTGGGAAGAATGGCACGTATGGTCACCCTAAGAAATGCAAAGGGTACAAACTTCAAAGTAAACAATGACGCGAATTATCGTCTCCAACGTAAATCTCTTTTCTTGGGCTACAACAAACACACGGATTGTAGGCAACGGTTTACTTCCTGGGCTTGCTGATGTGGACAAGACCAACATTATCATAATTCCTCCCGCTTGGACTCACAGCCTGTAAGTTAACTCCTGTCAGCAAGCATTGTGAGCGAATCTTTCAAACATGGTAAGGAGCGTCACATTTCCGGCTGACGTCAGAGGTATTCAGACCAATCACAACGTACAGATTAGCTGGCCAATCAGGGACACAGAGTGTTTCAAATCCATGCGTTTTTAGGAAGAGAGAGAAATCTGGAGCTACAAAAATGTGTACAGTATTTGGAAAATAACGTGGTTTTTAACCACAATAAAATAGGTGCTCTTTAACTAACATTAACAACGATTAATAAATGCAGAAAACTGTAAAGTTTATTGTTAGCTAATGCATTTGATAAATTTAACAAATACTTACTGTAAAGTGTTACGGTATAGTTATATATTTTGTTCGTAAACTGCCAGTTCAAAGATCTGGCTCTATATCATCAAAAACTGGCCGTAATTATGCAAATTGTGATGCTGAAATGTAAATACAATGCTGTGTATGACACAACGAGCCATCTAATGCACAGGGTTCAGTTCATGCCCCTACGTTCTGTAAAGAAAAATCACAGTACTATTCCCCATCTCCGCCTGACCCTCATTATAAACTGTCTGTATGCTCACATTCATTTATAATACTGCATATGCCTGTCCTCAGGCACTGCATTTTTCTGCTCTCAATACTACATTGATTTCCTGTATGACTTCATCTGCCTAATACCCATCAGCTCCGGGCTCTCTCTCTCTCTCTCTCTCTCTCTCTCTCTCTCTCTCTCATCCACACACTTGTATGTGCCCTGTCCAATAGATTGTTTACTCAGGTGGTGTGCAGAGTATAATTTGATTAGCAAAACTTTCTTTTTTGCTTAGATGATATGGTCAAGAATGTAAATTTTTTGCACCTTGATTCAAGCACTTGAAATCGGTGTGAATTTTGCTAAATGCTAAATCAAGCTTGCTATTAATTTGTGTTCATCTACTTGTCTTGAAATGTTTGTGCATGGATAAGATCTGAAAGTGTTGACATTTTTTAGCATGGGCTCTTTTGGCTTGGTCCAGTATGTAAACACCTGGCAACCTCCCACAACACAGTAGAATCACCCACTGTTGCAATACCCTGGACACCTCCCAAATTTTGCACAAAGAGGCACCACTCAAAGTCCAGACTTGAACCCGTGCCAGCTGTGTAAGCGGCAGCGTCATTTTATTCTTACGTATTTCTTAAGTTTTTTCAAGACACAGGTGGCTTCTATCTCACTAGTGTTGTCTTTTACTGGTTAAAGAGCCCACAATGCGTTTAAATCTTAACTGCGATAGTCCACGGGATGCATCAGTCTAATCGCAGGAGCCATGGTTCAATACGGCAGGGCGAGGTGGAGGTCCCCTTAATGAAAGAAGTGACGTTTAGCCCCGGACCACTGCATTCATCAGTGTACACTCTCTTCATTATGCTCCACAAAGAGCTGCCAATGAAAATGCTGCTGCCCATATATTAAACCCTGTGATTGGCTACAAGTGTATTATCAGTCTAATGTACTTCCAAATACACAGCGCAGATCATCTATCTGAACTTGACACACGGGGTGAAAATACGGCCGAGCTGTGGTAGCAATGTGAAGTTTTGATAGCAGACCAACCCGATTGTTTATAACATACGAAAAATATATTGAAAAAGCTACTTCAGGGTTCCCACGAGTCCTTGAAAGTTTGAATTTGGGGGGAAAAATTCAAGGCCCTGGGAAGTTTTTAAAAATATACATGCGTAGATACAGGTCATTGAAAGTGCTTGAATCTATTTTATGCTGGAAAAAAATCCATATTATTCCCTGTGTAGTGTAGAATAATATCATACAAATTCTAGACTTTTTAAAGGTGCAGTGTGTAAATTTTAGCGCCATCTAGTGGCGAGGTTGCGAATTGCAACCAACGGCTCAGTCCACTGCTCACCCATCGCTTTTGAAACGCATAGAGAAGCTATGATAGCCACCACTGGAAAAACATGTCATAGACGGAGACAACTTAGTAAAAAAAGTTTGTCCGTTAAGGGCTTCTGTAGAAACATGCCAGAACAAAATGGCGACTTCCACGTAAGGGGACCCTCAGCGTATGTAAATAAAAACGTCTCCTTCTAAGGTAATAAAAACAAAACAGTTCATTATGAAAGGTCTTTATACACCCCTAAAAATATAGTTTTGTATATTATTTTGCATTTCTGTCAAGAGATCCTTTTAAAAACTACACACTGCACCTTTAAGCACACGTGCTAAACTGTTTGCTTTAAATGCTTACATCGAATGTTGATTCATACCAAAATGCTTTTTTGCATATTTGTGCTTGACACATGAAAACATCTCGGGTTACGTATGTAACTGTTGTTCCCTGAGAAGGGAACGAGACGCTGCGTCTCCCTTGCCATACTTCCTGCGTCCCTGTAACGCCGTCTTTAGCAATATTTCAGTTAGCGATATACGTCCTGGTTTCTGCGTCACCCTGTCTTTGTTGTGAGGCCTCACTATTGGTTGAAATTTATATACACATTCAGAAGCACTTACCCCTGGAGGCGTCCCCAAAGTGTCACCGCAGTGATCCAGCGCGAGCTCCCTCGAAAGGGAACTGTAACAATGTATCTTAAAAGGTAACACAATGTAACCTTGCTCTCGCTTGAAATGTGTCCCCACATTTAGTCCTTGAATTTGAGGGTATTGGACCCGGAAAGTCCTTGAAAGGTCCTTGAAGTTAACTAAAGTGAGGGAACTCTGCTTCTTAAATGTGAAGTGTTAAACCAAATTTGTCGTCTGGCTTAGTTGGTGCCACTTGCAGAACAGAATCTGTACACTTTAATAGTAAAGTATAGAAACTGCACAGTGTCCAAGGTGTTTGTTTCCATACTGTGAAAGTGAATGGGGCTGGCTGAGGTCCAATGATGACAAACGGCACCATAAAAATAGTTCATACTATGTGGGGTGCTATATTGTACATTTTCTGAAGTCATACGATCAAAATGTAATAACTTTCTTGGCGTCTAAATGGACTTTTTTGCTGATGTAACCAAGAGTGCATGGGTGTGGAAAAGGTAATATTAACCAGTGATATCACAGCGTACTGTTCACTGTGTCCAGATGGATTACTGTATATCAAGTCCCATCCTGCACTATTTCCTTCAGAATATTTAGAAAATATTATGAAAGTTACCAGCACTGTGAATGTCGGTTGTCATTTTTTGTAGTTTAATTTAGTTTAAATGCCACACTTCCTTGTGTCTTTAATAGACGAACTCATGAGATGTAGATGTTGTGAGCATTAACGTGTATATGAGTGTTAGATGTCTGTGTCTAGATGTCTCATTACTCTTGCTCTCTATTAATGAAACATGTATGCATCAGCCAAAATGGCAATTTCCCCCCTCAAGCCAAATCATTAATAATCCTATAATAGGCTGAATTTATTTTCCTGAAAAGCTGAGTGTATAGTTATTTTTTGTCTGGCTGTGAAGTCGCTTCCTCTGTAAATCATGTTGTCTTTTTAACTGCTAAATGCTTTGTATCAACGTGGTGTGTAGCTTTGTACTATGGTGATATAGGGACTAGGGAGAGTAACTCCTATTGTATTGGTTATCTCAGGAGGCCTTAGGATAGTAGTGACCAGACATCTGTGTTCTTTTCTTACTTTTTATTGTAAGCATTTTTAAGGGAACATATCATGAACATCTGACTTTATTCATGTTTAAGTGTTATAATTGGGTCCCAGTGCTTCTATCAACCTAGAAAATGTGAAAAATAACAACTTGGTAACTTTGTTTTGGTAAACCATTCTCTGCAAGCATGTGAAAAAATAGCTCATTGAAATGTGGGTCCCCTTGTGATGTCAGAAGGGGATAATACCGCTCCATAATCTGCACTATCCAACCACGGCACTGCCATTTAGTGCAGATAGCTCATTTGCATTTTAAAGGACACACCCCAAAACTTTTTTTCCTTTTGCATTTTTGCTCACACCTACAAAGTGGCAATGTTAACATGTTATAACATATTATCTATATGATATTATAAGCTAGAACTTCACATACGTCTTCTGGGGACACAAATAATTATTTTAAATATTGATGTCCCCTTTAAGTGGTAATTGAGTAGAGGTGACAGGTGATTCTTGCATTTACATTAGGGATGGGCATTTTCCAGTAATTTAATATTCAAATATTTAAGCTCATAAAGAACGAATATTCGAATATTCGTTTATTTAAATTACGTTAATTAAGACATACGTGTTTTGAATTTTTTATTTTGTGACAATTTCACAGAAGGCTTATAATTAGGAAAAATCCACAACAAGCTAAGCTTATATTCTGTATATATGTATATGTATATGTATATGTATATGTATTTTTAAGTTGAAAACATTGTAAAAAATATATTTTTATAATTCTTCTTAAAAATATAGCCTACAGAAAAATGGTGCTAAAACCCGCGCAGAGCGAAGTCTGAGTCAAATAGTTAGTAGTCGGTCGTTAGTACGAATTCAGTACTGTTTGATCTTACAGAAATTATATTATACCAAATATAATACCCAAACCCAAGTGAAGTTTAAAGTTTGGACTTGACAAAGTACGCTATCATCATGTTAACAGACTCAAAACAACAAGGAAGAACCCAGAGCGAATGAAAAAACATAGACAACACAACAGACTGCTCAGTCGGCATATGCATATCATCTTTTTTTTTTAGTTTTACATGTTTTTGTGAAGAAAGACAACCAAATTTAGTCTACCTGCTCCGTTGAAAGCCTGTTCTTCTGACTACAATAATGTGGGGCTGCGGAGAAAACTTTGCTCCACGGTGGTTATCCGGTAAAAACAACAGACGGATCTAACAAGAATATCTGAAGTTAATATATTTTACAAATAACGTAAACTGGCCCGATATCTTATTCCTGACTGTGCAAAGTTACAAGCTTAATTTAACAACACAAATACGGGCTATTATTGTCTGCTTTTAAACAGCCATGTGCAGTTATCCGGTTCATTTTCGAAAGAGCACCACATAAAATAAATGTTCTGCGTTTCATTTCGTTCTCTGTGTCTGTCTCGTTATTAACAAAATAAAGTAGACTATATAGCAGGAAGCTTACAAACCTCTCATGATGCAGGCAGCGGAGAAGCACGTCTAAATAACACGTGAGCCGGTGGCCAAAAATGGACAACCCGGAGTTAAACTAAATACTTAAATTCGTCTGCAATCTGAATTATCAAACAATAAGAAATACATACAAATAAATGTACATGTATATTTTACATTAAAGTCTGTAAAAGACAGTACAGATTAAGTGAAAAAGCATTAAATAAGTCGTAACCCTTCAGTGGCACATTAAAAACAAACATTCAAATAGAATTTTTTTTTTTTTTGAATTATTATTGCAGATCGAATATTCGAAAATTTTAATATTCGTGCCCATCCCTAATTTACATGTATGAATTTGGCTGACACTTGATTCCAAAGCAGTGTATATTGCATTACAAAGTATAAATTTTTTCAGTATGTTCCCTGGAATTTGAACCCCTGTAGTTATGCAACTGTTTGCCAGTAACTTACTGTAGATTTAAATGTATGTTATTTTCTGAACAACAGGTTGTTTAAAGTGAATATTACACATGAACAAGTCTTTATCTTTACAGAATAAAACTATACAATAACAGCCTTATGCAAAGCATTCTGGGAACCAGAAATCCTCATCGACCTTTTTCTGTTTTTTTTTTCTTCAGATTTTGGTTCCCAGAATGCTTTGCATGATGCTGTTATTGTATAGTTTTATTATGTAAAGATAAGACTTGTTCATGTTTAATGCTCATTTAACTTTAAACAAACTTGCTAGTAAATAACATACATTTAAATCTACAGTAAGTTACTGGCAAACAGCTGACAGTATTACTGTAATTTATACAGAAGTTTTTAACGGTGTATTGTACTGCACAACAAGAATCTATACCTTTAATGATAGTTTTTGCATCACATTACATTACATTACAAAAATGACTTTATTTATTTATTAATTGAGTAAGAAGAAACTGATCATAATACATTGTTATGTATGTTTAATCAGAATCCAAACTGAAATAAGAATGTATACACAAGGCCAGTGCAGAAGAATGAGAGTAAAAGATCACATTTCAGTTTTAAATAACTACACATTGAACATAAGGAATAGCAGTATTATCATGTATCTAAGATATCGATTTAATGTTGTATCGACACGTTCCTGCTCATTCCCTATATCTCTTATTAACAACAGAGAGCTTATTAAAGATATCGCTTCTTGATACAGCATAGTGGTAAAAACAATATATTTTTTAAAATAATTAATACGTAATAATATGTTAAATTACCCATCCCCCTATTACTGTACATACATACACTGTAAAAAATTACTGTAATTTTGCAGCTGGTTGCCAGTAACTTACTGTAAAAGATAAAATCTAAAAATGTGTCATGTTCATTTAACTTTGAACAAAATGTTGCCAGTAAATAACATACATGTAAAATCTACGGTAAGTTACTGGCAGCTAGTTGCCAGTAATACCCAGTAATACTGTAATTTCTACAGAATTTTTTTACAGTGTATGTTTCAAATATGTGAAAACAGCTGGATATGATAGGACCATTTCTCTTTGGGTTTGGTTGAATTATTGACTTTTAGGAGAGTATACAGTACCAGCTTACAGAAGATACTGTATGTAAAGTAATGAACTTCATACAGTCAGCCATTAAAGGCTAGTTTCAGACGTGAGGCGCTGCCTGTGAAGAGACTAATTAAAATTTTTATGCAAATGAATTTCTTCTTGTCTTTCTCATACCCAATTATTTCTGTTATTCTAATATTACACTTACTTTGATGTACCATTTCTGTAATTGTGATCACACCCTTTTGCCATAAGCTGTGCGTGAGAAAGAGAGAGAGACCTCACAAAAGAAAAGTAAAATTTTACCAGTGCCTATTTTTTTAGTCACACAATGACACGCAGTTTAGTAGATTGTCAGTCCAAATGGTTGTTACAGTAATCAATTGATCCTTAAGGGGGAGCTCTCACATACACTTAATAAAAAGCCCTCCTGCAGCCCCTAACTGACACAAGATCAGCTGTTACATGGGTCCTTTGTTTTAGTAGAATCAGCTGACCCCAGAACTGATAAGAAGTGTGTTTATATATCTATATTATATACTTGTTTGTATTTGACTGTAAATCAGAGCCCTACAAATACTTTGATCAGCTTTAAGATTAGTATTTGAAGTTAATATGACTCATGAGCTTTAGTTTTTGTGCAGGATAGGAATGCCTGTCTGCAGGTGAGATGAGCTTCAGTGGTAGGCCAGATTGTTGGATTATAGGAGCTCCAGCGAGGGGCATGTTTGTCTGTCTGCATGTGTGATGAGCTCCAATGAGGCCAGGTTGTTGGATTATAGGAGCTCCAGCGATGGCCAGGTTTGTCTGTCTGCAGGTGAGATGACCTCCAATGGTAGGCCGATTGTTGGATTATAGGTGCTTCAGTGATGGGGAGGTTTGTCTGTCTGCAGGTGAGATGAGCTCCAGTGGTAGGCAGATAGTTAGGGGAGAGGAGCTCCAGGGATGGGCAGGGATGCCTTTCTGCAGGTGACATGAGCTCCAGTGGTAGGCAGTTTGTAGAGCATGAGCTCCAGCAATGGGCAGGGATGCCTGTCTGCAGGTGAGATGAGATTCAGTAGTAGGCAGTTTGTAGAGCGAGAGGAGCTCCAGGGATGGGCAGGTATATCTGTCTGCAGGTAAGATGAGCTCTAGTGGTAGGCAGATTGTTGGTTTGTAGGACTTCCAGTGTTGGGCAGGTATATCTGTCTGCAGGTGAGATGAGCTCCAGTGGTAGGCAGTTTGTAGAGTGAGAGAAGCTCCAGTAATGGCCAGATATGTCGGTCAGCAGGTGAGATGAACTCCAGTGATAGGCAGATTGTTGGATTGCAGGAGTTCCAGTGATGGGTAGGTATGTCTGTCTGCAACTAAGATGAGATCCAGTAGTAGGCAGTTTGTAGAGCAAAAGGAGCTCCAGGGGTGGACAAGGATGTCTGTCTGCAGGTGTGATGAGCTCCAGTGTAGGGGTGGGCGATATGACCAAAATCTTCTATCACGATAGGATTAATTTTATATCATGATAACGATATGTATCACGGTAGAGTTTTTTATGCGCACAGGAGCGTGACGTGGGCGCGTAACATCAATAGAAACGATAGTCCAAAATCTCTACCGGTTGACTAATTTCTAACGGTTAATTATGTCTACCGGTTTATCGTCCACCCCTACTCCAGTGGTAGGCCAATTGTTGGATAATAGGAGTTCCAGTGATGGGCAGGTTTGTCTGTCTGCACGTGAGATGAGCTCCAGTAGTAGGCAGTTTGTAAAGCAAAATGAGCTCCAGCGACGGACAGGGATGCCTGTCTGCAGGTGAGATGAGCTCCAGCGATAGGCATGTATGCCTGTCTGCAGGTGAGATGAGCTCCAGTAGTAGGCAGTTTGTAGAGCGAGAGGAGCTCCAACAATGGGCAGGTATATCTGTCTGCAGGTAAGATGAGCTCCAGTGGTAGGCAATTTGTAGATCGAGAGGAGCTCCAGGGATGGGCAGGGATGCCTGTCTTCAGGTAAGATGAGCTCCAGTAGTAGGCAGTTTGTTGGTTTGTAGAAGTTCAAGTGTTGGGCAGGTGTGTCTGTCTACAGGTAAGATGAGCTCAAGTAGTAGGCAGTTTGTAAATTCAAGATGAGCTCCAACAATGGGCAGGTATATCTGTCTGCAGGTAAAATGAGCTCCAGTAGTAGGCAGTTTTTAGAGCGAGAGGAGCTCCAACGATGGGCAGGTATATCTGTCTGCAGGTGAGATGAGCTCCAGTGGTAGGCAGTTTATAAAGCAAGATGAGCTCCTGCGATGGGCAGGTATATCTGTCTGCAGGTTAAATGAGCTCCAGCGATGGGCAGGTTTGTCTGTCTGCAGGTGAGATGAGCTCCAGTAGTAGGCAGTTTTAAGACCGAGAGAAGCTCCAACAATGGACAGGTATATCTGTCTGCAGGTAAGATGAGTTCCAGTGGTAGCCAGATTGTTGGTTTGTAGGAGTTCCAGTGTTGGGCAGGTATATCTGTCTGCAGGTAAGATGAGCTCCAGTAGTAGGCAGTTTTTAGAGGGGGAGGAGCTCCAGTGATGGACAGTTACATCTGTCTGCAGGTGAGATGTGCTTTAGAGCAGTGGGCAGATATGTCTGCAGGGTTAGATGCGAGGGGCCGGTCTCTCTGTCTAACTTATAGCTGTGATATTCCACAGCTTCAGCTCTTAGGAGGGCACATTGGCACTGGTTTAAAAATTATACAGTGTAAAACTATCATCATGTATTTTCATAAAGATGAAATATTGCTATCTGCGCCCACTTACAAGGGTTTTATTAATGACGAGCTGTCAGGCGGGAGATGCCCTGCATATTCGCATATTAAACAGGCAGGAACAGAAATGCTCCTTTTATTGCCTACAGACATAAATCAGTGTAACACGTCACCTCATCATTTACGCTCCCCGCGGCCAAGTCCTCTCTTATTTAAATGAATTGGTGGAGAGCTCCGATTGGTCGGGTGGCGTGCCGGCCGGTTTAGGCGGGGTGATGGGGTGACACCGTAGCAGTTTAAATTGATATACTGTTTTTCTATTAAAATCGTTCAGGCTTTCTCCAGTCTGCTTTTTTCCTCGTTCTCTCACTGTTAGGCCCGTCTCTGCAGCTTTGAGAGGTTGAGGTGCAAAATGACGAGAGTATGTTTTTAAATACACAATTCAACCAACTTGATTAAAACTTAATATTTAATGACATTTTAATGCTTGTAAATTGTATTAGGGTTTTCAATCAACGTAAATATTCTAAATAAATACATTTTATTAATGATTATAAAGTGCTTATTAAAAAAAATACATTATTGTGATATGCATACACATTAAAAAAAAAGTTAGTTGAAAGCATTGTATTAGCTGCACAGTTAGATAAAAGTAAATAATACTGCATAATGTAAATAAAAATTGAAAAACAAAATTAAAAGTAAGATAATTTTTCCCCGCAGTCTTTTTAAAGAAAAATTCAATAAATTCAAAGAAATCACTTCTGGACTCATTTAGGACTCAACAGTATTGTTTCCAACAGCTTTGAATCTCTCATTCGAGATGTTTCACACATGATAAAAGTGCAAACCTCTGCTGTTTATCACGTTAACGTTGGCTCCGGCTAAGCTGCCGTATATTTCTCAAACCCTCATCCGCTCAGTTAGGGCTTGTTTTATTATGTACGATATTCCTCGCAGTCATGAAGAACTGTTATTAATAGTGTGCTTTTACCCTCAAACCGCTCAACTTTATTAATGACTCTTTTCATTTAAATCCATCAAAGCTTGTAGCAGAATGGCGGAAAGCGCTATTATTATAATATATATATGTATATATTTTTTGCTGCTGGTGTGGGGCCAACACGTTTGTGTCAGAGCCATTTATCTTGCGACCTAGAATAGATTTAATTAACAGCGCACATACTGGAAGAGTCTACGATCCCCAACTACATTAGCGCTGTCGTAGTCATGCAGACCACTGAAACCGGCTCTCAACTGCAACCGCTCATTTTATATTCCACCAGGTGGAACCGTGCGGTTTATTTAGACGCAAATGTCAAGTACACAATCCCGTTTGTCTGTCTCATGTCTTATGTAGTGTTTAATTTACACTTTTACACTTTAGACTACGTCAAAGGTTCTTATTTCACTCAATTAGGACAGTTGAAAGAATTCTCCAGATGTGATGCTTATATGGGACATACATCCTAGTTTTGTTTAACGTAAGGCACGCAGCGCGGTCACAGACTGTACAGGGTCATTATCAAAAAAAGCACACAAATCCGAACAGCTTGATTTTGTGTTTTTGACTTAAGCTCATAAAATATGATGCCTCCACATGAATTAATGAAAAAGTGTTCTGATTATATTTAGGCTCAGTCTACAACACAGCGGCCCTTCTCCATACAGGTCCCAGAGAATCAAAAGACGGATGAATCCACCCGCTCCTCCTTCTTTGCTTTAAAGTGCTCATCCAATCGGAGCACAGTAAAATGATATTAATCTGGACTGCCTGCTACTTTCATTTACCAGTGCCTTTGCCCGGGGGACGCCACGCGTTTCGAGACTTCATAAATTTACAATGAAACATTTCCGCACCGTGTGTCACATTCTGGGGTGTTCGCGGCCGGGCATAGGCGACGGCTCCTTCGGACTGTTTGTTTTTAATAAAGAGGAGGGAGGATGGGGGAGAGTTTTCCGAATAAAGGATGGGGGAATTTGGGAATGTGGTAGGAGTTGGGAAGATGATTCTAAGAGGGATGAGCAGGTTTAAGTGGCTTTGGTTTACATTAGAGGTTTGAACGCGCGAACAGAGATGGTGATATGATGACTTTGTTTTTGTATGGTTGACTCTCGAGAGAAATATCTTTCACGTGTAACACTTTTCTATTTCGGTTTTTATTTAGTTGAATCTTTATGCTTGTTTATTGTTTGTTTTTCATTTGTGTGTGTCGTTTCTTCTTAGTTTTGTTTATAAGTGGCAGGAGAAAGGATGTGGGAATTTGGGATAGGTGTTCGGACAAGCAGGGCAGATGATTCTGGAATGTATGATTGGCTTTATGTGGCTTTGGTTTACATTGGGGGTTTGTCCGGGAGTCAATCATGGACAGAGATGGTGATATGATGGCTTTTTTAACTCTCGAGGGGAACGTCCTGTCTCATTCCGAGGCTGAGGAACACGCGTGTGACGCTTCCAGCAGGGGGCTTTTATTTTCCTTTTCTTTTCATACCTCTCTCTCTCTCGTACTGCTCTCCGGACCTCAGTCTTGTGTTGTGGAAATGAGGTAGAGACGTTGGTTGAGTACTTTATTACTGCTCTAAACAAGCACCTCTCCCTGTGGTGCCGGTCCACCACTTGTTTCTGCTTTTTATTCCCTTTGTCGCGCATTCCACTTCTTCAGAGGTGTCGGTTTTGAGTCGGTCTACGTCAAAGGCTGAAAGACTGGCTCCCCGAGCGCTTGTTAAATGCAGAGCGGAAAAAAGAGGCCTTCTTTTGTTCATCCGGGCCTAGAGAAGCTGTTTTTATCATATCTTTAGCACTGATAATGATTCCGACACACATTTACGTTATTGTTCCGATACGCGGGCGCTGAAGCCTGCAGGGCCGACGCTCGAAAACAACCCTGTTCATTTTCAGGCTATTGACTGTCTGCGGTGAGCCTGAGAGAGCTGCTCAGCCAGCGGGAAAAACAGGCCAGATTTCGGCGTCGCGGGCCAGTGCAGTCAAACGGCTTCATTTCAGGGGCTGACATGTTCTATACGCCACGTACCGCTCAGCTCTGAATCGCTGCACAAATTGATTTTCTGTTGTTTTTTTTCTCCCTTTCTTTTTCACTCTAAACATGGATTTCAACAAAATTGTCATCATTGTTGACAGAGAAGTCAATTACAAACTGTGTCTGTACTTTTTTAAACTATAAATTGTAAACAAACAGTACTCGGAGGACAGTTGTGTGTTTACGATATTATTTTTTAAGGCAACTGGTTGGTGAATTAATTAGAAATTGGTTTACATTTCAAGACATCCATCTCTCTCTCTCTCTCTCTCTCTCTCTCTCTCTCTCTCTTATTGTTTGTCTGGGTAATTAGTTAGTTGAGCCGATGGTTTGTTTCTTGCTTTGTGTGTTCCTTATTGTCTTTCTGTAGTTATTTTTGCCTGCCCTGTTTTTGTTTGTTTGTTGTTGTTTATCATATGTTCATGTGTTTGCTGTTATGTTTTAATTTTGGTATCTTTGGTATCTCATGTTTTGTTTTGTCAGTTTTTCACGTGTTTGTTTATTCTTTGTTTTAGTTGGTTACCTCTTTCTTGCTTGTTTGTTTGTTGGATAGGTTTTTTTTGTTTTGTTTTTTGGTGTTTGGTTGTTTCTCATTGTTTTTTTTTTGTTACTTTTTTCAAAGTGTTTTTTACTCACTTCAATTGATGATTTCTGTTAGGGCTACTGTGAGTTCACACCAGACGCGAATCAAGTTATTCGTGCATAGTTGTATAAATATATAAAGAGTTTGGTTCCAAATTGCGATAAACTCAATCTAAAAAAATTTAGTTACCGACAAAATCAGTATTGTATCTGGTCAGTATTAAAAAGTCAATTCTTCATTTTACGCAAAATCCGATATTCGCCGTGGTATTCTGTCATCTTTTCTCTATTTTTCCAAACTGCAACAAACGCCAGTCCTCCTTCTCTGCAGAATGCAATAAATCTGCTTAAAAAATCACAGCGCACCATTTCACACATTGTAAACAACACTGGCGGCGCGTTGAATACACACAGGATCCTAGTTTTCCTCATCTACTTTGTACTTCATGAACAACAAACAAACAAAAAAACAAAATAATACTTTAACTCTTTTACCGCCATTGACAAGTTATCTCGTCAATTATGAGTTAATATTTAACTGATAAATATGCCTTTCTAAGCTAATTTCAAAGTGAAAGTGTAATACCGCTTTTATCCACTAGATTCCAAACCGAATTTAT
Organism: Misgurnus anguillicaudatus; assembly: GCF_027580225.2. Classification (NCBI taxonomy): domain Eukaryota; kingdom Metazoa; phylum Chordata; class Actinopteri; order Cypriniformes; family Cobitidae; genus Misgurnus; species Misgurnus anguillicaudatus. The sequence goes on along the minus strand of NC_073342.2, from coordinate 6,168,015 downwards.
CAAAAACGGAAGTTAAAAAGATTAATGATTTATTTTAACTGCCTTTATGTTTGATAGTCATTCTGAGTCTGATCTCTAACATAAATTCCTTTACAAAAACGCAATTTTTTAAAGGTTTTTGCTCAAAATGTTGTATTTTTGAAGAGAAATATCCATATTTCAGTGGTTAAATTATTTGGAAAAAGTAAATATATAGTGAAACGTTTTTTCCCCCATTTTGTTTGTTTATTGTTTGTTTGAAAGCAGAGGGTGTGTTCTTTCATTTGATATATTTGTATGTTTATATATTTTTAGAAGAAAATTTTTCCTGCAAGGAATTTTGTTAAACTTTTGTTAAAATCACAAAAATGCGGGTGGCCAACTTTTCTCAAAAAGGTTGGCGGCGAATGAATTAATGGCATTGATAAACCTGTGGTGGGAAGGACACGTAAGACTTCAAAATCGAATAATTTACGCGAGAGGCACTCGGGCGAAGGAAAAATGCTAGCTGTTTCTTGTTCCTTCGACAGCATGAAGCTTCTGTCATGCTAACACATTGACCCCAGGGGATCTTATGAAAAACTTTTCTTTATTTTACGCAAAGTCAACAAAAATCGAGCAGGACCAAAACATTTTACAGCTGATCGCTGTCAAAAAAGTTATGCGACGACGTTCCAAGTATAACAGCAGCAATGGCAGTGTTCTTAATATGACAAAGTGTTTTGATTAATGCCAATAATGTTTATTTTTTTAATCAGTGTGTACCACTAGTCAACTAAATGAATATAACATGGCAAAGATAAATGCATATTTATATATTAATTCAATAGATTTATTCGCACAAATCACGCCTGTCAAAGTCAAGAAATTCTCAATTCACGACGTGTCATTTACGCAAAATGGGCAGCAGAATGTCCATTACATCTATGCTTTGACTTAACATGTAAATCACTTTCACTTGACGCTTTATTTGCGTCATTCATTCTTTTATTTGTACATCTTTTCTTCCTTTCCTCTCACTCGCTTTCTCTCTGTCTCCCATTTTCTTTTGTCTCTCTCTCTCTCTCTCTGTCTGTATTGATCTGTGTGCATTTGTGAGTGTGTGTTTAAACAGATCTCTTTGCGTATGGGCAGTGAAGGAGGCAGTTAGCCGAGCAGCTCTTCATTTAGCATAACATCTTAATTCCCCATCTCTCCTCAGCCGGAAACGCCAACTTACTCACCTGGAAAAAAACACCATTAACTTCGGCCGGGTAGTCCGCTTACCTCTCGGGCAGATTTAGTCTTATCCGCGCCTGTGCGTGCGTGAGTGTGTGTGTGAGAGAGGTGAAGGTCAGGAGATTCATACTGGTTCCAGGTCAGAGATTGCGTGTAAACCCAGGGCCCTACAGGCAGGATAATCACAGTGTTCCCTCACTATCTCCCACAGTGGATTCCAGTCATTAATCACTGACTCTGGGCCTGTCCTGCTCTCTAACACACTTCTTCCTTTCCAACACTCCTAATAGCATTACTGTACTCACACACAACCGCTCACTTATCGTAGTTAACTTCAGGAAGTGCCAGCTAAACTTTCCAGACTTGTCATTAAGGAATATTTGCAAAGTTCTTTAATTCAAGTTAAATCGGAATTTAACACTTCATGCACTGCAAAAAAAAGACCACTCCAGTTTGCTTTTAATCATCATTTCTACATGCATTGTGACCATTTCGACCATATCTGTTGAATTCCAACAAAGCAAACCTTAGGAGCGGGAGTGTCTACAGTCACCCAACAGCAATGTAAAAAACTGAGAGCATGCCGAGACACATGAAAGATTCCACTTTATTCCACTTTTGAACTATTTCTAGAATACATGTAAAAACATAAAATTTTGACCACTGAAGTTGTCTTTTTTATGATTTTTTTGCTGTAATATATGCAGGTGTGTATATATATATATATATATATATATACACACACACACTGGTTTTGTAATGGTGTATTTATAAATTCCCAATGTAACTCAACTCCGGCCCACCCGTTAGCTTCATCCCTGTTTTCTCATTCCTCTCAGCTTGACCTTAATTGATAATAATGAGCACGAGATTATTCTCTCTGGTCTTTCCTCTGTAAGTGGAGGTGGAAATTTTCTTTTGCTTCCGAAACACAGCAGATTTCACTTAGAAATGTTCCTCTGGAAACTAGAACAGCTTCTCAATTAATCCACATTTGCATAATAAAGTATCGTCTGGCTTGAGTTTGGGTGTAAAAAACTACCCAGGTATGCAAGCTGTATATTTACGTCTGATAAGATGTGCACCTGCAGTGGATTGTGAAGGACCACTTTCCTAAAAGAAAACACTTTTTGAAGAGGGTTTTTGACCAGAATGTTATAGATGAAGGTCAACTTCACTCCTTAAAACATCTCTACATATCCTCATACAGTAGTAAAGCTTCAAACCAGTACTTTTCTATGGTTAGCTGCAATTTATCATATTGCTTTTGCAACGGTTAAGTAATGACAATAAGCTATTGAAGTCTGATTTATCGGCAGTAAGGGGTTTTCAGCACATACTGTACCCAAGATCACCATCTGTGGTAAAATTAAATAGGCACTTTTTTTCTGGTGCTGTTATAGGTAATTTAAGCCTTTCTAAAATCTTGCTGAACCAAAATCTGGATGGCCTACATGACAAAAATATCAGTACTGTGCAAAAGTCTTACTGTGTGTTCACACCAGCCGCGTTTGAGGCGTCAAATTTGAGTCTACCGCGTCTAGTTTGCCGCTTGAACATTTTGAGTTTACTCGCTTCATTCACCCGTGAAAGCCGTGGGTGAAATTGCAGTCATCGAGACATTCACATGAAAATTCGCGTCATGGGAGGGGCTTCTGCGACTCCGCTCGCTTCCTGTAATCATGTCACTACTAGAGAATGCTCCTGATTGGTTAACGTGGCGCGTTTTTACGCCAAAGTTACATTTTTTCGACTTGCGCGTTTCTCGCGGAAGTGCTCAATTCGCACCATTCGTTTGCACAAATTGAGCGCTGCCGCGGGAAACGCGCAAGTTGGAAAATGTGAACTTTGGCGTAAAAACGGGCCACATTAACCAATCAGGAGCTTGTGAATTAGGCAGAATGGCATCTACTGCGGCGCGAATGAGGCGTTTAGCGCGGCGGGGTAGACGCGATTCCGCTTCATTCGCACGTCTAGTTTGCACGAATTGAGCGCTCCGCTGGAAACGTGCAAGTTGGAAAATGTGAACTTTGGCGTAAAAACGGGCCACATTAACCAATCAGGAGCTTGCGAATTAGGCGGAATCGCGTCTACCATGCCACGCTTAATGCCTGATTCGCGCCGTGAGACCTCCAGACGAGCGTCAACGCGTCTTCACATTGACTTCAAATCACTTGTGCTTGACGCCTCTACCTCGGCTAGTGCGAACGCAGCATTAGGCCACCCCCCACCAGACTTGTTGTTTTAGAAGTTTTAATTGCCATCCAATTTTTTTTAATCTGTTTTATTAAGATACAAACAGAAAATACAGGAAATATGTACAAAACAAAAATCAGGACTAAATGTCTTCTTTAGGTATCGTCTGTGTTTAGTGTGACCTTTCTTGGCACTAAACACATCTTGAGTGTTTTTGAGCAGAATGAAGTAACAAGACTAATTTCTATAAAATTAGAAATTAGGATTTAATTTTATTTAGTTTTAAGAGATCCTGCAGTTCCCTGCTATTGCTCAAGTGGAAAGGGGGTTTACCCCAAAAACTTGACACATCAGTTCACATTTTTATACAGTTTTTAATACTACATACACATTTCCTGTATTTTCTGGATGTATTCTATTAAAGAAGCTGATAAAAACAATTATATACGAGCACTATAACATTACAAAAACAACAAATCTAATTCTGGCATGGTGGCCTGAGACTTTTGCACAGTACTGTATATATTTTACCATCTCTCTACATTTTGATTTCTTGATTGCCTCATACAGTTACGCATACAAAACAAGACCAAAAGCATGTATGATAAAGTAAATATGTTTATTCTTCATTTCATTTTGACTTTAATACCATCCACTCCCTCTCTCCTGCTGTGTGCTGAAGTGTGTGTAGCTCGCCCTAGACAAACGGTGGTTGACCTGTGTGGACGTTGTTCTCCCCCTCAGTCTGGTCAGGGCCTTTTGATTGACTTTTTGACAAGCTTTCCTTGCCCTCTCTCCCTGGGCCCTCGCTGCTTCTCTTTACTGAATTGTTAAACAGATCCTCGCCCCTCTTGTACCAACCTCACTGTCCTTCACCCCTCACCCCCGCCGGGAGAGCTGGGCGCGTCCGTGTCTGTGTGTGGGAGCGGACACGGCCATGTTTCGCAGCAGGTTATTTGAAGAAAATAATTAGAAGACAACCGAGCTTGTGCATATCCACCAGGTGACCTGGATTTGTCCGACTGCAATGGGCTGGAAAAGGGACAGAGGTCAAACGTGAGCGGTTTAGCCTTGAACCCTGGTAGTCATGCAGTTTTTGAGGTCTAGTTTTTCTCTTTTTAAAGATAGAAACATTTTGCATTTTTTATGCAATAATTATTTTAAAATGATGAAATAATATTATTATAGGCACAGAAGCTGCGTTTCCATTGCAGATTACGAAATGACAGCATTTCCATTAATCGGTGATATGCAACTGAAACATTTTTCCTCTCACAATAAGTCATTCCAAACATCACATCGACTGATAAGTTTACTAATATCACATCCAGTGCACTAGGCATAATTTTTTAATCAGAGGAGAGGTAAGAGTATTATCCAAACTCGCATCTCCGGGTCTGGCGGTACCACTTTTAGCATAGCTTAGCATAATCCATTGAATCTGATTAGACCATTAGCATCGCGCTAAAAAATAACCAAAGAGTTTCGATATTTTTCCTATTTAAAACTTGACTCTTCTGAAGTTACATCGTGTACTGAGACAGACAGAAAATTAAAAGTTGTGATTTTCTAGGCAAATATGACTAGGAACTATACTCTCAAACTGGCGTAATAATCAAGGACTTTGCTGCTGTAACATGGCTGCAGGAGGCGCAATGATATTACACAGCGCCTGAAAATAGTCCCCTACTATTGAAAGTAACCAAGGGGACTATTTTTGGGCACTTTAAAACTCTTTGGTCATTTTTGAGCGCGATGCTAATGGTTTAATCAGATTCAATGGATTATGCTAAGCTATGCTAAAAGTTCTAGCACCATACTCTGAGGTCGGCTGAATGGATTCCAAAACGGTAAAAAATATAATGTTTCACTCCAGGGGAGCTGGAAAATGAACATATTTTAAAAAAAAGTGGAGTGTCCCTTTAATGCCAAGGAAAACTTCGTAAACTTATCGGCAACAAAGGTAATAGTACATTATTTTAAATCAAAGAGATGCAGGAGTTATCCAAACATTATTGGCAAGGAAAGCGTCTTATGGTGGGAGCAGACACGTATTCAGATGTTTCTGGGAAGTTTTAGTACATACCACGTCATCTTCAAATAAAAATTATATGACTAACTTTCATCAGGTGACCTGAAAATGTGAATAAACCGTTTACATTGCAGTTTTGCGATATAGATCTTTTCCGAATTGCCTTACAAACCATGCGAGCGTAAAAACGTTTTTACAACATACGTTTTTGCGAAATTTAAGTGTCCCATTGCCCGTATTTTCAATTCGCAATGTCAATTTGTGTAAATAAAAAAGAGTAATGGAAACTAGAGCCCGACCAATATGCGTTTTTTCGGGCCGATGCCGATACAGATATTAGGGAGTAAAAAAAGACCGATAACGATATATCGGTCGATATTCTTTATGTGTACATTATAGTTCAGTATATACTACAGTATATTATACTAAAGTACTGTACATAGAATACACTATATACTTTAACATAATATACTATGAATAAATACAATGCAATGCAATGATCACTCACAAATGTGGTGATCACTCACAAATGTGGTGATCCAACACTTATATTGATGTGACAAAGATATGTACTATAGGCAAGAAGTTAACAATAAACTTTATTATCCAAAATTAGTTGGATATCAGTGCACTAAACAGTAAACTTGACTTATTATAAATAACTTTAAAACACAAAGAGAACAAAATACATAAAACTTGCATCATTTGCAGTTTTGACGAGAATAACGTTATAAAGAGAAACTTATGAAGTCATTGATTAAGCTTTACAGTAAGTTGTGTACTTCACAAATTAGTTAGCCACTCACCGTTACGAAGACAATGCTTGACGGAGCACATACTAATGTACACTATGTTTAATGTTGTGCACAACGTTTTTATAACACAAACCCAGGGTTCCGTGCAAACTTTAGACTTTAATAAAACTAATGCGTCTTCGCTCCGCCTCTTTTATTTAGAAAGGGTGTAACGTTAGAGTTGCGCGAGCTTATTAAATCAATTGCTCTGAAATGAGCGTGTTAACTAACAACACAAGCAGCAGTAATCTCATATAACAGTTAGTGATATATAAGTGCACGGCTGCGGGTAGTTTAAACGTGTCATTTCTCCGTCTCGCGTCATTTCTCCCGCTTGCGTTTTAACTCGCAAGTCGACAAAGAGACGGATTAAAAACACCAAATGTAAGCGGGAATGTGTCTCTCTTGTCCATTTATAATCCAATCGACCAAAGCGCGTCTTAATACCAGGTGTAAAAATGTTGTGAAGAAGACACTGCGTGACTGCAGCCACCTGAACTGAGAGACTGACAAGTGAAGGGGGTGGGGGATTGGCTGGTGTCACTACAGTGAGTGATCTGGGTCGCCATTAGCAACCAGTATGGCGCACTCTGCTGGACAAACAAGTACTTACATCTTTCAAATGCATTTAATGTGTTCTGTAACAAACTTTCATATCGGTGCATATATGCGGCTTATACGCCGATACAGATATATCTGCGACATGCTCATATCGGCCGATAAAATCGGCAAAACGATAAATCGGTCGGGCTCTAATGGAAACACAACTACTGTTTCACTCGGTGTTGCCACTTCTGTAGCTTATGCATATTGACATAAAATCAAATTCAATTCAAGTGTTTTATCATAAATCTACATATATGAAACATAAAGGCTTTACACCTTGTTGCGTAAGATGCATTTTGGTCGATCGGATCACAAGTGGTTGACGCTAAACACAGGTGTTAACGAGGTGCGAAACGTTTTGAGCTCGTCCACTTTCGCCACATTTAGAGATGGTCGATTGCTTTTGTGTTGTAGATGTGCATGTGGTCGAATGTCACAAACACCGCCTAATCTCTGCCAATTGATCTAATATAATGTACCGAGCACAATGTTTTACATCGTTTCTGACTTCTAGCGTGAACACACAGTGCTTTTAGTGTTATAAATAAAGTGTCTGCTCTCCACCTCTTTCATACTTGTGAGCGTTTGAAAGTTACGCAAGCTTAATTTATCAATTGCTTTGAAATTTCAGAGAAAGCTCTTACATATACATGTACAAAACTCTGTGCAGCATGTTTACTAACAACACAAGCAGCGGACTCTGACCTAATATTAGTTAAAATCAAATTAAACCCATAATTTCTCCCGCTCGTGTTTAAATGAAAGCAGATGGACTCGCCCACAGACCACCCCCTCAGTTATCAGGACGGATGCAGTTGAAAGTGGACAAAAGAGACGGATTAATATTCCAGGTGTAAATGCGAATGTGTCTCTCTCGTTCACTTGTGATGCGATTGAACAAAACACATCTTAATACCAGGTATAAACACCCCCATAGATCACATAGTTTTTTATCACATCTCTGTTATCTCTACAGATGTCTCGGGAGTTGCACACAACCTTAACACATTTCTGAGAGGTCGAAATCATGGTCTGATAAACCATTTATTTCCACAGTAGCCAAGAGCTGTGATCATAAAGTATGAACATTCCACACTTTTTCATAGGTTAGAAGTACATTATACTTGTATCAATATAGTATGCTTGTGTAGTTTACTTGCATTTTTGTGTTGCTACCTGTTAGAGAGTCTCTCTCTCTCTCTCTCTCTCTCTCTCTCTCTCTCTCTCTCTCTCTCTCATTGATCAATCAATGGCTTTGTTAGCCAAGCTCCACTGAGTTGCTATGATGGAGTCAACGTGATGTCATCACACTTTATTCAGGAGATCGTTGGATGCAGGCATCAATTTCCTTCACTCTATAAAAATATCAAAGTGATTAAGCACACCATCGGTTTCCCCAAATATCAATACGTGCTACCGGAGCCGCTTCAAAGGGAATGGCCAATAAAACCATTTCCCTTCCCATCGTATGTATCTGTTCTGCAATGGAATTGCTGGAGAAACAAGTGAGGTTCTCACAACTCCACTAACTGCAGTGATTTCTATAATAATGAGACTAAAAGGATTGCTGACGTGTTACATAAAATCTTTAGAATAGAATAGAATAGAATAGAATAGAATAGAATAGAATAGAATAGAATAGAATAGAATAGAATAGAATAGAATAGAATAGAATAGAATAGAATAGAATAGAATAAAGAAGAATAGAAAATAATAGAATAGAGAGAATAGAAAATAATAGAATAGAACAGTGATAGACATAAAATACAATAGACAGACTAGAGAAGAACAGGAAAAAATGGAATAGACATACACTAACCTAAAGGATTATTAGGAACACCATACTAATACTGTGTTTGACCCCCTTTCACCTTCAGAACTGCCTTAATTCTATGTGGCATTGATTCAACAAGGTGCTGAAAGCATTCTTTAGAAATGTTGGCCCATATTGATAGGATAGCATCTTACAGTTGATGGAGATTTGTGGGATGCACATCCAGGGCACGAAGCTCCCGTTCCACCACATCCCAAAGATGCTCTTTTGGGTTGAGATCTTTTAGTACAGTGAACTCATTGTCATGTTCAAGAAACCAATTTGAAATGATTCAAGCTTTGTGACATGTTGCATTATCCTGCTGGAAGTAGCCATCAGAGGATGTGTACATGGTGGTCATAAAGGGATGGACATGGTCAGAAACAATGCTCAGGTTGGCTGTGGCATTTAAACGATGCCCATTTGGCACTAAGGGACCTAAAGTGTGCCAAGAAAACATCCCCCAGACCATTACACCACCAGTCTGCACAGTGGTAACAAGGCATGATGGATCCATGTTCTCATTCTGTTTACACCAAATTCTGACTCTACCATCTGAATGTCTCAACAGAAATCAAGACTCATCAGACCAGGGAACATTTTTCAGTCTTCAACTGTACAATTTTGGTGAGCTCGTGCAAATTGTAGCCTCTTTTTCCTATTGTTAGTGGAGATGAGTGGTACCCGGTGGGGTCTTCTGCTGTTGTAGCCCATCCGCCTCAAGGTTGTGTGTGATGTGGCTTCACAAATGCTTTGCTGCATACCTCGGTTGTAACGAGTGATTATTTCAGTCAAAGTTGCTCTTCTATCAGCTTGAATCAGTCGGCCCATTCTCCTCTGAACTCTAGCATCAACAAGGCCCACAGGACTGCCACATACTGGATGTTTTTCCCTTTTTACTAAACCTAGAAAGGGTTGTGCGTGAAAATTCCAGTAACTGAGCAGATTGTGAAATACTCAGACCGGCCTGTCTGGCACCAACAACCATGCCTCGCTCAAAATTGCTTAAATCACATTTCTTTCCCATTTTGACATTCCGTTTGGAGTTCAGGAGATTGTCTTGAGCAGGACCACACCCTTAAATGCATTGAAGCAACTGCCATGTGATTGGTTGACTAAATAACTGCATTAATGAGAAATTGAACATGTATTCCTAATAATCCTTTAGTTGAGTGTAGAATAGACATAGAATAGAATAAACAGAATAGAGAAGAATAAAGAAGAAATAGAATAGACATGGAACAGACATATAATAGAATAGACATAGAATAGAGAAGAAAATGAAAGAAAAGAATAGGGTAGAATAAAAATAGAGCTGAGCATAACAGAATAGCTGCTTTCGAGTTTTAGAGGAGAAATGCTGTTGTTAATCAGTACTGTCATATAAAGGCTGTGGGGTTGTAGTGTGGTTTCCCTCTACTCATGTTTATAGAGTCCTGCTCTCTGGAGGGGCCACTGCCAGCTGGCTCACGGTTCCACAGGGGGCCGCCTGACTGCAGATGACATGTTTGAGTGCTGGATCAGTCTGTCACAAGCGCACACACTGGAGAGGTGCCCTGTGACTCCTTCTCTCTGTCATAAACCCATGCGAGGATCCCTCTCCGAGTCACTCAAGAGCTTGTGATGAATGTACGACCGGCTGCGTGTTTTCAGCTCTTCTGCAGGATATATGTGCCACCTGGAACGAGTCCAGCTGTGACAGAGAATGAGAACAGAAGACTTAAGACCTGGAAACATCTAATCTGAAGACTAAAAGAGAGAGGGAGAGAGTTATATATGTCTTGCTGTGAGCTGATGGGGAGGAACAGATATATCCGCCTCTAGACCCAAGGTTTTTAACTAAGGGATCTTTGGACCCCTGAGGGTCCTTGAGTATTTCAGGGATACATGGACTGATATGCAAAACATAAAAAACGTAATAATTGTAAGACAACTGGTTAAAGTAAATTTCTTGATTTGTATACTGGGTCTCTTTGTTGGTTGAGATTCTGGCTGGGGGTCTCTGGGTCTTTATGGTGCTTTTAGTCTTGATTCATCTGCCTGATCCGAACCAGAGTTCAACCCTTCCCCCTGTTTTTTGTTAATTTTATTAGCTTTGGACTTACAAGCAGCATGCATGTATCCATGTTATGAAAAGAAAAAACAAATTTATGAGTGATGATCACTTCCTTTTTTTGGACCTTTGTATTTTTTAAGATTAAATACAGAAACTTACTTGCATCTGCCGCAAAAGTACTAAAATTGTTTCAAACAAAGTGGGCTGTCCACCAGTTGAGGCAAGCAGAACTTATCTGTCTGTTTGCAGTGTGTCAATACCACTTGTCACCAATGTTCAGTAAGTAAGCACACACGTCATCAAAAGCTTTTCACTTTCGCGATTGTGTTCATATTAGCAGTAAATTCATATAATCAAAAAAACACTAAATTTGATGTCGGTCGAACATGGGTGTGCACCAAAAGTTCTAGTGTAAATCACACTAAAGTACAAAGTATACGAAAACGTTAATGCTTGACGAAAGGCTTGTCTGAAGCATAGCCAACAGCCAATCACAGTGGCCGCAACACATGCTCCGGTCTTCAATTCAATTCAAGAAATGTTAAACTTCTGCCACGAGAAACGGCAGTGACGCAACCTTGATGGATTCACAATTCAGTTCTGCAACACATGACATCATTCATTAAAAGTAAATACGCTAAAAGCGTTAACCATTACTTATATGTTAGCGTAGCCGCACAGTTCATGTACGCGCATGTGTGACCTGCACGGTATGCACGGTTACAAAAATCTGGTGGTAAGCGCACAGTTTGTGCATGCTATTCTGATGACAGAATTTGCATCACGTGTAAAAACTGAAGTATATCCAGGCCTTCACATTTTTTACAACCATATATGTTTTAATGTGAAGTTGTAACCAAATATTTTTACGTTTTCTACTATACTAAGACTTTAATCATGTGTAAACTAGTGTTAGTCCAGCACACACATAACAGTTCGAGCGAAAACGACACTTGTGATTCTGTTTTTTAAGTGGGTGGGCAGCAGAGATAAACTATAAATGTTAACACAACTGTGTGTGGAAAATAATAGCAAATTAAATGTAATTAGCACTATCCCATCAGTGTTATGAAGACCAGCTCAGCGTGATGCTGCGCTAAGCCTTTTTAATTAAGGATAGAACAATTAGATGCTATAAATTAACAGTGGATACTTCAATTAAGATGGCATGCTCAGATTCCATCAGGCAACCTTCAGCTGGGCTACAGTTGATTTTGAGGTGAATTATACAAATATGAACGTCAAACGGTACAGGCGAACGTGTTAAAACAACAATGAAATGATTACAATGACAGTCGTAAATGGTTTCTTTGTGTGTTCGTGTGTGTGTGTGCACCTATTGGCTCCCGGCAACTTGGCAGCATTAGCATGTGTGTATTGGGGGTTTGTAGACAATATTGATCAGTCAGATTGCTATCTGACTAACCTGCCTGTCTCCTTTTAGTGGCATCACCCTGATGCTTTGAGGAAGTGGGGGTTAAAGGTCGTCTGGGTTCACAGGTGTGTGACACCGAAGACGGATTTACGAGAGAGAGAACAGGTCGATTGAAGTGAACATTAAGTCAAGAGGGTATTTGTCTGGGACAGCAAAATCACTGCAGACTAACAGTAACTCACCAACTGAGGAACATGAAGGCTATGCCATCACATCACCGGGTTTTGCTATTGTAAGACATTAGAAAAATCATCAGCAAGATTTCTCTAATATTTCAATTGTTTCTCCTAGACAGCAAAGATTAAATCGAGTGAAAATGGACACTCCTTCTTCTACGATTTTTCTCCCGAGGAAAGAATCTCACGTGTCTTCTCTAGTTCCGAAAGAGATATCAATAATGTCTCAAACTGTGCTCCGACAAACCACCAACGTCTGAAATCAAAGGTCAGAGATGTCATTTCGAATTTCTCATTAAAGGCTCTGTCCCAAATAACACCCTCAACCCTTGGGGTCCTCCTCAAATTGAACAATTTGCCATGTGAAATGTTGGGTAATAGCCCGCTGCGAAGTCTGCATCATTGTGTACTCATGTGCCCGTGGGACACCCTACAGCCTTGCTGACGTCACAGCATACAATGCCAAGTGCACCATTTGGTGCCAAATCCTTGAAGACCAAATTATTCGAGCCATATATCCATATCTTCATACTTCTATACGCTTCCTAGTCAACAATTGACTTGTATTTCTTAAATACGTTGCTCGGACCGCATCTTGAACAGCAATGTTCATTGTTTTAAATGCACTTGGATAAGTGCTCCGGCCATCCACAGCAATTTGATTCCCTTTCTATCTGACAATTTCAGGCAGCTCGTGATATTGTCAAGCACTCTTGCTTTCAATAGCCTTAGTACGAGCTTAGCTCTAAAAGCCGCTGTCACCAAGGGCTAAATAAAACAGTTCAGGGCAAGAGAGGTTGAGAATGGATCAAAGATCAATAAGGCCAAAAGAGACACCGCCCATCCCTACCCTTACAGTAAACACATGCATTTAAATCAGCCGTCCACCGGCTGCCGTAACAATGACAAATGATGTTGTATGTAATTTTTTTCTATTAACATAAAGTAATATAAACTGAAGGACACTAGTCTATAGAGGGAGTTAGCAGCTAATGTTCCGTATCAGATGTGGACAATGTCAGGACTGAATACAGATTACGCAGTGTCCTTCCACCCCTCAGGGAATAACGCTTTGACACTGAATTGGCTGCCAAGTGTATTAGTGCAACTCACTGGTGCCAGCCACATCTTCACTGGACTATTAACCCCTGTGCTCTGCCGACCCGCGCAAACATGCAGCCCTGCGTCCTAACCTCGTCCTAGCCCCCACGAAGGTGCGCGCGTTTGCTAACCCTTTACCCCTGCGAAAGATCGTAGGGGGTAAAGCAGTTTCGTGTATCTGTCGCCCCCGTAGTAAAATCAAACCCCGGCCCTCGGAAAGTCTTGGAATAACCTCCAGATATTCATGTTTGTCAAGCAGCTTTCGCCGTCTCCTTCGGAATCGCATTTCATTGGGTCAAACCTCGGGGTCAAGCGGCAAATTGCGAAGCTGAACTGAATATATGCCAAACGTGCCGCGTTTTCTTTTGTTTATCGTCAGTAAGGTTGAAACAAAAGACAGGAAGAGATAAAAGAGGACAAAATGGAGACGTATGTGTTAGTGATCAGGAAGATGTGGACTGTTGCAGCGTCTCCGATAGAAACATGTCATACGTGCTGGTGATATGATGAATGTGCTTCTCATGAGGTTTGACAAGTTGACGGTAGAGGAGGGCTGCGGTTCTTCTCTTTAATCTATCTAGACTCATTACGCTACTGGGATGTTATACGCATGTTTCAATCTCTCCATCAGTTCGCTGCTATCTCTCATTTCTGTGGTAATGGTCACTGTATGTAAGCTCATCTGCTGCAGTTTAGCAGCAAATGCTAGCTCAGGTTTCTTACATTATAACTGTTAGAGTTTACCTTGTTATGAGATCGGACTTTGACACTGACACTTGGGGTGCGTTCCACTCCAGTTTTAGACACGAACTCGCAAACTTCCCTAAACACTTCCCTTCGGGGGAATCCCTGTCGCCATTTTGAAGTGCGTTCCACTTCGTCAAGTGGACGAGGGAAGTTTGTATGGAAAGACCCTCGCTCTGTCGATTTTGACAGAGGGAGCGAGTCTGCTTCATATGTACACTTCATGCAGCTCCATATCCCACAATGCAACACGATTGTGACGGTACTTCAGCAACTCGTGCTTTGCATAGCTCAAATGATGGAGGGGGCGGTCTCCATTTTCCATGTGATCAAGGGCTTAGGATGATCCATTTGAACCTACTTCAAGTGTTTCAGCAGTAGTGGGCACTCGTACAATGTAAGCAATGACGTTCATCCGAGTGAACAAGACTGAGGGAAGTTAGCGAGGAAAGGTCATAAAAAAACGAACTGGAACGCAGGGCATGTGTCCATTTTGTTGAACTCAACTTCAAGTAGGCCGCCCATACCTAAACTGTTCACAGACAGTTTGATGTACATTGTGCAAAAAGACATAAAAGTTGCTAGTATTTCATTGACTGACTGTTGTGCATCTTCTATCGCTCGACTGCACAGGTTTTATCACTCTGCTGGGAAAAATTGTTCATCTAAAAGTTCCAAGGTTGTTGAAAATCTTGACCACTGTTTCATAAAGTTTGTGGGGTTCATGGTATTGAATCTGTGCAAGTCATTCAAAAGTCTTGTAAGTACAACATAAACAAGATATCCTTGCACGTGCAGGGACCCAAGTTCAAGTCTGGCCTGTGCCAAGTCAATTCGCATTCCTCTTCCGTCTTCCTTATCTTCGCTGACTGTCACACAACTTTCTAAAATCATGTTGCTTTCTTGCACAAAAGTCTATGTTTGTTATAACATCATCATCTCTTGACAGTATACACCAAAGACCCTGGCTTTTTTCATTTGTCCTTCCCTCTTTCTTTTGCTCACATACAGTGCATCCTCTATATGTATTTTATCCTGTTGCTTTGCTTTCGTTCCAGTTTGCTTTGTTTTGTTCTTCAGGTCAGACAGTATTATGATTTGTCTCTGTCGAGGATCCTGAGGGCTGCTATTGAATCTTTAGCGCCGGTGAAATCGTCTGTACCGCCGACCGCCTCTGGGCACATCGTCTGTTTTATAACTGATGTGACACACAATGTAAATAAGCCATTCTGTTGTTTCACTACCATGCGAGAAAGAATATGCACGGTAGTGTGAAAAAGCGAATGCGCCGAAATGAAATGATGTTATGTATGCATGTATGTGAGAAAGTGTAAGGTGTGTTATTTAAGAGTGGTTCTGTACTCAACTCTCACACGCTTTTCTCTATTAGAGTGTGTGCTAACCTTGCAACACCAAGTTGACATCCTCATTTTTCACCTGGCCAGTGCTCCCCCCAGTGTCCCTCCCCCTTTGTTGATCTTTTCATCTCCGTACCCAGCTTTCCCAGTTATACCAGTGGTTACAAGAGGACCAGCGTATGGATTAGAATGGGGTTAACCTTATTTTTGATGCACATTTTTTTGTATATTGTGTTACACACCAAAGGAAATGTAAAATTGTAAATTTGGAAAATGGGTGCTCTTTAAAGAATGGGACCTTATTGTAAAGCGTTATCAGTTATACAATCAATGGATTGTATGGTACAACCTGACCCATGGCTTTCTTTCTTCTGTAAAACAAATTATGATAGTTTGAAAAATATCTTGGATGTAGAACTGAATAGACACCAAAGTTTCATCAGTAAAAAAATTAAATGTTGGTAAAACACTGCTTCTGTTTGTCAGAAGTGCAGAGAAACCTCACTGGAGCTTTTCTTTGCTCTTTTGATGTCTGTTTCTGCAATGGGGGCGATGCGTATCTTAATGTACATCTCGATGTTCTGCATGGGAAAAGATGACCTTCGACTGATAAAGAGATTCATTACCCCAGATTTAAAACCGTGCTCCTCTTTATTTGGCTTCCACAACGTGCGTGTTCCTCTCCAAAGCCGAGCCGTTACATCATCAATCAATCAAACAGACTTTATAAATTCAGACACTGGCGAAAAAAAAAACAAGAGCAGAAGTTCTTTGTGATTAAGAGTGCAGAGAGACACTTTTGCAATATACTGCTTCTGTTTCCCGAGCTGGGCCTTTTCATTGCGAATGTGTGTGTGATCCATCAGAGAGCTTTATGATGAATCGTCATGTCCTTCACGAAGTGGCCTGAACAGTCAGACGCTCACTCTAACACTACAGACGTGTGATGGAGATGCTAGTCCTACACTGGGTGTATGCTAAATGGAGAATACATTAGAGAAGTGACAGAGGACAATTCTTCTTTCCATTGTTATCATTTATGGAGGCTGAATATCTTCAAGCGCTTTGTTGGACGTCCCAGACGGACAAGGTGAAGAAGTATGGAGCGTGTTTTAAAGTATCCATATTAGGCCTGGACGATATTGGGGGGAAACTGACATTGCAGTGTTTTGATTTTCTGCGATGTGAATAGCAATATGAGAAATAATGAATGACTTCTGATTTTTTACAAAGAATTTTGGGATTTCTCTCTGTCGTTTAAAACCATTCGCATATGGTTTAAAGTATATTCCACATTCATAAAAAAATAAATATTGATTATTTACTCACCCCCATGTCAGTCAAGTTGTTTATGTGTTTGTTTGTTTAGTGGAGAATATATTTTTAACTCTTTCCCCGCCAGCGTTTTTAAAAAAAGTTGCCAGCCAGCGCCAGCATTTTTCATGATTTTCACAAAGTTTAATGCCTTCCAGAAAATGTTCTGAGATAATTCCATTTTTGTGAAGGACTTTTGATAGAGATCAGATGCAGAGCGATCTTTAAAACATACACGGAGTTCTTTCTCTTTCACGTGAGGCGCTACTTCCGTGTTGTATAAGTTGCGGAAGTGAGCCACCTGGTGGATAATAGCGGTATTGCGGAAAGACGGAAAATCTTGTCATTGGCGGGGAAGCGTTTTCTCTTAATTGACGAGATATTTCGTCAATGGCGGCGAAAGAGTTAATGAAAACATTCCAGGATTTTTTTTCAATTTAATAGACTTTATTGGACCCCAACGGTTCACAGTTTCAAATGCAGTTTAAAATTGGAGTTTCAATGCAGGTCTTTAAACCAAACGAGGCATAAGAGTCTTATCTAGCGAAACAATAGTAATTTTCAACAAGAAAAATAGTATTTTTAAATCACAAGTTTAATGCCTTCCAGAAAATGCTCTTCTTTAAAAATATAAATATACAATATATAAAAATAAAAGAACAGACCCTCTGCTTTCAAATAAATCTCCTACCTTCATTTGTTCCCTTTTTATCCCCTCTTAAATATGTGTAGGTTTCTTCAAAAACACCAAATTTTTTGCAAAAAGTTGAGATAACTGCATTTTTTTGGGAAGGACTTTAAACAAAAACACCAAATTTTAAGCAAAAAGCTGAGATAATTGCATTTTTTGAGAAGGACTTTTAGAGATCAGATGCAGCGATCCTCAAAACATACACGGACATACAGTTGTTTGCCCTAGGGCGATACTTCCGGGTTTTATAAGTTGCGGAAGAGCGCTACCTGGTGAATAATATCGGTATTGTGGATTGACAGAAATACTTGTCAATGGTGGGAAAAGAGTTAAACAATAAACTGACACAAAGACATAATTAGTATTAATCCACATACAACAACTTCGGAACGGTCCTCTTTTGCAAGACAAGAAGTTGCGGTTTAAAGTGCATGCTTTTATATTACCGAAAATGACAATCGTTTCAATAGACGCTACCCTTATGCCTTGTTTGGGATAGTTTAGATAGAAAAAAATCCAAAATTTATGTGACTAAATGTACGCAATTTGGTAAAATGTACGGGTTGGTAAAATCCTGGAATGTTTTCCTCAAAAACCTATTTCTTCTCAACTGAAAAAAAGACATCAACATTTTGGATGACATGGGGGTGAGTAAATGATCAGGATTTCTTTTTTATGAAGGTTGAGTAATCCTTTAACACTGGCAAAGGCATAAAAAGTGTTTTCCTTTTTAAATAAATGTTCTGCGATTTAACTACTACAGAGACGCACATTGCTGTGCCGATGCTGAAACAATATACTGTGCATCCCTAATCTCTATTTCACACATGAGGTGTTTTATTTTACTAAGGTGAAGGGTTTTTTAAGGTAAAGGTTGTTTTATTTTTACCTTTACGTTTATTAATTTAGCAAACACATTTACTCAAAGCAGTGTTTTGCCTTAAGTGCCAGCAGTAAGCATAGTACACAAAGCTATGTTTTCAGACAGGATTAATATAGAAAGTGTGAACAGCATGGTTTTTTACAATAATAAAAAAAAAATCCGTATTTACAGCCTGGTCTCACTGTTAATACGTAGTATTTACACGTAACTTTAAAAAGCAAAAAACTTATTTTTTGTACGTTTAAATAGATGCTAAAACGTACAATGTAGACGTATTTACAACATTTAAACGTAGCATTATTACGTTTTGACATCTAAAAACGTAAAACATTTACGTATATTTCATTCCATAAAGTTTGCTGTATAATTTCCTTTTAACCATTTTAGCGATAATTTACCACCTTAACCCTACCCCAAACCTTACCCTAAACCCAAACCTTACCCTAAACCCAAACTCTTTTTTCTACAAAATGTTTAAATACGTAATGTATTCTTTTTATATAATGCAACGTAATGGACAGATATGTTTAGGAACATATTAGTAACAATATAGCATTCAAAAGATATTTGGTGCTACAGTCCTACGCAAAACAGTTTATGAAAATCATTTAACGTTACTGTTTAAAAAATCATAACAGACAGACAAGTGTAATCACAACAACTTATTTATTGCGAATATTAAAATAAGTACCAAAAGTAGTTAAAATGACGATGTGCTACAGCCGCGGTCCTCTCTTGAGTATATGAATTAAAGTAAAGAGAAGTATTAAAGTTATTAATCCAAGAGTTTGATCTGCGTTGATCCGGCTTCCCTCTGTCACGGCGCGCTTTTTTCATTTCAAACACAATCGGAAATGGAAATGACGCAAATATGTCACGTGGCACTCAAAGAGCCAATGAGCTTTTGATATCACTGCCGTAAAGTAATGTGTCGTAAAGCTTCTTGAGGCGGGATATTTGAATTCACATTATCGAACGCGCGATCTGACTTTACGGTTGCTGATGAGAACTCGAATCAAGATCACTGAATAAAGGGCTGAATTTGGATCTGTTTCTCGCAATTGTATGAATTTTAAAGATGTTGATTACAACAAATGAATAAAAGTAACATCTTTTCTGAATTTATGTTGTATTTTGTTGTAATTATTGCTTAGTAGTAATAATAGCGTATTGCATAGAAGACAGCAGGAGAAAACGCGTTTTTGTGTGTCATGGCAAATAAAGTAAATATAAATACAGAAATGCTATTCATTTTAAAGTTTTAAAATGTTAAATATTGTGAAATTCTCTGAATATCATAATCATTTCATTAAGTAAATGGGTAAACTGTCTTAAATAAGTCTGAAAATATGACTGAAAACATGTCATTGTTATGAGTAAGAAACGCCAATGCCCGCAATTTTAATATTTATGAATAGGACTAACTTACGTACACATTTGTACGTTTGTAAAGCTGTAAATAAGTAAATAATTTACGTATTAGTCCTGTCAAAACGTAAATATTGTACGTTTCAGTGTGTTTGAAACGTAAGTAAATGTACGTATTGTACAACCACACTGAAACGTAAAAATACACACGTATTCTCATGAGATCACGTTGGTTTTTATCATCCTAAAAGTTTGCCACACACATAAACCTTGCACACTGAGTCTGAAGCGTATTTAGTAATCCGTTGGAGAAATACACAAAACAATACAAAATTGAGTCTTCATAACGTTAGCACTATTCACTACGAATGGATGACATTAGCAACAAGCTATTGTTTAGCTAACATGAGCACAGAACTAAACAGAACCTGTATAATTTTTCGTGATTTGTTTTGAAATCAGTACCATATATGTTTCTCAATCATCTTCTACAATCTTGTCTTTATATTCCGTCTCTTTGTATTCTGCATTTTTTTTGTCATACAGTTTTTTGTGCTGCAATATGGGGTGGATAACTTTGTCACACGGCATTCTGGATTTGTTGTTCAGTTGTATGACTATAGTCAAAACACTTTCCAAATACTTGCTACGGATGAGAAAAACGCAGAACCCTACACTGCAAAAAATAATTTTCAAGAAAAAATATCAAAAAATTCTGAAATTAAGATGCTTTTTCTTGACGAGCAAAACGACCCAAGAAAATAAGTCTAGTTTTTAGACCAAAATATCAAATTTAAGTGATTTTGTGCATAAAACAAGCAAGAAATCTGCCAGTGGGGTAAGCATTTTCTTGAATTTTGTGTTTAAGAAAAAATTTCAAGATTTTTTGCTTACCCCATTGGCAGATTTTTTGCCTGTTTTATGTAGAAAATCAATTAAATTTGACCTAAATTTGACATTTTTATTGAAAATCATTTGCAGTATATCCAAAGTTACATGATTGACACAACGTTTCAGTGTGACAGATTTTACCAAAGGTTGATATTTCCTAAAAGTTACTTTTAATCTTCCTTTATTAGACCATTTGTTCAGAATAAATCACTATGGGGCGGTTGAACAAGTGGCTTTGGTAAAAAACACATACTGTAACTTCCGGTAAACTCCGCTATAAATAAATAACAACAAAGTCCTAAAGTAGTTTTTTATAAAACAAGCAAAATAAACAACACGTAGATTACATAGAAAACCAAAATATTTGTTATTTTCGACAAGGTATTTATTCAAAAGTTCAGTTTAGCAACGTCAGACCATTAAACACACAGAAACTTGAAGTAAAGTTCTGACCAGACGCTTAATCGCGTCACCGCACGTGCGTCCGATGAAACCGGACATATAGTTTTTACAAACAAACGTTACAAAAAACAGTACCGGTGTGTCTTGAGACAAAACAATGGCACTGATATATGTGCCCCTGGTCGTAAGTTGCACAGCTATATAGGTCAAAATTATACATTTTTCTTTCATGCAAATAATCTATTAGTATATTATTTAAAGATCATGTTTTTTGAAGATATTTTGTAAACTTTATTTTTGTGAGTGAATGCACCAAAATTTGGCCAGAAACATAACACCTCTTTCCTTACATTTTCACTTACAAGGCTGCTGCAACATGTTGACATTCTGATTTTGTAGTTTTTTATCAATTTGAACATTAACCTTTTGCAATGCTGTTTCATGTGTTCACGGAGCCTGTGGAGTTGTTTGGTCAACAGCTTTGCATTTTCATCAATTTCGCCCCTTAATGAGAAAGAAATGTTTGTATTATTGAATTATTCCATCAGATGTTTCTGTCTGATGTCATCAGGGATTTCCTCTTTAAAGTGCTGGACATCTTTCATCAGCAATTATGAACTTCAGTGTCCTTGTCTGGACAAACTCACTCCATATATATTTCCTGAATCCAGCAAACATATGATATTATATATATATATAATGATGTACAATCACATGGGATTACATTTAATCTAAAACAGGGGGTAATTTTTGGAAATGTGGAAAAAACAGTTTCTCTTGAAAGTCTTTATGTATTGATAAAAACGGAAATATATGACTGCTGCATTTCTCCACACAAGAAATGAATTAGTCGCTGTGGGTCTTTATCCTTCTTTTGTTTAACAACGTCCATAGATTTGAATATTCATAAAAAATTTACTGGCGGGATGATGTCAAAGTAAATTTAAAATGTCCACCGGGGAGGATTTCTTTGGGGAAGATCTTGTACATCTAAAACTTCAAAGACACGTGTTAATATAAAGATCTATTATAAATGATTAATTCAGTATTTATGAATATTTTAAATCTCCTAATAAATTATCATGTATGCGATTAAGTTTCACATTTATCCACAGATTCAAAGAGAACAAGTCCTCGGTTGAAAAGTATGCACACAATTCTCATAGGCTAAATTACATGATGTTACATAGCTTGTATTTTGACATATGATTTATCCTGCTATGAAACCGCTTTTATGCCGGCCATTATTCAATCTATAAAAATGTGTGAATTTTCTCAGAGCAGGTCTGATGCGGCACTGCTGGCATACAAAGTAGCCACTCTTCATAAATCCAAATACTGACATTTTATTTGAAACAGAAGTAGATACTTGTTTAGGGTGAACTGAGAAAGACCTGCTAAAAAGTTTTTAAAATGTACCGTGTGTGTGTATTAACAATAAAGACACGTCTGGCATACAAACGCTTTACAAGCACTTTAGTAACTAAAAAGTTGTAAATAATAAATTAAAGGAATACAAGAGTATGCATTTTGAAATTAACAAGATCGGTTTCATGCATTACTATAATGAATGTGAGGGAGATGAAGGTCTGAATTGTCGTACTGAACCATTAATAAAGATGGAGAAGTGTTTTCTACTTGTATACAATATTTATATATTATCATCATCATATCTTTAACAATGTGAGATTTTGGCCAAATGACAATTAAATAAGCGCTCATAGAGCAACAGTAAACTTTATAACATGTAAGTGGAAAAAAATGATGTACTTGGTTTCTGTTGACAGATCTAATATCAAACACAAAATCTTGTAACTCAATTTAAAGGTATAGTTCACCCAAATTATGCCATCATTTACTTACTCTCATGTTGTTTCAAACCTGCATAAATTTCTTTGTTCTGATAAACATGAAGGGAGATATTTTGAGAAATGTTTGTAACCAAACCGTTCGTGGAACCCATTCACTTCCATAGTAGAAAAAAGAATACTATGGAAGTAAATGGGGTCCACTAACAGTTTGGTTACAAACATTTCTCAAAATATCTTCCTTTGTGTTAGCCTGGGAAAATCCAGACAACTTCCAGCAAATTTAGATTTGCTCTGAAAGTAGTCTTGCAAAGAGGCAATTCAAGCCCATTTCTAATGCAGAGAAATCGCGGCACCAATCAGAAACGTTGGGGCGGGCTTTACATTATGACGACAGCGCAGCAACGGAAAAGCAGATTTTGTACATTACAAAGATGGATGCCACCGTGGAACATCACTCGTTCGAATCAGCTATCGCATCTGTTTTAAGCGATTTAAACTTTTCGTTAAAACTTAAGCAAAGAACAACACTCGAAGCCTTCATATCTATAAAAAGATGTTATCGCTGTCTTATCGACTGGATCTGGCCAAAGTCTGATATAGCTCTGCATACGTCATCTCCTTCATCGCTGTGATTGGTTTTAGGTCTATCCAATTGGACACAGAGGCATTTGAGAGACGTCCGTTGGTGACGCCCCTTTGCAGTGTCGGCGCCAGAGAATACAGAATGAGGGGGCCTCCTATTTTACTGGTGGGGCACCTGGTTCATCTTATTATTTTATTATTATTATTATTACTACATGGCACTGTAAAATGCTTGGTACTGATTGGCCACTGGCCAGTCGCAACATTCAGAGGTATTTTATTCCTTGAACAACCGCCTGAAACACAGCCTCACCCGGGTACTGCGAGTGCGAGCGAGTCACGTTAACAGGGACAGTTTAATACCTACGAATTAATACAGAATAAATATGCATAATTAATAACGTATATGAGATTGTATTTACAATGATTAAACCGAATGTTCCTCTTTTGACTTTTAACTTGTTTTAACGCGTCTGGAAACGTTTTGCCAGAAGGTTTGCATTTCTTAAAAATAAGCTAATAAAAGACATCAAATCAAAATGTTATGTCTATATATTTACTCATATAGCAACTAGCCGTGAAATTAGCGGGATTGATACAGCCAGCCAAGTTGTTGTCGCAAATAAATCCCTCACTATAGTAAAACCATAACTTATAATGACGTTAAAGTGCAAGACTGGATAACTCACGCAAATAATAAAGACCAGTACATAACCAAATAACAGCAAAAGAAAACAATGTTACTGACATATCTAACACCAGAATTAACTATGCGTTTACCTTCAGAAGAGCTGCAGGCGACGAGAGGACTTTTTAAAACTTTTTAAGAAGGTCCTTTTATTTGTCGCGAAATTTCTCCAAGACTTACAAGTATACATTATTTAGACAGAAAATTAGTTGGCGATTGAGCCCCCGAACGTGACAGTAACTTTCAGTGCAGACAAAACACTGGGGATACCTTTAAGAATTTGTGTTGTTCAAATGTAGTGGCTGCGTGTATGCAACTGGCTGACTATGTTAGCATTTGTTACCTTTTTATCATCCGCCTCGGCTATCGTGACGGTAGTTGTAACAGTTCACTCGGGTTTGTTTACACGCAGTGATGAGCAGACAATGTGGTTCCGAAGCACATTTTTTTATTTCCAACGAAACAGTCTCCATCGCTTTCTTATCAGGTTTACATCATCTGAACACCCGGGTGGCAGGGCAAAACTTGCAAATAAACTTGAGATAAACATGAAAACAGCTCGTATTTCCTTCTGTGTATCACTATTAACAACGCACATGCGAACACAGCGCTCCTCGACTACATTACCCAGAGTTCAGCACGGTCTGCACTACAAGCCCCACATTCTTAAACATTGTGGGTTAGTATTTTAATTATTATTTTTTATTAATTATACTCCGAATTTTATTCAGTATTCATTGTATAACCAAATGTATTTGCAGCACATTTTTTAAATTATTAAGTTCATTGTTATTTTGAGAAGTAAGGGGGCACAGTGACTCAAGTGGCCGGGCCATGCCCCCTAGGGCCCGCTCGTGGCGCCGACACTGCCCCTTTGGAAATGATTTGTCTATGAAGCTTTGCCAGACCTCAGTTACTACTGAAAATAATCTGGTTTTAACCAGGCTACCTTTGTGTTAATCAGAACAAAGAAATTTATACAGGTTTGTATTTGTAACAATATGATAGTGAGTGAATGATGACAGAATTTTCATTTTTGGGTAAACTATCCCTTTAAGTTTGATTTACTTAAATACAAAGAGCTTAGATAAAAGTCACTAAATGCCACTTTTAAAAATGAGGAAATGATATTGACCGAACACTTTATTATACTTTATTATACACATTATGTTCATCAAATACTTTTGCTTCAAATCTGCTTAATCCCAGCCTCAGGCCATTCAAAAATACAGCTTTGTTGTCAGAATACGTTAAGCGCCATTGTCAATTTTACAACAAATATTTTTATTGCCAATCATTTTTTACTAGGTGGCTTAGTAAATATTAGGATGTTGACCAAATTTTTGAGCCTTTTATCTTTATTTGGAAAGGACAGTGAAGTGGAGACTTTTTTAGAAGTGAAGATTTTGGCCCAAAAAAAGCAAAAAGTGACATTTGTGAAAATAAGGTATTTCAATTACTAACTAACAACCTTTTCATTGCCACTGAAGTGAATATACCGAACCAAAACATAAGATCCTGATAAAAATGCTAATTTACAAGGAAACATGTCAGACGCACTTATGCAGGGTTCACACCAGACGCGGTAGTGGCGGCAAGCGCGAGTGATTTACATGTTAAGTCAATGCAAAGACGTGATTAGGGTTCCTGCGTTCCGCGTTGCGGGAAACGCGCGAGTAAAAAAAAACGTCTGATTTTTGCACTGCGTTAACCAATCGGACCTTGCTGTAGTAGTGACGTGAATACAGGAAGCGAGCAGAGTCGCAGAAGCCCCTCCCATGACGCGAATTTCCGCATGAATATCTCGAATGACTAGAAGCGAGTAAAAATAGCACGTTTTTGCCGCCTCTACCGCTGGTGTGAATGCACCATTAGAGCATTTTGCATCTGATCTCCTCATATGTAGTTGCTTTTGCTGGAATTTAAATCTAATCCTATATTTCTTTATTTTTACTTTTCTACACCATTCACCAAACATAAACAAATTACTTAAAAAAAAAAAACTAAATTAATAAAAACTTGGATAGTTTCTCCCTCAACCACAGATCTGATAAACAATGTTACTAAATATTTTCCATTTGACTTACTGGATAATAATATATATCTAGCACTTATTGGAATTTACATTTATTCAGACCTATGGTATATATGGCGGTCTTACGGACATTGCAGGTTTACGTCAGCTCAACTGTGCTGTTGTTATGCGTTTTCACCGCTGTTTTTCCTCTATAAAAGGCCTTGCGGTTGTAAAACGGGCCGCATGGAGTCGGAGCAGTATTGACTGTGGCTGAAGTGTCTCGGCTTGAAACATTCTTTTAAGATCACCGATCTCATCGAGGCTCCCAGTCGTCCCACGACCCAGCTAGTTATTACACCATTTAACGATACACGCGGCACAATGCTGCCGCCCGGGCCTGTGGGATCAGGGTGTACATTATCCTTCTGAAGGGCCTTACAGAAGCTGACAGGAGGATGTAATATATCTCAAAACAATGGATTCAGTTTAAGAGGCGTATTGATTCGGAGCTATCGCACCTATCATCATTGCTATTATCCGTCGGAGAGACGTTCATCCCCACATTGCCATGCTGAAAACGAGGGGTCCGCACACAGCTCGACAGTTCCACTCACTAACCCCACTGCACTCCAGCACTGTTTTAATAATCCTTAAAGGTGCTGCTCGGGCTTTTAAAAGAAATGAGCTAGGTCTGAGGAGGACTTTAACAGGAACAAGAGCCCATTGAAGGGCCGCCTAAACGGCCTCGCTGACGCCCCTGCCCCTGCGGAGCAGCTCAATACCATTTCCAACCTTTTAACTCACTCAAATTAAGTTTAGGCGTCCTTCAGGATGCCTGACTCTATTCATCCCCCATTTAGGGGTCCATTGAAAAGAGCGGCACTCCCGCGCACGGACCGCTGCGAGCAATACGATATCTATTAGATTACGGTCCCGGCACTTTGCTCTAACGGCTAGCGAGGTGGGCCGTCACGCACAGCGATGTTGCGGCCGCTTCACATCAGCCTTTTATACGCTTTGTTATGTGAAATGCTTTTAATATGAGGTTTTCCTAATCGGATTTGTTAAAGATTCTTTGGCTAATGTTGTGCATTAGAGACACAGCTGTGGTGATGTTGAGCTGTTCATTAAATGAATGGAGATGCAGTGGTTTAGCTGTTTGCTCACTAACATGAAAAGATACAGAGACCTTGTGGCCTCTTAAGTAAATACCACTAATGACATAAAGTGTTGCTCAGTGAATATGAACCTGATGTAAAGTGATATCATTTGTTGTTGTTGTTGTTTTCCTTTTCCATTCAGTCTCTTGTATTATGTACTGTAAGTTGAGGTTGTTTACAAGGACACATGTGCATCTTTTTGGTTTCCGTCTATATAAGGTACCCCTGATTCTTTCTTCCCAATAATATCCTGTTCAATCTTCCAGCTGTCAATATATAAGAGCCAGACTAAAATGGTTTCCTGGATTAAGGTGGTTTAGGTGGTCTCTTAGCCTGACTAGCCAACAAGTGCCCAAAACCTCTCTAAAACCATCAAACCAAACTAGCCTATCATTTTGAAACTGTTTTGGTGGCGGTTATCCTTTTAAGCTTTGATCTGAGCTGTTGTTTCAATAAGTAAGCTACAATCGCTTCTTTAAACTATCCAATTAAAGCTCACATCGCACACTGTTTTTGCCAGTCTATTGTTAATCTTGGTTACCTATAGAGTAGATTTTATTCTTCATATGTCCAAAGAGTCTTTCGTGTTGTCAGATTGTTAAAAGACAGAATGGCCATTCCGTTTTTTTCCGGAGAAATACGAACACTTGAAGCCGTACGGTGGGCGGAGCTAAAGAGTTACAAGTATTCACAGCCTTTGGGTACTAATCTAACAGCTGTGACATTGATAGAAATCAAACTTAAATTAAACCTTTTTTTTTATTAATATGGCTTACAGTCAGATACAGCCTTAAAGGAGCATTTCACCCGTAGAAACATTCATCTTTATTGAAAGTCCTTCATATTTGTAGTTGAAATGTAACATACATTTCGAATGTTGTGCCTATTTGACCGAGAAAAGGGGTGTTTGTAGTCTCACCCCCTCAACAAAGATATACACTTCCTGATTTCAATAATGCAAAATAATGATTTTTACATCATTGAAAGAAGGAAGTGCAACACTGAAATCGGTATTTCTCCTGTCTCAGCGGCAATTGAGGAATTGATGCACGACCATTAAAAAACATGACTGGGGTTCTAACTATACAAAGCTTAATGCAAATGGGTGAAGTGTCCCTTTAAGCTGCATTCAGACTAGCAGCGACTAGCAGTAGCAGAGTGACGCGATCTCATTCATTTTAATGGAAGCTCGTTGACACCCGGCGACATGAGCAACAGTGATGTTGGCGACCGGATGGGCGTGTCCAGTCACATGACAAAGTTAAGAAATGTTTAACTTTATGCAAATGATGAGTGACTTTCTGGAGATAAGCGACGTTCTACCAATGAGAGCGAAGCAGTGGAGTGGACGTTACTCATTCGTTTATGACAACCAGATTTAGAAACGCCTCCTAACATCCTCTTTAAAAGAGACGAGCGACACACAGCGACAAAGTCACTGCTAATGTGAATGCGGCTTTACATATATGATCCAGAATTGGAAAATGAGTCGGTAATTAATCAGCAACGATTACAGCAGGTTTGTTTATCTGCTATTTTAATAAAAAAATGCGCCCTTAATCTTGATGTGTTTTTTCTGCATTTGCCTGTTTAAAAGGTGTGAATGTCATAAGTGCAGTACAATGCCAACTGACCCCAGATTACCCACGACTGTGGAATGGCTGCGGATCCGCTGCGGAATGGCGGCGGAGTCAATCGGTTTCCATTCAAGTCAATGTGTGTATTTCCACTGACTGCGTTCCGAATCCGTCACAGCTGCAGCCATCCGCAGCCCTACGGAACAGATACGCAGAGCTTCTATGACTATATCCGCAGAGTGGAGCCATGACTATGTTGCATGATCATACCTGAATTCGCGAGATCTCGTGTTGTGATCTGGACTGGTCCAGCAATGCGTCATAATTTAACGTCATAATGGGCGGAGACAGAACTAGATATTGTGCGATCATCACGTGAATTTGCAAGACCTCATAGGTTCTCGTCACTTCAGCATGCAGCCGCTCTGCAACAAATACAGAATTGTTAGGTATTGGCGGACAGCGGAGTGCGGAGCCGTAACGCAGCGGAAATCCGGGGTGAGGCGGAAAATGTTTGCTGTTGTTCGTGTTGTTTACATTACATGCACATATGCGCTGATTGCAAACAAAACACGTAAGAGTTTTAATTTACTTACACATGTGGTTGCGACTGCTAAACAGGGTCTTTTAGAGTTGGGACTGCTCCATCAGTTGTAAACAAGTGGCAAAACAGAGCCTTGTTTTTAAAGCAATCCTCTCCAAAATGCAGCAAGGAAACAAACACCCATTTGCAATTACGTTGCTTTCCGGGAAAAACGAACTATGTCTACTGTTGTCTTAAATCAGGGAAAGCTAAATAAGGTTTTCTTCTCCTTACATTCAAAAACACACTTCTTTTGTTGAACCGTCTTGATAAAACAAAGTTGTCGCGTGCTGTGCAGTGATACCGGTGACTTCTACTCGAAGGAGCAATGCTAATGCGCATTCTCCTTCTCACTTGACGTGCAGGGCAGGCGTGTTTTTCTGGGGGTAAAGGGCCATAAAAGGAATATAGGGGTCAATCAGTCGTAACAGATACCCCCGTTCAAAAAAAACTTTCAGAAACTTGTAGAAAATACTCTGTCATAACCATAACTGCTTTTTTGACACTTTGCTTATGTTTAGCATGAGAGTTACAACTCTTAAACTCTGTTAATAAGTCAGAAAGCATGAAATAGCCTTAAACCGCCCCTTTAAGGGTTCAAACTATGTTAGTCATCAGGCATCAGGATTGGCTCATAACCAGGTACAGTAGTTTCTTTTAGCTTCGAACTGAAAAAAATCTATCCTGACCTCCCCAAACAACCCTAAACTTACAGACATTAAAAAATGGCCGCCGCCAGTAGCCCATACCCTTTACAGGCAGCTTTCAACAAGCTAGTGAAAAAACAGCTTGACTTGACATGGGTGATGGGTGATTTGCAAAGAGGACAAGTGCATTAGAATAAAACCTCAACGGTGATCCTTCAAGCTGTCAGCCATACATATTTCATTATTTTCATAAATCAGTGTGCCGAGATGTCTCTCTATCTCTCCCTCTCTCATTCTTGAGCGACAGACTGATAGCCTCTATTCATAACAGCCCGTGGCAGAAGGTAAACTGACTCTGCTCCGGTCATTGTTAAGTGTTAAAGATGATCTCCAGCCATCTTGCTCTTTTTCACACTCTCTCCATCTCTGTCTCTTTCATTGAAGGGCGTTTTTTACAGGCCATACTTCCATCCCACATTAGATATTAGACTTATTTTAGGACATGGTGTGTGTCGGTCAAAGCTTCGTTTTTTAGCATTGCGGTTTGTTTACGGTATTGTCATTAGTAACTAAAAGCATTTGTTTTGTTTCCTTGCTTGATCATTAGTACAAAAACTTGTACAAAAATGTTTAGTAACATTGTGTTTAGTTGTATTGTTTGTTTACGTAATCATCAGTAACATCGTGTTTTATTTAATTGTTTGTTGACGTAATGAATACTGTTTAGTTTTTGTTCTTTAGTTTGTTTATGCAATAATCACTCAAATTAGTTTTTTTTTCTCATTGTATATCGTGGCAACACACTGTTTCTCTTAAGTCCTTTAAGGACAGTCGATTGAGAGTATCACGTACACGTGTTCTACCCATAATCCTGTGCTTTCCGTGATGTACTGTAGTCTCTGACATATTTATGGGTTATCAGATATGCCTGACTACTCTTAGTTGTTGTATATTAATCAATAGCAATATGATTACGCCCTGCATGGCCTGTTTGCATTATTAAAATCTGCCCGGTGGATTGTGTATGTTTGCTTTTCAAATTAAATTTAGTGTCAATAATTAATGCATTGGATTAATGTGCGATCTCTATGCTGGAGTGGCCCGGTAGACTTTGATTCAGTATTGACCAGCAGACTGCGTGTGTGCCTGCGTGCGCGCGCGTGTGTGAATACTTTGCCCTTGAATGGCTTTACTGATTCCCCAGAGACCTGTGAGTGGGACAGATGTACATTACAGAAATTTCATCATAGCTTTACTCTGGATGTTAAACCAGCTCTTTTGACTTAGCATGATATGTTTTTACACTGTGTTTGAAATCAGTGTCTAGCTATAAATGTCAACATGTAAATGTCAGGACATGTCAGGAGTTTATTGAATAACATAAGTTCAAAATAATTATTTTATTTTTGTACAATTCTTTCCAAATTTTGTTTGGACAATCTTAAACAATATCAAGAAGTACTAATGTAAATCATGGTAAAAACATGGTAAACTAACTACATGTACAACAATAAAACTATAACCCTTTTCACAGAGCTCATTGATCCTTGAAAGTTTCCATTAAGGGACATTCCACATTTTTTGAAAATATGCTCATTTTCCAGCTCTCCTATCTTGACTCTGTAGTTACATCGTGTACCAAGACCTACGTAAATTAAAAGTTGCGATTTTCAAGGCAGATATGGCCAGGAGCTATACTCTCAGTTTTGCGTAATAATTAAGGACTTTGCTGTCGTAACATGGCTGCAGGAGAGTTCTCGTAGTGCCCGAAAATAGTCCCCTGCTTTTGAAAGTAACCAAGGGGACTATTTTCGCCTGCTGCGTAATATCATTGCGAAGATAGAGTCAAGTTTTAAGTAGGAAAAATATCGAAACTCTTTGTTTTTTTGCGCAATGCTAATGGTCTAATCAGATTCAATGGATTGTGCTAAGCTATGCTAAAAGTGGTACCGCCAGACCCCGAGATCAGCTGAATGGATTCCAAAATGGTAAAAATCAAATGTTTAACTCGAGCTGGAAAATGAGCATGTTTTTTAAAAAAAGTGGAGTGTCCCTTTAAAGGGGATATATATCATTTAAAGGTGCAGTGTGTAAATTTTAGCGGCATCTAGTGGCTCAGTCCACTGCTCACCTCTTGCTTTTGAAACACATAGAGAAGCTACGGTAGCCGCCACCGGACAAACATGTCATCGTCGGAGACAACTTAGTAAAAAAGTTTGTCCTTTAAGGGCTTTTGTAGAAACATGGCTGTACAAAATGGCTACTTCCATGTAAGGGGACCATCGGTGTATGTAGATAAAACATCTCATTCTAAGGCTATAAACACATAATGTGTTCATTATGAAAGGTCTTTATACACCCCTGATAATTTTTTTTATAGTAAATTATTTTGCATTTCTGTCAAGAGATCCTTCTAAAAATTACACACTGCACCTTGCTATAATCGGGTCCCTAATGCTTCTCAACCTAGAAAATGTGAAAATGTTCCTACCCAGTAACTTAGTTTTGGTAAACCATTCTCTGCAAGCATGTGAAAAAATAGGTCATTGAAATTTGGCTCCCCGTGTGATGTCAGAAGGGGATCTTATAATAATAATACCACCCCATAATCACTAACTAACCACAGCAATGCCATTTAGTGCAGAGAGAGTGAAAATATTTGACAGCACAATTGAGTTTCAATTTCGACAAACCACCATTTCATCAGCTCATTTGCATTTAAAAGGACACACCCAAAACGGCAAATTTTTGCTCACACCCACAAAGTGGCAATTTTAACATGCTATAATAAATGATCTGTGGGGTATTTTGTGCTAAAACCTCTGGGGACACCAAAGACTTATTTTACATCTTAAAAAAGTGTCATAATATGTCCTCTTTAAAATTGCCTCCTGTGTAAATGCAAACATGTCCTGGAATTAATCCTGGAATCAATTCCGGGATTGGGACCTAGTATTATTGCCGTAACTTTCCTAGAACCCGTTCTGTGTAAATTAAAGGAAGAAACAATGTGATAAGGGGTGTGTCATAGTGATGATGCATGTGTCGTTGCAACAACATAGTAATTGTTTAGCTCTTTGACACAGGATTTAAATGCAGATAAATTCTGCAAAAAAAATATATGATGCAGAGATCAGAGAGCTCAGAGATCTTACACAAGCTTGAACGAACTCTACGCATTGTGCTATTTTATAATTGAATTAGAAAAAAAACACATGCACAGATGCCAGAAGTAAATCAAACAATCCCGGACATATTATACATGCATTTTCCAGAATCGTTGTGTGCAAAGGCTTATGTTGTATTACCGTGGTACACGTAAAAGTAACATGATTTTTGAATCTGATAAAACGATATTACCGTGGTACAATAACGGTGCTTTTTTAAGGTCTGACATTTGACTTTGTCTCTGAGAAACTCTTACATTTAACCTTGAGAGCTTTCTTCTTTACACATTTGGCAAAGTCAAGACAAGGAGCGTGATGAAGTTACTTTATTTCAAGGTACATGTGCGTGTGTGTGTGTTCATATTGTACACATGTGTTTGTCTATGATGTGTGTGAGTGTCTCTATGAGGTACAGGCCTAATCTTACCTGCTATCATTTCCTGAATGACCTCTGCTTTCACTGTGTGATGGATTATATTCCACACATAG
This sequence comes from Misgurnus anguillicaudatus, assembly GCF_027580225.2. NCBI lineage: Eukaryota > Metazoa > Chordata > Actinopteri > Cypriniformes > Cobitidae > Misgurnus > Misgurnus anguillicaudatus. The sequence continues at coordinate 6,134,237 of NC_073342.2, read as the reverse complement.
ACATTAATTTTCCCGAACAAGAGGGCAAACTAAAAAAAACCTTCACTAGTAGAATATATTGGTACAAGGGTAATTTTGTAAAAACAACACTTGTGAAATTCACATATTGTAGACTCTTAATAGCAGGCAAATACTGTATACTTTGTTGCATCATTAAAAAAAAGAAAATTTTTCTTATGGTTGTAGCAGCAATCACTGTTGACCTTTTACCATTGACCAATCACACAAGGACAGATGTGTGTAATGTTTTTTTTAAGCATAGTATAGCTAGTTTTGTGATTATTATAGTCCTGTTTCTTTTGTGTATACAAACTTGTGCATATTTAGTGTTTAGGAAGATCTGTATGAAATATGTCCAACATCACAGCTACTTCCACAGTAATTTTACTGTTTTTACTTCTTGTACTTCTTCTCAAAGTTATTCTAGTAGATCCGCCATAACAATATCAAGTAGGGGTGTAACGATTAACAGTGCAAATGCGTGTTTTCTCAATGAATGAATTTGAACGAATTACGGTGAAATCCAGGCACATCCGAACGCCAGGGGGCGCTCCCGTGCAGAAACTCCCTTTGGGCCACAGAAGCAGCAGCATTACGAATGCTATTCCAGGAAATGTCTACAGGAATATTTATATCACTGTTCTTCAAATTGTTTCTGGTATTTTCATGATAATATTGAATATTTTAAATGATTTGGTTTGACGAGTGTTGCTTTTTAAATGCACGTTATAAACGACTCCCACTCGTTATGATTTTAGATTGGTAAGGACTTCCTACTGACCAAATGCCGTAGTACACGCACAAGCTGTGCATTAAACGAAGAATCACAGCCTTGCGATTCATAATCGATATCAGACAGGCATTTTTAATGGGACACACGGTTGAATCGTTACACCCCTAATATCAAGGTTAGTGTTGATCTGATTGTGAGTGTTCGTGACTGTTCATCCAAGGGACGCAAATTCAAAATAAGTATTCGGAGTGTCATGTGTGTTGCTTGCGTTTTCAAAATATGTGTTTGTTGCGTCATGTGAACAATGTGCGTCACGTGTTTTTTCAATATAAGTGCCTGTTTCACACGCGTCAAAACCGTTTACGATAAAAGAGACGCTCACGTTCACAAAATACACGCACGACACTACCTTCACATTAAACTCTGATTATGCATGAGTTTATGCGAGTATCTGGCAAACACGAGCGTCTCTTTTATCATAAACCATTTAGACGCGTCTTCAGCAAGCACTTATTTTGACAAGACACGTGATGCACATAGGATCACTCGACGCGCAGAACAAATGATGAACCAAACACATGACGGCTACATACATGTTGTGACAAACTTCGCATCGAGCGCCAACGAAAAAAGAAGTCGCCGCCACTGTTGTGTATGTATTTATTTAGCTGATATTAAAGGTAAATAACCCATACAGTAGAGACTTCTTTAATTGTACAGTAAGATATTTCAGGTGCTGAATGAGAACACCTCTCTCCCTCTCACACACACACATATACACTATGGGAGTATTAACATAAATACAGCACATTAACACTTGTTCCTCCCTGTCAGCATATGAATTAAGATTGCAGGTGCCCCGTGGAGGTTTAGCCCTGATACTAATTAAGGCAGGGTAATTAGATCTGGACTATTCACTCATGTACAGGGAAACTCAGGTGTGCTTTAACAGTCCCGACTCATTGTACTGGAGCTTCGACTCGAGATGTGCTCACATTGAAATAACATTGCGTGTTAGTGGGGTCTTAGTTATTGTCTTAAGTACCTCAAATGTGGCTTGTCAGGTTATAAATGAATGAGAAGATTTTTACACGTTAATACATGTGTGATAAAACAACAAGTAAATACAGTAAAATGCATGATGTAAAATGCAGTAAAAAATAAGTATATTTTCAGTTCTTTAATAAGAAAGATATTTAAGGCAAATCCATGAATAGAACAACACATGGTAGACACTGCAAAAAAATTGTTACCAATTGTTTGTTAAACATGAAAAATTAAAGGATTAGTCAATTTTCTTAAAAAAAAATCCAGATAATTTACTCACCACCATGTTATCCAAAATGTTGATGTCTTTCTTTGTTCAGTCGAGAAGAAAATATGTTTTTTGAGAAAACATTCCAGGATTTCCAGGTTTAATGGCCCCCACACATTTTATTTTTAATGCAGTTTAAAGGAACAGTATGTAAGAAATTTATATCAATCAATCATAAAATGGCCCTAATATGTCACTAGACATTAAGAAATCATTTTCATTTCAAATACTTGTATCACTCACAACAGTGGTCCGGTGAGGATATTGTCATTTAAAAACTGATGTTTATGTTGTCATGTTGTGTATTGGCCACCAGTTGTGTGATTGCAGTACCAGTTTTGACCACAATCCTACATACTGTTCCTTTAAAAATGCAGGTTCAAAGGACTCTAAATGATCTGAAACGAGGCATAAGGGTCTTATCTAGTGAAACAATTGTCATTTTTGGCAAGAAAAATAAAAAATATGCACTTTTAAACCACAACTTCTCATCTTGGCTGTGTGACGAGAGAGTGCGATCTCAGGTAATACGTCATCACGTCAAGAGGTCAGGGATGACGTATGCGAAACCATGCCCCAGTGTTTACAAGTGTGGAGAAAGAGGACCATTCTGACGTTGTTGTATGTCGAATGATACAAATTAATGTCTTTGTGTCAGTTTATTGTGTAAAATGGTCTGCAAATGTGCGTTTCATATATATAACACATGACCTTTCCACGTCATTACGCAATTACGTGAGGTCGCACTGGCGCGTCAGACAGCCGGAGGAAGACGAGAAGTTGAGGATTAAAAGTGCGTAATTTTTATGTTTCTTGCCAAAAATGACAATCGTTTCGCTAGATAAGACCCTTATGCCTCGTTTGGGATCGTTTAGAGTCCTTTGAAACTGCATTTTAACTTGCATTAAAACTAATAAGTGTTGGGGCCCATTGAAGTCCATTAAAATTAAAAAAATCCTAGAATGTTTGCCTCAAAAAACATAATTTCTTCTTGACTGAACAAAGAAAGACATCAACATTTTGGATGACACGGTGGTAAGTTTTTTTTTTAAGAAAATGGACTAATCCTTTAATAAAAGAAATTTACATTGAACTGCAAAAAAAGTCTGTAAGTTTACAATATTTATTCATTTCAAAATTACAGTAAATAAAAAGTGCTTTACAAGATTTAGCTTTGAATCAGTGATCCTTATCACTGACCTGTCACACGTGTATTTCTATTATAAAAAATTTGCTTCACACACTACAAACCAGTTGAGGTTGTGCTAAAGGTCACGTTCCTCCTGATCCCATATTTTAAACCCTAGTGAGTGTGTAATTTTGCTATTTATAAATAATACCTGCAAAATGCTAAAACTCAAAGTTCAATGCCAGGCGATATATTCTCTTTAAAGCAACACTATGTAGTTTCCATGTAAAAATGACTTACAGCTCCCTCATGTGGTTGAAAAGCGCAACAGTGCCTGGTATCAGACACTCTTCTGCAGGCAGGGGGAGGGGCGGGGCTGTGTGCTCTACCCTCCACCGCCACTTTCAGAGTGTGCTTGTAGCAGCTAGGAGGCTGCTCAGGTTGCAGCAACAGTACAGTGTGTCCAGTTAAAAGTTGTTCTATCACTGAAATAATTTTAGAGACATTATTTAAAGGTAAAAAAACTACATAGTGTTGCTTTAAAGATCCAGTATGTCATTTTTTCAACACAAGAGGGCGCAGTTTCCAACAATAACAAAGGCGAAGCTTGATGACGCTTAGAAAGCAGGCTTAGAAAGCAGGCTTAGAAAGCAGGTGACGATGGGAGATGTCGTTTTCAATGAGTTTTCACCATCTATCAATGCATCTAGGTCGAATTATTGAATCATGACCACGGATGAGGTAATTTATTCGTTTTTGTATTACCTTTATGTCTGATAGCATTATTTTATGTCATCATAATCAATGAACTGCAAGGAACATGACATGTTATGGTATATTATCCCGTTACAACTTAGCAATTCGTCAAATTATTTTTTTGGGTTAATGCTGTGCAGTTTTATGCGTTTATAGTTAATGGCGTGTTGTTTAACGTGTTCAAACCAATCGTTCTCATAGTAAATTTGAACGAACATTTGCACGTAGGGATAGATGTATTGAATTGTCCGCAACATTCACGCATTTGATTGGTTTCACACGTTCGTTTGAGCATGTGGGGCCAGTTAGATGCGTGAATGTTGCGGACAATGTGTGAGGGTTGGCTCTTCTTTAATTGTACTGTCATAATCTCGGTCACTAAACGTGATGAAAAGCCTTACCGAATTACAAAGAGCAATATAACTGTTTATAAGTGCTATTAAAATCATCTACGGATACTTAAATAATAAAATAGATTTGCTTACCTGTCTATTAATACACTCGCGAGAGCAGAGTCTCTGTCAAGTCCAAGATTGTTGCGAAGCTCTCTCTATCTGGAAAACACCTGGCCGAGATTTACTCTGGTTTTATTCCTCCGTTTGTCACAAAGTCTTACGTTTTGTTGGCACTTCTATAACGTTACTCGCCAAATAGTAATCGTGATCCATATCAGCCGATAACAGCTATAACGCTATAACCCGCACTTCCGCATTTGATCATGTGATATTGATCAATACGATAGTGCGGATATTGCGTCATTGAAAGGCGACGTTTTTTTCCGGGACGGACAATTATTTAAAATCGGAATTTATCTAAAATAAAAAAAAATTGGAGACATTTGAGATATTGTAAGTACACTACTGCTGGAAATATATCACACTGTGCAAGTTATTTTAGGAAATTTTATTAAAAAATATGCATATTGGAAAGGCATATTGGATCTTTAACAGAATTCGCCTTTCAAAGCCTACAACGAACGGCCGGTTTGGACTACAGCCCTCTACTTCCTGCTTTAATGACATCAGTAGAGCAGTTTTTTGACTAAACTCCGCCCACAGAAATACATCAGTCGCCAGCTAAGCTAACGGCAAGCTACGCTGCTATCGAATCACAACACACTAAACAAACCTCACAATGAGAACTCAATACGTATTTCTGAAAGAGTTCTCTTTTGACTTCAGAGAACAAGGAGGACATCAGCCCGTTTTTAGGACAGATAAGTACAGATAAGTAAATTGTGTGAAAAACACCGCAACGTGAAACATGAACACATGTTATATTGCGCACTGTAAACACAATCAAAGCTTCAAAAACACAGAAAGAACGGGAAGTTTAACATAAGCACACATCAAGGGTTCTGTCCGTAGACTTGAAATTTGAACATCTTTTTTTTATTGCTACTGTATCTGTACAAGCTTGAATGATATAAGTATACTTGTACTCAGACTAAAGTTTTGTTGTGGATGAAAGACTGAAAGTGGGTGGCAAATGAGAGAGAAAGAGCTCTATTCAGGACAAGGCTAAACTCATCCCAGGTGACCGGGTCTCCGGCTGAACCCTGTCGCCACCAGGACAAAGACACAGCAAGGTGTCTCCACTGCGCGCCTGTGCCCTGCTGTAGACACACCGTCTGGTTCACCTCCACAGAGACAGCGAGAGAGAGAGAAAGAGTGAGTGAGAGAGAGAGAGAGAGAGAGAGAGAGAGAGCTCCAACTGTCTGTGTACTTACATCCTCAACGGCACTCTCTGTGCAACTCTGTAAACACAGTTCATTGTTGGCGAATGTTGGTAAATATGAGCAAAGAAAGGTATGAAAATAAATCTGCAATGTTTGTCTTTTTGTACCACAGACATACACACAGTGACACACAAAAACGTGATATCCCTGTCCTCAGGGTCTCCTTTTGGGCCATTACTGCTGGTGTCTGAATGGACTTGCTGCTTTTATAAATATTTCTGCTTTTACCCTCCATCACGTTAAAGGCTTGATTTACGTCCAGCGTGAGCAAGGACCAGGTGTCACCATTTCCGAGAACGCAGCTAGAGCAAAGAGAAACAAGATATGAAAACAAGGCTTTCAGAACACAGTCATTATTTAGAGAAAACAGCTTCCCCCGAAAGAGGGAATGAGATAAAACCTTTGAAGAGAGACTCAAAACATCTTATCATAAAAAAGTACTGCGCCATTTTTACTGTCGCCGGCTTCCTTTCTGTGTAATTTGTCCTTGATCTTCAGTTGCGTATGTCGGGGAAAAGCGATCACCCTCCAACGCAATTCCTGTTTGGTGGACCCTCACAAAAGAGATACATCACTTCTAAGGAGCAAATGGAAATGTGGCCCGTTATATTTCCCAAACATTATTATTTCATGCGGACTGGGGTGTGTGCGTGGGAATCTCATTCGCCTCCATTACATGAAGTCTCAGCGGAGCAAACTAATTTCCCACCTGCCCAGCATCCGGGATCACCTGCATTTAGCCTCGGAATGGAGATTGGAATTATTTCCACATCTCTCATGTTGCGATTTTCCCTGTTTGTTCTGTTTTTCCTTTGCCCAGACACATTTAATAGCCTTTGGCGGTGCGTGTAGACCGAGAGCATGCGTTATTAATATCACGGGAAGCAAAGGACATTGGGTAATTGAGTGTTTGTTGATAATGTGGTGGCTTTTTGCTTATACAAGTTCCCATGGCCTCTCTCTCTCCTCATGTTTATGTGTGTGTGGGCCCTTGAGAGCCAGACTCCAGCCCTAGTTCTTGTGATACTGCATCATTACTTAGCTGTGAACAGAGAGTACTTGTTTGGATGTCAATAGCAGGTGAGACGGAGGTGTGCGAGTGTGTGGGGGGGAACACGGGCCTTTGGAATAGATTTATGAAATGAAGCATTTCGCTTGGCATTATCTCCCTCATCCAGCCACACCTTACATAAATCACTGCAGAGCCGCACACAATGGGACATTTGTTATTACCTCGTTGTCTCTCTCTTTCTCTCTCTCTATCGCTTCAAACATGCGTTCTCTCTTTATAGTAGCGTTTGCTTATACACTGTATAGAATTTCACAGTGTTCACAGTTTATACATTTTCCGTGTCTCCTATCATGTGTTATTGAATACTTGATTGTCTTAAATACTTGATTCTTACTTACAATCGTAGCATTCATTTTTTTAGATAGTGATTGTTGTGTATAGCATCGCTGACTAACTGGCCGCTTATCCAGGAAACCTTTTGCCGTGCTTTAAGTCAGTGGTTCTCAAACTTTTTCCGCGTGCGGCCCCCCTTGTGTACGGTGCTTTCCTTCGCGGCCCCCCCAAAGAAAATTTTTGACAAAAACTGTTCTAAAATTTTACATTTTAATTAAACAAAACGTATTAAGTTATACAAAGTAGTGCTGTTGGTTAGTAGCCTTATTTTTTTTTAGGTTTAATTACACAGAATTCATGATAAATGAATGTATTTTATAAAGTGTCATAAAACTGGGGCCCCCTTGGACCCCAGTTTGAGAACCACTGCTTTAAGTAATATAGTAAAATAATTTAAATTCAAATCAACTTTTTTTTCTATTTATTTATATTTTTCGTGTCAGAGGTGTGATTTTTACGAAGGAGGATTAGGGCCAAGCTAAAATAAAAATAACAACTTTATTCTCGTTAAATAACGACTTTATTCTCGAAATTATATTTATTCTGACTTATTTCTCGTTAAATAATGACTTTATTCTTGCATTTTTATGACTTTAATCTCGAGATTTTTAGATTTTTTTTTTTCATTTTTTTTAGTTTTTTTTTTTATTTAGCTTTGCCCTAATCCTCCTTCGTAGATTTTACAGTCAACAGATGATTTATGTTTTAAAAATGTACTCTGATACCCAAAACATAGCTCCGTGATGTAGGTGATAGTAAATAAGTTTTCAGTTAAAACTAAATGTAATATTCTCTAGAGGGTGATATAAACAACTAGCATAAAAATATTTCTTAAGCTGTTTTTTGATCAGATTAATAGGATAAGAAAGGCAAAAAAAGTATTAACGGTGTAATGCGACAATGCATAATGTGCATAATCTGCAAAAAAATCTAAAAATGTAATTAAAATCTTTACCAAATTACAGTGGTTTGAAAAAGTGCTGCCCGCTTCACATTTCTTATGTTTTTGCATATTTGTCACACTTTAATGTTTCAGATCACCAAACACATATTAGTCAAAGATAACACAAGTGAACACAACATGCAGTTTTTAAATGAAGGTTTTATTATTAAAGGCGTTAAAAAAGTTTTGGAAACTAAACTTTTGGCCGACTACCAAAACACACTTGTAGCCAATCAGCAGTAAGGGTCTTGTGTCTACTAAACTGACATCCTTGGTGGGGTTGCGTATTTGTGCGGTGGGTCTATCAAAAAAGGGTCCAGATTCTATTGGGGTAGGGGCGTGCTTGTTTAGTGATTTCAAATGTCAACATTGGCTTTCAAACATTGTGCACTCCGCCTTTAAAGGTGCAGTGTGTACATTTTTGTGGCATCTAGTGGTGAGGTTGCGCATTGCAACCAACAGCTTAGTCCACTGCTCACCCTTCGCTTTTGAAACGCATGGAGAAGCTACGTCAGCCGCCACCAGACAAACATGTCATCATTGGAGACAACTTAGTAAAAAAGTTTGTCCATTAGGGGCTTCTGTAGAAACATGGCGGCACAAAATGGCGACATCCATGTAAGGGGACCCCTCGGTGTATATAGATAAAAACGTCTCATTCTAAGGTAATAAAAACATAACGGTTCATAATGAAAGGTCTTTATACACCCCTGATAATATAGTTTTGTATATTATTTTGCATTTCTGTGAAAAGATCCTTCAAAAAATGACATACTGCACCTTTAAGGGAAAACAAAAACCAAACACACATGGCCCTGTGTGCAGCAACAACTGCAATCAAGCGTTTGTGATTGCTTGCAATGCGTCTGTTACAGCACTGTGGAGGAATTTGGACCACTCATCTTTGCAGGATTGTTGTAATTCAGCCATATTGGAGGGTTTCCAAGCACGAACCGCCTTTTTAAGGTCATGCCACAGCATCTCAATAGGATTGAGGTCAAAGTCTTCGATTTGTTTTTCTTCAGCCATTCAGAGGTAGACTTGCTGGTGTGTTTTGGATCATTGTCTTGCTGCAGAACCCAAGTTCGATTCAGCTTTGGATCAGGAACAGATGACGCACATTGTCCTTAGGATTTTTTGGTAGACAGCAGAATTCATGCTTCCATTTATCACAGCAAGTCTTCCGGGTCCCGAAGCAGCAAAGCAGCCATAGACCATCACACTACCACCACCATATTTTACTGTTGCTATGATGGTCTTTTACTGAAATGCAGTGTTACTTTTACGCCAGACGTAACTGGACACACACCTTCCAAAAAGTTCAACTTTTGTCTTGTCAGTCCACAGAGTATTTTTCCAAAAGTCTTGGGGATCATCAAAATGTTTTCTGGCAAAACTGAGATGAGCCTTTATGTTATTTTTACTCAGTAGTTGTTTTCGTCTTGGAACTCTACCATGCAGTTCATTTTTTCCCAGTCTATTTCTTATGGTGGAGTCATGAACACTGACCTTAACTGACCAAGTGAGGCCTGCAGTTCTTTGGATGTTGTTGTGGGGTTTTTTGTGACCTCTTGGATGAGTCATCGCTCAATCTTGGGGTAATTTTGGTCAGCCGCCCACTCCTGGGAAGGTTCACCACTGTTCCATGTTTTCGCTAATGGCTCTCACTGTGGTTCACTGGAGTCCCAAATCTTTAGAAATGGCTTTATAACGTATTTCAGACTAGTAGCTAGTACCTGCTAGTTCATAGATCTCAATTACGTTCTTTCTCATTTGTTCCTGAATTTCTTTGGATCTTAAAATGATGTGTAGGGTTTAAGGACCTTTTGGTCTACTTCACTTTGTCAGACAGGTCCTATTTAAGTGATTTCTTGATTGCGAACAGGTGTGGCAGTAATCAGGACTGGGTGGGGCTAGAAAAACTGAACTCAAGTCTGATTTAAAACATGATGTAAACATAGATCTATTTTAATGACAATAATTAAACAAGTGACAAATATCAGTATCAGAATAAACTAAGCTGCTTGTTTAAATAAGCATCGGCCTATGGTGTGCATTATGTCAATTCCTTGTTTTTAGATATTAAAAATAAATCAGAAATGTTGAGCAAAGGTTCGTGGTTTTCCCATTGTCCATTGCTGATTTTTTTTCTCATCACATACATTCCATGTATGCATTCCTGCAATCCTGTGGTGCTAACAAATCTTAGTATTCAAGGCTGCAAGTGATTGAATTTTAACTTGCATTTTGTGCTAAAAACTGCTATAGCGCCCTTTGAGGCCACGATGAGAATGCAACAACAACAACAAATGTGCATATAAAAGGGTTGTTGTTTAGACACAGCATACAGTCTGGGGCGTTGTGAAAAGGTGGATAATTGTGGGGGTGAGGGGTGAATTTGACCTTGTTGTAGGATTTTCTGGCAGGTGAGGTCAGTGTTTAGATGAAGACTAAGTGTGTGCGAACGGCACTCGATGCGTGTGCCTAAGGAAAGCAGGATCTGTGCCACCCTGCCAACTGCTGCCCCACAGGCGAACCAATGAGAGTGTGTGTGTTTTGTGTGCGTGTTGTGTAAGTGCGTGTCTTGTGTGTGTCTTGCGGAAGTCTCTCTTTGCCCAGGGCCAGTGTCCTTCAACTTTGGCATCTGTCTTTAGCTTCTCTACTGTACAACAACTGCTGTGTGTGTGTGCGTGTTTGTGTGTGCGAGCAGGTGTCCCAGATCCACACAATACCAGCATGGGCGCTACGTCCTATTAAACATGTTAGACATGCTGATCTATTTAATTATTAGGATAATAAGTAGAAGTCCATTATCTCTGGCTGATCCACATTTTCAATGGACCAAATTTATATATCTGCGTTATTATCTCGTGCAGGGAAATGTAAAAGTTATAACAACACAACAACGGACTTCTTTACAAGTTATGGGACTTTATAAATCTATGCTGCAAACTTTGGGAAATAAAGCAACTAATTCTATTCTTATGCTGCATTAACACCAACCGCGTTTCAGGCGTCAAAATTGCGTCTACCGCGCCTAGTTTGCCGCTTGAACAGTTTGAATGCATTTGCGCGTCTAGAGAGAAGTAGAAGTGTGGGAAAAGCAAGCATTTGACGCGCGTCAGAGGCAAAATACGCTTCTTGTGGGAGGGGCAAGTGCTATGCGGTTGTCTGTTTGCAAGATGGCTGATGTTGATATTGCATTTATGGAGAGAGTTACCGGTTTGTATTTAGTCACCTTACTATAGGGGGAAAATTAACGACGCGGGTCGATAAACGTCACGTGACTCAAAAGTGAAATGTGTATTACAACTTACCAGGTTGCCCAATGTCCTCACTGACACTCTCCAAGCGAGGTCCTTTTTATTTCTGTCTCTATAGAAATAAAAACTTGTGTCGTATAGCTTCGGGTGACTGCTTACGGACAATATCAAGCGTTGGCTGAATGAGTGACTCGGGGCGGGGCTGCCACCACAGCAGCAAGCAGGCTCCTGATTGGTTAACGCGGCGCAAAATTCTGCCAAAGTTCAAAGTTTTCAACTCGGGCGTCAGCCGCAAATTCGTGTCAAATGCAAAATGCGCAAAAAGCACCATTCGCACGTACTGTGCCGGGCACTCAACCAATAAGGCGGAAACGCGTCTTCCGCACCAAATGCCTCATTCGTGCCGCGAGACCTCCAGACGCGCGTCAAAGCGTCCTCACGTTGACTTAACATTGAAATCACTCGCGCTTCACGCCTCTACCGCGGCTGGTGTAAACGCAGCATTAGACATGTTCATTGCAGTAATATAAACCAAGTACTGTAGCAACCTACTGTATAAGTTGGGTAAAGCTGGCCAATCAGATTGAAGCATGCTATTTTGAGAGAGCTCTTGCCATTTGTATGTGCAATACACCAGATAAGTTAATATAAAAGATAAATTGAAAAACATTGTTTGCTTTTTATGTATTAAATAAATATGTTAATTTACAATATACATTTTGTTTGTATTAAAGCATTTACATGACATTATAAAAAAAATTGTTGAGAAATTAAACTTTCTCCAACTGATACTGAACAAATCAAATTGAAACGTACAGTACTGAGCTATTGTATTCATCCTCTCTGTCTCTCTCTCTCTCTCTCTCTCTCTCTCTCCCTGTGCTTGTGTGTGTGTCAATGATAGTGGGATAAGGGAATGAGTAATTCCAGCTCACTGCTGTTGGCAGAGTGATAAATGGGTGATAAGGAGGTAACGCCCATCTTTCTCTTAGAGAAGTAGACTAAGTAGAGCCCTCTCACACCCGTGTCTCTATTCCCTGCGCTCCCGCCGTGACCCTGCTGTGCTGATGGAGCCGCCCGGTCGCCCTCCTGACCCACCACTAGACTGAGCGGGGCGACCCCTCCACTGTGGTTTATGATTTCAATGAATGCTGGGTGGTCAATCTCATGTCCAAACTTAGATTAAAACATGTAATGTAAAGTCTTTTTCCCTTTCCTGTGGTGTTTTTCCCTGGTTTAAAATGGATTATTGAAGAATAACATACTTCTGTGGCTTAAGCTTTGTATGAAAAAGGGAGGTGAATGAAGAATGTGAGCATTTGGTCTCATGTGGGAGCATTACTGTCTCTCAGCACTACTTTATAAGAAAGAGATGAAATGACTTCAGCTTGCTCTGGTTAACCTCTGCCAACACTCAGCCTGTGTGTTTGAAGAGGAATACATGATGCCTTTGCAGGGCACTTTTAACCGAGAACAATAATGGTAGCTATGTTTCAGTCCAATGTGATCTCATGAGAATACATGTGTATTTTTACGTAAAAGTGTGGTTGTACCACACGTACATTTACTAACGTTTTCCTTTAAACTGAAATGTATAATATCAATGTGTTGACATGACTAATACGTTAATTATTTACATATTAAAGGTGCTCTAAGCGAATTCACGCGTTTAAGACCATAAAACATTTTTTGTTACATACAGCAAACATCTCCTTACTATCTGCTTGCTGCCTGACCGCTGATCAAACTGTAAAAAAAAGATCTCTGTAGACAGCCCAGGCTTCACAAACGGCAATAACACAGTGGCCAAACCTAGCACCACGAAACAAAACAAAGTGTTCCAGCCAATAAACGACAAGAAGGATTTGGGGGTGGGGGTTAGCTACACTCCGTTTGTTTGAAAACAGTTCAAACATCAACAAAAAGTGACGTCTCACAGATTCGCTTAGAACGCCTTTAACAGCTTTACATACCTACAGATTTGTATGTATTCCTATTCATAATTATTAAAATCGCGGGCATTGGCGTTTCTTACTCATATTAATGACATGTCGTATTTTCTGACTTATTTATTTAAGACACTTTATTCGTTCACCTAATGAAATGTTCATGACTTTCAGACTATTACACAATATTAAGCAACACTACACTTTAAAACCTTAAAATGATAACATTTCTATGATCATTTAACCATTTTGTAATATTTAGTTTGTTTGCCATGACCTACAGAGCGTTTTCTCCTATGCAGTCGTCTATGCAATAATAATTAACCAAAACACAACATAAATTCACAAAAGATATTAATTTGATTCAATAGCTTTTTAAAATTCATACGATTGCGGGGAACAAATCCAAATTCAGCCCTTTATCCAGCGATCTTGATCCCAGTTCTCATCAGTGACCGTAAACATCAAATCTCGCATTGGTTATGAATTTGAATTCAAATATTGCACCTCAAGAAGCTTTACAACACATTGCTTTATGGCAGTGATATCAAAAGCTCATTGGCTCTTACGTGCTACATCCCAGATTTACGATATTGCCGTCTTTCAGTCGATGTACTTTTAAATTTGAAATGCGCGCCTTGACATGCTATATTGATATTATTGTATAAATTTCCTACACATTTCTGTTCGTCACGTTGCATAATATAAAAATATTACATTAAATGTTTTTTCTTTTAATTGTATAAAAAGGGTTTGGGTTTAGGGTAGGGTTAGGGTGGTAAAATAATCTATAAAAAGGGAAATTATACAGCAATCAATATGGTATGAAAGATTTGTAAATGTTTTACGTTTTGTAGTTGGAGAAACATAATAATGCTACAATTAAATGTTGCAATACATCTACATTATACGCTTCAGCATCTATTTAAATGTACAAAAAAGTACATTCGTGTTTTTTAAAGTTACGTATTAATACTATGTATTAATGCTTTCCCCGCTATTGACGAGTTAACTCATCAATTAAGAGAAAACGTTTCCCTGCCAATGATGAGTTTTTCTGACAATCCATATTTCCGCTATTATCCACTAGGTGGCGCTCTTACCCAACTTATAAAACCTGGATGCATTCCCTTAAGCCCGGGATACACTGCACGATTATTGGCTGTTCCAGACTAAAGATAGCCATCGTGAAACAATCATCCTGATTGGCTCTTTATTGGTGGTCCTATTTCGTACAGTGAGAGAGGTTCAAAGACGACCGGTTTCCTGGTCTTGTGTCGTCCAGAGATAGCCTACGATAGTTTTCTCACAGTGTCAGAATTTCAGCATGATCAACGCACAGTGTGTTTGCTGCTACCACCTGCGTAGTATTATTTGTTTACCTCGAGCGCATGCTAGTGACGTCGTGCTAACGTGTGACGCAGCCGCCGAAGGTTCCATGTCATCATCGTACAGTCTACATGCCTGTCGTACCGAAGTTTAAAAGATCCATTTCCGCAGTGTGATAAGCTAATGATCTTATAGGAGGGCAAAAATCCTGCAGTGTATTATGGGCTTTAGTGCAACCAGTTCAATCTCTGTGTTTGTTTTGATCATCGCTCTGAATCTGATTTCTATAAAAAGTTCTTCACAAAAATGCAATTATCTCAGCTTTTTGCTCGAAATGTTGTATTTTCGAAAAAACCTTCCCATATTTGAGAGATGATAAAAAGAGAACTAATGAAGATAGGATGAAACCGTTTTTTTTTTTGTTGTTGTTGTTTAAAAGCAGGGTCTGTTCTTTCATTTGATATATTTTATGTTAATATATTTAAAAAATATGAGGACAATGAGACAAACATATCCAGTTCCGGTAAATGTAAAAGTTGGCACACTTCTGATCTACTGGCTGTTCTTCAACGTGATGCCCAGCTGATGCCTGACCAATGACCACCGGCAAAACCTGCTTAATCTCCGCTTAATCTCCATATCCGTTTCAATGTATTTATATCTCCCTAGGGTTTTTCCCTCCTAGGACTTTTTTTTACTTCCCCGGCTAAAAAATCCGGGGTTTTTTCTCCTAGGGGAGGCAGCCTGCTTGGGCTTAACTTCTATACGTTACATTAGTAATACATTTGCTTTAATGTTGATTTATAGCCGCAGCAAATTTAGCTGCTTGTGCTATTGTGTATTATGTTGTGCTATCTGTCGATTTTCTGTGCTTTTCACTGCTTCTATTAATGTAAAGCTGCTTTGATACAATTACCAAATTGTGAAAAGCGCTATATAAATAGAATTAAATTGAATTGAATTAAAGAAGATTTTTTTTCTGGATTAAACTTGCATTAAACTTGTGAAAATCATAAAAAAAGCTGCCGCTGGCTGGCAGATAAAAAAATGCTGGCGGGAAAAGAGTTGACAGTGAGACAAGACTGTTCAGTCAGATGTTTCAAGAAAGTAAGATAAAATAACTGGTGTTCAAATAAAATGTTCTCTGTGGATTTTAAATAGAAATAATTAATAATTAATAAATAATAAATACTTATAATAATAATAGGAAATAGGACATACTTAAAACGGCTATATTTTAGGCTATAGAATTGACTGCATATATTTTATTTTAATAATAGTAGAGTTGTTTTGTAGAAATAATACTTCTAATATAACAACAGTTCTTTGTCCTTATTACAGTATTATGGCATTTCAACAGTTAAAAATATAGAGCTGTAATAAGAGGAACTTCAGCGTGTGGAGCATGTTTCATAATTCATTATTTTCATTGTTGTAGTAGAAAAGGAAAGATGTTTAATACAATAATCGATCTTTGTCTCTCTCGCTTTCTCTTTTTGTCTCTCTTTCCACCTTTGCTGGACCTTGGCTGGCCACCTTCAAATAGGTAAGACATTTTTGTTTGTTTTGTTTGTTGTTTAGCCTCCTTGCCTTTTTACTAAACTACCTAACTAACTCCATTTTATATCATTGTCTTCATTTATAGATTTTCTTTCTTTTGAGCACATACTGAAGCACTTCATACTGTAGATCTCATATTCTCTTCTCATCCTCCTGTAAATGAGACATCTCAAACCAAAACTCTTTCTAAATATGTCCCGAGGCGCAGATTCAAAACTGAAAAACATCTCATTTAAAACATTTTCGCTTTTCATTTCCGCTCTTCTGCTTAATACATTCAGTCTTTCTGTTAAAGGCTTGATCAAAAACAACTATCTGATGGTGAAGTTTGGTCCGTACAGCTGCCTGAGCTCATAATCGGCACGTCTATATTTGTGGTGGAAAGGGCTAGTGGGTGTTTCACTGTGTCGGTGATGATAAGCCCCCTGTAGCGGGTTAACGCTAAAGATCCGTCTGTGTTTGAAGTAGAAATTCAGACCCAGGCAATATAAAGACTGCAAGCACGAGTCCTGACCCTTATTACGCCCAACACAAACAATGACTTGATAGTGTAGGTGTTTAAGAGTGTAAACTTTAGTCTAGGTAAAAAGCTGTCACTGGGGCAGTACCTTTAAAAAAGGTACCATTAATATGTACCATTTAGGTACAAATATGTATCTTTGAACTGCCATTATGTACCTTTGAATTACTAATATGCACTCTTTGGGTACAAAGCAGTACCTTTTTGAAAGGGTACTGTCCCAGTGAAAACTTTTGAACCTTTATTTCTGAGTGTGTTGTTGCCGTTGTTTGGGTGAGATGGGTTTCATTTTCCCCTTAGACCAGAAAAGTAGCCTAAGCGCCGATTCACATTTCACATCTTTTGCGCGCATATATATGTTATTTTTAATATAAAAGCGTGGCAAGCACGAGAGCGACACACACGTGAAAATATTTCAATTTTTCAGAATGTCACGTCCACACTGCAGGTCATGTGACAAAAACCAACCAAATCATGTTTAACCGTATTAACTCAAGATCGGGGAACAGTTGATCATAGCTGTACATGGATACACAGAATGAAACAAACTGTCTAGCGGCTATTATTTTAACACAAATAGAATAAACAATGAGTGCGTTTGCATGCACAAGATAAGCGGATAACTATCAAAAATCAGCTTATTGTAGAAACCTGTTTTCATGCAAATCAATACGGCTATGCAGAAAACTGCGTTTATTTGGGATTTTGAGATTTGTCAGGTTTTTCGCAGGCAGTGACGTCACCACCTATAGTACACTCGTTCAAATACCCGACGGGAAATCTGTCTTAAGCTATAAAGTTGTATCTCTTCTCATGTCTGCAGAACATGTAAACGTAATATGAGCATGCATTACTGCGCTTACTTGCGAGACATGCACACATGAACAAAACGGCGAGAAAGACGGTTAAAGGCGGAGTCCACGATGTTTGAAAGCCAATGTTGATATTTGAAATCACCGTAACAAACACGCCCCTACCCCAATAGAATCTGAACCTTCTTTTGATAGACCCGCCCCACACATGCGCAACCCAGGCAAGGATGACGGTTAGTAGACACGCCCCTTACTGCTGATTGGCTACAAGTGTGTTTTAGTAATCGGCCCGACTCCCTTTTCCAAAGCGTTTTTCAAACATTGTGCACTCCGCCTTTAAAGTGTTTTACAGTACATGCAACGTGAAATTGGGGGAATGAACAAACAAAAAAATACCTTTGCCGAACGGTTTTTGCTTAAGCCGTTTATGGGCTTTCTTGATGGTCAAGATAATATCAAAATAGATAAATACATAAAACTCAGATACAGATGATACAGTAAAGAACTGTTAAAGGCGGGGTCCATGATCTCTAAAGGCCAATGTAGACATTTGAAATCACCTAAACAAACACGCCCCTACCCCGATAGAATCTGGCCCACACATACGCAACCCAGGCAACGATGTCGTTTAGTAGACACGCCCCTTACTGCTGATCGGCTATAAGTGTGTTTTGGTAGTCGGCCCGACTCCCTTTTCCAAAGCGTCTTACGGAAATCGTGCACTCCGCCTTTAAGAGTCTGTGTCCAAAAGATTCAACCCATATTTTGTCAACGTCTCTGTCAGGTATGAACGGCTTCTTTAGGCCCCACGGGTGGCCGTGTTATGCCTGACTGCTTTTACAACAGTTCTGTGACTGAGCATGATCCAATGTCACACTCGCTGCTGTGATATACACACTGACAGCAGTTTAACCATTGAGTCTGCAGACATGCTGTTTGTGCACATGTCTGTGCAGATAGTGAAAAGAAACAGAGCAGAAAATATTTATTATATATATATATAATAATAATTTTAATGTCTGGATGCACAAATTACAAATTAAAAATGTAGTACTGTATATAGATATACAGTACTGTGCAAAAGTCTTAGGCCACCATGCCAAAATTAGATTTGTTGTTTTTGGTTTTTGCAATGTTAGAGTGATCAAATATAATTGTTTCTCAGTCTTTTTAATAGAATACATTCAGAAAATACAGGGAATGTGTATGTAGTATTAAAAAATGTAAACTGATGTGTCAAGTTTTTAGGGTAAACTCCCCTTCCACTTCAGCAATAGCAGGCAGCTGCAGGATCTCTTAAACCTACATAAAATTACATTTCTAAGGCTTTGTCCACACGAAGCCGGTGCATTCCCTATCCGATATTTTTTTTTCCTTGTTCTAAAAAAATTATCCGTAAACACGAAACCTCTGAAACTGACTGAAAGCGGTGTAGTATATATGCCGGACCAGTATGGGGCGCTGTAATTCTGCCACAGATATACACTATACACGAAGAAGAAGACTTTGGGCATGCGCATAACCAACATATAGTGTTGTCCATTAATGCTTGTTGCTCACCACAATTGCATAGAAGCAATAGATTTTGCTGTAATAAAGCTAGTAGGCTTTAGTAGCTTCTGTAGCACGAACACAATCACGTAGTCCGCCGTAATTGTGGTTGCTGTTACGTGTGACGCTTCCGACACGTGATGTGATGACGTTTTCGCTTCACAAAATATACGGCTTGGCTGTACACACGAAACCGCAAGGGTGTCGACTTCAGATTTATCCACTTTAGGACCCAGTTTTAAAAAATAGCGGTTTTACTCTCTCAAAACGCCGGATCCGTGTGGACGAAACGGCAATACGATAACAAATTTATACGTATACAGTGATTTGCGTCTCCGTGTGGACAGTCCCTAATTTTAAAGAAATTTGTATTTTTACTTCTGCGCAAAAACGCTCAAAATGTGTTTAGTGCCAAGAAAAGTCACGCTAAACACAAACGATGCCTAAAGAAGACATTTAGTCCTGAAAATCTATTTTTTATTTATTTATTTTGTACATATTTGTTGTCTGTTAATAAAATAGATTGAAAAATAAATATTGTTGGACATTAAAACTTTGCTAAAAGACAAGTCTGGGGTGGGACTTTTGCACATTACTGTATACTGTATGGACCAGTTCAAATGATGTAAACAACGCTGGTCCAAAAACACTTCCTGTTACAGTTTGTGACAGTTATTTTTTTATTTTACATATATTATTATCTTTAAGATGTTTGTTTAACTTCAGTTAATTCAGGTTTATATGTTCTGTTGGTTTATTTTATCTAGTGTTAAAAAACGGAAACAGGAAGTGCTTCTGGACCAGTGTTGTTTACATCTCTTGAACTGGTCTATACTAAATATTGAATATATTAAAATAGTAATACAGTACTATGGTTTTACATTAATACATTTAGCAGGTGTTTTTTTCTTTCCAAACTCACCTGCAAATGTATTCAAGAAACATATTTTACAGGTATGTGATCCCTGGAAAAAAGTGTTTCAGCTCCAACGATTCTCACAGCAAAGTTCCTTCACACTTTGCGTGAGTGTAAATAGTTATCACCTATGAACAGAAGCTGTTTAAACTTTAACACATTTTTACCATGTACAGCAAAATCGGTTTCAAAATGCAAAACAAAAAGAATGCATTTTCAAGCACAAAGTACCCTGGTTAAAAACAGTGTGATGTATTTTGGATGCTGGTTTGCTGGTGTCCCATTAAGCTTTTTAACTTCCAGCCAGCTTCACCAGAAAGACCAGCATCAAACCAGCACAGAAAGTCAAGCTGTAAAAGTAGCAGGGCATGGCTCAGTTATGGAAGGCAAAGCTATGTAGACAGAATGCTTGTTCATTTCTAGATTTGTCCACCTGCCCGTGTCCACTACAGCTGATGAAGTCATCCGAGTGGGCAGCGGCCCCGCTAATAAGCCTGACAGCTGACCACGCCGGACACAACACACACACAGACGGGCACACGCTCCTCCCCGCTCGGCTACATATGCTCGCACACCTGGCCTACATCGTTACCTGTTTACAAATGACCAGCAATTTTCTGCTTGGTTCAGCAGCAACTGTTGTCGTCCCTGGTGTCATCATTAGGGTTTGAGAGTTCATGTTTGGTTATTAGACTCGTCTCTAGTGTTTTGTCCCTCTTGTTTTGTACACATAATCACGGCCGTTCGCGCTCTCTCCGCCACCTTTTCTGCTAAATTATGCACTCTGGGCCAGATTTCCTGCAACATGGCATTTGCATGCTTTATTTGGAAGAATGCCACGTGCGTACATGCACGAGCATGTGTTTGTGCACGAGAGGGTGTGTGTGTGTGTGTGTTTGTAATTACGTGGGTTTCAGAGAGACACCGAAACAATAGATTTGTTCCAAATCCTGGCGAGCTGCCTCATCGCCTACTGTACATAGGTAGCTGCTTACTAAGGCAGCATCCTAACTGTTTTGGAAGCGCATATGTGACTGATTTGGAAAGCTCTGTGTAAAGTGCTGAAAAATCTGCCTAGTCTAGCTGTTCTCTCAGTATGGCAAAGCTGGCCTTTAGTTTGTGTCCCAGCTCTGGCTTTCAGTTGGTTAGGTTGGTCAGCCAGTTTGTTTTTCAGGCTGACCAACAAACAACCGCACAAGGGTGCCACTAGCAATTTTGGGCTCTGTGAAAGAGCACGATTTTAAATTTTCTTTGGTGTGTAGGTGTGTTAGTACAGGTTAATGATATGCAAAAGGTACAAATCCCAAAGTAAACGATGAACGTTATCAAGAGTTATCGCTTCCAATTGGTCAGCTTGGTCATCTGCATTTTCTTCAGTCATTTTCATGATCATCTGGTATTTAGGCCAATCACAACGTACTGGTAGACTGGCCAATCAAAGGAAACCCAAAAACCTTTAGGTTCATACAATACTAGATAATTGTGATCCTGCCTGTGAAAACTCAGTTGAAGTATTTATTTGTGGTTTACTATTTTCTACAAGAACATTCTGTGAAAATATAACATATAACAAAGTTAATTTCAGCGATTGAAATCATAGTGAAATTAAAATCAAACCATGATTCTCTTTATCTCACAACTACATTTGAGACTTTAGTCTAGTTTTTACAGGTGGTAGTTAGCAAAAAGTTCGCTAGCATAGTTTGCTAACAGGAGAATGCTCATTTTCAGTGGTGATAAATGTTAACTATCAGGTTGCGGTTGGCTATAACTGATGCTAACATTAGGGCAAAAGGAAGTTCCGTGAATAAATGATTGGTGAATAAGTCAACCCATTTTCTCTCTCTGACCTCTTTAGCCTCCAGAGGTGGAAAGAGTAAAAAAAATTCTACTCAAGTTAAAGTACAGTTACTTTAATGATGTTTTACTTAAGTAAAAATAAAGTTACTGGTTTCAAAATCTACAAAGTCTACTACTGTGGGGGTGTTGATGGCGCAGTGGAAAAGACACACACCTTTGGTGTGAGAGACCCGGGTTCGAATCCACTGTAACACACCGTTGTGTCCCTGAGCAAGACACTTAACCCCTAGTTGTTCCGGAGGTGTTTGATTTCTGACATATATATATATATAGGAATTGTAAGTCGCTTTGAATAAAAGTGTCAGCTAAATGAATAAATAAATATAAATAAATAAACTTAAGTAAAAAGTAGGTCATTTTAACTTTACTTAAGAGTTACTTTTTTACAGCAGAATATCCTAGTGTAGTTCAAAAAGGACGAGGGAATATAAATCTCAAACTAGTTGCTTGAAGGAACGGGTTATTGGCTGCATGTAAACGTACTCACTGATTGACTCTATTCTTGAGGCTACGTAAGACTGGACAAAACCATGCAGTGAATAGGGGGATTATTTTGCCGGAAATGCAGAAACAAGCCATTACTTTGTTTTATTGGTAACACTTTGGTAGAATACATTACTACTATTAATGTTACTAATAAAAAATATATCTGGTGGCCCCAAAAGTGCATGAGCTCTTAGAATTGGAAAGTTTTTTTCCCTTTATGGGGCTTATACACCAAATGCATATTCAACAATTTGCGCAAAGACTCGCGCAAAATCGCCCACTATTTGTCTCACACGCAAGTTGAAACTATTCAACTCAAGCGAAAAATTTGTATGACACGAAGTTAAATCCAGCCAGCAATCTAAAGCGAGGAACGCGATGCTTCGCATTTGGTGTGTACGCAGCATTAGGGGCACCCCTGCGACCACCCAAAACCAGACCGACCCATTCAGGCTGAAATACTTTAGACAGTACACTGTAAAAAATACTTTGCTGGCTTACATTTTTCATTTCAACTCAGATTTACAAGTCATGTCAACTTACTATTATTTATCTTGACAAGAGATGAGTTGTTACAACTTATAAAATGAAGTTGACTTTTTCAACTATATTTTATAAGTTATAAAAACTCAGCTCTAGTCAAGATAAATAATAGTTAGTTGAAATGACTTGTAAATCTAAGTTGATTCGACAAAAAAATTAAGGCAGCAAAGTATTATTTACAGTGTAACTCTTCACAAGAAAATCAACTTGGAATTTACTTCAGTAGAGTTTTATGTTAGCATGTTGCTAAGCTAACAGCATCATACTATATTTGGCCTTAACATTGCACTCAAATATTGTGTAAAGTAATATATATATATATATATATATATATATATATTGTAGACATTTTCAGTACTGTATAAAACAGAACTTTTATATTAATGAGATATACACTCTTAAAAATAAAGAAAGGGTGAAAGGTTCCTTAACAGCGAAGCCATGCAAAAACCATTTTTGTCCCCAAAGAACCTTTTAAGTAAAATAACCATTTGTTTTTCACCTTTTTGTACTTTGTTGAACTACAGAATTTTTTTTTTTTTTTTTGATGTTACAGGTTCTTTATGAAACCATACAGAATGACAAAGAACCTCATAGGAACCTTTATTTTATTATTATTTATTTTAATCTTAAGTGTTTGTGAGATATATGAAATATAGTGGGTCTTGCTCTCTCACCTCAGCCACCATATAGTTGTTTTGCTCAGTGGATTCTGGAATGGTCTTCAGGGTGTCCATTCTGGTATACATGAAATGTTAAAATGAAACCATTTAGAATGCATAATAATGATTGTTTGGTACACTCTTCACATTGAGAGCATGTGTAATATCCTAAAGTGCTGCTTTTTTTAAACAGCCAACTATGTTTTGGAACGGAGCGTGTGTGTGTGCGTGCATTCATTGTGTTACGATCCCGCACACTACCACATTTAATTCTGCGTAGATAAGCACCAGTGTTTGTCTTTATAGTAAATGCAGTAGTAGTTCCCTCTCGCACGCAAGAACACACACACACCTACATGCATGCGTGGTGTGTATACAGCGACCATTTACAGTGCATCAAAGCTATTGCACTCGGGCTGTCATATATATCTCGCGAGTGTGACACCTTGCTTTAACGCTTCACAGTGTGGTGGCCCACATTCGTGGCAGCTTAACTAACAGGGACAATGCTGAAGGCCTTTCAGCGCTTCAGAGTCATGACAGTAAGGGAGGCGAGTGAAATATGGAGATGGGTGATACGGGATCTGCCAGGAGAGAGAGAGAGAGGGGGAGATTTGATACAGAAAATACAAGTGAGTTACACACTGAAGTTTAATACTAATGGTTAGAGGTTTGCTTAAATCACCAACCTTAAGTGTAAGTAGTACTGATAACACCACAACGATATTTTAGAGGTTTTTTTTAGGGCAGGGCAATTTATCCTGATATTTTTATATTTACTTACAGTATGTATTTGAGGTGTTTCAAAAAAAAAAATTTTCTTTTTAATAAGAGGAACATATATAAGAGACCATGTACCCTTTATAGTACTCATTTCAAGTGTTGTGTCCTCCAGAGGGAGTGGGGCATCGTGATGTTCACTTTACAATAAAACTCAAGCATAAATTCTCTTCAGTAGACTGTCCCCCTCTGACTCTTACAGTCGCAAATAAGATTCAAATTATGCAAATGATATTATCTTCTTACGCGGAGAATTAAGACGAAGAACAAATCAGATTGAATTCTAAACTGTTGAACTGCTGCGTCTCTCTGCTGCGTTAAACTGAGATCCAATTAGTGCGAAATGCAAATTCCAGCTAATTAGTTTTTCATTTCATGGATACAAGCAACACTTTGGCATTATTTGCATATCTGCTTAATTCTCCGCGATGAGCATTTAATCTTTAAGTTTATTTCAAAAGGCTAAATGAAAACAAAATGCACAGATTCATTCAAGCAAACGTATATTACAATATATATATAGCGCACTGAAAAGACGAAGTGCATTCTATTACGCTACAGGCAGTTATCTCGGAGCGAAAGCTAGTCTTGTCTTTGCGGGTTTTTTTCATGGGTTCGCCGTTCAAACAATCCTTGCACATTTGTTTTTATATTTACAAAACACCGAGACTAAAAGGGAAAACAAACTTGTCAATTTCAGGTTAATGGTCGGTGCGTGTCCGCGCTGGTGAAGATTTATGCCTGAAATTAGTCAAATGTGATCAAATAGGACCCCAGTTAATCTTCCGGGCTCTGTCCGTGCCAGGCTTTATCTGCAGGCATAATTAAAGACAACTGTTCCTCTGACAGCCCGCCGAGGCCCCAGCAGAGTGATACTGGGGGGCCACGAATGCGCCTCTGTCACCGTGATGAATGTTTACGCGATGACATGCAGGAATGGAAGATTGTTTTAAACAGGTACACACTTAAAACCTCTGCGCGATTGGACAGGGCCATTTGACTGATTGGATGTGTACCGTGCTTTGAAAACTGATATTAGCTCATTTGTTAAACTTGACTTGTTAAAGCGGCCCCAATCACTCATCCTGTATGTGTGTTTCGTGTGTAGAACAGCCAGTGTGCTTACAGATCAAAACAATAGGGTTTAAAGATGACAGTCTAGTACAGTAGACTGCGTGTAATCCCTAAATTACAGGTAATCCCACACGTGGGCCAACAAATTATTGTAATGTAGTGCAGATTACAAAACTCCATTTGGAAAGAATTAAAGTACTTGTAATCTTACAGAGGACATATCATGAAAATCTGACTTTTTCCATGTTTAAGTGCTATAATTGGGCCCCCAGTGCTTCTATCAACCTAGAAAATGTGAAAAAGATTGTAATTTGGCTCCCCTTGTGATGTCAGAAGGGGATAATACCGCCCCTTAATCTGCACTATACAACCTTGGCACTGCCATTTAGTGCGGAGATCAGCTCATTTGCATTTAAAAGGACACACCCAGAAATGGCACATTTTTGCTCACACCTACAAAGTGACAATTTTAACATGTTGTAGTAAATTATCTATATGGTATTTTGAGCTATAATAAATTATCTATATTGTTTTTTAAGATAAAACTTCACATACGTACTCTGGGGACACCAAAGATTTATTTGACATCTTAACGCCGCTGTAGAGGCGTCAAGCGCGAGTGATTTCAATGTTAAATCAACGTGAAGACGCGTTGACACGCGTCTGGAGGTCTCGCGGCGCGGATGAGGCATTTGGCGCGGTAGACACAATTCAGACGAATTTGCAGCTGACGGCTGAGTTAAGAAAATTTGAACTTTGGCGGATTTTCGCACCATGTTAACCAATCAGGAGCCGGCTTGTTGCTGTGGCGGCAGCTCAGCCCGGTGTCACTCATTCAACCTGAATGAACACTTGATATTGTTCGTAAGCAGTCACCCGGAGTTATACCACACAAGTTCTTATTTTTATAGAGACAGGAATAAAAAGGACCTCGCTTGGAAGAGTGTCAGTGAGGACATCGGGCAACCTGGTAAGATGAAATACACATTTCACTTTTGAGTCACGTGACGTTTATCGACTCACACCGTTTATTTTCCCCCTATAGTAAGATTACCAAATACAAACCGGTAACTCTCTCGATAAATGCACAATCAACATCAGTCATCTTGCAAACAGACAAACGCATACCACTTGCCCCTCCCACAACAAGCGGATTTTGCCTCTGACGCACGTCAAATGCTTGCTTTCCCACGCGTCTACTCTAGACGCATTCAAACAGTTCAATCTGCAAACTAGGCAGGTAGACGCGATTTTGATGCCTCAAACGCGGTTGGTGTAAACGCAGCATAAAAAAGTCTTGCGAAATGTCCCATTTAAAGTGATAGTCTATAATTTACATAACCATATGTTATTTCTAACAGGTGAAGAATCTTTTAAGTGAATTTAAGAAGAACTCAAACACTTAGTAAAACAATGTTTTATGAAATGTTTCGTTCTGTAAAGTCTTTTAGTTTTTGTTTGCTTATTCTGTTTTGTAGTGATGCACACACTGTTTTAAGACATTTCTGCCAGCATTTGTTAGTCACTTTTATGCTGCATTCACACCAGCCGCACGGTAGAGGCGTTAAGCGCGAGTGATCTCAATGTTTAGTCAATGTGAAGACATGTTGACGCATGTCTGGAGGTCTCGCAGCGCAAATTAGGCATTTAGTGCGGCGCGGTAGACGCGATTCTGCCTCATTCATGCGTCTAGTTCGTGAATTAAACATTGGGTCAGGAAATGCGTGAGTTAAAAAAAATCTGAAATTTGGCGGAAAAAAGCGCCGCGTTAACCTATCAGGAGCTTGCTCTAGTAGTGACGTGATTACATGAAGCGACCGGAGTAACAGAAGCCCCTTCCATGACACAAATTTCTGTGTGAATGTCTTGATGACTAAAATTTCATGCGCGGCTTTCAGGCA
The DNA here is from genome assembly GCF_027580225.2 of Misgurnus anguillicaudatus. Lineage (NCBI taxonomy): Eukaryota > Metazoa > Chordata > Actinopteri > Cypriniformes > Cobitidae > Misgurnus > Misgurnus anguillicaudatus. The sequence continues at coordinate 6,107,015 of NC_073342.2, read as the reverse complement.
CGAATGAAGCGAGTACACTCAAAAGAGTACACAGTTGAGTCAATATTCCTGGAGTCTTTATGGTATTGTGGGTTCTAGATATGACCTGGGTCCCTATGTACATTATGATATTTTTGTATGTTTTACACATAACAGCTTAGCATGCCACATGATTTGAGGTATTATTTGTAATTAAACACAAACTTTTTAGGATTGTTTACATGACAAATATAATACTTGGGGCTAGCGTTTTGCTCGAATCCTCTATCTATGATTGGGGAACCGATAACAAAATTATTAAACAAACAGATTGTAGGTTCAGTGGAGGAGAAATTACAAACCTTTTGAAAGCGACTGAGGAGGAACAACTGTTTTTGACAGACAGATAGCAGTAGCACATCAGTCAGGAACAGACGGATCCAGATGTGCTGTCACACGTTTTTACAGGACACTTACAACACTTGTGAGGGGGAACGCTGGATTTGACAAAGTTGCGAGGCATCAAATCTTTTAAAGAAGTTGTGTTACTAGATAATACTTATTAATGGCAAATTGTGCATTCATATTACTTCATACATTTGCATTTATGAATTCGACAGATGCTTTTATCTTACAGTACATTTTTTATCAGTATGCTTGAGATTCGTACCCATGAATTTGGTCCTGTGAACCCTAAATTGAGCAGTTTGCCCTTGTACTACTTTGGCAACATGAAGACAATAGGTCCAAGTCTCAGAAAAAAACACACACAAAATTTCAATGGGCAAGGTACGTTCCCGTTTTACAAGTGTGTAAGAGGATATTGAGGCACCTGAGGGTGGTGGGTCATCTTCACCTCTCGCTGTGATTCTTCACCGTGATGGTTTCTGCCTCAGGTACTGTATGTGTTTGTTTTGTGTGTTGACACTGAGGTTGACACAGTGCTAACAGAGACGATAACTATTGAGGATGTGTTTTGTGGCCAACTGTGTACACATGCGTGCACAGAGACGCCCCCAGTGTTTTGTGTGAAATATGGCTGATAGATGTGCAATTGCTTTAGCTTCTGTTGACAGCTTAATCTGAGAACCAGCTCTGCCTGCTGGCTAAACACACACACACACACACGCACACACACACACATATGTGTGCATATGATTTGTGTGTGTGTGCGTGTGTGTTTGTGTGTGTATGTGCGTCTAGTGTCTGTTGGGTGTGGGGTCTTCACTACTGAATGGCAGCGACTCTTGGCAACAGTTGAGCGGGGCAATTAAAATAATTAAAAGCATGGGGCAGGGCTTTTAGACCATCACTTGAGCCGTATGTCTGCTCCCTCCACATATTCACAAGCTTCTTTGTGCACCCACAAAGTATTTCAAGCAATAGTCCATTCATTTTCACCTATACGGTGTACATTTTAGGACATCCTCAGACCTTAAGGGGGCCGCACACCGGCCGCGCAGCTCAGCGCTGCGTCAAGTCGCGTCTACGACAACTCGGAGGTATCGTAAACTGGAAGTGCACATTAAATAGCGCGAGCTTCGTCAGATAGCGTCTGCTTCAAAATGCAAAATATATGTTAGCAGCCAATGTTAATCCTTAATGATTTGAAACAAATATGATGTTATTTAATGTTAAACTATGTGAGTGGCGCTCTGTGGCGCGAGAGGGATTTGAGCAACTTCCTGAGTCGTAGCTGGGCGGCGCGGACAGGCGCCACCTGTTGGCGTCGGTGTGCGTATACTCACAGAAAGCAATGTGATTGAGTTTTTTAGAATGACGCAACGCTGCGTAGCGCTGAGCTGCGTGGCCGATGTGCGACCCCCTTTAGAGTCAGTACTCGGGTATTAGATAAAACAACATTGCGCCTCAGACTTAAAAGCAGTCCTCAGAAAAACATGGTCAGGACAAAAGTTTCGCACATCAGACATCGGGCAAAATGGCCTCCGACTAAACGGCATCAGACAAAATGGCCTCAGACAGAAAAGCATCAGATGATTTTACACGTGGACCCGCCCCTTAACATGATATCACTATCGCAAACTTAACGAAGATCAATAAAGACTTATGAGGGCACTTTTGTTTCTTTAACTGTGTATTTAATTGTAGCCTTGACATAAATTGTTGCTGTTCCTACGCTGCATTAAGCCCGGGATACACTGCACGGTTTTTGGCGGTCCCAGACGAAAGATTGCCACTGTGAAACAATCGTCGTGATTTTTGTGATCGTGGCTCTTCATCGGTGGTCCTATGTCGTACAGTGAGACAAGTTTAAAGACGGACGTTTATCCCGGTCCTGCATCCAAAGCTAGCCTATGATAGTTTTCTGCGTAAAATTCAGCGTGATCAAGGCACAGTGTGTTTGCTGTTATGAAGTCCGTACTGGTATTTGTTTACCACTAGCGCATGATGGTGACGTTGCGCTAACGAAGCCTCTGTGTCATCATCGTACAGTCGTACCCAAGTTTAAATGATTCATGTCGCACAATGTGATAAGGTAATGATCTTATAGGAGTGCCAAAATCCTGCAGTGTATTCTGGGCTTTAAACATGATGAAGGTATTTAATGCATGGAGAACACTTATACAGTATACATATTGCAATAATAGTTTGAGTTGTATATCTCCAGTGTACATTGCGTGTCTATTCTTAGGCTTAAACCTTCTGTGATGAGTCCTCTGTGTGTAAGTGGCTACGAGTTTAATTCCTTATTAGAAAAAGACAGACTGTGTTAGATTCATCAGCACAAAGGTTAATCAAATTACTCTCTCGCCATCAGACACTCACGACCAAATGAGCAGAAAGTGAGAGCGGGAGGGATGGGGGCGGCGATGGAAGCTGTCTCGGCCAATCAAAGGCTTTTTTAATTGCGGATAATGTGCGTAATATGTCATAATTCATCTTGGTAGGGTGGGCGGCTCGTGAGGCAACATTCTCCCGTGTTTCTCATCTCCTGTTCCTCTGACATTTCATTATCCGGCTTTTACAGGCTCGGCTAACGTGATAACACACTCAACCATCTGATCGGTGAATCACAAGCCTTCACTTTCCGCCGTCTAATCAAGAGCACTTTTACTTTTAACACTTCATGTTGAAGTGGCTGCGGGGCTAGAAAAGCAGGGCTGCGTTTGTTCAACTGCTTTGTGGATACAAAAAGAGCCTGCCGTTTAAGACAAATCATAATGTTTGTGTCATTTACGTTTATGCTTTAATCCAGAGTGACTTGATGTGCAATCTAACTATAGTGTGCATTTTTTATTGTTTGTGTTACCTAAGGATCGAACCCATGACTTTTGGGTAGCTAATGCAGTGCTACAAATTAAGCAACATGAGCATTCAATGGAAGGGTCAAAAGGTCAATGAAAGTATTTAACATTATTTTTACATTTATGCATTTGACAGACGCAAGTTACTTAAAGAGATAGTTCACACAAAAATTAAAACTCTGTTATCAATTACTCTTATGTTGTTCTAAAGCTGTATAAATTTCTTTGTTCTGATGAACACAAAGGAAGATATTTTGAGATCATTTGTGGACCCCATTTACTTCCATAGTAGGACAACAGAATACTGTGAAAGTAAATGGGGTCTATGAATGGTTTGGTTATAAATATTTCTCAAAATATCTTCCATCAAAACAACTAAATTTATGTAATTAATTGATGTCATTAATAGGGCCGGGACTTTAACGCGTTAATTAAGATTAATTAATTACACAAAAAATAACGCGTTAAACATTTTTAGTGCATTTTAATCACATGTATTTTTGCACCGCGGAACATTTCTTATTGGATGAGTTTCGGCGGACCGATTATACTGGAGCACCAACTAGCGTTCATGACTTCAGACAACAACAAACCACAGTGAACATGAACGAAGAAGCTGATGAGATCGCTTTGGTTGGCCCCGTGGATGGGAATTTTTTTTATAAAAAACCAACGGATGGAAGCGTCGATAAGAGCATGGTTGTGTGTAAGCTATGCAACAAGGAATTCACATATCACCGCAGCACATCGAGCCTCAAGTATCATCTCAATGCAAAACATATAGCAGCTAGTGTGGACGTTAGCCTGACTCCAGGAACAACGACTTGGTTGAACAAAAATAAACAATATTTTGCTGCTTAAGCTTATGTATTCAGTCATTATTCATGGTATACTAAAAATCCATGTGAAAAAATAACTTCTCAATGTTCTCAGGTCAAATATTTATATGTGATTAAAATGTGATTAATTTCTATTAATTAATTACAAAGCCTCTAATTAATTAGATTAATTAATTTTTTTTTTAATTGAGTCCCGGCCCTAGTAATTAATGTAATTTTAGTAATTAATGACAGAATTTTTTATTTTTGGGTAAATTATCCCTTTAAGCTATATGGATAGTAGTCTTTACGCAAATGCATGGGACCGTATCACAAAAATGTCGTCATGAGAATAGTATGCGCGCACTGTATGCAAACTGCCTGATTTTGTAACCTTACGTACTTTGTAGGCATATGTCGTGCATGCATGTACAGGAGAATGTCGTATGTAGCCCAGCGTTGCATTGCATTTTGTCGCAATGTGAATGCATTGAACGTCTGTGTACACGTAAAAATACAGACTATACTCAGGGCTTTAAATTGCATTCAAGTTATATATTGATACCCACAACATTTGCGCTGCTAACACAATGCTCTAGCAGCTGCGCTACAAAAATTATTCTTTTTAGTTTATTCTCAAGTAATATCTTGGCATGCTGATGCATTCAATTCTAAAAGTTTAATCAAAACATTGCAAGCTGTAAATTTACGCAAAACTGCTTTCCGTTTTACAAAATGCATAGAAAACATTTACATTTATGCTTGGCAGAAGCTTTTATCCAAAGTGACTTGCTGTGCATCACAATGCACACAGTTTAGTATTTAAGTATTTTTCCTTATCTGGTGATCAAACCCATGACCTTTAGCATTGCTAACTATTGTAATTTAAAAAATCTATAAAAGAAACAAATTCCACAGACTTAAAGGTGCATTATGTAACTTTAAGAAGGATATCTTGACAGAAATGCAATATATTATACAAAACTATATAAGTGGTGTAAAAGACCTTACATAATAAACTGTATTGTTTTTATTACCTTAGAATGAGCCGTTTTTATCTACATACACCGCAGGTCTTCTTACATAGAAGTTGCCATCATGTTTCTACAGTAGCCCTAAACGGACAAACTGTTATACAGAGTGCACTTCATGACTGTGTGACCCCACCTTTAACTCTTTCCCCGCCAGCGTTTTTTTTTTTAAGTTGCCAGCCAGCGCCAGCATTTTTCATGCCTTCCAGAAAATGTTGTTTTTAAAATATATAAACATACAATATATTAAATGAAAGAACAGACCCTCTGCTCCCTACTTTCATTTGTTTTCTTTTTATCACCTCTCAAATATGGGTAGGTTTCTTCAAAAACACCAAATTTTGAGCAAATAGCTGAAATAATTCAATTTTTGTGACTTTTGATAGAGATCAGTTTCAGAGCGATCCTCAAAACTTAGACAGACATACAGCTGTTTGCCCAAGGGCGATACTTCCAGGTTTTATAAGTTGTGGGTTTATAACCTGGTGGATAATAGCGGTATTGCGGAAAGCCGGAAATACTCGTCATTGGCAGGGAAGCGCTTCTCTTAATTGACGAGTTAAGTCGTCAATGGCGGGGAAATAGTTAATAGACCTAATCTTCCTATACATATGTACAGTCTTTTTTGCTGCTGGGTTACTCCTCTTTCTTTGAATGATAATGTTTTGCTTGTGGGTGATATTTCACTTGTTGAGCTGTGATGATAATTACATTTCATAGTTTGGAATGCAGCAGTGCATAAAATTATTCCAGCGCTTGTTTAGCTACAAGCATTTGTGTTCCTGTGCTCACATGGAGTATGTTTCTATCTTTGGTGTTAACACATGAACAGCAAGTTTGTCTGTGTGTCTAATTGCAAATGGTTGAGGAGTGGAGGACAGGCTTGGCTGGCCAGAAATTTGGCTGTCTCTTTGTGTCTGCCCTGTTCTCACTGTGATTCATTCCTGATGGATGGACCGCGTGCCGTTGGGTCATTTCTCACCCTGACCTCCTCACTCCACCAGATCAGTCTCAGTCCAAAGACACAGACTGACTGAGACGTTTGGGAGACAGATGCAGTTGGTGCAGTTGAGAGTGAGAGAGAGAGCACTGTGTGACTGTCATTGTGTGAAGGGTCTATAGCTGGGACTGGAATCTTTCTGTATTCCTTGTAGTACACACTATATTTGTTGTAGGCCAGTAGTGTGCCGTTTAGTTCACTGTTTTACCGATAATTCACTTTGATGTATAGTGTAAAGTGTAACGCAATTTTTGTACTGTACGTGCACCGCCAGATTTTTAAACCCTGTGTACATTGTATACATAGGTCACATATGCTCCTTTAGGAGAATGTGGTATGTAGCCCCGAAGATGCATTGCACTTTGTTGCAATGCGCATGCGTCTAAAGTCTGTGTACACGTACGAGTCAAATAAACTACTGTCGAATTGCAAGGCTGTGCAGTCGACCAGAGGCATCATGCACCAATTTTTTTTAAGGGGGCACAGTGTGCACAACACTTTTTGTGCATGCACAGACATCAAACAAAATATTAATAGAGCTTTCAGTCCTTCCATGGCACTTTTCAGTCTTTTCATGGCATTTCCATGAGGAAAATTTTACCTCATATGTGAGCATGTGTGATTCTGCGCCCTCATGAACTCTGGCAAACTTTGGCGTTGTACCAAGATGAATCTAGAAATTTCTACTAATATAACGTAGTTTCTACACAGAGGAGGTTAACTGCACATTACCGTACTGGGGTTTGGAAATGTTGTGAGCGTTTCTTACACGTTTTAATTCCTCAGATAGCAAAATGCAGCAGCAATGAGCATGAGCGTGCTCAGACACTGATGACGTTAGAATAAAGTAATGTAACATGATCAAAACACTATCAAAACGGCGAAAATCTCCGGAAAGTGACAAGGAAGCAGTACAGAATTGATAATATTGTTCATATTAAACAGATTAAAAGTCAAATAACAGATTAATGGTCGCTTCTTTAATTTTGAGGTTGCATGCAAAATCCATTTGGCTCAAACAAAACAAGGGGGCACGCCCCCCCCCCCCCCAGTTTGAATGGGCATGACGCCTCTGCATTCGACCATGTGCGTACGTTCACATACACGTTAAAAAACAGACTATAATCCGGGTTTAAGTTGCTTTGGATGTTTGAAGCGCTGGTTTTCTCTCAGGTGTACGATATTTACGCCATCGTACGAATTTGTTTGCATGTTTTTGTTTACCCCATCGACATACAGTGCACTCTGTGGCACTACTACTACTATAGGGAATAGTGAATGAGTAAAGAACCCAACTGTTTTGCATACCGAATATGTCTGGAAAATGACCGAAAGTGCACTGCTGAGTCACTCATACGTGAGATGTGTGACGTGGGAGCACTGTTGAGACATCACAGTTGTCCCTCTTTTCACGTCACACGCAGCACCCAAGTCCCAGACCTTTTTGAAAAACACTTGAAAACGGCACGGGCGTGTGTGTTTGTGTGTGTGAAAGGGCTCTAACGACTTCACAGGCCATTAGTCTCTCTGCATGCTCTGTCACACCTCATTATCCTCGCTAACACACACGTTAGCTGATGCTGGAACACACTCTGTTTGGGGAACACTACTCCTTTACAAACTAGTTATTGCTAACTCTCAGTGCCTCTACTGTGAGATGTTATGGACTGGGCCAGTTACCTGGGGCCACGGACTGCCAGGGGCCTCCAAAGCCTCAGGATGTGTGGACAAAGGAATGTCAACACCAGGGTCTTTGGTGCGTACAGTGCAAGCTGACCACTATGGCCCTATTGATACATACTGTACACGACAGGCACCCTGGAGCTCGTGGTCCAGCTTTTAATTAGGGCAGCATTAAACTTACCATGTAAGCTTAACACAATGTCCAAAACAAAATAGTCTATAGCTGTCACTGGGATGGTACCCTTTCGAAAAGGTTATAAAGAGTTCATAATAGTACCAAATGTATATATATATATGGAAAATGAACCCCTTTAAACGGTAGTGATGCTTTTTTGGACAGTGCACGAGTGTCTCTTTCCCCAGTTTGCAAACTATGACAAATGGTGGGAATGAAATGAATGAATTCGGTAATATTATTAGATTTTTCAAACTGAAAGTTTTAATGTTTGACAGGTTTTTTTTAATTGTGTTTCAGTTTACTGATATTTTTAGTTGTCTGGCAGAAACATGTGTTTTTTTCTTTAGATAAAATGTTTTATATGTAGAATATGTTGCTGGTTAATGCAAAAATAAGAATAAAGGGATTTTGCCACAAGGGGCAGCCCTTGAAAGATTAAGGTCAGGACCATACCCTGACCTTTCTCTCACACCTAAAACCACATAAAACACACATGAAATTATATCACTTTCGTACTAAGCATTTTGTGTGAATTAGGATTCAATAGATTGTCAAATGACTGGCAGCAGCGGTTGCCAAACAAAAAACGTAAATTAAAGTAAAATTTCTAATAAAGTCCAAAAACAATAATTTTACAGATTTTTTTTCATTAAAAGTCAAATAACAGATTAATGGACGCTTCTTTAATTTTGAGGTTGCATGCAAAATCCATTTGGCTCAAACAAACCAAGGGGGCACGTGCCCCCCCCCAGTTTGAATGGGCATAACGCCTCTGCATTCAACCATGTGCATACGTTTACATACATGTTAAAAACAGACTATACTCCTGGTTTTACGTTGCTTTGGATGTTTGAAGCTCTGGTAATCTCTCTAGCATACGATATTACGCCAAAAAAAATGTAAAAAATTTAAGTAAAATTGAAGAGTTTCATTGCAAAACGAGATAACCACCGTTTTTTAGTTGTTCAGAAATCTAGTTTTTTGGTTGTGCATTCCAATTAATTTCTATGCAACTGCAGTTGGTTTGTTTTGATTTAAACCTTCATAACTTAAAAAATACAGCTAAGTAGCACCATAAAACAAAATAATAACATGATAACATAATAATAAACATGTTTTGAGAAAAATGTAAAAAAATGGATTTATCTCGTTTTGCAGCGAAACTCTTCAATTTCTAATAAAGTCCAAAAACCATAATTTTACAGATTTTTCTTCATTAAAAGTCAAATAACAGATTGATGGACGCTTATTTAATTTTGAGGTTAAAGAAGCAATAATTTTACAGATTTTACAGATTTTTCTTTAACCCCCTGGGGTCCTACCATTTTAGGAAACTGGCAGAGGTTCTGCAGCCAAATACTGTTATTTTATGGATTTTTCCCTAGAATATTATGATCAAACACATTCAATAAAGTAAGCAATAAAGAAGAAGTGAAAGAGACATGATTGTCTCTGCATTTTACCCATCCACTGCAAGTCATGAACACACACAAAACACACATAGACACAAATACTGGGCAACTATCACTGCAACACCAAAACACTTCAGTCACTTCCTGCCAGCTGGTGGGAATCGAACCAGCAACCTCTGGGTTACAAACAAGTCTAATGCCGAGTTCAGACTGCATGATTTTCAAAGTAGTCGGGTCACAGATCTTTTCACACTGCATGACTATCTAGGGTAGCTTTTAGTTGCTGCTTTAGTTGCTGTGTTCACACTGCACAATGAATCGGTTATGGGGGGTTTCACACTGCATGACTTTACCATAGGAAGAATCGCAGACAACTTTGTTGTCAACCGCAAAATACGTCTCGCAAACAAATGCACGTGAGAAGGAATCAACGCCATGTCATGCGTTCAAGACCGGAGTTCTCATGTGAGACTGTGATTATTATTAAAAATAGTAGCCCACAAGAAGCTTGCCATACAAATTGCATGTGAGCTAATTTGCAGTGAAAAGAAGTAAAAAGAAAAAGAGAAGATGCCCTTTTCTGAACAGAAGCCATGCTTGATGATATTGTGGTCTGTTCCTTCATAATTCCTCTCTGAACTTTCAGCTGCTCTGTATGTTGCTCTCTCATTGGCTGTAGGTCATTGCCAATGTTATTTTTAGTCAGAACACATTTCACATTTCAGGTCGAGATATCTAGCATGGCAGTTATCTCACGAATGTCGACAACTTGTCTGCAATTCTCTCAGATTGCGTGTTTGATAATTCACATTGTGTGATTGTCACTCGCGTGCACAAGCACTGATTTGCCTGTGATTTCGGGAAAAATCAAAACCTGTCGGCGAGTCAAAATTGTGGGCTCATATTGTGCAGTCTGAAGTTTTGTCTTCACTTTTCAGGGCTTGTGCGGCACGCTTGCTCACAATGAATCTCACAGTATGAGAATGGTGTGATGTCACTGTGATCATCGCGTGTTTACTGGGTTTTGCACCTTTCTGTGATGATTAAGTTTGGTTGAATTAGATAATGGTAAATATCAAATATATAATATCTAAAAATCAAATATAAAGATCTCAAATGAATGACTGTTTCACCAATCATTATTACATATTCGGCCTTCAGTGACCCTATATACTTCTTGCAATAAACTAATTATAAAAAAGATATTATTTTCCATTTTTGTGTTTTTTCATGTTAAATTATTAATAGGCTATGGTGCTTTTATTATAACGAACTACACAACTAATTACAGATTTTTATTGTAAATTTAGATGAATGTGTATGTAATTCAAGAAAACATGTTTTCTATATTTTGTCATTAATGACATAATACTTCAAATAACAGTCAAGCTGTTAATTGACAGATAATGTTTGTAATTTCACAGAGTTTTAATCATAATTTTAAATAATAGTAAACCACTGTAAAAAAAATTAATTGGATTTTTTTTAAACAGAACATTTGTTTAGCTTGATTTGTGTGCACTGTTAATTTTTTTTAAGTGACCTGTTGCATCTAAAACTTTCACTTGCCTCAGTTGAGGTTTTATAAATTGATCAGTTGTGGCAATTAATCAGTAAATTATAAAAAAAATGCAACATGTCATGTGAAAAATTTAACTTGAAGAAATCTGAATATTTTTATAGTTTGACAGTCAGATTTTGAACTTGGCTTTTTTTTAAAAATATTTAAGCGTATTACATTCATATTCAATTTATTTTAATAAACCCACTTTTAATTAATAAAGGTTTTTTTAATGACCAACAATGTAGTATTTGGCCGTTTCATTGCTCTTACGTTTTTTCTTACGCAAAATATAATTTGTTAAGCTCTTTTTCCTGATATTGATAATGGTTAAAAAATGACAAACCCATGTAAAATAAATAAATAAATAAATAAAATAATCTTATATACAAAGTAAATTTTACAATATTATCTTATTGTTATAATGACTAAACTCAGCCCACAAGTCTGTCTACACTGATCAGGTGTGGGGTCTCACTTCCATTAAACAAGGCCCTGTAATCTCCAGAAAACTATCACCGTTAATCTATCAAGACACTGTAAACAAATGAAAAGAACAGAGGTGTTATTTATGTCCCCCTCACGCGACCGTGCTGTCATTATTTGTGTTCGTGGCTCTGTCTCTATTCCCTCCACTGCACCTCCAGACGTGTCATCCATTAAACATCGGGGTAAACAGTGGGCTCTCTCACTCTATGAGACCCACACTGTTACCTTGGCTTTTAAAATATATGGCGTTTCAGCCACGGTTGGGTCAACACCCCCCCCCCCAACCAGTATTGTAGTATAATGTAAAGCTCTGAACATTAAAGCGTTTGTAAACATCTACACTTTCTACAGGTTTTACTTGAAGATAATGTTGGTTAGACGGTTTTGACCTCACAAAAGCAAGCATCACAAAAGTAGTAATGACCTCACAAAAGCAAGCATCTGAAGTCTTTACTCACTATTTATTTGTTCTACTTGCAATGTATAAGCATCAAAGACAAAAATTTTTTAGATGAAAAGCCTTGCAAAAACTGCATTACTGTTTTACACCTCAACACAGGCCTATTTGTATTGAATGCCATAGCCCTTCTATCTGAATGATTACTATATGTTTATCTTTATTACAAATAGGCACATTGAAAACATTTGCAGCATTGAAATGCTGCATTTGTTTTCATAGAATAACAGCCCACTCAGAGTGAGGTCATTTTTATTGGGTTTTATATTCTGCTTAATACTCTGCATGTCGTAAAGACAATGTGAATCCTACAGGATACAAAGACTTTTGAAACAGTTGTGTGATTCCACATTTGTAGCAATAGTTTAGGGGACCTGTTTCTATTCAAGCCAGACAATGCCCCTCTGAGGTCTATAAATGAGAAATCATTTACTAAGTTTGGTGTGGAAGAACTTGACCGTCCTGCACAAAGCCCAGACCTGAACCACATTTGGGATGAAATGGAACATTAACTTTTAGCCAGACCCCATCACCCAGCGTCAGTGCTTGACCTTACTGATGCTTTTGTGTATGAAAGGAAGCAGATCCCCACAACTATGTCCCAACATCCAATGGAAAGTCTTCCAGGAAGAGTGGAAGATATTATAGCAGCAAAGTATGGATGGACACCTTAATAATGCCTATGATCTACAAGCATTTATGGTCTCCAAACTTACCAGAAACCATTTTATTGTACACCAGGTGATTTTGGTGAACTATATTTGTTTAGGCTACACAATATCTGTGCATGGGCCATTTGACGTAGGGTGCGGTGGGGATTCGCAATCAACAATAGTATTGTATAGTAGGCCACACTGGACAACATCCAACCTCGGATCTTCAACACTTCTCAACGTCCTGACAAAAGGAGGAGTATCATGTTAAATTTTTATTTGGTTCTCCATGATGGGTTTCATCTGTGACATTGTCCAATAGGAGCATAGTAGCTCTTCGGCTTTCTGAAATGGCAAAAAATAAACATATTGTTAGTTTAAGCTCTTGGTTTCGGATCCCAGACACTACAATTAGAGGTCTTCACAGGTCCACTTAGATCCGAAAACCCGAGGTCCGACCTGAGCAGGTTTGGATCTAAAAGTTTCATGTATGCCTCGAACATGGATCCGTATAATAATAGCGGCATTGGGTCTTGTGTAATTTAAATTGAATGTGTTTTTGCCAAACGAACCCGAGTCAACCCGAGCTATCTCACCTGTGTGAATCGAGTCCTTTTCCAAACCCCCCACCGATTGCCAAGAGCCCTTGTGATGGGGGTAGGTTAATTTACGTTGAGACAGACCTGACAAACAACTTTGAATGCACATTTTAGTGGTTACCTTGGTGTCGTCATCAGATAACACAGGAAAATTAATGGAGCAGTGGGCCAAATTTGATGGAAGGCCAACAGGGTTTCTTTCTGTCTGGCTGGTGTGTGCGGTGCTGCAGACTGCACACATTGTCAGTGCCGTTTACAGCCAGGTTTAGTCGGGTTAAAAAATTGCTACTGGTTCTCTGGTTTCTCTTGTGTCCAGTGTTTCTTTTGAAAAAAAAATTATTCGAGTAAAAAGTGATTCAGGTCATTTCAGGTAAGGTGCATTTCTTTGGACCCGAGAAGACCTCTACACTCTAAAAACAAACGGTGCTAAATAGCACTAAAAGTGGTTCACCAGCTCGTAATCATAGGGGGACCATTTTAAGTGCCATATAGTACCTGTGTAGCACCTGTGTAGAACCACATTGTGCTATATAGAACCATATCTGGTGCTATTGTGGTGTTATATCACCCCCGGATGGTTCTTCATAGGTGTTTTATAGGTGCCACATCACTAAAAATGGTTCCCCTATGATTACAAACTTTTAGTGCTATTTAGCACTATTTTAAAGAGTGTAGTTACAAATACTTCCTCCTCCTTAATGACATACTGCGCGTGATGATTGATCAAGAGATGATGACATATTCCAAAGAATCAAGAAGAGTCAAAATCATATAATCTGTCACAGTGACTATCCTAATGGCAAAAATACTGTTAAGGACATTTGGTCAAGCATTTTGACACCTATTTACACTAAGCATTCCTCAATAAAGCATAGCTACAGCTTTGCATGACATTACAAGAGAAGCGTGAACTGAGCTTTCACTCCTCCTTTTGCATAAGTTGACAGACAGTATTTCACCTCAGTTACGCAGAAGTGCATTTATTTTCACGTGCCGGTCACAAGCGAACGTTAGAGGCAGAGGTGAGAGCGTAATTTGAAGGTAAAGTCGGCACTCTGACAGTGATTACTCTCTTAATTGGAAAGAAGGGGCAGCGGGAGAGAGACGCCCATGACTCCCACAAGACACTTTTAATGAGTTTGTTTAGCTGAGAGGGGGCGTCCCTGCTGTGTAAGGTACTGTAAGGTTTCCTCCACCCCTCTTGTGGAACTGTATACTAACTAGTTATGTATCGTAATCTGGCAAAATCTTCAAACAGGATGGTTTCCCGGCTATTTCTGAAAGGTAATGACGTACTAATTTGGCAGGAAGTTAATTGGCCTTTCTATCCAGGCTTTTGTCCCTTGCACGGTGAGGTCAGTACAAGGTTGACTTGACTAAGTGAAGGAAAAGAGAGAGTTGAATGGAGGGATGAAAAAGTGGGAGTCAGACACACCCTGAGGGGATTGACAGAATGGGGGGTTAAGACTCCCAGTAATGGGCTTTTCAGCGCTTGCGTTGAGGACTTAAATACTATTTGTTTTGTTCCCTGCCTACAGGAGCTTGTTCAAAATATATAGGTGCCAGTAACTCAATTCTTGTCATTGGTTTCCTAGATTTTGAATAAAGAGATTTGATCTGTACTGGGGAGTCGACCTACTGCCGTACTTTCAAATAATAGTTTATCCATTATTTACTCCCCTTGTGTTGTTTTAATCCTGTATGCTGTTGTGTTTTCGGTGAATCATTTTTTGATGCATTGTTATGTAGCTCTCTTGCCATTCTTCAGTGACAGTTCCATAAAATTATCATAAAAGTAATCCATCTAAGCTGTGAGCTTTATACCAAGTGCATGATACACACAAGAGTCATTCTGGCATTAGTTAAGTGGAGAAAATAATTTAGTGTTTACTGTTTAAATCAGTATGTAAGCATTTAGAGAAAAAAATATTCTGCACAACTTTCCAATTCTGTTTGCTTTACCAAGTAGGAAACTCTGAGATCCGACGACCCGTAAGAAGACAGGTGATCTCTCCGGTGAAAATGATTTGCCCTTCAGGCCAGGATGAAACACGGTTGATGAAACACAGATATACTGGTTACATTCCAAACCACCGCCTTTGTGTCATGTTCAGGCAGACCATTTTAAATCCACAGGTCTTGTCTGATTTGTCGGAAGGAGTCTGATGGCACTTTTATTCGCGTTTGTCGTTTTGTCGTACAAACCACCTGTTCATTAGCAGTATGTTGATGGTTATTGAGTGTGTTATGAAAGGAGAGTTGATGCACTTTGATATGAAGGGATGAAAGAGGTGTGGAGTCCACTGGGATGGTCTGTCTGAATTGGGATGAAAGAGGCCTGCTGGAGAACAGGTCCTGAATCCATCATGACAAACTGGTATTTACATTCACATTAAGACTGGTCAGAGACTTCGACCTAAAAGTCCTCTACAGTCTGGAGTTTGTTTGCTGAATTAGCAGTATGGCACTTTTTTATGAATAGCATGATGTGCTCTTATCATTATTAAAAAGTAAAATTAGTATGCATTTATAATAGGGGTTTAATGATATACAGAATTTATGGTTCGGTATGTACCTCGGTTCGGGGCTACGATTTCGGAAAAACAAACAGTAGTGCAAATGACAATTTATTCCACCACCTATGTTGAACATCTCTATGTCATTGTTGGACCTTGACTGAAGTACAAATTATTATGGAATATTTGGATTTGTGTTCAATGAGAAAGGCTTCACAAGCACAAAGCTTTCTTTAACAAACAGGTTAGTGAGTGAGTCTTCAATGTATATACTCTTTTGTCCTGGAGAGACTCGTTCAGAATCACATGCTGACTATCTAGTGGGCTTGGTTTTCAAGTACTCATGTCAAGACATTTGCTGTTCTTCTTCTACTCTGTTTACTGGTGTGGCGGCTATCAAACAGCGTTACATTACTTTACCCCTGCTGGATTGGGGGTGAATTGCATGTATTCGTCATCAGTCCCCATAGTGTGCATGGTGTAATGACATAACGTGTGGTTAGCTCCACTGGTTTCTGTCAGCAGGCCCGGATTGGCCATAGGGAGGACCGGATGAATATTTGGTGGGCCTGTCTGTTTTTTGGCTACGAGGGCCGATGTTGTCATGCCACTGGTTTGAAGGTTGTTGTGCCTGCCAGCTCTCACAATATTATCCAGCCCCACTTACGTAATTTGCGGGTGAGAGATGTCCCCAACGCTTTATGCCCAAGATGATGGTGTCCCGACCACTTCTTTCATTAGAATCCATTGACATCTAAAATGCAGGATGCACCACTTTATTTAGTTTTAAGACACGTCTATATTTGATTATGCTTGTCGCGCGTCTAGATTATATAATAAACTTTAATTATATAATTAAACTTGCATCTATTGGTGCAAAACTCATCAGAAAAGTAAGTTTCACGTGAATCTGTACCCAGTTGCATGAAACTCCTTAAGTGAGGGTTTCCCTGAGGGAGAAAAAAGTGAGGGATTTCTTTAGAGCATTGCAACAAAAGTCTTAACTGTCACCCCTACCTAAGTGTTTATACTAAGTATTTTACAGTAGTCTCTGCCAAAACACGGCAATGGAGAAGCGGTTGCTATAGTTACAAAATCTTACAGCGTAAACAAATCAACGCACGCAGCTCAACAGAAGGAGGATTTGTGTACAATGAAATGTCGCAAATAACAGACTGTAAAGTAGCGCATGTATAAAACCTCAAAGTAATTCAAACTTGAAGCACTTTAGATTGACTGACGATCAAACCGCTATTCTCCTAATAAATGCCCATCAATTTTCTTTAAGGGATTATTTCGATTAATTAGAGATGCTCATTGGTCCTTTCTTAAATAACCATAAAATCAGACATCACCTGTGACGTTAAGGGACCTCTTATAGTCCCTTAAGTTTTTAAGGGAAAATGGGGCAACGCATAGCAGAACTTGGGGTAATACTTTAGCATTTAATGGTAAATACTTATTGACAGCCTTATGGTTCCCTAAGTGAATACTTAAAGGAATATTCCATTTTCTTAAAAGTAAAATCCAGATAATTTACTCACCACCATGTCATCCAAAATGTTGATGTCTTTCTTTGTTCAGTCGAGAAGAAATTATGTTTTTTGAGGAAAACATTGCAGGATTTTTCTCATTTTAATGGACTTTAATAGACACCAACAATTAATACTTAACCCAACACTTAACAGTTTTTTTCAAAGGAGTTTCAAAGGACTATAAACAATCCCAAACGAGGCATAAGGGTCTTATCTAACAAAACGATTGTCATTTTTGACAAGGAAAATAAAAAATATACACTTTTAAAGCACAACTTTTCGTTTAGGTCTGGTCCAGCGCGACCTAACGTAAATGCGTAGTGATGTATGGAGGTCACGTGTTACATATATAAAACGCACATTTGCGGACCATTGTAAACAAAAAACTGACACAAAGACATTAATTAGTATCAGTTGAAATACAACAACGTAGGAACGGTCCTCTTTCACCACACTTGTAAACACTGGGGCGGAGTTTCGCGTTCGTCCTCTGTGACCTCTTGACGTGATGACGTATTGCGTCGGATCACGCTAGCGCATGACGACCGGATCTAAACGAGAAGTTGTGCTATAAAAGTGGATATTTGTTAAGCAGTTAAAGCAAACAGTTTAGCACATGTGCTTAAAAATTATAGAATTTTTCTGATATTATCCTACACTACACAGGGCCTTGAATTTTTCCCCAGATTCACAAACTTTTAAGGACCCGTGGGATACTTCTTGCGTCCCTGTAACGCTGTCTTTGGCAATATTTTAGATAGCGATGTACTTCCTGGCTTCCGCGTCACCCTGTCTTTGTTGTTAAGCCAAACCATTGGTTGAATTTGGTATACACATTCAGACGCACTTACCCCTGGAGGCGTCCCCAAAGTGTCACCAAAGTGACGCAGCGCGAGTTCCCTCAAAAGGGAACTGTAACAATGTATCTTAAAAGGTAACACGATGTAACCTTGCTCTCACTTGATATTTATCCCCACATTTAGTCCTTGAATGGGAGGGCACACAATATCTGTGTTTTGATTAGTCAGGTTCCCTATCCATCAAACACCCGGCACAGAGTCAACTAAAGGGCGATCTCTTCATTAATTAATTCTTACACCTGATTGTAATGAGTCTCACATTTGTAACTAATTACATTTCCTGTCACTTTAACTACAGGACAGAATACACAAAACCCTCACAGACCCACACAGTAACATGGTAATGCCCCTTTTATTTATTATTTATCAAACCATTAATATACTTACAGAGCCCCTATTTTCTACCTCAGTATTTACACACTGGATAGCTGGCCAATCAGAGCACACAGCGCTTTTCAGAACGGTGAGCTTTGTACAATGTGTTTTAGAAAGGTGGGGCATAGAGGAGCAAGAATAATGTTTGGTATGTGAAAAATAATGTGATTTTTGAACCATTAACCACATGAAGATATTACATTACATCAAATAGACAAAATATAGTTTTTTAGCAATGTAATATGTGCTCCTTAAAATATGGTAATCATTCAGTACCACATCAAAGTGCTAATTATTATCTGATACCTTGACTGTAACAAGTCAAGGGTTGGAAGGACAGTGTTTTTTTATCAAGAGACTATTACATTAATTCATTCATACATTTATTTTCAGCTTTTTTCATCGGCATCACACACTCTTCCTCTCAGATATAAAAATCCCTCCATCTGTGTCATTCATCCAGTTATATTCACTTGCTTTTTAATCTCTTCCACAACACACATACGCAGAGATGGCAAAGGTTGCACGTTGAATATATTAAGCAGAATTAATAATGCAAGATGTTTTTAATGAAAGAATACATTTCCTCTGCTGCTCTTAATGTCTGTTTTAGGATGTGGCCTCTTTGCTAATAGAGGCTGTACAGATAGAGAAAGGTCACAGCTGTAAAAGACTCGATCTCAATCATTAGCAGCAGTTCACAAAAGCTCTCAACACACACACACACACACGCACACACAGCCATATAATTTAAAATTGAATGATATGAAATTGAGGCAGTGAACATAAATCTTTTAATTGGTGTCTTATGCAAATGGTTTAATCTTTATTTTTTTTATCAACAAACACTCAAAGTGTGTGTAAAATCAGAAATCAAATACTGTTCTCTGCTCTTTTACTTTCGTCATTTAGATAAAAGAATTGTGTGTGTGTGTGAGAGAGAGAGAAAGAGAGAGAGAAAGAGAGAGATTAAGACAGCAGGTAAGATTCATGTAACAAAAAAATACTATTGCCATTTAATCAGTGTATCCTATTAACCAAAATATTTATTTAAATGTATTTATCATGTGCTCAAATGAGGTGGTTTTTCTGCTGGAGTTTGTTAGTGTTGTTAGGGAATTGAAGGGCGTTCTCTTCATTCATTAATTCTCACTCCTCGTTGTAATGAGTCTTACATCCGCAGCTAATTACATTTACTGTCACTTTAATTACAGCATAGAACATGCAAAATCCTCGCAAAAACACAAACATGAGTGCAACATATGCGCAAAACCCTCACAGAAACACAAACAAGAGTGCAAAACACACACAAAACTTAAGTAGGAGTACAAAACCCTTGCAGAAACACAATTATGAGTACAAAACCCTCACAAAAACTCAAATATGAGTACAAAAACACAAATATGAGTGCAAAACACGCACAAAACTTAAATAGGAGTACAAAACCCTTGCAGAAACACAAATATGAGTACAAAACCCTCACAAAATTTAAATAGGAGTGCAAAACCCTTACAGAAACACAAATATGAGGGCAAAACCCTCACAGAAACAACAAATATAAGTGCAAAACCCTCACAGAAACCCGAACAAGAGCGCAAAACACACACAAAACTCTCGCAGAAACACAAAAATGAGTACAAAACCCTCACAAAACTCAAATATTAGTACAAAACCCTTACAGAAACACAAATATGAGTGCAAAACCCTCACAGAAACACAAACATGAGTGCAAAACACACATAAAGCCACACAGAAACACAAATATGAGCGCAAAACTCTCGCAGAAACACAAATATGAGTGCAAAACCCTTACAGAAACACAAACCAGAGCGCAAAACACACACAAAGCCACACAGAAACACAAATATGAGCACAAAACTCTCGCAGAAACACAAATGTGAGAACAAAACCCTCACAAAACTCAAATATTAGTACAAAACCCTCACGGAAACACAAATATGAGTGCAAAACCCTTACAGAAACACAAACTTGAGCGCAAAACACACATAAAGCCTCGCAAAAACACATATGAGTGTAAAACACGCACAAAACCCCTCACAGAGACACATATGAGTGCAAAATCCTCACAGAAACACAAACATGAGTGCAAAACCCTCACAGAAACACAAACATGAGTGCAAAACCCTTATAGAAACACAAATATGAGTGCAAAATACACAAAAACCCCTCAAAAACACAAATATTACTGCAAATACACACACAACTCTCCCAGAAACACAACTATAAGTGCAAAATACACACAAAACCCTCACAGAAACACATTTATAAGTGCAAAATACACACAAATCCCTCAAAAACACAAATATTACTGCAAAATTCACACAAAACCCTTACAGAAACACAAACATGAGTGCAAAACCCTTATAGAAACACAAATATGAGTGCAAAATACACACAAACCCCTCAAAAACACAAATATTACTGCAAAATACACACAAAACTCTCACAGAAACACAACTATAAGTGCAAAATACACACAAAACCCTCACAGAAACACATTTATAAGTGCAAAATACACACAAACCCCTCAAAAACACAAATATTACTGCAAAATACACACAAAACCCTTACAGAAACACATATGAGTGCAAAACACGCACAAAACCCTTGCAGAAACACAAATATGAGTTGAAAAGTAAAAACCCTCACAGAAACACAAATATCAGCACAGAACACACAAATATCAGCACAGAACACACAAAGCCTTTCTTGTGATTTGATTTTTCGATTATGCAATAAAATATTGTGCAATTTATTATGCAAATCTTTTAAAGGTCATTGAATTTAAGAAAAGCAGAATTGGCTTTTTTTATATTTATTTTTTGTTGGTTTGTTTTTGGATTGCTCTTTGTAAGTGCATTCCCTCCCACTTTTTTCATCCTCCAGTATCCCGAATGACAGCAAAAGTCATCAACATTCACTAGCCAAGGTGTGTGAAAACCCTGAATTATGAGAAAAAATGCGAATGGCCTATTTGTTACTCTTTTACAATTAGACAATATTGTTTGAATTTATGTGTGTCTGTGTGAGAGAAATATAAAGACAGTCAACATGTGTGTGAGTTTATTGTGTGTACGAGAGCCCTGGGGGCCGACACTGAAGGTGACTCCATGAGCGGTAACCTTGAGAGAGAGAGAGAGGGGGGAAAGAGAGAAGGTGGTTAGAAGAAACTGAGAGATAAAGTTTATTAAAATGAATTTGAGGAGAGGGGCTGCGGCTGACAGCAGCATAATTAAATGTGGAGTGTCAGCAGTAATGTATGCTGCACGGCGGGTGTTGTGTGTGCGCGTCTACGTGTGTGTGCTGTGGTCAGGTCTGTCAGCTACTGGGTCAATGGGCAGGCAGGAGCTGATAAGGACACAAATCTGTCTGGCCCCTGTCGCCACTTCACAGACAAGCGTATGGAGTTCATGATGTGTTTGTGTTTTTATGCCGTAATTTGGTTGTCTAACTAGACGCGTCTCAGAGACCTCATATAAGGATTTATTACACAGCTCTTTTAAATACTTGATTGTGATTGGTTGTCTGTGGCAAATATTTGTTTTGTGAAGCATTTTTGTATAATGAACTGTCCCAGAAAGTAATTTCTTTACATTAAATTTATGCATTTGGCAGATGCTTTAATCCAAAGTGATGTGCGGTGCATCCAAAGTATACATTATGGTCTCTGGGAATTAAACCTATGACTTTTGCGCTGCCAACGCAATGCTCCACCACCCAAGCTACAGGAACAGCTGTGCTAATTTCACGTCTTTTAGATTCATTTCCAATAGCAATTTTCACCAGCTCAGTCAGGTGGCAGTAAAGATTCTGTTCTATGAATTTAATTTCAGCCAGTATGGGTACATCTCATTTGCTATCATTAATTGTGTTATATATCATCTATCATTGTACTAACATGCTTGTATTAATCACTTTGGCTTGTATTATTCTCATTTGTCACTTTGGATAAAAGCAGCAGCTAAAGTAATAAATGAAAATCTATTGGCCAACCGGCTTTCTAGAAATCAGTATCCGGCATTAAAAATCACGTAAAAAAAACGTAAACCACCAATATATTCTTACCAGCTCCAGTTTGTATATTGCACCAGTGCAGACCCTTATGCCATTACAGTCTTGACAAATATGTCTCTTTCTAATATCCCACCACTATGAGGCTGTAATTGTCACAAAGCTGGTCTGCTGAATGGTCTCAATAAAAGTATGGAATGAGTTCATGCTTCATTTACCTTTGTTTTGATCTGTGTGTCTATCGTGTTATAAGAATCATGAAACAGAATTTTTTTGTCCAGCAACATTTTGTTCATCTTCTTATACATCATTATTTTTTGTTTTTATCTATTTTCTTTTGTGATAGTTAACAGGAATCAATTTGCGCCAAAAACAACAAAACTGAAGCCAGAATTGGGCAGGTTGTTGAGCTTGAATGTTGAACTTTGTGAGTACTGAACTCTTGGGGTTATATGGGTTTGAACATTGCCGTTCGGTCTCTCAGCTGCTCCTGACAGACACACAGTCAGTGTGGAGGAAATGGAGGGGGTTGGACATCAGCTCATTAGTTTCATTACCCCATAAAAGTCATAAAACAGAAGTGAACCACTTTTTGTGCGGCAGATACCCGAGGTCGATACTGCAGCGATGCAAGCAAACATACGCTATTTGTCCCCTGTGCTTCTATGTGGGAGTGATAAAACAACCGAGAAAAATAGTTATGCTTTTTGTTCCTTTTTGTGTAGATAGATAGAAAGATATTTTTAATAATTTTGAAGACGATAATTGTTTTGCATCTGTAGTCGAGCTGCGATCTACTCTAAATGCAAAGCTTTTTCCTCATTTTTGGCACTGAATTGGCTAATCTCAGCACTAGGCCCAACCCAGGACTTTACACGAGCAAATTGCCCCTCTTTTCGCACCCTCATTACTCTCCGGGAAAAAGCGCTAAGTAGCACGACAAGCTCGGCTAGTCACAGCGTATTACTCTGTCAGAGCGAGCGGCCGCTGCTTCTAGTCACCCCCAACAAATAGCAAACCCCGCTCCTCATGAGCTACAGGAAAGATAGACAGAGAGAGAGAGAGAGAGAGAGAGAGAGAGAGAGGGTCATAACTCTAGTCCACACGCTTCGTTCACTCGCCCCTCTATTACCTTCCCAACCAAGGTCACACTAATCAACTCAATTACCAGTCCTCTCCGACATTTTCATAATGTTTTCTGCTAGTTGCTCTCCTGTGAAAATGACACAGTCTTGGCAAATTAATATCATTACTATCCGCGCTTAATGGTCCAGTAATACTTTTTTATTTAAGATCAAGTCCCAGCAACGACCTCCACACACCTGCGAAATGAGGAAAAGATTCAGGGGAAGAAGACAGGGAATGGCGAAGCAAAGAGTGTACCGCTAATCAAAACACAAAAGCGTTCCTTTTGGTGTTAAATACTATAGCTTTAGTATTAAATAGATGTAGCCTATTAAAACAGTAAAATAAATTCAAATGGGATGGCACAGTACAGTTTATTAACACTTAAACACATTTATTTCTAATAGAATCTTTAAACTCATACATAATAATTACTTACATTTAAAAAAATCATCTTTTCTTAAAGTAACATGACGTATAAATGTTTCATAGAAGGAACAGCAAAATGGCAAAAACTTTTTTATGATTTAAACATGTTTACAAAACCGTCATTATTGTCAATAAAGCTTTATTTCTATTTGCAGTTTGCAATACATTTTTGACAATATTTCGACAGCGTTATACTATTAAGCACTTGTATTTTTTCATGCATTTATGTGTAATTGTATCATGAATACAATAGTTATAACCAGCGGAGCTATGCGTGCAATACCAGAAATGCATAAAATAGGTCTCAGAAGGCCATTGTCAGGAGGAGATGATCTTATTGTGCCGAGACAATTACGCTGAACCTCCCCTTTCTGCCGCAGGTTCGTACGGTATTGTGTCAACACTTCTCTCTCACTATTGGAAAATAATCTGTTTGCTCAGTTCATTAACTCCACTATTCTATGCTCTGCTGCAGAGCGAGTTTGTTACCTTCAAGTCGAAAGCTGGAAATGTAATTCATATTAATGAAAGTTTTGTTTAGCAGGGCCACCATTGTGAATTTGAGATTGATGGCGCTACGTTTTAGAAAGGGCAGTATATAATTTTTTTGCGAAAATAGTGTTTGTAAAACAAGTTAATCGTTGCTATACACTTAGATGGTAGTTTCACGTATTTAAAAAAATATTGTCAAAGTCTAGTTGTTAAAGGACAAGTTCGGTATTTTGCACTTGAGGCTCTGTTTTCAGATTGTTTATGATGAGGTATAGCGGTTTTGACTGAGGTTTGGACATTTGATGCTGGACCGAGAATTTTCGGTTTCTGTTGTATCAGCCTCCACCTCTACATATGTGCACTGGAACAATCCTTCCTAAAATGCATTAAACTTTCGTTTACAAAGACGTGAAACTCACCGAGTGGTCAGGGGTGTTCACTGATATGCTCACACAAAATCGCTACAAAAGATGCTTTCCAACTGGTGTTTTAGCATTCCTTGTAAACTTGTGGACCTATTTTTCCAAACGCCTCACACCCGTACATTCTTCCAGTTGAGAGCATGAATAATAAACACTCCAGCCCAGTTGGTGGCGATAATCCGCCTTTGCCAATTGCAAGAATACAAACAAAATACTAATACAAGTCAATGGAGTTGTACAAAAACTACGATAAAACCTGTTGGAAAGCATCTTTTGCAGCCATTTTTGTGTGAGCATATCAGTGAACACCCCTGACCACTCGGTGAGTTTCACGTCTTTTTTAATGAAAGTTTTATGCATTTTAGGAAAGATTGTTCCAGTGCACCTATACAGCCATTGTAGGTGGGGGGTCATACAACAAACACCCAAAAATTCTCAGGCCAGCATCATATGTCCAAATTTCAGTCAAAACCATTTTAGTTCATCATAAACAATCTGAAAACATGGCTTTAAGTGTAAAATACCGTCCTTTAATGCACGTTACTAGGGCTGCAAAACGATTAATTGCAATTAATTAATCATTTACAGAATAGAAGTTTCTGTTTACATCATATGTACTGTGTATTATAATTATGTTAATATAAATACACACACGCATGTATAATTCTATATATATTAAGTATTTATATATAATACAAATGTTTTTATAATATATTTACAATTTAAAAAATTACGACGCAAACGATTATTTGCGATTAAACTTTTTGCAGCCCTACACATTATAGAGACACTGAACTGTGGTACTCATATGGGAGTTCCAGGTTCAAATCTTATCTGCAATGTTACCCACATTCCCCTTCAAAAATTCATTGTACTCTCTATACTGTCCCTCAAATTTTTGGCCCCATTCTTTTAATTGATTGTTTCATGATATTGTAATCATCATGTTCAGAGAGTGTCTGTACGTGTGTGCATATAAATATCTCTGAGCTTGGAGTCACAGGTGTAATAATGACTTTATTAAGTTAGACACCCCTCAAGTCCTGCTAATAAGAGATTGTGAGTGTTAGTCGTCTCACAGGCATGTGTGTGTGTGTGCAGATACTCAAGTGAAGGAATTCTTCAGGACAGCAGG
This sequence comes from Misgurnus anguillicaudatus, assembly GCF_027580225.2. Lineage (NCBI taxonomy): Eukaryota > Metazoa > Chordata > Actinopteri > Cypriniformes > Cobitidae > Misgurnus > Misgurnus anguillicaudatus. The sequence goes on along the minus strand of NC_073342.2, from coordinate 6,080,989 downwards.
CACAGTCTCAGAGAACAGGGGGTCTTATGAGACCAATTAGAGAGGTGGGTGCAGTGGAGGAGAGTGCACCTGTCTTTGGCCTTATTAATCCACCTGTGTTCTGCTGGGCTTGACTTAGCTGAGCTAAGCTGAGTTTGACTGGGACTCTGAGCTGCTCGCTTCCGGCCCGATGCCTCCATTACACAACAATCAGGTGCACTAATAACACACAAACTAATGCTGGAGTATCAACTACAGTAGACTCGAGAGGGTGAGACTAGGAAAACGGCACACAATTAGAGTCAGATGAGTCCATATTAAAATGTTAATCATAGATGATGTTACTTCTGGTTGCTATTTAATCACACTAGATATGAAACAAGTGAATTGCATTGTGGGATATACGGTAAAGCACAGTGTACCTTTATTCCAACACAGATACAGTAAACATTGACATTCATTGGCCCTAACACATTTCTGCATTCATATTTACATTTGCGTTTCCACATTTAGCAGACTCAAAATGCATTCAGGGTGCGGGTTATTTTCAACTCATGGTTCGGTCAAAATGGGACAAACAGAACTGCTGTGTTAAATTATTATTTTGGGATTCGAACTCATGACCTTGCCTTTGCCAGCTCTCTACCGGTTTTGCTACAGTTATGCATATAGCGCTGTCACTATCCCGTTATTAACCCATTTTCAAATACTCCTCAAATATCATCAGTTCGTACCTACGGCAATACTTTAACATATTCTTTTGGAAAGAATATAATCGTGTCTAACCGAAGGGGAACAAATGAGCAGAGGTTTTTGAAGTGGACACAGGTGCAGAGGGCGAAAGACTTCTAAGCTCTTTTATCAGAGTCCAAAGACCTGCAGTCACCACCAAACTGGATTTTTTCCCTCTATCCCAGATTTCCTTTATTCCTGTGACCCGTAGTCATTACGTTCTGCGGAAATGAATGAGCAGGGTTAAATAGCTGCCAATTTCTCCCTCCTTCAAAGATCTTTGAAAGCGCAGAGTACGCCCAATAAACCCACACCCCTCTTATGTTTTATTCAGCTCATTTCAGAGCGTAGCCGAACGGCGCGCTTTAAGCTGATTTCCCGATTCATTTTAAATCCCGTCCCCGTGCAAAAGTTCCTCTCTTTTTACAGCTCCCGTTTTAATGAATAGATGTCCAATAAGGACTTTTATTGTCTTAGCATATGTTGCTTTTATTAGCTGAAAATAATTGCGTTCTTCGGATCACCTCGGAAGTCCTTCCGAAAGATAAAAGCGAGATAGTTTCACAGTGGCTGCACAAGTCCTTCCGAGTCGAGTCGTTTTCCCCCTGGGTGCTCCGTGTCCTAATACCCCCTCGTTCGTTCACCCCTCCCCTCCGATTGCCGTTCCTGCCCGCCCGCCCTCCCCACATGTTCACCTCACGCTGGAGTGTGACGGCTGACACACACTTGATCTTATCGGAGAGCGGGGTCCGCGTCGGGGCGGTGTTCTCCTGTTAGCGCGAGCGGTATGAGCTGGTAAATGATTGCCACTTGAACTGTGTTTATTTCCCCGCTCTCGCCATTTTTTAGAATGCGACTGCTTTTACTTCTCTCGGTTTCTGCGTTTCCTTTGTGGTGTCGACAAGCAGCACTTTATTTTGAAAAGGAGAGGAAAGTCTTTCACACTGATTGGCTATTACTTACACCACTGCAACCTTTCTTTCAATCCTTCTGTTTCGGAATGCATTTTCACACTTTCATTTTAGGCGGCATCGGAACGATTCGTGTGAATTTTGACATGTGAACTGAAGCGAACTGAACCCTAAAGTGTATCAAACTGACACCATCACAGTTTGCTATTGCTTAAAACATACATTGTCATTGTGGACGACGTCAGGTTTACATTATTTTTTATTGTTGTTACAGTTTGCAGTTTATTCATAATAATAATAATAATAATAATAATCAATTCCGTTTTTGTGTTCACACTCTTCCAAGTCATAAAAAGTGGACTCATTTTGGTTAGCTTAGCTGTGACAGAGCAAGCACATGTATTAACAAAATAATTAAGGTTCGCGCATTTTATTTGCAAGGCCTAGAAACTAAAACAAAAAAACGAAAAATGTGTAGATGGTTGTCCAAAGGCTGTGGAAATCTACATGGGCCGCTCTGCTCGGCACACCTCACCAACATGAACGTTATTACTCACCCTTGAGAGAGTGAGAATGGGTTTGTGGGAATGGGCTCCACCATCAGTAGAACGAGACTCAGGGGAGACGGAGGGCGCCTTTCCCCATTCCATTACACACAGGCCTCCGCTGTAATGAAGGCGATTTTAATAGGATTTAATGCATGTGGTGGGGCAAGGGCCTGCTTCCTTATGGCCCTGACAAAAGAATACGAGAACGTAATAATCAAGTCTCATTCATCGGCAGTCCTACATGCACATTGATCATCCTTTACCATCTCTCCTTTCTCTATGTGAAGAGAGGAGGAGACAGATTATCGTCAGTTAGAGGACAATGGTGGTCCTGGAATGCCTCCGTACCTTTTACGCTTTATTGCCATTTTGTCCGTATCATAAAATTGTTACTATTGTTATCTCTTTAAAGGTGTGATGCTCATGCACAAATGTATCTGGCCTACTTGATCATTACAGATTCTGAAGATGTGAATGGTTGCAAAACTCCCCAACTCTTAGGTGATATTACCAGAGCATTTTTAAGCACAAATAATCGTGTCCATAGCATTAATGTTGCAATGAGTTAAACCGTGAAGTTTAATACTCCAGGTTACGTTTTATTTACATCACCCTGAATGTAAGCAATATGTTATATCAAAAAGCCCAGAAAGATTCGCAACAACATCCATCGTGCTCCATCTGCAGTTTACCTTCTTGCTTCATTTTCTGGCTGGAGCAGATGCGTTATATTTTCATCGTTCTGCTTCATCTGTGCAGGCTTTGTTTGTTCTCTTTGACTCTATGTACATTATTATTGCACTCCTCCAGAGAGGAGTTGGTTCAGTCCTGGCCCCTGCACTCTGAAAGGACCATTATTCCTCTGTTTTTTGGACCACGGGCCGTGGAGGTGTGTGTGTTCAGAGTTTGTGAAGTGTGTTTTGTGGTGTAAATCCTCTCTTCGGCGGTTCATTGGGCAGAAAGAATGGCCATCGCGGCTGTTTACTCTTTACCCAGTGTCCCCCGCACAGCTGGCTGGAGCACGCTCAGATGAGCTGTCAGCTCGCTGAGAGCACCACCGCTGAATGCTAAGGTAAACAAAAAAGAGGAGGAAAGAGAGAAAAACAGATAAAGAGGAATGAAGTAAAGAAAAAAGCTACGTAAATGTTGCTAGGATTGGTTTTCTCACACAACGTTTTGGTCGCGCAACTAAACTAACAAAATCTGTAAAGGTCTGTCAGACGTTTTTATTTATTTTTTTCAATCTAGAAAATACTTTGTGATCGTATTAAGAATTGCCATAAATTGAGAAACATGTGTTTTTGAGTGACTAACATTTTTTATACAAATGAATGTATTTTACCTTGGGCTAAAATACTTATGATCTATGTAAATAATGTTATCATGTAAGTTTATACAGTCTTGCAATCATGTTCATATTTAAATAACTAGATAAATATATAGAAATATATATATATATATAGAAATATATATATATATATATATATATATATATATATATATATATATATATATATATATATATATATATATATATATATATATATATATATATATATACAGTACAGGCCAAAAGTTTGAACACACTCACTCGTTCTTTATTTATACATTTTTCCATATAACATAAAAATAACAAACTTATCCAAACTATGGCATAACACAAATGCAACTTTGGAAATTATGTTGGTGACTAAAAGCATCCAAAATAAACCAGAAGTCTGTTATATTTTATTATTTGAAGTGCAGTCACCCTTTGCCTAGAAATTGCTGAACCATATTTGTGTAATTTTTTCAAGAAGCTTCTTAAATGTTCAATTTAGGATGAATTTTAAAGAATATACGAGTTCATATTTAATGTGGGCTCTTATTGGCTGCTTTTTCTTCAATATTCAGTGTAAGTCATCTATTTCAAAAATAATATTTTAAAATAAAAATTTAGTTTTCTAATAACAAAAATTAATCTGTTTGGCACAGGTATATTTTGTCTACAAAAGTAATTTTAAGCATTTAACCATAAACCTTCAGCTTAAATGATTTTTAAGATCATTTTTAACATTTTATTCAAGTGTGTCCAAACTTTTGACCTGTAGTAGATAGATAGATAGATAGATAGATAGATAGATAGATAGATAGATAGATAGATAGATAGATAGATAGATAGATAGATAGATAGATAGATAGATAGATAGATAGATAGATAGATAGATAGATAGATAGATAGATTATTCTAATTAATTATAATATGTTATAATATATTATTTTATATATATATATATATATATATATATATATATATATATATATATATATATATATATATATATATATATAAATCGGCAGTCCTATGCACATTTATCATCCTTTACAATCTCTTATTCTGGATGTGAAACTCCTTATTTTATTATTTAATAGACTCCTATTACACTATTCATACGAAATCACATCCTGACCTTTTTGAAATGTTTTTTTTTTTTTTGTACGTCTTTTGTCAAGTTTGGATTTGTGAATTGTGGGTAAAGGTTAAAATACATTCATAAATATACACACTGAAGACTTTTACATTGAATCACCATTAAGAAAAAAATCATATCAGGATAAATCAATCATAATTTGATGTCTAAAATAACCAAACCAGTGAACATCTTGTTACAATGATTATTTATTAAATTTAAAATATCTTTAGCACAGATTAAAAATCAGATACCTCCAACTATCATGGTCACCATGTATTGGAAATAAACATTCCTAAAAAAACAGTCCCCTTTCCTCCACTGGATCCTTAAACTTCATAGCGTCGTCTCTGGGTTTGTAATAATTGTCCGCATCGTTGCATAGGGCTGAGGCAAAACTGATCACGATATTGTCGGGTTTCAATGTCAACCTGTGCATGGCCATATGCTAAAATTGAAATACCATATAGTTTAAATAGCAAGAAACGTGTAGTAGAGTGCATATATTAAAAACAAAGGATAAAATTAAACATATTTGCTTTTTTCATTTGGCTTGCTGTTACAACCAGGAAGCAAATACTTTATTATATTAATAATAATAATAATAATAACAATATTACAGTTCCATATCAACACACAAAACCTTGTTTATCATGTCTGTTCTTTATAAAATTGCAGTTTGGGCCATGATTGGATATTCAAACTATTATAATTGATCCCCCCACCCTGATATCACTATTGTGGCGTGTGATATTATGTTTGCCTCAACCCTTTTACAAAAAATATCCAAAGGATAACAAGAAAAGTGGGAAAACAGTGGGAATGACAGCCAAAGACACAACTGCGTATAACAGCTGAAAATAAAATAACAAGGTAAAAAAGTCATAATAATAATAATCACAATTTTCTACATCTGTTTATGATTATTTGACCAATCATTTTATTATGCTTCATTTTCTTTTTTTGTTTCGTTTTTAGCACATGCCATATGTGATTTTGATTATAAAAGTACCTGAAACCAACTGCTAGTGTGTCGGCATGCATAGCTGTTAGATATTTACAGATGTATGTACAACACAGAAGAACCAACTGCAGAGGTGGACAGATGTCTCAAGACGACCTGAGACCAATGACAGGAGAATTTACAGCAGTTTGTTAACCCATCGCATGCAGGGATGACACAAATTTGAACACAACCTTTCTAGAGACAAATGGATATTACTCTTAACCGATAAGGTCATAACCTGCTTTGTTAAGTTATTCTGTCTGCCGATTATAATGTGAGCACACAGGAAGTAAGTGCGCTGGAGAAACTACAGCAAAAAAACAGTATCACGCCCATTCACACTGTAGAGCGACACCAGCACGTGATATTACAGGAAAACTGGGGTACTAGTTCACATCATAAAACTACGTCTGCCAACTATGAATGCTCAGCCGGCACAGTATGGTAAATACTGATGGTAAAATTGGAGTAAATCACAATTTGTACATTAGATACATTAGATTTTGTGGCACGTCATTTAGCTCCTGGTAACATTTCGACACTTGTACTACATCCAGATGCAATGAACATGTTTGATGCTTAATATACAGTTGTGTGTCGATGAATTTAAGACCAATGAGGTTACACTGTGGGCGTGGCTAGCCAGCGAGCCATCGCGTAAACCGATATGACCGATGAAAATCACCGCTTGTTTGGACAGAAACTCCATTATTGACATGGAAGAGATTCATGCTATTCTATTTATTGCTCGCAATTTGATTTGGATCTTTTGCATGAGGTTTTCTATTCAAAATTGCCTTTGATACAGGAAGACTTTAGATATTTTTTACAGGGAAAAGTGATTTATTGCGTTTTGTGTCCATTTTCAGCTTTCTTCGTAATATTTGAGCTTATGTAAATGTTTTCATTTGAATCACTTTGGTTGTCAGTATTGCTCCAGAATTGATTAAATAAGAATTGCTTAGAAATTTGAATACATGAACGGCGAGGGACTGACATCAGTTCATCTTTGTCTAAACTGGTAACTTATTTGTTTAAATTAGTGGACGTCAACTAGTAAGCTGGGTCTGATAGGTTTCTGGAAAGTAGTGAAGAATGACAGAAACAATATTAAATACCATCAACTAAACTACACAGGTTAAAGAAAATACAAATTCGACATAAATACAGATTCACTTGATTAGTGCCAACCACAGTATATTTTGTCGTCTGCCAAAAACGTTGGGTACGATGCCCGTTGTGGTCATTTTAATATTGCTACTGTGTTGGGTTGATGTCAAATGTAAAATCTGTGCCGCCGACGGTTTAACTGATAAGTAGCTCTCTTTCTTTCTCTTTTGTCTTGGTAGGGCTTTGATAAATGTGAGCGGTACCTGGTCCAGCATGTTAATGTGTTTTATCATACAGCTTATCGGCCCAAAAGAGCCATCAGGGTCGAGTGCCACGAGGTTCACCGCGACGGCAATAAGATCCATGTTCTCTTATTTAGTCTGACAATCCAATCTCACTATCTCCCACAGCTAAATACACCAAAGCAGGAGGCTCGTGGATAGAAACCCTATTATTGTCCCACTGCTAAAGGGGAAAGGAAATGGTATTTCAGCCATGAGCCTCGATGGATCAATCACGGATCTATATTTAGTGAGGATGCATCTGAGAAAGCTTGATGGGAATGTATTCCGTGTTCAAAGTTCTAATAAACCACATGTACTAAACCCCAGCTGAACAATCTAACAGTCTGTACGGGGAGCGGATCCGAGTTAAGCTGTAATTCAGATAGCGATTACAGTAATAAAGTTGCTTAAGCTAGCCGATAGTTCTCTGCTAGCCCTATTCAGTTAATATGGGACTGCCGGGATTTAACCATGTGCCCTTGCCTCATCTCGGATACTTCAGGAAGGCCGTCTAAACCAAACGGTTGAGGTTTGGTTCCGTTGTTTGGCTAAGGGAATGCTAGCCAGCACTGAAATCACACTTCGCGTTCATTAGCGCTAGTAATCTCGGTCACGCTAGTCTTCACATGGCGCATTACAAAGGGCATTAGCACTGCCAAGCGCCTCGCTGTAATGGAGCATGTGTGCGTTTGTGAAGTGTATTAACATTAACTTTGAACAAGTGGGAAGTGTATTGTAATAATTGTGAGGTGAAATCAAGGGCATATGAAGATCACAGAAGAACATTATGGTCATTACCAAATGCTGGTTTTGGACCACCATCTGGTTTTTACTTGTCTGGCTCTTTGTTGGATTTGGGCACTTTGAGCTAGAAGACCAGCTGACGGACCAGCTAAACCACTACAACACCAGATTTTCCTGAATGGGACACCAGCAAATCACATATGGCCTGATTTAAACTTGATTTTTTGGTCTTTTTTGGTATGTGGTTAAAGAGTAACTAAACCCCTGACTCCACCCACTGGCACTATTTGAAAGATGCAAGAAAAGTGGGCAGACCCCAACGGAGGTAGAGGGGACGAACTGAGCTCGTACCAAGTGTGTGGTGAGGTCGTAACAAGGGCGTGGTGAGCTTGAACCTGCTTACATCAAGCGGTACCGCAACATCCAACAGGAAAATTCAACTGCAGTAGCCACCGTTCAACCTGAAGAGGGCAGCACTCAGACGTTTTTACACCATATATTGTAACACTTTACACCCAAATGTCAAAAAATTGTTACTCAAATCAGTGAACAGCACTAATAAAGCTCCATTCTTACAGATCATTAACTAAAACAAGTTGGTTTAGGGTTTAGTTACTCTTTAAATAGCGTCTTAGTGATGTCCCCGGTAATTTCATGTGCCCTGTTTCCTACCTCTATTCATAAAAATAGTCAAAAGTTGCAAAGGTTACAACTAGGTACAGAGGCTGCGTCCGAAATCGTATACTGTGTCAGTAGGTACTGTAGTGAATTAGATGACGTATCTACTCATTAACCGGTACTATATAGCAGTGGTTCTCAAACTTTTTCTGCGTACGGCCCCCCTTGTATACGGTGCATTCCTTCGCGGCCCCCCCCAAAGAAAATTTATGACAAAAACAGTTCTAAAATGTAAAATTTTAATTAAACAAACCATATTAAATTGTTCAAAGTAGTGATGTTGGTTAGTAGGCTTATGTTTTTGGTTTAATTACACAAAATTTATGATAAATTAGTGTATTTTATAAAATGTCATACAACTGGGGCCCCCCTGGCTCCGTCTCGCGGCCCCCCTGGGGGCCCCGGACCCCAGTTTGAGAACCACTGCTATATAATATGAATATGGATAGTATGAATGAATTTGGACGTACTGCATCTGCCGTGTAGATACGTGACATACGTCGTCATAACAAAAAGTTAATCGTTAACTGGAATGATGATAAACAAGTGCAATTTAAACACAAGGGACTGCTGTTTAATATATGTATTTACATTTAAATAGAGACGCGTTACAGTTTTGGACATTTTTTAATAAAACTGCATCTCCTTCTTCTTCATTGGTTAACTCCTCTGCCGGGATAGTAAAGTGTCCATCGAATTAACACTTTAGGATTTTTCCAGAAGAGTAGTAGGTCATCTAGGTACTTTTCGTCTACTGTTTTTGGAATACTATGAATTTGGACATACTACTTCTGCTTTTCACCTACTATATAGGATGAAAGTAGGCGGTTTCGAACGCAGCCAGTGACTATCCAACTACTCAAGAATATAAGAAATACTAAGTTATTCAAAAATTAATACCGTAGACCACTTTAGTATTTTCTAATCTTTTATTGTATTTTTGAATTTCATAGCAAATTTGTTAATATTAATAAGCTAATCGAAAGCTAAGAGGCTTTTTGGACAATTCACTTGATCTTATTTTCCCAATTTGAACTCTTTATTAATAATAACCAGAAAAATGATTTCACACCGCTTCGTTTGAAAGCGTGTAAATACCTTTTTGTGCACATGACAACATTAAATGTAATTACAAGAGCAGCGAATCCATAAAGTGCATCTTTGCATATTGACTGACTGCGTTGGGTTTGCTAGAGGGGTTGAGTGACATTTTCTGTCCTTTCATGTCCCCGGCTTCAAATATGTATTAACTTATCACTGCAAAAGCAGGTAAGACTCCAGAAAGATCCATCCTTTTGATGTCATGTTTATTGCCGCGCTAACCAAAGCAACATGCAGCATCTGTGTACTTCAAAAGACGTTCGTCTGACACACATTTACACACAGATACAGAAAAACACACAAACTACAGTTAAATGGGGATGGGAGAAGTTTGTTCACTGAATTTCCGACGACCGCCTTGGCTTTCTTCCCTTGAGCTTGTGCGTGTGTGTGTGTTTCTAACAAGCGTTCTGTCACAGTTTTTGCCAGCTTGAGCTACAGCTGTTGATTTGGCCTTAAATGAGCTGAAGTCTTTGTACCGTTGCGCGTCTGTGCGTACTTGCAGACGTTTAAAGAGTTGGCCATCGGCGCGTCTCCGCGTAAACGCCTGCCAGGCGATCTCCTAAACGTTGGCCCGGGCTTTTTTCAGATCTGAGACGTCCCTGCACTTTTTGAAGATAAAGCGGCCGCCCGTTTCATGCGCATCTCACAGAAGTTAACTTCCCGCAGGAGTCGCGTGTGAAGTAGCGCACGACGGTTTCTTCTGTGAGAGGCGACATGAAAGACGAGCCTGGAAACATTCGAACCGCACGTCGCCTCTAATTCTGTCTGACATGTTTTTCTTTTACCCGGTATCTTCGTTCCATTTTCCCCATGACCACAAGCCTGGGGCTAGCCAACGTCCCCGACAATTAGCCGGTGATCGGTCATGCAGAAGAGTGCTTGAACATCTGCAAGACGTGAATTTGGTTGTTTTGTGTAAACAAGGGGCAAGAAAAGACCTTTGGGCATACAGTGGATGTTGTGCATTCAAACACTTCATTCATAATTGGTATTTTACATAATACGTATTTTACAAAGTGGCTTATTCATACATACGTTCTCATTCACGTTTTAGTACGATCTACTCTTAAGTAAGGGATTTTTAGAGCGACGCTGAACATAATAATACTACACTGATCTTAAACTATGTGTGTAAATGAGCGTGTGCATACGTAGACGGCTTTTTCAGCAGTGACAGTAAGTCCCCATTGACTCGGTGGCATCCAGAAATTTCTTTGACATGAGATGAATGGACAGTTTTGGCAGGTTGCCCCACAGATGTCTTTACAAGACTTCCCTAAAGCCCGTCCTTTCTGCTATGTACAGTATCTACAACTATACTGTTTTTGCGGATGCGTGTGTGTATGTGTGTGTGTTTGCCATTGTCTGTGTTTCTTGGCAGACATACAAGAGATATACAATAAACCTGCCAATTTCATACTTCTCAGTTGCAGTTTCTGTGATATTATATCCTGTTTTTCCTACTTATTGCGCAGAAAACATCAAGTGCGTGTCATTGCTATTGTTGCCATTTGTCGCTTGATTTTTCTGCTGAACCCATGAAAAGATACAGTACAGCATTTTGCCAGCATTTCCACCGAAAACGACCTCATGTTGGTGGTTCCTATACAGTATTTGGCAGGTACCTATATGACAGCATGCAAATTGTTGACAGCCAAGGGTCCAAAGGAACTCCATTCAAACAAACTCACGGTCTGTCCCATGGCTGTGTCTTTTGAAAGTAAAACAGGTTTCCCCCGTCAAAATCAGTTTTGGGGGAAAACGAGTCTCAGGTGGTTCTGTTGACATTGGTTTGGTCTTTGGTATTACCCCGACCCCAAAGACATCCCCCACAATTCTTTCACTTCTTAAAATCCATTATCTCCTCTGCGTGTGTGTGTATTCTGATCTTGTCCGTTTTGTGTTTCCGCAGCAACAAGGTGCGGCCACTACAGTCTACTGTGCTGTGGCTCCGGAGCTGGAGGGTCTCGGCGGGATGTATTTCAACAACTGCTACCGCTGTCTGCCCTCTCTGCAGGCCCAGGACCCGGCGGCCGCCCTCAGCCTGTGGGAACTCAGCGAGAGGCTTATCCAGGAGCGATCCACGCTGCCTCTGGCGCTCTGAACCCTCCTTTGTAGCCTCACGACCCCCGTGACCCCTAAAGGGTCACCTACGTGAACATCACCGCTGTGAAGAGGAGGATGCGAGCGTTGTTTGAAGGGGCGGAAAAGATGCAATTCTACACTGTACAAGGACATTGGGAATCGAAGATGGGAATCAGAAACTAGAACCACACGGCTGGGGCTTATAGGCTACAGCAGATAAAGAGATGCGGAGATTCAATTCAATTGCGTTTCTCTCATCTCAGTGGTGTAATCGCTCAATCCTGCGTTTAGGGGGTTTAACTATGTCTGGATCGCTCTATAAATGTCTCCTTAACAAGCATTAAAGTTTGAGGTGTCTATAAGGGGTCCCTATGTTTACTGATGTTTAAATGAAGATCACCTTTATGGGTGGATGTTTACGGCGTACAAATACACATTTGTTTGGAGATCAATTTCAACTCTCATGTCTGTACAGATAAAAATGTCGAATAAATGTTGCAAGGGGCGTAACCTACAAAGACATAATGCGGGAAATGTACAATTTGTGAACTATTTACAAACATGGCATCTTTACTCTTTTTAAGAATAATCCAGTGTTGATATCCTGTACACAATATACACAAGATGCTGTCTTTTCTAACTCCTGACAGAGCCTCCAAACCATACTTTTACAAAATGCTGGACTAAAGTACAATAAAACAGCATCTGGTTTGAGAACTGGTGGGCCGTCGGTGGCAAAAAAAGGAGAAACTGCTTGGATCCTTATTGTCTGAAAATATCAATATGGTCGAAGCTCCGTGTATCGTCTGTTTTTGCATCGTGAAACATGCAGGGATTTCCTAATTAGTTTTTTTCGTTGTTGGTGTGACCTCTGACTGGAAATCAGGTTGGAGTCAGTAGTAGGGGATTGTGGGTAAGGTTAAGGAATGGCACTCGTGTTGATAAAGGGTTTCCTATTTCTCTCTTCGATCTTCAGTCGTCTTGATCAGGGGTTGATTTTGGAGAGGTTGTGCTTTGTGGCAGTCTTGGAGCCGTGGGCCACCCTAAGCCAGAAGCATTCCAGTGTAACACTGTCTGTAAAGAGAAATAAAAAGACATTCAATTCAATCAATGACTTCTGTGTCCTATGTTTCAGGTTATAAAGATAACATCTTGTATAAAGCGATAGTTCAAAATAAAACGTTTTAAACCTATATAAATATTTTGTTATGCTAAACACAAATTAAGACATTTTTTTGTAACCAAGCAGATCTGCGCTGTAAAATTAGGCATTGTTCCTGTGTAGCTCAGTGATAGAGCATTAGTATCGCAAAGGTTATGAGTTCGAATCCGGGAAACACACAAACTGATAAAAATACTTTGTAATTCACTGTAAGCCACTTTGGACAAAAGCATGTGCCAAATATAAAAGTAAAAAGTAAAAGTTGGATCAACTTAAAAAAATACTTCAATTGGTAACACCTAAAATTTAAGTTTTTTCAACTTGAAGTGAAAATTTAAAGGAAAACACCACCGTTTTTCAATATTTTACTATGTTCTTACCTTAACTTAGACAAATTAATACATACCTATCTTTTTTCAATGCATGCACTTAATCTTTGTACAGCGTGTCGTGAATATGTTAGCATTTAGTCTAGCCCCATTCATTCCTTAGGATCCAAACAAGGATAAATTTAGAAGCCACCAAACACTTCCATGTTTTCCCTATTTAAAGACTGTTACATGAGTAAGTATGGTGGCACAAAATAAGACTTGTCGATTTTTTAAGTGGATAAGAAATGGCTTTTAAATTCACCCCTGAGAGATATCTCGTCAATCAAGAGAAAACGCTTCCCAGCCAATGACGAGTATTTCTGTCTTTCCGCAATACCGCTATTATCCACCAGGTGGCGCCCTTCCGGAACTTTTTAAACCTGGAAGTATTGCCCTATATATGGCAAGCAGTTGCATGTCCGTGTCTGTTTTAAAGATCGCTCTGAATGGGATCTCTATGAAAAGTCAGTCACAAAAATGGAATTATCTCTGCTTTTTGCTCAAAATGTGGTGTTTTTGCAGAAATCTACTCATATTCAAAAGCTGATTACAAAAGAACTACTGAAGGTAGGATGAAACATTTTTTTTTTTTTTTTTTGAAAGCAGAGGGTCTGTTCCTTCATTTGGTATATTGTATGTTTATATATTTAAAGAAGAACATTTTCTGGAAGGCATTAAACTTTGGTGAAAATCATGAAAAACGCTGGCGCTGGCTGGCAACTTAAAATTTAAAAATGCTGAAAGAGTTAAGGTAAAAAATGAGTTACTTCAATTGGTAACACCTAAAATATTTAAAAACTATAAAAACTTTTTTCAACCTAAATTTTCTCAGTAAGTGAAACATGTATTTTTAGGAGTTACCAATTTAAGTATTTTTTACTTTTTACAGTGTGGGGCACCATTGACTTCCACAGTAGGAAAAATAATACTATTGAAGTGAATGGTGCCCCAGATCTGTTTGATTATTTATTTATTTTTTAAATCTTCCTTTGTGTTAAAGTTAAAGGCTGACAGAATTTGCATTTTTCGGTGAAATATTCCTTTAATATTGTAGACCATAAAAGTAATGTTTTTCATAAAAAATATTTTTTAAAGGTGGGAAAGTTAATCTCAGCTTTTAAAGAAAAACAATTTCCATAATGTCATTAAAAAGCAACATGTAAAATAGATACAGATACTTTATATAGCGTGTCAAGTGTATGAATCCTTAAAACTAAAGCTATACACCCAAAAATGAAAGTGTTGTTACAAACCTGTATACACTTTATTCTGAAAAACATGAACCAAACTGTTCCTGAGCCCCATTCACTTCCATAGTATTCTTTAATCCTACTATAAAAGTGAATGAAGCTCATGAACATTTTGGTTACAAACATTCCTCAAAATATCTTTCATCAGAACAAAGAAATGTATACAGGTTTGTAACAACATTACAAAATAAAAATTTTTGGGTGAACTATCACTTTAAAAGCAGAAAAAAGGCGAAAGTCATCTGTCAGGGGTGATCGAGTTTCCCAGGAGTGACACGAGCTGAACCTTTCCTATGCTGTGTGTTTAGTGAGGCTTTGACCATGACCCGGAACAACTCCATAAACAAACCGCCTGTCACACGCATTACTCGCTCCGACAGAGTAATGGACACATCAAGAAACCAATCATAAAACGCGCACGGCCCACCCATCCACGCTCGTGCGTCCACTGGAATCAATAATTCGGACCGGCGGGCTAAGAAAGCACTAACACTGGCACGCTTTCACTTTAACAAATTTTGTCACAAACAAAATGCAAACGCTCTCGAAACATTTCTGGTTGTACCTTAAATCATTGCATATGTGAGTGTTACACAAGCAGAGAACAAACTCTACTGCACAAACACGATTGTGTAATGCGTTTGTAGATGGCGTAGCCTTCTCAGAGCAGGTGGCCTATCTTTGTTTTTCTCCCACACACACACACAATACTGTATACCATGATGCAATGCAGAAATTGCGCACGATTATTGGTACAGTGCAGACACACAAGGTGTTCTCAGAATGGGACAAAAGGTTGTTTCACACGATGGTGCACGTATACTGTACACAAACAAGTTTCTCCTCCTGTATTTTTCGAGCGTGTGTGGGATTAGAGGTGGGACGCGGCTCTATTTCTGGTTCCACTCCATCTCTTCCCTGTTCGCGCTCTCGTTCTTGTTCTATCTGTTTTCTCCAGAGAGGCAGTGAGGTCTGGGAGAGGTAGAGGCAGTAAAAGTGTCACAGCGTAATGAATGGGACCCTGATCGAGGCAGAGAAAGAGAGTCAGCCGGAGGATGAGCAGGCGCTGGTTGTTGTTTGTCTGATATTGAGGGAGGATAGCTAATGATGTGAAGCATGTAAACCTGAAGTGGCACTAAACCGTCCGCGCGCACATGCGCGCGTGTGTGGGAACCGATGGGACCGTCCCGATCCCGGATAACGGGAAAGATAAAGTGGGAACGCAGATGAAGTGTTTCTGGGCCAGCCAGGTGTCACATGCTGTATTGTTTGCAAATGGCTGAACACAGATAGGAAAGGCTTCAGTTGCACAGACTCAGCATGCAACTCTCTCTCTGGCTTTGAACAAAAATCTGATTTTAACACATGCATACAGTTCTGATTGGATACATGTAACGTCATACAATATGTGTGCAGTATTGTCTGAAGGAATATTCAAGTATGCTCGCCTACATATTACAAATCCCACATTGCAGCTTATTCGGTCTATAAACTGCCCACTGAGACAGGAAGAGCCATCTGGATGACATAAAGAGTGATTGATCACAGCTCATGCCACAATAATACACAAAATTATACCACGATATTTAAATAATAATTGGCAGTCTCAATGAATTATCATATAAATATAAAAAAATAATATATTTTCTATATAGTAAATGTCACATGTTTACTGTATTAAAAAGAAAAGCAGAGTATGGGAAAGCAAGTTTGAATGAAAATATTCAGACAAATCTTCATATTTTTCCTACTACAGTATTTACTGTAAAAAGTGACTTTTCAGACAGAGGTGGATTTTTTATTTTCCACCATCTGTGCTTTATCAGAACGTTTGTCTTGGGAAAAAATTATTTTACTTTACTAAAAACATTTCACTACATTCTGTGTATTCCTTTTATATTGCATATTAAAAATTATTTAATACACTAAAACAAATGATCCATTCAATTTACTCAATTTTTTAAGGTAATTGGTCAATTTATTTAAGCTACATTTAAACAAAAGTTTTTTATTGTATTTTAATTTACTCTTTTTTTAAATGTAACTTAAATAAATGTATTGCCACCACTTACCTTAAAAAAACGAGTAAATTGAATGAATTATTTTTTTCAGTGTACCTAATTACATAAAAATTGTGTACTTTTACTTTTCTTGAGTACAAGTACGAAAGTACTTTTTTATTAAGTAAAAGTAAAAAAACTACATGTTTAATGTACTTAAATATTAAATATAAACAAAAAACTTGAAATTATGAAATGTAGTGGAGTAAAAATTTTGATAATATGCTTTGGAATGTATGTTTTCCAAATAAAAACACTGATAAAATACAAATACTTGAAATAAGTTTACTTTTATGTAGAAAGTAGTGTCCGCCTCTGCAAGTTTATTTCTAGTGTTTTTATTATTATTTTTTTAAAATTATGATTGCATTGAATAGATGTGTGCACACATTGTATATATGAAGAGTTTTGTTGCAAAACGAGATAACTCCGTTTTTAACATTTTTGTCAAAACATGTTTATTATTACGTTATCATGTTATTACTGTTTTATGGTGCTACTTAGCTGTATTTTTTAAGTTATGAAGGTTTAAATTAAAACAAATCAATTGCAGTTGAATTGATATTAATCGGAATGCACAACCAAAAAACGAGATTTCTGAACAATTAAAAAAACGGAGTTATCTCGTTTTGCAACGAAACTCTTCATATGCATCACATGCCAGACAAAAATGAAGATTTCTGTGATCTTTCTTTCAGAAAAAGTTTTTAAGTTTGGTTAATATATGATTGGATAAAAAGTGATTTTTCTTTGAATAAAGACTTCTGCCTTCTACCAACATTTGTGCAACAAATATCCATCGTAGTTACAACTGCTTGTTTTAAAAGAAAAGTCTTGCACCACAGCCACTTATAGGCCCTTAAACATTTGACCACCATTGACACCCACTTGACCTACAAACAGGACGAAAACATTCACTGAGAACAAACAAAAGCCAGCAATAATAACGTTCACTGAATAATCTTGACAGTGTGCCACAGGTGACATGCCATCTGAGCTTTCTGCTGCTCCAAGGGCTTCCGGGAAACCGTCGGTTCTGTCGAATTCTGTCCTCTCATCCTTCAGGGAAGTCTGAAAAGCTACTGTTTGCCTGTTTTGACCTTTCTTGCCTCCCCAGCAGGAGGAGCAATGCTCAGCTGTGTCATATTGTTCTCAGACTGCTGAGAGCATTGATTCACAAACACCCAAAAACAACATCTTGGCCTCCAGAACTCTATCACGTTCGGCGGGTCTGCATCCATCAGTCTCGAAAGATCCAGTATTCATTTGAATTCACAAACGGATATTCCATTATCAGAATGTAGATAACATTTAGGCAATGGTTTGGTTATGAGGTGGTTATTATGTAAGATTTAATGTAATGATTCATTTTGACTTATTAATGCCAGTAAGTGTCATATTGTGTATTATGAATGATTAATAAATGACGTAAAATTATGTTAAATATTTTTCCCTTTAGGCAAGGTTAAGTATACTTGAATGTACAAAAATACTTTATTTTTTATACATAGGCCTACTTACATTTTTAGTAGGGTAGAGCGGAGGCGAAGTACCATTTTTCAGAAAAACTTAATTTTAAAAGATAATGTTATAGACAGAGATATATCTTTGTTCCCAAGTGTGGTTTATCAATACCGGGTGGAATTTTGTAAAAATGTTAGTGCTGGGCAAAGATTAATCGCGATTAATCGCATACAAAATAAAAGTGATTTTTGGCATAATATATGTGCGTGTACTGTGTCTAATTATTATGTATATTTAACCACACACACATTCACATATTCATTTCAGAATTGTTTTACTTTTATATACATTTTTTTAAGTTTATATTTAATATAGAATATATACAAATATAAATAAATATATATATAAACATGTAAATGTTTCTTAAATACATACATGAATGTGTGTGTATTTATTTATACATAATAATTACACACAGCCCATACTCATATATTGTGCCAAGGATCACTTTTGTTTTGGATGCGATTGGTCGCGATTAATCTTTGCCCAGCACTAAAAAATGTAAAACGACTTCAGTATAATTTCACTTTAAACATAAGTAGTGAATTGTTACTTTCAACCCCACCTGCAGGGAGGAAGTAACACAACAAAACAAGATAGATTTTTTGTGTTACACTTGTTTTTATTAAATATACATGACTATGACCTCTTTAATATGTAACTGCAAACATATTTTGTCATTTATCATGAAATTACATTTTGTAATGAAATTACATTTTCATTTTAAATTTCAGTTTTATCAAATGTTTCAAAAAGCAACCAACAGTACAAACTGAAATTGTTTAGTATAAAAAAAATTTTCAACAGTTTGAACACTATGTTATGGAGCCCTTAAGGGGACATGGAGCAAAAATTAAATAAAGCTTAGTTTTGCGTGCTCACGTGAAAATATTGCTTTCATGTGCGCACGCGATAGTTTACCGTGCGCGCGCGAAACTAAACTTAAAAAAATTCTGCACATGAAACTAAACTTTAGACTTTTTTACTCCAATGTCACCTTAGGGGCTCGGTATTATGTAAATGAAATTAAATCAAATTGGAATAATATCAATTTTCAACATATAAAACAGTATTAGCAGCGGGACAAAAGTAACAAGTGTTACTTTCGAACCGACAGGATCTCCTCACATTTAAACCCGATTAACTTTTATTTTGAAAAACTCTGAGAAGTGAAACTTCAGGATGTGTTAGGTCACTAAATAACTAGTAGATTGATCAGTACTTTAACACATGAAACCAGAAACACAACGCCTTGTAATAAAAAATAACCGCTTTAGGAATTTACTTATCATGGTTGAAAACACCTTTCTGGATCTACGTGCGGAAAACGGTGAGTAAATAACGCAATATTTGTCAGCTCTGTCAGGGGTTGTGTGCCTAAGATGCTGTCGTAGTTTGGAATGCAAATGTTATCAGGGCTCGGAGAAAATCGTTTGTTACTTTCGTCCCGCGTTACTTTTGCCCCGGTTCTCCCCTACATTGTTATTTTTGTGCTTAGTACGAAGTAGTGTAATTGTTATGAACTACGAATATACCAGTTGTACCGGCTTAGTGCACTTGAAAAAAGTAACAGGAATACTGTTTTTGTGTGTATTGAAATAAATTGTCTTAAACGGGTCATAGCGTGCAAATTTGACTTTTTCCATGTTTAAGTGCTATAATTGTGTCCCTAGTGCTTGTATCAACCAAGAAAATGTGAAAAAGATCAACCCAGTAACTTAGTTTTGGTAAACCATTTTCTGCAAGCATGTAAAAAAATAGGTCATTTTAGATTTCACCTGTTTTGTGATGTAGGTAGCCAGTCTTATTACATTAATACCGCCCCTTAATCCAACCACAGCACTGACATTTAGGGCAGAGAGAAAGAGCGAGAGAGGAAAATTGACAGCACAATTGAGTATCATTCAACAAACTACCATCATTGTGATCAGTGTTTGAATTTCATCTACTCATTTGCATTTTAAAGGACACACCCAAACCGCACACTGTTGCTCAGGCCTACAAAGTGTCAATTTTAATATGCTATAATAAATTATTTGTGGGGTATTTTGAGCTAAAACTTCACATACGCAATCTGGGGACACCAAGATTTATTTTACATCTTAAAAAAATCTCATAATATGACCCCTTTAAAATAGCACAGTTGAGTAGCCCACACTTAGATGTTATTAAGTTTATCTTATGGACTATTAAAGACAAATGTTTGTATATTAAGTACAAAAGTGCAAAATGTACCTCTATGTGTATTTTAGTGTACTCCTTTTACCTGGGTTTAAAGGTAGAAAATGCCTCCAAAACAGTGCTTCAAAGGAAGACACGTCAGATTAAAGAAAAAAGTCAGCGTACTATTCGTTTGAAACGTGGAAGATTTGTGGCATCCTTTTTTTTGAAGCCCACAGTCAGGTCTTCAAAAGCATCTGGGTCAGTAATATTCGAAATGGAGTCGAGCTAAAGCAGGGTCAGGTAAGTGTAGGTTAACCAAACATATACTCAGGGATCACGAAGACCCTTTTAAACTTTTAGACTGTGTGAGATATAAACGGTTCTCATCCGCCTCTACGACCCTGCGTGTCCGGCCGAGACGGCTTTTGTGCGCGAGGCATGGGAAGATTCATGAGTTGATGTTTTTCTCGTTTCTTCTACGGAGCCTTATTGATCATTGTATTGGAATCATTTGATAGTTAATCGATGCTTTTTCTTTCAGCTCGCCGGGCGTGAGACAGTGGGCCGTTTTTCAAAGGCCGGCCTTGATCTTGGAAACAACAATTTATACACACTAACTCACTTCGGTGCACAATACAGCTCTATTTCAACTAGTAGCTTAAATCATCTTGATATTCTGTAGCACTAACAAACATTACCATTTTGGATATGGTATTGTAGTAAAAGTGTTTTGCCAGTACCTTGTAAAATATGTGAAAAAACACCTGTACTTTTGTACATTGCTCTTTCCGCTTTGAAGCCTCACATGGCTGTTTAGTTGCAGATTGGAGATATGTATACATGCACTGAGAACTTAAATATACCCAGACATCCGTCGTAAAAGCCGTAATATAAAGGACAGTGTTACTAATATGCTGATATGCATTATATGTTCCTGTCTAGGACACGCCGTCGTAGTGATGCAAGACAAAAGGTGACTTTCAGAGGTAAACGGATCTTCCATTGACCCCCACTATATGTCTGTATCACTTCCTGTATGTACAGCCCCGGCTGTAACCGAAAGCCTTTCACAATGTATCCGTTTAATCTACCCCCATTTACAATGACACACTCAGTGTGCATCACTCTTCCGTTCCCTCCGCCTGTTTAGATAGAGGATGAAAGTTGTTATGACATCACGTCCCGTCACAAAGCCATCATTCCAGCTGACGGTCTGCGGGCCTCACCTCTGAGTTCGCTCGAATTCCGACCATTCCGGCACGTCTTGTCCCGCTGCGGGACGGGCGGCACATCTGCGAATTGCTCAGACGTACTGGAAAAAGCCGTACCACATGCCAGGTGTTTAATATCAGCGCTGTGTGGTGCAATTACCCCGCAGAAATGAGCTTTTAATTCCGTTTTATTGGCCCAATATTGCTTCTGGTGTTTAGTTTTTAAACATTATAATTAGTTTTGAAAAGATTGGTCGACCTCATTCTATTCCACAATACCCCATGGCTTTAAACAATACTCAGCGGCGGCGCGGATGCAGGGTCTGGAAACGCCTGGGTTGCGGTGAAACACGATTTTAATAGCGCAGCAGAGCTTTGAGACAGCTGGCTAGAGAACCACTTATTGTTGAATATGGAGAATAAATGCTGCTAAAAATATAAAAAGAATATGATTACTGCAGTTTTAATGTTTAGGAAACAATTTTCGTAACCTATTTATGCCATGCGAATGGGATGCGCGTTGAACAGAGTAGTTAACTACATAATCAAATGTGCTTATGCAGTACATTGTCTAGAGCTGGGGTTTTAAAGGCTATGGGACCCTTAAACACAAACAGACCCAGGTGAAGACACCTTTTCATATGCATTAGAATGGATATTTTCATGATAAACATCGTCATATTAGCAGATTCACCCCAAAACCTCTGAAACAAGTGTTTTGCAGATTTGTACAAAGTTTGTTAATCCCCTACACTTTTTCAGACTTTCTAGACTACAAACCTTAGGGGGCCGCAGGGGAGCATTTGGGTCCACGCAACAATACACAAAAAAATGTGTAATCCTTGAATCATTTAATCCAAGTAATATTTCCTTTATTATTCCATTGAAATTAATATCGGCTGTAAGGGAATAATCACAGCCTATTCTGAAACTTGCACAGGCTTAGTGGGCTGTGAAATGCCAAAGCGTGTAGATATTTTTAATGAATATGATCAATTGCTCATCTCTCGGAGGAACGGATACACTCGATAGAGAGATGCGACCGGGAAAATTTATGATCCGTGGCTATCCATAAACTGTCACCTCTCCAGCGCTCAAGATTAGCATGTGATTAAAATGTAGGTCAATATTTATTAAGAGCTGTTATAAAGTCAATGTTAGTTTTATGAAATCCAGTAGCTGACTCTTAGATATCTTTATGACTAGATCATACATTTCTTTAGAGGCCTTGTCCAGAGAAGAAACATCTGTATAATGTAACTAAATATATTTTTGTATCTGTGACTTTTTATGTTAAAAGTGTGTGTGATCAAATAGTAAAGTTTTTTGTTATGATCAAGCCTGCATTTGAAAGGACAATTCCCTTAAAAGTTTGCTTCAGTCGTTGCTCTCGAAATGTATGCATGTTTGTGAACAATTAAACATGGTGGTTAGATGCATAACGGTATTTGTTGTTTATTTCAATCAATCATAAAAACGTATGATGTTTGATTTTACTGACATTAAACCTGGTGCAATGCGTCTTGACTGTATTGCAGGGGTAGGCAACGTCGGTCCTGGAGTGCCGATGTCCTGCAGAGTTTAGCTCCAGCTCTAATCAAGCAGACCTGAACAAGCCAATCAAGGTCTAAAGAGTCACCTGAAAACTACAGGTAGACAAAGGTTTTTATCAGGCTTGGACCTAAAATCTGCAGGACATCCACACTCCAAGACCGACTTTCCCTACCCCTGCTGTATTGTGTACACATTCTCACTTCCTAAGGCGTCAAAATCTGAAGCATGTTCAAACGCCTTCAGCGTCAGTATGAAGACGCGAAGGGTGCCCCTATGCGTCACTATATCGACGAAATGGGAACTTCGTTGCTTCAAACTTGATGCTAATCCCTCAGCGTCGGATATAGACGAAAGGGCATCCCGGAAGGTGATGCCGTCATGTTATGCGACGTCAACGTATGCGACGTCAATGTATGCGACGATCGGCAGGATCATGCCGCTTCTGGACGGTAACTTCTCAATTTTTGTTCCAAATTTTTTACCATTGTCGCTTGGGGTTGGGGTTAGAACGACTTTTTGTTACATAAAATTACAGCTTCAGATTGTGACGCCTGGGGAGTGAGAATGGGTTGGATTTTTAGGTTTTCAGAGATCAGCTATTTAAAGGGATAATATAATGTCCATTGTAATATAAGTCTCAGGTGTGCCTTGAATGTGTTTGTAAAGTTTCAGCTGAAAATACCCCACGGTGGGAGCAAAAAAGTGTTGTTTTCATGTATGTACTTTTAAACGCAAATGAGCTACTGCTTTCGGTTAAAAATAGATTTAGTCCTGTGAATACAGTCTGGAACAATAGTATATTTAGCCGCATTGGTGCTACAATGTGCTAACAAACACAATTAGAAAACCTTTGGGATAAAATTAACCTGTCTGACAGTGGCTGTGGGCGTGGCTTTGTTAGTGTGACATCACATTAACAAAAGAATCAAATTAGCATTTCCAATGAGACTGCTCTGGTTTAATAGGGATTAAAAATGTGCAGTGTGTTGTTGTGTTCACAAAAAAGTGTTTGTAAAAGTGGATTTAGCATAATATGGGCCCTATAAAATGGGCCCTTTAGATTTCAGACTCAAAATGTATAATACGGCTTCAGAAGACTTGGATTTTTATTTATTGCATAAAAAATATCCAACTCATATAACTTAAAGTCGCCATGAAACGGAAGTAGCGATTGCCTTATTTTCCCCGTGGTGACGTATAACCGAATGAAGCGGCTTCTGAAATGAAATAAGGCAGGGCTGGATTTGAATTTTTTCATCAAGATCTGATTGGATCGTTTGAAGTTGGGTCGTGTTGCTAATTGCTAATCCCTGCGATCTTCTCTCGGACCCCGCCCACCTGCCATACTTATGACCGGAAGTGAAGAGAGATCGTTTTGATATATATATATATATATATATATATATAGTTTTTCATTTCAATTTCATTGCGACTTTAAATGTTGTGTGAACTGTTTCTTTAAAACTACTACATTTCCAAAGTGCATGCCTGCTTTGAATATGGCTTCTTTGGTAACTTCAGCAACAGTCTCAGAGAATAATGAAAGTCTATTGCAACAACTTTCTGTTTGAGTTAAAAATGTGGGGAGACTTTCAACACAAAAAGGAGATAATAATCTGCCGTAACCTTTTTTTTTTGTGTGTGTGAAAGTTTGTGACATACTTTTACCCACCCGACAGGGCAGTACATGATGAAGTGCGCTCTCACTTGCCTGCTATTATAAGACAATAAGATAACAAGCTCCCTTATTCATTTCGAGAATAATTTCATGCCGCGGAAATCTGAGTAAAGTACGGCTGCCTGTGCCGGGACATTTTCCCAAATTTATCTCGGCTGTCTCTTGACGTTTCGGTCGAAATACTGCCAGTGAGAAACCTCTGCTTAGCACCAGACGAGTTGACCTTGTAAACCTTGACTTATTTTGTTCGCTCTTTGTGCGGAAGGGAGAAAGCGAGGGCGGAGAGATGAGAGGAGCCGTCATACCTGTCACGCCTTTCAAACAGAGAGAAAAACGAGCGCTCGCCCACAAGAACAATTATTCCCTCCTGTCTGGAGATTCATCAGGGAAAGAGCCACGAGAAAAAAACGGTGGAAAGGAAAATCGAGAGTACCAGAAATTGAGAGTACAGAGCAAGTGCGGAGAGTGGAAGCAGACGGCCATTGGTGAGAGAGAAAGAGAGAGAGAGAGAGAGAGAGAAGAAAGAGGATTTGTCAATGTGCTTTAGTGGAAAGCTCACAGCTAAAGGCTGAGGTGGCAGTAATGAAACATTCATAATCGGCACAGACACGCTTCAACACACTCGCTGACACACTGTTTAAGCACTGCCACTCCAAGGTCACTCGCACACACACACACACCTGCGATAAAAAACCAAGACTGTACAACATGAACGTGAACACTTTCCCACACACTCACAGCTGCGGCCCAACTCTTACAACTCTCTGATATATGCGTTACACAAGCGAACAACTAAATTAAAGAATTAAACTACCGCTTGTTTAAACTGGACAAGAATGAATGTGCTGCATGGGTCCTTTGCTGTTTTGTGTATCATTTAATGATGTCGGTGAATACGAGCATTAAATACTCCCCATGTTTGTATTCGGTCCTGAGGCGTACACCATGCTCAGCAAACTCGCCTTTGAAGTGCTAAAGCCCCTCAGCGGGAGCTCTTAAATAATAAAAAAACAACCCAAACAAGACTTAACAAGAATGAAACTAAAGAATTAGCTTTACTGACAACAGCAATTTACAGCGTCTAAAAAAACAAAAACAACTGTGACAGGATACGTTTCTGGAGTCATCTCTTACCGTAGATTAGCAAATCGTGTATGACCACGAATCATTTATCTTTATTTTTACATCCCTACATCTCTTGTACATATAAAGGGCAATAAATTGTTGTAAATTATGTATGGTAACTAGCTGCGGTATACAAACTGTAAAAAAATGCTGTACTTATGCAGCTGTTTGACAGTAACTTACCGTAGATTAGCAAATCGTGTATGACCACGAATCATTTATCTTTAATTTTACATCCCTACATCTCGTGTCCATATAAAGGGCAATAAATGATTGTAAGTTATCTACTGTAACTGGCTGCGGTATACAAACTGTAAAAAATTGCTGTAGTTATGCAGCTGTTTGACGGTAACTTACCGTAGATTAGCAAATCGTGTATGACCACTAATCATTTATCTTTATATTTACATCCTTACATCTCTTGTACATAAGGGCAAAAAAATAGTTGTTAATTATCTACTGTAACTAGCAGCAGTAAACAAACTGTAAAAAAATGCTGTAGTTATGCAGCTGTTTGACGGTAACCTATCGTAGATTAGCAAATCGTGTATGACCATGAATCATTTATCTTTATTTTTACATCCATCTCTTGTACATAAGGGTAAAAAAAGTTGTCAATTATTTACTGTAACTAGCTGCGGTATACAAACTGTAAAAAATTGCTGTAGTTACACAGCTGTTTGACAGTAACTTACCGTAGATTAGCAAATCATGTATGACCACGAATCATTTATCTTTATTTTTACATACATACATCTCTTGTCCATATAAAGGGCAATAAATTGTTGTAAGTTATTTACTGTAACTGGCTGCGGTATACAAACTGTAAAAAATTGCTGTAGTTACGCAGCTGTTTGATGGTAACTTACTGTAGATTTAAATTGATGTTATTTACTGGCAACAGTTTGTTCAAAGGTAAATGAACATTAAACATTAACAAGTCATTATCTTTACAAAATAAAATTATAAATAACAGTCTCATGCAAACATTTTCTGTTTTTTTCCATTCAGATTTTGTTTCCGAGAATGCTTTGCTTGGCAAATAGCTGCCAGTAATACTGTAATGTCTATAGTGTATCTGCCCGTAATGTAGTTTCGTAACTTTTATTATTATTATGTCGGCTGATGTAGAAACAGGTAACAAAATTGTGGGATGTGATTTTATGTCAGAAGAAAAGTGGGTCTATAACTAACCAGATTAAAGTTTGACAAAGTTTGTACATCAAGCACTGATCTTTTACAATGAGACCAAGATAAGACGAGTATCAGTAAAGTAAACAGTGTAGACTTTTATGTTGACTTTAATCACTACATATTTAATGAAGTCCATGAATGATGCATCCACCTATGCTACATATTTAACTTCTCTCCATCCTTAGCCCGCTGGTCATTTCCACCCCACCCCCAGGCTTTTGATGTATAATTCATCCAGAACATATTCCATTAATAAGTCGTATGATAATTCTGTTGATGCCGCACTTATATTAATGTAGATGCAAACAGTGGACATCAGCGTTTTTGCGAGTTGTGTTCCAAACATACAGAATGCGCTCCGTCAATGCGCCGCGAACGATATGCTCGGCGAGCAAACCGTAACAGCCGCGACGGATCTCGCAAGGTTCAAACAAACTCATCAGCTATTGTCTATAACAGTAGGTTTGCCTGGGCAACAAACAATAGGATCCATATGCTGATGAATTTCTGAACCATATGTGATAAATAAAAAATGAAAAATAAAAGACGGAGGAACAGGCAGGCGTGGAGAGATGAATCTGTCTCTCCAGAAGGCAAACGTTTCAGGAAACAGGTTTGCGTGGCTCTATCGAACTGCAGGAGGGACAGAGAGAAAGAAAGAGAGATGGGGGAGGTGGGGGTCTTTCCGAGCGTCTGTTATGCCGAGAAATGCAAACGAGCCAATCTGCTCCACTCTCGTACAGGAGACGAGTGAAAAAACAAGAATGTACACGACAGGATTGTCAGGTGGTGGCGGAACTCACACAAACGGCTACCTAATGACTCGATTTATTCAAATGCCGCCCAGTTCCTCCTAATGGTGTCTTCCAGCTGCATTTCCATCCACACACTCTCGCTCGCTCCCTCTAGCCTGAGTGAAAGTGGCGTTTAAGGGCCCAAATCCCTCCGAGGGACCCTTGGATCTCGACACATCTACCCACGGGAACAATGTGCATGTTGTTCATGCATCTGATCAGCACCGTGATCGTCACATACTGCGGCATGATCAAGCTCACAAACACGAACGCACTTTGACAATAATGGTGGCTTGCTGCAGAATATTTGTGGTTTACAGTACACTACAGTACAGTTCAGTATATTACAGCACAGTACCGCATTGCCTTGCATGTGTGGCATCGAGTTATCATGAAGGTTTTGTTGAATGTTTGAATTTGAGCTCAGTTGAAGCAAATCAATTGCCATTACAATGTTCGTACGCATTCTAAAAAAGAAAAATAAATGCATTTTTGAAAATAAAGGCTTAATAGGAGCAATTGTACAATACAAACAAAAATCATTAAACAGTGGTGGGTTTATCAAAGGCGAGGGTGTTTTCGATGGGGAGATCTTCTACATGAGATAATCTAATTCCCCATAATCCCTGGGCAAATATGACTCGAGCTAATCTCCACATCAATATTTGGCTTTCGTTTTTAATTATCACATCAAACAGAGTGGAGTACGACCACAGCGAGCTTGATTGCTAAGCTGGGGAACATTTTTAGTGTTGTCCTGTTTGCATTGTATTGACATTTGGCAGACAACACAAAGAGCGATTATCTGGAGTAGCGCACGGGTCGTTGGGACAGTCGGGAGTGACCGGATTCGGCGCAGAATTGGACGACAGAGGCACGCTATAAACGTACCACAAAGAAAACAGGTGGACACAATGCGCATAATGATCGTAGAAAGTTACCGTACTCAGCAAGCCCACCGAGCTCTGTGATTTACACCGCCGTAGGATTTATAGCGCTTTGAAAGAACATAATAACCCTTGCAAACATAATAATCATTCAGAAAAAATGAAAAAAAAAAATCTCTGCCTTTGTTATCTTACAATTACTATTGTGTATTTTATTGCATAATGGGTCTCAACAGTGCAGTTAATGGTATTACTGGCATAAGACCAGAACTTGGCTTGTAAATAAGCATAATGGCACTTTTTAATAAATTACCTCACCTCGACACAACAATAATTTAATCTCCCTTATGAAAAAGGGACAGGTTGACAATGCTGGATTTATGATGTTATAGATTAGTCATCATCATTACTCTTGGATCTGTTATATATTTCTCAGATGAATTTGCTAATGTGCAGTCACTAGCTAAAATGAATATTGGCCGACCACCTCGCTCTTAAAATGCTGGAATGCTTTCAGACTCTTTGGAAAGCAGAGACGCATTTCATATGGTCAAATATCAAAATTGGCGTATGCTTGAGTTTGCATTTATTGCATTTGATTAAAGTAACCTGGCTTTTAACTTAAAATAGAGCTTTTCTATATTCTGCATCCCTGAGATTAATATAAGGAGCTCGGCTGTTTCCAGAATGGATGCTTTTTAGTGGGACTGAGGCTAAACATTTGTGTGTGATTACATGCGTCTGCTGTGACCATAAAAAAGTCATTCTTTTTATTGTTTTGAACATCCATTCATCCCATCCAGCTTATCGTATGTAAGGCCACAAAGAGTGCTGGAGCTAATCCGATCCCAGGGTTCGGACGGAAGACAGGAAAAGATTCCGGACAGGTGCCCAGTCCATCGCAGGCTTTAGCACTGTATTATGTATACAGTATAATGTTGTTTATGTGAAAAGTATTTCCCGTTTGTGGAGAAACTTTGTGTGGTGGAAATATTGGCGCTAGCAGCATTAAAATGCTTTGCAATAATGCACTCTATATAATTTTGCTCTCTCTTTTGAGTTATGAACTGTATTTTATGAAGCACTGGGTTTTTTGATGACTGGATACGGAAACTAACAATGATATCGACTTCTGACTGATGGCACATCAGCAAAATTTCACACAGTGTGAAAACTCTGCATTTTTTGCAAATGTGTTAACGTATGGATGAGCTAAATATAGCCGAGCATTTCATGGTGGCGACTTTAGTTTCATGTTTCTCTCACACACACATGCCCTGAATGATAAAGGTGACCCGATGGGTTTGATTTCAGCAGATTGATTGAACCAGGAAGAGAGAGAGAGAGAGAGAGAGAGAGAGAGAGAGAGATTTTGCCAAGACTGTCCAGACCAGCTGACATAACTAATGTAAGCGTATACTTCCAAAAAAAAATGTCACAGTCTGGTGAATGTGAGAATTTTATACATACAATATAATGAACAGAAGATATTTTGATAAATTATAATGGCCACACAGTTGACGGTACTTATTGACTTCCATAGTAAAAAAAAACTTGGAAGTTGCTGCCGTCATTTATCAGAATATCTTCTTTTATGTTCAACAGCATAAAGCAACTTATACAGATTTAAAACAACATGAGGGTGAGTAAATGTTTTTTTTTTTTTTTTTTTGGTAAACTATCCCTTAAATGCAGATTGAGTCATTCAATAACATTTTAAATGTGCCCAGTGTATATGACATCATTTAAACATTTGTTAAATTAGGTCGATGAAGGTGCCATAGATTTTAACATCATTAAAGCAGTTTAATACAGACATATACGTGATTGGCTGATAAGCGGCAGGTATCGTTGAATTATTAATTAAATCATCTTCAGTAATTAGCATGAGCATTAGCTGGGTTGTATAATGGCAGTCATGGTCAGCAGCATGCCCATGACCCCGGATCTTCCCTGTGGCTCAAATAAAAAAGAGCCTATTAAAATGTGTGTGCGTGCGTGTCAGTGTTAAACATGTGGAAGTTCAACAGACGAACACCTGCTACTGCAAACACATTCTTCACGGTCATTTGTGTCGAAAAGCAGCTAATGGTAATATACTGTACTTTAATGGAAGTACGTTTAGGTAGCATTCTTTGAATCTCAGAGCTTATTGATTTTTTTAATCATTTAGATTCATTGCGGGTTTACAGAAAGTTTTGTCATCAGAGAAGTGCAATTTATTTATTTATTTGATTAAATTGTATTTAATTCCAACTCCATACATAAGAAATCGTGTTGCCTATTTAAAGAGAATTTCTGTATATTTGCAGTTTGGTTTTAATTTAGTTCTACCCTAAATAAGCTATTTAGCATAATTGACGTTTAGGCCACAACACAGAATATTACATTTACAGAATAGTACATTATTTATTTTTTATTCACACCCTTTATTTTTATTACTGTCGTTATGTTTTTATAATAGTTGTTCAGTCGAATTCTGCATCTAAGTCAACCCCATCCTGCCATGTACAGTACTGTGCAAAAGTCTATGCTAAAATTACTGTTAGCAAAGTTTTAATGTCAATCCATATTTATTTTTCACTCTTTTTTAAGATACAAACAGAAAATACAAGAAATATGTACACAAAAATTAAAAAATAAAACAATTTTCAGGACTTAATGTCTTCTTCAAGCATCAGTCAGTATTAAGTGCAACCTTTCTAGGCACGAAACACATCTTGAGCTTTTTTAAGGAGACTGAAGTCATTTGATAAGAAATAGAAATTAGGATTTAATTAAATTTAGGTTGAAGAGATCCTGCAACTGCCTGCTATTGCCCGAGTTTACCCTAAATACTTGACACATCAGCTTATATTTTTATACTGTACTACATACACATTTCCTGTATTTTCTGGTTGTATTCTAATAAAGAGACTGAGAAATATTTATATATGATTACTATGCAATTGCAAAACAACAAAACAAATGGTAACATGTTGGCATAAGACTTTTGCACAGTACTGTACAGTATGTCTAGGAAAAAGACATGAAATACTTTACAAAAGATCTATGAATATCTTTTGATCACGCCCTAAGTTCTGTCCCAGCTCATATTTCTTAACTAGCCTAAAACAATTTTGATCTAGGATCAGTCCCATATTTATTTTCTGATCATATTTGCCTTCCTATACCCATATCTTTTGAAGGTATTTTGTATCCAATAATTATGAAGTATATTAATTGTTATTATATTAATGGCCACAGTCGGGTTATATGCTGATCAGGTAAAATCTGAGATGTTAAATTGTCTGCATATGTGAGTGACAGTGTGAATGTTTGTGTCTGTATGTGTTAGTGCTATGATAGATGACATCACTCCCTGTTACCTCAATACCGTATGGATCAATTGTCCAGGGTAAACTCTGTATTTTTTTAAAGTTTTGTTTCGCAAGTGCACATGAAATTATTGCGTGCTCACATGAAACTATTGCGTGCGCACTTGAAACTTTCGCGTGCACACATGAAAACTTTCGCATGCGCAGGTGAAACTTTCACTTTCACATGCGCGCACGAAAGTTTCACGTGAGCACGCGAAACTAAACTTTAAAAAAAATCTGCACATGAAGGTTTCGTGTGAGCACATGAAAGTTTCACGTGAGCACATAAAAGTTTCACGTGAGCACATGAAACAGAATTTTAGTTTTTGTTTAGCCCTACATCATATATGTGTGTGTGTGCGAACTGTGTATAATAATTATGTATATATAAATATGCACACTTGCATGTATAATTTTAAGAAAAAAAAATATATTTATACATTAAGTATTATATTTATATAAAATATAGATTATATATGTATATGCTAGGGCTGGGCATAGATTAATCTAGATTAATCTCATACAAAATAAAAGTAATTTTTTGCATAATGAGTTTGTGCTGTGTGTAAATATTATGTATATTTAAACACACACACATACATATATATATAAGAAATGTTTTATTTATATATTGTTTTTTATTTATATATAATATATAAAAATATAAATAAATAAATATATATACATGTATAAATGTTTCTTAAATACATACATGAATGTGTGTGCATTTATATACTGTTTACATAATAATTATACACAGCACAAACTCATATGTTATGCAAAAAAATTCTTTTATTTTGTATGAGATTAATCTATGCCCAGCACTAGTATATACACAAATAAAAATTTCTTAAATATATACATGCATGTGTGTGCATTCATCTATACAAAGGTATATACACAGTTCATACACACACACACACTTTTATTCTGTTATAGATTAATCGTGATTAATTGTTATGCATCCCTGATTTAGATGGATACCTGCACTGTAAAAAAAAAAAATAAAAATAAATAAATAAATAAATATATGCAGAATGAAGTTAAAACATTACATGTTGAACAAGTTGATATTGTTTAACTTAATTTGTTCAGTTAAAGTAACATAAAAGTAGATGTCGATTCGACAACAGTGTGTAAAATATGAACTGCATTGTTTAGTTTAATACAAAGTTATTAAATGAGAATCATTCACAGTACCACATAGTATGGTCATTGGTCACTCATATTTAATCTGGATTATAAAAGCATAATTGTATGAATATAAGACTAAAAAGTCTGGATTATCCTCTTTCTCTCGTTTTACGTGTTAGATCATAATTACATGCTCAGGGATTCATCACTTTTTTATGCCTTACGTGTGAATATAAAGAGTTATGAATAATATTATAAATTATAGATTGCAAAATCACAGAATTATGAGTAGCCGCTTTGCTGAAGGACTCGGAGAGACATGCTTGAGGAAAAGGTTATGAATACTGAATTTGTTCTGAGCCGTTAAAGGAAAGAAAAGGAAGGGAAGTGGAAAGGAGACGTGATGGGTCGGAAAGGAAAGAGAAAAAAAAGTAAAGGAAGTCATAAAAAGAAGTTAGAACAATGTAAAAAGAAAATAATAGTAAATGTAAAAACTGTGAAAATCAGTACAGATATACAGAAGCGAACGAAAACAATAAATCACTCTCATACACACACAATGTTAGTGTACTACAGTATAGTGTACAAACTCCCACCCACTTCTCTTCTCTATTGTTGCGTGCGTGTGTGTGTGTTTGCTATATAAATCATGCTGACATCAGCGTCGGTGAAAGTTGCCGCGGCCGCGTGCTGGAGTCCTTCAGTGAGGCCGAGAGAGAGACAGGAAGAGGAAACACGAGCGAAGGAACGCGAACAGGGCAGATGATCACTTCGACCTGGGATAACCGATTCTCGTTTCATCATTCCATGACATTCGGTGACATTTAAAAAGCTATTAACGGCCACGGCCGTCGTTCCTGTAGGAAGACATAGGCCTGTGTGCCCTCACCGCAGATAATGTGATCATATGTGGCTGGATTAACTGATTACTGTGATATCACACACTGATCACAAATGAGCCACCGCTGACCGAATGCCAGCTCACAAACTATAAACGTATAACGCTTCATTTCACTGTCATCTGCTTAGACCTATTGGGATTTGACTTTCCGAAGTGGTTACATATGACATCCCTTACTGAAAGATACTGTGGTAATACCATTGGCCATACATTTAACATTTGAAGGTTTGTTTACTTTAATAAACAAATGAGGTATATTACTTTAAAATACCATGGTATTAGTTACTGTGGTTTATGTACAATAATACCACAGCATTTCAGACCTACAGATACATTGTACGTACATCCATATTCTCAGAAATATTATCAAATGAATCACTCCAGTTTTTACTTCTTCAGTAGTTTGTTTAATCACGTAAATAATAAGGAAAGTCCCAATGACAGTGACTAACTTTATGATTGATGTTGTCTGTAGAAATGTGACCGTCACTTGTCGTAACAGTATCTCATAAATTCCACTCAAGTTTTCCAGAGACTGACGCCTTTCATCACGCTGATAGGGCTTCAGTAGGAAGATAAGCAATTGATGGAAACAATACAGGACAATCTATTCAAATCTTTCTGTACCACGTTTTGCGAACACGCTATTTAATCAATCACGTCCGTTTCTGTATCGTAACTGCTGTGTTTCTGTCTGATCGGGGCGGAGTCGGATAGATAGATGTCCATGTGTAGACCTATACATGCTGTGTTGTTATGTCACGCCATTGTATGCTGTGTAATTTTGCATTACTTTACGTGACTGTGGTTTACACCAACATGATCTCGCAAAGTTCCGTGGGATAGTCACAGAATTTTTTGCTCATTTTTCCGTGGCATTCTCATTGATCTCCGCATTTTTCCGTAGCCCTGCCACGGACTTTCTTTTCCGTGGCATTCTCACGGATTGGTTACTCAACTGCTTTTATCCTATTTTCAAACCATTGCCGCTTCGGTTTAGGGTTAGATTTGGTGTTTGCGTTAGAATGTCACTGTAAGTATTGGTTTATATTATTTTTTTCTGATGTATTTTTTATATTTTCTAAACTTTAAACAATTGTCGCCTGCCGTCAGGGTTATGCTACGTACACACCAAATGAGTGGCATCGCGTTACTCCCTCTAGATAACTCGTGGAATTTAACTTCATGTCTTGCAAATTTTTCGCTCAAATTGAATATTTTCATCTTGGGTGAAGACGCGTTTGAGGCGAATAGCGTGTGTTTTCGCAGCAAACACGCCGTCCATATTGCGTCATTTGCATCGCCCCACACGATAACGCGTCTGATCGCGTCTTTGCATTGACTGTGTATGTAATCTACTCGCGCAAATCGCTGAACTCGCGCCTGGTGTGAACCCACATTTAGAGTTGGGTTTGGGTAGGGATGTCATTTTATGTTAATCTAACCCTAAACCAAAGCGACAATGTTAAGAAAATAGTATAAAACAGTTGAGTAAACAATCCGTGAGAATGCCACGGAAAAGAAAGTCCATGGTAGGGCCACAGAAAAATGCCGAGATACGTAAGAATGCCATGGAAAAATGGGTAAAAAATTCCGTGACTATCCCACGGAAATTTGTGGATCAGGTTGTTTACACTTAAGGCGCTGCTGTACTTCTAGCTGACCTCCTGTCCCTCAAATTTACATTGTTGAAAATGTATTTTCCGATTCACAATTTGACACATCCTTTGGTGTGTAAGTGTGTGTTAGTACATGTTAACAGTACTAAGGTACAAATCTAGTAAACGATGACTTAAAGGAATAGTCCATTTTCTTAAAAGAAAAATCCAAATAATTTACTCACCACCATGTCATCCAAAATGTTGATGTCTTTCTTTGTTCAGTCCAGAAGAAATTATGTTTTTTGAGGAAAACATTGCAGGATTTTTCTCATTTTAATGGACTTTAATGGACACCACCACTTAATACTTAACTCAACACTTTCAACGGAGTTTCAAAGGACTATAAACGATCCCAAACGAGGCATAAGGGTCTTATCTAGTGAAACGATTGTCATTTTTGACAATAAAAATAACAAATATACACTTTTAAACCACAACTTTTCGTCTAGGTCCGGTCCAGTGCGACCTAACGTAAATGCGTGGTGACGTAGGGAGGTCACGTGTTACATAAATAAAACGCACATTTGCGCACCATTTTAAACAATAAACTGACACAAAGACATTAATTAGTATCAGTTGACATACAACAACGTAGGAACGGTCCTCTTTCTCCACACTTGTAAACACTGGGGCGGAGTTTCGCGTTCGTCCTCTGTGACCTCTTGACGTCATGACGTATTGCGTGGGGTCACGCTGACGCTTTCAGGACGGGATCTAGAAGAGAAGTTGTGGTTTAAAAGTGTATATTTGTTATTTTTATTGTCAAAAATGACAATCGTTTCGCTAGATAAGACCCTTGTGCCTCGTTTGGGATCGTTTATAGTAATTTGAATCTCCGTTGAAAAAAACTGTTAAGTGTTGAGTTAAGTATTAAATGTTGGGCTCTATTAAAGTCCATTAAAATGAGAAAAATCCTGCAATGTTTTCCTCAAAAAACATAATTTCTTCTCGACTGAACAAAGAAAGACATCAACATTTTGGATGACATGGTGGTGAGTATGTTGTCTGGATTTTTCTTTTGAGAAAATTGAATATTCCTTTAAGTTATCGCCTCCAACTTAAATCTCTTTTCTTGGACTACAACAAACACACAGATTGTAGGCAACAGTTGAACACGAATAATCCCGCCCACTTCTGACTTAGAATCTCTGAGTAGTATTCAGGCCAATCACAATGTTCTGGTTAGCTGGCCCATTGGAGGACACTGCATATATCGTCTTGCATATTTAGCATATTTACACTTTAAAATGGGCCAGTATTGTCACCTAACTTCTTCTGCTTGACTTCTCAGCATAAGTATTATTGTGAAATTAATATTATTCATTAATATTAAGAAGTGGGTATACCCCATGGCATTGCATAAAAAAGTGGGTATACCTGTGTATACCCTGCACTACACCACTGATCTCAAAAGTATTGTTAATGAAGAGCCATCAGTCACTGCTCTTCCCGCTAGTATGACACGGCCATTACTTCCTGTCTCATGTGACCAATCACAACGAAAGATGCTTGCAGAGATCAGGGGCCGATTCTAGTCACAGGTGATGAAAAGATCATGATAACTGTGACAGCGAACTAATCTCAAGTTACTGAGAAGAAAACGTTTCCCGGACACGGTTTAGATTAATCTAGGACTAGGCCTTAGTTATATTAACACATTTAAGTACTTTATACAAACAAACCTTACTGATTTGTATTATATCAATGCAAGGTGATTTTAAATCAAGGCAACTCAAACATGCATTTTAGTCTAGGACTAGGGTAAGCCGTGTCCAGGAAGCCCGGATGAGTAACTGAAAAGTTGTCGTTTAAACCTCTTGTTAGCCTTTAAAGGTTGATAATGAGCTTGTGCCATTGAGAAACATCCTTCATATGTTTTGTAAGGTTACTCAAGGTAAGTTGCACTGGACAAAATGTTCAGCGAAAACGCTTGGTAATGTTATTTGATACCTCCTCGGTCCACCACATAAATCAAAGAGGAACGAAAAGATGTTGATTTCAAATTGCTGCATGAAGACGCATTGTGTGAGGTTTGACCACAATAAAATCACATACTTTCGGTTCTTGCGTGTTTTGTAATCCATATGACAAATGTTTACATAATTTGAATAAAGTAAAGGGATAGTTCATCCAAAATTGTTGACATGAGGGTGAGTAAATAATGACAGAATTTTCATTTTTGCGTTTATCAAAAAAAGTTATACATGTTTGAAATGATAAAACAATGATACAATTTTCATTAAAACAAGTCTATGAACAAAAAGCAATTATTGTTAGATAGTCCCACATTGCAGTACGTCACATGATCAGTGTCGCATCCCGAAACATCCCCCAGAATTCCTCCATGGCACCATAAAATACGGCACACCCGTGAGCCTGACAGATAGACAGTGGTAAGGGTTGTATAGGATTAACTGCATGTACGATACAGTAATTACACATGCTACAGTCTTTCATACGCATGCATCTAACGTAAACACTATTTATAGCTGCTAAGCATATTAATTTATGAAGCTTTATTGTTTATTGTACAAGCCGGTCTGTTCGAGAGCCAATAATGTACTTGACCATACAGCTACACTGAGCAGATAATTAATGTGAGTATTGATATAATTAAACTCATTTCCAGGATAAATAGGCCTCATTTTACTTTAGTTAATTGTCTGATTTTAGATAAACAATTTTGCACAATTAACTTTTCTTCTTCGAACTGATCTACATTCAATAAAATGATTTATGGGAAAGATGCGGAACTAAATATGTATATTCTCGTCTCAGTGTTAATAATGTCTAGGGAGATATAAGGGCGTTTGCATCAAAAGAACGAAAGTGTTTTCACCCCGCACACACACTTAGCTAAACAGATAAACCTCAAACACTCTTAAGATAAACACATCTGGGCCTCAGCTTGTATGTGTGTTTTTGCAAGATCATCCTCATATGATAAAACAAACCTGCAACTTCAAATACAAGCCTCTGTTTACCACATTTTTACCTCATACTTTATGTTATGCAATTAAAACATTAAACAAATGCATTTTTTTGTATATAATCAAGGATGACAAACCATCAAACAGACAAACATATGTGCTGGCGATATATGTGATATAAGTGTTGATATATATATATATATATATATATATATATATATATATATATATATATATATATATATATATATATATATATATATACATACACATATATATACACACATATATATATATATATATATACATATATACATACATACATATATATATATATATATATATTTGCGGCCCGCCCTCCCCCTCTCTGCGGCCCGCGTCACCTTTTAAAAATATAACATAATCTGGCCCGCAGAAAGATTTTCATTCACTTTGTTTTATATTCGTTTAATTTATGATTTAAACGTTCAAGTGTTCATTCACATGTCGCCTCTAACAGCGCGTTAAAACTCCGTGGCGTGGGTCGCGTCACCCGTTGCTACGCAGCCATGAACCGCGCGCTCCGTATGTCGAGGATAACGGAATGCATGATCGGATTTTAATTCCTCAACTGAACCTCAATTTCAAATTTCAAAAGTACATTGACTGTAAGATGGTAGAGTCGCAAATGTTTGGTGTTTACTGTCAGTATCCTTCAGCTGATTCAAGTTACACATTCGTCTCCCTTTGCATCATGGAAAATACGAGTGAACGAGTGTACATCGAAATGTACCCTCAAAATCAGAATGCATTGTGGGTAAAAAGTAGTGAATGAATGTAGTGAACAACACAATTGAAGTTGTTCACTCAGGTTTTGGACCCCACTACAAAATGTCCGACACCCGATATAGTGCACTATAGTGGATAGGGAGCGGATTCAGACACAGCTATTGTGCAGTAAAGCTTCTTGAGAGGCAATATTTGAATTCACAACGAACACAAGATTTGACGTTTACGGTCACTGATGAGAACTAATATCAGGATCGCTGGATAAAGGGCTGAATTTGGATCTGTTCCCCGCAATCGTATGAATTTTAACAACGTAGATTACAGCGAATGAATACAATTAACATATATTGTGAATTTATGTTGTGTTTCGGTGTAATTATTTTGGCATATAAGACTGTATAGGAGAAAACGCTTTTGTGTGTCATGGCAAACAAACTAAATATTACAAAATGGTTAAATGATCATAGAAATGTTATCATTTTAAGGTTTTAGAGTGTAGTCTTTAATATTGTGTATGAACATTTCAATAGATAAATGAGTAAACTGTCTTAAATCAATAAGTCAGAAAATTTGACTGAAGACATTCATTAATATGAGTAAGAAACGCCAGTGCCCGCGTTTTTAATATTTATGAATAGGAATACGTACAAATCTGTACGTCTGCAAAGCTGTTAATACATAAATAATTAACGTATTAGTCCTGACAACACATTGATATTATACGTTTCATTGTGTTCAAACGTAAGTAAATGAGTGATACAACCACACTTTAACGTAAAAATACACGTATTCTCATGAGATCAGGTTGAGCACATGTTGTTAATCTTTATTATTTAAATGTATCATTTCACTTAAAGTTGCCATGAAACGGAAGTAGCGATTGCCTTATTTTCCCCGTGGTGGCGTATATCCGAATGAAACGGCTTCTGGAATGAAATAAGGCAGGGCTGGATTTGAATTTGTCCATTGAGATCTTTTGAGAATTTTTTTTTCATTTCAATTTCATTGTAACTTTAAAACAAAGATATTGTAAAATGAAGTGTAACCTTTTATTTATTTATTAGCATTTTTCTTAGTATCGGTCACATTTAGAACAACTATTATTTGCATGTGTTCACAGTAATAATAAAATACACTGATCATAATATTTATTACAAGAAGTCAGGATGTTGCTCTAAACCTCTCAGCTATGATGAAATCTTGGGTGGTTGTTACCAGCAAGAGTGTTAGATCTGTGATTTCTAACATACTTTAAACCAGCGAGCTGGTAATAAAATAGATATACATTTATATTCAATAAGCAGAAAAACTTCAGAGAGAAATGTGTGAAAAAATGTCCTTATGTTAGACAGAGAGTGAACTTTATGAATAAATGTCATCACTCGAACTTGGCATTTATTAAATGTAGGCCCGGTTTCACAGACAAGGTTTAGCTAAAGCCAGGACTAGATAAGATAAATTGACACATTTAAGCAAGTTTTTATAAACATAAAGAGCAAAAGCAGATCGTACAAAAGTGTGGTACAAATGAATACGAATTAATCACTTTGTATAATACATACAAATTGCCATGACATGAGATTGTGTATGTAAACTCATGTTCATCAGCTACTGTGTACATCTAATGGCAATTTGTTTGTATTTTATAAAGTGACTTATTTGTATTCATTTGCACATTTTTGTACGATCTGCTTTCGCTCCTGACGTTAGGAAGATCTATCTGCCATCTAAGGAACTCGTTTGCTTTAGCTCACATGTTAACTTTGTTATACATAGTTTGCATTTACTTTAAAAAGTCATTTGATCGTACTAGAGAACTGTATAGTATCATGTTAAAATCCTTTTAATCTATCTTGCTGGCAAAATGATACTTTGTTTGCAAATATTGATAAATCGTGCCGCCTGAATATTCATACGCAGGTATTTGGTGACCTTTTGAGATTGTCCATAATACCACTGACCTTCATCAAGATGTATGCGTACAAAATGCCCCCTGACAAACTTTCACAGCTAATAAAGAGTTATAACACAAATGATCAGTTTCTTTCCCTGTTCACGTGCTATATCCCACCAGATGATATTATACAACGCGTGTGTGTGTGTGTCTGAATGTGTTCATATGCGCTTTTACAAGCCAGCAGAGAGATGCTGTCTGTAATATTTACAGGCCCTCGTGTCTATACGGCTTTCTTTAAGCTGGGTGCACACTGCGATTTTTTTTTGTCCTTTACGATTGTTGCTTGTCAGATTGTACGATATGAGCCCAGCGGGATCTTGGGTAAAAGCCAAGCCAGTGGGCAACATCAAGCTTCTTTTATGTCAGACTCTACAATGTACTATCTAAGACATTTCATCACGATTGAAGAGTTGACTAGCTGTTTTACATCGTGGGTTTCGTTATAAAACCGTTTTGCACAAACCCAACTCCATATACTGAAAAAATAAACAAATTTTTTTCTTACAGAACGCAAGA
This sequence comes from Misgurnus anguillicaudatus, assembly GCF_027580225.2. Classification (NCBI taxonomy): domain Eukaryota; kingdom Metazoa; phylum Chordata; class Actinopteri; order Cypriniformes; family Cobitidae; genus Misgurnus; species Misgurnus anguillicaudatus. The sequence continues at coordinate 6,039,159 of NC_073342.2, read as the reverse complement.
CACTGCAGGACTACTGTTAAAACATTGGTGTTCATCCCAAAGCCAGTGAATCTGCCATCGCATGCTTTGCCCTTGCACAAAAGAAATCTTTCACAATATGCAAAAAAACTTGTACATTTTGCAGTTAGGTTTAATGTCCTCGCATGCTCTCTCTACACACACATACACCTCAATTCACCACATCTAATAAATCTGTGACGCACACACACACTGTTAACACTGACTCCTGCATTGAGAGCGTGTGTGTGTGAGCTCTCAGGGTGGATGGCGATCCTGATGCTTCAACGAATACGAGGAAACAGCCGGTAACACGAGTCGACCAGCGGAAACACGCTGAGAATTAGAGGTGGGAAACGGAGAGAGAGACAGCGAGACGGAGAAAGAGATCGGTAGAGGAAGAGAGAGAGAGAGAGAGAGAGGCAGGGAGAGAATGTGGACGGCACGGCTGAGTGGGCGCAGAGGGATCACAGATAGTCATATCACTGGAGAGATATATGATTAAATATTAAAAGTACACGATCTCCCCACTGACTGCTATTAAATAATACAGAGGAACAAAGCAACAGACGCAGAGCACCTGTTAGTCCTGTTCTTTCCTCTATCTGAGGGGCCTGAGGAGGGTTTCAGGGGTGCTGGATTCATCTCTGCTGCCTAGATGCCGTTTAAAGATGTGTGGGCTCTCAATGTAAAAACTTGTGAGCAACATTATGCTTCATTCTGAAAGGACATCTTCTTGTGCAACGCATAGTGCAGTGAAACAAATGCCTCACGTCGTTGTTTTGTACTACTTTGTGAATACAAAGACAATAAAGATTCATTCATGTGTTAATTATTTATTTAATGTTAGTTATTTTATTTAATGCTGAGAGATATTTAAAAATTCAGTCTACATTTATTTTTAAAAGTTTAAAGCACTTTATTTATATTTTTACATATTTTATGAATATTAGTATACTCTCATCAAAACTATGGCATAACACAAATGCAATTGGTGGCGATTATGTTGCGACTGAAAGTATCCCAAATAAAGTAAAATTCGCTAAATTTTATTTGTGGTATTTTATCAAGCAGCTTATTGAGTTCTTATTGACTGCTTTTTCTTCATTATTTGGGTAAGTTATTTATTTTATAAGTAAAAATATTGTTTTAAAATGAAAGAAAGTCATATTTTTGCACAATTATATTTTCGTCAAGAAAAGTAATTTCATCAATTAGAACATAATTTATGTTTAAGATCATGAGTGTTTCAAAACTTTTGGTAGAGTTTAAAAAGTGAAAGTTGGATCTACTGGTACTACTTAAAAAAAGTTTTTCACTTTGGGGCGGTTTCCTGGACAGGGATTAGACTAGTCCTAGACTAAAACATTTTTAAGAGCTGTCCAAACTGAAAATAACTTGAACTTACATATCTTAAAATACATCAGTGACCTTTGTTTCGCCCCAAAATGCACACAAGCAATGTTTTCAGTAAGGCATGTCTGTTAAAACTAGTTATATTTTCTAATTAAACTGAGGCCTAGTCCTGGATTAAGCTAATCACTGTCCGGGAAACCGCCCCTTTAAGTTTTTTCAACTTAAATTTTCTCACTTTAAGTTTATCCGACATACATTTTCTCACTTTAAGTTTATCCGACATACATTTTCTCACTTTAAGTTTATCCGACTTAAATTTTCTTACTTTAAGTTTTTTCAACTTAAATTTTCTCACTTTAAGTTTTTCCAACTTAAATTTTCTCACTTTAAGTTTTTCCGACATACATTTTCTCACTTTAAGTTTATCCGACATACATTTTCTCACTTTAAGGTTATCCGACATACATTTTCTCACTTTAAGTTTATCCGACTTAAATTTTCTTACTTTAAGTTTTTTCAACTTAAATTTTCTCACTTTAAGTTTTTCCAACATACATTTTCTCACTTTAAGGTTATCCGACTTAAATTTTCTCACTTTAAGTTTATCCGACTTAAATTTTCTCACTTTAAGTTTTTCCGACATACATTTTCTCACTTTAAGGTTATCCGACATACATTTTCTCACTTTAAGGTTATCCGACATACATTTTCTCACTTTAAGTTTATCCGACTTAAATTTTCTCACTTTAAGTTTTTTCAACTTAAATTTTCTCACTTTAAGTTTTTCCGACATACATTTTCTCACTTTAAGGTTATCCGACTTAAATTTTCTCACTTTAAGTTTATCCGACTTAAATTTTCTCACTTTAAGTTTATCTGACTTAAATTTTCTCACTTTAAGTTTATCCGACTTAAATTTTCTCACTTTAAGTTTATCCGACTTAAATTTTCTCACTTTAAGTTTTTTCAACTTAAATTTTCTCACTTTAAGTTTTTCCGACATACATTTTCTCACTTTAAGGTTATCCGACTTAAATTTTCTCACTTTAAGTTTATCCGACTTAAATTTTCTCACTTTAAGTTTTTTCAACTTAAATTTTCTCACTTTAAGTTTATCCAACATAAATTTTCTCACTTTATGTTTATCCGACTTAAAATTTCTCACTTTAAATGAAAATGTTCATGTTAAAAAAATAATAAAACAAATGATTTCAGTTGGTAACACCAAAAAAATTTAAGCTTCTTCAACTTCTTAAATTTAAGGTTTTACCAATTGAAGCATTTTTTTTAAGTAAATCCAACTTTTTGCAGTGTAGTGCAATTTATTAAAGAATTACTCAACTTTCTTAAAAAAATCCCGATAATTTACTCACCCTCATGGCATCCAAAAAGTTGATGTCTTTCTTTGTTCAGTTGAGAAGAAATTACGTTTTTTGAGGAAAACATTCCAGAATTTTTTTCAATTTAATTGACTTTATTGGACCTCAACAGTTTTAATGCAGTTTAAAATTGCTGTTTTAACGCAGCTTCAAAGCGATTTAAACAATCCCAAATGAGACATAGGGGGCTTATCTAACAAAACGATGGTCACTTTCATCAAGAAAAATGTAAAATATGTACTTTTACAGTCGATGATGTGACAGTGCGACCTCACGTAATGTGCAATGACGTCCAAAGTTCATGCGTTACATATGTGAAACGTGATACATATGTGATACATATGTGAAATAATAAACCGACACAAAGACATTATTTAAATATCAATCCACATGCAACAACCTCGGAATGGTCCTCTTTCTCCACATTGAAAACACTGGGCGGTAGTCATGCGTGACCTTTCCACGTGATGACGCATTACGTGAGGTTGCGGTGGTTCATCACACGGCTAGTGCAAGATGAGAAGTTATTTTTTTTTTCTTGCTGAAAAAGACAATCCTTTTGCTAGATAATCCCTTATGCCTTGTTTGGGTATTTTTTCTAACTGCATTGAAACTGTTGAGGTCCAATAAAGTCTATCAAGTTTAGAAAAATCATTGAACGTTTTCCTCAAATAACTTAATTTCTACTCGAGACATCAAAGAATAAAGAAAGACATCAACATTTTGGAAGACATGGTGGTGAGTAAATTATCAGTAAATCATTTTTTAAGAAAGTGCTTTAATAAAATACATTTTCTGAATTCCTGATGATTCCCATAATCGTGAACAGACACCAATCAGAGGAGACCGAGAGGTTTGTAAACTCTTTTCTTATTTCGTTTGATTCAAAATCTTCCTTTTGTAAATAAATAAAAAAGTACAATTTTAAAAGACTCAAGAGGCAAACATGAACTATATGAGAAACTGAAACATGTGGAGTGTTTCAAGTTAATCACTTTTAAGGTTGACATCTAGTTATCTAGATGTTGTCTACATGTATGTAGGCTATAGAGCAGATGTCTCTCTAAGGGTACAGATCTCCTTAATCAATCATGATTTCAGCTTACTTCTGAACTTTATCCTTCAGAATAAAACAAGCACGCATTTTGCTCCAAAATCAATGATATTTGTGGCATCTGCCATTGAGATCTTATAATAAGACACAAGCAGTCAGCATACATCTATATGTGAAGCTAATTCTGCAAAACACACACACGCAACATGATTGCTATAAGCCGCATACGTGAGTACTTCATTGTGTTGAGAAAAGCGTCTTTGCACCTGAACGGCGCGTGCGATTAAGATCTGGTGCTGAGGTTTATAAGGATTGAGCAATCCACCCCACACACACATACACACTTTCACAAAGGCCTAGTTCCACACATACACGACACGGAAACAGACTCTAACCTCACAATACATGAAATTAGAGCAGGAGTGTGTCTGAGACGGCCCTAAAAACCCCAAAAAGAGAGGTCAATATTGAACGAGAGAACAACACATCAACCGCAATATCGTGTTAATATGTTGTCTTGCAAACTTGTGCTAAATTATGAATTTAGAAAAAAAGTGGATCCTAAACCAAACCAAGCTCTTTCTTTTTCACAAATCTATCGTATATCTAGGTTGATTTTTTTGCGTGTGGATAAGTATGTTTTTGTGGTCGGAGGTGTGATGAAGGAAAGCATTTTTTGGTGAGCAAATGGCACATTAAATATTTCCATTTAAGGCACACGCCTCATATCCTCCCCACAGCAAACTGCAGATGTAAGCTTTTTAATGGAACGTCGAGAACGCGATACCGCAGGATCACAGTTTGGTCAGATATCAATGAACTACATTTGCGCTGCATACAACACACACAAAAAAACTACACTTAAAAGAAAGCCACGTGTTTTGGACTAAACTGTGCATGTCTCTCAAAAGTTTTGGTAAAACAGAGCAACTTTTAGTTTTTATAATAAAGTCAACTACCAAAAACTTAGTGAGTGAAAGCAATGACCTTTCATGATCCTCAGTGTCACAGTTTTCGGCATCAGAACTGGCCCTACTGACTTATACTGACCTCTGACCTGTAAACTTTGTCTTTGCCCAATAGTAATGTCAACATGGATGACCACATGAGAGATAGTGTAGACAGATGACATTGTGTTGACAGTCTACCAACACAACACAACACAACACTGGGACCAATGCACTCATATAGTAAGCAGTGGCGGCCGGTGACTTCATTTTACGAAGGCGCTCGATGCAAAGTTGGTCACAACATGTATAAAGCCCGTCGTGTGTGGTTCGTAATTTCGAAATATGCGTACTCTACCCAGTCTCACAAAATTATGTACCTGTAGTCATGTAATTATTTTTCGATTATATTTTCGATACTGTCACAAATTTCCACGTTTTTTTGTGATCGTATCACAATTTCTGTTTATGTCTCATTGTCACGTATTGGTTACTCAACTGCTTTTTCCTATTTTCAAACCATTTTCACTTCGGTTTAGGGTTAGATTTGGTGTTTGCATTAGGATGTCACTTTAAGTATTGGTTTATACTATTTTTTCTGATTTATTTTTTTTAATTTTCTAAATTTTAAAACATCGTCGCCTGGCGTTAGGGTTAGAGTTTGGGTAAAGATGTCATTTTATGTAAATCTAACCCTAAACCGAAGCGAAAATGGTAAGAAAATAGGACAAAACAGTTACCAATACGTGACAATGACATGTAAACAAAAAAATTGTGATACGATCACGAAAAAACGTGGAAATTCGTGACAGTATCATGAAAAAGAATCAAAAAATTACGTGACTATAGGTATGTAATTTCGTGTGACTTGGAGATCACATGTCTTGTCAAAATAAGTGCCTGCTGCAGACACGTCTAAAGGGTTTATGTTAAAAGAGACGCTCGCGTTTTCCAGATACTTGCATAACCTCATGCGTAAAAAGTTTAATGTTAAGGGAGTGTCTTGCGTGTATTTTGTGAAGGTGAGCGTCTCTTTTGTCATAAACAGTTTTGACGCGTGTGCAGCACGCACTTATTTTGACAAAACACATGATGCACATGGTTCACATGTTGCAACAAACACATATTTTGAAAACACAAGCAACACACGTAACACTCCGAACACATATTTTGAAATTGTGCCACTTGGATGAGCAGTCACGAGCCGCCACTGATAGTAAGTGTACTGTGGACAATATGGCTATAGGGATATTCATAAGATTTTCAGAAAAGACATCACTCAATAAATAACAGTATACAATTATTAAATTTACACGTGAAACCGGTTTTCTCTGTAGCTAGTAATGGATAGCGCTAGCAATACCAGCAACATGGGTTCAAACCAAAAATGTACATCTGGAATGCAGTGTATTTTTAACAAAGCTCAACAATAAATGCAAAATATCTAACATTTAAATACGAGGCACATTACAAATTACAGCATCTCATACATAAGCACACTTTTGACTTTGAATTCCATTAAAAAGAATTCAGTTGAATGTAGCGTTAGCTTTAAACACACACACACATCTACAATGTATACACATTTATTCATCCTTGTGTTTCCTCTGATAAGACATACTATTCTCCATAAACACAGATCCCTATCACATTTTATTATTCAAGAAATAACTTCCATTTTCCTCCTCAGACATATCCCAAAGCTGATCTTGTTCTGTTAGCATTCAAATTACCTATTACGCTAGTTAATACAGCGCTGTGTATGAACGTCGTAGGGGTGAGTAGGCTGCAGTTACAATGATATCATACATTAAAATACACCGTATTCATATCTATGGCATTTAAATACTAAAAGCTAAACAAGTGTCGTGAGTCGCAGAGCGTTCATATCTTACTGTATGAATATTTGATTGTTTCCTTGGATTTGATGTAGGCTAAATAGAAGAGCGCTAGTTTGTTGACAATGCAAAAAGGCGTCTCAGGCTAGATTTTTCTCCCCGCCCTTGTGTGGTTTAAATTACTGATGTTTATCATTTAGCGCTGTGTTGGCATTCATTGATGACACAGTATACGGCTTCGAGAGCTGCCAATCACACGATGGTGCACTTAGTCAATCAACATGCATGCTAGCAGTTTCAGAAAGTTAAGCATTAAGCTTAAACCATAGATTTAAACATGACATGTACGTTTACGCTAAATCCAGACTACATTGGTTGGCGGACCTGGCCAAGCTGGTCTATATTGATGGTTTAAAAGGGTTTTGGGTAACTGCAAGTCTCACCCAGGATGGGTTACAAGCGATCCACCTTAGGTTTGTTAAAAGATTACATATTATAGGGTGACCATACATGCCATTCTTCCCGGACGCATCCCGTCCAGGATTTCGGTGCGTCTTCCGGAAGTCGTATTTGTTGACCGCATCAAAATTCAGTTAAAAACATAAGATATACAATCATAGTTTTATTCTTACCTTAAAATGTAACGATTGCTTTTCTGTAATAATAATAATAATCCTCTATTACGTGTGCGGACGACAAGTGCGACTTCCCGGGGACGAACACGGGGTCCTGGACGGGGTGCGTCCGGGAGGAGTGGCACGTATGTTCACCCTAACATATTAGCCATATTCAATTACTATGCTGTTAGCATTGTACCATATCTAAAATAAATCGTAGGCCCGTGATCCTATTCTGTCATTATGCTTACTCATACAAGAAGATGCTTATCATAAAATACGATGTAGTCATGAGTGGCAAATAATATATTTTCGTTTATCTGTTTAAAAAGTCATAATAACAAGATCATCTGCCTGTCTGGAAGCTGCGACCTGCAGTTGAAAAATCTAGTAAAGCTGTCCCAGAAAACTGGTCATTTACATAAGACAACCGTTTCTCATTCATGAACCACGTGTATATTTGTGTGCTAAATTTGTGCTATTGTTTTAATACAAAAAACATGATTCGTCTTTAAGTTTAAGCTTTAAGTGGCTATTCATTGATCTGGAGTACAAATTCTGCACAAAATATACTAGTTTTATGGAGTTGCGCACTAGGCTTTACTCGACAATCCTGCTGTGTAAGTCTCTTAAGAGCATGCATGGATATGTTTGCAGAGGCACATGCAGATATTTAGTGGTTAGATTTTTTGGGCGTGCCTTATGCTAATCACTAAATGCAGGCACACTCTTTCTCATTTGGATTACTTTAGATTCATCAACATCAGAACAAATGTATGCGCAGATGCACTTGCTGTAAATCTTAAATAAATAAATTCTGCATGAGAAGCTTTACTGTGCATAGAAACACTTAGTAAATGAGACCTAATGTGTGCAATATATTTGTACTGCGTACATTAGCCTATATATACACACACACACACCACAAGCACACATATAAATGAGTTAAAATTACTAGCTTAATAATGTATATTGTAACAAAGGTGTGTGCCTACTGGATATATGGGCATGTTAATATGAAATAAAATGCTTAATCTTAATGTACATATCTTTCCATTCAACCTATACGGCACTGCTAACATAATGACATCTCAGTAAAATATGAACCGCAGAGCCAAAAAAGTATAAAGGCCGTGGCACTCCTGTGGAAAGAAATATGCAGATGGAAGTTGATGTATGAAATTAACCTTTGCTTTTCTAACTCCTGTCTCTGGTTCTCCTACCTCTGCCTCACATGTAGCATACAAATGACCGGCCGCTCGTTCCTGCATATTGATTGTATGGACTCAGGGAATTCTGCTACACCCCCCTCGGCCGCCTGTGTTTCCCACAAATCTGCGTGGAGGACAGTGGGGAATATGGTTTATGGGAGGAAGGGCTCGTTTCTCTTTTGTGTACGCACTTCTTAAGCATTACAAACCGGACAATTCTCACACTGCATGGGCATTGGTGGAAACGGGAAGCGTCTGGCACCTCGGGAAACATGCTGCAAGGATTTACAAGACCGATACTGACTTAAATGTGATTAAGAAAGGCATTATGGTACAGTACACATAGAAGCAGAAATAAAATAATGATCAATATATACATTTATAGTACTATTAAACTTACAAAAATACACTATTGTATTAGGAGTCTCTGTCAAAATATTATACCTATTACAGTGCAATTTTTAAAAATAATTTTATTTCCTTTACAATTCACTTTTAAGTTATCATAAGGTAACTACATAAGAAAGGTTCTTTGTACATCAGAAATATACTGTATCTTTCTTTTCATTTGTACGGTTGGTGTAATAAGAAGCAGCAGTTAGGAGATGAGTTGAAAGGCATCTATATGGGGCCGTATGTGGAGTCCCCTTGAGGCGGCCGCTCCCCGACATAATAAAATAAACACTGTGATGGTGACACAAATGCGTATGGAGGTTAAAAGGTGGCCAGGCCACTGCTGCCATAATCATATCATCTGTTGGGATAGAAATCCCACCTGGAGGAGGAGGAACGGAGAGGGCACAGCCCAGTGAGACACAGAAAAGGAGACAATCAAAGGACACAGCAATTGAGACAAAGATTGTATGTATGTCAATGTGATGAAAATGTTGCAAGCAAATTTACAAAAAACACGTGAATGAATCAACATGGACCCTCTCTACCTAATACATATCCAGGTAGTTATTTTTGCCGCGTTGCTTGTTTCTGACACACTTAAAGCTGCAATCTGTAATTTTTTAGGTTAAAAACGAGTTATTGAGCAAGTACATAAACAATCAGTGTCTTACTTTACAATTCACAAAGCTGCATTGTAAAAAGTGAAAGTTGGATCAACTTAAAAATGACTCAAATTGGGAACACCCTGGGGCCTCATTTATAAAGCGTTTTTACGCACAGATCTTAACGCTCAAATCCACTACAACGCTCTGATTTATAAAACTCGTCTTTGACGTGGAAAATACTTACCTCCACGTCAGATTCCGACTTGACGTACGCACGTTTCCTTGTGGCAATATTGCAGTATTGCGGGTACGCATATTTGAAACTTTTACAGCGTCAACATCCTTTTTATTAGAGCTTAGATTGGGGCCAAAAAAACATAACCGAAGCCCCTGCACGTTGTGGCCGAGCCCGCCCGCCTGACACATTCATTGTAATTATGAGCCCGAGCCCAATTTAAACCCGACAATGTTTTGGCGCTGTGACGTTCTCAACTACAATTCAAAACTATTTGAACTATAGAAATCTGTTCAGAATTATCTTAATGAACTAATGCAACAAGGACGAAGCATGTAAACTGCGATGTTTATTTATTCAGAATAGAAACGTAATAAAAAAACATGCAACAATGATGCACACAGAAAATGAACAAAAATGAACTGCGGAGAAGGCCTTCTACTCCAAAATAATTTAACAAGGTTTAAGAATAGATTTTAAACAAAATATGTTGGCCTATTTTGATATTTTAAAATGTAGGCCTATTCCGATGCAAAAAGGTGGCGCCCAAGCTATAGGTTCAGGAAACGATTTTCTAGTTCGTCATCTTTTCAAAAAATATTTTAAAAATATAGAAAAATTTTTTGCAGTGTTTAATGCATGTAAATCTTACAAAACATGTCCTTTATTGAATGAAAGAAAAAAACTATCGAATTTAATGATTAAAACAATGTGAAAGGAACTAAATTGTAAAGCGTCGATGTACAATAAGGGACATGCGACATTTTTAATGACGTTTGATGATTTACTGTCTAATGCTGCATTCAGACCAGCCACGGTAGAGGCATTAAGCGCGAGTGATTTCAATGATAAGTCAATGTGGAGGTTTCGTGTCGCAAATGAGGCGTTTTGCGTGATAGACGAATGGCGCAAATTAAGTGTTGCCACGACAAAAGCGCGAGTTGAAAAATTTTAACTTTGACGTAAAAACGTAAACCAATCAGGAGCTTGCTCTAGTAGTGACATGATTACAGGAAGCGAGCGGAGTTGCAGAAACCCCTCCCATGACGCGAATTTCCGTGCTAATGTCTCGATGACTAGAATTTCACGCGCAGCTTTCACACGCGAATGAAGCAAGTAAACTCAAAATGTTCTAGCGGCAAATTTGACGACTCAAACACGGCTGGTGTGAACCCACGGTAAGGCTGCGTCTCAATTGATCCAATGGTCAAACAGAAATTGCGAGTTGCGTTAATAAATAGCACGCTAAAAGAAGTGTTGTTAAATTTTTTTTACGTTAATGTGTTATTATCACGTTAATTTTGACAGCCCTAAAATAAATGTTATGAATACTATTTCAGATATTATATTATTATATTAAGCTTTATTAACTTTTAGTTTAAAGTGAGCTGTCAAGTCAGATTTTGCGGGAAACATCAGTTGTTTCAGAACAAACGTAAAGATTAGTACATAAAGTAATCTGCAATTTTATGTTTCATACAGAGATGCCGATAAAGAGAAAAAAGTTACGAATTGCAGCTTTAAAAACAAAATCAGACTGCACCCTATCCACCCCACCCAACCCAAACCCTGCCCTTCAAAGAAATGATAGCCGCCCTGATGTCACTAAACAGGAATGTGCAAAAGCATTTACAGGAAGAGATCATTTATAAATGGCTGATATTATATGGGCCCTTGCCCCTCCTTTTTACCTGTTTCAGCAATATTTGTCAGTTAAAAATTGATATTTTACGTGTCATAAAATGTATTATTATAATGTACCTCACATTTAATGTATGTTGTGCATAATTTATAATTAGTCACCCTAAATGTGTGTGTCCCTATAGATATTTTATCTTATACATTTTGATATAACAGAAACAAACACGCAAGCACATACCGAGTAATGTCATTGACAGGCCCACCTTCTCTTATCATGACACAGTCATGCCCCGTGTCTACATTCAGACAGGTTTGGACTCATTTTCCCAGAATTCCCACTGAGTTGCTCTGCATTGCAGAATGTGCACGGTCGGGGGGCCGTCTGTAGTCCCTATTTATAGCAGGACACCGCAGCACATCCGATTCTCTCTCTCTCTCTCTCTCTCTCTCTGCTTACAGCCAGCATGCTTATAGTTCATACGCTTGCCAAACACGCTTTCTATAAAACACCTGCCTGTCATTCTACAGCACTAAAGTCATCTCAATGCAGTTTTTATCATTGCAACACTGTAACAACAAATCAAAACGTGAAACGATAAAGTCTCTAAACATCCTTAAAACAAGATAAATATGCTCAGGATGCAAAATTGGGGTGTTTTCTTGTTTTAAACAATGCAGAAATAATGCAGAAAAAAAACTTATGTCAACTTACATCATGGTTATTTTTCACCTTAGTATATTTTATATAGTTCATTTATGTTTAGATAATTTTACTAGAAATAGACAAATATTAAACATGTTTTTAGATTGTGTCTATCGCAGGCATCTCAGACAGACCTGTAGAGATAGAGAAAGATGAGAAAACCAAAATGAAATCAGGTTTGGTCCTTCACATCTAAGACATATTTACTGCAGACACTCAATTCCACCCCCAGGCTTTACGTGCCTATTTACAGTAGAGTCTATTGATAGCAGCAAACTTCATAGTTTATTTCAATTAGAAGATAGGAAATAGGAAATCACATTTAAATCAATCACACCTCTCCCCGGGCCGAAATCAATGCCGCCTTTCCAGGGGTTTCTCAGAGAACCGCCACGTTCCGATATCCTCTCGTACACTTCATTGCGAGCCGTGTGTGAGTGCGTGCGGTGTGTATACGTGAAAGTCTCTCGATCAATGTTTCCCACAAAGACATTACTTGGGAGAGCGGACGTATACAGGGGCTTTTTAATGGAACACAACCTACATTAGTCCGGTAAAGGAGAGATCGGCTTACGAGACTAAGAAAGACGGATATTTCTGCAGTCACAAAGCCATTGGGAAGAGAATGTCGAATACTGAGGGCTCGTCTTAATGAAATTACTATTCATAGTCGTTTTTTTTCAAATGGTGGGATGGTTGCTGATCAATCACCAAAGACGAGTTTAAATGCATCCTGCTATGACAACAAAGTTTTCAGCACACACACACACATCTCATTCGGGAAACACAAGCAGAACCAAATTCTCCTTATTATTTATAATAACAATTACAGTAATATGATTATTATTATTGACAATTGACAAAATTATTATCTATTAATAAAAACTATGTAGGAATAATTATAATGTACAGCTATAATGTTCAAATCATAGCGTCCCATCTTTAAATCTTTAAAGTTTGTACAGGGATATTCTTGCTCTTTTCTAACCCTGTACACATTTATTCCCCAAAGGCTATTAGCCAAGCCATGATTTTAACTCCGATCTCCTCCGTGCAATTAGCTCAGTGATTGAATATTGAGGTTGTGAAGACGGATAGGACGCTGGTGCTGTGATCTTCCTCGTGCTCAGGACATTACTCAGAGGGAGGGAGAGAGAGAGAGAGAGAGAGAGAGTCATACGGGCCAGAAGGTCAGAAACAGCCTGAAATCCAGTATGTTATTGTAGTGATTTTCACACGGGGCACCAATTGGGTAGTATGCCATGGACAGGACACTAGAGGTTTCCAGGGTTTGGGGAAAGGCATTACAAGTAACGTGCATCAGAGTCCTGCACGGGTTCATTGTTTTGGAGACCCGTTCCCACCCGTCACCCGTGATAATAACAAAATTGAATCTGCACCCGCCTGGACCCGTTAATATTTGGCCTGTTACCCGCATAAGCATAAATCACACACACTAAAATCATTCTAATTAAAGTGCTTTATTTTTTAACTTGAACCTCTCTCAACATCACAACAGCATCATGAATTGGCTAGTAAAAACAGGCTAAAGTGCGCTTTGTTTTGCGCCATTCAAGTAGCCTACCATCGGCACAAATGGAACCTGATAATTATACCCAAATAGACCTATTAATAAAAAATACCAATAAAAAAAACAACCTACCTACACAACCCCTGCTGTGCTCCTAAAGTCTCGTCTATAAATACTTTCTAAGAGAAGACGTTCAGCTTTCGGCTATCAACGGCAAAACTTTATGCAACTCCTGCAACGGTCCCTCCAACTAGGCTATGAGAAGAATCAACAAAGGTCGCGCACTGACACAGTGGTGGTGATGTGATGGGTCAAATTTCATATGTTGCGTTTTCAGCCGCGTTTAAAAGCCAAGACATACAAATTTTGCACATGTTTTCAGTCGCACTACTTCCTGCCTGCATGGAGTTAATTATTCGCCAGCATCCCGCCCGTAAATTTTCGGAATGTCACAATCAACCCATTTTAGACACTTTTAGAACACGTTCTGAAGTAACGAGTAAAGTAACGCATTACTTTATAAATGTACACATTAATATTTGAGTTACTTTTTTAAAAAAGTAATGCGAGTTACTTTTCAGTTTAAAAGCGGAGTCCACGATGTTTGAAAAACGCTTTGGAAAAGGAGATGGGCCGACTACCAAAACACACTTATAGCCAATCAAATCAAATCAAATGCCGGGTTGCGTATGTGTGGGGTGGGTCTATCAACAGAAGGTCCAGATTCTATTGGGGTAGGGGCGTGTTTGTTTGGGTGATTTCAAGTATCAACATTGGCTTTCAAACATCATGGACTCCGCCTTTAATGAATTACTTTTTTTATTATCTACTGAACGTAGTCGCGTAGAATTACACACTCTATGCGTGCACCCCTAAGGGGGAATAGTTTGAGTCAGAAAAGAAGATGGCAGGCCAGATCTTGACATTTTTTGAGATGGAAATATGCAATTTCTGAATGCATAACTACTAGTCTGCAAGGTCTGAAAGATATCAAGCCTTAGCCAATTAAGAAAAAGTAACGCAAAAGTAACTTAAAAGTAACGCAAGTATTACTTTCCATGAAAAGTAACCAAGTAACGCAATTAGCTACATTTTTAGGGAGTAACTTAACAATGTAATGCATTACAATGCAAAAAATATTTTAAAGAAAAATTTTTTAGTATTTTTGTCTTGTTTTTAGTAAAAATATCAAAAAATTCTTAGATTAACATGCTTTTTTGATGAGCAAAAAATGAAAATAAGTCTAGTTTTTAGACCAAAAATATTAAATTTAAGTGATTTTGTTCATAAAACAAGCTTGCCAATGGGGTAAGTCCTGGAGCTGGTGCAGAAGGTCCTTAACAATCTGGAACACGCAGATGAAGGTCCCTTGAAGTGAAGGTTTGCTCTTTGTTGCAGACGTCGGTGATTGCCTTTCTGGACAAGAAGCTCGGAACGTGGTGTGATCTTTTAGTCTCTGGATACACTGGTGATCTGCCATTGTGTCTCTCTCAGGGGGAGACTTGGGTGCTCTGTCAATGACTCTCTTTTTAGAGGGAGACTCAAAAGCTTTTGAGGTTTTTGGTTTGTCCTGTTACAATATCTAGCACACAGCCCGAGACTCAGAACTGGGTTCTTTGTTTCAGTCTCTTAGGCTACGTTTACACGGAAACGATCTGAAAAGAAAACGCAAAAGTGGCGTTGCGTTATCACTTTTTATTCTGCGTTTATACGAGTGTTGTGAGGGGGAAATCTGCTGGCATATGGAGACGCAAGAATGTGTGATATTCGATGTAGTATGCACTCCAGGCGGCTAGGTGGCAATGTGAAGCACAGACACACAACAACACCAAGTCCACGCGCCTGCGTACAACCTTGTTCTCCCAGGTCTCGTCCAAAGCCATCTGGTTTGACTCTGACAAATTGGCGCATCAAAAATTTGATAGAGGTAATTAATTTGCCTTCTCTGATCAGAAATACTAGCTGTGAATATTTCGTACAACTGCTATGGCAACTTGAAGGTCCGACGTATGGAAATAATCCGACATGTTTGTTGTTATTTTCCTGAACTGGCGTATGCCTGTGACGTAAACGCGTACGCGACGAGAGCCACCGTGAGCAGACTTTTGCGTTTTTACCCTTTAGACGGGAACGCAAGGGTAGATAGTTTTTAAGATTTACACTCTGGAGAGTGGTTTCATTTTTTTGCATTTTTAAGCCCCAAAAACGCTGTCACCGTGTTAACGAAAGGCACATCCGATAAAATATTTTTACATTCTCTTGTAAACAGGCCCTTAGCATAAATGTACTTTTATAACTTTTCCGATAGGAATGAGTTTGCATATTGGCACTTTCCTGATGCAGAGTCATGATTGGCTGTTGATGTCAGAAGGTCACAGAATGTGGCCCTCTTTTCTTCACTGTGAGGAATTAATTTGCATAGGTGGATATTGATAGATAGATGTACGGATACATAGATAGATATATAGATATAGATAGAAAGCACTGGATTAACTGTAGTATTGGAGAAGTATTGCATTCCTGCAGACCAGGACACAGATGTTCAGCTTATGGTTTTCTGTCATTCCCTGTTTCATACAGGAACAGAGCAACACCCTACAGAAAAACGCTTGTCTGATGATCATATCCATGAAAATGACATTTGATTTCATCCCAAGGAAAGAAACATAAGGATTAAAATATCTATCAGGCTCAGGGAAGACCAATAACTTGTAAGGCATGGATAGTTCTGTTTTTTCACATGTCCACTACCTATATCACAAACTACTACGGTAGTTTGTGATATCTCAGTTTAGGGGGAGTTTGGACACACACACATCATCGCACAGTTCATGCAAAGATTGTCTTCAGCATGCATGCAAAACAACGGAGTAGCAGAAGTGTATTTCTCTAGAGGGCTGTAGAGTGTTATCTTAACAAAGGGACTCGTCTCTATATAAATGACTCTCCCTCCGCTTGTGCTAATTAGAGAAGAGCGACATGAACTGCAGCTTAAGCCCAGTTGTTCATAATCACGCACATACACACACATGTACTGTATACACAAGTGCTCGTGTACGATAGGAAGTGCACATGATTTTGCTCCAAAAATTCTCTTTTATAGTTCATAGTGGAGAGACCTGCAGACACAAATGAATGAATACAGTATATGTACATTCTAAAATGTTGGGTTATTTGGTGTTGGATCGAATAAACCCAGAAAATGCTTATATATGACCCAACAATAGATTACAACAACCCAGTATTTTGGGTTCATACACTCAGCATCACTGTAAAATCAGATAATAAATGTGTTTCGAGTTTGCCACAACAATGTGTTATTAACCCCCCCAACCAAAAATTTGAATAATTGGAAAAAACAGCAATAAATAAAATTAGTTATCAAAAACAGGCAGGATTCTCTGCTCTCAAGTGAAACCACGCCCACTCGCGGAAGCTGTCATCTCTCTCAACTTTCAAATACTGCTACAACCTGAATAGAACCGAATACAAAGATTTTCATTGGGATTGTTCTTTCCTACGGGTAACATTTTTACTCACCCACCGACACACATGATCTACTGCCTGTGTATTTGTCTTTTAGTGGGAACATTCAATCTTCTTAAGAAATAAATGCATGAGAGAAAACAAACCAGCGCTATCTGCGAGCTAAAGATATGACTCTGTTCCAGTAATACTCTTATGTAAACCCAACACAATCAAACCACAACAAAACACGTCAAAATACGCTGAGCTTGAACCCTCCTGCAGATATTAGACAATGCGGTGGTCTTGATGGCTTTAGGAGTGAAAGTGAGAATAATATGAGGGGGCTGTTTCTGAGTTTGACCTAAAAGCAAAGAGACTGATAACGCTCGAATAACCCCAGCACCACATCCTCTGACAATCTCTATTCTGTATATTCCAAATCTTGCATGAGACCCTCACTGTCAGACGTTTAAATCCAACGATTTAGAAAAGAAAACAGATGAAAGAGAAGGAAATGCTCTTCGGATAAAAATAACGGCATTTTTACGCTTTCAAGGACTCAAAACAAAGGCCTATGAGAAATATTGTCTATAATGTGTGAAGGCGTTTCTTTAGTTTTTTTTTTCAAAAAGAGAAAGGATTTAAAGAATGTGTAATTTTTTAGCTATAGTTTTATATATTTTATTTTGTTTATTGTGCAAATAGCTAGTGAATTAAAGGGGACATTTCTCAAGACTTTTTTAAGATGTATCTTTGGTGTCCCCAGAGTACATATGCAAAGTTCTAGCTCAAAAATATTTGTTAGGCATAACAAATGTTTATGTAGTTTCACCAATTTTCTGTTTGTCTCTTATTAACTGCAACTACATTTGTGTAATATCGCCATCATATCGGCCAATAAGCCATAAAGCTTCCTTAATATTGCATTGGCCATTAAAAACAACCATATGGGTTGACCAATAATATTTTTTCTCAATAAAAAGATAATGACAGTTTGATAAGTGATATTATATCAAAAATTTACTATAGCATGTTAAAATTGCCACTTTGTATGTGTCACAAAAATGTGCCGATTTTGGGTGTGTCCTTTTAAAATGCAAATGAGTTGATCTCTGCAGTGCCATGGTTGGATAGTGCAGATTAAGGGGCGGTATTATCCCCTTCTGACATCACAAGGGGTGCCACATTTTAATAACCTATTTTTTCACATGCTTGCAGAGAATGGTTTACCAAAACTAGGTTACTGGGTTGATCTTTTCACATTTTCTAGGTTGATAGCACTGGGGACCCAATTACAGCACTAAAACATGAAAAAGTCAGATTTTTATAATATTTTTTTTAAAAGATCTGCCTATAAAATGTTTCTATATTTTTACTGACAGAAGTTTTATGCTTATATTTACATTTTAAAAATCTAGAACAATATATGTCTATAACTAAGTAAATACCATTAATTTAGAAAAAAAAAAAAAAATATATATATATATATATATATGTATAGTTATAGTTATAGTTATCTAATAGTTTTGTAACATTAATTACAAAGCTAAAAACAAAGTTGTGACTGCTGCTGAGTTAGCTCTATATGTTAGTTAATGCTATATGCTAACGTTTAGGCTGAAGTTCTACTATTGACGTTACAGTTACGTTTTGCAGGTCCATACTGAAAAAAACACAAACTTAAACTCATAAAAGTCCATTAACAATCTTAAAATGATTGATTATTCCTTAAATTCCATATTTTTGTCGGATACAGATTCAAACATAAGGCCTGTTTACACACAGAGCTACTTAAATGAGCTGCTCTGTAAAACAGCCAATCAGAGCAGAGCTCAACATTATTATTCATGACTCTTTCAAATAAGGTAATAATTGACTATTTAATTCTAATGGCAAATCCTAGGGTTGTAGATGGACATGTAAAACTGTCTCTGGATCATTTTTGCACCTAATTAAGCCACAAACATTCTATGTAGATATCAGAGAGCAATTTAACAAATTATTTCAATGCATTCAAAAGTATATTTTTCATTGTTTATTCATGCTAGTTAATGCATTTACTAATACAACCTCATTAAAAAGTGTTACCACTAGTTTAAATTGCATACTTACAGTAATATCACTTATTAGCAGGGATCTGTCTCAAGTCGCATGCCCAGTCTTAGATCTCTTAAAGTCTATAAACACACATAGACCTCCACCATTCCCACAGGTTTAATTATGAAAGACAGTTTATAGAAATATGATAAATAACTCTAAAGAAGTCCAGATGTTTTGGCCATATTGATGGAAGCTACAGATGTTTACACCAGCTGGATTAACTATGATCTTCAGACTATTTTCAACATCAGGTACTTAAAACACAATTTGTTTTTCAGACTCTTGTCATCTGTTACGTCTACACGATCACAAACAATCACATACTTAGAAAAACATGCACATGTTTGAATACATGTACTGCATATAACCTTTATAAAAATCAACAGGATTTGCAAAAGTGTTCACATGTTTTATTTACGTACCGTACACTCTCTCTTTCATGTTAACAGCATACTGACCAGTATGCAATTGACGGACACTTAAGTGCATTTAAACTATAATTTATTTTTCATTACACTTGTTCTCAGGGAATCAAACCCATAATCGTCCAACTAAGCCAGATTTCACCTGTAGCTAAATGATAGACACAGGTATGTGCTAACACAGAGAGTGCATTTAAATTTACGCATTTGCCAGATACTTTTATCCAAAGTGACTTACACTGCAGTACAAGCTTTAGGCTATGTTTTTTTATTAGTAGGTGTGTTCCCTCAGTTCAAACCCTTGACATTTTGCACCACCTTCCTATGAGGAGTGGTCGGGATGTTCAAATAAACAAATCTGATGGCACTACTGAGCCTACAAACATCACAAGGTTTACTTCTAGATGTCTCTGCATATTAAACTGGTACGGGGTAAAAAAATACACAGTTTACCTTTAATGACCCAAGACACTAAACACACGCAGGAAGAGACGGTATGGAAATGCAGAAGAAGTGTAGAGTCATTCTCTTTCTTGCTGCATGAATATTTAATGTTGTGGGAGTGAGTGAGACGTCTATGTGATGAGGAAGGTCAGTTTGTGAGCAGCGGGCGGAAGTCGGCCCGGCCACACGGGCAAGCAGATGACAGGGTTTCATGCAGAAGAGGGTCGCTGTGATATCTAAGGGTGCGTTTAAACGGGTACTGATGTGATTTAACTACAGGGCTATCATGCAAGAAACTGCCATCCGTGTGTTTAATCAAATCCGTATCTGTGCAATAATCACACCAGGTGTTTTGCTTTGATCAAATCTTTATATGCACATAAACATATGTGGCAACATACTGCACGTGCCAGTTTTGACAAATTTGTCTCTTTAATATCTCAATTGTTTCACCTAGACAGATTGATGCGGACCAAATGAAAACTTTTTCTTAGCCGTTCACTGTGCAATAGCTCTGAAAATGTACTGTATGTCAACGATTGCGTCTTTTGTGCCTGTTTTTGTGGAAAGAAAAAATTAGGAATCATTAAAGAAAGAGCAATGCTCAATGGCATTAAAGCACTGAAAAAGTACACAATGATAAATGTAAGGGAAACGCATGATTTTTTTCACTCTTTGTTTATGTGTGTGGTCGAGAGAGTGTGTGTAACCCAGTGTTTCATGAGCTTATTTTAAACAGAGCGGCTGAAGATCGGACAGGTTCATAACTATAACTCTTTCACCCCAGATTACTCTGTCACCAGTAAGTACATCTCTTTCTCTATCACCACGCTTACTGAGAGAGAAGAAAGAGCTGCTCTGTTTTAAAACCTAGGGTGCGTTTCCCAAACAACGACGTAACTCGTTGCTGAACGACCATAGTGCGATGCATCGTTGGAGAAACGAACTAGCTACTCACGACTGTTTCCCGAAAGCATAGTTACTTTGCCGCACATTCGTCGTTTGAACCATGTTGAACCAAGTTAATGATGTCACGTGGGAGATGAAGTACAAATAAATCTGTGCAAATCGATTTAATGTCAGATTATTGCTGTAAATAACATATATTGCATCGGAAGACTGAGGCTTTGTCCACACGAAACCGGTGCATTCCCTATCCGATCATTTTTTCCTTGTTCTAAAAAAATTATCCGTAAACACGAAACCACTGAAACCGACTGAAAGCGGTGTAGTATATATGCCGGACCAGTATGGGGCGCTGTAATTCTGCCACAGATATACACTATACACGTAGAAGAAGACTTTGAGCATGCACATAACCAACGTATGGTGTTGTCCATTATTGCTTGTTGGTCACCACAATTGCATAGAAGCAATAGATTTTGCTGTAATAAAGCTAGTAGGCTTTAGTAGCTTCTGTAGCACGAACACAATCACGTAGTCCGCCGTTATTGTTGTTGCTGTTACGTGTGACGCTTCCGACACGTGATGTGATGACGTTTTTGCTTCACAAAATATATTGATTGGCTGTACACACGAAACCGCAAGGGTGTCGATTTCAGATTTATCCACTTTAGGACCCGGTTTCAAAAAATAGCGGTTTCACTCTCTCAAAACGCCGGATCCGTGTGGACGAAACGGCAATACGATAACAAATTTATACGTATACAGTGATATGCGTCTCCGTGTGGACAGCCCCTGATTTTGTTATCGTGATTAAGTTACCTGTTGTTTTTTTTAAAGATATTTAATTCACGCGCAAGTTCCCTCATACGTCATTCCTCCCAGGGATTCCCCAGGGTCTTAAAGCTTGTAGCACTGCGCACATGCGCAGTTTCAAATGCAGCGCTTTAATTCTGTTTACAAACCTAGAGACGTAAAATAAAATGTAAATATATTTAGAATGATGGATATACATTGTACTTCATGTTTTTTGCTTGTTTTGTTCAAAAGCATGATCAACGTAAGTCTACATATGATAATAACACGGAACGATGCTTTTAACGACAGGTCAAGAGATGTTAGCGATGTAGTTTGCGAATGTTCGTTTGAAAGATGGTTTCGGGAAACACCAAATCGTTGAACGATGTTAGTAATGATGGAACTTACGATATTCGTTGGCTAACGATGCTTTTGGGAAACGCACCATGGTAAGCTGTCTACATAGACAGTATTTTAAGGCATCAAAATTGTGCTTCTGAAACATTATTGTATTCCTAAAACCTTAACTTTTTTGAAAATATGCTCATTTTCCAGCTCCCCTAAAGTTAAACATTTGATTTTTACCATTTTGGAATCCGTTCAGCTAATCTCCGGGTCTGGTGCTACCACTTTTAGCATAGCTTAGCATAATTCATTGAATCTGATTAGACCATTAGCCTCGCGCTAAAAAATAACCAAGAGATATTTTTTCTATTTAAAACTTGACTCTTATGTAGGTACATCGTGTAGTAAGTGTATGAAAATTAAAAGTTGTGATTTTCTAGGCAGATATGGTTAGGAACTATACTCTCATTCTAGCGTAATAATCAAGGACTTTGCTGCTATAATATGGCTGCAGCAGGCGTAGTGATATTACGCACTGCCTGAAAATAGTCCCCTTAGTTACTTTCAATAGCAGGGGACTATTTTCAGGTGCTGTGTAATATCATTGCTTTTCTAAAACGGTAAAAATCAAATGTTTAACTGTAGAGGGGATGGAAAATGAGAATATTTAAAAAAAAATTGGAGTGTCCCTTTCAGCTGCCATCAATATAGTGCCCCATTATGGCTAAGTTGAATCTACACTGTAGCTCAACACTTTTCATTTAAAATTTTGCGTTGTTATGCACATCTACATGCAATTATACACGCAGACTACTAGTAGGCAGTGTCCAGCGCATGTGATCGGTGTAACCTATGGTATCAAAGCAAAAGCCAAAAAGATGGTGGCAAATATACAGCTATTTTTGATGGAGCTAGAGTTGTTAAATATTGCTTCTCAACTTGGTCCATCTTTGTTTTACCCTCGGAAATGTACAGCTATATATCCCATATCTTTTTGACATTAGGGAGGGGTTCTAGCAGAACAATCAGCACTTGCGGTCTGCATAAAATTGAAGCATTATTACTTTTTCGGAGAGGTACGCGTAAGGCTACGCGGTGCTACGCAGTAGAAATAAGCTTTATCCTTCAACGACAATCCCAGAATGCATTGCAATGAGAAAGATAAAACATCCGAGGGACGTTTTTAACTGGACTACATTCAATATTTATGTGTGTACTGTATATATACTTAAAAAAAATAAGTTAGCTTAGCAACATGCTAATTTCAAACTTTTTTCTTAATTTTTATTAATGCATTTTTCCAAAGTAACTTACAGTGCAGTCAAGGTATACATTTGATCAGTATGTGTGTTGGGAATCTAACCCACATTCTTCGCACTGCTAATGCTCCACCAGTTGAGCTACATGAACTAATGTGACTAATGCTATTTGTAGGATGCGTGAAGTTATGTGAAGTGTTTAAATAAGTCACTGATGTTTCATGAGGTCGCACTAAACATAGGAAGCAAATAGCAAGGCACAAGACAGGGTTTCTGAAATGTTGGGGTTAGGTTTAGAACATAGCGAGATAAAAATCACAGAAACTTTCCTTGCAACCATACCCTTTAAATAATTTCTCTAGGTTCTTCCTGTTATTTGTTTGACAACTTTGCAACAATTTCCTTTTCCACCTTCAGCATGTCACACTTTCTGTACTAAACCCTCTCAATCTAAGTGAAATTTCAGAAAGGAAATGCTGTTACGCAGATGTGATTTATTACGAAGAGGTGTCCATATTTGATTTAATGTGATATTCGCCATCTGTTGAGCGAGATGACTTGTTTTACCCTGAAACAATTACAGTAAAAGCTCCACATGAAAGTCCATTGCCCATGATTCAAGAGATCAAACTGCCTCACTGGGGTTCACTGCGGTTCAAAAGTCTCTTGGCAGATTTGGCACACTCATAGTAGTGTATACTCACATACTCACTTTTGATGCTCTTGTCTAGTGCATCGCCAAAGTGCTCTTGATACGCTACAATTCAACACATGGATCACATATGACATTCACTCATTCGAAGTATAGTGAATAGTGCACATCAGTGTCATTACAGGGCAAGGTCAGGGAGTACTTTAAATACTTGAATGAATATTTATGTGTGCAATAATTAAACGAGATTAACACACCTTACAAAAAAGGATCTGTGGGGATACCATGGTAATCACATGATATTTTGACATACTGTATATGGTGTGATGTGGTAGTTACTGAGATGGTAGTTACATTAAGCTCATCAACTGAAAAATTGCACCTGCAGTCTTAAATTTCAAAAGAAAGAAGGAAACACCCATAGCATCTGATTAATATGCAAATATAGATTGATTAATATGCAAATGAGTATTGATCTGATTTTTCATGGTCATGTTAATTAATATTGAATGTCTAAATACGAGAATAGCTAAAAACTCGCAGAGTTTGCATCTTTTTAATTAATTAGTGTGTGTGTGTGTGTGTGTGTGTGTGTGTGTGTGTGTGTGTGTGTGTGTGTGTGTGTGTGTGTGTGTGTGTGTGTCGCTGCATTGGAACTGTATAGTAGGCGAGGCGAGTAGTATGCAAAAAAAAAAAAAACATTTGGTAAAAAGTACATGACCAACTACAAGATTTTTTAGTGTGCATTCGATAGACACTTTACTATCCCGTGAGCCCCCGGGAAAGGAGTCGTCCAACAAAGTAGAGGCGTCGTCATTTTCAAAACGGTCAGAAAGTGGTTACTCAATTGTAAATACATAAGGAAAACAGTGTGCTGTCGCTTTTAATTAAACCAACACTAAAGAGTTTTTGCTCTTTGCTCCCCCTACAGGTTGGAAGTGGAATTGTCCACACTGTTGTAAATAATTTAGCCTACTGCAGCAAAGCTGGCTCTGATTGGATTGTAGGTCTGCCGTAAAGCAAGTTTTTTGTAGTTTTCACTCGAACTACAGGACCGCGACCCGACGGTTGGAAACTTCTTTAGTGCGGTTTTGCCCGATAGAGGGCTGCAAAGCGAATGTGAAAGTGCCGTTCACCCTGTTTCGAGTGGATGAACGCCTGAAACTTTTTTGGAAATGTTATTTTAAGGTAAAAAAAATCTCTTTGGTGTTGCTTTAAAATAGTATGCTGTCGATTTAAATAACCGCTTGTCTTGCGCTTCCGCATCCATGACATTACAGGTCGTAACATAAATCTGTCTTTGCAGTTTTAAGCCTCCTGGAATATATTTGTACTCCAATTTAGGTGTTTCAGTACACAGATCATGATATGAGGTGCATGCTCTTCTGAATTTTATCACTTTTATGAGTCATAATACGGGGTTAACCCCGCAAATGCAGGGATAACCTTGCTTCGGCGCATTGTTTCATAACCCTACGCTACTTTCAGGGATAACCCTGAAAGTGTAAAACAATCCTTAACCCATGGTTAGGTTTAGGTTAGGTTAGGTTTAGAACGAAGATAACCCAGGGCTAAGTGCAGTGTGAAATGCCTTTATGAATGCCAAAAAGCCAACTCACGCACACATACTTAATGTCTGCAATTAAGTACCACAAGTCAGTTGAATGCTGTATTCTGATTGGTTGAGAAATGTTACGTGGGTATGCATTATTTTTTGATAACCGCACACCTAACTTGTCAAATGTCTTAAAAATACGCACCAGAGCAATGTTTGTGGTAACCGTGGTATAAGAGGAAAAATTGACTTCACGGAAGACCCGAGACCCGAGGACCAGGGACCCGACCCCAGACCTGTACGGGTTCGGGTCTATATTTTAAATGATCAGCCGGGTCGGGTCTGAATCTATTACTTCGGGTCCCGGGTCTGTTTCACGTTGTGGGTAATACCCGAGTCGATCAGACTCGGAGAACACACAGTCACATTTAAATAAAATATTTCAAAAACAGCAACAAAAACTTTACGCTAAAATTGCGTTAAAAATTGTATATTTGGTTGCTCCAACCAGGCAGCTAACGTGCATGCGCTCTTGTAATGTTTCTCTGGCTACCAGTCAGGAGCTTCTACAGTGAGACACAATGACTTTACGTTTGACAATTGGCTCTTTTATTTAGAAGGCGGGACTTATTCCGCCATACCGCGCGTTTTGCTCTGACTTCTCTAATTTTTATAATAATATTATAAATTGACTGTCTTGCTGTTATATCTAAAGTTTTCGCGCAGTCTCTGCTCAAAGAGCACAGAGATGATAGCAAATTAAAGCTAACGAGAGCAGCCATGACACTGAACGAGCAATCGTGATTTTAATCCAAATGGGCAAACAGTATAAATTATTATGCTTGTTGACCCGATAAAAAACACGTGTAAAACTGCGTTATTTATCACCGACTGTAAAGTGGACTTTTAAAGCTGGAATAAGCATTAAGCATTTCAATCGTCAAGAGAGGAATAACATGGATGGAACTTTCTTGGCAATGAGGATTGTGCATAACAGTCAGGTACAAGGATACGAGGGAGAATGATAACTTCTATGGGTTAGACAAAAAGTTAAATTTTTGCTACTTGTTTATTGACTTATTAATAACATTTAGCTAAAGAATATGTGCCGGTCGGGTCTGTGTCTTTCCGGACGGGTTCGGGTCCAGCTTTTAAATAATAGACGGGTCCGCGTCGGTTCAGTCTTGTAAATTTACGTGTCTCTTCGGGTTCGGGTAGGAATTTTTGGACCTGTAAAGACCTCTACTCCAGTCCTTTGAATTATTTGAAAATAATGCACACCCGCAGTGCATTACCACCTTGGGTGTGCATTATTTTCTTATTATTCAATGGCCCGTCGTTCCATATAGCAGTGGTTCTCAAACTTTTTCCGCATGCGGCCCCCCTTGTGTATGGTGCATTCCTTCGCGGCCCCCCCAAAGAAAATGTATGACAAAAACTGTTCTAAAATTTAACATTTTAATTAAACAAAACATAAGTTATACAAAGTAGTGCTGCTGGTTAGTAGCCTTATTTTTTAGGTTTATTTACACAGAATTCATGATAAATGAATGTATTTTATAAAATGTCATAAAACTAAGGCCCCCTGGCACCATCTCGCGGCCCCCCTGGGGGCCCCAGGCCCCAGTTTGAGAACCACTGCCATATAGTATTGTACTGTAGTTTTGTTGCACTTAATCAATTAAAATAACTTTATTCATGCCTCTAAACACATCTAGAACCTTATCAACCAAACCAAAAATATCCATCTGGACTTATTAAGGAAACAAGCATCTACATCCCCTACATGAAGACACACATCTCCACATCTCTCTAGGAAGTCATGTGATGCTTGTTATTCCTGCTCTATGCAGATGAAATGTTAATTTAATTCAGATGTTTAATTAGAGTCTGTGAGAGATACTGATGGAGGGTTTGTTTAAACAGACGGGAAATCTGATAACTCTTGTCTGTTCTGTAGCGATTTGTTCTCTGTGGAGCTCGCTTCTCCAGCTGATATAAAAATACAACAGATCACGAGCTGAAACACGAGTTAAAGACTGACTTTGCAATATTCATTGTCACACCCAAAATAAAGGATAATCTTTTTATATCTCAATAGTTTCTTCCAGACAGTGCTGCCAGACGTACACGAATCATCATATTTGTACCATAATTTTGACCTCTGTATTATCAATAATGAATAAAAATTCCATAATGTACGATAATTTCCATATTTTGTGACACTTCAAATGGTTGTTGCAATCATAGCGCATCTATACTCATTGATCTTGCTGTTTCCCTTCTAGCAACAACTCCATATCTTCTCATGTTATATCTTCTCGGCCAATCATCATTGAGAATGACTCTCTCTCTCTCTTTTTCATGAGTTAACGCTCCTAACGGCATTTAGGTCAGTAGTTTGCAGTCAAAATTTGCTCTGGTGGATATTTCAAGACATTGACAGGTGCATTTACAGAAAAATGATCAACACCCATGGAACATCTCTGAACCAATCAGAATAAAGCATTCAACAGGCCCATGGTACAATGTAAAAATAATAGCCACAATGGAATCGAACACTGTCTCAAACTATGTGCATGCTTGTGTGTGTCTGTGTACCGTTGTGTATGCAGAAATCCAGTTTTGCCCATCATCGTAATTTACACTTCTGTCACAAACTCAAATGTTTCCCATAGATGCATATATAGATAAACACACACATGCACCACAGTCATTGCTCTTAATTCATCATATTTGTT
Organism: Misgurnus anguillicaudatus; assembly: GCF_027580225.2. Lineage (NCBI taxonomy): Eukaryota > Metazoa > Chordata > Actinopteri > Cypriniformes > Cobitidae > Misgurnus > Misgurnus anguillicaudatus. The sequence goes on along the minus strand of NC_073342.2, from coordinate 6,010,962 downwards.
ATAAAAATGTTCTTCTTCTGCATGTCTCTCTTTCTCTCTCTCTCTCTCTCTCTCTCTCTCTCTCTCTCTCTCTGTGTGTGTGTGTGTGTGTGTGTGCCAGCACATGTTAATGGAAACATCTTTATTCAGTGTAGATATATTTATGTTTGTGCTCATATTTCTTGTATTTGGCAATCGGTCAAAGTGACACACTTTTAGTCAAAGCCCTGTTTTTTCTTGTTTGTGCATGTGCTTGTTTTTGTATTTAAAGACACACGTGTACTATTTTTATTTTACCTACATTTACATTTCTTTACGCTTTTAAGCTACAGGGAGCTACAGGAGTTGTGTGGACACAATTGGACTAGTTTTGGATCCAGAGTGCATTTATTAAGTATAACAATGTCAACGTGAGTTTAAAAAAATATGAATGCAATTATTTGTAAGACAAACTTTAAGACACAAGGGTGTACAATATTCCCATATTTGATCAAAAGCTGCACTTTTGCACTTTTTGTAGAATTATACATTCATAAAATACTTTTGCTTCAAAACTGCTTAGTACTGGACTCAGGTAGATTGATCTCACGGAAAGTCGTGTTATAGTCAAGCAAAATTTGATCAATTTATTAGTGTCCGAATTCAGCTTTTATGTGCCTTGAGCATGAATGTCTTTTTCGTGTCACTCACACGAATTTCTAGTAATAGTTTTTCTTGTCTGTTGAACAACTTTCTTTTTCGTTTCATTTTCATGTATTGTTTTCCTACCCAGTCGTACGAGGTTTCGTGATATAGTCACGTAATGTTTTGATTCTTTTTTCGTGATATTATCACGAATTTCCACGTTTTTTCGTGATCGTATTACGAATTCCTGTTTCCGTGTGATTATCACGTATTGGTTACTCAACTACTTTTTCCTATTTTTAAACCATTGTCGCTTCGGTTTAGGGTTAGATTTGGTGCTTGCATTAGAATGTCACTTTTTACATTGGGTTATACTCTTTTTTCTGATTTTTTTTTTATAAGTCGCCTAGCATTAGGGTTAAAGTTGGGGTTGGGTAGGGATGTCATTTTATGTAAATCTAACCCTAAACCGAAGTGACAATGGTAAGAAAATAGGCCAAAACCGTTGAGTAACCAAAACGTAAAAATCTCACAAAAACAGAAAATCGTTATATGATCACGAAAAAATGCGGAAATTCGTGATAATATCATGAAAAAGAATAAAAATTACGTGACTATATAACGAAATTTTGTGAGACTGGGTTGTGTTTTCTCATAGTTTTTTCCTATTTTCTTACTATTGTCGCTTGCGGTTGGGGTTAGAATCACTTTCTGTTACATTTTTAGACATCATAACCCAAACCCCAACTCTAGCCCCAACTCCAGTTGAGAATAGTTTTTAAAACTGAAGAAAAACATGTAGAAACCAATACATAAAAGTACATCCTAACCCGTACACCAAATCTAACCCCAACCCCAATTATTTAAAATAGAAAAAAAAATAGAAAACAATACATAAAATGACATGAAAATAAAGTCATGCCAGGGACACGAGAAATTATTTATAGAAATTTTTGTGGGTGACACGCAACAGCCATTCGTGCTCAAGGCATGTATAAAAGCTGAATTTCGTGCCATGGACAGAAATAAATTAATCAAATTGTTTGTGACTACAAAACGACTTTCTGTGAGATCGTGTTGCCTCAGGCCATTCAGAAATACTGGTTTGTTTAATATGCTATATATGCTTATTTACAAGAAAACATGTCAGATGCACTTAGAGGGTTTTGCATCTGCGCTTCAATTGTAAAATGATATTTAAAATAATGAAATAACTGAGTGCCACATACTGTAAGAGCATCCAGTGTGTATTACTGACCATACATTTATATTCAGTCCATATAGCAATGAATATGTGTATGTGTATACCCCAGCCCTATTTTGTGGACAAATATTTTCTGGTTTTAAGACGTGAGCTAAATTTGGCAAAACCTTTTTTGTGGGGTGTCACCAAAGGGAAAAGTGTCTCGAAGTAAATAAATTAATGGTTTATAAAAAACGAGAAAAAAAATCAGAGATCCAAGATGTGTTTGGTATTGATTTAGTGGTGGGTGTTTTTGTTCACCAAAGGATTGTTGTGACCTTTATTCAGGTGTCTGAATAGAAAAGGTAGAACGGAAAAGTAGATGGAGACATCAGACATGAAGTCTGACTCTTGTGACCCTTTTACCTTTTACTGTAACTGTATTCAAGGGTCAGATAGCAAGAGGTGTAAAATCGACTCGATAACTCTAAAACATGAAAGCTGTTTGTGTGTTTGCTTATTTAGTTTATTTTATTTTAAAATATAGATTTTATTTAATTTGCTATATTATTTGATATTTCTGTATATGCATGATCTCTATAAACATTTTATTATTTATTTATTGCATTTTTAGTATGCTGTTTAATGCAGCTTTTATTTATTTTTGCATATTTTGGTAACCATATTTTCAAACCTGTTAACCTGTCTGCTCATTGTGAACTAACATTTCGCTTTGTTCAAACGTAAAGAGTGTCTCTTCTAAAAATCATCCTCTAACTTCAAACTCCTCAGAGATCGTCTTCAATTTTGCTCTAATTTCATGTCACAGGAATCTCCGCTTTCACACGCAGCGTTTTTCTTCCATTTAACTCCGTCATAATGGCTTTCGCTTAAGTACGTCTGCGAGGCGACACAATTAATTGTGTTTCTATTTTGTGCAGTTAATTTCACACTGTTAAGCGGCGTGTAAAAACACATGAATGAGCGTGTAATTACACAAGTGAAACCGCAGAGACAAATGCACGTGCCACAATGATATAAGCGACTCAGGGTTCCTGGATTAAATAGCTACATTCCTAGTTAAGAGGTAATATTCTGAATCATGAGCAATACAAGTGCAAAACAACGGCAGTTATTGGGGAAAATAATAGACCTTTATATCATCAGCAATGCAATTAAGCACTGAATAAAATGCCATACTCAATATGGAACAAAAAGAAAAACTATTTACTAAACATGATCAAAGTCATTTTAACCTATATGAGCTTCTTTCCTTTATTTGTTGTGCCCAAAATGAGGACGGAGGCTGTTGAGAAAGGTCCAGAAAGGTCTAAAATGATCACAAGATGTACCAAGATGTGCATAGCATAAGAATCTGGGCCTCTGCCATAGCTTGTTTACACATTCATGTGATCTATTAAAGTATATGCATTCGTGTTTAAGTGCACAAATCCTACTTTTATGATACTTTATGGTCCTCTTTTGTGTCCTCTTTTGGTAGACTAACTGTCCCAGTCCTCATTTACGTTCACTATGTAGAAAAAAGCTACCATAATAATATTCAAAATATTTCTATTTGTGCTCCAAGGCAGAAAAAGTCACGCAGGTTTCAGAGATTAAAGTAATTGATGACAGCACTTTCCTTTTTGGTTGAAGAACCCTGGAAAAAATTAAATATATTTTAATTACCTAATATCCAAATACTTATTTTTAAACTATCCTTAAAGGGATAGTTTAGGGAAAAATACAAATTACCCCATGATTTATTCACTCTCAAGCCATTCGAAATGTATATGACTATAATTTTTCAGGCAAACACAATCTGAGTTACATTAGAAAATGTCCTGGCTCTTACAAGCTTTATAATGGTAGTAAATGGTGCTACTGATTTTGAAGCCCCAAACAAGTGCATACACCCCACTAAACATTGGACGTCCAATAGACGTGCAGATCAAGTCTATATTGGGTCGGTAGGTCCATGACCAATTCTGGACGTCTATTCGACGTCCAAACTATAGGTCCACTATTTGGATGTCCAACCATGACCCTACTTGGACGTCATATTTGCGGTCAACATTTGACCTTTGAACTGGGTAATTTTTTTGGATGTCAATTAGACATAAATATGTGTTTATTTACAAATATCAACATTGTTGTATCAACATGATTAATATAGTATGAATAACCTATATTATATATTATACCAATTCTCACCAAGATGCGTACAAATGACACGCAGTGTGATTATCGTGCAATAGATACGCCAAATTCCGATTTTGCGTGCATATGATATGCCAGTCCTTCCCGTTCACTTATATGGCGAATCGTTTCGTGCCGTTTTATTTATTGTTTTCTCATTTTTTTCTGTTTTTTCCCCCATTGTCGCTTGGGTTTAGGGTTAGATTTCACATTTGTTTAAGCAGGTTATTTAATATACAGGTTTCTCTATGCTTTTGTCTATATTTAAGCCATGGTCGCTTGGAGTTGGGGTTAGAGATGGGGTTTGGGTTAGGATGTAATTTTTATATAACAAAAAGTTGTTCTAACCCTAAACCCAAGCGACAATGGGAAAAAAACAGAAAACAAATGAGAAAACAATAAATAAAACAACACGAAACGTATCATATGCACGCAAAATCGGAATTTGGCGTATCTATTGCACGATAATAACACGGCGTGTCATTTGTACGCTTTTTGGTGAGAATGGGTTGATTTATACAGTATTTTTTCTGTTTTCTTGAATTACATACAATTTCATCTAAATGTAAAATTAAAAAAATCTGTAATTAGTTTGCTGTATTAAAAGTATACAAACATACTAACAATTTAACATGAAAAAACACAAATTTACAAATTTATTTTGTATAGGGTCGCTTAAGACTGATGCAATAGTGATTGGTGACACAATCATCCATTTAAGATATTGGTGGCGTAGTGGTATTGGTGGTTAGAGAGACTTGTTTGTAACCCAAAGGTTGCTGGTTCGATACCCACAGCGGGCAGGAAGTGACTGAAGTGTTTTGGTATTGCAGTGATAGTTGCCCAGTATGTGTCTGTGTGTTCATGACTTGCAGTGGATGGGTGAAATGCAGAGACAATCATGTCTCTTTCACTTTATACCCTTACAGAGAGGTCCCACAGATGTGAATATTAGATGTGCAGTATACGTAAAAAAGAGATTGGCGTTACAAAACAACCCCTTTCATGGACTGAATTTGGACATCCAAAAATTACATGAAAAAGACGTCACTCAGACGTCACATTGCGCAGTGGGACCCTTTACATAATCCACACGGCTCCAAGGGGTTAATAAATGCTTTCTGAGGGTAAACGGTGAGATTTTGTAAGACAATATCCATATTTAAAACTTTATAAACCATAAAAACTAGCTTCTGGTAATTAGCAATTACACTGAAAAAATTATTCATTCAATTTACTCAATTTTTTAAGGAAAGTGGTTGCAATCAATTTATTTAAACTAAATTTAAACAAACAAACAAACAAAAAATTTGAAAAAAAAACTTTTGTTTAAATGTAGCTTAAATAAATTGATTGCAACCACTTACCTTATAAAAATGAGTAAATTGAATGGATAGTACCTTCAGTAGTACCTTAGTGAACTTGACAAAAGTATACTAAATAAACAGATTTTTAGTGTAATTAGATAAATGGTTTCTCAAAATAGTACAGTTGAGTACATTTAGATGAAGTTTTTAACAATGTTTTTTGTATATTAAGGAGATAATGATTGCATAAAAATATTACATTTAATAAGTGTGTTTATAAAGTGTATTTTAGTGCACTTTTTTTTACCTGGGTATGCTTTTAATAATACAATACATGCACATCTTATCTTGATCTTCATTGACAAAAAAAATATAGACCTACATAAATCCATGCTGAAATCAGAAAACTATGCTACTGCCTAGAACAAAACTCTAAATTGTGAAACGCACACAATTTGCAATTATAAGCAACACGACATATGACATAAAATAAGAAACACAATCAGTTTTTTACTACAGCAACCAAATAAACGAAGCGACAAAAGATCAAACATAAAGCATCCAGTGAAATTCCCAAAAGAGATTTAAAGGGATAGTTCACCCAAAAATGAAAATTATTTCATCATTTACTCATCCTCATGTTGTTTTAAACCTGTATGAATTTCTTTTTTTCTGATGAACACAAAAGAAGATATTTTGAGAAATGATGGTAAACACACAGCAGATAGTGACCATTGACTTCCATAGTAGGATTAAAAAAATATGATGGAATTTAATGGGTACCGTCAACAGTGTGCTTTTCATCATTTATCAAAATATTTTCTTCATCATTCATCACAATACTTACAAAATATTTTTCCTACTATGGAAGTCAATGGACACTATATGCTGTTAGTTTACCATCATTTTTCAAAATATCTTCTTTTATGTTCATCAGAAAAAAGAAATTCATACATGTTTAAAACGACATGAGGATGAGTAAATGATGACATAATTTTCATTTTTGAGTGAGAATGACAGAAAGGTAACAAAGGTCTTAAAGCTAACTTTAATTTAAGGATAGTCTGTAATATTTACCATATTTAACATTTAGATGTGTAAGATAAGTAAACAGCTATGTGCCTATAATGTAAAAGCTGGGTTGTGCAGCTCAGTGGTGGTAAATATTTATGCGAGTGTATATTAGGCCTATTTCCTCTGTGCTATAATAAGACAGCGTGTGTGTGTGTGAGAGAGAGAAATAAAGGACACAGGGAACATACTCTCTGTTTGTTTAACCAGCACAGTATGTTCACGCTGTGTGCCAACTTACTGCTCTCTTTCTCTCTCACTCGTGTGTGTGTATATAGTCACAGGAAAGTAATTCAGACACTTCAGTTGTACTAACAGTATGCGTGTTTCATTGCATAAATAACAAATTAACAAACCGAGTGGCATTTGAAAACAAATGATGTTACACCTTCTATCAAAACGACACTTTTCCGAGCTATTTTTGCAGTGAGTTTTAATCGATTGTTTTCAAGGCGATTTTCAGAAGATTTATGAAGTCAGTTCACAAGGGCTACTTTTACCAGTTTGTTAAAAAATGCTATTTCAATTTTATCATCATTCTGTATTAACATTCAGACACTTTAAAAGGTTTCCTAAATGGCCAAAATGCATAGAAAAAAAACTTGTTTACTCTAAAAAAAACCCCACAAATCTCTATTTTTTATTTTTAACATAACACTGACACATTTGAAGCCATACGTTAGAAGCAACATGATCTCATGGAAAGTCATGTTATTGTCATGAAAATTTATTTGTGTCCATGGCACGAAATGTAGCTTTTTTCTTTCCTTGACCACAAATGTCTTTTTCGTGTCATTACATTTATTGTTTTCTCATTTTTTGCCCTATTTTTAATACATTGTCGCTTGGGGTTAAGGTTAGATTTGTTGTTTGGGTTAGAAAGTACTTTTATGTATTGGTTTCTACATGTTTTTCTTCTGCTTTTCAAACTATTCTCGCCTGGAGTTTTGGTTAGAGTTGGGGTTTGGGTTAGGATGCCTAAAAATGTAACAAAAAGTGATTCTAACCACAACCCCAAGCAACAATGGTAAGAAAACAATACATAAAATGAAACGAAAAAGAAAGTCGTGCACACAAAAACTATTTATAGACATTTGTGTGAGTGACACAACAAAGACATTCATGCTCAAGGCACGAAAATACACAAATAAATGTATCACATTTTTCGTGACTATAAGATAACTTTATATGAAATCAGTCTGGTTAGAAAAAGATTCAGCTGATGAGCTAAAAAGCATCACCTGTCACAAACATCTAATTAATATTAATGTAGTGCAGTATGACATCAGAACAGATGGGCAGGGCTGTACAACTCAAAGAAATATACACGTTGGTCAATTTATACTGATTTACATGAACTAAATATTCAATACAAATGATAAAGATGTATATGTAGGGGTGTGCGGGGCAAAAACTAATGCGGGGTTAGTTGTATCACGGACTATTTACATTGTTGCACATTTTGATTTTCCGATATATTTTTTCATGTTGCTAAAAGACGATTTTAACGCAACATAATGGAAATGTATAATGTTTTTCCACAAAGTTATTGATGAACAAGTGTTTTGGTGGCATGTAAGTAAAATTTTTCATCATACGTTTTTTTCGGTTTCTAAGTTGGGTGTGTAAAATACCAAATCCAATGCTATGTCATATTAATCAATGTCTTGTTTACTAAAACATAGCATCATTATGAAATATGTCTGCAGCTCTTAGCAACTGTTTTGGTGGGCTTGAAAATATTTTGACCCAGCGGGGTTAATTGTAACACTGTGTTACAACTAACCCCACAGCACTTACGATATGAAAAACCGTTACGTTAGCGTAATTCTTACCGTTGTTTTATATAGGCTACACACAAATGATTGCTGGCTGCCAACAAAATAAATGTAACAGTCTTATCGAAAATTGTGCGTCAAATTTATTTTTATTCATATGTTTAATATTGATTGAATAAGGTCACATCAAAGATTGAAATCATAATGAAATGAATGCCTAAAATCAGACTTTGATTTTCATTATCTCAGAATTAGATTTTTGAAACTGTAGTATGGTTATTACAGACTGGGTCACATATAAAAAAATTTTTGTTATAATTGTGCTGCTTTTTCTCATATATTTAGACATTTGTATCCATTGAACTATTGTTAAAGGGCTGGATGAATGAATACAGTGTGGATACCTGTCTATCATAGGCAGATATATAAACAATATCCACTTAAAGTATATAGACAACAATAGTATTGAAGTATTTGCCTGCAAATTTAATTTTTAGCAAGTGTTACAACTAACCCCCTGCCTGTTACCACATATGGGGTAAGTTGTAACTTTGCACTTTTGTCACGTTTGGTGTAATTGTCAAAGAATGGTAAATACTAGAAATAAACTTCAAATTGTCATTTGTAGCAGAGATGTGTGTGTTGTTTGTCTAAAAATATAATTAATCAAACTCAAATATTTTTTGAAAGATTGAGCCAAAACCAAAAAGCGTTGTGCCCCGCTCTCCCCTATAGGTTCCCTTCCTGCTTTTCCCTGTTTATTTAACAAATGATTCTTCAGTCTTCTGTTGTGTCAATTCAATCCATGTTTAACAATAAAAAACAATTATACACAGATGAATAATCAAAAGGTAAACAATGCAATTACTATTTTTACTCCTGGATGCATTTATACAATCTCGAATAATCAAAAAAAAAAAAAAACTTTGCTATGGTTAAATACACCGACCAATGTAGATATTTTTAAACAAATCTCTATTATAGGCAGCATATTGTTTCCTTTTCTTATAAACGACGAGGAGTGTGTTTTATTTTAGTTGCCGTAATCTAATCCCCGGATATCTGAACCTGTGTGCGCGATTATATCAGAGCTAATCTAAAAAAAAAACAGCCGTCAGAATTCATTTAGACTGATGGAGAGAACACGTCCACGTCTTTGAGTCTCTCTGTTTACTCAGAACACTCAGAAATCGACAAAGTAATGAAAGAAAGTGAAGGTAGAAAGGCGGCACTGGTGGGAATTGGAGTGTTGAATCGTTAAAAAGCCTCTTTTATCCACAGAATGTTCTGGCTGTAAATGAGGTGTCCTAAAGGAGAGTACATTACAGTACCTGGGTGTTTGTGTATGTGTGTCCCAGCGGGAAAATCGCACCAATATGCACTGGCCTTTGATTTGCCTGCGTGTAAATCTGAAAGCAAAATTGTATTACTCCGTGGCTGCTCATTCATATCATTTAATGGAGCTCTCAAAAACTGATATTTCTTCTAATATTCTTTGAAAGAAATAAAAATGGACATGAATAGGTCAATTGTTAGTATACAGTAAAAATACTATTTTATTACTTATAAAATTAATATGGATAACACGTCATAACTTAGATGAAAATAATAGTATACGCAATAACACTAATAACATACTGTCTTAAAAAGTCATACACAGAGTCTGGAACAGCATGAGTACTTTGAAGAGTAAATTTACATATTTTTGGTTAAAGGTTGCGTTCAATCCCCGACCCTGAGTATGAGCAATAGTACAAGTGACGCCCGACTAATAGAATGACGTGTAAGCACATGAAAGGCATCGTGATGACTGGCACCTATACAGAAAACGTTAATTGATCTTTGGTGACTGTTGTGGTAACAATAACAGAACAGAGGTTAAAAGAAAGCCTATGGTTTATTCGTCCCATTTAGGATGCATGATTTGGACAGAAACTGATGAGTTCAGTGGAAATGAGTCGGGTGTGTGAAAATAAAAGGCAAAAGTCGTCAAATGGCTTCCGTTTGACATTTTCGAGTGGGTGGCACTTGAGGTTTATGAGACATTGCATGGAACAAAATACACCCAATACACCCAAAACCAATTTCTTTGTATTACATAAGGCAAACTATTGCTGCTCATATATCGAGTTATCAACAAACTCTTGACCTTAAATGAAACTCCACTAGATAAGTTGTCCCGCACCATTACTGTTACGGGTGTGAATGGAAGCTAAAATCACACGGCTTGTTGAAGAGATGAGAGCTATTATTTTTTATTAGACCTACCAGAGGATTATTTTTCAAGATGATTTTCGGCTAGTGGGTGATAAAATGTGACCCTGTCTGTGAAATTCAGGCTTAAGTCTCATAATCTAGTTTTGAGATCATCCAACGCAATATCATGATAGTTCGTAAGTATTTGACGAGGTGGCTAATTCGTATTAATTTCACACTGATTTCAATCTTTGACATGACCTTACTTTAGTCAATATTAAAGATATCAAGATTATATTTTTTACATAAAAAAAGACTTTAACTGGGTTTTCACAGACTTGGTAATAAAACAAAAACATTCAATTGAAGATTAAAAGTTAACCCAAGCCAAAGAAAGACAAAAAAATGTATAAAACTGTGCGTAGGACCCTTACTAAAAGTCTATGTATGCACAAAATCCAAAAATATTAAGACTTATAAAACAAAGCAATGTTCTCTTTATAAATCACAGATCACCTGCAAATGTGCGTACACGAATCATCCTCAGATTCCACCTTGCAAAGTCATTCTCCAACTTTGTTTTTTTTGGGCTGAAGATTAATCTTATTAATCGATTTATCGCATCCAAAATAAAAGTTTCTGTTTACATAAAATATGTGTACTGTGTGTAAATATTATGTATATATAAATACACATACATTCGTGTATATATTTAAGAAATATTTGCATTTATATACTGTATATACATTTATATATTTATATTATATAGAAATATAAATGTTGTATATATAAATATAACCAATTTTTCTAAATAAAAAAAAACATATATATATAAACAAATACAATAATGTATATATAAATAAATAAATAAATAAATAAATATATATATATATACATGATTGTATTTGTTTTTATATATAAATAATAATAATTATACACAGTACACACACATTATGTTATGTAGACACAAACTTTTATTTTGGATGCGATTAATCGCGATCAATCTTTTGACAGCCCTAGTTTTTTTATAACAAATAAAAAATGTATTCCCTTTATGTGGAAACTGGTGTACGCACGTTTTCAGACCTGTTTTGTGCGTACGCACGCTTTATAAATAAGGCAGCAGTTACAAAAGAGACCAGAACAGAATGCAGACTTAGGGATGGGCTCTTTTGTCTTGGGTCATTAAGCAACCACATACTAACCACCTTAGCATCCGCAAAGCAATGTGCCATTCAAAACACTGTATAAATCACATAGCAACACCCTGACAACCATTCCATTCATACTAGCATCGTGGCAATGTTGCATAGGAAACCACCACTTAAATTTTCTCCAGAAAATGTAAAAATCTAGTTATCTGTAAGGGGCACAGTGAAAAGCTGTAAGGACAGTGTTGATTATGGATGGCAGTGTGTGTGTGTGTGTGTGTGTGTGTGTGTGTGTGTGTGTGTGTGTGTGTGTGTGTGTGTGTGTGTGTGTGTGTGAGGTTAATACACCATCCCTATGCATTTTGATTGATGTGGAAGTGCTTCCTCACTGCAGATAAGCATGCACAGAATCCTCATATTAATTTGAAATTATTCTAATTGCACCAGAGCCTGTGACGGGCCATCCCCCCCCCCTCTCTCACTCTCTCTCTCTCTCTCTCTCTCACTCTCTCTCTCTCTCTCTATTTATATACATGCACAAGCACACAATTCATTTTACTACCCAGTTATTATGCTGCATCCGCTTTCTCTTTCAGGTGGGACCATCAGGCTTCTGGAGTCATCGGGTTATGTCAGCTATCTTCAGACTATCGGATTTCCTTAAGGTGATAAGGTCTCAATGTGGGACAAAAAGTGCATCTACAAATGTCTGCATCATTAAAGGCTAATCATGACGAGAGACTGTGCCACTGTAGATGACACACCTAAGGGCCGATTACACAGAAAGCGTTTATGGCGCTTTTTTTGAATGATTTTCTATGGGCAGTCAGCGTTATGTTTATCAACACCGAACGCCTCATGTTTTGGCCCCATCCCGCGCCACGCATTTTAACAGGAGCGCTCTGAGCGGAAAAGAGCCCAACGTTATATGCGTTTTTCCATTGTCCAGTCCAATGAGGGGAGAGGCGGGCTTTCCATTGTGGTGACGGAAGTTTACATTTGCTTAGAACAAGCGGAGACTGCACTCACTAACACCTCTCACCCTCATCAAGCTCAGAACAAGCGTCCTCTTTTTAAAGTTTCTGCTTATATGACAGTTAACAACAAAAGAGCGCTAACACTTTAATATTTTGTTCACGAGACAGCTGCCTCGGTGGTTCCCTTGTTACATAAAAGGCTGCGCCGTACCAGTGTTGGGGAAAGTTACTTTTAAAAGTAATGCATTACAGTATTAAGTTACTCCCATGAAAAGTAATGCTTACGTTACTTTTTAGTTACTTTTGCGTTACTTTTTCTTGGCTGATGCTTGATCTCTTTCAGGCCTTGCAGGTGTTTTTATGACTGAAATGTTCTGCATTCAGAAATTTCATATTTCATCACAAAAATGTCAAGCTCTGGCCTGCCATCTCGGTTTCTGACTCAAACGGTTCCCACACAGGTGTGTACGCATAGAAATCATAATGTGACTATGTTTAGTTTAATTCAGTACATAATTTTTTTATCTAATTAATTAAACTAAAAAAGTAACTCAAATACTTAATGTGTACATTTAAGAAAGTACATGTAATGCATTACTTTACTTGTTACTTCAGAAAAGTTAAATTATTATTACGTAATCCATGTTACTTGTAATGCGTTACCCCCAACACTGCGCCGTACTGCTTTTCTTTAAAGCGTAACTAAACCCCTGGTCAGAGTGTGACTCCACCCGCTGGCAATATTTAAAAAATGCAAGAAAAGTGGGCAGATCCCAACAGAGATAGAGGGGACGAACTATTGTGTGGTGAGATCGTAACAAGGGCGTGGTGAGCTTGAATCTGCTTACGTCACAAGTTATTTTTTGGACCCAACATCCAATAGAAATATTCAACTGCAGTAGCCACTGTTCAACCTGAAGAGGGCAGCACTCAGACGTTTTTACACAATATATTTTAGTATTGAAACACTTTATATCCAAATGTGAAAAAACTTACTAAAATCTGTGAACAGCACTAATAAAGCATCATTCTTACAGATCATTAACTAAAAAAAGTTGGTTTAGGGTTTAGTTACTCTTTAAAGTGGACATATGCAGTGCGTAACACCTTGTGTTTTCAGGCATTCAAAACGCGGTGTGATCGGCCCCTTAGAAAGCAAAGTGTAACCGCAGGGATTGTGGGGGATGAAGTGGTTCAGTGGACTGAAAATGTTTTCTCTCTTCTAAATACTGAAATTGAATGCCTTAAAGTCAGTGCTGGTAGTGGGCTGCAACTCACTCGTGAGGAGTGTACCATGAATTATTTTTGGACAGCAGCATGTCTTCTGTCCCTGTTGGACAAAAGAGTTTGTCCTGTCGCACTCACTAGATAAAGTCTGTTAGTCTCACAAGCCAAACTTTGACTGTGCTTTACGTTTATATGTGTATATTATAGCTTTGTCTGACTAATAGCCTATCATTATTCTGATATGCAAACTCCATTTGACCAACCGCACTTCACTTTATTTTGCAAGACACTTAGGGGTGGGCAATAAACAAATTAAAAGTAATTTTTTGCATATCTTAATTACTTGCAAGATTACTTTTCCAACACTTGTAGCTAATAGATTTAACTAATAAATCAAATAAAATTTGTTACTAAACAAAAAAATATGACATAACATGACACACTATAAAATTTTTAATTGCTTTTCTTTTAATGCAACAGTGATGCTGTACATTCCCAGTACAGTAAGCCATATCAAAATAGCGAAAGTGACTTTCCCCCCAGGGAGCAAAGGGTTGACAGATGCTTTTGTCAATGACAACCTGCCAGCCACGAGACTCGAACCAGCAACTCTCAGGTTACAAGCCCATCCTTCTAACCATTAGAGACCTACATGGGTGCAATGTTCACAACTTAGCACTCTGCATGTGAGATCACAAACTGCAGCGTCCAAATTGCATTCAGCAGATTTTTTCGTATACCAACACTAGATTTCCACAGCGTGGGCACTAAACAACAAAGGCGATGAATGCAAATATTGTAGATCAGGCCATCGGTGAGCACAATTCATTCTGAAATTCCCTGCTGAATGTCCTGTTTGTCCACATTTGCGACGGGCTTGTGAATGCCATTTTTGATTATAAGATTTGTTTGTGACTATACAACAAACAAACAAACAAAACAAATCTTTACACTAACAAGGCACAATCGTTTCAGTTAAATTAACATCTGCTCCTAATTGATTCAATTTAGTTCCATACAGGTGAATCACTAACACTGAATCCTGTTTCATATGCTGACTCGGCTTTATCGCCGATCTTTCCAGAGATAATGCTTTAGCACATTTCCTCTATTTTTGTCTGTTTCTCGGTTTCCAACCCCACACTACTCTCACTACTGCTGAGCTGAGCTAAGAGAAAGAGAAATGTGTTTCTATACATCTCCATATCATCCGCAAGCTGAGAAATGTCAAATATAAATGAACTCACATTTCATTCAATAGCCTACTGAAAAGGGAAACAGTTATATTCTGTGTGTGTGTATAAATATATAGAGTATAGCAATGCAATTAATTAGTTATTAAACTGATATATAAAAATATAAATATATGTTTGAGTATATTTATGCTTATCAGAGTGCTGCACTGTTAGCTTGGCGACAAGCTAGTATCAAAATCCATTAAAAACAAATGCGAGTCGAGTCTCTCGTGCAGACTGTTGTTTGTGTTAACGCTACGCTATTATCACACATGCATGCACGTACAGGCATTAGCTCTGTTCCAAAGCCTAGTAAGCTGCCTACCTAGAAAGCATTTTAAGGCATGCTACCGCAAACACTGATCCAAAAAGCAACACAATGCTGCTTTCTATGATAGCATGTTTTGAATAGTTTAAAACATCTTCAGGTCAAGAATGCACTTTTACTAAAAGTATTCATAAAAATAGTCAAATTAAATTGAAAACTGTATTTGTATACAGTACATGTGTGTTTATTCACTTATTAGATTATTGTTAAGTACAGTACAGCACTCTTTGTATAGCACACATGGTTGCTCTGAGCGTTCCAAATCAGTCAAATATGTAGTTTCGTTCTATTTATGATGCCGCCTTAAAAGGAGCGGCCTATGAAGAAAGTTGATAGCAAAACAGATTTAGTAACAGAACTAGTGTGATGTGCACGTTTACTAAGTATACACTGCTCACTGTTCCAGCTCTGATATAATAATCACTTACACAAGTGTGAAATTCAGAAGCTGTATGCCAGGACGACCGCAATTTAGCTGCTAGGTGCGATTTGTGGTGCATTATGGGAGTTCGGTCCACCTCTAATGAACTTATCAATCTGATATCGTGATAAGCAGATGGAATCAAACAACAATTTTAAGTTAGTAAAGACATCGAACTGAGTTAAAGGTGACTGCGTTTACTACAGAGGTACTATGACAGTAATGTCTGGTTTGTTTGAGGAGGTGCTGGCATCGGGTCTTTAAAACATCTGTAAAACACATGAAACACGCTTTTAAAATGTTCACAAGTCCCTTGATTCCTTTTTATTACATCTTAAGCAAGCGAATACAGCAGTGGGTGTCTATACTTGAATCGGTATGAACATTTGATTTCTTAAAATACATGATTAAACGTGTTTAACTAGGTATGTAAAACTGCAATGCTAATGCTAACATGTTATACAAATTCTACTACACTGAATTTTTAATTAAATTTACTAAATTTTTTTAAGGTAAGTGGTTGCAATCAATTTATTTTAGCCACATTTAAACAAAAAATATTAGTAAAGTAAAATAAAACAAAAAAACTTTTGTTTAATTGTAGCTTAAATAAATTGATAGCAACCACTTACCTTAAAAAAATCTCATTTTTTTCAGTCGATAGGGTGCACTGTATTCTGCACTATATAAAAAATAAGTATTAAAAAATAAAATAAATGTGAATTGAATTAATTTGATGAAAAATCTGAAACATACAAACTTCCAGACAATTATTTTCACAGTTTGTATCACTAATAAAAAAGCTGCTGTTACTTGCAGCTGGTTACCGGTAACTTACCGTAGATTTAAATGTATGTTATTTACTGGCAACAGTTTGTTCAAAGTTAAATGAACATGAAACATTTACAAGTCTCATCTTTACAGAGTAAAACTAAAATAACAGCATCAAGCAAAGCATTCTGGGAAACAAAATCTGTAGCAAAAACCGAAAAAGGTTGATGATGATTTCTGTTTCCCGGAATGCTTTGCATGAGGCTGTTATTTTAGTTTTACTCTATAAAAACAAAAACTTGTAAATGTTTAATGTTCATTTAACTTTAAACAAAATGTTGCCAGTAAATAAAATACATTTAAATCTACGGTAAGTTACTGGCAACCAGCTGCAAGTAACACTGTATTTTCTACGAAATTTTTTACAGTGTGACCATAAGTGACATTTTCCCCTTGACACATCCTGGTCAGGATTTCGGGTGTGTCCCGAAGTCGCGTTTTTCGACGGCATACATCATCGAGGTACTTACATTTCAGTTAAAAACATTATAAAATTAAAGTTTATTTCTCTTAAGACATACAGTTATATTATTACCTTGAAATGTAAAGGTTTCTTTTCTAAAATAGAACCTGAAATATAAACCTCGGTGACGTATGCATTCGACCAATGCGACCTCCAGAGGACGCACCCGAAATTCTGCCCAGGTCCAGGAAAAATGGCAATTGTGGTCACATAATTCAAAATTTAATCTTAAAATATACAGATTATACCCTATAAATAGTAAACGTTTTAATTGAATAATCTAATTAGTGACAATCATTCAAATTTGTGACCCTGTCTGTGAAATCTGCTTAAAAGCATCAAACTTTTATTTTATTTTACCTTCCTCTGTCAATATTATTTCACATTTATACCACGGGTCTGTTGAATGCTTTATTCTGATTGGCTGAGAAATGTTCCATGGGTGTTGATTATTTTTTACTGTAAACCGCACACCTAACCTTTTAAATGTCTTAAAATTAGGGACCAAAGCAATGTTTGTGGTAACCGTGTTATAAGAGGAATAATTGACGACGGGCCGTTGAATTATTTTTTAAAAATGCACACCCGCTTCGTGCCACATTACCATCTTGGGTGTGCATTATTATCAAATAATTGTCAATTATTCCTTACATATCAAGGTTATTATATTTCACAGAATGTTCTTTATATTATGTACGGTATGATGATTTATAAATAAATAAATGAAACTGGGTTTCTAACAACTACAAGTACATAAAATAACAATGCATCGGTCAATGTATGTGCATTGGAGGTCCTGTCTATTGTATGTGCATGTGCATTTATTTTTGCATAAATGCATGTAAACATGTATCAGGATTCTTAGCTTTAACAAATGAAGCTACTCAAAAAACACACATGCAGCAGGCACGGTGAACGCACGTGTGTTCAGAAACTTCCCATAATGGCCGGATGGCCCCTGCCTCAGCCCTGTTATTCCCTTATTTATTTATTTATTTCTGATAGTTAGTTCCCGCAGAGCTCGCAAAATTAATGTCAGCCCGCAGAAAATAGACATGGAAAGCTAAAATTCAGCACTTTCTGGCCACAGAAGTTATTTGTCAAGCTAACAAGGAGGCTTCCTGTTCCTAGGAAAATATATGCCATCAAATCTGCAGCTTTGGGTACCGTGAAGAAGCGAATAAAAGCGAGGGATTCGGTGAGGAGGAGGAGAGGGTTATGGATATCACGTCTGTCAGAGACGCATTCATCCTTCTGCTGACTGGAGATGGATGAAGTGACCGGAGAACAGACGGGCGTTTATTCACGACTGTAACACGGGTGACTGTGCAGACTGCTGCAGTCTGAAGTGACTGTAAAAACACAAGTGATACGACCACATAAAAATACAGTTATATACCGGTACATATCTACAAACATCAACACTGCAGTTTTGCCTATGGTGTAAACTTGAAAATAGGTAATGTCTTTAAATGAACTAATAAGAGAATAAGTCCCACATTACTACAAACTTAGTCATATTTCTGTTGTATTCCTTTTTATCCGAACACCTTTAAAATGTATTATTATTATTTATTTTAAATAAATATGAATTGGGGTACATGTTGCAGCAAAGCAATATATATAAATACAACACTATTAAACATTTCTGTAGAAATTACAGTATTACTGGCAGCTGTTTGCCAGTAATTTACCGTAGATTAAAATGTATGTTATTTACTGGCAACAGTTTCTTCAAAGTTAAATGAACGTTAAACATGAACAAGTCATTATCTTTACAGAAGAAAACTAAAATAACATCCTCGTGCAAAGCATTCTGGGAACCAGAAATCCTCAACATTTTTCTGATATTGTTCCCAGAACGCTTTGCATGAGGCTGTTATTTTAGATTTATTTTGTAAAGATAAAATGTCTTATTAATGTTTAATGTCCATTTAACTTTAACAGACTATTGCCAGTAAATAACATTCATTTAAATCTACAGCAAGTTACTGGCAAACAGCTGTGTAACTACAGCATTTTTTTTTACAGTAAACCTGAATAGAGTTCTTTTTTAAATCCTGTACAAATTATTATTTTCATGGAAAAATTTGTCCTGGTTTAAAAATGTGACACTAAAGGCTACTTTTCCAATTCTAGCGGTTTACTGATCCTAGCAAAGTCTTGGTGGTCTACAGGAGTCCCACGATGTCTCTAAAAAACTATTTTGCCAACAAAACTTTTAACCTTTAAAAACATTTTCTTGTTAAACTAATAAGTTCAGACACAAAAACATGAGCATCGCGTCTTTCACCCAAAAACAAATTTTTATTCAACATTGTGGATTAATTTGAGTTTTTATTAAGCACAAAGTGAGAATATTTGAGAAATTACCGGTTACTAACTTATTTGTGCTTTTCTACTACTAACTTGTTTTGTGTTGTGTTGGTAGAACATTATTTGTACCAGATCAGAAAATTCAACAACATTCAACAAAAAGAAAAAAATATATATATGTATATAAGAGATGTTTATATAATTTGAACAAACCCAAGAGCGTTCCTATTTTTAGGATCTGTCAGCCCATCTGTCAGATTCGTTCTAGTGTTTACTGAGGGCCGCGTGTGAACACGTGGTGGGATACTTTACACAAGTCTGAATCCAGCCGTGGGTCAGAGCGGATGAGAGAGTACAGTACCGTCTCTCCTTGAGTCTCTGTGTATTTTTAACTGTGTGGTTGAACGGGTATCTTCAGGAGCCGCCGCTAAATATAACTCATTTCCTTATTGGCTCTGGTTACATTTGACACACAAACACACACGTACATACACAAAGGATGGTACAGTATCCCTCATAGGAAGATCGAAAATGAATTGTGTGTGCGGGTCAATGAATCGTCTCAAACAACAAATAGCCAGAAATATATTTCTTTTGAGAGATCGGCGAGCACGACAACGACACAGCATGTTGTAACTTCACTGTAAAAAAAAATCTGTAGGAATTACAGTATTACTGGGTGCAACTATCTGCCAGTAACTTACTGTAGATTTTACATTTATGTTATTTACTGCCAACAGTTTAGTTTGTTCAAAGTTAAATGAACATGAAACATTTTCAGTCTTTATCTTCTACAGTAAGTTACTGGCACCCAGCTGCATAATTACAGCTAATTTTTTACAGTATTCCTCAAATTGTGACTTCATTCAAATACTCATGTATCGACTCAAAACGCCAACGCTGTCCTTGTAGTAGTAACTAAAAGTAGCCATACATCACATTCAGACAATCCTGATCTCACAGGAATTTGCATCTATTGACTAATTCATATTAATTTGTAGAAATTGAATTGTACAAATATGTAGGATTATTAGAATAAAACAATAACGATACTCCAACCCTAACCCCGCTCCTAAACCCAACATCATGGGGTTCTGTACGAAGTAGGTCGTGCAAAGTAGCCACCTCATAAAATAAATATGAAATGCGGTGAGATTGAATTGTGCGCACACAGATACTGTTGTCCTTCACGGCTACGTTACTGACAATCTCTCATAATGATTATAATACTATTGAAGCTATTAGCTAGTATACTAACTAAAGATAATCGCTACAGTAGTAAACCTCATTTTCACACAAACATGCTGATATTATTGTATATTTAACCTCCTAAGACCCGATCTTTGGATTGGCTTGCATTTTAGATTTCTTCCAGCTATTTTGGGGTTAGGAGGAACCAATAAATATAATAACCAAATATTTTTAGCAGCGTAATTGTCCACATTTGTTTACAACAGGTTTCAGTTACACAGAATTAAGTATTGTGGTGCAAACAACAAAAAAGTGATGTACACGTATGTGATCACATCAGGTCTTAGGACGTTAAAGAAAAACATGATTTTGATCATTAGTGAGATTTGACTGAGTGAATTTTTTGGCTTTTTTGACGCACACATTTCTATCTGTGGCTTTTAACAGGTAAAACCATCATAAAGGCCGTTTATGAACAACTATGGAACAACTTTCATTTACCTTTATGCATTGGGCAGACACTTGCAGTACAGTGCATTACAAGGTATTTTTTATCAGTTTGAGTGTTCCCTGGGTTCAACCCTTGACCTTTCGTATTGCTAACACAATGCTCTACCACTGAGCTACGCAGGAACACAATCCTGAGTCACAAAATCTCATCATAACATCATAAACTAACCATTCTCTATTTCTATTTCTGGCTAGTAAATCTATTGGTATTTAGTCAAGAAGCGAGTCACTACAAAAAGGTTTATGAGTAAAAGACAAATGTTATATACAAGCTCTCTGGTATGACTTACAATATATACGTAGCATGTCACAATACAAGACATATCCATCAAATGGTTTGATAGGTTTTCATTGTTGGTTTAAAATAATGTGATAAATACGTATAATAATATGATAAACTATACAAGATAAACTATGAAAAATATTTTTAAAGTATAAATTACAAAATCAACTATAAGTGAAGACTAAATTATATTTTTATTAGAAATGTCAATAATTTGAATAATTATAAACTTGTACAATACAAATGTGGAACTATAAAAAAATCTTGGGTCTTACCTCAGACTGCAGGGGCAACGGGCAGGGGTCAGAGGTCACATCACAGGTGTAGAAACTTTCGTGACGTCCTTCCGTGGTGAACAAAAAATAAGAGAGAAAAATAAAATACCATGAAAAACTGCAACATTTAATTTGTATAACAGGCAATATTAACAGATAAAATATTTCAGAGATAAAAAACACCACTTTTATAACACGGACAGTGTTAAACGTCTTGAATTATTGTCTGACTCTGTATGTTAAATAAAAAATAAATTAAATAAAAAATAACAGCATAACCCTTATACTGTACAGATATCACATGCAAGGCATATTATACATAAAATTATCAGATAAAATTAAGGTTGACGAGTTAAACTACGTGTTGTAGTGTGGTGCTTATGTAGTTAAAAGTTAGCAGTGATCCAGTCACACATCTCTCTGAGGCCTTTGCTGCTACTGCTACTAAAGAAAAGCCTGTTAAATCCCTCGACCCAGTTCAGTTCACAAAGCCATTCTTTCTGTTCTGTAATCACTGTGGGCCAGCCTAAGTGAACTTTGACCTCACAGCGCTGCAGACACAGTCTCTCCTCTGGATATTTGTGTTCAGAGCAAATTCTGTCAGGTTGAAACATCCCCCCCCCCAAAAAAAAAGATTACAGTGTAAAACGTGACATCTATCTAACACAATCGTTACTTCAGTTTGTGAACAACCTTTAAAACCCACGCTAACAGCTTTTAAGGAGATATAACAGCAGTCAAAGTGATGTTTCACCCACAAACCCGCCATGTTCACAACATAACTACATTTTTGCTTGCAAACATTGCTTTTTTTGCTTGCATGTAGATATAGATGTAGATATAAATGCAACTACCTTGGGTGAGAAACAAAATATTCAATAACAGCTTAGAGCTGGTCCTAAGAAAAGCTATTATTTGGAATCTAAAGGCTTGGAATATACCGCATAGATCATATGCATTGCTTTTATTGTACTACACTTTTTGTTCTTTTTAAAGCTTGGCAGTATAAATCACCATCCACTTTACTCGTACAGGAAACAGAAACGCATTCTGCTTAACACAGAGACTTTTAAGAAAGCAGTGAACCAAACCAAAAAACAAGGTATTTGCTTTTGAATGTCCTCCCCTCAACGTAGGGTGGTGTAATGATTGGGAATCAACTACATGTATGCTGCACTGACTTTTATTGTATATATGCGGTGAGTTACTGTAAATGCCCCATTACAGTACCATAACTGTACATGTTTTTTACAGTATGATGCCTTTACCACAGTTCTATTTTACAGTATAATACCCTTACTTTTTAAAAAAAAATATATTGCTTTGAAGGGAAATCAAACCCAGGTCACCCGTGTAGGTCCATAACACTACCACAGTGCCACAGAGTCACTTAATAAAAGTTACTCGCTACACTCCCCAAGTAGCCTCTTCTGTCACTCTCCCGACACTCCGAGGAGCGAAATCTTGGCGTCACTAGTGTTTTGAAGTCTTGAGGTCAAATTCAAATCTGATGGTCAAGCATTCATCCATATTTCCTTTCTTGTTTCTATCTACAATTCTCAATAAAATATTTACACTGCTAAAAAAACCCACATTTTGAAATTTGCTTCACTGCTAAAAGCATAACAAATAAAATGTATTTAATTTCATAGATATATTTTTTTTCCATTTTATATGCTTTTATAACACTGTTTTATTCAACTACAGTAGCACTACTGCTGTTGTTTTACAGCAGTCTACCGCAAATTCAAAACATACACTGTAAATCACTGTAAATTAAATGTTAATACCCATAATGCAATGCATATTACAGTAATGAACTGGAAAAGAACATGATGGTATTTTACTGGGCATTTTGCGGTAAGTAACTGTAGAAATTACAGTTAGGTCTAACAGTGTGCGATGACAACTAATGGTAAAACAAACGGGTTATATTTGGAATTTTTAGAGCAAATGCCTCTGCATGGTCATAGATATTGGCATGTACACCTTTGTATCTAAACTGAGTGCATATTAGTACACCAGAGGTAGTATATACCTCTATTGGTACCAAATGTATACATATTTAGGCTACCTAAGGGGTCCATATTAGGACCTTATTAAAGGGTACTGCCCCAGTGACAGATTGGGACCCTTTTTTCTGAGAGTGTACATTTGATATTTGGGGAATATTATCAAAAACTTCTTAGTGCTTTAGCTGAACATTGGTTTTAATAAGACTTTAAAACCCAACCAAGTAATTAGGCCATTTTTTTTCATCATGTGTCTGTCTCAAACGATAGTTAATAGTTATTCACTAGAGACTTTGAAACAAATGGGAATTCCCTTTACCCCTAATAATTTTTCATGTACCTGTCCATGTTCTTATTATTGCAGTGAGCGATCGCACAGACTTCAAATTGAAAATGATCTGGTTTGCCATTTGACTGCCGATCCAGTGCTAAATGTAGAACATAATAAAAAAAATGGTTTCTTAGTAATTCAAATTCAATTAAAAATTATTTCGATAGCACTTCTTACACATTTTCGTTGTAGCAATGCAGCTTAGTACAGGCAAAAAGAAACACATATAAAACATATAAAAAATAAATAAAAAATAAAACATATATAAAACATAAAAAATAAAACATATGTAGCAATGCAGCTTTACATAATAGTACAGGCAAAAATAATAATAATAAAACATATAGGATGAAATATATAAGATATAAGAAGTGTGTTTTGAGCAAAGCATGTACAACAATAAAAATAGTGAAATAATAGTATATTTAATAAAGGGATACAACCAAAAATGAAAATTCTGTCATTATTTTCTTATCCTTGTGCTGTTTAACACCTGTATGAATTATTATTATTAAAAAAAAAAATTTGTTTGATAAACACAAAAGAAGATATTTTGATAGCACACAGCTGATTGTTACCATTGACTTCCATAGTAAGAGAAACAAATACGATGGAATTCAATGGGTACTGTCAACTGTGTGCTTACCATCATTTATGAAAATATCTTCTTTTGTGTTCATCAGAAAAAATAAATTCATACAGGTTTAAAACAACATTTGATAGAATTTGCAATTTTGGGTGAACTATCCCTTTAATAAATAAATACTAAAATATAATTATTTAATAAAATTAATTTCATTCAAAGATGCAACTCAGCCCCTTATTAAAAACAACACATGAAGGTAACATTGAGATGGAAGAGTGTTGTGGAAATGGCAGGTGTCCAGAAAAAAAAACTTTCTGAAGGCATTTTATTGATATAAAAGTGGCATGGAGCAGCTCAAGGACTCTCTTTTATTTTCAAATTCTCCTCACTGTTGTGCTCTCTGCCACAGGACATGACATCACTCGCCGGGGTCGCGGCCCGCCACTGACGGTGAAGAAAACAAAAGGGGGGCGAGATGAAGACGAGAACAGAAAGACTTGGGGCCCTGTAGGTCACCTTGCCTGGCTGAGAGATCAATGTCGCTTTGACTCGCTGGTTAAAAAGAGAGTGCAGCTAAGACACCTTGCCAGTAAATCACCTTGCCAGCTTCATTGGGATGCAGGTATAACACAGGTTGGGCACAAGGCCAACGCTTACAGTACCAACATACACGCACTCACTCACTCATGGTCTAGGCCACATGCTCCTTAAAACCGTTTTGCGATTAAAGGAATAAAAATTACTTTTTTTAGATTTATCACTTATTTTAAATAAAGGTCTATATATATATACATTTATGCATTTGCACATGCTTTTATACAATATTGACATATTTTATCACTATTGGTGCTTCCCTGGGGATCGAACCCATAAACGTTTGCGCCACTAATGCAGTGATCTATACTTGAGCTACACTGTAAGCTATATCTTTGTATTGACTTATGGTGCTATTTTGCTCTTTTTGGTGGTAGACAGTCATCATTACCATCCACTTGCATTATATGTACTGTAAGCCTGGACGCAGCCTGAGAATGAGAATTTTTCTTTGTTTTTACTTACAATGGTGAACCATCCCTTCATCACAGCGTATATTTCAAACCTGTCTTTGATCTCTTACATGCCTGATTTTTGCATCAAACACACCAACTCTGACACTCCTGAAACCTTTCTAGAGTCTCAAACGTTAGGCAATCAACAAAAACACATCAATTCCCACAGTGTAACGGCGGAGGGAAAGTTAAATTATTATCTTTTCAAATAGCAGCTCTATAACTCAGGTTTACAGAGGCAAAGAGGGGCCCGGGGACGGCGAGCATGTCTGCGGATGATGGACGCACATGGCAGGGACATAAACTCCCTCCTTTAAATCACTCTAAATGGAAATGTTTAGCGTGGAGAGATGCAGATGAGCTGGGATCCAACACAACAGAGCGTTCCAGCATAAGAAAATGTAGCAAATATTTGGCTTGATTAAGCGTAATGAGTACAATAAATGAAATGTTATTTGATATGATCTGAATTGTTAGGCTGTTTAATTAGTTCATCTAGTTTGGTTTATTATAGTTTTGTATCAGTAGGATAGGATATAAATATTAAACTGTGATTTGCTAAACACACTTTGTAGTTTGATTACTGTAATTTGCTTTACATTTGTTGCTTCTTAATAAAATTCCCAGAATGCATTTGTTCAAATTATTTCGTCAACAAAATCGACTCGGGTTTGACACGCAACATATTTCTTAGCGTTCCACGAGGCCTTGCAGTTACTCTACAATGATCATTTTTAATCCACGCTGTGAGAAAATCACTCCGGGTGGCACAAAAAATGCCTGCCAAGCTAAGCATCGACTCCCAGCAGAGACAATGTCTGATATGATTAAAGATATTACCCTGTAACACTGTTATATGTAAATGATTGATATGTCAATATGCATGAGTTGAACTGTGATTTCCTATTGTTGACCTCGGATGCAAAATACCGATATTGTGACAGAAGACAACTATATTATCTGTAATAACCTAATCAGGATTGCCCGCAACCAATGATTAGGGCACATATGGTGTCAATATCCCACTGCTGATTAAATTAAGCAGAATCGAAGAGGGGGGTGTGTGTGAGTGCCTGTACATTTGTTTCAATGCATGCATGCGTTTGTTTTCGTGCATGCAGGGATTTGTGTGCGTGTGACTGGCCTTGTGCATATGTTTGGTGATTTGTGTTAGCTGCGTGTGGGTTATGGAGCCGAGGTGTGAAAATATACACGGAGTGTGTAATGAAATCCAGTGACTTCATTCACAGGTGGAAATGAAATGTTTGCTTTATATACAGTATGGTAATGTGCTCTTTCATCACAACCTGATAAACAGGACGTGTCTCCATACATCATTAAATGTCTGCCTGTGTCTGATAATCTTGAACAAATCAGATTTTTAACATACTGTAGCACTTATTGGCTTCTCATTTGGCCTAATGTAATAAATGTTTGGTTTTATAAGTATCGTTACAACTAACAATATGAGTGGTTTATTGTTTTATTGAAACATTAGTAGTGATGAATGCATAAGATCTTTCTCATTGCATCTACATGTTAAAATATCTGTGCAATGCATGACTTTGAAAAAGCAAATAAAGCTAAACTGCACAATTTTTAATCTGTTCTGGCTAAAAGCTGAGATTCATTACATTATTTAATTCAATAAAACACAAATATCTCAAAAATCTATGTGTTCACTCTCTGCCCCTCGCTGTCATAATATTAAACTGTGTAATCTATAGATCTAAGTTATGATGATGATGTCATTAACTAGTTCTACGTTTTGGCCTCATCAAACAGAAAAGCAATAAATTACACCAGCATACCCACTCAAAAGCAGTCGAAACCCAGCTGGGGAAAATCAGCAATGATTCATCTATTTAAAGGTGCAGAAACAAGGTCTTTTCTCCGTTATTAATCATGCAAGAAATCATTGTGTTTTCCACAGCTTGGACTATACAGCATTTTCCCTGAGCTCAGAGGCTATCGTATGAAAGATGGGCTCTAAATTCCTCTGAACACGGTGTGTTAAGGGTGCGTGCGTCATCCGTTTGAAATTCAAATGACCATTGTGCTGATGATGAGCCACTACGTTTTCAGCAAAAGCCCCAACTTCAGACATCCCACACACGTACACACGTACACACACACACTTCATTTTACTTTGTTTCCAGCTGTGTGTCCACATCCTGTTTATTATCACAATAAAAGTGAAAGTTTGAGTCACTGTTCTAAAAGTTCTAGTAGTATGATGATTTCAAAGACAGCTATGATATAAACATGAGGATAAAGGGGAAATGCAGAGAGGCATATGTGACAAACAGATTGGTGTTTAGTGAAACAGCAGTGATTATATTTTTAACCATTAAGGGTGGGGTGTGAATAATGGTTGATGTTTAAGGTACAATGAAAAAACTTAAATAGACTTAAATAAAAGAACATTCTCCTGTATTTGAACTGTATTAATAAAAAGTCATTTTGGAGCACAAATCCATGTTTTGTTTAGGTTAAATGCAATTGGTGTATTTAATAAGTTAACAAATGAGTCTGTTTGCCTTAGACAAGGGTGACTGGTAGAAAACAATTTAGGTTAATGTGTTTTTAATAGTCTATAGTTGCTCACAGTCAGAATGTCACAACCTTATCTAAAGCAACCTCAATAATGTTTCCACCTAAAAGATTTTTGTTCATTTTAAATGCAAACTATTTGTCAAATCTACAGTATATTTGCGCAAATATCCAGTTATTAAAACGGCATATTGAGGCACATATAAACTTTGTCTAAATGAATGATTAACAGAGTACAGGCAAACTAAACGGACCGTGTGCGATAACAGCGAATCTGTTTAGACTGCATGTGAAAAGAGATTCACTGAATAGAAATAAATGTGAATAGATTGATATTCCCTTTCCCTCTTTATATCATCTTATGTTTTAATAAATGTCTATTAAGTAATCTAATTAATATGATATCATCCAATATAAATAATATAGTCTGCAAGGTAATATATGATGTGTTTTTATAATATAATATTAAAATGAAGTATAAGCGCAAGCGCCCTTTATCGTTTTAAACATTATAGTGTTGGTATAGACTGTAATATTACTTCATTCTTTTAAAAATCACAATACAATAATATCATTAATAATTTTAATATGATGAAATTAAAGTTAGATTTATTTAAATTTAAGTAAAGCAGATTTATTAACTGTTTGCTGATTTTATGCACCTCAAGCGAATTGCCGCGGCAACAAGTGAAATCCTGAACTTTTTTCAAAGCTTTTAAAGATTAACAATCTTTAATTAAATTTTCTCACTAATCTTTAAAACACAACTATTAATTGTTAGTGTGATATTTTACAAAGATAAGGCGTGGTCTAATGAATAACACGAGAACAGAGGATTTGCTTTTAAATTAACATTTATTGATGAACTATAACGATGTTACAATTTATACAATCAATACTGGGCAATTAATCGATATCAAATATTAAACTGATTGTATTAATGTAATATACACAAGAATCAGCTCTTTAAAGCACTATGAACGGATTTATTTCCATCTGATGCAAGTAAAATATTTAAAGCAAGTAAGATTTATAATACACTTATGCATTACAAATTATATTACAATGTAAGTATTTATAGTTAAGAGGCAAAATCCTAAATAACAGTTTGTTTCGAGCGCGTGCCAAGGCATACTCTTGAATCTTTATTGATAGCCTATACAATATTTTTCTCTTTAATGAGAATACGTATAAACACTTTAGTCCATTCAGTAGTTTAAAATCGTTCATTTATCCATATTGTAAGCAGTGTCTGGGGTGTCCGATTAGTCACACTGAAAAGGGGGACAACTGTTACAATTGTTTCAGTAGAGAAAAATGTCTCTTCATCCGAAAAACTATAATCATACAACTTTCTTCCTCCCAAAACATAAATGCACGTTTTTAACTAAATGTGTACCTGCTTTACAAAAAGACATGATAAGCGCAAGGATCATGGGAACGATGGGAGGTTTCATACAGGGAATGAATACATGTAAAACACTTTTTTGCTCAAAGTCCCAAAAAAGTGGATGAGACCAGACAATGAGAAAAAAAATGTCGGAGCAATTAATTTCATTAGATAAAATACAAAAAACAAAATGCTACAATGTCGTCACCCAGCACGACCAGCATGTGGATTGAATCATGACATACAATAAATACATTTTTGTATAAGTTCTTTACATCAGCACAACATGTGACGTGGTTTTAACTGGATACAATCTCACTCAGTTTATGAGGGAAATGAGTCTTAGACACATGATGAAGAGTTCAAACACGTCTCCATTCATTCAGTGAGTGCACTCACTAAGCCAGCATGTGTAAACTTTACACAAATGTTAACTTAAAAGTTGCGCAGCACGAGGCACAGGACAAAATGGGAAAAATGGGTTTAAATATAACACTTTCAACCGAAACAAAAAAGCAAACACAACTTGTCAATGGGAATGATGTCCTATATCGTTTAAAACTAAAAAAGCAAAAACTATAGGCTACGTACGCCGTGGACCGACAACTGCGTTGCTTAAATTTCGCAAAAACAGGAATAAAAGGGGAAGAAAAAGACAAATGCCCCGAGTGCGCCCAAATCCAACAAAACGCGAGTAACGCGCGTGAGAAACTTTTGACATGTGTGTTCAGCAACAGCAGGTGAAATCGCGTCTCTATTAAGTGCCGATAAACTCACATGAAAAACTCTGGAGATGACGGGTTGTTATCGCTGCTCGATCCGTTTTCTCTGAAGCCGTTGCTGATGAGCTTCTCGTATTTTTCTTTGTACGCGTCTCTCTCGCGCATCAGTCTGGAGATCTCCTGCTTGAGGTGGTCCACCTGCTGTATGAGCTGGGTCTTCTCGCCCTCCAGCACGTGCCTCTGTTGGACCCGCTTGTAGCGGCACGACTGGGCATAGCCTCTGTTTTTGAGGGTTCTCCTCTTCTGTTTGAGCCGGATCACTTCCTCTTTGCTGACCCCCCGCAGCTGACGATTGAGCTCGCGTACGGACATGGTCACCAACTGCTCGTCCGAGAAGCGATCGTCCAGGTGCATGTGTTGGTGGTTGGCGTTGTTGCCGTTGGACTGGACCCCGGGCGTCGGATGGTGCCCGCCGGGGTGGTGGTGGTGATGGTGGTGGTGGTGAGGCGCCCCGTTCTGCGCCGCGGCGGCGGCGATGACTGCGGAGACCACCGCGGCGGCGGAGCCCATCTCCTCCCCGGCCATGGCGCCTCCCGTCCCGGCTGCGCCGCTAAACTGCTGCCCTCTAGCATAGCCATCGAAGCTTTGGAGCTGGTGACCGCTGTTGATCAGCGCCTCCACCGCGTCCTCGGGGCTGAAGCCCAGCGCCTCCGGGTTGAGCTGCTGTTGGTAACCGGTCATCCAGTAAAAATCCTCCAGGTGCGCCTTCTGCTCGCTCCCGGAGCCCGGGCTGGGCGCCGAGAAGCTTGGGGAAGGGGGAACCGAGCTGCAAGGCGTGCTCATCGGGGTGGAAGACAGGGATCCCCCGGCGATCAGGCGGCTGCACTGGCTGATGCTGCGATCGGGCTCCACCGGCTCCTTTTTCACTTCAAACTTCATCAGATCGAAGTCATTAACATATTCCATGGCCAGGGGACTGGTGGGCAGGTCGGAGCTGCTCATTGCCAGTTCTGATGCCATCCTTTTGCTGTTGACAGTCCTCCAAAGGGGGTGAAGAGCAGCTGTCAAAGTGCTCGGGTTCGAGACGGCGTGAGCCAGTTTGATTTCTTTATTTAATTCTTCAAAAGCAAAGAAAAGGTTTCTCGAGAGCGCCTTTATTTTTTAAACTCACGCGTTTTCGCCTCTCGCGCACGGACGCAGGAGCGCGCGCGTCTCCAGTTTCTTTCTCTTTCCACGCGAGTGTCTGCGCGCAAACATTTAACACCGCATGGCTTCGTTTTTTTCTTTTTTTCAGTAGTTTCGTTGAAATGAAGACCGTAACATGTATGTGAGTGGCAATTGGATTCTTGACTGGAATAAAAAAGTACTCCGGGCTTGTTGTACAGTTTTTAAAGGATCACCGAGCATAGGAGTATAAAAGCAATGCTGAGTTTTATAGGCGCCCTGACGTCAGGTTTGAAATACGAAATTGACTCGGACTCGTAGCCAATAGGCTTGCGGAATCTGAGGGTCAATTTACATACTAGAGAAGAAACAAAAGTTTTCCGAACTGTCAGAACTGACTGAGAGCTAAACCACCACTTTAACTCTTTATTAACAGAGAGTTTGTCTTTTGTTATTATTATTTAATTATTGTCTCCTTTTCATTTGAGATTGTTTCACGTGATGTGATTATATCAATACGTATTGATACAATCAGACCACAATAACATAAATCTAGTTATTTGCATGCTAATAATAACTTTTAAGATTTTAATGACTTTTAAATCGACCTTTACTTAGCCTATAACTGTACCAAAATACTGATGCTGGGAAAATGATATTTATCTCAAAATAAACTACTTACAGCCATATAAGTCTTAAAATGTTTTTAAATGTCATAATCGTTAAAAATATGAAATTAATGTAATGACACCAGTAATAATTCAGACAGATCTTAGGTCAAGGAACATCAACTTGCATATGTAGAATGTTGGATTTAACTAAATCAATTGAAGTATTTTTCACAGACAACGCTTCCTTATGTTGTTTTAATGTGATTATTACATTATTTGATTTATTCATCTTTCCACTGACAAAACGTGGTGGGAAAGAGGTTACATATCAGCGGACCTGCGGTTTCAAAACTCAACAGCGCCCCCTTTCGGCTGAACACAACAGCATGTGTAATAAAGGAGCGCTTCATTTGTGTGTGTCGGCTCAAGTTGGGATTGTTTTAACGTTTCTAAAGCAGTAGGGGTGTGGTTTCATAGTAACCAATCAATAAACCTTTACAAATATACATGTGTAAGTATGTGTAAATAATCATTAAACATGTAAGCACTGAAAGAACATGACCTTTTGGTAAGCATGGGCAATGATTTGGTGGCATTTTTTATTTTATTTTATAAGTATTATGCACAGGCCCACTTCATTTTTGGGATGTGCTAGTCTTACAAAATTATCATGAATAATTTTCTGTAAATATATATATATATTTTTATATTGTTTTACTTTTGTTTTGATTAACATTACAGGGTTTATGGTACAGTTTGTTTACATACAACATGTCATTTTGTAAATATGTATTTACATATATTTTTTCTACGTACTACAGTTTTAGAAATATATGTAATGTGGACAGAGCAATGTATTGCCTGATTCATTATGTAGTACATTTACAACAACTACACACATACTGTATCTCTTTAAGTGCACCAAAAATGCCTCTCATTGCTGGAGGGGTTCTTATTAAGAGGACGAATTCTCTCCAAGAGCAGCTTTAGCTCATGAGAGCAGACAATAAAGCGGACTATTCTCACAGGAGATATTGAAATGTGCTCGAGCTCTCTGTGGAAATTCCACGATCCAAGAAGCTACACCAACTACAAAGCTGCCAGCGTAAAAATAAAATAAAAATAAATACAACCCCAGGGTCCCAAAAGGAAATAAATATTCTCTTAGTCTCAGTGACTGTTCTTGGGGACCTAGACCTAGAAAATAAACATATTATTTCATTAATTAGATCACCCAACAAAGCCTTTGGAGGCCGTTCAAAAGCACTGAATAAATATTGAATTTATGTCCCTTCTGACTGTGTAACTGCTCAACAATCAAGAGAAATAAAGCGAGTTCGACTATCTCGGATATTTAAAGTAAATATTTATTATTTTAATTTTTTTCTGTCTTTAGAGTAATGCTAATGTAATTGGATTGTCCCGCAATATTGCTTTCTGCCATTTTAATTTATTTTCTTATGACAGTCTTTAAATATGGGATGGCCCAGGTATAACATATCAATGCATTTGAAGTCAAATAATTTAATTTCAGGTTTCTAATATATTAAAAAACACAAATGTACATGGGTGATGGGACCTATACGATAAAGCCTGTGGGCTTTAGTCTAGTCTAGATCTATAAACTACAAAGTTACTGATATTATCATTGTGCCCTCAAGGTAGACACCCCAGGTTACACCAAGGGAAAAATCACGGCAATTAGTGAACTTCATGAATAGCATTTGCTTATTAACACCAATGCTGATAGCATGAAATATGAATATTAATATTGGTTGTACTTTGGGGTGAACTCGACATGCTGTTTACATGGATACAACAAATGAGATCAAGATCTTATTTCTTATCGTGAGTCATAAATCTTTACTAGTACTACTGTGTTTACCTGATAAAAAAGGCTGTTGTGGTTCTTAGAGATTAATTCGCTAAGTTACTTGTGTGATATATTACACTAGCAATGTACATACAACACCAGCTGTACACTCTATAAAAATTGCTGTAATTATGCAGCTGGTTGCCAGTAACTTACTGTAGAAGATAAAAACTGAAAATGTTTCATGTTCATTTAACTTTGAACAAACTGTTGGCAGTAAATGACATAAATGTTAAATCTACAGTAAGTTACTGGCAGCTAGTTGCCAGTAATACGCAGTTATACTGTAATTTATACCGATTTTTTTACAGTGTAGTTTGGGGTTTATGTTTCATTTATTTGATTTGTTCCACTTTTTTGTTGAAATAATTTGCTATTTTTGCTAGAAAATATTGCTGAAGTGTAAAATGTTGGGAAGGGTAAGAAAATGACACATGCCCTGTTCGAAATAAAGGTACAAAAGCTATCACTAGGACTTTACCCTTTAAAAAGGTCCATGTACCATTTAAGCACCGTTATGTAGCCTACAGTATGAGGGTATCAATATGTACCTTTAAGGCACCACTATGCACCCTTTAGGTACTTTTTGAAAGGGTACCACCACAGTAACTTTTGTACCTTTGTACCTTTCTTTCTAAGAGTTTGAACGTTTTGTGACATTTAAACATATAGGTTTAATAAGCTGAACTTAGGTGAAGAATGCATGTAATCATGGTGTCGAGTCTACCACAGTCATATATTTATACTGTATTATTACATAATCTTTGTGTAATTAGGGACACAATGACAGTTTAATGAAAAGGAACTTGACTGGTTAACATTTCAAGAGGATCTGGTTCCCTTTAGAGTGTTTCATGAGTAGCAGCTATTGCTATGGGGTTAAGAGACCCTCTGTGATCAATGAGAGAGAGAGAGAGAGAGAGAGAGAGAGAGAGAGAGAGAGAGAGAGAGAGAGAGAGAGAATGTGTAAGAGAAAGCAAGCAATAGAGAGACTCTTATAACCCCCATCCCCCAAAGAGAAAATTGATGAATATTGTTTAAAAATAACCGAATGCATGATTTACAGTTCATCCAAATACGTTTAATTATTGCAACCATTGATGACTTCTCCCATTGTTTTGAGCAATGAGTTCAGAGTTGGTAAAGAAAGGTGGCTATTTGTTTTCATGCAGATGTCAGTAAGCCTTCAAAACCATGAAATCCACAGATGACACATATAAGAGTTTATATTTGTTAAAAGTGTCTTTTGCTTTGAATTATAAAATCAATTCAGAAGAACTCATGTACACTGTAAAACATTTCTGTAGAAATTACAGTATTTCTGGGTATTACTGGCAACTAGCTGCCAGTAACTTACTGTAGATTTTACATGTATGTTATTTACTGACAACAGTTTGTTCAAAGTTAAATAAACATGAAACACTTTTAGTCTTTATCTTCTACAGTAAGTTACTGGCAACCAGCTGCAAAATTACAGCAATTTTTTTACAGTGTAGATTTTTTTTTAAATATATAAATTTCACATATATTCTTTCTTTATCTGTCCAGGGTGTAGCTCCAACACATCTGCGATCTTGCAGAAGACAAGCAAATATAGGATCTTGTTGTTAAGATGTGAAAACAGTACATCATATACCTGAAAGTCTCAAAAGGTTTCAGTTCTGATGAAGCTAATTCATATTTAAAGCAATCAATATTTACTTTACATTTAAAAACAGCCATGCAATGGGACTTGGGCAGATCAATAAACGTGACAATAATGTAAAGTAGATTTTTACATTTTCTAAAGTAAATGTGCATAATTGCTTACTGAACCATGCCTAAACACTATTATAGTGTCTACTGCAGATTTGGTCGATAGATTTATTTATTTCGATAAATTTACTTAGAAAAGTAATAGCACAACTCTCCCCAACAGGATGCACAAGTGGAGCAGCATCATTTATGTTTGTAACACAAATGATGCAGAATGAGTGTCAAAGTTAAATGTGTCAAAGTGTAATATACTTCACACATGGTTGCAAACGTGCATGCAAATGCTTAGCCAATGCATTGCATGTATGCTGTTTTGTGCCATCTAACCAATATCTAACCAATCAACAAGATACAGCAGCACTTGCATAACCAATGGTGTGAGTTTGGGGCGGGACTATTTGTTTGTCCCCTCACTGGCAGGCCAGAAGATTATCTGGGAGATCTAAAAAATGACAGGTTTTTGCTTTAGCATACATTCCCACATTTAGTTTGTTTCCTTTATTTTTACAGGGACCATGCACACTGTTAGACTTAACTGTAATTTTTACAGTTACTTACCGCAAAATGCCCAGTAAAATACCATTACCAAAATACAACATTTTCTTTTCCAGGTCATTACAGTAATATGAAATGCATTATGGGTATTAACATTTAATTTACAGTGATTTACTGTATTTTTTGAATTTGCGGTAGACTGCTGTAAAACAACAGCAGTAGTGCTACTGTAGTTGAATAAAATAGTGTTATAAAAGCATATAAAATGGATAAAAAAATATCTATGAAATGAAATAAATTTTATTTGTTATGCTTTTAGCCGTGAAGCAAATTTCAAAATGTGAATTGTTCTTCAGCAGTGTAAATCATTTACTGAGAATTGTAGATAGAAACAAGAAAGGGATTATGGATAAATGCTTGACCGTCAGATTTGAATTTGACCTCAAGACTTCAAAACACTAGTGACACCAAGATTTCACTCCTCGGAGTGTCGGGAGAGTGACAAAAGAGGCTACTTGAGGAGTGTAGCGAGTAACTTTTATAAAGTGACTCTGTGGCACTGTGGTAGTGTTATGGACCTATGACGTGGGTAATCCGGGTTCAATTCCCCTTCAAGGCAATATATTTTTTTTAAACTAGGTTACAGTAAGGGTATAATGGAACTGCGGTAAAGGCATCATACTGTAAAAACATGTACAGGTATGGTACTGTAATGGGGCAGTTACAATAACTCGTTACCCCATATATACAATAAAAAGTTTAACAGTGCACGTCACACGTGTTAGCCAGAGTTAGCTATAAAGCTAATTTGCATCTGTAGTCCCCAGGTTCAAATCTGTAGTTCAAATATCTGTGCCATGAAAGCGAACGTGTTATTACTAAAGTTGCTGGTTATACGGTAAACATGTCGACTCGGCATGATTCTCTTTAAATTGTTTGTGCACTCTAACAGTAACTAACCTGAATATTAAAAAATACTGTAAATTACCATTTACGCCAGGAGTGGGCATTCCTGGTTCTGACACACCTGAAAATCACAATCAAAGGCTTCAGTATGATTTGGAAATTACATTCAGGTGTGTTTGATTAGGGTTGGAGCTAAACTTTGCAGGACAACGGCCCTCCAGGAATGCCCACCCCTGATTTACGCTATAGTAAGTGATCCCTTTTTCTTAATATTCTTACACTGAGAATATTTTACTGATTATTCATATCAAACAACTCACCTGAGAATGAAAGCTATTGACAGGTTAGTTAGAGGAAAAATATTTAGTCGTTTGATGTTATCGTCACATGTGTGCTCTGCATAAACACACTGCACTGAACTTTAATAAAGCTATTTGATGAAAACTAACCCACCATTATCGGGATTATGGCGACAGTCATTCATTATACAATCCCAGTGGGTGACTAGCTTAATATTCACTCACAATCCCTGTTTAACAAAGTCTGTTAAATCCAAAGCTTAACACAAATGAACGCTGTGATTTCAATGAACTAATTTGAGAAACATTTAATTACCAGCTATGGAAAATGAAATGTTTCTCCGTAGGTTTTTAACTAAGTGTTGTATCTTTTGTAATGGAATAAAGGAGATATAAAAGCCATTACATAGCAGTTACAGTTTCACCACATTGTCTCCCTGTGTGATTTTTTATGAAGGGAATTAAAAAATGTGTATTACCATATTGAGCTTCAACTCATGGAAACAAAGTGTAGTAATTGAGCAGCAGCTTTCTGCTTTTTAGAGTTAATTTTCTCCTTTCACCATCTGGACTTTAATGTGCTCTCAGTTTATCTTCAGACATTTCCTCTCTCTCTCTCTCTCTCTCCATGAAGACTTTACTACACATCGGTTTATTATACATACACAGGAGGAGGGCTGAACGACTGACTGTACACTGGTGGTTGTATTTGTGTATGTAAATTGATCACTGTGCATTGATTTGAAACCAGTCTTTCATTTCCATTTCACCAAAGAATCCTCCATAATTGTAGGTTGAATGTATCGAAATTGTCAGCAGCATCATAATACTCCATGGCGCTGTTCCAAAACCTGCTGTACAGTAGCTGCCTACTTAGTCAGCATTTTAAAGCATCATAAGAACCATCCTGATGCAGGGGCTGTATACGAAAATAGGCAGCAAATATTATGTGTAAAGACTTTTAAGGTATCTCCATTTGTAAGGGTGCATCACACTCATCATACACAGGGAAAACATTCCCAGAATGCACTGCAATTGCAGTGTCCCAATTCGAAGGTTGCAACTGATGATCCCAATTCGAGTCCTCGAGCTGTGAAGGATGAAATGTATGGATTGTTTCATTTAAAAACGTTGTTAAATAAAATTACGTCTTTTGCAGAACAAAGTCCATATTATTGTTTTAGTATTTTAAAATAGGTTTTGTATTAACATTATTTCTGCAATACATGTGTTTTACTTTTGTATGTATCTAAAGATGGTTAATTAGATATAATGTTGGTTAGTTTTTTCTGCATCAATGTGTCATTTTTTCTAAAAATATGTATGATTTATAGTGAAATATTTATTTTAATCAGTCCAAAATGTCTCTGCTGTGCCCTGCTGACAGGCGTGGCGAGCATGTTCAGCATGTGACTTCGACATCCAATTTGCGTTGCCCCGCGAGAGTTTACGTCTATTCGCGTCCTTACATTGACTTTGTATGTAATCTACTTGCACAAATAATTGAATTTGCATTTAGTGTGTACGCTACATCATATTGTAATTTTACATATAGTTAAAGGTGGTGTGTGTCAATTTTAGGGGCATTTAGTGGTGAGATTGTGAATTGCAACCAAAAGCTCACCCCTTAAAGAGACACTCCACTTTTTTTGAAAATATGCTCATTTTCCAGCTCCCCTAGAGTTAAACATTTGATTTTTACCATTTTGGAATCCATTCAGCTGAGTTCCGGGTCTGGCAGTACCACTTTTAGCATAGCTTAGCATAATCCATTGAATCTGATTAGACCATTAGCATTGTCCTCAAAAATGACCAAAGAGTTTAGATATTTTTCCTATATACAACTCGACTCTTCTTTAGTTACATGGTGTACTAAGACCGACAGAAAATTAAAAGTTAAAATTTTATAGACCGATATGCAGGGGACTATTTTCGGGTGCTGCGTTATATCATTGCACCTGCTGTAGCCATGGTATGGATGTAAAGTATTGAGCAGGATTCAGGTCCCCCAAAATAGAATATATCTACCCAGTATCACAAAATTACGTACCTATAAGCACATCATTTTTTAATTCTTTTTCATGATACTCTCAAGAATTTCTCATGCATTTTTCCTGAACATATCACGAATGTCTGTTTACGTATCAAACCATTTTCGCTTCGGTTTAGGGTTAGATTTGGTGTTTGCGTTAGGATGTCACTTTAAGTATTGGTTTATACATTTTTTTTCTGATTTTTTTATATTTACTAAATTTTAAACCATTGGTTGCATGGTGTTAGGGTTAGAGTTGGGTTTGGGTAGGAACGTCTTTTTATGTAAATCTAACCCTGAACTGACGCGACAATGGTAAGAAAATAGGAAAAACATTTGAGTAACCAATACGTGACAATGACACTTAAACAGAAATTCGTGATATTCGCATTTGGGTTGAAATACCTGTAACCCAGCATAGATTTATTTTTAAACCCAACTGTTGGGTTTGTCCAAACTTGACCCGAACACTGGTTAAAACAGCCCAAACTTTTTTTTAGAGTGTTCAGAATTTGTCTACAATTTTGTACCACAGAAAAAAAGAAGAAATGTTAATCATAAACTTGTTTAAAAGGTGGCTGTAAAATCAGCATCACACTTACATTTAAATATGTCCCCACAACCAAATTGCATAGTAGACACAGTAGTATTATTATTTAGTTAACTCATTGTGTTAACCATGACCCACTCATATAAAACTCCTCAGTGTTAGCCTGAGAAAGAAAGAGTGCAGATGATTCATTTGGTCGAGATGTGAAGCAATGTGCCCGCTCCGTTATTTATGTGCCACGTATCGCCACAGAGGCGCTCATTAATAAGCATCTCCCACCTGAGCTATTAGAGAGCAGGAAAGAGGCGAGATCTTATGCTCTGACCCCATCACCGCTGCATCGCCACGGCAACAGGACACCTCACGCACTGCATCATCCCCCAGTCCCCATAAATCCACTCTCTCTCTAATTAGTCTGAATCGAGAAGCGATGCTGACAGCGCCAGTCATGACTGGGTCATCATGGGCTGAGATGCCAGGAAGAAGAGAATCCAGATCTGTTTCAGGAGCGGTAACATAAATGATTTTGTTCATGTGTTAAGGTTTTGAAGCATTCCTGTAGAAAAGTGAAATGACAAACACAATCGCTTTACTCTTGACAAAATTTCATTAAAACCTAATGTTACACTCTTTTGTGTGTCTCTTGTTTGCTGTAAAGAACCAGTAAAGTAATTCAAAGAAGCTGTAATGTGTTTTAAAGAACTTTTTTATAGTAGCTCAAGCAGCTTGAACAACATAACATGGTGTTTCATAAAAAAAGTTTTATTCTTTTTGCTGACCCCAAGCTGCTTCAAAGAGCCATTGCAGAAGGTTTATATTTTAGATAGAGCAGGCATCAGGACAGTTCACATTACACAACTCTTTATTACCGTCTAAAAAGACCAGAGAAAAAGGTGGCAGGAAAAACCAGGCATTTATCAGATGGCAGATGCCCAAGTTGATCTCACAAAGCCCTAGTTTGACTCATGCCCAGCTCATGTGAGTTAACCCAAACACAATAGCCTATTATGAGACAGCGCTGCAGGAAAGAGCCAGACAGACCCGCTCTATTCAGATAATAGAACAGACAGGTGAGTTCCAGTCAGGGTTTACACACACACACACATTCTGGTTTCCATGTTTTGTGGGGACATTTCATAGACGTAATGCATTTTATACCGTACAAACTGTATATTCTATTTCCCTTACCTACCCCATTCCCTAACCCCAACCATCACAGAAACCCTTCTACTACTTCACATTTTCAAGAAACATCATTCTGTTTGATTTATAAGCTTGTTTCCTCATGGGGGCCTCAAAATGTCCGCATAGGTCACAAAAACACTGTTTTTTCTATCTTTGTGGGGACAATTAGTCAATTCCAAGAACGCAAAGAACGGACTTGTGTTCTCATGGAGATCAGTCTTGCCAGGTGACCTTGGAAGAACGAACTCAGAAGGTCGCGAGAACACAGAACGCACTTGTGAGAATTGAGATGTCTGCGATCTTCCTGTTGGTCACCTGACCTCCCCAGATTTCAGCACGCAAGTCTGCACTCGATGCATCCTCGATATCAAGAACATATTCGGGTATTTTCATGCATCCTCTGTACTTGTGTTCTTGACAATTGGAATTGAACTTTGACTGTTAATGATGACGTAGAGTGAGAACACAAGGATGCAAGATCGCTGAAGAACGCATATTGAGAAACAGCCCAAGTTTGGGGATCCCTGGTTCAGTCAATACACTTTCAGTAAAAAGGTACAAGAAGATACAAAAGTTGTCACTTTTGAAAAAGTAAACGTTTGTACCTTATGGCGCTTTTACATTGCATAGTACCCCACGGTTTGGTTTGCGTCAGGTCGGGTCAGCTCAAACACCATGAGGTGTCATGGCTTGGTTAGCTTTGAAGCTAGCATGAGGGTAAAGCTAAACTTTTACATTATAGCGATGACCCTGGTAGTGAGAATTCTCTTAGACAAATCAGTCCTTCCAGAAAAACGCAATTATGCGATCGCATGATTTAACGCATAATCAGCCAAAGTCTGCATATTTATGCGGGGGCCGCATTTTTTCAAATACGCAGCAGTTTCGCAGCATAAATTGCAGATTTCCGTGCGCAAAATATGTGGGGCTTACATGATTTCATAATCCCCGCATTTTCGTAGCAAAAAATCACATATATATTAGCAGAAAGTTGAAAAATGTTGCATTTACCTCACAGAAGCGCAGCCATGTCCCCTGCCATGGGAACGTTATAAAGTGACGTGATTATGTGATGTGAACATCATTGAAAATCTGCAAAAGTTGAAAACAGTTTATACAAGTTCCCGCAATTTTTGCAAGTTCCCGCAATTTCATTGCATAAAATTGCATAAATATCCTGCATATTCCATCGCATTTTTTAGGAAAACGTGCTACAAGATCAAGAATTTTTGTCCGCAAGAATCATAAAAAAAAAACCTCTCGGGTCGAACCCCGACCAAGGTGGTACTAAAAAAAGTATTAGGTACTACGTGCTGTACCCAGTGGAAAAGCTCACAAACGTAAGCTGACCCAAACTAAATCGTGGGGTACTATGCAATGGAAAAGTGCCATTAGAGTTGAATACTGGTTTCTCAAATGCACAGCTGTACCAAAATGGTACATATTGGGACCTTTTAAAAAGATACCATCCTAGTGACAACTTCTATACCTTTTGAGAGTGTAGGCATGGGCAAGTATAAGCAAGACAACAAAGCTGGCCTATATTACTTAGCTTGTCCTACTCAAGATACTGAGTTTATTAACGCATCTCCATCAAAGTTTACAAAATTCTGCCGCTTTATACTCCAGGGTCACATGTAGTAGTAAGCCTACTTCATCGTCCATCTAAACAAAACTGTGCGCAGGAGGGTAGTGCTTCTTTACAAAGTAACATCGCCATCTACTGGCTTGGCAGTTGTTATTGCATATCCACATTAGGGTTTATCTTTTTGACAGCAAAGTTATGTATATGAAAAATATTTCGAAAAGCCATTTTCCATTTTTTACTACATCATTGTTGTAGTACAAAGCAACAAAGCATTAGATCCCTATAAAGTTCTAGTTTTAATTCCCTATATTAAATACAGTTAGATATAAAGAAAGTTGTGTGTAGAGTCATGCGACAACCACAACAAAATATTTTTTTTACTGAAATTTCAGTAAATTACTAATATATTTAGCAGATCATTTTGTTCCCCCACCAAAAAACTGTATACATAAATTTTTTAATACACTCATATTAAAAAATATACACTCATATAACTATAATTACATGTATTTATTTTTGCATATTTATTGCATTAACATGAAACTATAAAAACATAATTATTTAAATTTACCAACAGCCCTATTAATATCACTCGGGGCAGGATAACTGAGTGTGGCACATGACCTGGTGCCCCAGACTCCCAGGGGCCTTTATTTATCACAAATGAACTTTCATTGTTGTTTCATGACCATGTACAACATCAATCATAAAAGCCCCAAAACTCTATCCTTTTATTATTACACTTAACATTAAAATGTTTTTAGGGTTAACCATTTGCATCCAGGACCATAACATATCTGCTTTTGACTTACCTATACCACATAGA
This sequence comes from Misgurnus anguillicaudatus, assembly GCF_027580225.2. Classification (NCBI taxonomy): domain Eukaryota; kingdom Metazoa; phylum Chordata; class Actinopteri; order Cypriniformes; family Cobitidae; genus Misgurnus; species Misgurnus anguillicaudatus. The sequence continues at coordinate 5,967,490 of NC_073342.2, read as the reverse complement.
TGTTAATCTGATGAATAACCAAATAATTTTATGCAATTATTTAATGCTACATGAAAGTTACAGAGGTTTGTATGGTAACAGGTGGCATTGTGACGCTCGGTGGGATTGGGGAGATGTTTGTCCCCCAGTGGCCCGCGGCCCTGATAGCACTCAACACCATTAGAAAGAGAGAGAAAGAGTTTGTGCATTCTCAAACCCAAAACCGTCTGGGCATAAACCTGCTGAAACCAGAAGGCTGTGAAAGAAACAAGCTTGTGTAATAAAAAGCAGGCTTGAATAGCATTTGGCAGCTGCTACTGTAGCATTACATTAATGTTCCTAAAACGTTACGAGTGATTTTTCGCACACTAGGCGTAACAGATCCTGTTTGGCGTGTCGCCACCAAGAGCATTTAAAAATGAGACTCAGTCCGCAGGGAAAGGGATGTCACCCATTGTGTGTGTGCGCGTGTGTGTGTGCTTAAGGGTTTGCTGAGGAAAAGAAAAATACATAGACATAGATGAAGAAAAAATGTGGTATAAAATGAATCTTCAAAGATGTTGATTGACAATCGAATAAAACATTGACGCAGTGTTTTAGTGCAAGCTGAACTCAGCCACGCCTACATCAAATCACACAACTGTAAATGTTTAAGACAGACACACTGTAATGTCTGAACATGAATGACTGATGTTTGGGTCCTGTCCAAGCTCTGTGTGTGGGAGTCTGTGTGTGTGAACCACAAAATCCCTGAAGGCAAAGCATGTGTAGGTCTTGGGTTACGGCAGTCATGAATCTGCTCGCTGAATCCTCCACTTTTTTGCATGTGGAAAATGCATGTGTTGTGGCAGCCACTTAAGTTATTTTAGCTCCTCTTACACCTTTGTTCCCGATTGGCCAGGGGTGTCTGGACCAACTCCAAATTGAATACTGAGCTGTGACTCAGTGAAATGCCAGTGAAACGTGCCAGAAATGTGGTGGGGGATGAAGCTAGAGAAGGTGTGCCTCTTGTATTAGAAACATTAAACATTGAAATCAACTAATTTGACAAGGTGATAAAATACACAGATACAAAGACACATGTTTTTTTTAAGTGGGGACCATACAGACCTGGTGCCAGAACGGCATAACTGGGGGGGGGGGCATTTTAATTCCTTGTGGGGGCTCCCATGGATCTCATTATTGCCCATAGGCCTATAAATATTCAACTTTCATGATTAAATCGCCTAACAATCTTAATAAGCCTGATAATCATGAATTAAAATTATTTTAGTGAGCAAATAAAAAAAATTGCAGTGAAATTCAGCAACATAGGTGCCGTTTCTTTGATTGATGTTTCAGCCTGCAAGTATTTTTTTATTCCAGTAACTTTGGTTTTGCAGGAGACTGCAGCTCGGATGGACGACAGTCCTGATGTTTCATTTTTCAAATTTATCTTCGCAGTACGCTTTTGTGTCTTTTTTTGATGATAATGACAACATTATTAGTGTGTGTGATTTGTATTTAAGGAACGAATGTTTATTTATATTCACAAAATGTATCCACAAAACATTGATTAAAATAAAGAAACAAATTATATAAAACGAAATTCGTTTTAAAGAAGCAAACAAAACTTATTAATTGGTCGAAAATTATGTCTGACCCACTCCATTCTTCTGTCATATTGACCTTCAATTCATTACAATGCCCTATATATGACGTTAAAAATTACAGTCTATCTTTCGTAACAAGCTAATTAAATTGACACAACACATAAACAACATTACAACAATACTCAAAGATGGATGAACTCTATTAGGATACATGTTACAACAATCTGATATAACCTTTAATAGTTGGTTGCACTATGCTTAATATTTTTGGCAAAATCTTAGTTGCAAACCTCCATTTAATTGAATAAAATCACTTTCATTTTGAAAATGATGCACTGTCATGTTAAAACCAGCTGTTCGTTTACATAAGACGTTTCTCTGCTGCCCATCTGACTCCTCATCTGCTCTCACAGTACCTTTGAATTGTTCCCTGTTCTGACTGGACTCTATCCTTGTCTCTCTCCCCTCTTGGAGTTTTTTGGCTTTATTAAAAAAGTGCTGATTTATCTTTGCAGTTCCCTTTGAGGATGATAGTCACAGCAACATTACTAGCTTGTGTGAGTTGTTTTTAAGAAACAAATGTTTAAAACAAATGTTTGCAGGCTAAAACATCAAGGAAACACAACCTACGTTGCTGAATTCACAGCGCCTGTTTTATTTTGTGGGGTGAATCCACTCACCTGAGATTAGGTAGTTGCAGTCTTGGATAAAATTGTTATATCAAAGTTTATGACTGAATTTAGCTCTCCAATTTAATTTATGTCTGTTAAGAAACCTGGGAGGGGCACAAATTCCCCCGTGGTGCCGGGCCTGGGACAATAGACTGTAAAAATATTGACTTAGTGTCTGTGATGTAGGTTTGTGAAGAGCATTTTTGAAGCCTAAAGTAGGTGGGACCTGTTGTCATTATTGCGTGCCACTTGCGGATAATCCAAAACCGTCAGAGGCGGGACGTGGGTGGACCTAAGGTGCCTGGTTGCTGAAACCATGCCCACCTAGCTTGACGGTAGTGACAGCAGCAGCAATTCACCTGTTACTCAAGTGGCCACGCCCTTAATTATGCAGAATTTAAAGAGGACATTTCACAAGACTTTTTAAACATGTAAAATATATCTTTGGTGTCCCCAGAGTACGTATGTGAAGTTCTAGTTCAAAATACCATATAGATAATTTATTATAATATGTTAAAATCACCACTTTGTAGGTGTGAGCAAAAATGTGCCGTTTTGGGTGTGTCCTTTAAAATGCAAAGCTGATCTCTGCACTACATAGCAGTGCCATGGTTGGATATTACAGATTAAGCGACGGTATTTTCCTCTTCTGACGTCACAAGGAGAGATACATTTCAATGAGCAATTTTTAACTTGTTTGCAGAGAATAGTTTACCAAAATTAAGTTACTGGGTTGATCTTTATCACATTTTCTAGGTTGATAGAAGCACTGGGGACCCAATTATAGCACTTAAACATGGACAAAGTCAGATTTTTATGATATGTCTCCTTTAAAGGAATAGTCTACTCATTTTCAATATTAAAATATGTTATTACCTTAACTAAGAATTGTTGATACATCCCTCTATCATCTGTGTGCGTGCACGTAAGCGCTGGAGCGCGCTGCGACGCTTCGATAGCATTTAGCTTAGCCCCATTCATTCAATGGTACCATTTAGAGATAAAGTTAGAAGTGACCAAAACGTTTTTCCTATTTAAGACGAGTAGTTAGGCTATACAAGCAAGTTTTACGAACTAGTAAACCCTTTAGACGCGTCTGCAGCAGGCTCTTATTTTGACAAGACACGTGATGCACACAGGATCTCTCAATGCGTAGAACACACTTGTTGACGGGCTACATACATGTTGTGATGAACTTCGCATCGAGCGTCCTCAAAAAAAGGAGTCACCGGCCGCCGCTGATTTAAATGGATCAGTTACAAAACATTTACCCCCCAAATTAGCTATATAAACCAAAAACACTTTTTGTACCATGCTGTAAACATATTTATTTCTGCTGTAAAGTTGAGCATTTTAACATGGGGTCTATGGGATTGATTCCCTTTTGGACCCAGTCTCTAGTGGCCAGTGAATGAATTGCAGTTAAAGTCACTTCCGTGTTGGCTTCAAGATAGAGAATGGAAGGGTGCCCCATGGTGGAGACGGGAGCTGATAAACTTTAAAACTAAAAAAGGCAGTGGCTATTTAAACTAAGTGACAATAGCAGCATTTTCTTAGCGATATGCTATATACAGTAGGTGAAAATAGCCATATATTCTATTTACAACATTTAAAAGTTGTTTCAACTTCATTTTATAAATTATAGTAACTTATCATTAGTCAAGATAAAAAATAAAAGTTAAAATGACTAATAAATCCAAGTTGATTATACTAGTACCTCAAAGGTACATACTGGTACAAAATGTATAGAAATCTGTACCAAAATGGTGGATATTATGATCTTTCTAAAGGGTACTGCCCCAGTGACAATTTGGGACCATTTTTTGACCAGTTTCTGACTTCATTTATTTAGTTAAATAGGACTTAAGCTGCGTTTACACCAGCCGTGGTAGAGGCGGCAAAAAAACGCTATTCGTGCGTAGTTGGACGCTTGAACATTTGAGTTTACTCGCGTAATTCACGTGTGAAAGCCGCGCGTGAAATTCTAGTCATTCGAGACATTCACACGGAAAGTCGCATCATGGGAGGGGCTTCTGCGACTCCACTCACTTCCTGCAATCACGTCAGCAAGGTCCTGATTGGTTAACGTGGCGCTGAAATCCACCAAAGTTCAGATTTTTCAACACGTGCGTTTCCCGCGGCAACACTCAATTCGCGCGAAACGCGCCACGCCTTCCGCGCCGCAGGATGCCTAATCGCATCTTTGCATTGACTTAACATGTAAATCACCCGCGGTTGCTGCCTCTACCTAATATAATGCTGCGTTTACACCAGCCGTGGTAGAGTGCTATTCGTGCGTAGTTGGACGCTTGAATATTTGAGTTTACTCGCTTTATTCGCACGTGAAATTCTAGTCATTCGAGACATTCACGCGAAAATTCACGTCATGGGAGGGGCCTACTGCGGGTACCGCACCGCAGGATGCCTAATCGCGTCTTTGCATGTAAAGTTTTTGTGTAAACCCAACATTAGGAAGTAGCTTCTTCTTATTGAATTTTTTATTGTGAACACACTACTCAAATTATCTACATACAAAATGATGTAGAATAAAAGGGATAAGCATTTCGGACACATAAAGGTTTGACCATGGGTCCAATTACCATGACAACCTTCTCATTATTAATAAAGTAATTCTCGCTATATGAACATATTTGGGCAATAAAGAACACTAACCAATCCGTCATCAGCTTACTTACCTCTGGAAATCGCATCCATGTCATTCACATAAACACTGTTGTAAATGCTGTGTCAGACGTATGGCCAACCTCAGCGTGCGGCCATGCGGCAGCCATCAATCACCCGCTAACATGCAAAACTGTAGCAGAACACACGAACGGGGAGATATACAATCCACAAATGCATTTGTGTCAGCCCTCAAATACTCCCCCATCGGCCATCTGAACAGTCATTTAAAACGTAGACAGGAATGTGAACAACAGTGGCGACAATATGAGATATGAATCAAATAACACAGCGGGATGTAAACATACACAAAGGCATTATTTATGGTTTATGTAAGACATGCAGAGATGATTTAGGGTCTTTTCAGTGTTGTGGGCTTGCATAATTGAAGATAAATGCATGTATAAACTGCACTGTGTAAATTTATATTGGGATCAGCTTCCAAAGATCAGCATGAGTTGTCTACACCAAAAGCTACTGGAGTAGCTTTTTGGCACTCCAGTCTCAAATTTTACCTTTTCCCTAGGGATCGAACTCGAAATCTTTGCACTAACACAATGCTTTACCAACTTGCGTTGTGAAACACTTATCTGACATTAAATTGTATCAAAAAAATTATATGCAATAAGAGCGATGTGCATAAAAACAAAAGCATTGTTTCTGAACATCAATCATCTGATAGCTGTCACATAAGAACTGAAGCAGTCATCAGCTTTCTAAAAGCAGATGCTACATTTTAATATTTGGCAGAAACTTTTACCCAAACTGGCTGGAGTTCGAACCCTAATGCAAAGCTCTTCATTATAATTTAAGCTACATTTTTAATTCCTCTCCATATGAAGGCCCTGAGTTGTTCAGAGATGGAGGAAACTCTGGTATGAGGTCATTGAATCGTGCAGAGCTGTAGGGATGTTGAAATGATGAACAGGTTGGTTAAAGTGGTTGACTGTTTGATGATGGCAATATTGAGCAGCAAAATGAGATTCTTGTCAAATGTGGTTTTAAAGAAGAGTCAAGGAGCAGCGGTGGCTTTGGAAAGCCATTTGTCTCCGAGGTAAATGGCTATTTTGGCAAGTTGCGTCTGCTTGGGTCGCTGCAGGAATTATTCTGGAAAGTCATACATGTGCCCGGTTTATTCGCATGATTTCCCTTTTCCAGGCGCCTGAATGCAATTATGGATAAATAAATATTAAGTATAAATCAGTTATTGCATTTTTAATGCTTGCACAGAATTAGTTAAAAGCTACGACCCAATTTTACAGAATGTAATGCATGAATTTCGTGGGGTGGGGGGTTGGCATAGAACGTGACATTTGAAACAAGCTTAAGTGATTTGACAATTAAGTGTTCAGCCCACATAAGGACAAAGTTGCCACAGGTTCACCCAAACTGACAGCTGGTCCACCCAGTCCGGTACACTTTACACTCACCTAAAGGATTATTAGAAACATCTGTTCAATTCCTCATTAATGCAATTATCTAATCAACCAATCACATGGCAGTTGCTTCAATGCATTTAGAGGTGTGGTCCTGGTCAAGACAATATTTTGAACTCCAAACTGAATGTCAGAATGGGAAAGAAAGGTGATTTAAGTCATTTTGAGCGTGACATGGTTGGTGGTGCCAGACGGGCTGGTCTGAGTATTTCACAATCTGCTCAGTTTCTGGGATTTTCACGCACAACGATATCTAGGGTTTACAGAGAATGGTGTGAGAAGGGAAAAGCCAGTATGCCAATATGCGGCAGTCCTGTGGGCAAAAATGCCTTGTTGATGCTAGAGGTTAGAGGAGAATGGGCCGACTGATTCAAGCTGATAGAAAAGCACTTTGACTGAAATAACCACTTGTTACAACCGAGGTATGCAGCAAAGCATTTGTGAAGCCACAACACACACAACCTTGAGGCGAATGGGTTACAACAGCAGAAGACCCCATCGGGTACCACTCATCTCCACTACAAATAGGAAAAAGAGGCTTCAATTTGCAAAAGCTCACCAAAATTGGATAGTTGAAGACTGGAAAAATGTTGCCTGGTGTGATGAGTCTTGATTTCTGTTGAGACATTCAGATGGTAGAGTCAGAATTAGGCAAAAACAGAATGAGAACATGGACCAATCATGCCTTGTTACCACTGGCCCCTTAGTGCCAATTGGACATAATTTAAATGCCACGGCCTACCTGAGCATTGTTTCTGACCATGTCCATCCCTTTATGACCACCATGTACCCACCCTCTGCTACCTCCAGCAGGATAAAGCACCATGTCACAAAGCTCGAATCATTTCAAATTGGTTTCTTAAACATGACAATGAGTTCACTGTACTAAAATGGCCCCCACAGTCACCAGATCTCAACCCAATAGAGCATCTTTGGGATGTGGTGGAATGGGAGCTTCGTGCCCTGGACGTGTATCCCACAAATCTCCATCAACTGCAAGATGCTATCCTATCAATATGGGCCAACATTTCTAAAGAATTCTTTCAGCACCTTGTTGAATCAATGACACGTAGAATTAAGGCAGTTTTGAAGGCGAAGGGGGGTCAAACACATTATTAGTATGGTGTTCCTAATATGTTCTTAATTATCCTTTAGGTGGGTGTATAATATAATTAGAGAGTAGCTCTGCACCTTGGTCCTATCTAGTGTGTGAGATTGTCGGGGCCTTTCCAATGTCACCTTTACAATTTCTCTAATAAATTGCACCTTGGTAAAGCTGGTTGACTAAAAAAAATATTTGCCAGCGCATCCCAAAAAACAACACATTGTTGTAACCATCAATACCAAAGTTCCAAAGCGTTCCAAAGAGTTCCAAAGCGACTTACAAATGAATAGAAAACAACAGAACACTAGTAGTAGTTAGGACAACACAATACATAGATAGAAAATCAGAAAAATATGTTAAACTCTGTATTAGTAAGTCAGGTGTTGGCAGAAGAGATGGGTTTAAAGGCCGATTATACTTTGAATAAACAATGGTACAAAGCCCAGAAAACCAATCACTCTTGCTGTTAGCTGTTGTTGTGCCAATGTTTTGAAACTGGGATATGTGTACAAATGGGATGAGAGATAGAACAGGAGTCATAAGTCGGATGTAACAACTGTTTGGGGAGGATATTTTGTTCAGCAGGATATTTATCAGCATCAATGGGGGTATCCGATGCTCGTCGTGGCCGTCCCACATCTCAAGGGGAGACAGAACGAGAGAAAGAAAGAAGAGGAGAAGAAAAAGAGGAAGAGAGAGATCGTGGCCCAATTACTGGCTGATAACTAATCGATACGCTGCTTATTCCTGGAGCAGGAAGTAAAAGAGTGGACCCCTGAGACGTGGAGTTCAAATTACTCCTCTGTCAATGAGCGACGCTATAAATGCTGACAGAATGGAGATCTCTGGAATAATCTCAGTGGATGCTGTTTTAGTCAGGAGCTTATATATTTTAGCAGTTTGTAAAAACTGTTTTTAACGATTGTGTTTTGTGCTGTTGCACGTCCGGTGAATGTTACCAGTTGCTCATCCTCACTGGTTAAAATCAAACTAGCTGAAATCAGTAATGGTTAGCACACTCAGTAGTCAGTATCAGATGAGTCCTTGAAATCGTAGACTTTCCATTTTATTGTCGAACAGACATAAATAAATATGTATATGGAACAAAAAAATGAATGACAATCAAAATGATTACAGATGAGTCTTTCCTTTAGTTATTAATAACGTCACATAATGATATATGTAGGATGAAGAAGACAACGACGGAATAACATAAACAAGAACTTTAGTAGGCTATATGAGGAATAAAAATACATTTACATCACATTAAACATAACATAAACGAGAATGGACCAAGACAAAGGGAACAGCAGTGTATTTAAAACAATGGAGTGATGACTGTCAGGTGTCAGATAATAACAAACAAGTTCAGGTGAGGAAGTGAAGAGGATTGTGGGAAATGGAGTCCGGATGGCGATGACTGGGGAAAACAAAGGGAAACAGGAAGGCAGACATAATGTGACTGTCACAAATATAGAAATACAAAATTAATTTAGAAATGATTCAATGAATGTAAACAATGTAAATGAAGGCCAGGGTTGCCATATCCAGGGTTGTTCCGCAGGGTTTGGCTACTTCTAAACCATTACCGCTGGTTGTTGTTGTTATGATTTTGTTCATTTGCTGTCAATTTGAAGTTTTTTTATGAATGACAAATAACAATCCAATGTTACATCCAACTATGGCTATGTACAAAATTGTTAGATACCATAGATCCATCTTTAGATCTAGCTCACTAGATCTCTGTCATGCAGTGGCGCAAATTCAAAATAAGTGTTCGGAGTGTCATGTGTGTTGCTCGTGTTTTCAAAATATGTGTTTGTTGCGTCATGTGAACGCATCACGTGTTTTGTCAAAATAAGTGCCTGCTGGACACGCGTTAAAAATGTTTATGATAAAAAAGACGCTCACGTTCACAAAATACAAGAAGAATCTAGGTTCACTCACGCGCAGAACACACATTTTGAAATTACAAACCACACACATGATGAGCTACATACATGTTGTAACGAACTTCGCATCTTGCGCTCTCGAAAAAAGAAGTCACCGGCCGCCACTGCTGTTATGTCATGGAAAAATGACTCATTACTCATTATAAAATGTTAACTTTAGGTTTATTGAATAATCTTAGTTGAGTTCAATTTAGCTTTTTCAATGGTTTGACTAGCTTCATCTAAATTCGTCAATGAACAGACTAACTTCGTTGATGGATGAATGAATGATGTTAAATGAAAACAGACTATGTGCAGAGTATGTTAGATTACTACTAGTTATTTATCTTTGAAAATGTGTGTAATGCATAACAATTATTGTAAACTGTGTATTTTAGTTGCATATTTTGATATGGGATACACTTTTAAAAAATAAAGCTTCAACGGTTCTTCACATTGATGCCATAGAAGAACCATTCAATCAAAGGTTTCCATTTCTTTCTTACCTTTTTATAGTCTGATATCATGAAGCACCTTATTTTTGATCATTAGGCTGTTTTTTCACTGCAGATCTGGCAACCCTGCAGGTAGCCTATGTGATAACAAAAACACACCTTATCGAAATAAGTGTTGTTGATTCCAAACTAAGTTTCTGCATCAACTTACTCTATTCCATATTTCCAGGTTATTGGAAATTCCTACTTTCCAAGCGTTCACACACAAAATGGTTAGCAAAATGAATTTTTTTTTCATCAAGCTGAAATCTGGAACCTGCAGACTCTACCAGAAGATTCAAACACATACAGTAAAAACAGTTTGAGACAGAGGCGTACTGTGGCCACATGTGCTACTGTTTTAGAGCTGGTGAGCAGGTTGGTGATTGAAGGATTTGTGTCCCATACTGAACTTGAACTATTCGTCCTCATTTCCCTTGACAGGTCATTCCAGAGCCAGATTCAGCTGGAAGTGTTTGCTTTCATGAAGAAATATGGTGGCCACTTCTTCTTCACAGCCACACACAAGAGCACACGCATGCACACACTCACACAGAGAACTGAAGCTTTCACGACTGAATGAAGCTTATTCAAAGAAAATCCGTTTTTGTAGTACAAGCAATGATATTCATGAAATCAGACTAAAGGAAAAGCTAAATAAATCCTGACTTTTTAAGTTGATTTTTTTAAGCTATATCTCTGAATGAAGCAAATGGATATTTTTATTCTTCTTGTTAAGTCGCCTTATTATGAAAACATCAGCTAGGAACATGAACGTTAGGGTAAAATGAAAAGATTTGCACTAATCTATGACTGACTACATTAAGCTCAATTGGCTCAGTTGTAAAATGCATTGGGAATCCACAATTATTCATATCAGTGATATTAAAGCTGGCGTTTTCCGTGATCCCATTTTTCAAACTTTAGTTGGTGTGTAAGGTTACTGTTAGAGCATAAATAATGCCTGCAAAATTATAATGCTCAAAGTTCACTGCCAGGCGATATATTTTCTTTAACAGAATTCGCTTTTCAAGGCTTCAGAGAACGTACGGTTTGGACTACAGCCCTCTACTTTCCGGATATATGACATCAATATAAGAGTATTTAATGAGCCTCCACCTAGAGGAGGTTCATTGCTAGCTAAAGTAAGCTGCTGTCAAATCACAACACACTAAACCAGCTACACAATCAAAACTCGTTACGTATTTCTGAAGGAGGGACTTCATAGAACAAGGAAGACATCAGCCTGTTCTTAGGACAGTGAAAACAGGGCTATTCATGAATATCAGCTGACGTCACTCACTTCTCAAACTTGTCTTCCGCCATTTTGAGTACCTGAAGTGGTCGCAAAAGAACTAAGCTATGTCTTCAATATGTTGTGAGCATCAAAATCACAATTTTTACAACACTAAGAATGCTCGACACAACATGAAGCTTTGCTCGAAGTATCAACTGTGTCTCTACACATGAACTCGAACATTGAGAACATTGTTTGTGTACACAGAGTTTACTAAAAAGAAGGTTTTGAACAACTGACTTTGGTTGGCGTCCACTTGCCGCCATCTTGCCAGTCGTAAGGAGGGAGGAGAGTAAAGATGGATAGCTCCTAAAGCATAGTTCCATATAAATGCATGGATAATTCGTTGTTTTGTCGCAAGTGAAAAACAATATTGACCTTCTAGTTGGAAAAAGAGCCTCATATGAAATTCATTCATTCGGATTCGGAAATCGATTCTTTATGTCTGAAGATGACGAGCGGACACCATAACAGGCAAAGTCAGTTGTACAAAACCTTTCTTTTTAGTAAACTCTGTGTACACAAACAATGTTCTCAATGCTCACGTTCATGTGTAGAGATCCAGGTGATAGTTTCATGTTGTGTCGCGCCTTCTTAGTGTTGTAAAAATAGTGGTAGTTACCGGACAGCGGCTGGAAGAATGCCTCAGGGATCAAGTAGGCATCACACCCTAACCAAGATATTTTTTTTTTAAGTTGTGTTTCTTTTCATGACAGTTGAGGTGTGAAATGTTGTAATTTCCCGTATCCGTAAAAATCATAGACAGTAAAAGGTAAGAAAACCGTAAATCGTAGCAAGCTAGCCAATGCTTGTCAATAGCCTACTGGTACTTGGTAGGTACTCAAGATGGCGGCAGGAAACTGGAATGACGTCGTAAAAGGTCACATGACTGATATTCATGAATAGAGATAAATTGTGTGAAAAATACACAAAATATAAAAAAAATTCTTAAATTAAGATGCTTTTTAACTAGAAAATAAGTCTAGTTTAATGATATAAAAATATCAAATTTAAGTGATTTTGTGCATAAAACAAGCAAAAAAATCTGCCAATGGGGTAAGCACATTTTTCTTGAATCTTTCTTGAATTTAGTGTTTAAGAAAAATTTTCAAGATTTTTTTGCTTACCCCATTGGCAGATTTTTTTGTTTGTTTTATGCACAAAAGCACTTGATATTTTCGGTCTAAAAACTACACTTATTTTCTTAGGTAATTTTGCTCATCAAGAAAAAGCATCATAGTTTAAGAATTTTTAGATATTTTTACTGAAAACAAGACAAAAATACTAAGATTCATTTTTTTTTTTTGCAGTGTAAACACAATCAAAGCTTAAAAAATGCAGAAAAAATTGAACCTTTAAAAACTAACCTGCCAAAACGTGTTGCCAAGTTTTGCAGGTCTGTCCACATCTTTTTGCTCAGACATTGAGTTTGCATGATTTTATAGCTTAACTGGCAGGGCATTGTATTACGCAAAAATCATGGGTTCGATCCCTAGGAAACACACGCTATAAAAATACTGGGTTACTTTCCAGCCAGCATTGGGTCAGAAAGAGACAAACCCAACCGTTGAGTTAAATTAACCCCGGAAAATATTTATATTTGACGCAATGGGTTAAAACAACCCAGCATTTTGAATTGCAATAACCCATAAGGTTCGTCCCTTTAGAGTGCACATACTGATAAAAAATTATAGATCGAATGCATTGTCATTATTTCAATAAATGCGTCTGCAAAATGCATAAATGTAAATCTTGTAGACAATACAGATCAAGTAAACAAAAAGTCTTTACTGATTTGCCGACATTGTTATGCACCTCAATGCATCTCTTGCCTCTCAGTATCAGTCTGTCCACATGATCCAAAGTTTGATTCAAAGAGGAACAATAGGCTTTTATGAAAATCGATTGGTAATACTTCTCATTCTTTGATGGCAACTAATCCCAAGATTTGACAAAAAGACATTTGAGAGATGGAACAGCCTGTAATTTCAGTCCTATTGGGTTTTGTTTTTCAGATTGGCCCGCATGTTGCTAATCACTTTAGTCCTCTTGGCTAATGAAATTGGGTGGAGGAGGATTACAACAGCCAGCCTCCACTGAGTCTTACAGAAACTGAGAAACAAGACAAAATCTCTCCTGGCACAGACAGAAGGTAGAGCGCTATACCAGTGAGCTTGTGCTCACAAAAGACTTCAAGCTCAATCCCTTACTCGAGAAACAATTAGGGTTTCTCACATGAAGGACTGGTAGCGTGTTGAAGCTTGTTCAAGACTGTTAATTTCTGCAGTTGGCCAATCATAGATGCATAGACGCAGGGCATTGACTAAAGTGAAAGAAAACACACGCTTGACTTCCCAGAGTCGTAAAAAATAGCAGAAGGTTCTTAACTATCTATAAAATCTTGAGAGAGGAGGCGTGGAAATTTAATAAGTGTGGTTACTGCCACAACATTTTTCATTATTTTCTTGCTTTTTCAGGTATAAGGGATAGTACTGGGATTAAAAAAATCTTAATTTGTTTACATAACTATATTAATTATGCATGGCTTATGGTTTTTTACCTCCTTTCTACAATTTGTATTGAAAGGTCTTTAAATAGAAGAATTTAAAATATTTGCTAGTCACACACAATGTCACACCACCTTAAAAATCTGTTTATAAAAAAATCCCCCTGGTCTTTCTCAAAAGGCGGGACTTAGTTTACAGAAGCTTCCTGTGATTTGCTAGATGCAGTGGTGTCGCATATGATGATAAATTTCTCACAGGTGTCACCCTCTCTCCTGCAGGTGAGGATTGATGGGATAGCGGAGAGCGATCCATCATCTCAGGCAGGTGGCGCCGTATCGGAATTTGGGAAATCTGTTCCCAATCACACCTACAGGCTGGCGGCCATGTAAGAAGACCCCCACCTTCATATCCACAGTACACTTCCCTTCTCTCATCCGTATGTCAGAAGCAGAAATCAATGTGAGCCACTCAAGGTCAATACACTGTTCGAGAGCTCCCTCCAAGCTTTGATGGATACATCCCACTTGAAGAGAGTCAAAGCGAGTGAGAATTGACAGTTTTTCCATGCGAGCTGTTAAAGGGACAGTGAGCCTCAGATTCTTGTCATAGAGCTTGTCTGTTGTCATTTAGACAACAGGCATCTCCTCGAGACAGTCTCAGCAATGCCAATCTTGGCCCAGGTGCACGACGTATTGGAAATCTGATCAAAGTACAGGGCGCCGCTCCTTGGCCGATACTCTTATGGATTATTTGAAAGTCACCTTGGTTTGATTGGCTCGAGTGTTTGAATTGTACAGAGCTTGACAGCTTAGGTTCTTTTAGTTGTTGTCCTTCTGAACTCCAAGGAACTTAAAATCATATAGCAGTAACTTCTGTGATTTGCAGTGAACCGTGAAGCCTGAAGGTGCTAGGACAAAAGCCTAAAATTTCTCTGGAAACCAGAGATCTGTTATTGTTCAATATCTGCATCGGTTATTGCTCCACATTTGTACAAAATGATTATAAATAAAATGTAAAATACAAAAGAAATATAAAAATAAAGGGTTTATGATAAAAGAGACGGTCGTGTTTGGAGATACTCGCATAATCTTATGCATAATCAATGTTAACTGTTAAGGGAGTATCTTGTGTATATTTTGTCTTATCATAAACAGTTTTGACCCGTTATTTTGACAAAACACGTGATGCACACAGACGTGCAGAACACATATTTTAAAAAGAAGGAACCACACACATGACACTCCAAACACTTATTTTGACTGCTAAAATATATACAAATTTAATTTCTATAGTATTGTTCCTTGAAAATATATCAAAAATCTAAATATTTGCTGAAATGTGAAGGGTGTACTCTCTTTTGTGACATACTATGTATTCACCAAGGGGCAACCTTCCGGTCTCTATCGTGAAGCCAACATGGAAGTGATTTAACTCATTCCCGCCAGCCATTTTTTGAAAATTTGCCCGCCAGCATTGAAAATTTTCTTCTTAAAATATATAAACACACAAATATATCAAATGAAAGAACAGACCATCTGCTTAAAAAAAAAAACTTTCATTCTACCTGTTACATGGAGGCAAGGCAAGACAAGGTGGTGGATCCAAACGCAATTCTTTATTAGTATACATTCATAAAACAGGGCTAATCCATAATCCATTAGACAGGCACTATAAGTAAAACTACGCGCTATAAGTGCAAAACAAATAAAGTGGAATAAAAACAAACAAATTTGGTTGGGTGGTTAACAAAACATTTTTCTGTGGTGTCATAAGCACAGAACACATTTATTATCTGACATTACAGGGACTTTAAATGTCAACGTATCACCTTAATGCTACTCTACATCCATTATGTTTGTTAGGGGAATCGAGGGGAGCAAAAAGTTATAGAATGTATATAGTGACCACTCCATTGGAAGTAAATTTGAGGGATTTTCTTGGGTAGAAATGAGAAAATATCTTATAAAATTGTACAATTACATTACACAGTCTGTTTGGAGTATGTGAAGGGAAATGGGACAATTTTCTGCTCCACTGACTTGTTTAACTCATGCTAAAATAATGTCCATTTAAATGATGTAATTATGCACTCACTTTGCAATTTACCTCTAATCTCACTGTCAAAAAGAACAAAATATATTATATGATTCTTCATTGATCATCACAGCGATGAGCTACATCCAATCAAACGTATAGATGATCATAAATAATATTTATTTTTCTTTTATCAGTTTGTTCTCCATGAGAAAAACTCAATTCATCACCATTTATCAAAAGAGATCAGGTTTACTGTAAGGAAGAACATTTTCAATTTTTTTTATTGATCTTTGATTTACTAAGACAATACATTATACTAACATAAAATCTGAGTTATGGATTGAAAATCTGGAGAAATATATGTATAGATGGCAACATAGTCCAAATAAACATGAGTAACTTAAAGTAATTCTAACTTAAAATTCGTATATTGTACAAATTGTAAAAATTTCACCCAATTTTTATTTTAATTATGACACATTTGATCATATTTTCATAATAATGCTAACAATAAAAATGTAACATGTTAGCCTTGAATGTTCAAAAAGAGCGTTCAGTTCTTTTTTTCCTGCATGACAATATGGATATGAAGTGTACAGTATATGTATCACACCACACATTCATCAGTGTAGAATATTTACAAATATTTACTTTCACAGTCAGTATAACCTTGTAACAATGCACATAAATAAACAAACAAACAAACACTCGACACACTGAAGTGAATCCTTATTCCCAGAACACAGAAAACCTGACTTCGTAAACTAAAACTGAAATGAAAAACCTTCACTGTAGAAAAAAATCTGTAGAAATTGCAGCTGGGTTGCCGGTAACTTACCGTAGATTTATGTTTTTTACTGGCAACATTTTGTTCAAAGTTAACTGAACATTAAACATTTATAATTCTTTGTCTTTACAGAGTAAAACTAAAAAAAACAGCATCAAGCAAAACATTTTGGGAAGCAAAATCTGAAGCAAAAACAGAAAAAGGTTGATGATGATTTCTGCTTCCCAGAATGCTTTGCATGAGGCTGTTATTGTATAGTTTTATTCTGTGAAGATAAAGACTTGTTAATATTTAAAATTTATTTAACTTTGAACAAACTCTTGCCAGTAAATAACATAAATGTAAATCTACGGTAAGTTACTGGCAACCCAGCTGCAATAACATTGTAATTTCTACAAATTTTTTTTTTTTACAATGTATCTGTTCCACTGTTATAATGATAGTTGTATTAGTTAGCCATTAGGCATTTACCTCATCTATGGAAGTGGCTGATCAGTTGTAATCCGGCAGAATTACAGTGATCATCACTCCTCTACAAAAACTAATAAAGTACCACAAGAGACCATTCAATGACAAATATTAACAATCAAACCTTACATAATACAGTATTAGGACCGGGTTTATGAATTACCTAAGTGTGTATTTGTGGTGGGGCTACAAACCTTAACAGCCTGGTTCATAAATAATGATCAGGTGACATACAGTAACATTAACACTACAGCAGTAGAACGTGATTTGCTAAAAAATCATCTCTGTAAATAAGCAACAGCCATAGGCCTATAAACTGCATGTTTTTTAACTTCTGTTGCAACCATTTGGCAGAGACTTCTTAAAGTCTTAAAGCAGCTGATTTACACAGCCGGCTACAATTATTTTTATCATCGCACTGCGGCAAGGCAAAATTAAGCTCTCTCAATAGTGTGAAATACATCATTGTGTACTTACACATCCTTCTGGGTGGGGTTAGGGGTTTGGAATAGTGTAACTATATTCAGATACTCTAAATGTAGGTACAATGTAAAAGCATGTACGTACACAATAGTTGAACTGTAACCTGCCTGTGAAATCCCAGCTATAGTAATTTGTGTTTGGAAGGTTTATGGTTAAAACAGATTATTTTCCACATATCTTACATTATTATTGCTTCCCTATGCCCTGTCTTCCTGAAACAACCTGATTTTGTACAAAGCTCATTGTTCTGAAAAGCACCGTGTTCTCCGATTGGCCAGCTAACCAGTACGTTGTTACGTCAGCCGGAAATGTGACGCTCCTCACCATGTTTGGAAGATTAGCTCAGAATGCAATTTATATATATAATGCCTGCAGGGGTCAGGCATTAGCCTGGTTCAGATCACATTTAACCAACCGCTATCACTTTGTTTATGTAATTGAGGAAAAGTCATGTCACTCTATGTTTAAATACGGCATACCGCAGAGATCAGTTCTAGGCCCTATCCTGTTCTTGTTATATATGTTACCTCTAGAAGACATTATCTGTCAGGAGGACCAGTATTGAACCCGGGTCTCTGGTGTGAAAGTCTTAATATATGTAGATTGCTTACAAAGAATTTATTATAAAAAAAAAGGTTTCAAAAACTCTTACATCAATGTAGTAAAAAAAGGACAGTGTCGGACATTCAGTATTCAGTGAACTGTGTAGGCTGGCTGGCCACTGATGATACAATGAGGGAGAAACCTTTTGCAAGAAAAGAAGAAGACAAAACAGGTTTTAACAGCGAGACATGAAAAGTGGGATTCATCTTTAAAGACTTAGGCAAGTATAAACGGTAGGTAACTGGTTTAACTTTCCTGGAAATCTTGAAGGGCCCAATGAACCTCTGGGAAAGTTTACGCGACTCCACCCGCAAGTGAATGTTCTTGGTGAAGAGCCAGACTATTTGGCCAGGGCACAGAATGGAGGCAATTCTGCATCTGCGATTAGCCTGCTGCTGGTACTGCTGAGTTTTCACTGCTATTCAGATGGATAAAATAATTAAATATCAAAAAACTTCCTTATGCTAAACTCCAATAAGACAGAGATACTTATAACTGAACTGAATCGCTCCAAACAAAATGCCAGATTCCAAGTTGCCCACAGACGGCTGCACTGTTGTGCCATCTTCCACAGTCAAGAACCTAAGTGTGATGTTCGACAGCAATCTATCTTTCTTTATTCATATCTCCAACGTCTGCTGCACAGCATTCTTTTATCTTAGAAATATCTCAAAAATACTCCATATGCTGTCTGCATCAGATGGAGAAGCTTATTATCCATGCTTTTATGACCTCAATAATAGACTATTGTAACTCGTTACTCAGGGATGTGTCACGCAAATCAGGTAAACAAGCTTCAGCTGGTTCAAAACGTTGCTGCAAGAGTTTGGTTCCAAAACGCAATAAATCCATTTGACAAACTTTCACATAGCATCTTTAGGTTATAATAACATTAAACATTCAAATGCATAATTTGATTTTTAAGGATTTATTATAAAAACAGATTATTTTTTCTACAAAATGCAATAAATCTATTGAATCAATGTATAAATGTGCATTTATCTTTGCCATTTTATATTCATTTAGTTGACAACACTGAAAAAAAAAACATTAATGGCATTAATCAAAACACTTACTTTGTCATATTAAGAACACATTGCTGTGGCTATACTTGGGACGTCGATGATCAGCTGTAAAATGATCAGTTGTAAAATGTTTTGGTCCTGCTCAATTTTCTTTTGCTCTGCGTAAAGTAATGGAAAGTTTTTCATAATATACCCTATGTTAGCTTGACAGAAGCTTGATTCTGTTGGGAGAACAAGCAACAGCCGACATTTCTTCATCTCCCGAGTGCCTCTCGTGTAAATTATTATATGTTGATGGCTATAAATTACTGATAAGGATAGAAGCTAGTTCAGGCAAAGTGTTACCAGGATGGTGTGCCCATTAAAACACAGAAGCTCCAAATAATCCAGTTCCTTAACATTTATTGTCTCTCAAGCAATCATGAGACCAGAGTTGTATGGTTTAAATTCAAGGACTCATCAACTCTAAATCTCCCCATGAGCTGTTGAATGCCACACAGAACAAAGAGCCACTAATTAACAATTTAATGCAGCTGTGGAGACATAGCTCCTCCCACCCTGCTACCTCAGAATTCTCAACAGCCGCCCCCAAATATGTAAACATATTTGCCCATAGAGAATTCTGTACAATCATAAATCATTTGAACACTCATTTAAAACGATTGACTAGACGTACATAGTGTTTAGAATTAATAAGTACATGCACAACTCTTACTCTACCATTAGAACTTGGTAGGACCTTTGTGACAGTTCCTATAGGCCAAAGCCCTTGTGGGAGTTGAAGATCATCTACCATCACTACAGCTGGTACACAGAATAGACTTTTCCATCCTCCTTCCACTTCTGGCGAGTCTGTAAACCAAGTAGATATAGTCTCTAATAAAGCTTGCCCAAAATCTGTCAATGAGAACTTGGCTATGCCTCCATTTCCTATGTATGAGAATATCAGAATCTGCATTAAGACTTTTGTAGTTAGATTCTTCAGATACAAAACGATATTCTTCGGGTGCAGCATCCTGACTGGATTCTTCGGGTGCAGCATCCTGACTGGATTCTTCGGGTGCAGCATCCTGACTGGATTCTTCGGGTGCAGCATCCTGACTGGATTCTTCGGGTGCAGCATCCTGACTGGATTCTTCGGGTGCAGCATCCTGACTGGGTTCTTCGGGTGCAGCATCCTGACTGGATTCTTCGGGTGCAGCATCCTGACTGGATTCTTCGGGTGCAGCATCCTGACTGGATTCTTCGGGTGCAGCATCCTGACTGGATTCTTCGGGTGCAGCATCCTGACTGGATTCTTCAGGTGCAGCATCCTGACTGGATTCACCACTGGTGTGGAATTCCTTGGGTGCATGTTTTACGCACAGCAAGAGAGTAGCAGATCTTGTCATCCCATTTACCTCAACACGTTCTGTTCTCTTTTCCAAACACTCAAGCGCCTCTTGAACTTGCCTTGACCTGTGAGTATCCTTTGTAAATTGGACATATGGAATTACATTCATGTGCCACATTTTTTCTACATCCATCTGTAGCGGATCCATAGATGAAGAAGCTAAGAAGTGACATTGAGAAACAGAGCTTGTCTTTTGCACTAATGGAATGGGTCCTTGTAATACCCATCCTAGACGAGTATGCAATGCAGCTGGGCTTCCGGGAGGGCCTAGCACCACTCTTTCAGTAGAACATAACAAATGGGGATGATCTGCACCTATAAGTAACAGAGGCTTAACTTGATGGAATTCTTCCAGAGGGATGTCTTTAATATGTTGATAACAACGTTGAAGACTATGGATAGGATAAGTCTGTTCAGGTAAGTCCAACATCTTAGCTGTGAATGCTGCCTTGATCTGATATTTCTTGTGCTTCAAAGTTGCTGGAGAGACAGAAAAGGTAACATTAGCTCCATCAATCTCTTCAATACCTTGTCGAATTGTTCGCACCTTCAAGCACTCAGCCGCCCCATTCAGGCCCAGCATCTCAGCAGCAGGAGACAAAAGCATGGTCTTTTCTGAACCATCATCAAGAATTGCATACGTTTCTAAAGTCTTCCCTTGAGCACTCAGAATGACTTTCACCACCTTCAAAAGCACAGAATTTAGGCCACTCGGTTTGCTTAAGTAGAATATGCCTGAGTCAGGTTTATAAACATTAACTTCATGCAGGACTCCTAAGTGACGTTCTTTACAGGATGGACAATCTCTCTTCAAATTACAGTTAGAAGAATGATGTGTCCGTCCACATCTCCAACAACGATTGTTATCCAAGATCCATTTCCTCTTTGCATTTACATCAAACTCTAAGAACTCAGGACACTGATTCAGATGATGGGTTCTACCACAGAAGGCACAAAAGATTTGGGGTTCTACTGGTTGCTTGCTATTTGAATTGTTAGATTGATTAACCATTCCATAGGGCTTCCCATTTCCCTCCTGATTAATACCCTGCAAGAAGGTAGCCGTAGAAGATAAAGATTTCATTGGTCTTCCATCTCTACTTTGAAAATTTGTTGCTCCTTTAGACTGGTCAGATACTTGAACCACCAAGCTTTGGCATTCTGCTTCCTCCTCTAGCCATTTTGCAAAATCCACTAAATTATAAGGAACATCTGGGCGAACAGCTCGAGCATGTCTAGCAAAGCTGGACACATGATTTGCTGGAAGTTTACTTAATAGTTGGTGAACATGAGAAGCACACGCCAATTCATTAGCTCCTTCATTCTGCCCCCATGACTGAAGCATGCCTACTAAGGCCTGGACTCGTAGTGCAAACTGACTGAATCCAGTAGAATCCCCAGAACGAATGGCTGGTAAGCTCTGAATAAAAGCTATCTCCCGTAACACTAGGTGTTGAGGCTGACCATATTTTCTTTGGAGGGCTTTTAGGGCAGTAGTGTAAGGTTGAGGATCATGAGCATATGCAAGGGCTAAATGACGAGCAGCATCCAACTTTAAGTGATCCAAAAGAATATGATATTTATATTGTTCAGTTTCCTCAGCAGGGAGCAAATTTCTCAAGGCCATATTCAGCATTGAAAATTCTTGAGGATCATCAGTTTTGAAATACGGAAATGATGGTCTTTCCACCGCAGAGACTCTAGGAGGGCCCAGTGCTGAAGATGACTGAACACAGGCTGATATAGGTTGACTTGCATTTGAATGTCCAATTTGGATTGTTGATGGAGGACCTGACAACATCTGAGGTAGGGGAGTATTACTACTAGTAGCCATTTGTGGAAGCCCCTGAAAGGGAGCACCTGCTGTAATCTGAGTTGGTGACATAGAGGGAGCTTGACTAAATGAGGGTACTGACATTGGAAAAGCATGGCTTGGATGGACAGATGAACCATAAGGTGGATACAACACAGGAGGAGGAAAGGGGGCAGGATAGTTTGGGAGCATCCATGGAAAACATGCTTTACTCTGCATCTGACCAGAACTAGGCACATAGCTCCGTATTGCTTGATCATTACACAGATAAACTGGATTTAATGGCTGTTGATGTAAAGCTGGCCAAGGGAGACCATTACCAAACTGAACTTGACTCATACTTGTGACAACAGGATTCTCTAAAGGCTGTGCCGTTAAGTGAACAGAATTAGCAGACTCATTTAACATAGGTAAATTAGGACATTGTGAGGAACCAGTCTCTAAAAAAACTCTTCCATCTGGTGGCAATGGTGTAGACAACATAGATCGTGGTGGAGGAGGGAGAGTACTTTGTCTACTAAGTCGAGGAGGTAATGTAAATGAATCAATATCTCTATTTGCTTCATGTTGTCTTAGACATTCACCCAATTCAAGGACAAGAGGAACTTTATTAATATCATCCTCCTTAGTTTGGTTAACAGCAGGAGATGCTTTAGTAGAACTGCAATCAGAACTAATAGAAAAGGAAGAACTTTGGCCTCTTAGCTGCATAGCTCTCATTGACTGTCCCAGTTCTGATAATATTCCCTTTATTTGTTGCACATCCTCAGACAGAATTCTCATCTCAGCTCTAGTATCAGATATGGAAGCTCCTTCTGTCATCTCCACAAACACATGATCAGCAGACATTGGTCTTTGTGTGCAAGCTGGTACGCTTGGCTGAGAGAGTTTATAATCTTGATGCCATTTAGGAGGTCTAACTGTCCGTTTAGGTCTCACAACATCATCTTTCTCCATCCTAGCAACCTATCCGGCTCGAAGGACCATATAAATTACTGATAAGTATAGAAGCTAGTTCAGGCAAAGTGTTACCAGGATGGTGCACATTAAAACACAGAAGCTCCAAATAATCCTATTGTGTCTTTTGGGAGATTATAACGAGACATTCAGTAAATGATGACACACACACGGACTTAACGTGACTGCTCTTTTACTCGTATGCGTTAGAATCATAACACCGGAACATGTATATCCGGAAACACACGTTACAAGTGCATTGTGGGAAATGTAGTTAAATAACAATGTTAACAACATACACAACATTTCCTCCCCTCTTACTCTTTGAGGTATAACACAAAGATTACAAATTAAACTGTACCACTTAAATTACAAATTATAAAATTTTGTTTCTTAATCAACATCTATAAACACAGATTGTTCAGAACGTGAACATTGAGTCTTTTATGTTATTCCTGTTGTACAATAACACAACTAAATCCTGGGAATGAGGGTAGACTACCTCAGACCCTGGCTTACCCTTAGGGGATTATTCTGCCCCGAAGCAATAAGGGTAGCCCCTAACTATGTGTAATCCAATAAACGTTGAGGTGGACGCCGCTCCCTTACTGGATACCGACGGCCTATTTGGTTTCCATTTTCTGGCGATGAAGGTGATGATTTGTTAGCAAAAGAACCATTTGTGGTCAGCATAGGCTCATTTGCGGAGACTTCTGAAGTTGGAGAATTGTCATATATTTGATCAGTGATCTCAGGGAGATCTGTAACAGTGCTGGCTCCACCAAGCAACTGATCAGTATGTCTCCTCCAGGAAAGATTTTCATCAGTCTTGACCTTATATGACACTGGACCCGTCTGGGCCTCCACAGTAGCCGGAACCCATTTCGGACCACTACCATAGTTCCGAGCAAGCACTGCTGAGCCTGTTGCAAAATTTCTGTCCTTGGCTCGTAGATTCCGTCGCTGTACTTGATGCTCTTGTTGTCGTTGGACAGTCTCTTTGAGTGTAGCTGGTTTAATCAGCTCAAAACTTGTCCTGACCTCTCTACCGAACAACAAATACGCTGGCGACACTTTGGTGGTCGCATGCGGAGTACTACGATAGGAAAGCAAAAAACTGTGCAGACGTTGATGTAATGTTCCTTGCCCGAGCGAAGCTTTCAAAGCATGTTTCATGGTTTGGACAAACCTTTCGGCTAATCCATTAGTGGCAGAATGGTAGGGTGATGACGTTATGTGTTGCACACCATTTGCTTGTAGAAATGTGGCCATCTCGTGAGATGTAAATTGGGGCCCATTATCTGAGACAAGTTGCACTGGTGATCCAAACCTGCTGAAAATTTCTCCCAATTTCTCAATTGTCTTTTCAGCTGATGTAGATTTCATAATGGCCACCTCAGGCCACTTACTGTGTGCATCCATGACCACCAACAGCATTTGGTCCTCAACTGGGCCAGCAAAATCAATATGAATGCGATGCCATGGTTTTTCAGGGAATTCCCACGGGTGCAGCGGTGCAAGTTGTGGTGCGTTACGTATGTGCTGGCATGAGGTACACATCCTAGCTTTTTCCTCAATTTGGCCATCAACTCCTGGCCACCAGAAGTAGCTTCTGGCGATCTCCTTCATGCGGACCATTCCACAGTGTCCAACATGCAGCTGTTTTAGCACTTGCTTGCGTAAAGCCGGGGGAATTACCACTCTCCTCCCCCACAATAAGCAGCCTGACTGCACTGAAAGTTCATGACGTCGAGAGATGTAAGGTTTTAGCTCCAAGTCATGTCTCTCCCCTTTGCCTGTCATGACCATATCCACGACTCTTGACAGGACAGGGTCATTTCTTGTGCCTCTGCGTACTTGCGCGGCCGTCATAGGTGCCCGTTCCACCTGGTTGAAATAGAAAATTTCAGCCACCTTTGCTTCTTTTACCCTTTCAGCGAGAGGCAACCTGGACAGACCGTCTGCGTTTCCGTGCAACTCCGATTTCCGGTATTTGATGTCATAGGTGTGAGCAGACAACAACAAAGCCCATCTTTGCATCCTACTGGCGGCAAGGGTGGGAATGCCATGGTGTGGACCAAATATTGCAGTGAGTGGGCGATGATCCGTCAGCAGCGTAAACTTTCTTCCGAAAATATACTGATAAAACTTACGCACTCCAAACACAATGCTCAATGCTTCTCGCTCAATCTGAGCATAATTTGCTTCTGCTTTGCTCAGACTCCTGGAAGCAAACGCGATTGGCCTCTCTTGACCATTGGGCATGATGTGGGACAAGACAGCTCCCACACCATACGGGGAAGCATCGCAGGCCAGTTGGATAGGAAGCGCAGGGTCAAAATGAGTGAGTGCATTTGACCCTAAAAGTGTCTCCTTTGCTTTTATGAATGACTCCTGGCATTCAGAGGTCCACTTCCAGTTATTTTCATGACATAACAATTTGTGCAGAGGTTTCAACAGCGTAGCGATATTTGGGATGAAACGCCCATAATAGTTCAGTAAGCCGAGAAAAGACCGTAACTGGCTGACATTTTTGGGTATTGGAGCATCCACAATAGCCTTGACTTTGGATGGGGACGTATGCAGACCAGAGGCATCAATGACATGGCCTAAGTACTCGACTGCAAGCTGAAAAAATTCACATTTATCCTTGCGCACTCTTAGCCCGTATTCTTTCAGTCTCTCAAGGGTAGCATCCAAGTGTTGTAAGTGCGACTGTTCATCTGTGCCTGTCACTAGAATGTCATCTAAATAACACACAACTCCTGGAAGTCCCGCAAGGATCTGATCCATAGCTCGCTGAAAAAATAGATGGAGCTGAAGTTATTCCAAAAGGTAAACGTTTGTACCGAAATAGTCCCTTGTGCGTATTGATGGTGAGAAGTTCTCTGGACTGCTCCTCAACATGCATCTGTAGGTATGCTTGGTTGAGGTCGATTTTGCTGAATCTTTGTCCTCCTGTCAACCCAGCAAAAAGGTCATTAATGTGAGGCAAGGGGTATTGCTCTACTGACAACACGGGATTTACAGTAACTTTAAAATCCCCACAGATCCTTATGCCTCCATCCTTCTTTATCACTGGAACGATAGGTGTTGCCCACTTACTCACATTGACTGGTTCCAGAACATCATTTTTCACAAGTTCAGCCAAGCTCGCCTCTAATTTAGGTTTGAGTGCATATGGTAGGGGTCGGGGCTTTAGGAACTTTGGTTGACTTCCCTGCTCTACATTCAATTTCACTGTGATTCCTTCCATGCTGCCTAATTCCTGTTTGAAAACTTCACTGTGTTTTGCAAGGACACCTTCAAGATCCAGAGTTTTAGGCGTCATCATATGTATGGTCGACCAGTCCACCTTGAGTTGCTCCAACCAGGAACGTCCCATCAGTGAGGGGTAATCACCTGCAACCACATACAATGGCAGTTTTTTTGTTTGTCCATTCAGTTCAACTGTTACCTGGGTGAGTCCTTTCATAGTTACTGATTCCCCAGTATAAGTTTTAAGAACAACATCAGGTGGTTTGAGTGGCAGGTGGCTGAGTATTTCGCTGTATACCGCCTCCGACACCAGCGATACAGCAGCACCAGTGTCGATTTCCATTTTCACTGGCTGTCCTTCCAACAGCGCGGTGACTTTATAAGCCTTCGTTCCACCTGCGACAGTGAGCACATGTAAAGGAAATTCTTCATCAGATGTGTCAGTACTCTCTTTATTTTCCTGCCCAACTGTAAATATGCGCTTCTTTTGTTTCCTTCTGAAAACTGGTTTCTGAGGCATTTTTTTCTTTTCCATTTTATTTCTACACGCACGCTCAATGTGTCCCTTTTTCTTACAGCTGCGGCACTCCATATCCTTAAACCAGCATGAAGCAGGTGAGTGTCCAGTCTTACCACAACGGAAACATGGACCTTTACTTTCAGTTTGTTTTTCTGTCTCCATCCTATACACTTTACTATTTGAGCTTAATTGCTGGGCTTCCTTAGCAGCCAATTCCATAGACACACTCAGCTCAATTGCTCTTTGTAGTGTCAGGTTGCTCTCTGTTAACAGTCGTTTCTGTATGCCCTCGCAGCGTAGTCCGCATACTAATCTGTCCCGAAGTGTATCGTTGAGCACGTCGCCAAATTCACAGTGTTCAGCTAATTTTTTTAGTACTGCCACAAACACTGCCACAGATTCCCCTTCTAGCTGATTTCGTCTGTGGAATCGAAATCGCTCTGCAATTACTAAGGGTTTTGGTGAAAAATGTGCTTTTAGAGTGCTCACTATTTGATCATACGTTTTCTCTCCAGGTTTCTCTGGCTGCAGTAGGTTACGCAGCAGTGTATATGTCTTTGGACCCATTACACTTAAAAACGTGGGTACAACTTTCGCTTCAGTAATAGCATTTGCTGCTACAAAGTATTCAAATCTTTCTGTGTAAGAACACCACTGCTCACTGCTTTCCTCAAAGGGACCCAAATTTCCATAAACTGATGCCATTTTAGCCGTTCTCTTTCGTTTAACAATCAATTCAGTCACTTATCTGAATCGTTGTCTTTCCTCCCCGCTTATCAGCCAACACGTGAACTTGCAGCAGACTGTTATTCGCGTCTTTCAGCGATCTCGCCGTCAAGCCGTTTCATTTCCGCATCTTTAAACACACACGGGATATCGAGATCCTCGTCGCCACTTTATTGTGTCTTTTGGGAGATTATAACGAGACATTCAGTAAATGATGACACACACACGGACTTAACGTGACTGCTCTTTTACTCGTATGCGTTAGAATCATAACACCGGAACATGTATATCCGGAAACACACGTTACAAGTGCATTGTGGGAAATGTAGTTAAATAACAATGTTAACAACATACACAACAAATCCAGTTCCTTAACATTTATTGTCAGTCAAGCAATCATGAGACCAGAGTTGTATGATTTAAATTCAAGGACTCATCAACTCTGAATCTCCCCATGAGCTGTTGAATGCCACACTGAACAAAGAGCCACTAATTAACAATTTAATGCAGCTGTGGAGATATAGCTCCTCCCACCCTGCTACCTCAGAATTCTCAACAATGGCTTATGTTTTTTTTCCCATCACAGAAAACCACCACATGTTTATCAATGCCATCAAAATATTATTTTTGATGTTGTTTGTTTGTTGATCACAAAGTACAAAATGAGGAAAACTAGGATTCCGGGTATTCAACGCGCCGCCATGGTTTGTTTACAATGCGTGGAATGTGGCACTGTGATTTGTTGAGCGGATTTATGACATTCTGCAGAAAAGGAGAAGTGGAGTTTATTGCGTTTTGGAAAAAAATGGAGAAAGATGACAGAATAACACAGCGGAGATTGTATTTTGCGTAAAATTAAGAATTTACTTTAAAATACTGACCTGATACAATACTGATTTTGGCGGTAACTCTTAAAAAAGGAGTTTATCGCATTTTGGAACCAAACTATATATATATATATATATATATATATATATATATATATATATATATATATATATATATATATATATATGAAGAGTTTAGTGGCAAAACGAGATAACCACTTTTTTTTAAATTGTTCAGAAATCTCGTTTTTTGGTTGTGCATTCCAATTAATTTCAATGCAACTGCAGTTGGTTTGTTTTGATTTAAACCTTCATAACTTAAAAAATACAGCTAAGTACACCCTTGTCATTTTGTTCATTTGAATACCTGTAACTACTTAGCACTGAATAATTGGAACACACAACTGGTTTGGTTAAGTCTTGCATCCAATCATAAGAAAATGTATAAGGTGGCCAACTGCAAGTTGTTGTTCTCTTTGAATCTTCTCTGAAGAGTGGCAACATGGAGTCCTCAAAACAACTCTCAAATGGCCTGAAAACAAGATTGTTTAACATTATGGTATAGGGGAAGGCTGCAAAGCGTTATTGCAGAGATATAAGCTGCCAGTGTCCACTGTGATGAACATAGTGAGGAAATGGAAGACCACAACCACAGTTCTTGTTAAGGCCAAGTGGCAGGCCATGTACAATTTCGGAGAGGCAAAGGATGGTGAGAATGTCTATCTACACAGTGTAAAAAAAACATACTATAGTAGCCTACAGAAACATACCCACATGTATAATCTTGTGTCAAACCCTATAAAACAATAAAAACAGAGAAGGTGATAAATTAAAACCACTATTACTGAAGTGTTTTACTTTATTAATGGCCAGAGGTCAATATAGTTTCATTAACACTGACTTAATTCCGTCTAAAAATTTGTCTGCATTCAATTCCCACAACTTTCATATATCTCACAGAGCACATGGAGTGTAATCCAGAGACTATTGAGATGGGCTGCCTGTATTATGTGAGAGCCCAAAAGAGGTAGAAAGACCATATTCTCTAATAGTCATTTGAATGTAATTACCTGCACATATCAATGGTGAAGCCGTGATATTTGGGTGCACTGGAGTGTTCATTCCGAGTTGGTCACTGCAGAAGGCACGCTAGAGGAAGCAAAGCTTTGATTAGACTGAGAGACCCTCACCCGCTGCACCCAGATCAGCTATTAAGATAAAAGGGCCCAACGTAACGCAGCTTAATGCTCGAAGAGAAACTGCGCTCCATCCGACACTGGATTTGCATTTTTGAAAATTTCATTAAATTACTTACTTTTATAGACTTTTGGTTTTAACGTTATTTGATGGAACTGAACTGTGTGATTTGCATATTAGCAGTATGCTTGAAAAGGCCTGGCATAAGGCATTTGCATTTTCCAGAGAAACAAAAATCACATTTGGCCAGCAGCAGTGAGAGACGCAGCAGGAAAACAGACGCGTGTTTTTGTAGAGCCTTTTATATAAAATACAATTTTGAAAGAGGTGAAATAGAGTAAAGTGTACAGTGAAAGGGCGGGATAGTGCAAGGACGCTGTGTCATTATTCCATTTCTAGCCATTTTGACACCCTAGGCGAAACCTCTATTGGCAACCCTCCAAAACAAGATTTTACAATTTTACATACAAAAAACACAAATCATGTAAAAATCATGTGATAATGTAACACTCAAAACCTAAATGCATTAAATTCAACAAAGCAGATAAATAAAAATAAAATACAATTTTTATTATGGTGAGAACGTAATCAGTGGTTACTTACTACAAAAAACAACTATTCATGCTTCATTTTCTTAAGAGAAAATCATTACAAGTGCATTGCTTGATATTTATTAAATATCAATTATCATAAAAAAAATAAGGAAAGCAGGTTTTGGTCTTGAAACACTGCAATACTTTTGAGCAAATCACATATAAAACCTGCGGTGTGATGCTGGTAATATATTTTGTTGTCCATTCTGTCACGCGACATTCAGGGTTTATCTTTTATTTTGTTGCAGTGCTCATTTTCTACGCATTCAGGTCGGTAAAGCAGCTGGTGGCACTCTAGGCGACCATCTAGTTCGCCTATGCCTAGAAATGGCCCTGGCTCAGTAGAGTATCATGGGCTTAATTTCCAGGGAACACACCGCACCGTAAGTCGTAAGTGTCTACCAAATGCAT
This sequence comes from Misgurnus anguillicaudatus, assembly GCF_027580225.2. NCBI lineage: Eukaryota > Metazoa > Chordata > Actinopteri > Cypriniformes > Cobitidae > Misgurnus > Misgurnus anguillicaudatus. The sequence goes on along the minus strand of NC_073342.2, from coordinate 5,936,698 downwards.
AAATGTGAATGTGACCATAACCAATAATTTTTCTTTTGTACTTTGTGTGCACACCACCAGCGACTTCATTAGGAGACGTTTCTAATTCTGGTTGTCCTAGTAAGAACTATAAACAAATGAGTAACCATGCTCTCAATAAATGATTAAAGACGGATAATGTGAAATCCACTGCTTCACTCATTTGCATAAAGGTAAATTGTTCTCAAATTTGCCACGTACCTGGTCATGCCCACTTCTTGTCGCCAACGGTCGCTGTCGCTCATGTGGCTGGAAATCGGCAAACTTCTATTGAAATGAATAAAATCGCATCACGTTGCTAGTTGCTGGCGATGTCCACACAGCTTTACATCTGACATTGCACAGGGCTATGATTTCTGACTCCATGCAGACTGTCCGTGTGCAGTGTTAAACAAACATTAATACAAAACCAATTTGGACACTAATGCATGCAACACAACATTGTGGATTTTTAGCAGGTGCAGTCTTCCTGTTGACCAGACTCTCCTACTATACACCTGAAAAAAGCCACTGATTTGATGGCTGAGGGGATGATGACTGGAAGCGACACAGACACCTCTATAACAAATGAAAAATGCAAAACCTTGTTCGAGTTAACATGTATGATACAAGTTCTATTTCTCTCAGAGAGCATCGGATTAAGTAGACGCATGTAGATGTACAGTATGTCCTATATACTCTTCATATATTAACCAAATATAAACAAGCCCATGAAACAAGACAACATTGAGTGAACAAAACCGCACAGGCTGTAAATCACATGGAGCGGCGTGGATCAAAAGCCATCGTTTTACGCTGCATGTTCAAGCAAGCTGAGAGTGAATAAAGGTGTGCATTGGTTAAATTAACTCATTGAGAATGAGGAGAGGACAAAAGCGCTATATTCTCATTAGAAATGGGGGAGTCCACAGCGGAGCCATATTTCACTGTCAGTTCGCCCTATTCATAGCACGAGCTTCAGACTGCGGATGCATGTTGGAGCCACCAGGAACATATGTGTGTTTTCCTGGGATAAAGGGCAAACCAGAGGGGAAACTTAGCTTAATGTTAACGCCATCAATCTCTCCGTCAGCAGACATCATTAGAGGTGTCAGGAGCGTCCAATACTTTTGTTTCTTCCGTGTTCTCCTTTAGTGGGGTGAAGGTTTCTCCTCTTCCCTTCAGGTTCTGTTCAGTATTTAAAAAGGCACAACTTACAAACCCTGCTTTTTTGTACCTAAAAGTAGGTAGAACATTTTAAACATTTTAGCTGGACAACACATTAAGTAATGATTCACAAAATTTCTTATCTCTTTCAAGACATTTTTTGTAGTAAAAAAAACATAAAAAATGAAACAAAGTTTCAGCATTAAATGAATCTAAAAGTCCCTATAAAGTCAGATATTAAAGCTGTTCTGAGTATGTCACACCACATAAAACTATGTTATTAACTACGCAACCAAATTTGAATGATGAAAAAAGCAAAGTAAATAAAATAAGTTATCAAAATCTCAGAAAAACAGGCAGGATTCTCTGCTCTCAAACGCTTTGAACAGGGGGTGCTGTGAATTATTGTTATTTTTTTTTACAAAAAACCCATGAGCCTATAGGCCTATTTAAAATACATTTTAAAAATAAATACATTGAGTTTCACTGCTTTATTGTCATATACACTTCAGTGCACACAGCCAGGCTCTGAAACACACATACATCATCAGTTCTCAGATGAATATATGCGCTATATGAAGCAGAAATACTTAGGCTTATATTAGGCTTTTTTGTACATTACATTAATCCCTCACGAATGGACTATAGTCAAAGAGACTCCTTTAATTTTTCATATTTAAAAGCATATGTAATAAGCAAACCCGCGTTGTCATCCCGTTGTATGCGCATATTACTAACATGCTCTTTACTCTAGCAAAAGACACTCGCGTCGCGAAATGTGCTGCATTGCGCCGGTTGTATAATAGAGTCCAAAGTCTCTCATGAAGGACGAATGTCCAGGGAGTTCAGAATTTCTGTGTGGGCATGCATCAGCGAAAGGTGTGCTGCGCGTACCCATGTCTTCAAAAGACGCAAGGTGGAGAAAGTGCGCTCGGATGAGGCCATGGAGATGGGTAGGCACAAACAGTAATGAAATTAAAATCCAAAATACACGTAATAACCTACGTGTGTCAAAAATAATTTCCTAAAATATTCATAAGTAATATATAAATTGTGCAAAATATTTTACTTATTTTTAAATCTCAAAGTTTCAAATCAAAGTTTATTTATAGAGCACCTTTTTAAAACAGCAGGTGTTCACCAAAGTGCTGTACATACAGTATAAAATAAACAGAAAATTAAAAAGCATAAAATAAAGTGAAAGATAAAAATGACTTGACTTTAGATAATTGCCTTAACTGATAAAAACACGATTTAACTACCAAATTAATCTGTTTATCTAGTTTAAAGTCACCGTCCATTAAAACACCCAGGTTTTTTACAACGGGCTTCACATATGACTTTAAGTCACCCAGATCTACAGTACATCGGGGGTATTGATGGTACCGCCAGGTTTAAACAAAATGATTTCAGTTTTATCTTCATTAAACTTTAAGAAATTGGAGGCCATCCAAGCTTTAACATCCTCAAGACATCTCAACAAAGGTGCTATAGAGTTTGCATTGTTTCGTTTCAAAGGTAGATAGAGTTGCGAGTCATCTGCGTAACAGTGAAACGAGATGCCATGTTTCCTAAATATGGACCCTAAAGGTAATATATATAAAGAAAATAAAATGGGTCCAAGAATGGAACCCTGAGGGACTCCACATACAAGAGATGCAGTAGAAGACACAAACTCCCCAAGGCGTACCGAATCTCCCTCCAAATCTGCACCCGCAGCACCCCCACTTCCCGCGGCCATGGTAAAAACTCCCATCTTTTTCAACTTTCAAATACCTCTACAACCTGAATGGGAGCTTGCGATCGTGTTAGAGGCGGGGCCATGTGTGGTGGCTCAAGTGTGTCATAAAGCCGCCATTTTAGGCCCGCCTAGAAATCCTGAACGCAGGTGAAATGGTGAAAATTGTGTAAAAAGGTTTAATCTATCTCTGTAATTCAGTATTACATAGCTTACAGTCTTTGTGGCATGTTTCAACATTTATAATGTCTATAGAAACGATTTCCAAGATTGACTTTAATGATAATGATAATATATTTTTTTATTTAGCAATAAATTGTTTTTTAGTCTCTCAATAAAGTGTTAGTGCTAGAGGTCGACCGATATGCTTTTTCTCTGGCCGATGCCGATGCCGATTTTTTAGAAATCAGGGCAGCCGATGGCCGATATGTTTGGCCGATTTTCTATATGTACATAATAATCAAAATGTTCTCATCATTAATAGCAGATATTTTAAATGCAAAAATGTCACTATTTAAGTCAAAGTATTTAAAAATATATGACTGGTCTTTCTGAAGAGTTTTACAACCTCCTCTGCACCATGCATTTATCAGACACAGATATTACCTGACACTCTTCTGTCATCATCTTTGATCAGTTTTTTACCATGGCTTTTATTGCTTTGTAGGATAAAATCTTTATTTGGTAGACCTGATAAAATATTTATTCATCATAAAGTTAACATAGTAAATGTCTATGGTTTTTAGTTGAGACTGTTATTTAGGGCAAATCTTTCTAAACACATTTACATTCTCATTTCTAAGACGCTATAAGTGACTGATTGTGCTGACAGTGACGTCTTGTGAGTTTAGTGTTGGGACAGATCTGTTGTTTCAACCGTTCATTCAAACGAATCCGTTCAAAGGAGTCAGTTCGCGAATCGGACGCGCTGTGTTCTAATGCAGGCTGAGCAGCGCAAAACTGTAAACAAAGTCTTACTGTAACAACACGAAAAACATTTCCTTTGTGGATATGATTTGGTCTTCCGACCTTTCGCCATCGAGTCAGTTTTGTTTTGAGTAATAAAAGCAGGGAGACAGAAAGCGTGCACGCGCGGCTCTTCTCTCTCTGTCACGCAAACAAAATGCATCATCACTCATTAATCACACGAAATGAGCCTAATCTTTGCACGGACAGTGCACCGCGAGACATAAGCCCGTCGCGCTGTTGTACTGGCTGCTTAATTCGCGCGATCCGCCATCATTTAGTAAAGCTGTTTGTGAACAAGGCATGGCTGCACACACACGAGACAGGAGCGATCTGCTCGCAGCAAGAGGCAGCGTCATGAGTTCTACAACAGCGCTTAGGTGCCCGCAGATGCGCCTGCCTAATAATCGGCCTAATTTTGCAGCAAAATCGGCCAAAGCCGATTTTTTAAAATATGCCAAAAATCGGCCAATTAATCGGCCGGCCGATAAATCGGTCGACCTCTAGTTAGTGCTCTCCAAAAACTAGTCATACTGTAAGATTTGAGGTTTCAATTTTTACAAGTTATATATTTAGGGTAAGGGCAGTGTGCGATTTGCTGGGGGGATTACCCCCTTCCGGTCTTTTTATCTCTGCCTCTGATTAATTGTTTTTTATCCGATGCCAACCTTCCGATCTTTCTGATGAAGCCAATATGGAAGTGATTTAAACTGCAATTCATCGACCGGCTGCTAGAAGCTGTCTCCAAAAGAAAGGCAATTCCCATAGACCCCCATGTTAAAATGCCTACTTTCTACTTCACAGTAGAAAATAATATGTTTACATTTACATGTTTAATTTTGCCCTTCATGACAACTGTGAGGGGGGTGAATGTTTTTGTAACTCATCTATTTAAATTATATTAAGCCGTATACGTGAGTGATGGGTGAACTCCCACTGTCATGCGTGGTTTTAGCAACCAGCCACCTCAGTTTCACACATCCTGCCTCTTTACCCATTTTCGGATATATACGCGCGTGATGCACGGTGACGTGCGGAAAAGATGTCGACGCCTACTATTGGCTTAAAAAACGATCTTCAGAAAACTATGGATGACGTCACGAACACTACATCCATATTTTTTTACAGTCAATGCTTTTATACATGGTGGGGACCACCCCCCCCCCCGATTAATGGTAATCAAACGACCAAATGTAACAATCATTTAATATAAGTAGAAATGCTGTCATGCATCAGGAATGGAGTATTACTGTCAGCGCTTCCATTCCTGTGACAATAGGTGACAGCACGTCTAGGTTATGTCATGATCCTTTTTTAATCCATGCCCAGATTTTCCAAATGTCGCCAAGCACCAACGTGAAAACAGCCAAATAATAAATGAAAAGGATTCCAAGCTAGCCTGGTCCAACCAGACTCTCGTACATTCATTTCATTTGTACAGAGAGTCTGGCCATGCTCCATTGCATAGCGTTACTTTCGTTAAGGAGGGTCCTCTGTTGAAATTTAAAACTATTGGATCTGCCCAGAGTCACTCAGGATCTGCCATAGGCGATCGCTAACATGTGGTCGTGACGTATATCAAGTGTCGAAACCGGCTGGAAACAACAAGTCCGAATAATCAGACCAACAAATCTTAGCAAACCTGGTTCTTACTCCGGCTTTAACTTCTGTATATTCGGCAGTTTTGCAACAACAGACCGAATAGCTTTTCTCACGTCTTTCTCCGCTGCCATTGCTGAACTACAACTCAAACTGTTGCACGACCTCAACGTCATCGTTCTTAGCCACCCCCCTCTGTTCGCTGATTGGACCTGCAGATTTTTGCAGGATAAAACGAAACTCTATACAGCAGTCCCAGACGTAGTACTAAAGCGAAAATGAAAATTAAGCGGAAGCACATAGGAGGGCGGAGCCAGGCTAATTCCAAGCAGCATATCAAGGGGAACTCCTGGGATCACACAAGAAAGCAAGAAGAGGTCAAACGTCTTTTATAAAACATTATTTTTTGCATGTATGGCGCAAAGCATAAAGAAGAAATGCATTCTGACATGTACAGTTCAGGTTCCGTAATTGTTTTCTTAAGTTTAGGTAACAAAGGCCAGCTAGTCAGTGCGGTAAAAGTAAACCTCACTCCCAAACCTCAAGAAGTGCTCTAACGACAAGCGTTAGCTTCCTTGTTAGGGCGCACTCACATTATCCAAACCAAACCAAACCATGCTCCAGCCCGATTGTCCGCCCTCCCTACTCCCCCATAAGCTTGCACTGTACCCTTATCGATTCAAGCGGGGCGCACTTTCGTCATTAGGATCCGATTGTTTTGAACAAAGCAGGAAGTAAAGTGCTCTCTTAACATTGGAACCCATCGTAATGTTGAGTCAGTGTTCTTATTTGGAAGCATTTGGTGCTCGAAGACACACAGCCCTCTCACATGCCATCGTATTGCTTCGTTGATCTGTCTTGTGTGCAGCTCGGACATTCACGTAACCCTGCTGCGCGCATCAGAAGGTTTTTAAGAAGGCAGATGAAGGTGAGTGGTCGTGCAATTGATGTCTTTCCTTTTGATTCGCACTCAGGGGTGATTGCGCTCACACTATAGCCTTCCGCGCCTGAGCCCAAGTGAACCGCGCTCCAGTCCACCTCTGCAAGCTGGCCAGGGTGCGATTAACTAAACCACGCCTGGGCACGGTACAGAGCGTTCACACTAGTCCAGAGTTAGGCAACATCGGTCCTGGAGGGCCGGTGTCCTGCACATTTTAGCTCCAACCCTGATAAAACCTTGCCTACCTGTAGTTTTCAGGTGACTCTTTAGACATTGATTAGTTGCTCAGGTGTGCTTGGTTAAAGCTGCAGCTAAACTCTGCAAGACATTGGCACTCCAGGATCGATGTTGCCTACCCCTGCACTAGTCAAACGAACCAGGCTTTGGGGGTCACGCCCGAGCAGGGTTTGGTTTAGATAGTGTGACTCTCATGCCGAACTAGAATGGTTTGATTACATATTTTATTTCAACAGTTACAAGAAATAGCTTAATACCCTGAATAATCAATAAAAGCACATGGATCATAATTTATTTTCATAAATAAAAATATTTGAAAAACACCCCCCTCCCCATTGTTTTTACAAATTGCACCATGGGTACGGGTATGTTCAAGTCCCTAACTCTGACTTACAGCAATACGGTTATTGCCTTAGCAAACACCACAAAAAAAGATGTGAAAATCCCACACCATTTTGTATTCTGGGCATCCGTCGACCGAACAATTAAGACATCAAGCGTGATTTAGATCCTGTCCTTGAAATTTGGTGAAAACGCCCATTGACAGATGGTTTTAACCAGCATCAAAAAGCTTAATGACACACACACCGTATCTCACGAACGTCTACCGTATTTACTTCACATTCTTCTTATGCCGTCACATTTTGGAGCCGAGCGACACCATTTTGATTGTCACATTTAGAGGCCCGAGTCACCAGGGTGTCATGAAAAAGCACCGGTAATCTTGTCGTAAAAATCATAGACTAGCTTTTTTATTTGCCGCTGTAAACCTTGCATAGGGTGAATTAAAGACTCCATATGGTCTATTGTATTTACTGTTATTTAAACACTGCTGCATCTCTATTTAAATGATGAGAGCAGGATATATATCGTATACAACGTTTCATACCCATATTGGATTTTGATTTGTGTTCAACAGTAAATTCAAAATGCAGATCAGTTATACTAAGTTAAATGCAGAAGACTATTATGTAAAGTGACAAAAGACTCCATTTACACTTGCAATATTAAGGCAAAGAGTTTGCAATGTGAAATGTTCAGTACCCAGCTATACTGTACATACATACATACATAATGTTTTATGGCAAAAAAAATACCCAAAACATTTTCCACTTTTATTTCAAAGCAATTTGGGTATTGTGGGTCTTTCAAAAGATATGTCAAGGTTATGCTCATTAAAAGAATGTCCTCTTTGTCTTTACATTTCATTAATTTGACTGCACAAAAAAGAATAGCCACCCAGCTAAAAGTGATCATGAAAAATACACCAGCATCCGCCTGACCTATATAATCCATTATGTTGCTTGCTATTATAAAAACTGCCCTGACTCCAGCTCTAAGACTCACACTAGCTCCTCCCAGTTTTGGAGTGAATTTTCTTTTGTTTTTAATGCTTATACAAGTATAAGCATCCATATTTTGTGATGAACGTTTTTAATGCAAACAAATTAAGGTCATAGGATTCTTTGTTCACAACTGCTAGTCTAGCCAGCAGGTTTAGACATTTAAGCAGTCTGAATTCTGATTACTTTGACTCTTCTATAGTATAGATGTAAACTGGTTTACTGGTTACTGTAGTAAAACCATGGTAACCACAAAATAATCATGGTTTTGATATCTATGGTTTTCAAAAACCTTAGTTAAACCATGGTAAGTGTAATAAAACCTGATGATAGTAATCAATACACCAAAAAACATGGTTACTACACTTTTACCACAATAAAACCATGTTTAATTTTCATAAGGGGTAGTATGTAATCCAGGAGATGCATCGCATTTTGTCATAATGTACATGCATCCAACGTCTGTGTACACTTTGCAAAGCTGTGAATTCGACTGTGCGCATACGTCTGTGTTTACATATATAATACTATACTCTGGACTTAAAGGCAGGATAGGCAGGAATTATCTAAAAAAACTTCTTTACAAATTTGTTGAAACTGTCTCCACATATCAATACACAAGTAAAATGAAAGCACTCTGAAAAAGAGAGTACAAAAATCGAGTGTCCGCAGACCCCTCACCACTGTTTTAAACACAGCTCATTTTTCCATTCACTCCACCCCTCCCTTCTGGATTTCTTCTAAAGCCACGCCCCCAAAACACATGAACGCGCGACATTGACAGCTTTGCTGGGAAAAGGATTTACCTCAGACAAGCGGAGAGGAAGGAGCGCGGTGCATGTAATAACATCAAGTCACAATCACATGTAATAATACACCTAACTTTATCACTAGGAATATAAACAGATAGGATATCTTTTATTATACAACAGTTCTTTCTGGTTCTCGAATCTGATTGGCTAAGAGCTATACGATATTGTACTGATAACAGCACTGTAGCCGCTTCACCTTTCGTATTATTCCGCCACCTAGTGAATGGAGGTCCTAAACAGGCTCATCTCTGAATGGAAAAACACAGACGCGTTGTGTGAATCACTCTCCGTGTGTGTGTCTCATTAGTTTACTAGCTCATAAATCAGTCTGTGAATCCCCAATCTGAAGTATTATTCCGTCAAAGATCAGCGCTTTTGGATGTTACGTTAAAGTTAATGGGAGAAATGTCTTGTCACATCGTGTGGACGCTTAACACTTGGAAAGAGGAATATAAACACTCGTTTTTTTCTGGAGCTATATCTTTTATCAGAACGCGAAAACACCGTCGAACTGCAGGTAAGCCCCGCAGCTTTTAAATGTGGACATTGATCATTTACTTTATCGTGACGTGACTATTAAAACATGTTATGAGATATCGCCACTGGTATATTTATAAGCAGCATGCAAAAACATATCTCTGACACTTATAAAAAACCGTTTTGTATAGTACTGACAAGAACAAAGTTTAATAATAATAATCGAGTGCTCGTATCGCGTTAAGAATAAATGAGAAAGCAATAGTAACGTTTCACAAGTATAGTTTTATTAACTTTTACCTCGCGCCAAAACAATAACAACACAAAAGACACTAAATATGAATAAAAAAACAAGTACAAGTTTGATCATGACACCAAATACTGCTGATTTGATCTCATTTTGACGATCATAAACAAACAAGGCCAACATGAGAGCCAGGGAATACCTTTCAGATATGTAGCCCAGAGAGGGCGGTGGTCAGCAGGGCGAGTGAACACTGATGTCCGCTCATGCTTTGGTTCTCATTTGTACCGAATCTCACTAAGCAAACGTTCAAACAGGCGCTATCTTTACTAATCGACTGCAGATTTAAATATAATACAGATACATTCTCGACTGAACTAATCTTAAAACTACACTTTGTGACCAAGAAACGGTAATATAAAGAAACGGCTTTTCCGTCCATTGAGTTGTTATGAGCTTCAAAGCAGCCGAAAGTTTTACCTGTCATTCTGGCCGCCCTCAAATCCGTGGCGGAAGAAGTAGTTCTCAAACAAAGAGGCTTTTAAAATAACTCCGTTGTTGTTTTCTAGTTTTCGTTTTTCAAACGTGTGCCGTCGAACTGTTGTATAAAAGCAACATCGCTCTCGGAGTCGTGCGATACAGCTCTATATCATCACGGCCGTGACTGCCTCCGGCACTCGGCCTGCGGCCTCGTGCCTCTGGCCTAATCACAGCCGTGATGATATAGAGCTATATCACACTCCTACTCGAGCGATATTGCTTAAGTACTCACTATTAAGCCGGTGTTTTGCATGGAAGAGTTTCCGTGATGAAAGCATTTGTGACTCTGATGAGGACTACACTCCGCAGACAATACCGCTACCGCATCATCGACTCGAGGAAAAGCCACGCGATATTTACTCTCGTTTGATTGCTTCGATTATTCCTTTTTTGCCTGGTTTGCCTTCGCTGACTGGATATGCAGGTACTGTGACTTCTGAATTCACTTTCTGTGAGTTGTGAATGCACTTTCTCTGCCATACTTTAGCTCTTCCTAGAGCGCCTCGTGCACGTTCAAATCAATCGGGTGTGCACATGTCTGGGCAGATCCCATAGCAACGGGTGGTGCCATGGTCACGAAAGAGAGTGATATTCGCGCAAGCTAATCATTTGTTTCGTCCCGAATGGAAATAATTGGCTGTGTTTAAAACAGTCGTGAGAGGTCTACAGACACTCGAGTTTTATACTCTCTTTCAGGCACGTGCAGAGGGGGGGGCGGTGGGTGCCCAAGCACCTGCCCCTTTACCCCTGGATGACCAAAGTGCCCTTTTTGTCAAGGCATTTTTTTTTGTAATTAAATGCCCTTTTGTGAAGGCCTGCCCAATCTAACTATTAGTAAAATTAATAAAAAATAATTTAGACGCAAATAAAATTAGTCACATGATGACGTATTGACCTTTCATTGGACAATCTCTTTAGGGACGATCACTAGCTAGCTCACAGCGCTAACAGCGCCCACACGTGCACGACACGGTGCGCAGTAGAGGGAGGATCCCCCTCGAGCCGGCATTGAACCGAAGCGATGCTTGTTATATTGTTATTATTTTACAAGAACAACATGAGGAGAGCATGCACAGCTTTTGTTTATTGCTGTCTGTGTGTATTAACATCTTTAGAACGTTAGATGCAAACAGGGCTCTCAAGTCTCACGCATTCGGAGGGAGACACGCATTTCAGCCAGTTTACTCGCCACACCTTGCATTTCTCACGCTGAAAAGAAAACATTCTTCCCATATAAAAACAATGGATGAAGCAAAGGCAGGGACGTTCTCTGCCGGGAGTTCATACAGGAAGCTGTCTCGAGTTTTTAGGTGTGCTCAACTTCACGCAGCAATGCAAGAACCGAAACGCACATGACATCAAAGTACCGCGAGAAATATTCGGGAAATCATACGGAGGAGTTTGATTTCAAATTGCTCTCGAGCTGTTCTAATGTCATCCACCTGTCACGCGGAGGTTGTTGGAAGAGCAAGATCCGATGAATACGGTAAAAAACTCGTTTAATTTTTGTATCATATTGAATTTACGATTGGACTCGCCTTTGATAAAAGACAATGTGAGCTGATGTTGGGTAATATAGCCATACTCGTGCTAAATTATTAACTCAGTCAAAAACTCTCCAGCTTTGCAACCAGTTTTAGTTTACCTGAAAATAAAGAAAGTACTAGAGGCATCGTGAAATGAATGAAAGGAGAGATGAATGTCATTATTTTATTGCCCTGTCATCAAGGCATCAAAGTGTGCAAAAACACAACACAAACACGATTCAAAACTAAAATATGTAGGCTACTCTCTTTGTATACAAATTTCGAACAGGATTAGAATAGAATAGAATTATATTTTAAATATGACAACAAAAACACAAGCCTGTAAACGTAATAATATCTTAATGTCACAATGCAATAATATCATATAATTTTAAAACTGAAAACTGTTCACACACACAAACACAAAATGAAATGCACTGTAAGTCGTTTAGGAAAAAAGTGGCTGCCAAATGCATAAATATATAGATATAAAACTACTTCTATATAGATTTTTCTTTCTATCTCTATTTTCAAGTAAATTAAAGAAAATAGTTTGACCTAAAATCATCTTTATTTTCTTTATTTCTTTATTATTTGTTTCATTTGTGTGATTGCGTTTCAGCGAGCAAAGTGCCCTTTTTATTCTTTGAGCACCTGCCCCTCCAATTGTCTCTGCACGGCCCTGCTCTCTTTTTCAGATTACTTACATTTTAATTATGCATTTGTATATAAAGACAGTTTAAACAAATTTGTAAAAAAGTTTTTTAGATAATTCCTGCCTACCCTGCCTTTAATAGTACATATAACCTTTTTAAAGTGTATTACCCCAGTTGTACAATTTAAAGCTCACATAATACACACCGTTTTTGTCAATCTAATGATCTTAGTTACCTTTAGAGTAGTATTTCATCCTTCATATGTCCAAAGACTATGTTAGATTATTAAAAGACAGAACGACCATTCCGTTTTTTTTTTCTGAAGAAAAACGAAAACTTGAAGGTGTATGGTGGGCGGAGCTAAAGAGTTACGAGTACATGCAGCCTTTGGATACTAATCTTTTTTTAAAACCTATGGTTTACAGTCACAAATTGATCAACAGGAACAACAGTAGCAACGATCACAGCAGGACGTCTCTATCTGGTAATTAATACTTTTTTTGCTATTTTAATAAAAAAATGCTCCATAAATCTGCATTAGCCCATTTAAAATGTGTAAATGTCTTAAGTGCAGTACAATGCCAACTGAGGTGGAAAATGTTAGCTGTTGTTTGTGTTGTTTACATGCATGTATGCGCCGATTGCAAACAAAACACGTGAGATTTTAATTGACCAAAAAACATTAATTAACACAAAAAAACATGGTTACTATAAAATACATGGTAACCATAAAATAACTATGGTTTTGACAAACATGGTTTTCAAATTTGTGTTTATCTGCCCTTGTATACCTCTGTCATTAGTAAAGGGCTCATTATAGTTGTGCGTAGGTCCTACGGCATAGCTGTGACGGCATAGGTTACATGCGGTTTTAATTTATACTTTTGGGTCGTCGTCTGCGTCGATGTGCAAACACACATGCAGACCGCTGATGGGCAGTTTCCACACGTGTAACAACAGTAGGAGCACGACCGTCAATGAAGAAGCAGCTTGGCAAGTTTAAACCACAACCAAAGGAGAAACAGCAACTTGTTGTGTATGATTTGAGATGACCAGCAGTGATGGAAGTAAATAAACAGTGACTAATGTTGCAGTTTGAGTTAAATCAACTTGGTCCATCTTTGTTCTCACCATCGCAAACCTGATGGCAGGGGTTCTAGTGGACCTGACATGAAGAACTGACACGCTGTAAAAAAATTTGCGAGGTGCACGTTAGGCTACGCATTGGCTGCGGATAACCATACGGAGTAGCTACGGTGTAGACCTTACGCACGACTATAACTTGGACGCATGACTAAAAGTGTCTGTAAATTCCTAAATGTAAATATGTAATGTACATTATGCTCAATCATTAAGGCCAGGTATCCCACTATGTTTGTATGTCCACACTTTGAGATTTCATATGGGCCAGTAAAATATTGATAACTAATATCAGGTTGTGAGTGTTTCTGGCTTGGCTTCAACAGAAAGTAATAATGCAGAACAGAGCGGTTGGCTGGACTTCAAAACACATCCGACCACATACAGAGAGCCATCTTACTTTCCACGTTTTAGACCTAAAAACAGGCACACTAGTGCCCACCTTTTTATATTTAAACTTTATAATGTATGTGTACTGTATATCTATTAACTGAGTTTGCATATCTGATGATATAAGGTAGACTCTTTGTTGTACACTTTACTCCAATAAATATTGTTTTCAAGTTAATCCTGTATAGATATGTGCCTTAAAACACTATCAAGCAATATTTTCACTGTTACTCACCAGTAAAACAAGATCAAGGTCTCATTTTACATTACCCTTATATAAGTGAGACAAGTTGACCAACATGATCTCACAAAGTTCCGTGTTGAGTTGACACAGTGGGAACCTGAGTTGAATACATTTTTTAAATATGAATTAAAAATATCATTTTAAAACATCTTGGTTAAAACTGTAACCTCGGTTCCCTGAGATAGGTCACAAGTATGACAGAACCGGAAGGTATACAGCTGAGGTGCCAACAACGCATTACAGCTTCTGGAAAATGAAGCGAGCTCTACAGGCACAAGGAGTTATGGCAATGAGACGCAGCGTCTTGTTCCCCATCTCATGGAACTGAGGTTACGGTCTTTTTAAGGCTCTAAAGCAAACCAAGAGTTGGTCAGATCTTCTCCATAGAGAAGACCTCCTTACAAATTCCTCTAATGCCTTAACAGGACATAGTAAGTGTAAGTTTTGTTGCTCCAGTGAACCATGAGGGGGATGATAAAAGTCCTGAAAGATTAGGGTCCTAGCCACATGACTATGTACCTTAGGTATCAGTGTTGGGAGTAACGCATTACAAAATATAATATATTACAGTAATATATTAGTTTTTGCTGTAACGCAGTAATATAACGCATTACTAATAAAATTTTGGTAATATTTTACTCGTTACAGTCTTAGTAACGAGCGCGTTACAACAATGCATTTCAAAATTAGACTGTGTTATTTTATTTATTTTTTTTTTTTTGACCAATGCGCGCGACCAGCATCCACACATGAAAAAGCTGCGTGTAATAGTTATGGCTGCGTCCCAAACCGCATACTTCTATACTATATAGTGGGCGAAAATCACTACTTCTCGTACTCTTTACCTACTAGTAGGCGGTTTGGGACGCAGCGTATGTCTGTTTCCACGTGCTGTATGCAACATGTTAATTTTTACTTTAACTTTGTATTTGAAATGCGATTTGGACGCGGTGCGCGTCAAATATAGACATGTGGAAGTCCGCGGCCGTAAGCATTGACTAAAGTGGTCGCAATCAGGTCCGGTAGCGCCGCACACGCATAATTTTGCGAATAAGAGCACTAAGTAAAAGTAACAGAAAGTTTCTATGGGTCTCCTGTGCTGCTTGAACCTCAGAAGTAAAGAGACTTTTACAAATGTTGCCAGTAAAATCCATATCACACCAGCAATGACAAGGTAAGCTTTGCTATGATTACAGTGCTAGGCTATTCCTATGCTATCTACAGTTTTATTACAAACAGCAACCTAAACTACAACATAACATTAGTGAAGACTTAAACATGGTTATCTAAATATAATTTAGTACATTTAAACATCACTGTTTAAAGTTTTACCAGCCTTTGTATGGGAGCCTATATTCATTGTTTGGCAAAAAGCAGTGTTCCTCTGTTTGTCTGTGTTTTATTAAGCAATGATATGTTAGCCTACATGTTATCCTTATACTGTACTGAAATGAGCTGTATTCCTTGAGGCCTGATCCTCCAATAGCACTTTTTGATAAGTTGTGTCAACCCAGTGCATGCCAGGTTTGTGCTGTGAATCTGAAAAGTGATCACTTAAGAATAGAAATGAAAAGAGGTTGCGTGTCTTGCCATGTTATTAGGCTATAGGTTGCATTATAGTGGGCTCTATTGTGTTTGGTATGTGTACCATAATTTACCAGACTTTTACCAGATCATTTGTCTATGTTTTTGATTCTGACCGTGACTGTTACTGTATTTTGCCATAAATCTTCACTTTGCCTATTCAAAGCTCGAGGGCCAACACATAACTTCTAGATTTATAAGCAGCAACAAACAACATTTTAACATTTTATAATGCCTAGTCATACTTCTGTTCTTTTGATGAAAGTAACTCAAAAGTAATGCAAAAGTAGTGTAACTCATTACAGTTCAGAGACAGTAATATTGTAATGTAACTAATTACTTTCAAGTGACAGTAATTTGTAATATATAATGTATTACACTTTGGAAGTAACTTGCCCAACACTGTTAGGTATATACCTGGGTCTTGGGTGAAGAAGTCTTCATTTTGCCAGGAGCAAACTACAAACATCTCTGAGCCAGAATACTGCATAAAGCTCCCAGATGGGCAGAGGAAACCTCTGTGCGGGCTTCCTGACCTCCCCCGGGCGCAAATGAACTAGACCGGGAGGGATGAGAAAGGCCCGACGATGTCTTAGACATCTCAGCTAGCTCCTTTTGTGATCCCCAAGATGCAAGGCATCGCATTGCCTCAGCAAACGTTGGCCCTGAGTCTCAAGGTCCATTAATATTGTCCTCCTGATCGAATAGGGCTGCTTAAGAACAGAGCAATTTCAGCGAGAGGTTCTCGCAATTGTTACAGGCCTCTGCCTCTTCCTCTGCTAGAGCGTGCTCCGCCCCCAAACACTGGACACATAACTTGTGAGTGTCCCCGCCTGTTATGAAACAAGGACAGGGGAACACACACTTCCTAAACTGCTTACTGTCAATTTAAACAATTTCTTAAACTACTTCTAACTAAAACACAGTTTGACACACAATATTGACAGACATTTTACCATAGAGCGCTCTTTGAATATAAAAAAGCTGCAATGCATTGTTGGCGCCTCCGTTTTATACCTTCCGTTTCCGTCGCACTTGTGACGTCATCACTCAAAGATTATTTTTAGGTTTGAAAGATTATTCAGATGCTAGAACACTGTGGCGTTCTTCCCCAAAGTGTAATTTCATGACGCAGCGTTGAGTTACCTCAAAAGGGAACACTAGACTATACTGTATGTAAGTCGTACAAAACACATTTGACAACTTGCCCTTATTTTTAAGGTAAAAAATCTAGCTTTATTACATATTTGACCTCTATCTGAATATATGCTGATTTAGTTTAATATGATATGACAAAAACATGATAGTTTTTAAATGGTAAAATGGTAAATGGACTGCATTTATATAGCGCTTTCATAGACCAATGGCCATCCAAAGCGCTTTTACATATTGCCTCACATTCACCCATTCACGCACACATTCATACACCGACGGCGGTGTCAGCCATGCAAGGCGCCATCCAGCTCGTCGGGAGCAGCTGGGGTTAGGTGTCTTGCTCAAGGACACCTCGACACTTGGTCAGGTGGAGCCGGGGATTGAACCACCAACCTTCCGATTTGTAGACAACCTACATGAACCACTCGACCACTGCCGCCCGAGCAGTTATAATGATAGCTATTTTTGATTGTTTGTTTGGAGGACAACTTTCTGAAACATACTGTAGGGTTTTAAATGGGGTGCTCAGAATGAAATTTACTCAAAAGAAGATAATCAAAGATGAAACTTCTTTTATATAAATTCTTGTCATACCACACACTTTTTTGCTGCTCAGGTTAAAATCATTATGACATGTAGACAAGTTCAGCTCTTTAACATTTTCAGCATTGTTTCACCTCTGATGTCTCAAAAGTGCAGTGCTTTTGCCTCGAGGGTGGGTACAAGCTCACCTCTATAATCACATCAGGCAGCTCTCCACAGCAGAAATTTCAGAAAGCCTCAGGACACATTAAAAACAGACCCGTCCTCACTCATCATTCACTTCAATGTTAACAAAATGCTATTAGAAGCTGAATTCATGATGGACTAAGCATCATTTGGACATCACATTTTTGTCCACGTTCATAATTATAAATAAAAACGCAAGTCTGTCACTGTCTCTGTATGTTGTGATGGGTTTTATAGTGGCATTCCAGTAAACAGTCTGGTTAACCCAGTAAAACATTTTATTGCTGAGAGGCTGAGCCTTTTAAAGCTCAGGGGAGTTCTCAGTTATGTCATTTAAGTTTCACCAGATGTTTCCTCTAATATTTATTTTGAGAAATAAGCAACACGATTTCACGGAAAGTCCTGTTATAGTCACGAAAATTTGATTAATTTATTTTTATCCCGGACACAACAAAAAACTATTTATAGAAATTTGTGCAAGTGACACGAAAAAGACATTCGTGCTCAAGGCACGAAAAAAGCTGAATTTCGTGCCATGGACAGGAATAAATTAATAAAATATTGTGTGATATAACTCGACTTTCTATGAGATCAGTCTGGAAAAAGATAGAACAATTACTAAAAAATGTTGATGTACGGTAAGAGTATAGCACTATTATTTTTAATAGTTTAATAGTTTAATTAGAAATGTTTAAGTACACTGAATCCGAGAAGATTTTGAGTTGAGACAATTTAAATGTTTAACATCTTTTCTGAAACTAGAGGAGGCGTGTGTAACATTACTGAATTAGACTTCAACAAATTTTCTACATTTATGCATTTGGCAGACACTATTCAAAGCAACTTACAGTTCAAGATTTACATTTGATCAGTGTTCTCGTGACTCAAGCTCAAATGTTTCGGGCTAATGCCAACCCATATGGCAAAAAATATATATATATTCAAATATAATTTAACATATATTTCAAAAGAAACAAAAATATGGCTGTATATATATATATATATATATATATATATATATATATATATATATATATATATATATATATATATATATATATATACATATTTAAAGCATTTATATTCACGTCACATTGGAAGAAAACATTTTTATGTTACAAAACTGTAAACCGGTTTGAAAGGTTAAAATAAAATTTTCAGCTGCAAAAATGTATTTATAATTTTATATTTCAAATATTTATACATACATATACATTTTATACAAACTTTTATATTTTTTATATTTTTAAAACATTTTTTTTTTTGCTGTATGGGTTGAAAAATTAGAAATGTATTTGTTGCCACTGAAATACATTTTGAAATACATGTTAATATATGAAGGTTAAAACTGAATTCAAAAATATATTTAATTAAGCTTTTCTTTCTACAAAATGTATTTAGGATAAATTTAAAAAATATATATTTTACAGATATTTTTTTTTGCCATATGGGAAAGCAATCCCTGCTGAAAAAAACAGCATACCAGCAAGACCAGCATATGTTGTGTTTGGGTGCTGGTTTGCTGGTGACCACCAGCTAAACCAGCATAGACCAGCATAATTCCCATGCTGGTTTGATGCTGTTTTTTTTTCAGCAGGGATGCTATACCAGTTAAGCTACAGGATCTCTATTTACTCTCATTGTTGTCTGGGAGGAATAAATGTGAAGTGATTTTACAGACATTTAATTTTAGCTTTTCCCCTAAGTGAATTCATTTGTATTGTAAAATAACATTATTATTTATCATTTCATTGATCAAATGTCTTTGTTTTTATTAATTAAGTCTATCAGAGGAAGCCTCTTGACAGTGTGATGAGATTTTACACACAAGTTTGATTTAAAATCACTTGAAGAATAAAGCCACCCGTAAAGTTTCTATTCTTATTTATCAAACGTGTCCCCTTACATCCCACTGAGCTCTTATCTATTTGTGTGCAGCATTTATTAAGAAAAAAATATCCCTGCTGGCAAAGGAAGGACGTCAGCAGTTTTTGACTCTGTATCGGGTCTTTGCAGAACAGACAAACTCAGAAAGTCAAGTAGTTAAGCTTCTCCATGCAGATAAACATATTTAAGTGTTCAAAGATGCTCACATATAAAGCTGATTATGATGTCTGTCTACATTTAGAATGTACAAGATCAAAACTTTGGAAAAAGTGAAATATATATGATTTTTTTTATATAAAACTGTCCTTTTCTAATGTATAAAGAATGGCTTTTTGTTAAAAAAAGCAACTTAGAGTAAATTACAAGGTATACATTTTTATCAGTTTTTGTGTTTTCTGGGTTGAAACCCGTGACCTTTTACAATGCTAATGCAAGTGAGCTACACAGGAGAGGATTTGTTTTTTACATGTTGAAAAATGTCAAATAAATTTTTTAATCAAAACCATTGTTTATTTGTGTTTATTTTAGTTTGTACTGTTTATGTGTACATATGCAATGTATGTATTTATCAGGATGATTATTTTTAAAGCACTTTTTTTTTAATAATATTAAAAGTTTTTAATCATTCTTTGTAGGGTGCAACCATTGTTTCTTTGTATTCACATTAAAGTTTTCATTACTTTCAGGGTGAAAATTATTGAAATCCCATACTACTGTATTGTTTGTATTAAAGCACTGTAACATTAAAGTCGCCATGAAACGGAAGTAGTGATTGTCTTATTTTCCCCGTGGAAACGTATATCCGAATGAAACGGCTTTTGAGATGAAATAAGGCAGGGCTGGATTCGAATTTATCCATCGAGATCTGATTGGATCGTTTGAAGTTGGGTCGTGTTGACAATTGCTAATCGCTGCGACCTTCTCCCGGACCCCGCCCACCTGCCATACTTTTGACCGGAAGTGAAGAGAGATCGTTTTGAGGAGGGGAGGAGATTTGCATTTTTGATTAAAGATTATGAGCACACACGAATTTTTAAAAAATAATGAAGCTCACAGATAAGTCATTTGTTAATAATACCACAATATTAAAAATATATATATAGTTTTTCATTTCAATTTCATTGCGACTTTAATGTATTGTATACCAATAATAGCTTTCACTAAATAAAGTATCTTAGATTAATAAAAGTTAATAAAAGACTGTTACTTAGTGCTAATGCTCAGTGTTAATGCAAGGTGATAAGAAAAGCCAACATTTTGCAGTAAAATAGCTAAAAGAATAGATGAAGTCATATGGATCTGAAATGACACAATTAATTGTCCCTTTAAGATGTGATATGAGGAAATATTTGAGCAATAATAAACACATTAAAAAAAAAACAGAACGCTTTTCATCTTAACGCTGCTAATATCAGTTGTAATGATGGTAATAGTTTGTTTAGGTACTGTAGGTTGTCTGGCAGAGGTCACAGTAGAGGAGAGAAATCCTATCAGCCAATCACATTTAACTTTAGCAGGAGGTGAAAGCAACTAATCTCAGAATTGTGGAGGATTAGACTGTAACATTATTGTCTGTTTGATGAGGGATTATAAACAGTAAATCCACTTCTTCATTTGGGATTCCTCATGTGAGATAGCACATTTCTGTTGACCAGAAAACTTTCCTTAACCAACCTCTATGGTCATTCTTAGGTATGAACACACATGGAAACACACAGATATATTACATTCCTTCACAGATTGGAAAATAGGGCCCTATTTTAACAATCTAAGTGCATTGTCTAAAGCGCATGGTGCACAGTCTAAATGGGCGTGTTTGAATCGACTTTTGCTAATTTAATGACGAAAAAATGGTTTGTGCGCCAAGCGCACAGCCTAAAAGGGTTCTATTCTCGTAATGAGTAATATTTGCATTTGTTTAAAGCAAAACATTCAATTACTTACCAGGCTACAGGTGAAGCAGCTCTTTACTCCTTCTAACATCTCATAATCGGTCCTCATTATGTCCAATAGACTCAATAATAATCTTTTACATTTTAATCGTTTAATTTGTCATATTTTAAAACGCTTGTGTGCTGCTGCGCATTCATGTGTGTGAAGAGCAAACCCGCGTTGTCGTCCTGTTTATAGGCGCATATTACTATTGCGCTCTTTAAATAACAAAAACAATATTGCGTCATTGACCTCAGACTAGGTTTTAGTTGGTCAATGGCGTAGTCTATTTTAGTTGCCTCAAAATACCAATGCGCTAACAATGCACCTTGTTGGTGCGCAAAATTGGACGCAAATGCATTTGCTATTTAAACAATAGGGTGCTAAACATAAAAATGATAATTGCTGCAGGTTGAAACTAGCAAAAGAAATTGTGTCGAGCATTATGCTGCATTGCGCCGGGTGTATCATGATAGGGCCCATATTGTGGATATTTTTTTTAGATGAGCCAATATTCACATAATTATGATTCTATTGATGCAATAGCAAAACGTATCCATATATTTTTGGTAAAAACTGTACCATTTGTCCAGGCTGTGTATCAATGAAGAAAACAATCATTCATTTTACCATCAAGCAGAAACGTTGTCCATATATGAGTAAACTACTTTAAATATAATACTGCTGATAGGCTATTTATCAATTATTATCATCACAGGAAAAAAATAATTCATTCAAATATAAAAATATAGGCTAATTAAATATGTTGATATTAAAAATTGAATATCGTATTATTTAAATCGTATTATTTAAACCAATCGCATTCCCTGCGTGCACTCAGCCAAAACATTTAATCAGATTGCAATGTTTAGGGTACTATATTCAGTCAGATTGACAAAATTGTGTGCATATCAACGACTCAATGAGAAAATAAAAAAGTTTGTGAGAAATTACAAATTGATTTGACAAAAAAATAGCTTTTGCACTATATATGTAATTAATTATTATGAATTTTATGTCGAAACTCTTGGATATGAAAGCATCATGATAAGCATCTGGTTCTTTCGTTATTTCAGCATTTGGTTGAAAATTGTTCTTGATTTATTAAAAAGATCAATATGTTTTAGATAAAAGGATTAGCTAATTAAAATGCATCACACTTATTCACACACTTACTGTTATTTATGTTTTTTTAATACAGTGGGTTATTATTTATTATTCAGTCTTAAAATTTCTCCCATAATGAGGGAGCAAAACAATATTTAAATTGAGTTATATATCATAATGTGGCATCTCTCATTATAATACTGTTGGCACATATACTGCATGTATTTGATACCAAAATATTGCGGATTTGTAACAGAGATATTGTCAGGATTTTGAAACAAGGAAAGAACCCAAACGCAGACACGGATCCGAAAATGCAAAAAAAAAAAATAAATTAAGTGGAAAACAGAAAACCCACGGGGGGGGGACAAACTACACTTAACTTCAACCTGGAACACACTGGAAACAACGACTGGCATGAGACAACATAGTACAACAGACGAACCCGCACTGGACAACAAACACAAGAGCCGTTTCTCAATACCAAGTACGCCAAACTCGGACTTGTGTCCTTCGTAGTTCGAACTTGCAAGTTCAGACTCGGAAGAACGAACTCCTGACGCGAAATGCATTCTGGGAAACTTCGCTGTCATAAGTCCACACAAGTCTCCTCTGATGCATCCTCGATAAAATGGGCGGATCTAGAACACATCCGGGGATGAACTTGGGCTTGATGCGAACTTTGAATTGGAACAGTACTTGGACCGCGACTGATGACGTTTCACAAGTCCACAAGAACGCAAGTACAGACAAGAACGCATATTGAGAAACGGCCAAGGACTCTTTAATAGGGAGAAAGTAAATTACAAACACCTGGAAAATTATCACAAGTAAGGGATCGGGGAAAAAGTGACGAGACCCGGGAAATGCGTGGTCAGAATAAATCAATACAAAAACCACGCATCTCCCACATGAAACATTGTACTGTCAGAAACCTGCCATGCTGACTAGATCTAAATACAAACAAGGATCTGGCAGGATTCTGACAGATATAAGGTTAAATGCCAAAAATGTTACAGTTACCCTTAGTCTCACCTACATGTATATGCCGTGCTTAACCATTCTAAAGAAAAAGCACAAGATGCATTATTTATTACTATATAATTTTTGCATAAATTTTGGGTTATTACACACTAATAATCATTCATTTCGCTTTGAAGGTTTTACCATAAACATTTTATTCAGTTCATAATGTTAATCTAGTACAGGTAAAAAGAAATAAAAGTAAACCTCAAAGGTACTTATGGGTAATTTTGAGCACATACCATAAGCTCCACGCTGAGCTCCTGGAACGTGTGGTAAAAACACAAAGCTAATGTAATTATGTTACTTTTCCAGTGCAGACGAGGCAGAGAGAGAGAGAAAGAGAGAGAGAGAGAAAGAGAGAAAGAGAGAGAAAGAGAGAGTGTGTGTCAAAGTAATGAATGAAAGCCAACGTTAAATCAGCCGGAGATATTCCGCAGTCTGCCAACTCCTCTACTCCGCGCCAGCGCACGTGTTGACACATTTTCCTCTGCGCCATTTAGAGCGAGTTGGCATCATTAATTGATGGTATTGCCAGTAAATTGGCAACATTGAAAAGACAAATTATGAGCAGGCAGAGCAGTATAGAAAGAGGATTTACAGTATTTGAATAATTTAGGTCCCCATGGTTAATTTGACAGGATTGTTATTCTCGGGGAAAGCCCCGCTGCTTGAAGTATGAAGTGCGCTAGGGAACGGTCCAGGCTGCTTCGGTAATCAGCCGCTCTGCCAGTCAATAAAAAAGTATGTGCTGCAAATTAAACAGTAAATTTGGTTAGGAGGTGGTAAATATTTAGAGAGAGAGAAAGAGAGAGAGAGAGAGAGAGAGAGAGAGAATGGATTTAGGATATTGAATTAAAAATTACATCTGTGCTGTAAGATGATATAAAGAAGTTTACTCTGAAAAATATTGAAGTCAAGATGGTACTCAAGACCCAGACAAAACACTCTCAGACATAAATTGTCCAACATGGACACATTGTACAAAATTAATTTACAGTCTTGCATTACTTACACAATAACAAACCTCAGTACTCAAGGGGGCTACAGAGAAAAATTCAAGAGTCTGGATCTGTTAAGTTTTTAGCTAGCTAGCTATATCCATTCCTCTGATAGTTGTTATCATTTTTAGCAGGGTTGTTTTAGCCAGTCTTAAGGGGGTCTCACACAGGACGCGCAGCTCAGCGCCGTTCTAAAAAACTCGAACACATTGCTCAACTACGACTCAGGAAGTTGCTCAAATCCCTGTCACGCCACAGAGTGCCACTCACATAATTTAACATTAAATAACATTATATTTGTTCCAGATCATTAACGATTAACATTGTCTGCTAACGTATATTTTGCATTTTGAAGTAGACGCTATCTGATGAAGCTCGCGCTATTTAATGTGCACTTCTGGTTTACGATACCTCCGAGTTATTTTAGACGTGACTCAACGCGGCGCTGAGCTGTGCAGCTGGTGTGTGATCCCCTTTACTGTAGGCCGAAAATCAGGATGATATTTGTCCAGAGTTTTAAAATCAGTACTAGTAACCCAAAGGTCCTACGTAGCTTCAGACTAAGCAGACCTCCTTTATCATCAGTTAACCCCTAACCAAGATACTTAACTCGGGTTGCTCCGGGGATATTATGCTCGTAAAAATAGTTCAATTTGAATGAAAAATAGCCAAATCACTTTAAAATGGGTAACTGATTTGAATATCAAGAAATCAAGAAACGCTCTCTCTTTCTTTGGTTGACTATCTTTACCTTTTCTGTCCAAAACACAAAGCAATTAAAAGATAAAATGTTGCAATACAGTTAGAGATTTTCCACTTTTCTGCTCTCTAAACCCTTATCCACAGACCCGGAGTGGGTGAAATTTAAAGAGTTAGGTGCTGGATATTTTCCCTTGTCAGAACAATTGACAGACAATGACTCCCAATCTGTCCCCTTTAGCACTACCTAGGGACCATGGGTGAGAAGGACGGGGTGGGGCCCCAGGAAAATGGCACTTCTATCTTTGGTCACACTTTCCATTTCAAGGGCTATTTATCTAATAAAGTCCCTGACTCTGTCTCTCCTTGCCTCTACCCGTGCTGTGGTTCGCTCTCTACCTGGCACCTTTAATTATTTCATGCCTAGGAGACAAGTTTTAACCAGAAGTGGCAGGGAAGGTTGTCCCTGACAGCTGGAGATTATTAAAGTTAAAAAATGGAGGGCTGAGGTGTTGTAACAGGTCTCCACATCGCGGCACAGCAATGGGAACGCCGTAGTGTCGCCTGGCAAAATAAGGGCCAAAGTTGAATTTATTGTCTGGATGGGAACATCAAGGAGCATCTGGTGGCGAGTGTCTCTCTCAAATGCACACGCAGGAAACGACATGCAGTCGGGGGATTTCTGCAGACGTACCTCGGGAGTCGCTGTGTGTTAGGAAAACATCACTTGACTCCTCTCAGGCGCAGATCCACACGAGTACACATAGAAAGGTGCTTCATTAGAGCTGTGTTTTTTGGTAGCGCTCAACCCCCCGGTGACACGGGCAAGCGCTCGGTCTGACTCTGTCAAAAAATAACAACAAAAGTGCTTGTAGCATTTCCTGTAGATAAGCGGGATGAAGGTGGGTACTACACACAGATCATAAATTTTGAATTCATGTCCCATCTGTGCCTCTAGACTATTTCACGCCACTAGACTAATGACAAACATATTCAAGCCTCAGTTAAGGCTAAAAAATGTAGACTTGTACGAGTAACTGGAGCAGTGAGACAAACAATGCATTTGTAAATGTTGTGTTTCCATGTAAGCGTGGAATATATCAAAGGGTAATGTCTTTGCATCGCTTGTACAAATACATGTTAAGCGTGTATCTTTCGTGACCTGTCATGATTTTTGTTTATGGAAAAAATACAAATATGAAAGTTATTTTGTTGTTGTTGTTTGTATGAATAAAATATATTGCAATACCTTTGCAGTTTTCTCATTGAAAAATTATTTTCATAAAGGTAAACTACATTTTCCTTGAAATCATCATTACCGTAATGCAGAAAAATTTTATGTTTTTCCTACAAATTTAGTTTGTGGTCCTGCCTATAAAAGGTCATTTTTGGGGCCAGATATACTAAACAGGGCGAATTAGTGTGTGCGTGCACTTCCAAAAAAGTGCAGATGGGAGTGAAAATTTTAGCAGGTGATTTACTGAAAAGATGCAACATCTCATTTCCACAACGACAAGCAATTTATCCCAAAAGCAGAGCAAATTTGCACTAAAATACCAATACAAGCACACACATTAGTAAATCACGTGATTCATTTACTTTAAATACTGTCTCATCCCATAAATTTTGCAGTTGAAATGGAAGCTCCTACAATAGTAAAATCAATCGCAAAAATCATTACAAGATGGTTTTTATTGCTGTATTGTGGTAATGAAATTGTTGGTGAATTGAATTAGCATAAAAGTTGTGACAATGCAAGCTTTGCTCTTACATTAAAGTAGATTTTTCAAGTTTTATTTCAGGCTAAAATATGACCCAGACACCTATGAGGCAGAATAATGAAACATGTGGAAACACGATCATGTGACATATAGTAGCGAAGACCCACGTAAGCCCAGGGGCCAACATGTCAGTTATTTAACCAACAACCATGACATTACTACATTCCACATGTCATACTATTACGAAAGCCATGATTTCTGCAGTTTATGTCTTTTTCATTCCAAACTCAACTTTATCTTGTTTATGTCACTCACACAATGGCTGCCTGTGATTACCATATTAGGGCGGATCTGATTGTCATTTTTTACATCTTGTAGGAGTGTCCTCTTAAAGGAAAACATTTTTCAACATTTTATTACGTTTTTACCTCAACTTAGATTAATTAATCCACCTATCTTAATTCAATGCGTGCAATATGTTCAGCGCAGTAATATTGATGGAAGTTTGAGCAAGAGGGGGAGTAGTCAGGAGTGATGATGTTGCGCGCCGAGGTGGAAGTGCTGCAAACGAAGTGCTCTTCTGCCATACAAAATAGTTTTTCATTTTTATCTGCTTAAAAAACATTTTATTTTGTGCCACCATCGTGCAGCTACTCATGTAACAGTCTTTAAAGCCGTTCTATGCAGTTTCGGCGTTTTTGTCAAACAGCGACCCCTAGAGTCGCTGGAGAATACTTGCAAATGTCGTAATTTCCCACTCTAGTACTCCGAAGATAATGACCAGGTAATGTTTCACAATTTCATACAAATATTAGGCTACTGCATAGTCTACTTAACTACAGATGATGGTAATAGGATAATAATAAGTTTATTCCAAGTGTAGAGTGCATATAATAATAAAGTACCGCGTTTGCTAGCTTTTAACGTTTTTACATGATTGCAGCTAAATCACAATTAAACATTACAAAATGCGATGACAAAGTTAATTGTATACGTTGCATTATTTCATAACGTTGTTCGTTATAATGTCACTATACATGATTATTGCTATTTATCATAATAGTTTGCAAATTGTGCATGTTTACACTATTAACAACCTCTAGGCTTATTTATGTCCTAATAATTATGTGAGATATTGACAACTGTTGTCATGATAATCGCATGAGATACTACAAGGAAGCGCAACAACATACAACATAGACCGCAAACAAGTTTATAAATGAGAGATTTACTTACTAGTCCATCAACAAAATCGCCAGATCAGCACCCCTCCAGTGCTGTCTTTTAGCTCACGCCAACGAGTAAAAACCTGACCGAGTGGGACTCTTGTCCGGTTCCTAACGCGGTCAGATTCTCTTTTCCTACTCTCTTCCGAACGTGCTTTCTTAATTTTTAAATCGTTTAGCCTCACGGCTCAAATTCGTGCGTGCAGTTGTTGTTATAGGCTTGATCGACTTCATGCAGCGCTGCAAGAACCGACAGCCGGATGACGTCAAAGTGCTGTCTCGGATCATTCTTGCGGTACTTTAACGTCATCCGGCGGTCGGTTCTTGCAGCGCCACACAAAGTCGAACAAGCCTAACGTGTGTGACGTCGTTGCCGTAAAGCAAGTCGTGATTCTCGCGAGATTTGTCAGGGGCGGTTCTTTCAAGCTTGCATTGGCGGTTTTGCTAGCGGCGTCCTCCCCGAGCTTCAACAGGAGGATGATTCGCCTCACTATGACTTTGTTTACCACTGAAATAACTTTGAAGCTGTTATATTAAGGTAAAATAACTGCATAGTGTGTCTTTAATAAGGGAAAACATGGAAGTGTTTGGCGGCTTCTAAATCCATCCCTGTTTGGATCCTAAGGAATGAATGGGGCTAGGCTAAATGCTAACACATTCACGACGCGCTGTACAAAGATTAAGTGCATGCATTGAAAAAAGATAGGTATATGTATTCATTTGTCTAAGTATTTGTTTTCCTTTAACTTGATAGTAAAATAGATGCCCTTATCTATATCCCAGAAAAAATGTCCAGTCCTCCGCAGTAGTGAGCAGGAAGTAAAGCCGCGAAATCAAGGCTCCGTCCTCGCTCTCGCAGAATGCGCATATCACACGATATCACAGTTGTCAATTATGATGTGACACTACCGTTTTTATATCATTAAATAACTAACTAAACACAAACTTATTTTAACAATAAACATTTGAATTTACATCAGCGTGATACCTGTAAAAACTACAGTAAATGACAGAAACCAGCTTCGGAAAAAAGATAATTGAAGTGTAATTACATTTTTTAGTTGGTCTCAAGTCCCATTGAATAACATGGGGAGGCGGGGTTTATGACCTATACTGGGACCAGTCACTGGGGGGCGATCGAGACGTTTTGGCTTCACTTTTCGGGGCTTGTGCGGCACGTTTGGTTAGGAGTATCACATTTCTGGGTGATGTCAAGGGTATTTAGATCAATCACAACATACAGATTAGCTGGCCAATCAGGGACACAGAGCTTTTCAAATCCGTTTGTTTCAGAAAGAGAGTGAAATCTGGAGCTACAAAAATGCACAGTATGTGAAAAATAATGTGTTTTTTGAACCATAAAACATGCAAACACATTGCATTATACCAAATACACAAAATAATGTTGTTTTTAGCAATGAAATAGATGCACTTTAAACTTAATTTCTTGTTTTCACTACTTTCGCCTGCTGCACTCCAAGGTAAACAAAGCTTTTAGGCTAAAGCAAATGTTTAAATAAAAGGCACCAGAATACAATACAATGACATCTACTCCAGTGTATGGTTTGGACCCATCCACACTGTTAGACTTAACTGTAATTTCTACAGTTACTTACCACAAAATGCCCAGTAAAATACCATAATTTTATTTCCGAGTTCATTACTGTAATATGCATTGCATTATGGGTATTAACATTTAATTTACAGTGATTTACTGTATTTTTAATTAATTTGCGGTAAACTGCTGTAAAACAACAGCAGTAGTGCTACTGTAGTTGAATAAAACAGTGTTATAGAAGCATATAAAATGGAAAAATAAAATATCTGAAATGAAATACATTTTATTTGTTATGCTTTTAGCAGTGAAGCAAATTTCAAAATGTAAATTGTTTTTCAGAAGTGTAAATAATTAATTGGGAATTGTAGATAGAAACAAGAAAGGGATTATGGATAAATGCTTGACCGTCAGATTTGAACTCTGACCTCAAGACTTCAAAACACTAGTGGCGCCAAGATTTCGCTCCTCAGAGTGTTTCTTGCTGAATTTAAATGAAAATAGGTGTTTGCTCGCTGGCGTGAACTAGAGGAGGAGGGTGTTATCTTTTTTTAACGTGAATTTTGCTGGAGGCTACTTGGGGAGTGTAGCAAGTAATTTTTATCAAGTGACTCTGTATTTTTTTAAACTAGGTTACAGTAAGGGTATTTTACTGTAAAATGGAACTGCGGTAAGGGCACCATACTGTAAAAAACATGTACAGTTATGGTATTGAAATGGGGCAGTTACAGTAACTGAGTTACCGCATATATACAATAAAAAGTCATTTTTAAGCATACTTTACTTGTTAACTGACACTATATGAATAAACTAGGGGTAATTCAAAAAGATAGTTCACAGAAAAATTAAAATTCTGTAATCATTTACTAGCCATCAAGTTGTTCTAAACCTGTAAACATCTTCAAAAAAATGCCCGTAACCAAACAGATCGGGGCACCATTGACTTCAATAGTATTATTTTTCCTATCTCAACATGAAGGTGAGTAAATGATGACAGACTTTTTGGGTAAGCTATCGCTTAAACTAGTCTCAATAATATTTAACATCGGAAAGTGTGACAATGATTGCTGTCTTTTAAATAGTACAGTATTTAGTAAATGATACTGTTTTGTCATATGAAGCCTTCAAGAAAATGAATTTTGTCTTTATGTGAAAATATTCTCTTTATTATAATATGTCATATATATATATAATATTAACATAATCACCATTTGACCTCTTGGTTTTTGTTAACTTGAAAGGATAATGTTGCTATAAAGTGTCTATGTGAAATTAGCACCAGTAATTACGTTGTGTGCCAGAGGAATGGGCGTGAAGTTATTCGTGGTATAAATGTCCTGTGATAACGCCAGAGAGAGAGATAGAGAGAGGGAGAGAGAGAAAGAAAGAGAGAGTTGTACGGTGGGGTGTAATTAGATTAAATATAATTTAGTGTTATAGAGCACTGTTCAATAGTTTTCTCACTGGCTTTAATGAGCTGTCATCGGTACAATACAAATCCGTTTTTTTTTCTGGGCCGAGCACACAGTCACATCACTATATTTAATCCCCTGTAGTTAGGCTAATATTATCGCCTCATTCCCACAGCACTGATTTAGGTGTGTGTAGGGGTCATTACAATGAAAAATAAAACACCCCCCGCACCTATTTATTCACCCCCACCCCAAGAGCAACTAACCTAATCTGACTCAACTATGCATTTAATATGGCAACTTTATGAGGGTAGTTTATTCACAAACATGTATACAGATTGAGTCGATTGCAGTTACTCCAATGCTTCTTCATAAATGTTACCTCATGTACAAGATACAGGAGAGCTTGCTGTGCATATTCAAACAGCGATCTGTTGTGGAAGGCAAAAGTTTTATTTGCGGATTTATGTCAGAGTGAAATATTTCACCTTGCTCAGAGCCTTGAGGGTACATTGTAACAAAGATGTGAGCTAAGAGTTGTAGTTCATCAAATAAGGGGTTGATTTTATACCTATAAATATTTCATAGAGTTTACCAGTGTGATGCACTTCTACAGTATATGAATCTTGAGAAATTTTAATATACAAGAATGTTTAAGTCTTTACTTAAATTATTTATTTCCTTAACATATTTATGTTTGTTAGACTGGTCACATTTTAAGGGTAGTAAATCTACATTTAAAATAAATACAGCCTATAAATTGGATTTGAACTCACCCCTAAATGACACATGGAAGAAAACATTTGATTTATTGATTCACATGCCAGTCAGATAGTTTTTTTTCTCTTTAAGTGGGCGGAGTTAGTGGCATCACTGGCACTGCACCGGCATACTTTCAAACCTTCCTACTTTACATCCAATCCAGAACCTTGCATTCAGCAAATGAGCGGTGGCCTGTGATATCTTAACAAAAGGGCACTAAGTCACTTTCCTGCTCATTTTCCTTCACGACTCGAGTAACGATCTTCCAAAATGCAGTCTGGTTAACACACCATCTCAAAAAACAATTAATAATATGTTAAATTGTTCTCTGATCTAAATAGAAGGTTTATTACTTTATTAAGTGCAAAAATTATCCAGAAATGTTTTACATGTCCATTTACAACCATAGGTTTTGTCCTTAGAATTAAATTGTCTATTATTACCTTATTTGGACAGGTGATGAATATTAATGTTGAGCTTTGCTCTGATTGGCAGTTTCAAAATTAGGCTCATGAGGCTCATGTCAGTAGCTCACACAAGTAAACAGTCCTAATATGTTCAAGCCTGTATCAGACGAAGATACAGATTTTGAGAAACAACCAATTGTTTGGAGATTGTTAATGGACGTTTCTGAGTGGTACGTTTGTGTTTTTTCAGTATGGACCTGCAAAACGTAACTGTAACCCCAATAGTAGAACTTCAGCCTAAATTCTAGTATATACCATTAAAGGATTACTCCACTTAAAAAAAGAAATTGGATAATTTACTCACCCCCATGTCATCCAAAATGTTGATGTCTTTATTTGCTTAGTCGAGAAGAAATACATTAAAAAAAAAAAACATTCCAGAATTTTTCTCAATTTAATAGATTTTATTGGGCCCCAACAGTTTACAGTCGTGTGACGTGCCAGCGCGACCTCACGTAATGTGTAATGATGTCGATAGGTAACACGTTACAAATGTGAAACGCACATTTGCTGACCATTTTAAACAATAAACTGACACGACATAAATTAGTATCATTCCACATACAACAACATCAGAACGGTCCTCTTTCTCCACACTTGTAAACACTGCAGCGGTAGTTTCGCATACGTCATGCGTGACCTTTTGATGTGATGATGCATTACGTGAGGTCGCACTGGCGCGTCACACTGGCGCGTCACAAGGCTGATGCAAGATGAGAAGTTGTGGTATTTTTTATTTTACTTGCCGAAAATGACAATCGTTTGTTAGATAAGACCCTTATGCCCTTTTGGGATCTATTAGAGCCCTATGAAGCTGCATTAAAACTGCAATTTTAAACTGCATTGAAAGTCTATTAAAGCTGCAGTCAGCAAATTTTTTTTGATCATATTCACTGAAACCACTATTCTCCGATAGAACAACATAAATTAGACTGTTTAAGAAAAAACCAGCGCTTCTACCTCCACCAAGAGCCTGTTATTTGTTTGGCAAAAATCCACCGCTCCCGGTTAATCTGGTCCAATTAGCGCAGACCGGTTCATCTAGTCCAATCAGCGCAGGGCTGAATAAAATCTGCCTGTCAATCACAGTTCCTGCACATGCCACAGATCCCCCGTTGCGCGCGTTACAATATCAAATGCATCCGCCTGAAGTTCACAGGTGTGTTGGATTGAACGCAGCCTGATGGCGGAGAAAACATTCACCAACAAACTTCCGATTCCTTGATTAACAACCAGAGCTAGGAGAACAACCAATGAAAAGAAGGAAACAAAGATAGAAAGCGACCGTGCCCATAATAAAACTAGGAACAATATCGAACCGACATTTGAAAGGTGGAGAGATCTATGAGATTTTAAAGGGTTCAAGCTGGATGCAGAGCTTGCCACATTTCTTCTCAACAGGTAATTGTGCTTAATCAGCCATTGATTGGATTTCTGAGTGTTATATAAGTTATCTAAGTATGCTTGCACACGCATTGACAAGGACGAGCTCGAAGGTAGGTTGCTCGGTTGTACTGTGGGAGGGGCATGAAAATTGTAAACATTCAAAATCATCTCAATCCTCCAGAGTTGCCGACTGCAGCTTTAAATTGAGAATCATTTTATTATTTTTCTTAAAAAATATATTTATCTTCGACTGAACAAAGAAAGACATCAACATTTTGGATGACATTTGGGTGAGTAAATGATCAGGATTTTTTTTTTTAAGAAAGTAGAGCAATATTTTAAGGGGTAACTCAAATTTTAAAAAAAAGGCTAATTTTCAGCTCCCCTAGAGTTAAACATTTTATTTTTACCATTTTTGAATCCGTTCATACGATCTCCGGGTCTGGCGGTACCACTTTTAGCATAGCTTAGCATAGTCCATTGAAAGTTACAAAGGGGAATATTTTCAGACACTGTGTAATATTATTGCGCCTGCTGCAGTCATGTTACGGCAGCAAAGTCCTGTTACGCCAAAATAAGAGTGTAGTTCCTAGCCATATCAGCCTAGAAATCCACAACTTGTAATTTCCCATCGGTCTTAGTACACGATGTAACTACAGAAATACGCCATATGCTCTCTGCATCAGATGCAGAGAAGCTTATCCATGCTTTTATGACCTCTAGAATAGACAATTGTAACTCGCTTATAATGTTGATTCATAGCTGCAGCAAATTTAGCTTCTTATGCTATCGTGTATTATGTGCTATCTGTGGAGCCCATCTGTGATTTTCACTTATTAATATAAGCCTGCTTTGAAACAATCACCAATTGTGAAAAGCGCTATATAAATAAAATTGAATTGAAAATTGAATAGAAGAGTTAAGTTTTAAATAGGAAAAATATTGAAGCTCTTTGGTTATTTTTTAGCGCGATGCTAATGGTCTAATCAGATTCAATGGATTATGCTAAGCTATGCCAAAACCCCAGACCCGGAGATTGGCTGAATGGATTCCAAAACACTAAAAATCAAATGTTTAACTCTAGGGGAGCTGGAAAATTATTATTTTATTTTTAAAGTGGAGTGTCCTTTTAACTAGCATATAGGCTAGCGCTAACTTAGCAGTCAAAACTTTGTTTTTAGCATTTTAAACAACTTCGCAATTAATTTAATGTGCAATTTAATGTTGGGGGCATACATCACGACTTTGGCATGGACAAGGTTTACATCCGAAGGAGGAAACAATTGTGTTTGAGAACTCTTATTATATGGCTAGGTAAATACAGTTTTACATTCTATGGCACCTTGCAAACAAAAACACATTAATATAATCATAATCTTATATAAGAGAAAATTGGTAACACTGAATCAATTCAAGTAAATATTTTAATACAAATAGGCAACACATTTTATATAACTAAAATGTTAATTTAAGCCATCTTTCAGTGCATCTAAACTCTAAAACCTCTTGAGCATTCTACAGTACGAGTTAAGATTATTTTTGGATAAGTCAAACATATCTAGAAGTTTTCCGAGGTAAAGTATAAGAGTATATTCACTTCTGAATATCAGTACTATGGTAATTGCTGAAATAAGGAGGCAGAGGTACAGTACAGTCAGTGTGTTTTGCAGTGAACTCGGCGTGCTATGAGAGTGGAGTTAGTGACAGCGGTTTGATGGTGAATCTTCTGTCTGAGATCACTTGAGTTTGAATGAAAAAGAGAAAGTGGACCCTTCACCAGAGTGTCTAACTAATCGCCATCTTCGTCCAATCAGCTGTCATCTTCCTCTGCGGCGGTCGAAAGAGCCCATAGCCCACGCCTGTAGTCAAATTGCTCAGCCTCACCAGACTGTCCAATTACATCTAATTGTTATCAGTGTTGTAGGGTGGAGGAGCTAAAAATCGGGGGGCATCTGTACTGTCTGACAGCTGGGCTTATCTCAAACCACTGCTGTCATGCTCTGCACCCCTCCAGCCCATTTCTCACCAGAGCGTCACTTCACCATCCACCCCCCCACCAGAGCAAAAACTTCAGTGTTCTCAAATGCACTTGGATGTGTGTGAGAGACATCTAATTGAAGAGCTCTAATGGCAGGGTTTTGCATAAAGCACCACTGTCAGAATGAAGACTTTCTCATATTAGGCTCTGTCTACATTTTGAGCTTCACTTCTTGTGTTTCTGTGACTGCTGTCTTGAAGTACATTGTTTCAAAGAGATGCTTTTAAAATGGGAAAATAAAAAATTTAAAGTTGGACTCAAATGCTTGGTTAAACATGAAAGAAATTCAAGTGAAAAGATCAAATATTACACTACAACAGGTTTTGCAACTGTTAAATTCAGTCCATTTAGGACAGATGATAACTATTTGGTAAATCCCTGAAGTTTAAGTTGAATGTTTTAGTTGCAATGCATAGAGTTTCACTTGCGATGCGTATGAGATTAGGGTGTCAGCCATTTTGTTTTCCATATTCTAAGTAAAAAATTACATACATTCGTTCAATATGTGTGAAGGTGAGCAAATTCGAAGCAAAACTCCAAAATCTCTAAAATACTGCCTTTTGAGGTATAATATCAATTGATAATTGATAATATCAAAATTAAATCTGCACCCGCCCAGACCCGTTATTATTTGGCCCGTTACCCGACCTGTACCCGCACATGCATAAATCACACACCCTAAAATCATTCCAATTCCAATTATTTTTTATCTCTACCTCTCTCAACATCATAACAGCGTCATGAATGTGCTAATAACTGTCGCAGTGGTAGTGATGTGATGGGTCAAATGTCATGTGTTGCACGTGTAATGGTAATTTAGGGGGCGTCCAGCTCTGCGCTGAGTGTCGAGAGAAAGATTCAACTTTGGGTGAAAAGCTCCTATCGGCAATGTCAGTTTTCACACGGCCGTCCAATCACAGTGGAGGAAGGGTGGGACAAGTAACAACCGCCTGCTCACAGCTCAAGTATCACAGCTAAAAAGCGCTCGTTTAAAAGTTTTGGTGTGCACAACCCAAGACATACAAATTTTGCACATATTTTTATTTGCGCTACACGCCTGAACGGAGATAATTATTCGCCCGCATCCTCGCCCGTGAATTTTAGGATTGTCACAATCCACCCGTTTTAGACACTTTTCCACGGGTACCCGACCCGTTGCAGGACTCTGTGCCCAAATCCAATGTTTACTTTACTTTCTGTCTCCTGAGATACATTCATCATCTCGTCCCACAATTCTATGTGTGGGCGGGGAATGTGTTTGGTCGAGCCTGTTCGAGTTAGAAAAAAATGGCGTCCAAGAAATATTTTTCAAATATGGGATTAGTTATTACAATTCCTAATATTCTGTTTATATTTCAAACAGAATTCAGTTATGCTGCCTATGAAGTCTGTCCAAATGCGTTTCCCAGAGCTGCCTTCATGCCGCCAAAGACATCAATATACTTCCTCGTCTCCTCGCTTCTACATCCTACGACCCAGAAACTGATCAAGCTCCGCCATCTTGTAAGACATCTCAATTCTTTAATTGCACTGTGGGGAGGCGAGGAACAAGGAGTTAGGAGGCTTTCTGAGGTGTCATGAGCGAGGATACACCTGTGCGGAAGTGTTTTATCACCTAAACCTGATGCAAATATAAATCTCCTCCCACTTCACATCATCACGTCATTAAACACACATAAATCTTGCTATTAATCATTAAATTATTGTAAATCTAGACTTGTTTCAGACAGTATATTTAATATTTATGTATAAACCACCGATCTATATAAATGATCAGTGGTATATACATATATATTAATTTTACAGCACTTTTAAGAATGTTTTTATTTTAATGTAGTAAGGACATAAACTCTAACTCAAGTATGTATTTAACTTTATTTTATTGAATATTTGGGGTTTTCAATGCATTTGATAACAGTGAATAAACGTTATACAAAGAGTAAGGAAAGAAAATATCATTTCACTTAATACTCCGTCTCCTCCGTCCTTGCGTCTTCGCTTGCATCCTAGGAGGGTGGAGCTAAATGCAAGGCCCGCCTCTCCCCTCATTCGATTGGACAATGAAAGACAAGAATGCCGTCAGGCGCTTTTCCGCTCTCAAAGCTCCTTCAAAAACGTGTGCTGCGGCAGACGGATAAAAACACAAGGCGTTCGGTGCGCATAAACAGCGCGCATAACGTTCACTGCCCATAGAAAACCATTCGAAAAAGGTGCCTGCAACTGCCATAAACGCATTTGGTGTGATCAGCCCCTTAGTAAGTATCATAGTAAACAATTGTTTATCTTATCCGAATGTAAGCATTTTGTTGCATTCGGTCTTATAGTAGGCCTACGTGAGTCTCTGTCATAAAAGTTACCTAAATAAAAAAAGAAGACAAGAAAATCACTCACTGCTAAAACTGGCTAACTGTAACTCTGTAACAAAGATTCATTCATATTTATTTTAAATAGGCTAAATTACTTATGTTCAGTTTAAGGTTTATCATGAAATTTAAATTTCCTGAACAACTTTTACTCAAGTTACTTCAGTTAAAATAGTTATTTTATTTTAATAAACAGAGAGTAAATTAGATTTTAAGAAATTGTTTATTCTGTTTTATTATACCCTCATTAGGGGCTGAGCCTAGAATCGCCCCTCACTACAACACTGCATGAACCTATGAAGTTAATCTAGCAATTTTTGACCGATAGTGAACAGCTTGCCCAACAACACTATTTGGTAAATTAAAATCAAACAGCAAGCTAATAATACTACACCATAATGTGAAGTATGCAGAATATGGGGCAAATAAAAATTATTTGTGTTCACTGGACTTTGTGAGGGGGTTTTTGCAAGGAAAAGGGGGTCGCAATCATAGTTCTACATAAGTTATTGTGTATTTTTGAGTACTGCACTTCCAGAAAAATGCTGACAAAAGGCTTATGGCAAACATGTTTCTTTTTTGTTTTGTAATTAATGAAAAGTACAATAAGAAATACTTCAGGGGAAAAGACTCTAATTAGAGCACAGATCAAAGAGCGTGTGTGCGTGTAATTCTTAGTTTCAGTTTGAACAAGAGCAAACAAACATATATTACAGTTTAAGAAATGTCTGAAACCACTGTACAGACATGTTGATATCCATTAAATAAGTAAGGATGTAACAAAACTGTGCTTAAAATCAATAAAGTGTCAGTGAAAAGAGGAGAATCAGAGAGTTAAGCTAAATATCATATGAGCATATCCTGTTACAAAATTATAGATAAGGTCGAGAAAGTCAAGTTGAGGTTTGGATCTTGGGCTTTAACGCTTTGAGGAAAGGTAAATGTATTTCTTAACATTCACTATCACTATATGTACATTTTTGCCCATATGACCGTACAGACATCACTTCCACAATATCCCTTTAAACAAAGCAACCATCAGCTTTCTTTTATCATAAATGATGTCTTAATCCAAGGACAGTGTTTAAAAACTGAGCAATGTTGTAAATGAACGACTCCATTAATTACGGAAAGCTATCAGCACATCAATTAAACGGGAAATTAGATGGATTCCACATCTGATCAGAGGGAATTGCACTTTTAATCTGCTCCGTCATTTCTAATAATGATACTAAAAGTCACACCAGTGCGAGGGGTGTGCGAGCTGTCAGTTCAGATCAGCACACACTAGCGTTAAGCTAACGTTGCGGAAACACTCGAATAACCCGCTGCATTTCATTTCTGCATGAAGAGTGTAATGCTCGTGGATGACTGAAGACTTTATCATGCAATTACTGCAAGACATTTGACTACTGTACAGTTTATTTCCACCCCACTGCTAGATTGCAAAATGGGTAAGGAGTAACTGCTCAATGCATCTTTCTGACACGTAGCCTGAATTAAAGTTTTAGCATAAATGTCTTGAAAAAGGCCTGATTAGGTTAGTAAAATATTATACGTTGCCAAAGGAATCTGTAAGGAAAAGATGCGCTGTAGGGTAGGGGTGAGCGGGGCACAACGAAACCTTGTATATTTTGGTTTTGGGTCAGTTATTCAAGCAATAATTGATTTAGATGAATGATATTTTTACATATTTTACACTGAAAGTGACAAAATGGTACAACTTATGCATTCTTTTGTCAATGGCATATCGTGGGAAGTCACCAGATCTCAATGAAAATGTGTTTATATGTGCGAACATATCTGTAAACTTAAAAGTGTTAATTTGCTCACAAAAGTTCATATTTACTCAACTTATATTTGCCACATTGAAAGTATTGATTTTGGACCTGTTTTTGAGTGTACGCTATTACTGTAATTTAAAGAGCCACACAGATCCAAAATGGAAAATGACCTGTATTGCAGTGTGTCATGTAGCTGTCAATCAATGTAAACAATGTGCAAAGTAGTTGAACCAAAAAGTGCACGATTAATAAAGTTATTGGCTTCTAAAGTAGGGAGTTGACTCTGAATCGCTGAAACGAGTCAACATATGGATTGAATCTCCTGCCTGACTTTATCCACGTAATACCAACACTTTGCATGATAACTCTGCCTTCAGCCTTGCCCGGGAAAAAACGAAAACTATGACCTGCCCACAGTTAGTTAGTGTGTAAACATCATATCATGCTGTGTTTTCAGTTTGTGTTGTTCTCACTACCAAAGGATGAAGATATATGAAGAATCTGTGGTTAAAATTACTTTTTCAAGGAGGGATATACTAACTGTTTGGCTTTAAAGAATCAGTGGTTAAAATTACCTTTTCATGGAGGGATTTACTAGACGTTTGGCAGTGAAAGATGGTTCAGTACCCACTTTATTTGGAACAACATGCGTCTCCTAACCACAACCTGTAAGGGCCCTATCTTGCACCCAGCACAATTGACTTTGTCAGTGACGCATGTATCATTCGTATTTTGCACCGGGGCACAGCGGGTTTTTCCCTCCACAGACGCACGTCAGCAAACTAGGAAATGAAATTACGCTCTCTGGGCGGTTCAGTGCAAAAAAGGAGGCGTGTTCCGGCGCAAACCATCCCTGAGGCTATTTTGCAGTTTCAAAAAACAATTGCGCCACTGACCAGAAAAAACTAGTCTAAAGTCAGTGGCGCGTTGCGCGTTGTTCATTATGCTATTTTAGGCGCATGCTTGACCATAATGTATAGCGTGCACAACGCGCACACACTTACTATGTACACAGATGCAACAGTTATTTTTGCAAATCATAAATTGTTACAATAAAAAATATAAACACATGAGATAAGGGAAATCATTGTGGTGAGCATTGTGGTGATAGTTTTTATTTATTTTGTGTGGCTGCGTAAAAAAATTATCATGCAAATAACGATTACAATATTTTTATAAGTTTGTTGTGTGGCTGTATTAAGTTTATTTTATGTAAATAATAATTAAAATGTTTTCATAAGAAACGTTTATGTATGTGAACTTCATTTGTAAGTGTACTTTGGGGTTGGACTGCTTGCGTTTCTTGGCTTTCAGTGGTGAGGGTGGACGCAGCGATGTCCTCTGCTGGCGTCAGGTCATGTGTAGAGGCAGATCCACCTCCCGTTACACGGCGTGCTCGATTTATTGGGATTCCCCCGTCTCCTGACATCAAAGTCCTGGGGATGCCAGCTGATGAGACAACTGTGGCTATTTCCTCTCACGCCTGACGCTGATTTGGGCGGGTTTCTCCCATCCCCATACAAAACAACTTCTCTGTCTTTGACTGCTCTTACAAGAACGTCGGTCTCCTCGGCTGTGAACCGCTCCTGGGGTGCGCCTGGTAAATCCGTCATAATAATAGCAACCCGCCATGGAACTTGTGCACTTGCATTTAAAGGGAATGTTGGATGACGTTCTGATTGGTTTATTTGACGTTACGCCCAAACCACACCTATGAATAATGAACCTACTTCAGACCAACCCCTTATTGATTTGCGCCTAGTGCCCAAGATCCGCCCACAAAGTCACTTGCGCTTCGCACTTGCGTTTCAGATCGTTAAAATAGGGCCCTAAGTGTGATTATAGTTACATACCTGCTTAAATGAGTGTAAAAATGTTAGTTTCTATCATCATTTTTATTGGTTGGATTAATGATGAATGATGTTGTTGTTTAAATTCTTAATATACTGTCAGAGAGTCACGTTAGCAAGCGGCTAATGCATGCTCACGGTGTTGCTATGACCCGGTTAGTTTATATAAATGCTTAAATGAGTGTAAAATGTTAGTTTCTATCGTTGTTTTTATTGCTTGGATTAATGATGAATGATGTCGTTGTTTAAACTCTTTATATACTGTCAGAGAGTCACGTTAGCAAGCGGCTAACGCATGCTCACTTACGGTTTTGCTATGACCCGGTTAGATTACATAAATGCTTAAATGAGTGTAAAATGTTAGTTTCTATTGTCGTTTTTATTGCTTGGATTAATGATAAATGATATGTATTGATGTCGATAATGTCTTCTCAGTAAATCATGTTATCACTAGGTCAAAACATGTTGCACTATTGTTGGTCTGTGCCCCTGATCTGTGGTCTGTGCGGAGACTCTGTCAGTTGACCAATCAGAGCAGAGTAGGCTACTGAAAGGTGGGGTTTCGTTGAACTGCTTCACACGAATCGTTTGGGGATCTTTGAGAAATGGGGTAATTTTAAATTTATATTTTGAGAAAATTACAGTGTTTTTTGACCTTGCATGCATTTAAACCTTTTGTCCGGGACTTTTAAACAGTGATAGGATGCTTAAAATTGGCATCTTACTGGCTCTTTAACATTTTGTCAGGGCTAACATACAAAAATTTTAAAATGTAACAATCAATTACAAGATATAGGCATACTGTATGTTTAACTTTAAAAATGAATTTCAATAAATAATAAACAGACTTAGCGGGGCAGAAACTAACGCAGGGTTAATTGTAACACGGGTATGTACATAGTGTTCAATGTTTTTCCACGTTCAGTATGGCCTTGTTCATGTTAGATGTTTAATACAAATCAAATCTTGAATCATGATCTACTTAGGATTAGGTGTGGTTGAAGCCTGATACATACCCAGCCTGATACATGCAGCATATTATACTTAGATATCAATATACACAAACATATGCATTTACTTTACAAGTTAGGCATACATTTAAAGTTAAAAATGATAAATCTTTATAATTACTGCTATGCCAGATTTCGCCTATATCTTGGTGTGCAGTTAGGGCTGCCTGTGGGCCTGAGCATGTCTGCAGATGACTGTAAATTAAATAGATGGTTCTATGAGGTTATCACACGGCTCTAAGTGATGAGGTCTGGTCGTAAAGTGACACAGGATCGAGTATCTTTTCAATAGGTCACATGTCCCCCTCCTTTCCCATTTACATCACATCACCTCCACTCCCAAATCAATTCTACCCTTATACATACATTAGCATACACTTAATGGATTTCTTTTTAATCAAACACACTGATCACTAGAAGTTTTGACAGGAAACGTGTGTCTGTTTTCGCCCGCTGGCTCCTGAATGCAGACAGTGAAGGAGAGAAAATACATTTCAGTTCGTTAAAGCTGGAATGTTTTGTTCAAAGTCTCCCAATTTTTTTATATAAACTAG
The DNA here is from genome assembly GCF_027580225.2 of Misgurnus anguillicaudatus. Lineage (NCBI taxonomy): Eukaryota > Metazoa > Chordata > Actinopteri > Cypriniformes > Cobitidae > Misgurnus > Misgurnus anguillicaudatus. The sequence goes on along the minus strand of NC_073342.2, from coordinate 5,893,437 downwards.
ATTTATTATATTACACTGACTCCGGGATGACAAACAACATTTACGCAAAATATACCAAAACATAACCAAATATAAAAAAATGAAATTTTAATACATTAAATATTGCCATTCTAAGTAATTTGAAGAACTACTATTATAAATATGATAATATTTTTTTTACTATATGGTATTATAACTTAAAGGTGCAGTGTGTAATTTTTAGAAGGATCTCTTGACAGAAATGCAAAATAATATACAAAAGTATATTATTAGGGGTGTATAAAGACCTTTTTATAATGAATGGTTATGTGTTTATTGCCTTATATGAGATGTGTTTGTCTACATACACAGAGGGTCCCCTTACATGGAAGCCGCCATTTTGAGCAGCCATGTTTCAAGCCCTTAACAGACAAAATTTTTTACTAAGTTGTCTCCAACGATGACATGTTTGTCCGGCGGCGGCTACTGTAGCTTCTCTATGTGTTTCAAAAGCAAGAGGTGAGCTGTGGACTGAGCCGTTGGTTGCAATTCACAACCTCACCACTAGATGCCGCTAAAATTTACACACTGCACCTTTAAATTAGTACAGCAATACGTTTTTGAAAAAGAAAGAAAGAAAATACACAACCAAAGAATAACCATGGGGCCTCAGTATAACACATTTTCTCCCTACTTAGGGTGGCAAATTTTATTTGAAACAAAACCGAAAAAGCTTTGTTTAGTTTTTCTAAACTTGTAAGTGCTGTTCATTCCTGAAAAACTTAACGTGTGTTTTAATGAAGTTGCTAGGGTGTTCTTGGTGGTTTAAGTGGTTTGTTAGGTGCATGCTTAAGGCCTTTATGCACTGCTGATCTCTAGACTTGGCTTTGGTCATCTTTTTTAGTGTAAAATTATGGGATTTGTGCCAGTTTGACTAAAATTTGTAAAGCTAATCAGATAACACAGCACACTTTACCTCAACAGGCTACATTAGAAATATCATTCATACACACAGCACAAACAGGGAGGGATGAGTTATACCCGGAAGTTATAATATTCATGTGAAAGGATTAGTCCATTTTCAAATCCAGAGAATTTACTCACCACCATGTCATCCAAAATGTTGATGTCGTTCTTTGTTCAGTCGAGAAGAAATTATGTTTTTTGAGAAAAACATTCCAGGATTTTTCTAATTTTAATGGACCCCAACACTTAACTCAACATAACAGTTTTTTTTAACGCAGTTTTAAAGGAATCTCACGATCTCAAACGAGGCATAAGGGTCTTATCTAGCCAAACGATTGTCATTTTTGACAAGAAAATAAAAAAATATGCACTTTCAAACCACAACTTCTCGTCTATCTCCGGTCCTGTGATGCAATACGTCATCACGTCAAGAGATCATGAATGATGTATGTGAAACTCTGCCCCAGTGTTTACAAGCGTGTAGAGGACCGTTCCGACGTTGTTGTATGTGAATGATACTAATTAATGTCTTTGTGTCGGTTTATTGTTTAAAATGGTCCGCAAATGTGCGTTTCATATATGTAACAGGTGACCTTTCGATGTCCCTACGCAATTACGTGAGGTCGCACAGGCACATCACAGGACCAGAGGAAGACGAGAAATTGTTGTTTAAAAGTGCATCTTTTTATTTTTCTTGTCAAAAATGACAATCGTTTCGCTAGATAAGACCCTTATGCCTCGTTTGGGATCGTTTAGAGTCCTTTAAAGCTGCAATTTTACACTGAATTAAAACTATTACGTGTTGGGGTCCATAAAAGTCCATTAAAATGAGAAAAATCCTGCAATGTTTTCCTCAAAAAACACAATTTCTTCTCGAATGAACAAAGAAAGACAACAACATTTTGGATGACATATTGGTGAGTAAATTCTCTGGATTTTTTTAAGAAAATGGACTAATCCTTTAAGGAGTTTAAAAACTGGCTAAAAAAACTGATAACTAAAATGCCATTTTATGAAACTTTCCTAATTTGCGACAACACAAACCAAAGACATCAGTCACTGGGGTAGTGTTAAGGTCTCTCTCTCTCTCTCTCTCTCTCTCTGTCTCACACACACACCCCTATGTTATCAGATGAGAGTTTACCGTGTAAGAATGTGACAGACCCTGTGTGAACAGCGGTGAACATCCAGCTCTATTTATCCAGGACTAAATTCAATAACAGGAACCATATATAAGAGGGTGAAAATAACATGGCAAGTCCTGAGATTTATCCTGGGATGGGAACTCATTGTTTCGCTTATCTTTTCAACAGAGCTATTTCCAGCGGGTAATGACTTACGGCTCTGCCTCGAGTCCTCTCTCCGTCTGCTCACATGTTGGTAACAAATGTGGGTTCAATGTCAAGCAAATCATTTGAGCGCCAGAGTTAGATTGGGTGATTCGGCACTCGCTGTCCTACATTGCCATGTAACTTATAACAGCGTGTTTAATGGGCTTCCCGGTCAGGCGCTTAAAGAAATAGTTCATCCAAAGATGAATATTTTGTGATCGTTTACCCTCAAGTCATTTTTAACCTCTATGTATTTCTTTCTTACTGTGGATTCGAAAGAAAATTATGAATGAAGAACAATATCCTGGCTGGTCTATTACATATAATGAAAGCGAATGGGGACTGGGGATGTCAAGCTAAAAATAAAAAGCACCCTTAATAGTATCATAAAAAAGGTCCAAATGAGTTGTACGTTTCTCTGAAGCCATTTGATAGCTTTATGTGATGAACGAGTTAATATTTAAAGTCACACAGTGGTGAAAATCAAGTTTTTATTGTTGTTAATATCTCTATGTGCTGTTTTTAATATGCTTTAAAACAAACCATGTTCATATTCATCATTCCACACCATTGCTGAGTATTTTATTCATAATATGTAAGTTTTTAATTTGAAGAATTAACATCTATTTACGCGTACGAAAAATGGAGGTGGGGATGATTTGCATATTCATTTTTATGGTCCGAACTGTGCGGTTGAGTAGAGGTGGAGACTAATTTGCATATTCATAGATCCACGTATACTAAATGGGCGAATTACATTCAAGCAGGATGTAGAAATTACCGTCACAGGAAAAGCTTTTACAGATGATTTTAAAGCGCCACTACGTTAGACTGGCTCACGGCTCCCCGTGTGGTTGAAAAGCGCACTTGTCTGTTATCAGTGTTGTTAATACTTGTAGCAAATGGCTCGGAGTCAAATAGAGGCCATTGGGCATCTGGATTTCAACAGCCCTAAAAATTGTGATAATTAGATAACCCTGTCTCCTCTATCACCTATCAAGGCTGTAAAGTGGGCAACAATTAAAACAAATGCCGTCGTAAAAGGACGTTCAAAGGAATTCCATCAGAGCCGTTCAAACGAATATCGCCAGAGACACAACAGGGGGCGCAGACTGTATGTCTGTGATGAAACCACATTCAAAGATCACAAGGAGCTGTTTAAATGTATATATATGTTATATCCCTTTACTGCATGATCATGTATGTGTGATGTAACTGTGTGTTAACACTTTAGTTAGATTTTGTTCACTGTAGCATGGTTCATATCTTAGGTATGAAATTATTATTCAACGTGATCTTAAACCCATGTCTTGTCTAGTATCAAATTAATCTACTCTTTATTTCCCAATCATTTCTATGTATCATATTACCATAAGCCGCATCAATGTCATTTAGTATCGATTTGAAGAGTTATGGAAACAAAGTTTTATCATTATGCAATTACGCAAAGGTGAGGTCTGAAAGAACAAAGGCTTGTTTCCCCGCGCGACCGAACACTTCACACATTGGTCGGACACCCAAAATGGGCTGGGCGTGTGAAAGGTCAAAACGGCCTATCGCCCAAGCCATCATTGCTCATTTAGCTCATTGATCATCGCTCAATAGCTCAATTCGAACGATTCACTCAGTATCTCAGTCAGTGGCTTAGTTCACTCATGAGCGCCCAGTCGCCCGGTTACCCAGGTAACCCGTCAGCGCAGTTTGGAAACTCGCTGAGACTCAACCAGAGTCCCTCGGATTCATCATCTTTTCTCTGAGCCCTGTCTTTCTTCGGGACAGTCTTCCTGGCTTGCACTTTGCGTTAGAGTTCGGAAAACCACGCGGACCAATCCGCCCTACGAAACCACTTAACGGACTACATCTGACGAACACATCTGGACTCTCTCTCTCTCCTTGCTCGCACCGCGTGCAGCAGAAACTTCGCAACGAAAACACAAAGAGCCAAATGCAAGTATAAAATTGTTTTACTCGCTGATGTTTAAGCTTTACCCCTTATGAAAATTAAGGCGCTACTTAGAGATTTTCCGATGGTTTGTGCAGATGTTAAGCAATAGTGCTTTGCCAATCTTTACTCTCTCTCTCTAGCTTTCTCAATCTTTTCTTTCTTATGTGTGTATGTTTAGTTAGTCGTTATGTGTACTTCATTTTATAGTTAATAAACCGGTTTGCATTTTCACAATTGAATTGTTTCTGTGTTCAATGCTCACGAAAGTAAAGTCACTATCTCTGCCTTTTGATCCAGCTACACGCTGCGAGTAGCACTGAATATCAGTGAGAAGGTTAATTTTAAAGGCCATGAAATTAACATTTCTTAGACGTTAATATACGATTATGGATATATGTCTTCGGTGGACGAACATATTAATTAATTGTTATTATTAATTCTGCTACACCAGGTAAAACCTGATAAACTTGTATAATTAATTACAGTTAATTATACATAATATTCCCTTTTGAGCTAAAATCTAAGATTCCCTTGGGAATCCCCGTAGTGTTTCGGTCGGAGGTTCATAGTGTTTCAAATAACGTTATTTCCCTCCTCCCGCAAATTCGCTACATATAATGGTGGAGAACGCGCGGGCAGATTTAAACATTATTTTCTGAGCAAACCAGTTACAAATCAAATGTGTTTTTGCATTGTGTGAATGAAAAAGAACTATCAGCTATAACTGATTTCGTTCTTTCTTTGTATGAATGAAAATGTATTTTCCTGTATCATTTTCAGGACGTAACAGACTCGCGCCCCTGTTATGTATATTTAACTGCAGTCTTTAAGGTAACCGTATTAAAAAACCCTTTGATACGCTGTACCGTCTGATTCCGCCTAATAAAGAGTAGAATTCCTTTATTTAGAGCGAAGCGGTGGTCGAGTGAATACTCCCATCTGATAAGGCCTTTTTGTTAAATCTCCAGGAAATGATTTACAATTAGAGAAGCTGTCTATTGTATTTTTCCATTTTATTCACATACGTGGATTTTTAAAATTGTAAGCACCGAGGGTAAGACTTTTCAATTTTAAAGGAGATGAAAACTTGATCAAGTATTTATAGTCACAACGTATGATAAAGCACGTTGGATTCTTGTTTATTTCGTGTCCCGGTAACGTAAGCCAGAAGAGGCACCGGCTGAACACGAGCGAATTACATCCGTCGTCTTAGCAACGCAGCGGCCGCCGATGTAATTACTGTATAGAAGCGAATCTTTGTCAGTTTAAAGCGTACTACCTAGTTCTAACACTAGATGTCAGTCTTGAGTGTCTAACATTTCTTCTTCTCCATTACTCTACGTCTGACTTCCGCTTTCTTTCTTTGTTGGGCGAAATATCGCCATCTAGTGGGAAAAGCTCGTTTGGTCCTCTCATAAACTCTTTTGGGAGTGTATGACAGGAATCCAACTTGGATTTTTGACCTTACTTCAATAACTAGGTTATTCTACTACTTTGTAGTTTTATTTCCTACATATTGAATGTTATGGTCTTAAATTATAAATAATAATTAATATTGCTGTGGCTTTATTAATTTATTATTTCTTTATTTAATTTTTATTTTATTTTTGATTGATTTTATTTTTATTTTATTTCATTTTTTTGCTGGTCTCTCTCACTCCTTACTCTCCTGTTCTATTTTCTATTGTAGAGATTGTATTTTTAATTAAGTTTAAATTTAAATTCAATGCAGTTTGATTTATTTTAAATTTTAATTGAATCAATTCTTTACTGTGAATAGAATTCAGCCCCATAAGTCCCATTCTCAGTGAATTCATTTATGTTTTAACTGGTGCAATAGGATAAGCCCCTGTGCATCTCTTTAAAGCTAACACTTGATAGATGAATCAGAGGCTTCGCCAGCGGTGAGTTCTACAAGAGACCGGTCCCGCTGAACTGACTCGAGTGTGTACAGTCGGGGTGCTGCGGTAGCTCCCTCCTTAGCACCTTAGGCAGCAAGACACAGTGCAACCTCTGCCACCGGGCACTCCAATCGCTAACCTTGCCAGCTGACACACAAAAGCCCTAGCGGCAGTGCCAGTTGGTGGGTGACACCTTTGAGTGCGGCCCGGCGGTGTGAAGGGTGTGACTGTTGAGCGGTCGAGGTGGGGAGGGCAGAAGGCCCGGCACTCTTGGCTGCGTGCTCAGGGAAGCGCCTTGTCTCTGTGTTCCACCCTGGGTTGTTTTAAATAGTCAACAAGTGTTGGTGTAAAAGAGATGCACTTTTCTCCCCTCTGTAGCCACTAGAGGCACCAGATCCCTCTCAGGTTGGGTCTAGCCCAGCCAATCTAGCTAAGCCACTCCCCTAGCTCGCATGACTACATAGTGCCCTCTCCCTGTAAGGCCCTGTCATCAAATTTAGGGTAGAGAACCTGCTAAGCTGAAACAGGAAACCCCTTTTTCCACCTCCTATCCTTTTCATTTTCCCAGCCTTAGGACTTCGTCTGTTGGCTGTCTCAATTCCCATTTTCAGTTTATTTTATTATTTTTATTTATTTCTTTTATTTTTTTTAAATTATTTATTTGTTTTCTTTCCTCTCCTTTTGCCCTTTCCTGTTTCATTTCATTTCCAGCAACCTTGCTTTATGTTTTATTTTATTTTTATCATTATAATTAATTAATTTTAATTATTTTGATTCACTTTATTTTGGGTTGAAAGAGCAAAACTGCACAAACCATTAGGAGAATTCATTAGTAATACGCTCGAATAACCAAATGTTCAAGGCGACCTATAGGTTTTAACAAAGCGACAAATTACTAAAATTTTTCCCTTATTTCCCCACACTGATTATCTGTGCTGCCGGAGAAAGGCCCTGATAATAAGCTCATAGCCCACGTATATATATTTTATTGCCGTAGCTCGCTGAACTGTGCGGACTCGCATTGGCTCTTTGTGTTTTCTCTTCTACCAGTGTGTCAACATGTCCAGATTACCAAGCCCTGTCAACCACTGGGACCAGCTAGAGGCCTGGCTCAGCGCTGTGACATCTGAACTCCTGCCCAACCTCGCCAATGAACTGCAACACTTGGAAAGAGAGCAACTCGACGGCACCCTGGACAAGTTCATAGCCCACGACCCAACGAGGAGCTACAGTCACAAGGACATAGCCAAGATCACAGGTGCCATCGCTCACAACCTCATCATCCAGCTTAAACTGGGCGAAAGGAACATCGCCCAACTGGAAGAGGATGCAGCAGCTCTACAGCTCCAAGCAGCAGAGGCACGGAGGAATCAGGAGGACGCGCAGAATCGTCTAGATCAGCTGACACAGGGATTAGAGGATCAACACCCATCGACGGAGGAGGAACACTGGAGGCTAAAGGACGAGATTGGACAACTGCAAGAGGCCTTGTCAAAACTCCGCACAGACACAGAGCACAAGGAGCAACAGGAAAAGACAGCCAGAGAAGAGCTGTCTGGAAAGCTCCAGCAGGCTGAACATCTTCTGGTGAGAGCAAAGGCAGAACTGAAGGAACGTGATGCCAAGCTGAAGGCCTGTGAGAATCACCTGCGAGCGTCTCGAGATGAAGGTCGAGCTCTGGCTCAGCAACGAGACCAGGCTAGGGATGACCTTGACTCCGCCCAAAGAGAACTCATTTATGCATATAAACTGCAAGCTGAACAAGTAAGGGAAAAAGCAACCTTTCCCTTTCATTCAACCAGTGAGCCTGTACCCCCCCACCAAAGCTTTTCTGTTGAAAAGGGGGGCGGGAGCCCACTGTTAAAGACATCAGCCAGCATCCCCGAACCTCTCACTACCACATGGGGGTGGGGACAGACAAATTTCCCGAGGTCACCTGCAGACATGCCCGGCGTGGCACCCAAAGACCTCGACAAGCTGGCTAGAAATATCCCAACATTTACCCCAGAGCCTGCAGGTGGCTATGATATCCACTCTTACCTGCAGGACATTGACTTTTATTTGCAAACACTGCCAAATGTAACCACAAGAGACAAACTGTATCTGCTACGGGTTACTTCCAGTCGTGAGGTGAGGAGTTTCCTTGACCGGCAGCCAGAAAACGTCAAGATGGATTACGAGCAGCTGCAAAAGGCCTTAATAGAAGAGTTTTCGGATCCAGAGTCAGAACAAGGACTTGTTACGGCGATGGACCTCAAACAAAGCCGGAACGAAACTCCACAGGCCTATTACAACAGACTCAGGCGAGCTTACTTTGGCTCACGGAATGAGCCAGGAATGGAGGAGGACTTTAACTTCAGGACCCTCTTCCTGCGAAATCTTCACTTCACAGTAAGCCAACACTTAGGGGTTATGGCCTGCCCTCGCACTATGACAACCAGGCAGCTGCGGGACTTGGCCCAGAAAGCTTATGGTAAACAAAGAGCGGCCTCTGAAAAGACTGTTAAAAACCCTGTCATTCTCCCTGTCTCTAAACTGTACCCTGAACTACCACTGGAGGGCGCACGACAACGCCACAGTGAAAGACCTTTCAACAGAGGGCCAAGAGGGTCAAGAGACTTTACAGCCAGCCAGGAATGGTACGGCCATGTAGGGGCTCGTCCCAAGCACCAAATGGGACGTGCCGAGAGGTCATGGAGCCGGCCAAACTCATCAGACAACCAGAAGGGTGGCGGCTCGTGGGAACCTGGCCGACAACCTAGAGGTAACCGTCCTGCACCTGGCAGATCAAATACTGGTAACAGTCAACAGACAAATCAGTCTCGATACACACAGAGCAAATCTAAGTCTGAGCTACCCCCGAAACAGTGTGACACAGACACGTTTGAGACAGCAGAGATTCTGAGAATATTGAAGGAGTTAATCCAAAAGAGGCCCCACAAGGAGGACCACGAAGACAAACCCGACTCCTTATTCAAAGACTTTGGCATACAAACAATATCTCAAACACCAACCAACCAGGGCCTGCGGGTACCAGAGAGTGCTGTGTTGGGTGTCTCTTTCCCTACAGAGTCACAGGAAACCAGCCTTGACTGCCTTCCCATTAATACGACAGCCCCAGTACCAAGCCTCCTGGGAAACCTGATCGAAAGAGGAGAAGCTAAAAAGCTATATCTATCCATAACCTTGGAAAATGAGGTTGAACTAGAAGCCCTCGTCGACACCGGAGCTGACCTAACGCTGATGTCATCCCAGCTTTTCACCAGACTCCAGAACAGAGCTAAGGCCCAAAATTTGACCCTTAAACCCCAAAGGTGTATGCTGAATGTGCAGTCTTACAGCCAGACTGAAGTTCAACTGCAACAGGTGATTCCCATCCACCTGACTATCGGTCCTATGAGCATCATACACCCTGTGTACATCTCACCAATGGACTCATACCCTCTCCTCATTGGCAAAGACCTGCTAGACCGCTTTGAACCCTTAATGGACTTTAAACAGTTAAAAATTTGGGCTCAAGTGCGAGAACCTTTACCCTTTCAATCAGCCAGATCATCTAAGGTAAACTGCCAGGTCACACAGGTCATGGACGACCCCCCAGCCAGCCGCGGGAACTTCGTCTCAGACCTAAACTCCAAAAGTTCACTGCTCTGCACTCTGCATCCAGCCAAAGACTCAGAGCCATACCCAGGACTTGACGCACAGGTTCGACAAAATTTAAAAGATGCAGATGCCATGCAGGATGATGCAGATCATCAGAAACTACAAGCCTTTAACATCGCTACCCAAGCTATGTTAAACCACCTCTCAGACCCCTCCACCTACCCTATCACAAACTCTGACCTGTCTGCTGCTCCAACCCGCAAACGTCTCAACGATGCCAAGCACCTGCTGCGCATACAACACAACATCCTCGGGTATGTCCCTGATGACCGCACTACACCTGCGCTTGTGGTTCCTCAGGCCCATAGGGGGGTCATACTAATGTATGTGCATGACACAGCATGTGCCGCACACCACCGCACAAAAGCCGCGTATGAAACACCGAAACAGGTGACATACTGGCCTGGAATGCAGCAGGATGTAGCAGAATACATCAAGGGATGTCTGGTTTGCTGCCTGTTCCAACCGGCTAACCCAAACCACGGAGCACCACTGCAAAAAAGAGGTGTCAACTTCCCATGGTCAGACCTCCAGATAGACTGGGTTGGACCATTACCCAGGTCAACGAGGGGCAACAAACACTTTCTCACGGTCATCTGGCAATTCACAAAGTTGGCAGAATGCTTTCCAGCACCCAATGACACCACTCACCAGTATCTGGATGAACTTCATCCGGGAACAACCTTCGCTTTTCGAACGACCAAGATCTGGTCCTACAGTTTCGCCCTGCCAATTCAGACAGCTCACCGACTGCTGTCAAAGAAATTTCTGCCACACTGGACAGGACCTCATGAGATTGTGGACAAACTCTCCCCCATTGCATACCAGATCAAGATGGGCAGGAGTCAGAAGGAACCAATTTCCAGATGGGTCCATCAGAACCAAGTCAAGAGACACTCAACATTATGGCATGATAGTAAAGGGGGGACGAACCAAACTACTCCACACTGCCTCATCACTAAAACTCTGCCACCTAGGGAACAGCCGCCAATGAAAAGAAAGAGAACTGTCCTGACCAAACAAGGACCTGTAGCGCTCGCCTATTGTTCTTTCTCTCTCTCCCTCTCTGTCACCAGGATGCTGCTGTGGATCACTGTTCTGTACATCAGCCTACATGGGGGATGGTCGCAACCTGAAATCGTGTCACCGGGTCCAGCCTCAGGCATCGCCCTAAAAGAGCAACCTGGACTCCTAATCACAAACTGCAGAACACATAGCCAAAAGGTCTACGTCCGACTCCACCCCCGTGATGTCTACAGATCACACTACACAGCATCAGCACCAGAAACCAGTAGGGCAGGAGAACGATGGGCGCAGAACGCTATGATTCACGCAGAGGCTGACATCAAACACATGCTGTACCAACTTCAGAAGATGACTGTCCCACAGGCAGGTCTTGGCGGACAAACCAAGCGTCCCAAGCGGTTTCGGGGAGCCCTACTCGGAGCTGCCGCAGCAGCCATTTCACCCTGCCTGGTACCCCTCAGCCTGGTACAGACCATTTTATCCTCTGTCACTGCAGGCCCAACAGACACCCTGCAGGCACATCTGGCCTACTCCCTAGGTAGCGCAATCTCACTAAGCATAGCCCCTGAACAAGGCGAACTTGCTTTTCTGATAAACCTGCCAATCATCGAGTCACACAACATCTACAGACTCAAAGACATTGTCAATGTTGGCTTCTGGCAGGGAAACACCCACATCAGAATACGCACCCCCACGGTGGTGGCTTACCATGACAGCAATGAACAGCTGTACCTTGCACCAAACCTGCACATGTGCAGCCTCACTGAAGACATTAATTATCTCTGCCCCAGCAAACCTTTCCTTCAGGACAACACTGACGGCATCTGTGGGCTGCGGCCCATGAAGATTGACTCTCGTTGTCCTGCCTCAGCTAAACCACGAGCCGAGGTCACTAACACCCAAGCTGAAATCGTAGGTGACCGATGGCTGGTTAACACCCCAGCCAGCACGGCCACTTTGACCTACGACCAACACGACACAGCCACCCGCATCAGTGTACCAAACCAGACGATGTGGATCCAAGTTCCAAAAGGTGCGATTCTTCACATCGATGAACTCGCACTCTATCACCTTCCTAGTGAGGAGTACCACACCGAACTGGAATTTTCAACTTTCTTCAGGGACCACAACTTCACTTTAGACCCTGAACTGGAGATGAGGATTGCAGAAGGGGGGACCCAACTAATTGATGTCACGCCCATCGACACTGCCCTCCAGGCACTTGCTCGCATGCCAGCTCTGCACAGCCTCCCTGTTTTCAGAGCCTGGACCGCCGCTGACACGGTACTGTGCCTCTCCACAGGAGTAGGATACGCCCTTACTCTTGGCCTCACTTTCATCCTGTACCGAAGAGTCAGCGGGATGCAGGAAACAGTGAACAAGTGCACAGCTGCCGCCTCTCGAGCCTTCAAGCGGAACCATGGGAAGCAAGACACACAAGCCGAGCAAGAGCCCAACCTCATCGAAATCACCCCTCTGCAGGCACGCCGAAGCGCTGCAGAAAATTAAGATACACCTGCCATCCAGACCAAATGACCTCTCCAATCATCGCCTATTGAACCATCGCCCACCAAAGTCTCTTAAGACCCTGGTGGCCATGAAGGGGGGATATGTAGCAAATGGCTCGGAGTCAAATAGAGGCCATTGGGCATCTGGATTTCAACAGCCCTAAAAATTGTGATAATTAGATAACCCTGTCTCCTCTATCACCTATCAAGGCTGTAAAGTGGGCAACAATTAAAACAAATGCCGTCGTAAAAGGACGTTCAAAGGAATTCCATCAGAGCCGTTCAAACGAATATCGCCAGAGACACAACAGGGGGCGCAGACTGTATGTCTGTGATGAAACCACATTCAAAGATCACAAGGAGCTGTTTAAATGTATATATATGTTATATCCCTTTACTGCATGATCATGTATGTGTGATGTAACTGTGTGTTAACACTTTAGTTAGATTTTGTTCACTGTAGCATGGTTCATATCTTAGGTATGAAATTATTATTCAACGTGATCTTAAACCCATGTCTTGTCTAGTATCAAATTAATCTACTCTTTATTTCCCAATCATTTCTATGTATCATATTACCATAAGCCGCATCAATGTCATTTAGTATCGATTTGAAGAGTTATGGAAACAAAGTTTTATCATTATGCAATTACGCAAAGGTGAGGTCTGAAAGAACAAAGGCTTGTTTCCCCGCGCGACCGAACACTTCACACATTGGTCGGACACCCAAAATGGGCTGGGCGTGTGAAAGGTCAAAACGGCCTATCGCCCAAGCCATCATTGCTCATTTAGCTCATTGATCATCGCTCAATAGCTCAATTCGAACGATTCACTCAGTATCTCAGTCAGTGGCTTAGTTCACTCATGAGCGCCCAGTCGCCCGGTTACCCAGGTAACCCGTCAGCGCAGTTTGGAAACTCGCTGAGACTCAACCAGAGTCCCTCGGATTCATCATCTTTTCTCTGAGCCCTGTCTTTCTTCGGGACAGTCTTCCTGGCTTGCACTTTGCGTTAGAGTTCGGAAAACCACGCGGACCAATCCGCCCTACGAAACCACTTAACGGACTACATCTGACGAACACATCTGGACTCTCTCTCTCTCCTTGCTCGCACCGCGTGCAGCAGAAACTTCGCAACGAAAACACAAAGAGCCAAATGCAAGTATAAAATTGTTTTACTCGCTGATGTTTAAGCTTTACCCCTTATGAAAATTAAGGCGCTACTTAGAGATTTTCCGATGGTTTGTGCAGATGTTAAGCAATAGTGCTTTGCCAATCTTTACTCTCTCTCTCTAGCTTTCTCAATCTTTTCTTTCTCATCTATGTTTTATGTTATTGTATGTGTGTATGTTTAGTTAGTCGTTATGTGTACTTCATTTTATAGTTAATAAACCGGTTTGCATTTTCACAATTGAATTGTTTCTGTGTTCAATGCTCACGAAAGTAAAGTCACTATCTCTGCCTTTTGATCCAGCTACACGCTGCGAGTAGCACTGAATATCAGTGAGAAGGTTAATTTTAAAGGCCATGAAATTAACATTTCTTAGACGTTAATATACGATTATGGATATATGTCTTCGGTGGACGAACATATTAATTAATTGTTATTATTAATTCTGCTACACCAGGTAAAACCTGATAAACTTGTATAATTAATTACAGTTAATTATACATAATATTCCCTTTTGAGCTAAAATCTAAGATTCCCTTGGGAATCCCCGTAGTGTTTCGGTCGGAGGTTCATAGTGTTTCAAATAACGTTATTTCCCTCCTCCCGCAAATTCGCTACATACTGTTGTTGTATAGCCTCGATGTGGGCAGGGCAGTACACATCTTGGCAGCTCATCACTCCTGAATAACCAAAAATTGGCAAAGAGGCGGGACGTGGGTGGACTCAGGGGGCAGGGTTTCATATTTTATTGAAGCTTCTCCGGGCGCCACCATTGCTTAGCGGACCCCCACCTGCTGTTTGCATTTCATTGACTCCCATTCATTTTGGCGTCAATTTGACAGCAAATAACTTTACATCTGAGGCATTTAAAGACTTAATTTGTCCATTAATTATTTCTAAAAAACACAAAAATGTATAAAAGGCTCCATTACCATGTATTTTACGTTATGGCCCAGTAAAGCAGTTTTTGTAAAAATAGGCTAACGATTGCGTCATAACCTGTGACTCTCTGGTGCACAGTAGAGAAATTACGGTATGAACAGGAGAAAAAGCTTGTAGGTAATCTTTTACTGTCTATGAGGCAATTGGGTGGACGTGGAGGCATAAAGTCAAGAGAGATTATTAATCAGAATACTTACCAAAATTTGCTCTTGTTCACGCTCGCCGTCTCTGCAAGATTCGGTGGGTGATTCAGATTTCTTGTGGCACGGCTATTAGAAGACTTACAATTGTGAGAGAGGTTGCTCACGTGACATCTACGTCATTAAGCTCAGTTTGATTCTGCGCAGTACGCTCGACCCAGGAAGTGTGTGCTTCTAATTGACTTCACTTGTCTCTGTTGAATCCAATGGGGTCGCTGTGTCCATTTATTTTACATTTATATGGGTGGACCTAAGGTGACTGGTTGCTAAAACCATGCACACCTAGTTCGACAGGAGTGACAGCAGCAGCAATTCACCTGTCACTTAAGTGACAACGCCCTTAACTCATTCCCCGCCAGCCATTTTTTGAATAGTTGCCTGCCAGCATTTTTTTTCACAAAAGTTTCACAAAATGCCTTCCAGGAAATGTTTCTTCTAAAAATATATAAACATATAAATATATCAAATGAAAGAACAGACCCTCTGCAAGTTTGGTGGTACAAAATAAAACGTAGCGCTTTTCTAAGCGGATTTAAAAGAGGAACTATATTTTATGGCGTAATAGCACTTTTGGGAGTACTTCGACTCGGTGTAGTAACACCCTCCCTCTCCCATTATGAGAGTGAGAAGGGGAGCGGACTTTTCAGGCGAGTCGAAGTACTCTCAAAAGTGCTATTACGCCATAAAATATAGTTCCTCTTTTAAATCCGCTTAGAAAAGCGCTACGTTTTATTTTGTACCACCAAACTTGCTCGTATAACTACTCGTCTTAAATAGGAAAAACGTTGATGTGTTTGGTCACTTCTAACTTTATCTCTAAATGGTAGCATTGAATGAATGGGGCTAAGCTAAATGCTATCGAAGTGTCGCAGCGCGCTCCAGCGCTTACGTGCACGCACACAGATGATAGAGGGATGTATCAACAATTCTTTGTTAAGGTAATAACATTGTTTAATATTGAAAATGAGTAGACTATTCCTTTAAGTAATAAAATGATTGGCTACAGGAAGATTTTATGTTCTTCAAAGTGCCACAGAGGCTCAGTGTTTTACACTTTTGAACCAATGAATGACTTACAGTATTTGTCTCTTTACATTAACCTGGTATAGGATATCAAACAAAATAATACATTAAACTATCCAACATATATACACATTGTAATTGTCATTCTGGGAAAATTTAGTGCCAAACTTAAACATGTGATGAGAATGAATCTATTCAAGACAAAAGCAGAAGAGACTGATGAGCCTTCGGTAACTAACTGCTCCCAAGTGTGTGTGCGCGCGCGTGCGTGCGTGTGTGTGGGAATTCCAGTATGTCAAACATCCGACATCTTCTCACTCTCGACTAATTAACCCTGACAATACTGCTGCTTAATTTCCTATTTATATGTATCAAAGCAAATAGGGCTCTTTTATTCAGCCTTGTCACAGAGGATTTATCAATCAAATCAAGGGCTGGAAATTGGCTGCCTGTGTCATCCCACAATCCCGCAGGAAAAAGGAAGTTTATCTGTTAGGGATCTCAAAGACAGACATGCAACTGACGTGAAACATAATAGACATTGTCTTTGTGCGTGTGTGGTTTTTAAGTGTTTAGATTTTTTCTATTGCTGATATCTTTGCCCGTTAATGAGGCCAGAACATAATAATGTCTGCGTGCTCAATATACAACTTGCATGGACACACACAAAAGCACGGAAATGTTTGCAATAACATTTTGATACATTGTATCGCTGTGACTATTTGTATACTGTAATACTGGGGTTCTCAACCTTTATCACTTCACGGGCCCCCTATTGTCCACAATAATATTTGAACCAGACCCCCCACCCCCCACGCTTTCTCAATTTCTACCACATAAAATTCACTAGAGTGTGAAATGACTACACTTACACTAAGTTTTGGTTTATTTCGATTATTATAATGCTTTAATTGCCCTTGGAAATCTGTATGTGAGCCCTCCGGACCCCTGGTTGGGAGACTAGGTATGCAGAACAGTATGCAGATTTTGTTTAGCATGGCCAGATGACTGCCCAAAATACTGTTTACTGTTTTAGTAGTAGACAAAGTGCAGTGTACACATCACAATATTCAGTTCTGAAGTTGGATATGAATCAACGTCTTGCAAGACTCTAGACACACACGTGAACACGCAATCTGAATGCAAATGCTTCCTTACACATCGCTACACACTCACTAGCCTCTAATTTGAAGCATTTTAGTTCATGTGTCAAATGAGTGTGTCATGGTGACATGACAGGTATAAATGGAGGAAAAATACCACTGACAACTGGTCAAGCACAAGGGCACACACACACATTGAGCTGTACTGCACAGCAGTGTGACAGTGATGCTGCTGTCACAGGTGTCAGGTGCTGCACGAGGCCGTCACTCACTCACTCGGTCTCTCTGACACTGTTTAAAGACAGACAGACAGGCCGATGTATCTTAGAATGAGTGAAAGTGTCAGGCCAATCGGTGAGCAGAACAGTCATTGTGTCACTTTTGCTCTGACTCTCACCTGTTTCGGCCCATAGACCTGCAACAAAGAAAGTTAATGGTGACCACAGCAGGCCTCTCCAAACTACCAAACATTGACATGTCTGCCTATGTTGACCTTTGAAATATTTATATTAATTGAATTACATCATCTAGGAAATGCATTATTGTTTATTGCAGTCCCTTTTTATTTGTATAAATGCTACAAATGGTTTCATGAATTTAGGAGACAAAGAGAAATGAATAGCACTCATGAGCCTGGGATGAAATGAGCTCCATCCCCTACACACCTATCGGTGTAAAGGTGCAATTAGTGTGCCCATCTTTACACAAGGCATACGAAAAAAATAAAAAAGGGGATAGAGAAAAAAAAGTTAAAATCTGCAGTATGGAAATACTTTGGGTATCCGAAAAACAAACGCAGGGTTGTACTTAAAGATGGATACCCAGTTTGCAAGAAATGTGGACGAAGTATGGCTGCAAAAGGAGGAAATACATCAAACATGTGCTACCATATTCGCAAACACATCCCTCTATGCAGATAAAGGTGTGTTTTGTTCATTATTTAAAGCAGTCCCTACTGAAAAATCCAGCAAAGACCAGCATAAGCTGGTAGCTGGTTTTAGCTGGTTTAAGGTTCCAATAGCTGGCCTAAACTGGTCCTCCCAGCCTGGCAAAGCTGGTCAAGCTGGTGGGTCAGCTCTTCTTCCAGCATGACCAGCTAAGTCCAGCTAGACCAGCTTAAAAAGTGACCAAAACACAGCTAGACCAGCATCCTACACCAGCAATACCAGCTAAAACCAAGCTGGGATACCAGCTAAAACCAGCTCAACAGCTTAGGCTGGTCTTAGCTGGATTTTTCAGTAGGGGTATTATTTCCGTGATGCAGAGGGAATCCCTAAATCCAGTCATAAAAATCGAACATAAATCGGAACCGGATTTGTGTTTAATTTTCACCCGCTCTGTTTTCGGACACAAAGCTGTTATATAAATGCGCCTCTGAAGGGAACTGTCTTTAAGTGCCCATCTTATGACTGCTTTTCCACAAGTTAAATAGGTGTATGAGTTCCATAAAGCATGTTTCAAAAGTTGTTTGCTCGAAATAGCTTGTAGGAAAAGATTGTTACCCATCTCTAGGAGCCTCTGTTTCAGGGCAGTTCAGATTGTGCCGTTTTGAGCTAGTCATTACATATTTATGAGCTGCTGCTCCTTTGATCACACCCCACTACTAACGTCATGTGCGCGTGCATAGTGATATCGTGAGCAGTACAGACCATACTGTGTTATTTTATACATTATTATTATTAACGGTTTATGTTGCCAACAGACAAATCATGCAGAAAAGTATCACTAATAAGTACACTACAGGAGAAGAAACTCATGACACACAATGATTCCAGAGTCAATTGTTATGTAGCAGTCTCAACAATACACTCGTTTTCCCTGGACAATGCTAACATATTCCCGTTATAAAACATTTTCAAACCCATTAATTTCGCAAATTACAGAAATTAAGACCCGGCAGGGGATGTATACTGCTTGTGGACCGCGTGCTAATTGCTAGAAGCTAGCGGGAGGTCCGGACCGTAAAGTTATAAGAGGCTCGGGGGTTAGCCTTGTCAGAAAAGCCGGGGCGGTAAGGCCCGGTCTCGGTTAGTTTGCCAAAAAACTTTTAGTTTGGCAAAGCACTATTACTTAGTTCTTGTAGAATTGTAAAATAAAGCAGTTAATTTTTTTTTTAACTTTTGAAACCAGGCTGTAAACTATCTAGCCTGCAAAATATCTATATAGCCTAACGTTACTGTCTACAAACAATTTTAACATCACTATACATTTAAAAGGTATAATTTACGGGATTAGCATCAATGTATGATCTCTGTTTTGAGATACAGATGCTCTAGCATCATAAATGTAGTATTTTGTGACAGAAGATGACAACATGCAAAATATAATGTGACTTCTTACCTTTTGTGTTGATACAACGATCTCAAATCGAATCCAGTCTGTTTCAGATGTGTGAATGATCCATGAAAGTCCAATAAAATACATCCAATGACCATTTTTGTCCACAAATGCGTATAATCTGTGAAATATAGATACATAGTCTTTGTGTACATCAGATTTCGCATGAAGGTCTTATCGCCTACAATCTGATGACTATTTGCGTCGTAACACTGATTACTCCGGGTTCCAATAACCATGCGTTAAAACTTTGTTTTTAAAAGTAGGCGGGAGTGTAATCCATAATATCCAAATAGCGCTGTTATTTCAGTGAGACATGATAACAGCATAGAGGAGTGACTGCTCTCTCTGTGCTCTCTCTAGCTCCTGGTGGGTGGAGATCTGCGAGTGGGGTGGTGGGCGGGAAAATTCAAACTGAATGTGACGAAACGGCTAGTTACGTCACAACGGAGCTGAGTTTGAACTCGGGCAATCTGAAACTCAAGGCAGAGGACATTCAGAAACCTGTATCTCACTCAAAACAGCATGGATGGATTTTTTTCCAAGTTTGTATGCGTGTGGGAGCATCAGAGACACAAAATAACACCCCAAAACCCAGAAAAAGTGAGTTTTTCATAATATGGGCACTTTAAGAAAAGTCTTGAAGGCATTTTCTTTCTGTCTAATCTTAGTAAAATGCCTGATAAAGCGCTGTTTATAAGTGCACATGATTGCTTTGTTTACATGTTAACCTCTCGTGCACTCTCTCTCTTGCGCGCACATGCGCTCTCGCTCTTTCTCTCTGTCTCGTTCTCTCAAAACACTAAAGCCCATTTAAGTGATTTATATTAAAAGTCAATTTTAAGTTGATTATACAAACGCCATTTCTTAAGAGAAATAACATATTCCTTATTTTGTTCAAGTGGGTTTATTTATTTTTTTTCCAAAAAAGTATAAAAACCAAAAACCATATCTGTTTTCATTCATTTAAGGGTTATTGTAGCTTATGATTATAATAATAATAATAATAATGATTGTTTTTAATACAGTATACCGCGAAACCATGAAACCGTGATAGTATCTGAGACAATTATCATAGCGTGAAAAATCATACCGTTACAACCCTAGTCTCTTAAATTATTGTAGTGGTAGAACAACTCTTAAAGAGTAACTAAACCCTAATCCAACTTTTTTTAGTTACTGATCTGTAAGAATGATGGTTTATTAGTGTTGTTCATTGATTTTAGTAAGTTTTTTGACATTTGGATATAAAGTTTCAATACTACAATATATGGTGTAAAAACGTCTGAGTGCTGCCCTCTTCAGGTTGAACGGTGGCTACTGCAGTTGAATTTTCCTATTGGATGTTGGATCCAAAAAATGACTCGTGACGTAAGCAGGTTCAAGCTTACCACGCCCTTGTTACGATCTCACCACGCACTTGGTATGAGCTTAGTTCGTCCCCTCTATCTCTGTTGGGATCTGCCCACTTTTCTTGCATTTTTCAAAAATTGCCAGTGGGCGGAGTCAGGCTCTGACCAGGGGTTTAGTTACGCTTTAATTGGACGAACTGTATTGCTGCTGCAACCTGAGCGACTTCCTAGCGACTACAACCACACTCTGTAAGTTGCGTAATTTTATGAAGTCTAAATGCGTTTACTAGAAATATAAAAACAAAATGTACATAAAATTTCATAAAAGTTCTGAAGAAATGAATGGGACGCCAGCCTTCCAGTTCACAACTTTTTTTTGTCTATTTTTAAACCATTGTCGCTTGGGGTTGTGGTTACACTGCGAGGAAATCAGTGTCTCGCTTACTTTTGGTTATTGGCCTACAAAAATATGTCATCCCTTGGTGGGTTGGCACGTCAGGGCATTGCAATGCGAATGTGTTTTGAGTAACACCTCAGTCTTACATTGAGGGGTTTACTTGAATACCTAATATTTAGTGTGAACAGTACTAATAATGATGCATGCCTTAGCATATACATTAGCATATTGCTAATGAGCAAATACAGCGCTATAGAGCTTTCTAAACATTCAGCTTCTGATTTTATTACATTCAAAGCCATTACACTAAAATAAGAGGTTACTTTATGTGATAAGTCAGCGCTATTGTACATTTAATTGTTACACTTTTCTGCCTAAATTATGATCCAGAGGAGAAGAAATAAGATGTGGAAGGATTTTATTTCGCGTGATTAATCTTGAGAAAATTTGGGCACTTTTATTGAATAAGAGCTAATGCACAGGCTACTGGCAGCCCTTGCAACGTGCTAATGGGTGCTGATGGACGGATAAGTGCTGAGGGCTACTGTAGGTGCTCATGGACGGGTTTTGATGAGCAGGTGCTGAGGGGTGTGTCCTGATGGACAAATGCTGATAAACGTTGGCTAATTGCAAAAGATAGTGAGTAGTGTTGCAGGCAGATGCTGATAGGTGCAGCCTGATTGACATGGGTTGATAGACGGTTTTTGATGGGTCATATGCATGTCACACGCGTCTTGAAAAGTGAAGCCAACACAGTTTGATTGCCCCGTGGTGGCTAGCTGCAATACAGGTCATAAACCCCATGTAAGCCAATCTTTAAAAATCTAATTACACTTATAATTTTTCCCAACAATGGTTTCTGTTATTGTAGTTATTTGGTGATGTAGTTTTAAATGTTTGTTTTTCTATTAAATGAAGTTATTAGAGCTTGGTGTTGGTTGTTTTCTGAAGGGCGTGTGTTGATGAAGGGGTAAGACGAAAAAGGCTCTACTTCATTTAAAATTGAGACTACTTCCACATTTACCCCATCTTTAAATCAAAGGGGCAATATCGTCCATTTTAGCCTGTCGGAAAGGAAGATGGATGAGCAGTGTGATTGTCTACCCCAATAAAGGTTGTCAATGCAAGATCTATGTGAGTCTCAAATGATGACACAACTCACTTAGCAACTTTAAAGCAAATGCCAAATGACAATCATAATACTTGAAGACACTTTGCTGAAAGATATAGAAATGTATTAGGATTGTTTCTCAGATGCAATGACATCACTGGAAGAACATCAGTCTCCCTGCTAAAAAGCTTGCTTAAGGGTCGAATCCTCCCCCTTGTTTAAACAAACTGATACAAAGTCATTACAAATGCACATTACACGACAACTACTGCATATTAACAACACTCTGGAGCCAATTAATCATTATGGCATCAATATCTAATTAACATAAAATTATTCTCTTTTAAAAGTCCATGTTGGAGGTGACAAGGTTACCTCATCAATAATGCAAATGATCCATTAGCCAGACAGAGCTCACAAAGACTGCTTTCAAGCACACATTTTGAGCTCAGAGATGTCAGTACATCACAAAGGATAGCAATGTGTTTTTAATAGTTTTCAAGGGAAAATAACATAAAAGCTATGCATACAGTAGGCTACATATTGTGTGGGTGTGGTTGGGAAAGTTATGTACATGCATCCCGTACTAAGTTAATGTAAGTGTACACAATGCAAGACCTTATATCCCTTATGATGTGGTCAAACCATGGATTCTGCCTTTTATAATAAAAAATATATTTTCAAATATAATTTTAAATATATTTTAAAATATACAAAAATGCAAAATGAGATAACTCCGTTTTTAACATTTTTGTCAAAACATGTTTATTATTATGTTATCATGCTATTCTTTTGTTTTATGGTGTTACTTAGCTGTATTTTTTAAGTTATGAAGGTTTAAATCAAAACAAACTGTAGTTGAATTGATATGAATTGGAATGCAAAACCAAAAAACGAGATTTCAGAAAAAATTTAAAAAACTAAGTTATCTTGTTTTGCAACAAAACTCTTCATATTTACCAAAATGTATTTTTCATCAATATATTTTTGGCCATTTTTGTATATTTTGAAATATATGTAAAATGATTTTTGAAAATATATTTTTTGCCATAATATATATTAAGAATAAATATATTTTAAAGCATTTGCATTTACGTCGTATTGGAAGAAAAACTTTGTATGCTACAAACCTTCAACGATAACAGGTTAAAAAAGATTTAAAGTAAATATATTTTCAACTGCAAAATACTTAAATACTTAAAACTTTATACATACTATATATATATATATATATATATATATATATATATATATATATATATATATATATATATATATATTTTTTTTTTTTTTTTTGCCATATGGGTTGTAAAGTTAGAAATGTATTTGTTGCCACTGAAATACATTTTTAAATGTATATTAATATAGGAAGGTTAAAACTAAATATATTTTCAAATTCAAAAATATATTTAATTAAGCTTTACTTTCTACAAAATGTATTTATGATATTTAAATACATTTAAATATTAAAATTAGTGCTGGGCAAAGATTAATCGCGATTAATCGCATACAAAATAAAAGTGATTTTTTTGCATAAGATATGAGTGTGTGCTGTGTGTTATTATTATGTATATATAAATACACACACATTCATGTATGTATTTAAGAAACATTTACATGTGTATGTACATTTATTTATATTTTTATATATTCTATATTATATATAAACAAAAAAATGGATATATAAATAAAAATGTTCTGAAATGTATATATGTATGTTTGTGTGTTTAAATTGTCACGGTGTGTAAACACCGAAAAAATGAAAAACTAAACGAGAACCCAAACGCAGACTCAAATACAAGAATAAACTATGATTTATTTAATAAATAACTGAAACACCCACGAGGGGGTAAAAACAGAAAGTAACCAAACACTGTGATGAAACACAAAACTGGAACAGATCTAACACGAAGCATATACACATAAAGAATTCAACAATGATCGCGCACACAACAGAGGACGAGAGGGCATTATATAGACAGCACATCAATGGGGAACAGGTGAACATCATTAATCACGTAAGACACGAGTACATAAGGGAGTAGGGTAAAAGTGACAAGACACTGGGAACACGTGTTACACATACATGATGTGAAACAACACGTATTCCCACATAAACACAATGCTGCCATAATCTTGCCCTATAACATACCGCCTGGATACTAACCAGGGTCAGGCAAGACTATGACAGCCACAAAACACTGGGAACACGTGTCACACACACATGATGTGAAGCACACGTGTTCCCACGTACACACAATGCTGTCGTGATCTTGCCCTCTAACATAGACCTGAACCTATACTAAGGTCTGGCAAGATCACGACAGCAACAAGACACCGGGAACATGTGGAATCCACACACACAATGTGATTCCACATGCCCCCACACAGAACATGATACTGCCACGGTCCTGTCAGATGCACTCAGACCTACATCTAGCACAGATGTCTGACAAGACCGTGACATAAATATACATAATAATTACACACAGCACAGACACATATATAATGCACAAACGCACTTTTATTTTGTATGCGATTAATCGCGATTAAAATTTCATAAAATTTCATATTTAAAACATATTTTTGGCCAAATATTTTTTTTTGTCGTATTGATGAAGTGCATGGACTATTATGGTTTATTTATTACCTCCACCTGAAAAGGTCAGCTGAGAGGTATCGATCATCTATTAGCAACACTTTATGTGATACAAATTCGCAGGTCAGAGTTCATCAAACTTGAACTTTAGAACATGCTTAAATGCAGTTTTTTTGCATGCGCTTATGTTTCCGATCTGCATTCACTTACGTATGAATGGAAGTCAATGGAACATAAAGTCAAGTGTGAAGATAGCATTACGATTGTTGTTTGACAGACTATGCCATAAGACACCAGATTATCCCTTGGGTTAAAGGCTGTTTCTGCTTATCTCATGTTAATCTTGAGTACCTATATAGTATTACATCATTCATATATCTAGTCTTTAGTTTTATCAGTTTATTAAAAGACAGATCAGCTGTGCCGATTATTTCCGAATAAGCCCAAGCTCATAATACATAAAATATAATACCAGTAGCTCTGGATAAATTATGATTCACTACATGTTTGTGTCATTTACATTATATGCACTTGTGCGGCAATTGGCAACAAAACACAGACATTTGATGCAGTTTTATTTACCGCCTACGACTCATAACCCATTTGGGACCACCACATTTCAATGAAATCCAGCATTTAACATAGACATCTTGATTTCCTGCTGAGACTGAGAGCTGGCTGGCTGGCTGGCTGCTATGACTTGTGATTGGTTAAATGCGGGCTCATCATCGGCATGGCATCAACACAAACACATGCAGTGGGTGTGTGTTTGGTAACGTCACGATGGAATACACGTACACTTGGGTTTTTTGTTAAATATTTAGACTATAAAATGCACATTTCAAACCCCAAACTCGCCCATATTTTGCACACCCACGCAAGCCAATTTTTACCCACACAATCAAATTCAAAACCACCCAATTGGGCGGGAACCTGGTCAGCTCTTGGTTGGGGTGTGTGTGTGCTGGTTAAAGTGCCCATATAAGGACTTCCACTGTACTTTCTTCACTGAAATTGCCCATAAAAGAAATAAAACAAGACTGTTACATATGAATCTTTCATGTTCGAAAAAACGTTCAACTTTTCATTCATCACAGAAATACCAACTGCCTGAAATAAAAACATATTTTATATTCTCTAAAATCCTATCTCAGAGAGCAACAAATCACACAGTTTGGCTCCAGCTTATGGCACTTACAGTCTTGGCCACCAACGCCTGTCATCTCAGTGTCTGAACGACAGGCAAGATCGCCGCTTAATACCGAACATGAAAAGGGTTTCCCAAGTTCAAGACTCTCCATTGATTAGCTCTTCCTCTCTCTCCCTCCCCTTTCCTCTTATCATCTTCACTTCTGCTGGCCGATCCACTCCCTGCAGAAAGAACTATCGATCGTTGTGTCTGAACATAGACGAGCGGCAGGTCCTCTACAGCTTTTGAAAAATATCAATGATGGTTTAAAGTCACAGAGTACAGAGATGACACAATGAAAAGAGATTTAACAAGAATACCAATCTGGCAGCGCTGTTTATTTATTTCGGTGTTGGTTTAATGTTCACTGAAAAAATAATATAAATCAGTTTATTGCACAAATCTATAACATTTTCAAATTCACACATTTTTCATATAAGGATTATTAATATCTCAAACTGATTAGACATCCAACATGTGTGTGATGTCATATGTTGTTAAAACAGTTTGGTTTGAATGATAGATGTACAACAAATTTACTGACTAGCTACTTTAAGCAGAGAGTTACATCGTTGTATATTCGATATATCTGCTTTGCAAAGACAATACCAGCGCAAACCTCTTTGCATTTCAAGATTTGCTTATCTTATCAGATGTTTACCAAATGCTTTGTACTTTGCGTCCATCTCAGCTTCATTTCCATAACTGTCAGTTTAGCCTCGACATTCCTAGTTAATCCCTATATTCCCAGTTAATCCTTTCATTCCTCAATCACATTCCACATTCCTGGTTATGAGAATATCTCAATACTACCAGTACAATCTCCACACTCCCTGTTAATCTTTACACAGCAGGTTAATCTATTTACTCTCAGTTCACCCATACACGTTCAGTTAATCTCAATCCTCCCGCTTCATCCCACACAAACGTTCAGTTGAAGTCGCATCTTAATAGACTCCGAGGAGAGTTCACCTGTTCCTTTTTGTTCAGTTGTAAGGATCCACCAGAGATCTCATTAGTCTTGTCTCATAGCTGCGCTGGGATGACCCTAATGATGTATTATGAAAAAAGCACCAAAATTTAAATGTAATATAAGTGAAATTGATTAATGAGAGCCACTTGCAGGTGGATGAGAGATACAGTGATGCTGGAAATAAAAAATGATGTATTAAGCCCCTACAATTACAGATGGTTCAATCCTCTCGACAACCGCTATCCATTTGAGATGCTATTAGCATGCATAATTATGCTAATTAAGCCGTAATTAAGTGTTAATCCTTCAGAGAGTCTACCCTTTCTTCGGCGGTAATTTTCTGCAAGATGGCAGTAAGTAGTTTTTCCAGGCTTTCCCACATTTTGAACTGATTTTCAGGTGAACAGAGATATCGGACAATATGACTGCATTCTGTTTCATTGGCAGCTATTCCGCTTAATTAGTTATCTTTAAAAAGCCCTTTGAGATTTCATTAGGTTGAAAATTATGAGTCTTTTCCCTTTATTGGCTTGATCCATGCCCCATTTTACCGCCCTTGCACCAGGCACATTGATCCAATTAAATGTTAAAGCTATTGTTTTTTCTATGTAACATTTTATTGGACTAGAAGGTAAATAGTCTATCAAGAGCTAGTTACTAATAATATCATTTACAACATACTCTCGGATATCATCTACATACTATATGCTGAAAACACTCCAATTGACCAATTAAAAGATAAGTACAGCCCATAATTGAATTAATATGGATGAACCCTACTGTTGGAAATGACAGGATTGGGGTTGGCACAGTGGGTCAGTGGGTAGCACTGTTGCCTCACAGCAAGAAGGACCACCGTTCAAGTCCTGGCTAGGTTGGATGGCCTTTCTGTGTGGAGTTTGGATGATTGCCCCTGTGTCAGTAGCTGCGTTTACATGGAAAAGTGTAATTGGTTGAAATGTTCAAAACGAATAAAAAAGCTTTATGTAAACGCCACATTCGGAATAAAAAGAGCCAAACTGATTAAAAATCTTTGAGAAGGGTGATTTATACCTTTTGTGACCCGCTTAAAAGGACATGCAAGACTTCATCGG
Source organism: Misgurnus anguillicaudatus (assembly GCF_027580225.2). Lineage (NCBI taxonomy): Eukaryota > Metazoa > Chordata > Actinopteri > Cypriniformes > Cobitidae > Misgurnus > Misgurnus anguillicaudatus. The sequence goes on along the minus strand of NC_073342.2, from coordinate 5,865,650 downwards.
ATTGATAACTGAAACTGGGATGCTTTGCACGTGTGCAATCCTCTTCGTTTCTTTTTTGTGGCTGTTGGCAGACCCACTTAAAGGTGCATTTACGCCACCTACTGGACTGGAGTGTATATGCAATGATGTAGAATTGCCGTAGGATGCAACACTAGCTTGTGTTGTTGTCTTGTTGCCTAAATGTTCACAATTAATCCTTTGTAAAGTGATACGAGACAGTGTTGTCGTCAGTCCATGATTTATATTCTGATCCACAAATGCGTGTGTTTGGACTCGGCCTCTGCAGACCCGCGTGAAGTCGAACACTCTTTTTTAGGGACACATAAATGGGTGTTTTTGCTGCTGCTTGATAATCAACGTGGCACAAAGCTCCATATGCTCATTGTTTATTAATTATGACCTAAAATAGATGCACATTCACATGTTTTAGAAGAATGGCTTGTACACGTATCTTGAAACTAGTGCGAAACTATGATCAAATGATCAAATCTGACTTAAAACTTTTGCCATATAAACACGTACATCAATCCAATCACATTATTAGGTGTTCATGTAAACGCTATGATAGATTTACCAATCTGAATGATTTCCTTCCGACTGAGGCAAAAGGTGTCGATGTAAACGTAGCTAGTGTGTGTTTACTCCGGGTACTCTGGTTTTCTCCCATGTGAGGGCCCAAGAAGTAGCCACCCATTAGTGGTAATGTAGACCACACCACACCTTTGCATACACATGTTTATTTTAATTTAATCATTAAAACAGTTTATTTCAGGATATGTTCAATAATCACACACAACAGTTAAGTCACTTATTCTTTATTTCTTTGGTTAATGTTACATGTTCATTTACATCATTTCTGATTTGGAGTGCACACAAATTAGTTATGTTGTATCTGTCATTTATACTTCTTTCTATTTGAGTTTAAGTTTACCGTAATGAGTGGTGTTGGTCTACCGAAGCCTTCAGCCATTATGTCCTGGGAGCGACAAAGATTGGAGTCCTGTTGGAAACCAAGATTTAAAGAGATGGTTCCTACTGGATGTACCATGTCTTAAGAATGCATGGGGGAAGACTTATGATAAAGGAAATCTTTAAATTAATTTCTTTAGTTGTCCATTTATGATTCAGTTAAATTTGTATTTTTTGAGCTTTAATTCAAAATGTATTTACTTGATTATATTTGGATCTTGTTTAATGTTGTATGTTAAGTGTAATGTGAATTTGTTTCCCCTTTTGTATTGTAATGGGCCCATCTTTCCCTTTATAAGTCGTTTGCTTTGTTCATTTGGTTGGTCTGGTTTAGCTGATTAGTTCCTTTTTGTTTGTCCTTAGTTCTTTGTTGCAACAAGTTTTTGATAGTGGTGGGCAGAGCGAGGCTTCGTGAAACACTGAAACAGTTGAATCAATTGTGCCGTATGTTTCGAGGCTTCAAAACATCAATCCGAAACCGCCTCCACAGTGACACCTAGCGGTCGTTTGCATGTCTTTACATGAAGCAGCCTTGACAAGATTTTAGATGAGCGCAGACAAATTGTATACCACATGTTGTTTGATTGACACACAAGTGATAGGATGGGAGAGTGGATAGTGCTCTCGACTCTCATGCGTAGATCATAGGATCGAACCCGGGAAATGCATGCGTTTCGTCATCATAATAAAGTGCTTTTTGTTGTTGTTTTAACATCTGTTTGACAACTATATGAGCTTTTAGGCTCACAATTGTCGATAACTATAGGCTATTCGGGTCTATTTAATAAAAAAAAATGGAATAGAGATATAGGCTACCAAATAAATAATAAGAGATTCATAAAATATATCAAGCCATAATATGCCACATTGTTTACATATAAAGATCTTTATTCAAATATATAAATTGTTCTGTGTTGATAAACTCAACCAGCTTCTTTTTTACATATAATTTCTCCAGCCTTTGAAAATATTCTCACACAAGGGACACTTTTGCTGGCATGCATTTTTTTGTAAGTGTTACATACATATGAGGAAAAATGACTTTTCAGTAAATTATAGTATTTGATCTTGCCAAAAACGCATCTATGAGGTATTGTCAGATTTGTTTCCTACCCTGTCAGTTTAAGATTCGACGCAGATTCGACAGGTACGCCACCTTTCGAAATACTTGTGAAATGCACGACTTGGTGTTTCGAATCACTTCATCACGTGACATGGGTGTTTCGAATCACATTTCGGAGCAGTGTTTCGAAACATTTACGCTTCGGGATCTCGACACAGTGTCGAAACGTCAGTTTCGCGGGAGCCATCCCTAGTTTTTGATTTTGTATGCTGTTTTGGTTGACTTAAGTTGGGTTCAAATAAAGACCCATTTATTTTGATAAAAAGACTTGGTGTTCTTATTTCCTGGCCGCTCAGGTCCCTCACATATGGTGGCAGCGGTGGGATGTTTGGTCAGTTAAAGTTCACCAAGTCTTTGTTTTTTTTGCCCCTCGTGGTAGGTTTTATTTACTTTTTCCAGTATTATGAGTCGTGGTAAGAAAAAGATGTCTAAACAACCTACCCGGCAGCCAGAAGAAGGATTTGAGGAGCAGGCTGGTTTGGAAGGAGCTGAAGGAGGAGAAGCAACAGAAGATAGAGATGTTTCAGTGACAGAGCTGGCAAATTTGCTTCGAGTCCATATGGCCAGGACAGAAGGCCGAGAATCTGTAAGGCAACAAGAACATGCAGACCAGGAGCGACGTTTGAAGGCCCTCCAGCACCAATTTAATTTACTGCAAATGGAAGTCCAAGCACGTACCTCCCCTATTCTACATGTTTCTGATACTGGTCCAGAAAGGCCTGATATGAACCCTTTAGGATCTTTAACCTCAGTTCAGGAAGAGGACGTTGGAGGCCCACCACTGTCTCAAATACCTCGATTAGAAAAGCTGTGTGATACAGATGATGTGGAGCACTTCCTAGTTGCTTTTGAGAGAATTGCGGCTGCTTGTAGATGGACCAGAACTGACTGGGTTTGGCATTTGATCCCTTTATTGACTGGTAAGGCACGAGCAGCTTATGTCAACATGGATGTGAGTGAGTCTACAGATTACGACAAAGTGAAGTCTGCTATTTTGAAGAAATATGATGTTAATGCAGAGACTTATCGTCAAAAGTTCCGCTCCCAGTCAGTAGACCCCTCTGAGAACCCAAAAGAGCTTTACAATCGGCTTAAGGAATTATTTGGAAAATGGATCCAGCCTAAAGGAAAAACTGTAGAGGAGGTGAGTGAGATTATTATTTTGGAACAATATCTGAGAATGCTATCTCCTGAACTTCAGGTTTGGATTCGAGAACGAGATCCCAGAACAGCAGCAGAAGCAGCAGCTTTGTCAGATGTTTTTGTGGCAGCCAGGGGAAAGAATAAGTCCTGGGCCTGGAGATCTAGTAATGACCGTCGGTCCCCAGAAGTGCCACAATTCCAACAAAGAAAAGCAGAACTGTCTGGTAAGCCTCTTATGGGGAAACCTACTTCAGCCAAATTAAGTTTTGCACCTAAACGACCTCCCATATGCTATTTATGTGGTCAAGAAGGGCATACTAAACCCAATTGTCCGAAGAACTCTGCTCACCTTGCACATCTATGTTTTGTACCGAGACATGAGACAACCAAACATTCAGTTTCCTCCAAGACTACAAATGTAGAGATTAACGATGAGAAATTGATGGCTTTAATTGACACTGGCAGTGATCAGACCCTTGTAAATAAGAAATTTGTTTCACCATATTTGATCAGTTCAGCAACCGACTGCCTATTTGTTGTGTACATGGTGATGAGAGACTGTTGCCTACTGCCAATGTTTATGTTAAGATAAAGAATCAAACTTACCTGTTGGAAGTGGGAGTATCTGATAATTTGCCCTTTCCAGTTATCTTGGGTCGAGATGTACCTGTCCTGTTGGAGTTGTTGTACCCAGTGCAGACCTGTCATATGGTGGTAACTAGAGCGAAATCAAGCCAGTCAGAAGAGTCTGGACACACACTGAGTGCTCTACCTTTCTTTAATGCAGAAATTGAGCCCGGGATGCCAAAGAGAAAAAAGACTCGATGTGAAAAGAGGCAGGAGAAGGTAAAATATGCTGCTTCTAAAATGTCAGAAGTTACTAACTGCAATTTGCCTGTAAACTTTCAGTTGCCTACAAACATCATTCAGATGCAACAGGAAGATACCAGTCTCAAGGAGTGCTTTACCAAAGCTGAAGAGGTAAGAGAGGAGCTTATACATGGCAAGACCATAACCTTTGTAGTAATTGAGGGAATACTTTACCGTCAGATTGGGCCATTGAAACAGCTGGTGGGTCCACAGTGTGTTCGAGAAGTGGTTTTACATCTGAGCCACTCAATTCCTTGGGCTGGCCACCTTGGGAAAAATAAGACCACTGCAAGGATCAAGAAATATTTTTATTGGCCCGGTTTGAAAGCAGATGTGACACAATTCTGTAAGAGCTGTCCTATTTGTCAAAAGGTTTCTCTTAAACGTCCACATCGAGCCCCACTACAACCCCTCCCGGTGATTGGCACTCCATTTGAGAGGCTTGGGATGGATGTCGTTGGTCCGGTGGAGCGAAGTCGATCAGGAAATAGATTCATGCTGGTAATAACTGACTACGCTACAAGGTATCCAGAGGTATTTCCATTACGATCTGTGAAGGCTAAACCGATAGCTGCTGCTTTAGTTCAACTGTTTTCAAGAGTTGGGTTCCCTGCAGAGATCTTAACCGATCAGGGCACTAATTTTATGTCTACTCTGTTAAAACAGGTCTACAGGCTCCTGGGAATTAACCCTCTGGGGTCCAACCATTTTGGGACACTGTCAGAGGTTCTGACATGCTCTTACATTTGGTCTTTTTTCAGTTGCTTTAAAACATAATAATGGCAAGTGTCTCATACCACTGTGTTCAGCACAAACTGGGCTAAAATATTATATGAGCTACATGTATGTACATGTTTGTATTTTTGAGAGAAAAAGGTTTATGCGTGGTTTTTAAAAAAGCAAAATTTTTAAGTCACTGATATAAGTTCACAAAACCCATACTAAACATGCTTTAACAAGACTTTCCTAAACATAATCTAGTAGTCTAGAGTTTTTTCTTTAAAATGATGTGAAAATCATCCTGCCTACTTATTCACATAAAACAATGTATTGATTTAGAAATTGTAAGACACTTTTTGTTTAGAGTGGCCGTATGCGAGAAGGATTGATTGACAGCTAGCAAACAAAGGCTCGCATAATGAGCTGCATAATAATGAGGCAGGAGGGAACTACAGTAAAGAATGTGAAGACAAATGGACATGTTTGTTTGAGGTTTATTAAGAAGTTAACAATATAATCAAAATAGAAATGAAGGTCAGTAGGACATTTTCAATTTATTTGGAAACAAACCCTATTAAAACACTGAACTTGTATAAGAAACTGATAAACAACAGAGCTGTAAACTTCATGTGGCTCATGTTACCATATAACTTTATGTCCAAAGAGTGTGAATATGTTTTTCCACTTCATAGTTTTGTACTGATGAGAGGGATGCAGACCTGTAAGAGAGTTATGAACAGCTGTCAGCACAAATTGTCCACAGAAATACCCTTACATACATAACTGATGGGTAAATGATAGCACTACATTCAGATAAACTATTATAAACTAAATTAGTATCTCAAATAAACATCTGCAATGATTAGTTCTATAAAAAGCTGTTTTCAGATGACTGTTTTCAGATGCCCATCCCCTTATCGTCTAGCTTCTGTTTTAAACGCGTTTCTGTAAGGGAGTATGAACTTTAAAAACACATCGCAAATGGATGTGCGCGAGCTCGCGTCTCCGTGTAAACAACGCGGAGCTCATAATAAAACGGTGTCGCGTGTAAAGCGCAATGTATGGAATGCGTTGCATGTAAACAATATCATATTACAGCAGATCCCCCAGTGCAGTATTACTCAAAGTTGCCATGAAGGATACGAAAGTGAATAACTGCGTCTAACACTGTACGCAGCATGTAACAATGAAATCCGCCATTACGTGATCACGCGCGTAACTTACTCGTTAAACAAGCGTGTAAACATGGAATCATATTACAGCACACACTTAAAAGATACAGCAGTGCAGCTGCATTACTCAAAGTTGCCATAAAGGATATGAAAGTGAATAACTGTGTCTAACACTGTACACAGCATGTAACAATGAAATCCGCCATTACGTGATCACGCGCGTACTCGTTTATAAATAAGCATGTAAACATGGAATCATATTACAGCACACACTTAAAAGATACAGCAGTGCAGCATTACTGAAAGTTGCCATGAAGGATACGAAAGTGAATAACTCTGTCTAACACTGTAACTTACAGCATGTATCAATGAAATCCGCCATTACGTGAAATTACGCGCCCTCGTTTGTAAACAATGCGAACGTTTTTAAATCCGAAGCGTGCAGTCTGCTAAGGTTGCTTATGTAGGCTGAACTGCACAAGCCATAACATATTACATGATAGCAAATATAAATGAAGACAAATGACTTACAGTTTCTTCAGGAATAAGTTATATCCTTCTCCAATGCGTCTTCCATCGTCCCTCTTCTTAGGTAACGTTAAATATAAACGCTTCTCTTCCTCAATGTCCAGACATAAATGAAGATATTCCTCACGTGTGTGTATAAAGTTTATAATCCAAACATGCGGTAAAGTCTTTAAATCTGATCAAACTTTACGCTTTGTTTATTATTGTTGGAACTGCTGTCTCTTCATTACCATGTCAACAGCGTGTGGGCGTGGCCGCATTAGAGATAATGTGCTCAGTCAGGAAAAACTGTACTCTCTTTACTTCAATGCAGATTATATAAACAGGAAATATTTGTTTTTGATTATAATTAGCTTGTTTAAAAGAAGACATTTCAGGCTTTCTTTGGATATGTGTATTATGTTTGTGTGACGAGTATTCGCGGAGTTTCAACTGATTTTTGTAACGTGTTTTAAGAGACAGCTGGCGGAGACAGAAATGTCTGAATGCGCACCCTGTTTATTTTCTTTATTTGACAAAAACACAAAGATCTGTTGTTATTGTGAATGTGAACTAATTAAAGAGGACCCTTCAGAGTTTCAAATGATGTCAAACACGTAAGTGTTTGATTATTAATGATGGAGTATTTTAAGTTGATTCTGCAATGATAAGGAGAAAACACGTCAAAACGCGTCCCCGCGTTTTTGGACCCCTGGGGGTTAAGAGCATTCGTACTACTCCTTACCATCCTCAAACAGATGGGCTAACTGAGCGATTCAACCAGACTTCAAAGCAAATGCTCCGTAAGTTTGTCAGTGAGTCCGGTCGTGATTGGGACCAATGGCTGCCATATCTTCTCTTCGCCTATAGGGAAGTTCCACAGGCCTCTACGGGGTTTTCACCCTTTGAGCTGTTATATGGGTATGAGGTCAAGGGGCCACTGGCCCTGCTGCAAGGAATGTGGAAAGGAAGTAATGGAGTGTCAGAGTCCACGAATGTTGTCGCCTATGTTTTGCAAATGAGGGAACGTCTGCAAGAAATGACCTCTTTGGCACAGAAGCACTTGGGGGAAGCCAGAGAGCAGCAAAAGACTTGGTATGATCCACGAGCTCGACAGAGAAATCTGGAAGTAGGTCAAAAGGTACTTGTTATGCTGCCTAGTCGAGAAAGTAAGCTCCTAGCAAAATGGCAGGGTCCTTATGATGTCAAGAAGCAACTGGGTCCTACCACTTATGAGATTAGTATGCCCGGTCAAGAGCGTTCCAGCCGAGTGTTGCATGTCAATCTGTTAAAGGAGTGGGTGCCCCGACCTGAGACAGCCCAGTCTTTAATGATTCGTTGTGTTGAAGAGGAAGAGTCAGATGATCAGTACCTGCCTCAGCCAGTTTCTGGTTCTATCAGCCTAGACCATCTAACAGACTCCCAGCAATTGCAGGTACGAGCTCTTTTTACTTCAAAAGTATTTTCTGAATACCCTGGCTTTACTACGTTGCTTGAACACGATGTGGTACTTAAACCTGATGCCGTTGTGAAACGTCAAAGTTATAGGATACCCGAGCGACTACAGGAGACCTTGAAGGAGGAAGTAGACCTAATGCTTCGCCTAGGGATCATTGAACCGTCAAACAGTGAGTGGTGCCATCCAATAGTCCTTGTACCAAAGAAAGATGGGAGTATGCGATTCTGTATTGACTTTCGATACTTGAATTCAGTGTCTAAGTTTGATTCATACCCTACACCACGTATCAGTGATCTAATTGACCGTTTGGGACAGTCCAAGTATTTGACGACCATGGACTTGTCTAAAGGGTATTGGCAGATTCGCCTAACTACATCATCTCGACCACTAACTGCTTTTAGGACACCAGATGGCCTTTTCCATTTTAAAGTCTTACCCTTCGGCCTACATGGGGCTGTGGCAACCTTTCAGAGGTTAATTGATCAAGTGCTGCGTGGACTAACTTTTGCTTCCGCATATCTTGACGATATTGTTGTTTACAGTAATACCTGGGAGGAGCATGTACAGCATCTTGAAGTAGTTTTGCAACGTCTAGAAAGAGCTGGCTTAACTGTCAACCCTAACAAGTGTGCTTTTGCTAAGCAGGAGACCGAATACCTAGGATATGTCATTGGCCAAGGTGTTGTGCGACCACAGGTGGGGAAAATTCAGGCCTTGGAGAAATGTCCGGTGCCTCAGACACGCAAGGACTTGCGGTCTTTCCTAGGTATGGCAGGATTTTATCATCGCTTTATTCCAAATTTTTCCAGTATAGCTGCTCCACTTACGGATATGGTAGGGGCACGTTGCCCAAACCAACTGAATTGGACTGAGGAGAGGTTAAAAGCCTTTCGGGACATTCAGCAAGCATTGACAACTGATACTGTTCTCTATAATCCTGACTTTAGTCAGTCTTTCATTGTCCAGACAGATGCTTCTGAGAGAGGTATAGGAGCAGTCCTGTTGCAGGGACCACCACAGAGTCAACGGCCAGTAGCTTTTATTAGTCGCAAGTTGTTCCCAAGAGAGGTGCGTTACTCAACTGTGGAAAAAGAATGCTTGGCCGTAAAGTGGGCCCTGGACTCCTTAAGGTATTACCTGCTAGGCCGTGAATTTACTTTGGAGACCGATCATAAGGCATTACAGTGGTTGCAGAAAATGAAGGACTCTAATGGAAGGATTACGAGATGGTACCTTGCCATGCAACCCTTTAGATTCAAGATTCAACATGTACCCGGTCAAGTTAATGTTACAGCTGACTATCTCTCTCGCTGTACCAGCGAGTTTCTGGAAGAGGGGGGAGATGTGAGGGCCCAAGAAGTAGCCACCCATTAGTGGTAATGTAGACCACACCACACCTTTGCATACACATGTTTATTTTAATTTAATCATTAAAACAGTTTATTTCAGGATATGTTCAATAATCACACACAACAGTTAAGTCACTTATTCTTTATTTCTTTGGTTAATGTTACATGTTCATTTACATCATTTCTGATTTGGAGTGCACACAAATTAGTTATGTTGTATCTGTCATTTATACTTCTTTCTATTTGAGTTTAAGTTTACCGTAATGAGTGGTGTTGGTCTACCGAAGCCTTCAGCCATTATGTCCTGGGAGCGACAAAGATTGGAGTCCTGTTGGAAACCAAGATTTAAAGAGATGGTTCCTACTGGATGTACCATGTCTTAAGAATGCATGGAGGAAGACTTATGATAAAGGAAATCTTTAAATTAATTTCTTTAGTTGTCCATTTATGATTCAGTTAAATTTGTATTTTTTGAGCTTTAATTCAAAATGTATTTACTTGATTATATTTGGATCTTGTTTAATGTTGTATGTTAAGTGTAATGTGTATTTGTTTCCCCTTTTGTATTGTAATGGGCCCATCTTTCCCTTTATAAGTCGTTTGCTTTGTTCATTTGGTTGGTCTGGTTTAGCTGATTAGTTCCTTTTTGTTTGTCCTTAGTTCTTTGTTGCAACAAGTTTTTGATTTTGTATGCTGTTTTGGTTGACTTCAGTTGGGTTCAAATAAAGACCCATTGATTTTTCTAAAAAGACTTGGTGTTCTTCTTTCCTGACCGCTCAGGTCCCTCACATCCCACATGCCAAAAACATGCAAGTTAGGTAAATTGGATTTACCAAATTGCCCAACCTGTGAATGGATTATTCAGTCCTCGCCATGAATATATCGTCGCTGTCCGATGAAACTCACGTATGTTCATTTTGCCGATTTTGAGATTTTTCGACAGATTGAATGTCCAGGTTCATTTCCATATACAGTATGCGTCACATACCTAAATAGCCAATGAAAACTTGTGAAATCATGTCATCTGATTTTCACGTACCCGTTTGGTGTCAAAGCTGTCAATCACGCCGCATATCTTCCGCCTGTGAAGCATCTCGCCGGTCTCGTAAAGTTTCATCGAACCTCAGCACTGGATATAGCCGAATAAACATGACAATGACTTTCCTTCGAGGTAAACGTTTCCCCCGGACGCCAGACTAACATCTAGGACTTACTTAATTACGGTAGGACTGTGCAAACAAAGTATCTGTCTAGCATTGTTGTTATTTACGCTGGGGATTTCCCCACCACTTTTTGAAAGCATTTGGTTAAAATGTTCTGAAAAATCAAGCGATGCTTAAGACTGGTTTTGTGGTCTAGTCTCACATGTGTTGCGTTGTATGCTTATGGTGTGTTTTCTTGTACATATGTAATGAAATTCATTGTAATCATTTATTAAACACGCTGCTGTTTTCTACGGTATGGTGCTTTGGCATTGTTCGGTTGAGCTGGTGTTGCAGGGACTGTTACATGTGTGATGTGTGCATTCGACATTGTTGAGGGTTTATAAATTTGCTAAGAGTATTTTCTTGTTGTTGACTGGCCTACGCTATGCCCATTTTTGATGCGCGTTATTCAATATTTTTCCCGTCCTGCAGTATGTTTTTTCTGATCTTTTGTCCCCACCACTTTTCAACACAAACTGACGCCCCTGTTGTGTAGCATTACCATGTCAGTGTGTTGATTCATTGTCCCTTAATGGTTTGCAAGAGACATTTAATACACTTATAATTAATATTAAATAAAGTAAGCGTATTTAACCAAGACGTAGGCTATTTAATAAACTGAGCGTATTTATCTGTCAATACGAAACGCGACTTGGCCATTCTAATTAATGATCGGAAGAACGCGTATCGATCAAAGTTACTGTAAAATATGCACGCATGTCCATTTAAACTCAATTTTGGTCAAATGTGGATTATATCATGACACTGGCAAGAATATGGTTACATGTAAATATGCCCTACCAAGTATGACAACGCTACATTCAACTGCTTTTGATATACGGTGTTTGTTTCACTTTCTGAAAAGTTACCGTTTTGGACATACGTGAGTTTCATCAGGCAGCGACGATATGCTGTAATGGTGTAAAGAAAGAAATGACAAGATTAAGTAATCTTTTACTACATTAGTCAACATCTTGTCCTAAGACAAGAACGGGTATTGTGTAAATTTTTATGACAACATTCATGAAAGGTTTTGATCCACTTAAATGTTGACCAGTGTATAAATAGGGGACAATGCAACACTCAATATGGCCGCTCTGGTGACGGAAGTCCCGCCGTCCAGTTAAAAGAACCAGTCACCTATTGAAAAAGACTGTGGGGGAGGGGTTCTTTACAGAGTCACGTGAGGCACTTGCAAACCTGTGTCCATGCGCAGTAGCTAAAACAGCCTTAAAAAATTTTTTTTTAGTGTTTTAAAGTTTTTAGTGCAATTTGAGCTTAAGAAACAAAAATAATGGGACAGTTGATATCAGGTTTAATTGTAAGTCCGAAATATGTTAATTTCAGCATGTGATTTTAGAGATATCTGTTATTCCTTATTCAAGTAGGTTGGACATTAAAGAGCACCTATTTCATTGCTGAAACTATGTTTTTTGTGTATTTGTAATGTGTTTGTGTGGTTTAGGGTTAAAAAAACATTATTTACTGTACATTTTTGTAGCTCCAGATTTTTCTCTCTTCCTGAAACGCAGATTTGAAAAGCTCTGTGTCCCTGATTGGCCAGCTAATCTGTACGTTGTTATTGACTTGAATACCTCTGACGTCAGCCGGAAATGTGACGCTCTCTACCATGTTTGAAAGATTTGGTCACCAGAGATGTATAAAGTACTAGGGACCCAGACTTGAGTAAAAGTACAAGTGCTCTATCAAAAAAGTGACTTGAGTAGAAGTTGAAGTGCTCTTTAAGCACAGCACTTAAGTGGAAGTACTAAAGTATTAAACATTTTTTGTACTTAAGTATTGCAAGTAGTTTATTTTAAAATATACTACTCAAGTACTGAAAGTAAAAGTACAAGTATTGTGTAATGTAGTTATTAAAGAAAACAGTCAAAAGTTTGAATATAATATTGTTTATATTATTTCAAATGTTTAAGCTAAAGGCACTCACAATTCCTTTGGCTGTAGCAGGAGTACACGGACATGAATCTTCAGATAATTCAGATTAATTTAACTGATATGGAGATAGAGAATTCAGAATTAATTAAATATTAGTCGATATAATGGTAATAGGTAAAGGTACAAGGTGTTTCAATGTATTTAGGTTTCCTTCTTTCGCGCACACTCGCCCTTTCTTGCGCATTCTCTCTCTCTCGGTCTCTCTCGCGCACTTTGACTCTCTCTTCGCTTCACATTTGTCCACAACCCCGGCTCATACTTGTGAGTGAGAGGGAGGGAGGGGTCCGCCCTTCACTTTCTCCGATTGGTTTAGACCACGATCTGTGTGTGTTTCTAATGTGTATCACGCTCCGGCAGTGATAATGTGGGTTTGGAATGATTCGTAACATTTGAATGTAACGAGTAACTATGCAGCACATAAAAAATGTATCGGAGTAAAAGTATTAAACTCATCGAAAATATGTACTGAAGTAAAAGTGGAAGTAGGAGAAAAAAATAATACTTCAGTAGAGTACAGATACTGTCTTTTAGTACTTAAGTACAGTAGTGAAGTAGTTCTACTTCGTTACTATACATCTCTGTTGGTCACAATGCAATCCTAACAGGAGTTAATTTACAGGCGGAGTTGGGAGGAATTATGATAATGTCGTTCACCAATTCCAGGAAGTAAACTGTTGCCTACAATCCGTTTGTTTGTTGTAGTCCAAGAAAAGAGATTTATGTTGGAGACAATAACTTGCATCATCGTTTATTTTGGGGTTTGTACCTTTTGCATATCGTTAACCTGTACTATTACACACTTACACAACAAAAGAAATTTAAAAATGTGAATTGGACAATAGGTGCTTTTTAACTAAAACAATAACTATATTAGTGTCCACATCACCGAACAATATTGATAACTTTGTTATTTTGCTCGCGCGCAGTAATCGCACAAATCACTTACCTTCAATGGCATTAACCAATACTGCATATTTCCCTCAATAAAAACTTTTGCATTTGTTTACATGTCACTGAATGTGTAAATATGTTCTTGTTGCATTTAAACAGCAGCTATAACCAGCAGATGTCTTCAACACACTGCGTTTTGCGTAACTCTAAACGTTTTTTGTAATTTAACCTTTTGGCGTAGTCAATGTATATGTAGTAGAATAAAAAGCATTACGTGCTCAATTTTATAGAAACTGCATCAGCGCTGGATACCTGAGGTAATTTTATGTTATAGACCTCAGCACAGGGGTCTCAAACTCAAACTGGCTTGGGGCCATTTCTGAGACTGACATTTCATCAGAGGGCCGCAGAGCTATTTTAACGTTCAAAAAAGTACAATATTTCTTTAAAATAATACTTGAAAATATATAAACAGTGTTTTTTATTTTTTAATATACATTATTTTATAAAAGTAAGTAAATATTTTTTAACCTTATTAGGCTTTGAATTATTAACTAAGGCCTATTAAAACTAACAAATTTAATTCCTATACATTTATATATTATTATAAAAAATGTACCAACAGTAAGTGTTTCTGTTTTTATTTATTTTTGACTGTTTTCAGTCATAGTATTGACTTTATTATGTTCCTTTTTGTTATTCCACCGTTTTAATGAATTTGCTATTATATTTAGAAAAATGTTAATAAGTGAAAGTGATCCTAAAACATTTGGATGGGTAGTCAATGTTACATAAGCTAGTTGGACAGTAAAAATAAATAATACTGCTCTATGTATAAGCAAGCAAGATAATAATGTATTATACTTCCCAGCTAACAATTTTTGGTTCCCAAAACGTTCCCCTAACGTTAGTTTTTGGTTCTCAAAACGTTCCCCTAACGTTAGTTTTTGGTTCCCATAACGTTATTTTCCAAGGTTTGTTTTTGGTTAGCCAGGAAAGTTTTCTTTACAGAAATAGAACGTTATTTTTAGGTTATTTTAACGTTTTCCTAACGTTAGGAGAACGTTAGAATAACGTTAGGAGAACGTTAGAATAACGTTAGGAGAACGTTAGAATAACGTTAGAATAACGTTCTCCTAACGTTAGGAAAACGTTAAAATAACCTAAAAATAACGTTCTATTTCTGTAAAGAAAACTTTCCTGGCTAACCAAAAACAAACCTTGGAAAATAACGTTATGGGAACCAAAAACTAACGTTAGGGGAACGTTTTGAGAACCAAAAACTAACGTTAGGAGAACGTTAGAATAACGTTAGGAGAACGTTTTCCTAACGTTAGGAGACCGTTAGAATAACGTTATTCTAACGTTCTCCTAACGTTCTCCTAACGTTAGGAAAACGTTAAAATAACCTAAAAATAACGTTCTATTTCTGTAAAGAAAACCCTCCTGGCCAACCAAAAACAAACCCCGGAAAATGCACAGCTGACATGGAGTGAAAAATGATCTCACCAGGGCGCGAGGGCGCGTTGCCGGGGCTCCGTGCACGCACTGACAGAGCGCGCAAGACTCCAGCCTCAGTGAAGAAGTGAAGGCTTACAAAAGTACGGCACGTCTATTAGTACATCCCATGCTGTGTTTTGGTTGTTTTTTATCTATCATATCTATCTAAAATAAGTAAAACACATTTCCGTATAAGGAGGAATAAAATAATTTATTTAATACAAAATCTATAATAATTAAATTATGCTATTACTGGAAAAAATGTCTATTAAAATATTATACCATTATATAACACAGGTTATTTTATATAAAAATACCTCAACACATCACATATTATGTATTTAGATAACATTATATTTTATCAAATATATAATAGTGACTTCAACACAATAAAGAAGAGTTAAAACAGATATTTATTGAAAATATATAAACATGTAATTCACTTTAGTTTAACAGACCTTACAGCAGCCGCCTTATTAAGTAACAACAATCAGCATCTCTCTCTCAGTTTTTACAATAATCAAAAGCTTCTAACTTCATATTCTCTTCATGGAAATAATTAAAATATATTTTCGTTTTCACATATTTAAGCTACTAATGAAGAAACAAAAAAAAAATCGCTAGAATGATATACTCTGAAGTTAAAACGCAATGAGACATAAATCAGTCACTTTAGGTTAAAAGATCTTACCACAGTTAGTCGGCTATCCGTTTTTACAACAATAAAAAGTTTCTAACATTATATTCTCCTCAAATTCTCCTCAAATCGATTGGAAATCACTCGTATATATATTTCTTCTCACATATTTAAGTTACCAAATCAAGAAAGAGACAAAAGAACCGCTAAAATAATGTTAGTCTCTGAGGTAAAAACGAAAGGACCGTTATTTTTTAAATTAACGACTTTTCCTGAGCACAAGATAAAGCGGGTACTCGTGAAGAAGGCGGTAAGCTCGTGCAGACAAGCACGCGCATATTAGACGTGCACACTAAAGGAATAATGGGTTTAATTATGCATTCACTTCATTTCCTAAAAAAAAAAAAACATAACCAAAAAATAACCATTAGAGAACGTTATGTATAAGTTATTTTTAGGTTATTTAATGGTTCCAGAAAACCAAAAAAGAACCAAAAAATAACGTTCTGTATAAGTTATTTTTAGGTTATTTTAAAAATAACCACCCTGCAACGTTATGGGAACGTTATTTTATGGTTCCAAAAAAAGAACCAAAAAAGAACCAAAAAATAACGTTCTGTATAAGTTATTTTTAGGTTATTTTAAAAATAACCACCCTGCAACGTTATGGGAACGTTATTTTATGGTTCCAAAAAAAGAACCAAAAAAGAACCAAAAAATAACGTTCTGTATAAGTTATTTTTAGGTTATTTTAAAAATAACCACCCTGCAACGTTATGGGAACGTTATTTTATGGTTCCAAAAAAAGAACCAAAAAAGAACCAAAAAATAACGTTCTGTATAAGTTATTTTTAGGTTATTTTAAAAATAACCACCCTGCAACGTTAGGGGAACGTTATTTTATGGTTCCAAAAAAAGAACCAAAAAAGAACCAAAAAATAACGTTCTGTATAAGTTATTTTTAGGTTATTTTAAAAATAACCACCCTGCAACGTTATGGGAACGTTATTTTATGGTTCCAAAAAAAGAACCAAAAAAGAACCAAAAAATAACGTTCTGTACAAGTTATTTTTAGGTTATTTTAAAAATAACCACCCTGCAACGTTAGGGGAACGTTATTTTATGGTTCCAAAAAAAGAACCAAAAAATAACCAAAAAATAACGTTCTGTATAAGTTATTTTTAGGTTATTTAAAAATAACCACCCTGCAACGTTATGGGAACGTTATTTTATGGTTCCAAAAAAAGAACCAAAAAAGAACCAAAAAATAACGTTCTGTATAAGTTATTTTTAGGTTATTTTAAAAATAACCACCCTGCAACGTTATGGGAACGTTATTTTATGGTTCCAAAAAAATAACCAAAAAATAACCAAAAAATAACGTTCTGTATAAGTTATTTTTAGGTTATTTAAAAATAACCACCCTACAACGTTATGGGAACGTTATTTTATGGTTGCAAAAAATAAAACCTAAAAATAACGTTCCCAGAACGTTATTTTTTGGTTCCCAAAAAAATAACCAAAATATAACCAAAAACTAACGTTAGGGGAACGTTCTGTGTTTGCTGGGTTCATATATATTTCATATAGAAGTGTACATACTTGTATCCTCTGTAATTTCTCCTCATCTTTCCTCTTTTCCTAACCTGGGCACTTTGATGGGTCATTTTCTCATCCGTAGTTTAATATTAAACTGTTGCACTACATCTCCCACTGCGGTGTCTCCATTAGAAGCTGTGATTTGATGTGAACTACGGTAATAACCCCACAGCAGCTCTTCTCTGAGTAACAGAGTATCCACCCGGAAGTAACAAATCTTCTCTGGACAAACACTACAAAGTCGCGATCAGATGAACTGATCGCATTGTGACAATGATATGATTGACGCGAGAGGAATTAAAATCCGATCACGCATTCCGTTACCCTCGCCATCACGGAGCGCGCGCTCGTGGCTGCGTAGCAACGGGTGACGCGACCCCACGCTGCGCAACCTCCGCTCCCAAGCAAGCACTTTGAAAAGTAAACATACCTTAAGAAACGCCTCGACTCGTTTTAACTCGCGTTGTTAGACGCGACATGTGACCGGACCCTTAAACGTAAAAAAAAAAAACGAATTTAAATAAAAATCTTTCTGCGGGCCAGATTACGTTATATTGTTGAAGGGTGACGCGGGCCGCAGAGAGGGGGAGGGCGGGCCGCAAATGGCCCGCGGGCCGGGAGTTTGAGACCACTGCCTCAGCAAATAGCTTCTCCATCGTGTCATCTGTCATTTCAAATGCACGTGCACGTTAAATTCAAATAGATTTGATTGGCTGTCAATGGTTTATTGTTCATCAGGTGAAAAAAAATCACTCAGAAAGTGATCCCAGCAATATCATTCATTGTATCTTTATCGTTACAGGTATAGTGTTAACTCTGCTATTCTCATAAAAAAAGATTTTAAAACTACTTTTATAGTTATATTTATAATGTGAACAACTCTTTAGTCTTGTATGACTGAATGTATGTTTCTGATGTCACAGCCGTGTAGTGGCGTGAATTACCTAAAGGGGCTTCTTTAAATGAACCTACTGACATTTTTCGTCCACATTTTACCCGTCAATGGGTTTAAACAATCCAATGAATCTCCAATTAATCTATTTGGAAACATACTCAAATGGCAGGTCAGGTACAGTAGAACTGTCTAACTGCAGCTTTGGGAATGATGGATGCCTTACAGAGCAACACAGATTCATTTGCATGACAATTATATGCTCACAAATGAAGCCCTTTTGTTTTTAGAAACACTAATGAACTATGCACATGTTTAATTACAGGCAATTCATGTACAACTTTAATTAGGAACAATTAAAGCATATCTCAGGTGAGCTATAGTCAGAGCAGTGGAGGCGTACGTGTGTGTGCATGTGTGTTTGTGTAGATGAACAACGTGAGCTGTGTACTGTGAGCTCACTCATACAGGAAATGACACGGCACGGCGGACCCTCACAGTATGAGCTCTGCATTTAAAGAGTTATTAACCTTTAAACAACTATTAAACATATTAATGAAAATCCAAGTATATTATTTTCGTATCTTCTGTAAAAACACATTTAACCCCTTCAGCTGTAAGTACTGAATTCATGACTTTATTGCGCAAGATGTGGGCTCACCATTTTATGATTCTGATCCACAACTGCACTCCAACAGTAATGTGTATAATTTCCATACATTGGGAGGAAGGCTTTTTGTGATTTTACTTCATGAAAGTTGCGATTATTAGGAACACCATACTAATACTGTGTTTGACCCCCTTTCGCCTTCAGAACTGCCTTAATTGTATGTGGCATTGATTCAACAAGGTGCTGAAAGCATTCTTTAGAAATGTTTCCCCATATTGATAGGATAGCATCTTGCAGTTAATGGAGATTTGTGGGATGCACATCCAGGGCACAAAGCTCCCGTTCTATCACTTCCCAAAGATGCTCTATTGGGTTGAGATCTGGTGACTGTGGGGGCCATTTTAGTACAGTGAACTCATTGTCATGTTCAAGAAACCAATTTGAAATTATTTGAGCTTTGTGTCATGGTGCATTATCCTGCTGGAAGTAGCCATCAGAGGATGTGTACATGGTGGTCATAAAGGGATGGACATGGTCAGAAACAATGCTCAGGTAGGCCGTGGCATTTAAACGGTGCCCAATTGGCACTAAGGGGCCTAGAGTGTGCCAAGAAAACATCCCCCACACAATTACACCACCAGCCTGCACAGTGGTAACAAGGCATGATGGATCCATGTTCTCATTCTGTTTACGCCAAATTCTGACTCTACCATCTGAATGTCTCAACAGAAATCGAGACTCATCAGACCAGGCAACATTTTTACAGTCTTCAACTGTCCAATTTTGGTGAGCTTATGCAAATTGTAGCCTCTTTTTCCTATTTGTAGTGGAGATGAGTGGTACCCAGTGGGGTCTTCTGCTGTTGTAGCCCATCCGCCTCAAGGTTTTGCGTGTTGTGGCTTCACAAATGCTTTGCTGCATACCTCGGTTGTAATGAGTGGTTACTTCAGTCAAAGTTGCTCTTCTATCAGCTTGAATCAGTTGGCCCATTCTCCTCTCCCCATACTCCTTCAGCAGTGACTTATTCATGATACAGCACAGCCTCAATACCTCATTGCTTACTATCATTATTTATGCATGCATGTACATAAACACAAGAATATGTGTTACAAACTCGTATATGATATAGTGTTGATATTCTGTGCTAATAGCAGGTGACAGTAAGGACATTAATTAGGGTGCAAACTTCTGTTTAACTGAATGAAAACGACACATTGTTACTTTGCAGTCAACACAGTAGAGGAGAGTGGTGTCAGCGATAACAAGTGTTTTATGTTCTCATTTGTGGTGAACTTTAATTTTAGTACTTATGTGATTGTTTATGTGTATTGGGGCATACACACCAAAGGCAAATTCAAAGATTTGTGCGAGTAGATTACATACAAAGTCAATGCAAAAATGCGTATAGACACGAACTCGCGCTATTCCCCTTAAGGGGGTCGCACACAGGACGCGCAGCTCAGCGTCGTTCTAAAAAACTCAAACACATTGCTTTCTATGAGTATACGCACACTGGCGCTCCCAGCTACGACTCAGTTGCTTAAATCTCTGTTCCGCAACAGAGCGCCATTAAATAACATAACATTTGTCCTTAATCATTAACGATTAAAATTGGCTGCTAACGTATATTTTGCATTTTTAAGTAGACCCTATGTGACGAAGCCTGCGCTATGTAATGTGCACTTCCGGTTTACGATACCTCAGAGTTGTCCTAGACGCGACTCAACGTGACGCTGAGCTGCGCAGCCGGTGTGCGACCCCCTTTAAACGTGTTTTCGCGCATGTTGAAAATATTCATCTCTAGCTAAAAATTTGCATGACAAGAAGTTATATCTTGCGAGTAATCTAGAGTGAGGAATGCGAAGTTTTGCATTTGGTGTGTACGCAGCAGTATCAATAAACACATAATGGGCCTAAAAACATAATTTTCCAGCACATCTCTCTAGCAGCTGGTTAATTCACCACCTGTTTTAAAATTACATATATGTGATCGTACACTGAGGGTGGCAGGTTTGTGGTTAAATAAATTGGACAAAAGTGGATAGATGATATTACATTTTGAGATAAAATATAACAATACAAATTTAGTTGCTAAGTTTCTTTATGAGTCTATTTTGCAAGTACACAAAATGTAGACTAATACCAAGAAATAAAAGAAAACGCAAGAAAACCAGATTTACAAACCAAGTGCATGCCTCCGGGTGAAGGTGTCGTAGAAAAGAAAAACTGTAGCTGTATGGCTGTATGGAAGCAGAGCAAAATTGTGGTAAACGTGCAGACGTCAGTGTAAGATTGTGCATATAAACACGTTCACTGACATCTCATTGTTGTTACAATTTGTAGTGTCGAAAACGCCAGCAATAAACAAACAGCAGATTTTATCAATGGGTTTCAATGAGAAAAAACTGGTCTCATTAAAGAATCCAATTCAAAAAAAGAAAACACCGGGGTTGCCCTAATTTACACCACAGCCCTTTACTGTTAAAGCGTCAGTATTAAAATAATTAAGTGCAGTGCTAAGTAACTTCAGAGTCCATGCCAAAACGTAATTAGAGATTCATCCGCTCGTATATATCAAAATTAGTGCGTGTCAACAGGGGGCTATGCATCAGAGCCAGGCAGGGAGGCTGCTGGACTGCTTCCTTCTCGCCTGTGAAATACAGCCTGGGGTTCAAACGCTGGAATTAAGGGATTTTAATTAAAGCTAGAGAAGTTTACCACCTGGTTTTGCTTATTGCTAATGCATTTCCCACTCAGGAAAGCCCTCTGTGGTTCATTTAATGGGCTGTTCTCAAACAAACAGCAGCTACTATTATACCTCACCTACAAGTGATACTTAAAACTGATGGGCTATATTAAGGATCAGTCTCGAAAAGGCGATATGATAGAATACTGAAATTAATTTGTCAACACAATTAACACATTCCCCACCAGACATTTTTTGTGATTTTCACAAAAGTTACACAAAATGCTCTCCAGGAAAATTTTCTTCTACAAATATATATAAACATAAAAATATCAAATGAAAGAACAGACCCTCTGCTTTCAAACAAACAATAAACAAACAAACAAACCGGTAAACTACGGAAGCCGAGAGAGGACATGCTATTATTTTTGCTTGCTTGTTTTCTCGTGTTCACAACTTAATTTTCTCGTGATCTCGAGACAACAAAAGCCGTCCTCTCGTTATCCTGACATGATAATCCAAATGTCATAATGTAATTTCCTGACCATAATATTTGGTTTATTTTGAAGTGGACTGTCTGCGATAGACTTAATAAATAAATAAAGTTGGACGGTTCATGTTCATGAATTTAGGAACCATCTCTAAAAAAAATACTGTACACGTTTCTATCTTCAATAATATTTAACAGTTTATTTAAATAAATATAAAAAGTCTAAAAAGTGTGCATTATAGCTGACAACCACATAAACACGTTGGTTTTGTGACTGTTTGTTGACTTTAAGTCATTACATTTAAATGCTGTTAAAGAGTCCACGATGTTTGAAAAACGCTTTGGAAAAGGAGACGGGCCGACTACCAAAACACACTTATAGCCAATCAGCAGTAAGGAGCGTGTCTACTAACCGACATCCTTGCCGGGTTGCGTATGTGTGGGGCGGGTCTATCAACAGAAGGTCCAGATTCTATTGGGGTAGGGGCGTGTTTGTTTAGGTGATTTCAAATATCAACATAGGCTTTCAAACATTGTGCACTCCCGCCTTTAAAAGTAGAAACGTGTATATTATTGAGTACCTTAAAGACGGTCCCTAAATTCACCACTGTAAAATTGTAAATATTGACAAATCTATTTCAGCTTGAGCGAATCTCTGATCCAAGTAAAATCTAATTTGTTCAAATTAAATGCCAATTTAGCAAATTATGCTTTTGCTGTTTACAAACAAAACAACACGTTTTATCGAGTACACGTAAGCTTTAATCACATCTGAAGAATAAAACTTTTGTTATCTCGAGATTACGAGAAATTAAGTCGTGATCACGAGAAAACAAGCAAGCAAAAATAATAATAGTGCATGGGCTCTCTCTCGGCTTCCGTAGGAAACAACTTTCATCCTATCTTTATTTTTTTCTCTGCTTATAAACTCTTAAAGGTGCAGTGTGTACATTTTAGCTGCATCTAGTGGTGAGGTTGTGAATTGCAACCAACGGCGCAGTCCACTGCTCACCCATCGCTTTTGAAACGCATAGAGAAGCTACGATAGCCACCACCGAAAAAATGTCACCAACGGAGATAACTTAGCAAAAAGTTTGTCCGTTAAGGGCTTCTGTAGAAACATGGCGGCACAAAATGGCGTCTTCCACGTAAGGGGACCCTCAGTATATGTAGATAAAAATGTCTCATTCTAAGGCAAAAAAAAAAAAAACTTAACGGTTCATTGTAAAAAGGTCTTTATACACCCCTGAAAATATAGTTTGTATATTATTTAGCATTTCTGTCAAGAAATCCTTTTAAAAATCACACACTGCACCTTTAAATATGGGTATTTTTCTTTTAAATACAATTCTGAAATAATTGCATTTTTGTGAAGGAATTTTGTTAGAGATCAGATTCAGAACGATTATCAAAACATACAAAGTTTAAAAATAGCAAATAACGTTTTGGCTTCAGTTTTTTCATAAATTGGGTAAGTACCCTTTCTAGTGGATATTTGCGGTATTGCAGATTAACATAAAATTCACCAGGAACACTTTTTTATGCAAATGTTTACTCTTTATTGACGAGAAAACTCGTCAATGGTGGGGAAAGAGTTAATAGCAGTTACATTATTTTATATTTTGAAAATCTGACATTTTCAAGCATGTTGTTCCGGTGACATCTGGTTTTTACAGTACAGTGTTTTACGAAATTAATTGACGAATGCTAGTTTTATTTTCAACCAAAGAATGCTTCAATCCAATCCCAGGCCATTAACAGAGCAGGAAACGATCATCCAAACACACCATCTAGTAAATTACAACTAACAGTTCAGAGAGTAATGCCACCAGGTCTGTATCATTGTAAAACCTTCCTGTTAACAAATAATTCAGTGTATACAGTATAATGTTAGTTCAGGCCTCTGATTTTGAATGGACAAGCAGCGTGTGGATATTTCACAATTCACTGTTCATGAGCCACAATATTTGTAATACAATATTGTGATTTCAACAAAATATATATTTTGTACTGTTATCCGGATTATGGTAAAGCAAAACATAATTTCTCGAGGTGCCTGAACAGTCCTCAAGAAGTTTAGGAGTACCATGTCTTTTACCATAGGGAGCTGTGTCTATCCAGACTCAAGTAGAGAGAGAGAGAGAGAGCCAATCCCCCTCCTGGGGCTCCTGGCCATGCTGTAATAATGAGCCCTGGAGAGCAAGACAGTCGGTGCCACAAACCATGCCCACAGGTACTGACCATAATAACTGCCCCTGGGAACAGTGAGATAGAGAAAGCACACAAGTAATAACCAAGTCTCTTTTCACGCTCCCTTACAAACAGCATTCACCAAAAAAAAGTGCTGTGCCCAAAACACACTGTCTGCTGGAGCTTCTGTCCTGTAATTGAAGTGAATGTCATACACTGTAGAGAGACAGAATAAGAGCCGCTGAGATTTGATCATTTCAGATAATAGATTTCCCCCCAGCACAAACAGGTGGAGGGTGGCGCAGCGCAGAACGGAGGGAGGGAGGGAGGCACAAGAGGTTGTCAGTGTTGTGGAGGGGAACGATAAAGACGCGACACAATCATCTGAGAGTGCACTTAACTAAAACTAATCGATTAGAGAGACCTCAATACACGGGAATCACAGAGCCCATCTGTCAAATCACATCAGACCCCACAGTGATCCCATTCGCGTCACCACTTATCGGCATGATACCCTGCGCGGGCCCGTGTGAGGCGGAAAAGCCCTTTTGATACGTCTCACCAGGACACTTCATTAGGATCTGACAGCCCGGTTAACGCTCTGCTCTCAGACTCCACTAAAAACTATACCCAGATTTCTAGGCAATACTATGCAGGGTCATTATTTAAAGGGGCACTCCACTTTTTTTGAAAATATGCTCATTTTCCAGCTCCCCTAGAGTTATGAAATAACACAGTGCCCAAAATAGTCCCCTGCTATCGAAAGTAACCAAGGGGACTATTTTCAGGCGCTGCGTAATATCATTGCACCTCCTGCAACCATGTTATGGCAGCAAAGTCCTTAATATTACGCCAGAATGAGAGTATAGTTCCTAGCCATATCGGTCTAGAAAACTGAAACTTTTAATTTTCCGTCGGTCTTACAGGTCGTACACGATACAGAAGAATCAAGTTTTAAATAGGAAAAATATTGAAACCCTTTGGTTATTATTTAGTGCGATGCTAATGGTCTAATCAGATTCAAGGGATTGTGCTAAGCTATGCTAAAAGTGCTAGCGCCAGACCCGGCCCACTGCGCAATGTGACGTTGGAGTGACGTCTTTGTCATGTAATTTTTGGACGTCCAAATCCGGTCAATTGAAGGGGTTGTTTTGTAACGCCAGGCGACGTCTTTTTTTCGACGTTTTCTGCACGTCTAAATCTTGACAACTGTAGGACCTCAGTGTAAGGAAAAGAGACATGAAAAAAGTGAAAAGACATGATTGTCTCTGCACTTCACCCATCCACTAGAACACCAAAACACTTCAGTCATTTCCTGGCAGCTATGGGATTCAAACTATCAATCTCTGAGTTACAAACAAGTCTCTCTAACCACTCGGCCACACGGCCATATCTTTACATTGTATATAAGGCACACTTATTGTGCATTCATACCATGAACTCAAAATTTTGTGAATATGTGAGA
This sequence comes from Misgurnus anguillicaudatus, assembly GCF_027580225.2. Taxonomy (NCBI): domain Eukaryota; kingdom Metazoa; phylum Chordata; class Actinopteri; order Cypriniformes; family Cobitidae; genus Misgurnus; species Misgurnus anguillicaudatus. Next base: position 5,840,217 of record NC_073342.2, on the reverse strand, counting down.
TTATTTTCATGTTAAATTGTTAGTATGGTCATATACTTTTAATATAACGAACTACACATTTAATTACAGATTTTAAATTGTACATTTAGATGAATTTGTATGTAATTCAAGAAAGCAGAAAAAAAACAGTACTGTATAAATATACTAGTCAACATTTGAAGTGGATCAAAAAAGTTTATCAAAGTTGTCCTAGACAAGAATGGGTATTAGGGATTGGTTTTATGTAAACTTTTTTGAATGGTTTTGATCCACTTCGAATGTTGACTAGTGTAATATAGACTATTCGTATGTATTAATCATGTTGGTACAATAATGCTGATATTTGTAAATAAACACATTTTTATAGGCCTAATCATGCAATATAGACATATAGGCCTGCCATAGATGTCCAAATGACGTCCAAAAATTACCCAGTTTAAACGTCAAATGTTGCCCGTAAATATGATGTCCAAATGACGTCCAAAAAATTACCCAGTTTAAACGTCAAATGTTGCCCATAAATATGACGTCCAAGTAGGGTCATGGTTGGACGTCCAAATAGTAGACCTTGTTTGGATGTCGAATAGATGTCCAGAATTGGTCATGGACCGACGGACCCAATATAGAAACGATCAGCACGTCTATCCGACGTCCAATGTTTAGTGGGGGAGATCAGTTGAATGGATTCCAAAACGATAAAAATCAAATGTTTAACTCTAGGGGAGCTGAAAATTTTGCATATTTTTTTTTACAAGTGGGGTGGCCCTTTAAGGTATCAAATTTTGGTCAGATTGGAAAGCCAGTAGCATGCTTTATGGAAATCTGAAGTCCCAGTAAACATTTTTTTTTTACAATTGACCAACCAGTCAATAGCCAGGAACAAAACTGTTTTGCTTTATATTAAAAACCAAACTCTGTTGACATCATCTGCGAGTCGAGTCTCCTGCTATTTAAGTCCCTGAAGCAAGCTACGTAAATAGGGAGCTGACAGAAATGCGCTAGGTTGCGCTTTGATCAGACCTGTGCATTTGGTGGAGAGGTTAATCCATACAATACAGCAAAGTCCCATTAAACATCTCCACACAACAAACACCATCAGATAATTGGAGAGAGAGAGAGAGAGAGAGAGAGAGAGAGAGAGAGAGAGAGAGAGTCTGTCTGTTTGCAGCGTGTGTCATTTAATCTGGTTAATTGAATGCTTCAATAATTCTGAGCAGATTATACTCTGACAAAGTGGCACTATAAGGTCAGGGTTAAGTAAGGCCAATTACCTATTTGTCAAATACATAAAGCTCTCATCTAATTTCCGCTCATTGGAATTGATTGTGGTGTAGAAACGGATCGCAGATGGCTAATAAGATTTGGTGAGGAGAAAAGGCAAAGCAAATATTATCTAAAAGTAAGGGATGATGCACGATTATTAAGAACAACCCTGAATCGCCAAAGCTGATTTTCACGCAAGAATCGATCGCCTTTAGCTGACAAGATCAGTCGAGCTGTTCAGCCAAGAAAGCTAAAATGATCATCTGTAATGAAAAGCACCATGACATCAGTTTCTTCTTAAGACTCCTCTCATTTTAATAAGTTAACTGTATTGAATGTACCAAAGCAAAAGGACTGAATTGTGATTGGTCAACACAGATTAAAGATTCACTAAAACTCTGCTCCCCCCTACCTGAATGAAGGTACTGTGCAGTGATTTATATAGTGCATGGAAACAAGTCAGTGTCACCAAGTCCGCGGTGTTCCTGCAGAATTGGGCTAGTATTAAAGTGTTGCTGTGGGTTGTTATTTTTTCCGTAGGTTGAAGGATTTTGATAATTTTCCTTCCATCTTAAGGCATGATGATTTTTTAATGAAATCAGAATGTGCTTATAATTACTGTACTATACTTTAATAACCACAGGGCTGTTAAATGCTTCACTCTCATTGGTTGAGAAACATTTTACTAGTGTGCATTATTTTTTAATAAACGGGTTTAAATTGGGCCGGACAGTCTGTGGCTGAGCCCCGGCACCTGCGTATGCAATAACGCGAATAACGCATTTTTATTAATTTCTATGGAAGGTAGGCATCATGCTCCAACCCAGTATCACGAAATAACTTACCTATAGTCACATAAATTTGTGATTCTTTTCCATGACACTGTCACGTTTTTACGCGTTTTTACGTGACTGTCATTGTCATGTATTGGTTACTCAACTGTTTCTTCCTATTTTCTTACCATTGTCGCTTCGGTTAAAATGGCATCCTTACCCAAACCCAACTCTGACCATAACGCCAGGCGACAATGGTTTTAAAATCAGAAAATATAAAAAATAAATCAGAAAAAATAGTATAAACCAATACTTAAAGGGAAACCAGGCAAGTCTGCGTAATATTTCTCTACGAGCTCCCCCTAGTGTCTGAAAGTAAATGCTTCCAAACACACTGTCGTAAAAACGAACTGTTGTCCCTCCCCCCTCGGAACCAAGTTTATCAGCTTATTTCCAATCCAGTTAGGTTTCCCTTCCATCAAGGGTTTTCGATGCTTCTTCCCCGGCTCTGCCATTTGCAACAATCGCTAGCCGTGTATAGCTCGCCTTCCTCTGTGTTGTTTGCTGTAAAGTGATACTGCTTCTCGCGATATCTGAACTTTGCGAGACTGAAGGCCACCGGGTCGGATACTGCGAAGTGCAAGTTGGGTATTCTTCCTACAGACGGTAGGGGCGGGCGAGAGAGACTTGATTCGTCCGGTAATGAGTCACTTAACCAAATACCTACTTACGAAGATGATTTATTAACATAAAAATGCTGCCTTGTGTCCCTTTAAAGTGACATCCTAACGCAAACACCAAATCTAACCCTAGATTTGTGGCAATTAAAGGGGCTGGGCGTACGCGTTATGCTGAAAATTACAATATTTTTTATTTAAAACACACAAATAAAACTTAATTTTGAAGAAACTATGAACTCATAATAGATTATTAATGAATTAAATGTTTTTACCTCTAATGGGAATAGCTGCATGATAAAGTGAAACTAAAGGGTTAATAAACACAAACTGAAGCAGAACGTCTGGCGAACGATGATAGATAGCGCAAAAATTGTAAAAACTGATTATTTCCCACTATTAATTACATTATCTTAAAGGATTGTAACTACTGTAGCATGTAAATAATGCACATTAATAAAGTAAGCAAGAGCGCTCAACAATCATATCGAATCAACAGGCACATGAAACCTAGCTAGCAGGTTGCTCAAACAACAAAATCACCAGCTAACTTACTTTAAATATTCAAGAACTATTGACAAATACAATAACAGGCTTAAATAAATAAATAAATAAACCCAAAACATAAGTCCACTTACACGTGTTTTATCAACTGGCTATCCTCCAGACATGACAGATCACGTCTTTATCTTATTTCGGCTGTGTGGTGCACGTGCACACTGACGGTGTAAAGAGCGTCCGCGCTATTCTCTGAGATGCACTTGACAGCCTTTTTGTAGCAATTTTTTTTTTTTTGAACGACCTAGTTAAGGCGGTAGGGTTTCTCTGCTTAGGCGGGCCGCCCGAACTGAAAAGTGCTGCGGGAAACCCTGCCGCATCACTACACGCTTAATTATTATGTCTACACAGCCTCGACTTAAGCCGAACACAACACATCTTAGAACCTCGAGAAGGCGCAGGATCATTAGATATTAGAGATGAGAGACAGAGAGAGAGAGAGAGAGAGAGAGAAGAAAAACGGTCTTAGACATCAGGTGCTCAGGTCATAATAGAAGACTTGAAATGTGTAAAGGAATTAAAGGAAAACAGACCTCGGGCGCAGAAATATTGATGGAAGTTTGAGCGAGAGGGGGAGTAGTCAGGAGTGATGATGTTCCTGCGCGCCAAGGTCGAAGTGCAGCAAACTAAGTGCCCTTCTGCCATACAATATAGTTCTCATTTTTAAAACATCACGTTTTATTTTGTGCCACCATACTTACTCGTGTAACTACTCATGTAACAGTCTTTTAATAGGCAAACGTGGAAGTGTTTGGTGGCTTCTAAATTCACCCTTGTTTGGATCCTAAGGAATGAATGGGGCTAGGCTAAATGCTAACACATTCATAACGCGCTGTACAAAGAGTAAGTGCACGCACTGAAAAAAGAGGTTTAACTGGAATAACAGATTTAAGTTAAACAAATAAAGCAAAAATATGTGTTAAATTATTACACATATATTTATGCTTTATTTGTTTAACTTAAATCTAAAGAAAAAACTGAAAATAGTGAATACAAATAGTCAAAAGAAAAAAATAAATGAATAAAATAAATAAACACTGATTTCCTGCTTGTTCAGTTTTGTTTTTAGTCATTCCTAATAACATTAAACTAGAACAAGTTATACATAATACTGAAGAACAAAATAATATATACATATTGATAGGCCAACTTGTTCACATTGTTCCCATTACTGCAAACACAAGTGCAAACACTTACATCAAAAGCAACAAGCACGGGTAGGTAGTGCTACAGTATCTCTCTCCTGCTCTCTCTCTCTCTCTGTCTCTCTATCTTTTTTCTCATTTTTGTCCTTTAAGAAAAATAGTCCCACTCACAATAGCATTTTAGGGCTAAACCTTTCAAACCTGTTGAGTTGTGGTTGTATGATACAAAATAATATCAAAAGGCAAAGCACAGCAAATCTACAAAAAATGCATAGAAAACAAAAGGCTCATAGGTAGTAAAGCATACATTGAAAACAATTTAATTTGTTAATAATATTTATTGATCCCCTTTTTTGGGAATATTTTATAGACTTTGTCCTTGGCTAAATTCTTTTCAGACAGTGCTTTTCAGACTCCAAGCACACCAATGCAACATGCATACAATATTCTTGATTAATATATGAAGAGTTTGGTTCCAAAACGCAATAAACGCCATTTTTAAAAAAAAAAAATGAGTTACTGCCAAAATCAGTATTATATCAGGTCAGTATTTAAAAGTAAATTCTTAATTGTACGCAAAATCCAATATCCGCCGTGTTATTCTGTCATCTTTTCTCCCTTTTTTCCCCAAAACGCAATAAACATCACTCCTGCTTTTCTACAGAATGCAATAAATCCTACAGCGCACCATTCACGCAATGTAAACAAACAATGGCGGCGCGCTGAGTACACGGAGTCCTAGTTTTCCTCATCTACTTTGTACTTCGTGATCAACAAACAAACAAAAACAAAATAATACTTTAATAGCATTGATAAACATGTGATGGTTTTCTGTGACGGGAAATAAACGTAAGCCAACATCTAATAATTTACGCGAGAGGCACTCGGGAGACGATCGCTTGTTGTTGCTTCTCTCGTGCTAACACATTGACCCCAGGGGATCTTATGAAAAACTTTACATTATTTTAATCAAAGTCAACGAGAATCACAGCTGATCGCTGTGAAAAATGTTAAGCGCCGACGTCAAGTATAACCGCGCAGCAATGACAGTGTTCCTAATATGACAAAGTAAGTGTTTTGATTAATGCCATTAAGTGTGTACAACTGTTCAACTAAATGAATATAAAATGGCAAAAATGAATGCACATTTATACATTCATTAAATAGATTTATAGACTTTTGAAAAAAAAAACTTGTCATGGATTTATTGCATTTTGTGGAAAAAATAATTCGTTTTCATAATAAATCTTTGAAAATCAAGTTATGGATTTGAATTTTTTATGTTTTTATAACCTAAAGATGCTATGTAAAAGTTTGTAACAGAAAATAGTGGTTTTCATCTTGTCACTTTCTTGGTATAGAAAACACGTTTTTACCAAAATTTGTCAAAATGGATTTAATGCGTTTTGGAACCTTCATATGTAAATAAAGTGTAAATATGTCAATTGTTTAAAGCTGGACATCACTTTTGGCCTGTACTGTATAAATATATAAAATGTATGTTATTTATGTTATTGTTTATATGCACATAAAATGTAAGGTTATCTAATATATTTTTATTATTAATTTTATAATAATAATAATAATAACAACCGTAAATAATAAATAATATTGAAGGTTTGTATTTAAACTTTAAATATCCTTAATTTAAAAAATCATATTATATAGTGAGTTTTTGGTCATATGCTGATGTAATAGTCGTATAATAACATTGAAGTTAATTGTGCTTTCAATGTGCACTGCAGGAAACAGCACAACTGACAGACTAACTAGAATTCTTCTAGATGTAATTAAATGAACGCACACATTCAAACTGACAATTAAGGCAATATGCAGCACTGTTTGGGCCGGTATGACACGTCTGCCAGTCTCTACGGGAGGCCAAATATTGTCAAATCACCCAGCAGGATAAAGCACAGTTAATAAGCATTCACTCAAGCCTGAGATTGACCTCTGACCTCACATTCCACATCATACACTGAACATACTGACCCGAAAACAACACTATACGTGTTTAAACGGTTTGGCATTTAAAATGAGAAACGCTCTTACATTTCCTTATATCATTTCATAAAATATAGCCAGACGACTGATAGCGTTGGTATCGTTTCACAAGCACCATTGCAACATTAGAAGACAATATATTTTCTAGAAACTCACATTTTGCCAAATCACCCTGCAGAGTTAATATGCATTCATTAAAGTTTGGACCTGACCTTTGACCTTTACATTCCACATCACACTCTAAGCAGCACTATACTAGCAAATTTATTTTTTAATATGTTTTAAATGTGTCTTCTTTAAAGAGTTAGCTCACCCCAGAAAGAACTGTTCCACACCCACAAGATCTTCATTCATTTTCAGAACACAGAAGAAGGTATTTTTGATGAAATCTGAGAGCTTCTGAGCCCTCATAGACAACAATGCAAACCACAACTTTCAAGGCCCAGAAAGGCAGTAAAGACAACGTTAAAATAGTCCATAGGTGACACAGTGATTTCAGTGATTTCATATATATGAGGGGTATATGAGCACCGAATGAGACATCTATGTATATGTCTATGGCTGATGCACAACGTCTGTGTTTAATGCATTCACATGCTGCTTTTGTGAATACATGCCGGAGACTAGAGTTGTGCCGATAGACGATACTATCGTGTATCGACGATAGTCAGACATATTGCAGATAACAGGCTTTCGTGACGATAGTTGGCGATAGTTATTATATTATCATCACAGTTTCACATTTAAATTAATCTAGCATGAGAGCGTTTGTGGAGTTTACTTTGCACAAGAGAGCTTGTAACATGCGCAGATTCCATCTCACACGCACCTGTACTTGTAATGCGCGCGTCTTGGACTCTTGCTCGGAGCTGAACACGCACGGCATGAACTCATTCTAGCACTGAACTTGTAATGCGCATGACTCTCTTCCTCACACATGAGCTTGTAAAACGTATGACATTTTCTTGCACTGAGATGTTGTTAGGTGCGCAAGGGTTTAAAACAGCGAGTTTGTTATTCCCGCTCCCTGACACGCAGGTAATTTCAGAGCGCCTGGACTTTAATGACGCGCTCAGTTTTAAGAAGGTTGCGGTCATGACAGTTTTGCCCTTAGAGTAAATCAGTTTCTTTTTTATATAACAATCAAGTGACTGGTATTGTAAAAAAATAAATAAATATGTTAACTATTGCTCCTCTCCCCGATACTATTGTGTACCAGCGATGTCACAGGCTGACGATAGGACGATCTCGCAATGGGGCATATCGCCCAACACTACCGGAGACTACCCATTAAATAAGCTGTGACTTCTTTTTTCGAGGGCGCTCGATGCGAAGTTCGTCACAACATGTATGTAGCCCGTCATGTGTGTGGTTTCAAAATATGTGTTCTGCGCATCGAGAGATCCTGTGTGCACAACGCATAAGTGCCTGCTGCAGATGCGTCTAAAGGGTTTATGATAAAAAAGACGCTCACGTTTGCCAGATACTAACATAATCTCATGCATAATCAGAGTTTGAAGTTAAAGGCTCTCTAAGGGAATAATGTGCGACATCACTTCCTGTTGATGTTTGAACTGTTTTCAAACAAACGGAGCGTAGCTAACGCCTCCCCCTCCCTCTCCCGTCCATGCTTTCATGAACGCGCCCAACCCCCACCCCCAAATCCTTCTTGTTGTTTATTGGCTGGAACACTTTGTTATGTTTTGTTGTGCTAGGTTTGGCCACTATGTTGATATTGCCGTTTGTCGAGCCTGAGCTGTCTACAGAGATCGCGTTTTTTTACAGTTTGATCAGCGGACAGGCAGCAAACAGATAGTGAGGAGATGTTTGCTGTATGTAACAAAAAATGTTTTATGGTCTAAAACGCGTCAATAAAGCACCTTTAAAGGAATAGTCTACTCATTTTCAATATTAAAATATGTTATTACCTTAACTAAGAATTGTTGATACATCCCTCTATCATCTGTGTGCGTGCACGTAAGCGCTGCGAAGATTCATTCAATGCTACCATTTAGAGATAAAGTTAGAAGTGACCAAACACATCAACATTTTTCCTATTTAAGACGAGTAGTTATACGAGCAAGTTTGGTGGTACAAAATAAAACGTAGCGCTTTTCTGAGCGGATTTGAAAGGGTAACGTCTCGGTTCCAGATGTAACCCTCGTTCCCTGAAGGAGGGAACGGAGACGTCACGTCATGACCGACGAATTGGGAACTCGCTTGGAGAGACCAATCTGCTTCGAATACTACAAAAAACGCCAATGAACTTGGCATTGAGATATTTGCATAATGCTGGCGCCGCCCCGCCAGGTGCGTATATAAGGCGCACGTGCAAATAAGGAAATCAGCTTCTGTTCGCTGAGAAAGCCGGAAGGTGACCGGCCTAAACAGCAGGTGGCAGCACCTGTGGCGACGGGACGTGACGTCTCCGTTCCCTCCTTCAGGGAACGAGGGTTACATCCGTAACCGAGACGTTCCCTTTCAGTCGGTCACTACGACGTCACGTCGTGACCAATAAATTGAGAATCCCTACCAAAATGCCACTAGGGGCTGACCTCTTCCAGTGTCTGCGTAAAGCCCTCCGGTTCCACTTAAGGAGAAGGAGAATTAGGTTTTAAGGCAGAAGGCCGGGCACTAGATGTTCCTTTAACCCACAGTAGTGCCAGTGACTGGGAAGCGCCCTATCTGAGCGGTATAGGAACGCTGCGGAAACCACCGCCCCGTTAAGGGCTATTGGTGGGCGAAAGTCAACCGTAGTTGAGGTAAAAAGACAGCCGTGGCTGTGTAAGCAAAGCAGTGCTCTGCTAAGGGAAACGTGGGCTAGTAGGATTAACCCCACGGAATAATACTCACAAAGGAACCCGTTGGGACGCAATGTGGGGCCCTGGCCAAACACGTAGGTTCGTAAGAATACAACTAGTGAAAGGCTGACAGCCAATGCTCCGCAACAAAGGCTGTCAAGGCAGTGGAGGGAGCAAATCAAACCATTACGCATCTTTGCTCTGTTAGCCTTCCATACTGAAAACTCACTGTGGAGCCTCAGTCGGAGGCTGCAAGCCGACTTGCGAGTCTGCTCTCCGTGCCCTCCCTGGTGAGGAAAGAACACGAGAGGATACAGGCTCGATCCGAACCTTGTAAAATCTAATGAACGTATTAGGTGTCGCCCAACCCGCAGCTCTACAAATGTCTGTCAGCGAGGAACCACGAGCTAATGCCCAAGATGAGGCAACACTCCGTGTGGAATGCGCCCTCAGTTTAAGGGGGCAAGGAATGCCCTGCAAATTGTAAGCAAGGGCGATAGTATCAACTATCCAATGAGACATCCTCTGCTTAGTGACAGCTTTCCCTTTCTGCTGGCCACCATAACAAACAAAGAGCTGGTCCGAGGTCCTGAAGCTTTGCGTGCGGTCCACGTAGAATCGCAGTGCGCGTACGGGGCACAACAAAGCTTCTGTTGGGTTTGCCTGCTCCAAAGGCAATGCTTGCAAGCTCACCACCTGATCTCTGAAGGGAGTGGTGGGAACTTTGGGCACGTAGCCTGGTCTGGGTCTCAATGTCACGCTCGAGACAGCAGGACCAAACTGAAGGCACGACTCGTCAACAGAGAATGCATGTAAATCTCCTATTCTCTTCACCGAGGCCAATGCTAGTAGGGTCAGAGCCTTCATAGATAGAAGCTTCAGACTCACAGACTGCAAAGGCTCGAACGGAGGACTCTGAAGTGCTTTCAGCACCATGGACAAGTCCCAGGGAGGAATAGAAGGGGGGCGCGAGGGGTTTAGCCTGCGAGCGCCTCTTAGGAATCTGACAACCAAATCATGCTGGCCCACTGATCTACCATTAACAAGTGAGTGATGGGCAGATATAGCGGCAATATCAACTTTAATAGTGGAGGGTGACAGCCTACCGTCTAACCTATGTTGAAGATATAGAAGCACGATGTTAATAGGGCATTCTCTGGGGTCCTCGCGTTGCGAAGAGCACCAAGTGACGAAAAGGTTCCATTTTAACGCGTAAGCCCGTCTCGTAGACGGAGCTCGAGCCGCGTCGATAGTGTTAGATACCGCCTGGGGTAAATCACTTAAACCTTGCGCGCGCTCAACGACCAAACGTGGAGATTCCACAGGTCGGGGCGCGGGTGCCATAATGTGCCCCTTCCTTGAGAAAGAAGGTCCTTCCTCAGGGGAATCCGCCAGGGAGGGGCTGTCACGAGGAGCATTAGTTCCGGAAACCAATTCCTGGTCGTCCAATATGGGGCGATCATTAAAAGGCTCTCCTCGTCCTGCCTGACTTTGCACAGAATTTGCGCTATTAGACTCACTGGGGGGGACGCGTATTTGCGCATGCCCCGCGGCCAGCTGTGTGCCAACGCATCCACGCCGAGGCTGCCCTCGGTTAGTGAATAAAACAGGCGACAGTGGGTATCGTTCGGTGACGCAAATAAGTCTATCTGTGCACGACCGAATTTCCTCCAAATTAGCTGAACCGTCTGGGGGTGGAGTCGCCATTCGCCGGGGCGCGCCGCTCGGGAAAGCGCGTCTGCCGCTGTATTGAGCGATCCCGGGATGTAAATGGCACGAAGGGACCTCAGATGCTTCTGACTCCAAAGGAGGAGATGACGAGCGAGATGCGACAGGTGACGAGAGCGCAAACCGCCCTGACGGTTGATATACGCTACAGTCGCAGTGTTGTCTGAGCGTACTAGTACATCTTTCCCTCGCAGCTCCGTCGCGAAGCGTACGAGTCCCAGATATACGGCCCACAACTCGCGGCAATTGATATGCCAATGCAACTGGGGTGCTGTCCACACCCCCGAAGCCGTGAGCTCGTCGTACGTGGCTCCCCAGCCCGTGTCGGAGGCATCTGTGTGTACAACAGCATGCCGGGAGACCTGCCCGCAAATTTGGGAGTGTGCCGATTGAATTGAATTTCGTAACCGAGGCGGATCGTGCGTAAAACCCAACGAGACGGGTTGGGAAGCTGAAGCCAAGCTCCCAAGTACCGTACGAGAGGAATTAACGGCACAACCGGTGAACCCGCGGCGGGGCAGCGAGGCGGGACAGGCGGGACTGCCGGTGCGTCTGCCGTGACAGCATAAGCATCTACAGTGTGTGTGTGTGTGACACTGACCTGAGCCCGCTGAGAGAGACGGTCGTCCGGTCTCCTCAGCGGAGGACGCAGACTCCGAAGGGTATGCTGGTGGTCCGGTCTCCGCAGTGGAGAACTCGAACTCGCCAGAACACCCGCTGGCGATAGAGGAGAGGGAGGAAGAGCATCTGACTGCCCGCTCACATCTCTCTCGATCCTCTGGAGACCTGGAGAAGGAATAGGAATGCACTCTTTTTGTGGTTTTGTGGGTGCCGGCTGAGAAGCCGGCGGAACAGAAACAAAACGAAACCAAAGATTCTCCACCCGGCCCTCTACCGGTGGAAGGAGTGGTGCCATCACCGTCTCCCGTAGAGTGATCCCATCCAAATCCAGGTCGCCCGTCTCAGGGCCGCTTCGATCTCCGTTTACCACGGGAAGCGGGTGGGGCGGGCGGGGCGGGCTGCCGACGGCTGTTCCCCCTCCGTGGCCTGGAAGATGTTCTAGCGGGGGGGGCGGAGGCAGCCGCCGGAGGGCGCCCTCGGCGAGGAGCAGACGGGGCCGCCGGCGCTGGAGGGCGAGATGCAGGTCGCTTGCGCCGGGGCATGATCTGAGCGATCGCTTCCGTCTGCTTCTGGGCGGCGGAGAACTGCTGGGCGAAAGACTCCACCGACTCGCCGAAAAGACCCGCCTGGGACACGGGGGCGTCCAAGAACTTGTTCTTCTCCGCCTCAGACATGTCCGCCAGACAGAGCCATAGATGGCGTTCCTGGACCACCATCGTGGACATCGCACGACCGATCGCCTGCGCTGTGACCTTCGTAGCACGAAGGGCCAGATCCGTAGCGGCCCGGAGCTCCGAAAGCACAGGCGAGTCGTGTCCTCCCTCATGCAGATCTCTCAAAGCTTTCGCCTGATGTACCTGCAGCAACGCCATAGCGTGCAGGGCTGAAGCCGCCTCTCCGCATGCCTGGTGGGCAGCCCCCGTTAAACCGGAAGACTGTCTGCAAGCACGGGAGGGTAGGGTTGGGCGGTCCTTCCAGGAGGGAGCGGTGGCCGGACACAGTTGCATCGCGACCGCACGCTCTACGGGGGGGATCCCCGTATAACCCTTAGCAGCTCCATCGGTGAGGGAGGTGAGGGGGGAGGGCTGAAAAGACCGTAATCTAGTAGAAAACGGTGACTTCCAGGTCCTAGTCAGCTCCTCGTGCACCTCGGGGAAGAATGGTACCGGCGGAGAGGGTTGTGAAACCCGGGCAGCTCCAAAGAACCAATCATCCAGGCGGGACGGTTCGGGCTGTGGGGGGTGAACCCACTCCAACCCTACGGTCTCCGCCGCTCGAGAGAGCACGGCCACCATCTCTGGATCGAAATCCGGCGTCACGACCCGTCCGGAAGGGGGGAGGACATCCGGATCCTCAGAGGGAGAGGGCCCACCCTCGGATGCTGTGGTCTCCGTGGACCCGGAGGGAGGCACGACAGATCCTGCAGACATCGCAGAACACGACTCTGCAGTCTCCATCGGCACATCAACCGGCTGTGGATGAGGAGGCTGAGAGCCGGAGGACGAATCCCCCGACCGGCTCAGCACAGTGATGCGGAGATCATCCTTTGAGAGCCTCACGGCCGCTCCGTGGCGGCGTTCGGAACTCGCTGGACGTGGGTTGCGTTTTTCCCGGAGGAAAGACAACCGTCTCCGCAAATCCACAAGGGACATGTTCTCGCAGTGAGAACACTTACCCCCAGCGAACGCTGCCTCTGCGTGCTCGATGCCCAAACACGAAAGACAACGCTCGTGACCGTCCTTCGGACCCATATACTTCCCGCATCCAAGATCACACGGACGAAAAGCCATCCTGAAAAGGACGCTAATCTCCGGATATACGAGAGAGTGGCTGCCTTTAACAAGGCACAAAGCTCTCTCGTATCACTCTTTTAGGGAAATTCACTCAGATGCTCAGTTGATGATGCGCACAGGGAAAGGCAACGCACACACTAAACTCAAAACAAAAAGATGCAGAGCCTGTGGAATGCTGCGAAGCGTCCGCTGTGGTACTGCCAGTCCAACCAACTTCCGCAATCGATCCCAACAGAGTAAAGTAGCTTCTCAGTAGCAGATACTGCCGGCTTTCGAAGCGATAAAAAGCTGATTTCCTTATTTGCACGTGCGCCTTATATACGCACCTGGCGGGGCGGCGCCAGCATTATGCAAATATCTCAATGCCAAGTTCATTGGCGTTTTTTGTAGTATTCGAAGCAGATTGGTCTCTCTAAGCGAGTTCCCAATTCGTCGGTCACGACGTGAGGTCGTAGTGACCGACTGAAAGGGAACTATATTTTATGGCGTAATAGCACTTTTGGGAGTACTTCGACTCGCCTGAAAAGTCCACTCCCCTTCTCACTCTCATAATGGGAGAGGGAGGGTGTTACTGCGCCGAGTCGAAGTACTCCCAAAAGTGCTTTTACGCCATAAAATATAGTTCCTCTTTTAAATCCGCTTAGAAAAGCGCTACGTTTTATTTTGTACCACCAAACTTGCTCGTATAACTACTCGTCTTAAATAGGAAAAACGTTGATGTGTTTGGTCACTTCTAACTTTATCTCTAAATGGTACCATTGAATGAATGGGGCTAAGCTAAATGCTATCGAAGCGTCGCAGCGCGCTCCAGCGCTTACGTGCACACACACAGATGATAGAGGGATGTATCAACAATTCTTAGTTAAGGTAATAACATATTTTAATATTGAAAATGAGTAGACTATTCCTTTAAGGGAGTGTCTTGCGTGTATTTTGTGAATGTGAGCGTCTCTTTTATCATAATTGGTTTTGACGCGTGTGCAGCAGGCACTAATTTTAACAAAACACGTGATCCACATGGTTCACATGACACAACAAACACATATTTTGAAAATGCAAGCAACACACATGACACTCCGAACACATATTTTGAATAAGCGCCCCTCGGATGAGCAGTTTCGATTTAAACAGACAACTTCTGGCCGACACCGATGCCGATACCGATATTAAACACTTGTATACAATACTATACAGTTGGTCTATTAGCTAGTTTATTTCTGCATCAAATTATTTTTACTGAACATGGATTGGATCTAATTAACATTCAACTGACCAACATAATAAGAGAGGCACAAATTAAGCTAGAACAAATATAATAAGACAGCATGACAACCTTCAAAGGTGGTTTTTGCTATTCAGCATTTATTTTATTAACAACATTAACTCATTTTTTACATATAATGGATTTCTTTATGCAGTTAATTAATAAACAATCTGTATCGGCCTGTCTCGTGCTATTGCCGATATGCCGATCAGAGGCGCACCTTGTCAACAGGCAAGGCAGGCAACTGCTTGGAGCCCCGAGCCACTAGAGGGCCCCCGAGTTTGTTTCTCGGATGGCCACCTACACCCGGTAGATGAAAATAGATACTCAACATGACTGCATATCAAAATTCTGATTGGATGGAATGTTGATTGACATTGGCTTAGCCCAGTCAAAATCCAACCCAGGTGGATAACTTGCCAGTTTTGAAAATGAACTTAGCGAATGGGTGATGTTGTATCGTTCAGTCGTGCTGTCGCAGTTGATCCGTACGGATCACGACCCATGGTTCGGCTCGCATGTGATTCCCAGATTAATACGCAAATTTAAATAGGAAAAGTTTAACATTTGGACGTGCTAACACTCAAGTGATTTAAAACAATTTAACCTCAAAAAGGCGCTAAAGTAAGCAGCCCTCTTACGCATATGTGGTTTAATGTGTCCGGTCCAGCTCCAGTCAGGCACGTGCCCAAGTGTAAATCTTTTGTGCCCCGGTGTAAATCTCAAGTTTAAATTTGAGCAGTTATAGTGCAATCCTTTACAAAGACGGATCTATAGGCAATGTAGTTACCCAATTTACGCTTGTAAAAGCGACGAAGCAGTCGCAATGACGCGTGCACGCACGTATTCATGTCCGCGCGCGTCTTTGCGTTCATTCGCGCACAACCGCAATCAAAAGATGCCACACGAGTGAGTTAGCTTATGAAAACACGACGAGACTAAAGGAAGGATCTAAATAACAATGCTTATCTTATTTTGACTCGATCACTATTGGCTTCAGTAGATGTACATTAGAAATGTTTTGTGCAAAGCAGGGAAAGGGAAGAAGAACGGAGAGATGATGAGTTTAAGGGAGGTAAGACAAACTACATCCTCACCCTGTCAGGTCTCAAACATTATCAAACAAATCTCAGGAAAACCTCTTGTCAAATCTATAGAATTGCATTGTTGCTGAGAAAATCAACAGATGTATGTGTTATACTGTTCTGTATTTTCAGATATGAAATTAATATTTAGTTTACTAATATTTAACTCTGGACACTAACTTACATAACAGTTAGCAGTAACTATGATTGAGATTATTTAGTATAGCAGTCATAAAATGACTGGTTTCTTGAAATATTGTAAAAATAAGTTATAAGTCATTATGTTAATAATGTTAGGTATGATGAGGATTACACTTGTATATATGTATCTTTCCCAGTAACTGTTGCACTGTAGAATAATGAGTTAAGCAAAGGACATTGTATAGAAGTGTTGCACACTTCTTGTACACAGGTGATGTTCTGCTTGGGGTCCCCATAGACCCTAGAATCGCCTCTGATGCCGATGGTTTCAAATTCATCAAAAATCGGCCGATAAATATCGGTGGCCGATACATCGGTGCATCACTAAAAAATATGTAACATTAATAATACACTGCAAAAAATGATTTTCAAGAAAAAAAATCTTAGTTTTTTGGTCTTGTTTTCAGTAAAAATATAAAAAAATTCTTAAATGAGCAAAGCAACCCAAGAAAATAAGTCTAGTTTTTAGACCAAAAATATTAAATTTAAGTGCATAAAAACTGCCAATGGGGTAAGCAAAAAAATCTTGAACACTAAATTCAAGAAAAATTAATCTAAAAGTTAAGAATTTTACGATATTTTTACTGAAAACAAGACAAAAATACTACGATTTTTTTTCTTTAAAATATTTTTTTTTCAGTGTATGTGTTGCCTTCATTTGGATAACTTTAATGACTTTTATCTTTAGTGATTTTATTAATATTTAGATTTTTTACCCTGAGAATGCAGAGTTTCAAATAGTTGTATCTCGGCTAAATATTGTCTTAACAAACTTCAGCTCAATCAATTTTAAATAATTTTCCCATTTAATGGGTTTTGTGGTAAAAACCCAGCTAGCTATTTTTGTGGTTTACTGTTTTCTTTTACCCTACATAATGTAAAGAACATTCTGTCTATAACCAATACAACCTTAAGATCTTTAATATTGTCTGAGTAAATTAAGTAGACTTTAGCCTAGATTTCAAAGGCAGGGTCACATTTTTTATTTATTTTTTAAATGAAAGCTTGGGTTTCTACTGCAAATTCAGATAATTTAAAAAACAATATCCTCACCATTCATTTTCAGAACACATTTATTCTTAAGTGTGGTGCCTGTCACGTGTTACTATTAAGTTTAGGCTTGTGTTGACTTCACGTTAACCATGAGCAGTACCAAGCCAGCTTTATCCAAACCACCAACAACAACTTGTCCTTTATGCTTGAGTTTTTCCTCATCATCCTCTTTCAAACTGGATAGTGTTTTGTCATTGCTGCTCACTTCTACAGTTAGTGAGGGACTCCTATGTGTCTCATTGATGATAGGTCGAGCGGACAGCGACTGCTCACTTCAAAGGCCGTCCCTTGTCTCCTGCTCTCATAATCTCCCACACAATAGCGGAAGATAGAGCGAAAAACATCCGTCTGCTGCATTTGATCGGCCATGACTGGCTTGAGTTTGACGCATCACAACACGCCTTTCCCTTCAGGGTGGATGCGTAGGTTCACGAGGTCAAGACCCCGGCTGGTCCTGTCGACAGTTACCCATCATGCTTTGTACTGAATGTGCTCCTCTGCCTGCCTGATGTTCTCTACCTCAAACTTTCTATGCGTGCCAATTCCCTGCCATGACTGGACAGGACAGCGTGGGGGTGGACGAAAAGCGAGTGCGCCTGACTGTTCTTTTTTGACTTTGGTGCAGCTCGAGTGAAGCTTTCACAACCGTAGTGGGTCTCAGCGCTGAAGCAGTCATCAGAGTGGCAGGCCTGTCAGATCACGGAAGGCCGAAGGTCTGATCACCGCGATGGCAGGCAAAGAGACAGCGAGCGCGGACTGTGCCGTACTGACAGGGAATATGTTCACACAATTGGCAAGCTGGTGGCAACTGAGTGACTGAGACTTCAAGAGGCATCACGTGAGGGTGGATGCACTGCAGTCGAGTGGTTTAGAGAGATACTAGAAAGCTAACTGAAACCACCTCGGATTTTTCTTCAGGTAATAGTTCACCAAAAACTTAATGGAATCTTAGGTGTTTGTGACTTCATTTGTCAGACATTTAGAGTTATATTAAATAGTGTACTTGCTCTATTATCAGATAAAGGAATCCATACTCTGGGGAACACATCTAGACCAAAAATCTCTGAGTCAGTAACGATCATTAGTTCTCGTGTGTCTCATGTTTCGTCACAACAACGCATATGACAACTAATATGGTTTAGCTTCTATTCCTTAAACATTTTTCTATAATGAAAGAAAATCTATCTATCAATTACTAACAACAACAATCCTTATTTTATAGTGGTCAAATTTGAAACAAACGGATTATGAAAACTGAACAAAATAACAAATGTTGACAACGACTCTAAATAAATTGTAAATTAAAATGAAAAACTATTGAAAGTTAAGCAAGCTAGAGTACAAGATTTTTTAATTTACAATTCTTTTAAACAGTTTTTTCATCTGTAAGACAATAATCAAGAGTAAACATCCCAACAAGCCACATGGTTTGACCTCATTTATGTCCATAGCACAAACCGCGTGTTAAGCCCGATTTATAGTCGTGCGCAAGATCTACGCCGTAGGTTATTATCCGTAGCCTGAGAGTAGCTCTGCGTAGCCTGACGTGCACCTCGCAAAATTTTGAACAGTGCATCAGTTCTACACAGACCGCAAGCTCTGTGATTGGTCCACCAGAACCCCTCCCATCAGCTAAAAAAACCTGCGTCATAGATATTTCCGTTTGCGGGGTTAGGGTTAGGGTTAAGATGAGCCAAGTTAAGGAGTGATTTAACTCAAACTGCAACAAAAGTCGCTGTTTATTTACTTCCATCATTGCCGGTCTTCCTAAATCATACACATCAAGTTGCTGTTTCTTCTTCATTTGTGGGTTAACTTGCCAAGCTACTTCTTCTTTGACAGTCGCGCTGCTACTGTGGTTACATGCGTAGATACTGCCTACCAGCGGTGTGCGTATGTGTTTGCACGTCGACGCGGACGACGACGCAAAAGTTTAAATAAAAACCGACGCGGAACCTACGCCGTCGCGGCTACGCTGTTGGACCTACGCACAACTATAAAGAGCCCTTTACATGCTAAAAGCCCTATTCGTATACGGGATTAATTTCACGCATAAACTGTAAAAAAAGATGGATGACGCGACATCGCTTCCTTCCATTGTACTGAATTGAAGCTAAAAATGTCCGATCAAAACAAAACTTATCACAAAATGAACAATTGAACATATATCAGCTTGATAAAAACTACCTGAAATGACAAAAAACATCTTTCTGATTTTTTTTTATTGAAAGTGTAGATAATTTTTTAATTTAGAGCCTAGTCCCGTCTGTTGAATGGAGAGGGCGGGGTTTATGACTTGTTCTGCAGCCACCCCCCAGGGGGCGATCAAAAGCCCTATCCGGATGGGATTAGTTTTATGGGCGTAGATGGCGTAATATAAATTTACCACCCGTCAGAATACTAAATGCAAATTTATTCACGCTGTAAGTCTAGCATGGAAACCATGGCCCAAATTTTCACCTGAAATAGGGAACCATTCACAGAACCCTGAGGGGGCAACAAGACTATGACGACATCTATGCGACACACCGATTGGCTATAAGCTATGTACAGACGCATTTGATAGACATTCGTAGCACCCAATAAATGACATAGGGAACCAATCACAGCATGGGGAGGTGGCAGCAAGACTATTACAACATCCATGCGACACACCGATTTGCTATGAGCTACGTACAGATGCATTTTGTAGACATTCGTAGAACCCAATAAACGGCATACACTGTAAAACCTAACAGTCAACTTAAGTCAAACCATTTAAGGAAACCGGTTGCCTTAAACCATTTTTAAGTTTTAAAACACATACATTTAAGTCCTGTGAACTTGAGTCATGTGCAATTATGCACTTATATTTAAGTAGTGTGAACTTAAATATAAGTGCATGACTGCATATGACTCAATTTGTTTAAAGGTGCGGTGTGTAAATTTTAGTGGCATCTAGTGGTGAGGTTGCGAATTGCAACCAATGGCTCAGTCCACTGCTCACCCCTCGCTTTTGAAACACATAGAAAAGCTACGGTAGCTGCCACCGGACAAACATGTCATTGTCGGAGACAACTTAGTAAAAAAAAGTTTGTCAATTTAGGGCTTTTGTAGAAACATGGCGGCACAAACTGGCGACTTCCATGTAAGAGGACCCTCGGTGTACGTAGATAAAAGGTCTCATTCTAAGGTAATAAACACATAATGGTTAATTAGGAAAGGTCTTTATACACCCCCAATAATATAGTTTTGTATATTATTTTGCATTTCGGTCAAGAAATCCTTCTAAAAATTACACACTGCACCTTTTAAGTTCACAGTACTCAAATGTATGTGTTTTAAAACTTAAATGGTTTAATGCAACCGGTTTCCTTAAATGGTTTGAGTTGAGTTCACTTTCAGGTTTTACCAATCACAGAATGGGAAGGGGGCAGCAAGATGATGACGACGTCTATGCGACACACTGATTGGCTATGAGCTACGTACAGACGCATTTGATAGACATTAATAGCACCCAATAAACGTCTCTGGGCATTCGTAAACCACCCCTCAAATACGAGAAAATTAATATGAGGTTCCAATTTTCTATGAGACTGTTCTGGTGTTAGCCAGGCTAGCGTCATCGAGTTACCCATCTCACTTCTGAATGTTTTACTGAGATTTCTAATCCTGTGCGAATTGGCCATCAATAAAACAGACGTCTTGTGGTAAAGTTGCATTACTTCATCTACCCCCGTAAAACTGATCTTGTCCGAATAGTGGTAAAGCTGAACTGTTAAGTTTTGGGTTTGTTCAGATGCATAGCTCTCAAAATAAGCAATAGTCCTAGCAAACACCACTTAACCCACTTGAACCTCACAAGTCATCAACTGAATAAATAATAGTAACACAATATAGATGTAATTAAAATAGTTTTCGAATGAGTTGTCATTTTTTAAATAATTAAATTCAGACAACCTGTCTTAGCTGCCAACCTGCCTTAACATTACACACCAGAGATGCATTTATTACAAATAATGAATACATTTATTCTCAATCCCATATTATTTTATCAGTCTTATAGGTGGTATGCATTAGTTTTACCATTATACACTAATGACTTAACAATGACTGACACCTCATTTGAATTCTGCGGCATATTGTGACACGTTTGCAGTCTCTCTCCGCCATTGTGAAGTAAACCCCCATACACTTTAACAAACATGACAGCGGTGTAGGGAGAATAATGAATAATCATTACCTAAAGGTCCACAAATTATTGATGTAAAATAAGCAATGATATTTTTTTCCTCTTCGCAATTTATTGCCATTAACAAGTAACTTGCAATCCAATAAATGTCAGTGTGGCTTTCAGTTAATTAAAGAAATAGATATTATATAGTAATGCGGGGTGGCACTTAGATCCCAATTGCCACAGACTGCAATTTACAGTCTGAGCTTTATTTGAAGGGAACCACAAATAATGACCATTAAGCTGTCAGCCAATGGACAGGAGATCACATTAATGAAATTAGATAAGCCGAGCGGTGATCTACACAGCCATCCCGCTAAAGAGACGGAGAGCTTGAAAAAAAGGGTCAGGACCAATTAACTAACAAAACAATGCAGAACCCACCTCGCTTTTCAACGGCAGTGTGCAGGAAATGTTTGTGCATGGATATCTGAAGCAGTTAAATAGATCTGTTGGATCCACTGGATAACAGTGTGTGTACAACTGTAACATGCCAGGTGTCATCTTATCAACTATCATATCATTTTAATTGTTTTATATTTTTCGGTAAGTTTACTAAAATGAATTAACATTGAATGCATTTCAAGTACTAAGGTTTAAACTTTCATTATTTGTCATATACAGTACCTGCTGTCTTTGAAGCTCTCTTTTTTCTTCTCCCTGCTTTAAAAAACAACATAAACCATCACAGAAATTCTAATGAATTAAATAGTTAATGGGAATTGTATTGGTTTTAAAGGAAGCTGTAATGGCCTCTGATGGTCTTTACTGGTAATGTGTTGGGTTCTATTGGTGATACTGTTGGATGGGAAGCAACGGAACACATTCAAATCATACTGTAATAATACCCAAAACATTACATAAAAGAATTTTGTTTTAGGGATGCACCGATAAATCAACCAATAATCAGTATCGACAAATAAAAAAACTCCCACTATCGGTGGAAAACTCATCAGAACTCATTTGGTGTGAATGTTTTAAAAAGGGTCCCAGACCCCCTATAAAGCACAAACGTATAAATTAGAGTGTTTTTTATTAAAAATAAATACAACAAAATTTTTAAATTCTTATGCTGAGCTGCCACAAATGACACTGTCCATTATTTGTCCCAATTTCGCAATAAACTAATCCAAAAGATTTCTATCTAAAATAAATGTAAACCCTCAAATGCACCTTGCGCTGTTCTTTGGAGGAATTGACAGACGAGTCACTCGCTGCATACTATATAGTTAAATTATTCGAAAATAATGCACACCCACTGTGTCCGATTCGTGTCGTGTCACATTACCATCTTGGGTGTGCATTATTTTCAAATAATTCAATGGCCCGTCATCAATTTTGCCTTATCTTAAGTAATATTTAGGGTTAGGGGCTTTTCAAAAATATTTAAAGGTCCCGTACTTTCTGTGTTTTTGAAGCTTTAATTTGTGTTTATAATGCGCAAAATAACAAGTGTTCATGTTTCACTTGTAAAAAACATGGTATTTTTCACACAATTTACTAATCTGTATAGCGCGGTTTTCACTGTCCTCAAAACGCGCTGATGTCTTCCTTGTTCTATGAAGTCCCTCCTTCAGAAATACTTATTGAGTTCTGATTGTGTAGCTTGTTTAGTGTGTTGTGATTCGATAGCAGCTTAGCTTGCCGTTAGCTTAGCTGACGACTGACGTATTCCTGTGGGCGTAGAGAGCTGCAGTCCAAACTGGCTGTTCGCTGAGGCTTTGCATAGCTACGGCGTAGAGCTTACGCACGACTATAAATTGGGCTTTACTTCTGCATTTGTCCACGGCACTGTTGTCATGTGTTTTTTACGTCAGTAAAGACGGTAACAAAGGGTCACGTGGACATTAACGTCATTGACAGGCGACTGCTGTGGCCCGTGTCACTGTTTAGAATGGCAATTTTTGGATATTTTACTGCAAATATCTTACAAATTGTACCTTTAAGGGTAATTTAGGCTTTCTTTTATTAATACGTTGATTCAGGATCACATCTTACGTGAAATCACGTCGACCCTATAATGATGGGTGGGGGGGGGGGTTGTGCTTGGCTGGAGGGGGTGGGCTTAGCTAGGGGACCCCCATAATCTTTGACATAATTCAAACACATAATAATTTGAGCAACCTGATCTCACAAAGTTCTGTGGGATAGTCACAGAATTTTTTGCTCATTTTTCCGTGGCATTCTCACGAATCTCTGCATTTTTCCGTGGCATTCTCAAGGATTGGTTATTCAACCATTGTCGCTTCGGTTTAGGGTTAGATTTGGTGTTTGCATTACTATGTCACTTTAAGTATTGGTTTATACTATTTTTTCTGCTTTATTCTTTTATATTTTCTAAACTTTAAACAATTGTCGCCTGGCGTTGGGGTTAGAGTTGGGTTTGGGTAAGGATGTCATTTTATGTAAATCTAACCATAAACCGAAGCGACAATGGTAAGAAAATAGGACAAAACAGTAACCAATCCGTGAGAATGCCACGAAAAAAGACAGTCCGTGGCAGGGCCACAAAAAAAAAAAAGCGGAGATCCGTTATAATGCCACGGAAAAATTAGCAATACATTCCGTGACTGTCCCACGGAAATTCGTGAGATCAGGCTGATTTGAAACGAGGAGCAAGATGCCAAACTATCGATATCGGTATATGTCATTTAAAGTAATCGAATATTGCTATTGGCACAGAAATGTTGTATCTGTGAATCCTGTTTTTAAGGTAAACAGCTGATGGGTTTTTATAGTATTGTAATGGAAGCCAGTTTCTATTGTTTTTAGCATGGATATGAATGGAGCATTTCTGAAGAAAACCCAAGTATCTGTTTTCCATGCAATGAAAACATAATGACCATGTGCTGTCAATCCCTAAGACAGCCTTAAAGAAACAGATCCAAATTTAAGGTATTATATAAAGAAAATCTTTTCATCTGACATATCAGATGCACATACTCAGACTGGGTGTTTGACACCAAAGACGCCGAACATCAACGATTCTCACGTTCAGACATGCCATGAATATGCAAATGCACGAAAGACATACCTGTAAATAATGAGTTAAATTTCATGTAAAGTTATGGTATGGCTACATTATGGCACACAATGTTTGGAGTTTGGAAATGAAGTTCCTGGTCAATATATGCTTTTATTATATGGACACGACCAACATGAGCATTCTGAAAAAAAGTCTCATTTTGTATTTCAAGTCAAATGGATCTGGAATGGCGTAAATTACCCAAGCATTTTTATTCATAGGTGAACCACGAAATAAGGCATTCTTCTTTCCCTGAAATGGCCATGTTGCTGCATGCGAAACAACCCCGGGAAGTTAATAATGGTTTTGATACGACCCCGATACTAAAAGACACAAGTCACAGAGACGAGAGAGGTTCACCCTCTCCTGTCTACCCTCATAAGTGTGCACACAGCCTTGTATTTGTGTGTATGTGCCCCCCGGCAGAATGCCATGGCTGGCACTAAATTAGTGATTAGGGACCCTCTCCTCCCTCACCCGCTCCTCTTACTCTCTCCAGAGACGACCCACAGACTGGACAGCTGGATGCATCAAGAACTGTCACCTTGTCAGAGAAAGTTTTCTCTCCGTCCGCCGAAACTTTCGTCAGTCCGTCAGCCGGTCGTGAGGGGCCGAGCGCTTCCAGTGAAACTGGTAACGTGTGTGGGGGGAGGGAGCGTGTGACATTTGTGACGGCTCCCACTCAAATGAGCGTCTCTGCTGCTGTCAGCGCAAGCCTCGCCCCCCGGCAATGACTGTCAAGCGACATGCTCACAGCGGCACGAAGAGGCAGCAGCCTATCACGGAGAGACGGACATGGGATACATTCACTTACAGTACACTTGTCTTTGGTTGATGTTACTGTGGTCAAATGTTTATGGTGCCCAGGACTAGTCGTAGTTTTATGATCCGTGCCAAGTACACTAACCCCAATTCTAACTATCTGTTTTATTGCAACCACTTCAACAGGGTGTTAAAATTCACAACTCTTCCCACAATCACATCTATCTTTCTTTTGAAGTTTGCTGTTTGTCATGATAAATGGTTCACATGAAATTTCCATCTCTCATTTTTTTTCTTTCACTATTATACAAGTTTAGGGACAATTTAATGAGGCTAACAGCTAAAAATGTTAGCAAAATGCAAAAATGACTTTCTTATTTAGTATTTGTGTCTTGTTTTCAGTACAAATATCTAAATATTCTAAAATCAAGATGCATTTTCTTAATGAGCAAAATGACCTAAGAAAATAAGTCTAGATTTTAGGCAAAAAATATACATTTTAAGTGAAATTGTGGTTAAAACAAGAAACAAATATCTGCCAATGGGGTGAGAAAAAAATCTTGAAATATTTTAACTTTTTCATTTCAAGACATTTTTTCACCCCATTGGCATATATATATATATACTGTATGCTTATTTTAAGCACAATTTCACTTAAAATGTATTTTTTTTTGCCTAAAATCTAGACTTATTTTCTTGGGTAATTTGTACTTAAAACAAGACAAAAACACCAAGTAAGAATGTTGTTTTTTGCAGTGTATTAGTGCCTAAATGTTATGTCTGTGGTGGACTTTTTGTATAGTATTTGCTTTTATTGCCCCTCAGGTTAAGATAAATAACATCAAAATATGAGGTTTATGAAACAAAATTACAACATTAAACTTTTGAGTTATCTAACAAAATATTTTTGCAAAAAGGCAAACTTATTACACTGTAAAAATATTTTTTTGTCAATCAATTTATATTTTTATGTTACTTCAATTTAACAAATTAAGTTTAACAATTTCAACTTGTTTTTATAAGTTACATCAACTTATCACAGGTCAAGACTTAAAATAGTAGGTTGAATTGACTTGCAAAACGCAATTTTGTATTTTATTCAAATATAGCAAAACAAAAGCTAATTCTATCTGTAATTAATATTTGTTGATCCTCTTTTGTGATAATAAATTGTAGTTATTGTCCTGGGCTACGTCTTTATAAACTTTGCACATGCGTTATGTGTCATTTCTGGCCAAGCCTCCTTTTAATTCTTTTCAAAGCTGAACTTCAGATACTTTATACACAAAATGCATGCAACATTTGTAATGCATTTTTAAAGTCGCCGTATAACGGAAGTAGCGATATTCTTTTTCCCCATGGTGATGTATATCCTAGTGAAACCGGCTTTTAAAAAAATGAAATGAAGCAGGGCTGGATTTGAATTCCCCACTGATATCTGATTGGATCATTTGAAGTTGGGTCGTGTTGCTAATCGCAGCAATCTTCTCTCAGACCCCGACCACCTGCCATACCATATGACCGGAAGTAAAGAGAGATCGTTTTGAGGAGGGGAGTAGATTTGCATCTTTGATGCAGGATTATGAGGGTACATGATTTTTTTTTAAATAATGAAGCTTACAAATAAGTCATTTGATAAGTCAATATTCCAAAACAAATTACGACTTTAATTAAATATTTAAATAAAGAGCAAAAATGTTAAATTTGGTCGAATTTTTCGCTACTATTGTAAACTCAAAAGCTATCCCTGCAGCTGTTTGCCAGTAATTCACTGTGGATTTAAATGTATGTTATTAACTGGCAACAGTTTGTTCAAAGTCAAATGAACATTAAACATAAACAAGTCTTTATCTTTACAGAATAAAACTGTAAAATAACAGCCTCATGCAAAGCATTCTGGGAACCATCCTCATTAACCTTTTTCTGTTTTTTTGTCTTCAGATTTTGGTTCCCAGAATGCTTTGTTCATGTTTAACGTTCACTGTAAAAAAACTTCCGTAGAAATTACAGTGTTATTGCAGCTGGGTTGCCGGTAATTTACCGTAGATTTAAATTTATGTTATTAACTGGCAACATTTTGTTCAAAGTTAAATTAACATTTAACATTTAGAAGTCTTTATCTTTACAGAGTAAAACTAAAAAAAACAGCATCCAGCAAAACGTTCTGGGAAACAAAATTTTAAGCAAAAAAGGTTGATGATGATTTCTGGTTCCCAGAATGCTTTGCATGAGGCTGTTATTGTATAGTTTTATTCTGTAAAGATAAAGACTTCTTAATATTTAACATTTATTTAACTTTGAACAAACTCTTGCCAGTAAATAACATAAATTTAAATCTACGGTAAATTACCGGCAACCCAGCTGCAATACAATTGTAATTTCTACTGAAGTTTTTTACAGTGTTCATTTAAATTTGAACAAACTGTTGCCAGTAAATAACATCCATTTGAATCTACAGTAAGTTACTGTACTAGCAAACAGCTGCCAGTAATACTGTAATTTTTTACAGTATGGACCCTTTATGTACAAAGGTGTACTTTTTGAAAGGGTAACACCCAATTGACAACGCTTTTTCTGAAAAAAAAACCCTTCACCTTTAGCATGATGTGTCGAGTATGAGCTACTTAAGATTGAGATTTTTAGAAATGCTTCACATCCAATAAAAGTTAAGTTATATCGACAGCATTATGCACAGTCACAGTTTAGACGAATGCACTTACAATCCGCTCTAGTTCTGCAGGGTTTGAACGCAGAAGAGTAAAGCTAGCAAGTGCTTGAACCAAATTACAGAAATGATTCAGTTAAATCCTGCTTATTATTCACGCCGTAAATTATTTATTATTTTCTAGTTGAATAAACAAGGTATTACCAACCCAATTCCCATGGGTGCATTATGTATATATAAACTGGGCCTATAAACGGGACTTATGTTGTCATGACGTTTACAGATTTGACATAACAAGGCCAGTGAGCAATAGCCCATGTGTTTATTTTTATGCGTGTGACCTGGCCCCATATACTTTCGTTGTATTGTTACTTTTTATTTACATTTCCTGAAATGTGTCCCAAATGTAACTTATATCGTATCTGATACATTAAAGTAAGAATGAACATGATTTACCTTAAATATAAACAGATTTAATACCTAAAAAAAAGGTTTGTATGCTTAAACCCATAAAACGACTTAAATAATTTAATTTTATTACAACCAGCAGAACTGATATGGAATCAGCTAAAGCCTAATACAGATTAAAAACAGATTTGACATTTAACTTTAAATTACCATAACCTCAAGCATAACACACTGCGGCTTAGACATAATGCATAATAAAGTCTGTATAATTGAAATGTCTTCACACAGTTTAAATAAAAAAATATTGAATATAGAACAAAATGAAAATAAAATTATTATTTTTAATCAGATTTGTGAGAAAACATTTCATATTACAGTGTGACTGTGGTTATCCTCATTAGTTTTAATGGAAATCCTCGTCTGGATCTGTTTCGGTATGGATCTGTGGTCTTGCTGTGCCTCTGTCATGTTTGTTGAGCTAAACGTGGACGGGACATAAACCTTGAGACGGGACAAGCTGCCAATACTCCGGCCATGTGACACTGACTCGTGTCTCTGGCTGAAATCTTGTCAATATGTGTGCATGTTGACATGCTTTGCTCATTTCCCTACACGAGGAGAGTAATGGACACGTAATTGTTTGCTTCTTTGTTGTTGTCTTTAAATTGCATTACTGATGCGGCAACCGTTTGTAAGAATGAGCTATGCGTTTTGTTTATTTAATAGCTGTCATGTTACTCACTGTGCTGTCAGTGTCTCCACAACAATAGTAATGCCGTTTTTTTTTTACATTGTGGGGACATTTTTTGGTCCCTATGAGGAAACAAGCTTTAAAACCATAATATAGTTTCTTGTAAATCAAAAATAGCAGAACGTTGACAGTGAGGGGTTTGGATAGGGGTAAGGGAAAAAATATACAGATTGTACAGTATAAAACGTGTGCGTGCATGTGTTTATGTTGTTGTTTAAAGGTAGTGTTGTGTGACCTTATGTTATACTGCCCCCCAGTGTCTGCTATATCATACTGCACATAAAAGTTAACTTGGTGTTGCAAATCAATTCAACTTACTATTTTTGATAAATTGACATAACAAATTAAGTTAAACCATTTTAACTTAAGTTAAAGTAAAAAAAATAATAATTTCATTGCATTGGATCATAAATACTGCTCTAACTAAACATTTACTGTACATAATCAATTTAAACATATAGAAATGTAAAAGTATAATAAAAAAGCAACATGCATTAAAATAAGCAATTATTGCAGATTATAGTTAAATGCTGCTATTGCTGTATCCCAGTACAGTTCACATGCAATACAATATGTGGATTAGGTGAACTATAGATGCCGAATTGTCCTGGATGGATGGATAGACAGGCAGACAGACAGACACTTAAACTAAAGGCTTCAATCTTACAAAAACTGTGATCGTATATTGAAATGATTTAGTGGTTTGAACGGGACTTATGCCGTTCTCGGTCTCTAAGATTCCTCTAAAGAAAAGCTGACACAAAAAGTTTCTTGTTCCTCTTTTACAAGAGCCACAATATCTCATCCTGATATTTGCTTAATGTGTTAATTGATGACCCATACTTTCCATATTCAAATACACGCCATTTGTGCTATCTGAAGAAGACCTTAAGGCAAACATTTCTAAAAGTCTTGTTTCGATCATTTAATGCACTTTATTAAAAGTGCTCTCTCTCTTTCTCGCTCTCTCTCTTTCCGTTTAGTTTAAGTGCTTTAATAGTTGTGTGTGGTCTTGATGCATGGCTGCCTGTGAAACGGGCCCTGTGCTTAATAATGGTAATGACTACATTTCCCTACATCGCTTTCATTAAATCAAAGCAGGCTGTAAGTTTCTACATCCGTCCGGCTCGCAGTCATCAATCGTTGCAACTATCAGCGCCACCGCCGAGCCCAGACACACACTAGGTGCCATTTTGGCTCGGGAAGAAAGTTTTATATGTGTGAAGGAGCAATCGATTACTAGCGCAACAGAATACTGTCATCCCGAGAGAGACCAAACTAAGATTCATGTTACAGACGTGAAAGTGCACTTTGTAATTTCTTCATTAAAAAGTTTCACAGACGCATAATTGAACCGCACTTTTGACGGATATGTTGAAAAAGAATTTCGACTCAACGTGAGATGAAGAGTCAGTCTTATCACTGTCCATTTTGGACAAACGCGTGAGTATTTAAGTCCTGTCAGCAAAAATATACTTTTAGCAACATGTTGATGACTATTCTTTCTCAATTACGCGTCTGGTCCGAACTTTACTTCCGGTTTCTGTTTGTTTAATGGTCTGAGTTGCTGAAACTGAACTCTTGAAAAATACCTCGTCGAAAATAACAAATGTTTTGATCTTCTAGGTAATCTAAGTGTTGTTTATTTTGCTTGTTATATAAATAACTTTAAACGGATTTTGTTGTTATTTCGTCTTAGTTTACCAGAAGTTACGTGTTTTCCACGAAAGCCGCTTGTTTATGTTGTTACTGCTGAAACCGTCTATACACAAAATAATAAATTGATGATGAATTGAACACTTTAGTATCTAGAGACCAATTGTCACTTTTAACTAGTTGCTTATTAGCTTGCATATTGGCTGTTTATAAAAGCACACATTTTACTGCCTTATTCCAGTGGTTCCCAAACTTTTTCAGCATGCGGCCCAATTCCTTCGCGGCCCCCTAAAGAAAATTTGTGACAAAAACTGTTCTAAAACTTAACATTTTAATAAAAAATATTAAATTATACAAAAAAGTAGTGCTTTTGGTTAGTAGTCTTATTTTTTAGGTTTAAATACACAGAATTCATGATAAATGAATGTATTTCATAAAATGTCATAAAACTGGGGCCCCCCTGGCACCATCTCGCGGCCCCCAGTTTGAAAACCACTGCCTTATTCTGCATGACCATATCCTCTACATTCATTAATCCACCCCATTTATTATCTAACCGCTACAACAACAACTACATTATTAGCTATTCATTAGCATTAAATTAGGGGTTTAATGGTGATAAAATCATATAACCAACATGTGTTCCACTAACTAAAGTGTTAGCAAATCTTTCTACAAATCTAACTCAATGACTCAGAGAGATAAAATTCATGCTCCGTTTATACACGAAGGAAAGACGCAGATATTTTCCTGCGGTTTGGCCTCTCATTTCAAAAACCCTGTTTTTATCACAGAAAACGATTATTTCTAAAACCCCAAGCCCAGGAAGATTTCTAATAACCCCGATTATGTGTTGCCGTGTCCACTGGGAGAAACCAGGTTTTAGGTTCTGAAACGTCACATTATGCGCCAGAAAATGCTTAAAGTCATGTGAGCGCCCTATGTTTGCTGTTTTGAAAGAAACAGGAAGTCGCTTTTGTTATTCATTAGTGTCGATTCTGAGGATTTTGATTGGCTTGCATGACTTTATTCCTCTCCCTACACTGCCGCCCATAGGTTTGGCATAGTTATTATGGCGCTCGACAGCGTATTTATGTGGATTGATGTAAATGACAAGTTTTTTGAAAACGATGTGCACGATGTTATTATTGAATACAGAGGCAGGAAAATATTTGTTTCTCTAAATACCCGGCTATGTGTAAATGTGGCCTCAGAGGCATTAATCTAAACATACCAAAAATAATGTTTACCATATATTGTGTTGTGTACTTTTACATAGAAAGTTCCTAGTGCACAAGGCTTAATATGCTATAATCTGTACGTAAAGCAAACTACACTGTAAAACATATGCATCATTTTTGTCAAATCAACAAATATTTTTGTTACTTAAACTTATAAAAATATGTTAAACAATTTCAACTTGATTTTATAAGTTTAAGTCTAGGGATGCACCGATATGGAAATTTTGGGCGATACCGATAACCGATAACTCTTTAAATTTGGGGGCCGATAACCGATATCTATAGGCCGATAAATATTTATATTATTTTCACAATGAAAAACTCGCAGACCGCGGACATCTTGTCTTTGCGCTAGACTAGCATACTCTTCTTAAGCCCGCAACATGTGTCATCTTCGTGGTATGTCACAGAAAGCACCAATTAAAACTCCACATGGCCAGCAATGAGCACGTGAAGTGGTTCAACAAACCAAAATAATCCATAATTTATCGGCTTTCACCGATAACCGATAATATTAAAAATAAGCAGTTATCGGCCGATAACGATATGTCGGCCGATATATCGTGCATCCGTATTTAAGTCCTTTTTTAAACTTAAAATAGTAGGTTGAATTGACTTGCAAGTTTTAACTTTGTGCTGCATTTTTTATAGTGTACAGTAAGACAAAAACAGACACCAACAATTTGTCAACGGCATATAGTTAGAGTTATTGTATCAAGCGGGCAATTGTTCCTTTAAAAGACATTGAGCTGTGTCCAAATACAGGCCAGAGGTCTAGGCTAAAACAAGGCAAAATTTGGGCTGTCAGTGAAAATTTAAGAAACATCTAACCATAGCCAAAAATAAATGAATAAAACCAAACACCTTGGACCCCCATTTTAATGCTCTAATGTGCACAGCACAAGTGCACTTAAGGCATGTCCAAAATGCTGCTGTGTGAAAGGGGTTGTTCCCATTCTCGTAATGAGTACTGGGTGTTTTGGGCGTAACTTGGAATAAACCAATGAAAGTCTCATCTCCTTTAATCCGTCTTGGTGCTAGCACAACTTAATTCACAAGGTGGAGTTTGTAACCGGATGTAAATAAAAAAACTTTAAATGTGTCAAAAAGGTTTTTATAAGAATAATTTACGAATATGCAAAAAAAAGGGGGGGGGGTTGCATAAGTTAAAATACTTTATTTGTAACAAACAGATAAAGAATTTACAGCACCGTGAGTGTTTTGAAAAGCTTATTACTTAAAAATGATTCTCATCTCACCATATCCAAAGGTACAAAGTCACCATATAGAGTAAATCTGTGTGGAAAAATAAAAAATCTAAATATTTGCAGAAAAAAGGTGACTACAGGTAAAGCTTCACGTTTTCTGAAGTCCTGTAACCTGCCTTCATTTATAGAGAATCAATAATAATCACATTTTAATTCTTTAATTTTCATATTTACAAACGTTTGTGTGCTGCTGCGCATCCATAATATGCGTGTTGTCACCCAGTTTATAGACACATATTATTACTAACATGCTCAATAATTTACAAAAAACAATATTGCGCCATTGACTTTAGACTAGGTTTTAGTTGGTCAATGGCGTAGTCTATTTACAGTAAGTTGCCTCAAAATAGCAACGCGCCAACAATGCACCTGAACACACATTGTTTTCAAGCCAGAATGCATTTGCTATATAAACAACGTGACGCATGACGTGAAAATGATAACTGCGTCGGGCTGAAAGTAGCAAAAAACATTGCGCCGGTGTATGATAGGGTCCCTTGTCATCACTGTTGACTTTGCTTTTGAGATGTATGATACCATCATGTAAGTTATTTTGGCAAAAATGACATCAAACCAAATTCCAGGTTATTTTGGAAAATATATTTACAAAACTGCACCTTTTCTGTCGCTGTGGTGGTGCCCTCAAAGGTTCATTTTTAATACCTTTATGGGAAAGGACCAATACAATTTAAACGGTCGTTGCTTGTGTCGACACTTTACAGAGTCGAAGAATATTAAGCTTTTGTGTGATTACTTGTCTGACATAGCCTACTTTTGCACGTCTAGTACACAGTATGTAGTGTGGTATAAATCATTTCTGCATACACTGAATACCCAGATAACCTATTTTTTTATGGAAATGTATATTATGAAACCAGAACAGTCATGCAGTTTTCGTTAATTCATTTAAAGAAAAACAAAACAAAACAATATTTTAGAAGTGGTTTTCTCGTAATGGTTTATTATAGGTTTTTGCACAAATAAAATAAGGCACATTTACCGCATTGTCACAAAACAACACTAAAAAGTGATTTATACAAATATAACAGCTCTCTAGTTCCCAACAATCCCATGTCAAACTAAAGACATACCAGTTCAGTTTTACATTCAGTACTGTATTACAAGTTTGTGTGAAGACATTTAACAATGACCAGCATTAATTCAAACCTGCCATTACTTACACTAAACTAAAATTAAACAAACAGTTGGACTGAAGGCAAACAAATGTTGCATGCGAGTAAAGTGCATTACAGCTGAGGACCACTGTTGACCACATATACATTTTATATTTGGGGATTTTGAGAGGAACTCAATACAGAATGAATCCAAAAAAGTAAAAAAAAACATTGAAGAAATAACTCCGTGAATAGTAAAATACTGACTGTGCAATCTTTGTTGTGAACAACACCATTACTGTAACACTACATATACTGTTAATGCAGTTTATGTATAGGTGGATTCATGTGATGGCAAACAGAAATGAACAGTAACGAACAAGACGAATAACGAAAATAAAACTCTACACGCTACAAAAATCTTGGATACAAATAATTTGTCCCTTAATCATAGAAAAATATCTCCCTTTATATGAATCAGTGGCAACTATTTCATTACAGACTTTTTCTTATCTTTAAGGGTCACATCAACATGCACTTCATTGCTTGTGTTGATTTTTCATTGTGTAATTAGCATACACACAAAAAAACTTGTGTTAACATGAAGAAAAAAATAAAAAAATAAATTCAACAATATTTTAAGTCGTGGTGACCCATAAAATCTGTAAATCTGATTTGCATGCGTAAACATTTCAACACTGGATATTATTAATATAGTTTAGATGCTTTATTGTATTGGCTAAAGAACAGTGAGCAGTAATGCGCCAGATTTACAAATGATTTAGTCAATTAAATACACAATAAAAGTCTTTTGTCACCTCTCACAAGACAACATTGTCCATTTCTGTAAAAGCTGAATCCAGATCAGTTCCTCTGTACAGGACGTTTTTCTTTTCCTCCCCTCGCCCGGACGCAGAGCCTCCATTAACCTGTTCAGGGTCATGTGAGGGTTTGAGGGAGGGGTCACATGAGTCGGTGGGCTCCTGAGGTCCGTTATTAAGCTCTGTCTCCATCTGGTCTGTAGAGGAGATGTGTTCTGAGGTCTGGAGCGAGCGATGGGTCAGATCCTGGCTGATGGTATGGCAGCGGGTCAGGCTCTTGGTCTTGGCGTGTGACGACTGCATGCCTGTAGAGTCTTGCTGCGTCTGCGCATGAGAGTATAGGCCGATGCTGTCTATGGTTTCTCCTCGTGTCAGTCTCCGTCTCTCACTCTGACTGTGTGGTGTCTGTAATGAACAGAGAGGTCAGGAGTCAGATTCATTGATTCAAATATCACATTTGAAAAAAAAACATTTTAAATACTAATGAAGTGACATATTCAGTGATGGATTAAACGTGAAT
This sequence comes from Misgurnus anguillicaudatus, assembly GCF_027580225.2. Classification (NCBI taxonomy): domain Eukaryota; kingdom Metazoa; phylum Chordata; class Actinopteri; order Cypriniformes; family Cobitidae; genus Misgurnus; species Misgurnus anguillicaudatus. The sequence goes on along the minus strand of NC_073342.2, from coordinate 5,804,827 downwards.
GATTTTGGGGCATTTTCCTGGACAGGGATTAGATTAGTCCTAGATTAAAATAAATGTAAGAGCTGTCCAAACTGAAAACAATTTGCACTAACATATTTTAAAAAATACCAGTGCACTTTGTTTTGCCTTAAAATGCACACAAATGTATTTAGTAAGGCATATTTATATCTACTTATTTTCCTAATTAAACTAAGGCTAAATCCTGGTTTAAAATAACCCCTGTCCGGGAAACCACCCCCGTGTGTGTTTAATTATTTGTGATTTGTAATCCAAGTTGTTCTGTCATGTAAGACACAGTGTGAGGAGGACTTAAATATGTCATTTAAAAAGGCAAACAAAGAAAAAAAAGAAAAATAATTTTCTCACCCCCATGTCATTCAAGATGTTTATGTCTTTCATTGTTCAGTCGAGAAGAAATTGCATTTTTTTAGGAAAACATTCCAGGATTTTTCTCCATATAGTGGACTTTATTGAACCTCAACAGTTTAAAAAGACACTCCACTTTTTTTGGAAATATGCTCATTTTCAAGCTCCCCTAGAGTTAAACATTTGATTTTTACCGTTTTGAAATCCACTCAGCTGATCTCCGGGTCTGGCAATACTACTTCTAGCACAGCTTAGCACAATCCATTGAATCTGATTAGACCACCAGCATCGTGCTCAAAAATAACCAAAGAGTTTCAATATTTTTCCTCTTCAAAACTCGACTCTTCTGTAGTTACACCGTGTACTAAGACCAACAGAAAATTTAAAGTTGTGATTTTCTAGGCAGATATGGCTAGGACTATACTCTCAATCTGGTGTAATAATCAAAGACTTTGCTGCCGTAACATGGCTGCAGGAGGCGCAATGTTATTATGCATTACATATTAATCACATCGAAGGGTCATGCATGACGTATTTGAAACTACCGCTACAGTGTTTACAAGTGTGGAGAAAAAGGACAATTCTGACGTTGTTGTATGTGGAATGAAACTAATTAATGTCCATTTTATTGTTTAAAATGGTTCATACATATCAACATATGTAACGCGTGAACTTTTAATGTGATTACGTAACAAGTAAGGTCGTGCAGGCGCATCACACAGCTAGTGCAAGACGATAAGTTGTTGTTAAATATGAATTTTTTGGTGAAAATTATGATCGTTTCGCTAGATAAGACCTTTATGCATCGGTTGGGATTGTTTAGAGCCCTTTGAAGCTGCATTGAAACTGCAATTTTAAACTGCATTGAAACTGAGGCCCACTAAAGTCCACTATATGGGGAAAAATCCTGGAATGTTTTCCTAAAAAAACGTAATTTATTTTCTAAAGAAACACATTAACATCTTGGATGACATGGGGCTGAGTAAATTAACAAGATTTCTGCCTTGAAAATGGAGTTATCCTCTAACTGTGAGTTTGTATATATGCATGTACATATGAAGAATAATACCTGATCTATTGTGTCTGTGGTGCTCATAGCTCTGTCAGACCTTTTCTGAGATCTAGAAAGCACAACATTTCTTATGAAACATCTTAAAAAACATTTCTGGACATATAATATGGCTTCTAATTGTTAACAAAAAGGAACATCCAGTAATAAACAGGATATTAATGGATGGTAAGAATACCTTTGTTTGGTGATGTTTATCCCTCGACCCTCACTGTCAGGACTCTCACAACTTTTACCTTTTTGCACTTCCGAGTGTACTACATGAGAAAAATAGACAGTTAAACTCTATATTTTTTATTTAATAGTACACAAATAATAGCACCTAATGACACAGACGCGTTTCTGGAGATGGAAAACTGCTGTATAAATATCTATCTTTATTTTCTTTTAAAGGGAACATTTCACAAAACCTTTTTAAGATGTCAAATAAATCTTTGGTGACCCCAGAGTACATGTGTGAAGTTTAAGCTGAAAACACCATATAGATAATTTATTAAAACATGTTAAAATTGCCACTTTGTAGGTGTGAGATCTAGACATTAATCTGTATTAATTTAAGTTTCAAATTCTTACCCACAATCCCCTCTGGTCCTATGGAGTTGGTTTTGGTCAGGTTTGACTCTACAGTATCAGAACAGGCTTTCTGTAGAAGCCTCTGGATCTCTGTGTTCTGTGGAGACAATTTTAGGACTTTAGGAAATAATATAAAGGCGGCATGTGTGTGAATAAATACAAAACATACATAATAAACCACCAAAAGTAAGCAGACATACCTTTCCACCCATCTCGTATGCGCAGTCGAGGGCGGTTCTCTGTCTTTTGTTGCGCATGTGCACCTGTGCCCCCCTGTGCAATAGCAGCTCCACCAGCTGAACGTGTCCCCCCCTCACAGCCTCATGTAGACCCGTGTTACCGTGATTATTTGCAAGATTTACCAATGCACCGCTCTGAGAGACATCACATATTATCATTCATATTATATTAGCACCCAACAAATGATAACCTTATACACATGTATTATAAATCTCATAATCATTACTTCATTTATATCCAATTACGGATAAAAATTTATACGGTAATGTAAAATAAATACATAACTAATTCTTAAGAAAAATGTATTTCATGCAACTACTATGGCAATTTAGTAAAACATTAAAATTATGTGTGTACATTACACCCATATTAGAGATTAAATATGTTTGTTTGTAGTAATTTAAAGCCATGTGACTGTGGAGAATAATGTGAAGTCAAATGTTTTTAATATCATTAAATTGTTCTATAAACCATATAGATCAAAACTTCTTTAAAACAGTATCTATACACAGAGTCATAAAAACAGCATAATTGGGTGATTCTCACGAAACCATTGAAACACCACGGCACTAATGATTTTAGCTTTAAAATGTGTTATATAGTAACATTAAAAAGCATCAGAATTAACACAATACTGTGTTCTACCTTGCACAATGTGTGATTTCAACATAAGAATTTATAATTGTAAATTTTATCTCATTTTCTGCTGAAATTCTCATTACCGCAATGTGTCCGGCTGTGTTTGAACATGCGTTATGTTGTAATTTAATCAAATTAACACAAAAATATTAAGAAAAAAAATAAATGGATGTTTTGCTAGACTACTTTAGATGACAGAAAAAATATTTACTGAATATTCATGTATAATAATAATGAAGAAAAATTAGGAAAATTATGTGTCCATGCCTGATGTTCTCATCCTCCGCAACACTTTTTGAGAACAGTTTAAGCACACATACAGAATTTTAATAAAGTTTGATTTTGAGTGACCAAGCACATGGACCAGTTACTTCAAGATGGCTACCAGGTAAGATCAATTTTTTTACAGTTAATTTGAAATATTGTCTTGTCAGAATGCTTACACGACATTTTGATTATCATTACCGCAACAGATGCTTATTAAATGTTAATTTAATTAATAGAAGCATAATACTTTGATTTTAAATGCATGTGCAGAATCTCCAAATTATGTTCTTTCAGGTTTGTCATGTCATTTTGAAAATATGTCAGTGTTGATGCTTTCTGACTGTTGCGGTAATGAGATTTTTTAGGACTAATTTTTTAAATTATGTTACAAAAAGTGTTAAATGATAAGTAAAAGTTTTTAAATTAATGTTCCCATTTACTCCAGACTTTGTTTTTCAATGTCTGGTGGGAAAAAAAGTACATTTAAGCAATTTTTACATTTTCATGCTTGACATTTTTAAAACCAAGTTTTCGTGAGAATCACCCGTATACAGAAATGTAAAATAAATACATAACTAATTTAATAACAATCAAATCTCTTAAGAAAAATGTATTTCATGCAACTATTATGGCAATTTAGGAAAACATTAAAATTATGTGTGTACATTACACCCATATTAGAGATTAAATATGTTTGTTTGTAGTAATTTAAAGCCATGTGACTGTGGAGAATAATGTGAAGTAAATTGTTTTTAATATCATCAAATTACTCTATAAACCATATAGATCAAAACTTCTTAAAACGGTATCTATACACAGAGTCATAAAAAACAGCATAACTGTATATAATATGCTTCAAAGACACTGGACTCTGGGTATATAATGTTAAATCTCAATTGAAACTTGTGCGATGTGATGCTGACAACTTGTTTTGTGAATGTATGGTTAAGGGGTGGGGGGAGTGTTATTTGTATGTTTTTTCTTTTTTTGAACAGGCTGCAGATGTAAATTAGCTTATGGCTACATCTGGTACAATGCATCAAATGGTAACATTTATGTTGGAAATTGTGCATGGTCCTTAATAAAAATAATCTTTACATACCTCCAGCAAGATGGTGGCAATCTCAGCATTTCCCTTTAGACAGGCATTAATCAGTGGTGTGTTCCCATAATGATCTTTCTTATTCAGTTTGGCGTTACACTCCAGCAGGGCAGACACCACCTACATGACATACAGCAGTCACAAGAGGGTGCTATATACTAAACCAGGGTTACCCACACTAAGCCAAATTTCCTGACTTACACTGACTAAAAAGCTGAATTTTCATGACCTGTCTGAAATCACAAGGGGAGCCAAATTACCTATTTTTTCACATGCTTGCAGAGAAACCAAACACTAAGTTACTGGGATGATCTTTCTCATGTTTTCTAGGTTTATAGAAGCACTGGGGACACAATTATAGCACTTAAACAACTAAAAAGATATGTCCCCTTTAAGTAAATAGGGTACGTTTTCAATTTATATCAACTTGAACATTTCCTAGCAGCTTCTGAACATTACAGGTATGTTCCAACTCATTTTTATAAACAAATGCTGTCCCTGAAATAGCACTCAATAGCCTCATTCACTATTCTTTACGTTAGTTCACTAATATAGTTCACTCGAATGAGTGAAAGAAAACAATCGAGTGAATTCGGACACTTGAGCTGCAGTGCATGCACCATCTTCTGTCAAGACTTGATAACTCATTAGACGCAAGCCTCAGTGGACAAGTAGTGGCCAGCTTTGAGTGTACATCGTTGAACACTCATTATTGTGATGCATTGTGGGGTTGAAATAGTGTACTGCACTCAATAATGTCCATATGGGGCTAGTTTGGTCACAGCCAATGTGTACATTTTTTGAGAGGTAAGTTGTGATTGGTCAGGTTGTGATCACCTGCATGTGGCTATTCTGACACGCCAGGTGCAGTGGTGTGGACCTCTGGTTGTTGCAAGCGTTGATGTTGGCACCGTGACGGGTGAGTAGAGATACCAGAGCTGTGTGCCCGTGCAGCGCTGCCACGTGGAGCGGAGTAAAGCCATCGACACTGCTGCTGTTTACACCAAGACCATCCGGCTGTAGACGAGCTGTTTTCTAAACACACACACAAACGATTTAGCTAAGAACATACTGCACTATCCCATCATCAACTTTTGTTCTTCCTCTTGTTGTGTGCAAAGTAGCGCCAAAAAGAAGAAAAACAAGCATATGTCCTCTATTCCTAATACAATGTATAAACAAATCCATTAAATTATGAATAAAGGATTTAAAAAATGAGATTAGGACACAAGAAGTCTGTCGTTCTGTTTTGCAAGTACTCCCACCCAGAAATCATGGAGGGGTCTGAAATTGTCATCGTAGGTGCATGTCCAGTGTGACAGACATCTAAAAAAAATCCAGAACTCACAATACATGACTCCCCAACCATTTATTTGTATGATACAGCTGCAAAACAAGTATTTGAACACCTGTCTATCAGCTAGAAATCTGACCCTCAAAGACCTGTTAGTCTGCCTTTAAAATGTCCACCTCCACTCCATTTATTATCCTAAATTAGATGCACCTCTTTGAGGTCATTAGTAAAGACACCTGTCCACCCCATACAATCAGTAAGAATCCAACTACTAACATGTCCAAAACCAAAGAGCTGTCCAAAGACACTAGAGACACTGATACACCTCCACAAGGCTGGAAAGGGCTACAGGGAAATTGCCAAGCAGCTTGGTGAAAAAGGGTCCACTGTTGGAGCAATCATTAGAAAATGGAAGAAGCTAAACATGACTGTCAATCTCCCTCGGACTGGGGCTCCATGCTAGGTCTCACCTCGTGGGGTCTCAGTGATCCTAAGAAAGGTGAGAAATCAGCCCAGAACTACACGGGAGGAGCTGGTCAATGACGTGAAAAGAGCTGGGACCACCGTTTCCAAGGTTACTGTTGGTAATACACTAAGACGTCATGGTTTGAAATCATGCACGACACGGAAGGATCCCCTGCTTAAACCAGCACATGTCCAGGCCCGTCTTAAGTTTGCCAATGACCATGTGGATGATCCAGAGGAGTCTTGGGAGAAAATCATGTGGTCAGATGAGACCAAGATAAAACTTTTTGGTCATAATTCCACTAAATGTGTTTGGAGGAAGAATGATGAGTACCATCCCAAGAACATCATGCTTTGGTGGTGTTTTTATGCACATGGGACAGGGCGACTGCAGTGTATTAAGGAGAGGATGACCAGTCTCCAGACCTAAACCCAATAGAGAATCTTTGGGGGAGCTCAAACTCTGTGTTTCTCAGCAACAAGCCAGAAACCTGATTGATCTATAGAAGATCTGTGTGGAGGAGTGGGCCAAAATCCCTCCTGCAGTGTCTGCAAACCTGGTGAAAAACTACAGGAAACGTTTGACCTCAAACAAAAGGCTACTGTACCAAATATTAACATTGACTTTCTCAGTTGTTCAAATACTTATTTGCAGCTGTATCATACAAATAAATAGTTAAAAAAATCATACATTGTGATTTCTGGATTTTTTTAGATTATGTCTCTCACAGTGGACATGCACCTACGATGATAATTTCAGACCCCTCCATGATTTCTAAGTGGGAGAACTTGCAAAATAGCAGGGTGTTCAAATACTTATTTTCCTCATTGTATGCATGATTTAAGTCATTAAGTAATTGGGTTAAATAATTGGGATAATGATTTTTACCAAAATAACTGTGATTACAACCCCCCTCCCCCATAATGTTCAGACCTTTTGTGTTGGTTCACAGCTGGAACACTGGCAGAGCGGATGGCAAAGCTCGGTTTTAGCTGAAACGTCAACCACCACTTCCTCCGGCTCCTCATCCACCCATTCTAAAAGATAGTGTACCTGGAACACATACAAACATCGGTAGTGAAACTACTGTAGCTGTTTGCAAAATCAAGTGAATGACACTGAAAGGAACTCACCATCTGCACATCTCCATCTGCCACTGCTCTTAACAACTTCTCTATCTATTCGTACAAAACAAATATACTTTCATACTAAAGCATCAGTTTATTTCAGCACTTCATTTTCAACTATCTATTACAGTAAAAACTGGAAAAGGTAAGCAGTATTCATCCACCAGAGGGCGCTGTCAGTACCTCTTTATGTCTGATGCGGTCAGTTTCTGGTATTGCTGTTTCTACACTAAGTGACGACGCGCTGGACACAGATGAATGTCTACTGCTGCAGTCAGACGGCTGTGGAGATCGACTAAGAGACTGAAAGACAAATTATTATTTAACACGATAAACAGGTACAGACACTGGGAAAACTCAAGCACCAGTTTTAAACCTCACCTCAAATCCACTTTCCATTTTAATGGAGTCATTGTGTCTGCGCTCCAGCAACGACAAAATCTACAAAATTGTAAATTTGTTACATGCTAAATATTTGATAAATTCACAACTCCTTTTACTTGACATTTGTAGGAATTTTAAAGGTGCATTGTGGGACTTTTAGAAGGATCTCTTGACAGAAACGCAATATAATATACATAATTATATTATCAGTGATGTATAAAGACCTTACATAATGAACGGTATTGTTTTTATTAACTTAGAATTAACCACTTTTATCTTCATACACCGCGGGTCCCCTTACATGGAAGTCGCCATCATGTTTCTACAGTAGCCCTAAATGGACAAACTGCTCTACAGAGCGCGTTTCATCCCTACGTTGTCTCATACGGTAGCATCTTTAACTCGTTTAATCTTTCAAAGTACTGAAGGTGATCATTTAGACACAAGACGGAATCAATAATGTAAATGTTGAGACCTTTGAGTTGAGAGCGCAGTGCAGTGGAGTCTCCTTGGATTTGTTATGGATGAGGGTCGATGCTCCGTTTTCCAGAAGCACTTCCATGATGCTCTCATAACCCCAGCGAGCTGCGATGTGGAGCGGCGTGTCTCCCTTATCATTCTGGACATTCAACCGACACACGTGCAAGTCGAAGTACACCAGCGCCTTCACACACTGACATCAAGAATGAATAATTTGAATGAACACTAAAAGTTGGATTTGCTGTGGGATATTAATGTGTTTTAAGGACGCCTTACATCTTCATGACCGTACATGCAGGCCAGGTGTAGCGGAGTGTTGCCATTGTTGTCCTGAGCGTCTGTGTTGGCCTTATAATCTAACAGCAGCAGCTACATGAGAAAACAAGGAGATGCATTTCACAAAATAAACCTTTACTTAAAGGGGACATTTCACAAGACTCTATTAAGATGTAAAATAAGTCTTTGGTGTCCCCAGAGTACGTATGTGAATTTTGAGTTAAAAATACCATATAGATCATTTATTATAGCATGTTAAAATTGCCACTTTGTAGGTGTGAGCAAAAATGTGCCGTTTTGGGTGTGTCCTTTAAAATGCAAATGAGCTGATAAAATGCAATCACAGATCACAATAATGCTGGTTTGTTGAAACTGAAACTCAATTGTGCTGTCAATAATTTTTCTCTCTGCACTAAATGGCAGTGCCATAGTTGGATAGTGAAGAATAAGGGGTGGTATTATTATAATAAGATCCCCTTCTGACATCACAAGGGGAGCCACATTTCAAAGACCTAATGGTTCACATGTTTGCAGATAATGGTTTACCAAAACTAAGTTACTGGGTTGATCTTTTTCACATTTTCTAGGTTGATAGACGTACTGGAGACCCAATTATAGCATTAAACATGGAAAAAGTCAGATTTTCATGGTATGCCCCTTTAATATACAGCTCCACAACACTACTACTACTAACTATATCATTGCAATAAAATTATTATTAGCTTACTAAAATGTATGAAAAAATAAGTAGCATTAAATAGGAATGAACAATGTTTGACATGCTTTCCAGCTTTTATCATTTTTAGATTTAAATGGCAGCTGATGATGATGATATACTGTAGGATAAAAGCTTGTTTGTTCATTTTTAATGACCAGTTTAAGTTTTTGATCAAGTGTGTCCAGATTTGGGTTCCTCGCCATTACTAGCATTATGATTGTGTTGGTACAGTAGCCTGGGTGCCAGCCGATCTTAGCCCCGCCCACAAGAATTTGAAAACGGGAAGATCGGTCTGGGGTTTCTCCGTTGAGGAGCTACTATGCTAAGACAAATGCTGGTCGAACCAATCAAATTGTCAGGGCGGGCTTTATACGATGATGGACAGATAATCAACAGTAACGTAATGAACCACGTCACCAAAGAGCGCGTGTGTTGAATGGCTGCCGCTGTAGAGTTCAGATGTGTGGATTCTGACATTGAGATTGTTCTAAAAGATATCGACAGAGCATTGATTTTAAAAGAGGAACAGAGAAACGCGAGCAGGGCATTTGTTGATGTTTTTGCCGTCCTTCCTATTCGGCAAAAGTTAGTCGCAACTGAAATGGCTAACGTTATCACGGCGATGCAACTCAGCGTGCACAACGAGATGGATATAATTAGCGGTCGTTGCCAGCTTCTTTTCGGAAGCCCGGAATCATGGCTGCTGAATAAGTGGAGGGACATGCTAGGCTCCGATATTATTCAAGCCAACCTAATGGGTATTGTCGTGGATGAAGTTCACCTAACGTACAAATGGTAAGAGATAGTCTTACTCTATGACTTAGTAAATACTTCATGTTGTGATATAAACAAAATGTTTTAACCATAATAGGTGTTGATGTACATTCGCTAACTCAGTATAATCACAATGTTAGTGTCATTGTAGCATTGTAGAGTTGTGTCAATAACTAGCAGTTCGGTCAGGCTGCAAATACGTAATTTCAACATACATCACACACTCCGTTGCTCTGATTGGTCGTAGGTCTATCCAATTGAGTGCAGAGGCATTTTTCGGTTGAGACACGCCTTATAATTATAGCTCAATGGAGCGGTATCAGACTCAAATTCTGACTAGAATTGAGTATGGCAACGTCAGGCTATTGGTACAGCTAAAACATGAATGAAATGAATGAATGAATGAATGAAATCTGACCGTGACTCCCTGAAAACCCTTCTGACAGGAGAGGTGCAGCGGTGTGAGGCCGTGATAATCGGTGCTGTTTACCACGGCTCCCTTTGAGACCAGAAGGTCGATCAGCGCAGACTGTCCTGAGAACCACAACAGCATGTTTACAATGGAGAATGGCGTGCACATTTATTATTTTTTATATATGGGCTCTGCTTACCACAAATAGCAGCGACATGGAGGGGAGTGTAACCTCTGTCATCACGAGAGAATGGAGTGATTATGGATGGGTCGTTTAACCTCCTGAATAATGACAAGATAAGACAAGAATACTTTAAAAGTTACTATCAAGGTTTTTATCCAAAGCAACTTACAATACATTAAAGGTAAATGTACACATTATGTACACTAAAGCACATAAGTTGTCTTACTCTTTAAAATGTACCACCACTTGGGTACAAAGGTGTACTTGTTAAAAGGCTTAAGTGTCCTTTAAATCCATAACAGATGATACAATGACACACTCGCTCCCTATTAAACTCTTTAAAAGCTGTGAAACTTTGTACTGCAGCTCACAGTCATCATCATATCTTTAAGATGAATCAATTTTGCCTGTCAATAACACTGATGGAAATCATTAATAAACAAATCTAGATGATTGTAAAGGCTCCATAAATTCTTATAATTTTAGATAATAAATAAAGTAAAAGTGTTGATGTTATTTCAGATGTGTGCTGGGACTGACCCTGAGGTACGGAGGTCACAAGAGTCACATGAGCAGAGCGGGTGACACATTTGCCTCCCATCATCCTCGTTCTCATTCTCAGACAGCAACCGCTGGACCTCTCCCTCATTACCGCTCACAATGTGCTGCAGACAAACACAGCGTAACAGATACATGACCACTTACATGCTCTCACACAAAGACCGTAAAGAAGATAGACAATGTGTTTTCATAGACTTCTATAAAAATTTTTTAAAGCCATTATGTCAATAATGTCTGCTGACATCTTGCGCCAATTAGGTCATTTGGAGCCATTTGGCCCAGCCCATTTTCCTGTTTAACTTAAATGACAAGCACATAAATCCTGTTGTTTGTGCCACTTTTTAATAACAACTAACTTAAACCAAACTTATTAGAAAAACGAGAACTTTAAAGTAAATAAGCATTAAAAGAAATAACTAAAATAAGAGAAACCATCAATAAGTAATCCATTTGTAATCTTATTGATGGCTGATTTAAAAACTCTTCATTTAAACACCTTAATCATTATGATTGAGTTTGATCGGATGCAAATTGTTTTATTGTATTGAAATGAGTGGTGTACTCCAATCTGCGATCCGATCAGCAGGATAAAAGTATGCATGTAAACGCAGTAAATGTAATTGTAGTATTTTCTAAATCTAATTCAAAATACCCTGTGCACATGCACAAAACATTTATGCTCAAGTTCACGTCTTAGGGGGTTTTCACACCTGCCTTGTTTAGTTCGATTGAATCGTACCAGAGCTCGATTGCTCAGTTGGTGCAGTTCGTATGGGCAGGTGAGAATGCAGCAATCGAACTCTGGTGCGCACCAAAAGCGGACCAAACAAGCGGACCGAGACCAGCTTGCAGAGCTGGTCTCGGTACGCTTTCAAACGAACTCTGGAGCGGTTCGTTTGTGGTGAGAACACGATCCGAGATCGAACCGACCTAACTGCAAAAGTACTGCGCATTTTGGACTAAACCAGCTGCCGTAGTCAACTGCGCAGTGCATTATTGGATGAGGAAGTGTTTGTTGACCGTTTCTATTAGCAATATTAGCACAATGACAAATCGCGGACATACCTGGAGTTGCGAGGAGGTGCGGGCGGAGCCTAGGAAATTTTTTGTCTTCGCCGTTTGTAGTGCATTAAACCGTTGTTTTCAAGCCGCATCCGCGATTCATTCTGAAAATGAACAGTTTGTCTAGAGTGCTGTATACAAACTATGTATAACAACCACGAAGACATAATTACAGCGCGCAGCCGTCTGTCCATGTCTGCTGTATTATCCTTCTTTTGTTTACTTCCGGGGGTTCCGTTGGAATTTGCCGCACGTTGATTCTGACCAATCGTGAAGCCGTTTAGGAAATACGTGCAAATACATGTGGCCAAATGAGTGATGTTCAACTTATCACATGACAGAATTTTGGTTCGTTTCAAATGGTGCGGATCAGAGCAATCAGTGTGGTGTGAAATGGAACCAAATCTGCTAAAAAAGTTTCAATGTATAATTTTTTGCTTTTGGTCCGGACCAAATGAACCGAATTACAGATGTGAAAACGCCCTTATATTTACCTCATATTTACGCATCACATGATCCTCGTAACAGAAACATGCAATATAATGGGGTCATGCGTTGTACATTCGGCAGCGTTGATGTGCACTTTTATAATAGGGCAATTAATCATTTTTTTATGTGGTCTATTCAAAATCGATTCTTAAAGCCCATGAATTGTTTTTTTTCCCCACGCAAACATTGAACGTAAGATTAACGTTTATCTAATTACTAGTCTTTTCCACTAGATGTCACCCTCTTTTTTTCCTTGCGCGATGTTACCAAAGAGCGAGAGACGAGCCTGTCATTCATTCATTCAGTCTTGATTCGAATATATTTTAATATATAATATAACATTCTATATAATCTATATTCATTGAGTTGAATCGAAAACCGAGTATAAAAATCGGCCAGAGAATCGGGATCAAACCGAGAATCAAAATCTAATCGATTTGGAACATCTGAATCGATACCCTGCCCTATTTTATAACATAACATTGTGCCTTTTGAAAATTGTGTGTTCATTGCCTATATCTGAAAACTTATTTCGAACAATGTTCTCTAACTCAGCTTTGTACATTTATTCAGAGATAAAGCGTAAGCTCGATAAGAGATGCTGTGCGCTGGGTGGTGTTGTCAAGTCCTCTGCACAGATGTTTGGTTCGGATTATATAGGATATACGTGCAAACAAACATTTTAATCAGATTGCAATGTATAGGGTGCATGTAAACTGTATTGTCGTAACCTGCAATTGGATTAAATTCAGTTGGATTGAAACATTTTGTGCATGTAAACATAGCCATTGGGGAAAAAGTATTGCAAGTGTGATTTAATTTTTAAGTTTGGATCAGGGTCAATTCATTAACATGAAGGCACAGTTTATGACCTATACTGCAGCCAGCCACCAGGGGGCGCTCAAAATGTTTTGGCTTTACTTTTCAGGACATGTGTGGCACTCATAGTCCCACAAACCAGATATTAATTTGAAGTTCAATTTTTAAGCTTACTGTGGAATTGCATGTCCAAATTCTTTTTGGTATAATGTTCTGAATCCAGTTTGATACTCATGTCCTGTCATATGTGTAATTTGGTTTTTACGTTATAAATATTAACTACCTTGATAAGTAATACTTTTATGTCTAAACTTCCTAGTTTTAAAATGCTGAAATTTCATGAATAGAAGCAGCAATGGCGATGCTTTATTTCTGAAAGTGGCAAAGACATTTGAAACGAGAAAGAAAAACACCTTGAGACATTGTTAAAGTAGTGCAGCTCACCTCAAACAGGTGGTCTATAGGTGTAACAGCATTCTGAGAGAGGATGTCCATCTTCTTGAAAGACAACCTGTTTCCTGCTTCCTACAGTAAGTGGACATGAGACTCATTACTACAACACTCATTTTCCACAGTGTTAACCCTAAAAAGTTAGCAGCGTTTACAGAATTAAAGTCAGCATAGACAGATGAATAATGAATGTATTTGTGGTTCATCTAGAAAACAAGAAACAGCTGCAGGGACAGTTTGGTCAAACGGTTTCCTCTGACGTTAACAAGAAAGGGCTTTATTTGCCTAAATTTACATCACAGTTTGTCGTTGCCTTAATAGTGGAGACAACATTACATCACTATGGATGTTCCTGCTGTATGTGCAAATGCAAGAGGGGAAGTTCCTAGTTGTAGTGTAATTATGTAGTTCTTCAAAAAAGTACCACTTACAGGAAGTTACTCTTGAAACTAAACGTTATAAAGTGACTTATGACCTATAAAAAAAGAGATTTGAGACTTGACACGGAGTTGTGACAAAAACTAAGACTTTAGACGATGAAAAGCTTGAACTCAACTATGATGCAAGAGGAGAATTGGATCTGTGTAAATGTGGATCTTTTCTCGTGTATACGTAGTCGTACGTGTAGCTCTTACCAGTGTGCTCTGGTTGAGGTTACCCTGGCTAATGTACTCCACGGCCGCTTCGAACGAGGTAAGACAGTAACCCAGATCATCCTTACTGGAGTTACAGAAGCGGAAATTCTTTATATAACTCAGATTTGCCATCCTGGGGAAAAAGCCAAACCATTAACGGCGTTGCCTGCAATATATGCAAATTTGAATGTATGCATGCAAACACAACTCAAAATGCTAGTTCATAATTAGCTCTATAGAAGTTAACTAGAAAACACATATGGCCCAACTCACCAGTTAGGAATCTCGGTTTTGATTAACAAGTAAAGAATGGCTAACAGCAGATCATCAGCACACATGGCCTCAACGTTCACAGCTGTGAGAAACACATGATCCGTTATTACGTAAGGAATAATTGACAGCAGGCTGTTGAATCATTCGAAAATAATGCACACGGCAATGCAGCATGACACAAAGCAAAGTGCTAATAGACTGTGGGGGTGTGCATTATTTTTGAATAATTCAAAAGATCGGAGTCAATTATTCTACTTATACCACGGTTACCAAAGAAATTGACATTTGACAGGTCAGGCGTGCATCTTACAAAAATATAATCATGCTCAAGGAACATTTCTCAACCAATCAAAATAAAGCATTTAACAGCCCCATGGTATAACATGTTTTACTGTATTCTAGGCACAGTTTTGCATGGTGTCTCAAACAAAAAACAATGAAAACCATCTTCTGACAAGCAAACTCAGTGCTGGCGCGTGTACTAACGAGTGTAAAGGCCAACGAGTGTAAAGGCCAACGAGTGTAAAGGCCAACGAGTGTAAAGGCCAACGAGTGTAAAGGCCAACGAGTGTAAAGGCCAACGAGTGTAAAGGCCAACGAGTGTAAAGGCCAACGAGTGTAAAGGCCAACGAGTGTAAAGGCCAACGAGTGTAAAGGCCAACGAGTGTAAAGGCCAACGAGTGTAAAGGCCAACGAGTGTAAAGGCCAACGAGTGTAAAGGCCAACGAGTGTAAAGACCAACAGGTGTAAAAGCCAACGAGTGTAAAAGCCAACCGGTGTAAAGCCAAACGAGTGTAAAGACCAACGAGTGTAAAAGCCAACCGGTGTAAAGCCAAACAAGTGTAAAGACCAACGAGTGTAAAGACCAACTATAAGAAACTTAAGAGTATTGCATAATTTAATTCTTTCAAATTCTATTTACGTTTTCTACTTTTAACTAACAACGTGTTTCCAGTACATTCCTGTCATTTATAACAGACAACGCCTGCATCCCAGATGCAAGCCACGACACACTCCACTGTGCGATCCATCGACACTTCATTCAAGCCTTTGCTACGCAGTCAGCCTTCAACATACTACCTCTTACAGAGACATGGATTCGCCCAGACAACACAGACACGCCCTCTGCCATCTTCTCAAACTATTCCTTCGCTCACTCTCCTCGCCTGACAGGCGGAGGTTGAGGCACAGGATTGCTTGTTAACAATAGCTGGAAGTACACTCCACTTACTTCACTATGCACAAATAACACTTTTGAATACCATGCTGTTAACATCACCTCTCCTACTCAAATTCATGTTGTTGTGATTTACCGTCCTCCAGGTCACCTTCTGAACTTCATAGAGGAACTTGATATCCTGCTGTCCTCTCATAGTACTCAGAGACTTTAACATCCACCTGGAGAAGCCCTACGCTGCGGACTTCCACACACATCCTCATTCGACCTTACTCACCTCTCCACCACTGTCATTCACAGGTCAGGAAACCAGCTCGATCTCATCTTCACCCACAGCTGCCCTACGGACAATATTAAGGTTGTACCTCTCCATCTCTTTTACCAACTTTTTATAACTTTTAACATGAACCTACCTACATCCTACATACCCATACTGTCTTTATTACATTTCAGGCGTAATCTTCGCTCTCTAACCCCCTGTACCCTTTCTGCTGAGGTGGCATCCTTTCTTCCATCTCACTTCCTGTCTTTAGATGGTGATGCTGCAACAGACACTTTATGCTCTACACTAACATCATGTTTAGATACTCTTTGTCCACTGTCCTCCAGACCAGCTCGTGCTACTCCCTCTTGCCCCTGGCGTCTGACATCCTCTCTGGGAGCAACGTACTATGCTTAGGGCTGCTGAAAGGAGAAGGCACAAAACTAACAACCCCTCTGACCTCCGTTACTACCAGTCACTTATGTCCTCTTTTTCGGCTAGCGTCATCACCGCCTAAACATCATACTTTACCACAAAGGTAAGAAAACGCTCCAAAAACTAAACAGCTGTTCAAAACATTCAACTCTCTGCTTTGCTCCCCTACCGCTCCACCCACTTCCTCATTGTCAGCTAATGACTTATGTTAACTATTTCACTAACAAACATCTTCTATCAGCAACCAATTTTCCACACCACTAACATCAGAGCACACTACACTCACATCCCACATCCGTTTTTCCTCTTTCTCTCTGTTGACTGGCTCTGAAGTTTCTAAATATCTCTCCACCCACACTACCAGCTGCCTCCTTGACCCAATTCCTACCCATCTTTTACAGGTCTGCACTGTCGGTCACAGAAGCATTACGGCTAGCAAAGATGGAATCCAAATCATCGGTTCTGATTCCTATTGTCGCTAAGGATCCCTGGTACTCTTCTTTAATGATTTAAATCTTACTTCTCCAATAGATCCTTCATAGAGGGGCACATAGAGGTGTCATAGAGGGGCACATTGTCCACAGCCCACCAGATGGTCACTGGGGTCCCTCAGGGATCAGTGCTTGGTCCACTCCTTTTCTCCATCTACAAAACATCCTTAGAACCTATCATACATGCACATGGCTTCTTCTACCACCGCTAAGCTGATGACACCCAGATCTTCTTCTCATTTAACCCAGACAATACCACAATATTAGCACACATTACAGCCTGCTTAGCCGACATCTGAGCTTGGATAAGGAAACACCACCTCCAGCTGAACCTAACGAAGACGGAGCTGCTTGTATTTCCGACACAACCTAAGATAAAGCATGCCCTATCCATTTAACTAATCAACAAAACCATTACTCCTTCCAAATCTTCCAGACACTTGGCGTAATCTTTGATGACCAACTGTCCTTCACTGATTACATTGCAAAGACAGTGCGATCATGTCGATTTGCACTATACAATATCAGAAAGATACGTCCCTTACAGAGCATGCTGCACAACTCCTGATCCAGGCACTGATAATCTCTAGGTTGGACTGCTGCAATGCTATCCTTGCTGGCCTTCCTGCACAGGGCATCAAACCAAACTGGTTCAAAACGCAGCAGTCCGACACAACTTCCAAAAGCTCAAAAGGGTTCATGTAATGCCGCTCTTCATCTCTCTCCACTGGCTACCTATTGAAGTGTGTGTCAGGTATAAGTCACAACTGCTCTCTAACAGAACTTTCACTGGCACTGCACCAGCATACTTTCACACTTTCCACACCCCTACTTTCCACACTTTGCCTACACCCCTTCCAGAACCTTACATTTAGCAAAAGGGAACTAAATCACGTTCCCGCTCATTTTCTATCATTTTTCTTCCTATAGGAGTGCGATCAGCAACACCACAAATAAAAACACATCTTTTCCAAATACACTTGACAAATTGATACTGACTGTAGACACACCTCTTCTATCTAAAAAAAATGACTAACTCTCTCTCTCAGCAGGTATTATTTCAGAATTGTGAAAGCTTGTAACTTGGAACTTAAGCACTTCTTGTTATTTAATCTTCGTGTTTTATATATTGTTTTTATCCCTATGACAAAACGCTTGATTGTTTCCTTATCTTTGTAAGTCGGTTTGGATAAAAGCATCTGCTAAATGCCTAAATTTAAAATGGTGCTCAGTTGCTAGGTATCTTTTAGTGATGCACCAATCTAGTTTTTTATGATTCCGATTGCCGATTTTTTTACAAGCAAATAGGCAGATTCCAATACCGTTTTCCATTTTTTTTCTTTGTTTAAAGATCAATAAAAATACATAAATTTGTACTGAAAACAAGACAAAAATACCAAGTAAGGAAGTCATTTTTTGCAGTGTGCCATCTGAGTATAAAATCTTGCACTGTACCTACAAACAGCTACAACTATTTTGGTCTGCCTTGTCAGGGCAAAATTGGGAGAATTACTAAACAAGCAGTGTGACAAATAGATATTAGTAGTTAACAGATACTGAAGATGTTGTTTTACTAATCTGCTAGTACATGAAAAGTAAGGTCTGACATCAAACAGTAGACTAACTGTTTTAAATGAGCGCACATCAGCTAATCCAATTACAAGAGTTTTCAAGAGGACAGTCGTCACACAATCAAAACAACACTCGGCACAAAATGTACCGTATTCACCATCATGGCAATGTACAGAAACCCTTCATGCGGGCACATACCTGCATCTTGGCGTCTGGTTGAGTTCATGATGGTTAAAATAACCTTCTTGAGGCACATTAGTTTCTGCTGAGGAGACGTACAGGCGTTCAGCTGACTCAACTCTCGTTTAGCTCGAGGAATATTTATACTGGAGGAGATAAAGAAAACATACGATCACTAAATCACTGAATACTGTGGCTTTCTTTAAAACATTGCAGTATGCAAATCTGTTGGAGTTGTTCTGTAAGACCCAAGCTACGACAACTTGTTCAGGAGAGGTGTGCTAGATTTTCTGTTTTATTGGATCACAAACAAGATTATATAATGGGGTTCTGTGCTGCAAACTAAGTGCTTCCGCTAGACAACATACAGTAGTTCTCATGTTTTATCTGTTTAAAAATCGCCACGGTTTTATTTTGTGCCGCCATTCTTACTCGTGTAACTACTCATGTAACAGTCTTTAAATAGGGAAAACATGGAAGTGTTTGGTGGCTTCTAAATGAATCACTGTTTGGATCCTAAGGAATGAACGAGGCTTGACCAAGAAGCTTGTTTCGTATGAAATGTTAAGTCAAATAAGCAATAAAGCAGCTTTGTAAAGAAAAGTGGTGCTCATTCAAATTCTCCTATTCATTATTGAATCAATGATGGGAAAGTTCACCTGAATTCTGACTTCACACCGAGTTCTTTCTGCTGCAGATCATGTAGCGATCGTGTTGTTTTGTTAAATGCTGCGTCCTGCCAGGAAGAAATTCAATCAATAACAAAACACAACTGAGCGCAACAGTGGCCAAACACTTTTGAGCGCCATGTTCTGAAAGTTCATTTATTTTCAAAGTGAGAATCAACCAATGAAGAGAAAATCCGTACCCGACTAGCTTCAAGAGTCCCAACGTAACTAAAGAGCAGATCATGGATGCCATGATGGATGTACATCTGCAAATAAGGGGAAAGAAAAAAAATGTATTGTGTATAATGTTTTATTTTTAAAAGGGGAGACAGAAAATGAAAGTGGTAACTGACCTCCACTGCTTGTTTGAGGAGGGTCATCTGTATCTCCTGTCTTGCCAGGAGCTTCTAAAATCGAGATATTTTCCTGCTGTTAGCCTCCTAGTGAACATCAATGTAGTTGTATGATGTTTAAAAAACAACTTACCAGACGAGAGTCCTTCAATAGCCACTGAAGACATTTTGTGTAGAGAGTATTAACAGAGTCCTAAAAAATTGGAAAAGTAAACAGTTAAAAATTAAATATACTATGAATTTAATGGCCATCTGATATATTAAAGTGCCACAGTATTACTATAAAACATCAGCATTTATTAGTGTTGTTATTACACACATGACTCCTGTTCTGTACATCAACGCTTGTGAAAAATCCCCTAGAATTAGAGCTCTTCGGGATTGGTTCATTTTCAGGTAAGATAAAAGCAAGAGACAATGTAAAAGATCGAAAGTTAAAAGTGGGGGGTTAAGGGGAAACAGGTTTGAATAAGATAAAGATCAAGCAGAAAACGGGTTTCGCTCACTATGTGATGTCGAATGCCCTTCCTCTCTTGTTCTTTAAAGGACTGACAGAAGGTGTCCACAAACTTGTCCAGTTTCTCAGCATGGCGGCCCAAAAATTCTCTCACATCCTGGATATTCTTCAGGCAGTACGTTGCAGAAACGGAATTTACCTCATCTATTAAAAAAAATAAAATCACCATAATCATAAAGATGAAAATCTAATTATTGTGCAAACAATCACTTATTATTAAAAAAATAAGTTTACAAAAGCAATAATTATTATTACAAAATAACATCTTTAATTGTTGCTCTCTAATAACCACAGCGACAAAACAGCATTTAACTCTTTCCCCACCATTGACGAGTTATCTGTCAATGACGCTTTCCTGACGAGTTTATACGATAATTTGTAATTTTGCTATTATCCACTAAATGACCCAATTTATAAAAAACTGAAGCAAAAACTAATTAAACAACATTTTAAACTCTGTGTTTTGATAATCGTTCTGAATCTGATCATTACAAAATACAATTATCTATACTATTGATAGTATAGCATCTTGCACTTGATGGAGATTTGTGGGATGCACATCCATGTTCTCATTCTGTTTACGCCAAATTCTGACTTCAACAGAAATTGAGACTCATCAGACCAGGCAACATTTTTCCAGTGTTCAACTGTCCAATTTTGGTGAGCTTGTGTAAATTGTAGCCTCTTTATCCTATTTGTAGTGGAGATGAGTGGTACCCGGTGGTATCTTCTGCTGTTGTAGCCCATCCGCCTCAATGTTGTGCGTGTTGTGGCTTCACAAATGCTTTGCTGCATCCCTCGGTTGTAACGAGTGGTTATTTCAGTCAAAGTTGCTCTTCTATCAGCTTGAATCAGTCGGCCCATTCTCCTCTGACCTCTAGCATCAACAAGACATTTTCGCCCACAAGACTGCCACATACTGGATGTTTTTCCCTTTTTACTAAACCCTAGAAATGGTTGTGTGTGAAAATCTCAGTAACTGAGCAGATTGTGAAATACTCAGACCGGCACCAACAACCATGCCACGCTCAAAATTGCTTAAATCACCTTTTTTCCCATTCTGACATTCAGTTTGGAGTTCAGGAGATTGTCTTGACCAGGACCACACCCCTAAATCATTGAAGCAACTGCCATGTTATTGGTTGATTGGATAATTGCATTAATGAGAAATTGAACAGGTGTTCATAATAATCCTTTATGTGAGTGTATGTATACAGTATATTTTCTAAAACTTCCCAGGGTCTTAAATTATTTCCCCCAGATTCACAAACTTACAAAGATTTCAATGACCCGTGGGAACCCTGATTACTAGTTGTTTATCACACATAAAGTAGACAATTTTTTGTAGGTAGGTAATGATTGCCTACAACCACAATTATATTTCAGATCTGTGGGAAACACTGGATCTGATAAAGTAGCCACCTCTTTTACTATAAGAACATACATAAATACTACTTCTTTCATGTTCAATACTTAGATTTTCATGCTTGGTTATGATTAGCATTAGCATTAGCCTAAACAAATAACACACACAATACCTGGGCTATGGTCCGAGTCAAGGGGTCGTGAGACACAGAGTATACTGTAAGCCTGCTCCTTCTCATTGTAGAAAGTCTCCTCAAACAAGATGGGAATGGATGTGGGACTGGGAAACCCTGCGCCCAGTCGGACCTGGTTATTTTCTATAGATACTTCCTAAAACATATGCCACAAAAACATGTTATATTCAACACTGATATATATATATATGAGGTTTTATTTGAAAGGATGTGTAAGTGCATACCTTTCCGTCTAGTGTCTGGTAACCCTGCTCAGCAGGCTGAAGGACGTATCCATCAAACTGAGGTGCCGTTAAAGAGCTGACTGGTAAACTTCCACGACAAGGTACCAGAATCTATAACCCGACAACACACAGACAATAAACATAACACAAAACACCTTAAGTAACAAAGTTTAAATACTTTTCTTTGGAAAAAAAACGTCCATATGTCTTACATGGAGAGTCATTTTATGCAACTGTTTGTTTTTGTTTTTGGAACTTTAGTGCCCCAGTCCACATTCACTCTTACTGGTTGAAAACAAGTATCTCTATAAAGCTCAATTGCAGTGTTAGCAACGCAAAGGTCATTGGTTTGTATAAGTGTCTATCAAACACTGGTCCACAGTACTTTAATCCAGGACAGTTAGGAGTGATCTCTATAAATGGACATGACAATGAGCTCACCGATCTTGAAACAAGACTCAATTCATGTAGCGAGTGGAAGCAGAACTTCAGACAGCATGTGAATTGACCACAGTCACCTGAATGTTGGTTAGTGACTTACAATGCCATGAAGTTGTGCCACCCGAATGCAGAGGTCCGGTCTTTGTTTTTCCAGAGCCAAGTAAAAAGGGTTCTTCAGGATATCCTCATCATAGACAGCCATATGTGTATCAAACTCCAGCTCCTTAAAAGAAAGAAGGAGATAAATAACAAGAAATTTAAAGAAAGAGAAGCAGATGCAGAAAATGAATTTTAGAAACTTCAAAGAGAGCTTGCAAGTTCCCTCATTATTGTTGTATTTGGGTGAACTTCACAGACCTGATTCTTACACTTAGCAAATATTTAGTGAGTTCAGTGTTTTGGATGCACAAGTGCATTAAAGGTGGGAGGGGTTCAACTGTATTTCATGCATTCTGACTTATTAACACAGTTATAGAGTTGTTTCCTCATGCTAAACAAAGGCAAAGTGTCAAAAAACAGTTGGACATGTTACAGAGTATTTCTGTGCCAAATGCACTTCGCCAGGGTTCGTCAAAGTTTCAGAAAATCAATCAGTGGGAGAGCGAGAGTCCAGGCTAAGTTACAGGCATCAGCTTTCAAACTCAACAATGGCATGAAAGAAGAAGTGTGTTTTTGGATGTAAGGAGAAGTAAGCCAGCCTTATGTAAACAATGGATATAGTTTGTCCATCCGGGGTAGCAGCGGAGTTTTGCGTGTGTGTTTGGTTACTGCTGGATTTCGTTGAAAAGCCTCAACCGGGTCATGAGTTGATGCGGTAAGTAAGACTTCTGTGTTACGTTGGAAATCGACACGTAAGTGCATATAATATAAATGGCCCGAACATGTAGTGAATCATAAGTTATCCAGTCAGTGTTGTATAGAGTGTTGCTTGGCTTGTGACTTGCTCCTCCCGCAGCTCGTAACTTATCCTTCCAAACTTTTTCGTACATTATCGGAAAGAATCGCTAGACCTGATCTGTCTTTAATAAATCTGATAAAACCAAAGACTGTTTGGAGATATGAAGGATGTACTACTCTATAGGTACTCCAGATTAACATCAGATATGAAGAACAGCGTGTGTTATGGGAGATTTAAATTTGGTTGTATTGTTGTTGGTTGGCATACTGTATAATAACCTTTAGTTACATTAACATAACATGTAGGCCCTGTGTACACAAGACCGTTAAACAGGTCTAAAATGCCAGGCATATGTCAACTGTGAGCGCTTGGCAGCGTTTCTTCAACTAAGCGCTTTAGTTGCTCTTATTTTGTTTCTCTCTTTCCTCACCACTGACGAGTTATCACTCAACACAGCCCAATAATGCAGGAAAAAACTCATGTCATTGCTGAGAAG
The DNA here is from genome assembly GCF_027580225.2 of Misgurnus anguillicaudatus. Classification (NCBI taxonomy): domain Eukaryota; kingdom Metazoa; phylum Chordata; class Actinopteri; order Cypriniformes; family Cobitidae; genus Misgurnus; species Misgurnus anguillicaudatus. Next base: position 5,780,894 of record NC_073342.2, on the reverse strand, counting down.
TTAACGTTTGTGATACTTAAAATGTGTCAATCGATGGTAACATTTTCGACCACAGGCTGAAAATATATTTTAGTTCGAGGGCGAAGCACTTGCCTGATTGTGCCATCGGGCAGTCCTTTATGTTGAGCCCTGAAGTGTGCGTCGCAATTTATAACTACACCCCTAGTCTTTATATAATATGATTGCTGGTTGGTGTAGTATCTGGCCCACCCCTCAACCATAATTTAACATTTCTCAACTCTCAACGCTGGCATGGAAAAATGCATTACGTAATAATATTACTTTTTTAAAGTAACGAGTAAAGTAACGCATTAGTTTTTAAATGTACATAATATTAATATTTGAGTTACTTTTTCAAAAAAGTAAACTTTTTTAGAGTTTAATTAATTCGATAAAAAACAATAATGTGCTGAATTAAACTAAACGTAGTCACATTATGCACTCTATGCGTACACGCCTGTGTGGGAACAGTTCTTGCAGGCCAGAGCTCGACATTTTTGTGATGAAATATGCAGTTTCTAAATGCAGAACTTTTCAGTCATAAAAAACAGCTGCAAGGCCTGAAAGAGATCAAGCCTCAGCCAAGAAAAAGTAACACAAAACTAACTAAAAAGTAATGTAAGCATTACATTCCATGAAAAGTAATTAAGTAACGCAATTAGTTACTTTTTTTGAGTAACTTAATATTGTAATGCATTCATTTTAAAAGTAACTTTACCCAACACTGGCCATAGCCATATGCGGGTGGTATTATGCGGCTTTCACATAGGATGCGGTGTGCGCTGCGCTATGAAATTCATTCATTTCAATTAGGGCTGTCGCGGTAACCGCATTACCGCGCTACTGACAAGCCCAACCGCATGGAAAAAAAGCAACCGCAACAACCGCGCCTTTCACGTTAAATTCATGAAACTATATGCCGCCTTGTTTTTCACGTCATGCTGACATGTATAATAAAGGCCAAATAGATTGTCAAAAGTTAAAAGAGTAGGCCAATTTGTTTTTCGTAAATTTCAAATAAAAATGTAATACTTCATATTTCGTTAAATCATACAGTGAATGTGTGAAAAAGTAAAACTGAGATGACAGAATAACTGTGGCGTCGTCTCCCTCTAGATCCAGTTTTAAAGATTAAAAGTACTTTAATATAACTGATCAACCCAAATGACGCCAAAATATAACTGGTTGCTTACCAGCATTAAATCCTCATAAAAAAGACCTTATAGGTTTTTTCTTTGTGCATCTGCAGCGTCCGCTCCGTGGATGCAGCCAATATAACGCGGCGGTTGCTTTTCTGAACTGACTGACTGCACACTTGACTTTCACATTTAAATATCCAGAATGTGCTAACAGAGGTTTTTTCATCAACAGTATCTGCGTGAAACATTAGATTATAAACATTGATGATCATCTGCCGACTCGACTGTTTCATCACATCCTCTATACACGCAGAGTCTGCTTTATTAACGGCTTTTCCTTCGCTCCGCGTGAGCTAAACGTTTCCGCTTTTTGCTTTTTTACTCGCATATAATTCTAAATATTTTCGACAAAGGAAAACACAGGATATAATGTAAGTTATTATAGATAGCATTTAAGCTTGTTCTGAAATGATGACAAATCTTTGTGACTAAATATGACCTCTCCAGCTTAATTTAGCCAAAATAATGATACATTCGTTTTCATTCTTTATATATAAACGTTAATTTATCTACTAATGTATTATTAAAATGCCCTAAATTATTATGCATTGCCTTCTGTATTGCATTCGTTTTGTACATTTACAGGTGCACAAATACTGGCTAATTTTAATTTCTTTAAGACACTGCTGTGTTCTGTATTTGCCGATGCTCTGTTAATTTGCGCTTAACAAGCCTAAATGATGTTCTTCAATTTATTTTTGTTTTCTCAAAAATATATTTAGCTGTAGTATAGCTTGTGTTAATCTTTTTTTTCATAAGGGGGAATACCTGTAGCCTACCCTTCATCTATTAGTTGACCTCATTGTTCTGGATTTAAAAAAATATTTTATTTTAGTAAATGAAGGCGGTAAAACCGCATACCGCGCTGGTGAGCCACGCAAAATCACCGCAAGGGAAATTCCTTCACCGCGACAGCCCTAATTTCAATGGCTTGCGCCGCGCGAGGGCGGTTATTTGTTGCGCCGAGCAAAGCGCGAGCGCAGCGGAGCGCAGCTTGCGCTCACGCCGCGGTCAAAGTTCAACATAGTTTAACTTTTGCGCTGCGCTCTGTGACGATTACCCGCGCGGCCAATAGAAACGGGGCATACAAGCAAGCAAAATGGACGAAAGCTTATACTCGGGATTCTCAGAGCTTTATAATACAAGTTTATGCTCCTACAGAGACAACGGAAGGAAAGCCGTGTCATGGAAACACATAGCAATCTCTGTATTCCTCGTCGACTATTTAACGCAAATATAAACAATGTAGTAATTTATTGAAAACCCCGCCTACTTTGGTCTGGCCATCAGAGCACAAAACGCTTGGCTGCGCCGAACCCAGCGGCGAGCGCAGCGCACACCGCATCCTATGTGAAAGCCGCATTAGAGATGAGGCATCTTCAAGCCAGCGAGCGTTTACTGGACAAAAAATACATAAATCAGTGTAATAAGTTTAGCATTTAAACCACCATAACACCTTAGAAACCTAAAAAAAGAAACACATTTCTATAATAAATTATAAAATACATTTCCTGGTAGTAGTAGTGCATCTTGTCGGGGCACTACATTCAGTATATGATTCATATAACAAATATCTGAGTAGGGCTGTCGCAATGATTAAATAATTGTCTCATCGTGATTGTTTGACCACATCGTGATGATTTCAGATCACCGCAATGATTGCACATCTCTCTGAAAACACAAGGGGGAGCTGCAGCGGCTGTATAAACGAGATTGTATCAGATTACTTTTAAACATGTGTTATGTGTATTAATATTTACTGCCAGGTAAACCTGGCAAAATATTTAATTTTAATAATCACAACAATATGTGAAAATTATTTCATAAACAAACAAAAAAAATGTATGAGAATTAAGTGTCGAAGCAATAAAATAGACAATTAATCGGCATAATCATCAAAGCCCTAAAACAAGCAATTAATCACCATAATCGCCACAATTTATTAGGCAATTAACCGTCAGCCAAATTTCATAATTGTGACAGCCCTATATCTGAGTATTCATAATCTACAAGTGGATCTGTACAAACATCACATGAGATTTAGCACAAAAAATCAATTCTCTCCCTCTCTCTCACACACACACACACACACACACACACACACACACACACACACACACACACACACACACACACACACACACACACACACACACACACACACACACACACACACACACAGCTGTGCCAATTGGTAGCGAAATACACAACATAACACTCTAATGTACCCGTAAACATCCCCGTATCCATGCAAATAAAACACACAGACAGACATTACTAACTTACAATGGAAGAGGTCACTTATACAACACAACAGTAAGTTCCTGAAATCTGATTGGACAAGAGATGTTCCCATACTGCTGAAAACAGGCCATAATACAATGTTTTGTTTTACTCGACCACAGAAGTGAATATCAGTCTTTATTAGGTCTGTCTGTCGGTGTTATTGGGTTTTTATCAGGGCTTTGAACCAGATTTTTCCCCAATTGGTTTGTTCCGAACAGAAACAGTATTTTAACGTTCCATGTCAGCTGTGGGGCATACAAATAAGTAGGCTGATCATTAGGACATTAAACTTAAATTAGTAGTCCACATAGTTTTCCTTAACTCTCCATCTTGTCATCAAATGTTAAAAAAGGCTACATTATGTAAGCGGCATAACTGTAATTCTGACATGCCTACATTTGTTAAAGCAACACTATGTAGTTTCCATGTAAAAATGACTTACATCTCCCCCATCTGGTTGAAAAGCGCAACAGTGCCTGGTATCAGACACTCTTCTGCAGGCAGGGGGAGGGGCGGGGCTGTGTGCTCTACCCTCCACCGCCACTTTCAGAGTGTGCTTGTAGCATCTAGGAGGCTGCTCAGGTTGCAGCAAAAGTACAATTTGTCCAGTTTAAAGTTGTTCTATCACAGAAATAGTTTTAGAGACATTATTTAAAGGTAAAAAAAACTACATAGTGTTGCTTTAAGTGCACTTAAACACGCACACACACACAGACGGAGGACGAATTCCAAACGGCGCTTCGTGAAGAAGATGCAGCATAAACAGTCGCTCCACATAAAGTGAAAATTATGTTGTTTTCAGTGCTTTATTCACCAAATGTACAAGGGATGCACCGAAATGAAAATTCTTGTCCGAAACCGAAAACCGAAAAAGGAAACCAAGGCCGAAAAACCGAAATAAATTATTATGCTAATTATTAGTACAATTGCATTTATTTCTATCACTGTGTACTAACTTTACTAGGGGTGTGTGATGGATCAAAAAACTCACAGTTCGGATCACATTACAGTTTTTGAGGCACAGGTCAAATTATTTTTCGGATCAGCAAAAAGCGGGTGGGAAAAATCTAATAAACAATAAAGAAATTGCAAACATTTATAAAAAAGAACAAAGTTGTACATTAATAAGGTCTGAAAACAGCATTAGGTACAGAAATCAAATTAAATGAATCATAACACAATAAATTAAATATATTATTTTTCGAGCTATTTGTCTCTTTGTCATGGGTTGTTTGATTAACATTAATGACACAGACTTAAGTAGGTTTATCTGACTGTAATTTATACATTCACTTAAGACATAAACAAATGTTTTTATTAGAAAAAGAATACTGTGGAGATTATTTTGTTTATATGTGCCCTGTCAATAACAGAGAGATTTTATGTTTGCTTGTTTTTTTTTTTAACGCGCCTCTCTCGTGCACTATTGAGGGCACTTAAACGCGCGCGCACACACAGAGAAGGAGGGTGAATCCCAAACAGCGCAACAGTCGCTCCACATACAAACGTACATTGTGTTTCGTTGCTTTATTCGCCAAATGTATGTTAATGGATTACAGTATGAGACACATTTGCGCGACCCTCTCTAAAGTTTACACATCAAGACATGCTTAATCTTTGCAGACGTGTGCAAACAGCTCGACCGTGAGTGAAACCTGCTTGAGCACGAAGGGGAGGTGTGTGACGACTGATCACCGTGAGTGAAACCCAAGCGCTAGCGCACAGATGGGAGGGGCGCGGATGACATTCATTTTCGGTTGACATTTTCGGCTGGATTTTTTATTTCGGCCCGAAACCGATAATGCCATTTCCGGCCGAAATTTTCGGCGACCGAAATTTCGGTGCACCCCTAAAATGTACTTTAATGGACTACAGTATGAGACACAGTAGCGCAACTCTCTCTCTCAAGTTTATACATCAAGAGTTCTGATCTTTGAAGGGCATAGGGATAATCACGTTTGATTGGAGTTGGACCAAACACATTTAACAGCGTCTGTGTGTACAAAAATTGCTCACTTTAGCACCTTTTTGCGGTTAAATTGTTTAAAATCACTTAAGTGTTAACATTTGCAAGCCTTTGAAACATGTGCAAATTATCAACTTTCACCCTATTTAAATTTGCGTATTAATCCGCAAATCGAATTGCATTTACGGCAAGTCTTTTGACTGCTCTATTTCTGAGCGGATCTCTTGATCAAACATCCCACTGCAGGAATTCCCCACTCGCTTTCATAGTGGATAATTCTGTTCAAATCAAAGTCAAATTGTGTAAAAATTTAAATCAATAACACAATGGATCTGTAGGATTCAACCATGCCAGCTAAAATAATATGATGCCAGTTTCACGAGGATGCCACTCAAACCTGAAACATTCAGTTGATTACATATTTATCAAGAATATTCAGCATTCATATTCATGTTTGAGCAGAAAACAGGTAAAAAAAACTATAGGAGAATCAGCAAAAATCGTACTCACATACTTATGGCGGTTAAAGAGAGCTTGCGACACCACAAGTAATTTCATCTTCAAACCCTTTAAATGTTTAATAAAAAGTAAGAAAGCCATGTAGATGAGGATCAGATTGTCCAGATTACAGAATCACATGGGAGCTCTGAGAGGTCACGGCCTGCTGAGGTCCTCATACTGAGCAGCATCAATGTTTGGATGACTGTCTGCTGAGACCCTGAAGAATGTGAGATTTGCCATGTGATCTGTTTCTTTAGGCCAGTGCTTCTCAATTATTTTCTGTCACGCCCCCCGTAGGAAGAAGTAAACATTTCGCGCCCCCCCAACTCTCCGCCGCGACTGTAAATAGTATAATTTATCTATAAAATGACACATCTGCAAAACATTGTATCCTTATTAACATTAAAGAAAACACAAAAAAATAAATATCGATTAACTTACAGCAAAGAATAACTTTATTAACATTGTTTTTTAGTCTGTAACAGAAAAGACTTACAATGGATCAATTTGCCTGAAAAAAAATCAATCCTTGTTTAAAGTATAATATTTTTTGACCGTTTGATACTGAAAAATTAAATATAATCAATAAATAATAATAAAAACTCAAGCGGCTTATCAGCGTAATTGGGGTGTAATGTCTTTAAGTGACAGTGCAAAAAAGTCACTTCCTGAAAAAGTATTTTTCCCCAGGGTCTCCCGCGCCCCCCCCTGGTGTCGCTTCGAGCCCCCCCTGGGGGTCCCGCCCCACTATTTGAGAAGCACTGCTTTAGGCCATGACGGACTGTGGGCTGAGAGAGAACCTTGTCCCCGTGATCCAAACAGAATCCGACTGTGTGCTCTCTCGAAAATGATTTCGCAATAAACTTTAAGCTTGATGCTTTGAATTATCAGATGCACTTAAAGGGACTGTCAGTAGGGTTTTAAGGGTTTTATTAATCAAAATCAATGTCTTTATTCGTAAATATGTCCTCATTGATGTCAAATGACCTCTGCCAGTGATCTGACTTTTCTTTGTAAGCTTAGAATTTCTTCTCTTTACTTACATTGAACGGGTAAGTCCAAGGAGGCTTCCATATCGTTCTGCCGTATTGATAAACTATAATAGCCTACCAATGCGTTTCCACAACGCGTTTTCATTCAGAACACGTGAACCAGCTGAAACGAACAAGGAGATCAGTGATTACATAGCGGCTACCGTAGTTGCAACACGCATTTGGAAAGGCGAGGTGCTAGAGAGCACTGGTCATTTGAATGCAAAATACAATTTCATCACTAGATGGGGGTAAATCCTTCTTATTGTCCCTTTAAGATTCCATCAAAGGAAACCTAAGGGAATTAGATGTTTCTTGTTGACATTACTCAAACATTTGTGCGGTTGTGACTTATGCCCCTATGTACCAATAGTGAATATTAATAAAATAATTAGGGCCATCTATTGAAAAGATTTTGATAGATAATAAGATGTTTACACAGCTCTGTAACCCCTAACAATGCTACATAACAGTTGTATCAAAATCAAAGCTAAAATGCTTTGTTTATCATAACACGCAACGTTTTTTTTTATATTTGCACGTGACGCTGATGGAAATACTGATATGAATTTGTGTGGAAACATTTAATGTGAAATCAACCAATTAAATCCTTTTTTTTTTGTCCAAACTTTTAACTTGCACCTATAACGGAAGAACGTAATGAAATCACATGATAACGTGTCTCAGGTCAATACAATCTGTACAACAATTATGATCATATTTGCAGAGTAGTTGTACATGAATACAGTATACGTGCCTTGAATGGTTTTGTATGAAGTAACGTTATTATTAAAACAGGAAATACACACACACACATATACTCACAACACCATCAAACAAGAATGCACCCTATATGTGTACGTTATCGTCTCTTAAATGTTTTAACATGTAACACTGAATACACAAAATTTACATTTTTAAGACTACATGTGAACGCTTGTTGTACACATGATCTTTGTTTCATCATCGCTTATTCTGACATAAGCTAACTAACTTAGATATTGGTCAAACTCAACATGTCATCAACACGACTCGGTTGATGTCATATTTGGCGTATTGTGTATGAAAAAATGTTTAAGCAATCTAAAAAACTAATAAAATATCAAGAACGACAACGTTGTAGTAAATATATGCTAGTGCTAGTGTGATGGCTTATACGGCTAACTTAGTCTGCTGCTAACAGCACTAAATAACTACAGTCACAACAAAACACATCCCACAATAACGCGGTCCTTAAATTAGAAATCTAAAGATTCTTACCTCATATCATTAAGCGCAAGATGGTAAGCATGAACAATTATTGGAGTTTAAGCATTTAAGACAACCAGCGACAATAACACAACGCCTCCAGATCTGATGATTCAACGGAAATCATAGCGACCAATCAGAGATGACCCCGATGATGCGTTGACCAATCACGATATTCCTTTCATTTGATTAAGCGCAACACAGGAAGGCGTCATACTCCAGATCAGTGGGTGGCGGTAAATGCAACCGAAAGTTGTTTGCCAACCGGCAGTAAGAACAAGAGAAGAAGAAGGAAGGCGTCATTTCGGGTTGAGGAAAAGCTTCGAAAAGTGCTCAAACTTGAGGGCAGGTGCACGAAGTGAGATATAATTGATTTAAGATTAGCCGATCGGTTCAATTATTTTGCAAAAACTCACACAATGTGCCCGTGTTGTCTACAACAGCTGGTAAAGCGCGTTCGCGGCGCAAAATACACAAGAAACAAAACCTGAATGCACTGCTTTGGATAAAATGCTAATATGCTAAAACCGACATGATAGGTTTAATAAAAATAAAAAGTGTCTAAAGCAAATACATATTATCAGATGACGATGCCAATCAAAATCCCTCTAGGCTTGTAGTGTAGTGCTCAGGTCCAATGTTGATGTAGAAAGATATGTTTTACAGAAGAAGACATGCTAAATAACAGCACTTAAATCGGTAAATGTCACAGATCAAATGCAGACAAACTATTAATATACCAGACCTAATTAAAATCCCAAAACAGTATACAATAAATTAAATCTGTTAATAATATAACATTTGATAAAAGGTTACACTGGATGCATTTACTAATTTACAGTCTTTGTGACAGTTCAGGTTTATCCTTTCTCCATCTTAATGCAACTCTACATAAAACACATAGCATTAATACATACAGGGGCGGTTTCCCGGACAGGGATTAGACTAGTCCTAGACTTAAACACTTTAAAGATCTCTCCAAACTGAAAACAACTTGCACTTACATATCTTAAAATACATCAGTGCCCTTTGTTTTACCTCAAAATGCACACAGGTAATGTTTTTAGTAAGGCATGTTTGTTAAAACTAGTTATATGTCTTAATTAAACTAAGGCCTAGTCCTGGATTAAGCTAATCCCTGTCCGGGAAACCGCCCCATAAGGTATTAAAAAGGGTTTGAATCACACTAGGTTGTCATTTAGTGCCATCTATTGGCCATTTAACCGAATGAGTTTCTGCATGATATTTCACTGCTTGCAGAGAATGGTTTACATATATACTTGGATAAACTAGATTACGGGGTTGATCTTTTTTTTTTTTTGCATTTTCTATGTTGATAGAAGCACTTGGTACTCAATTCTAGCACAAAAGCATGGAAAAGTCAGATTTTCATGACATATCTCATTTAATGTTTGTCTTCTTTGATGATTGGACAGATTTAAGAGATTTGCGTCCTTGTAAACATTTGCTAACGTTTTATTTTTGCTCAAATCCCCGTTTACAACTTTACAAATGTTTTTGACGTGTAAATCAACATATTCAGGGGGGAAGGGCTTTCATCACTGCGTTTTCTACTGACAATTTTGAGATAATCACAGTTGATTTTTTTGTACGTTTATGGGTTTTGTAGGTTATAAACTCTCGGCACAAATAGTGATGCTGCTGTTTATAATTTAATTTAAATATACAATTAAAATGGGTGCCTTTTCAATACTGAAAATAAAAGTTTTACAGCTTTAAGGATGAACGCATTAATGTGAAAGAAACCAACACTGTCAACTAAGACTGTATAATTCGTTTTTTCCAGTGATTGTCAAGTTGCAGACAGTACAGTCAATTCAATTTCTTTCCCGAATGATTATGATGCAAATCAACAGAAACAGAAAGTGAATGGACATGTGTTTTTCTTAAATTTTGATATAGGCTAATAATGTATATGTAACAAAGCTAAATGCAACCTGACAAGGAAAAGATTGATTTGGATGGTTGTGTTTTTATGTTATCATGAAGGATAAATCCAGCCAAGACATCAACGGACAGCACTATAATGCACTTAATCTTCAGTTAATATAAATTTAATTAATTTTAATTGTTCATGTTTATGGAGCAGTTTATGCTAACATTGTTTATGCTAACACCAGACCAAAATGCTGTTTGGGCTGCTTTAATTTAAAACAACTTGCACTGACATAACTTTACATACACCGCGTTCCAAATTATTATGCACATGCCATTTCTTTTTATTTTTCCAGTACAGTCAGTAAATTTACAAATTTTAATTTACCCTCAACAGTTATATGACAGTGTGGATGTTATTCTATTTTCAAATGAAATACATATTTCAAAAGATACTTTAATACTTTGACAAATATGCAAAATGCGCTGTTCCAAACTATTATGCAGAATGCACTTTAACATTTTTCTTTATGATATAATGAATTATAATGATCCAAAAACAGATAGCTGTCAAATGTGCTGCATGGATACAAAACAAACACTGCGCAAAAAACAAACACAATGTAAAATAAATAATGTATTATTTACACAAGTTGCATAGTAATATATGAGCTGACATGACTTTAACTCTACCATTCATTAAACTTGTAAGTCTATGCATAGTTTCTCTCTTTATTTCACATGAAGATGCTAGTATTGCATCCCCAAGTTGGTGTTTTGAATTAAAGTGCTGTCCACCTCACAGATCTTTCATATAATGATGCACCACAGGCTCTTAAATAGGACTAAGATCAGAGGATGATGGTGGTCCAACCAACCGGTCACACCTTGATTTCTTTCTTACTTTATGCCCATATGAATTAAAATGCTTTTTGCAGCATGGGATGGTGTATTATCCTCCATAAATATGAATTTATTTCAGAAGACATGATTCCCTTTATATCCCATTGTGAAAAAAATCATCTTTTTAGGAACTCTAACATCTTCTAGATGCCCCTTTGACCCCCTGAGGGACCCTAAAGCAACCCGACCATCTTCCCAATATTCCATCCCAAATTATCTCTCCCTAATGTTACAGTCTTGTTTTAACATAGTGGCTATTCACCAACAATCCAGAATGGCTTTCATCTACATTATTCAGTGTATTATGGCATGTCAGTGCATACAACTATTTAAAAATAGTCTTCTTGTATCCTGAGCTCACAGCAAATGTTTCATTTTTGCAAGTTTTGGTTTGGGGTAGAAATACAGTTTTATACACTGAAGGATCTTATATTAAAGGGATTTGGATTCCAGAAACACCAGCAGGCTTAAATACATGTTTGCTTTTTAACTGTGTATTTTTATTGCTGCCTTTTCCATGTATTTTCCTAAAAAAAAAGCCTTTATAGTGAAATCTTTCTGTAGTGTGAATCACTTATAAATCTTATAATAGTTTAATAATTTCTGTTTAGGTCCACCAAATATAAATTGTTAAAGAAAGTAAATTGCTTTTTTTAAGATAAGGCACACTTTTTTGTCTTTAGAAAGATCTTTTTTCATACTGTAAGAAAAACTACTACTACTAGCATATTTTTCATAGTATTAAAGTATCTTTTAACATTTTAATTTAATTTAAATATAATAACATCTATACTGTCAGATATGTGTTGAGGGTAAAATAACATTTCTAAACTTACTGACTGTATTGGAAAAATAAACAAAAAAGGCATGTGCATAATAATTTGAAACTGTATCAGTGCCATTGTATCGTCTTAAATGTCATACTATAACTAAGGCATTCCTGAATTAATCAGATCAGTGTCCAGGAGATTGGCTTCTATTTAACATTGTTTCATAAGTATTGCTTATAAGATTATTTGTTCATAAATTTAATTATTTAAATGAAATTACTTTTACTATCGTGTTTAAAAATAAACGACTTAATCAGCTTTACAGATTTGGAGGCTCTCTATCAGAGTGCTCGGTTTCAACTGAGATCTCTACACACATTAAGATGTAAATATTTCATAGTCACCAGTATGTTATGGATTTAATGTAATTATTTTATGTGTTCAAATGTGACAACGTTATACACAAAAGCAAGAAATCTGTGACGTCGTACAAATATTTTGTCAGCTTCTAATTGTAGCTCTGCGGAACAAGCTTTTCAAAGAAACAGCTACCTCGTGTGTTACAAGATGGTCAAACAAACTACTATTTAGGACACCTAACAAGTCCGTCAGTGATGTTCGTTTAATTCAAAAAATTTCCCAAGTGTTTGTTGAAAATACAGAAGACGCGCTCGACCTGTCATCAAATATTAAACTAGAAAAACTCAAGAAAATCATACGCAGCTTTATATAGTGGCTGATGTTGGTCTTGGATTTTATGTAAATATGGCTAAATAAAGGCTTCGTCCACGCGTGTTTCAGTTTTAAGATAAAGCTCTGAACCTCTGCTTTGTGTCAATATTGTTACAATCGCGTCAATGTGTTTTAATACTCCAGTTTTATAGTAAATGTTAGAGGAGAAAACACACGCCAGCGGCTCGTGAAGGCGCGCAGACACCGAGCTGTCCAGGTTGAGTCTATATGGTTCTCATGTACTGGGTAAAAGCGCCGTGCGCTCTGCGGTTCTGCACTGAATTACTGATCTCGTGTTAACTCTGTGATAATACAGTTTCGCTCAGAAAACATGGCTGAAACCGCTCCAGTTGCTGCCGCCGCTCCCGCCAAAGCGCCCAAGAAGAAATCTGCTGCAAAAGCCAAGAAAACCGGACCAGGTGTGGGTGATCTCATCGTCAAAACCGTTTCGGCTTCCAAGGAGAGGAGCGGCGTCTCTCTCGCCGCCTTGAAGAAAGCGCTCGCCGCCGGTGGCTACGACGTGGAGAAGAACAACTCCCGCGTCAAGATCGCCATCAAGAATCTGGTGACTAAAGGCACTCTGGTCCAGACCAAAGGCACCGGCGCTTCCGGCTCTTTTAAACTCAACAAAAAGCAGGCAGAGACCAAGGCAAAACCAGCGAAGAAAGCCGCTCCTAAAGCAAAGAAGCCCGCAGCCAAGAAACCCGCCGCGGCCAAGAAGCCCAAGACTGCAGCGACAAAGAAGACCGCCGCTAAGAAATCACCCAAGAAAGCAGCGAAGAAACCAGCCGCCACCGCCGCTAAAAAGGCAACAAAGAGCCCCAAGAAAGCAAAGAAGCCAGCGGCTCCTAAGAAAGCAGCGAAGAGTCCCAAAAAAGCAAAGGCTGCTAAACCCAAGACGACAAAGCCCAAAGCAGCAGCTAAGCCTAAAAAGGCAGCGCCCAAGAAGAAATAAAGCAACTCTTTATTTTTTTTATACAACCCAAAGGCTCTTTTAAGAGCCATCCACTAGATCATGAAAGAGCAATGTTTCAATGTTACCTGTAATTGATTATAGCTAGAATATAAATTTGACCAGTGTTGTACGACTGTACAGTGTTGTACTCAATAGAAACTTAGCAAAACAAACCTGTTTAGTCGCTATCTATTTTTATACATCACACTTAGTCGCCTCAGAATAAAATACTCGCTTTAAATGTCTAAAGTTTCTAAATTGGAAACGCCAGCTCACCAAAGATAACCGATTCAAGCGGAACGTGCAGCTTATTTTTTTAACAATCGTTATACTATTAAACCTTAACTGTTTCTGTAAGTTAAAGTGTCCCCAGACATACCAGGTTATACTTTGTAATGCACTGCAAATCACTTTGGACCAAAAAGTCGTCTGACAAATACATCCACATAAATAAGACATACATATATAGATATAAAAAATAGATGTCACATTAAAATAATCTAAAATAGAATTATAAAACAATGCAGAGAAAAGGGGGTGGACGTTGTTTTTGGAGGGAAGTTTAGTGATTGGTTTAAACTTTCTACAGACTCTAACCAATCGGCGAGTGGCAAGCATGAGTAAATACTGAAACAACAGCGCATTGACTCATATTCTTTGTATCTTTCTTCTAGAAAGCAACTAAATCTTCAACCGAAAATGAGCGGCAGAGGCAAAACCGGTGGTAAGGCCAGAGCAAAGGCTAAGACTCGTTCATCCAGAGCCGGGCTTCAGTTTCCCGTCGGCCGTGTTCACAGACTTCTTCGCAAGGGTAACTATGCAGAGCGCGTCGGTGCTGGAGCTCCAGTTTATCTCGCCGCTGTGCTCGAGTATCTTACTGCTGAGATCCTGGAGTTGGCTGGAAACGCCGCTCGTGACAACAAGAAGACTCGCATCATTCCCCGCCATTTACAACTGGCAGTGCGTAACGACGAGGAGTTGAACAAACTTTTGGGGCGCGTGACCATCGCTCAGGGCGGTGTGTTGCCCAACATCCAGGCTGTGTTGCTGCCTAAGAAGACCGAGAAGCCCGCTAAAGCAAAGTAAACTGTCCAGTTCTCCGAAAATAAACAAAAGGCTCTTTTAAGAGCCACCCACTTCAGCTATAAAGGAGTGAAATCTTTTTCTCGTTTGTTCTGTTTATAGTTACAGTAAAAATGTACTCTGAAATAAGCCAATTGTCATCTCAGATTGAAAACATAAAAGTTAAGTTTCTATTTATTTTACTAGTCTGGCATGTTCTCAATCAGACAACGTTTTAATGTCATATTCAATGTTATACTCTGTAGGACGATTTTATGGGAGAACCAAACCCTTTGTTTCCAGTCTTACATACAGTGGTAGTACATTACTAGAATATAATATTTTATTGTTGGTCTTCTTATTAAACTTTTGGTTTGTGTCTTTTCAAATTAAATTATAGAGCAACATTGTATTTATTTAATTCTTAACCATTATAATATATCTCATGTATTAAACAGAACACGTGAAAATACATCTTGTAGCACTGCTTTTACGTAAGGATAAACAAGAGGACGTCGAGCGGGAAACTAAAACCGCTTTCTTGTTTGAAAATAAGAGACGCACAGCCATTGGCCAGTTGTTTTGACGATGTCACACATTAGCCAATCACATGCCAGTACATTGTCTCCGCCCTCTAAGCTCGTGGTCTACCAGTCTTTAAAAGCAGCCTGCAGAGAGCAGTTCTGCACACATCGTATCGTACGGAGAAGACTTCAGTCATGGCAAGAACAAAGCAGACCGCTCGTAAATCCACCGGAGGCAAAGCGCCCAGGAAGCAGCTCGCTACTAAAGCTGCCCGTAAGAGTGCCCCAGCCACCGGCGGTGTGAAGAAGCCTCATCGTTACAGGCCCGGTACCGTAGCTCTGAGAGAAATCAGCCGCTATCAGAAATCTACTGAGCTGTTGATCCGTAAGCTGCCTTTCCAGCGTCTGGTGAGAGAAATCGCCCAGGACTTCAAGACTGATCTGCGCTTCCAGAGCTCCGCCGTCATGGCCCTGCAGGAGTCCAGCGAAGCTTATTTGGTCGGCCTGTTTGAGGACACCAATCTGTGCGCCATCCACGCCAAGAGGGTCACCATTATGCCCAAAGACATCCAGCTTGCCCGCCGCATTCGTGGAGAGCGCGCTTAAACTTAATCGCGTCCCCCACACCAAAGGCTCTTTTAAGAGCCACCACAATACCACTGAATGAAAAAGTTTCTAAGTTTACTTAACCACATACGTTAATGTGTTTTCTTAAATTGTATGTTCTGTAAATATCTATAATCCCCCTGAAAGTGAAGGGGCGGTGAACAATTTGAAACTGTTTTTTCCACAAATCAAAGTGTGACTTCCCAGATTTCCCCCCAAAATCTTTCCTAGGAAGGTAGTTTGCAGTTCTATTATTTACTGATCATCTCAAGACTAAGACATTTACAAACATAATTGCCTTAGAAATGTTTATTTAATGTTTTAAAGGTAAAATGATAGAAAATAGGATATTTTATTAACATCTAAGTTATATGCCCTAGGTTCTAAAATAAACGTTTAAAAGTTGTCTAATCACAACAGTTAATAATCGATTAAAACTAAAATTCAGTTACAGCTAAAAAACAATGTAGCTAGGTCTGGGCTTTTACTGTGGCGCGTCACAAAGCGCCGCCTTCATTTCTGCGTGTTTCCACTAGGTCCTGTAGGCAGCTTGAAAGTCCTGTTTCACTTCTCTGTTAATTTCACTCTCTGTTTTGCAGACTGAATTCATGTCAGGAAGAGGAAAAGGCGGTAAAGGACTCGGTAAAGGAGGCGCTAAGCGTCATCGCAAGGTGTTGCGTGATAACATCCAGGGAATCACCAAACCCGCCATCCGTCGTCTCGCTCGTCGTGGTGGTGTCAAGCGCATCTCCGGTCTGATCTACGAGGAGACTCGTGGTGTGCTGAAGGTGTTTTTGGAGAACGTTATTCGTGACGCCGTCACAGACACTGAACACGACAAGAGAAAGACAGTCACCGCCATGGATGTCGTTTATGCTCTGAAGCGTCAGGGTAGCACTCTGTACGGTTTCGGAGGTTAAACGCCAAAACTACTCAAACCCAAACGGCTCTTTTAAGAGCCACCCACATTATCACATTAAGAGATGAAATCTATGCAGTATTACTGTTTTGTGTTTCTGGAAATGGTCTTTGCGTTATGAGGATTGTTTCATTCTAATTAACTCGCAAAATACAGGTAGGTTAATTTGGTGGTATCGAAGCGCTTTGCTTTCATGTTTTTTTCTAAAAGAGTCTTCACGTACTGCCCAAATAGAAAGTTATAATTTAAGTGGGATGCAAACATAAATACTTTTTATAATAAAAATCTTCAAACATTTTTATTTTTAAAGTAAAATATAAAAATAAAATTTGTAGTTTTATGTCACTTTATCAGACAAATGACCATTCAGTTTGGTTTAATTGTTTGAAAGCATGTGTTACTGTTTTTATTCAGAAGAATAATTGAACAATGGGTTTCTTTGTGATATCTATTTAAACACAATTCTTTTCAAAAACTCTTAGTTCTTAATAATGTTTGTATATGCACTTACGTGCTTGCATAGAGATCTTGCTTGTATTCTTTTAATAAACGTTTTCCTGCTAAATAAATAAAGACTACCTTAAATTTGTGCATTTAATTTCCAAAATAACCATATTTCAGAGAAATTGTATGTTAAAAATAGCGGGAAAGTAAAACCCCACTACAATACATGGGTGCATTAAATTCAAACATTAGGCTGTGGGTGGGGCTACGGTCTTACCCACTGTGATTGGCTCTCTCCCGTCTTAGCCACACCAATGAAATCCATTCATAGTGTATGTCCAATGAAGACACCCAATCAGCACCATGAGCCGGTTGTCTTCGAAAATTAGCATAGACAGAGAATAAATACTTCTTCACCAGAACAGATTGGTACACACTTTGTTGTTCTGTCTTGAGTGATCATGCCTGAGCCAGCGAAGTCCGCACCTAAGAAGGGGTCTAAGAAGGCCGTTACTAAAACCGCCGTAAAGGGCGGCAAGAAGCGCAAGAGGTCCAGGAAGGAGAGCTATGCTATCTACGTCTACAAGGTCCTGAAGCAGGTTCATCCTGACACCGGGATTTCCTCTAAAGCCATGGGGATCATGAACTCTTTCGTCAATGATATTTTCGAGCGTATCGCCGGTGAGTCCTCTCGTCTCGCTCACTACAACAAGCGCTCCACCATCACATCGAGAGAGATCCAGACCGCCGTGCGTCTCCTGCTGCCCGGTGAACTCGCCAAACACGCCGTGTCTGAGGGAACAAAGGCCGTCACCAAGTACACCAGCTCCAAATAAAGCGTTCAGCTTTTCAATACCCAAAGGCTCTTTTAAGAGCCACCCACTTTATCAGATAAATGAGCATTCAGATTGGTTTAATTAATTTAAGGCATGTTTTTATTCCGAATTAAACAATGGGTTGTTGAATAGGTCATGACTCTTGTTGGGTAATGTTTTCATTATGTGCTTCAATAATATAAAGGGTCTTTCATCAATTTTTATAGTATAAAAAGTTAACCTCATTGTTACAGGGCTGACTAAAATAAGTTGAGAATGATATTGGAAAATTGTGATTGTTTTATTTTACAATTTTTAATGTATTGCTGCTGTCTTATTACAGCATGATTTTTCTAATGGTTGTTTTTGTTGTGTAAAAGCAATATTCAAGAGAGTGCCAATGGTCATGAATATTAATGTGAGTCACACATGATGAGATAAAGACCCAACCCCCTAATGCCTCAATGAGGAATGTTGTGCTAAAAGAATAAATTTGAGGAGACTTAAAGACAAAATGTTAACAACAAAGTAGTGTACATACAATTAAA
This sequence comes from Misgurnus anguillicaudatus, assembly GCF_027580225.2. Lineage (NCBI taxonomy): Eukaryota > Metazoa > Chordata > Actinopteri > Cypriniformes > Cobitidae > Misgurnus > Misgurnus anguillicaudatus. Next base: position 5,762,489 of record NC_073342.2, on the reverse strand, counting down.
TCAAAATCTAAATAAGTTTCAAATACCTTTGTGCACATCAAATTTAACCTTTGGGGTCTTCAAGTTAAATGCCGCCCTTGAGAAGTTTTGCATGGTTTTTAAGTCACTGCTCCACAAAACTCATCCTAAAAGACTTTTCTAAACAGGATCTGCTAGTTTAGAGTTGTTTCTTCCAAATAATATGAAAATCGTTCTGCCTACTCATTCACATGAAACAATATATTGATTTACAATTTCTAAGACACTTTTTTCTGACAAAGGCCATATGCGAGGAGGTGTGAAAGCTTCTGAATAATTTGTGATGGACACCTCAGGAAACAAAGACTTGCATAATGAGCTGCATAAGGAGCCTTTCAGGCAGAAATTTAAGAGGAAAATGTTCTTGTTTTGTTTGTGTTTAATTCAAATTATAGCTAAAAATATAATCCAAACAAATAAGGGCTTCTGTTCTTTACAATGTATTAATAAGTGTGTTTCTGTAAACTTGCATACCTCGCGTGTTAATAATAATGCAATGTAATCTTTGTATCATATTACAGCACACAGTTAAAATAACCTGTAGTACAATGTTTAAAAGTAGTTTAACTGCAAGTTGCCATTAAGGACATCATGATAGCAAATGTAACTGAGAAAAAATGCCGCTTATGAACATCATTGACGGACTTGTAAAGTATTATATATTGCTATTATTCTGACTTGAAGCACACGCGCTATCCAGAGATAAAAACAGACAGATATAAAACAATTTTCCTTTATTGTTTTATTCATGGTGACAAAACTTTGAGATTAAAAAAATGCCACACGTATTCAAACCACTAACATAGCAGGGAATGCGGTTTTCTAAAATGTATTTATAAATTATAAACAAAATATAATATATATTTTTTAACTAGTGATCAAAGCAGAAACTTCTGCATTTAAGAAATGGTTTTCTATATGGAGTTGCCTTCTCCGCTTGGGTAAAATATTTTTTTGCGGTCTACTGGGCTTGTGTTGTGTGATTGGATACTGTGAGCTTTTTATATGATATTTTAATATAAATCCAGTGATACAGCAGTAACTAAACCTTGTATATAATCAATAATCCATTGGGTTAATCTGTCTTCTGTAGCAAAACAATATGTTTGTGAGTAAAAACAATATTTTAAGCATTTTCAGTGAAAAAAAAAACTTGGTAGGTTTTCACAAGTGCCATGATTTTTCAAACTTTGGCGACCAAAGGCCACATAGACGTGGAGCATCACTTAAGCACGGTAATGTAAATAATACATAAATTACTCCAAACATGATTTAATCAAAGGCAGTATGTGAGGCTATATTTACAGTTTGGACCAAATTTTAAATTATGGTAATGTATTAACACTGTTTACTAAGTAAGAAATCGTGATTTGTTATATATTTTTATACCAAGGTCTATAAGAATGTTCACTTCTGTTAAATTGGAATGGTTCTGAACAGGAAGTATTGGTCAATAGCGATTCTGGTTTATTTTATTAATTCTAGATGTTAAATGTTGAAAATACCCACCAGTGTGTTGATGTCTTGTCTTTTAGGGAGGAACTCCTTAAGAGTTACATTACTGAATGGTAAAGATTTTTATCATAATTTAATATTGATTCAAATGTTCCACCACTGTAAGCTTTTGTATCTAACCAGAGGAGTTTAAATTCATGGATGAAGCAAATATTGTCATTTCAGTTGTCATTGCTTGCATTATTCAGACATTAATTTGCTTTTATAATGCAGTCACAGTAAATAACTGAACTATTACTGAATGATAGTTTATCCAAAAATGTAATTCTGTCATTTACTCTCATGTTGTTCTTAACCTGTATGTTGTTTATATCATAGGGCTGTTGAATGCTTTATTCTGAAAGGTTTAGAAATGTTACACGGGTATTCACTATTTTTTGATAAACGCACACCTGACCCGTCAAATGTCTTAAAATAAAACATCTGAACTATGTCTTATTGTGTGGTAACCATTGTATACGCGGAATAATTGAGGAAGGCTTATTGAATAATTTGAAAATCTTTATTCCAGAATTTGCTAAGATCTGCGTACCAGTACAATTTTAAATTGTATGCCATTTAGTTCCCAGACAGCAGACGACTCTGAGCCGGATCTGCTCCGGATCTGTGCCGAAGTCAACAGCTCTGGGGCTGATTCGGTGCCAATCCGGCCCAAAGTCGTCTGCTGTCTGGGTTATGACAGAGACAATTTCATATTTCTGACCAAACATATACAACAAAATGCTGGAGTTGCACACTTCAGTAGTCATTTAATTCAATTAAACTTTTTTATATAGCACTGATTGTTCATTGTTCCAAAGCAACTTCACATAAAATAGAAACAAAGAGTCACTCTGTTATATTTCTCCACCGCTTTTTGCTTTGGTTGTTGTCGCAATATGTCTGACAATATTTATGGGAAAAAAATCATGTATTTTAGTCATTCCGTTACATGCCTTATATCATAAAATATTAAACACATTTAATACCGGTTTACACATTATATCATTGTCTGTTTGACAAGAAACAAAATTATGTAGACACAGGTTTCTATGTATTATCAATTGAAAACAAATCTTGCCTTGGTACTCCCAACTATGGCTCTGACAGAATTAAACTTCATAGAACACCCTTTTTAATGTTTGAAGAACGTAATGGGAAGCCTGTTAAAGATACACAACGTCAAACTTGATCTATAAAATTATAGAAACAAACGTTTTTAGTTTAACTTCAAATCATTTGACAATTAAACTGGATGCTCATTTATCTGATATAGTGGGTGGCTCTTAAAAGAGCCTTTGTGGTGTTGAAAGCTTCAACAGATTTATTTGGAGCTGGTATACTTGGTGACGGCCTTTGTTCCCTCAGACACGGCGTGTTTGGCGAGTTCACCGGGCAGCAGGAGACGCACGGCGGTCTGGATCTCTCTCGATGTGATGGTGGAGCGCTTGTTGTAGTGAGCGAGACGAGAGGACTCACCGGCGATACGCTCGAAAATATCATTGACGAAAGAGTTCATGATGCCCATGGCCTTAGAAGAAATCCCGGTGTCAGGATGAACCTGCTTCAGTACCTTGTAGACGTAGATAGCATAACTCTCCTTCCTGGACCTCTTGCGCTTCTTACTGCCCTTTCCTGCGGTTTTAGTAACGGCCTTCTTGGATCCCTTCTTAGGTGCGGATTTCGCTGGCTCAGGCATAATTGCTCAATAGAGAACAACAGAGTGGGTAACGATCCACTCTAGTGAAGAAGTATTTATTCTCTGTCTATGCTAATTTTCAAAGACAACAGGCTCACGGTGCTGATTGGACAAACACCATGAATGGATCTCATTGGCATGGCTAAGACGTGAGAGATCCAATCAAAGTGGCTAAGACCGTAGCCCCACCCACAGCCTAATGTTTGAATTTTATACACCCACCTAGTGCGGTTTTACTTTCCCGCTCTTGTTAAAATACAATTTATCTGAACTATAGTTCCTTTCGAAATAGATTGCGCAAATTTAAGACACACTTTAGTTATTTATTTAGCAGGAAAACGTTTATTAAACGAATACAAACTAGATCTGGTTACGTAAAGGCTTGAAAGTGCTTTTGAGAACAATGTTATCGTTAAATAGGTGGCGTTTGGTATTCCTTATGTTAGCTGTCCATTTAGTAGACGACTAACATTATATATATATATATACACACACATTACCAAGTAGCGCGTTATAAAAGTTTTCATTTAGAAACAAATAATGAAAGCTCGGCGTAATGAGACGACCAAGTTAAGGGACCTACAATATATGACTGTAAGATTAATTTCTAATCTCGTCTATGAATATGTTTTGCAGTCTGGAGCTCTGAGTGCAAACGTCTGGGCAAATTCGTGATCAACACTCACATTAAACAAGTCTGATAAATGATATAATTAATCAACATATATAACTGGATAGGGGAGTTGAAACTAATAACAAGTCTGATCGGGTCATCGCGACTTTAACTAAACAACTCAACTTAAGATTCAGCACGCAGAAACATTGATGGGTAAAATTCATCTCTTATTGTGAAAATATGGGTGGCTCTTAAAAGAGCCGTTTGGGTTTGAGTGTAGTTTTGACGTTTAACCTCCAAAACCGTACAGAGTGCGACCCTGACGCTTCAGAGCATAAACGACATCCATGGCGGTGACGGTCTTTCTCTTGGCGTGTTCAGTGTAGGTGACGGCGTCACGAATAACGTTCTCCAAAAACACCTTTAACACACCGCGAGTCTCCTCATAGATCAGACCGGAGATACGCTTGACACCACCACGACGAGCGAGACGTCGGATGGCGGGTTTTGTGATTCCCTGGATGTTATCACGCAAAACCTTGCGATGACGCTTAGCGCCTCCTTTGCCAAGTCCTTTACCGCCCTTTCCTCTTCCTGACATGATTTCAGTCTGATGAATAATAAATGTGAGAAGAATGGCAGTGACACAACACTTTACAGTTGTCTACAGGACCTAGTGGAAACACATAAAAATGAAGGCGGTGCCTTGTGACGTGTCACAGTAAAAAGAGCTACATACAGTTTAAAGCTGAAATTTAGCTTTCGATTATTAACTGATCTAAACAGACATCTTTAAAAAATAAACGTAATTGTTTACGGTAGAAAAGTATATTAATTATATGAAATAATCTGTGCTTGTTGAGTGATTTTATATAATTGGGGTGCATGCCTCTAAAAAACGTGGTGCTTAGTCATTCAAATATCAAATTGTAATTTTGTCGGTTAAAATAAAATATATATTTGAGGCACATACTTTTAATCTTTAAACAACAATTGTAGTGCTTAGTTTATAACCTTATAGTCTTCCGTTTCCGATGCTTCTGCCATTATGTACCGGTCATGATATGCAAAACTTTAGACAGCATTTCCTCATTGAAAAATCTGGAGAAAAGTAAATTGATGACGTTAAAAAATATGCACATATGCTACCTTCACAAATAAAAATCAAGTGTTACGTTGAAAAGTTACTACTTGACATCATCATCATCCCCTCCCTAACACACTTTGATAGAGAAAATAGTATTTATTAACAATTTAATAAAGATCACATCCTTAAAACACAGAAAAACCTTTGTAATTAAGTAAACAACAATGGGAAATTTCTCGTTCAGTGAAATTGTGGTGGCTCTTAAAAGAGCCTTTGGTGTGGGGGACGCTATCAGGTTTAAGCGCGCTCTCCACGAATGCGGCGGGCAAGCTGGATGTCTTTGGGCATGATGGTAACCCTCTTGGCGTGGATGGCGCAAAGGTTGGTGTCCTCAAACAGGCCGACCAGATAAGCTTCGCTGGACTCCTGCAGGGCCATGACGGCGGAGCTCTGGAAGCGCAGATCAGTCTTGAAGTCCTGGGCGATTTCTCTCACCAGACGCTGGAAAGGCAGTTTACGGATCAACAGCTCAGTAGACTTCTGATAGCGGCGGATTTCTCTCAGCGCTACGGTACCGGGCCTGTAACGATGAGGCTTCTTCACACCGCCGGTGGCTGGGGCGCTCTTACGGGCAGCTTTAGTAGCGAGCTGCTTCCTGGGCGCTTTGCCTCCGGTGGATTTGCGAGCGGTCTGCTTTGTTCTTGCCATAATTACAAGGAAACTTCTCTGCCTTTCGACGTAGAATAGACAGCGTCTTTCTGTAGGCTGTTTTTAAAGACAAGTCGACCATGCGCTCAGAGGGTGGCGACAGTGTACTCGCAAATGATTGGCTAATCCGTGACGTCAAAGTATACAGCTAGCCAATGACTGCGCGTCTCCTTTTTTGAAACAAGCGGTGTTTCCCGCTCGAAATCCTTCATAAAGCAGAAGTTTACGCGGTTTTAATGCATCAAATATTTATTATAATGGTTCAATGTTAAATATCTTACTGTCCTCCTGAAGAGATTAAGCTAAACCAATATAAAAATGCATTAGAGAAAATTACCAGTATAACCGCATTCACCAGACGATTTTATTTGTTTTAATAGGCATACGTTGTATTATCATGTGCCAGCACTGCATGTAAACTTTATTAAAAGCTACAATGTTGTGGGTAACACGGCATTGCACATTCGGGGGATTTTTAAGTTTCCTTACAGAATATAATCCTACATACTGTAAAGAACAATAACATGGCCTTACACTGATTTTTATATTTTTTAAGACTAACGTTAAAGTGAAATCAACGACTTAAATGAAACGTTAGTATGATCAGCGATTCTCTCTTATCTGATCGACTCCGTTCAGTTCACATAGATCTCTACTGAACTGATTATTTGAATCAGATGTGTTAAATAAAGGAGAAATACAAAATATGCAGAACAATAGACATCTAATAGATGCAGATAATCTTAAATGAACTCAAACAAATTTCACTCTTTTATAGTTCAAGTGGGTGGCTCTTAAAAGAGCCTTTTGTTTAGTTTTGGAGAACTGGATATTTTACTTTGCTTTAGTGGGCTTCTCGGTCTTCTTTGGCAGCAACACAGCCTGAATGTTGGGCAACACACCGCCCTGAGCGATGGTCACGCGACCCAAGAGTTTGTTCAACTCCTCGTCGTTACGCACTGCCAGCTGTAAATGGCGGGGAATGATACGAGTCTTCTTGTTGTCACGAGCAGCGTTGCCAGCCAACTCCAGGATCTCAGCAGTAAGATACTCGAGCACAGCGGCGAGATAAACTGGAGCTCCAGCACCGACTCGCTGTGCATAGTTACCCTTGCGAAGAAGTCTGTGAACACGGCCGACGGGAAACTGAAGCCCGGCTCTGGATGAGCGAGTCTTAGCTTTTGCTCTAGCCTTACCACCGGTTTTGCCTCTGCCGCTCATTTTAGGTTGAAGTTTTCGTTGCTTTCTAGTAGAAAGATTCAAAAACTGTAAGTCAATGCGCTGCTGTTTTCAATATTTAGGCATGCTTGCCACTCGCCGATTGGTTAGAGTCTTTAGAAAGTTTTAACCAATCACTGAACTTCCCTCCAAAAGATAACGCCCACCCATTAATTCTGTCTTGTCTTGTTTTACTGATGTTGTATTACAGATACATTATATGATAAGTAAACGACGTCTCAAAGCTCATGCCACAGTTTCACAGCCCTACAGAAGCAAATCAAATGCTGATGTTAAATTCATTTATCAGTCACACATTCACAAACAAACTGCAACTCTGATCTGTACACTGCTTTTATTCAAACTGCTTCTGTTAAAAAATGTAAATTTGTATACTTGAAATGTTCATATTTTAAAGTCAATTTTATAATGTAAATAACCTGTTACATTCAGTGCTTTATCCATTTTATTTAATTCCACCTTAGTGTTTGTCATTGTGTTATTTTGTTGTTTTATGTACACACTCATCCCAATAATTTTTACATTACATGTATTCAAATATATGTGGCAGACAAATGTTGTCCAAGACAACTTACAGTGCATTACAAATTGTATTTAATATGGTTTTACTACAAACATCTTGGCTAGTTACTGTAGTAAAAGACATTTGTGGCTCCTGTGGTTTCACAACATATACTGTATTATGACACATAAACATGCTGTCTTTAATTGTATTTATAAACATACAGATTGTTTGTTGTTAATAATTGTTGTTGTCTTTACGTTTTGTTTCAATTAAAAATAACTTTAATAGCATGAGCCAATCATCTAGGCTGTTAGGAATAATATAATTAGTTTGAGTTACTGATCAAATTCGCCCCTTCACTGGGCTGCGTCTGAAAGCTCGTGCAAATCTCCTTTCTCTTGTCTCCTGAAATACTTTTATCAATAAGATTTTTGAAGCCAGCATGATGTGTTTAGTCGAGAATGGTCGAGTTTCCAAAAAATAAAATGGCAGCCAAGATAGCGGCTTGAGCACAGTTTTAAGGTAAATAAATGTTCATTTTTAACTTTTTACAAATTTTTGCCTCCTCCTCCTCGGGCTTCTGTTCCTTCATCTGCCTCAGACTGGGGTTCTAACGATACAAAGCCTGATGCAAATCGGTGAAGTGTCCCTTTAAAGACACACATTTTATTAAAGTCCATTTCATTGTCCTAACCCATAAGATGGTAATTTTCGCCACCTACTAGTGTGTAATATAAAGAAATGGTTACAGAACAAATTATTAAACAAATATGTACAAGTAATTTTTATAACTGAAAACGAACAAGTCACTTAGATGAATCAAAATTTCCACCACAAGACCCAGCCCACATTTCCCGTCGGCCCACCGGGGAAACTATCGGTACTCCAGTTGGCTGATTTTTCCCTGGCCGCACCCTTGTCAAACTGTGACTGGTCCATATACTGTTTCAAATCTTTCCAGATAAGAAGGTATGGCCATTCTGACAGAAAGATGAGCAGATTTCTGTCTGGGTGTGATATATTTTATTTAGGCTGGATTGCTATTTGGACAATTATAATGCCTCAATCAGACCACCTTTCTGTATTTTTAATCCCAGCATATACCCCCTTAAGAAGGAAAGCTCACACCATTTTAAAGACTGTGTAATGCCCTAAATGACAAAAGAGGTCAGGACTCTATTAAGCCCAGTTTAGACTTCATGAACATACAGCCTGTTTAAAACAGATTTGCAAGTCGCCAACAGGTCGGATGTGATCAGGTGCAAATCAGTGGGAGATTAGCAAGCAATTAGCGCTCACCAATCTGTATGTGTGAAAAAGCCAACAATTTATCAAAGAGTCTCGTACGACTTGACATCGCGTGATGTCACGTGTCCCGAAGAGCTACAGCCAATCAATTATACGATTAAAAAATATATATATAAATAAAAACACAATTCTAAAACAGGCTGTATGTTCATTTCTCAAAGCCATTGTATTACAAAGTGAAGTGACTTAATTGGCTGTTCATGCTGAGGTTCAATGAAATAGGATGCCAAAACACAAACGCAATGCTGTAAAAAACATATCAGCTGTTTGTAAAAGATGAATCATTATGTTTTATTATTATTAAATGTATTATTAATTTGGCTAGCAATTTATTTAACGAAACCGCACTCAGAAATAAAATCTAAACCCTTTAACCTTTGACAAATATAAAACCCTTCTTGATCAATCTAATACATAGTAAACAATAACGCGTCGGGCCCACACATGTTGCTCATTCGCCATAACAGTGTACATCTTTAAAAAAAATCAAGGCTTCTGTAAGACATTTCCTTTGTCATGACACATTTACATTAAATGATCAGTGATGCGTCTCTTGTGTGTGAATGGCTCCACCGTTCATTAAATGCTGAGTGATACAAAACGTATCGTAATAAGTACTTGAAATATACATTCATGTTTGGCAAAATATAAATGTGGATCAAGAAAGAAAGGTAATATGAGGTACTTTATTGCAACATGCAAATTGCTTTCATTTGTTACATTTCTGCACTGTTGGTTTTGTAAATTGAATAACAACACAACAAACTGATAATAATAAAACAATAAACACAATATATAAACAATGCAAACCACATTTTCTTTAAAAATACAAGTAAAACAGGATAACACAAGAAAACAAATGTCCAAAACTGACCAAAACTGTCTTTAACCTGCTGTTTGCAAGGATACCTCCACATCAGTGCTTTTCTAAACACGCTGGTGAGACAAAACAGTCCCGCATCAGATTGCATTGCATTTTTGCTGTTGCCATAATATTGCGATGTGAGGTGTTCTCCATCAGTTGAAAAGCACCCATCCCATGATTCCTCCAGTGCCCATTAACCAAGTTGTGATCACCGGTCTACCAGTCTGCAAAAGCTGAAGGAGAAAATGCTTCCGACTTGCGCTAGTAGAGGAAGTTTTGGATGCACAAGGAGGCCGCTGTGATCTTCGCCATTGTGTTTGTCTCCAGGAATATGGTTGACCTGAAAACTGTTTGGAGACAAAATAAAATCATTGGGTGATATGGTTGTTCTCAACCCGTGTAGTGTGACCTCCTGTTGTGGGTCATTCACATGTGTGAACAGCTCAACAACTTCAACACAACTTCAACAGTCATGTAGTGTAAACAGCTGGGGCCAACATTTAAAAGTCATGAAGTCTGTACAAGCCTTTAAAAAGACCCCCCATGCTGCCTTTAAGTTCAGAGACAAAGACCTTTACAGTGCAGCCAGAGCAAATCTGTGCAGAGCCATCAAAGGTGCAAAAGCAGAGTACAAAAGAGACATGGAGGACCACTTAATGAACAATGACCCACAACGACTCTGGCGAGGGGATTCAGCACCTCACGAACTACAAAAGCAACACTCACAAGACTTTGATGCCAACGCCTCCCTCAACTCAACTGCTTTTTTGCTTGTTTTGAGGTAAATTTGTCAGAGACCGTCACACCACACCCACCCGCCCCCATCAGACATGAGCACCCATTCAAAGTAGATGAACATGAGGAGCGTCCCCAGGGCTGTTAATTCAAAGAAGGCTGCAGGACAGATATAGTTACAGGAAAGGGACTTAAAGAATGTGCAGACAGGCCTGCTGCAGTTTTCACAAAGATCTTTAACTTCTCCCTGACAACAGCTACCATCCCATCCTGCCTGAAGACAGCAGCTGTCATCCCAATACCAAAGAAAACTCATATGTGATCTCAATGATTACAGTCTGGTGGAAATTACCCCAGTCAATATGAAAAGCTTCGAGAGGTTGATCCAGCAGCACATTAAAGCCGGCCGCCCAGACACATTTGACCAACATCAGTTCACATATAGAGCCAATCGGTCCAAAGAAGATGCCAACGCCAGCTGCCTTATGGCACTTGTCCAATTTAAACCATTGGGCAACTATGGCCTTTTTCACACAGACATAATGGAAAATACACAGAAAATGCATCCAGGATTTGTCCAGGATTGATTGATATTTGGTTCATTCACACTGTCAATGATTTTTCAGAATTTGTGTGTGCAAGAGATCCTACAGACATTTTTTTTGCCATTCTAATTTTGATTTTTAAATCATCTTGACTGTGATGATTAATAATTGCCCAAAATTGCCAGAGCTTAATCATTTTGATACATTTTAGAATTTTTGTTTGTTTTTTTCCAAATTTATATATTGACATAAAGGTATGTATTTGTAAATTTTAAGATAAATGGATGGTCAAAAATGTTAGTTATAATGGTTTTCATTGGAGCATTTTTTTGTCCTTATGATCACATGTCGGTTTTTGCGTAGCTTAGCCATTTTAAGCTAATTTTTTTTTTGGGGGGGTTTAGTTTTTTTTGTTAAAAACATGGGTTAATGTAGACATATTGGGGCGGTTTCCCGGACAGGGATTAGACTAGTCCTAGACTAAAACATTTTTAAGAGCTGTTCAAACTGAAAACAACTTGCACTGACATATCTTAAAATACATCAGTGACCTTTGTTTTGCCTCAAAATGCAAACAGGTAATATTTTTAGTAAGGCATGTTTGTTAAAACTAGTTATATTTCCTAATTGAACTAAGGCCTAGTCCTGGATTAAGCTAATCCCTGTCTGGGAAACCGCCCCATTGACATATAAAGGATACATACATATAAATATTTGATATGTATGTTTCAGGCAGAAGTACTTTTAAAAGATTGACTTGTTTAAAGTGGAAAAAAATTGATGTATGATATTTTTAGAGCAGTTTTTGGGAATGTGTCAATTTTTGGCCTTAGGAACCTTAGTTTTTTTTAAAGATCTTTTAATGGTTAAATACTCAATGGCTATTGTACTTCACTTTATTTGCACAACCACCTCCACATATTTTATTTTAGTGTGTGTTTGTCTTAGACAACTCTTTTCAGACATGTATATTTATTTAATTTAATGTTTCTTGCACTAACTCTAAATGTGATTTGTGCTCTAATTTTGCTGTAGAAGCCAAAGGCAAAGGGAACACCGGATTTCCAAAAATAATGATTTATTTAGGATCAAAACCATAAAAATTACAATTTAAACTGGATAAAATCTGTGCCCAATAAAATCAAACCAAAAAAATAAGACTTAACACAAGAGTCCTACAAAACAAAACAATTAACGTAAATTTAAATTAACCCATTTTCTCAAAAATATAAAACAAACACAAACATTTTAACCACTTTACTAGGACTGCATCGCTGGTGTGTATTTCAACATCTCACTGTCACTGCAATGTTATGGTTTGCATACTTGTGACCACTTTTATAAATCGCCATTGCACTGTTCACCTTGCAGATTGAGTATAATAAACATACACACAAAGGAAATTATATCAACTTAACGTAGACAAAGAAACAGGAAGCTATGTCGCGTGTGCTTCAAGATGATTAAAACAACTACTTTATACAACGGTTTACAAGTCCTTCAGTGATGTTCATTTAATTCAAGCGATTTAATAAAATGTTTGTTAAAAACACAGAAGACGCGCTCAACCTTTCACTAAATATTAAACGAGAAAAACTCATGAAAACCATAAGCAGCTTTATCCAGCGGCTGATGTTGGTCTTGTATTTTATATGAAGATGCCAAAATTACCTTTTGTTCACGCGTGTTTTAGTTTCAATATAGAGCTATGGGCCTCTGCTCTGTGTTTACATTGTTCTCATCGCGCCAATGTGTTTTAATACTCCAGTTTTATTGTAAATGTTAGAGGAGAAAACACACACGTAAGCTGCTCGTGGAGGCGCACAGACACTGAGCTGTACCTGTTGAGTCTATATGGTTCTCATGTGATGTGTAAAAGCGCCGCGCGCTCTGCTGCTTCTCATTACTGATCTCTTGTGTTGATTTTGTGATACTACATTCACGTAGAGAAATGGCTGAAACCGCTCCAGCTGCTGCCGCCACGCCGGCCAAAGCACCAAAGAAGAAATCCGCCGCTAAAGCTAAGAAAACCGGACCAAGCGTGGGTGATCTCATTGTTAAAGCTGTTTCGGCTTCCAAGGAGAGGAGCGGCGTCTCTCTCGCTGCCTTGAAGAAAGCGCTCGCCGCCGGTGGCTACGACGTGGAGAAGAACAACTCCCGCGTCAAGATCGCCATCAAGAACCTCGTGACTAAAGGCACTCTGGTCCAGACCAAAGGCACCGGCGCTTCCGGCTCTTTCAAACTTAACAAAAAGCAGGCAGAGACCAAGGCAAAACCAGCGAAGAAAGCCGCTCCTAAAGCAAAGAAGCCCGCAGCCAAGAAACCCGCCGCTGCCAAGAAGCCCAAGACTGCAGCGACAAAGAAGACCGCCGCTAAGAAATCTCCCAAGAAAGCAGCGAAGAAACCAGCCGCCACCGCCGCTAAAAAGGCAACAAAGAGCCCCAAGAAAGCAAAGAAGCCAGCGGCTCCTAAGAAAGCAGCGAAGAGCCCCAAGAAAGCGAAGGCTGCTAAACCCAAAACGACAAAGCCCAAAGCAGCTAAGCCTAAAAAGGCAGCGCCCAAAAAGAAATAAAGCAACTCTTTATTTTTTTTATACAACCCAAAGGCTCTTTTAAGAGCCACCCACCAGTCCTTTAACGAGCAATGTTTCAATGTTACCTGTAATTGATTATAGCTAGAATATAAATTTGACCAGTGTTGTACGGTCCGACTGTATAGTGTTGTATTCAATAGAAACTTGGCGAAACAAACCAGTTTAGTCGCTATCTGTTTATATACATCACACTTAGTCGCCTCAGAATAAAATACTCGCTTTAAGTGTGTAGTTTCTAAATTGGAAACGCCAGCTCACCAAAGATAACCGATTCAAGCGGAACATGCAGCTTATTTTTTTAACAATCGTTATACTATTAAACCTTATCTGTTTCTGTAAGTTAAAGTGTCCCCAGACATACCAGGTTATACTTTGTAATGCACTGCAAATCACTTTGAACCAAAAAGTCGTCTGACAAATACATCCACATAAATAAGACATACATATATAGATATAAAAAATAGATGTCACATTAAAATAATCTAAAATAGAAATTATAAAACAAGGCAGAGAAAATGGGGTGGCGTTGTTTTTTGGAGGGAAGTTCAGTGATTGGTTTAAACTTTCCACAGACTCTAACCAATCGGCGAGTGGCAAGCGTGCCTAAATACTGAAACAACAACGCTTTGACTCACATTATTTGTTTCTTTTCTCTAGAAAGCAACACAGTCTTCAACCGAAAATGAGTGGTAGAGGTAAAACCGGTGGCAAGGCCAGAGCAAAGGCTAAGACTCGTTCGTCCAGAGCCGGGCTTCAGTTTCCCGTCGGCCGTGTTCACAGGCTTCTTCGCAAGGGCAACTACGGAGAGCGCGTTGGTGCTGGAGCTCCAGTTTATCTCGCAGCTGTGCTCGAGTATCTTACTGCTGAGATTCTGGAGTTGGCCGGAAACGCCGCTCGTGACAACAAGAAGACTCGCATCATTCCCCGCCATTTACAGCTGGCAGTGCGTAACGACGAGGAGTTGAACAAGTTGTTGGGTGGTGTGACCATCGCTCAGGGCGGTGTGTTGCCCAACATCCAGGCCGTGTTGCTTCCGAAGAAGACCGAGAAGCCCGCTAAAGCAAAGTAAACTGCGGTTACTTCAAAACAACAAAAAAGGCTCTTTTAAGAGCCACCCACTTGAGCTTTAAAAGAGTGAACTTTTGTGAGGTTTTTGTATAAATCATTCAAAAGTGTTACATTATGCGAAACAAGTTGATTTACGAAATATCAATATTATGCTTGATCTGATTTAAGCCAGAGTTTTCAAACTGGGGTCAGTGGATGTCATTTCTTAGTACAAGTATACTTTCAAGAGTTATTAATTTCTATTTTTTTCTACTGTGTTTTTGATCTTGCTGTAATGTTATATTCTCTGTAAAGATGCTGTGGAACCGAATTTCTGCAATAAAATTGTATTGAAAATGTCTCTTCAGGTTTATACATCCAGCGTTAAGTGCTATTTAAATTCGAGCAGTGTCTTTTAATATTAACTTACTACTAATTTAAAACAGATTACATTCTTTGTTTCTTTTTACATAAAAATCGGGTTCCTCACATACACCTTTTCATATTTGGGGATTCTCGGCACCATTAATTTTAAAAACCCCTGGACTAAAAACATTGAAGGCTCTAAAATGCACAATGAACATTACATGGTGTTAAGGATGTCTGAGATCACATCGCGATTATATTATTTGTGTATCAGGGGCGCTTTCATACTTGTATTTTGCTAATGTAACGCATTTTTATCAGAACAATCCACATTATTAATTCCACATGATTTTAAACTTATATATAAATGCTTAAATATGACTTTAACTAAACAAAGGATATCGAGCGGGAACAAACCGCTTCTGCTCGTTTGAAAAGAGCCAATGACCAGTAGACGTCACACATTAGCCAATCACATGCCAGTGTACTGTCTCCGCCCTCTGAACTCATGGTCTGCTAGTCTTTAAAAGCAGCTTGCTGGGTGTAATTCTGTATATTCACTTTTCTACGAAGAAGAGTTTTGACTGAAGTCATGGCAAGAACAAAGCAGACCGCTCGTAAATCAACCGGAGGCAAAGCGCCCAGGAAGCAGCTCGCTACTAAAGCTGCCCGTAAGAGCGCCCCAGCCACCGGCGGTGTGAAGAAGCCTCATCGCTACAGGCCTGGAACTGTCGCACTTCGCGAGATCCGTCGCTACCAGAAATCGACTGAGCTGCTGATCCGCAAGCTGCCATTCCAGCGTCTTGTTCGTGAAATTGCTCAAGACTTCAAGACGGACCTACGCTTCCAGAGCTCCGCCGTCATGGCACTGCAGGAGTCCAGCGAAGCTTATCTCGTCGGGCTGTTTGAGGACACCAACCTGTGCGCCATCCACGCCAAGAGGGTCACCATCATGCCCAAAGACATCCAGCTGGCTCGCCGCATTCGTGGTGAACGCGCCTAAACTCAACGTCACCCACATCAACCCAAAGGCTCTTTTAAGAGCCACCACAACTCCACTGAACGAGACATTTTCTTTACGTGTTTTTAAAAGTTACACTTTTTTACCTTCTATACTTATGAATATTTTTAAGAGAGGTTTATTAACTTTAAAACGATCATTAACAGTAACTGAATCGAAGTATTATGTGGTAAATTCGAAGTTGAGTTCCCCCTGGCTAATCTGTAGTTACTTTTTAGTAATGTAAGCACTACAATCTACTGACTATATAACCACTAACTTGAGGGTTAGTGACGTCTAAGCACATCAAGAAAATAAGACCAGTTTATTTGTTCTCGTCTTCCGAGTTTACACTTCCCCGAGTTCATAATGTAAATGTTAAGGATTTATGGTTTTCGCTGGAGTATAAAATTGTTAAATATTCGTTTCTAGAAAATTGCATCTATGAACACTACCATACGTGAGTGCCTATTAAATATCCGATACACGACCAAAAAATAAAGTTCTTTGCATTACATTTGGTTTTACATCTTGTTAACAATGCTGCATCTGTAAAACAACACATTTACTGTGAACGAGCACGACTGCATGTGCGAAAATCATAATTTGGTAAACGTAAAAAGTTTGAAATGTGATGTCTATGTGGCAATAAATGATTGACATGGTAGCGCTTGCTGGCTCCGCCTTCATTTCGGTGTTTCCATCAGGTCCTGTAGGCAACTGTAAACTCCTGTTCCACAGCACTTCATTATGCATTTTTGCTACGAGAAGTTGAAATCATGTCAGGAAGAGGTAAAGGTGGTAAAGGACTCGGTAAAGGAGGCGCAAAGCGTCATCGCAAAGTTTTGCGTGATAACATCCAAGGAATCACCAAACCCGCTATCCGTCGTCTCGCTCGTCGTGGTGGTGTCAAGCGTATCTCCGGTCTGATCTATGAGGAGACTCGCGGTGTGTTGAAGGTGTTTTTGGAGAACGTTATTCGTGACGCCGTCACCTACACTGAACACGCCAAGAGAAAGACTGTCACCGCCATGGATGTTGTCTATGCTCTGAAACGACAGGGTCGCACTCTGTACGGTTTCGGAGGTTAAACGCTTAAACTCCACACAAACCCAAACGGCTCTTTTAAGAGCCACCCATCTTCTCATTTAAAGAGTTAACGTGTCCGTTGTAGTATGGGTCAGTTTGTTTAAGATTAAGTTGCTTTTTAACACTCATCACAGTCTTCCTTGGTATTGTGTGTGTATGACCGGTTTGGTCATGCTGTACTTTTGTTTATTCGGACATTAGAAATAATGTTTAAACCAAGCATAATGGACACAAAAGCCAAGTGTCATTATGTGAAGCCGGTTACAGAATTTTGCATCTGAAATAACAATCCAGCTCTAAAGTTTTTTTCGAAGTAATGCTACATGCTTGCATACATTATAGATCTTACAGACGCTAAATATCATAGTCTAACTTTGTTACGTAAGCTGTACATGCTATCAGTTTATTATGTTAAATGAAGGACGAGACAAGATTAGCATACTACAAACTTCATTACATGTTTTTGAACTAAAAGTGGTGCGTTCATTTGTTTTGTTTTCTTCGAGTTAAAAAACTTGGTATAGAATTGTGCATAAAATCTTTTTAATTTTCATAGCAGGTGTCATGGCAGTCTTATGAAAACAACTAAAGTGTAACCAAAGACTTTAAACTAAATAAAATAATAAGAAAGAGCATTGTGTACAAAATTGAGCGGGAAAGTAAAACAATTCTCAAACGCATCGGGCGATTCAAACATGAGGCGGTGGGTGGGACTTAAGTTTTGAAGAAACTGATTGGCTCACTTAGTTTACAGCTACTCCAACGAAATTCATTCGTGTTTTTTGTCCAATCACATCCCGCAATTAAAAGGTACGTCTACGGTCTCTAAAAATTAGCATGGGCAGTGTATATATGCTTCTTCACACACCCAAGTCATCATTCATCGTGTTATTGCAACAGTGATCATGCCTGAACCAGCAAAGTCCGCACCTAAGAAGGGATCCAAGAAGGCCGTTACTAAAGCCGCTGGAAAGGGCGGCAAGAAGCGCAAGAGGTCCAGGAAGGAGAGCTATGCTATCTACGTCTACAAGGTCCTGAAGCAGGTTCATCCTGACACCGGGATTTCCTCTAAGGCCATGGGGATCATGAACTCTTTCGTCAATGATATTTTCGAGCGTATTGCCGGTGAGTCCTCTCGTCTCGCTCACTACAACAAGCGCTCCACCATCACATCGAGAGAGATCCAGACCGCCGTGCGTCTGCTGCTGCCCGGTGAACTCGCCAAACACGCTGTGTCTGAGGGAACAAAGGCCGTCACCAAGTACACCAGCTCCAAATAAACCTGTTGAAACACCCCAAAGGCTCTTTTAAGAGCCACCCACTTTCTCGTTTAAAGAGCTTCTGTGTTTTTTAACATTTAGTTTTGTTCACAAATCTTTAATGTGAACTTTATTTCCTGAAAACTTTAAAGAAGTTTTAATATGTAGACTTTAGTAAGTGTTGTGTAATGGTGTTTGCAATGTTATTGCATTTTGCAAACCCGAGCAGTGACAAATTTTCCTTTTTTTTGTCTGGATCCACAACATGCGTGCACCTTTTAAGCATTAAAAAAACTCAAGCTGCAGTCTACTAGTTATTTTAGTATTACAATAGTTAATGCTACATAATATTATAGTAATTATTATTTGCCATATACTGAAACTTTACCAGGTCACTTCTGTGATACAATAAAACTCAGTGAAAATATGCTGTTGGTATTCAGATATAGACAGCGACATACAAACACTTAATGGAAAACTAATTCTTTTAAACTTTAACTGCAACATTGTTTACAACTTCAAGACAACATACTAAGTGTAAACTATTTGTATGAGTAATAGTGATATATCTTTCTGCCATGAGCTTTACCAGATCATTTTATTTGTCAGAGGATAGTTGCATTGTTAAATACATTTATTTGTGATACTGTGAAACAAAAGAATATATTCTTGTATCTTATTTGCATGGCCAATTATTTATTTAAACAATACACACATAATCTGGGACTTCTTCATCTGCATTGAAAGCAGTTTTTATGGTAAAAGAATAAAACAATGATAAATGATCTCAGAAGTTTTACATATTTAATGTAAAATATGCAAGAGAGAAAAAAATCAAACAACCTCACTGCAGAAGTGTACACACCTTAAAACTAACACGTTTTGATTTTAGATTTGTGAAATGTTGAGTTCATTCCTGTGCATTGATCTCTGCATACCACACAGATTTTCTTGTGCTTTGTATCTTTGTTATTCTGAAGTGTGAAATCTCTCAAAAATGTTCTCCCACCCCTAATGCTAATGCTGTACCCTTTGATATGTAAACCAATAATATTCATGTAAATGGCCACAATTTGGTCACTCTTTGTACTCATTTCCAAATGCTAATGCTGTACCCCTATAACACATAAATGCCGATGTAAATGGCTCAATTCCTTACAGTCACCAAAGGAGTACTTAATCAAATGATCATATTGATCTGATTAGGCTACAGTGTTCACCCAAGTGATTGGATGAGGTGTAAACAGATGTCTTTAATTATCATAGACACCCCTTTGACATATAGTCTCACTTTTGCTCCCGGAAGGATTGTTTACCAACACAGAAGTATATCGGTTGAAGAAAATAGTCAGGAGACTGGTAATGCTAATGTTGAAAATGAAGAAGACTAACAGACTGTTTATATGTGGTTTGTTTTTGTAATTTTTTTTCTCGCTCTATGTGTGAGGTCAACAATGCAACCATGAATATTAATGGGGGAAGATAAACACAAAAGGGCAGAAATATTTGAGTTGGTAAAGCAAAGGAAAATTGATGTAGTTATGTTACAAGAAAACACATAGTGACTTAAAAAACAATGCTGATTGGACAAGAGAGTTGGATGAGACGTCCATTCTGAGCCACAACAACTCACTTAGTGGTGGTGTAGCAATTCTATTTGCAAAGGCCACTAGGTGTCAAAGGTTAGCTGCACAATCTTTAATAAATAAATAAAATAAATACTACATTATTATTAATGCAAAAAGCTTTTGAAATATGAAAACTACATCCTTATAGCTTTCTAATGATATGTAGGTTGTCAATGGTTTTGAAGAAGATTACAATTATGAATATTTAAGAATTCATATTTATTCCTACAGGAGTGACATTTAACAAAATTACTGTCACTATACAATTTAAATCATCAGATGGTCTGGAATTATGAAAACAACATTCTTTGAGCTTTCCAACAATATATAGTTTGTCAAGATTATTTCAGGTTTACAGGATATTTACAATAAATATGTAATAACACCTTGGGCCCACCTGTTAGCGGTGACATTTTAGAAAATTACTCTTACTACGTCATTCGTCTACAAAAAATATAGAGAAGCACACATTAAAATGAACAACAACAATAGCTTCAGATAAAGATTAATGAGCACAGTTCTGAATTGAATCCCAGAAAAATTGTTTTGTAGAAAGAGATCCATGCACATATATATGGGCCATTCTACCGAATTGGTGCAAATTGACACTTCAAAACTTCTTGAAAAAGTGTGTTTTTTCATGCAAGCTTTGTAGTCATAAACATAGAAGAACATCTAAGGAACACTAATCTACTGATTGGACACTTTAGTTTCCTTGCATGTTTTTATACAGTTTCGAAATGTTTTCTCTCTCCCAGAATTTGTCACTACCGAAACACAACAACATTTGATATAAAAATTAGGTTTTTAATAGCCTATTCTGATTTTCTTTACATTAACCTTCTAAATATATTTTTTACATTTTTTTAAAGACAGTGTCATGGTTATATTGATTAGAAATATTATTTTAACAAAACTATAAGAGTGGTTCATCAAATTAAATGCATTTTGAAAGCAATATTTCTCTGTAATTGCCATACATGCACTTATACAGTTTTCAAATTCAAGGATTCATTAGTTTAAATTTTTATCTAACTAAATAAAATTATGTCATCTTTTCTGATAACAAAACCTATTTTATTTTTCCAGAACATTATTTGTTTCGGTCGTGACATCAAATGTTCGGTAGTGAAGACCATATTGGATTTTCCATATTTTGTGTAAAAAAAAGTAATTAGTTAGTCAAAAATGGTTGGCATTATGCAGTCAAAACATACAGCACAAAGAATATCTAACGCAACACCACATAAAAGACTGATATTACGCTGAAGAGATGGCAGATAGTTCAGACCTTGAAGGGATGCAAGATGCTGTGTTGATTTTCACATCTCTTGAGAAAAAGATGACATAATGTATGTCCATATAAAACTTCAGGCCCACAGTATAAACTACAGAATTTGGTGTGTGTGCACCCATGTCCATCTGTAATGTTGGTGTACACATGTGTGCCTGTTTTTCCATTACACATTCTAACTTCTCTAAACCTCCTTAACTGATTCTCTTGTTGCTGAGTTTGACTTTTTTGAGTTTGAAGTAAACTTAATTTTTTATTTGATTTGAGGTAGGTTGAATCAATTTTCATATAAAAGAACTAGTGATAGACCGATATATCGGGCGATTTTTGCGAGTTTTATATGTATTGGCATTGGCTGATTTGTGGCTGCTGTGTTCACAGAGTTTTTCCGGCATTATTTACAGACAGAAATATAGGTTTTTAAGTTCAATTAATGTTACTTTTTTAAATTGAGACTTATAAAAATGACACGATGATGCCAAATTTTAAAAGAAAACTGAGTGAGCAAAAGAAGTATCGGCTCAAGAAAATAGGCTCTCTCAGTCCAGCCCAGTCTCCTGAAAATGCGTATAAATAGCACGATGTGTAAAACTCGTGCAATACGCCAAATTCCACTTTGGCGTGCATATGATACGCAAGTCCTCCCCATTCACTTAAACGGGGCATCTTTTTTTGTCGTTTTATTTATTGGTTTCTCAATTTTTTTGCTATTTCTTTTACCATTTTCGCTTGGGTTTAAGGCTAGAAAAACTTTTTGTTATATAAAAATGACATCCTAACCCAAACCCCAACTCTAACCCCAACTCCAAGCGACCATGGCTTAAATATGGACAAAAACATTGAGAAACCTGTATATTAAATAACCTTATTAAGCTCATCTAAAACCTAACCCTAAACCCAAGCGAAAATGGTTTGAAAAACAGAAAAAAATTGAGAAACCAATAAACAAAACGCCAAAAAAAGATGCCCCGTCTAAGTGAATGGGAAGGACCCGCGCACCACACGCACGCCAAAGTGGAACCCGGCGTACGCACCGCACGAGTTCCACACCTCGTGCCATCTACACGCAACCTCAGGAGACTGTATTGCTCAGTCTGTCCGCTCTACTTTCATCTTTCCGTCTATGCATGTTGGTGATTCCTCTCTCTCTGTAGCTATCTCTACAAATTAACCAAAGATATTTACATTATTAGTGTGAGCCTGCCCTGTCTACACTTAACAATGACATGTCAATTTACAATGATACTGATAAGTGCTATCTGTTATGTCAATTATATAAAGCAATCAGTCAAAGTCCCGCTTAATTATCGCAGAAAGTTTTCCTAGAGACCAGAGGTAGAATCATATAG
This sequence comes from Misgurnus anguillicaudatus, assembly GCF_027580225.2. Lineage (NCBI taxonomy): Eukaryota > Metazoa > Chordata > Actinopteri > Cypriniformes > Cobitidae > Misgurnus > Misgurnus anguillicaudatus. The sequence goes on along the minus strand of NC_073342.2, from coordinate 5,740,045 downwards.
CCTTGATTTATATCAATAATGAGTCAAGCTCCTACTGTATGAATTAATTAAATTAATCTGGCCTAGCTCATTTTATCTTAGTTTGTAGTCCTAGTCAAATCACGTACAACATGACAAATTATTTGTACTGAAAAACAATATATGTGCAGAAAGTTTCTATTTATTAATTAAAATAAAGAAATAAGTGTCATTTTGTCACTACCGAAACAATCACGTCACAACCGAAACGTCAACAAATGTTTCGGTTGTGACTGTTTCGGTAGTGACAATTTAAGCTAACTTTGATCCTACTGCTAAGATGCTAATCAGTACGTAGTTAGCTAGCACAGTTCTCGACATTAAAACATGAGTAAAACCTAAATGACCAGTAGAAAAAATAAAAAAACTGAATTAATCATTGAAAATGTGTGATCGGTAGTGACATTCATAAATGTCACACACTGATTTCCAAACTTTTGTTCACATTTACTTCAAAACCATGAGACTGATCTAATCACCATGTCACCACAAGAGAAAGGAACAGACAAAGTTTCTGGTTCAAAATGAAGGGGAGTGGCTTAAAGCAGTATTATATTATTGACCAAACTATGCAATGTTTCGGTAGTGACGTGAAAATGCGGGACAGTATTTTTTTTACATGATTTTACATGATTTTCACTGAAAATATCCAATAAATATATTTTTGGTTTTAATTAACAAAAGTATTCACAATGATACTTCTTAAAACAATGATAAAAACATTAAAAAAATTATTTCATATTTTTTTTCCTATGGTGAATTTCAGACCTTGGGGTTTGGGACAACCATCTCTCAATTGAAAGCACCATATAAATGATGATATTTTATATATAAAACCTGAAGCTACCTCAAATATTACTTTGGGTTTTGATTGCTATATGCTTATATTTTTTTATTATCAAACATTTTCCCACATTAATGCTTTTTAAATTAGTTTTTTTGGTTCCGGGACAGCAATTTGCACGAATTCGGTAGAATGGCCCATATAAAAAGTGTAGTCTTCTGTCATTTCATGTAAAGATGATGTTGGTTTATGTGGTGTGCAGTCTGTCGCTCTGCATGCTTTTCGCTCTTTTTATGTTTCTATTTGTCTCAAACTGACCATCTCTCCTGGTTTATGATCAGATTTGTCTGACTTCATAAAAGTTTCGCAAAAACTGCAGGCGAATCCTAAAGTCTCTACTTAGGACGTCCCGGATTCCCTGCACGGCTGCTCTTGACCTTTTATGTCTTTGTTTTTAACCAACTTCAGACCTATCTTGATAATTGTATTTATCTGGCTTCAAGTTTATCCTAAAAATGAATAAACAGATCAATACTGTGGTAGGCGTTAGCTTCTCTCTTACATACGTCCATCTTATGTTCATTCTTGGCTTCCTGTTCAAAATTCTGCTTTTGGCCTATAAATCCTTAAATAACCAAACACTTCTTTATCTGTCTGAACTTCTATACTTGTAGGCTATAGATCTAGAGATCAAAATCTTCTTCTGATTCTCAGATCATCAATAATAAACAGATGGGACAGAGCTTTTGCCACTGCAGGCCCTAAATTCTGGAACAGCTTGCTGGTCCACATTAGAATCGCTTCATATCCTCAACTGCTTTTAAAACCTTGTTAACATCCTACTTTTCTCTGGATTTTAATATTGTGTGAAGTCTATAGACTGCTTTTATTGTTTAAAGGTACAATTTGTAAGATGTTTGCAGTAATACTAATATATATATATATATATATATATATATATATACAGTCTTGTTCAGAGTGATAGCAGTGCAATGTGACTAGCCAGAGTGATCAAGGTTTTTAGTGTATTTTTTGTTGCTACGTGGCAAACAAGTTGCCAGTGGGTTCAGTGGATTCTCAGAAAACAAACAAGACCCAGCATTCATGATATGCACGCTCTTGGGGCTGTGCAATTGGGCAATTGGTTGAAGGGGGTGTGTTCAAAAAAATAGCAGTGTCTACCTTTGACTGTACAAACTCAAAACTATTTTGTACAAACATTTTTTTTTTTTCTGGGATTTAGCAATCCTGTGAATCACTAAACTAATATTTAGTTGTATGACCACAGTTTTTTAAAACTGCTTGACATCTGTGTGGCATGGAGTCAACCAACTTGTGGCACCTCTCAGCTGTTATTCCACTCCATGATTCTTTAACAACATTCCACAATTCATTCACATTTCTTGGTTTTGCTTCAGAAACAGCATTTTTGATATCACCCCACAAGTTCTCAATTGGATTAAGGTCTGGAGATTGGGCTGGCCACTCCATAACATTAATTTTGTTGGTTTGGAACCAAGACTTTGCCCGTTTACTAGTGTGTTTTGGGTCATTGTCTTGTTGAAACAACCATTTCAAGAGCATGTCCTCTTCAGCATAGGGCAACATGACCTCTTCAAGTATTCTAACATATGCAAACTGATCCATGATCCCTGGTATGCGATAAATAGGCCCAACACCATAGTAGGAGAAACATGCCCATATCATGATGCTTGCACCTCCATGCTTCACTGTGTAGTGTGGCTTGAATTCAGAGTTTGGGGGTCGTCTCACAAACTGCCTGTGGCCCTTGGACCCAAAAAGAACAATTTTACTCTCATCAGTCCACAAAATGTTCCACCATTTCTCTTTAGGCCAGTTGATGTGTTCTTTGGCAAATTGTAACCTCTTCTGCACATGCCTTTTTTTAACAGAGGGACTTTGCGGGGGATTCTTGAAAATAAATTAGCTTCACACAGACGTCTTCTAACTGTCACAGTACTTACAGGTAACTCCAGACTGTCTTTGATCATCCTGGAGTTGATCATTGTCTGAGCCTTTGACATTCTGGTTATTCTTCTATCCATTTTGATGGTTGTCTTCTGTTTTCTTCCACGTCTCTCTGGTTTTGCTCTCCATTTTAAGGCATTGGAGATCATTTAAGCTGAACAGCCTATCATTTTTTGCACCTCTTTATAGGTTTTCCCCTCTCCAATCAACTTTTTAATCAAAGTACGCTGTTCTTCTGAACAATGTCTTGAACGACCCATTTTCCTCAGCTTTCAAATGCATGTTCAACAAGTGTTGGCTTCATCCTTAAATAGGGGCCACCTGATTCACACCTGTTTCTTCACAAAATTAATGACCTCAGTTATTGAATGCCACACTGCTGTTTTTTTGAACACACCCCTTTCAGCTAATTCAACTAGTTGCCCAATTGCACAGCCTTAAGAGCGTGCATATCATGAATGCTGGGTCTCATTTGTTTTCTGAGAATCTACTGAACCTACTGGTAACTTGTTTGCCACGTAGCAATAAAAAAAATATACTAAAAACCTTGATTGTTCTGGTTGGTCACATTGTAGTGCTATTATTTTGAACAAGACTGTATATATATATATATATATATATATATATATATATATATATATATATATATATATATAAACACTAGGCCAGTGTTATATATTTTGTTCAGTTGATTACTAACAATATCTCTAATGTGTTAACTATTTGTAAATTATGAGAAAATTGCCATTCTAAACAGTGACACGGGGCAGTGCAGTCGCCTGTCAATGACGTTACCCTTTACCACCACCTTTACTGACATAGAAACCTCTCGAGAACTTTTTTCTTTTGACTATAAACTATTCATACTTCCAATTACTATCATAAAAACAATATAATAGAAATGTAGAGTGCCATAAAATTTTCACATCACTGGTAGACAGGCTCAAACTGATTTTATAATTCTCTGATTTATCTTCATAATTGCTTTTTTATCATTATTTAAATAATCAAAAATAATAAATTCAGAACAGGATTAGAATAGAATTATATTTTTAAAAACAAGCCTGTAAACATAATCTTAATGTCACAATGCAATCATATAATATCAAAACTGCATACTGTTGACACACACACACACACATTATTTTAACGGACAGTAAGTCACTTTGGGTAAAAGCGTCTGCCAAATGCATAAATATATAGATATAAAACTGTCTTGTCAGTGGGTTTTTTACTGTATTGAAGTGATCTGGTAAAAGAGTTAAATTATATGGCAAATAATAATTACTACAGTATTGTGTAACAATAACTATGGTAACTGATGAACTGTAGTTGACTGCAGACAGCAACATGTGTTTCATGCTTAAAGGTGCTGCTTGATGTTGTCTAGGAACAGAGCAATGAAAACCGAATTTTTATCTGATTTAAGTATGAACACTTCAAGTACAACACCATCTATAAAGTTTATGCATCAAAATGTCTCTTGAAGAACAAGAATTTACATATTTTTATAAAGAAAAATTGGTTAGTTATGACAAAATACTTTTTTTTAACATAGAAACTCTTTAAACGATAAAGTGGGTGGCTCTTAAAAGAGCCTTTGTGGTGTTAAAAGATTCAACGGATTTATTTGGAGCTGGTGTACTTGGTGACGGCCTTTGTTCCCTCAGACACGGCGTGTTTGGCGAGTTCACCGGGCAGCAGCAGACGCACGGCGGTCTGGATCTCTCTCGATGTGATGGTGGAGCGCTTGTTGTAGTGAGCGAGACGAGAAGACTCACCGGCGATACGCTCGAAAATATCATTGACGAAAGAGTTCATGATGCCCATGGCCTTAGAAGAAATCCCGGTGTCAGGATGAACCTGCTTCAGGACCTTGTAGACGTAGATAGCATAGCTCTCCTTCCTGGACCTCTTTCGCTTCTTACCGCCCTTACCTGCGGTTTTAGTAACGGCCTTCTTGGACCCCTTCTTAGGTGCGGACTTCGCTGGTTCAGGCATGATTACTCAAGACGGAACGACAAAGTATGTAACAGTCTGCTTTGGTGAAGAAGTATTTATTCTCTGTCCATGCTAATTTTTAGAGACAATGACCACACTGTGATTGCGGGTTTTCATTGGACAAAGAACACAAATGGATTTCATTGGAGTAGCTGTAACGTAAGCGAACCAATCGAGTCTCTAAAACTGTAGCCACACCCACCGCCTCATGTTTAAAAAAACTGTGCTTTTTGTTGTGTTTAACTTTCCCGCTCATTTTATAAACAGTGTATATGAAATATAATTCTATCTTTGGAAATATAAAGCGCAAAATGCTTTTAATACTAAATATAGGCGCCAGTTTTTTTTTGTTTTTTTGCACGAAACAGTTCATCAAACGAAAAAGCATTTTGTTTGTGTCTGCGTTTAAAAATATACACTAACATTACACAACTTTTGTAACCAAATTCGTCATTTGTTATTCGTTTGCCTTTATTTTAGTGACCGGTGTATGGTGAAGATAAAAACTTGTATTTGAGAAAGTTCATTAAAAGGTTGAAAAAACGCATGTGCACCCAGTTAGTACAGATACGTGTAGATGTCTGTTAAATACACGTGTAAAAACATGCGATAAACGTTTTAGAAAAGCAATTTTACATCTTAACCATAAACAACGTCTACATTATAGAAAACGTCTCCGAGACCATTTGCAGATGAGCAAATACTGAGAATACAACTTGCAGATGTAATGACAAAAGTCACAATCTCGTATAAAACGTATAGACATGCATCTTTCTATGAAGAAACAACATCCTAAAAACAGCGCAACAAGATTGCGAAAAGTACCGTCATAAAGCGGACGTTAATAGGCCACCACGATCGAAATAAAATGTATAACTACTCCATATAATATAGTGCATTTTAAACAAATACGAAACGGTAACAAAAGATATCAACTCTTTGAGGAAACGTGGGTGGCTCTTAAAAGAGCCGTTTGAGTGGAGTTTTGGCGTTTAACCTCCAAAACCGTACAGAGTGCGACCCTGACGCTTCAGAGCATAAACGACATCCATGGCGGTGACGGTCTTTCTCTTGGCGTGTTCAGTGTAGGTGACGGCGTCACGAATAACATTCTCCAAAAACACCTTCAGCACACCGCGAGTCTCCTCGTAGATCAGACCGGAAATACGCTTGACACCACCACGACGAGCGAGACGACGGATGGCGGGTTTGGTAATTCCCTGGATGTTATCACGCAAGACTTTGCGATGACGCTTAGCGCCTCCTTTTCCGAGTCCTTTACCACCTTTGCCTCTTCCAGACATGATTTCAGTATGCAACACACAATGCTTTACTAGAGTTGTGAAGCAGAACTTTACAGTTGCCTACAGGACCTAGTGGAAACATCCAGAAATGAAGGAGGAGCCAACAACGTGTTCATGCGTCACAGTCAGAAAGCCTGACCGACCACCATGTTTTATTTTAGCTTCTGTCGTCACATAATAGTTGTTGCACATACAGGTGTACTTGTGACAGTAACATGTTACTTTAATATGCTGAGTGGGTGATTATTAAGTAAAATGAGTGTAGTTGTTAAGTTGCTTTAAATGTACGTTTGTAATGTAAATATCCTCGATCCTTTTGCCCATACAACAACCAAAACAGTAATTAAAACGCAAATGTAAATGACAAACACATTATTTCAGTATTTTAAACTTGTATTTCCTCACTGGTCTGTATAAAGTAAATGTTCAGCAGAATGCAATACCTATTGATCTATGACAGGGAAAACATTTATCAAGTTATTAAAGGAGAATAAACGCTTAAAAATGCATGCAAATCTTTCAATAGGAAGGTCCTCTTTCAGTGTTATTGGCTTTTAAAGAAATAGTTCGGATCAAAATTAAAAATGCTGTTTATTTACCCATCCTCAGGCCATCCGATATGAAGAATAATTTTACAGAAACCCCAGTGCTTTTTCTTTCATATAATGTGAGTAAACGATTTCCACTTTGAGAGTTAAAAAGCATTTATCCACCTTATTTTTGACGTGAATGTGATGTGAATTTCTAAATAAAATGGATCGTTCCATCATTGCTCAGAGAAACAACGCAATTTGATTATAAAGTTGATTTAAGAAGGGAATACGTATAAAGAAATGCAGCAACGTTTATGATGCTCAGCTAAAATGATCGCAAATGCTTTCAAATGGCAACAAAACACCAAAGCAGATGGAAGAAAACAAGCAACTACTGTTAAAACAGATTGAAGAATAGTCAGGAATGCAAAGATTGTGTGAAATTGCAAAAAAACAATGTCAGACAATATAATATGCTCTGGTCCCCACCTACCGGGGTGATGAGACTTATACTAGATTAGAGTTACTTCACGGCTGGATGTCAAAGTTGTGCCCACAGCATATAATAGGGTTTATAGACAAATTGAAGCATTTCTGTAGGAGCCGATCTGTCTGTTTCCTGACCTGTGCACTGGAAAGTGAGACATTATCACAAGTAAGACTATTGGTCAGATTTCTAGAGAGTACAGACCCCTTAAAAGTTTGTAAACATTGCAACGTCTCCGGGTGGGCAGGGCTTACTGTAGCTGGAGGCAAAAAGAGCCGTGGAGGCAATGTTGACAAGCGTAAGCTAGCACATTTTAGGAAGGATTTATTAAACATGGATGCAGAAGAAGTTTCTGAACTGTCCGAATATGTACAGTCACTGATTCTGCAGGACTGTGACAGCTATTTTTGTAAATTAAATTTTAACCAGGTTTTGGATATTTCCTAGACACAATATGAATTACTTTCAGGTGGTTTGGGGAATTTTGTCAAGGTTTACTGTCTTATGTAACCTATCGCTGGGCTGGCTATGATTAGCAATGTGGATTATTTTAAGAGACTATTCAAAGGATGGCATACACATCTATCGCTGTATGTTTGTTTGATATTTAAGCTAAACAATATTGAAGTTTGGCGACTTTTCACCTATAAAACAGAAACTTGCTGATTTGTACTAGATAAAACCAACACACCAGTACATATGCATAGATTATTTGACCTGATATTAAGTTTGCACTGCAAACACGAGCATTATTTATGATCGTCTCCGTCTAGTTTGTACACCGCATTTCATTCAACCACAATTGTCTTCTTGATTTCTGTGAAGGAATGTCTTTCGGGATCCGGTACAACTTTGGTTTTTCAACCAAAAGTGCTGTTCCTTCTATTCTGGCAGCCAAAAACACAACATGATGACAATTGAAAGTCAAAAACTTTTAGCATGCCTGCTATGGGTTCCTATTTATTTTTTACCTCCAGTGACGTCACAGTAGGTGATTAAGGAGTCTATAGCACTTCCTTCCCGAGATGGGTGGAGGCCATCTCTCTTTAGCAGGTCAGGTCTCCTCCAGAAATGCTGCTGTTTATCTATAAGAGATGCTTTTGTCAGATATAAAAAGCAAAAATAAAGTTCTGCTGGAGGCTCAATTAAAGAGTGGAAATAAGAAAAAGTGATGTTGTTCCTGTTGCCACATATTCATGCAAGAAGGTTAATTTGTCAGTATAAAGTTAATAATTGTTTATTATTACATTTTCACTTCATAAAAACAATATTATTTCAATCTCAATAACTACACATATGTAATTGTAAATAAAATTTTATAATTTTATTAATAAATTGTTATTTCAGTTCCAAACAAAAAACCCATCCAATGACAGATGAGGGAAGGTAATATACACACATGACTACCATTACACACACACACAACATTTTTTTTGACCAAAAATATTTCACGAGTTCACACTTACTGTTACAGCCACTGCCATAACATAAAGAGGGATAACACAAAGGCTCATTGAAATTAGGGGAATTTATTAAAACAACATCAAAAATAATAACAATGTAGGAGAACTTAGTCAGGAACAAAAATTGGGGAAACACACAAGAGCAAATCCGTGTCTGGATGGCCACTCAGCCTCCACCACCGGAATGTTGTTACTGGGATCATTATATAGCACTTCTGATGGCCCACAGGTGTACACAATCTGCTTAAACAAACAAAAAAACACTTTTCTGCCCCCTAGAGGGCAGACAAATAAATGAATACACATCACTTGTAACACTTACAAATAAGTTGATTATAATAAAGATAGAATAAAGATAGATTAAATTAGTAAACGTATTTGGCATGCTGTCCGGGAGAGGGCTCTGAGCTCGGAAATGGGCCTGAACGCAGAGTAACCTTACGCTTTACTGAAAGTTGCTTTCAGATTCCTTATAAACGTCTCATATTCATAAGACTGGTCCTACTATTGTAGTTTATTTACATTTTATGGCATTTTATTTAACTATCATATACTGTAAAACCAAAAGCGGCTCTACTTAAAAATTTTACTTCAATTGGTAACACCTAATATTTAAACATTTTTAACTTTAATTATTTCACTTAAACTGAGAAAATTTAAGTTGATAAAACATTACATTTTTTTAGGCATTTTTAATAATTTGATCCAACTTTAACTTTTTACTGTGTATATTATGTAGATTTATATACCATTTAAATATATACCATTGCTGTCTTGATAATCCCATAAAAAATATTGGTGCTGTGCAAGCACTTGAATAAGTTTCACTAATATACATCTTATCCATTTTATACTGTATAGCCTATTATATTGTGTAATATAATATACATTCTATAAAAACCTATACTCTCTCTATTTCATGTTATATTAATTCCTATCTACTTTTAATAAACTACTGCTGTGTCTTTACTGTAAATTTGCAGCTCTGCAACAAAAAAAATTTCAAAAGTGCCATATAAATACATTTGAATGAAAGTAATTCTAACACATTTTTGTTGTAAAGTGCATGATCTCCACCTCTCTGCTGCCCTCTTGTTACTCTTAACTAGGTTAGGAGACCTCTTCAGCTCTCTTAAATAATTTAGGAGCTGAGACCTAGTCTTAACACTTAGTGGATATAATACATGTCAAATACCAAATTGTGATATTTTCCTCAGGTAAAGCATTTGTTCAATTAACACAATATCGCTGTGTAAGAACTGTATAAGCTAGACATAGATTTGGTTTTGGAAATTTCCACCTCAGCTTTACCTCTCACAGCTGTATGTTTATTATGTTTGTGTAAATAACTATTTAAACAATGTAAATGTGTGTTTACACTTACAATTAATTTAATGCTGATCAACCTCTATGGTCCACCAAATATGAGGGATGACAGTAAAAGTCTTTACTTTGGAAAATGAAAAAAACATACAAAATTCATGACAGGACCTGATGGAAGACAAATTTAAGCTTGTTGACGTTTCTCGCAGTATATGTAGTTTGTCCTTCGATTCAAGTCTTTGTTCAAGTGGTTTTTAAATAAGGGAAAGGTTTTTCTTTAGGTGTTTCCTAAGTTTAATTTGGGCATGATGTTAAAAAGTGCAGTACTGCTCCCACTTTTTCTGTTTTAACTTCATTAGGACTGCATCACTGGTGTGCATGTATTTCAATATCTCTCTGTCACTGCTATGTTATGGTTTGGATGCTTGTGGACACTTTAATAAATCGCCATTGCCCTGTTCACCTCTCAGTTTAAGTATAATGACAAACACATAAATTGAGTTTGAAGAAAATTATATAAACTTACAGTAGCCTATCACAGACAAAGAAGCCTCTGGATGGCGCGTGTGCTTTAAGATGATCAAAACAACTATTTTATATAACGCTTTACAAGTCTTTCAGTGATGTTCATTTAATTCAAGCGATTTAACAAAGTGTCTGTTGAAAACACGGAACACGCGCTCGACCTGTCACTAAACATTAAACGACAAAAACTCATGAAAACCATAAGTAGCTTTATCCAGCAGCTGATGTTGATCTTAGATTTTATATAAAGATGCCAAAATAAGCGTTTCTTCCACGCCTGTTTTAGTTTCAATATATAGCTATGGACCTCTACTATGTGTTTACATTGTTCTCATCGCGCCAATGTGTTTAAATACTCCAGTTTTTTTGTAAGTGTTAGAGGAGAAAACACACACGTAAGCTGCTCGTGGAGGCGCACAGACACTGAGCTGTCCAGGTTGAGTCTATATGGTTCTCATGTGCTGACTAAAAGCGCCGCGCGCTCTGCAGCTCCTCATTACTGATCTTTTGTGTGATATTACATACACGTAGAGAAATGGCTGAAACCGCTCCAGTTGCTGCCGCCGCGCCGGCCAAAGCACCCAAGAAGAAATCCGCCGCTAAAGCCAAGAAAACTGGACCAAGCGTCGGTGATCTCATCGTCAAAGCTGTTTCGGCATCCAAGGAGAGGAACGGCGTCTCTCTCGCCGCCCTGAAGAAAGCGCTCGCCGCCGGTGGCTACGACGTGGAGAAGAAAAACGCTCGCGTCAAGATCGCCATCAAGAATCTCGTGACTAAAGGCACTCTGGTCCAGACCAAAGGGACCGGCGCTTCTGGGTCTTTTAAACTCAACAAAAAGCAGGCAGAGACCAAGGCAAAACCAGCAAAGAAAACCGCTCCTAAAGCAAAGAAGCCCGCAGCCAAGAAACCCGCCGCTGCCAAGAAGCCCAAGACTGCAGCGACAAAGAAGACCGCCGCTAAGAAATCACCCAAGAAAGCAGCGAAGAAGCCAGCCGCCACCGCCGCTAAAAAGGCAACAAAGAGCCCCAAGAAAGCAAAGAAACCAGCGGCTCCTAAGAAAGCAGCGAAGAGCCCCAAGAAAGCAAAGGCTGCTAAACCCAAGACAAAGCCCAAAGCAGCTAAGCCTAAAAAGGCAGCGCCCAAAAAGAAATAAAGTCAGACTTTATATTTTACTAAAAAGGCTCTTTTAAGAGCCACCCACCAGCCCTTTAAAGAGCAATGTTTCAATATGTGTAATGTTTTTTGCAGTTCATTTTCAGAATTTGATTTATTAAAACAATCAATACTTTATAAAGTCGTGCTTCTAATCAGAAGTTTCTAAAATGTTAACTTAAGTGCCAAACAGATTTTGGAGCGTCTCTGCCATAAGAAAGCATTAAATTTTTAATTAACTTGAGTATTAAAGTTAAAGACGCTTTGTATTTATGAAGTGCAGTAGAGTTTACAGATGTAAGTAAACGTTATTGCAGCATATAAACACGGATACAGTGCAAATACTTGTATTTTGTTCCCGAGTAAAGTAAAAATACTTCACTATGTTTCACTTTGGCTTGTTAACGTTTGTTCAGTTTCTTTCAGTTTAAACATCTGTCCTCGGATAAAACATACAGATATGCACATATAAATGTATAAATTATAATGAACTGTAAGTTGGATTAAAGCATCTGCCAAATGTATAAACGTGAATACAAGCGAAAATTGTAATACAAAGGCATGCAGATAGATAGAAGGGGGAGGGCTTTGGATTTGGAGGGAAGTTCAGTGATTGGTCTGCACTTTTCACAGACTTCAACCAATAGGCAAATAAAGCAGCTCTTAAATACTGGAAACATCAACCTCGAGTCACACGTTTTTGTGGTTACAAGAACTGAACGAGAATGAGCGGCAGAGGCAAAACCGGTGGTAAAGCCAGAGCGAAGGCTAAGACTCGGTCATCCAGAGCCGGGCTTCAGTTTCCCGTCGGCCGTGTTCACAGACTTCTTCGCAAGGGTAACTACGGGGAGCGCGTAGGTGCTGGAGCTCCAGTTTATCTCGCCGCTGTGCTCGAATATCTTACTGCTGAGATCCTGGAGTTGGCTGGAAACGCCGCTCGTGACAACAAGAAGACTCGCATCATTCCCCGCCATTTACAGCTGGCAGTGCGTAACGACGAGGAGTTGAACAAACTCTTGGGGCGCGTGACCATCGCTCAGGGCGGTGTGTTGCCCAACATCCAGGCTGTGTTGTTGCCAAAGAAGACCGAGAAGCCCGCTAAAGCAAAGTAAACCCCGATTTTACAAAAACGAAACAAAGGCTCTTTTAAGAGCCACCCACATGAGCTTTAAGAGAGCGAACTTTTGTTAGATCTTTTGTATAGATCATTCGTGTTACATACATGCAAAACAAGATGATTTAGGAAATATCATTATTATGCTTAAACTGATTTAAGCCGGAGTTTCCAAACTGGGGTCAGTGAACGTCCTTTTTCTTAGTACAAGCCTATTTTCAAGAATTGTTAATTTCTAGTGTTTTCAACTGTGCTCTGCTGTGAAACAGAGTTGCTGCAATAAAATTGAATTGAAAATGTTTCTCTCCAGCGTTAAGTGCCATTCCAACTCGAACAGTGTCTATAAAATATCACTTACTGTTTAACACAGATTAGATTCCGTGTTTCTTTGTACATAAAAAAGCGGGTTCTTTACACAAACCTTTTCATATTTGGGGATTCTCGACACCATACAGTTTGAAAACCCCTGGACTAAAAGCACTGAAGGCTCTAAAATACACATTAAACATTATATGGTGTTATAGGACGTCTGAGATTACACCCATCGCGATTATATTATTTGTGTCGGGCGCTTTCATACTGGTGATGTATTTTGCTTTTTATGAAACGTATTTTTTATCAGAACACTCCAAATTATAAATTCCACATGACTTTAAACTTAAATATAACTGCTTAAATATGACTTTAAACTAAACAAAAGGACACGAGCGGGAACAAACCGCTTCTGCTCGTTTGAAAAGAGCCAATGACCAGTAGACGTCACACATTAGCCAATCACATGTCAGTTTACTGTCACCGCCCTCTGAGCTCATGGTCTTCTAGTCTTTAAATGCAGCTTGCCAAGTGTAGTTTGGTATTCACTTTTCTACGAAGGAGAGTTTTGATTTCAGTCATGGCAAGAACAAAGCAGACCGCTCGTAAATCCACCGGAGGCAAAGCGCCCAGGAAGCAGCTCGCTACTAAAGCTGCCCGTAAGAGCGCCCCAGCCACAGGCGGTGTGAAGAAGCCTCATCGTTACAGGCCCGGTACCGTAGCGCTGAGAGAAATCCGCCGCTATCAGAAGTCCACTGAGTTGTTGATCCGTAAGCTGCCATTTCAGCGTCTGGTGAGAGAAATCGCCCAGGACTTCAAGACTGATCTGCGTTTCCAGAGCTCCGCCGTCATGGCCCTGCAGGAGTCCAGCGAAGCTTATTTGGTCGGCCTGTTTGAGGACACCAACCTGTGTGCCATCCACGCCAAGAGGGTCACCATCATGCCCAAAGACATCCAGCTTGCCCGCCGCATTCGGGGAGAGCGTGCTTAAACTCAACGTCACCCACATCAACACAAAGGCTCTTTTAAGAGCCACCACAATTCCACTGAATGAGAATTTCTTTACGTGTTTTTAAAAGTTAAACACTACCTTTTACACTTAAGGGTATTTTTTTAAGAGAAGTTTATTAACTTTTAAACTGTTACTAACAGTAACTGAATAGAAGTATTAGTTTGTAAATTCAAAGTTGAGTTCCCCCTTGTTTAATCTCTTGTTAATTTTTAGTAATGTAAGCACTACAATCGACTGACTATAACCACTAACTTGAGAGTTAGTAACGTCTAAGCACATCAAGAAAATAAGACCAGTTTAATTTTTCTCGTGCTCAGAGTTTACACTTCCCCGAGCTCATAATGTAAAAGTTAAGGATTTATGGTTTTCGCTTGAGTATAAAATGGTTAGGTTAAATATTCGTTTCTAGAAAATTGTATCTGTGAACACTACCATACGTAAGTGCCTATTAAATATGGGATAAACTACCAAAAAATTAAGTTCTTTACATTTGTGTTTACATTGCTGCATCTGTAAAACAACACATTAAACAAGCATGGCTGCATGTTGTGTTGTGTAGGTGGGAAAATCATAATTTGGTAAACGTAAAAAATTTGAAATGTTTAAGTGGCAATAAATGATTGACAAGGTGGGTCGAACTAGAAGCACATTGCTGGCTCCGCCCTCATTTCTGTGTTTCCATCAGGTCCTGTAAGCAACTATAAAGTCTTGTATCACAGCACTCCGTTACGTAGTTTGACTACTAGAAACTAAAATTATGTCAGGAAGAGGCAAAGGTGGTAAAGGACTCGGTAAAGGAGGCGCTAAGCGTCATCGCAAGGTTTTGCGTGATAACATCCAGGGAATCACCAAACCCGCCATCCGTCGTCTCGCTCGTCGTGGTGGTGTCAAGCGTATCTCCGGTCTGATCTATGAGGAGACTCGCGGTGTGTTGAAGGTGTTTTTGGAGAACGTTATTCGTGACGCCGTCACCTACACTGAACACGCCAAGAGAAAGACCGTCACCGCCATGGATGTCGTTTATGCTCTGAAGCGTCAGGGTCGCACTCTGTACGGTTTCGGAGGTTAAACGCTTAAACTCCACACAAACCCAAACGGCTCTTTTAAGAGCCACCCATCTTCTCATATAAAGAGTTAACGTCTCCGTTGTAATAGTATACCTGTTAGTTTGTTGTTTAAGGTTACATTGCTTTATATCAGTCGTATTCGGTTGTTGTGGAATTGTATATCTTTCTGATGTCTTGATCGTCACACGGTGGTCGCGCTATACTTTTTTTTTTAATATGAACATTAGTAATAACGTTTAAACTAAGCATATAATGACACTTTACTATTGTGTTCTTTATCTACTTCCGATTACAGAATTTTGCAACTGAAATGACAATATAACTCTCAAGTTGGTGCTCAGAGTAATGCTACATGTTTACACGTTTTAGATCTTGCTTATAGATGCGTTAAATCATAGTCTAACTTTCTTTGTTACATAAGATTTACATGTTTTAGTTTATTACACACTCATGTAAAATGAAGAACAGAACAAGATTAGCATATTACAAACTTCATTGCATGTTTTGAATCAAAGGGAGTGCATTAATTTGTTCTGCTCGAGTTTAAAAAAACGTTATAGTATATAATATAAAATTTAAAAGAAATAGTATCGTGTACAAAATTGAGCGGGAAAGTAAAACAACCCTGAAACGCATCGGGCGATTCGAACATGAGGCGGTGGTTGGGACTTAAGTTTCTAAGTCATTGATTGGCTCACTTAGTTTATAGCTATTCCAATGAAATCCATTCGTGTTCTTTGTCCAATCAGAACCCGCAATCAGAAGGTATGTCTACGGTCTCTAAAAAATTTGCATGAGCCGTGTATATATGCCTCTTCACACACTCAAATCCTCATTCATTGTGTTATTGTGACAAAGTGATCATGCCTGAGCCAGCAAAGTCCGCGCCTAAGAAGGGGTCCAAGAAGGCCGTTGTTAAAGCCGCCGGAAAGGGAGGAAAGAAGCGCAAGAGGTCCAGGAAGGAGAGCTATGCCATCTACGTCTACAAGGTCCTGAAGCAGGTTCATCCTGACACCGGAATTTCCTCTAAGGCCATGGGGATCATGAACTCTTTCGTCAATGATATTTTCGAGCGTATCGCCGGTGAGTCCTCTCGTCTCGCTCACTACAACAAGCGTTCCACCATCACATCGAGAGAGATCCAGACCGCCGTACGTCTCCTGCTGCCCGGTGAACTCGCCAAACACGCCGTGTCTGAGGGAACAAAGGCTGTCACCAAGTACACCAGCTCCAAATAAATCTGTTGAGGCTTTTAACACCACAAAGGCTCTTTTAAGAGCCACCCACTTTTTCATTTGAAGAGTTTCCATGTTTATAAAACATCTAGTGTTAAGAGATCTTTCAAGTTTTGATAAGTAGACTTTAGTTTGAGTTGTGCAATGTTACTGCACTTCGCAAACAGACCAATGACAAAATTTTCATTCTTGTCAATCAACAACAAACGTGCACGTTTTAAGCATGAAACACTTGTGTTGCTTTCTGGAGCCTACTAGTAAATTTACCATAGTTAATGTTACACAACACTATAGTAGTTATTCTTTGCCATATAATTTAACTTTAACCAGGTCACTTCTGTAATACAATAAACCCCAGTTGAAAGATGCTGTTTGTATTCAGATAACGGCTAATACATCATACAAACACTGAACAGAAAACTGGTTGTTTTAACCCTAAACTGCAACATTGTTTACAACCTCAAGACAAAATACTAGGAGTAAAGTATTTGTCTAAGTAAAAGTGATATCTTTCTGCCATGAGCTTTAAGAGAGCCTTTTATTTGTCAGAGGATATTTGCGTTGTTAAAGACTTTGTTGGCATGTATTTGTGATACTGTGAAACAAAAACATATATTTTATTTTATTTGCATGGGCAATTATTTAATTAAACAATACACACAGAATCTGGGACTTCTTCATTTGCATTGTTTTTTTGGTAAAAGAATAAAACAATGATAAATGATCTCAGAAGTTTTACAGATTTAATGTAAAATATGCAAGAGAGAATCAAACAACCCAACTGCAGAAGTGTACAATTCTTAAAACTAACACGTTTTGATTTCACCAGCCTATTAACATCATCTTGTCATCTTTGCACATCTTAAATATTTTCAAAGTTATAGATTTGTGAAATTATGAGTTCATTCCTGTGCATTGATATCTGCATACCACACAGATTTTCTGAACTGTGAAATCTCTCAAAAATGTTCTCCCACCCCAATGCTAACCCTTTGAGATGTAAACCAAGAATTCTAATGTAAATGGCCACAATTTGGTCACTCTTTGTACTCATTTCCAAATGCTAATGCTGTAACCCTATAACATAAGAATACTGATGTAAATGGATCAGTTCCTTACAGTCACCAAAGGAGTACTTGATCAAATGATCATATTGATCTGATTAGGCTACAGTGTTCACTCAAGTGATTGGATGAGGTGTAAACAGATGTCTTTAATTATCATAGACCCCCTTTCACATGAAGTCTCACTTTTTCTCTCATACTATAATTAAGAAAATATCACTTAAGGTTGTATTGCTGGACTGAGATTACCTCTATAATAATTTAGCCTTTTAGGATGAGCTTGTTTTAAGTTGGAGTGGGATCTGTTTAGTAATTCTTACACGTCATTTCATTTAGACGATTTGTTTATATGATTCTGAAAGAAGAGGAAGAACTGGAGTTATCGTTGCATTTGAACGTCGTCGAATTTGAAAATGTTGTCTATGCTAATGTTTCAATTGTGAAGAAGTGGGTAATTTAATTCGTGCCTGTCCAGTAAAAAAACAATGCGGCAGATGGGGGCAATGCTGATGAAGCAAAGCAGGCCGGGACGTCAAGAGAGGGGTGCAAGTTAAAAACATTCTGATATTAAACAGTTCATGGACAAAACTAGGATGTTTATGTCGGAAGGGTTGTTTACCAACAAAAAAGTATACTGGTTGAAGAAAAAAGTCAGGAAACTGGTAATGGTAATGACATTGCTAATGTTGGAAATTAAGAAGACTAAGACTGATTTCTGATGTGATGTTTATATGTGCTTTGTTTTTGTTATTTTTCCTTTTTTTCTCGCTCTATGTGTGAGGTCAACAATGCAACCATGAATATTAATGGGGGAAGATAAACACAAAAACACAAAAGTATTTAAGAGTATATATATATATATATATATATATATATATATATATATATATATATATATATATATATATATATATACTCTTAAATACTTTTGACACCTAGTGGCCAACAAAGGTCACTAGGTGTCAAAGGTTAGCTGCATAATCTTAAATGAATTCATAAAATAAATCCTACATTATTATTAATGCAAAAAGTTTTTGAAATATGAAAACTACATCCTTATAGCTTTCTAATGATATGTAGGTCGTCAAGGTTTTTAAAGATTCATGGATTTATTTGAAGAAGACAATTATGAATATACGGGGTGAGTGTATAGTGACACTCATTTTGTTAAATGTCAATTTAAATCATCAGATGGCCTGGAATTACAAAAACAACATTCTTTGAGCTTTCCAACAATATATCGTTTCTCAAGATTATTTTAGGTTTATAGTACATTTACAAATAAATATGTAATAACACCTTGGGCCCATCTGTTGACCTGTGACATTTTAGAAAATTACTCTTACTACGTCATTCGTCTACAAAAAATATAGAGAAGCACACATAAAAATTAACAACAACAATAGCTTCAGATAAAGACTAATGAGCACAGTCCGAAATCCTACAAAATCTGTTTTGTAGAAAGAGATCCATGCACATGTATGACCATAACATTTTAATATAAACAACAGTGAAGTCTTCTGTCATTTAATTCAAAGATGATGTCGGTTTATGTGGCGTGCCGTCTGCTCTGCATGCTTTTTGCACTTTTTATGTTTCTATTTGTCTCAAACTGACCATCTCTCCTGATTTATGATCGCCAGACACTTCTGCATATCAGAAACTGTCTTGTGGATACACATTTGTCTGACTCCATAAACTTTGTGCAAAAACTGCAGGTATATCCTAAAGTCAATACTTGGACATCTAAGATTCCCTGCACCGGTGGGCTCTTGACCTTTTATTTCTAAGGTGATAGAGACAGTTGTTTTAACCAACTTATTTTGATAATTGTATTTATGAAAAATTTCAATCTGGCTTCAGGTCTATACACAGTAAAGAGTCACAGTCTCTGTGGTCTCTCTGATTTCACTACAAATTTGGGTTTGTTTCTTGATAGTAACCTAAAAATGGATAAACACATCAATACTGTGGTAGGCACTAGCTTCTCTCAGACATACCCACATCTTATGTTCATTCTTGGCTTCCTGTTCATTTCCGTATTAACTTCAAAATTCTGCTTTTGGTCTATAATCCTTAAATAACCAAGCACCTCTTTATCTGTCTGAACTTCTATACTCCTAGGCTATAGATTTAGACAACTGCTTTTAAAACCTTGTTAAATCCTAATTTTAATATTGTGTGAAGTCTATAGACTGCTTTTATCGTTTAAAGGTACAATTTGTAAGATGTTTGCAGTAAAATATCCAAAAACCACTAGGCCAGATCTGAAACATTTTGGCAAGACATTTATTTTTTCTCTCAAACATGTCACATTAGATTGCATATTTTACATTAAAGGGACAGCCCACTTTTTTTTAAATATGCTAATTTTCCAGCTCCCCTAGAGAGAAATATTTTATTTTTACCGTTTTGGAATCCATTTAGCTAATCTGTGGGTCTGGTGGTACCGCTTTAAACATAGCTTAGCACAATCCATTGATTTTTACGCATAATCCATTGATTGCAGCACCCGAAAATAGTCCCCTTGGACTTTCAATAGCAGTGGATTATTTTCGTGCGCTACGTAATATCACTACATCTGCTGCAGCCACGTTACGGCAGCAAAGTCCTTGATTATTACGCCAGAATGAGAGTATAGTTCATACCCATATCTGCCTAGAAAAGCACAACTTTTAATTTTCTGTCGGTCTTAGTACACAGTGTAACTACAGAAGAGTCAAGTTTTAAATAGGAAAAATATCAAAACTCTGAGCAAGATGGTCTAATCAGATTCAATGGATTATGCTAAGATATGCTAAAAGTAGTACCGCCAGACCCGAAGATCAGCTGAATGGATTTCAAAATGGTAAAAACAAAATATTTAACTTAAGGGAGTTGGAAAGTGAGACTATTTTCAAAAAAGGGTGGAATGTCCCCTAAAAGTGTAAAACTTCTGAGATCATTTATCATTGTTTTATTCTTTTACCATAAAAACCTGCCTTGAATGCACATGAAGTCATCACAGTCTAAGTAATAGTGTTAATAAACAGTTTACAATGCAAATAAGATAAATTAATATATGTTTTTGTTTTACTGTATCACACATAAATGCCAAAAATGCAAATATCTTCTAACAAATAAAAGGCTCTGGTAAAGCTCATGCCAGAAAGATATATCACTATTACTCATACAAATTGTTTACACTTAGTATAACATCTTGAGGTTGTAAGCAATGTTGCACTTTAAGGTTAAAACTAGTTTTCCCTTCAGTGTTCGTATGATGTAGTCTATTTCTGAATACCATGCACGTGCAAGGGGGGGGGGCACCTGCCACTTTACCCCTGGATGATGAAAGTGCCTAATTTGTCAAGGCATTTTTTTAATTAAATGCACTTTTGTGAAGGCCTGTTCAATTTAACTATAGGTAAAATTAATAAAAAATAAAAAATGCCGTAAATAAAATGAGTGTTGACCTATTGACCTTTCACAGCAGCTAAACGTCTACACACAGCATACAAATCTACAAAAGGATGCATACATGTTCACGCACTTTGTTTTTTTATTGTTTTTGTTTTTTTAATAAAAGATTAATATGCTTTGAGGGGTTGGGTGTTTGTTTTGTGACTATAAACTATTCATATTTCAAATTACTATCATGAAAATATAATATATAATAACAAACATAGAGTGCCATTAAAATAGTTTTCACATCACTGGTAGACAAGCTCAAACTGTTTTTTATTTGAATTATCCTCGTAAGTGATGTTTTTATTATTATTTAAATAATCAAAAATTATAAATTCAGAACATTAGAATAGAATTATATATATAAAAAACACAAGCCTGTAAACCTAATAATATGTCAGAATGCAATCAGATAATATCAAAACTGCATACTGTTGACACACACATAATTTATTGTACTGCACTGGAAGTTGCTTTAGGTAAAGCGTCTGCCAAATGCATAAATATATAGATATAAAACTCTCACTATATAGATTTTTCTGTTTCACTCTATTTGCAAGAAAAATAAAGAAAAATATATTAGTGCGCTTGCATGTCAGTGAGGAATGTGCCCAATTTATACTTTAAGCACCTGCCCCTCCAAAGGTCTCTGCACAGCCCTGAATACCAACAGCATCTTGTCACTGGGTTTAACTATTACAGAAGTGATCTGGTAAAAGAGTTTATTTATATGGCAAATAATAAGTACTACAGTATTGTGCAATGATAACTATGGTAAATTGATTAACTGTAGTAGACTGCAGACAACAGCACATGTTTCATGCTTAAATGTGCTGTTTTAAGTTGTCTAATCAGATAAAAGTTTACATTGCTCTGTTCCAAGTGTACGAACACTTCAAGTACAACACCATCTAAAAAGTTTGTCTTTTGAATGATAAGAAAAATTGGTAAGGTACAAAAGTTTTTTTAAACATAGAAACTCTTTAAACGTGAAAGTGGGTGGCTCTTAAAAGAGCCTTTGGGGTGTTGAAAGATTCAACAGATTTATTTGGAACTGGTGTACTTGGTGACGGCCTTTGTTCCCTCAGACACGGCGTGTTTGGCGAGTTCACCGGGTAGCAGCAGACGCACGGCGGTCTGGATCTCTCTCGATGTGATGGTGGAGCGCTTGTTGTAGTGAGCGAGACGAGAGGACTCACCGGCGATACGCTCAAAGATATCATTGACGAAAGAATTCATGATCCCCATGGCCTTAGAGGAAATCCCGGTGTCAGGATGAACCTGCTTCAGGACCTTGTAGACGTAGATAGCATAGCTCTCCTTCCTGGACCTCTTGCGCTTCTTACCGCCCTTTCCGGCGGTTTTAGTAACGGCCTTCTTGGACCCCTTCTTAGGTGCGGACTTCGCTGGCTCAGGCATGATGACTCGAGATCAAAATCCAAAATCTTTGAGGGTCTAGCAGTGTGAAGAAGCATTTATACACTGACCATGCTAATTTTTAGATACTATGAGCACACACTGTGATAGCGGGTTTTCATTGGACAAAATACAAAGAAATAGATTTCATTGGGGTAGCTGTAACGTAAGCGAACCAATCAATTCTTTATAAACTGTAGCCCCACCCACCGCATCTTGTTTCAAAAATACCACGGTGCGTTTTTGCTTTGTCTAACTTTCCCGCTCATTTTAAAAACACGGTGTATTTGAAATATAATTGTTTCTTTGGAAACAGGAAGCGCAAAATGTCTTTAATACTAAATATAGGCACATTTGCATGAAACCGTTTAGTAAACGAAGTAACATCTTGTGTTTGTCTTTAAGCACGTACCAAGATTACAAAGAGCACAGCTTTAGTAAACGAATTTGTCGTTTAAAGAGAAATTGTTATTCGCAAAGCCTTTATTTTAGTGACCGATGTTGTGAAATTAAAATCTTGTATTTGAGACAATTCACACAAAATAAAAGATTAAAAGGATAAAGCACATAACTTATGTGCTCAGTTAGCACATATACGTCCATAAGATATCTGCTAAATATCTGTAATACACTTGTGTAAATATGCTTTTGAACTGTTCTATACAATATCTGTGCATTTAACAAACAAAACAGTGACAAAGATTTCGACTCTTTATGTGATAATGTGGGTGGCTCTTAAAAGAGCCGTTTGGGTTTGCGTGATTAAATCATTTAACCTCCGAAACCGTACAGAGTGCGACCCTGACGCTTCAGCGCATAGACGACATCCATGGCGGTGACGGTCTTTCTCTTGGCGTGTTCAGTGTAGGTGACGGCATCACGAATAACGTTCTCCAAAAACACCTTCAACACACCGCGAGTCTCCTCATAGATCAGACCGGAGATACGCTTGACACCACCACGGCGAGCGAGACGACGGATGGCGGGTTTGGTGATTCCCTGGATGTTATCACGCAAAACCTTGCGATGACGCTTAGCGCCTCCTTTACCGAGTCCTTTACCGCCTTTGCCTCTTCCTGACATGATTTCAACTTGCAAAACAGAGAGTGAGAGGAGTAGGACAGTGAAACAGGACTTTACAGTTGTCTACAGGACCTAGTGGAAACACACAGAAATGTAGACGCCCCAACCTACCGTGATATCGTCACATAACGTCTATAGAGAAAACAGAGTTGCGCCACTGAAAGTCCAATAGCTCGGCCGTCATGTGATTCATGGAGACTTCAGTTAGTTCCTGGAAGCTTATAGTGAGCCATTGAAATACATTGACTTAGAGGCAAAGAGCTGTTTTTCTTAAGACAATGCATTGATTTGCAGTATTTATATATCACACCAATATTTGTAGGTAGTATTTTTATGTAGTTCTATCAACAATGTTTTCTGACAAATAAAATAGGCCTATGGGAAGATTAGTATGGTCAGCTGCTGGTATGTGCCTTGTTGACATGTTTTACGCTGCCTCCAAACACTTTAAAGGGGTCATAGCGTGAAAATTAGATATTTTTTCATGTTTAAATGCTATAATTGGGTCCCCAGTGCTTCTATCAACCTAGAAAATGTGATAAAGATCAACCCAGTAAATTAATTTGAGTAAGCCCTTTTCTGCAAGCATGTGAAAAATCCAGTCGTTCAGATTTTGCCTGTTTTGTGAGGTAGGTAGCAAGGCGAATTATAATAATACGGCCCCTTTTATCTGCACTATCCAACCACAGCACTGCCATTTAGTGCAGAGAGAAAGAAGGAGAAAAGAAGGACTTGACAGCACAAACAACCATCACTGTGATCAGTGTTTGCATTTCATCAGCTCATTTGCATTTTAAAGGACACACCCAAAACAGCACACTTTTGCTCAGGCCTACAAATTAGCGATTTTAGCATGGTATAATAAATTATCTATATGGTATTTTGAGCTTAAACTTCACATACACAGCTCTATGGGGTCGACAGTAACTTCTGGGAACTCTTAAGAGGCTCGATGATCTGCCATTGCTTTTAAAAAAAGAGTGGGGCTGTGGTCACATGCAGCTGTACTTGTGACAGTAACGTGTTACTTTACAGCAACATATGCTGAGTGAGTGAATATTAAGTAAAATGAGTGGGGACAACGTAGTTATCAATTAACTAGTTGCTTTAAATGTACGTTTTTAATGTAAATACCCTCAATTCCTTTGTTGTAGCAAAATAAAGCATAGGGAAAATATTGAACAATTTATTAAAGGAGAATAAAATCTTAAAAACACATGCAAATCTTATAATGGAGTTTCTCTTTCGGTGGTATTGTGGTGGCTCTTAAAGAAATAGAAAGAAATAAAAAAGCTGTTTATTTACTTCGCCTCAGGCCACCTTATATGTTGGTGACCTTTTCTTGGTTCTGCAGTAACACTAATAACGTTGTTAAATAATGTTTTACATGAACATTAATCAGCCAACATACAGTTAGTTATTTTATATTATTATTTGTAATAATCACGGATTTACCATTACATAGTTTAACAATGGCATTTTTACAGTATACATATGGTAACCCAGATGGTAGTCAACCAAAATCGAATTGTTAAAGCAGGCGTTCATAGTGGCCGCTGTTCTTTCATCTCTCTGTCTACCACAAATACAAGAGGATAAGTAGTTCGCTTTATTTTATGTTTAAAGTCCCCATGAAATCATAACGGACAATATTTTGTTTAAAATATCACAGTGTTTGTTATAAACAATTTAGACGTGTGGTTCATTATTTTTATTATTATTAATGTGCCATCATAAACTGTAAAGGATAGTTGAAAATTTTGTCAACATGTACTCCATCTCATGTGGATTTAAACCGGTATGAGTTTCTTTATTCTGTTAAACACTGAGTTTGTGTTAGGTCTTTTTTGATTGACCAACACTTCATATTTTGAATTTGAAAATTATTTTTACAGTATTTATTTTCTCATCTCCCAAATTATATTTTTCAATTCTGTTTTAATATCATTAAAAAAATAAAACTGACTTCCGTTTTGGATCAGGTATTTCACATCTTGATGCCATGTTTGACATGCAGCTAGAGCAGCAATGCTCTTTCTTTCACGATAACATTCTCAATCCACTGGTGCTTGTAAAACTGAAGCATGGGTGTCTTACATCCGATTACTCTTATAAAATCTTTGTGAATGACAAGCAGAACAGAACAAACGCTAAGTGAAAGTGTATACCCTAAACAGCCCTTTGTGATGTGTAGTCCATGAAGACTTATGCAAGGCAACACTACTGGATCCTACATTCAAGACTGAGGCTGCCATCAAGAACGACATTGCTTAATCCAGCGCAGGGGTCCTTGAAACAACACTGCTACCACTAGAATCACTTCAGCCTTCAATTTCAGCAGTAGACACTATTGCAGGAGGACACGGAGATTAAGTTTTGGGAACTTCTGGACAATAAGATAAGTGAGACACAGAGTCCATAGTATCATTGCAGATGCCCCTGTTGAAGTACAGCAGTACTTGAAGACACCTTATGTAACCAGAACAAGTGACTACTGGAGTTTTGGGTAAAACACCAAACAGTATTTACACATCTGTCAATATCAGCTACATCTGTCCCATGTTAAAGACTTTTCTCCAAGGCAGAAGATCCTTTGCAAAAATAGACATTTACATTTAGGCATTTAGCTGAGACATCCTTAAACACTAAAACAACTTCTTTTACATTCCTAAATAAAAATTCATAATGACATTTATGTTGTATTTTATTGTCACATTTTCATTCTTGTCAACACATATCTATATGGTTTAAAAAGAGTGTGTAGAAACTGTTTTGAGTTAATCTCAACCATAAAATTAGGCGATAAAATAACCATTAAAATAGGAGATTACAGTCATGCGAGATCAATCAATGACCAATAAATGCTTCATGAGATTTTTCCAGGTAAGCAAATGTGGTGAGACGCATTCTTTGAATATGAAATACTTTCCTTTACTCCTGACCCTCCAGTCCCTGTAAATAAAAAAAGACATAACATAACACAATAATAATTCAAATTGTATTTAATAACAAAATCAATGACAATTGTTTCTATTCAGAGCAGATATCGTGTTGTATTAAAATCAGACATACGGCTGGAAGATTGAAACACAAATTATTATTGTTGATTATTATCATGATTGATAAGTAAGTAAAAATTAATGACGGCCCGTTCAATTATTCGAAAATAATACACACCCAACTTTTCAAATAATTCAAAGGACCGGAGTCAATTACTCCTCTTATACCACGGTTACCACAAACATTGCTCTTGTGATTATGTAAAGACATTTGACAGGTTAGGTGTGTGTTTTTCATAAAATAATCAACACAAATAGAACATTTCTCAACCAATCAGAATAAAGCATTCAACAACCATTTCGTATAATTTAAGTTAATAGAGTACAATAAAAACTTTTGAGCCATATTCTTATAGGCTATAAAAACAAAACAGTTAATGAATTATTTTATTGGACATAAATTAGCGTACAGAAAGTTTTTTCTTTTATATCATAAAAATGACTTAAAAATAAATTATTTTTATTGTTAAACAACACAACTCTATTAATTTAATTTTGTATTGAACAGGGATCATTACTGCAAATTATTGGCTTTATAATGTCAATGTACTAAGGTTAAAGAAACGATAAGAGGACATTTGGAGTGAATGTTTAACTGGTGCTGTCCCGTGAGCGGGACAATTGAGTTTAATATTTTACATAAATAAATTGTAACAAACTATATATTGTTGGAAAGGTCTAAGAATCTAGTTTTCATATTTCAAAACATTTTGGCAGCAAATAATGTAGTGACAGTAAAATGTATTAATTTATGACAAGAGTATGCAACAAACCGTTGACACTTAGTGGCCGTTGTTGGTAAAACCACAAAAAGTGTAACATAAACCTCATTTTGCGATACTTTTATGTATAAAATATATTTTATTGCATTATTTCTATTTATTACAATAAATGTAAACTGTCAACTTTATTAATATTAAATAGTATTAATATTTAAGTGAAAAAACTTCAAAGTGTCTATTTTATTTTTTTATATTAATATTATTTTATATTAAAACTATTTTATATTAATTATATATAAAAATATATTAATAAGTTCTACATCATCTTCGTACCCCCCCACACACACTCAAAAAGGCCTGCGTCAGTGAATGGGTTAATGTTTAAACCTGAAGAGAAACATGAGGTACATATGTAGACCAGGCCTGTTTTTTATACACATCCCTGAAACCTATACTGACAGACTTGTAATTTTAAATATTTGTATTAAACACATACACCGAATTGATCTTAGTTGTATCTCCTAATATATTGGCTTTCACTGTATTTTCCTGACACTGACACGTATGTCAATATGCAAATAAGCGTGCTGTTATTGTCATATTAACAATGAGCAACAGTAAGGCAGATGGACAATATGCAAAAAAAAAGAGGGAAATGAAACATAAAAATAACTTTCTAAAGAAATAAACAAATGATGTAATGTGCTGAAGAGCAGATAACCACATGCAGATACAAACAGAGACACAGCAGATTCAGGAGAGAAACACAAAGCATCTAAAGTAAGAGCAACTTACATTCTTATTCATATTAAATTATACATTTGATATGGTTGTGATTTAATGTCAATGTTTAGTTTAATATCTTATTATCAGACTGTAAAGAATTAATAAAGAGTTACTGAACAGATAAAGTGGGTGGTGAAAATGATCATGTTTAACATGCAGTGACATTTAGAAAATTATAAAACATTAAGACACATACTATACAAGCTTTGACATAATATTCTTATATCTATTTAATTATAAAAGTTCATGATTGACCAATCACAATTAAGTATAGTAGAGAATCAAGTATCTTGTCCCATTTATAATTAGAAGATGAAACTTGGTTTTGTATTTTTTGACCCTTAGAAATGGCAGAAACTCTATATTTCAGACTTCTTCTCATTGGTGAGTTTGTGTTTTTAGTTAATACAGGTATTTTGTTAAAAATGTAATACAATTTGACTCTGTTTAAGAATCAAACTCTCTCTCTCTCATTGCTCTCTGTTCATTATCTGAATGCATGCAGCACCGCTATCACTATATAGACATGAATAAGACCTGGACTGAAGCTCAGAGTTACTGCAGAGAACACTACACAGATCTGGCAACAGTCAACAACATGAATGACATGAAACAGCTGATGAGAAATGTGAATAAGAGTCTGAATGCCTGGATTGGACTGAAGAATAAAGGTGTATATGAATGGAAGTGGTCTATGGGTGATCCTGTAAACTATACAAATTGGAAAACAAACAGTGACAGATATGGTGATGGTAGTTGTGTATTTATGAGAAATGGAACATGGAGTTATAAGAAATGGGATCAGATGTCAACTTTCATTTGCTACAATGGTGAGTGCAGCTCCTTACAGCAAACCTTCACTAAACAAATGACACATCATATGTCAACTTTTCATGACAACAATAAAAATCACAGTATAGAAAGAGAAATAGCAGTTTATGTTTGACACATTCACTCTGTGAACTAAAACAAACTAGAGAGTGTTTAAGACCCACAGAATTCAGTTTATTCAGATGTTATAATTTGAGACCTTCAGAAGATTCACATCCAAACAATATGTGTACTAAGTTTTATTAAAGATATTAAACTTGATTTTTTTCCTTAAATAGAGACCAGCAAAGGATACAGCTATGAAAATACTGTAAAAACGTGGAATGAGTCTCAACGTTTCTGCAGAGAGAATCATACTGATCTGGCGAGTGTGAGGAACCAGAATGAGAATGAACAGATTCAGAAGATCATCAATGACAGTGAGAAATCTGTCTGGATCGGTCTGTTCAATGACTCATGGGAGTGGTCAGATAAGAGTGACTCTACCTTCAGACACTGGAAGTCTGGGGAACCCAGTGGTGAAGTTCATCCAGCGTGTGCAGAAGTCAAAATGAAGGATCAGGGTCAATGGAATGATGCGCGTTGCAATTACTCTGAGACTTTTGTGTGTCATGAAGGTGATTAATAAAAATCACTGTGTGTTTCATGTCAAAGCTTTCTTCATTATCACAATTAAATCAGTTTACTGATCTCATATGCAGTTTCAACTTCTTGTTTTTTGTTTGTTCAGATAAGCTGGTATTGATCAATCAGAATCTGAGCTGGTCTGATGCTTTGAGTTACTGTAGACAGAATCATGTGGATTTGGTTTCGGTTGATTCAAAGAAGATTCAGCGCTGGGTGTCAGAATTGGTTCAACAGGCCTCTACTCCTGCTGTGTGGATGGGGTTACGTCACTCCTGTAGTGTTGGCCTTTGGTTCTGGGTGAATGGAGAGATGGTTTGCTATCAGAATTGGACTCAAGGTAACAAAACAGCAGTGGACGACTGTGACCGTGAAGTAAAATCTGGAGCTGTCCAGTCTGAAGAAGATCATCGCTGGATCAGCCTTCCTCAAAGTAAACAACTCAACTTCATCTGCATCAGATATGAGTAAGGATAAAATCATACGCATCATATATAACTTGTTTTTCCTTGTTATGTTTCTGGTTTTGTTTTGTTTTTGGGCAGTGGGGCTATTTATATATTTTAAATCTAATACAGCTTGCATAATAAACACATCTTAAACAAATTTATTGTATTTGTTTGAACTCAAACTCTTTTTTAAACTTCTTTCTGTTGTGATTTAGAGCATACAGACACAATTCACTTCACAATGTATTAGCTTTTGTTTTTAAGTAACTACTGAATTATGGGAAATTATTTGTAATTACTTTTTGAGAAAAGACAAAAGTTCATCACATTTACTAATCAGAGATGTCACTTATGCTTTCTTACATGTGTGTGTTTATTAATAATATGTGGTCATATCAGAGTTATATAACATTTACTTGTATAAATTAGGAAAACAGTATGAGATTTCTAAAATCTGTTAATATCTAAAATACTAACAGATGATACCCGTGTGTTTGTTTACTGGTCTATGTTTTGTGTTTCAAAACAGTAATCATCTTGCCTGGTTACAAATGTCTGGTTAAACAAATGTCTGGTTAAACAAATGTCTGGTTCAACAAATGTCTGGTTAAACAAATGTCTGGATAAACAAATGTCTGGATAAACAAATGTCTGGTTAAACAAATGTCTGTTTAAAAATAAATATACTGTATGAGAAATAAAATAAAGGTTGTCTTGCATCCTGTATGTGTTTGACTCATGTAAAATCGTATTAGAGGATATCAGTTCAAAAGAAACCAGTGTTTACTTGACTTAACATACTTAAAGTCCTATTTTCATATTTTATTTTATTATTTGTGTATTTCCACTAACCAAACAGTTGTCTGTTATTACAGTGATATAATAGCACAAATAATAAATAGAGATTTGAGAATTGAGAAGATACATGTGAGCTCTCAGTAAAATACAGCGAATTAAAGATATTATGGATATTAGGAGATTTATATAAGGTTGAGCTGATGAATGTATTTAATAAATATATGGGTGGTTTCCCAGACAGAGACCAGTCCAAGACAGGACTAGGCCCTAGCCCAATCGGGAAACACAACTAGTTCCAACAAACATGCCTCATCAAAAACATCACCTGTGTGCATCCTGAGACAAAACAAAGTGCACTGATGTATTTAAATATATATGTCAATGCAAGTTGTTTTCAGTTTGGACAGCTCTTACATTTATTTTAGTCTAGGACTAATCTAATCCCTGTCCGGGAAACCGCCCCATAATTATTGAAATAAACAACATTTTTAATGCTGTCCACATAGTATACTGATGTTTGTGGGATGTCTATTGAAACCATGTCAGGTTTAATCTTTAACCCACCCAACAGGGCTGCACAACTTGAAAAACTAGAAACACATAAGAGCAGTCATTTCAGTCATGCACATTTGCATTATATAACATCAAGAAAATCAGACTTTATCCAACCAAGCATGCTGCACAATTCTTTGGTTTAAACTGGACCACTATGCTTTACTATGCCTGTGGCTGCCAGTGACTTCTTTTTTCGAGGCCGTTTGATGTGAAGTTCGTCACAACATGTCTGTAGCCCATCATCTGTGTGTTTCGTCATTTCAAAACATGTGTTCGGCGCGTCGAGTGATCCCCGTGCATCACGTGCCCCGCCAAAACAAGTGCCCGCTGCAGACGCGTCCAAAGGGTTTATGATAAAAGAGATGCTCACGTTTGCCAGATACTCACATAATCTCATGCGTAATCAGAGTTTACTGTTAAAGGAATAGTCTACTAATTTTCAATATTAAAATATGTTATTACCTTAACTTAGAATTGTTGATACATCCCTCCATCATCTGTGTGCTTGCACGTAAGTGCTGGAGCGCGCTGCGACGCTTCGATAGCATTTAGCTTAGCCCCATTCATTCAATGGTACCATTTAGAGATAAAGTTAGAAGTGACCAAACACATCAACGTTTTTCCTATTTAAGACGAGTAGTTATACAAGCAAGTTTGGTGGTACAAAATAAAACGTAGCGGTTTTCCAAGCGGATTTAAAAGAGGAACTATATTTTATGGCGTAATAGCACTTTTGGGAGTACTTCGACTCGCCTGAAAAGTCTGCTCCCCTTCTCACTCTCATAATGGCTGTTTCTCAATTCCAAGAACGCAAAGAACGGACTTGCGTCCTCGTGGAGATCGGTCTTGCCAGGCGACCTTGGAAGAACGAACTCGGAAGTTTTGCCGCAATGACTTCTGGGGCGTAAAGCGATTTCAGCAAGTCTGCACTCGATGCATCCTCGATATCAAGAACACATCCGGGTATTTTCATGCGTCCTCTGTCCTTGCATTCTTGAGAATTGGAATGAACTTTGACCGTTTTATTTTGTACCATCAAACTTGCTCGTATAACTACTCGTCTTAAATAGGAAAAACATTGATGTGTTTGGTCACTTCTAACTTTATCTCTAAAAGGTACCATTGAATGAATGGGGCTAAGCTAAATGCTATCGAAGCGTCGCAGCGCGCTCCAGCGCTTACGTGCACGCACACAGATGATAGAGGGATGTATCAACAATTCTTAGTTAAGGTAATAACATGTTTTAATGTTGAAAATTAGTAGACTATTCCTTTAAGTGAGTGTTTTGCGTGTATTTTATGAACGTGAGCTCTTTTATCATAAACGGTTTTGACGCGTGTGCAGCAGGCACTTATTTTGACAAAACCTGTGATGCACATGGTTCACATGACGCAACAAACACATATTTAAAAACACGAGCAACACACATGACACTCCAAACACTTATTTTGAATTTGCGTCCCTTGGATGAGCAGTCACGAGCTCCCACTGCTTATAGCACAGATCATCAAACATTACAAATTAAACCATAACAGATGATCCAGAAAACAGCGCTCAGTTAATCCACCAGTATCGCATTTTTCTGTATATGTCACTGATGGTCGCTGGTGCTGTCCGCAGTTGAAGGAAAATGTTGAATGCTCACTAAATATAGATTGACAAATAATATTTAAACATATTTAAACAATAATATTTAAATATATTTAAACAAATAATGCTGCCAACAAAGTAGCCCAAGTATGGCAGAAAAAGTTACCATAACTGGACCTGAACTGTTTTTTAATTATATTTACAGTCATATAAACACCAGCCTTGAGTGTCATGTATTTACAGATGAATGTATTGTATTTGAACAAATATAAACATCATGTTCTGACACAAGACACAAAAAACCAAAACTGAGCCAAAAGGCCAGCCTAATGCTTTCCAAATGTGATCAAACAAGTCAAAAACATTTTTGTTTTGTTTTTAGGTAAAAGTCAATGGAACTGAAGTAGAAATCTCTCAAGCTTTAAGTTCCTGAGTGTTTTATTATTTTGTATATTGTGAATAACTTGTACTGAGTTAAACTGTGTTGTGTGTAAATAAGTGTATAGAGATACACAAAGCAATGCATATATTTTATGTCTACTGTTAATGGTATTGTTTCAGATCTCATAATTGTCAGATACTTCATCGTCTCATCATCTCTGGAATCAGCACCACAACTGAGAGCAGTGTAGACAAAAAGACAAACATGTGCACACATTCATTGGACATAGAACATGAATGCAATTGAAGACTGTTTATTGAATTGTCTTTTAAAGTATAAAATAAGTATTCATTGTGCAAAGTGTGAACTTTATAGTATGTGTGTGAGTATAAAGTACACTTTTTAATAATTATTTAAAACAACTGTAAATTGGAATACAGTGAATCATTTCTGGTTGGGGGGGTCACATGCTTTCTAGTCAGCAAAGATCAATTTGTAATGCATCCAGACCTCTGAAAATCAGATCTGACCATTTGATGGCTGCAGGCCTTATATGACTATTAGAAATGACTGAATTCCAGTTTCTGTCAAAAGAAGACTGAAAATATAGTTTGAAAACATCTTGAATTCTATTAAATATATATTTACATTTTACCACTTACATACAACGCAAGTTTAAAAACTGAAAGCTCTTTAATCGAGACAGTGGGTGGCTCTTAAAAGAGCCTTTGTGGTGTTGAAAGCGTCAACAGATTTATTTGGAGCTGGTGTACTTGGTGACGGCCTTTGTTCCCTCAGACACGGCGTGTTTGGCGAGTTCACCGGGCAGCAGGAGACGCACAGCGGTCTGGATCTCTCTCGATGTGATGGTGGAGCGCTTGTTGTAGTGAGCGAGACGAGAGGACTCACCGGCGATACGCTCGAAAATATCATTGACGAAAGAGTTCATGATCCCCATGGCCTTAGAGGAAATCCCGGTATCAGGATGAACCTGCTTCAGGACTTTGTAGACGTAGATAGCATAGCTCTCCTTCCTGGACCTCTTGCGCTTCTTGCCGCCCTTTCCTGCGGCTTTAGTAACGGCCTTCTTGGATCCCTTCTTAGGTGCAGACTTCGCTGGCTCAGGCATGATCACTCAAGACGGGACAACAAAGTGTATAACGATCTGCACTGGTGAAGAAGTATTTATTCTCTGTCCATGCTAATTTTCAAGAAAACCAGGCTCACTGTGTTGATTGGGTGACTTCATTGGAATGGATTTCATTGGTGTGGCTAAGACGTAAGAGAGCCAATCAACGTCGCTTAAATTGTAGCCGCACCTACAACCTCATGTGTGAAATTAATACACCCACAGGCATTGTGGTGGTGTTGTATTTTCCCGCTCACAAAAAAGTCCCTTCAAATATAAATGTTTCTTAAAAGTAAGATCTAAATTAACAGCGAAATGCAGAATGTATAAACATTACCAAGAGCACAACTTAAAAAAAAAACTCTTTAGAGATTGATAAGGGATTTGGCCAACCATCGTTATCAATTTAGAAACTTTTAAGGAGTACGTAAGAGAATACTGGTATATACACAGAATATTTAAGACATGCATGTGACAATGCATTAGTCTGATCCTTAGAAAATATTAACCGTTATTATTAAATATATGCGTATCAAACAGCATGCGCACCGCGCAACAAGACGACCAAACAACAGATGCAAACCTTATGTAAAGATCTCGGCAAAATACAGCATTAAGTTTTTGTTCGGAACTTCCATAATTTACGTGAACACAAAACATTAACTTCATAGATTTCATCTCTTAATGTGAAAATGTGGGCGGCTCTTAAAAGAGCCGTTTGGGTTTGAGTGGAGTTCTGGCGTTTAACCTCCGAAACCGTACAGAGTGCGACCCTGACGCTTCAGAGCATAAACGACATCCATGGCGGTGACGGTCTTTCTCTTGGCGTGTTCAGTGTAGGTGACGGCGTCACGAATAACGTTCTCCAAAAACACCTTCAACACACCGCGAGTCTCCTCATAGATCAGACCGGAAATACGCTTGACACCACCACGACGAGCGAGACGACGGATGGCGGGTTTGGTGATTCCCTGGATGTTATCACGCAACACCTTGCGATGACGCTTAGCGCCTCCTTTACCGAGTCCTTTACCTCCTTTGCCTCTTCCTGACATGGTTTCAGTTTATTGAACAGTAAGAAAAACAGGGCAGTGAAACATGACTTTACATTTGCCTACAGGACCTAGTGGAAACACACAAGAAATTAAGGCGGCGCCTGTGACGCGTCACATTTAGAAGCCATGATGGTAAGAGGCATGGAAATGTGATAGCAAGGGCAGGTTTATGTATAATATTCAACAGTAAGAAAGAAATTGAAGAAATGTTGTTAGGAATAAAAAAGAAGATACAGTTATTTCACGCATCCGAATATGGCATACTAGAATAAATCATTTTCTGTTTAAAATAAGAAAAAATTACCCAGGTCAACGTATTTATTGTAATCAGCCAGAAACTAGAACATGTATTAATAAATGTAAAAATATGAAAATTAAAGGTTAAAACATGGGTGTCAATCATTCAATTTGATAAGTCTTTTGAAAGGAAATGCAGAACAAAGTAGAATGCATGGTGCCATTATAAAATGTATTTAAAAGATAGGAATAATTAATAGAATTATATATTTGTTATATATTTATGTATGTCATCTGCTCACTAGTTCTTCACACTCCAGCTTATCGATCTTGTCACATATACATCTTTTAAATTAGTTAATACCGTTTAAGAAAACTACACAAAGTACATACAGCTGTATGTGCATTATTTCAATAAACAGTAATTTAAGTGCGGGTGTTATTCATAAATGTTTCTTGCAAAATTAAATGAGCATTCATAAGTTACGGTATTTTTAACTCGAACATAAACAATGAACCCGTAAATAGCTATTTTTATTAGTGCCTAGTTTAAAATAATCTGTCTGCTCTGTAAAATGTGATGTTCAGCAAAACGTAATGCCCCCTCTCACCATTCCAAATCTTAGAAATACAACTTAAAATTGTTCACCCTTTCATTATTAAAACACGTAGAGAAATTATTTTTATAGCAACAATAGGAAATCTTTCGTTCAGTGATATTGTGATGGCTCTTAAAAGAGCCTTTGGTTTTGATGTTTATGCAAGTTTAAGCGCGTTCTCCACGAATGCGGCGGGCCAGCTGGATGTCTTTGGGCATGATGGTGACCCTCTTGGCGTGGATGGCGCACAGGTTGGTGTCCTCAAACAGACCAACCAAATAAGCTTCGCTGGACTCCTGCAGGGCCATGACGGCGGAGCTCTGGAAGCGCAGATCAGTCTTGAAGTCCTGGGCGATTTCTCTCACCAGACGCTGGAAAGGCAGCTTACGGATCAACAACTCAGTGGACTTCTGATAGCGGCGGATTTCTCTCAACGCTACGGTACCGGGCCTGTAACGATGAGGCTTCTTGACACCGCCGGTGGCTGGGGCGCTCTTACGGGCAGCTTTAGTAGCGAGCTGCTTCCTTGGCGCTTTGCCTCCGGTGGATTTTCGAGCGGTCTGCTTTGTTCTTGCCATGACTGAAATCAAAATTATTTTACGTGCGATACGATATACAGAATTGTTCTCTCCCAGCGGATTTTAAGGACTGGCCTTCCATGAGGTCAGGGGGGCGGGAATAGAGCGCAACCATGTGATTGGCTCATGGGTGACGTCTAAGTAGTCAGCTGGCCAATGACTTTGAACGTTGTTCAAACGCGCAGAGTCCGTTTGTTTCCCGCTCGATATCTTTTGTCACGTTTAACCTCACATTAGCAGTTCTTCGAGCTGATTCTTCATGCGTCATAAAAAAATATATAAATGGTTAAATACTAAATAAATTCTAAAAAAAATAAATAATAACATAAAATAGAAAACGACCATTTATATATATATATATATATATATATATATAATGTACCACCACTGTCTTTGACGTTCTCAGAATAACTGTTTGAATTGACCTCTAAGTTACAAACACTGAACACTTAAGCTACAACACTTGTATTTTGATTATTGGTTTTATAAGGTTACGTCACAGCCTAAAATAAAATAAATGTATGAAATAAAAACGTCGAAACTCAGACTTGTAGGGAAATTATTTTATTTTCTTGCTTAATAAGAAAAGATTTATAATAGCTTAAGTAACGTATAGAAACATTAAACGCACACATGTGTATATCATATACAACAAAACAGACCCAAGATTTCACACTTTTATAGTTGAAGTGGGTGGCTCTTAAAAGAGCCTTTGTTTCATTTTTGTAAAATCGGGGTTTACTTTGCTTTAGCGGGCTTCTCGGTCTTCTTTGGCAGCAACACAGCCTGAATGTTGGGCAACACACCGCCCTGAGCGATGGTCACGCGACCCAAGAGTTTGTTCAACTCCTCGTCGTTACGCACTGCCAGCTGTAAATGGCGGGGAATAATGCGAGTCTTCTTGTTGTCACGAGCGGCGTTTCCGGCCAACTCCAGGATCTCAGCAGTAAGATACTCGAGCACAGCAGCAAGATATACAGGAGCTCCAGCACCAACACGTTCTGCATAATTACCCTTGCGAAGAAGTCTGTGAACACGGCCGACGGGAAACTGAAGCCCAGCTCTGGATGAACGAGTCTTGGCCTTTGCTCTGGCTTTACCACCGGTTTTGCCTCTGCCGCTCATTTTCGATTAAGGATTCGTTAATATCTCGTAGAATGATACAAAACGTGTAAAGCAATGCACTGCTGTTCTCAGTATTTAGGCATGCTTGTCACTCGCCGATTGGTTAGAGTCTGTAGAAAGTTTAAACGAATCACTGAACTTCCCTCCATATGCCAACGCCCACCCCTTCTTTTACCTTCTCTGTCTTGTTTTTATGATGTTAAATATGTTTTATATTAAATATTAATTTACATATTTGGCAGACTTACAGTGCATTAAAGTATATTTGTATTTTAAGTATGCATGGGACACGTTTTAAAAAGGTTACATAATGTTAAAGTAAGGTTAAATAGGAAAGTTGTCATTGAATAAGTTACACACATCTTGAAACAGATCGTAGACGTAGGTGATGATCTGGTCAAAATGTGTTGCAAATTCAGCGACCAGACCATATAGCGATTTATTTAAAACTGCTGTCTGTACTGCCCAGCGAGCAAATAACATCAACGTAGTTTACGGACATATAGCAACTTCCCAAAAGGTTACTTATGTTGCTTTACATTGAAAAAAGTTGACAACACTGCGGTCAAATAAAAAAAATGCAAGCAAGTTACATTGGAACAATGCTTTTTCATGAACTGGTGGGTGGCTCTTAAAAGAGCCTTTGATTGTATAAAAATTTAAAGAGTTGATTTATTTCTTTTTGGACGCTGCCTTTTTAGGCTTAGCTGCTTTGGGCTTTGACGTCTTGGGTTTAGCAGCCTTTGCTTTCTTTGGGCTCTTCGCTGCTTTCTTAGGAGTTGCTGGCTTCTTTGCTTTCTTGGGGCTCTTTGTTGCCTTTTTAGCGGCGGTGGCGGCTGGTTTCTTCGCTGCTTTCTTGGGTGATTTCTTAGCGGCGGTCTTCTTTGCTTTAGGAGCGGCTTTCTTCGCTGGTTTTGCCTTGGTCTCTGCCTGCTTTTTGTTGAGTTTAAAAGACCCGGAAGCGCCGGTCCCTTTGGTCTGGACTAAAGTGCCTTTAGTCACCAGATTTTTTATGGCGATCTTGACGCGGGCGTTTTTCTTCTCCACGTCGTAACCACCGGCGGCGAGCGCTTTCTTCAGAGCAGCGAGAGAGACGCCGTTCCTCTCCTTGGAAGCCGAAACAGCTTTGACGATGAGGTCACCCACGCTTGGTCCCGTTTTCTTGGCTTTTGCAGCGGATTTCTTCTTGGGCGCTTTGGCCGGCGCGGCGGCAGCAGCTGGAGCGGTTTCAGCCATCTTATATTTAGCGGATCTGTATTATCACAAAGCTAACACGAGATCAGTAAATACCGAGCAGCAGAGCGTGCGGCGCTTTTATACAGCACATGAGAAGCATATAGACTCAACCGTTACAGCGCAGTGTCTGTGCGCCTACACGAGCCGTTAACGTGTGTGTTTTGTTCTCTAACTTTTACAACAAAACCAGAGATCTTAAACACGTTGGCGCAAAAAAGGACACTGTAAACACACAGCAGATGTCCAGAGCTATATATTGACACTAAAACATGCGTGGACGAAAAGGTTATTTTGGCATCTTATTTTGGCATCTCCATATAAAATCCAAGACCAACCGCTGGATAAAGCTGATTATGGTTTTCATGAGTTTTTATCGTTTAATATTTATTGAAAAGTCGAGCGCGTCTTCTGTGTTTTTAACAGACACTTTGTTAAATCGCTTGAATTAAATGAACATCACTGAATGACTTATAAAGTGTTATATAAAGTAGTTGTTTTGATCATCTTGAAGCACACGCGCCATCCAGAGACTGCCTGTATCTTTGTGTCAGCATCTATACGGTCAGAAGTTGACAAAATATAATTTTTTCCGATCTTCTGTGTATATGTTTGTTATTATCAGAGCCGGCCCTAGACCTTTGGGTGCCCTAAGCACAATTTGGTCGGGGGCCCATTTGACCGAAGTAAGGCCTAAAGAAAAGAAATGACTACCTTATAGCTATACTGTACATATTATATCTACTATGTTATTTTTTTTATTTTTATTTTAAATTATGTTTTTTAATTATTCTATGTATACTGTATGTTAATGATATTTTTTACGCTGCTGGTTCTGAGTACGTTCTTATGTGGCAACATGTAGCCTACAAAAAAAGACCTTGGGGTGGTCCCGGACAAGGATTATCTTAAAGGAACATTTCACCCATAGAAACATTAATCTTTATTGAAAGTGTGTCATATTTGTAGTCGAAATGTAACATACATTTTGAATTTGGTGTCTATTTGACCGAAAAAAGGGGTGTTTGTAGCCACACTCCCTCCACAAAGATATTGGACTTCCTTCTTTCAATGATGCAAAATGATGATTTTTACATCATTGAAAGAAGGAAGTGCAACACTGAAATCTGTATTTCTCCAGTCTCAGCGGCACATGAGAAAATTATGCATGACCATTCAAAAACATGACTGTGGTTCTAACTATACAAAGCTTTATGCAAATGGGTGAAGTGTCCCTTTAAGTCAGGGCTAGAAAACATAACCAATTTTTACAAACATGCCTTACTAAAAACATTATCTGTGTGCATTTTGAGGCAAAACAAAGGGCACTGGTGTATTTTAAGATATGTCAGTGCAAGCTTTTTTCAATTTGGACAGCTCTTAGCCTACTTTTATTTTAGTCCATGAGTAGTTTAATTTCTGTCAGGGAAACTGCCCCCTTGAGATCTTGATTTGAGTTCCATGTTTGATGTCTAACAGGAAAAATATAATACCACTGACTGAACTGAATAGCAGTGCAGTGCAACGAACACACCCTGATGAACTTGCTGAATAAAAAGACTGATAAAGTTATTTTCACTGACCATCAAAGAAACATTTTTAATTGACACCAGAGTTTAAGAGGCACAAACAACAGCCTATATATAATTTGAATGAAATAGAGTAAATAGAATAACATTTAAATAAAATATTATATAAAATAATAAATAGAACACTTAAATGTTTACATTTTTCAAATAAACAACATTAACCATAATATCTAAAACACCACAAACAAGATTAAAAGTAGCTAACATTCACTATAACAACCGCCTCACTATATATTATCTCTTACGTAAATAGCATAACAAAAGTTAATAGGCTTGTTTGATATGAGCTAAATCTGCGCATAACCAATCACCAGTGATCAGCGCGAGATGCGTTTTTCAACTTGTTCTTGAATTATGACATTCATATTTTTTATTAATTCCTTTAAACTTTTGTATTGGTGTTGGATTAGTTGTACTGTGAGCTGTTTATATTTTACACAAAAACGAATTTAGACTTAGATTACATCCCCTTTGTTGATTCTCCTTATAAACATCTTAATGTAAATGCATTTGTTGGTATTTCAGTTGCATCTATTTAATCCGCGATAAAATACGCGAACGCGATCTCTTCCATTGCTGAAGTTTGCAGTCCACAACAAAGCGAGATTCATGAAGCGTCCGGCTTGCCTACAGTTTTTTCACTCCTTACTGCAGCCGTCTGCGCTCGTCTAAATTCCAGGCAAGGCAAGCTGCATCTCAAACAAGCGTCTGACAGACAATGATCAGGTGATGAGTGACATCATAGGGTCAGTCAGGGTCAAGATTAACAGCGAACTCGCCATAATAAAGAGCTAAATAAAAACAACTGTGCTTATTATGATGCCCGATAAAGAGCGCTGTAGATCCATTTCTTTTTATTTATTTTATGTTATTTTTGATGTATAATTTTATTTCAACCACTAGCTGGCAGTGACTCTATGAGGCCCTCTGCTGGCCACGGGGCCCTTTGCAATCGCAAGGGTTGTTTAGTGGCTGGGCCGGCTCTGGTTATTATACTCAATTGGCAAGGTAAACAGGGCATAAAAGTCGCCGCGAGCATGCATTCTTAACTTAACAGTGACAGTGAGATACTGAAATGTATGTGTATATGTGTATATGTATATGTGTATATATGTATATGTATATGTATATGTGTATATGTATATATATATGTATGTGTATATGTATATATATGTATGTGTATATGTATATATGTATGTGTATACGTATATATGTATGTATATACGCATATATATATATATATATATATATATATATATATATATATATATATATATATATATATATATATATATATATATATATATATATATATATATATATATATACGTTTATATATATATACGTATATATATATACGTATATATATATACGTATATATATATATATATATATATATATATATATATATATATATATATATATATATATATATATATACATACATAAACAATTATATATATATATATATATATATATATATATATATATATATATATATATATATATATATATATATATATATATATATATATATATATATACACATATACATATAAATTCAATAAATACAAGGCCAATTGTACCATATGCTGTCGCGTTTTTTCTGTTTGTCACGGTGGAGTGTGTGATATTAAGCAGCACGCATGAGGAGATAATCACAAGAGGAGCGAGAGGCTGCGGGCACAGGATGGAGCAATGTCAAGGTTCATTGTCCGTCAGTCGTCTCCAGAGGCTCATATGGTATGTAATTATGTGGATTTTTAAAACTCAAATATAGTTGAGAAGAAAGTGATTATATTATAAGAAATAGTAAAGGTTTAGCCTAATCCACATATATATCTCTCCAGTGCTCTCCCTCTGTTCCTGTGTCCCGCTCCCTCCCGTCTCATAATGTGTCAATCATTTCTGATGGGTTTCTTATTAAATAATTATGAATTTAGATAGCTCAAGGTTTAAAAAGGGGTGGGGTCTTTGAAGAGGGCGTATTATAAACTTAACAAAACCATGGTTCATTGTTGGCAAAATGATCATGATA
The DNA here is from genome assembly GCF_027580225.2 of Misgurnus anguillicaudatus. Classification (NCBI taxonomy): domain Eukaryota; kingdom Metazoa; phylum Chordata; class Actinopteri; order Cypriniformes; family Cobitidae; genus Misgurnus; species Misgurnus anguillicaudatus. The sequence continues at coordinate 5,697,336 of NC_073342.2, read as the reverse complement.
GCCTTTATATTTTACATCTATGTGGTTCCGTCTTGTATACTTATTAGGCATACTTTGCTATTCATTAAATATTTAGGCCTAAGAAGTTGTATGAAATATATTTATCTAAATTTATCAATTAGTTTCCACTATTTTCACCAGAAGTCTTCATTCCAGGGGTTATTTTTTTCACAATTCTCTTCCGTGGGGGCATGTCACCGGACCTAGGCAACCCCCCCAATAAACTTTAAAGTTGTCTGAAATAAGACAGTCTTTATGATGTATGCAGCACGCAAATGCGAGGATGCAGCCCTCCGCTTGAGAAACTAGAAATCCTGGCAGTCATCAGCAACAGAGCAGCTGTGGGAATGCTGTGAGTAGGTATGATGACAAAATTTTCAAACCCCAAAGCTCAAAATTTGACTAGACAAAGCAGGCATTTCCCTTTATAAAGATACATCGGATGTACAAATCCGTTGAAAATTGAGAAAGTTATGATAATTTTAATATTAGAAATCAAAAGGAAAAGTTATATATAGATGTCAATGGAAGCTGCTTATTCAGATGTTTTTTCTTTTAACTTTCTCATTTCATCAGATATTTGCATGAAATTTTAACAGACGGTACAATTTTAATAGTTCTTTCAAATGAAATCATGAACATTTATGGTTTTTATCGTAATGGACATCAGACCTCACTGAAAACAGTTAAAAATAACAAATTAATAAGCGTTCTTTCATATTCATATTTTTTCCACAATACAAGCAAAAACAACTTTATAAATTCATATTTATACACCATGAAAATGCAAATATACATTCATACTTATTTTTTCATAACAATGAATGATCGGTATAACAAATATACTGGAGTTGATAACAGGCTATTCTACAACCAAGTCATCCAAGATGACATCTGCTGCTAATCGCATAGATGGACACATCAGTGTCATGTACGTCAAATTCATACCCCTCTAAAGTTTTTTAGCATGGAAAGTTTCAATTTTCCCATTAACAAATTACCCTGCTGGCACCCAAATCCCACCCATGACATATAAATGCCCCACCCCTCTTCCACACAACAACTCCTTGATCAAGCTCATTTTTTCTTTTGGGAGTTCTGGAAATGCTTCCTCGATCTTGTCTGCACCTGATTCTTCAAACTTTTTCTTTAACATTTTCCGTTCTTGTTCACTTCTCTTCCTTTCTTTTGTGGCTTGACATTTGTGCAATTCCTTTTGAAGCTCTCCTTGCTTCTTCCTTCTCTTTCTTCTTCATATGACCCCCAGCTTCACTGCTTTCCTGATGACTAGCTCTTGTTTTTCCTTGTCTAAACTGTCCAAATAGGCCACAGTGTTGTTTTCCATTCTCACATTTTACAGGACAAATAGCAGATGGTAGCATTTGGAGCTTTCTTCTTCAGCGCACTAAACATCCCCATCAGCTCTTCACCATCCATGTTATGTGATCTTGCCGAGGCTGTCTCTTGTTTTACTTTCTCCATCACTGTCCAAGTAGATACTGTTTTTCAAGTACTTAAATTATTGCTCTCAAACAGCTTTCCATCATTTGAGTGAACATGACTTTGTCTTTTGGTGGTTGTTGCAATTTCTCAAGGATTTTGTCTGAAGCATTCAACTGATTTCCAAAGAGGTCTGTTGTGCAAGTTAGGAATTCAGCAGGTGAGCATAGTTGATCTTTCAGGTTCTGCACAGTGTCTTTGATAATTTCAATACATCTAATGTAATCAATTTGGTCATCTGCACCAGTGTAGAATTTGGTCATCCAGGGTCCAGTCAGAAATTTACCAAGCAAACCCAGAACTTGCATTTCAACCTGTCCAGCTGTAGAGTTGAAGTCTTTAAGTATGCTAACATGCAGGCCTCCACATAATGTTCCTCCAAAGAGATATTTATTTGAACCACAATGTTGGCCCCAATGCAGTCTTCTCCTTCATTTTCCCAGTAATCCCCATTTTCGATTTCTCGATCTCCTTCAGAGCACTCTTTGTCTTTGAAGTGATTGTTTTCAGAGGATGAAGGTTGCAATTCAGCTCATTCAGGGCCTTGTTCCAAGATGCACAGACTAAACGAATGCCTGCATGATTGGCAGCACAGCGGTCAGTGAGTGTGTTTGATATTTTGTTTTATTTGTTTTGCCCCCACATGGGCTTTGTTTTTCTGTTTTGTTATAATAAAGTTGTCATTGTTTGGGTTCATTTTCAGTCACCCCTTGACAGTTACAGACCCAGTCTGTCTGTCTGCCTGCATGTTTCCTCGTTCATTATCTATTTAGACTTCTTTTCTCATCATCCTCTTCACTTGCTCACCTGTACTGTGTTTGTGTTTGTCCTCACCTCCCATCAATCATCATTATCATCTCTATATATACTCTGTCTGTTCTCCACATTGTTTTCCGTTGTCAAATGTTACGTGTGTGTTTGGATTTACTGTTTATTGGTTTAAAGTTTATTTGTTGATTATTTTCATCCATCGAATGTTTCATTCATCCTCCACCGCATCAAGTTACAATAAGATCAAATCTTCTGTTATTCTTTAGGGTCAAAAATAAGTCCTATAAACCTGCACCTGGTATGAATGCCCGGCTTCAATTGACAACATTTCCTACTTTTTACAATTTTCAAAGACTCTGAAAGACTGTTTTCATAAATATGGGCGTTGCGGTGGATTTTTGCTTGACAATGTAAATGTGTTTTTCTCTTCACACTCTGTGTCACTGTTTGATTGTTAAATCATCTGAACTGAAACAAACCAGTTTCACTTCTCTTAAATGAAGGCATAATTCAGTTATGAAGTTATTTGAATACCATTTTTAATTCTCATAAACATTGAATAGTTTCCTAATGGATTGTGCTAGACAATTCAGAAAGTATGAAGTTTTGTTCTCGTCATTGGTATGAACACTGAACTAACTGAAGAAATGTTGTCTTGCAAACATCACCTGTTGCTACATCTGGTCATAATTATTCTCAGATCATCAGATCTGCTGTCATGCTGTTTTCTACTGAATTACACGAACAGACGAAAAATAATTTCCTCTCTTATATTCTCATTTGAAGTTAATGAGTCTGTGTATGTTGTGCTCTTAACAACTTCATTATTTAATGAGGGGTTTGAAGCAAATAAAGCAGAAATGAGTTTGATATTAAACCTAAAATCTGATCATATGGTAAAATAATTTTAAACTCCTGCACTCCCAGTGGCATCAAAAGCAGTTTGGATGAATGGTTATTAAAATTGTTTGTATTTATCATCATAAGTACTGATAAACTTTGTGTGTCTCCTCTGATCAGTGTTGTGTGTTACAGGAATGCAACTGATACAGGACGGAAATGGGGGTTGTGACCGAGTAATAAATTCCTACATTTTTAATCTTACACATGAAGTATAATCGCAGTATTGCCAAAGTCCCATTATAATCACATTATGAGGGTTCAAACAAATGTGGTCAATGATACTGACTGATGTTTCTCTATATGAGTGATTATCATCAGTTAAAATATTGTGAATTAAACTGTAGTACAATAATACATTTTTATCCATTTTGAAGCTGTTTTAACACAGCAGAAATTGATAGATATACAATAAATGAATGATACGATTTATAACTAAAAAAGAAATGCTATTTTATACATATTAAATTTATTATCTATAATGATGTTATTTAAATACTATAGTACAAATAAATCATCTGTAAGTGAAATAAAGTATCAGTATGATCATCTGCAGTATCTGTCAGGTGTATGAGTGCAGTCACTGTGAGTCTAACTGAAAGAGGTTTTTGTATCACTCTTTATCACTGTGTCAACACATAACCACCACTACTGTGCACACTTTGACAGTAATAATCTCCTGAATCTTCAGTCTGAACTCCACTGATGGTCAAAGTGAAATCTGTGTTTGATCCGCTGCCACTGAATCTTGATGGAGTTCCTGACTGAAGGGTTGTTGCAGTATATATGAGGAGTTTAGGAGCTTCTCCAGGTTTCTGTAAGTACCAGTGTAAGAAATTACCACCATACACTGCACTGCTGACTTTACAGTTTATTTGAACTTGTTGTCCTGGTTGAACTGTTATTGATGGACTCTGAGTAAGAGTGTACTGTCCTCTACACACTGAAAGAAACAACAAGAATGAAATATAAGACAACACTGAAACAAATCAATATTAATGATGATGATAAAAATGTTACAACACAAACCTTGAGTAAAGACTGTGAGTGTCCAGATGAAGATGATGATGAAAGTCATTGTTGTTCTTTTGGTTTGTGTGATGATGAAGATTCTGTTCTGTTCTGATCTCAGTCATGAAGTGTTAAACTCACAGCACTATAAACACTCACACATCACTGAAGCATGACAACACAATGCAAAGAAGACGACAGGAAACTTCAGCTCGTACAAACTACTATACTATCATTATTTAATGTGGACTTGCATGTAAGAAATATTTTGAATAATACAATTGTATATAAATAAGTTTTGAATAAAAGTAAAAACAAATGTCCAAAATGTTCAGAATTAATTTGTCTAAAGCTTCAGGTTTGTGTATGCCAGTTGAAGAGTTATAAAGTGTTCACACAGCACAAGTAAATAAATGAAAACTAAAAGAAATTGTGTGAAAACTGCAGAAAATACATTGATAACAAACATGAAAATATTATATAGTTTTGTGCTTAGCATTTGTGACAATATTTGTTTGTGTTGTGATGTTAGTGTTGTTTATTCTGCTGTAGTTTGTGTTCAGTCAAGTGTGTAGAGGTTTTTGTACAGTCCCTCTATTAGTTTGTATCATTGTGGTACACATTCGGCAGCGGCACCAGACTGGATGTTGGCAGTAAGTAAATAATACAATAATAATTTTAATACAATAAATAACTGTTTCTAAATATATACATCAGATATTAAACAATATATGTAATTCAGTTTATTTAACTTTATTCCATGGTCTGTGGGAATTCTTGATTTTGATTGGCTGGAAAGTATCAAATAAAATTGTTTAGTGCACAGTAACTGAAAATATTTGTAGCCATTCGGTCAAATACTGCACTGTAAAGAAAAAATACTAGTTTTACTTGCCTTTAGCTTTTACTTAAAATCAATGGCCTGCTATGTATTAAAGGATTTAATGCACTCCTCATCATGTCGGGCGGTTTTGCAGTTAAAATCCTTTAATAAATGACAGGCCGTTGATTATCATTTACGTAAGGAATAATTGACGACGGGCCATTGAATTATAAGTAAATAATGCACACCAAGGTGGTAATGCGGCACGACGCGAAGCGGAGGTGTGCATTATTTTCAAATAATTCAAAGGACCGGAGTCAATTATTCCTCTTATAACACGGTTACCACAAACATTGCTCTGGTGCCTCTTTTTTAAGACATTTGACAAGTTAGGTGTGCGGTTTACAGAAAAATAATCAACACCCATAGAACATTTCTCAGCCAATCAGAATGCAGCATTCAACAGACCCGTGGTATAAGTATTAATAATATATTGTGATCACCTTAGAATTTTGACTGTAGTGTTTTGGTATAAATATACAGTTTGTCAAATTTTCCAATCTGTTTCCAAAATTTGTTGCAATTTTTATAAAAAATTGTTGGACCCTAATCTTATCCTGTTTAGACTCAACATTTTGTTAACAAAGTGCAGCTTCAATTTATTATTGAGTTTATTATGAGATTTTAACTTTATGGAGCAACAAATGTAAATTGAGTTACAAAAACATTATATTTTATGAATAGTTTTTGGTAAACTGTAAGGTAAATTCTTTAAACTGCACTTGTTTATAAATGTGTTCATGAGTATTTAGGCAAATTAAAATATTTTGTTTTTTTTATCTGTAATATGAATGAATATATATTCACCTACAACTAAAAATTAAGTTAAAAGTGTTGACAGAAGTACATGTCAAACTTATATTCTGTACAACATGTTTACATTATTTTGATTTTATATATTTATATTATTTACATATAATACATAAATATTAAATGTTATAATTAAACTATAAATATGTTATAACTGCAGTTATTTGTACTATTTTACAAAGTCACTGTTACAGTGTAATTAAACATTTAAGTACTGATTAATAATGATTAACAACAATTATGTAGTACAGGATTGGGGTTTGGTTTAGGGTTAGTTGCATATAATTATGCAGTATTTACTGTTATTATTATAACAATTACATGTAATGTGTAAGACACTGTAAAATAAAGTGTTATCATTATTGTTTATAAGAAAAAAAATTCAACCCTGACAAACAATATTTCAGTGAAATCAAATACTTAACGCCAAACACTGTAAACATGAGCTGTTACCTCAAAAGAGATAAATGATATGAATCAAAATATTTATTATTTATTAACAAAATATTTTTTGTTTATCACCGATTCTTGTGTGAGTTATTGATTATTGATGTGATTGTCAGGTATCAGTCGTCCTAAAGTGAGCGTCCTGCCGCCGTCCAGTGAAGAGATTTCCACAAAGCAAACAGCAACACTGATGTGTGTGGCCAACAAGGGCTTCCCCTCAGACTGGAGTCTGAACTGGAAGGTGGACGGGATCAGCAGCAGGTCTCAGTACAGCAGTGTTGCTCTCCTGGAGAAGGACGGTCTGTACAGCTGGAGCAGCAGTCTGACTCTCTCTGAGCAGGAGTGGAGCTCAGTGATCTCAGTCAGCTGTGAGCTCACACAGAAAGACCAGCGTGATAAAGTCACTGGAGAATTGAGGAGAGATCAGTGTTCACAGTAGATCCACTCACTCTCTCCTCTGTCTCACATCAAGACTAACAGACTAACTGTGTTTCTCTCTCTCATCTCACATCTCTTTTCACAAACAACACACGTCTATGTCTGCTTTATTCATTCACTCATGATTGTGTGACAAATTATCAAATAAAATCAGATTCTATCTTTATGTCTTTGACTCATTTTTTGCCTGTTTTGAATATGAAAGCTCACATTTTATAAATAAACCTGACTCAATGAAGCATGAAAACACCTGCAGATGAAGTAATTTTACATAAGTGTCAGTCAAATGAAATGAAGAACCTTGAACATGAAGTGATTGATGTGTTTAGTTTGATAGTTATTCTCATGTGACTCCTTCAGTATCTGTGTACAGTTGTTGACTGAATGATACTGACTGATGTTTCTCTATATGAGTGATTATTATCAGTTTTTTTATATTGTGAATTAAACTGTAGTACAATAATAATATAAATCATCCATGTTGAAGCTGTTTTAACACAGTAGAAATGAAAAGACAGACAATAAATTAATAATACGATTTACAACAATCAAAAAAAAATAAAAATAAAATAAAGTTGTAATTTAAATAAACTATAGTACAAAATAAATGATCTGTAAGTGAAATAAACAGCATCATCATCTGCAGTATCTGTCAGGTGTATAAGTGCAGTCACTGTGAGTCTGACTGAAAGAGGTTTTTGTATCACTCTTTATCACTGTGTCAACACACCACCACTGTGATAACTTTGACAGTAATAATCTCCTGAATCTTCAGTCTGAACTCCACTGATGGTCAAAGTGAAATCTGTGTTTGATCCGCTGCCACTGAATCTTGATGGAGTTCCTGACTGAAGGGTTGTTGCAGTATATATGAGGAGTTTAGGAGCTTCTCCAGGTTTCTGTAAGTACCAGGCTAAACAAATACCAGCATGCACTGCACTGCTGACTTTACAGTTTATTTGAACTTGTTGTCCTGGTTGAACTGTTATTGATGGACTCTGAGTAAGAGTATACTGTCCTCTACACACTGAAAGAAACAACAAGAATGAATTATAAGACAACACTGAAACAAATCAATATTTCACTCTTCATTGAATTAATGATCATGATAAAAATGTTACAACACAAACCTTGAGTAAAGACTGTGAGTGTCCAGATGAAGATGATGATGAAAGTCATTGTTGTTCTTTTGGTTTGTGTGATAATGAAGATTCTGTTCTGATCTCAGTCATGAAGTGTTAAACTAACAGCACTATAAACACTCACACATCACTGAAGCATGACAACACAATGCAAAGAAGATGACAGGAAACTTCTGCTCATACAGACTACTACACTATCATTATTCAACGTGGACTTGCATGCTGAAAATATTATTAATAATAAAATCTAATATAAATATATAAATATAAAATAAATAAATACGTTTTGAATAAAAGTAAAAACAAATGTCCAAAATATTCAACATTTATCTGTCTAAAGCTGTGTATGCAGTGTTCATACAACACAAGTAAATAAATGAAAACTAAATGACACTGGAGAAACTGGAGAAAATACATTGATAAAAAACATAAAAAGATTTTATAATAGTTTTGTGCTTAGCATTCTTAACATTAAATCATTCAGCGATTTTCACAATATTTGTTTCTGTTGTATGATGTTAGTGTTGTATACTGCCCTCCAAAGGCAGAGTGCAGTATCGACGCAAACATTGAAACTGAGAAAAATGGCTTTAAAGTTTTTACACTAGCCAGCCAAACATGTTGTGGGTAGATTAGTGGTAATGCATTCATGTAATGCCTTGTTAGGAAGAAATTTTTATAGAAAAAAAAACATGACCACCGATGTGACCCTTGACTCTCAAAATGCAGATACTGCACTCTGCCTTTGGATGACCTTTTGTCACGGTTAATCCGTGTCATGTCTTGTCTCTGTTCCGATTGTTATCACCTGGACATTCATTGATTAATTACCTGCCTCATGACACCTGATTGTTATTTAGTCTGTGTGTATATATACCTCTGTCTTCTGTTTGCTCACTGCTGGATCATTGTCATTGCTACCCCGTCTGTTCCCTGTCTTGGATGTTCCTGTGTTCACCATCTTATCCCTCGTGTTTTATTATTAAATGTTATTTATTTTTTAACTTTGCGTTTGCGTCCTGTCTCTCCTTCCGTGTCGTGACAGAATGATCCAGCCAAACTGGACGCAGCAGGTTCACGGAGGGCGGCTCCCCCAGGAGTTTCGTCGAGGGGGAGTAGTGACATCGGGGTTCATTCCCCATCAGCCCCGATGTCTCTTGGGGACCACCGTGAGCGATCGCTCGCTCCTGCGGGAGGAGGATCGGCCCAGGCGGTCCCCCAACGGTTGAGTCGTCGTCGACGGTCCCTCGGAGGACCACCATCCTGCTTGCAGGGGGATCCGGAACGGACCACGCCCGATCATTTCCCTGGGGTGGCTACCGAGGGTCTCCGTTTCCGCGAGGGGATGGGAGATGATTTCCGGGGGCATCTGATCGTCGACGATTCCCAGGAGGGGGGTAATTCGTCTGCCTCGGTTCTCGGAGCGATCGCTCCGGTTCTCCTGGCGCAGTCCGGCCAACCGTCCTGTTGGTCTCATCCCGCCGACTGCCGGCTTCGCCAGGGTCCCCAAGCCCTCCACCCCTCCCTTGGACTCTCGCTACCAGACTTTGTTTTTGTTGTGTTTTATGTGAGTGTCTGCTAGCCACTCGTAGAGGGGAGGGTAATGTCACGGTTAATCCGTGTCATGTCTTGTCTCTGTTCCGATTGTTATCACCTGGACATTCATTGATTAATTACCTGCCTCATGACACCTGTTTGTTATTTAGTCTGTGTGGATATATACCTCTGTCTTCTGTTTGCTCACTGCTGGATCATTGTCATTGCTACCCCGTCTGTTCCCTGTCTTGGATGTTCCTGTGTTCACCATCTTATCCCTCGTGTTTTATTATTAAATGTTATTTATTTTTGAACTTTGCGTTTGCGTCCTGTCTCTCCTTCCGTGTCGTGACACCTTTAACAACTAAAGCACTATTGCAATAGCAGAGTGCAGTATCTATGAACTAAATGTGTTCACTCAACTTTTTCTCATGCTTCTTAATACATTTTGATTGTTTTTAATAACTGTAATAGTTTTATTGATGTTTGCATGTTGTGAATGCTAAAAATGCTCCTTTTACCACAAAGAGTATTTTACTCATTTTATTAATTTTTATTTATTAATTTACATTATACGAGGTTTGCTTTAAAAACAGTAGTTAAAAATTAACACAAGTTAAAAATAGAAAAACATGTTTGTCCCAAAGACATTATGCCCATTTTAGTTAATTTTCATGTTGTCTCAAAGTAGCACAGTTATGTAAACTTAGATATTCTTAAGATTATAGCTTAAGAAGTACTAAACAAAATGTTTTAATATTAAGTAGCCTACAAAATTAGTTCGTGGAAAAAGAGCACTTATTATGGAAGTGTACTTTTTCACCTAGCGTGCTTTCTGCCGGCCCCGGCTGCGCTCGTCAGGTTGACTGGGCGCCGTTAACTTTGCCTAACAATATAACTTTACCAGACTCTTATCAAACAAAGGAGTAACCCCTGTCAATACAATTGGATTAGCTGCCTAAAAAGTGGAGAGATGTTCGAATCAACAAACACCAATGCGACTGAATCGGATTATATCATTATTGTCGGAGGATATTGCCTTCAATGGACGAGCACAGGTAGGTCAAAACTTGCTAGCAGCTGGCTAGTTAACTACTTATAAAGCTGTAATTTGCCTATGTATGAGTTATTATCTTGCTATCTTCCTTACCCGTATTTGTTTATTTGCGTTTTAGCGCGAGTTCAACCATCATTTGGACGTGGCATTGTGCCATGGTTGGTTTGTTGTTGTGTGTTACGATCGGGGAAAACCGCAGTATCTGCTGTGTCAAAGCCGGGGAAACAAAGCCAGAACGCAGTAACGTCACTTACTGCGGTTTGCCTTGGTATTAGCATGGATTTTGTAGTTACTGCAATTTTGACACCCTCATTTCTCTGAAACGGGACAAAATTTAACTAAGAGACTTTGTCATAAGACAGAACAGATGTCATAAAGCTCGTTTCAAGCCTTAACTCCATTTTGACCAAGCGTGTAGTTACTGCGCTTTCGCTTCGGACGGCAGTATATTCTGCTGTAGTTTGTGTTCAGTCAAGTGTGTAGAGGTTTTTGTACAGTCGCTCTATTAGTTTATATCACTGTGGTGGACTTTTGGCAGCGGCACCAGACTGGATGTTGGCAGTAAGTAAATAATCCAATAATAATTTTAATACAATAAATAACTGTTTATAAATATATACACCAGGTATTAAACACAAGAAGTGATGCATGTTTTACCATATTTATTTGTATTAGAAAGATATTGTGTACAGCAGAGCACCCTGAAATTTTAACTCAAGATTTTTGGTGTATATTGTGATTAATATTTGTTTGTGTTTAATAATTTGTACATATAGATAGTTGACAACGTTTGTAGTTTTTCTTAAACTCAAAAAGATTTTCAATTTCTTAAACTCAAAATGATTAAATTTACAATTTTTTTTTTTTTACATTTATTTGAACTCAACATTTAGTCATATTTTGTTTAGGCTCAATTTATTATTTGTTAACAAAGTTAAGCTGCATTATTTAATGTGTAGTTAAAACTACACATTACAAAGCTATTGTGTTACAGCATTTGGTAAACAGTAAGCTACACTTTTCAAACTGCAGTTGCTTAAAATAATTTATTGTTTAAAACAGATTTTTATTGAGCTGTTTGTTTGTAATGTGTTAAATTCAAGTTAGAAAGTGTTATAAGAAGCACAACTTAATGTCACAAATGATTTTAAGTGTATGCAAAACTTGTATTATGTAAAAAATTGAATATTATTTATTAATATTATTTATAAATGTTATACATTTCAATACAGTTTTACGCAACTACGAAGACTTCAACTGTCTGTCCTATACAATCTTTCAAATTTTTTAAATATTTTCTTTCATAATCATGAATATGGGTCAGTTTCCCAAACAGAGCTTAAGTTTTGTCCCACGCTAAAATGTATGTTTGAGCTGTTTTTTACTGAAATATCTTAACATATCAGTGCCATTGTTTTGTCTCAACCAGTGCACAACAGTAATGTTTATTGTAAGATATGTTTGTTGAAAGTATAATAACCTAATACAATTAAGCCCTACTCCTTTATAAACCCTATCTAGGAAACAGCCTTTATATATTTTTTCATTGATAGTTTTCATTTAAGTAACAAATAGTATTTCGGTGATTTAAAGTCTTCAGATAACCATGACAAAAGTGAAATTAGCCATTTAATGCAGCTATATGATTAAAAAAACGAAAAAATATTCAGGAGACCTAAACTTTCTTCGTTTTTTTATTATGATTTTTCATTTTTAACATGAATAAAGTTATTTTCTTTTTTGTGTGAGTTATTGATTATTGATGTTATTGTCAGCCAACAGTCCCCCTAAAGTGAGCATCCTGCCGCCGTCCAGTGAAGAGATTTCCACAAAGCAAGCAGCAACACTGATGTGTGTGGCCAACAAGGGCTTCCCCTCAGACTGGAGTCTGAACTGGAAGGTGGACGGGATCAGCAGCAGGTCTCAGTACAGCAGTGTTGCTCTCTTGGAGAAGGACGGTCTGTACAGCTGGAGCAGCAGTCTGACTCTCTCTGAGCAGGAGTGGAGCTCAGTGATCTCAGTCAGCTGTGAGCTCACACAGAAAGACCAGCGTGATAAAGTCACTGGAGAATTGAGGAGAGATCAGTGTTCACAGTAGATCTACTCACTCTCTCCTCTGTCTCACATCAAGACTAACAGACTAACTGTGTTTCTCTCTCTCATCTCACATCTCTTTTCAAAAACAATACAAGTCTATGTCTGCTTTATTCATTCACTCATGATTGTGTGACAAATTATCAAATAAAATCAGATTCTATCTTTATGTCTTTGACTCATTTTTTGCCTGTTTTGAATATGAAAGCTCACATTTTATAAATAAACCTGACTCAATGAAGCATGAAAACACCTGCAGATGAAGTAATTTTACATAACTGTCAGTCAAATGAAATGAAGAACCTTGAACATGAAGTGATTGATGTGTTTAGTTTGATAGTTATTCTCATGTGACTCCTTCAGTATCTGTGTACAGTTGTTGACTGAATGATACTGACTGATGTTTCTCTATATGAGTGATTATTATCAGTTTTTTATATTGTGAATTAAACTGTAGTACAATAATAATATAAATCATCCATGTTGAAGCTGTTTTAACACAGTAGAAATGAATAGACAGACAATAAATTAATAATACGATTTACAACAATCAAAAAAAAATAAAAATAAAATAAAGTTGTAATTTAAATAAACTATAGTACAAAATAAATGATCTGTAAGTGAAATAAACTATCAGCATCATCATCTTCAGTATCTGTCAGGTGTATGAGTGCAGTCACTGTGGCTGCGTTCACACGGTACCATAATACGGTTGTCAAACCCGTATTTGAGTCCTTAAGACGGTTCCGTTCACACGCAGTTCGGTTATTTACAGGTTTGACAACCGCATTCTATAACCGACTTCACACCCGTAACTTTTCGGGTTTCACAACCGTATTTACAGAGAAACTGTGCCGTGTGAACGGAATCGCACTGGACAACCAGTTGTCTGTCACGTCATTCGATGCTCTTTTTGTGAAGATAACGTTACAGTGCATGAAAATGACTGCAAACTACGCAGCAGAATTGCTCCATAAGGTTAATGTGATATTATATTACCTTCATAGATGCCACAGAACATATTAGATTACGCATAAAATTGCGTGCAGCCCAGTAAGTGAGATATATAAAGTTTAAACTTTAAAAGTGGACGATTAATATAATGTTAAGTGTATAATAAAAGGGATATAAAAATTTGCTGTTTATTTACTCACCTTTTATCTTCAGTGAAGCAATAAAGAAGATATTTTGCAAAAAAAAAACATCTGTGATATATAATGCAAGGCAAAAGATGCGTCACTTTGAGGTGTCAAAAAGCAGATATATCCAATACAAAAGTAATCTCCATGACTCCTGGTGACATTTTTTGCTGCTTGTGAAGCAAATCGGTCGGTTTTTGCAGGATATTGAACGTTATTTACAACATTATTAGCGTCCATACAGAACTGTGGAAACATATAAAGTGCACTTTTTACACTCCCGCTCTATAGGTGGCGCTAAGAGGCTGGTTTTGCCTGCGGTTGGTAAACCATACTCCATGCGCCACCTACAGAGCGGGAGCGTAAGCACACTTCCTATTTGGCTGCGTTAATGCTTTAAATAAAGTTCAATTTCTTGCAAAAACGGATCGATTTGCTTCACAAGTCATTATGATTACTTTTGTATTGGATATATCTGCTTTGGTAAAACGTGCAGTTGCTGACACTGATTTTATGTTCATTCATTTTGGAAATTAAAACTTTAATAAGGAACCACCCTTGTTTATTTTTCTCTGCACAATGGTAAGCGTTACACCAGCCAGCTGTTTTTATTAATTACATAAATAAAGTTTTTCTCATTGCATAAATAATATTTTTTTAATATTTACGTCTGTCACTATGGTTACAGGCGCCGCGTGTAACTAGCATACGGGTTTGAGGTCGGTTGCTTGTTCATACAGGCAGTGTTCTATTTGTGTCTTTAATTTGCTGTGTGAACACGACATTTCCAGACTCACACCTGTAAGTAAATACGGTTGTCACTCCCAAAATTTTGTCGTGTGAACGCACCCTGTGAGTCTGACTGAAAGAGGTTTTTGTATCACTCTTTATCACTGTGTCAACACACCATCACTGTGATAACTTTGACAGTAATAATCTCCTGAATCTTCAGTCTGAACTCCACTGATGGTCAAAGTGAAATCTGTGTTTGATCCGCTGCCACTGAATCTTGATGGAGTTCCTGTGTAGAGGCTTGTTGCAGCATTTATGAGTAGTTTAGGAGTTTCTTCAGGTTTCTGTAAGTACCAGGCTAACCATTTACCACGATACACTGCACTGCTGACTTTACAGTTTATTTGAACTTGTTGTCCTGGTTGAACTGTTATTGATGGACTCTGAGTAACAGTGTACTGTCCTCTACACACTGAAAGAAACAACAAGAATGAAATATAAGACAACACGGAAACAAATCAATATTTCACTCTTCAATGAATTAATGATGATGATAAAAATGTTACAACACAAACCTTGAGTAAAGACTGTGAGTGTCCAGATGAAGATGATGATGAAAGTCATTGTTGTTCTTTTGGTTTGTGTGATGATGAAGATTCTGTTCTGTTCTGATCTCAGTCATGAAGTGTTAAACTCACAGCACTATAAACACTCACACATCACTGAAGCATGACAACACAATGCAAAGAAGACGACAGGAAACTTCTGCTCGTACAGACTAATACACTATCATTATTTAATGGACTTTCATGCAAGAAATATTCTGAAGAAAAACTAAAATTTTAAAGAAATAATAAAGTTTTGAATAAAGGTAAAACATTAATGTGCAAAATAAATGTGTCTAAATATTTAGGTTTGTGTATGCAGGGGAAATATCTACACAGTGTCCACACAACACAAACAAATAAATGAAAACTAAAAGATTGTAATAGTTTTCTGTTTATTATTCAGACATAAATCATTCAAAGATCTTCAATAGTTGTTTGTGTTGTGTGCTGTTAGTGTTGTATATTCTGCTGTAGTTTGTGTTCAGGTTTTTGTACAGTCGCTCTATTAGTTTGTATCACTGTGGTGGACTTTCGGCAGCGGCACCAGACTGGATGTTGGCAGTAAGTAAATAATACAATAATACATTTAATACAATTAATAAATGTTTCTAAATATACACATCAGATATGAAACACAAGATGGGAGGTACTTTATATCATATTTATTTGTATTTGAATGATATTGTGTATACAAGAAAGAGCACCCAGAAATTTTTACTAATATTTGTTTGTGTTTAATTATTTGTACATATAGATACTTAAAAAGGGTTGTGGATTTTCTCAAACTCAAAATGATTTCCAATTTTTACATTTATATGAACTCAACATTAAATCTTATTTTGTTTAGGCTCACACTATGGTTTGTTAACAAAGTGCAAAAAAAGAATCTGCACACTGAATTCACCAAAAAAGACTTCTGAAGAAGGGCGGAAGCCGAAACGTTACTTCGGTGATTAAATTTTTTTTTGTGAGTTCAGTGTGCGGATTATTTTTTTGTCTTGTTAAGTTGGATTTTTGGATTCCGGCACCTGCTAGTGTTTGGATGTGCGCGTCTCCCTTTTTAGTTGTTAACAAAGTGCAGCTCAGTTTTATAATTTGGTGTGTAGTTACAACTAACTGGGTTATTAACTGGAATTTAATTTAGGTTTAACTAAAATTCAATTTAAAGCGTTATCAGGTGCAAGACTTAATGTGACAAATTATTTTTTATATGCTAAACTTGTATTCTGTAAAAAATATATTATTTATTAATATTATTTATGAATGATATACATTTATATACAGTATTACACAAAAACTGTGAAGAGTTTGACTGACTGTCCTTTACAATATTTCAAATTTCTTAATATTTTCTTTTACAATGATGAATATTTGTCAGTTTCAGACAGAGTTTAAGTTTTGTCCTGCGCTAAAATATATGTTTGAGCTGTCTAAACTGAACATATCAGTGCCATTGTTTTGTCTCAATGTGCACAACAGTAATGTTTAAAACTAAAGTGTGTTTATTAAGCCCTAATCCTTTATTTATATAAACCCTGTCCAGGAAACCGCCTCTATATTTTTTCATTTATATTTTCATTGAAGTAACAAAATGTATTTCAGTGAATCAAAGCCTTCAGATGAACATGACAAAAGTGATATTAGCCATTTAATGCAGCTATATGATTAAAAAAAATCTTCAGGAGACCTACACTTTCTGTATTTATTATTATGATCTTTAATGTTTAACACAGAAAAGTGAATTTATTTTTATTGTGTGAATTATTGACTATTGATGTGATTGTCAGGCAACAGTTCCCCTAAAGTGAGCGTCCTGCCGCCGTCCAGTGAAGAGATTTCCACAAAGCAAACAGCAACACTGATGTGTGTGGCCAATAAGGGCTTCCCCTCAGACTGGAGTCTGAACTGGAAGGTGGACGGGATCAGCAGCAGGTCTCAGTACAGCAGTGTTGCTCTCCTGGAGAAGGACGGTCTGTACAGCTGGAGCAGCAGTCTGACTCTCTCTGAGCAGGAGTGGAGCTCAGTGATCTCAGTCAGCTGTGAGCTCACACAGAAAGACCAGCGTGATAAAGTCACTGGAGAATTGAGGAGAGATCAGTGTTCACAGTAGATCCACTCACTCTCTCCTCTGTCTCACATCAAGACTAACAGACTAACTGTGTTTCTCTCTCTCATCTCACATCTCTTTTCACAAACAACACAAGTCTATGTCTGCTTTATTCATTCACTCATGATTGTGTGAGAATTCATCAAATAAAATCAGATTGTATCTTTATGTCTTTGACTCATTTTGTCTGTTTTGAATATGAAAGCTCACATTTTATAAATAAACCTGACTCAATGACGCATGAAAACACCTGCAGATGAAGTAATAACTGTCAGTCAAATGAAGAACCTCAGACATGCAGTGATCTTGATCAATGATTATAAAGAGATATTGAAATATAAACATGTGTGACAGGGTTTGATTGATATGTCAGTGTGTTTAGTTTGATAGTTATTCTTATGTGACTCCTTCAGTATCTGTGATTCAGCATATGACTGAATGATACTGACTGATGTTTCTCTATATGTGTGAGTATCATCAATTTTTAAAATATTTTGAATTAAACTGTACAATAATAATATAAATCAACCACGTTGTAGCTGTTTTTTACACAGCAGAAATTAATTGACAAACAATAAAATAATTATATGATTTATTTTGTTTATTTTTAATTTGACATGTTCAAAATTGAATGAGCCAAAAAGAAAGAATATAAGTGTTACAATCCCAGTCTGTCTGTCTGTCTGTTTCCTCGTTCATTATCTATTTGGACTTCATTTCCCATCATACTCTTCACTCCCTCACCTGTACTGTGTTTGTGTTTGTCCTCACCTCCCATCAATCACAAATGTGCAGTTTCAAATCTCCACCTACAATGAAAAATTAATGTAATTGACGTATAAAAGAGCACCTGTCAATGTTTACATTCAAGCAGCAAGACAAACTTTAATTTCCAAAAATCTGCAGCACATGGATAAGCAAAAGTGCGTATATCTGCTTGGATCCTGACGTGGCGCTAAGTACTTTTCCATGTCAAAGACCGTTTTTATAAATCTGAGCGGAAAGTTGCGGTGGATTTTTGCTTGACAATGTAAATGTGATTTTCACTTCACACTCCCAGTGTCACTGTTTGATTGTTAAAGGGCCATTTCATCGATAGGAACATTAATCTTTATTGAAAGTGGGTCATATTTGTAGTCGAAATGTAACATACATTTAGAATTTTGTGCCTATTTGACCGAGAAAAGACAGAACGTGACTTTAGAGCACATTATGAAAAACTACAACTCCCACAATGCACCACAATGCACAGCTCTGCAAGCCACTCCCATTAATCGAAACACGGCTCAGATATGATATTGTGTACATAAATGCCACGTTAGTAAAACAAAGAAAATAGCCACCACCACTGTGTCTGACAGACACCAATCATGACTTACTTTTAAACGTGATGTTACGTTGTGTTACACACAATAACACTCTGGCCTGATGTGTAGCAAAGTCTTATTCAAACAGTAACGTGAGCTGTCAGATCCGCAGTACAAATGTCTTTTCAAGTACTTATAAAGGGGTATGCATATTAAATGTTTATTTAGTTTTCTTTTGTCTCTTGCTTACTGTAATTACATCTGTGTAATATCAGCCTCATTGCTTTCACATTATAGACGTATAAAACACCGCTCAGATATGCTTTTGTCTACATAAATGTCACCTTAGTATAACAAAGAAAATAGAAACACTCACTTTATAGTCAGACATCCGTTTATCCCTGCATCCTGCACACAAACGCGTCCCCTGCACAATATCTCCACAGACATGCTGCCTCAGCTCTTGGAGCTTGTGCTCGTAAGCCGAAACACGTCTTTGAAATAAACATGTCCAAACACACGCAAAGTTGATCTCTTTCCTGGAAACATTCACCAAACAAACGTCCATATCCTTATCGGATGCAGAAATGTTATAAAGAAAGCACACAGCGAGAGAACAGGCAGTAGTCTGTCCAAGCTTCTCTACGCAGCAGATGTCGAGGGTTGCGGTGTCTTCCCCGGGCTCCACTACTCAGCCGAAGCCCATGCTCCGGCCTACTCCTCAGGCTTCTGTTCCTCCATCTGCCTCAGCTCTTTGCTGTATTGTGGATCATAAAGGTGCAATGAACAGCGGATTAAAGCATCACGCTTGCAAAATCAACCTCTTCCATATCATATTGATTACCTTCCGCTATTACAGTTTTTCTCAATTGCTTTGGCACATTTTTCGCAACAGTCTTATTATTCTCTATGTGAGTGCAAATGTCTGAACGGTTTGCTGGAACTTCAGAACTTAATTGCATGTCTGCAAAATGAAGTTACACATCCAAAACATTTTATTCATGCTTCAAAACCTAGTTATCTTGTCAGTAATTTGGCCAAGGGCACCAAAATATAAAGTATTTTTGTCAATGTGTGAGCAACACTGGTCAAAATGTTTAGTTGTTTTTTCACCATGAAAGTCCACCATAGAAAATAAGGTTTCATTAAAAAATCATAATAATTGAGAAGAGTCAACAGTACATAGAAAAAAAGTAAATGACCTTTTCTATTTATTCACTTCATTTATTTTTGTATGTGTATTACATTTAAACTGAAATCTTGCTTGTCCAATTGCTGTACATTTCATATTTCTTATGTTACAACAAAAATACAATAGAAAATAACTAAAATAACCTCAATGAAAAAAAAATTATTCTTGTTGGACATCCTGTCGCTCTTGTTGGTCAGGCCAAAGATTTTCATCCACATCACATCTTATGTTTTCCATTGCCATGCACCGGGGAAAAAATCTCCTTGAATGCCGCACCCATCCTCTGCAATGATCAGCTGTGATGTCCTCACATGCAGCATTCATGGCATCCAACAGAGACAACTGATCGTGTGGTCTGTGATCATATACTTTCCACCTCCAAGCAGAAAAAAACTCTTCTATTGGGTTTAGGAATGGAGAGTATGGTGGGAGGAACTCCACTGTTATCCTTTCATGTGCAGCAAACCACTCCCTAACAATGTTGGTTCGGTGAAAGCTGACATTATCCCAGACAACAACATAATTAGGCCAATGTGGTCAAACTAAACCCCTTTCTTGTTCTGGAATCAGGTCTCTGTAAAGTGTGTCTAGGAAGGCCAGGAGCAGTTGGGTATTATAGGGCCCAATGTGTGGAATATGTGTGCTCACACCATTCTCTGAAATGGCAGCACACATTGTAATATTGGCCCCACGCTGGCCTGGTATGTCAGTTGTGGCTCGGTGTCCAATGAGATTGCGACCACGTCTCCGGCCTTTGGACAGATTGAACCCGGCCTCGTCCATAAAAACAAGAATATGGAGTGTTTCATGTCCTTCTAACTCCATGATTCTCTACGAAGAAACACAGAAGCAAAATAAAGTTAATTTTTATTCTAGAGTTCAGTAAATGTTTTCTCTTCTTATGGGTTTCTAAAACGTTATTACAGGCATCTTAGAAGTACAGTAAAACTCACTAAGTGCACACCAATAGTTTACCTGGACATACTGGTACCGTAGTTCCTTTACTCTTTCACTATTCCTCTCAAATGGCACCTTGTAGAGTTGTTTCATAGAGATTTGATGTCTTTTCAAAACTCCGTCTATGGTAGAAATGCTGACAGAATCTATATTTGCGAAGACATTATTGTCATTTATTATTGCACTTTGGATCTCTCTTAGCCTGATGGAATTGTTGGCTATGACCATGTTGCAAATTTCTTGTTCTTGCTGGTGGTTAAATACTGCTGCTCTGCCACCAGCATGAGGTTGTTGTGCAGTTCTATAGAATGTACAAATAGAGTTGCATTTACCTTTACAATATTGTTGTGTATAAAAATGCTTCATATACTGTAAAACAAACAAAAAAATAAATATTTACCTGTTTTCTCTACGAAAGGTTTGCACCATTGATGACACTGTGGACCTGTTACATTATGCTGCACTCTTTTACCAGCCTCTTCCATTGTAAAACCACGATTTATGACATGATCCACAAGTGTGGCTCTGATTTCATCTGAGACTCTGACTCTTCTATTTCCACCTCTTCCTCTGTTATGTCTTCCTCTAACACCACCACCACGTATCCTTACACGTCTTCCAATTGGTCTACCACGAGCCTGTTGCTGCAGTTCAGGGTTCTGGAAGTCCTCCATGCTCAAAAAATTATATTGATTGTGCTGTGGGCAATCTATATATATATATATATATATATATATTATATATATATATATATATATATATATATATATATATATATATATATATATATATATATATATATATATATATATATATATATATGATGTGTGTGTGTTCCCAAACTTCATTGGTTAAATGGTTAAATGGTTGATTGGCAAATTACCTCTAATTCCAATACAATTTGAATCAACCAATCAACCAATGTAGCAGACATTACAAACAATATCAATGTCAGATATTTATGGAATGTACATGCATGTTTAGTAGTTTTTGATAAGTGAATGGATCGTTTTGAATGTGATGGCGTACACAATGACAAACGATTGAGAAGTTATGAAGAGTTTGACAGTTTAAGTGAGAATTGACTCATCAGTTTTGATCAACAAGCCATATGCAATTAGTTGTTGGGCAAACTGGAGACGATTGTACTTATTGTTTGCACACATGTGCCAAAGCATTTGCAATTAGCTCAAATCAATAAGAAATTCTCGTTCACATCACAGCTTTTATTTCCCCTTGAGATGCATTGAAGGAAGAAACAGCATGCATGTCGCAACCATTCCCTACACTGATCTCCTGTTATATCCTCACACACAGCGTTCATTGCATGGAGCAGGGACCTCTGATCTTGAGCCCCATGCTCATACATCTCCACCTCCAAGCAGAGAATAACTCCTCAATAGCATTGAGTGTAAGGTGGCAGGAACACCATGACCATCATTGGATGAGTACTAGTGAACCAAGGCAAGGCAAGGCAAGGCAAGGCAAGGCAAGTTTATTTGTATAGCACATTTCATACACAGAGGTCATTCAAAGTGCTTTACATAGAAATGAGAAAACAATATATAAAAGAGAAAAAAGAAAATGTAAAAATAATAGATACACAATAAAATCACAATAAAAACAAAGATACATAATAACAATTAAAGAAAATAAATGTGATTTTAATAAAAACACTTTAAAAAGGTAAAAAGAATAAAACAGAAGTAAAAGTGACTTGAGTTAAAAGTGCAGTCAGTGTGAAGCAGCACAGTGCTTATTCACTAAATGCAGAGTTAAACAGATGTGTTTTTAATCTAGATTTAAAAGTGTTTACTGTTGAAGCACATCTGATCTCTTCTGGAAGCTGATTCCAGCTAGAGGTGGCATAATAACTAAATGCTGACGCACCTTGTTTTGAGTTAACCAGGCCCTGATGAGCGGGCAACGGTGGAAAATCACATTGTCCTATACAATGACATATTGTGGTAGGTGGGGCCCTAAGAGACCTCTCTCATTTTTAGGGATCAAATCAAAATGAAGGCGGTCCTAGAAGATGAGGAGCTTCTGTGTATAGTATGGGCCAAGACTGGGGATGTGAGTGGCCATGTATGGCAGCACACATAGTTATATTGCCCCTTCACTGGCCTGGGACATCCACCGTGGCCCGGTGGCCAATAATATTACGGCCACGTTTTCTGCCCTTGGCCAAGTTGAAACCAGCTTCATCCACAAACATGAGGATATGAAGGGTCTCGTTTCCTTCCAATGCCATTATTCTCTAAAAAAGCGTAAACTTCTCCTTCATTAGTCAAGTTCTAGTTTCACATTACTGTCAATTGCTGTAATAAGTTTTTCAAATGTTCAAAGGATTCATATATAGTATTCATGGTATTATGTTCTTGACTAATATTGACAATTTAACAGACTATTGTGCATGTGATGACTTAAACAATGAAATGACGCTGACACGTTTTGGAGCGAACAACCATTAGACTGAGAATCAACCACTAAGTTTAGATCAACAAGATCTATTCACTTGGAAGTTGTTCTAAATGTACGCTACCTTGTCTTAATCATTTGCAAAGATGTACTGAGATATTGAGACATGTACTTAGACATTTGCAATTTGATGAAATTAATGAGAAATTAAATTCTGTTGTAAACAATTGCCAAGTGGTTAGGAGGTTTGTCCATGTTGTTTTGTAAATGTAATTTCTGTTTCAAGAAATGAGCCAAAACAATTGAGAAAAACTGTAAAACAAATTTATTTATTTGCTTCGTAAACAACATAATGCACTTTAGGCTTTTTCTTTCATCCATACATCTGCTCCTGGTGATAGTGCCTACAATTTGCATCCGAGTTGTGTAGCAGACAGACTGCCTTCTACAAAACACAAGTAAAAATACTTTGTTATAAAACAGATTCTGTTACAGTTTTTCTCAGTCGCTTTAGTACAATTCTCAGATCAGAATTGAAATTCTCAAAACTACTTGTTCAATTCTCACATCATTGTGTCACTTGTGCACATCAAAAAAGCAGTTTCTCATTTCTTTGAACAAGTTGCAAATGCTTTGGTACATCCATGCAAATGATTATGTACAATTCTCTGCTTTTCCCTACATTATCAGTTGTTTATGTCATGTTGATCAAAATGTATAATGGGTCTCTGTTGAATAGTCTCACCCCCCACAATATTTAGGCATTAGTTCATAGTATAAGTCTTTCCATGCAAAATGGTTGAACATGTTGTCAAAATACAGGATATGGTCAAACATATTTCTATACATTTCCATTAGACATTTTTTATAAATCTGTCCTGAAATGGTAAATTGCTCCCAGGTGAATCTTGACTTTCTCTAACAGACAGAAACGTCCCCAGCAAGCAAAAACCGAGACGTTGAAATGACTGCTAACTATTGACCCAATATAGTCTGGCAATGAGTAACCCACTTCTACCCTAAATAACCTTGAATTTGGTTACATGCCATTTTTGCCAAAATAACTTGAAGATGTATGATATTCCAACATGTAAGCAAAGTGTGTTCAAGGTGTTTGCTTTCATTTCTTTTACATGTTCCAAAAGTATATGCATCATCTATTCTTGGGCTATGGTTAGACATCTTTTAGACATCTATCATGTTAACATTTCTACTTTTGTTTTTTTTTCCCTTTTTATGTTATGCAGTGCTTGCAGCGCTGTCTTTATCTTTCTTTATGGCAATGACATGGTCTTTCAACGAATTACAGTACAAACAGTAAAAGCGTAAATGTAAATTTTGTCAAGTCTCTTGCAATCAAACTCACACATAACTTATACAGTAAGTGTAACTTACAATTTACAATACTTGTCGTCAAAACTTTAGCCATAGTTCACATCAGAACATCACTTCAGAGTAAACTGTTATATTGACAACATGACTAAACAATTTGACTGTCTTATCCGTACACAATGACACAATGACTTGTTATTCTGATGGCACTGACATGTTCATTGACACAGATATTTAATTTTGAGAGATGAACTAAGTATTTTGAGTAAAAGAGTGGCTTTTGCAGGTTATCCATGATGTTTTGCTATTTGTACAAATTGTTGTGAGAAATGCACTTACTTTTTTGCAAATTGTGAGTATGATTCGAGAAATGTAACAAAGCGACTGAGAAAAACTGTAAATTAAAGCATGGGTGATTTCATTAATTTGAGCTTACCACAATTTTAGGATTGTGCAGCTTCCCTTTTCTTTTCATCTCCTCAGTCGAGCAGTTGTTTGATTCACATTGAGAGCGCTTTACTTCTTGTTTTCTTCAACAACAAAAAAATTACACAATTAACAAGACTTACCAAAATAGATACATTCAATAATGTAATTTAAATCAAATTGCACAAAGATTAATAATAAACATAATATTATTAATCTTACTTTATTTCCTCTTGATGTCCTCAACATCGCTGTCTCTGACTGGTTTGGATACTGGAATAGACAGACAGACAGAAAGACGGACAGACAGACAGACAGACAGAAAGACAAACAGACAGAAAGACGGACAGACGGACAGAAAGACAGACAGACGAACATACAGAAAGACAGACAGACAGAAGGACAGACAGACGGACAGAAAGAAAGACTGACGGACAGACAGAAAGATTGACAGACAAAAAGACAGACAGATGGACAGATGGACAGACAGAAAGACGGACATACATACAGACAAAAAGATTGATGGATAGAAAGACAGATGGACAGACAGACAGATAGACAGAAAGACGGACAGATGGACAGACAGACAGAAAGATTGATGGACAGAAAAACAGACAGAAAGATGGACAGACAGAGAGACAGACAGACGGACAGAAAGATTGACAGACAAACGGACAGACAAACAGATAGACAGACAGAACGATTGACGGACAGACAGATGGACAGACAGACGGACAGAAAGACAGACATAATATTGACAGACAGAAATACAGACAGATGGACAGACAGACGTACAGACAGAAAGATTGATGGAGAGACAGACAGACAGAAAGACAGACAGACAGAAAGACTGGCAAATGGACAGACAGAAAGATTGACGGACAGAAAACAGACAGAAAGATGGACAGAGAGACAGACAGACGGACAGAAAACAGACAGACAGAAAGATTGACGGACAGAAAGACAAACAGAAAGACTGACAGACAAACAGACAGATGGACAGACAGACAGACAAACGGACAGACAAAAAGACAGACAAACAGATGGACAGACAGAAAGACATACAGACAGACAGATGGACAGACAGAAAGACAGATAGACATACAGACAAACGGACAGACAAAAAGACAGACAGATGGACAGACAAAAAGACAGACAGACGTACAGACAGGAAGACAGACATAAAGACGGAAAGACAGAAATATTGACAGACAGACAGACGGACAGAAAGACAGACAGATGGACATACAGAATGATTGACGGACAGAAAGGCAGACAGATGGAAAGACAGACAGAAAGACGGACAGACAGAAAGATTGACAGACAAAAAGACAGACAGATGGACAGATGGACAGACAGAAAGACGGACATACATACAGACAGACAGAAAGATTGACAGACAGATGGACAGACAGAAAGACAGACAGAGAAAAAGACAGAGACAGAACGATTGACGGACAGAAAGATGGACAGACAGAAAGACAGACAGACAGACAGACGGACAGACATAAAGACGGAAAGACAGAAAGATTGACAGACGGACAGAAAGACAGACAGATGGACATACAGAATGATTGACGGACAGAAAGGCTGACAGACAGACAGACAAACAAACGGACAGACAGACAGACATACAGACAGCAAGATTGACAGACAGACAGAAAGACAGACAAACAGATGGACAGACAGAAAGACAGACAGACGTACAGACAGAAAGTTTGACGGACAGAAAGACAGATGGACAGACAGAAAGACAGACAGATGGACAGACATAATATTGACAGACAGAAAGACAGACAGATGGACAGACAGAAAGACAGATGGACAGACAGAAAGACAGACATACAGACAGACAGACGTACAGACAGAAAGATTGACGGACAGATGGAAACACAGACAGAAAGACAGACAGACAGAAAGATAGACGGACAGACAGAAACATGGACAGACAGAAAGATAGAAGGACAGACAGAAAGATTGAAAGACAGACAGACAGACAGAAACACGGACAGACAGACAGACAGAAAGACTGGCATACAAACAGACAGATCGACAGACAGACAGACAGACGGACAGACAGACAGAAAGACTGAAAGACAGACAGACAGACAGATGGAAAGACAGAAAGACAGACGGACAGACAGAAAGATAGACAGACAGACAGACAGACAGACGGACAGACAGAAAGATAGATAGATGGACAGACAGAAAGATTGATTGAAAGACAGACAGACAGAAAGGCAGACAGATGGAAAGACAGACAAACAAACGGACAGACAGAAAGACGGAGAGACAGAAAGATTGACAGACAGACAAACGGACAGAAAGAAAGACGGACATACAGAAAGATTAACGGACAGAAAGGCTGACAGACAGACAGACAGAAAGACAGACAAACACACGGACAGACAAAAAGACAGACAGACATACAGACAGAAAGATTGACAGACAGACAGACAGACAGACAGACAAACAGATGGACACACAGAAAGACGTACAGACAGAAAGATTGACGGACAGAAAGACAGACAGTCGGACAGACAGAAAGACAGACAGATGGACAGACATAATATTGACAGACAGAAAGACAGACAGATGGACAGACAGAAAGACAGACAAGACAGATGGACAGACAGAAAGAAAGACAGACATACAGACAGACAGACGTACAGACAGAAAGACTGACGGACAGACAGAAAGACAGACAGACAGACAGACAGACAGACAGACAGACAGACAGAAAGACGGACAGACAGAAAGACAGACGGACAGACAGAAAGATAGATGGACAGACAGAAACATGGACAGACAGAAAGACTGGCAGACAAACAGACAGATCGACAGGCAGACGGACAGAAAGACAGACAGATGGACAGAAAGACAGACAAACAGATGGACAGACAGAAAGACAGACATACAGACAGACAGACGGACAGAAAGATTGACGGACAGATGGACAGACAGAAAGACAGACATACAGACAGACGGACAGAAAGATTGACGGACAGACAGAAAGACAGACAGACAAACAGACAGATGGACAGAAAGACAGAACGATTGATGGACAGAAAGACAGACTGACAGACAGAGAGACAGACAGACAAAAAGACAGAACGATTGATGGACAGAAAGACAGACAGACAGAAAGAAAGACTGACAGACAAACAGACAGATGGACAGACAGAAAGACTGGCAGACAAACAGACGGACAGACAGAAAGACTGAAAGACAGATAGACAGAAAGGCGGACAGATGGAAAGACAGACAGAAAGATTGACGGACAGAAAACAGACAGAAAGATAGACAGACAGACGGACAGAAAGACAGACAGACAGAAAGATTGAAGGACAGAAAGACAAAAAGACAGACAGAAAGACTGACAGACAAACAGACATATCGACAGACAGAAAGACAGACAAAAAGATTGACGGACAGAAAGACAGACAGAAAGATGGAAAGACAGAAAGACAGACAGACGGATAGACAGACGGACAGAAAGACAGACAGAAAGATGGACAGACAGAAAGACAGACAGATGGATAGACAGATGGACAGAAAGACAGACAGACCGACAGACAGACGGACAGAAAGACGGACATACATAATATTGACAGACAGAAAGACAAAAAGACAGATGGACAAACAGACAGACAGAAAGATTGATGACAGAAAGGCAGACAGAAAGATGGACAGACAGAAAGAGAAACAGACGGAAAGACAGACAGACAGAAAGACAGACAGACGGATGGACAGACAGAAAGACAGACAGACAGAAAGATTGACGGACAGAAAGGCAGACAGAAAGATGGACAGACAGAAAGACAGACAGACGGACAGATGGATTTACATAATATTGACAGACAGAAAGACAAACAGACAGATGGACAGACAGACGGACATATGGACAGACAGACATACAGAAAGATTGATGGACAGAAAGGCAGACAGAAAGATGGACAGACAGACAGAAAGACGGACAGACAGAAAGACAGACAGAAAGAAAGACTGACAGACAAACAGACAGATGGACAGACAGACAGACAGAAAGACAGACAGACAGAAAGACGGACAGACAGAAAGATAGACGGACAGACAGAAAGATTAAAAGACAGACAAACAGAAACACGGACAGACAGACAGACAGACAGAAAGACTGGCAGACAAACAGACAGATCGACAGGCAGACGGACAGAAAGACAGACATACCGACAGACAGACAGATGGACAGACAGAAAGACAGACAGACGGACAGAAAGATTGACGGACAGATGGACAGACAGAAAGACAGACATACAGACAGACGGACAAAAAGATTGACGGACAGACAGAAAGACAGACAGACGGACAGAAAGACAGAACGATTGATGGACAGAAAGACAGACAGAGAGACAGACAGACAAAAAGACAGAACGATTGATGGACAGAAAGACAGACAGAAAGAAAGACTGACAGACAAACAGACAGATGGACAGACAGACAGACAGACAGACGGACAGACAGAAAGATTGAAAGACAGACAGACAGAAACAAGTACAGATGGAAAGACAGACAGAAAGATTGACGGACAGAAAACAGACAGAAAGATGGACAGACAGACAGAAAGACTGGCAGACAAACAGACAGAAAGATTGAAGGACAGAAAGACAAACAGACAAACAGAAAGACTGACAGACAAACAGACAGATCGACAGACAGAAAGACAGACAAAAAGATTGACGGACAGAAAGACAGACAGAAAGATGGACAGACAGAAAGACAGACAGACAGATAGACAGACGGACAGAAAGACAGACAGACCGACAGACAGACCGACAGACAGACAGACAGACGGACATACATAATATTGACAGACAGAAAGACAAAAAGACAGATGGACAGATGGACAAACAGACAGACAGAAAGATTGATGGACAGAAAGGCAGACAGAAAGATGGACAGACAGAAAGAGAAACAGACGGAAAGACAGACAGACGGATGGACAGACAGAAAGACAGACAGACAGAAAGATTGACGGACAGAAAGGCAGACAGAAAGATGGACAGACAGAAAGACAGACAGACAGACGGACAGAAAGACGGACAGATGGACATACATAATATTGACAGACAGAAAGACAAACAGACAGATGGACAGACAGACGGACATATGGACAGACAGACATACAGAAAGATTGATGGACAGAAAGGCAGACAGAAAGATGGACAGACAGACAGAAAGACGGACAGACAGACAGACAGATGGACGGACAGACATAATATTGACAGACATAAAGACAAACAGACAGAAAGATTGACGGACAGAAAGGCAGACAGAAAGATGGACAGACAGACAGACAGACAGACAGACGGACAGACAGACAGACAGACCGACAGACGGACAGAAAGACAGACAGACCGACAGACAGACGGACATATGGACAGACAGACATACAGAAAGATTGATGGACAGAAAGGCAGACAGAAAGATGGACAGAAAGACGGACAGACAGAAAGACAGACAGATGGACAGACAGACGGATAGACATAATATTGACAGACATAAAGACAAACAGACAGACAGACAGACATAAAGATTGACGGACAGAAAGGCAGACAGAAAGATGGACAGACAGAAAGACGGACAGACAGACAGACAGACAGACAGACCGACAGACGGACAGAAAGACAGACATATGGACAGACAGAAAGACAGACAGACGGAGAGACATAATATTGACAGACAGAAAGACTGACAGAAAGACAGACGGACGGATGGACAGACAGACAGAAAGACAGATGGACAGACAGACAGGCGGACAGACAGAAAGATTGATGGACAGAAAGACTGACAGACAAACAGACAGATGGACAGAAAGACAGACAGAAGGACAGACAAAAATACAGACAGACAGACGGATAGACAGAAATATTGATGGACAGAAAGACAGATGGACAGACAGAAAGACAGACAAGACAAAAAGACAGACGGAAAAACAGAAACACAGATGGACTGACGGACAAACAGACAGGCAGGCAGATAGATAGATAGATAGATAGATAGACCAGACAAAAAGATTGACGGACAGAAAGACAGACAGAAAGATGGACAGACAGAAAGACAGACAGACAGATAGACAGACGGACAGAAAGACAGACAGACCGACAGACAGACCGACAGACAGACAGACAGACGGACATACATAATATTGACAGACAGAAAGACAAAAAGACAGATGGACAGATGGACAAACAGACAGACAGAAAGATTGATGGACAGAAAGGCAGACAGAAAGATGGACAGACAGAAAGAGAAACAGACGGAAAGACAGACAGACGGATGGACAGACAGAAAGACAGACAGACAGAAAGATTGACGGACAGAAAGGCAGACAGAAAGATGGACAGACAGAAAGACAGACAGACAGACGGACAGAAAGACGGACAGATGGACATACATAATATTGACAGACAGAAAGACAAACAGACAGATGGACAGACAGACGGACATATGGACAGACAGACATACAGAAAGATTGATGGACAGAAAGGCAGACAGAAAGATGGACAGACAGACAGAAAGACGGACAGACAGACAGACAGATGGACGGACAGACATAATATTGACAGACATAAAGACAAACAGACAGAAAGATTGACGGACAGAAAGGCAGACAGAAAGATGGACAGACAGACAGACAGACAGACAGACGGACAGACAGACAGACAGACCGACAGACGGACAGAAAGACAGACAGACCGACAGACAGACGGACATATGGACAGACAGACATACAGAAAGATTGATGGACAGAAAGGCAGACAGAAAGATGGACAGAAAGACGGACAGACAGAAAGACAGACAGATGGACAGACAGACGGATAGACATAATATTGACAGACATAAAGACAAACAGACAGACAGACAGACATAAAGATTGACGGACAGAAAGGCAGACAGAAAGATGGACAGACAGAAAGACGGACAGACAGACAGACAGACAGACAGACCGACAGACGGACAGAAAGACAGACATATGGACAGACAGAAAGACAGACAGACGGAGAGACATAATATTGACAGACAGAAAGACTGACAGAAAGACAGACGGACGGATGGACAGACAGACAGAAAGACAGATGGACAGACAGACAGGCGGACAGACAGAAAGATTGATGGACAGAAAGACTGACAGACAAACAGACAGATGGACAGAAAGACAGACAGAAGGACAGACAAAAATACAGACAGACAGACGGATAGACAGAAATATTGATGGACAGAAAGACAGATGGACAGACAGAAAGACAGACAAGACAAAAAGACAGACGGAAAAACAGAAACACAGATGGACTGACGGACAAACAGACAGGCAGGCAGATAGATAGATAGACGGAAGGACAGACAGACGGACAGACAGAAGACACATACAACAACATCGGAACGATCCCTAAACATGATAAACAAGTCTTCAATCAGTAGATTAAAAAATTATGTGATTATAAACAGGGTTGCCAGATCCACAAAACAAAACCAGCCTGATGGACATTTAAAATTAGTTCAAATAGGTTAAAATGAGTATAACATGTCGGAGTTTTATGAAGTAATTTATATATTTAATGTGTTTCTATCAATGAATTTTAGTAGTTGAAGGCAAATATAAAGTATTAAAGCATACAAGTCTTCATAGTCGGGGTACCTTTTAAGGATAGTCCTAGAGTAAGATTTGTTTGAGTTGTCTCAAGTGAAAATAACAGATCTTAAAATATGCCAGTGTCATTGATTTGTTTCCCACACCAGTAGCATCTTTTTCTAAGACATGTTCATAAAAGATGTTTTAACAACTTAATTTAACTGAGGCCTAGTCCTGGTTTTAGCTAACCCTTTTCTGAAGAGTGTTAATTTAACCATTTTTAAATTGTTTTGCTGTGTACATACACATATTGGGGTGTTATATAAATAATGTACATTGATGCATTTTTTTATCCAAAAATTAAAGCTTGTTGCCTCTAATTCAGTGTTTTTGAATGGCCTGCTATCAACTTTCTGGAAGTATCTGAAGTCAACATGAATCACGTGGCCTTCAAGCATTTTGAACTCCTGCTGTCGTAACTCTCTCCTTTAAAGGGACACTTCACCCATTTGCATTAAGCTTTGTAAAGTTAGAACCCCAGTCATGTTTTTGAATGGTGGTGCATTATTTTCTCAGTTGCCGCTGAGACAGGAGAAATACAGATTTCAGTGTTGCACTTCCTTCTTTCAATGATGTAAAAATCATCATTTTGCATCATTGAAAGCAGGAAGTCTAATATTTTTGTTGAGGGGGTGAGACTACAAACACCCCTTTTCTCTGTCAAATAGGCACCAAATTCGAAATGTATGTTACATTTCGACTACAAATATGACGCACTTTCAATAAAGCTTAATGTTTCTACGGGTGAAATGCTCCTTTAACAGCTGGGTGTTCATTGGACTTTTTTTTAGCCTAAACTGTCAAATGTGACCACTTAACTAACCAGTAAACTTGAACTATTAATGGATTTTTCAGTCTTACTAAGTCGTCTTTGTGTGTTTGCAGTGATGTGATATTTTAGCATTTATAAAATACTGATAAGACTATAAAACTGCACACTTACCTTTATAATGAGAGTCAAACAGGACAGCAAAAAGGTCACCGGTTCGACCCCCGGCTAGGTCAGGTGGCCTTTCTGTGTGGAGTTTGCATGTTCTCCCGGTGTCAGCGTGGGTTTACTCCGGGTATTCCCGTCTCCTCCTAGAGATAAAAACATGCAGGTTAGATGAATTGGAGATGCCAAATTGCATTTGTCTCTATCACATGACTGTATATAATATTTTTTTTACTTATTACTGTTTTTCTCAGTCTCTTTGGAGTATTTCTCAGATTAGAAATTAATTTTTTATAAACATTTTGTTCAATCTCGACATCATCAAGTCAGTTGTGACAACATTAAAGCAAATTCTCATTGTTTTGGACAAATTGCAAATGCTTTAATACAATCATGCAGATTATTATACAATTGTCCAATATACAATTTAGCATTAAAAATGGTAAAAAGGTGAATTCATCACAGTTTACATCAGAAAATACTGACACTTATAATTGTGTAGGTACACTTGGTATATTGACAACATTTGACTTAACATTTTGACTGTCTTGTTCATGAACAATGACACACGGATTTGCTATTTTGATGGCACTGACATGTTCACTGATGTAAAAATTTACTTTTGAGAGATGAACTAAGGATTTTGAACAAGTAACAGGCTTTTGCAGGACATCCATAATGTTTATACAGATTGTTTTGACTTTAAGGTTCAAAGCAACTGAGAAAAACTGTAATTAATGCAACATGAACTAACATTAATTACTGTATTGATATTAAGTAACATTAATAAGAATTAATACATGCTGAAAAACTATATAGTTGATTGTTTGTTCATGTTAGTTAATGTATTTACTAATGTTAATGTTACAGTTTGACCAAATATTCGATAAAAACTTTACTTTGACATTAAAGCGTATGAATTACAATGTTTTTTCCTAGAAATGTAATCATTTTTACTAACCTTTTACAATAAAAGAGAAGAGTTGAGAGAGTTGAGAGTTTGGTGCTGCTCTTTGTTGACTGATGATGCGTCATGGTTGCCACGGCAACTCAACTCTCATCTAGAACTTAATGCAGAAACACTCAACATAAATATACAATATAAAAATACAACATAATTCACTATAGCACTGGTTTCATTATCAATAGGATGAAGTTTTTATTTTTAAATGTTTTTAAACAATTTTCTTGAAAGTTTTAATACACTGACAATATTTTGATTATCCAATAAGGCCTAGTCCTGACTTAAGCTAATCTCTTTCTGGTAAACCACACCTCTATGTTTTCTATACTTAAGATTCATAATTTTACAAATCTGTTGTGCCTATTAAGCAGAAATAAACTTAGAAAAATACACCCCTTATCAATTACTGTATTATTAATTATATGAATTTATGGGAAAATGCTAGCTTTTTGTTCATGTTCATTTTAACCATGAATTGAAGCAATGCAGCATCATTTAATGGCGGGTGTGCACAGGGATCAGCAGCATTTGAAATATAATTGCTAACAAAATAAATGTCCATGAGTTTCACTTCAGCACACTGTACCAGATCATAACTAATTCAGTAATTATGATAAAGACCTTTATAATTACTACTAACATCATGACCTCCACTTACCGAATTACCGAGTACCATGAAATTTTCTGTAAATCAAAATTTTAATATTCACTTGACAGCAATTTATCAATTCAGTTTACAAAAGACTTAAAAAAAAATATGCAAAACATGCTTACAGTAACAGATTATCACAAAAAGGTCAACCATTCTGCATGACATGCCTTGTATCATGAGCTAATGTCTAAATGTTTAAAGATGTAAAAGTATTCAACAGAAACCAGTATAATGTATTTTGACAGAAAAATTGCATAAGCATTTAAAAATGTAGCAAACAGCAGAAGTTCACATGATCAAGTGCATCGTTGTACCAAAGCATTTACAATTTGTCCAAAACAATGAGAATTTGCTTGTATGTTGTGCACAGCTGACTTGATGATGTGAAGGTTGAACAAAGTGTTTTGAAAAATGTATTTCTGTTCTGAGAAATGCTCAAAAAACACTGAGAAAAACTGTAATTCATTTGTATCTACCTTAGCTGTTTTTTTATCTAACCTGGTTTCAGCTGGTGTTTAAGGTGGCAATAGCTGGTTTTTAGCTGGTCTTCCAGCCTGACCAGTTATGTCCAGCTAGACCAACTTAAAAAGTGACCAAAACACAGAATTGCTACACCAGCAAAACCAGCTAAAACCAGCCCACCTGCTTATGCTGGTTTTAGGAGTTTTTTTCAGTAGGGAGGGATGGTACAATACAAACAATAAACAATAAACCCTAACCATTAGTGTATTTTTCAATGTTTTATTAATTAAAGCTAGCTTCTGAGCTTTTATAATGGATGTTGTTTATTACAGTTTTTCTCAATTGCTAAAACACAATTTCTGAAACCTTGCTCCTTTTTCTGAAAACTATTTCACTATTTGCAAAACCTCTGATTTCTCTTGCAAAATGAAACTTTCGCCCCAAAACAGTTTTACCTGTGTGCAAAATTAAACACTGTTCTCAAAACAGTTTTACATGTGTGTAAAATCAAACACTGCTCTCAAAACAGTTTTACCTGTGTTCAAAATCAAACACTGCTCTCAATTCATAAACTAAGTGATCAAAATGATATACACTATCAAACAGTGAGTAAACACTACACAAAAAAATAGAAAACACATTGTTCAAAACATATAGTTCTCAGGGAGTCAATTTTTACATTTTTACAGTGTAACTCGCATTGTTTTGGACAAATTTGATACAATCAAGCAGATGATTATGTACAAATGCCTGCTGTTTGCATTTTCAATTTAATTTTCATGAAAATACATTATTCTGGTTTCTGTTGAATAGTCTTACACCTCAAAACATTTAGGAATTACTGTAGTTCATCGTGCATAGCATGACATTGTTGACCATATGTGTCATAATCTGTTACTGTAAGCATGAAGCATGTTTTCTATGGGGTTTTTTTGTAAATGTGAACTGAATCGATAAATTCCTGTCAAGTGAATCTTGAAATTTTGAGTCATTTTTTGAAATTTTTTATTTTTACTGTAATTTTTTTTCAAAATCACAATTTGTGTTATTTGTTTACAGAAACAAGGCGAACATGTAAATTCATCCACAGTTTACATAAAAAATACAGACACATAAAAGACATATTCACCCCTAGTTTTATAGTACTGTACCCTGCATTTCACAAACTTGTCCTTTGTTTCTGTGATACTGTAAAACAGTGCAGTCAGTACTGTTAACAAAAGGAAAGCACAATGTTCAGGGCCATACAATTTGTTCATTGTACAGTATACAGCCTAAAATGAACTGTACTTCTGTATACAACAGTGAACTGTCTTATATTGGTTGCAGGGCTCTCAAGTCTCACGCATTCACCGTGAGACTCACGCATTTCAGTCAGTTCACACGCTCACACGCCACACCTTGTATTTCTCACACTGAAAAAATAAGAAAACTTTTCCCACTCTATACAATTAATGAACGAGGCACAGGAGAGAAGTTCTCTGCCGAGTTCATATCTGTCGAGCCGCGGACACGGTCACACTAGACATCCTGATATAATTGTCACCTACCAGCCAATCAGAAATCAGAATTTGTTGTTTCTGGGTAAATTTCGTGATCCTGCTGCAAGCACATTCGTTACTAGGCAACATAGATTCTCACGTCACACAGACGAAGTGGCAGTTGGAAGAGAAGAATCCGATGAAAGCGGTAGGTAACGCATTCTTTTTTATAGCAATTTGATTTTACGATTCTTGGATGACATCACAAAAATGTGATCAAAGATAATAAAAACTGTTGTTGGGAAATATAGCCGAGGTAAATTATTATTGATTAAAAAAATCGAACTGCTTTGCAATCAGAATTAGCTTTAACTTTAGGAAAGTACTAAACACTAGAGGCTACCTGAAAAAATCCCAGGTGAAAAATATTATAGGAAATACTATAGTGTTTTTGAACCATACTAATAGTATAGTAAATTTTAGTATATTATAGTATTTACAACACTTTGTTAAAGGTAGGGTAACACATTTTGAAAAATGCTGACGGTAGCCGCCTAGCAATGAAATCCCGATCCCACCCTCAAGTCAAACCGCCATCAAAAGTCACGCCTCTTCCAAAACACATGAACACGCACAGATCAGACGGTCACATCTCATGTCTCATTCAGCAGTGGGACAACTTTGCAGTACAAAGTCGAATAACACTTCCAAAATAACCAACATAAACTACTGGTTTACATCAGAATTAGTTTAAGCACACGTTCGGTTGTGTAGACGTAGTAACTACGCTAATCCGTAAACGAACACAAATTTCATAAGCAACACAATGTTTCATCAAAGTAGAATATCTGAATCCATCTCAATACAAACATATCGCGTACCTACCTTACCAAAATAAACAGTGCAACGACTCTTTCAGACCCTTTGCGTCCTGCAGCTGTTTGCATCTCGTGGTAAAGCAGTAAATTTACCGATGTTCATTTGGGTTTTTGCTCTTGCTGATCCAGGCAGTTTTTGCTGTTGTTGTTATAAAAGATGCCTTTAGTTTTGTGCCTCCTGTGTAGGTTGTCAATTTAGCAGAAAAGTTTGCTGTTCTCACTGTTTACAGGCAGGAGGTGAGCGCACGTGAACGCGCCGATGACGTATGGTGTCTGCGTGGCCTCGCTGCGCAGTGGGCATTCAAATTATGCTTACGTATGAGGGACAAAAATGGAAACGTCCGTTCGGACCGAAATCTATGATTTGTTGCAAATTTTTTGGTCCTACGCCTTTCACAGATGACATAAATTTTTACAAATACATTTAAACAACTTAACACAGTGATTGCTATCAGGATGTAAGGAGACTTTTAACCAGCATAACAAAAAATGTTTCAGGATCAAATCTGTTACCCTACCTTTAATGATTGCTACAGCATACTCTGTATTAACTATAGTAGTGAACTGATAAACTGTAATAAATACTCTAACGTTAGTATTCTTTAGTTTATACTACAGTAATCTGTAGTGTATATTCTAGTATATTATACCCTATAGTGGTAGACAATGTAGTACAGTATTGGATAAAGTAATACGTTTATATTACTATAGTTGTTATGTTATCACAGCAACTATAGAATTACCACAACAAATTAATTCAAGTACATTACTATAGTATGGGTCGGGAACACTATAGTATTTACTATAAATTACTATAGTATTTTTTTCACCTGGGAATGGAAAGGACAAGATATTTCATTTTCATTTATTTCATTATTTTCAAATTATACTTTATTCATACTCTTTTTAGCTATTCAGCTATACTCTGGCTTTTATTTTAGTAATGTTTATATCCTGCCAATGTATACATTAATCATTGCATTTATCTGTTTAAAAGATGTCAGGGAAAAAGCAAAGAAGTATTTTTTCATTCTGGGCACCAAAGGGTCAGCCCCCTATAAAGGTTGCCAGATCAGAGGAGACAGTGGAAGATGTGGTGGCAGAGACTACAAGAAAAACAGTAGGGAAGAAATCAGAAGAGAACAGAGAGAATATAGCTGAAGAGGTGGTGGCAGAGACTGCAAGGGAAACAGTAGGGAAGAATGTAGAAGAGACAAGAGAGAACACAATCGAAGATATCATAGATGAGACAGTGGATGAGTCTGTGGACAACACAGGAAAGAAGAAAGCATTAAGTGGAGCAGCCACCTATAGGTGTACTTTTAAAAGTGAGTGGTCAGCCAAATGGCCATTCATTACCCTAGGCACCACCAGCTCCTACTACTGGTGCTCTGTTTGCAGACAGGAGAGCTCATGTGCCCATCAAGGTGTGACAGATGTAAACAGGCACATTAAAAGTAAAGGCCATAAGGCCAAAGAACAGGCACTTCAGTCAACAAGTGGCATTGCACAGTTTTATGCTCCAGCTTCTGTTGGTGGTATGACAGCACAAGAGGCCAAGGTACATATGAAAAAAAAACAGGTGGTGTTAGCTGATTTTTGTTAACATTGTAAGTTATTTTAAACATATAAAACAAATGTTGCACAGAATGCTTGATTTAGTGCATTAATTAACCCTTTCAGTTGAAGACAACGAGAGATGAGGTAAAGGTGGCTGTTGCAATGGTCCAACATAATGTGCCATTTGCAGTAGCAGATCATTTCAGCCCGCTGTTGAAGGAGTGCTTTAAAGATTCCACCACTGCACAGAATGTCAAGTGTGCGAGCACCAAAGCAACATGCATTATCAATGAAGCAGTGGTACCCAAGGCCGCCTTAATGCACGGGCTTACCTGGGCTGAAGCCCAGGGGCCTCCGAAGTTCAAGGGCCTCCCATGTTCGCGTTCATGATGAGCTGAAAATGTCATTTTGTTTTGTAACTTGTCAGGTTTTCTGTCAGTCACTCTAATTGCACGTTACATGTCTGCTGATTGGTCCGTTGTAACTTACCGTAAAATAAAATATCAGACGTAACAGATTTTTCTATTCCGCGTAATGTAATTAAGTGTGCGTTGTCAACTTGACCTTCCTGCATGTTAGACTGAGTGTGACAGAGAAACGGGAAATAATCCACCAACAAATGAAAGAGTCATTTCTGAAATTTCATAATAAGCACCATGGTGCAGGTCTCTCTCTCTTTCGCGCGCGTGCTCGCTCTCTCTCTCTTTCGCGCACGTGCTCGCTCTCTCTGTGCTCGTGACGTGCAGCTGAGTCTCTGGCATGCAGAAGTTTCTCCAAGCGTGCGCAAGAAACGTTGTCGCTAAATAAAGAAAAGAGTTCCCACACATAATGCTGTTAGTTGTTATAGTTTACTCGCGTTTATATCAGTGACGTGTGCGCAGCTGGAGCGATGCAGTGTGACGCGACGTTAGCTCACAGTACACACATCTGTTGGTTTAGATTAGAAAAACGACAGAGATGCAACGGTAAAGGTGCAAGTCTAGAAAGTAAAGAGGGACAAGACCATCTCAAATGATCATCCCCAAATAGCACCATTCATATTTATAATCTATCTAAAGATCTTATACAGGTATGTTTTGTGCATATTCATGCTTGTTATGCTTATGTATGCATAAATACTAAATACAATGCATACTATATCTTCAATAGCCTACAAAATAAATAACTGATTAAAAAATAAGATTTTGTCTATAAAGACTTATCTTTTGTTATCATTAATGCATTTTCACTTTAAAACTAACTTTAACTTATTATATGCTTAAAACTGTGCTGAGCATTTGGTTAGTGAGTGACAATGAATTTTCTGCAAATTTGTATATTCCAAAAACTATATAAACATAAAGCTTATAAACATATATACGTTCACACATTTTGGTTTTATTATCACCACAAGTTGCTGTGTATGGTTGTTAAATAAAGTGTCTTGTGTTTATGCTCAAGTAGGCTCAGTGATATGTTAATAATGATATTATGGTGTTTTCTGGGTCAACGAGGGAAAACTCACTGTTATATGTCTCGAAAGAAACTAATGCATTTTGTAATGTAGATTACCTAGATATTACACTTAAAAAAACTATAAATCGAGGGTATGGGGGGCCTACAAAACCTCTCAGCCCCAGGGCCTCACATTAGGTTAAGGCGGCCCTGGTGGTACCGCATTTTAGAAATGAGTTGGTGACAAAGATGAGGGAAAATCCTTTTACATTGATCACAGATGGGTCAAATGATACAGGTATTACTTTGACATTTGATACAGTATGTTTGTACACCTCCTGCATTTTCCGGCATCCATTTCTTTACAGAATACACACTCAACTTCAGCCTGATGTGTAGTTTTAATTATGTAAAACATGCACATTATCATTGCAGGACAAGAGAAGATGAACCCACTCACTGTGCGGATATATGATAGGGACACTAGCAAAGTTGTCCCTAGGTTTTTGGATATGTGCACCACCAGTGGCCGTAATTGTGGCACAGCTGAAGTGATTTATCAAAAGATAAATGAGGCCTTGCAGAAAAATGTCATACCATGGGGAAACTGTGTAAGTCTGTCTATTGATAATGCACCAGTGAATACAGGAGCAAAAAATTCTATTGCATCAAGAATTTTGAATGAAAATGGAAACATTTACATCCATGGGTGCCCCTGCCACATAATTCACAACACGGCCAAACATGCTGGGCAGAGGTTTTTGGAAGTAAGTGTGATCATATATGCTTTTCCTGACATATCCGTTTAAACAGATAGATCACTTTAAAATTAAAATTCTGTCATCATTCACTCATCCTCATGTTGTTCAAAAGTGTATGAATTTCTTTTTTTCTGATGAACACAAAAGAAGATATTGTGAGAAATGATGGTAAACACACAGCAGATAGTGACCATTGACTTCCATAGTAGTGAAAAAATATTTTTGTATTTGGTAAGTATTGTGATAAATGATGAAGAAAATCTTTTGATAAATGATGTTAAGCACAAAGTTGATGGTACCCATTACATTCCATCATATTTTTTTATTCCTACTATGGAAGTCAATGGAATATGGAATATCTGCTGTGTGTTTACCATAATTTCTCAAAAAAATGTTCTTTTGTGTTCATCAGAAATAATAAATTCATACAGGTTTGAACAATATGAGGATGAGTAAATGATGACAGAATTTTCATTTTAAAGTGAACTATCCCTTTAATGCCATGTAAAATAGTTTATGTGCTATATTGAAAGTATCTGTAAGCAAAATGGAACGTGAATAAATGATCATGTTTCATGCAGGTATCTGGATTTGATCCAGAGGATCTGTGTGTGGATGTTGGATACTGGTTTAGGGGAAGTACCAACCGTAAAGGATACCTATCAGGTTTGTGATTTAAAGGGACACTTCACCCATTTGCATTAAGCTTTGTATAGTTAGAAACCCAGTCATGTTTTTGAATGGTCATGCATCATTCCCTCTGTTTCCCTTGAGACAGGAGAAATATGGATTTCAGTGTTGCACTTCCTTTCAATGATGTAAAAATTGTCATTTTGCATCATTGAAAGAAGGAAGTCCTATATCTTTGTAGAGGGGGCGAGACTACAAACACTCCTTTTCTTGGTCAAATAGGCACCAAATTCGAAATTTATGTTACATTTCAACTACAAATATGATCCACTTTTAATAAAGATTAATTTGTCCATGGGTGAAATGCTCCTTTAACCAGCAAAAG
Source organism: Misgurnus anguillicaudatus (assembly GCF_027580225.2). NCBI lineage: Eukaryota > Metazoa > Chordata > Actinopteri > Cypriniformes > Cobitidae > Misgurnus > Misgurnus anguillicaudatus. The sequence goes on along the minus strand of NC_073342.2, from coordinate 5,654,716 downwards.
TGTAGTACAAAGTAAATGCATAATATTTTCATTGAATTCATATTTAGGATTCTATATTTTCACCTCAGAATTTTGTGACTTCCATGGGAATGAATATATGGAAATGTTACAACATGTTTCCATTCGATGGTTGAGCCTGGAGAGCTGTGTGACTCGAATTCTGCGGCAGTATGAGCCACTCATCAGCTACTTCAAGTCTTTAAGTAGGCTGCATACTTCACTGACACTAATACAAGATTATAACAATAGAATGAAATGTAAAGATATGTAGTATGCATAACCTGTACTTCGTTATTCAAAGATGAGAAACAACCAAGGTTCCGAAGGCTGATGGATGCATTTTCCAACCCACTAACGGAAGTGTACCTCCTCTTTTATCAGGCTACATTGCCAGCCTTCTCCACCTTGAACCTCCTCCTCCAGAGAGAGAGGTCATCCATCTTTCTTCTCCATGAAGAGGTAAAATGGGAGGGTTGGCATATGCTTCTGCCATTTTTTTAGTAGCAGCATGGTATTTAAAAAATCTTTTCTGAAATACAACTTTGTAGATGACAAAATTTGTTCGCAAGTTGTGCTCAAGGTTTCTAAAGCCAGTAGCACTACAGTGTCGAGATTTGCATGACATCCACTACAAGGACCCAGCAAACCAACTGCCAGGTAATGATCCCAAGTTTCACAAGCAGATACATACACTCCTTCCACTTACTGACCACAAAGAGAGAGTTTATTTTATCATTGTGATGGGATATACCTAAAGAGAGCTATTCAAGTTAGCAATTGTTTTTCTTCTTAATTCTTAATAATTTACTTGTTCATACTTCCTACTGCTTTATCACGGGTAGGAGAAAAGCTGAATGTTGGATTTACAACTAGGGCTACGCTCAACCGGCTCCTTGATACAGGAGATGTAACACCTCAACATGTGCAGAGGTTCCAAAAGGCAGCACTGGCGTTTCTAGTGAGGGCGGTGGAATATGCACTAGAAAAACTACCCCTGAGAGAGGCACTACTCAAGCATGCCAGATTTGTGGATGTCCAGCAGAGGACAGAGTGTGGCATTGAAGATGCCTTATACTTTGTTGACAGGTAAGGGTTTCCTTATTTATTTTTCTTTTTTTATTTCCTGTATTCCTTTTTTAAACATTTTGAATGGATTGATAAGTTTTGATGGTCACTAAACAAACCCTGTTGTTTCTCCCACTATATCTTAAACAGTTCAGTGCATATTGTTGTTTTAGGTTTGCTGAATTGCTTCCATACCAGGGACCCCAAGAGCATGATCAACTTAGTGAGGAGTTCCTCGAATATCAATTGATGGACATCACTATGCCCCAAGACCCATCCACTTTTGACATTGAGGGTTTTTGGGGAAATATGACATCAGTAAAGAACAGGGTAAGAGATATTCTACACCCTTTGACATTTACTTAATCAACATATTAGTAATTAGGCCTCTTTGATTACTTTTTTAAAGGTGACTGGATTAAGCAGATTTGGAAGGCTGTCCAAGATTGCCAAACTGGTTTTAGTTCTTCCCCACTCAAATGCAGATGCAGAGAGAGTGTTTTCCATGGTTGGTTTGAACAAAACCAAAACTAGGAATAGTTTGGCTCTGGATGGAACACTCTCTTCCATCATGATGGTGAAAATGGCAAGCATTGAACCACAGTGCTTTAAGTGGGAGCCGCCTACCTCTGTAATCAAGGCCTCAAAACATGCAACAAACACTTACAATATAAAACATTCATAAACCAAATGTACTCTCTCACACATGCTCACACAAACACACCTTGTATTGTAAGTATGCTCAGGGCAAGTTCTGCAATGTTGCTGTTCAGTTGGCTCATTTGGGGCAATTTTTTATATATTTGTATTTTTGAAATAAAACAATGTATTTAATTTCTATGACTTTGTCTTTAATTAGATTTCCCAACTGTTATAATTTCTATTTGTGCTAATCAATTATAAACAATATATTAAATTTAACTGCTACCAAAAACCTGAGAGAATTGGTTGGGGCCGAGGGGTCGCTGCTGCAAATATTTAAGTGGCTCCTCCCCTAACAGATGAAATCTCACTCCAAACTTTTGATAAAACTTGAGAGCCCTGGGTTGTGTCACATCATTTGAAACAGGTTAAATCCATTTTGAGTGGTTGTGTTTAATCAATGACATGTGTGATGACATTTGTATTTGATTGTTGCTGCTTGTGTTTAGCAATATGCATGACATGTGCATTTAAGTGCAGATTGTGTTTTGAGAATGAGTATGTGTTTGTAGTTTTGCTAAATAGTCTAAGTGAGATCTGCAAATTGTGTTTTATGATGTGAAATGGTTTAAGGTATTGACAACAGACTGCACAATTAGATAAATGAGTTCAGGCAACTGAGAACTTTGTTCAGCCAATGGGTTTTAGTGTTTTAGCAATTGAGAAAAACTGTAATAAGTCAATTATGTTCGTTTTATTGTGTCTGTGCTGCCATCTAGTGACTCACCGAAATTGTTTATCATTGATTTTGCTGTAATTACTTAGCGAAAAACGAATTTACTATGAAATTGTCCATAATTTTACATAAATAGAAGAATTAAAATAATTCACTACAGGGTTGTTGGGGAAAGTCACGGACTGCAGTTAAAATCACTTAATTTCTTCTTTTGTTGGAGATACAGTGCAATTAAAAACTTGATTTAAATATGATTACTTTACCCGATTTCGTTACTTCTTTAAGCAACACTGCATTAAAATGACTGCTATAGGCAAACATCATAAATCTTAAATGAAAGACAAATACCTTTTGTAGGAGAAATCCAGCATGAACGACTCATGCTGTTCCACACGCGATGACTTCAGCGTGGGCTTTATGATGTCACAATATCAAAACGTCTGCCAGGGTGACCTTGACAACAGAAATGATTCACCTGCCACTGACTAGTTATCTAGTAAATTAAGAGGCAATTCGCTTCCGAGCCAGTACATACATAGATGTTGTAGGTGGCGCTGTTACCCATCTTATATTACAGCAAATCACAGTGTCATTACTTGTGTGAAACCTACATTATTTCAAGAAAGTTTTTCACTACTGGATATTTATTTTCTCTTACAATTATATTACTATGATATTATTGCTAAGAAAATAATATGTTGGACTACAATATAACGAGAGAAATTAATTGTTTTCAATTAAAAGTTTGGTTTGAGACTGGTTGCAATCAATTTATTTAAGCCACATTTAAACAAAAGTTTTTTTGTTTTTTTGTTTTTTGTTTAAATGTAGCTTAAATAAATTGATTGCAACCACTTAAATTGAATTAATCTTTTTATTAGTGTATTTCATGTTGGACTGGTCGGTTAAATGTATTAAAGCTATGGTCTACGATTTTAAAGATTGTCCATTATTAATAACCTCGTTTAGATACTGGTTATGGTTCTACAGTAAAATCCTAACAATATCAAGAGAAAAAAGAATGAAAAAAATCCATTCACTCTATTGGGTGTACAGCTGCAGAGAAGTTGACCAATGTAAGCTGTCCGGCCGGACAGCTTACATTGGTCAACTGCTCTCATCCAATCCCTGCTCCACTTGAAACTTTACCATGCGCTCGCATCTTCACCCCATCACAACCCACCCCGCCCCCCTCCTGCTACATGAAATTTCTGACAGTGTATGGTAGCTAGCAAAGTAGCAACAGCTCACAAATGAAGAAAAAACAAACCGACAGCACCAAACGGCCTCTACATTCAAGGCTGGAAGAAATATAAAGTCTGTAGAGGAAAGAGCAGAGATAAAAAAAAATTTGAAGAACCCCGGGCGAATTAATCTAATTAATATAGGGTCCGCCACTGACCGTTGGAGGAAGCTTCAGGGACATTTGGGACTAAAAACCGAGGCTGACACGGCTGACTTTTTGTTAAGCAGTAGGCATTTATTTATACTTTTATGGTGTGAGGTGTTACATAAATATCTTTTTATCAGTCTGACAACATGCTCATGCTGCCAGCTAGGCATTGGAATGTTAGCCATTTAGCATGGCTATCACGAGTCAAAGTAATTATATTTCTTGAAGTGCTTGAATATATTTCAAAAGGCCTAGCGGGTTTCTATTCGAGCCGATCGGAATTGTAAGGAACGACAGAGTCAGGATCCCAATGCAAAACGTAATTTTTATTTGACAATAAACAATAGGGTAGACTGCCAGTGAAGAACAGAGAGAATATGAAGATGCCTCGGCCCTCTTCGACCCTTCTTGACTTGGGGAATTACTCAGGAAACTGAACCCCAACAGGCTTTCAACTGGTGCATGGGCAGTCTATGAAAACAGAGAAATAGTTATTAGCAGTGATGGGAGTAACGCATTACAAACAGGGGCGTAGCCAGTAATGGGCCAGGGCGGCACTGGCCCGCCCACATTACTCCCTGGCCCGCCCAGGCACGTTTGATCAAAATACATTTTTAGTTTATTTTTATTATTCAAATGTATTTAAGAAAATATATTAATAAACCTGATTTATTGTCGACTAGCATGTGTGTTTAATTTGCTTTCTGAATAAAATGGAATGGTTGAAGACTCCGGAACGTAATTGGTTGCTTGGTTGCTATGGTGGTTCCGATAGGTAGACTCTGTGGGGGTAGGCGGGCTCCGGCAGCTTTTAGCCAGCTAACTTTGTTAACTGCTTTTTATCCGATAAAATTGCCACAATAATGGCTAAACAAGTTTCTTTAATGTGCTATTTTAAAAAAGCAAGAGTTGAGGAAGAAAATACCCCACTGCCTCCATCTAACGAGTCCATCCAGGCCAATTCTTCTGACTCGTTAACCCACAAGAAGGCATGTCAGGCGCTGGTGGCGCCGGTTGCCGCTTGCTCTCTGGTGGCAGTGTCCGGTCAGCCTGACGCAGGTTTACCCGCCGATCTAACTGCAATCGACGAATCACCTTCACAACCCAATTTGAAGGTATCCCCCCGCACTGTCAAGAATGGAAAATCAAGAAGCTTCTCATCAAAGTGGTATGGACAATTTTCTTGGTTGGAGTACAGTGTAATTAAGGACGCGATTTTCTGTAAAATGTGCAGACATTTTCCCAGCGGTGCTCACAGCCCATTTGCGAGAGAGGGGTTTGTGGACTGGAAGCACATAAGACAGGCATGTGAAAAACACCAGACGAGCAAGCCCCACTCCGTTTCACTGGATAAGTTTCAAGGCTACAGGGCCAACCAAACTGCAGGCCGGGAAAATGTGTTAAATCAAATGAACCGTGATGCTATGGACTTTTCATTTATTGAAAGGAATCGGGACCATCTAAAAGTCGTTTTAGACATTGTGCTGTTTTGTGCCAAGCAGGACATCCCCCTACGTGGACACAGGGAAAGCGAAGAGGCTCTCAATAAAGGAAATTTTATAGAACTGTTCAAGTTCATGTGCGAATATGATCCACAGATCCGAAATCGTCTAGAGCAGCTGCCCAGAAACGGAACTTTAATGAGCCCAGATATACAAAATGAGCTGCTGGAGTCCGCAGCCTCCTTGCTGTTGCGTAAAATTAAAGCAGAAGTGTGTGAAACACCGGGAACCTATTATGCTCTTATGGCAGATGAATATAAGGATGAGTCAAAGCGTGAACTGGTTGCTGTTTGTGTGATATACATTCACGGAGGGAAAATAAAAGAACGTGCAATCGGGTTCATGGAGAAGTGACAAGAGGGCTAGTGGTATTTCAGAAAAGATACTACAGGTGATTGAACCACTGCAACTTGACCCATCTCTGTGCGTTGGCTTCAGTTTCGATGGAGCCTCTGTTATGTCAGGAAACAAGGGAGGTGTGCATGTGATTTTAAAACGAACCTTTCCTACAGGATTGTATGTCCACTGCAATTCTCACCGACTGAATCTGGTACTCTGTGCAGCATCAAAGGTGTCGGGGCACATCAACACATTTTTTGATATACTGAACAATATTCACAGTTTCATGACAGGCAGCAGCAGACATGCAAAATTTGTGGCAGCGCAAAGGGAGCTTCATCCAGGACGACCGTGCTTGGAACTCAAGCGATCCACAGACACGCGCTGGAGTTCGAAATCCGGGGCAGTGAGTAAAGTACTGACGTTACTCAACGTAATATTAGAAGTGCTTGCTGAGTATGCTGAAAGCAGCGGTCAATCGAAGGTTGAGGCGCAGTCCCTTCTGCAACAAATACAAACAAAAAAGTTCTTATTTTTACTCGTCACATTTGGGAAATTATTTCAGACGAGCGATTTTGCCACACGGGGGTTACAAAGCCCAACATTGTCAGTCTCTGAGTGCATTGACCTTATTGAGGGACTAAAAGAGAGCTTTGCTCGGTTTAGAGACAATTCAGGGTGTGATTTTGAGCAAGTAATGAAGTTAACAGAAGAGTTGATGCAGAAAAATGAAATCACAAGCTGGGACATCACAGCTGGGACCAGAGTGAGAAAGCTCCCGGCAAGGCTCGCAGGATCAGTGGTCACAACTAGTTTGGGGAAAGCAACAAGTGTAAGAAATGATGATGACCTAAGACACATATGGAACGACATCCTTGACAGACAGCTGACAGAGCTGGACATTCGTTTCCAAGAGGATCAGTACGGAATAATGAGGGCAGCAGCAGCTTTTCTCCCACAGTCGAAGACTTTTGCAGAGAAGGATTCTCTGTGGGCCCCGTGTGATCACTTTCATATATTGGTTGAGGATGCTGAACTAACAGTATTCATTGAGCAACTGCGTCGGAAAGTAGCCAATGGCCTGGCATTTCCATCCCTCATGGAAGTATTGGACATTTGTGCTCCTGACATATTTCCAAACCTCATCAAACTACTTCAAGTCATCATCACCCTTCCCATGACATCTTGTAGTGTTGAGAGACTGTTCTCCACTGCAGGTAGGATAAAAACAGGCCTCAGAGCATCCATGAGTACTACCCGCCTCAAGAACCTGTGCCTTTTGTCCTTTGAAAAAGAACTCTGTGACTCTTTGGACAATGATGAGATCATTTCTATTTTCAACACTAAACCCAGGCGATTGCGTCTTGTTCTGTAGAATGAAAACAAAGGTAGGCCTGTTGTTTAACTAATTTCCTTAATTTTTTGCTAAATTTTGTGTGCGTTGTGTATAGCTGTATGCCTTATAGGCTACATTGTTTAATTTAAATGAGTTATTTTTCTATATTTTGTGCACAAAAGCTTAACCCTCTAGGCGCCACGGTCGACTTTTGTCGACAAGATGCGTCACTGAATGTAACTGCCGATTTTGTCACATAGGGTGTCAAATTTCGTTCATCCCCCCCCTCCACTAGATGGCAGACATGTCATACTTTATACCCGACTCAGAAAAATATAATGCTTCTATTCAAACTCTTAGAGCAAGAGCGCATTGAAGTGCGCAACAGCAAAGCTAGTGTGCAAGTGAGTCATTTTATCACAGCGATAACCTCAGCGAGTTTTTTCAATACATGATCATATAATGGCATCAAAAAAGCTTACCTGCAATGAAGTATTGGGTCTTATATTCGCTGACAATGATTATGAAGTGGAATATCTGCCTTCAGATGATGCTGGTGATTCATTTAGTGACCACGATTCAGACGCGCCCCTGCTTTGCAATCGTGCGGCTGGACAAAGTGAAAGTGTAGCTAAGTTATACACCAAGCACATGATGAATCCTTTGCCCAATGTCAGTGGTGGGAATGTTACACGGGGTCGGAGAATTCATCGGGTTAGCGGGCGTGTTACAGGTGTGGGGAATGAGGCTGGAGGTAATATGCGCGTCCAGTCTTTTTACCGTGCAAGCAATGTAGAGCGAGCTGCGTCTTCCCGAGCGGGCCCTGGGAGTCTGTCGGGCGAGCGGATGACTTCCAGTGCTCCGTCCCATGCACACAATCATGGCGACAGTAAAGGCAATAGTCCCAGCTGTGCAAATTCTCTCCACTCGGGGCGCATGCGAGGCAGATCTGGCCATGCTGCTCGTAGCAGGAGCAGAGGCGGAGTTACATTACACGGGGCAGAGGAGCCATTATGCATAACGTTATCGGCGCGCAGATCAGTTTGTTTACTACCTACTATTTACCTGAGCATTCAGTATTGTGCAATATAACATACAGAAGGCGAGGGACATTTCGGGGGGAAAGAAGTGCTGCATTTTATTATTCAAACATGTGACTTTTCATGAAAATTCAAGATGGCTGCCACATATGACGTCATAATATGCAAATTTAATGATTAAATTTAATTTTATTTTATTTCCCTCCATAAAGTGTTTCATCCTTAATATTTCTCTAATTTACAGAAAGTCTCTATCTCTTATCACGTTTAAGATATAGCCTTTTGAAAGTAACATGTCAAAATTAAATGTTTTAGGAAAAAACCTCTGGCGCCTAAAGGGTTAATTTCCACCAGGCTGATTGCACTGTACATGGTTGATTTAACATAAATTAGGCAGTGTGTTGTTATTTATTTCAAACTGTGCTCTGCGGAGAGTTTTCATTATTATAATTGAAGTTTCTTTTACTTTTAACCTAATTTATTTTCAGGTGAACTGTTTTTGCACTGCTGACTAACCTGAATAAGACAGGTTATTGTCTATGCTGGCCTGGTTTGTCCAGCCTTTATTGAGCTCTTTTGGTTGAACATGATGTTTAGACATTGTTTTGTTATTGCCTTCGTCTATGCTGGCCTGGTTTGTCCAGCCTTTATTGAGCTCTGTTGGTTGAACATGTAGACATTGTTTTATTATTGCCTTTGCTGAAAAGTAAAGGTGTTACTATTTTTGCAATTTGTCTGTTCTTTTTTTCTACTAAAAGGTTTAATTATTATTTAAGTCATTTTATCCTAAGTTAAACTATAGGCCCACCCACTTTTGCCCCCGCCCACCCAAAATACAATTTCTGCCTACGCCCCGGTTACAAAGTAACGCGTTACTGTAACTCCACTACTTATAGCAGCAACGAGCATATAACGAAGTATTTTTTTAAATCAAGTAACGCAATTACAATTACTGAAATTTAAATGAGTTCTTTACTCGCGTTACTCTATTTTGTAAAAAATAGACAAGACATATCTGACGTCGCAGGACCGTAGTTGGCGGCGCAATTAATCATTACACTTCATCATAGCTGACAGTGCATTTAGAATGAACATGAAAAATCTAAACGGGACAACATACCTTTGTTTAAAAATTGTGCGCAAGTCATAATCCATCCGGTCTCATGTTTGTAAATTATCTTCACCAAGCAATCGCAGTATGACATCAACTTCCATTTGTAGTCCACAAAGGTAATAAATGTGAGAAATGTTCATATATTCTTAGATGTTTACATCGGCTTCATGGAAGAGAACGATCCGCGATTGTTGTTTCCACTAAAATATTCACACTGCGCTGTACGCCCGTGTTAAAACTCCATAGTATGTGTGAGCTCGCTTTTAGTTTTAGTTTCAGTTTCTCCGTATCCAAAAAAACAATCCACTCGCTCTGTGTCTGTCTGACAAAACAATCCACTCGCTCTGTGTCCGTCCGACAAAACAATCCACGTAGCCTACTTCGTTTTCTGATGAAATATCTTCCTTCAATCCTGTGTATCATTTAAGTCCAACAGAAAACAAACAATATATGACCAAAGTCCCTGCCGCAAGCTTCACAAGCTGTGTTCCAATTCAAGGGCTGCACCCTACTAAGCATGCGATAAAAGGTGAGCACTCATCCTTTCAAGGTGCTCAGAAGTTCGCGAAGAGAACTGAAATGAGACGGTCTAACCTTCGGAGGACCCATAATTTGCCTCACCTGCTGCACGCGTATCGCCCCTGTCATCAGGACACAGCGGAGACGTTTCTAACTTATTAAAATAAATATGAAATCAGAAAAATTATAATTTATTTTAGAAAATATGACATGTTGAAACAATTGTCTCAAAATGTTTAAAGAGACATTACACAATTTTAACAGATTATATATTTTTGTAAACATGCAGAATATTTGTCTAAATGGTCTAAATGATATACATAAATTAAATTCAATTTAATTCAATTCAATTTTATTTATATAGCGCTTTTCACAAGTGTTAATTGTTGCAAAGCAGCTTTACATGAGAAGATGTAGAGGAGAACACAGAAAATCAATAGTTAAAATAAGAAGTAGAGATAGCGGCTAAGGTTAAACCATACAAGCGAGCATAGTAATAATGTAACGTATACAGTAAAGTGCTAAGTTAAGCCAAAATTGGCTGACTCTCCCTGGGACGAAAAAACCCTCTAGGAAAAACCCCAATGGGAAAAACTCCTAGAAGGACAAAAACCCTTGGGAGGAATTAATATATATTTATATAGATACTGTAGGGATAGGAGGCGGGTAAGCGTATTAAACTGGTTTAGCCGGTGGTCGTTGGTCGGGCATCGGCTGGTCATCACGTTGAAGGACAGCCAGTGGATCAGTGGTGCGATGACCTTCACAGCAACAGGAACTGGGTCTGTTTGTCTCATTGTCCTCAGGGTCGAGGACGAGACAGGGAGACAAAAACAGAATTCTATTAGCGTAGGGGCCGTTCGCATGTAATGCAAGTGTCATACATTATAGTGGTTTAATTCAGCTCGGTTCCAGACAGGCTAACTATTGCGGTAATAGTATATTACCCATATGAGGTATGTGAGTGCTTTGTTCTAGACAAACTAACTACTGCGGGAAAAGTACATTTACTGGACATTTTATGTGAATGTTTTGTTAAAGAAGAATGTCTTAAGTTTAGATTTATAAATCATAATCCACAGGGCACAAAACTCCGCTGCTCGCTGTGAAGAACCAAAGTCAGATGGCAAAAGTCTCTGAGGGAATATAGTCTTTATAAATCCAATAGCAGGTAGTAAATCCACAGCAGAGAAATAAACATCCACAGCGGAGAAATAAACATCCACAGGAGATCAAACAGCAGCTGTATCTCTGAAATAGCAAACAGCAGATAACACAGACTAATATATTAAAGATAACTTGACTAGACAAGACAAGATACAGCGACATACATAAAAAGCACATCAAGTACATTTAATGACATCAAGTGCATAAAGTGACGGACTCGCAAACACTGAAGGGAAGAGAGAGACTTTTTACTATTGCCGATTGGGGAATAACAAGCTACAGGTGAGGATGACGCAGAGAGGGAATCACACAGAACAGGAACATCTGTGAGAGGCGAGCATGTGAATCTGTGAACTAAACACAAAACAACAAGGAAAAACAGAGCAGTGACAAGACAAGATAAATCCATAAATATATATATATAAATATAAACACATACACATATTCATATATGTGTGTGTGTGTAGGCATATGTGGTTTATGAGACCAATTTTCAGGTTTACATACCAGCATTACAAGACCATTCGGTTTATGAGACCATTTTGTGTGGTCTCGTAATTCTGGAAATTTGAATTGTTATAATTAATGACTAATAATAATTCTAAAAACTATTAATGCTTGTATGTTTACTATATTAATACTTTTATTAAGTATTGTCGCTATTTTACTGTTATGACACTGCCTACCTTTTTTATGACGTTTATAAACATGGTCCTCTTAAACCATGATGTGTATGTGTGAACTCGGAACAGTGCCCCTGTAGGTGGGAATTGGTATTGCGTGGTATACACATTGGCGCCATATTACACACATATTCGCGCCAAATTACACACATATTCGCGCCAAGTGCCATTGACGGAACAGTCAAGAAGATTTGCAGCAGAACAAACGCAGCAGCTGGATCTGTGGGGAAAAAAGTAAGTAATATCTTTTATTTTTTACAAATAGTTGAAACTCGTAGTTAGTTTCAATTGTCAAATGTTCATTTGATGTTATTTAATAACTTAAAACTCTAGTAATGGCGTGTAGCACTGTAACGTTAATGTATAATCAGCTCTGAGACGCAAAGATGATGTAGATCTCAACTAATGTGGTAAATTAATCATTAAGAAATACAATTTGAATGAAATAGTATATCGTTGTAAAATAAAGTGGCCTTTGGCAGAGCAGACTGCTAATATGTAACGGCGCCTAAAAAAAACAATGCTGCGATATATTTTTTCATTTGATCACTTAACAAACTTCAAATAATACAGTAGTTTGACATCTGAGTAAGCACAATTTTCTCTAATGTCGCAGTTCACGCGGTTTGAGTGGAGCTGGCTGAGGTGAACTCTAACACGGGGCAATTGTCTCTCGCTCCCCTGGCCATGGAGCGTGCGATTTTCTCACCATGTCACGATTTCTGTAACTTATTTGATTTGAGACCTCGATTAAAAAAACATTGATTACATGATTTTGCCCGTGGCAGTAACCATAAAACAGGGCGAATATGGCGAATTTCAAGGATGAGAAAACATTAACCATTATGAGACTTCCAAGGCTGCATTATATGTTAAAACCATGAAACGATTAGTCTACAAAGCCGACAATAAATAAAATTGTCGACACATATCTTTGTTGTCGAGTGGTCGTTTTCATCATTCTCATTAGACTTAAACTAATATAAATGCATGTAATATCGTGATTTGACCGCTACGACGCTGTAGCGCTAGAGTGTAATGCAGCCCTAACAAATCTGCGATAGAAGAAGATGGATGAAAAAACACAGCGCAGATTATGGCGAAGTGCAAATGAAAGTTTTACAACACTTAAAACCAAGAATGCTGTCGTGTGTAATACATAAAAGACAGATATTGCCTTTCACGGGAGCACATGGTGCATGTTGGAGCACTTAGGTGGGAGGTAACTAGCCCTAAATCTCTTTATTAGATAAACGAGAATGCAGTACTACCTATAATAATAATAATAATAATAACATTAATAATATAATGGTTACACTTTATAATAAGGGTCCATGAATCATAATGAACTTATTTTTACTTCAGCCTGAACTAATGCTGAGTAATGCATGTACTAATTATAAATTAATAAGGATTCATCATTAAGTACAACATAACATGTTTTTTAGTTGTTAGTTAATGAATAAATAAACAATGAATTTATGTGTTGAGTCATGTAATAGTTAATGATGACTCATTATTAGTTTATAACTAGTACATGCTCAGCATTACTTCATATTTCAGTAAGAATTCATTTACATCAGTTCATGATTCATGGACCCTTATTATAAAATGTTACCAATATAATTACAGTAATGTGATGATTTATTTTTCAAAGATTAAAGCCTTTATCGAGCCTAGGAATTTGGATAGTGATAATAAATAGTGTTATTATAGTAACTCTTTTAGATACTATGGTCTGTTTTAGAAAATAAGTTCTTAATACTGCGGACAAGAGATGTTTGGGTTAAAAAATATTTTGTCTGTAATGCTGCTTAGTTTTTGTTTATTTAAATTTTTTAATATATTTAAACAATGCTTAGAAAACATTTGTGTATAATTTGATCTAGACAGAAATCTGAAAACTTAAGAGAACGACCTGCCCAAAATTCATTAAAACAACTATTTCATATGCTGAAGTGATTTTCTTTTTCATTTATTATTAGTAAGAATATGTAAAACATAATGTATTAACTGATTAAAAAAGCTGAATAATAGTTCAACACGCACTGATTAGTCATCAAAATAATCGATGATCAGGTGATGGTCTAATAATCGATAGATTATTCGATTATCAAAATAATAGTTTATTCCAGCCATAATTAAAAATTATAATAAAGTATAATGCTATTGTGAATTCACAAACACTGATTCAACTAAATAAATATATGCAGTGTCAATTTCAGTTAGAATTACATATAGCTAATGATAAAATCTTTTATATTAGTAACCATGAATATGAAAAAGCAGCCATTTTGAAACAAAGCATTAACAAATTCTCTCAACTTAAGCACTTTATTAATATTATACTGTTTACCTGTAAAGATTTACTTGACATGATATTTTGTAGTGATTCGGAGTCATCGGAGAAGAGGACCAAATCCTCTGAAAGATGCAGAAATCCATGAACAAAAGGGCAAGGACAAAGACAACATAACCAGAAAATACATTAATCCCATCAAAGGTAAGTTTTTCTTTGTGTGTGTGTTGCCCATAAATAGGGCTGTGCAAAAATATTGACACAGCTAACTATCGTGATAGTTAGCTGTATCAATAGTGTATCGATATTTCGAACTCTACTATCGATATTTTAAAAACCCATCAGATTCCTCTGTGTGCGTCAAACGACCTTCTCTTCCGCTGCTGTAGTTTTCACTGTCCAGGTGTCTGCCATATACGGCCATTCAGCCAATGTCTCAGAAGTTAGAGGGAGTGAGAATATGGCACAAAATGTAAAAATACCTGCAGCTTTCAAAGAGCTGTTCAGCTTGAAAAAGTATTGCAATGTATCGCAACATGCAACCTATTGTATTGTATCGTGATACGTATCGTATCATGACCCATGTATCATGATACGTATTGTATCAGGAGGCCCTTGCCAATACCCAGCCCTACCCATAAATCTCTCTTACTTCGTTGAGTACTGCTGAGTCACGTACAATAGTCACATGTGTCCTCATAAACTATGAGTAAACACACACAAGTCGTGTAAAGTTATAGTCTACTGCTGAGTCGCATACAATAGTCGCATTTGTCCTCATAAACCATGAGTAAAAAGTGTTGTAAAGTTAAAGTCTACCGCTGAGTCGCATACAGGGCTCGACATTAAGGCTTGTCCGGGCCAAGTGGATTTTTTGTAGGACAAGTGTAAGAGAAAATTAGTTGTCCGACTGGACAAGTTAAATTTCAAACAATGTTACTTAACGTTATGTGCCGTTAACGACAGAGCAGGGAAACACAGAGCGGAATATTGAACAGAGAGCGCGGCGAAAAGTATTAAGTATTTTTACTCGTACTGAATGTTGGCTCAAAGATGCACTAGTCCTCAACACAAAGAGAGATTGTAGGTCAGTGAAAACCAAGATAGTTTATTTATGAGGTTTTACTTCCTAATATAGAAAAGAAATCAAACACCTCAAAATTTTGACCTGGCAGAACAAACACAGATTAAACATTGTCATAGTCTTTTGACCAAAATTTAATTAAGTTTTAGTCATATTTTTGTCATCTGAATTGATTTAGTTTTAGTCTAATTTTATTTAACTAAATGCCATGAGATTTTAGTCTAGAAATCTACATTAAATTGAATTTAAACCCATTTAATTTTAGTCTAGTGTCATTGTGTACTTGAATGTGTCATGCTGACAAATATATAGCCTAACTTTGTGATATAAATATATGGTAACACTTTACAATAAGGTTCATTAGTTAACATTAGTTAGCTACATTAGTTAACATGAACTTATAATGAACTGCACTTATACAGCATTTATTAATCTTTGTTAATGTTAATTTCAACAATTACTAATACTTTATTAAAATCTTGTTAACATTAGTTAATGCACTCTAAACTAACAAGAACAAACAATTAAAGCTTAAATTTTTATTAACTAACATTAACAAAGGATGAATAAATACTGTAACAAATGTATTGCTCATGGTTTGTTCAAGTTAGTTCATACATTAACTAATGTTAACTAATGAACCTTATTGTAAAGTGTTACCAAATATTCTTATATAGGCATATCCTAAAAAAGTTATAATCTTCATATTTCAGAAATTCCAGTATTAGAGTCCAGGAGGTTGTTACAGTTAATAAACAGTAACAGAAATTTGATGATGCATATTAAAAATGTGAAGTTGTTCATTTGAAAGATTAATTGAAAACACATGTAGTAGATGTTACACCACTATCTTGCATTAAGTGCACTACATTTCTTCAGTCATGCATCCCTTTTTACAGTAAATACATTACAGCATACTTGATTAAATGTGAGGACAGTGAAATTGTACACTTATTATCAATCTTATTACTTAAGTTACAAACACAATGAGTACAGGACAACGCTGGTTTATTTAGGCTTATATAGTAAGTTATATCAAGTTATGTACCAGCTTAGGTTAGCTGATAAAGTAGCATCAGTTTATAAAACATTTGTGCTTGCCTTTGAGTTGCGGGTTGACCCTCCTGCAATCGCGCTTCACGTTTGTTTTGATCGTAGCATCACAAGTTTAACAAAGGGTCCCTCCTTGACAGAAGCAAATGTGATATGCATCCATATGTTTGCTCTTTATCTCTTCTCTCAGACCTGACGCAAACTTTTCTCTACAGTTTATGACATACGCAGCACGCAGATGTCCTGCTACGGTGGCTCAACGCAAGCCATTCAGCATTTGACATCAAAATACCGCGAGACCAGACTTCTCCATATGCATTTGATTCGCTCTCGCAGTATTTTGATTTCATACGATTGCCCTGCGTAGCGCCACATGAAGTCCCTCAGTTATGTGTGTGCGTCTAACCTCGCGACCACAGATTCTATCCATCATCAACCTCTGACACTTTCGTCTCGCTTTTATTCATTGACGAATAAACAATGTAGCGAGTAATGGTAAGTGTTATTTCAAATGTAGTGGAGTTAAGAGTACAAATACCCATTCAAATATGTAATTGAGTAGAGAGTAAAAGTTGCTTATATTTTTGATACTCAGTACAAGTACAAAGTAGTAGGGCTGTCAAAATTGCTCAAAAATGACGTTCGAATATTCTCCCTAAAAAACCCACAAATATTCGAACTATTCGAATATCTGGTTGCCCATTTTTTCAACGACGTTAACGACGTTTAACGACGCATTACGTCAATAACAGGACAAATTAATATAAAGAGACATAATTACTTCTATAGGTAGTCTATTTAAGTTTAAACATATTTGACAAGTATATTACATACACAAAACAAGTAAATCAAGAGACATCAAAGTGAAAGGCTGCTCCATCCACGACACTGATCGGTCTCATGTCCTTACAAATGAACGAAATTAATTTCTCCGTTATGACCTCTTGTCGTGTTGCAGACAAAGAGCTTGTGGCGGGCTATGCAAAGTAAGTGTTAAGACGTGACTGTTTAGCTGGAGTTCCACACATTGTGGTCTTGTACACACTGCAAACTTTCAGGAGTGACAACCGCATTTAAATGTGAAAATGTGATGATTGACACGGAGATAACCATATCAACGGTCTGCCGTCTCACGTGCTTATCACTCACAGCATTGATGAAAATAATTTAACAGCATTATGTTTTGCAATAAACCTCCGTCGTGTCGTTGTGTATCGTACGCATTTGTGAGGCTGCGCGCGCTCTTGCAGTGTTGCCATGTCCTCGTCTTTTTTGTACTCACATACCATTTTAGCGCTTAACCGTTAATGGCTTTTGGCTCATGAAGCGATCAAGTTTTTGGTGTTGTTAAAATGTGAAGGTGCCAGTCCCAATATTTTGATCTTTGAGGTAAAGCGATTGGATTTATTTTGGTTTATTATTGGATTTTTCTTGTTCGCTGTTTTTTTAGTGCAAGATCTGGCAACACTGAGCAGCAAACGCTTGTGCCTCTGTCATTCTCTGTACCGCGCATACAGAAGTCTTTTCCCCCTTGTAATAATTTATTTCTTCAGAAGGGAGACCTGTCATGTCCATGATGCACGTTTAAACACTTTATTAACTACTAGTTGTTCAGTTCGGTTATGTAGGCTACACACTATGCAAAGTTTTTGTAAACGCGGTTGTCACTGCAGTTTGCGGGAGTTAATGCGGTTGTAGAATGCGATTGTTAGTCCCGTAAATTACTGAAGTTTGTGTGTACAGAACAGGATTAAGCATTAAAAGTTGAAGTGACAAACTAATTAATATGTACAGGATGCCACGCTCATCATTTGGGTGCACATTTTCGAGATGTGACATCATGTTGCTAGTGGTTGAATGGTATGCTAACAACTTTATCTCGCGGCTCAACAATTTTACCTCCTACCGACCAAAATCCAAAGTACTTCCAGACATAGCTTTTTAGATTTTTGGGGGTTAAAATCGCTTTCTCTGCTGCGGTCGACTTTCTGCCATTTTCCATGCAAGACGCGTCAACTTTTAACAGTGACAGACAGTGTGACTACTGTGACCTGTCCCTGAACCAGGCGCACTAGTGCGCCCACTCACAAAGCCCAACATAGCAGACAGCCACGACTCTACTACCGCGGGCTTTATAAAAAAAAATTATTTGAATCTTAATTTTCATATTCGAAATTCTTTTTTTTAACTATTAGAATATATATTCGAATTTAGAATGTTCGTTGACAGCCATACAAAGTAGCCCAAAAAATAATTAAGTACAGTAACTAATTACATTTACTTAATAGGGGTGTGACGAGATCTTGTGTGACGAGATCTCGCGAGATTAAATGTGTTTCGCGAGATTACATGTTTCTCGCGAGATTTCTTGTGGAGGTGCTGGCCGTTTTTTTAAGTAAAAGACTGCATCCTTCGGAGGTCGCATTTTTAAAATGTATTTACTTCATCACTGTCTTATTAGAGACTATTAACATTTATAAAGTGTACTAATTATTTAGTTAATCGCAAATTGTTGTAATATGCTCACGACTTGCGAATCTAATGCTCAGTTAATGATCTGAAATAAACCTTGATGACGTATGCAGCCTGCATATGCGACCTCCGGAGGATGCAGCTTTCTGTTTGACCCTTTTACAGTGCATGCATTATATTTGTCTTTTACTGCGTTTGCTTTTTTGTTTGGGTTTCCAATAATGTTCGTTTGGGAGCTCGTGTGAAGTCTGAGACTCATACAAATGGTTATTTTACCAGACCATCAGGGCAGCAATAATATGTTGTGTTTGTCTGTCGATCAGTGTCAGATGTGAAGTCTCAGCTGATTAAACCCTCACACAGAGTTTACATGATTTAATGTCTGCATGTTCTTGCTCAAAAAATGACTGACTGTATAATTTCTAGTTTAAAGAAATGGACATTAAATATTAATATGGATTTAAACATTGTTTGACTAAAAATAAGTTTCTCTCCGTCTAAAGTGAAAGTGAAAGTGAAGATAGCGTCCGCGAGACGAGTCCTCTATCGCCCCCTGCAGACATTTGTTATAATACATACATAATGCTTTTTATTTATAGGCTACAAAATGTTGTTTAATGTAACTTGGTTTTAATACTCTATTTGAACCAATTATTATTGCATCTTCGTTATTATGTAATTTTAAATGCTACTGCTCACTTGGGTCAGCTGCTTATGATGCTGGATTTATTTCAGATGCTATGAGTCCAAGACACGCGCATTAAGTCAAAGACACACGCATTAAGTCCATGTGCATTAAGTCCATGTGCGTGCATGAAGGAATCCTCTCTCCACAAGCTCTCGCGTTAAGTGAAGCCCACAAACCCCCATGCGAGTTGTGCAATGTGCATGTTAATGTTAAACTATAATAATAATAATAATAATAAATAATGGCATATCATTTTTGTCTTAAAAAAAATGTAAAAATCGAGAATCGGATCGAATCGTGACCTTAGAATCGAAAATGTAATCGAATCGAGGATTTGGAGAATCGTGACACCCCTACACACAAGTGTTGTCAGGGAACTACACTAACCTTTTCCACTGGTGGCACTTGCGCTTCTAACTTTTTCAGTTACTGGCGCAAAACATTATTTGGTCGGACAAATTAGTTATATTATGGATAATAATGAAACTGTATTGCATACAGATGTGCTTTTAATTTTACTTGCCATTTTTTAAACCACATGCTGCCTTGTGTTGCAGTGTTTCCCACGGATGTGAAATTTACTTGTGGTGGTAGCCTGTGAAAAGGGCAATCATTATCCACCGACAAAATATGGTCTACTATACTGCCCTCCAAAGGCTAAGTGCAGTATCTACGCAAACACTGAAACTGAGAAAAATGGCTTTAAAGTTTTTTACACCAGCCAGTCAAACATGTTACTGCAATTTTGGCACACACATTTCTCTGAAATGGGACAAAATTTAACCAGGAGACTTTGTCACAAGACACAACAGATCTCACAAAGCCCATTTTAACCCTTAACTCAATTTTGACCAAATGCGTAGTTACTGCGCTTTCGCTTTGTAGGGCAGAATACATGTCACAAAGAATACTTTGATTTATTCAACATTAATATTAATTTCACATTATAGGTCATTAATCTTAATTAATTTTTTAACAAAGCTGACTGTTTGTCAAATCACCAAAAAACACATACTGTTTTGCACCTATATATGAAGCAATTAGACCCCTTTATATTCAAACTCAATATATACAATACTATGTATATTATATTAATAGACAGTGCAGATATAGATTATAAATGTGACTGATGTTATGATGGTTATAATTTTTATTTGATAGGCACTTTTACTGCTTCTGCTCTTTCTATTTCTCTCTTGCAGATTAAAAAAGCTTAATCCACTCATTATTTCAGATGTAAAAGTCTACTTGCGGTCCCGGTGACAGGTGACTTTACAGTTACAGCTTTGCGTTTTTAATATCTTGAGTCAGCTTGAGCTTTGCTCGTAATGCTTGACATTGGCATTGCTTTTTTGCCACCATATTTGTGCAAACTTTTTAGAAAAGATATGGTTTATTAATAATAAGATTATAAAAAATGGGAAGAAGAAAATTCAGTGCGTGGTCGTAACAAGAGCAAGTTGTTATCGCCATAGAAACCGGGAGGCACGCCGAAACTGCACTCGAGCTTTAGCGCGGTAGTGCTCGCGGCCGCTCTCCGATTGACTCGGGTTTTACACAAAATATTAATCAGACTTGGGACCCAAAGTAATAGGACCGACCCCGACGCGACTGACTATTTAAATATAACCCGGAACTGCACGGGTCTCGGGTATTCCGCGAAGACCTCCTAATGGTAAAACTCTGCTCAAGTTCAGACACATGAAAGGATACAATGTGACACTTGCTTCCCGTCGCACCGACCCAATTCATTGAGAAACAGAAAGCACGCGAACGCTCACCGGGAGAGACACGATGTGCTCGCACGCAAAATGAAGCCAACTTGATTTGTTGAAGGCTCAGGGGACGTTATAAAACGTATTCTTAAAATAAACATTTCTGTTTAAATAAATGCTCATAGTAAATTGTAGCATATTGCCTAAAACATGACGTAGGTACAAAAATAATCAGTGATACATTTGCCCCCATTAAAAATTAGGGTTGCAACTTGCAATGGCATTTCAAGAGGTCGCATATGCGACCAAAACGGTCGCAGTGTAGTTCCCTGGTTGTAAAGTTATAGTCTACCGCTGAGTCACATACAATAGTCACATGTGTCCTCCTAAACCATGACTTAACACACACGTACAATAGTCACATGAGTGAACACACACAAGTGTTGTAAAGGTAAAGTCTACTGCTGAGTCGCATACAATAGTCACATGTGTCCTCATAAACCATGAGTCAACACACACAAGTGTTGTAAAGTTAGTCTACTGCTGTGTCACGTTCAATAGTCACATGTGTCCTCATAAACCATGAGTAAACACACACAAGTGTTGTAA
The DNA here is from genome assembly GCF_027580225.2 of Misgurnus anguillicaudatus. Taxonomy (NCBI): domain Eukaryota; kingdom Metazoa; phylum Chordata; class Actinopteri; order Cypriniformes; family Cobitidae; genus Misgurnus; species Misgurnus anguillicaudatus. Next base: position 5,633,260 of record NC_073342.2, on the reverse strand, counting down.
AGTTAAAGTCTACCGCTGAGTCGCATACAATTGTCACATGTGTCCTCATAAACCATGAGTCAACACACACAAGTGTTGTAAAGTTAGTCTACTGCTGAGTCACGTTCAATAGCCACATGTGTCCTCATAAACCATGAGTAAACACACACAAGTGTTGTAAAGTTAAAGTCTACTGCTGAGTCACGTACAATAGTCACATGTGTCCTTATAAACCATGAGCAAACACACACAAGTGTTGTAAAGTTAGTCTACTGCTGTGTCACGTTCAATAGCCACATGTGTCCTCATAAACCATGAGTAAACACACACAAATGTTGTAAACTTATAGTCTACTGCTAAGTCACATTATAGCTCATTTCTCTTTTTTTTCTGTCTTCCAGCTCGTCCATGAGCCTGTCGTTTCAGGAAGTGAAGTCACATCTCCTAAAGAGGTTTGTTAATAATTTTTGTGACACACGTGTTATAATTTGATCTGAAGTGAAATTTTCTAATTCCTACTAAATGTGATTCCGCAGTTAACATGTTAAAACACCTGTGTGTTAACAGTATATGGAAAGGCTTGTGTCCTCATAAACCATGAGTAAACACACACAAGTGTTGTAAAGTTAAAGTCAACTGCTGAGTCACGTACAACAGTCACATGTGTCCTCATAAACCATGAGTAAACGAACACAAGTGTTGTAAAGTTAAAGTCTACTGCTGAGTCACGTTCAATAGTCACATGTGTCCTCATAAACCATGAGTAAACACACACAAGTGTTGTAAAGTTAGTCTACTGCTGTGTCACGTTCAATAGCCACATGTGTCCTCATAAACCATGAGTAAACACACACAAATGTTGTAAACTTATAGTCTACCGCTAAGTCACATTATAGCTCATTTCTCTTTTTTTTCTGTCTTCCAGCTCGTCCATGAGCCTGTCGTTTCAGGAAGTGAAGTCACATCTCCTAAAGAGGTTTGTTAATAATTTTGTCAAATTTGTGACACACGTGTTATAATTTGATCTGAAGTGAAATTTTCTAATTCCTACTAAATGTGATTCCACAGTTAACATGTTAAAACACCTGTGTGTTAACAGTATATGGAAAGGCTTGTGTCCTCATAAACCATGAGTAAACACACAGAAGTCTTGTAAAGTTATAGTCTACTGTTGAGTCACGTACAATAGTCACATGTGTCCTCATAAACCATGAGTAAACACACACAAGTGTTGTAAAGTTAAAGTCTACTGCTTAGTCAAGTACAATAGTCACATGTGTCCTCATAAACCATGAGTAAACACACATGTACAATAGTCACATGTGTCTTCATAAACCATGAGTAAACACACACGTACAATAGTCATGTGTCTTCATAAACCATGAGTAAACACACACGTACAATAGTCACATGTGTCCTCATAAACCATGAGTAAACACACACGTACAATAGTCACATGTGTCCTCATAAACCATGAGTAAACACACACAAGTGTTGTAAAGGTAAAGTCTACTGCTGAGTCACGTACAATAGTCACACATGTCCTTATAAACCATGAGTAAACACACACAAGTGTTGTAAAGGTAAAGTCTACTGCTGAGTCACGTACAATAGTCACATGTGTCCTTATAAACCATGAGAAAACACACACAAGTGTTGTAAAGTTAAAGTCTACTGCTGAGTCACGTACAATAGTCACACATGTCCTTATAAACCATGAGTAAACACACACAAGTGTTGTAAAGGTAAAGTCTACTGCTGAGTCACGTACAATAGTCATGTCCTCATAAACCATGAGTAAACACACACAAGTGTTGTAAAGTTAAAGTCTACTGCTGAGTCACGTACAATAGTCACACATGTCCTCATAAACCATGAGTAAACACACACAAGTGTTGTAAAGTTAAAGTCAACTGCTGAGTCACGTACAATAGTCACATGTCCTCAGTCACACACAAGTGTTGTAAAGTTAAAGTCTACTACTGAGTCACGTACAATAGTCACACATGTCCTCATAAACCATGAGTAAACACACACAAGTGTTGTAAAGTTAAAGTCAACTGCTGAGTCACATACAATAGTCACATGTGTCCTCCTAAACCATGACTTAACACACACGTACAATAGTCACATGAGTGAACACACACAAGTGTTGTAAAGGTAAAGTCTACTGCTGAGTCGCATACAATAGTCACATGTGTCCTCATAAACCATGAGTAAACACACACAAGTGTTGTAAAGTTAAAGTCTACCGCTGAGTCGCATACAATAGTCACATGTGTCCTCATAAACCATGAGTAAACACACACAAGTGTTGTAAAGTTAAAGTCTACTGCTGAGTCACGTACAATAGTCACATGTGTCCTCATAAACCATGAGTAAACACACACAAGTGTTGTAAAGTTAGTCTACTGCTGAGTCACGTTCAATAGCCACATGTGTCCTCATAAACCATGAGTAAACACACACAAGTGTTGTAAAGTTAAAGTCAACTGCTGAGTCACGTACAATAGTCACATGTGTCCTCATAAACCATGAGTAAACGAACACAAGTGTTGTAAAGTTAAAGTCTACTGTTGAGTCACGTACAATAGTCACATGTGTCCTCATAAAACATGAGTAAACACACACAAGTGTTGTAAAGTTAGTCTACTGCTGTGTCACGTTCAATAGCCACATGTGTCCTCATAAACCATGAGTAAACACACACAAATGTTGTAAACTTATAGTCTACCGCTAAGTCACATTATAGCTCATTTCTCTTTTTTTCTGTCTTCCAGCTCGTCCATGAGCCTGTCGTTTCAGGAAGTGAAGTCACATCTCCTAAAGAGGTTTGTTAATAATTTTGTCAAATTTGTGACACACGTGTTATAATTTGATCTGAAGTGAAATTTTCTAATTCCTACTAAATGTGATTCCGCAGTTAACATGTTAAAACACCTGTGTGTTAACAGTATACGGAAAGGCTTGTGTCCTCATAAACCATGAGTAAACACACACAAGTGTTGTAAAGTTAAAGTCTACTGCTGAGTCACGTACAATAGTCACACATGTCCTCATAAACCATGAGTAAACACACACAAGTGTTGTAAAGTTAAAGTCTACTGCTGAGTCACGTACAATAGTCACACATGTCCTCATAAACCATGAGTAAACACACACAAGTGTTGTAAAGTTAAAGTCTACTGCTGAGTCACGTACAATAGTCACATGTGTTCTTATAAACCATGAGAAAACACACACAAGTGTTGTAAAGTTAAAGTCTACTGCTGAGTCACGTACAATAGTCACATGTGTCCTTATAAACCATGAGTGAACACACACAAGTGTTGTAAAGTTAAAGTCTACTGCTGAGTCACGTACAATAGTCACACATGTCCTCATAAACCATGAGTAAACACACACAAGTGTTGTAAAGTTAAAGTCTACTGCTGAGTCACGTACAATAGTCACATGTGTTCTTATAAACCATGAGAAAACACACACAAGTGTTGTAAAGTTAAAGTCTACTGCTGAGTCACGTACAATAGTCACACATGTCCTCATAAACCATGAGTAAACACACACAAGTGTTGTAAAGTTAAAGTCTACTGCTGAGTCACGTACAATAGTCACACATGTCCTCATAAACCATGAGTAAACACACACAAGTCTTGTAAAGTTATAGTCTACTTGCTGAGTCACGTACAATAGTCACATGTGTCCTCATAAACCATGAGTAAACACACACAAGTGTTGTAAAGTTAAAGTCAACTGCTGAGTCACGTACAATAGTCACATGTGTCCTCATAAACCATGAGTAAAAAGTGTTGTAAAGTTAAAGTCAACTGCTGAGTCACGTACAATAGTCACATGTGTCCTCATAAACCATGAGTAAACAAACACAAGTGTTGTAAAGTTAAAGTCAACTGCTGAGTCACGTACAATAGTCACATGTGTCCTCATAAACCATGAGTAATCACACACAAGTGTTGTAAAGTTAAAGTCTTCCGCTGAGTCACATTATAGCTCATTTCTCTTCTTTTTCTGTCTTCCAGCTCGTCCATGAGCCTGTCGTTTCAGGAAGTGAAGTCACATCTCCTAAAGAGGTTTGTTAATAATTTTGTCAAATTTGTGTCACACGTGTTATAATTTGATCTGAAGTGAAATTTTCAAATTCCTACTAAATGTGATTCCGCAGTTAACATATTAAAACACCTGTGTGTTAACAGTATACGGAAAGGCTTGTGTCCTCATAAACCATGAGTAAACACACACAAGTGTTGTAAAGTTAGTCTCCTGCTGTGTCACGTTCAATAGTCATATGTGTCCTCATAAACCATGAGTAAACACGCACAAGTGTTGTAAAGGTAAAGTCTACTGCTGAGTCACGTACAATAGTCATGTGTCTTCATAAACCATGAGTAAACACACACGTACAATAGTCACATGTGTCCTCATAAACCATGAGTAAACACACACGTACAATAGTCACACATGTCCTCATAAACCATGAGTAAACACACACAAGTGTTGTAAAGTTAAAGTCTACTGCTGAGTCACGTACAATAGTCACACATGTCCTCATAAACCATGAGTAAACACACACAAGTGTTGTAAAGTTAAAGTCTACTGCTGAGTCACGTACAATAGTCACATGTGTTCTTATAAACCATGAGAAAACACACACAAGTGTTGTAAAGTTAAAGTCTACTGCTGAGTCACGTACAATAGTCACATGTGTCCTTATAAACCATGAGTAAACACACACAAGTGTTGTAAAGTTAAAGTCTACTGCTGAGTCACGTACAATAGTCACACATGTCCTCATAAACCATGAGTAAACACACACAAGTGTTGTAAAGTTAAAGTCTACTGCTGAGTCACGTACAATAGTCACATGTGTCCTTATAAACCATGAGAAAACACACACAAGTGTTGTAAAGTTAAAGTCTACTGCTGAGTCACGTACAATAGTCACACATGTCCTCATAAACCATGAGTAAACACACACAAGTGTTGTAAAGTTAAAGTCTACTGCTGAGTCACGTACAATAGTCACACATGTCCTCATAAACCATGAGTAAACACACACAAGTCTTGTAAAGTTATAGTCTACTTGCTGAGTCACGTACAATAGTCACATGTGTCCTCATAAACCATGAGTAAACACACACAAGTGTTGTAAAGTTAAAGTCAACTGCTGAGTCACGTACAATAGTCACATGTGTCCTCATAAACCATGAGTAAAAAGTGTTGTAAAGTTAAAGTCAACTGCTGAGTCACGTACAATAGTCACATGTGTCCTCATAAACCATGAGTAAACGAACACAAGTGTTGTAAAGTTAAAGTCAACTGCTGAGTCACGTACAATAGTCACATGTGTCCTCATAAACCATGAGTAATCACACACAAGTGTTGTAAAGTTAAAGTCTTCCGCTGAGTCACATTATAGCTCATTTCTCTTCTTTTTCTGTCTTCCAGCTCGTCCATGAGCCTGTCGTTTCAGGAAGTGAAGTCACATCTCCTAAAGAGGTTTGTTAATAATTTTGTCAAATTTGTGTCACACGTGTTATAATTTGATCTGAAGTGAAATTTTCAAATTCCTACTAAATGTGATTCCGCAGTTAACATATTAAAACACCTGTGTGTTAACAGTATACGGAAAGGCTTGTGTCCTCATAAACCATGAGTAAACACACACAAGTGTTGTAAAGTTAGTCTCCTGCTGTGTCACGTTCAATAGTCATATGTGTCCTCATAAACCATGAGTAAACACGCACAAGTGTTGTAAAGGTAAAGTCTACTGCTGAGTCACGTACAATAGTCACATGTGTCCTCATAAACCATGAGTAAACACACACAAGTGTTGTAAAGTTAGTCTACTGCTGAGTCACGTACAATAGTCACATGTGTCCTCATAAACCATGAGTAAACACACACAAGTGTTGTAAAGGTAAAGTCTACCACTGAGTCACGTACAATAGTCACATGTGTCCTCATAAACCATGAGTAAACACACACAAGTGTTGTAAAGTTAGTCTACTGCTGTGTCACGTTCAATAGTCATATGTGTCCTCATAAACCATGAGTAATCACACACAAGTGTTGTAAAGTTATAGTCTACTACTGAGTCACTTACAATAGTCACATGTGTCCTCATAAACCATGAGTAAACACACACAAGTCTTGTAAAGTTAAAGTCTACTGCTGAGTCACGTACAATAGTCATATGTGTCCTCATAAACCATGAGTAAACACACACAAGTGTTGTAAAGTTATAGTCTACTACTGAGTCACTTACAATAGTCACGTGTGTCCTCATAAACCATGAGTAAACACACACAAGTCTTGTAAAGTTAAAGTCTACTGCTGAGTCACGTACAATAGTCACATGTGTTCTTATAAACCATGAGTAAACACACACAAGTGTTGTAAAGTTAAAGTCTACTGCTGAGTCACGTACAATAGTCACACATGTCCTCATAAACCATGAGTAAACACACACAAGTGTTGTAAAGTTAAAGTCTACTGCTGAGTCACGTACAATAGTCACATGTGTTCTTATAAACCATGAGAAAACACACACAAGTGTTGTAAAGTTAAAGTCTACTGCTGAGTCACGTACAATAGTCACACATGTGTCCTTATAAACCATGAGTAAACACACACAAGTGTTGTAAAGTTAAAGTCTACTGCTGAGTCACGTACAATAGTCACACATGTCCTCATAAACCATGAGTAAACACACACAAGTGTTGTAAAGTTAAAGTCTACTGCTGAGTCACGTACAATAGTCACATGTGTCCTCATAAACCATGAGTAAACACACACGTACAATAGTCACATGTGTCCTCATAAACCATGAGTAAACACACACAAGTGTTGTAAAGTTAAAGTCTACTGCTGAGTCACGTACAATAGTCACATGTGTCCTCATAAACCATGAGTAAACACACACAAGTGTTGTAAAGTTAAAGTCTACTGCTGAGTCACGTACAATAGTCACATGTGTCCTCATAAACCATGAGTAAACACACACAAGTGTTGTAAAGTTAAAGTCTACTGCTGAGTCACGTACAATAGTCACATGTGTTCTCATAAACCATGAGTAAACACACACAAGTGTTGTAAAGTTAAAGTCAACTGCTGAGTCACGTACAATAGTCACATGTGTCCTCATAAACCATGAGTAAACACACACAAGTGTTGTAAAGTTAAAGTCTACTGCTGAGTCACGTACAATAGTCACACATGTCCTCATAAACCATGAGTAAACACACACAAGTGTTGTAAAGTTAAACTCTACTGCTGAGTCACGTACAATAGTCACATGTGTTCTTATAAACCATGAGAAAACACACACAAGTGTTGTAAAGTTAAAGTCTACTGCTGAGTCACGTACAATAGTCACACATGTCCTCATAAACCATGAGTAAACACACACAAGTGTTGTAAAGTTAAAGTCTACTGCTGAGTCACGTACAATAGTCACACATGTCCTCATAAACCATGAGTAAACACACACAAGTCTTGTAAAGTTATAGTCTACTTGCTGAGTCACGTACAATAGTCACATGTGTCCTCATAAACCATGAGTAAACACACACAAGTGTTGTAAAGTTAAAGTCAACTGCTGAGTCACGTACAATAGTCACATGTGTCCTCATAAACCATGAGTAAAAAGTGTTGTAAAGTTAAAGTCAACTGCTGAGTCACGTACAATAGTCACATGTGTCCTCATAAACCATGAGTAAACGAACACAAGTGTTGTAAAGTTAAAGTCAACTGCTGAGTCACGTACAATAGTCACATGTGTCCTCATAAACCATGAGTAATCACACACAAGTGTTGGTACAATAGTCACATGTGTCCTCATAAACCATGAGTAAACACACACAAATGTTGTAAACTTATAGTCTACCGCTAAGTCACATTATAGCTCATTTCTCTTTTTTTCTGTCTTCCAGCTCGTCCATGAGCCTGTCGCTTCAGAAAGTGAAGTCACATCTCCTAAAGAGGTTTGTTAATAATTTTGTGTCACACTTGTTATAATTTGATCTGAAGTGAAATTTTCTAATTCCTACTAAATGTGATTCCGCAGTTAACATGTTAAAACACCTGTGTGTTAACAGTATACGGAAAGGCTTGTGTCCTCATAAACCACGAGTAAACACACACAAGTGTTGTAAAGTTATAGTCTACCCCTGAGTCACATTATAGCTCTTTTTTTTCTGTCTTCCAGCTCGTCCATGAGCTTGTCGTTTCAGAAAGTGAAGTCACATCTCCTAAAGAGGTTTGTTAATAATTTTGTCAAATTTGTGTCACACGTGTTATAATTTGATCTGAAGTGAAATTTTCTTATTCCTACTAAATGTGATTCAGCAGTTTACTTGTTAAAGGACAAGTTCGGTATTTTACACTTAAAGCCCTGTTTTCAGATTGTTTATGATGAAATAGAACGGTTTTGACTGAAATTTGGACATATGCGGCTGCCCCGAGAATTTTTGGGTGTTTGTGTTTCACCTCCCACCTCTACAATGGGTTTAATGGTGCACTGGAACTAGGGATGCCACAATTCTCAATACATTATTGAACCGTTCGGTTCGACCCCCACGGTCCAATACGCGCAGGTGAATTGCGGTTTTTCGGTTTATCCATCAAAATCTGTCAGTTTTATATTCCCTGCACTTTTGTTAATGTGCGCATGCGCGTGATCTGCACGCTTATAAACGCCACAGCGAGTTGATATCCAGTCACTGTGCGCTAGCTGCGTTAAACTCTGCTTGAACTCTGCTTGCAATGCTGGTGTCAGATTTCATTCGCGTGCACACACACCCAACAGAAGTACGACAACAAAAAGCAGCAGCACGACTGTCTTTTAAATCTGAGGTGTGGATTAATTATTTGTGCGTGTAGATTACATACAACATCAATGTAAAGATGCAAATTCGCGTGCGGCAATGCGAATGACGCAGATTGGGCTTGTTATTGATGCAAACGCGCGTTATTTGCCTCAAACACATCTTCTGCGCAAGTTGAAAAAGTTTAACTCAAGAAGAGAATGCGCATGATGCTAAAATAAATCCCACCAGTAATGTTGTTTGAGGAACGCATTTTTGGTTTCTACACAGACAGCATGATGTTGGACTTAACAGTAGTGCAGTAAGGTATAGCCTTCATTTACAATGTAAAGTTTAATTTACTAAGTACAGGTATATAAAATGGCCAATTTATGTAATGTAATGAATTCACATGTTCCCCAGTTTTAATAGGATATGATTTTTATATGTCTTTATTTAATTATATCTTATATTGTTGTATCAGTACACTAGAAATATGTAAGATGATTTTTGCATTTACATAAAATAAAGAGAACTGCAATTAAAACCAGTATTTTTGCTTCTTAACATCTCAATGTTCCTGTTACCTAAGCATAGAATAATTAAAAACAGTTTAATAGGCCATGGCATCAGAACCGAAACCGAACCGTAAACCGTGAACAAGAACCGAAATATGTATTGAACCATGAACTAAGTGTATTGTTGCATCACTAACTGGAACCATCCTTCCTAAAATGCATTAAACTTTCGTTTACAAAGATGTGAAACTCACCGAGTGGTCAGGGGTGTTCACTGGTATGTTCACACAAAAATCTGAAAACAGGGCTTTAAGTGTAAAATACTGAACTTGTCCTTTAAAACACTTGTAAACACACACAAGTTTGTTTAAATTTTAAAACAAATTTTCTTCTGGGTGCCATGCTCCACAATTTCGGTATTTTACACTTAAAGCCCTGTTTTCAGATTGTTTATGATGAAATAGAACGGTCTTGACTGAAATTTGGACATATGATGCTGGGCCGAGAATTTTCGGGTGTTTGTTGTATCACCCCCACCTCTACAATGGGTGTATAGGTGCACAGGAACAATCCTTCCTAAAATGCATTAAACTTTCGTTTACTTTCATTTAATGCATTTAAGGAAGGATTGTTCCAGTGCATCTATGCAGCCATTGTAGAGGTGGGGATCATGATACAAAAAACACCCCAAATTCTCGGCCCAGCATCATATGTCCAAATTTCAGTCAAAACCGTTCTATTTCATCATAAACAATCTGAAAACAGGGCTTTTAGTGTAAAATACCGAACTTGTCCTTTAAAAACTCCTTCACTAGCATTAAATAAAACCCATCCAATTTAGCTACTGCCATCTATTAGCAGCTGTGCATTATGATGAACTTGAATGCATTTAGGAGATTGCAGGTATTCACACTAATTTGTCCCCGGCATTGATTTGAGATCGGGATTTATTTGTCCATGATGTCCACGCCCTTGGCCACTATCAGAGGCCCGGCGTTTATTTGAATACCGGTCTTTATTTGAGGAATTACTTTATGATGTTTTATTAACAAAGTTAGCAGGTTCAGATAATTAACCAAATGGTTACACTTTATTTTACTAAGTACAGTTGAAAGAGAAAGTATGTGAACCCTTTGAGCTTACTTGGATTTCTTCATAAATTGGTCATAAAATGTGTTCTGATCTTCATCTAAGTCACAACAATAGAGAAACACAGTCTGCTTAAACTTATACCGCACAAAAATTATACGTTTTCATGTTTGATTGAACACAACATGTAAACATTCATAGTGCAGGGTGGAAAAAGTATGTGAACCTTTGGGTTTAATAACTGGTTGACCCTCCTTTGGCAGCAATAACCTCAACCAAACATTTCCTATAGTTGCAGATCAGACCTGCACAACGGTCAGGAGAAGTTTTGGACCATTCCTCTTTACAAAAGTGTTTCAGTTCAGCAATATTCTTGGGATGTCTGGTGTGAATCGCTCTCTTGAGGTCATGCCACAGCATCTCAATCGGGTTGAGGTCAGGACTCTGACTGGGCCACTCCAGAAGGCGTATTTTCTTCTGTTGAAGCCATTCTGTTGTTGATTTACTTCCATGCTTTGGGTCGTTGTCCTGTTGCATCGTCCATCCTCTGTTAAGCTTCAGTTGGCGGACAGATGGTCTTAAGTTTTTCTGCAAAATGTCTTGATAAACTTTGGAATTCATTTTTCCATTGATGACGGTACTCCGTCCAGGGCCTGAGGCAGCAAAGCAGCCCCAAACCATGATGGCCCCTCCACCATATTTCATAGTTGGGATGAGGTTTTGATGTTGTTGTGCTGTGCCTTTTGTTCTCCACACATAGCGTTGTGTGTTCTTTCCAAACAACTCAATTTTGGTTTCATCTGTCCACAGAATGTTTTGCCAGTAGTGCTGTGGAACATCCAGGTGCTCTTTTGCAAACTTCAAACGTGCTGCAATGTTTTTTGGACAGCAGTGGCTTCCTCCGTGGTGTCCTCCCATGAAGTCCATTCTTGTTTAATGTTTTCCTTATTGTAGATTTGTCAACAAAAATGTTAGCATGTGCCAGAGATTTCTGTAAGTCTTTAGCTGACACTCTAGGATTCTTCTTCACCTCATTGAGCATTCTGTGCTGTGCTCTTGCAGTCATCTTTACAGGACGACCACGCCTAGGGAGTGTAGCAACCGTGCTGAACTTTCTCCATTTGTAGGCAATCTGTCTTAACGTGGACACATGGACATCAAGGCTTTTAGATATACTTTTGTAGCCCTTTCCAGCTTTATGTAAGTCAACAATTCTTGATCATAGCTCTTCTGAGAGACAATGCTTCTTCAGAACAGCAATCTCAAAACTGGTGTGTGTTTTTTATTGGACAGGGCAGCTTTAATCAACACATCCAATCTCATCACATTGATTGGACCACAGGTTGTCTGACTCCTGGCTCCAATTAGCTCTTGGAGAAGTCATTAGCCTAGGGTTTCACATACTTTTTCCACCCTGCACTATGAATGTTTACATGTTGTGTTCATTAAAAACATTAAACGTATAATGTTTGTGCGGTATTCGTTTAAGCAGACTATTTTTCTCTATTGTTGTGACTTAGATGAAGATCAGAACACATTATATGACCAATTTATGAAGAAATCCAAGTAAGCCCAAAGGGTTCACATACTTTTTCTTTCAACTGTATAAATAACTTTGCAACTTCATGTCAACTAACTTTCATTAATTTGCAACTATACATCAACTTACTGTCATTAAAGTATTAGTAGACTGTAAAGGGGATCGCACACCGGCCGCGCAGCTCAGCGCCGCGCCGCGTCGTGCCGCGTCGCGCCTAGGAGAACTCGGAGGTATTGTAAACCGGAAGTGTACTTTAAATAGCGCAAGCTTCGTCAGATAGCGTCTAATTCTAAATGTAAAATATACGTTAGCAGCCAATGTTAATCATTAATGATGTGGGAAAATATGATGTTATTTAATGTTAAACTATGTGAGTGGCGCTCTGTGGTGCGACAGGGATTAGAACAACTTCCTGAGTCACAGCTGGGCGGCGCGGACAGGCGCCATCTGGCGGCGCCGGTGTGCGTACACTCATAGAAAACAATGTGTTACATTTTTTTTAGAACTGCGCGGCGCTGAGCTGCGCGGCCGGTGTGCGATCCCCTTAAGGGTTAGGGTTTCAAACCTGTCCTGGAGGACCACTAGTACTGCACAATTTGCATGTCTCTGTCATTAGACACACCTGGTTTAAATCTTCAGCTCATTAGTAGAGACTGTAAGGCCTGAACTGGGTGTGTAAGGTAACTGAATGAGGTGTGTCACATATATAGGTGTGAGATATAATCACAATAAAGTGTTAGTAGATATTAAGCAGACAGTCTACTAATTCTCTAAAGATTGGTAGTTGATAAGTAGTTGCAAAGTTACTTATAATTAGTAAAATGTCTAAAGTGGACTATCGAAATAAAGTGTTACCAGCCAAATTAGCAGAGGTGTAGAATTCCATGGACGTGGTAATCAAAGTACACAGAGGAGCAAGACGGCATGGAGTGGAGAGTGATGTTTCTTCAGGCTCCGGTGTGAATATAAATGATAGGCACTTCAACCGCGTTTTCATCACTGTGTGTCAAAAAGCCGACTTAAGTCCGTATTTTTCTCTTCTAAAGTTCGGTAAAAACTAGGGTGACCAGATTTTTCAGAGTGGAATACGGGACAGACAAAGGACCCACAGACCCACAACTCCCAATGAACACATACAAGTAGTTTACACTTGATAATATTATTAACTATGTAAAAAAATATGTAGACTTACATAAAATTGCAGATTTAGTGCGAGCAGAAGAAAATTTTGGATCATAGAATTTCTTAATTAATTTTGCAGTGCAGTCAGCTGACCGAAAACTGTGCCCATGAATAACAGAATGATATGCAAAAATTCACTGACATTTGGAGTAGCACACTTACTTTTAGCAGCGTCCATGTGTTTTTTTGTGTGCATTTGCTGCGTAATGTCGGCGCGGCCTCCGTGAGCAATGGAAAAGCGAGCCCCGCAAATGTTGCATCTTAATTTGCTTGCATCTGATAGTGACTCTCTTTTGAGAAATTTAAACTATTTTTGAAGATCCTCATTAAATGTACACGCATGCTTCTTTGACATCTTTGCACCCGAGTCAAGCTCCTCCGTGCTCTCTACTACACTTAACTGCAGGTGACGTTGGATTCCGCTCACCAACATCAAGTTGATTTAGGGAATTGTGATTGGATGGTACTTTAAATATACTATAATACGATTTGGTTTTACTTTTTATTTTTATTGGGCTATTTTCATATGAGAGGAGACTTCAAGTACTCACGCTATTACTCAGCAAAAAAAAAAAAAAAAATTATTATTAATGAAATACGGGACAAAATATGATTTTTTCATGATAAGTCGGGACACTAAAATTAGAGTTGAAATACGGGACTGTCCTGGGAAAAATGGGACGTCTGGTCACCCTAGTAAAAACACATAATGGGCTTAAAATCTTGTTTAAGAATCTGTTTTATAGTGAGAATCTCTCTTTCAGTGCGCCTATGTGTGTGTGCTGCACGACAGCTGATTTGAATTTGACAGAGTTCGTCACTGAACATTAAAAATCCCACACAAACATTACAGTGTAAATGCTAGGTTTAAGATTGATTTTATATATAACAGATAATCTAGATACATTTACCCTAATAAGTTTTTTAAAACATGGTAATGTTTTAATGTTTTGCTTTAGTGTTTTAATGTCAGACAATCATTTAAATGTGGGAAAAAATGAAGAGAAAGGCAGCAGATATAGCATCCTTCTTCAGAAAGAGTAGCAAGAAGCAGCCAAATGAATCTTAGTAAAATACATTTTAGTGGCCTACAAAATTCACATGATTTTCTGGTCTATATTGTTTTTTCAGCAATTGGAGATATCAATTCTGGTTTCAAAGTAAATTTCAAAAGTTTTATTTGATTAAATAGTAAAAAAAATGAGGTTGAATTATTACTATAAATTGTATGTTAATCTCAATTCATTTTAATTAAAATTAAAGTATTGTAGAAATTGTATGTTATACATCATTGTGATTATTGCACTTATAATACTTAATAGTATTTTAAGGTTGCATGATAGAGATTTTATGTGCCACCCCAGAGTAACTGCTGGCCCCTGCCTGGCCACCTCTATGAAAAATCCCTTGCTCCGCCACTGATTAGCAAAACACAAAAAATACATTATATTATAAATCTTTACCCAGACAAGTGACTTTTGTGCATGGACAAGTGAAACATAAATTTACTCCGAAGAACAAGTTCCTCAAAAAGTTAATGTCAAGCCCTGCACCAGCTAACTTGCATTACATTTGTAAGAACCACGTCTTTCACTCACTTCAGCCGTGTGGCACGCGTGCCTGCTCACGATGTGAAGCATGTCTGCGCTATTCCCTGAGATGCACTTGACAGGCTTTTGTGCAGCAATTTTTTTATTTTTTTTTTATTTTTTGGACTACCTAGTTATGGCGGTAGGGTTTCCCAGCTTAGGCGGGTTTATCAGCATCCATCCTCCACCCCATCTCCTCACTTCTACCTCCCCCTGGACAGCATGCCAAATACGCATAATTTTTACTTGCATTTCATGTATATGTTACCCAAAGTATTTTTCAGATTGTACTGTACTTTAAACAACATTAATGTCAGATATTAGTTCTTCTGTTGTTCATATATACCAGTAGTCAATGTTGTACAATGAGGATGGTGTGTCATCAGTTTCTGAATGTGTATTGAGCCAGGGTCCTTTACTGCCATTACCAGTGCCTGAATTTGTGTAAATGATTTTTGTCAAAAAATAGAATTCTGGTTTATCTCAATCAGTTTCCCAGCTCATTCAAAAGCGACTTCAATACTGGTTTTGAAAATTAGCTCATCACTTATATCTTTATCCTCTATGTCTTTCATGAACTTGTTTTTTCCCCTCAAGGTAATAATGGTTAGATCCCAGCAGGAAGCTAGAAGGCCAGGCAGTGGCAATGATGGTAAGAAAATTCCTTTAAAAAAATAACACAGAGTCCACGAAGTCTAAATTAAAATACTTAGTTAATTTTTAAGGAAAAATATTGAATATTGAAACTCTTTGGTTATTTTTAGCACAATGCTAAATGGTCTGTTCAGATTCAATGGATTACGCTAAGCAATGCTAAAAAAAACTAAAAACTGGATGTGGTGCCATGCAGAAAGGATGGGGAAGAGGGGAGACAGACAGACAACTTAGGATTCAGACAGTTTCAATTCGCTTCCATTGAGTTAAAAACACAATAAATTCACAGCCATTGGCACTCTGCATTGAAAACGTATAGATAAAACCACTGTTGCAGTTTGATAACCTAAGGCTTATTTTGTGGCATTTATATAAGCCTTTTGACGGTTTGTGTTAAGGAGTTGTAAAAATCACTCACTAAAATGAATGAATAACATTTGTGCTGAACTCTTATTACAAAGCAAAAACAAACATTCTGTTTCGATTCATGAACGTTTCTCTCAGTTAATGTATGTGATCTCACAGTCTAAAGCGTCTGTCATAACATGCTCTTGTGAATAATTTAAGGAGCGGTGAATTAAATACTTAATTTTAACTTGATAATTTGTTATATATAAGATTTGTTATATATATTATATTATATATAAGAGCTCATCATACTTAAATGAACATTCTGCAAGTTTCAGAACTGAAAACGTCCGTGCTACTGAAATATAACAGTTTTTTGCACCAAGCCAGTATTACAAGCGAGTGTGGAATTTGAAAAAATATGACATAAAAAGTAGAATTGAAGCACCTCCCCATAGCCAAATACAACGACCACTTTTGTAGCCCCTCCCACAGCTTCGCGTGACACGTGTGTCTCAACAATAAGTAAACATGTCTTTAAAGATTGCCAAATGTAACCAAAATGACTTTTAAAAACATTTTTTCTGAGAGACTTTTATTTTGACGCGGTGATCTGAAGTAACAATGGAAACGTATTTTCGGTTGTGGAAGAACCGTCTATGGGAAGAACACAGACGCTGGATAACAGAGGCTCAACATTAGGAATGCGTGGATAAAGTTTGTTTTTGAAGAAGTTCCAGCTCGCTTGGGGAGTGTTTGTTGTGTACACGGATTCATTTGTAAAGAAGTCGATGCTGGATTTGCAGAGAGACTGTGATTAAAAACACCACTAATATTGGATCTGACAAAAATGACACAGCAGTATACACATTAAGTTTATTTAAGTTACTGTGTTTCACTATTGCTTTGTTAGAAGAGATTGCTTGATATGTCTGTTGTAACATCCTTGTCTAAACACGTTTGTTTTAATTTACTAAAAACATTAATCGATTAATAAAGGTACAACACTTAACAACACGACTGTAATTTAACGGTAGAAATATACAAAGTTAGTGAAAAAAAAGAAGGATTTATCAGCTGCAGTTTAGATTCTGATGCCCGTTTACTGTGTTGTATACGGTAATTTAGGCGAGTTGCGTTTGAAAGGTCAAACACTCAACAAAGCTTTTTTATCATATAACTGTGGTATGTAACGTTACATGTATGTAAGAGCAACCTTACAAGCACAATAGAAATATACAAAGTTATTGATAAGGACTTACCAGGCACGGTTCACATTCTGATGCGCGCTTACTGTGTTGTATACGGTAATTTAGTCACGTCGAGTTTTGTCGAGTATACTTTACTATACGTATTGTCATTTATGTGTATCATCTTTAGCACCCAGAATCTTTTGTGGCTCAAACATATTTGTGGTCGGCTGCTATTTTTACACATTAACGTTTTTAAAACATTTCCCCACATGTAATGACGGGGAATGAAGCTGTCCAATCATAGCAGTGGGCATTACGTCCAGGTCTTCAGTGCGGCCTGCCCCTTCAAACAAACTATTTCTCCAGACAGCCACTAATCCATGTTACAAAATAGCCTATTACTTATTGCTTTTGATGTTTTTAAATGTAAAAACCACGCGAACATCATAAGTAGACATCAGACAACAGTATAAAACAATAAAATCGACAAATTCACCGCCCCTTTAAACTAAGGGCCTTCTCACAGGATAAGAACACGCAGTCTCATGAATAATTTAATAGACACTGAATCGTTATCAATGTACTAGTTCTTTGCCACATGTGATGTCAACACAATGTAGATTTTAAACCCAGAAGATGAAAAAATTAACCAGCTTTCAGATGCTAACATTGTCTTCTATGATGTGCAAAGTAGTCTGGGGTTTCATGACCCTTTAATTCAGTTCAGTGTTGCTTCAGTTTAAGTTCATTAACCATATAAAAAAAGTGAAATATTTTCAGATTTCAGGGTGCGGTTCCCCAATAACGCTCACGCGTTAAGAAGACTCAAAAAGATATATCTTACCAAAGTTGTTTATGTTCTTAAGTGTGTTCCCCGAAGTGTCTCTTAGGAAGCTTCTTAACACGCTGCCTCTAAGTTCGACGTAACAATGGCACTGTTCTAAGTGAAGGTGCTGAATTATTTGCAATTGATCACTCAGGGATTGATTTTCCACTTTATGCGAAGGTGCATTACGGCGCTATGAAAGACAACACGTTCTATACAAATGGAACATTACTCAAATTATTCAAGTTACATATATTTTAACTTAGTTTAAGTTATCTGTAAAATATAGACTATTAATTAAATGATCAGTAATACGGGTAGACAAACCACTTGTCACTTGTGCCACTTCTTGACATGGGTTTAATGACTTTAATGACTTTAAAAAAATTATGTAATACATTTTAATACTAATAGGTACTTTACAACAAGAAATGGCTTTAATGGCTACTGAGATGTATGTGTGCATTTCTATATTTATTGTTCTTAATGGTAAGTCAGTTATTTTTATAGTATGGATCATATTATATGTATAATATATAAATGTATTATGTATGCATGTATTAAAACAAACAGTATAATGTAATAAAGACATACCATAATATAAAACTGTGAAATGTATGAAATATTTAATAAATTGTATAATAGAATACATGATATTATTGCTTTTTAGTATAACCAATTAAAATCTTTAATCTTTCTAAATAAATTATAAATGTAACTGTCATGGTCCTGTCAACCCTGTATGTATTTTATGTGTTTCATGTGACTGGATCATGGCAGCCCACTGTTGTCTTGTTTTGTGTGGAGAGTCATGTGGTCTGTGTTTATGTTTTGTATACCGCATGCTCTCCTGTCTTTAGTCTTAACCTTACCCTCCTGTTTCCTTGTTAAGTCTTGATTAGTTAATTCCCTTCACCTATTTGTCATTGTTCCCTAGTTTAGTTTTCCCTATTTAAAGCCCTTGTGTTTGCTGTCCTGTGCCGGTTCATTGTGTATCGTAAGATACTGTTGCGTGTGCCTTGTTTGTCCAAGTCATGATTATTTTCTAGTTTTGTCATTGTTTGCCCCCTCGAGGGTATTTATGTTTTAATAAAACGTCTTTTAGTTATGAGCTGTCTGCGCTTGGGTTCTATCCACCACCACACCCTGACAGAATGAACCGGCCATTCTGGAACCCAGCAGACAGCTCTTTTGTTTTGTTTTTTACCTGATGTCGTCGAGTCTGCTGTTGTCCGTCCAGTCCTGCTTTGTCCTGATGTCTGTCTAGTCCTGCCCAGTCCTGCCGTTGTCTGTGGTGTTGTGTTCCTGTGGCCGTGCAGTGAGCCCCACAGGTGTGTTCCTGATCGGTGGCGTCCTCGGTAGGGCTACTGGTCGACGAGCTTCGCGGGAGTGTTCCTGTTCGGGGAGCTCCGCGGGACGGATCCAGATCGACAAGCCCCACGGGAGTGGGCTGGTCGGTGAGCCCCGCGGAGAAGTACCAGGATGGCGTGGTCCGCGGGAAGTTCCTGGTCGGCGGATCCCGTGGGAGTGTTTGTTCGTCAGAGTGTCGCCGCGATGGAGCTCTGTTCAGCGAGCCCCGCGACAGAGGATCGGCCAGCAAGCTCCGAGATTCTCACTGGTCAGTGAGCCCCGCGAGCGTTCCTGTACGGCGTGTCCTGTTCGGGGTCGGCGGGCCGAGCGGTGCTGGGTTCCGGGCCCACTTCCTGGGCGGAGACCGTCTGTCCCGCCGCCTTGTTTTCGGGGGTCCGGACATTGGGCACTGTCGGCCTTCTGGCCGTTGGACTTTGTTCATTGTTTAATGCCATGTACTGTCGGTCATTCTGGACTTTGTCTTTGTTTTGTCATGTATGTTATGTTAAGAGATTGCTTGGAGACGCCTGGGAGGCGTCCGTTAAGAGGGGAGTACTGTCATGGTCCTGTCAACCCTGTATGTATTTTATGTGTTTCATGTGACTGGATCATGGCAGCCCACTGTTGTCTTGTTTTGTGTGGAGAGTCATGTGGTCTGTGTTTATGTTTTGTATACCGCATGCTCTCCTGTCTTTAGTCTTAACCTTACCCTCCTGTTTCCTTGTTAAGTCTTGATTAGTTAATTCCCTTCACCTATTTGTCATTGTTCCCTAGTTTAGTTTTCCCTATTTAAAGCCCTTGTGTTTGCTGTCCTGTGCCGGTTCATTGTGTATCGTAAGATACTGTTGCGTGTGCCTTGTTTGTCCAAGTCATGATTATTTTCTAGTTTTGTCATTGTTTGCCCCCTCGAGGGTATTTATGTTTTAATAAAACGTCTTTTAGTTATGAGCTGTCTGCGCTTGGGTTCTATCCACCACCACACCCTGACAGTAACGTTATGAAAACGCTATAAACATAGAGGGAACAGACTTCAATGGGGAACAACCTTCGACACAACACCAGCGCCGTCTTCGATTCATTAGTTCTGATACCAAATAAAGTCAACTGCATAAAAAGTCCTGTATCTAATGCAAACATATATTATAAGTCCTAAAATGTCCATAACATAAAATCATTGTCAACATACCATAGTTTGACTTGTGCTGCGCTGCACTGATTTCTAAAGACTGCTGCACAGTGGCGGCGATAGCGTTTTGCGCTCAAACAACGCTAAGAGAGAGCTTACGAATGGTCCAGACCAACCTTACGAAAGTGTGACTTACAGAAGATATACTTATGGCGCTTTTCCATTGCATAGTACTCCACGGTTTGGTTTAGTTTGGGTCGGGTCAGCTTACTTTTGGGAGCTTTTCCACTGGGTGCAGTACATAGTACCCGATACTTTTTTTCGTACCACCCCAGTTTGGGTACCAAGCGACCCGAGCTGATACCAAACATGACGCGAAAACACAGTAGATCACTGATTGGTCTGAGAGAATATTCACTACAGCGTCATTGCTATAATGTAGCTTAGCTTTACCTCTGCTAGCTTGCGCTGTCTCAAGCAAACATGTTGTCAACAGTGCTATGCTATAAGTTCCCAAACTCAAAATTGCATTAGGCGATGTAAAACAGAAACTGCGTCTTAAACAACAGTACTGTTTGCACATTAGGCTTCACAGAGGGCGTGCAACATCGGCAATTTGGCAAGTAGATGGTAAGCTGTTGATTCATTCTAAAATGCTTTTTTGCTTATTTGTGTTTGACACATGAAAACGTGTTGGGTTACGTATGTAACTGTTGTCACCTGAGAAGGGAACGAGACGCTGCGTCTCCCTTGTCATACTTCCTGCGTCCCTGTAACGCCGTCTTTGGCAATATTTTAGATAGCGTTATACTTCCTGGCTCCCACCTCACCCTTTGTCGTTAAGCCTCACCATTGGTTGAATTTCTTTATATGTGAAATATAAGAGCAGAACATACAGAGCAGAACATTGTCAGACTTTCATAGGCCTCGAAAACACTGCAAACTCATGAAAATGTGATGATTGACAAAGAGATAACAATAGCCACGTTCTGCCGCCTCGCGTGCTTAACACTCACAGCTTTGACAAAAATAATTTAATTAATGTTATGTTTTGCAATAACTCCGTCTTGGTGTTGTGTACTGCATGCATTTGTGTCCACAGCGCGCTATCTTGGGAGTTTGCAAGGTCCTCGTCTTTTTTGTACTTATATACCATTTTGGTGCTTAACCGTTTATGGCTTTTGGCACATGAACCGATCAAGATTTTGGTGTTATTAAAGTGTGAACATGCCTGTACGAATATTTTGATTTTTGAAATAAAGCATTTGGATTTATTTGGGTTTATTATTGGATTTTTCTTGTTCGCTGTTTTTCTTTTTTGCTGTAAGATCTGGCAACACTAGTCAGCAAACGTTCGTGCCTCTGTCATTTTCTGCAACACGCATAAAGAAGACTTTTTCCCCTTCTAGGCATTTAAATTTTTTAATACTCCTTTTAAGTACTCCTAATAACAAAAAAGTTAGTCTGGAGCCCTGAATTACTAGACTTAAAAAAAGTTTTTCATTCTACTTTTTTTAGGAAACCTTGCAGTATACAGTAAACTAAAATGTGACTGTTTTCATTCCAAGCAATGTGTGCTTTGATTTCAGTTGAAGTCAAAATGTTCAATAAATAACCTTAACAAAGAATACTTTCCTCTTCACTTAAAGGCAGAGTAGGCAGGTTTAAGTCTAAAAAAGTCCAAATTAGTTTGAACTGTCTTTATATTTCAATACATAAGTAAAATGCAAGTATCCAGAAAAGGAGAGTATAAAAGTCGAGTGTCTGTAGACCTCTCACGACAGCTCATTTTTCCATTCACTCCACCCCCTCCCTTCTGGGTTTCTTCTAAAGCCACGCCCCCAAAACACATGAACGCACGACTGCTTTTCTGGGAGAACCATCATTTACCTGAGACGAGTGGAGAGGAAGGAGCGCGGTGCATGTAGTAACATCATGTCAGAATCACATGTAATAATACACCTAACTTTATCAATATGAATATAAACAAATAGGATGGCTTTTAGTACTCACTATTAAGCTAGCATATCGATACTGGAAAAGTTTAAAATATTTTTTTTTTGATTTGGTAACGAACAAGCTAGTTATATTTAGCCTATAAGACATCTAAAAATAGGTTGCATTGATACAAGTTTTTTCATTACCATCAGTTACACTGTAATAAAGGTGAATTTTGTGGAAGATTCATAACATAAACAATGTTTTGCATGTAAGAGTTTCCGTGATGAAAGCATTGTTGACTCTGATGAGGACTACACTCCGGAGACAATACCACTACCGCATCGTCGACTTGAGGAAAAGCCACGCGATATTTACTCTCGTTTGATTTCTTCGTTTATTCCTTTTTTTGCCTCGTTTGCCTTTGTTGACTGGATATGCAGGTACTGTGAGTTCTGAATGCTCTTTCTCTGCTGTACTTTTGCTCTTAATAGATTTCGTGCCCCGTGCACTGGATAATCAATCGGGTTTGCGTATGTGTGGGCAGATCCCGTAGCAACAGGGGTGGTGCCATGGTCGCGAGAGAGAGTGATAGTCGCGCAAGCCAATCATTTGTTTCGTCCCGGATGGAAATAATTAGCTGTCGTGAAAGGTCTACAGACACTCGAGTTTTATATTCTCTTTTTCAGAGAACTTAAATTATATAATAATAATATTTCTATATGTAGACAAAGCATTGTAAAACAATGATTTGCCTATCCATTTCCATAGAGCCTTTGAAAAGGAGGAAACCATGCCTGAAGTACCCATCTGAAGGACCAAACACTTGTCATAAATGTCTCTCAAAACAATGGTGTGGTAAATTTGGGTTTTAATTTCATTCATTTAATGAGTTGGCTTACCTGTTCTTAAATTTGAACACTGTCATGCTTAATTTGAGTAAACATTACTTAAATCTTTATATTAGTTCAGGCAGGGAACCAGTTCTGGTTAAAAGGTTAAAAAATGGTAGTCAGTTATGTTAACAATTTATCATCTTGTTTGTTTTCAGTCTCTGGCAGAGGAAAGCGTACGCTCAAAAAACCCTGGACAAAAGCTGAAGTGAGTGGTAAATGGACTGCATTTTATGTAGCGCTTTTAACAGACCTATGGCCGTCCAAAGCGCTTTACAAGTTTTGGCTCAAATTCACCCATTCACTGACTCATTCATACACCGACGGCGGTGTCAGCCTTGCCAGCTCATCGGGAGCAGCTGGGGTTAGATGTCTTGCTCAAAGACACCTTGACACCTGGTCAGGTGGAGTTGGGGATTAAACCACCAATCTTCCGGTTTGTAGACAACCTACATGAACCACTGAGCCACTGCCGCCCCAGTGAACGCTGTAATGTGACACTTCAGATCTCACATCAGCAAAGGTCACTTGGCGTCAGTGAGAGAATGTGAGGTCTGTAAAAGATGTGAGCATCCAGTGCTACAAAATAGGACAGAGCAAAATCTCAGAGACTTTGTTTGAAACCTTTAAGCGCATGGAAAAGTGAGTCACAATGTTCAGAATGTAATGCTGTTGATTTTAAAGTAACGTTTTGTAATTGCCGTCATTGAAGGAACACGCCAACATTTTTGGAAATTTAGCTTATTCACCGTATTCCCCAGAGTTAAATAAGTCCATACATATTTTTCTGTGCCTGCTGTAATTGACGCAGCCCCCGCTAGCTTAGCTTAGCACAAAGACTGGAAGTGAATGGCTCTAGCTAGCATACTGCTCCCAATAAGTGACAAAGTGGCACAGACATTTTCCCATTTATGTGTTGTGATTTGTACAGTCACACCATGCACAAACAACAAGGTCATATGAGACACAGCTATCTTTTAACCGAATACATACAGGGAACTATATTCTCAGAAGGCGAAGCACTGCTACTTGGGCGGTGGAGTGATTTGCTCGCAGCCCCCGAGAAGCCCCCTGGTGAGGAGCAGAGAGTTCGGTCAGAGTTGTGCAAATCACTCCGCCCATGTAGCAGTGCTTCGCCTTTTGAGAATATAGTTCCCAGTATGTATACCAGGGCTCGAAATTGCGACTGTTTTGGTCGCATATGGGACCGAAATTTAATCTGTGCAACCTTAAAGGGGACATATTACAGGGCTCAAAATTAACTTTTTTATTTGGTAGCAGTGGTGCTACCAACTTTAAAGAGTTAGGAGCACCAGCAAAAATTTAGGCGCCTCCATCCAAAAATTAAAAAGCACCACAACTACAATGTAAACGTTAATAGATTTATTGTATTAAAAATAAAACACCACCACCGGGCTTTACACATCCTATGGCCAGTATTTAAAAGTTGGTCTTCTATTTTATTTTATTTTATTTTTTGCTGCATAAATTCCTAAATTAATACCCAAATGCTGTTGAAATAGTATAGCAGCAATAATAATTTAACAATTACAGGTAACATGATTAAGATTACATAGAAAATCTAGCAAACACGTAAAACACTGATTAATTGTGACATTACAAAAGTGACCCTAATATAGAAGGCTAATATATATTGGTATTGATAACTGCTTTACCAGGATGCTTTTACTACTAAATAGGCAATGTTTTAAAAAATACAACAAAAACATACCATCAGCATTGTTGTATTCCACAGCAACATGGACCACAAGGATGTTTGTCGAATGTCCATTCACCAGCGCATGCGCACATACACCATCAAACACACTTTGACAGACAGGTCGGTGTCTCCATCAATGATAAACACATTTGTCATGACACGTCTTGTGTTTTTGGCACTTTCGCCATGTTTAAGCAAGGTACGTCTGGCGCTTAAAATGTTTTGATTCCGCCATTAACGCCGTTTTACAGGATTTACAGTAAACACAGTAAGTTACAATTTCATAGCGGAGACACTCGAAATCTTTAAGCCACTCTCTCTGAAAGGTTTAACGTCAACTAGTATTTTCCGGAGGTGGAGTTACATTTAAATTCGGATCGTCGTCAAAAAATACAGTAATAACATTGGCTGTAATCGGCTCGCTCTCGTCATGCTCGCGACGCGTTCGTCTTTTCACATTTCCGCGCTTCACGGCAACAAGGAATGACTGACGCTCATATTAGCCAATCTGCGGTCTTCATTAAACGCAAGAACTTAATGGTGAAATTTGATTGGTTATGTATCTTTGGAGAGAAAACTGAACCTGGGACAGCGCCAGCACGCAGGATCACAATCAACTCGCGTCACAACAAAATGGGCAGTCGCACAAATGCTCCCAAATATATTTTAAGGTCGCACAGATTAAATTTCGGTCGCATATGCGACCAAAATGGTCGCAATTTGAGCCCTGTATTATGAGTTTTTTTTTAAAGATGTAAACCAAGTCTTAATCTAGGTCTGAGCAAAAGTGTGCCATTTTGGGTGTGTCATTTAAAATGCAAATGAGCGGATGAAATGCAAACACTGATCACAATGATGGTGGTTTGATGTAATTGAAACTCAATTGTGCTGTCAATAATTTTTTCTCTCTCTTTCTCTCTGTACTAAATGGTTGTGCTGTGGAGCCAAATTACAATTACCTATTTTTTCACATGCTTGCAGAGAATGGTTTACCAAAACTAAGTTACTGGGTTGATCTTTTTCACATTTTCTAGGTTGATAGAAGCACTGGGGACACAATTATAGCAGTTAAATATGGAAAAAGTTAGATTTTCATATTATGTCCCCTTTAAAAAAATATTTGGGAGCATTTTTGCGACTGCCTATTTTGTTGTGGTGTGACTTGATTTAGATAGTGTATGCTGTGTGCTGTTCCAGGTTCAGGGTTTTCTCCAACATTACATAACCAATCAAATTTCACCATTAAGTTCTTGCATTTAATGAAGAACACAGATTGGTTAATATGAATGTCAATCATTCCTTGTTGCCGTGCTACGTTGGTACGCAAAGCGCGAAAATGTGAAAAAACAAACCGCGAGAATGAAGAGAACGAGATGACTACAGCCAATGTTACTACTGTATTAATGGAGGTTGCAGGTAAAACGGCGTTGGTTGCAGAATACACATGTTTTAAGCGCGAGACCTTGCTTAAACATGGCGAAAGTGCCAAAAACACAAAAAGTGCGTGACAAATGTGTTCATTATTGATGGAGACACTGACCTGTCTATCAAATAGTGTTTGATGATGTATGAGCGCATACTGCTTGAGGGATATCCGACAAACATCCTTTTGTAATGTCACAATTAATCAGTGTTTTACGTGTTTGCTAGATTTTTTATTGTAATCATAATTATGTTACCTGTAATTGTTAAATTATTATTGCTGCTATATTATTTAAACAGCATTTGGGTATAATTTTAGCAATCTACACTGTAAAAAAATTCTGTAGAAATTGCAGCTGGGTTTCCGGTAATTTACCGTAGATTCAAATTTATGTTACTCACTGGCAACATTCCGTTCAAAGCCAAATGAACATCAAACATTTACAAGCCTTCGTCTTTACAGAGCAAAACTAAAAAACAGCATCAAGCAAAACATTCTGGGAAACAAAATCTGAAGCAAAAAACAGAAAAAGGTTGATGATGACTTCTGGTTCCCAGAATGCTTTGCATGAGGCTGTTATTGTATAGTTTTATTCTGTAAAGACAAACACCTGTCAATATTTAAAATGTATTCAACTCTGAACAAACTCTTGCCAGTAAATAACAAATTTAAATCTACGGTAAATTACCGTATATAACATTGTAATTTCTACAGATTTGTTTTGCTGTTTGCAGCAAAAAAGACCAAATTTCAAATCCTGGCCATAGGATGTGTAAAGTCCAGTTGTGGTGTTTATTTTTTAATAAAATAAATCTTTTAACTTATACATTGTAGTTGTGGTGCTTCAAAATTTGGTGCTCCTAACTCTTTAAGGTTGGGAGCATCAGTGCTACCAAATAAAAAAGTTAATTTTGAGCTCTGTATACTGTTGGAAGATGGCTGTCTCATGTGACCTTGATATTTGTGGATGGTGTGACTGTGCAGATCACAACACATGGGTGGGAGAGTGTTCGCGTTGTTTTGTCGCTTGTTTGGAGCAGTGTGCTGGCTGGAGCCATTCCGGTCGTTGTGCTTGGCTGGGCTAGCGGGGACTGCGTCAGACAGAGTTACAGCACGCACAGAGATAAGAATAATATGTGTGGACTTATTTGGCTCTGGGGGATACTGTGAATAAGCTAAAATGTGGGCGTGTTCCTTTAAGTAAAAATTTCCTGATTGTAATGTTATTGCTGTTGAAAGTAATGTTTTTTAAATTCCCGTCACAAAGTAAATATGTTCTGAATGTAATAGTGCTGTCAAATGATTAATCGTGATTAATCATTTGGCAGCACTAGATTGTAATGCTATGACAGTTTTAAAATTAAAAAAATGTTTTTTTTTATTAAACGTTTTTACTCTATTAACTCTTTCCCTGCCAGCGTTTAAAAAAAGTTGCCAGCCAGCGCCAGCATTTTTCATGATTTTGACAAAAGTTTAATGCCCTCCAGAAAATGTTCTTCTATAAATATAAAAACAAACAATATATCAAATGAAAGAACAGACCCTCTGCTTTCAAACAAAAAAAACCCTGTTTCATCATACCTTCATTAGTTCTCTTTTTATCACCTCTCAAATATGGGAAGGGTTCTTCAAAAACACCCAATCTTGAGCAAAAAGCTGAGATAATTCCATTTTTGTGAAGGCCTTTTTATAGAGATCAGATGCAGAGCGATCTTTAAAACATACACAGAGTTCTTTCATGTGAGGCATTGCGGAAAGTTGGAAATTCCCGTCATTTGCAGGGAAGCGTTTTCTCTTAATTGACGAGTTATCTCGTCAATGGCGGGGAAAGAGTTAATTATCCAAGATTATCATCATTACATTATTGTCAAAATGAATTAATTGTCAAAAATACAATAAAAACTAATTTGTGAAAGATTTTCAATTAATAATAACTGTTTTTTATGTGAATATATATTAAGTTAAAATTTGTTTCTATGATCGAAAGTCCAATTTTCAGCATCATTGCTCACAGTCATATTTTTGTGGAAACCATAATATATTACCATTCAAAAAAAAAAAAAAAAAAAAAATATATATATATATATATATATATATATATATATATATATATTTTTGTTCAAGAAAATTCAGCTTCAATCAAAATAAATTCGATTTTACAAAATATTTACATAAAAACTATTTTAATAATAATACTTATTGCAGCCTTGGTGAGTGTAAGAGACTTATTTTAAAAGCAATGAAAACCTTTGACCACTTGTGAAATTGAGCTGTGTTTGTCAGTCCCCTTAAACCAGGATGAGGCTAGGTCAGTGGCGGTTCTACGCAGAGGCCAAGGGTGGCCCATGCCTGTGTAGATATGTCTCTGGCCACCCCTGTTTTTTATAGCGGGAGGGCTGTTCTCATGAAATTTTGCAGGTTAGCTATAGAGTCATTTCTACACGGCAACTTCTGATGCCTATACCACATGTAAATTGTCGTCACTTCTGACTTGTGTGCAAAGTTTCATGAGTTTTTGAGCATGTTTAAACCTCCAAAAATGCGATTCATTTCGGAGAAAAAAAAGAAGAAACTGAGCAAAAACAATAGGGCTTTGCACCTCCTCGGTGCTCGGGCCCTAATAAAGTTTAAGGGGCGGTTCCCAAGACAGGGATTAGACTGGTCCTAGACTAAAATAAATGTAAGAGCTGTACAAACTTAAAACAACTTGCACTGACAAATCTTAAAATACATCAATGCTCTTTGTTTTGCTTTAAAATGCACACAAGTAATGTTTTTAGTAAGGCATGTTTGTTAAAACTAGTTATATTTCCTAAATATAACTAAATAAAGGCGTAGTCCTGGCTTAAACTAATCCCTGTAACCACCCCATAATCTTCAAATATCATTTGTTGCCCTTTTTTTTAATGTGCCCCTCCTTGGCCCCCATAGTGAAATTTGTCTAGAACGGCCACTGGGCTAGGTTTGTGTGTAGAGAGACCTCATAAACTGTGAGTGTCCTCATAAACCACCATTTGGCTCGGACCCCATAAGCCTGTGAAATATCACATACTTATTATTTGTGTGTTGTAAAAGTGAAATTGCTATTTTGAAGCATGGTTTGTCTTTTGTAGATCAAATGAAACATTTTTACATAACTCTCATGTCGATTGGATGTTGGGAAAGGTGTGTCCCTGTAAACCACTAAAAAGTCACATTGTCCTCATAAACCACAATTTGGCTCGGACCCCATAAGCCTGTAAAATGTCACATAATTATTATTTGTGTGTTGTAAAAATGAATTTGCTATTTTGAAGCATGTTTTGTCTTTTGTAGATCAAATTAAATTTTTTGACATAACTCTCATGTCGATTGGATGTTGGGAAAGGTGTGTCCCCGTAAACCACCAAAAAGTCACATTGACCTCGTAAACCACATATGCCTGTATGTGTGTGTGTGTGTGTGTGTGTGTGTGTGTGTGTGTGTGTGTGTGTGTGTATATATATATATATGTAAGCAAGGTACGAGAGGCTGTGCTGTATCGTGAATAAGTAACGGCTGAAGGGTTAGGTACCTTATTGCTTTTATAAAACGGTTACTACACAATATTAAAGTAAAAAAAATATTACTGCAACTTTCATGAAGTTAAATCAATAAAAGCATTCCTTCTGCTAGAAAAAATAGTCCCTGACTGCGAACAATAACATGAAAGCTCAAATAAAAACAACAAACTGTTCTCAAACTTTGTCTCATTATATGTTTATGTGTTGCTAAGGGTGTTGCTAAGGGCGCAGTGATATTAAATAGAACTGTTGGGTGAAGCGGTCATAGCAGTGTTTTATTGTGAATAAAGCACACCTATTGACCAATCAGAATCAAGGATTGGAACTAACCGTTATATATATTATATATATTTATATATACGTGTACAACAACAGAAACAAGATCACAATAGACACTATGGCTGAATCCCAAACCGCCTACTTCCATACTATATAGTAAGCAAAGTAGCGCTTTTTACATACTATATAGTATGGAAGTAGCAGTTTGGGATTCAGCCTAACACTAAAACAAAGACAAGAGGAAACAAGGGAGCGGGGGAAAATGACGACCAGTGTTGGGCAAGTTACTGAAAATTAGTAATTAGTTACAGTTAACACTTCTTTTAAAAGTAACTGAATTACTCTACCAGTTACTGTATATCAAAAGTAATTAGTTACTAAGAAAAGTAACTTAAGTTACTTTTATGTCTGATTTTTAAATGTAAATATGAACAGTACTGAACAGTCAAACAGTAAAATGATATGGATGGGTTATTTTACACATAAGACTCTAATATATCACATACTGTAGGAGCCTATTTTGCTTTAGATTCAACCTCTGAATATTTTTGTTAGAAATTATCTTAATGTGTAAGCTTAGTTTATTTATGTATATAATTTAGACCATTTAGACAAATATTCTGTGTGTTTACAAAAATATATAATGTGTTAAAATTGTGTAGTGTCTCTTTAAAAATTTGGAGACAATTGAGTCAACATGTCATATTTTCTAAAAGAAATTATCATTTTTCTGATTCCATATTTATTTTAACTCATTCACCGCCAGCCTTTTTGAGAAAAGTTGCCCAACTGCATTTTTGCATATTTTAACAAAATTTTCACAAAATTCCTTGCAGGAAAAATCATTTTCTATAAATATATAAACATACAAATTATATCAAATTAAAGAACACACCCTCTGCTTTCAAACAAACAATAAACAAACAACAAACAAACAAAATGGGGAAAAAACCTTTCATTGTAAATGTACTTTTTCTACTTAATTTAACCACTGAAATATGGATATTTCTCTTCAAAAATACAACATTTTGAGCAAAAAGCTTAAAAAATGCGTTTTTGTAAAGGAATTTATGTTAGAGATCAGACTCAGAATGACTATCAAACATAAAGGCAGTTAAAATAAAACATAAACTCTTTTTAACTTCCGTTTTTGATAAATTCGATTTGGCGCCATCTGGTGGATAAAAGCGGTATTACACTTTCACTTTGAAATTCGTCCAAAAAGGCATATTTATTAGATAAATGTGAACTCATAAATGACGAGATAACTCGTCAATGGCGGGGAATGAGTTAATAAGTTAGAAACATCTCCGCTGTGTCCTGTTGACAGGCGCGGTGCACGTGCAGCAGGTGACGCAAATTATGGGTCCTCCGAAGGTTAGACCGTCTCATTTCAGTTCTCTTCGCGAACTTCTGAGCGCCTTGAAAGACAGAGTGCTCACCTTTTATCGCATGCTTAGTAGGGCACAGCCCTTGAACTGGAACACAGCATATGAAGCTTGCGGCAAGGACTGCGCTCTTTGGTCGTATATTGTTTCTATATTTTTTATGTTTGATTAAAATGATAAACAAGATTAAAGGAAGAAATTTAATCAGAAAACAGAGTAGGCTATGTGGATTGTTTTGTCAGACGGACACAGAGCGAGTGGATTGCTTTTTCGGATACGGAGAGACTGAAACTAAAACTAAAAGCGAGCTCACACATACTATGGAGTTTTAACACGGGTGTACAGCGCAGTGTGAATATTTTAGTGGAAACAACAGTCGCGGATCGTTCTCTTCCATGAAGCCGATGTAAACATCTAATATATGAATTTCTCAGATTTATTAATTTTGTGGACTACAAGTGCAAGTTGATGTCATACTGGGATTGCTTGACGAAGATAATTTACAAACATGAGAAGGGATGGATTAAACAAAGGTATGTTGTCCCGTTTAGATTTTTCATGTTCATTCTATATGCACAGCTATGATGAAGTGTAATGATTCATTGCGCCGCCAACCACGGTCCTGCAACGTCAGATATGTCTTGTCTATTTTTACAAAATAGAGTAACGCGAGTAACGAACTCATTTAAATTTCAGTAATTGTAATTGCGTTACTTGATTTAAAAAAATACTTCGTTACATGCTCGTTACTGCTAGAAGTAGTGGAATTACAGTAACGCGTTACATTGTACTTTGCAAAGACAAGAGAATACAAGGGAGCAGGGAAAAAGTCACAAGACACGGGAAAAACGTGGTCTAATATAACAATATCAAGACCACGCTTTCCCACACAAAACATAGTACTGTCAGAATCCTGCCATAATGAACTAGATATTAATTACCAAACAAGATTCTGGCAGAATCCTAACAGGAATTTGAACAAGATGCGCTGTGTTTTGCTATAACAATTACTCAAAACCTTAGCAATGCTAACTAATAATTATTGTGCAATTAATGTGCGCTAGGTTTCACTTTTGACCAGGGTAAACGAGGCTCAGGAGGGGAAACGTATGCCAAAAGTTGTTGTGAAAGTAAATGACGCCAATTAGTCATAATTGTAAGTGTTCATTCCTTCAAGGCTTTATGTGTTCACTGCTTTCAGCTAAATCTCGGTAAATCTCTGTTCCGATGTTTACTACCGGTGATCACAGCTTGACTGAGTGACGTTGTTCATGTCGTTTCCCAGTGGGAGGGATCAGGTAACACAGAGGGAGGTGTGTGTGTGTGTGTGTGTGTGGAGGGGCGGGATGAGTTTTTTTAAAACTTCTCAACCGTCTCAGGCTTTCTCGACCAATTTTCAACATCGTAGACTACAGCTTTAACAAACACATGGATATTAAAAACATTAAATCACAACTTCAGATTTTAGAGATTTAAGCTTGTTGTTTATTCCCTAGGATCTGCAAAAGACATTAAAAACTACAAGATGAATTCAGAACCAGAAATGATTGAAACATTATCAGATATGTCGTTTGTTAAAGATCCTGGTTGTTTCTATGTTTTTTGTTTGTTTTACAGAACTAGAAGCTGTTCATTGGTCAATTGTTACTGGCCTCTGATTGGTTTGGCTGTTCTGTGGGCGGGCCTTACAACCCTGTCCTCTACATTTACCGCTAGTTTGCTTGCAAGCATGCTCACTTTTTGTCTCAGGCTGTGATTTGTCAGATAGATAGGTCACCCGCGAAGCGGTTCCCAATTCGTCGGGCACGACGTGACGTCTCCGTTTCCTTCCTTCAGGGAACGAGGGTTACATACGTAACCGAGACGTTCACCCAGACCTTGCTCACCACTGGAGGTCCACTTCTGCAATAGTACATCATTCTCAATAAAATATCCATTTGTGGAACTTTCTGCTTCCTCTGAAGACAACACTGCATCAAACAAAGACCTGAGCGATGGGTCCTCCTTTTGAGTGGACACCCAAAACTGCTGGGAAACTGAAGGTAAAGCAAGAAGACCAGGCACCATTCTTTTAGATGTTGAATAATCCTTAGAATCAGACAGTTCTATTCCATCAACATTCTGTTTGCTCATTACACGTGTAACACCTGTTTCACACATACTCCGTATGCAGTGCGTTTGCGGTGCGTAGAGCGTTGCGTATCCGCTACGTATCTGTCAGGCGCCATTGTGCTTTCACACATACTACGTCTGCAGTGCGTTAGCGATCCGCGTCTTCTGTGTGATTCATTTAAAAATGGGTAAGTAATTTATCAATATTTTGATGATAAATCAAAATGTAAGTTATTAGAGTGTTATATGACAAGCTGTTTTCGTTATTGTTATTCTCTTTATTATGTTTAGTGCGAGTGGTTGACAAAAGAAAGGCTATTGCGTTGTATCTGTTGCTAAGACGGTTACGGAAAAGAACAAGGTGCAGAATTTGGGTCCACTCTTTGAACGAGGGCAGAAGACAATATGGATCATATTACTATCTGGTCTCAGAGCTGCGTCTTGACAGTGACCGGCATTTGAAGTATTTTCAAATGAGTGCTGTTCAAATGGATAACATTCTATCTCTGGTGGGAGCCGATCTCAGGAGACAAACAACAACCTACCGCATGTCCATTGAACCCAAGCAGAGGCTTGCTGTTACATTGAGGTAACGTTTTTTCTTTTCTTTAAAACTACTTGATTAATAAAGGGCAAATGCATTATTACATATTAGGGGTGGCACGGTTCACAAAACCCTCGGTTCGTATCACGGTTCTATGGTCATGGTTCTTGGTTCAGTACGGTTCTTGATGTTTTTTTTTTTCTTTTAATTTTTAACACTCCAGAAATGTATTATCTTATTAATGTATTAATTATCCATAATTTAGGATACAGTATTAAAAAAAAGTTATATCATGTAATCATGCACAAACTGAATTCGACTTTAAAGTGCCCATCTTATATGACTGCTTTTCCACAAGTTAAATAGGTGTACGAGTTCCATAAAGCATGTTTCAAAAGTTGTTTGCTCGAAATAGCTTGTAGGAAAATATTGTTACCCATCTCTAGTAGCCTCTGTTTCTGGGCATTTCAGATTGTGCCATTTTGAGCTAGTCATTACATATTTATGAGCTGCAGCTCCTTTGATCACGCCCCACTACTAACATCATGTGCGCGTGCATAGTGATATCGTGAGCAGTACAGACCATACTGTGTTATTATTTTACATATTATTATTATTATTATTAACGGTTTATGTTGCCAACAGACAAATCATGCAGAAAAGTATCACTAATAAGTACACTACCTTCTTTAACTCTGGGACCCTGTACCGGGTCCAGAATTATCCTATTTTGACTTAATATAAAATATTCCTGTAATTTGTAATGATCTGTCATGGACCCAGTACCACATATGAGATACTGTTTGAAAGCTTAGAGTCTCTACTTTCTGCAGATATGCATCACTTTGAGATATGTTTTACTGTAAGAAAGTTATTTACACTTAATTTACACTATCACCCCCCCCACAATTTTTATATGATTTAATATTCACGTATTTCATATTTTTCAAGTATGACAAACATGGGCAAGTCTTATATCAAATGAAAGCTCTCACTCTCAGGAATAATGCTACATATTTTCGTTCTATTTTCATCACATATCCAACAATCGTTGAATGAATAAAGAGGTAAAAAAATCGTCTTTTGTAAACATATGGGAAACTTGAGTGTGAACTGCCTCAGATAGTACAGATAGCCACAAATGCGCTACACCATCTTTTATCTTAGGTCCTACTCTAAAAAATGAGTCCATTCACAGCATTTTCTTTGGTTGTGTGCATGAATAATCCCTTGCTATTTATTATATGTGCAAAATGTTGGACTTTAAGGCGTCCAAAGCATGTTCATAATTTGAGAAAGACACAAATATCTAAATTGAATATTTATTGATCAGATATGAAAAAGTTTACAGCATGCTGGGTCGTCTCAAGGCCTAACAGCAGGCAGCAACGAACGGCCAGCTTAAGAAATAATATGTGTATATATCGTCGTTCTCTCTTCAGATTCCTCCTCCCCCTGAACAGGCTGGCCTCCTTATCTGACTCCATCACCACATACCGCTGTAGCCTGTGGGGGTTGCATACCACACACACACACATATGCAGAACATCTGGTGCTCTGGCACACTCTATTCTTATTTGGTCATATCTTGTTGTTAAACACACTTTTATTCTAGTGATAAGTATAAAGGCATAAACACAATTATTTCCCCTTCAACACATTATTATTCATAAAAACAATTAAACTCATTAATCTAAACACTTCCAAATGTAAATATAGCTGCAAGCAGCGATACCGGGGTCAAGCCAAACATGGCAAAAAATTATTCATACGCGATTACTGTCATGATTTAAGATCAAAGTTTGCATTAGTTTTTTAGTTTTAGAAAAAAAAATCAATTTTTTTGTATCTTGAGACCACTAGGTGGCGCTGTGCCGAAACAATAGATGGTGCCTCAGGTCATGACTGTGATGACACATACCAAATTTAGTGTAAATACGATAAAGCAATACGGAGATATAGCATTAAATTACTTGACCACTAGGGGGCACTGACCAAAACAATAGATGCTGACTTAGGTCATGATTGTGATGACCAAATTTGGTGTAAATACGATAAAGAGATGCAGAGATATAGCTTCAAATCTCTTGACCACTTGGGGGCGCCAAAAAGTTTACAAGCCCTCTCAGAACATGTTGCTGATGAACCATACCAAGTTTCATAACAACACGCAATTGCATTTCTGAAATACATGAACTTAAAGAAAAAATTCAAAATGGCCGACACACAAAATGGCCGACCAAAAACCATTTGGTATCATTTGACTCGGCATGCCTCACGAAATCTAACAAGACCAGTCTCATTATTTTACATTCAAGTTTGCAGTAGTTATAAGCAAAAATAGACATATTTTATATCTCGTGACCAGTAGGGGGCAGTGTGCCGAAACGGTGCATGCACCCTCAGGTCATCACTGTTATGACATATACCAAGTCTCATATTAATACGCAAAGGTTTTGCGAAGATACAGGCTCAAACACATTTTGGCGTGCTTGCCCTCGCATTCTTTGATGCGTTATACGACAACGGATAGGTCTACCGAAAAGCTTTTGATAACTTTTTGTCTAGAGTGTCTCTAGATGATGCATAACAAAAATCAAGCCAATCACATGAGCGATCTAGGAGGAGTTCGAAAAAGTAGGTGTTCAATATAATTCAAAATGGCCGACAGGAAGTAGGTTTGCCTCAGACATATTTGGTACAGTCAGACTCAGCATGAGCCAAGGAATCAATAGAGTGAAGTATTATGTCATAGTGGCAATTTAATCAAATGATATAAAGATTTTAAACAATTTATTTACATATCCTGACCACTAGGTGGCGCTGTCCTAAAGATTTATAGGTGCGCTCAGAACATGTCACTGATGAACCATGCCAAATTTCGTAGCGATACGCCATTCTGTTTGTGAAATACTGAACTTAATGAGAAAATTCAAAATGGCCGACACCCAAAATGGCCGACCGAAAATCGTTTGGTATCGTTTGACTCGGCATGCCTCAAGGAATCTAACAAGACCACCTTCATGATTTTAGACTCAAGTTTGAAGTAGTTATAACCGTAAATAGGCATTTTTCGAATCTCGTGACCACTAGGTGGCGCTGTTACGAAACGTTGCAGGCACTCTCAGGTCATGACTGTTATGACATATACCAAGTTTCGTGTCGATACAATAAAGTTTTGCGAAGATACGGCCTCACTTCCATTTTGGCGTGCTCGCCACCATATATGTTGTCAATTTATACGAGAAAGCATTGGTCAATCAAAAAGCTTTTGATAACTTTTTGTCTGGGGTGTCTCTAGATGCTACATACCAAAGGACATGCAAATCGGACAAATGGTCTAGGAGGAGTTCGAAAAAGTAGGTTTTACGGAAAATTCAAAATGGCGGAAAGATGTGCATGACACAAATGACATTAATGTGTGCAATTGAATCATCATGAGCCAAGGATTCAGATGAAACAAGAATTTAGTTTCTAGGACTCACAGGTCAGAAGTTATGAGCATGACATAAGTGGATTTTTGGACTGTTGGTGGCGCTAGAGGGTTTGAGTCAGACACACCAATGTTGCTACAGTAACTTCTGAGGCTGTCCTCTACATGTGTGCCAAATTTCATAACTTTCCTACGTACGGTTCTATGGGCTGCCATTGACTTCAATGGCGGAAGAACAAGGAGGTATAATAATAATAAGAAAACTGACAATAACAATAGGTGTCTACGCCACTTCGTGGCTTGACCCCTAATAATCTCAAAGTAAATGGTTGTTAATAAATGCATACATGTTATCTGTGTGTTTTCCCCTCAGGGCCTCTTGCTATTAACATCTGCTAGTTTCTACCCCCCACCGAAACCACAGCCTCTCAGCTTTTACACACACATCAGCTACTCCCTCTTTAGTAACTTAACACAAACACACACAGTCAACTTTCTTGTATTCAGCACAGCAAATATAAATCACACATGAAATAAAACATAACATTATTGTATAAAAACAAAGCAAAACAAAATCAAATCCCACAATAACAAAAAAATAAAATTTATATGAAAAATGTATTTTCACACACTTCAGTAAAATGAGAATAACTTTGAATGTGACATGCTAAAGAGTTCATTCTTTTTTTGGGTGTTTACTGTCTGCTGCTGGTAACAACCAGAACTGTCTGCAGTCTGCTAGCAGCTAGAGCACCCAGAACCAGAGTTATACACTATCAAAGACAGTGTTTACAACATAAAAAAAGACAATTTGGTGTTTCATCATATGAAAAACAACATAAATAACAATATTTGTCACAAACAGCAGCTTTTTATGTAACTTTAAAGGGTTTTCTTTAAAATGATATAAAGATATTGCATTTATTCCACTGTATGTGGTTATGGGAGCACTTCAAATATTTTTAGGCGGAAATTAAATACAAAAAGGGTATTATTCCTTCCTTCAGTTGGAGTAGAATAACTTTGGCATTTATTATGATAGAGAAAAAATGTTTTTTTCCTCTGTAAGCTGGGAATAGCTGGAATCAAACAAAACTGTCTGCAGGTTTCGTTAACACTCAGGGCCAGAGTTATACACTTTTAAATACAGACTTTATAAAAAAAACATCAAAAAGCGCATATTTATTTTTGTGTTTATTAGAGGACTGACAACACATACAACCATGTTGAGCACTTTTAACAGTATTTTATGTAATTTCAAAGGGTTTCCTGTAAAATGATACCAAACTTTTGTATGTGCACCTCTGCATGTGGGTATGGGAAGCTTTTGAAATTGGTTAGGCCAAATCCAGGCGGAAATCCCCAAAATAGCCTCAGAGTGTAAGAAGCTACAGGAGAAGAAACTCATGACACACAATGATTCCAGAGTCAATTGTGATGTAGCAGTCTCAACAATAAACTCGTTTTCCCTGGACAATGCTAACATATTCCCATTATAAAAAAAATTCAAACGCATTATTTTCACAAATTACAGAAATTAAGACCCGGCGGGGGATGTATACTGCTTGTGGACCGTGAGCTAATTGCTAAAAGCTAGCGGGAGGTCCGGACCGTAAAGTTATAAGAGGCTCGGGGGTTAGCCTCGTCAGAAAAGCCAGAGCGGTAAGGCCCGGTCTCGGTGTGTCAAACTCATCATGACACACAAAGATTCCAGCGTAAATTGTGATGTAGCAGTCTCATCAATAAACTTTTTTTCCCTGGACAATACTAACATATTCCCGTTAAAAAACATTTTTAAACGCATTATTTTCGCAAATTACAGAAATTAAGACCCGGCGGGGGATGTATACTGCTTGTGGACCGCGTGCTAATTGCTAGAAGCTAGCGGGAGGTCCGGACCGTAAAGTTATAAGAGGCTCGGGGGTTAGCCTCGTCAGAAAAGCCGGAGCGGTAAGGCCCGGTCTCAGTGTGTCAAACTCATCATGACACACAAAGATTCCAGTGTAAATTGTGATGTAGCAGTCTCTTCAATTAACTTTTTTTCCCTGGACAATAGTAACATATTCCCTTTATAAAACAGTTTTAAATGCATTATTTTCGCAAATTACAGAAATTAAGACCCGGCGGGGGATGTATACTGCTTGTGGACCGCGTGCTAATTGCTAGAAGCTAGCGGGAGGTCCGGACCGTAAAGTTATAAGAGGCTCGGGGGTTAGCCTTGTCCGAAAAGCCGGGGCGGTAAGGCCCGGTCTCGGTTAATTTGGCAAAAAACGTTTAGTTTGGCAAAGCACTATTACTTATTTCTTGTAGAATTGTAAAATAAAGCCGTTAAATATTTTCAACTTTCGAAACCACGCTGTAAACTATCTAGCCTGCAAAAATATCTATATAGCCTACTGTCTACAAACAATTTTAACATCACTATACATTTAAAAGGTATAATTTATGGGATTAGCATCAATGTATGATCTCTGTTTTGAGATACAGATGCTCTAGCATCATAAATGTAGTATTTTGTGACAGAAGATGACAACATGCAAAATATAACGTGACTTGTTACCTTTTGTGTTGATACAACGATCGCGAATCGAATTCCAGTCTGTTTCAGATGTGTGAATGATCCATGAAAGTCCAATAAAATGCATCCAATGACCATTTTTGTCCACAAATGCGTATAATCCGTGAAATATAGATACATAGTATGTTGTTTACATCAGATTTCGCATGAACGCCTTATCGCCTACAATCTGATGACTATTTGCGTCGCAACACACTGTATATAAGATTACTCCGGGTTCCAATAATCACGTGTTAAAACGTTGTTTTTAAAAGTAGGCGGGAGTATAATCCATAATATCCAAATAGCGCTGTTATTTCCGTGAGAAATGATGACAGCACAGAGGGTATCAGCGAAGTGACTTGGAGTAAATGTTTTTTTTTTATTACATTTTTGTATGTTTTATGTTACCATTTATGAATGTATAATCATCGGTTTAGATTTATGAATGTACAATCATTTGCTTAGAACCATATTGTCTTACTAGCTACTCAGAGAAGACTGCCAAGGTGAAAAAGTACGTAGAATGTTCTTTTGTTATCATATGACCTTTGATAACTGCATCATCAAGCTGCATCATCAAGTTACTATCTTGTTTTTGGTAAAATGTAGTCAATCCTATTTTTCTAGACTTAGCAAAATGTGTGATGTTGTTACAATTGTGACAGTCTGTGAGGTTCGACCTTCGGAATGAACCGAGTGAACCAGTGAATATTCCTAAATAAAAACAGTCCACAGAGAGGCTCAAGTCCAGAGACAGTTGAGATGTTTCCTGATGAAACGTCTCAATCTGGGTTCTCCCTGCAGAATATTATAACCTCATTCGTGGTCTGAGTGCGTCTTGTTTTTGTTAAGGTTCATAAGTATTTTAAACCTGACAGACTGCTCTCTGTGCTCTCTAGCTACCTGGTGGGTGGAGACCTGCGAGTGGGGGGGGTGGGCGGGAAAATTCTAACTGAATGTGACGAAACGGCTAGTTACATCACTTCGGAGCTGAGTTTGAAACTGTGTAATCTGAGACTCAAGGCAGAGAACATTCAGAAACCTGTATCTCACTCAAAACAGCATGGATGGATTTTTTTCCAAGTTTGTATGCGTGTGGGAGGATCAGAGACACAAATGAACACCCCAAAACCCAGAAAAAGTGAGTTTTTCATAATATGGGCACTTTAAGCACATTATTGGGACCATCCCTGAGGAAAGCCAGATGAGATTTTGATACAGCAAGAGGGAAGACATTGATGATTTCAACACGCTTTTCATTTATTTGGCTAAAAAGAGAATGTGTATTGCCATCTACATGAACTTATGTGCCTTTTTAGCACACAAAGATAACTTGCATTTCTCAAAATCCCAACTTCAGTGTAGCTCTAAAATTTATCACAGAGAGGCTGCTTAAATACTGCAGAGAGTATATGTGGACGAGAGAGAAACATAACCTTTACACCTGTAATATTTAAATCCGTCTCTTTTGTCCACTTTTGACTACTTCTGTTCTGATTACTTTGAGGGGCAATTTATGAAATATGATCGCGCAACTTTCATGCGATGAAATCAGCCGCTTTCGTTTTATCAATGAAAGGCTAAAAATAGCGCTGAATACGAAAAGACGTAAAACATTGTGTTCAGTACCTCAGATTAGATAAATGGTCGGAGAGAAGGCGGTCTCCTGTGGCTGTTCGAACACATTCAACCCATAGACTGCAGTTATATCTATTGTTTTATTTCCGCTGTCATCATAGGTAACATGAAATTAAAAATGTTTCCACATACTTACGACGCTGGCGCATCCTTCAACTGCGGGCAGACTTCCTTTTCTCTCCCACTTGCCATTTCTACATGTAACATAACCTGCGTGCAGTTATTCTCCAAACCAGTCACCTCTTCTTTCGCGCGAAAGGGAAACACGCTATCTGAGGTCACATACAGGGCACGATGCTACATTGTGCATGCCATGAACCGTTGAACCATGCCACACACACGCGCTCCGAACCGAGACAAGCGAACCATACGATTCGGATTTTTTTCATGAACCGTGCCACCCCTATAACATATAGATAGAGGTCATTATTTGTTTCTACATACATATATATTTATCCATATTAGGAATAGTTTAGTACAAGGTGAAAATGTATCAAAAATTATTTAAACTACTCAAATTGTACACAAGTGTTTATTAAGTTATGCATGCAAACAAACATAAAACAAAGTCATGTATATTTGGTTTGAACTAATTACTTAATATGAGCTAAACTATCAGTAACTTTAATAACAATGCTTCTGATCTAAGAATTCTGAAGCTTCTGAATAACATTACAATAACTAACATTACACACTAAAGAAACAAATGTTATACAATACTCACTATTAATAACTAACAAAAAATATTTTAGCACTCTGTAACACCATAACCCCATTCACACAGACTTTTGGTCCCAGAAAATGCAAACTTCAGACTCTGCCTAGAAGAGAGGGCGGGACTTTCAATAGGTTACGTATATTTCTGGGACCATCACATGCCGGGTAATCATAGCAGTGTGAATGAACAAAACATTTAAGGATCCCGGAAAAATCCCGGATGCCTTTCCGTGTATTTTACGGAATGTCTGTGTGAAAAGGGCTCATAAAAACACTGAAATGTGTGGTAAACAGGACCAGGATCATTTTCTGGTCTGTGAGGTGGGAAGGATGTTGGGGGAGGTGGCAAAAGGTGTTGGGTATGTGATGTCTGGGGTTCATGGCTGGAGGGGGTAGGGTGAAATGGCTGAAATCCCCTTCTTTCTACAGGCTGGTTATGTGTAAACACAGGGAGGGCTTGAATGGCTTGTTGGTTTTCTTCCTCTTCCAAATCAATTAGGTAGCTTAAGGCCCTGTTTATATTATAGCATTTGCGTTTTAAAACAACATTTTAAAATGAAAACGATCCTCGTTTATACTGGCATTTTAAAAAGAATCTTCATCCACACTATACACCACCATAAATGCATGAAACATGACCAATCACGTAACTGGGCATGAGCATAAAAGTGTAAAATAACTTATTACTCCTTATAATAGCTATACTTTGCGCGTTTATGCAGCCTGGGGATGTGCGATATTGACAAAAATTCATACCTGGGTCCTTTGCTGGCAGCTATAACAGACACTACAGGGCTCGACATTAAGGCTTGTCCGCTTGTCCGGGACAAGTGGATTTTTTGTAGGACAAGTGTAAGAGAAAATTAGTTGTCCGACTGGACAAGTTAAATTTCAGTTACTTCACGTTATGTGCCGTTAACGACAGAGCAGAACACGCAGCGCAAACACCGAGCGAAATATTGAACAAAGAGCGAGCACGCCGACAAACACATTTACATGTTACTGTTATTGTTACTAAACAAGCTGTGCGCGCATTAAACCTGATCGCCGAACACAGAGGGGCGGGAGTCGCGTGGAGTGGAGAGTGAAGTTTCTTCAGGCTCCGGCGTGAATAAATGACTTCACTGTGTGTCAAAAAAGCCGATTTAAGTCCGAATTTTTTCTCTTCTAACGTTCGGTAAAACACATAATGGGCTTAAAATCTTGTTTAAGAATCTGTTTTATAATGAGAATCTCTCTTTCAGCACGCATGTGTGTGTGTGTGCTGCGCGACAGCTGATTTGAATCTGACAGAGTTCGTCACTGTACATTAAAAATCCCACACGAACATTACAGCGTAAATGCTAGGTTTAAGATTGATTTTATATATATAACAGATAATCTAGATAGATACATTTATTCTAATAAGTTTTTTAAAACATGGTAATGTTTTAATGTTTTCCTTTAGTGTTTTAATGTCAGACAATCATTGAACAATCATCTATTATTTTGCTTTAATTGCTAGTCCGGGTTTGGTTGAAGGCTCAGTTTGTCCGGTTAGAACAAGTATGTCTCACTCAAAGTATTCAAATCGTTGACTTTATTAAATGTGCGTAGATGTGTGATTAGTATAATGCACACACACGCACAGTACACAAAACCTCCTTTGATTTGAATCAATCCTGCTTATTTAAACTATAACTATTTACACTATTCAGCCAATCTCCTTTCCCGTTATCATTCACCTGCTCTATTCTCCGACACTGCGCAGACTCTAGCGGAAAGTTTTGGAACAGCCCATTTCGCACTTAATAACAGGGGTGACAGGATTAGTCCATTTATTAAAGGTGACACTTTTCTACAATCGTTGAAATGTGGGAAAAATGAAGAGAAAGGCAGCAGATATAGCATCATTCTTCAGAAAGAGTAGCAAGA
Organism: Misgurnus anguillicaudatus; assembly: GCF_027580225.2. NCBI lineage: Eukaryota > Metazoa > Chordata > Actinopteri > Cypriniformes > Cobitidae > Misgurnus > Misgurnus anguillicaudatus. The sequence goes on along the minus strand of NC_073342.2, from coordinate 5,588,943 downwards.
TGCAGCCAAATGAATCTTAGTAAAAAACATTTCAGTGGCCTAAATTCACATGATTTTCTGGTCTCTATAGTATTTTCAGCAATGGGAGATATAAATCCTGGTTTCAAAGTAAATTTCAAAGGTTTTATTTGATTAAATAGTTTAAAAAAACATGAGGTTGAATTATGACTATAAATTGTATGTTAATCTCAATTAATTTTAATTAAAATTAAAGTATTGTAGTAATTGTATGTTACACATTATTCTGATTAACACACCTATAATACTTAAACGTATTTTAAGGTTGGATGATAGAGATTTTATGTGCCATCAGAGTAACTGCTGGCCCCTACCTGGCCACCCCTATGAGAAATCCCTTGCTCCGCCACTGATTAGCAAAACACAAAAAATACATTATATTATAAATCTTTACCCGGACAAGTGACTTTTGTGCATGGACAAGTGCAACGCAAATTTACTTGTCCAAAGGACAAGTTGCTCAAAAAGTTAATGTCAAGCCCTGCACTATTTTTGAACCTATAAAAATGTGTTTGGGAAAGTCTTATACTGTTCTAGCTCCCCCCTACAACATATTAATATGATTAATAGGTTCATTTTGATTTTATAACTAAACAGAAAGGTCTTTATGATTTAAAAAAAAGCATTAAGTGAACAGTACTAAACAAACTTGAAGCAAAAATAAATTTCAGCAAATGCAAACTTCAAGCAAACATAGTAAGAGATGAAGTATTGCTTTAGCCTACAGAAATGCTTATTGCATTAATTTTTAAAAGTGTGCAAGGTCCGTGCACGTCCTCCGCTAGCAACACAGAAATAGCTAAAAGCGCAAGCGGCTTAACGTGTCAGGGTCCGGCCATTGTATCCTGTTTAATATTGTGTCTTGTCATTATGGCTGGGTTCTGACAGTCCCATGTCTTATGTGAAGGCTCATGATTTTAGGTGTGTTCGACATCGGCTGTGGCTGGATGTAACCGATCGGCGAGATTAGCCTCGTGCAGGTGGGGAGGAGCTGAAAACGGAGACGTGAAGTCGGACGCGCTGTGCTCCCCGTAGTTTGCGGCATTTACGTCAAGCATGGCTGATCACGTGCCGTTTGCTTGCTTTATCGCAATAAACATGATTTGTAAGATGTAAACTACATAAAAAGTGAATTATACTGTTTTGAATGTACGTGTATGAGCATGAGTGGAACTGAAGAGGCTACCGCATCTGTTTTTACAAGAAAAAAGTTCAACATAAGCAAATATTATTTAAATAACAATGTAGTTGGGTCTACGTTTTTTATCCATTTTATTTTGATGAAGATGATACAATATAACATCGCGACTACATGAAAAGAGCTTTAACTGTTATAAAAATACAGATTTGTGAGTATTTGTGGAACTAAGGGCGTAAAAATACACACGAAACACACGTGATTGTTGTCATGTGGTGAATCCGACCAATCGTGAAACAGCTGTGTCGTCATTACAGCCCGTGCAGCTCCTCTTCGGGAACTGCGCTGGCTAAGTCAGGCGGCTGATCTCGAATCGCTCTCGCGGTACTTAAAAACCATATGACACAATCACGTGCCTGCAGCGCCAGCTTAAGTCGGACAAAAGTACTAACCAAAATGCACTGCTTCAAGTCAGCCGCCGATCGGTCTGCGCAGCGCCGCATGAAGTCGAACACACCTCTTGTGTTAAGAGTCATGTGCCTTCGGTGTCTCGTCTCCTGACTCCGCCCCCTTGTTCTCACTGTTAATTGTTTAATCATTAGTTTATTCCCATCACCTGTTCCTCCCTTGTTATCTTGTTTAGTTTTTGCTATTTAAATCCCTTTGTGTCCATGGTCCTGTGCTGATTCATTTTGTACTGTCTGTGTCAGTTCAAGTTGTGTGTTCCAAGTCTAGGGTTTAAATCTAGTTGAATCTAGTCCAGTCTGGTTTGTTATAGTCTTTAGTTCTAGTGTACTCTGTCTATTTGTGGAAGTTTCTTGTTCAGTGTGATTTTGCCCCCACGTGGGCTTTATTTTGTCTTGTTTTATAGTAAAGTCTTTTTGTTAACTCCTTCATCGTCTGCTATTGGGTTCATCTGTTCAAACCCTGACAAAACGAGCATTAAATATTAATGACGTTGAGTTTATTGTTTTTATTAATTTATATTCACAAAACTTATCAACAAAACATCGATTAAAATTAAGAGACAAATTATCTGAAACGAAATTCATTTTAAAGTAGATAACAAAACTTAAATTAAACTCGAAAATAATGTCTGACCCATTACAATTCTCTCTTCATACTGGCCTTTACAACGCCCTATATGGCGTTAAAAATTACAGTCTATCTTTCGTAAAAAGCTAACTAAATTTAAACAAAAAATAAACAACATTACAACAATATTCAAACCCAACAATACTCAAACATAAATATAAAACAGACATTATCTATAAGGATAAATGTTAAAACAATCCGATATAGCGTTTATAATAGCTGGTTGGTAGATGTTTACTATTTTTGGCAAAACCTCCGTTGCAAAACTCCATTTACCTGAATAAAATAATTTTTAATTTGAAAATGATGCGCTGTCACGTTAACATCAGCTGTTCGTTTACATAAGACTTCGTCTACGTTCATTTACACTCAGCGCAACGTCTGAGTTCTCAAACTAAAACAGAGTCTGCAGCGTTTAAGAACAAATCCGTTTATGAGGGTCGAAAATGGTGGTGTAGTGTAGATGAAAGGTGTAAACGTAGCAAAAGTAACGCGTTTTAAATGATAAACGCATTAATGTAAACATAGCCTAGGATATGCAGTTGTGTCCTGTTTCTGTTCCTGGGTTGAAGCCTGTTAAATTTAGGAACTAAACTGAGGACAAAATGGTAACACTTAACACTAATGGTACATGAATAATCATGTACTAATACATAAATTAATAATCACTTTACTATGAACTAATGATGAGTTAAAGGGCAGCTCCAGGATTTAGCATTAAGCTTTGTATCAGTAGAAAACCAGTAGTATGTTTGAATTTACCTTGCTTCTCCCCATTATGTTGCCCGAGATGAGAGCTGTGTGTATTTTTAGTGTATTATTAATCGTCATTTTGCGTCATCGGAGGATTTTTCGGCCAGAGGCTTAAGACTACAGCCAGAATAGCAGCTAGTTCCGCATGTTTTAACCACGCCCATATGGGGTGGGATCTCACTCACAGAATGTAAAGATAGTGTCAGCCATCTTTAGAAGCTAAGCTAACATGCTATTGCTCCGTGGAGAAAGTTTTGATAACAATGGCGGAAGGTTTTGAGGTCGAAGTTGCAGAAGTGGATTTTGAAGAGCTGTTGAGAGAGTCGGATGTTCCTGGCTACCTGTACGAGCCGCAATACAGCAACGAACAGTTGCGGATGATGGAGGAACAAGAGGCGGTCGAGGCAGCTGCTGCACCCGATGAGCAAGACCTGCTTGGCGGTCAGGAGGAAGAGCCCGAGCAGGCTCGAGTTGGGTCAAACTGGTGGTGTCAGTGCACTTGCTGTGCGCCTATGGAAACGGAAAAAGAGTCTTTATGCTGTTCAAATTCCACCGATGCCAATTTCTTTTGGAAGAGATGGCGGATTCAGCTCATCAAACGGCACCGCTAGCATGCGTAACCCAGCACCCCAGTTTCGAACCACACATGGACAGGGGGGTCCTGGAAACCTATTTCCGAAGATAAACTGGAAACGCCAACCAAAGCCCGCAGGGAGAAACGGACGTCTTAGTGTAAAGTGAGTATTTTGTTTGTTTGTTTTTGTTACCAAAAAACAGAGTTTTGGAAACCCGGCATTATCACAACATGCTTCCCACCTAGTCAGCTGAGCTATTATTATTATTATTTACACCCATGGTAGCATACTGTATGTGCAAATAGTTTGCATTGCTAACGTTGTGTTTACTGTTTTGTAGACAATATCGTCTAATATGCATTGCTAACGTCGTGTTTACTATTTTGTATACAATATCGTCTAACGTGCATTGCTAACGTTGTGTTTAATATTTTGTATACTGTACAATATCGTCTAATATGCATTGCTAACGTTGTGTTTACTATTTTGTATACAATATCGTCTAACATGCATTGCTTACGTCGTGTTTACTATTTTGTATACAATATCATCTAACATGCATTGCTAACGTTGTGTTTACTATTTTGTATACTGTACAACATCGTCTAATATGCATTGCTAACGTTGTGTTTACTATTTTGTATAAAATATCGTCTAACATGCATTGCTAACGTTGTGTTTACTGTTTTGTAGACAATATAGTCTAAAATGCATTGCTAACCTTGTGTTTATTGTTTCGCAGACAATATCGTCTAACAGCATACCGACACTTTGTGGAATGGGTCCTGCAAGGCGAGAGACTGGGGAAAGGCTATCGTCTTGTTTTGCCTACGTGTGTGGTTCAATACATCAGACGCAGATTTCCAGCTCCTGATGGGCAATATTGTGGATATAAAGAGACTGCTGAAGCTCTTGAAGAGCTATGAGTGTTAAAGTGTTTATTATTATTATTTAATAAAAAGTTAAAATTCACATTTGTTGTGGTTCTTGTTAAAAACCATTAGTATTGCTACATTATAGTATGTGTGAAAACTAATATACATGGTTCTGCCTTGCATCATCTTTATAATTTGAAAGTCTACATTAGGCTCATATTTTTTAACCCTAAATAAATTCCATCAATGGAAAGAATACAGGTAGTTTGTGTACAGTAAGTAATTACTGCAAAATCATTGACAGTAACCATTCACCCTATCTCTACAAGTCAATATTTTAGAAATTAATGTACACAGAAGCGTAAGAAAATTTGTTTTAATAATATTCACACACAAAAATTATTCTGCCACCATAGTCAAAAGGTACATGTTAAAAATAAATAAGATGGAGAACCAAAAATGTCTATCTTAGAAGCGGCTTTGGAAAGAACTTATTGCAGCCTCCTTTGGTGGTTTGGGCACGGGTGCAATATTGGGTGGCAGTGAAGGCTGTGGCAGGGCAAGTGAGGAGGTTGGCATGGTAAACTGAATGTTTGGGTTGCGTCTTCTATCCATGACCTTCTTGATGAGTGTGTCTATAAACTCTGTGGTGTGTGGTGTGAAGACTTTCTTCAAGACCCACTGTTTGGATCTCTTACAGTAGACTTGATTAAACCGTGGTTGTCCTGTTAATGATAGGAAATATAACAATATAAAAATCTGAACTTATATTTGACTTTGTCCTGTCTGATCATTTTACTGTAGCTGTAAACATTCTAAGTTTTCATATTATACTACTCAGACAACACATGACAACATACCTGTCTTGGTTGTGTCCTGCTTCCTCTTGACAATATTCTCATTATGCTCTAGGATGGCAAGGTGACATCGCTCCCTCATTCCCTGAAATGAGAATGCCTGGCGTTTGGGTAGGTATTTTAGAAGTGCACTGTGGAAGACTTCAAGTGGGCCTGTGTGCAATTAAAAAGAGAAAGGGACACAACAAATTAAAACATTATCATTATGATTTTTAAAGATAATGAAAAGTACAATGGCAACTATAATCACCTGTATGTTTGAACAGTGCCATCTTGTCCATGTCCTTCAGAAGCCTTTTGTCAAGGACCAGCGATGACAGGTTCTGAAATGCCAGAGAATCTTTTTTCATCCACATGCGCTTCTTTTGCTCCTGGGTTGTTAGAGGAGCATGGTCACAATGATGCTGTTCTCCGTTTTCATCTGTCCACTCATGCACGTTACATACGTGGTGTGTAATGGACTTCCACCGGCATTTCAATGCCTGTATGAAAAAAAAGATTATTTTCAATAAGTGTCGAATCCCCCCTAAAAGTATAATAAAATTAGAAACAAATGTCTTACATTGACGTCACCCATACTTGTCGCACAGGCAAACCACATATGGTTTACGACAGACCTATAAAAGATAATACAATTAGTAATTTTGAACCTTGCAAACCAATGTAAAGTCTACTAGATTACAAACCAAACACTGACCTGGTCCATGCATGGATGATTTCATTGGCCTTTTTCTTCCCCTTACTTTGCATCTTCTTCCGGAAACCTGTGAGTAAATGCAGTACACGTTTTGATAAACACTAACTTTTTTTATTTGTACTGGCCCAAATTCACACCTTTAGTCTCTCACACTTGCCCCTTACATAGCTTTACAGACTTACTGCACTGGGCTAGTGTAGAAGTCTGAATTGTTCATGGCTTTCTTGAATGAACAATTTACACTTATACACTGGCTGAGTGCATTATGGCTGCAAAAGTCTGTGAGAGGAGTAAAAACTGTGAGACCATGAGGTGTCAGTCGGGGTACATCGGGAGAAGTGTGGTGGTTTGTGTGTGTACGGGGTTGACTAAGGAAATACATACCTTTTGCTGTGTGCCAGATGTCAAATGTCAAACTGATGTTGGACATTAGGAAATACTTCCCTCATTATTTTTTGAATAGATGTTGAGCGATCTGTGGCCATCACCTCCACGTCAAGGCCCTGGTCCATCAGCTCAGTCATGCCCCTTTTGAAACCTAGTGGTTCCATGGTAACAGAGCTGGTGGCCTCAGTAACCTAAAGAGTCAAGTTCAAATCTTAATCATAATTTAACAAATAGCATCTGTATTAATTTTCATTGTGATTAATTGTAATTACTTTACCTGAACCAGTTCTGTGTGGAGTATCTCCTTTGTGTCATCCAACATAAATGTGTAGTGGCAGTATTTTGCGCTGAAACCCGGCGTATCACATCGGCCATCACCGGTCAAATGTAACCTCTTTCCATCCTCCTGTTCTAAATACACTCTTGCCAAGAGTTCAGCTCTTTTTTGGCAATACAGTTCCTCAATAACAGGGTGCAAGTATATCTTCTGGATGTTATTAAATGTTGTATGTCCAATCATTTGGACACCCATGGTCTTGCACCAGTCTGAGAGTTCTGTGTATGTGCCCCCTCTGAACAGAACAGCTGCTGCTGCAAGGAGGTTCACCTCTGGCATTCCCCTAACGTCACGTGAAGATTTCCAGGTCCCAGCATGGCCCGCAAGACATATCCACTCCACCTTCCTCTGTGCACCAACATCAACAATAGTCTTTGGATGAAATTGGTTTCCCGCACATCTGGCAAAATTTGAATAGTGACATGAGGCTGGACTCGTTGACAATTAGCTTCTTTTCACGCCAGTCCCTTTCACCTTCATCTGATGATGATTTTGATGTGAAGGTGATGGTTGACTCGGGTTGATAGCTTTCATCATCACCTATAGCTTCAATGCTGCTGATGGTGGTATTGAGGCCCCCAGGTGTACTTGGGCATGGTGACTTTAAAACAAAAGATTAAAAATAGTGTCATACAGTTGCTTTAAAATTCATTTAGAAAGAATATGCCATGAAGTATGTTGGTTCTTCAGAAACTTACAAATTGTTCTTGAACAGAGGAAGGAATTTTGACCGGTGTTGAGGTCAGCAGCAATTTTCCTTCATCATCCGACGACACTAATGCAGCAGACGCAATTGGAGTCTGAAATGACAAGTTCAATAAAGTTACATAATATTTCAAGGAACTGAGGTTATTCTGAAGTGAAAACAATGCAGTTTTTTTGTTGCCAAATACAAAGGCGATACCTCTAACATATGTGCGTTTGAGGTTACTCTCGGACATTGATCAAAGATTTTAGCAAAAGTGGATGTTTTTTCAATGCGTGCACCTAATCTATGTACAGCACCTTGTGAATGTTTTAGCATTTAACCTAGCACCATTCATTCCTTAGGATCCAAACTGGGATGAATTTAGAAGCCAACAAACACTTCCATGTTTTCCCTATGTAAAGACTGTTACACGAGTAATTACACCAGTAAGTGTGGTGGCACAAAATAAAACTTTTGTTTTGAGCCATAGGAATGAATGGGCTTTGCTAAATCCTAACACATCCACAAAGCGCTGTACAATTAAAAGTACACATATTAAAAAAAGATAAGTTTGTTTGTAATTCGTCTAAGTTGAGGTAAAAACATAGTACAATATTGAAAACCGGTGATGTGTTACTTTAACATTATTTTGTTGTAGTCTGCACTACATCAGAGGTTCAAATCTATCTGCCTGCAGTCGTCTCAACTTGTGGTAACGTTAGCATAAATAGACAAATAGACTAACTCAGTTTTACAAAACATTGGCTTTACTGTGATAATAGGTGTGCGCGATAATTTGCATGCTGTAGTCGTGCATCTCGTCATTGAATTCGGTTCCCTGGTTATAAGTAAATCGCCATGGTTCTTTTCAGATGGAGCAGCATTTACACAAAGCCGTAGTTTACGTACAAGCGAAGTATAGGCAATCCCAGGCCTATTATAAGTGAAATACAGCTTTGTGCAGTAAATGCACCCAACATATACAACTTAAATGTAATTGTCTATCGAACATTACTTTGCTAACTTTGCTGTTTTACTGCTAACAACTACAACACTACATATATATGATCAGAAATAGAGTCGAGTATTAGCGAGTCTTACCTCTAAGCGAATGCGTTTAATGCCCGATGGCCCAGGCTGTTCGTCATCCGGGAAGGTAAAAATAGATGGAATTGCCGTGTCTTTCAGAGTGGTTCTCTTCACGCCAAGAACATTCGGTTCGTAATCTTCCTCCTTGAAATGGCGACTGCAAATTCTACGCGTTTTCAGGTTTCCCATATCTGTGTCCACTCCAAACTTCGGGTGGTTGATAGCCCGCAGCCACTTCTTACATCGCTCCAAATCTTTAATCGGGAAATGATGGAAACTTACTTCTAGTCCTTTCCTGGATTTGGTTGTACATCCCTGTACAACACAATTTAGCACCATTTCGATGGAAATGAATTTACTAACACACGATTTACGAGATTCACGAGTCAAGATGTAACACAGCAAGTCTAGCCGATCTTTCTGATTCTGCCGCCTGTAACTTGTGGGCGTGCTTTGGGAGTGGCCTCGTAAGGGCAGCAAAGCAAGTGCATTCTGGGAGTTGTTATCTTTCATCCACATGAGTCAAAAATACATTTACTGACTTTTCTTAGTCTAGGAAGCCCCAAATTCAAATATTATTTCACATTTCAACTACACAAATTACACATTTAACATACACATTCATCTTTTAAGCCCTGGAGCCGCCCTTTAAGCTATGCACTAATCAATAACTAACCATAACTGGGTGATTCTTCAACTAGGGGCACTTTTAGCCTTGTGAATTTGAAATAAAAAAAACTTGCTCAAAAGTCACGTAACACAATTTGATAAGTTTAAACAATTTGTCTAGTTTTAAGGTCTGTAAGAGGGCAAACTTAGATTTCCAGGGAAATTGTTAATATTTTACATTTTTTCAGACCTGCTATGAACAAATGTCATTTCCACCACATCTCAATATACAGTTGTTATTTAAAAATAGAATTACTTATGCCACTCCAGAATTGTCTAAGATTATTTTTGTGAGTAGTTTTACCATTTGTTCACAATGTACAATAATTATACATTTGTCAACGAGATAAATGAACTGCCATGAGGACCAAAAGCTGAACTGTTCACCTGTCACACTCTTAAATTTAATATTGGTTTGGGTAAGAGCTTATTAGAAAATAAATAACTTGAATTGTTATATTAAGTAGAGCATGGCCTCATAAATTGTGGGTAAAGTTTTAATTTGTGATGAGAACTTTTGAAATATTTTTTAAAAAACGTGCGTGGTGATGGAAATGACAGGGTGGTGGTGGAAATGACAAGGTGTTGTGGAAATGACAATGAATTAATGTGAACGTAGAGAAACAGTATAGAAATTCCTTAGAAAAATTATTAAACTCATCACACTCATTAAACTCAATTCACAAAGTCATTAAACATTACCACACCTGTTTAGTTTAGAGTTTGAGTCTTCTCTGTCCCCCTCACGCTTTACCCACTTCCTAATTGTCAGCTGATGACAATTGCTAACTTTTTCATCAACAAAACATAATCCATCAGCAACCAATTTTCTACACCACAAACCTCAGGACACACTACACTCATATACCACATCCATTTTTTCTCTTTTTCTCCACTGACTGACACTGAAGTTACTAAGGGTGCACCTGATGTGCGTGTGACCCTCAAAGCCTGGTTCGTTTGACTCACACATATCATCAACACCTCACTGCTCTACGTTTAAGCAGGCGTTGGTCACTCCATTGCTTAAAAAAGCCACACTGAACCCCTCACGGACAGTTATAGACCTGTCTCACTCATTCTGTTTATTGCGAAAACACTTGAAAGAGCTGTTTTCAACCAAGTACCTTCCTTTTAGTCACTGAACAACCTACTAAATAACAAGCAGTCGGGCTTCAAATGCAACCACTCCACGAAACAGAACTGCTATTGGTCACAGAAGCATTACGGCTAGCTAAGGTAGAATCTAAATCCTTGGTTCTGATTCTGCTAGACCTGTCGGCAGCTTTTGACACATTCAATCATCAGATACTACTAGCCACCCTATTGTCGCTAGGGATCACAGGTACTCCTCTACAATGTTTCAAATCGTGTCTCTCTGAAAGATCCTTCAGGGTGCCATGGAGGGACATGCTGTCCACAGCTCACCAAATGGTCACTGAGGTCCCTCAGGGATCAGTGCTTGGTCCACTCCTTTTCTCCATCTACACAACATCCTTAGGACCTATCATGCACATGGCTTCTCCTAGCACTGCTATGATGACACCCAGATCTTCTTTTCATTTTAGCCAGATGATCCCACCATAGCAGCACACATTACAGCCTGCTTAGAACACATATCGGCTTGGATAAAGAAACACCACCTCCAGCTGAACCTAGCTAAGACTGAGCTGCTTCTATTTTCGGCACAACTTAAGATATAGCATGACCTATCCATTCATCTTGGCAACACACCCATTAATCCTTCCGAAACTGCCAGAAACCTCAGTGTCGTCTTTGATGACAAACTGTCCTTCACTGATTACATTGCAAAGACAAGCGCAGTCGTGCCGATTTGCGTTATAAAAATTTCAGGAAGATACGGCCACTCCTTACGGAGCATGCAGCACAACTTCTGATCCAGGCCCTGGTAATTTCTAGGCAGGACTACTGCAATGCTTTTTTTGCTGGCCTTCCTGGATGGTCAATCATACCACTCTGCTCTTCAAGTCACTACTGCTTACTTACAGAACTTTTACTGCAACAACATACTTTCCTACATTCCTACACCCCATCCAGAACATTATGTTCAGCAATATGTTCTGCGTAGCCAGTTTATTGATTTGCCTGTAAACGCATGAAAACAGTTTTCTATAAAAAGACGATTTTTGATAGTTATCCGCTTATTTTGTGCATGTAAACGCATTCAATGTCATTTCCACCACATGCTGTATTTTCCACCACAAAGGGCAGTGTGGTGGAAATGACGGTGATGGTATTGACATTTCTGTATTTTTTTGTGAAAAAATCAAAGATAGCTTTACTGATTAGCTTTGAAATAATACTTAGCATGTCATGTATGCAAAATACTCTTATTTCTTTTTAAATTTTTAGCTTTGTAAAAACACCCTTAAAGTTACAGCATGTTTGGAAATGACGTATAATAAATGTTTTTACTGATCAAGCAATATTTACCCTGACTTTTTCTTTAGTTGTTGTTGATGAAAATTTAAATTTCCTCCATGTCCAGCATGTTCCCTATCAAAAGCTTTACTCGATGCTGCGCTGCTAAGCGCTATGGGGAAACGTCTTTATCGTTGACCAGCTGAATATAGTGTGCAAACACGTCAATGAAATTGACCCGGAGGTATATAGCCTCGGTTGATGACGACATCACAGCGCACCCGATGCGAGGCTATAAAATAGATGAACAACAGCTGTGTCATCAGGTCTTTTTATTTTCAGACCACTACTGAATGAGTGTGTGCTACACTGAAATGCAAATCTCTCTCTTACCTTTTGAACTTCACTTGAGATCTTTGTTAGGAGTTAGATTCCAACAAGATAGAGTGCAGACTTTCTCTCTTTCCGATTTTAAAGGAGTTTAAGTTAAAAGGAAAATATGAGTAAGAAGAGTCACGAGCAGTCTAAGTTGTGTTTGTTTTCGCTTTATGGCGAAGGACGACACACACACTTAACTGTTTTGTGTGTTTGGGGGAGGAGCATGCGGTCATGGCTTTGTACAGTCTGATGAGTGCGAGCATTGTGAATTATTCACAATATAAATGATTCGTGCTCGCCGTGATTATTTCTGACCGCAACCTCAAATTAAGTTATATTTCTTCGTGTGATTCCGAAGCGCACTCCGGTGTTTCTTCGGGTTATGTGGGGGTAATTATAATAATGACGTTGATGATATCTCTCTCGGTTCTGCGGAGTTTCATAAACCAGCCTCCGAGCGTTTCTCGCGCGATGAAAGTCGGTCGAGGATCTTCTCGAGGTGGTATAACGCGCCAGGTTGTAAATTGTTTGGCCTCGCGAGCCAGAGCACCCCAAACAAAGCAAACTAGCGGATAGGTTTCTATAGTGACAAAGGGAGAGGACGTAACATGAGCCTCTCTCTTTCTTTGAGGATCTCCATGGTGAATTAAATAAATCATGGGAAAGACCATACTCATTGCGTGCTTCATGCCCACGGCGTCAATTTATGGCTATCGTGGGTACGAAGACGCGCGGATATACCGAAATGCCACAGGTGGAAGAGACGCACGCGAGTTATCTCTCGCCTGGCTCGGCATCCTCATTAAAGAAGCCTACCCTGCCCACGAAACCGTGTAAATAACTTCAGCTCTCGTGGGCAAAGCTTATCAAGCCGCAGGTCAGGCTGGTGCTGCGCTGCATACTATGGCAATATTACAGGCATACCAGGCTGATCTGTTAAAGGATTTGAGTGCAGGCGAGACGATAGACAAAGAGACATTTGACGAGTTGCGTATGACTACAGATCTGTCTCTTCGTGTCATTAAATAAACGGCTCGCGCTATCGGCCGTACTATGTCTGCTCTGGTTAACACAGAGAGGCATTTATGGCTAAATCTGTCAGGCATAAATGAGAAGGATAAAACTTTTCTTTTAAATGCCCCTGTTTCCCCATTGGGTTTATTTGGTGACACGGTTGACTCCGTTGTCACGAAATTCACTGAAGTTAAAAGCATGAGGGAATATTCCACTCTTTACAGTAGGGCTCGCCGGCGGGCGGGGCATATCATGTTACATCAGATCGCTCCGTCCAGCTGCCTTTACGAAGCCTCTCCGCCTCCGCCGCCTCTGGGCTTGCGGGGGGGGCGGTTTCCAGCATAATGTTAAAGGCCCTCTGTCTTCAATGTTAAAGGCCCCCCGTGCAGGGTTTTTAGCATTCCCCTAAGAGGAAATAATAAAATTAATACCATTATCAGAGAGTCTGGCAGCGTGGAAACTACTGCCAGCCGTTTCTGCTTGGGTAATAAGCACAGTACACTTAGGATACATAATCCAATTTATTCGTCGTCCTCCGCACTTCAATGGCGTGATATTCACTTCCGTGAGACCGGAACGAACGCACGTACTGTTGCAAGAAATACAAACTCTACTGATGAAAGGGGCCATAGAACATGTTCCCCTTCCAGAGAGAAGGTCAGGCTTTTACAGCAGATACTTCTTGGTTCTTACAGTCTGCCTAGCTTTATCACCCCGCACACACACAAAATGTATGGATGCAGCACTGGCTCCATTGAGACTCCGGGGCATCCGCATTTTAAATTACATGGATGATTGGCTAATACTGGCAAAATCGCGATAGGTGGCGCTCCAACACAAAAACATTGTGTTAGCACATCTACTTTTTCTAGGGTTGAGACTCAACGCCAAGAAAAGCGTTCTTTCTCAGGCCCAGAGAATGACTTATTTAGGGATAGTCTGGGATTCGATTACGACGCGGGCACATTTGTCTCCCGCACGAATCGAGGCCATTCAGCATACCCTGAGCAGAGTCAGGCTAGGCCAGGATCTCACTGTGAAATAATATCAGAGGATATTAGGGTTTATGGCATCAACATCCACGGTGATTCCTTTGGGGCTGTTGCATATGACGCCGTTTCAGAGCCGGAGGGTTTCATCCAAGGGCCAACCCTCAAAGGCTGATTAAAGTGATGCGCCACGGGCTTCATACACTGACTATGTGGATCAGACCCCGGTTTGTTGCCTTGGGTCCCACGCTATGAGCGACTTGTCATCGCAAACTGCTAATGACAGACGCCTCCCTGACGGGCTGGGGTGCGACCTTAGATGGTCGTCCAGCTCAAGGGGAATGGGAGGGTCATCAGCTCGGTTGGCACATCAATTGCCTAGAGCTGACGGCTGTATTTCTGGCCCTGAAATATTTTCTCCGCCAAATGAGAAGCTGTCATGTCCTAGTGCGGGTGGACAACACAGCGACAGTCTCATACTTAAGTCACCAGGGAGGTCGGCGCTCGCGCAATCTGAACAAGATAGCGAGGCAGATTTTTCTCTGGGCTCAGGACAAGTTCCTGTTTGTTGCCTTGGGTCCCACGCTATGAGCGACTTGTCATCGCAAACTGCTAATGACAGACGCCTCCCTGACGGGCTGGGGTGCGACCTTAGATGGTCGTCCAGCTCAAGGGGAATGGGAGGGTCATCAGCTCGGTTGGCACATCAATTGCCTAGAGCTGACGGCTGTATTTCTGGCCCTGAAATATTTTCTCCGCCAAATGAGAAGCTGTCATGTCCTAGTGCGGGTGGACAACACAGCGACAGTCTCATACTTAAGTCACCAGGGAGGTCGGCGCTCGCGCAATCTGAACAAGATAGCTAGACAGATTTTTCTCTGGGCTCAGGACAAGTTCCTTTAAATCATAACAGTGTACATCCCAAAAAAAAAAAAAAAAACCTATATGTAGGAGCAGATTTACTGTCCAGGCAGACATTATCGACTGGGGATTGGAAACCCCACCCAGACATAGTGTCTCAGATATGGACCTGATTTTACAGAGAGGAGTGGACCTCTTGGCCTCTTTTCAGATAGCGCAATGTCTCCTTTACTTCTCTCTGAGTCCCCCAGCCCCCCCTGGGTCTGGACGCAATGGCGCACACATGGCCGGACAAACGCCTTTATGCGTTTCCTCCAGTGGCGCTGCTCCCACAGGTTCTAGCCAGAGTTCGCCAGCAAGGCTCTTGCCTCTTTCTGATAGCACCGCGTTGGCTGAACAGAGTATGGTTTTTAGAGATAATATCTCTCCTCAACGGCTCGCCATGGGCAAGTCCGGAGAGGAGGGGCGTTCTGTCTCATGATAATGCATTTCAGGCCCGACCTGTGGAATCTCCATGTTTGGCTCCTAAGGGTACCAACTAAGGGACACAGGTTTGTCGCCTGATGTTACTGACACTATTTTGAGTGCTAGGGCTCCTTCCACTAGAAAGAATTATGCCTTTAAATAGGGTGTCTTTGAAGCATGGTGCATGCCACATAATGCAGATCCTGTTAACTGCCAGTTTGCTACAGTTCTGTGTTTTCTGCAGGAAAAGCTGTCAGCAGCTTATGCCCATCCACTCACAGGTTTTATGTGGCCGCTTTTTCGGCTTGCCACACTTTGGTGGACGGGGCGCCGCTCGGGAGGCATCCAACGATTGAGGCCTACAGCAAGAACTAAGATTCCTTCGTGGGACCTAGCTATAGTCCTTGAGGGTCTGGTTCAGACCTCCTTTTGAACCTCTAGAGTCAGCGTCTGATAGACTTCTGACACTAAAGATGGTTGTTCTAATGGCGTTAACTTCTTTAAAAAGAATTGGGGATATGCAGGCTCTGGCGATCTCGCCATCCTGTCTAGATTTTGCCCCAGGAATGGTGAAGTTAATTTTACATCCTTATCTTGATTACCTGCGTAAGGTTCCCTTTTCGACTGCACATCCGGTCATTCTTGAGACTTTCTGCCCTCCGCTGTTCACCACGCCGGAGCAGGAGCTATACCACAGATTGTGTCCAGTCCGTGCTCTTCAGACTTATGTCCACCGCACTAGCCAGTGGCGTAAGTCAGAGCAGTTGTTTGTCTGTTTTGGGGGCCGCAACAGAGGTGCTGCGGCCACCAGGCAGTCCATATCACATTGCGTTAGGGATGCCATTGCTCTTGCCTTTGAGGCGCGCTGTCAAGTCTCGCCAGCAGGTCTGAGAGCTCACTCCACCAGGGGAGTAGCCTCTTCTACTGCTTTAGTAAAAGGGGCCTCCTTGCAGAGCGTTTGTGATGCGGCAGGCTGGTCCTCTCCGCATACATTCATAAGATTTTATAGCTTGGATGCTCATGTCACTCCAGGATCTCCTGTCCTCGAGTCAACATCTCAAGCTGATGTCTATGCCATTTGTCCATAAAAGGGGTATCCCCCACTGCTACTTTTAGTAAGGGGTGCCTCCTTACAGAGCGTTTGTGATGCGGCGGGCCTGTCCTCTCCGCATACATTCATAAGATTTTATAGCTTGGATGCTCATGTCACTCCAGGGTCTCATGTCCTCGAGTCAACATCTCAAGCTGCTGTCTAAACCATTTTCCACAAAGGGGTATTCCCCACTGATATTTATTAGGAAGTGGTGCCTTCTTATAGATGTTTGTGAGGCGGCAGGAGCATCCTTTCCGCACACATCCACTATTTTTAGCTTGGTTGTTTATGTCTGAGATTTCTTTGCGGTCCTTGTGCACACACTTACACATCCGTAAGGGGTCCAGACATCTCCAAGCACGGCAGCGTGGGTATTGTCGTTCCCCATAGCGCTTAGCAGCGCAGCATCGAGTAAAGCTTTTGATAGGGAACGGAGGGGTTACTTGACTGTAACCTTGTTCCCTGAAAAAGCGGAACGAGATGCTGCGCTGTCTTGCCGTACAGTAGATGTCACAGGACTGGTCTTCAAACAAAAGATCTGATGACACAGCTGTTGTTCATCTATTTTATAGCCTCGCATCGGGTGCGCTGTGATGTCGTCATCAACCGAGGCTATATACCTCCGGGTCAATTTCATTGACGTGTTTGCACACTATATTCAGCTGGTCAACGATAAAGACGTTTCCCCATAGCGCTTAGCAGCGCAGCATCTCGTTCCGCTTTTTCAGGGAACAAGGTTACAGTCAAGTAACCCCTCCGTTCTCTAATGTCACTGAACATTTCCATAAACACACTAAACAATCTTTCACACAAACTTTTTAAAGGCACATTACAGTGTTGTGGTGGAAATGACACCAATACTGTGCGACAGCTATATTTTGTATAAAAAGTTTAATTAATAGTGATCTCACATTAAATATTATAATGAATTTTAATTATTTTACTAGTGCTTAATTCAGGTACATTAATAGTTACCAGATAAGTCATATTTTTAAACTGTATTTTCATTGTTGAAATGTAAAAGTCTGGATGTGCGACAAGGAGAAAACAGTGAATTTGACACCTATTAGGAGTTTAAAAAGTATGAAAAAATCATAATAGAAAGGTCCTAAATTTTTTAAAGGTGGTTTTATTGTAAGTTTGACAAAGAAAGAGGAATTTGTCAAAAATGATATGTATTTTTAAAAATATGACCCAAGTACATAAAAGTGCCCGTAGTCTAAGAATCACCCAACTATGTCATGAGTCATATAAATTCATGCATGAATAACCACCTCCTTAACTACACATTAATACATGTTTGTTAGTTAATGCATTAATTAACACTTTGGGTAACCAAAATCAAACATGCTTTATAACAATGCTTCTCAACCTGGGGTCCGCAGGATCTGATGCTTTGAGGTCAAATAAAGATGCATAACATGTTAAACTAATAATTTTATATGCACAATATATTTTTAAAATGCATATGCTCACAATACCAAGATGTTAAAGTATTTTATTATGTAAAATAATTGTTCCCTTTTTTGCTTACGTGCTTGTCAATGTTGATCCAAAATCAAAAGAAAGGTGAATGTAAACTTTAGGGCAGCAGTCTCCAACAACGTCTGTGAGGTGCCCGCCAAAGCACATTCTATTAATTTTCTCAAGTTTCTTTTTAAACAATACTCAAACATCAACAAGTAAAATAAAATAAAATTAACAAGTAAAACAAAAAGGTTTTGAGTAGACAATATCAAAAAGTAGCCCTCCAGATTGTTTTATCCATTGTGGTAGCCCTTGCTCACAAAAGGTTGGAGACCTCTGCTTTAGAGACTAACAGGCTGCACGCTCGTTGGGGCTCTGTAGTCTGCTGCTTTTTGCGCTGTCAAAATATTCCAGTTAAAATCACTCTGACCAGTCCTCAGAATGACAAACGCGTTAAACAAAGTCACAATGCCAAATTTATAGTGTATAGAGACCATCAAACCGCCAAATCATACCAGTTTATTTGTGAAACCCATTAAAATGAGAACCTCTGCGATATTATCTTGATGTTATTTTAAACAATATTTATTTAATTTTTCTCATTGCATCAGGATCAGTGTGGATTGACAGCTTGCCCAACCAATCATATCCATGGAAAGCGCTTTGATTCGACCGTAACTCTCCAAACATTGGGGATATAAAAAAATTTGAATTGCTCCTATAATACTTTTTTGACATTATATGGTTTATTACGGTAATGTCTTGCTTTCCATCCACCAACCGCTGCTGTCAAGGGCGTAGGTTTGATGCTGGCATTGGTGGGGACATAAATAAAATGGTCGCATTGCAAAAACTGTTTATCACCGTATAAACAACAGACAACTCAGTATGCACTTTACTCAGTGACATTTGACTCGCCACCCCCGGTGCCATCCCAAATTTAATGTACTATAATAAACAATTCGTTATGTCCTAGAGCCTAATAAACAGTAACTGTTTAAGTCTTTGTCAAAAAAAAAAGAAAATCACATTGTAACATATAGGGGCGGTTTCCCGGACCAGGATTATCTTAATCCAGGACTAGGCCTTAGTTTAATTAGGAAATATAACTAGTTTTAACAAAAATGCCTTACTAAAAACATTACCTGTGTGCATTTTGAGGTAAAACAAAGGGCACTGATGTATTTTAAGTTATCTTAGTGCAAGTTGTTTTCAGTTTGGACAGCTCTTAAAAGTGTTTAAGTCTAGGACTAGTCTAATCCCTGTCAGGGAAACCGCCCCATAATCCATATTTACTTTATAACATTGAAGAATATGCAATTAATATTTAATTCTTAATTTAATTTTGCCAAAAAAATCCCAGTGTTGAAGTAGGTGTATGTATATCATGCTGTTTCTTGAACAACGTTTATTAACGTTTCTGTAGTTCACATTAAATCTTCTTTTCAGTAACAGATAGTTAATCAGTGTGAAAAAAATAGTTTAAGTTTAAAATGCAACCTTACATTATGTCTACATCTGTGCAAGTAATGACCACAGTGCAGTAATGTAAAGTATTCAGCAATCATGACATGAATTCGTGTTTTTACCATGTTGGGCTTATTTTCTTTCATGGATTAGGGACCCCCTAAATAACCTTGCCACTCCATTTATAAAAGATTGACACAAGTTTGCAACTCCTCAGGTTAACATGGGATCGTCGTGTATTGGTGAAAACTCTGTCTTTGAATCATTATGTGACACAACTTGTTCCGTATTTTGTGCATGAAACAGTTACAGTGGGTATAATAATACTTTCTTCCTCACTTACCGAATAATCACGCGCTTTTTGTTGAGTGAACTTTGACGCGTTGTACAAAGTGAAACCATCCTATCACACGTAGCGAGTAAAGTGATGCGAGTTAGAGAGGCGGGACTAAAGAAATGCAAAGCCAATCATATTAGCAATGTGAGTTAGAGAGGCGGGACTAAAGAAATGCAAATCCAATCATATTAGCGATGTGAGTTACGGAGGCGGGCATTGCAGAGAACGAAAGCTGTTAACCGTTTGTGTACCACATAGAGCGTTATTTTTACAGAACGGGATTGCAAAAGATTTCTAATATCATTTAAATGATTCCTGAAAAAAAAGTAAAAAATAGAAAACACAAGAATAAGACGGACATCAGTGGTTATATATAAATACAGATTAATTGTTTGGTCGAAATTATTGCTAGGGACAATTCAGTCTTTCTTGAATATTGGTAAGGACATGTCCCTAGCGTCCCACCCTAAATCTACGCCCATGGCTGCTGTTATCTAGAGCGGAAGGGGCGGGTTTGAACAAAGCGCGCAAATTAGGGTGCACTCAGTAGCAGATTCGTGTATAGTAAGAACACGTGGATCACTGTGGTAAAGAAAAGCCTTGTAAATAAAAACGGTGTGCACCAGTAACACTGATGTTATCTCGCTGTTGGTAGATCGGGACTCAACGGCCCGACTGGACTGTTTAAGTTGATTTTCAATAAAGCAGTGTTGAAATTTTTGCTTCTGGGTCCTCAATGTTTCAGAACCAGTAGGTAAGCCACGGGCGTTTGGCTAAATAAATGCTTAAATAGTTAATCGTAAATTGTTGTAATATGCTTATGCCTTGCGAATGTAATGCTCATTTAACTGAAATTAACCAGGCTTAATGACGTATGCAGCCTGCATATCCGACCTCTGGAGGATGTAGCCTTCTGTTTCAGCCATTGTAATACGGTTAGATTGAATAACGTCATTTGAACTTGAATTTAGTCATTTTATTCTCCCAA
Organism: Misgurnus anguillicaudatus; assembly: GCF_027580225.2. Lineage (NCBI taxonomy): Eukaryota > Metazoa > Chordata > Actinopteri > Cypriniformes > Cobitidae > Misgurnus > Misgurnus anguillicaudatus. Next base: position 5,568,324 of record NC_073342.2, on the reverse strand, counting down.
TTAGGTTTAAAAACGATCTGTTAATCTAGCACGCAGATTTTTAGAGACCCACCCATCAAAAACTTTCTCCCTCCGCCGCAGCAAACTGAGAAACAGACTACTTATAAACTAACATAAATTAATACATTTGTTAAGTATGATTAGGTCATGATTTTACTTTAAGGGGCACATCATTAATAACTCATCTTTAACTTATAATAAACTAACATAAATTAATGATTTGTTACTGTATTATTGTGTAGGTAATGACATTTCTTGGAGGGGTAAATTGTTAAAAAGTTATCAAGTACACATTCTATACATATTCAGCTCATCTAAATCCTAATATTTGGTGGTTTGTAAGGAGAGGAGCAGAGGAGAAAATTGTGCAGGCATTTGGAAGGGACAATAATGGCTTAAAAGAAGAACAAGAACACAAGACAGATACTGTATGTGCATTTTGATAATAAGACAAGCCAGTTCACACAATAACCACAACAATTATCTGTAGGCTAACACTGATTTAAATTGATAAAAAATAGCTTCCGTCACTCTTAATGGCAGCAGTGGAATAACTCATTTTAATTATGAATGCATAATTGTACATTTAATGATTAAGGTAAACTGTAAATATTGCAAGAAATCCAGTGCCATTCAATAATGTTTGTAGTTCAGCTGCAGGAGCAAATGTAAACAGTTTTGCATTACAAAAAAGTTATTTACGTTCTTCTAGAGAGCATGTTTGATTTGGGTTACGCAAAGTGTTAATTAATGCATTAACTAACAAACATCTATTAATGTGTAGTTAAGGTGGCTGTAATTCATGCATGAATTAATATGACTCATGACATAGTTATGGTTAGTTATTGATTAGTACATAGGTTAACTCATCATTAGTTTATAGTAAAGTGATTATTAATTTATGTATTAGTACATGATTATTCATGTACCATTATTGTAAAGTGTTACCGACAAAATAGTACATTGCATCCTCATGTGTTGGTATGTGTGGTGAAGCTGTGGTTGTAGGTTGGGTTATAATATCCAGAAGCTGTTGTTCAGTGGTATTTTGTGCTGGTGCTCTTCTTCTTTTCTGTGTTTGTCTTCCTTCACTCTAGCCTGACGTTGTCATACTCAATTCTAGTCAGAATTTGAGTCTGATACCGCTCCATTGAGCTAAAATTATGAGGCGTGTCTCAACCGAAAAATGCCTCTGCACTCAATTGGATAGATATACGACCAATCAGAGCAACGGAGTGTGTGACTTATGTTGAAATGGCGTCTTTAGCAGCCTGACCGAACTGCTAGTAATTTCGCTACAATGATACTAACATCATTGTAATTATACTAAGTCTGAGTTAGCACACCTACTATGTTTACAACATTTCATTTATATCACAACATTAAGTATTTACTAAGTCATACAGTAAGACTATCTCTTACCATTTGTACGTTAGGTGAACTTCATCCACGACGATAGCTACCCATTACGTTGGCTTGAAAAATATCGGAGCCTAGCATGTCCCTCCACTTATTCAGCAGTCACGATTCCAGGCTTCCGAAAAGAAGCTGGCAACGACCGCTAATTATATCCATCTCGTCGTGCACGCCGAGTTGCATCGCCGTGATACCCATTTCAGTTGCTTCTTTAACTTTGTCCTCCATAAGGACCAACTTCTGCCGATTCCCGTAGGAAGGACGGACGGCGAAAACATAAACAAATGCCTTGATCGTGTTTCTCTGTTCCTCTTTTTAAATCAATGCTCTGTCAATATCTTTTAGAACAGACTTAATGTCAGAATCCACACATCTGAATTCACCAGCGGCAGCCATTTCATTGTAAACAGATTGAACACACGCGCTCTTTGGTGACGTGGTTGATACATTACTGTTGATCATCTGTCCATCATCGTATAAAGCCCGCCCTCACAACTTGATTCGTCGGCCGGTCTTGGGACTCGCATAGTAGCTCCTCAACGGAAAAACGCCAGACCGATCTTCCCGTTTTTCAAATTGTGGTGGGCGGGGCTAAGATCGGCTGGCACCCAGGCTACCTTCACTCCTTATTGCCTCCACTCTTGGATGTGGGATGGGGGCGTGCAGCTAGCTGTGAAGATAGTGGAGGAGTGGAGGTGCCTGGAGGTGGTGTAGGTGTTGAGACTTAGCTTCCTGGAATGTATGTTTCAGACCTCTGGGCCAAAGGACTGTACGGTCTGTTTATCTGGCATAATTCAGGCTCCACATCCTCCTCTGTCGTTGCCATATTTATTGGCTCTTCAGGTTGTAAAGTGTTTTTGGAACTGAAATAACATAATTTTTAATTAAATGAATGATACAATTGTATATGTACAATTACAAATGTAGTTATGGAGACTGAAATAACTGTTTTTTTTTAAGTGAAAATGTAATCATAAACAATTGTTACCTTTACACTGACATACTAACCTTCTTGCCTGCATATATGGCAACAGGAACGACATCACTTTTTCATATTTCCACTCTTTAATTGAGCCTCCAGCAGAACCACTTGGTCTTTGTTTTTGCTTTTTGTTTCTGGCAAAATAATCTCTTAGCAATCTCCATCTCCTCTTGCATTCATTAACTGGAAAAAAATGTGTATGTATTACAATAAACATCTATAAACAATAAAAAAAATTCCTTTTACAGATTTTTTGGAACTGGGGAAAGCTTTTGCAGCCTCGCATTCCAGTACAGACTAGGGACAAGCACTGAATTAAGTGTCTGAATCTGTACACATGACCTGCAGAGCTATAGAGCGGAGAATGATGGCATTACAGTTTCCTAAACCAACTGAGGACATGTGGAGAGAAATTGCATATACATTTTGGGAAAAATTTAATTTTCCAAATTGCATAGGTGCAATTGATGGCAAGCACATTACTATAGTTTCACCAGCACACTCAGGGAGCATGTTTTTTAGCTATAAGTGTTTCTGGCAAAATAATCTCTTAGCAATCTCCATCTCCTCTTGCATTCATTAACTGGAAAAAAATGTGTATGTATTACAATAAACATCTATAAACAATAAAAAAAATTCCTTTTACAGATTTTTTGGAACTGGGGAAAGCTTTTGCAGCCTCGCATTCCAGTACAGACTAGGGACAAGCACTGAATTAAGTGTCTGAATCTGTACACATGACCTGCAGAGCTATAGAGCGGAGAATGATGGCATTACAGTTTCCTAAACCAACTGAGGACATGTGGAGAGAAATTGCATATACATTTTGGGAAAAATTTAATTTTCCAAATTGCATAGGTGCAATTGATGGCAAGCACATTACTATAGTTTCACCAGCACACTCAGGGAGCATGTTTTTTAGCTATAAGAGAACATTCTCCATTGTTCTCCTAGCCCTGGCTGATGCTGACTATAGATTCACATATGTACACGTTGGTGACTTTGGAAGAACAAGCGATGGAGGAGTGTACAGTGGTTCAGCACTAGGACGTGGAATGGAGGACAAAAGTTTGTCTGTGCCTGCAGACTGCCCATTGCCAGGGTCACGTGCGCAGGGTCCAATGCCATACACCATGGTAGGAGACGCTGCATTACCCCTAAAGACACATCTGATGAGGCCATTTCCTGGAACTCGTATCCCACATTGGAGAAGAATTATAGACTTTCTCGGGCTAGGATGGTTGTAGAGTGTGCATCTGGTATTTTGTCATCCAGATGGAGAGTACTCCATACTAGGATGACTATTAAGCCTACAAATGCTGACCCTGTGGTTACTGCAGCATGCATCCTACACAACTACCTAACAAATCCTTCAGAAAACCAAATGTGGCTAGATGAGGCAGAAGAAAGAGGGGAAGTGCTACAAGATGTGAGAAATATGGGTGGAAATAAGGGATGCAGAGAAGCCTATGATGTGCGAGAGAAGCTTTGCACATTTTTCAGCTCCCCTGAAGGACGTGTCCTGGCAAGACCAGATGATCTAGGGCATCAACCTTTTACATGTGTAAAATACTGTGTTTATTGTGTGGACTTTGTGAATTGTAAATAGTTTTGCTTACTTGAGGACAAAAATTAACACTACTGGTGTAAAAGTGAATAAACAATTAAAAAATTGCATCACTTGTCACTTTTCTTAAATATATAACAACAACCAGTATTCAATTTTATGGTGTATCCACGCTAAAAACAGGATTTGAATTAAGTAGGACAACACATAAATAAAATCTTATAATAAACTTTTTTTCAGGATTAAACACTATAGATGAAAAGAACATACTACTTAAATTATATTTTATATGTAGTTTTGATATTTTTGTAGTTAAGATGCCAATTCTATATGATGTTTGTGTTACGTGAAATTTTACTAGCATAACAGCCTATTTAAAAAAAGTGTAAAAATAACTTACCATCCACTCCAATGGCCGATGAAACTGTCTCCCATGCCTTTTCTTTGGCATTCAGGTCTTTATACAAAATGTCCTGGGGGTCATAAAGCACTTTGTATTTCTCTACCTCAATAATTAGCTGAGTATCATCCATCGCTGCCGTCTCGTTCACGGAGTTTATGGTCCACCTGCATGTGACGTGATTGTCACTGTCTGCATAGAGGAACATCCCTCTCGCAATGTAAACACGGTAGAATATTTAACAAGATGTTATACATATCATTTTTCAACTCATGGTAAGTGTTTTGCTTTAATTGCTTCATACTGGGGTTAATCAAATAAGATTAAAATACGTTTGGATACTGCTGAGAAATATCATTCTCACCAAAAGGAGGTGGTGGAACGTCACCTGCCAGGTTATTTCCCAAAATAACTGAAACTCCCTCCACTGGCAGAGAAGGTCAAACTCCCAACACCACTGGTGCATTTACTAAATCTGATTGAAGGAACACATTATGCAAGGGAACAGAAAGTGTTTGCAGTCAATGCCTCTAATTAACACACTATTCCCTGTATCAGATTTCTGTTAAAAAGGCAGAACAGATTCCAAGCTAAATGACTCTGATGCACCAGTATATCTCAACACCTTAACAGGGACCTGCTTGTCACATCCAAGTAATGACACATAGCCATCTGTAATAAAAGCAGCATAGCCAGTATCTCCATCATTACAAAGTACCACAGGTTTCGCCACATTCTGTAAAACATCGAGGCAACAATCAGTATTAATGTCACTCCCAACAGATGAAACAGTAAGAATAGGCTTTAGTTTAGATTTAGTATGCATCAGTTTTCCTTTGAGTGCTAGACAATCCGTTTTCCAATGTCCCTTTAGATGACAATAACCACAACGGTCATTTTTGTCAACATAATTTCTCAAATTCCTCTCTCCTTTATTATCAGAAGGGACATGACGGGGAACTGCACCATCTTCAGGATTATCAGTGAACTTTGAGCTACTTTTTTATGTTCTACCTTATGATTGAGTACATACTCATCAGCAAGAGCTGCAGCTTCTTCTGTAGATATAACATTACAATCGGTCAGAAAAATGGACACATGCTCGGGTAAAGTACTTTTAAATTGCTCTAACAAAAACAATTCATAAAGATTTATCTGTTCCTGAAGCAGAACACCAACGATCTTACTGAATTTTTAAATCTTTCACAAATTCAGAATACGTCTGTTCTGCAAGTTTCCGCATGTTCTTAAATTTTTGCCTATAGGCCTCTGGCACCAACTCATAAGCATTTAACACAGCCTCTTTTAGCTTTTGATAGCTTTGACCATCATGAGTACTTAAAGCAGAAATTGACTTTTGTGCCTTACCCGCCAACACACACTGCAGCATCACAGTCTGCTCCTTCTCAGGCCATTTTATCATACTTGCCAAACGTTCAAATAAACTAAAAAACATATCAACATCAGTTTCACTGAACTTGGGCAACAGTCTAATATTATTGGCAACATCTAACCCCACTACAGAACTGGATACACCAGTCCCTGCCAACTTGCCTTCCCCAATCAACTGAAAACGCCCAGCCTCAACCTCCAATTTAACAAATCTCAACTTCATGATTCAGTCTTACCTTTTATAACTCTAAAAGCATCAGTTCTTTCCTCTGCTCAAAAGAGAATGTTGAAGCCATTTCGCCAGCACAATCATAACCAAACTCACTAGTATCAAGGACATTCAAGTTAACAAGAGCAGTTTTAACCACTAACGCAACAGTGTCCTTCAACTTTTTATCTTTATTATTTAACTGTATATCATATTTGGCAGCAACCACTATTGTTTCTTTGTTAGCTGATCAAACAGTTCCTCACTAGGAGACTCAAAAAATAAGTCTAACTCAACCATTTACAACGAGATTCAACTATACTCAAACTACCTGTAAACACAATTCGTGCTGATTCCCTACTACTCTATTTCCCTTTCTTCTTACAATAAGTAGACCCTAATCTTCATGCCCATGCCAAGAGTTAAGTCTTTTTAAGCACTCAAATACCGTCAATCGTATAATCTCACGGACAAACCAGTGAGACACACAAAAGCGGCAGTGCTCTCAACCCAGCAAAAAGCACAAAACTATCAAACTAAAACAACAAACCAACGCAACGCGTTGCTAAACCTACTGGGGAAATACCACAACTGTGCTACAGAATACAATGAGTTTGTTGTTTCAAGGATGGAACAAAGCACAAGGGTGCAAGTTCAAAATATAATTTATTAATTAAGGAGTTTAAATGTAATCAGATTAAACATAAACATACACCTAACTTAGCAGAAAGAGGCGCAACAAAACAAAAGGTCCAGCCACACTTAAAACCAAACCAAATAAGAATGAGCCCTGGTGTGAGGATCCAGATCTCTTAAGTATCCAATGGAAAATTGGAAACAGGTGGATCCAATTAACCTATAAAGAAAAAAGGTAAACAGAACAAAACTACCTCATAACAGTAGTGTTTTGGTTTGTGTGTCAAGTGGGTGAAACATTGTGCTTGGGAGTGCCGCCGTAGTTCTGGTTCTAAGACGGTTTGTCTGGTTCGAGACTATCGGTATTGAGGGACATAAATACCCACCGCTAGTATGCACAGAAGACGAGGGTTGAGTTTAGCTTAGCTTTGATGGATAAGTTAGGGGGAATCAAAGACAATGCATTGTACCTTGTTTAAGTGGAAACATAAGTCTTAAATGGAGTGTATCATCATAAAAAGAAAAAACTATGAGTAGTCTTTGATTGTGGGGCAACGTTTCAAGGGACGTCTTTAAACTTACAGCTTCTTCAAGGACCAGATCTCACAAATTTGTTAGTAGGAGTCCTCACAAGATTCCGCAAAGAGCCCGTGGTGCTCATGGCAGAAATTGAGGCCATGTATCATCAGGTCAGGGTGCCGGCTGAAGACTCTGGTTTGTTGAGATTTCTGTGGTGGCCTGATGGAGATTGCAGTCAGGAGCTAATGGAGTACAGAATGCTGGCTCATTTGTTCGGCACTACTTCCTCACCTAGTTGTGTCTGTTTCGCCCTGAGGAAGTGTGCTGAAGACAATCAAAAGTGCTTCAGTCCTATGGCAGTTAACACTGTCCTGCACCATTCCTACGTTGATGACTGTTTGGTGTCTGTCGACTCTGAAGAGGAAGCAATATCTCTATGTCAAGAGCTTAGTGCCTTGTGTGCTAAAGGTCATTTTTAGCTCACAAAATGGATTAGTAACCGACGCAATGTTCTCGCTACCATTCCTCAGGAGGAGCGAGCCAAGGGGGTGAAAGATCTGAATTTGAATAGTGATGCTTTGCCAGTAGAGCATGTCTTGGGTGTACAGTGGTGTGTCCAATCTGATTCATTCAAGTTTAAAATCACACTTAAAAACCATCCACTCACAAGAAGAGGAATCTTGTCTGTGACTAGTTCGATCTATGACCCTCTTGGTTTCTTGGCACCTGTTGTTTTGTCTGCTAAGAAAATCCTACAAGATCTTTGTAGGAGACGTTTGAGATGGGATGATCCTTTGCCATCGTCTGTTGCTGGAGAATGGATGGCTTGGTTGGAAGACCTTCATAACCTGGAAAATTGGGAGGTCAGTAGGTGTTTAAAACCTGTGGATTGTGGTCGTCTTGTCTCTGCTCAGCTCAACCCATTTGCAGATGCAAGTGAGGAAGGGTTTGGTAATGTGACTTACCTGTTGCTTCATGATGATAGAGGGCGAACTCATAGTGACTTTGTAATGGGAAAGGCATGAGTAGCTCCTCTAAAACTTGTCTCTATTCCATGTATGTAGCTGACTGCTGCTGCGGTGGTTGCTAGCAGAATGGACAAGTTGTGGAGAAAGGAGCTGCAAATGGACCTTCAAGTGTCTGTCTTTTGGACAGACAGCACTTCTGTCTTGAAATATATAAAAAATGAGACGTCCCGATTTAAAGCTATGGTCTACGATTTCAAAGATTGTTCATTATTAATAACCTCGTTTAGATGCTGGTTATGGTTCTACAGTAAAATCCTAACAATATGAAGAGAAAAATGAATTTAAAAAATCCATTCAGTCTATTGGGTGTATGGTAGCAGATAAGTTGACCAATGTAAACTGTCCGGCCGGACAGCTTACATTGGTTAACTGCTCTCATCCAATCCCTGCTACATTTGAAAATCCACCTCGTGCTCGCGTCTCCACCCCATCGCACACCACCCCGCTCTCCTGCCTGTGACATGAAATTTGTGTCAGTGTATGTTAGCTAGCGAAGCAGCAACATCTCACTAATGGAAAAAAAACTAAACGACAGCAGCAAGCAGCCCCTGCTTGTCCCTACAGTAAAGGTTGGAAGAAAAAGGAAGTCTGTTGAAGAAAGAGCAGAGGTAAAAAAAAATTTAAAAACACCGGACTCTAAGTAGAATCAATATAGGGTCCGCCATTGACCGTTGGAGGAAGCTTCAGGGAGATTTGGGGCTGAAAACCGACGCCGACACGGCAGACTTTTTGTTGAACAGGTACGCATTTATTTATACTTTTATTGTGTGAGGTGTTACATAAATATATTTTTATGAGTCTGACAACATGCTGCCAGTCGGCATCGGAAAGTTAGCCGTTTAGCATCGCGTATCACGAGTCAAAGTAATTATATTTACAAAGATTGTGTGAGGTGTTACATAAAGATAGTATTATCAATCTGACAACATGCTCATGCTGCCGGTCGGCATCGGAATGTTAGCTGTTTAGCATTGCGTATCACGGGTCAAAATAATTATATTTACAAAGATTGTGTGAGGTGTTACATAAATATAGTATTATCAATCTGACAACATGCTCATGCTGCCGGTCGGCATTGGAATGTTAGCCGTTTAGCATCGTGTATCACGGGTCAAAGTAATTACATTATAAAGTCATTTTGTGAAGCTCAGGAGGGGAAACATATGCCAAACGTTGTTGTGAAAGTAAATAACGTCAATTACAATCATAATTGTAATTGTTCATTCCTTCAAGGCTTTATGTGTTTACTGCTCGGTAAATCTCTGTTCTGATGTTTACTACCAGTGATCACAGCTTGAATGAGTGACGTTGTTCAGGTCGTTTCCCGGTGGGAGGGATCAGGTGACACAGAGGGGCGGGATGAGTTTTTTAAAACTTACTAACGGTCTCAGGCTTTTTCGACCGATTTTCAACATCGTAGACTACAGCTTTAAGATCTTTGTAGCAAACAGAGTGTCTGAAATACTGAAAATGTCTAACATATCCCAATGGAGGTACGTCAATATATTAACCAAACCTGCGGATCTAGCCTCCAGAGGTGTTAAAGTTCAGTCATTGCTAAAGACTAGTGCATGGCTCTGTGGTCCTGACTTTCTTCATGAGTCTGAGAGCAGGTGGCTCGAAAATCCTGAGACTTTGGAAAACCATTTTGTTGAAGACCCAAAAGTCAAGGTTGTAATGGTGAATGCTGTTCAAGTTGAGCAGGTCAGTCCAGTGAAAAATCTCATTGATCAATTTTCCTCATGGCTCCATCCTAAAAGAGCTGTCAGTTGGTTTCTTAAGTTTAAGACCTTGCTTTTCTTTCGGGTGAGACATTGAAAGCTGCTGAGAAAAACCCTTTCTGAATTGGACCAAAGTGCTTAGCAGTTGGAGAAAGAGCTACAGGTCTGGATGAAAGGGGTCAAGGCTCAAGTACCAAAGAGTGTTCTGTCCATGGAGGATATGGTTGTAGCAGAGTCGGATATTATTTGTTTTTGTCCGAAAACAAGGTTTCCGGAAAAACTGGCGAACTTGGAAAAAGGAGTGTGTGAGAAGAACAAGTCACCTCTACAAGCTTAACCCCATCCTGGATGGTGATCTCATTAGGGTTGGAGGACGGCTTAGTAGAGCAGCAATGCCAGTTGAAGCAAAACATCCAATTATCCTGGCTAAAGATCAACATATCTCTAATCTTATTCTTCGTCATGTATACCAAGAAACAGGCCATGGTGGACGCAACCATATGCTTTCTCATCTGCGTCAGAAGTATTGGATTCCTGGTGCTTGTGCTGCCATCAGAAAGGTTTTGACTAAGTGTGTCATCTGTTGTAGATTGTCTGCTTCACCTGGACATCAGAAAATGGCTGACCTTCCTCGCAGCAGAATAACTCCTGATGAGCCTGTCACGACAGGGTAGGAGAGACAGGACGCAAACGCAAGGTTCCAAATAAATAACATTTAATAATAAAAACACGAGGGCTGACAAGGTGAATACAGAAACTCAGGAACATGAACACAGGAAACAGACAGGGTATCAAAGACAATGATCCAGCAGTGAGCAAACAGAAGACAGAGGTATATATACACACAGACTAAATGACAAACAGGTGTGATGAGGCAGGTAATTAATCAATGAATGTCCAGGTGATAACAATCGGAACAGAGACAAGACATGACACGGATTAACCGTGACATTACCCTCCCCTCTACGAGTGGCTACCAGACACTCACATAAAACACAACAAAAACAAGGTCTGGTAGCGAGAGTCCAAGGGAGGGGTGGAGGGCTTGGGGACCCTGGCGAAGCCGGCAGCCGCCGGGATGAGACCAACAGGACGGTTGGCCGGACTGCGCCAGGAGAACCGGATTGATCGCTCCGAGAACCGAGGCAGACGAATTACCCCCCTCCTGGGAATCGTCGACGATCAGATGCCCCCGGAAATCATCTCCCATCCCCTCGTGGAAACGGAGACCCTCGGTAGCCACCCCGGGGAAATGATCGGGCGTGGTCCGTTCCGGATCCCCCTGCGAGCAGGATGGTGGTCCTCCGAGGGACCGTCGACGACGACTCAACCGTTGGGGGACCGCCTGGGCCGATCCTCCTCCCGCAGGCCCGCAGGAGTGAGCGATCGCTCACGGTGGTCCCCAAGAGACATCGGGGCTGATGGGGAATGAACCCCGATGTCACTACTCCCCCTCGACGAAACTCCTGGGGGAGCCGCCCTCCATGAACCTGCTGCGTCCAGTTAGGCTGGATCATTCTGTCACGACACGGAGGGGTTGTAAGGACAGGACGCAAACGCAAGGTTCCAAATAAATAACATTTAATAATAAAAACACGAGGGCTGACAAGGTGAATACAGAAACTCAGGAACATGAACACAGGAAACAGACAGGGTATCGAAGACAATGATCCAGCAGTGAGCAAACAGAAGACAGAGGTATATATACACACAGACTAAATGACAAACAGGTGTGATGAAGCAGGTAATTAATCAATGAATGTCCAGGTGATAACAATCGGAACAGAGACAAGACATGACACGGATTAACCGTGACAGAGCCTCCTTTCAGTCGAGTTGGTTTGGACTGCTTTGGACCGTTTGATGTTAAATGTGGAAGAGCTGTGGTCTAGAGGTATGGGTTAATCTTTACATGCTTAGCGATGCGACCCATACACTTTGAAGTTCTTTCATCTTTGGACACAGACTCTTTCATCAATGGTTTTAGAAGGTTTGTGGCGAGACGTGGTCAAGTCTTGGAAATCCATTCAGATAATGGTACTAACTTTGTAGGCGCTGAACGTAAATTGAGGAAGGCCATTGAGAATCTGAATCACAACCTCATAAATGACACATTGTTACAAAAGAGTGTGAAATGGGGTTTTAATCTCCCAGCAGCATCACACCATGGAGGTGCTTGGGAAAGGTTAATTTGGTCAGTCCGTAAAGTGCTAAACTCTGTTTTGATGACTCAGACTCTGGATGAAGAAAGCTTGGTGACAGTGTTTTGTGAGGCTGAAGTGATTCTTAATAGCCGTCCATTAACAAAGGCATTAACAGCTCCTCAAGGCTTGGAGGCATTGACCCCCAACCATCTACTTCTCCTTAAGGCAAAGCCATTGTTGCCCCCAGGGTTGTTTGAGAAGGAGGATGTTTATGCTCGTCATCGCTGGAAACAAGTGCAGTATATGTCGGATTTGTTCTGGAAGCGCTGGGTAAAGGAGTATCTTCCTGGACTTCAGGAGTGCCAGAAGTGGAATACTGCCAAAAGAAACTTTGTTCCAGGAGATTTTGTGGTGTTGGTGGATGATATGGCACCTCGAAATACTTGGATTATAGGAAGGATTTTGGATACTGTTCCGGACAAAAATGGACTGGTGCGAAGTGCACGGATCAAAACTAAATCCAGCCTTTTGAACAGGTCAATAACCAAAGTCTGCCTTCTGCAGGAAGGCAGAGGGGCATTGAAGATCTTTGAATGAAGCAGCCATGAATTTTGAAATCATTTGACTTTAAAAGGACTTAAAGTTCACTTTGCATGTCTTACTGGTGTCTGTCTCCCACAAGGTGTTAGTGATGGTGTGTGTGTGTGTGTGTGTGTGTGTGTGTGTGTGTGTGTGCCTGGTAATTATCACGTTGTGGGGTCCAATTGTCCCCACAAGGATAGGAATATCAGTATTTTTGTGACCTCGTGGGGACATTTTGATGTCCCCATGAGGAAACAAGCTTATAAATCAAACAGAATGATGTATCTTGAAAATGTGAAGTAGGAGAATGGTTTCTGTGATGGTTGGGGTTAGGGAATGGGGTAGGTTAGGGGAATAGAATATACAGTTTGTATGGTATAAAATGCATTATGTCTATGGAATGTCCCCACAAAACATGGAAACCAGAATGTGTGTGTGTGTGTGTGTGTGTGTGTGTGTGTGTGTGTGTGTGTGTGCGTGTGTGCTCAACTGTGTTTTTGGATCATGGCTGCAGGGTGAGCATGGGGAGAAACTTTTTGTTGACCGTCATCGTCTTCGTCGTGGTTGCACTGTCCGTATGAGGTATCTTTGCACATTTTATGAAGATCATCATTTAAAGTAATTGCTTGTGTTTTCTAAACTCGTGAAATAAAGACATCCCATCATGTGCAATGGCTCAGCGTGATGCGTCTTCAATGTCTACCCTCATCTGTTCAGCCTGCTGCGGTTTGGTTTTTTATTAAATCTATGCCGCAATACCGCCCATATCGCTTATTATTGGTTAGTAGCACAGTAATGACGTCGACGCCAAGGTAAACAGGAAATTAACATAAACAGTAAACAGACACATAGACATGGAAGACGACACATAGCATAGACAGATAGCATGTTAACAAAAGGAACCCCATAGTAAAATGTGGTATTTCTGTTTAATATAGTTTTACTACAACTATCTTGGTCACTCTGGTTACTGTAGTAAAAACAAATGAAATGTGTGGCTGCTGTTGTTCTTTTAGTGTGAGCCAATCGTCTCTGAGTTTGGGCTGTAGTAAGAATATATCATTGGTTTGAGCTGCTGAACGAATCCAACCTTTCACTGAACTTTAGTCAGTCATCTGCGTCTGAACGAAGTCATGAATGACATGACAGAAATTATAATTCGTGAACGAGGATCAGATGACTGACTGAACCAGAGGAGGCATGCCAATCACTCACAGCACGCGAGTCTTTATTTACAACAAATCCAGATTAGATGTACTATAAATGTAGCCTACGGGTGTCTTAATATTCTGTAGCTTGATAAAATTATCTAAACGAATCATTTTGGTGAACGAACTGAAAATGAACAAGTCACTTAAATGAACGAAAATTTCCATCACTAGTCATTGCATACCCTCTATAGTGGAACTGGCTGAGCTGGCTACGAGAGTTTAGCAGAATCGCTTTAGGAAGTGTGCACCCTCAGTAACTCCAGCCTGCTGCGGCAAATCCTGAGACCAGTTTTATGGGTTGCAAAATATTATTCGTTCGTTTTGCTAAAAGAGATCTAACTGTTTAAGTAATTTTATTAAACTGAGCAGAGTTCATTTATTATGGCCGAAATCTTGTCAGACAACTTATAGCCCTCGGCCACTGTCATAATAATTGTGATGGTTAAAGGGAATTTAAAAAATTGATTTTTCTAAACAAATGTGTCTAGACAAACTACAGTATTTATTAATAAATGCCAATGCTACATATTTGTTGAAGTGGGATTGTGGTCATTTCGAAAATGACTTTACTCTATATCAGTCAACACACCAGTTTGTCGTTTTTATAAATAATGTTTAAATGTATCTAATATGTGCAGAGTAAATCATGTTAAATGACTATCAAAAATACTGGTGGTGGCTGGTGATGGAAAAAATAGGGGGACTGACAGAGGCAGTCTTAACATAGAGGCATAGGTAGGTGGCTGCTTGGGGTCCCCCACCAGCGGTCATATTAGGGGGCCCCACAACCAACCTAATAAATACATAAATATATAAAATCCTTATCATCATGAACACTTCAAATGCATTGAAAATTATATTAATATTCTTAAGAAATACGTTGAAACTTTGAAATGATAGTTAAAATGTCCAGTTCATGTTTATCTGTAACTACACACATACACCCCCTTCTTTCACAATGAAATGGCATAGTCCGTAACGGTGCGCACTGGGAAAGTGCACGAACAGAGACGAATCAAGAAAAATATAAACGCGAAAATGGGGCTTTGGTGAGTCAACCGCCTAGTTCTGCTAGTAATAGCTTTGCCCTACACGGATAAAAATTATTTTGTGGTGAAGGAAATAACGTTATTACAGAAAAACTAATTTAACCCTACAGGGCTCCAGACTCCCCCACCTTTCTATCATATCTCAGGTGCATATCACCACTCTAAATACGTGTCTTTTGTCCACTTTTGACTGCTTCTGCCCTGATTACCTTGAGGGATGGTCTGTGGAGACTGCGAGCGAGTACCTCTGCTTTCGTTTAAATGCGAGCGGGAGAAATGACTGGTTTAAAATGACGCAAACTAATATTATGTCCGCTGCTTGTGTTGTAAGTAAACATGCTGCACAGTGTTTTGTAAGAGCTTTCTCTGATATTTCAGCTCAGTTAATGAAATAATCTCGCGCAAATATCACACGTTCGCAAAATGAAACTAATGAAAGAGGCGGAGATCAGCTGCTTTAGTTTTATCAATGAAAGCCTTAAGATAGCGCTGTCCCAGCTAACAGAAAAAAGTTCTAAGAACGTTCCCTGAAAGTTCTTTACGTTCCCAAAAACGTTCTGCCAACGTTAAAAGTGTCCAGTTTTCTTGACGTTCTAAGAACGTTTTTGTGTTGTCTCAACGTTAGAGGAATGTTACATTTTACCATTTTTAAACGTTATGACAATGTCATGTTTTAATGTTCACAGTCACACAATGTTTAAAACAACAACTGTTTATTATATTGACTTGTTTAATTGTTATGTAAATGATAGAGAAACATTGCATTTAATATATTTATTTTTTATATTTATATTATTTTATTATATTTATTATATATTATATATCTATTATATATAAGTTTAGATGCTGATGTTCTGTTTCACTCCAAGTCACCATCACTGTGATCAGTGTTCGTTTTCGTTGGGCTCTTGAGCCTTGTCTTTTGCTTGCTAGTTTTTTCCCTGGTTGTGTTAACTTTTTGTTAATACACCACATTTGTTATGAACATGTTAAGTTAGTAGTGGAACTCTGTGGTGTGGTGGTTGGCACACAATGGCAAAAAATCACTCCCAATTAATTCACTAATCAAAAGTTTATTTTCTGTCAATAATGTAAATGAGATCCAGCACCTTCACAGCAGCTTGTCACTAAAGAGTTTTAGAAACTTTGGACAAAAAACATCCGCTATTCAATTGGGACGCACAAACATCAAGAATCAGACCACGAATCCCAACCACGGCGACAATCAAATGAAAAACTTCATGCTGCAATGCATGCTGGGTATTAACAAATTACAAATCTCATTCAGGACTCCCAGCATGCACTGCAGCATGGATAAATAATGATTTTTTTTCCAATTTTCTTTGTCACCATGGTTGAGATTCATAGTCTGATTCTTGATGTTTGTGCGTCCCAATTATACAGCAGATATTTTTTGTCCAAAGTTTCTTAAACTCCTTAATGACAAACTGCTGTGAAAGAGCTGGATCTCATTTGCATTGTTGACGGAAGATAAACTTTTGATTGGTGAATTGGTTAGGGATGATTTTTTTCCATTGTGTGCCAGCCACAACACCACAGAATTACACTATTACCTTAACATGTTCATAACAAATGTTGTGTATTAACAAAAAGTTAACACAACCAATGAAAAAACTAGCAAGCAAAAGACAAGGCTCAAGAGCCCAACTAAAACGAACACTAATCACAATTAAAACTGCAAGCAGTGATGGAAGGGCCCTCGCACACATGACACTGGCACGCCGTGGCATAAGAATGAAAGGGAACAGTAGTAAATAGGCATTTAAGCATGTAAACATAGGTGAACCATTTAAAAGTGTAGTATAATGTGCCACATTTCCTGTTGCTAATTACAAATGACAGCGAGGTAGCATCGTGTAAGATAGCATGAGAGAGAGAGAGAGTGAGAGAGTGAGCGAGTGTGTGTGAGTATGAGTGACTACATGTAAATATTGGCAGGTAGATGTGTTCAGTCCAGGACTCTTATCAATCATGTGAAGTTTGGGACAAATCCGACATTGCATTATCATTGTAAACATGTTACTTCCTGTTAACAGCTGGTGGCGCTATGACCATAACTGACTATTGGCATCATAGTGACAAAGTAACGCGTTTCTGTAACTCCACTACTTTTAGCAGTAACGAGCATGTAACGAAGTATTTTTTTATCAAATAACGCAATTACATTTACTGAAATTTAAATGAGTTCGTTACTCGCGTTACTCTATTTTGTAAAAAATAGACAAGACATATCTGATGTCGCAGGACCGTAGTTGGCGGCGCAATGATTCATTACACTTCATCATAGCTGACAGTGCATATAGAATGAACATGAAAAATCTAAACGGGACAACATACCTTTGTTTAAAAATTGTGCGCAAGTCATAATCCATCCAGGTTCATGTTTGTAAATTATCTTCACCAAGCAATCGCAGTATGACATCAACTTGCATTTGTAGTCCACAAAGGTAATAAATCTAAGAAATGTTCATATATTCTTAGATGTTTACATCGGCTTCATGGAAGAGAACAATCCGCGATTGTTGTTTCCACTAAAATATTCACACTGTGCTGTACACCCGTGTTAAAACGCCATAGTATGTGTGAGCTCGCTTTTAGTTTTAGTTTCAGTCTCTCCATATCCGAACAAACAATCCACTCGCTCTGTGTCTGTCTGACAAAACAATCCACTCGCTCTGTGTCCGTCCGACAAAACAATCCACGTAGCCTACTCCGTTTTCTGATTAAATATCTTCCTTTAATCCTGTGTATCATTTAAATCCAACAGAAATCAAACAATATATGACCAAAGAGCGCAGTCCCTGCGGCAAGCTTCACAAGCTGTGTTCCAATTCAAGGGCTGCACCCTACTAAGCATGTGATAAAAGGTGAGCACTCGGCCTTTCAAGGCGCTCAGAAGTTCGCGAATAGAACTGAAATGAGACGGTCTAACCTTCGGAGGACCCATAATTTGCCTCAAGTGGTGCACGCGCATCGCGCCTGTCAGCAGGACACAGCGGAGACGTTTCTAACTTATTAAAATAAATATGAAATCAGAAAAATTATAATTTATTTTAGAAAATATGACATGTTGACACAATTGTCTCCAAGTTTTTAAAGACACTACACAATTTTAACACATTATATATTTTTGTAAACATGCAGAATATTTGTCTAAATGGTCTAAATGATATACATAAATAAACTAAGTTTACATATTAAGATAATTTCTAACAAAAATATTCAAAGGATGAATCTAATGCAAAATAGGCTCCTACAGTATGTGATATATTAGAGTCTTACGTGTAAAATAGCTCATCCATATCATTTTACTGTTTGACTGTTCAGTACTGTTCATATTTACATTTAAAAAGCAGACATACAAGTAACTAATTACTTTTGATATACAGTAACTGGTAGAGTAATTCAGTTACTTTTAAAAGAAGTAACTAGTAACTGTAACTAATTACTAATTTTCAGTAACTTGCCCAACACTATTGACATGTAGATGTGTTCAGTCCAGGACTCTTATTAATCATGTGAAGTTAGGGAAAGATCGGACATTGCATAATCAGTGTAAACATGTCACTTCCTGTTGCCAGCTGGTGGCGCTATGACCATAAGTGACTATTGACATGTAGATGTGTTCAGTCCAGTACTCTTATTAATCATGTGAAGTTCGGGACAGATCAGACATTGCATAATCATTGTAAACATGTCACTTCCTGTTGCCAGCTGGTGGCGCTATAACAATAAGTGACTATTGACATGTAGATGTGTTCAGTCCACGACTCTTATTAATCATGTAAAGTTAGGGAAAGATCGGACATTGCATAATCAGTGTAAACATGTCACTTCCTGTTGCCAGCTGGTGGCGCTATGACCATAAGTGACTATTGACATGTAGATGTGTTCAGTCCAGGACTCTTATTAATCATGTGAAGTTTTGGACAGATCAGACATTGCATAATCATTGTAAACATGTCAATTCCTGTTGCCAGCTGGTGGCGCTATAACCATAAGTGACTATTGACATGTAGATGTGTTCAGGTCAGGACTCTTAGCAATCATGTGAAGTTTGGGACAGATCGGACACTGTATGCCTGAGTTCCAGCAACCTGTTTCATAGCGAAACATCAAACTTTGGCTGTCCGAAACAGACACAAATTTTAATATAGAATCAAATCCTTCGCAATTTAGCATCACAAAGGCCTTAAGATGACAATCACCAAATATGAAGATGATCCGACTAAAACTGTAGGAGGAGTTAGTTAAAGTATGACTGCTGGAAATGAGAAAAACTGAGCCAAAATCTGAGAAATAATTCAAAATAGCTGACTTCCTGTTTGGTGTAGGGCATTGCTCTATGAGACTTTTTTGTAGGGCTTGTAATAATACATGAGGATACCGAAATTCGTAATTGTAAGTTAAACACAGTCCAAGGGCTGCTTCATTCAATATTTGAAAGTGGCGCTAAAACATGTTCCTTCAGGTTGCCAGCTGGTGGCGCTATGGCTATAAATGAAAATTGTTATGTAGATGTGTTCAGGTCAGGACTCTTAGCAATCTTGTGAAATTTGGGACAGATCGGACATTGTATGCATGAGTTCCAGCAACTTCCTGTTTCATTGGAAAACATCAAAGTTTGTCGGGCCAGAACCGACACAAATTTTTATGTAGAGTCAAATCCTTCGCAATTTAGCATCACAAAGGCCTTAAGATGAGAATCACCAAATATGAAGATGATCCGACGAAAACTGTAGGAGGAGTTAGTTAAAGTATGACGCCTGGAAATGACAAAAACTGCGCCCAAATCACAAAAATAACTCTGAATAGCTGACTTCCTGTTTGATTTACGGCTTCACTCCAAGAGACTTTTTTGTAGGTCTTGTCATGCTACAGAAGGGTACCGAATTTCGTAAATGTACATCAAACACAGTCCGAGGGCTGCTTCGTTGAAAATTTGTAGGTGGGGCTATAGAGCCATTTTCCCACGCCTAATTCCAACGCCTACACCACATGTAAATTTTCATCACTCTGGACATCTGTGCAAAATTTCATGAGTTTTCGAGTATGTTTAGGCCCTCTAAAGTCCCGCTGAAGTCGGAGAAGAAAAAGAAAAAAAATAATAAATATAGCTGCAAGCAGCGATGGCGGGCCCTCGCACGTTTTTTTACCGCTATACGGTGCGTCCGAGAAAACGATGCACGGCGGGCAAGGGCATCAAGTGGGTAAAATATCAGTGGGCTATTTAATGTTGTTTCTGAGCCATTTGGGGACTGTAGGTAAAAGAAACCCCACATTTTAGACAAACAGGGGCACTAGTGAGCCACTTAAGAGACACGCCTATGTCTGACCTTTTTGTCAACACTTAACAGCCGAAAACTCTGATGTGTGTGCCAAATTTAAAGTTCAACTAAGCACGCCAAGAGCCTTAAACATGCCTGAAATTAAAGTAAAGTTTGACGCGTTTCCATGGAAACAGCGTTCGAGATGTCAAAAATTCCTTCGCAATTTATCATCTACAATGTCTCGGCATCATGTTGACCACTTTTGGTGTCAATCGCATGAATCCCATACGAGGAGTATTTAAAGGTTCAAAGCATGTAACTGTCAGCCTTAAATATGTGTCAAAATGAAAGTAAAGTTTGATGCATTGCCATGGGAACAGCGTTCGAGATATCAAAAATTCCTTCGCAATTTATCATCTACAATGTCTCTGCATCATGTTGACCACTTCTCGTGTCAATCGCATGAAAATCCTAGAAGGAGTATTTAAAAGTTAACTGTATGCAACTGAAAGGCTTAAATATGCCTTTAAAATGAAAGTAAAGTTTGACAGGTTGCCATGGGAACAGCGTTTGAGATATCAAAAATCCCTTCGCAATTTATCATCTACAATGTCTCGGCATCACGGTGACCACTTTTGGTGTCAATCATATGAAAATCCTAGAAGGAGTATTTAAAAGAACATTGCATGGAACTTTCAAAAAAATCCAGCTTTGTGACTGACACACTTCCTGGCGCCTGCTGGTGGCGCTATACCCGAGACTTACAATAGGCACATCGATGCGATCGGAATCTTCAGATGAACAAACACCCCGCGTGTCAGTATAATAAGACATTTTTTGCCTTAGATATTAGACACTTCCTGTTTCTCTGATTTCGCCACAACTTTGTCGGCTCGCCATGGCAGAACCGTTAGAGATATCAAAAATCCCTTCGCAATTTAGCAAGTCCAATGTCTCGACATCATGATCACCACGTTTGGTGTCAATCGCATGATTCCTCTAGGAGGAGTATTCAAAAGTTCAACGCATGCATTTTTTAAACGATCCAAAATAGCTGACTTCCTGTTGGGCGGAGCCAAAATGTTAGAGGGCGAAAGTTGTTCGGGTCGATGAGATCTATATGTGTACCAACTCTCGTACATGTGCGTACATGTTTGCACGATCTGTGCATCAATGTTTTTTTTTCATTACAGGGGGCGCTACAGAGCCCCTGTGCCACGCCCGTGTTCCAGCCTTTGTCAGTTCGCAATGACGGACGACTCTAACGTCTGTGCCAAATTTCAAGAGTTTTCGAGTATGTTAAGGCACCCAAAATGCCCAAAAGTGTTAAAAAAAAATAAAAATAATGAAAAATATAGCTGCAAGCAGCGATGGCGGGCCCTCACACGTTTTTTTACCGCTACACGGTGCCTTCGAGAAAACGATGCACGGTGGGCATGTGCATCAAGTGGGTAAATATCAGTGGACTATTTCATGTTGCTACTGATCCATTTAGGTACTGTAGGTAAAAGAAACCCCACATTTTAGACAAACGGGGGCGCTAGTGAGACACTAACTAGACACACCTTTATCTGACCTTTTTGTCAACACTTAACAGCCGACAACTCTGATGTGTGTGCCAAATTTAAATTTAATCTAAGCACGCCAAGAGCCTTAAATATGCCTGAAATAAAAGTAAAGTTTGACGTGTTGCCATGGAAACAGCGTTCGAGATGTCAAAAATCCTTCGCAATTTAGCATCTACAATGTCTCAGCATCATGTTGACCACTTCTGGTGCCAATAACATTATTTACCTAGAAAGAGTATTTAAAAAAACATCGCATGCAACTGTAATGCTTAAATAAGCCTTTAAAATGAAAGTAAAATTTGTCGCGTTGCCATAGGAACAACATTCGAGATATCAAAAATCCCTTCGCAATTTATCATCTACAATGTCTCAGCATCATGTTGACCACTTTTGGTGTCAATCGCATGAATATCCTAGAAGGAGTATTTAAAAGTTCACTGCATGAAACTGTAAGGCTTGAATATGCCTTTAAAATGAAAGTAAAGTTTGACAGGTTGCCATGGGAACAGCGTTCGAGATATCAAAAATCCCTTCGCAATTTATCATCTACTATGCCTCAGCATCATGTTGACCACTTTTGGTGTCAATTGCATGATTTTTCTAGAAGGAGTACTTAAAAGAACCTTGCCTGGAACTGTCAAAAAAATCCAGCTTTGTAAATGACACACTTCCTGCCGCCTGGTGGTGGCGCTATACCCAGGAGTCACAATAGGCGCATCGATGCGATCGGAATCTTCAGACGAACAAACACCCCGTGTGTCATCACAATAAGATATTTTTTGCCATAGATATTAGACACTTCCTGTTTCTCTGATTTCACCATGACTTTGCCGCTTCGCCATGGCAACACCGTTCGAGATATCAAAAATCCCTTCGCAATTTAGCAAGTCCAATGTCTTGACATCATGATCACCACGTTTGGTGTCATTTGCATGAATCCCCTAGGAGGAGTATTCAAAAGTTCACGGCATGCATTTTTTAAACAATCCAAAATGGCGGACTTCCTGTTGGGCGGAGCTAAAATGTTAGAGGGCGAAAGTTGTTCGGGTCGATGAGATCTATATGTGTACCAACTTTCGTAAATGTGCGTACATGTTTGCCTGATCTGCGCACTCCTGTTTGTTTTTGCATTACAGGGGGCGCTACAGAGCCCCCGTGCCACGCCCGTGTTCCAGCCTTTGCCCGTTCGCAATGACGGACGACTCTGACGTCTGTGCCAAATTTCAAGAGTTTTCGAGTATGTTAAGGCACCCAAAATGCCCAAAAGTGTTAAAAAAAATAAAAATAATAATAAAAAAAAAAAAAAAAAAAAAAAAAAAGAATAAATCCGAGCAAAAACAATAGGGCTTCGCACCTTTCGGTGCAGGCCATTCTGGCCTGCTCCTCGGTGCTCGGGCCCTAATAAAAATATAGCTGCAAGCAGCAATGGCGGGCCCTCGCACGTTTTTTTACCGCTACACGGTGCGTTCAAGAAAACGATGCACGGTGGGCAAGGGCATCAAGTGGGTAAAATATCAGTGGGCTATTTAATGTTGTTTCTGAGCCATTTGGGGACTGTAGGTAAAAGAAACCCCACATTTTAGACAAACGGGGCACTAGTGAGCCACTTAAGAGACACGCCTATGTCTGACCTTTTTGTCAACACTTAACAGCCGAAAACTCTGATGTGTGTGCCAAATTTAAAGTTCAACTAAGCATGTCAAGAGCCTTAAACATGCCTGAAATTAAAGTAAAGTTTGACACGTTGCCATGGGAACAGCGTTCGAGATGTCAAAAATTCCTTCGCAATTTATCATCTACAATATCTCGGCATCATGTTGACCACTTCTGGTGTCAATCGCATGATTATTCTAGAAGGAGTATTTAAAGGTTCACAGCATGTAACTGTCAGCCTTAAATATGTGTAAAAATGAAAGTAAAGTTTGATGCATTGCCATGGGAACAGCGTTCGAGATATCAAAAATCCCTTCGCAATTTATCATTTACAATGTCTCGGCATCATGTTGACCACTTCTCGTGTCAATCGCATGAAAATCCTAGAAGGAGTATTTAAAAGTTAACTGTATGCAACTGAAAGGCTTAAATATGCCTTTAAAATGAAAGTAAAGTTTGACGCGTTGCCATGGGAATAGCGTGTGAGATATCAAAAATCCCTTCGCAATTTATCCTCTACAATGTCTCGGCATCATGGTGACCACTTTTGGTGTCAATCGCATGAAAATCCTAGAAGGAGTATTTAAAAGAACATTGCATGGAACTTTCAAAAAAATCCAGCTTTGTGACTGACACACTTCCTGGCGCCTGCTGGTGGCGCTATACCCGGGAGTCACAATAGGCACATCGATGCGATCAGAATCTTCAGACGAACAAACACCCCGCGTGTCATTACAATAAGACATTTTTTGCCTTAGATATTAGACACTTCCTGTTTCTCTGATTTCGCCACAAATTTGTCGCCATGCCATGGCAGAACCGTTCGAGATATCAAAAATCCCTTCGCAATTTAGCAAATCCAATGTCTCGACATCATGATCACCACGTTTGGTGACATTCGCATGAATCCTCTAGGAGGAGTATTTAAAAGTTCACCGCATGCATTTTTTAAACAACCCAAAATAGCCGACTTCCTGTTGGGCGGAGCTTAAATGTTAGAGGGCGAAAGTTGTTCGGGTCGATGAGATCTATAAGCGTACCAATTCTCGTACATGTGCGTAAATTTTTGCCCGATCTGTGCATCAATGTTTTTTGTTGCATTACAGGGGGCGCTACAGAGCCCCCGTGCCACGCCCGTGTTCCAGCCTTTGGTTTTCTGCGATGACGGACGACTCTGACGTCTGTGCCAAATTTCAAGAGTTTTCGAGTATGTTAAGGCACCCAAAGTGCATGCCAAGAGCTTAAATATGCCTGAAAATGAAAGTAAAGTTTGACATGTTGCCATGGGAACAGCGTTCGAGATATCAAAAATCCCTTCGCAATTTATCATCTACAATGTCTCAGCATCATGTTGACCACTTTTGGTGTCAATCGCATGAAAATCCTAGGAGGAGTATTTAAAAGTTCACCACATGCAACTGTCAAAAATCCACCTTTTGTGACTGCCACACTTCCTGGTGCCTGTTGGTGGCGCTATACCCGAGACTCACAATAGGCACATCGATACGATCGGAATCCTTGGCCGAACATACACACTGCGTTTCATCCCTATAAGACATTTTTTGCTTAAGATATTAGACACTTCCTGTTTCTCTGAATTCGCCATAAATTTGTCACCTCGCCATGGCAACACCGTTCGAGATATCAAAAATCCCTTCGCAATTTAGCAAGTCCAATGTCTCAGCATCATGTTCACCACGTTTGGTGTCAATCGTATGAATTCCCTAGGAGAAGTATTTAAAAGTTCATGACTGACACACTTTCTGGCGCCTGGTGGTGGCGCTATACCCGAGACTCACAATAGGCACATCGATGCGATCGGAATCTTCAGACGAACAATCACCCCGCGTGTCATTACAATAAGACATTTTTTGCCCTAGATATTAGACACTTCCTGTTTCTCTGATTTCGCCACAACTTTGTCGCCATGCCATGGCAGAACCGTTCGAGATATCAAAAATCCCTTCGCAATTTAGCAAGTACAATATCTCGACATCATGATCACCACGTTTGGTGTCATTCGCATGAATCCCCTAGGAGGAGTATGTAAAAGTTCACCGCATGCAATTTTTAAACAATCCAAAATAGCAGACTTCCTGTTGGGCGGAGCTAAAATGTTAGAGGGCGAAAGTTGTTCGGGTCGATGAGATCTATAAGCGTACCAATTCTCAAACATGTGCGTACATTTTTGCCCGATCTGTGCATCAATGTTTTTTGTTGCATTACAGGGGGCGCTACAGAGCCCCCGTGCCACGCCCGTGTTCCAGCCTTTGGTTTTCTGCGATGACGGACGACTCTGACGTCTGTGCCAAATTTCAAGAGTTTTCGAGTATGTTAAGGCACCCAAAATGTCCAAAAGTGTTAAAAAAAAAAAAAATAAAAAAAAAAAATAATAATAATAATAAATTCGAGCAAAAACAATAGGGCTTCGCACCTTTCGGTGCAGGCCATTCTGGCCTGCTCCTCGGTGCTCGGGCCCTAATAAAAAAAAAAAAATAAATTTGAGCAAAAACAATAGGGCTTCGCACCTTTCGGTGCAGGCCATTCTGGCCTGCTCCTGGGTGCTCGGGCCCTAATAATAATAACTCCATGAAGAACAATAGGGTCCTCACACCCCGGTGTGCTCGGGCCCTAATAATGGTGACTTAAAATAAAACAAAACATCAACATCTAAACTTATATATAATAGATATATAATATATAATAAATATATAATAAATATAATAAAATAATATAAATATAAAAAATAAATATAATAAAATGCAATGTTTCTCTATCATTTACATAACAATCATATAAGTCAATATAATAAACAGTTGTTGTTTTAAACATTGTGTGAACATTAAAACATGACATTGTCATAACGTTTAAAAATGGTAAAATGTAACATTCCTCTAACGTTGAGACAACACAAAAACGTTCTTAGAACGTCAAGAAAACTGGACACTTTTAACGTTGGCAGAACGTTTTTGGGAACGTAAAGAACTTTCAGGGAACGTTCTTAGAACTTTTTTCTGTTAGCTGGGCGTACACTGCGTATTCACGCTAAGTCAGAAAAGATGTAAAACATTGTGCTCAGTACGGTACCTCAGATTACATCTTACAAGTCCTGACCAAATTATATCTTCAGAGTGCATGGAGACCTTTGGTAGTGATTAGGCTACAGTACAAGAACGGATTTCTTTACTCAAGTCTGTTAAAGTAGCCTAAAGCTTTTACAACAGAGTAATAAAAAGTTGATTGTAAGTTTAATGGTTTACAGTAAGGCAAATATATGTTAAGAGTATGGTAAAGCAAAAAAAAATTATGTATAAAGAATACAATTATTTGTATTTGTAATGAATTTATTAATGCATTAAACATGTTTGGTCTTAGTTTTCGTGTTTTTTTGTTTGTTTGTTTGTTTGTTTTTACACCACCCAGTGACTGGTGCCACCAATTTGAGGCCCAGCACCACCAGCTGTACAACTTGGTGGCGCCCGTGCAACCTCTCTCAAATGTTAGTCTGGAGCTCTGCCTTATGTTATGTTGGGGTTGTTTACGTCCACTATGGGGTGCTGTTGAGTCTTAATTTGGCTACAACTTTCTCTGTGCTTCAGCAAATGGAATGATTTTTGGTGAAAAATCTTATTTTGACACATATTTTGGAAAAATGCTTTGAACATTTTTCAAAATACACTGTGGGCAAATTCACAACCCTTTCGTTATGTTTGTGAAGAAAACATCCAAGAAAACATATTTTCAATATAAAAAGTGATTGTAGACTGGATTTTTTTAAACATTTTATAACAGGCTTGGGCATGTGAAAGATTAGTAACAACATTGGCTTTGATGCATTGCTAGTTTTTTTTTGCAGATTTAAAATTTTTCTCCCTCATTTACTGTTCGTGGCTGTTTTGCCCCATTGACTTATTCTCTATTGGTTTGTGTAGTGCTACACTGTTCTCTGCCTTCCATCTTCATTTTGGAGTAAAACAATTTTTCATCCTGTTTCATAGATCGGATAGATCTGCACTGGGGGCTGAGGTCCAATGTGGTTTTAAAATTTTTTTTTAACAATTAACCCTCAGAAACCGAATCAATCGTCGACAATTGAAAACGGCTCCTCCGATTTATTGTTAAATAATTTAATAACCGTAAAACTTAGCTTCTTACCGTTTTTTTCTGCTAATAGTTGAGGGTTTAGCCATCACGGGGATATATGTGGTGTCTTTCTAGCCTTTACAGAAGGTTTTCTCAGACATCTCAACTTGCAAAAAGTCATTTCAGGGAGGTAAACCGAAGCCCCCTAACCCGCCTACCCACCCTCAAAAAAAAAAAAAAAAAAAAGGAGGACAAGATATAAAAGCATAATATTAATTTCTAGAGGCCTATGCAATTATTGGTAACACTTTACTAGGTCTTATTTGTTAACATTAGTTAATGTATTAACTAACATGAACTAACCATGAGCAGTACATTTGTTACTGTATTTGCTAATCTTTGATAACGTTAGTTAATAAAAATACAGCTGTTCATGGTTTGTTCGTGTTAGTTCACAGTGCATTAACTAATGTTTAACAAGATTTGAATAATGTATTAGTAAATGTTTAAATTAACATTAACGAAGATAAAAAATGCTATATAAATGCAGTTCATTATTATATGTTAACTAATGTAGTAAACTAATGTAAGCTAATAAACCTTATTTTAAAGTGTTACCCAATTATTTGTTAATTATTTTACAATATGTAGATTACTTTTACTATTTATATAAGCTGCTTATAATATTTATATAAACTGTTTTATTTATATTCTATTGCAACTTTAAACAGGTCTAAGGAGTTTGTTGTTGTCATGTAGCCTTGGCAACTAGTAGCCAGCCTGAAAAATATGCACATGATATTAAACTTGTTGAACTCAATGTCAGTTCGGGAGAAGAGATAAAAGCCCGCCCACACTGACAATTGATTGGTTGATTTACCGGAGCAGGCCAATCAGGATGCTCTCTGTCTTACATGCGCTTAATGAGGCACACTAGCACACACACGCAAGGTCTCCCCCTCCCTCTCTGCCGTGCGCGTCTACTCTTTCTTGCTCGCTCTAGATTCCGGGAGATTTTAACTAATTTGCGGGCATGAGGGAGCCGCTATCAAAATGCGGGAGACTCCCGGAACTTCCGGGAGACTTGGGATGTCTGTTTTCTATCCAGCCTGTAACTTGTGCCTCTTTTCGGAGTTGTTCAGCAATGCATCCAAACTCTTACATCCTAGATTTATCCACTTGATGTCCATAATTTATAAATTTTTCTATCGGTTTTGCCGATAGCTTGATGCTACAATGTCCGCTGATGCTTTGTGTTTGTGTGCGTCATCACGCATGTGTGCGTCATTACGCATGAATCAAAGCTCTGATAAAGTGGAGAGAGAAATACTGAGGAAAATTTGGTTTTGTGAAAAAAAAGAGAGAAACACGGAGAAAAATGGAATATCGCAGAAATATGGATGTAAATGCAGCACTGGAATTTTTTGGGTCTTTGGGGGATGAAAGAGATTCGGGAGAAGAGAGTTTTTTGACAGATGATGAACTGAATTACCAGGATGGTCTAGACCCTGCTGAAGAGAAAAGTACCATTTATTTTTTTACTGTAAAAGTATATAAAAATGTAAAAGTAATATGATAAAATAAAAATGTAAGTACCATTTATTTATTTACTGAAAAAGTATATAAAAAAGTAAAAGTAATACAATAAAATAGAAATGTGCATATATGTAAACATTTAAAAATAAGTTTTAGAAATACAAAAGAGAGAAATAATTAGAGATATATTACAAATACAATACAAACAAACTCATTGGTCTGATATGTATGATCTAATACTTTATTTGTTTTACAGTGGTGATAATGAAGAAGACACCATCCCTCCCACCCAAGCAACACAAGAAAGATCATATTCTTCAGATGAGGAGGGCCCTTCCACTTCTTCTGCAGCATCCCAGCAGCTGCTAGGAATTGGTGATGGACAGAGGCAGTCAAGGTCACAAGGGAGAGGGCGATCAAGGTCAAGATCCAGATCTGGCAACTTGAGGGATCAACAGAGACACAGTCCTGAATCCTATAGATCGAGATCACCACAGCCAACAGCTCCAACTCTGTCATGGAACACTGAGAATGAGCCAGACATCTCTCCAGTGCCCAAAAGGTTCGTCCCAGCAAGAATCCCAGGACATCAGCTCAGCCTCACAACCGTGTACACACCACTGGACCTGTTCAAACTTTTCATCAGTGACAATGTAGCGATCACTTTGTGTAAAAACACAAACAAAAATGCTGAAAAAAACATTGCCAGTGGCAAAAAATATTCTTGGAAAAGCTCACTGTTGAAGAATTTTTCAAATATTTAGGACTCACTTTCTTTTTTGCATTGGTGAGACTGACAAATATCCGAGACTACTGGAGAACAAATACAATTTTCAGTCAACAGTTTCCCCACTCAGTGATGGCACGTGACAGGTATCAGGTCATTTCCTGGAACATTCACATGAGTGACCCTGATGAAGATGTCCAAAACGACAGGAAGAAAGGGACACCAGCTTATGACCGGCTATTTCGACTGAAGCCCCTTTTAGATGACATCAGGCATGCATCCAGAGCATTTTACCAGCCCCGGCAGAACCTTTCAGTGGACAAGAGGATGGTGGCAACAAAGGCCCATACTGGCATGACACAATACATGAAGGCGAAGCCAACCAAGTGGGGCTTCAAACTTTTTGTATTGGCAGACAGCAGCAATGGGTACACTTTGGACTTTGCTGTATACACGGGAAAGTCTGTGTTTGCTTCTGGTGTAGGATTGGCATACGACTCGGTTATGTCCCTCATGAACAAAGCACACCTAGGCAGTGGCTACAATGTGTACGTAGACAACTTCTACACAAGTCCAAAGTTATTCAAGGATCTGTACAACATGAACTTTGGAGCATGTGGCACCTACAGGGACAACAGACGAGGATGCCCACGCACGACCACAAATGCCCTAAAAAAAAAGGATCCGAGGGGCACCATCAGGTGGATCCGTGATGGCCCTTTGGTTTTTGTGAAGTGGATGGACACTTGGGAAGTCTCTGTCTGCTCCACAATTCACACAGCATTCTCTGGCAACACGGTTCAGAGAAGGGTAAAAACTCAGGATGGAGGCTGGCACACCAAATCCATTCCATGCCCAACCCCTGTCACTGAATACAACAAGAATATGGGAGGTGTTGATCTTTCTGATCAACTCATCCAATACTACTCAGTTCACCACAAAACAATGAAATGGTACAGGACATTGTTTTTTTCATTTTCTGGACATTGCTGTGACCAACAGTTACTTGCTTCACAAGGATATTTGTGCAGAGAAGCAGCAACAGCCCATGTCCCACAGGGATTTTCTGGAGGAGCTGACAGCCCAGCTCTGTGGTGTTACAGTTGCTTTTCCCCCCACAAAGCAACAAAGTGACCATGTACCTGTGCCAACGTCTCACCAAACTGAAACCAGCAAGAAGGCCTCATATGGTAGAAGACCATGTGTGAACTGCAGGCAGACAAGGCAGGTCCAGCAAGCCACCCCCTGGAAATGCAAAGCATGTGATGTGGTCCTCTGTGTTTTTGCAGACAGGAACTGTTTTGAGGCTTGGCATCAATAAATGTCATGAGGGCAAAAAAAACGCCTGGACTTTTTTTGTAAAAATTTAAATAGTTTTGGATCTGTATATTATATAAAGTTCATTTCTGTGCTCCAGGACTCCAAAGACATGAAATAACTATTTTATAGATGAAATATGGTTAGCTTTTATTCTTTTGTGTGTGATTAAAATCAATATCTGAGTGATTCAATTTTCGGTTTCTTTTCATTTGTCAAAAACGCCTGGACTTTTTTTGTAAAAATGTAAATAGTTTTGGATCTGTACATTATATAAAGTTCTTTTCTGTGCTCCAGGACTCCAAAGACATGAAATAACTATTTAACAGATGAAATATGCTTAGCTTTTATTCTTTTGTGTGTGATTAAAATAAATATCTGAGTGATTCAATTTCCGTTTTTTTTTTCATTTATATTTATGGTACCATAAATTATTTTAATTCATGTGAAATCAATAAAACACACATATTCTGACAGTACAACTTGCCCTGAAAAAAAGATGTTTGTAGATTGTCTGTGCACAACAGGGTTGACGTTTTACAAGCTTTTTAAGAAAATAAAACCAGACGGACAATACAATGTAAAAATGACCTTAGGGCTCTTAGGGTTAAACAATTGCTGCTGTTTATTAATTACATTAACACTAAAGTAACGGCTCAAAAACAAATAGCATGTATTTGTAACTATGTAATTTAGAATGTCCGTGTAGATTTCAAATATCGTTCTTTCAAAGACAGAAAGATGTGCCAATTTGAGATTAATTGGAAACCAAGTCATACAAGGTGAACGTCTAATTGCTGTAGTTTGCAATAAATTACAGTGAGTGCACAGAGTCAATATTCAAAGGGTTAACCCCCTGGGGTCCAAAAACGCGGCGCCGCGTTTTGACGTGTTTTTTCCTTATCATGGCAGAACCAACTTAAAATACTCCATCATTAATAATCATACACTTACGTGTTTGACATCATTTGAAACGGTAAAGGATCTTCTTTAATATGTGTTCATTCACAATAACAACAGATCTTTGTGTTTTTGTCAAATAAAGAAAATAAACAGGGTGTGCATCCAGACATTTCTGTCTCCGCCAGCTGTCTCTCAAAACACGTTAAAAAAATCAATTGAAACTCCGCGAATACTCTTCACACAAACATGATACACATATCCAAAGAAAGCCTGAAATGTCTACTTTTAAACAAGCTAAATATAATCGAAAACAAATAATGCCTGTTTATGTAATCTGCATTGAAGTAAAGAGAGTACCGTTTTTCCTGGCTGACTTCATTATCTTTAATTCGGTCACGCCCACAGGCTGTACACGCTGTGTGCACGAGCTGTTCAAGCTTCAAACCATAATAAACAAAGTTTATCACATTTATACCGCACTAATTAAGTGCACGTGTGTTTTAGTCACTCACCTTAAGCACAAATTCGTTTTAAACTTGACATTAGGAAGTTTTACGTGAACTCTGCCAACACGACTCGCTGTCAGCAGTCTGTCTTCATTCAGAAATAGCTCAAATAACACGACATCAGTGTATTAAACCATTAAGGGACATTATAACAATAATTATAATGATAAATATATTAGTGACCACATCATAATGATAACTTCATGCTAATTCGCTCAACCAGCACGGCATTACCTATTGGATATTTCTTGTAATAAAAACTTTTTTGCAATTGTTTACATGTCACTGAATAGAGCTGTTCTTGTTGCATTTACACAGCAGGAAACCAGCAGATGTCCTCAACTCGCTGCGTTTCGCGTAACTGAACAATGAATGTAGTAGTGTGTAATAATATCTTACCTTTTGGCGTAGTCAGTGTGGTAGAAAAAGCATTAAGTAGTGAATTTCACAGCAACTGCATCAGCACTGGATACCTTAGGTAATTTTGTGTTATAGACCTCAGCAATGAATGAGCTTTACTGCATTTAAGTGCGCGTACACTTCAAGTTAAAATAGATTTGATTGGCTGTCAATGGTTCATTCATCATGTGCCAAAATCGCTATCGTTATAGTTGTTGGGTGAACTCTGCTATTATCTTTAATATAAAACGATTGTTAAAACTATATTTTTATATCGTTTTAATGTGAACGCCCTTTAAAGGCACTGTCATATTTATTTTTTTATCACGGCACCGGATAATGAAATACATCCATAACAACGTGTTTGTCATTTAACGTAAGTAAAACAGTGGACCATGTATGTGAGTTCATCATGTGTGCCCCTGCATTGGGCTATGTGTGAATAATCCGAAAATAAAAACTGCATGTAAACCGGAGTGAAGCGGTTAGCTCCAGTCATGTAAACATCTTACTGCGATTAAGTTCTTACTCGCATTATTGGAAATAATCGCATTATTGGTGTGCATGTAAACGAGCTGACTGACTTAATTATTTTATTTTAGCGACTGACTAACCATATCACAAAATGTATGGGAGAAGAGTGTAAATTAATCGCACACTAGTATTTTTCTATGGAAAGAAATTAGACTCAAAATTATTAACAAATACATGCACAGTTATCTGTGAGCTGGATGAGATGGTTCTCACTGCGGAACACAACATCCAGAGGGCGGGGCCGGATCCAGATCCAACTCCTCCCACTTTATATACTTTGTTCCGCCAAATGAACTAGCATATTTGCGTTGTTGCAGCCCGCAATAAGTTGCAACCTGTGGTCGCCAACGTTTGCTCTTATTAGTTCAAGTGTACGTTTGATTAATAATATAGTCAAGAAAGATTCATAATTTAGAAAGTATCACAGTTAGGTGTAACGGGAAGGACACGTTCCTGACAATGTGAAATCACTGAAGGGATTTATTTGTACATTATCCAACTTAGTACAAAGCTATTCCTATACGAGTAAATATAAAAACAAATGTATTTGATAGCTTTTATTAGCAAATAAAAAAAGTAAACCATCTATGAGGGAAACCTGTTTCCTATTGGCTGTAAGCAAAGACCCGTTAAAACGTCCATAAAAGATAAACATTCAATTTATTAATTTCTAAATAGCATGCATAGCCTATATATTTTAATAATTATGCATATTTATACTGTATTCATTCATAGGTCTTAAACTGCATGTGGTAAGATTACTCGTAGTAGGCTTACCCGAAATGTTTTACTCCAAAACATTATAGCAAAAAAATTACATTTCACCCTAAAGGCACTACTTTTATTGTAGTCATAAGTAAAGTTCGTTTTTGTGTCAAAAGAATAACTTATTACGTTACGAGTTAATGCGGAAATGGTAACGCAGCAACACGTGTATGACGTGTCTTGTGGTAAAACTGTCGTCCAATGGGATCTCTGGATCTGGATCCAGCTCCGCCCCTGGATCAGAATCCAACCCCGCCCCCTGAATGTCGTGTTTTGCAGTGAGGCGCTACTGAACTGGATGCATGTTACAAATGTATTTTACTATCCACGAACAAATGTCTTAAGATTTGAATATGTGAGATTCAGAATTTGAATGAACGTGTATCGATTTGTACAAATGTACAAATACAAATGTTTTATTTTGTATTCAAACATCATAATTTGCGCATGCAAAAGGGGAGATGTGCATTTGTGGATCAGTTACATGCGTGCATTAACCACGTTCTGTTCATTTGTATATTGAGACTTCCATTTCGCCGTTTAAAGCATTTTTTGAGCCAAATACAAACAACTATCTTTGAATGAACTAAACAGATGTCTTTGATTTTGTGTCTGCGAATTTAAATATTTACGTGAATGTGCATCGATTTGTACAAACAGAGACATATTTGTGAATTCAGTTGGCATATTTCGTATCATTATTTCACAATTTGTGCACGCAAAAAAGAGGATGCGCGTTTGTGGATCGGGCGGCGCGCGTGCGTTGGTCCTGTTCTGTTCGTGCGAGTTTTGGGACTTGAGTTGCGTGGTTTGCATTGCTAAGAAAACAGTTACCACTAGGTGGCAGTCTAATGGAGTTTTACACATGGCGGTGAATTATGTTATCTGCGTTTCCCTCTGGTGTTTTTATAGCATTACGTTTATTATCTATATATGAAGAGTTTCATTGCAAAACGAGATAAATACATTTTATTAACATTTTTGTCAAAACATGTTTATTATTATCTTATCATGTTATTATTTTGTTTTCTGGTGCTACTTAGCTGTATTTTTTAAGTTATGAAGGTTTAAGTCAAAACAAACCAACTGCAGTTGCATTGAAATACATTGGAATGCAGAACCAAAAAACACGATTTCTGAACAATTAACAAAACGGTGGTTATCTCGTTTTGCAACGAAACTCTTCATATATTAAATGTTTTAATGGCTTGGCTACTGTAGAGACTACAACCAGTAGAGAGGTTATAAAAAATACCACAATAGAAAACTGGGGAAAGTATGAAATATTTAATAAACTGTATTATAGAATACATTCAATTATTGTTTTTTTTTTGTATAAACTATTCAAATCTTTAGTCTTTATAAATATATAAAATCATACCATTATACAAACGCTACACTAAAGGGAAGGGAACATACTCTGACAAAACACCTGAAATCAGTTGCTTTGCTTAGGCCCTACTCATTAATGCTGGTATCGCCAACGCCAAACAGGAAGGTTCAGTAACATTATTTTTAATTTGATCAGTAATTTGTATTTGAACCAGTAATTTGATCTAAAAACTTAAATAAATTATAATCTGATCTAGGAGTCTAAATTTAATTATGCTCCTAGATCAGATTATACGTTATTTAAGTTTATATGAATAATAGCCTATATTTAAGCACTTATAGAATATTGTATTAACAAAGTACTTGTACACATTTGAAGTGCTGAACTGCTGATCGATTCATAAGTTATGAACGAAAACATGATTTATACACGTACATAATTAGTGTGATCTAAATTGTGAAAAGTCTGTTGCCTGTTGTGGAAAGCGCTCCTCAGGCTTCGTCTTTGGGTCGTCAGAGGGATTACTCGCCCAAATATTAACCTTTCCAAAATTCCCATCGGCCCGTACCTGAGACTGATGGCGCGCGTCACCTGTTCTTCATTTGGTGGACTTTATTTCATTTAGATCTTCATTTAGATCTCACCAAACCTGCTCGGTGCGAAGTCTTGCTTTGCCTTGGTGAACGTTGCTGAGTGTTTCTTTGCCTATCTTTACCTGGATTTATATATCCCGACTGTTTATTGGATTATTGTATGTATAATATAAAAATGTAATGTACTGTTACCCAGATTAGGAAAGGCAGTAATACTTAAGGATCCTGATCTGAGTGACAGTACACACACGGTAACGGTTTTTTAATTAAGCTCCTAAATCAAATTACTGATTAAATTACAAATAATGTTACTGAACTGTAGCGGTGAAGGACTTTCCCTTGCGGTGATTTTGCATGGCACTGTATGCGATTTTACGGCCTTTATTTACTAAAAATATAATTTAAATCCAGATCAACGAGGTGCACTAAGGTAGAAGCATTGTGCTAAACCCTTATGAGAGGAAACATCATCAACACAAGCTACTACAGCTACATTTAAACAAAAATACATAAATAAATTAAAGAACATGGTTTAGGCTTGTTAAGTGCAAATTTTCAGAGCATCGGTAAGTTAAATACAGTCCTTCCTGTTTCCTTATGGCTCATCTATTCTTGTTTTTTAATAATTGGTTTCTCATTTGTTTTTTACCATTGTCTCTTGGGTTTGGGGGTTAGAGTAAGTTTTTGTAAAATAAAATGATATCCAAACCCAAATTCTAACCCAGTGCACGAGCTTAAAGGAATAGTTTACCCAAAAATGAAAATTCTGTCATAATTTAATAACATAACACAACGTATAGATTTCTTTGTTCTGATGAACGCAAAGTAATATTTTTATAAATGTTTGTAACCAAACCGTTTGTGAACCCTATTTATCCATATAATCATTACCACCATAATCATTCAAATGAGAAATGCATGCTTCAATACCATTTATTGAATATGCAGCCCTAGTAGTAGTACCAGTATATTAATTTTTTACTTTCACTTTAAGAAACAAAACCATTTATGGTTTTACTGAGTTGCAGAAAGGTAAAAAAAGTAAAAGTACAGGCATTAACAGTTAATAATGCAGGGTCACCTAATGGGTGATAAGCAATTTTAGAACAAATTTACTTTTGTTTCAAAAACAATTTACTGCATAAAGGTACTTTAAAGCAGCACTAAATATAGTACAGTTATATTATTTCACTTTAACAACATTACTTGAAGAAACAAAACTGACATTGAGTTGCAGAAAAGAAAAAAAAACAGGCATTGACAATTTAGAAAAGCTGTTACCTAATTGGTGATAAACAATTTTGGAACTAATTGCTAAATATAAAAACTTTGCCTAAACGGAATTCCTCATGGCATCCAGGACCGGGGAGGGACCCGCAACCTCTGTGACAGCAAAATGCCTTCGCCTTGGCATTTGGGGCACTGTACTGAATTGACCATCCACTGATCAACACACACCTTACATCCCACAATGCTCCTGCAGCAAGAGGTGAAAACAGGGGTTTCCATAATACCTGTAAGAAAGTAAAATATACAGTAAAATACACAATAGGCATAAAAACAACCACAATTGAACCAGTTTTTCAGCCAAGTACAAAACCGTATAGCTACTTTAGAAAACGTTAAGGTTACTCATGTAACCCCGGTTCCCTGAAATAACGGGAATGAGCATTGCGTCAGTTAGCTGATGCTATGGGGGAAACTCCTGTTTACTCCGCGATTGAAGCCTATTGGAAAACGTCTGTAAAAAATACAGACCAATGACGTTTGAGCCCTCGCGCGGGATGGACACGTCTTTATATAAGCGCGGGATCAAGCATAAAGAGCTCATTATTATTCGACTGAAGCACGGCCAACTACGCAATGCTCGTTCCCGTCATTTCAGGGAACCAGGGTTACGTGAGTAACCTGAGCGTTCCCTTTCAATACGGTTCACTTCCCATTGCGTCAGTTAGCTATGGGGGAACGTAATCCCATCCCGCCGTGCATACACAACGTACTGAAGTGCCTTACCGGAGAGACACTGCGTGTGGCCCTATATCCAGCATATTCACAGCTTTAAAGCAAAGTGTAAGCACCATATAAAATGTTAACGCGCATACGGTGGGGTTTTAAACGCACCGGGAGCACATAACATAGCACAAGACAGCGAGATCACAGAGCGCGCCGCGGGTATGTGAGATTAAGTAAATTCAGAGGCACGAAACATGGATAGGACAACCGATGCATATGAGAGCGGTCCCGGAGTGGGAGGTGCCAGACCGGTGACGCGCTCGGAGGAAATTCATAGCAGAGAGGCTCACTCGAGCGCATGGGCTCAAACGTCATTGGTCTGTATTTTTTACAGACGTTTTCCAATAGGCTTCAATCGCAGAGTAAACAGGAGTTTTCCCCCATAGTGTCAGCTAACTGACGCAATGCGAAGTGAACTGTATTGAAAGGGAACATCTAATTACTAATCAGCCATTACAGTTTGTCATCTGCTCGATCTTGTAATTGCAAGTTCTCTCCATAAGTTTCCCCTTACCTGAAATTTATAGTGATTCATATTACAGAAAATACATGTTATATAGAACTTATTCCCACACTCAAAGACCAGATTAAATACACACACAGCATAGTAATTACCATATTATTCAGTCTATAAGCCACGTTTTTTTTCATATCTTGGCTGGTGCTGCGTCTTATAGTCAGGTGCGCCTTGTAATTCAGTATGAATTAAAGGCTCTCTAAGCGAATCAGTGTGTTGATTTTTGAAATGTGTTTTCAAACAAACTGAGCGTAGTTAACTCCTCCCCCTCCCTTCTGTGCTTTCATGAACGCGCCCAAACTCAACCCCCAAATCCTTCTTGGCGTTTATTGGCTGGAACATTTTGTTTTGTTTTGTGGTGCAGGTTTGGCCACTGTGCTTATATTGAAGTTTGTAGAGCCGGGACTGTCTACAGAGATCGCGTTTTTTACAGCTTGATCAGCGGACATGCAGCAAGCAGATAGTGAGGAGATGTTTGCTGTATGTAAGAAAAAATGTTTTATGGTCTAAAACGCGTGAATTCGCTTAGAGAGTCTTTAATTTTGATATTTATGAGGCAAGAGACATCATTACGGACTACAGTCGTGAGAGTCCGCCATATGCTGCTTCTGTATTTATGTAATTCAATGGATTCTGTAATGTGGAATGACGATTATGCAAACTTCACACAGTTGGCTTGTTCAGTTAATTTAGACTATTCAACCTTCCAGGTAAGTTCTGTATGCTATGGTTTATCGTTTAAATAACTGATAATATTACTTTTAACGTACAGACATCTATTCAGCCTGCTATTCCGTCTGTATTGTTTAGTTCAATAACTTGCCGTTCCAGATTAAATGTCGGTTCTTCAACTTGGATTTTGTAAAATAATCTTCTATATAAACTAGGGCTGTCAAAATTAAGGCGTTAATAACGTGTTAATGCAAATTCATTTTAACGGCACTAATTTTATTAACGCATGATTAACGCAACACATAGTTTCTGTTTGACCCACAGCTGGAAGAATTGAGGCGCAGCAAGTGACCAGCGCTGTCTAGATGAGTCAGAGGTTTTCATAAAAATACATATAAGAACATTAAGCTCTCCTCTAGCGAATCCAATGCTGTAAATGGTCATTAAATATCACGTTTCCTGAGAGGTGTACCGTCCCAAATCCATAATCTAAAGCAAAGATGCGTCATTCACTTTTTGGTTTAGTTTTTTAAAGCATTCAAAAATGATAGAAAATAGACTGCAAGACTTGCTTGATTTTAACATAATTATTAAGAGAGATAAAGTTCGGGACCTGTTGATTTTAAAAGAGTTATTAAGAGTGACAAGACTCAAAAGCGATGTCTGACGCAGACGCGACCCCGATATATATAGACATCTAACACAAAATTACAGTTTTAAAAATATCTGTTTTGACAAGAATTCACGCAGGTATGACCTATAATCTTTTATATCTGAAGTAAATGTTTGGTTAACTGTTGAGTAAAAGTATCTGTTGTGTATCATTATATTAAACCCTTGCATTAGCCTACATCTTAAAGTGGTCTGTCTCAATGTCAAAAACAAACAATAAAAGAAAAACATATTTAACATGTATTGACATTGTTTTTGCTCTGCGTAAACAGGTGTAGTTCTGTTATGCTTTGTCAGATTCCAACAATTGTTTTGAAGTTTTGTAATAGAGAATGTAATGACTTATTTTTAAAATTTTCTCATCCCAACTCAATTTGCCAGCACAGGTCACAAATGATCATGGTTGATGGTTCTGTTGAAAATGTAAAAAGGCTGTTGTAGACATACATTTGCATATAGCATATATATTGACCAAATTCATGCCGATTAGAGCATTAAAACCTGAAAAGTGTTACATTTAGGTAAATTTAGAACAGATAAAAATGTGTGATTAATTTGCAATAAATCTCGAGTTAACTCATGAAATCATGCGATTAATCTAGATTAAATTTTTTAATCTATTGACAGCCCTAATATAAATGTGACACACAGCCCACTGTGATCTATGATATTTCGTCTTGACCCATTTTTGAATGATGCGGCTTATACTCCAGTGCGGCTTATAGTCCGGAAAGTACGGTAGCTGTATCACTAAACCACATGTTTGGAAGTTGTTTGTGGCAGATTCAGATCAAATTGTAGAAGTATTCAAATGCAGGATGTAAAGAATATCCTGATAACAAGCACATTAAAGGCAGGGTAGGCAGAAACTTTCCAAATTTGTTTAAACTATCGTTATATACTAATACAGAAGTAAAATGTAAGTTCTCTGAAAAAAAAATCTGTTTAAAACAGCCGTGAGAGGTCTACAGACACTAGTGATCCACCGATATATCTGCCGGCCAATACATCGGGCCGCTTTTAGCAGGTTTTAGGTGTATCGGCCGATTTCACGGCTTGAGTTCACCGATAGTTTTTCCCCAGCATTAATTACAGACAGGCGTCCACAGGCAGCTTTGTGTTGCTTTAGATGCTGCCTGCAGCCCGTGCGTTGCCCCTCTCCCCATTAGCAGAGCGGAGTGCTGCAAGCCTGCTCTGGTAAGTTGCAAACTTCAAAGCATTTTTTAACTGTTTGACTGAAGTATTGCCAAATACTTTGAAAGTGTAAACACGTTGCTCTATGTGCGCGTGCAACCATAGCTAAGAAAGTTTGGTGGTCCAAATGGAAAACGCAAATGCCTATAAAACTGCTTGAGATTGTATTTAGGGAGCTTCAAATAGCTTTTAGGCTAACAGTATGCATACGGCAGCAGTAACGAACACTGGTCATAGGATTAAATAATGCTGATGTTGTTCCGTGATTCTGTGGTATTTGTAAGAGTCCACAGCGACCACCAGTCTGACGTTTGGACGCAGGACATGTGATCAACCAAACAGCTGATCATAGCTGGACAGGGTGGGTTTTTAATTCTCATCTCCATAAATATACGTAGTAGTAAAAGGCTAAAAATCAATATCCATTGCTGATAGTTTCTCCTCATTGTGGAGAGCGCAGTTCATGTTTGCATACGTTCATGGATGTTAACGCGGAATTTCCGTCAGTGAAAAAAATTAAGAAATTCGACGCTAAGCACTTAGTTCCGAGCAGTTTCCACATGACTTTTATGTGACTAGAGAACTGTTATTTTGTAAGTTTTGTCAACATTTTCATTCACTGGGAGCGCAAAGATACATGCACTCTCTCATCCATGTCTCTCTCACTGCACCTCTCACATGCACGCGCTCTACTATCTGACCGAAGTCCGAACACAAATCCTCATGTATTTGTTCAGTTTTATGCGTTTCAAGCGAGCTGAGGCAAACTAACTATCCCTCGCAATTATTATATGGCCCAGGGTGTGTGAGGTACAGAAGTGGGGAAATGCGCATGTTATTCAGAATTCTTTTTAAGTTGTTTTTTGGTCAGTATTGCTGTTTACATTTTCCTTGTCTTCTTATGAAAGACATTTGCTCTACAATAGATTAAGTTAAGTGCACTAAAACTTAGACCTAAGCATTAAATAGGTTGTAAATAATTGGTTACTTTCAAGGAAAAAGTACAGTGTTCCCCTTGTTATGCTGCTTGGTTGCTGCTGCTGTGTGCAATAGTGTAATATTTTTTTTATGCTTAGTATTTTCAGCAGCACTGAATTTTCTTGTTCTACCTCACCTGTTTTTACGATTTGTTAAATATAGTTCAATAAATGTTCCTTTTTTAAATTAAGAGTTGGAACATTTGGTTTTATCATCGTGTCATTTTTATTATGTAAACTGAATGAGCAAAAGCAGTATCCGCTCCAAATATCGGCTAAAGAAAACGGCAGCCTGTATCGTTCATCGGCTAAGGCTGATGGAAAAATCAGTATCGGTACACAAAAATCCATATCGGTCGATCCCTAACAGACACTCGATTTTTCAGAGTACTTATATTTTACTAATGTATTGGTATATATAGACAGTTTAAACAAATTTGGAAAAAAAAGTTTAGAAAATTCCTGCCTACCCTGACTTTAATGCCAAAATGGGACAGGTGTGTATTAAAAGATCCACAGTACCAGGCAAAGTTCACACTTGGGGTGAGGAGCCATTTAAAGCCTTTACATACCTGCACAAATAACACATGTAAATGTGTCCTTCACTGCAGTTATGAGTGTGGCTCTTCATGCTGCTTCAGAGGTACTGGATACAAGATCCTGAATATGACCGGACACCGCTTCAAGTCCATGAGAGGCCTCCAATACCTCCTCAATTTTATTCTTTAGATCTTGTAACTCTGCAGACTCAGGATCTCTACGGCTAATAAAAGGGGTTTAAAAAGAAAGGCTTTGAGTAAAATAACTATATCAATAACTATAAACACAGATGTATGAAGAATGGACCCATGGAATGGTGTTAAAAACATGTTTATCTATTCCAGACAAAACAAATAATATTGTTACTGCATACC
This sequence comes from Misgurnus anguillicaudatus, assembly GCF_027580225.2. Lineage (NCBI taxonomy): Eukaryota > Metazoa > Chordata > Actinopteri > Cypriniformes > Cobitidae > Misgurnus > Misgurnus anguillicaudatus. Next base: position 5,525,302 of record NC_073342.2, on the reverse strand, counting down.
ATACATTTTAAATAATTTAAAGTTAGAAAATTATGTTTTTTACGCAAACCCCGCAAATCATAGCTACTGGGTTCAGTTTTGTGCTTCATACAGACCAGTGAATTCGTCACTTGAACATGCGATGAACATATGGTCATATGCTGGAATAGAAAAGAGCTCCTTCCAAACTTCTGTTATAAATGTAGATGCACAGAATTCTTTAGAATTTGATTATATGCTGTAGGATTAAGTTTTGTGCTTGCATAAATGACTAGTGTCAAACCTGCTCATTAGAAGGGGATCACTCCCCTGGGGGGGGGACAGTATTTCATGCATTCTGACTTAAGTTTAAGAGTTGGCTTTCTCATGCTAAACATAGGCCAAGTGTCCACAAAGCAGTTGTACGTGTTACAGAGTATTTCTGTGTATAAAGTGTTGCATGACTCGTGACTCTTGGGCGTAGTCATAGCTGTAACAAAGCCTGGTCTGTGAAACCATGCCCCAATGTCTTAACTTGAATGCTACAATTTGATGGATGCGAGTAACGTTACACAACATTGTCAGTACCACATCCTAGCCTTCCTCTGCTGCCACTGGATGAATGCAGCCCTTTCCACCGCATGGAACTTCCTTGAGTTCTGTCTCCAAAAAAATAAACCTATATTGACAATAGTAATGAATGTCTATGGCAGCACACTTTTAAAAGAAAATAAGATACCAAAGCCATATTTACCACTTGTGCCTTCCGATTCCAAGACGTCATTTCCTTGGGCATCAGTTATCACGTAGGATTCACCAGTATCAACTGCTGTTTTAACTTTATCCAGTATGGTGGGGACGTTTGCCTCGGATTCGGTGAAACGAACCACCACCACTTGGCTGGATATTGTTCTGCCTTCTTTTATTTCCGCGAGGTTTATGGATCTAAAAAGGAAACACACTACTTCTGAATATGTAAATGTGAAACATTAACCTTCAATACAGAACAATTAACAGTAGCGTAACATCCAGGGTTTCCACACCTTAGTTAACTTCAAATTCAAGGACCTTTCGAGGACTTTCCAGGTCCAATACCCTCAAAATCAAGGACTAAATGTGGGGACACATTTCAAGTGAGACCTTTTAAGATAATTGTAACAGTTCCCTTTCGAGGGAACTCATGCTGCATCACAGCTGTGACACTTTGGGGACGCCTCCAGGGGTAAGTGCGTCTGAATGTGTATATCAAATTCAACCAATGGTGAGGCTTAACGACAAAGACAGGGTGACGCGGGAGTCAGGAAGTATATCGCTATCTGAAATATTGCCAAAGACAGCGTTACAGAGATGCAGGAAGTATGGCAAGAGAGACGCAGCGTCTCGTTCCCTTCTCAGGGAACAACAGTTACATACGTAGCCCAGGACGTTTTCATGTGTCAAACACAACTATGCAAAAAAACATTTTGGTATAAATCAACATTCGCATACAGAAGATATAAGCATTTAAAGTGAACAGTTTAGCACGCGTGCTTAAAAAGTCTAGAATGTTTATGATATTATCCTACACTACACAGGGAATAATATGGATTTTTTATTAGAAAACTTCTTGCATAAAATAGATTCAAGCACTTTCAATGACCTGCATCTATGTATATTTTCAAAAACTTCCCAGGGCCTTGAATTTTTCCTCCAGATCTACAAACTTTCAAGGATTTCAAGGACCCATGGGAACCCTTAACATCTTAACAGTAATAACATTATAAATCTGACAAGTGTTGTTGATTGACACACTGACATCTAGTGGATTTTTGTCATAATATAGCTCAACTAAATAGCAGAGATGGCTCAATCAGCTTGAGTAAAGTTAGGTACTCCTCTTAATAAAATATAGGGACTCAAAATCTGCTCAAGCATTGGGTCGAGCAGGCAGTTACATAAACTTAACTAGATGATAACAGCATGTTGATGTGAGGTGTGTATGATTTCTTTAGCTTAATTTATTAAGTGTTAAAACTTGATTAGCACTCAGTTTTATTATAGTAGTTAAGTATAAAATGTGCTGACTGCCTGGTTGGATTTTGTTAGCCTGTCGTTTTGCAAAGACGATTGGCAGTTTTAATAGTTTTGCCCTCTCTCCCTCCAACTGTACTTAAATGTACAATCAATTCATTTCACTTGAAAAAATTTTCTTATTTAAAATCTTCCGAATGTTATAGCCTACAGTCATTCTATCCATGCAGCAACTGATGGAAAAGGTTTTTTTTTTGGTGCTGTTGTATACTTATTGCAAAAATGCCAAATATACATTTTTGAATTATTCTTGAGTCTTGTCCTGCCTCTACATAACCCTTAAAATATCTGACTGTAATTTAGTTACTGCATATGCAGATTCCATCTTTATTGTAGCTAATTAGTTAAACTTTCGAAGGTTAATCAGTTTACTATGAAGGTGAAGTTCCTTAAAGGTTTTAATTTCTTGAATTATACAGTTGCACTGATATAAATTTTTATTTATATTTTGTGCAAATTCATGTTTAAATTTAAAATTGTGACTCAAAGCACACTTGGCAATTAACCACTGATGCATTTTAAATAAATAAAAAATAAATTTATAAAAGACATACTAGTGAGATTAATATCTTGATACAATGTAGTACAATGTCTGTACAAACTAAACCACAAGGGTCTAAAAATGCGGAACTGAAACTGCAGCATAAATGTGTGCAGGAATATACTATTGAAAGCATATGTATTATAAAGGCTAGATGTCTCGCCCGTGCTGCTGGCCAATTTAGTAGAACGTCCGCATTTGGCGGCCATCTTGCCACATGGCGCTCGCTCAATCGTAGCATTGTGTTTAATGGAGCATTTACTTTTAAATAACCATAACTTGCTCAATTTTCTATCGATTGTCAAACGGTTTGGTTTGTTATAAACGTCGGAGATGTACGTATTACACTGCATACTTAATGAATAATTTTCATGAATCATGTTAAAGCATCCAGAATTATAGCCACGTTAATAACGTTTGTAAGAAACCAAACCATTTGAAAATCTGTAAAATTTGATCAAGTTATGGTCATTTAAAAGTACCTGCACCATTAAACACAATGCTACGAGTGAGCGAGCCGTCTGAGGTAAGATGGACGCCAGGCGATGTCGTTGATCCGCCGTAAGACATTTAGCCTTTATACATATCTATGATTGAAAGCAGCAGCTTGCACAGTTAACCCTAACAGGGCCCTTGTACATCAGACCTCATTTTTTGTATATTAAAGTATGCTTATGTGAATTTTTTTCGTTGAATAAAAGCTGGACATAGCACAGAAGTATATATTAAAGGAAAGGACAGTTAAAAATATTATCGCAAAGGAAACGGCTAACGTTAAATTTACCTTTTATAAGATCTTGGGGTAGTCGCTCTCGGTGACGGATTAAAATTAAAGACCTGTGGTGATCTGGACGGCTGCATGAAAGAAAAGCTTTGTTGAGGTGTAGCTGGGGATGTAAGAGCAGGCCACATAATGTCGCCTCCGTGCACCTCATAATGGCCCCTGTCATTCAGATCCACGCTGCAAAAATCGCCATTATCCATCGGAAATACAGCTACGTTTGTCGAGTCTGTTAAGTAAAGATTGGCCATGTCCACCTACAACGTTAAATAAATATGGTAATATGACATATACACAAACGCCCCACTAACATTTTAAAGATGCAAATACTTAAGGTATAACACATATTTACTTTTCTTGAACGTGGCATTTTTATAGCCTAGTACAGTGGTCACCAACCCTGCTCCTGGAGATGTTAACTTCCCTGCAGAGTTCACATAACCATAATCAAACACACTTGCTTATCACGGCTAATTAACCCAAAATAATTAAAAGCAGGTGTGCTGAGTTGGATCTAAAGAGTAGGCAGGCGGGTAGATCTCGAGGAAGAGGGTTAACCGGGGAGGTAGCCTGCTTGGGCTTAACCTAGCTTCTTCTTCTCGACGTTACATTAGTAATATGCTCGCTCATAATGTCGCGTCATAGCCGCAGCAAATTTGACTGCTTATGCTATTGTGTATTATGTTATGCTATCTGTCGTTTTTCTGTGCTTTTACTGCTTCTATTAATGTAAAGCTGCTTTGAAACAATTGAGTATTGTGAAAAGTGCTATATAAATAAAATTGAATTGAATTGAATTAATGTTGGTGACCTGGCCTAGGGAATCATTAACAAAATCTCATTAACTAATTACACACACCTGGAAAATCCGAGCGATTTTCTCGGCCCGCATGTCCTCCAGTCTCAGGCCTAGTCCACACGGACACGGGTATTTTTATAACCGTGAGTTTTTTCACGCGGTTCAGCCGTTCGTCCACACGAAACTGCAGTATCAGGGCACTGAAACCGAGCATATTTGAAAACCCCGGCCAGGGTGAGCTTTTTAAGAAACCCCGGTTACAGTGGTATCGTGTAGAGAGTAAAACCGGGGGTTTTGCCTTGCGACGTCAGAGTGTGCGCTGTGTTATCCACTGTGTTTGACGTCAAGATTGTGACCCGCTGACTGCTTTGTTGATGATTATGTGCAATGGCGGACGTATCTTGCTAATAATAACTGTGCTAACAGGGCTTCTAACATGTACAGTGGGGCAAAAAAGTATTTAGTCAACCACCAATTGTGCAAGTTCTCCCACTTAAAAAGATGAGAGGGGCCTGTAATTTTCATCATAGGTACACTTCAACTATGAGAGACAAAATGAGGAAAAAAATCCAGAAAATCACATTGTCTGATTTTTTAAGAATTTATTTGCAATTTATGGTGGAAAATAAGTATTTGGTCAATAACAAAAAAGCAAGATTTCTTTCTCTCACAGACCTGTAACTTCTTCTTTAAGAGGATCCTCTGTCCTCCATTTGTTACCTGTATTAATGGCACCTGTTTGAACTTGTTAGCAGTATAAAAGACACCTGTCCACAACCTAAAACAGTCTGAATGCAAACTCAACTATGGCCAAGACCAAAGAGCTGTCAAAGTACACCAGAAACAAAATTGTAGACCTGCACCAGGCTGGGAAGACTGAATCTGCAATAGGTAAGCAGCTTGGTGTGAAGAAATCAACTGTGAGAGCAATTATTAGAAAATGTAAGACATACAAGAACACTGATAATGTCCCTCGATCTGGGGCTCCACACAAGATCTCATCCCGTAGGGTAAAAATTATCACCAGAATGGTGAGCAAAAATCCCAGAACCACATGAGGGGGCCTAGTGAATGACCTGCAGAGAGCTGGGACCAAAGTAACAAAGGCTACCATCAGTAACACACTATGCAGCCAGGGACTCAATTCCTGCAGTGCCAGATGTGTCCACCTGCTTAAGCCACTACATGTCCGGACCCGTCTGAAGTTTGCTAGAGAGCATTTGGATGATCCGGAAGAAGAGTGGGAGAATGTCATATGGTCAGATGAAACCAAAACATAGCTTTTTGGTAGAAACTCAACTTCTTGTGTTTGGAGGAGAAAGATGCTCAGTTGCATCCAAAGAACACCATACCTACTGTGAAGCATGGGGGTGGAAACATCATGCTTTGGGGCTGTTTTTCTGCAAAGGGACCAGGACGACTGATCCGAGTTAAGGAAATAATGAATGGGGCCATGTATCGTGAGATTTTGACTCAAAACCTCCTTTCGTCAGCAAGGGCATTGAAGATGAAACGTGGCTGGGTCTTTCAGTATGGCAGTGATCCCAAACATACCGCCCGGGCAAAGGAGTGGTTTCGTAAGAATAATTTCAAGGTCCTGGGGCCTCATTTATCAAACGTGCGTACGCACAGAAGTGTGCGTAAAGTGTGCGTAGGAACAGTTTTACGCACAGTGTGGAATTTATCAAATTGCACTTATACGTAGAAATGTGTGTAAATATACGCACACCTCTGAGTATGCGTACGCGGAGCATCTAGTGGTAGAATAGCGATACTACATATAGGACCCTGTTCCAGTGAGTAAAGAAGTGTCTATTTTTTATCCACAAGCAGGTGTTAAAAATGATTAATGTCAGTATGGTAACAGCAAATAATTATAATGATTTATTTGTGATATGTATCTGTAACTGTGAAAGCTCTACATGTGATTTGTATAAATGAAGTCTCCGACAAATGCTTGACACACTTGCGTTATTGGAAGACTTGGCAAATAATCCATTCCACCGGTAGCGCGTTTTCAAAGATCGCGCCAATGATGCTGGTTATATATGCTGCTGTCCAAGGTGGAAAGTTGTCTGTCCTCCTCCAGTTGCACTCGTTTCACGTTGGTGTGCTGTGACGCGTTTTTTTTTTTTTTTTTGCTGATAATTTAATGTCAAACCACTTTTTTTATTTTTGGAAGTGTTCTCTCCTCATATTCAACGGAATTAAACTCACTGGTAACAGATTTGTTTTCTTTTGTTAGTCATTCCTCCCACACTAAGTAAACCAAACAGGATGTGTTATTAGGATGTAACCTCATCCAGCAGTAATTTCTGTGTCTGTAAAATTCCTCTTTTACGCTCTCTTTGTCATTATTGCGATGAGGGAAAAAGCACAACCACGTGACATATAACGGGAGGTGTTGTCACCATATATGGTTCATTGGAGGCGTTTCGGAATGCAAATAACTATGAACGTGCACGAGCACGGTGCTTAAGAACAAGTGGGATTTATCATAAAGGATTACTTACTGATGTGCGTACGAACCACGTGCGCACGTTTGATAAATCCCGATTTTTTTGTACTTAGGCACATTCTAAATTTCATTCGTAAGTACAAATATAGAACATTTTCTACGCAATGTTGATAAATGAGGCCCCTGGAGTGGCCTAGCCAGTCTCCAGATCTCAACCCCATAGAAAATCTTTGGAGGGAGTTGAAAATCTGAGTTGCCCAGCGACAGCCCTAAAACATAACTGCTCTAGAGGAGATCTGCATGGAGGAATGGGCCAAACTACCAGCAACAGTGTGTAAAAACCTTGTGGAGACTTACAGAAAACGTTTGATCTCTGTCATTGCCAACAAAGGGTATATAACAAAGTATTGACATAAACTTTTGTTATTGACCAAATACTTATTTTTCACCATAATCTACAAACAAATTCTTAAAAAATCAGACAATGTGATTTTCTGGATTTTTTTTCTCATTTTGTCTCTCATAGTTGACGTGTACCTTTGACAAAAATTACAGGCCTCTCTCATCTTTTTAAGTGTGAGAACTTGAACAATTGGTAGCTGACTAAATACTTTTTTGCCCCACTGTATACAGATAGATGCTCAGTTATCTCACTATATTGTGGAACACGATTTGGGTTATATCCCCGCCTGCTGGTGTGGCATGCTCTTGACAGCGCTTGATAACGTGCTTTTGCCTTATCGTGTGGATGAATATTTAATTTAAATCGAGCACGTGTGGACGGGATTTTTTTTTTTAGGGAAAACTCCGGTTATAAATATACCCATGTCCGTGTGGACTTGGCCTCAATGACACGCGTTTGTTTCCTTTAATTAGAAGGTAAGTCATCTTTTTAGTTGAGGTTTCAATGCAATAAATTTGGCGTTGTGTATACTTCTTCTAATATCAGTTCCCGTTTGTGTTTTAAAATGGCGATTGTATGGCACATGGCGGACAGATGGATATGACGTATACTTCCGATTCGAGGGTTCGTAAACCAATTATTCTTCTGAACCGGTTCTTTTAATTGAAATGACTGGTCTGTACAACAACTTGAACTCGATTGTTTAAAACCGTCCAAAAGACCACTATGGTCCTAATAAGGTTTCCAGACAGTGCACAACAGTCACTCAGGGGTAAAATTTGTTGTTTGTTTACTGGAATTCTTCTTAACAGCTCAGTTACTTTAATTAAAAGTAGTAAACTGAACCGAAACCCGAACTGTTAATACTGCGCATGTGTATTCCGTCCAATAAGGCAACGCAAAGTTTTTATTTTAGTTATTTCTTGCGATAATCATTCACATACACGTTGCGCTAAAACATCTTCCAGAAACCGAATTTTATGAAATATTAATATAAATATTATAAAAATTTTGACTAATCTACATTGAGGCCATGTGTATGAAGTGCTATATTTAGATACTTCACATTATGTATGTTGTCATACAGAATACCTATTTCTTTTTAAAAAGTTATTTATAACCAGTGTTGGGTATAGTTACTTTGGAAAGTAGTTAATTAGGTTACAACGTTACTATCAATTAAAAGTAATCAGTTAAGTTACAGCGTTATCTATTCATTAAAGTAACACGTTAGAGTACTCATGCGTTACCAAAAATTAAAAGCCGTTTGCAGCGCCTCACACATGCTGCAGCTTAATTCCATGCTGCAGCTTAAAAATTCAGCTTAAAAATTAACTTTCTTAATCATTATCTGATTTTAATCATTTAAAAATCATTTTAAATGTAATTTTATTATCTATAATATGGTTATGTTTATATATGAATTTTCTAGTATTTATTTTTAGTCACATAGCCACAAATACAAAAAGACGGAGATGCGCACCTCAATCAGCTATTACATAACAGAGCGAGGCCAGAGATGAATGTGCTCATAAACGGAGTAATATGGAATAAATTGTGCATCTTTAAATAGCTGTAAGAATATTTCCTTTAAATATAATTTTGTCATATAAAGTTTTGAGAGATAATAATGTTTTATTGCTTATTTATTTTAACGTGTTTGGCCCGTTACCTCAGAGTTTATTTTAGTAATAGGCTATTGCTTTTTTCCCCGCTAATAATAATACAATTTACATGCCAATCCTGCTTCCTTGTCTTTTTATTAATTTCATTATGCTGTAATGTTAATTTATATGTGGATATTTATTGGCATATGAGACGTTCATTGCCGTTATATAATCTCGTCTAATATTCAAATCATATCCGGAATAATGTGTGCATCTTTGAATAACTGTAAGACTACAGTTCATTTGAAAATAATTTTTGTCAAAGTTTTGAGAAATAATAATGTTGTGAGTATATTTATATATTCAAGTTGAATACTCTCGTCTATTAATATGGAAATCTAATATTAATCTAATAGTAGGAAATATAAAATGTGATACTGCAAAGTTACCCTTCTAAATTTTATTTATGATATATAGCCATATGGAGATAAACCTTTGAAAATGTGCTGATTATCCATTCAAGTACTGACCACCAGGCTAGAGATTTTAAACATTAATCCACACTTTCTATCAAATAGTCTCCGCTTGATGGATCAATTATCCGACCGCATATATGCTGCTACTGCAATAAACAGGCATTCAGCGACGCGGCTTTTCACATCAAAGGCCGACAGGCTATGCAATTTGGAGAGGGGCCGTTCAATAATCCCCCTATGTTTTTTAAAAAATCCTAACATGGTTGGACCTGCCGAACAGGTTGAGCACTTTTATATAGCGTAGGCCTACTGTGTTGAGCTAAGAGGCTGCACAGTTTGACCAAGGGAAGCGGCCGCACATCAGGCCGCCAGACGGGGTTATATAACTTGCCAACCCATTATCGCAATGTATAAGCGGTTTGAGAATCACGCAGTACTCTTTAATAAACTGGTACTCCCTGTCAGTAATGCACCTGATGCCCAGCTGGGTGCATAAGTTGTGCAGGTCAGTGATGGGGATGTCCATGACCCTGCACAAAGCCTCATAAAAAGAATTCCATCTGGTCGTCGTGGGAACCGTGAGTTAACTCAAACGCTGTTGCTTTGGAGCTGGTGCACCACCGTCGTCCTCCTCAGCAGCAGCAGCAGCAGCAGCAGGCTTTGGTACCAGAGTGCTAGATTGGTGTTTGGATGCGAGATGTTTTTTTAAATTTGAGGTAGAATTTTTGGCGGTCGACAGAAGCTTTTCATCAACGCAGAGTGTGCATTTTACCGTTATGTTCTTTTCCTTTTCGTTGACAAATTGAAAATAATGTGCATACTTCCATATTGCAAACGCTGTCCTCTCTGCCATTTTGCCGGGAGTTCAAAAAAAAAAAAAAACACACACACGCGCACAGACGTATCACAGCCTGATCACAGCGCTTCGGCTCCGCTGATACATCCGTAGGTGGCACGTTAGACCTAGACCTACTACTGTCGGACAAAAAGCAGGCTGCAGTCGGGATTTTCCTTTCTTTAAAATAACGTATTACTTTTAAAAAAAAAATAACGAAGTTACTGATTACTTAACGCACAAAACTAACGCGTTAAGTTACACATTTCACGAAAAAGGTAATTAGAGTACTCTAACGCGTTACTTTATAACGCGTTACCCACAACACTGTTTATAACTGTCTCACAAAAATGAGTGTATCCCATGTTTAAGGCGTTTCACATTTAACGTCACGACTCACCTAATTAATATTTATCAGTGAAAGTCATCATCAGATTTGGCGGTTGTAGTTTTTCAAGCATGGAGTCCAAACTGCATCCTTATGTGGATATAATAAGAAATATGATAAATTACGGACACACTGATAAGCAGGTGTCAGACTTTTTAAGATTTGAATGTGGCATTGTAAGTGGTGCATCACAAGCGAACCTACGCCGGTTTTGTCTCGAACAAGGGATAAAAAGGGTGCGTGTAGACAATTCTCTAAAAAGGGTGCGTGTAGACAATTCTCAACTAGAGGTAGACGTTGCAAAGGCAGTTGTCGAGGTAAGCAACATAAAACAAAATGGTGAGGAAAAACTACACTGAGCAGACATACTGTATTAAATGTGTAACGTTACTATAATGCAGTGCTTCTCAAATAGTGGGGCGGGACCCCTAGGGGGGGCTTGAAGCGACACCAGGGGGGGCGCGCGAGCCCCCGGGGCAAATACTTTTTCAGGAAGTGATTTTTTTACACAGTCACTTAATGACAGTATAACCAAATCAAGCTGATAAGCAGCTTGTGTTTTATAATATTATTTATTGATTGTATTTAATTTAATTTAATTTTTCAGTATCAAATGGTCAAAAATATTATACTTTATATAAGGATTGATTTTTTTTATTTCAGGCAAATTGATGCATTTTAAGTCTTTTCTGTTACAGACTAAAAAACGATGTTAATAAAGTTATTTTTTGTTGTAAGTTGATTGATTATTTCTTTTTTTGTTTTCTTTTTGTGTTTTCTCAATGTTAATAAGGATACAATGTTTTGCAGATGTGTAATTTTATAGACAAATTACACTATTTACATTCGCGGCGGAGAGTTGGGGGGCGCAAAATGTTTACTTCTTCTTAGGGGGGGTGTGACAGAAAATAATTGAGAAGCACTGCTATAATGTATACAATGTTAACTACAGATCGGCAACCAACCTTCCTTCACATAGCTGTGATCCATGATCGCCATTTTCCTTAGCCTTATTTAGGAAACCAAAACATTTGTACCAAAACAAGTATTTTTTTTCAGAGGTCTTTGTAATATTTGCTCATTCAGTCCATGAGAACATTGACAACGATGTTCCCAGAAGCAATGAGGTGCTGAGTTGCAAATTAATGTGAGAATAAAGCTAAAGTAATTTTTGGTGTGATATTGTTGTCCACATAAACTCACCCTACAATGTAAAGAACATTCTGTAAAAATATAATCTTGATACAGTATCAGTCATATTGACGGAGTAAGAGCATGTTAAAGATTGTATTCAAGTGAAATTAAACTTTCAGTTTTTGTTGAAATTAAACTTTAAAGGATGTTATCTCAAACTTTGATTTTGAGACTTCAACCTGGTTTTTACAGACAGGGTCACATATAAAAATCTGTGAAATCATGTCTTATTATATTATTATATTATATCCAGTGGTAGCAAATCATGCTTATCTGTTTCTAAATTAAAAGCATCACAACCAACTCTGAAGGATACATGTGAACTCCTTGCCTGAAAAATATGGTTTATGTCTATATATACTAAGCGTTTTTACAAAAGTTCTACCAAAGAATTCTTTTAATCATGCATGCATGAGTTAATTTTACTAACAACAAAATAATTTTTTGTTAGCAAGATAAGTTTGTGAACTACAAGTGGTTATTTTTTTACTTAGACTGGACCAACATATGGAAGAAAAATGATGACTGGATACCTGGCCTCAAAAGGTGTAAAAGCTTCAGAACGCAGAGTGGGACAATTGCTTCGAAGAATTAATCGACCCTATCATATAGCTCGATATAATGTAGGTATTATGTTATGCTGATGGATATTATGGTTTTATTCTGGCCAGAGATTTGTATTTTCTGCTAGTTCAGTAGGTTTATGCATGCTCAATGCCAGTAGAAGATGAGTAGAAAAAGAAAGCCTGTAAAATGTTATTTTGGTGTTGCACAAAGTTTCTAGTTTAGGGAACGGGTAACATTGTTATAGCTGACTTAGATTTTTTCTCTTTTCTTAATTTCAAATGGATGTCGGGTCACATGGGTCACAAAATACACATAGATTAAAACGAGAAGATGGTTATGTTTGGTGTGACCCATGTAGCAGCTGTAGATGGATCTCAAGTAAAATGGTTGGACACTTCACTATGCCTGTTAAGAACAACTTGATCATATATCAGGAAGTTTACAGGTAACACATTTTCTGTCTCTCTTTTTGGGTTTTTGTGGAAGTCTGATATGCTACCATACATTTGTCATACCTGGAGTGAAGCCCTTCTTAACTATGCATAGAGTATTAGATAAAGTGGAAATTCTAGGAAATTCCTGACAGGTCTTCTGAAGCAGTTTTGAGCTAAACTCTGCAGGACATTGGCCCTCCAGGACCAAGTTTCTTTATCCCTGGTGTAAATGGAGATCACTGTGTACCATTGGTTACTATTTCAGCCAACCTATGTAAATGTATGCTTTTGTTTTCTTGCAGAAGTGCTGTGCTAGAATATGGCATGTGGGACCAGGTCAGGGTGGATCATGGGAGGGAGTTTTTCTTGACACTTTTCATGCAGGAAAAACTGGCAGACCACCGGTACAACACAGAAAGGCTTCCATATCGGCAAACACCTTCAACTAAAGTTAGTATGTTCATATACACATTTTATGTTGAACACATTATGTTAGTATGTTTACATGTATAAAGATGGTCACTTCAGGACTGTACGGTTAACACTCAAATGATGGCAGTCGCATTTAAATGATAATGTTCACAACAGCGTAAAAAAATCTTTCAGCAAAAAATACAAACAAAATCTAAAACATTCTGTAAGAGCGTACGCGAGGAGGAATGGAGTATGGGGTCTCACACGTTTTTGAACTTTATCCCCTACAGCAGTGGTTCTCAGCATATTTCTGAAGGCCCGCTTTTCTGCACATTTTGTGTGTCTCCCTTATTTAAGATACCTGATTCAAATTAGCTCAGGGTAATTACATCAGTTTATAAACGGTTAGTTCCAATCCTTGATTCTGATTGGTCAATAGGTGTGCTTTATTCACGATAAAACACGGCTATGACCGCTCCACCCAATGGTTCTGTTTATCACTGCTTATCCCAATTAGTACTAAAATGCCTAGGGCTGTAAAGTGTAGAGTTGCATTTGTAGCCTACTATGTCTTCACCTGTCGTCACGTTCTGTAAAGGCTGAAAGGAATGAGGCTCACTCAGTGGTAAGTCGCGCAATACAGTACGTCCTTTTAGTATGTTTTGTGCCATGTTGTCTGGAGGTCGCATATGCAGAATGCATTCATCATAAAGCTTGGTTTATTTTCAGTTGAGTAAGCATTGTAGGTTTAAGCACATTACAACAATTTACAACTAAGTGTAATATAGTAAACTATAATTGTTAATATTCTGAAATAAGACTATGACGGAAACAACCTATACATGTAATGTTTTAAATTTTATATTTATTTATTGGGTTCTTTTTGTTTGATTCAATTTAAATTAAAATAAGAATTCAAAAAACGATTAATCATACATTCAGAAGAAGGAAAACGTATTTGGTGCCATTTATGTAAAAGGGAAATTGCATCTGACTACAGAAACCACAATTAAAGGTTTTTAAGGTATTAATTTTCACACATCACACACTGCCTTCTATTCCACAAAATTCAGAAGCCAATAATTAAATGAACTTAATATTTTTTTTAGAGAAACTGTATTTTTTTAGCGCTAAACATTAATTTATTCTCTTACTGTAAGGTTCATAATGACCAATGGTTGTGCTCAATATGCAAGGTATGCATAGAACATTTGCTGGTAAAGTAACATTTTTGTTACACAGAAAGCCATAATAAAACATTAACATAAATAATAAAACAAACAAATTATAATAATATAAAGTGTATTGCGTAGTGGAATGAGTAATTCAATATGGAAAAGAATATTCCACGATGCACAAATTAAACATTTCAATAGTTATTGAACAATATTATTATTATGTGCACATCCGGTGAAGATCATTATTCAATTCAGTTTATTTGCCAGACTCATGTCCAAAAACCATGCAAGACAGGACAGATAAAAACGGACAAAACATACAAACAGTTAAAAAGAGTAAATACAAAAATTAAAATACATACAGACATTTCAACCAATGCATTCTCAGTCTGGATGTGTACCTGGAGCAACTCATTAAAGGTAGGGTAACAGATTTGATCCTGAAACATTTTTTGTTATGCTGGTTAAAAGTCTCCTTACATCCTGATAGCAATCACTGTGTTAAGTTGTTTAAATGTATTTGTAGAAATCTGTGAAAGGCGTAGGACCAAAAAATTTTCAACAAATCATAGATTTAGTTTCCATTTTTGTCCCTCATACGTAAGCGTAATTTGAATGCAAACCGCGCAGCGAGTCCACGCAGACACCATACGTCATCGGCGTACGTCATCGCTCACCTCCTGCCTGTAAACAGTGAGAACAGCAAACTTTTCTGCTAAATTGACAACCTACACAGGAGGCACAAAACTAAGCATCTTTTATAACAACAACAGCAAAAACTGCCTGGATCAGCAAGAGCAAAAACCGAAATTAACATCGGTAACTTTAGTGCTTTACCACGAGATGAAACAGCTGCAGGAGGCAAAGGGTCTGAAAGGGTCGTTGCACTGTTTATTTTGGTAAGGTAGGTATGCGATATGTTTGTATTGAGATGGATTCAGATATTCCACTTTGATGAAACATTGTGTTGCTCATGAAATTTGTGTTCGTTTACGGATTAGCGTAACGATATAGTTACTACGTCTACACAACCGAACGTGTGCTTAAACTAATTCTGATGTAAACCAGTTGTTTGGTTATTTTGGAAGTGTTATTCGACTTTGTACTGCAAAGTTGTCTCACTGCTGAATGAGAGTGAGACATGAGATGTGACCGTCTGATCTGTGCGTGTTCATGTGTTTTGAAAGAGGCGTGACTTTGGATGGCGATTTGACTTGAGGGTGGGATCAGGATTTCATTGCTAGGCAGCTACCGTTAGCATTTTTCAAAATGTGTTACCCTACCTTTAAGGGATTTGAGAGTGCCACCATGATACTGTTGGTAGACTCATCCAGACGTTGCATAAACTTAAACATCATCTTAAAAGTGCTTTTAATGTAATCACTACTACAGATACAAACATCTGACTAGCACTCCCTCCTCTGGGAAACTTGAGTAAAATTCTCATTGCATCATTGTAGGCAACTTGTACCTTATGCATGCTGGATTTTTTATAAGAAGTCCACAGATGGGCATTATAGAGTGATGTACAGTAAGCTTTGAACAGAGCCACTTTTACTTGAGCTTAAACATTTCATTAGGCTAAACATTTGAAAAACAAACATCTAAATTACCAGTCATTCTATAGGTGACATTTCAGCACTTCAGAACATCACAAACACACGTGACTGAATAAAGTCGCTCGGTGATAGGTGATAAGAAAAGAACTAAGGGGAATCCCCTGGTCAAATGAGCTTTAGCGCACAAAAACATAGTGGAAATTTAGGCCAATTTGTACACATAAACCAAAAAACGAAAAATCAATTTTCGGTAAAAAACGGAAAAACGAACAAAGGCGCCGATTTCTCATTTCTGCTTAGTTCATTTGAAGTTGAAAAACAAACTATCAAAAGGTACACGGACCTTTCTCGTGTGCCACCGGCCCCACCATTGTCTGCCATGTGACCACACAAGCAGAGTAAAACTTCATGTTATTCTCCGATGTGCGCAGAGGCAAATCTGAAAATGATTACTGCGTGACACTGATTGGTTGAATTGATCATATTTAGGGACGTTTTAATAGCATCAGAGCTCCATTGGTTAGATAGCGAGGGCGCCCTTTCTCGGCGCCCGACATAAAACTACACATTTATGATGATATAGGCGGCACACGATAAAGCTGGCAGACAAAAAGACCCCCACCCCACATCTGTACAGAAGAAAGTTGTGTTTTTGTCAAACTTAAAACTTTTTTTTACTTGGTAGGAGGGGCAGCGCCCAAGCGCCCGTAGACCAGCACTTCATGCAGCAACAACAGTTAATCCACACCAGACAGAGTAAATGTCATCACTAGAAGTCGCAGCTACTGCACATTATCTTAAAACAGCAGCAGTTTTTTTTTCAAAATAAAGGTTGCTTTAAACAGCTTGTTTAAATTATCTAAAATTGTTATGGATAACTTATAAATAGAACAATCTCTATATCAAAAGTGTCTAAAGGTGGCAGATCCTTTTCCTACTTAGCCCCTAAGCTATGGAATGATTTACCAACCGACGTCCAAAAATCAGAGACAGTAGATAACTTTAAATCTAGACTTAAAACTTTTCTCTTTAACAAGGCTTTCAAATAGTTGTTTTAACAATGGTACTTATCTCCTAATAGCTAGCTTGTACAACCTTATAAATAAATAAATTAATGAATAAATTAAAACCTTTTTTTCGTCAACACTCCAAAGCATGGTAAATCTCATTAATACTCTTTAGTAATATGCTGAAACTTTGAATTGGTTTTTGATTGAGTCTTAACTGCCAAATATGGCCGGCTTGCAATTTTGACCTTTTCCATGACCTTAAAATAGTATGTCATACAGAACCGTTTGCCACTGTACGTTAGTATTAACGACGGCAGTGGGGCCTCTGGCCTTAGTCAAACGAGTTCTGTTTCCGTTTCTAAAATCATCAACTATATGTAATACACTTAACCAGCAATATTTAGCCTGTCCGGAACCGAGCTGACTAAAACCACATTACTGTGTGACACTTGTTTTCTATGTGAACGGCCCCTACGCTAATAAGATTTTGTTTCTCTCTCCCTGTCTCGTCCTTGATCCCGAGGACGAGACAAACAGATCCAGTTCCGGTACATGTGAAAGTCGGCACACAACTGATCTACTAGCTGTTCTTCAACGTGATGTCCAGCTGATGCCTGACCAAAGACCACCGGCAGAACCCGCTTAATCTCCGCTTAATCTCCTTCCGTTTCAATGTGTGTGTATATATATATATATATATATATATATATATATATATATATATATATATATATATATATATATATATATATATATATATATATATAACTCCCAAGGGTTTTTTCCCCCATGACTTTTTTTACTTCCCCGGCTAAAATTCCGGGTTTTTTTTCTCCTAGGGGGTTTTTCAACCCGGGGAGGCAGCCTTTTTGGGCTTAAATTCTATATGTTACATTAGTAATACGTTTGCTTATAATGTTGATTTATAGCCGTAGCAAATTTAACTGCTTGTGCTATCGTTTATTATGTTGTGCTATCTGTTGATTTTCTGTGCTCTTCACTGCATCTATTATGTAAAGCTGCTTTGATACAATTACCAAATTGTGAAAAGCGCTATATAAATAAAATTGAATTGAAAAAAATTGAATTGAATTGAATTGAATAAAATTAGTTTTGGGAGAGGGCTGAAAATTTGTAGTTGTAATAAAGTAATAAGTAAACAAAATAACAAATTGACAGACTTTACAGCTTATAAAAATTTTTATAAAATCTAAATTTAGTAATTTGACTATTAATTAATTAACTAAGTGTGTGTTGAAATAGTACATTCACGATACATAAAAAACATTTCAGTATTAAAAGCCTAGATACTTACATTCAATAGTCTATGGCATTGTACTCCTGTACAAATCTATTCTTAAGATTAAAATACGCTTCTCCCATTGCCTTACTTTATTAGGGAAAATTTCTGAGCTTAACTTTTCATTACACCACTTAAAATCAGTTAACATAGGCTACCATTCATTCAAAAATAAAAACAATTATTAAAACATTATAACTAAACAATTATATGCATATCAATTGTTAAATTATTTTTATTAAAACATACAGTAAACTGTGAAAACAAATGTGTGGAAAATATGCCATTTTCAGCCAATATCGGAACAAATCCGCATATCTACAGCGGAATCTGGCAACTTTTGCTGGGCCAGGGCTGGTTTAATTCTGGTTAGCCCCAGCCAGACACAGCAGAGTGCGCCGACACTCGGACGAATCTGGCCCGAGTCACTGGCTACTTGGGTTGTTAACATGTTTTACACATACCTCCAACAACTTTAAAGCTTTAAAATGCATCACACTGTGTAGTATGTAAGCTTATAATGTTTGTGCATGTTTATAATGTACAATTGACTGTGCTGTGTATATATCTTGTGCCGGTTTGAATAATAAATATACAAAGATCAAGATTAAAAAATATACTCATAAGGCACTTCTTCATTTCAGTTTGTAAATTATAATAATACCCCTGGCTCATTGTCATTTGATTTGTGTTGTTAATATGAACATCTGATGGGAGATGCCCTCTTCTTTACTTTCAATTATTATTAATCCCTGAACGCATTAATATATGCACTTTATTAATACAAGTTATTAATAAATTAATTTATTGCATTTAATTTAATCAACTAGCAGAATCACAGTGCCAAAAACACTTCACCCATACATTTTATGCATAAATATGCACCATGTACTGCCATCGAGTTTAATATCTCTAATTATACAATAATGGATGAATCTACATTAAGAAAACAAAATTTACCATTAAAAGGCTGTTTGTGATTTGTTATGTGTTGCTAACGTTATCCTAAGCCTGCCCTAGTTTTTTTCCTAATTTAATGAGAAATAGTCCACTACAAATGCATGAAAAAAGTAATTTGATTGACGTGTATTATACAATCTTATTTTTTAAACGGCTTAAGTCTTAAAAAAGTGTTTAAGTTCATCACATTCTGAATGTTCTGCTGCAGCTCTATGGAGCTGACAATAACTTTCGGAAACTCTTGAGAGGCTCCATGATTCGCCATTGCTATTAAAACAGTGAATGGAGTTGACTCAACTCTCTTTCTAAAGTGTTCGAGGTATTTGCAGCTCTGCTTTAAACAGTGTTCATGGCCATAGTAACTTACACTAAAAGGCTAAACTGCTCCGGGTCAGGTTATAAACTAGACCAGAATTTACACAGGGATGATCGACCAGTGAAAAATCTAAAGAAAACCATTGCATATCTGGTAAGGATGAAGATCTGGTTACAGATTCCTCAAAATAAAATAAAAATACATGATGCTGTGCCAGTACAGCATCATGGGGGTACCTTTCTGAATATAGAAAATCCCCTCCCAAAATCATTTACAACATTTCCTTAAATATCCAGAGAACAAAGCATTTAGGATATAGTGTGCTTGATTGGTTCTTGTGAATTCAGGGGTGAGTGAAGTTGCTTCAAATGTGTTTGATTAGTGTTGGAGCTAAACTCTGCAGAGACACCAGCCCTCCAGGACCAGGATTGGTGACCACTGATTTAGGGTTTAGGCATGGGCGACATGGGCAACTGCATAGGGCAGGATTTAGTGTGGGGCGGCACGTGCAACCACGACAAAAAAAACGGAATCACCATCGGGTTTTTACCACAACATGTTAATCGTTTCATGTCACCATGCGCTCAGTAAATCTACCAATGGGCTATACGCAGCCCTGCGTAAGGTCGAACACAGAGTCAACCACAAGAAGGTGCGGGGACATTAATTGGATATTGCACAGAGAGAGAGAGAGAGAGAGAGAGGGAGAGAGAGAGAGAGAGAGAGAGAGAGAGAGACGTGACTTGAACAACTCTTTATTCACAAAAGATTATAAAATTCCTTTTTTTTCCTTACCAAACATTTTTGGCCTTATTTATTACATATAACATATATACATTAACCTCAACGTACAAAACTAAACTAAATCAGAAACAAACCAAAACAAACCTACAAACAAACAGAAAAAAATTATAATTACAAATTTAAAAACAAAAGTTCCTCTTGATCAACCACACAAAACACTTCTGCCTGTCCCCAAAACTCATTAAAAGCAGCCACATTTTTTGTTAATTTAAAAAAAGTTAATTCTGCTTTTATCCTGGCAGATACAAAAGCCTTTAAAATAAGTTCAGATTCAAATGTCCCGCTGACTTTCCGCTTTTTTTCCTTGTAATCCATATTACCAGCTTTGCTTCACCAATTAAAAAATTGATTAAATAAATTCTTTTTTTTATCTGTTGCAACATATTTTGGGCCAAATATAAATATCTTTTCATCCATATCTTCACCAAGTGCTCTACGCCAACTCTTTAAAATCAGAAATAATCCATTTAGCCTAGAACAATCTAAAAATAGATGCTTCAAAGTTTCTTCATAACCACAAAATATACATTCCCTCCCCACAGTGGGGTCAACACGTGTCAAATATCTATTTGTTGCAATTGCCAAATGCACAATCCTCCACTGAAAATCTGCTGTGCGTTTTTCTATAGGTAATTTATATAGAGACCTCCAACCACTTTGATTCCTTACATCTCTTCAGCTCAGATTGATGAGAGACTTTGACACATGATAAATACAAAGCTTTCTTTGAAACATCTTCAAACGAGTTCAATTCAGGTATACAAAAAACAAGAAGTGATTCTTTCTCTGGCTGTTCATCTATTATCATTGAAATCTGAAGTGTTGGAAAATGTTCTCTTATTTCATCCCCTTGTTCACTACAACAATTCTCTTGTATATTTTGTCTGTAGATAGAAGGAAGAGCTAAAAGGATTCCTTGACTACTTTATCCATAAATCTCAGACTTGATACCCGTCAAATTACACTTGGGGACTTTTCCACTCATTTCCATTCTTTAAATCAGACAAACATGTGCATTTTGCTCCAACCATTAATGTCTGCAAATAACACAGTCTCACACCCATGGCGTCAATATTTGACGACACTTGACCATGCGTCAATATGTTGATGCGGAGGGTATACCTTTCGCGTCATTTTTTGACGAACTGGGGACTTCAATACTATTAGGTACGCGAAATTAAACAGTTGTCACCTGGCATTGGGGTTAGGGTTAGGTTTGGGTAGGGATGTCATTATGTAAATCTAACCCTAAACCGACGCGAAAATGGTAGAAAATGGTAAGAAAATAGGAAAGAGAATGCAACGGACTTAATAGTATTGAAATATTGACGCCATGGGGTGAGACTGGGTTGCTGCAAACTCCTCATTTTCAACACATTTGCCTGTATTAAGGGATTGTTAAAAAGCGGTTCATTTTGTATCCAACCTTCAAGGTTTGGATCTCTCCTTACTTGAAAGACAGAATTCCACACTTTCAGGAGTGATTTGTAAAACAGAGAAAAATCCTTCCATTCCACATCTTTCAAACTAATTAAAAATAAATTAAAATCATATTTAAAACAATTCATACTACGTAGTAATGAACAAGCTGTATCAGCCCAGCAGATATTTTCAGAATATAGCAACTTCTGTGCAGTCTGCAGCCTGAAGGCCTTAATTCTGCTTTTTATATCTATTAGGCCTTGTCCACCTTCACTGACCGGTAAATACAAAATAGCAGATTTTACCCAGTGCTGACCGGACCAAAAGAAATCATTAATTTTCTTTTGTAATGACTGAACTACCTCATCAGGGGGGTTCAACACAATTAATTTGTGCCAAAGTGCTGAAGCAGCCAAGTTATTCGTTACTAAGACTCCCTCTAAAAGATAACTGAGGCAGGATCCATGTCCACCGTGACAAACGGTCACACATCTTGTCATACACTCCTTCCCAATTTTTCTGAATGTAATTATCAGTTCCTAAATAAATACCCAATATTTTCAAGCCTTCTTGACCCCATTTCACACCTCCTGGTAAAACTGGTGGTCCTTCTTCAGACCAATTTCCCAAAATAAAACCTTCACTTTTTTCCCAGTTTACCTTTGCTAAGGAGGCGCTTTCATACTTCTTTAAAACTTCGTCTAAAACCATCACATCTCTTTTGCTTTTAATAAGCACAGTAACGTCGTCAGCATAGGCAGAAAACTTACGTTTAAATTGTTGTTCTTCAATTCGCAGTCCATCTTAATTTCTCCCCAGTTGACGAAGCAGCTAGGGGTTCGATGGCTAAGCAATATAACATCCCTGACAAGGGGCAACCTTGTCGAATGCCTCTACGACGTACTGCCACTGGTTGACTTAGCCCTTCTCCAACCTTCAACATTATAGAAACATCAAAATATAACAGTTTAATCCATGAAATAAAAGAATCACCAAACCCAAAAGCTTTAAGGGATTTAAACAAATAAAAGTGACTGACTCGATCAAATGCCTTTTCCTGATTGATTACAAGTATTCCAATATTGTCATCATCCCTTTTTACCATATGAATGATGTCACGAACAAGAAAGATGTTATCCATTATGGTTCGGTTAGGAATACAATAAGATCGATATTCATTTACTATGTATTCTAAGTACAATTTCAATCTATTTGAAAGACATTTTGCTCAAATTTTGTAGTCGGTACACAAAATTGCGACCGGTCTCCAGTTCTTTAAAAGACCAAGTTCACCTATTTTTGGTAACAATGACAAAACAGCTCTTTTACAGCTTGTTGGTAAATCTTTTTTCATATAAGATGATTTAAAAACATCAAACAAATCCTCTTTTAATAAGGGCCAAAACTGTTTATAAAATTCGTCTGGAAGTCCATCAATTCCCGGTGCACGTCCACTAGTTAGCTGATTTATATGGAATTATATTTGTGTCAAATTAAATGAACGCAACTTTTGCAAAAACAAACAAAAATATACATTGATAAAAGAAAAAAAACACTCTGAAAATAAAAACAATCAACTAACTAGCAAAGAAATAAACATCATCTTTAAAGCAACACTAAAGAACTCTGTCTCTTTGCTCCCCCTACAGGTTAGAAGCGTAATTGTCCATTACACACTGTCATAAAAACTGCAGCATAGCTGGCTCTGATTGGATTGTAGGTCTGCCGTAAAGCAAGTTTTTGTAGTTTTCACTCGAACTACAGGACCACTACCCGACGGTTGGAAACTTCTTTAGTGCGGTTTTGGCCGATAGAGGGCTGCAAAGCAAATGTGAAAGTGCCGTTTACCCTGTTTCGAGTGGATGAACCACTGAAACTTTTTTGGAAACGTTATTTTAAGGTAAAAAAAACTCTTTGGTGTTGCTTTAAATATACTGCATTCTTTGTTTATGGTTTTCTAAGTTTCACTTTCACTAAACATAGTTTTGAATGTGCTGCAAGTGTTTTCGTTTTCGCTTTCCAAGTTTTAGTTTGCGCTTCGCAAATTTAAGTTCTCCATTTTGACACAAACCTCTCGTGAGGGGCGGGCTTAACAGCAGTTCGCTCTTATTGGCTTGTGAGATTTTGATTGACAGCTCATTGAACCGGAACCCCGGAACAGAAGGCGGCGGCAGCGCACCAACAAGCTGGATGCCAACCGCTGTTAAAAATAACAAGAAGAAGAAGACGATCGGACGCTGTTTTTCAACGGAGCTGCAAGTAGTCTAAACAGACTGTAATAAGAATATATTAAAGAACATTATGAATAAAACACAGATATTTTACACATCAGCAGAAGAATAACAATAGTTCAAGATGAGTAATCGGTAGGCTCACGGTCCGGAGCAATAACACCATCCTTCTCGCAGCCTGAGGTAAGTTTGTAATAACTATCAAAATAAATAGAATAACCCCACTACTAAGTTTTATTAATGTGAAGACTGCAACAGTTGTGTTAAACTGTATATGAATGGTATTGCGTTTCTCAAAGCAGAGCAAAGATCGTTACGTAACAGACTATTTGTTCCATAGTTTACTTTGGCACATATGTTAGGCTTACAATGGATATGTGAAACGCAAAGATAATGATATTTCTTTAAATGTGGTTAGGAAAACAATTCTATCTTTATTATTGTCCATACAAAAACAAATGTAAGATTTTAGCCTAATTCCACTTTTCATTTTATCAGGAGCAAAGAGTGTCATTTCTTCAGGTAGGCACTGAACCAGTTCATGTTGTTCTCTGTATATAAAATACCACTTTAAAGGGGCTTTGGTATATTTTGTAGGTGTTTTTAGTTGATGTTTTTATAACATTTGAAATGTAACAAGTTCAGCATAGAATTCATGTTAGCTATTCCTACAAGAACAAGTGTGAGAACATATTTTGCAGCGTATGTTAAGTTTAAATTAATTTTAATTCAAATCAATTAATGTTTAATGCACGTTAACAAAAGCACCGTGCTACATAAGGATAAAATGAAGCCTTGAAAGTGGTAGTCATGTTTGCTGTTACTGGTGGGACAGAAAGCTCTCTTTGAAAAGATAACATTTTAAAGATCTTTACTTGTGTTCAGAAGATGAACAAAAGTCTTAAGGGTTTGGAATGACTTGATGGTGAGTAAATGACGACAGAATTGTCTTATTTAGGTGCATATCTGCACCACATCTGGTGGTATTTAGCCTACCTGCCCTTAATGTTGAAATGCCACTAATTTGGTTTCCATAATACTTCACATAATGATTTACTATGGACAAACATTTTTTTAATAAGCTACGATTTGAACATACTTCTCTCTTTTTTTTAGAAATGAGCCTCTATGGTGTGATGTTTGGTCAGCCATCTCTTGTACTATGAAGAACTGCAATGGAAGAAGAGACAGTGCTTGATTCGGCAGGTGATCTGCACCTATTTTGTAAGACCAGATTTAATTTTAGAATATTTATCAAGAATAAATGTTTTATTTTTCATCTTTTATTTTTATTCATAATTCTAGCTGGGTAGGTGGCATGACATTAAACTATTAATAAACAACAAAAACACTGTAATAATACATTCTTCCCCCGACACTTTTTTTGCAAAGTCATTACTCATTATCATAGTAAGTAGTGTGCTGTCCCCTTCCCCTTAAAGCAAATGTGGTCTCAAGACTCATCCAATGCCATGTGTAAATAGGGCCTATGTTACATGAGATTGGAATGACATAAAGTAAATATCAGGATTTTATTCTTGACATTCATGTACTTGCATATAGTTACTTTGGCATTATGTAATTATGTGTCCTTAGAAATGTATCAAACTAAATTTGGTTCGCATTATAACATATTGTTTCTTTTTGAGATGGTGGAGCAACTTTTTCAAGAGGAAATTGTTGACATTGTCACAGAGGATGATGGTGATGATGGAATTTTCATTTTTGGGTGAACTATCCCTTTAAGACTCTGTAAACCATTCAGATGCATGTAAAGTCATTAACAACTGTTAAACAGCATCTATAAATGATAAAAAAAGACATTACTATTGGGAGAAACATTTTGTCTAGACATTTGAGTTTATTTCAACCGACACCTGTAAAAGTAAGCATCATGTTGCACTGCTGTTTCCATTCTTTCTTTAAATTCATTTGCTTGGCCTTTAGTGCATGCATGTGTGATCAAACTCAGTTATTTTGAAGGCGTTTTTCTCTGACAGAAGCAGGTGCCTGTCAACCACTGCATGGAACCGAAAGTGCTGCCTCGTCCAGAGTTTCCCCGTCTAGAGCAGTAAAATAAACAATAAGCATTTAATGACATCACTACATATAGCACAATAATCATTCAACACAAATACTTTAAAATGTATAACTTGTTTTTAACTAATTGTTGCTTTAGAAAACCGCAAGTTTACAAGGTTAACATTAGAACCCTGAAATTTTGAAGCTGGCCACCCTGTGCAAGGCTAACAGCAAAAACCTCGCCAGCACATGAATAAAACTTGCAGTGGGATTATTTTATTTATTTTGATAGTTATATTACAAACTTGCCTCAGGCTGCCTCGATTGTCCGGCCGAGGAGGATGGTGTTGATGCTCCGTGAGCCTCCCGATTACTCATCTTGAACTATTGTTATTCTTCTGCTGATGTGTAAAATATCCGTGTTTTATCATTAATGTTCTTTAATATACTCTTATTACCGTTTGTTTAGACTACTTGCAGCTCCGCTCGTCTTCTTCTTATTATTTTTAACACCAGTTGGCATCCAGCTTATTGGTGCACTACCGCCACCTTCTGTTCCGGGGTTCCGGTTCAATGAGCTGTCAATCAAAATCTCACAAGCCAATAAGAGCGAACCGCTGTTAAGCCCGCCCCTCACGAGAGGATTGTGTCAATATGGAGAACGTAAATTTGCGAAGCGCAAACCCTAACTTGGAAAGCGAAAACGAAAACACTTGCAGCACATTCAAAACTATGTTTAGTGAAACTTAGAAAACCATAAACAAAGAATGCAGTATATTTAAAGATGATGTTAATTTCTTTGCTAGTTAGTTGATTGTTTTTATTTTCAGAGTGTGTTTTTATTTTCAGAGTGTTTTTTTCTTTTATCAATGTATATTTTTGTTTGTTTTTGCAAAAGTTGCGTTCATTTAATTTGACACAAATATAATTCCATAATTTAGAGCCTCGGTTACTTCATCAATGTCTATTTCAACCTCCAATTGGTTCCTCTGTGTGTCAATCAGATTTGGTAAATCTTTAAAAAGGTCCTCCATACAGTCAATGTCACATGGACCATCCAAAAAAAGTTTTGTATAAAAATCAATGGCCATTGTTCTCATTTCTTTGGGATTAGTTGTTACAGTCCCATCTGGTTTCTTTAGATGTAACATAGACTTCCGTGCTCCTTCTTGTTTCTCAAAACTTAAAAAGAAAGAACTTGGTGCATCCATCTCACTTAGAGAAAGGAAACGGGATCTTATTAAAGCTCCCTTAGCTCGTTCATGGAAAAGTGAAGCTTTCTTTTTTCATTCAGTCTTTCAGTTGATTCTGGTTAAATAAACTTCTTTCAATTGTTTTAATTTCATTTTCCAGGTCCATAACAGTTTTTTAAAGAACATAATTTGCATTAACTGTATAATTTTGACAAAAATTCCTGATGTGTGCTTTTCCTACATCCCACCAATGTACAACATCATCAAAATCATTATTTTGCTCTCCCCATTTAGCCCAAAATAAATGAATTTTTTAACAAAAAAGCCATCTTGGAACAATTTTACATTAAAATACCAATAATAACTATGACCTCTTATTTTTTGTAAATTTAAAACAATCATACATAAATGATGATCTAAAAAAACCACTGGGGTAAATATAGGCCTTAAAAATTCTATTGCACCAATCTTTACTAATATAAAAACGATCTAACCTGGCAAAGCTGATATGGTCACTTGAAAACTTAGACCAAGTATATTGCCTTTCCACTGGGTGTTGTAATCTCCAAACATCAAACAAATCAAAATGACTTATTATGTTGTTCAAACATGTGGCAGAAAGAGGACATGGTTCTTCTCCATTTCGGTCTTGTTCAACTCACCTTCAATGTCGCTATTTAGTATACAGGGTGGCACATTAGAAATCATGACTCTAACAGACTGCGACACAAGCGGTGAGACTAAGGTAAATCTGCTAGCTGCTGACCTAAGATCAGCTTAGGAAATGTCTATGGATAATTTCAATTTAACTATGTATTTAAGGGCTTGAAATTGAAGGACTAGTTTTATTAATGCAAGTTGAACACCTTTTATTTATTTGTTTGTTTAAATATTAGAGGAAGAGGATTGTTTGTGAAATTTTTACAATATAAAGGTTCTCTGTATTTTGACTGCAACTTTCAAGCATTTTGATTCCTTCACTTCATTAGAATCATGAGAATCCCCTTTTTGTAAAACAACATTATTTTGTAGGGCCTTGCACACCTGTATTAATACTAGTGTATAATTTTCTTTATAAAACGGTTAGTTCCAATCCTTGATTCTGATTGGTCAATAGGTGTGCTTTATTCGCAATAAAACACTGCTATGACCGCTTCACCCAACGGTTCTATTTAATATCACTGCGCCCTTAGCAACACCCTTAGCAACACATAAACATATAATGAGTCAAAGTCTGAGAACAGTTTGTTGTTTTTATTTGAACTTTCATGTTGTTTTTCGCAGTCAGGGACTATTTTTTCTAGCGGAAGGAATGCTTTTATTAATTTAACTTCATGAAAGTTGCACTAATATTTTTTTTACTTTAATATTGTGGTGTAACCGTTTTATAAAAGCAATAAGGTACTCGAGGCAAGTGCTGTATCGTGAATAAGTAACGGCTAAAGGGGTTGCAGGCACTCCGCTTCGCGTCGTGCCTAACAACACCCTTCAGCCGTTACTTATTCACGATACAGCACAGCCTCTCGTACCTTATTGCTTACATAAAATATTCACTCATCATGACAGTAAAATAGGACATACTAAGTCAATCTACTGCAGAATTTCTCTTTCAGTCAGTAGTAAATGTGTCCAGTCATGCATAAAAAAAAGAAAACAAATAATGTTCAAAATAATTTTGCATTATTTAAAATAAATAAATAAATAAAAATAAATGCATACCTTGATATACATTTTTGGTCATACCTCCCAGCACACTGTGTTGTGATATGCTGTGTTGGATTTTGTCTATTCCTGTCTACATTTACATGCAAGCCCTTGGAAAATGTTATCATCATTTTATTATAAGTGTAGTAAACATGCGTGTTGTGAATTATCATTGATTATCTATTTGTTCATGCTGAAAGTCTGACTGCATTGGTTAACCCTGGCTTCATTATACAGGCCTCAGGTAAAGCATGTGTTCAAAAAACACACTGTCTGCATCTAGACCTGTAAGCTAGATTAGATTTGGTTTTGGAAATTTCCACATCAGCTTTACCTCCTCTCACATCATGTTTCTTATGTTTGTGTAAATCATTCAAACAATGTAAATGTATGTCTACATTTCTTCTGGCAAATATTTCAGGATTAATTTAATTCTACAACCTTTATGACCTCTAGTTTAAAAAGTAAACCACTGACGTATTTTGCAGACAAATTAAACATGTTGAGGTTTCTCACAGTATGTGCTTGTCAATTCAAATATTTTGGTTGGTGAAATGGGGGCAACATAATTTAGGCATGATGTTAAAAAGTACATTAATGTTTCCACTTTATTTTGTATGGTGTGGACATAATCTGTCTTCTGTTTGCATGTATGTCAATATCTCACTGTCACTGCAATGTTATGGTTTGGATGCTTGTGACTAATTTTATGAATCGCAATTGCCCGGTTCACGTTGCAGTTTGAGTACAACAACAAATATACAAAAGCGAAACATGCATAAGATATAAGAAAATTATGTAAGCCTCGTACTGTAGACAAAGAAATAGGAAGCCTCTGGATGGCGCGTGTGCTTCAAGATGATCAAAACAACTACTTTATATAACACTTCACAAGTCCTTCAGTGATGTTCATTTAATTCAAGCGATTTAGCAAAGTGTCTGTTAAAAACACAGAAGACGCGCTCGACCTGTCACTAAATATTAAACGAGAAAAACTCATGAAACCATACGCAGCTTTATATAGTGGTTGATGTTGGTCTTGGATTTTATGTAAAGATGCCAAAATAACCTTTTCGTTCACGCGTGTTTTAATTTCAATATACAGCTCTGGACCTCTGCTCTGTGTCTAAATTTTTATTATCGCGCCAATGTGTTTAAATACTCCAGTTTTATAGTAAATGTTAGAGGAGAAAACACACGCCAGCGGCTCGTGAAGGAGCGCAGACACCGAGCTGTCCAGGTTGAGTCTATATGGTTCTCATGTGCTGAGTAAAAGCGCGGCGCGCCCTGAACTGAAACACTGAATTCGTGTTTACTGTGTGGTAATACATTCGCATTAAGAAATGGCAGAAACCGCTCCAGCTGCTGCCGCCGCCCCGGCCAAAGCACCCAAGAAGAAATCCGCCGCTAAAGCCAAGAAAACGGGTCCAAGTGTGGGTGACCTCATCGTCAAAGCTGTCTCGGCTTCCAAGGAGAGAAGCGGCGTCTCTCTCGCCGCCCTGAAGAAAGCGCTCGCCGCCGGTGGTTACGACGTGGAGAAGAAAAACGCCCGCGTCAAGATTGCCATCAAGAATCTGGTGACTAAAGGCACTCTGGTCCAGACCAAAGGCACCGGCGCTTCCGGGTCTTTTAAACTCAACAAAAAGCAGACAGAGACCAAGGCAAAACCAGCAAAGAAAGCCGCTCCTAAAGCAAAGAAGCCCGCAGCCAAGAAACCCGCCGCCGCCAAGAAGCCCAAGACTGCAGCGACAAAGAAGACCGCCGCTAAGAAATCACCCAAGAAAGCAGCGAAGAAACCAGCCGCCACCGCCGCTAAAAAGGCAACAAAGAGCCCCAAGAAAGCAAAGAAGCCAGCGGCTCCTAAGAAAGCAGCGAAGAGCCCCAAAAAAGCAAAGGTTGCTAAACCCAAGACGACAAAGCCCAAAGCAGCTAAGCCTAAAAAGGCAGCACCTAAAAAGAAATAAATCAACTCATTTTTTTTTCTTTAGACTCAAAGGCTCTTTTAAGAGCCACCCACTAATTCATGAAAGAGCAGTGTTTCAATATAATCTGTAACTAATCATGATTGCATTTTATATTTGACCGCAACGTTGTTAACTTTTTTCAATATAAAGTAAAATATGTCGGTAGACTACATTGATGTTATTTGCTTGTTGGGCAGTACAGACAGCAGTTTTAAATAAATCGCTATAAGGGTCTGAGGTCGTTAAATTTGCAACACTTTTTGACCTAAGAGATCTAATTCAAGTTGTGTGTATCTTATTCAATATGACAATTTTCCTATTTAACATTACTTCATCTTCATGTAATCTTCTTAAAATGTGTCCCCATGTGTACTGAAAATAATACTTTAATGCTGCCCATTACGTAAATTAATCTTTAATATAAAACCTATTTAACAAAATAAAACAAGAAGGGGTGGGCGTTGACATTTGGAGGGAAGTTCAGTGATTGGTTTAAACTTTCTTCAGACTCTAACCAATCGGCGAGTGCCAAGCATGCCTAAATACTGAGAACAGCAACACCTTGCTATTACACTTGCTGTAAATATCTTCGAGGAAACAACGACTCTCTAAATCGAAAATGAGCGGCAGAGGCAAAACCGGTGGTAAAACCAGAGCGAAGGCTAAGACTCGTTCATCCAGAGCCGGGCTTCAGTTTCCCGTCGGTCGTGTTCACAGACTTCTTCGCAAGGGTAACTATGCAGAGCGCGTTGGTGCTGGAGCTCCAGTTTATCTTGCCGCTGTGCTCGAGTATCTTACTGCTGAGATTCTAGAGTTGGCCGGAAACGCCGCTCGTGACAACAAGAAGACTCGCATCATTCCCCGCCATTTACAGCTGGCAGTGCGTAACGACGAGGAGTTGAACAAACTCTTGGGTCGCGTGACCATCGCTCAGGGCGGTGTGTTGCCCAACATCCAGGCTGTGTTGCTGCCAAAGAAGACCGAGAAGCCCGCTAAAGCAAAGTAAACTATCCAATTCTCCAAAACTAAACCAAAGGCTCTTTTAAGAGCCACCCACTTGACTTACAAAGAAGTGAATTTTCGTTTTGATTTTTGGTACGTTATGACTTTAGCCAATAGCCAATATAAATCCAAAGCAAAAAAGTTTGAGGCTTGTTTCTTTTCCATTATTGATTTCACATTAAATGTTGCTGCTTGTCATTATATTAAATGACAAGCAGCAACCGTGTTTGAACGTTCTTTAAATATAACTAATTATATGTAAGAACTTCTAGCTTTGTTTTATTTTTCCAACAATGTAGCCAGTGGTGGCACACAACAATTGTGTAGTGGCGCCTGGCTCTTATTTTTTGTCCTCATTTGATAAAAACAGCCCTGTTTAAGCCACGTTAAACGGTGACTAATGTCTCATGAGTGGCGCTTAAATGCGAAATAAGATGAATATTTACGTGCGCTCCGCCACGGGTCACCGACTATTTCAATATTTTCCACAAAACCATATTCTTACTGGGTGTTTTTAGGGAATTTTTGATTTTTTTTAAGTGGGTATATGCCGTATACAGTCTCCGTATATCCTGCACTACAAAAGTGCACATAACATACAAATGTTTAACGTATACTTACTATTTTATTCAATGGCCTACTGTTGACTGGTCTGGGTGCTGTCATACTGGTGGTGTCTTTTTTTACTGTCTAATGCATATTTATTTAACTTGTTGTTTCCTTTAATCTCTACAGAACAGTAATGTATTTGTTTAATGTTTGGATATTTTAATGCATATTTTTGACACATGAAAAAAGGGCTTTAGAGCGCTCCTTTGATTTGAAGTTAAACAAGACAAAGGATTTCGAGCGGGAAACACAAACCGCCGCTCGTTTGAAAACAAGAAACGCGCACAGCCATTGGCTAGCTTTCTACTTTGACGTCACGCATTAGCCAACCATATGCCAGTACACTGTCGCCACCCTCTGAGCTCATGAGCGACTTGTCTTTAAAAACGACCTGTGGAAAACATTTGAGTATTTCGCTTCGCAGAGAAGAACGTTTTGACTGCAGTTATGGCAAGAACAAAGCAGACCGCTCGTAAATCCACCGGAGGCAAAGCGCCCAGGAAGCAGCTCGCTACTAAAGCTGCCCGTAAGAGCGCCCCAGCCACTGGCGGTGTGAAGAAGCCTCATCGTTACAGGCCCGGTACCGTAGCGCTGAGAGAAATCCGCCGCTATCAGAAATCCACTGAGTTGTTGATCCGTAAGCTGCCTTTCCAGCGTCTAGTGAGAGAAATCGCCCAAGATTTCAAGACTGATCTGCGCTTCCAGAGCTCCGCCGTCATGGCCCTGCAGGAGTCCAGTGAAGCTTATTTGGTCGGCCTGTTTGAGGACACCAACCTGTGTGCCATCCACGCCAAGAGGGTCACCATTATGCCTAAAGACATCCAACTGGCTCGCCGCATTCGGGGAGAGCGTGCTTAAACTCAGTGCTTTACCATAAACCCTAAAGGCTCTTTTAAGAGCCACCACAATTCCACTGAATGAGAAATTTCCGATTTTTATTTAATCACATACATTTTAATGTGTATATGCAATTATGTTATTTATTAGATCTATGATTTCTTATGATTAACTTTTAAAGTAACGTGGGGTGGTCAACAGTTTTAAATAATATTTTTTTTTATTCGTGAATGTGGCAATGGGTTTCTTTTTCAACAAGGGAATGCAAGTTAGTTTGAACGTCATGATCATTATGACAGAAGCACAGCAGACCATTTTAAACTAAGCACTTGAAAAAAATGACTGTAACCCCATAAATGTCTATTTAATGTTGCATGAGCAAAATGACAGAACATGTGTTTAATAACAAATAAGCACCATGCTTATTAAAAGTATGCACCCCACTAATTTAATTAAAAAATCAATCAACAAGCACAGCTGTATGTCATCTTTATCCTTTTCTAAAATAAACAATATTAAAGTTGTTTAAAAGATGTCTGTTTAGATTAAAATTCAGTTGTAAAAAATGTAGGTAGTTCTGGACTTTTACTGTGATACGTCACAAGGCACCGCCTTCATTTATGTGTTTCCACTAGGTCCTGTAGGCAGCTGTAAAGTCATGTCTCGCTGCCACACTATACTCACTCTGTTTTAAACACTAAAATCATGTCAGGAAGAGGAAAAGGCGGTAAAGGACTCGGCAAAGGAGGCGCGAAGCGTCATCGCAAGGTTTTGCGTGATAACATCCAGGGAATCACCAAACCCGCCATCCGTCGTCTCGCTCGTCGTGGTGGTGTCAAGCGTATCTCCGGTCTGATCTATGAGGAGACCCGCGGTGTGCTGAAGGTGTTTTTGGAGAACGTTATTCGTGACGCCGTCACCTACACTGAACACGCCAAGAGAAAGACCGTCACCGCCATGGATGTCGTCTATGCTCTGAAGCGACAGGGTCGCACTCTGTATGGTTTCGGAGGTTAAGCTTCAGTTTTTCGCAAATCAAACGGCTCTTTTAAGAGCCACCCACATTTTCACATTAAGAGACGAAATCTATGCAATTGTATTGTGTAAATGTTTTTTTTAATGTATCGTACAAGTCCATAACATGATAGATCAACAAGATACACATTATACGATTCGTTTTTTTCCAGAAAAAAAAAACATGAAAGCACTGCACCATAATCGTAAGTTCCAAGTATATTAAAATGGTTGTGTTTGTGTACTAGCCAAATAGAAAGTTTTTTTTTCGCTTACTTGAGGTGCAACAAACGCCATCTTTTTACCGACTGATCTCAAAAGATGTGAGATCTTGATCGTGTTCGTTTAATGAACGATTTTTTTTTTTACAAATAAAGTACAGAAGGCTGCTGCTTTTATTTAAATAAAAACGATTAAATTTCACAGAAATTTTATTTTAAAAAGAGCGGGAAAGTAAAACCACACTACAATACACAAGTGTATAAATTTCAAACATTATGCTATGGGTAGGGCTACCGTTTTAGCCACTTTGATTGGCTGTCTTACGTGTTTACTACTCCAATGAAATCCATTCATGGTGTTTGTCCAATCAGCACCGTTTGCCTGTTGCCCTTAGCAAATTAGCATAGACAGAGAATAAATACTTCTTCACCAGAGCAGCTCTATACTCACTTTGTCGTTCTGTCTTGTGTGATCATGCCTGAGCCAGCGAAGTCTGCACCCAAGAAGGGGTCCAAGAAGGCCGTTACTAAAACCGCAGGAAAGGGCGGTAAGAAGCGCAGGAGGTCCAGGAAGGAGAGTTATGCTATCTACGTCTACAAGGTCCTAAAGCAGGTTCATCCTGACACCGGGATTTCCTCTAAGGCCATGGGCATCATGAACTCTTTCGTCAATGATATTTTCGAGCGTATCGCCGGTGAGTCCTCTCGTCTCGCTCACTACAACAAGCGCTCCACCATCACATCGAGAGAGATCCAGACCGCCGTGCGTCTGCTGCTGCCCGGTGAACTCGCCAAACACGCCGTGTCTGAGGGAACAAAGGCCGTCACCAAGTACACCAGCTCCAAATAAAATTTCCAGCTTTTCAACACCCAAAGGCTCTTTTAAGAGCCATCCGCTTTATCAACGAGAGAGCATCCAGTTTTGTTTTAAGAATTAGGTGTTATTGCTTTTGTTCAAATTTTCAACATTAACCCTGTAAGACCCAAATATAGAAAAAAACTTTTTTATATTGTTACGTTTTTTTTACCTTTTACATGTTGTTGTGAGAGTCCTCTAATGCAAACATCAATTGGTTTTACATTTTTGACGTTTTGGTAAGTTTTTATGGAATTGTTGTTATATTACAAGATTAGGCTGATAGGGTAGCAAAATTGCTGTGATTTCACTCACTGTCTGAACAAATGTTAATAACATAAGAGTTAATTAGCAGGGTGTACTGCTCATGTAGCTCCAAAGCAGTAGCCTATATATCAATATACATAATCACACAATACATAATAAACAGACAAAACTATGTTTTTATGAAAAATCTTTTTATTATAAAAATATGCTCATATTGTATTTACAAAACCAGATAAACTGAAAGAAAACCAACCCATTCAAGAACACAGACCTTGCCCCATGACAGATATTACTGTCTGAAAAAGGATTTTATCAGTCTCAATACTGATATTTCTGTTATTGGCATTCATATACCACTGGAGTACCTCAGAAGGTTTGTGTCAAGGCATGATCACGGCTCTGATGAGTACAGTTTCCAAAAGAGGAGTTTTCACAAGCAACAAAATGGAATTACTATCATTGAACATGTCTGAAAACACAGCTAAACACACTGAATGATGTTTTATTAACAAGGTTCGGGAGGAGCATGTTCAGATAATTAAACACAGGTGAAAGCATTCTCAGATAATCAACACAGGTGGAAGCACTCAGCAATCAACCTAAGAGGGTACAAATAGACTCAGCAGTCTTACCTCATTATGTTGTCAGTTCGCAGCATCCCCCCACCACCCCTTCTCCACACATTTTAGTCCTAAAACACACTTACATGGGGGGGAGTACTCTGGGTTCGGGCCGAACTCCGAGCTCGGAGCCCTCCCTCCGGACAGCACGCCAAATACGCATTAAACTTTACCCTCCAAATTATATGTAAGTGTGAACTCGTGAAATACCAGTTCCCTGTCGAGAACGTTCTCTCGACATTGCGTCAGTTAGCTGACGCTATGGGATTGATCCTTCAATCACGATTACCCTGAAGCCTTATTGCACAACGCCAGTGCAGTTGAAACTCGCGCTGGCCAATGACGCTCAAGACGGCAAAGGAGGCGTGGCCTTCTTACTATAATAGCAGCCGTCTTGAGCGAATATCTTCAGTATTTTCTCCTTCACGAGCAAGTTTTACCCTGCAACGAAGATATCTGTTGAGTACGCGGATAAGACGGACGTCCCTCTTAGCGATCCAGATGTCGCGAATGTGCTCTCGGTGCGGAGGTCCTATCGACCCGCCCGATTCGCACAAAGTGTGTATTGTATGTCTGGGGCTTCTCCACGCAGAGACGGCGGTGGGTGGGTCTGAGTGCCCTCAGTGTGATGAGCTTCCAATGAGGGTGCTCAGGACTCGGCTCAACATCGCTCTCGAAAGCTCCTCGCTGCAGCCTCCCACTGCTGCCAAGGTGCCGCTGGTGGGGGCTCAGCCACCGACGGAGACCGAGCGCGTGCCGGAGCGCCGCGCTTCCCCTCCCCGTCGCTCTCCGGTTCAGTTCGTCGCCGAGAGCCTGCGTCCTGAACCCGGAGCTGCCGAGTCTGTCTCCTTTGGGGTCCCCGCAGAGGAGGATGAGATGTCGCTGACGGCGTCTGACGGAGATTGGGACCAATCTCCGCCTGCCGCGTCGGAGGCTGACGCCCACCCCCCATCCTTTCACGAAGAGCTGGTGCGCATTCTCTCTAAGGCCGTGCAGGATCTAGAGATCGAGTGGAGTTCCCCACAAGAACCCCAAAGGAGCAAACTCGATTCTTGGTACTTTGACTCGGGCCGCCGCGCCGCCGCTCCGAGGAAAAGTGCTCCTTTCCTCCCAGACCTGCACGATGAGGTCACCAAAGCGTGGGCGACCCCCCAGGGTGTCCGCGCTCGCGCCGGCGGGTCTGAGCTATTTTCTAAAGTAGACGGGGCGGAAGCCCGTGGATACCTGCACATCCCCCCCGTCGAGGAAGCCGTGGCGGCCCATCTCTGCCCGTCGTCCTCCTCCTTGGGTGGTGAGGCTTCACTACCCTCTAAGGCATGCCGCACGACGGCGCACCTGGCTGATAAAGCCTACGCCGCGTCAGGAGAGGCTCTGTCTTCGCTGCACACCATGGCAGTCCTCCAGATTTTCCAGGCGAGGGCTCTAAAGGCGCTGGACGAGGGCAGCACGGACCTGAATACCTTCAGGGATCTGAGGGCGGCAACGGATTTCGCGCTGAAAGCCACCAAAAAGTCGGCGCAAGCCATCGGACGCAGCATGGGCTTCATGGTGGTGATGCAGCGCCAGCTGTGGTTAAATCTCACGGATCTCAAGGAAGCCGACAGGAAGACGCTGCTTAACGCTCCCGTTTCCCCATCTGGCTTGTTCGGTGACGCCGTGGGCACCATCACGGAGCGATTCTCGGAGGCGGTGAAGAGCTCTAACGCCATGAGTCACTTTCTTCCTCGCCGCCCTATGTCTCATGCGCCGGCGGGACCGCCGCCGCCGAGATACCGCTCCGAGTCTGCCCCACGCCGGCCAGCAGCGCAACCCCCCGCGGCAACGCCCCCGACGATGAGACCTGAACCGGTGGTGCGTCACAAGAGCCCCTGGCACGAATCCACCAGGAAGCGTCGCAAGAAACCGGGTCCAGGGGGACCGCAGTCCGGGGCAAAGCTGCGTTCCTGACGTGAGTGGTGTGAGAGAGAGAACGCCGAGCGGCGAGCCCGCCGCCAAGAGAACAAAAGTCTCGTCGAGCGTCCCCCTGGCTGTTGCGGGCGACGCAGAGACTGCTTCTTTAAATGTTTTTGTGTTAAATGCAATAAAAAATGTTACTTTTTCACAAAAAGAGCGTTTTCCTCCTCATCTGGTTTCGGTTTCGGGTCGCTCGCCCCAGGGCAGCTCCCACCCTCATATAAACACGCACAGCGCACCCTCCCCGCTTTCGAACCCCCGCGACGCGCGGGTCGCAGAGAAAGCGGGGACGGGAAGGGTTAATGCATGGTCTCAACGAGCCGCACAAAAGCCCGTTGTCTATCGCGGTGTCAGCCGCCCCCCGGCCGTCCTCTCTTGTGCCCGTAACACAAACGTTGCACAGAGCGGAGAGGTCTCCATTAGTCCCGCTGGGTCCCTCGCCCCCGAGCAGCGATCCGACGAGCAACGCGCAGCCCCAGAGAACCGAGCTACTCGTCACGCACGAGACGCTCGGCGGCACCGAGCGGTCCGATCATTCTGTCATTCAACCGCTATCACTGCACTTAGATGCATGGCGTGCCATTCCCAACATATCTGAACATTATGCTGAACATTATTCAGAAAGGATACTCTCTACAGTTTCGACGCAGACCTCCCCATTTCAACGGCGTGATAGCGTCAACGGTCCGGGCTCAAGACGAGTCGATATTGTATCAGGAAAACTGCAATCTCCTCGCCAAACGAGCAATAGAGTCAGTTCCGATGCAAGAGAGAGAGAGCGGTTTTTACAGCCGGTACTTTGTCGTCCCGAAAAAAGACGGCGGTCTCAGACCGATCGTGGATTTGAGACTAATCAACAAAGCATTACACATTCAGATCGCCCCGCACCACAGGCGCTTTCTGAGATTTGCATTCAAGGATGCTGCATACCAGTTCACGGTCCTCCCGTTCGGTCTAGCGCTCGCCCCGCGCACATTCACGAAATGTATAGACACGGCGCTGTCCCCGCTGAGAGCGAGCGGCATTCGCATCCTGAATTATCTGGACGATTGTCTGATCTTAGCACAATCAAGAGAGGTGCTCATCATCCACAGAGACTCAGTACATTCGCATTTAGACAGCCTCGGTCTACGTGTGAATTTGCAGAAGAGCGCTCTATCTCCAACGCAGGAGATCGCGTTTCTAGGCGTACGTCTCGACTCGGTCTCAATGAAGGCTTTATTATCAGAGGAGCGCAAACGAGATCTGACGACTGCTCTGAATGTATTCAGCCACGGATGCACTGTGTCACTGAAACGATTTCAGAGACTTTTAGGCTTGATGGCGGCAGCCTCCCCGGTTTGCCCACTCGGTCTGCTGTATGTGTGCCCGTTACAGCTATGGTTACGATCCAGAGTGCCCAACAGGGCGTGGATATCGGGACGAGCGAGCATTACAGTTACGAACGGATGTATGCGAGCGCTGAGACCCTGGTTAGATCCCAACCTGTTCAGCGGGGGTGCTCCACTCGGGCTGGTTACGAGACGGAAAGTAGTCACGACGGACGCGTCGTTAACGGGCTGGGGAGCCCTGTGCGATGGCATCCCGGCTTCGGGCTCCTGGTCGGAGACGGAGCGGTTATGGCATATAAACCGTCTAGAGCTCAAAGCCGTCCTTTTAGCACTGCAGAGCTTTGCGACGCTGATCGGGGGCCATCACGTTCTCGTCCGGACGGACAACACTACGGTGGTTTCATACATAAATCGCCAGGGAGGAGTGCGCTCCAGGCCGCTGTTCAGACAGGCAGAAACGATACTGTTGTGGGCGGATCGTCATCTCCTTTCAATAAAAGCGACGCATGTACCGGGCAGCATGAACTGCGGAGCGGATATGCTGTCGAGGAACGGCATTCCCCAAGGGGAATGGAGATTGAACCCCCTATCTATCGAGCTGATCTGGAGTCAGTTCGGGAAAGCAGAAGTGGATCTGTTTGCGTCCGAGGAAAACACACACTGCCCGCTGTTCTTCTCGTTGACGAGTTCTCCTCTGGGCGGAGAAGCGCTGTCGTTGCCGTGGCCGAGAGCCAGCAAATATGCGTTTCCCCCCATAAAACTGCTGCCGTCAGTTTTACACAAGATCAGGGAGGAAAGAGCATCAGTGACACTAATCGCCCCGTACTGGCCGAACCAGCCGTGGTTTCCCGACCTGTTGGAACTGTCAACGGCTCCCCCGTGGCCGATCCCGTTGAGACGAGACCTGCTCTCTCAGGCGAACGGATCAATCTGGCACCCCAGCCCCGAGAAGTGGAAACTTCACGCGTGGAAGGTGTGTGGGAACCGCTAACAGACGCGGCGCTGCCGCAGAGTGTGCTCGATACGCTGATGCAATCGCGTGCCCCCGCTACAAGACGGTTATATGCCCTTAAGTGGTCGGTATTCACGGCGTGGTGTAAAGAAAAAGAGTTTGACCCGGTGAACTGCTCCGTGTCAGCTATTCTATCCTTTTTACAGCACAGAATGGATACGGGAAGCATGCCCTCCACCCTTAAAGTATATGTTGCTGCCATCGCAGCTTTTCATGCTGAGATTGGGGGGCGCTCGGTGGGCAAACACGAGCTCATAGCGAAGTTTTTACAGGGTGCACGGCGCCTCAGACCTTCTCGCCCACCCACCGTACCGTCTTGGGACCTGGCCTTGGTCCTGAAAGCACTAACTCTTCCTCCGTTTGAGCCTATTCTAACGGTAGGTTTGAAGGAGCTCTCTCTAAAAACTGTGCTTCTGCTGGCTTTGGCTTCAGCTAAGCGCATAGGAGATCTGCATGCACTCTCTGTGAACGCTGAATGCTTACAATTTGGACCAGGGAACTGTAATGTCACGTTAAAACCCAAAGCGGGTTATGTGCCTAAATCGCTATCCACGCCATTTAGAGCGCAGGTTATTTCTATCCCCGCCTTCTCCTCGGATGACGCGGCGACTACTAACGCGATCGTACAGAGTGAGCTTTGCCCGGTAAGAGCGCTAAAAGCTTATATTGATCGCTCGGCGCCGTTCCGGACAGCGGAACAGCTGTTTGTTTGTTTTGGAGGCAGCGCCAAAGGACGCCCAGTTTCCAAGCAAAGACTGTCGCACTGGGTGGTTGATGCTATTTCACTGGCATACTCTAGCCAAGGAGTGCGTTGCCCTTTGGATATTAAAGCCCATTCTACGAGGGCTATTGCATCGTCATGGGCTTGGTATAAAGGCGCATCTATTCAGGATTTATGCTTGGCAGCTGGCTGGTCGTCTCAGAACACATTTGCTAGGTTTTACAATCTGGATGTCTCCTCATTGGCTTCCCGAGTGCTCTCGGTAAACACGCCCTCTACCTCCAGTGTCTGACATACCTGATGGTTTCTATCAGGTCGTGTGTGAGGGGCGGCGCTACGCCGACGCCGACTTGAGAATACCTTAGCGCCGGACGCTGCTCGCCCGCTGAGTATTCGATTTATTTACTACGAGAATTCCACCATGTATTGGTTTTTGTGGATTATCACTTGCATTTCCGACGCCGGGAATCACCCGCTCCCTGGATGCTGAGTCATATGAATACTGCATGTGGATTATATTTTACAACTTCAACGCCGGATCTCGTCCGCCCGTTGGGCAAGTCAACATATGGCTGCAAGAGTGCTGTGTTCACTGCCGCCAGTCCAATGATCTAAACTCTTCTACAACTTGTGCGCCGGACGCCGTCCGCTCGCTAGGTATGTTGTTTAATTCTTTAGCGTTTACTTCTTACCCGCTTAATGTGGTGTTACGCTAGCACGCTACTGGCTCTGTTATGGTTTTTGGCTGGTGCTTAGTACGATATGCCGCTATCGGCTGGTCATTTGAGATTGTTGCATGCTGTTTGCTTCGTTATGCTTGGCCTATCTTGCCGTATGCACGGCGCGGTTCTATACAATCTCCCATAGCGTCAGCTAACTGACGCAATGTCGAGAGAACGTTCTCGACAGGGAACGTCTCGGTTACTATCGTAACCTCGGTTCCCTGAGAGAACGTGAACGAGACATTGCGTTAGCTGCCGTGCTCACGGCTTCGTAGGCTGTACGCTCGTTCAGTCGTTTTTACTGAAGATATTCGCTCAAGACGGCTGCTATTATAGTAAGAAGGCCACGCCTCCTTTGCCGTCTTGAGCGTCATTGGCCAGCGCGAGTTTCAACTGCACTGGCGTTGTGCAATAAGGCTTCAGGGTAATCGTGATTGAAGGATCAATCCCATAGCGTCAGCTAACTGACGCAATGTCTCGTTCACGTTCTCTCAGGGAACCGAGGTTACGATAGTAACCGAGACGTTTTGTTGCCATCATGTCAACATATCATATGGGCAGACATAAAGTTTTTAATTTCTCTTTTATAGTTAAGAGGCATCACCACATTCCTCCTCATCAGTTATTTCAGAGTTCCATCTCAAAGTCACTTTTTCAAATTTGTATGATATAAATGACTTCATATGCATTGTAGATAAGACAGTCCTGGCTAGTAGCATTCTGAAATAAAAAACACACTGATTATTTCCATGCTTATTAATCTTGATGCAAATCAATTCCAATCACACTTATACATTTCAAAGGATTCAACCATTCCACAGAATTCACACAATACTATCTGGCAAGCTTGTTGTTGTTGTATTTATAATGCTAATATCACTATACCCCTCACCCCACATTCCAGAACATTATCACCTGGCCCGTATGCAGCAAATAGATATTTGAACAAACAAAGCCCAGACAAGAAAACGGGACCAGCAAATAATATTTTATAAACAATAAGATACAGATGGTTTCAGATATTGCGACATAAATACTTTTAAATTCTCAAATAAATAATTTATTTCCTATAAACTTATTTAATACTCTTAAAACTTTGATTAAAACCTTAAAATAGACATTTAACATCAATATTATATTTTGTTGCCAAAAAAAATGATTAAAATATAAAAATATTTTAGGCATTTTACTTATGTGATTGTTGATTTATTTAGTCCAGTAAAAAAGGTTATGTTCTTCAAGGCAGGTTTTGTAAGTTCACGGCCAGGAAAACAAACCTATTTACAAAGTCTACCATTCAAAATCATTGCAAGGTTAAACATTAGGACTTTTTAGTTGTGTATATGTGGATTTAAAGAGAAAAAAAACCATGTACAGGTATACTTTATTAGTTTTAAAACTGATGTTGTAATATTACAACCGAGGGTTTTACAGGGTTACAGTTTTTTTCCAATTGCTAACACACAATTTTGCAAACTAGTCTGGTTTTATCAAAAAACTTCACACAGTTTACAAAACCACACACCCAAACAGCAAAATACCACATATATCCTGCAAAATGAAGCACTCAAACCGAAACTACATATAACATTATCAAAATCAAACTTTGACACAAATTGGAACACACTTCATTCATATTACCAACTACACACAGTTGGGCATAATGAAAAGTGCACTTTTCTTTAGTTTGCTTTGCCATAATACTAAAATATGTATTAGATTGTTCATATGCACAAAAATATTTGAAGATACACACACATGCTGTTGATTTTTTTTATTTTTCACCAAACAAGTCATAACGCCTCGTCCACATCACAGGCAATATATTCCCTTGCCAGACATTGAGGGAAGAAGCACCTTGAGCGCCTTATCCATCCCTAAATTGCACCAACATCAATCTCATCACATGTCTCTTCCATAGTCTGCAAAAGAGGCATGCACACAAAGGGCTGCTGGTCATATACCTTTCATATAACTCTTCTATGGGGTTCAAAAATGGCAAGTATGGTGGGAGGTATTGCACGATAAA
This sequence comes from Misgurnus anguillicaudatus, assembly GCF_027580225.2. Lineage (NCBI taxonomy): Eukaryota > Metazoa > Chordata > Actinopteri > Cypriniformes > Cobitidae > Misgurnus > Misgurnus anguillicaudatus. The sequence continues at coordinate 5,481,520 of NC_073342.2, read as the reverse complement.
TGTTTGGTAGTCAGCAAACCAGTTTTGGACTGGGGCTGCACGATGAAAGCTCACGTTGTGCCATACTACAACATACCGGTTTCTTTGGTCTACATCATTCATACACTCTGATGGTATGAGAATGTTGTGGAGTCTTTCTAGAAATGGCAGAATATGGGCTGTGTTGTATGGTCCAATGTTGGCATGATGGTGGAGGACACCATCCATATTAGAGATGGCAGCACACATTGTGATGTTCCCACCACGTTAGCCAGGAACATCTATAATGGCTCTGTGGCCAATGACGTACCTGTGGTCTTTTCTAGTGCTTACATCCTGATTGAAGTGTTAACAATTAACCATTCAGGTGTTTGGGCAGGTGGCACATATATTGGCCATTTAGCTCGTGTAGTGTCATTTTGAATGGTGGTGTTTTGAAAAGGCAAACATGTGACTTTATGTCAGATTGTTGTGTCTTGTGCAGAGAACCGTGTTCAGTGCATTTAAAAAGTGCCATTGTGAATTGCAAAATGTGTGTAAAGCAGGAAATGTGTTTAGGCTTTTGGAGACTTGAGAAGAGGTGTTGCTCTCTGTGTGTCAGTTTAAATAGTTGTGCTGTTCATGTCATTTTAGTGTGTTAGCAATTGGAAAAAAACTGTAAGTAAAGCAACAAGTGTTTGCACATGTGAGGTGTTAGTGTGTGGCATTTTGATTGTTTGTGTTTATAAAAGGAAATCAAGAAACTTCCTGTCAGATTTCAGTGTGTAGCTTAGAAAATTGTGTGTTGTGTTTTGCAAAAAGTGTTTAATGAAATTTAAAACTGAGTAAAAGGCCAAAAATTAATGTATGGTTTTCAAGATTTAGTGTGTGTATCTGGTGTTTGAGTGTGAGGTTTTAGAAATTGTGTGACAAGTAATAATTTTGTGTGTAAGCAGCTGAAATAAAACTGTAAATGATGTTACATTTACAAAAGTTTTGGATTGCCTAGTAGTCACAGATCTATAGAAGTGTTGATTATAAATAATAAAATAGTAATTAATTAACCAGTCCACATGATTTTTTCCTTTAACACGAACTTATAAGGAAGTGTAAAGTTAAAAGTAATAAGGTAACGTTAAATAAATGTATTTGTTAGTATGTATTACACATTTGACGTGATACATGGCTTAATATCTTACATTCTTGTACAAAATATCTAAGGCAAAATGACAGCCAAGATACATTAAATATGTCATAGCAAAATAACTGCATGTGATTGTCTTTCTGTTAGAACTGCGAATATTGTTCTGTTTAATCTTAACACTGTTACTGGACATGTTTAAAAATAGTGATCGGGATCAATCGCAATACTGACAGGTGTAAGAATTACAGACTGCCTTTGAAACAGATTCCACTACAACTTAGGTGTTAAAAAGCTCATCCCCCTAAAAGGTTTGATTACTTTAGAGGTAATCTCAGTCCAAGCAATACACTGATCATATAACCTAGAGGTATATTATCTTAATTATAGTATTAGAGCAAAAATTAGACTTCGAGAACCAAAATGTCAAATGGGAGGGGGGGTCAATGCTAATTAAAGACATACGCACAACCGGCGCAACGTCATAGAATGTCTCTGAACAGGTTCACGCCCACTTTTGGGGGAAATCGCACTAGACGTTCCATTGGCTTCCATTCAAAACAGCGGAACAAAGCAACCTTCGTACACAGCCGGGAGGCGTAAATAACTTATGAAATCACTCAGATTAAACATGTTGAGTAATTATCTGTCCACCCTGCCGGCCATAGAGCGCGAAAGATAAATTAACATATTTAATTTGGTCAATATAAAAACATGTCTCTTTCATTCTCCCAGCATCAAATTTGTGTAACAACGCTCCCTATTGGCCAGACGTGTCTTACCCGGACATTACTCGTACTTCATCGAGTCAACAGGGAAGCAAGTGAATGATTTTACTTCGTATTTGAAAGTTACTTCGTATTTATTTATTATGTCTTTATATTTAGAGTAATGAGTCCACTTTTCTGTCCAGCCATACAACTAACTGGCTTAGCGATATTTCCAGCAATCACTGGATGGCGTTGTTACACAAAATTTGAAGCTGTGAGAATGAAAGGGACATGTTTTTATATTGACCAAATTAAATGTGTTAATGTACCTTTCGCGCTCTATGGCAGGCACGATGGACAGATAAATACTCAACATGTTTAATCTGAGTGATTTCATAAGTTATTTACGCCTGCTGGCTGTGTAAAAACGTTGCTTTGTTCCGCTATCCTGAATGGAAGCCAATGGAAGCGCTGCTTTTTTATCCCCCGAAAAGGGGCGGTGACGAAATTTACAGTCAAGTTCCCGGATGTGCCGGTAGTCCGTATCTATTCACACATCATCCAATCACTTGGGTGAGCACTGTAGCCTAATCAGATCAATTCGACCATTTGATTAAGTACTCCTTTGGTGACTGTAAGGAACTGAGCCATTTACATCAGTATTCATATGTTATAGGGTTACAGCATTAGCATTTGGAAATGAGTCATTTACATTGGTATTCTCGGTTTACATCTTAAAGGGTACAGCATTAGCATTAGGGGTGGGAAAACAGATTTTAAACTGTATAAAGTGTTAAAGGTCCCTTCCTGTGTTTTTGAAGCTTTGATTGTATTTACAGTGCGCAATATGTGTTCATGTTTCATGTGTAAAAAAACGCAGTATTTTTCGCACAATTTACTTATCTGTATAGCGGATTTCACTGTCCTAAAAACGGGATGATGTCTTCCTTTTTTTATGAAGTCCCTCCATCAGAAATACGTATCGAGTTTTGATTGTGTAGCTGGTTTAGTGTGTTGTGATTCGATAGCAGCTTAGCTTGTTGTTAGCATAACTGGCGTATTCCTGTGGGCGGAGTTTAGTCAAAAAACTGTTTTACTGACATGATTAAAGCAGGAAGTAAAGGGCTGTAGTCCAAACCGGTCATTCACTGTAGGCTTTGAAAGGTGAATTTTGTCAAAGAAAATATATCGCCTGGCAGTGAACTTTGAGCTTTATCATTTTACAGGTATTATTTATGCTATTATAGCAACATTACACACTAACTAGGGTTTAAAAAATGGGATCAGAAAGAACGTGACCTTTAGACTGACTTTGTTCAGGGTTCACTCCAACACAGATGAACCCTGAGTGCTTGGTGTAATTTGCTACTGCTTCAACTACTTCTTGATTGAGCTCTTCAATGTCCTCCTCATTTTTTTCTTATCAGGCCGTGGATAATCCATATGTGCGCTTATTACAATAAATACGGTAAAATGTCACTGAAAGAGTGTTCGTCAAACCCATGCTAATGTACGACCCACAGCAACCAGAAAAATGAAAAATACAAAAAAGAAACTAGCCTGGTTTTCTTTTGTTTAAATTTAAATTTCTCAAATTACAATTTAGTAAAAGTAAATATAAGAAAAGGAGACAAAATTACAATAATCCAATGACAAGGTTATCGAGAAAAAAACCCATTTAGATTCATTTTTTTCTTTTGCATTTACATTGTATGTATTAAATTGAATTGTGAAGCGTTACACGGACCCTCTTCACTTATATCTTGAAAGCTTATTATCTGCCATTTACAGCATTAAACACAAATTACGTTTGTTATTTTTTATGGTCATGACTACTTCAATAATCTCAAAATTAGATTATGCGACTTTACCAGGGGCATCACTAGGCCCTTTTTAAAACTAGCCCCCCTACAAAAATTTTTTGATTCATTAATTTGTGATCGCTTCAGTCCCCTATAAAAAACATTCTTAAGAAAAGGCGGAATGCTGCATCAAGTTTCGGCTCTCCTGATCTGAGTCAGCATGGATTTAGCGCGTTTTTCAATCCGCAGAGCGAACATCAGTAGTACAAGGTGTGTGCTGGGCGGATTGGCCATTATGGCCTGGCGGCTGTTCTGACCCGCCGTGCAGTCAGCTCAGGTTGACATTTGAAATAATATGACATGAATGACGGACCTCTTAAAATCACGGTGTGAAAATGCCACCACATGACCTAACGGCGGCAACCCACTGTCTTTTTGGCTTTATCTAACAAATATGCAGCGCAAAGGAGAAGCAGAGAGAAACAGACGCAGCGAGATGCTGCAAAATCACAGATATTTGCCAAAAAGGGAGCAGGTCAGTCAAGTTACCATTAAAAGCACAGATCTATATATTGCTGATTAACTTTACATGTTTTAAAGTCAGGTGCTGGCGTGATGCATTGCTTTATGTACAGTTGTTGCTCTGAATGCATCAGAATGCATGAATGCATGATTGTGAAGTTTATCATTTTATAAAACTTGTTTTTTTGTGGAAAAACTGGATCAAAAGTGCAAATCAAGCCATTTCACTTTATATTTGCAGTTCTTTAAAATAACTTTTTTTATCTAATAATATACGTAAAGTATAAATTATTAAATATGTTTGTCTCATTTAAAATATTAATATTTCAACATTTGAAATCCTTCCTTTTAAAAAGTGTATGCCACCTGTGTATTTGTCAGTGGTATGGTAGTATACATTGTGTATTCCTAGTAAGTTTTTGAGGGTTCACCTACTACAGTAATAGGCTGTTTCCCAAACAGGGCTTAAGTCTAGTTCAAGACTAAAATGCCTGTTTGAGTTTTAGTTCTTAACTAAAAGTAGCTTGCACTAACATCTTAAAATACATCAGTCACATTGTTTTGTCTTAAGATGCACAACTGTAATATTTTGTAAGGTTTGCTTGTAAAAACTACATAAGCATCCTAATATAACTAAGGCCTAGTCCTGGATTAATCTAAACCCTGTCCTGAAAACCACATCATACTGCATCTTGACAACTTAGTATTAAGGTAGATCACTTTTTGGTCAGTCCCCTTTTCTATATTTTAGATCTGTATAAATTTGTTCCCAGATTAACACAGTGGCTATTTCAACTAATAATATTAACCTATAAGATAAAATGACTATAAAACAGTAAAAAACAGTAAAATGATGTGTTTGTACTGGAAACGTGTGTCGTGTATTTGCAAGTCTTCATTGTAAAAAAATCTCCATTACCAACTGAAAATGTTCTAGTCCCATATTTGAAACACAGGGAATACAAGTGGATTGCAATAAGGTTAGTACACAACCCTAATAGTCAAATAATATTTTTTAATCATACCCTTACTGGGGGCTGAGCCCCCCTAAAATGAAAATCCTAGAATCGCCCCTGGACTTTACATATTTGCTTGTGAGCAATTCCATCATTATGGCAATATTATGAAGCTGCAGACTCGGAGCCTGCAGCTACAGACCCCCGCCCAGAGACACGCATTCTCAGACCCCTCGACAGCATGACAAGAAACGTGAGTATCGTCAATTTTATTAAGTGAATCATACTCATTCGAATTGTTTTTTAATCAAACTACTTTAGCCCATCGATACAGTAGTACATTTAATATTTGTAAAGATAAATTGTAACCAAATTTGTGCACATAATAAGCAGATAAGCTACTTTTTTCCCCGAAAATATTTATAGCTAAATAATATAGCTAGCTAACGTTAGCTTTTAACCTTGGACTTTTTGTATACATTAAGGGGCGGTTTCCCGGACAGGGATTAGACTAGTTTTAGACTAGTTTAGATATAAGAGCTGCCCAAACTGAAAACAACTTGCACTAACATGTCTTAAAATACATCAGTGGCCATTGCTTGGCCTCAAAAGGTACACAAGTAGCCTAATGTTTTTAATAAGGCATGTTTGAACAAACTAGTTATATTTTCTAATTAAACTAAGGCCTACCCTGCTGAAAAAAACAGCATACCAGCAAGACCAGCATATGTTGTGTTTGGTGCTGCTATGCTGGTGACTACCAGCTAAACCAGCATAGACCAGCATAATTCCCATGCTGGTCCATGCTGGTTTGATGCTGTTTTTTCAGCAGGGTAGTGACTAGTAGTCCTGTCTTAAACTAATCTCTGTTCGGGAAACCACCCCAAAGTGTGTTAATATCAAAGAATGTCATCATTATTTAATCAGATTTACAGTTTGACCTTTTTTTTAATTACCGGACCTTTTCTCCTAAAACTATAAATGTATTTAATTAATGCAGGAGTAATTATTTTACTTTATATAATTTATGTAGACTACTTAAATGAGTTCTTAAAAAGTAAGTATTAAAATGAATCAATATCAATTTAACTGTGATATAAATTTGTTGCCAGCTATTTACAACTCATACAATTGACTAATGATGAAATTTACTATGCCTACACTATTTATTAACCAGCCTATGGTATTAACATGTCAGCTAGAATGTGTCATTTGGCCTTTTGTTTGGGTTCCTTGTATGGACTCTGTGGGGTGGTCTTAAAATTTGAATTTGAGTTTGACTCTCTCTCTTTTTTAAAGGTGGATATAACAATTCAAACTGGGAATTCACTTCCAGAAATTCCAAAATGTCACAAATGCTGCAGTGATTTTCACTACCATCAAATTGGTTCCCCATAAAGCCATGTGTGCCGGTCTACATGGACAGTGAGCAGCAGTGTGCTATTCTTTTTCAATACTTCAATGCTCTGATTTATAAATCTAAAACTTTAAGAATGAAGTGGAGTTTATTTGTAGTTTTCTTTTTCCTGAAGTAGGCCCAAACATGTTTGTCAATTGGATTGTTTCTATTAGTGTCATATATGCAATGTTTTTATATTAATTTATGTATTAATTTATATGGACAGCCTATGTGAAATGCAGGCATTATCCTGGCAGGAAGCTATGAGGAGGTGTTCCGTTCCTCCGTGGCCCTTTTTGATATGCTTGTAATTTGCATTTGCAAAAAAATGGTATTTGTTATTAACACGATCTTCCAAACAGCAGGTGGAGCAGTCTCGAAAAACAAGGGGTCTGAGAATGCGGGTCTCTGGGCAGGGGTCTGTAGCTGCAGGCTCCGAGTCTTATGGATTCATTTTCCGTCAAAAATTAAAACTTGATTTCTCTGAGAATGTATATATTACAAATATATTGTAGCATCGGTTAATATTTTTATAAACTGCCGATGATAGTCCAGACATCAGAAAATTATACAACAGTTCTATCTGGTTCACAAGCTTAAAAAATTTGAACAAAAGCAAAATAACTTGCTTTATTTCTTTAAACAAAACTGGATGCTCTCTAGCTGATAAAGTGGGTGGCTCTTAAAAGAGCCTTTGGGGTGTTGAAAGATTCAACCGATTTATTTGGAGCTGGTGTACTTGGTGACGGCCTTTGTCCCCTCAGACACGGCGTGTTTGGCGAGTTCACCGGGCAGCAGCAGACGCACGGCGGTCTGGATCTCTCTCGATGTGATGGTGGAGCGCTTGTTGTAGTGAGCGAGACGAGAGGACTCACCGGCGATACGCTCGAAAATATCATTGACGAAAGAGTTCATGATGCCCATGGCCTTAGAGGAAATCCCGGTGTCGGGATGAACCTGCTTCAGGACCTTGTAGACGTAGATAGCATAGCTCTCCTTCCTGGACCTCTTGCGCTTCTTACCGCCCTTTCCTGCGGTTTTAGTAACGGCCTTCTTGGACCCCTTCTTCGGTGCGGACTTCGCTGGTTCAGGCATGATTACTCAAGACGGAACGACAAAGTGTGTGAAGAGCTGCCTTGGTGAAGAAGTATTTATTCTCTGTCTATGCTAATTTTCTAAGGGCAACAGGCAAACGGTGCTGATTGGGTGTCTTCATTCTAATAGATTTCATTGGTGTGGATAAGACGTAAGAAAGCCAATCAACGGCGTTTAAACGGTAGCCCCACCCATAGCATCATGTGTGAAATTAATACACCCACAGGCATTCTGTTGTTGTATTTTCCCGCTCGTTAAAAAAAAAAACAATTTGCTTTAGATATCAATGTTTCTTTGGAAATTGGTTGCGCGGTATTTTTAGCTTTTTAAATACACGAAGACATTCTTCTGTCATTAGTTTTGCACGAAAGCGTTTATTAAACGATTAAAAGCATGATCTATTTCAACGCCGAAATGCAGTACGTATTAAAATTACAAAGAGCACAGCTTTTGTAACAATATCGATGATTTATAAAGGCTTGTTTAGTGAACCATTGTTATCCGGATAGAAACTTTTAGGGAGTAAATAAGCAAAAAAATATAGAAATACTAGTATACACACGACATATTTAAGACATGCGTGTGAGGATGACATTTTAGCCTTAGGAAATCTACCGTTAATAATAGCATAAGCACGGCGCAAAGGGAAGGCTACAACAACATAGCTGTATATTAAGACCTCAAAGTTAAGAAACGTTTTTGTTTTTAAAAAAAAATCTTACAAGACTCTTACCGTTTAAGTAAAAACCTAAACAAAAAAAACTTCATAGATTTCGTCTCTTAATGTGAATATATGGGTGGCTCTTAAAAGAGCCGTTTGGGTTTATGTAGGACTTTAATCGTTTAACCTCCGAAACCGTACAGAGTACGACCCTGTCGCTTCAGAGCATAGACCACATCCATGGCGGTGACGGTCTTTCTCTTGGCGTGCTCAGTGTAGGTGACAGCGTCACGAATAACGTTCTCCAAAAACACCTTCAACACACCGCGAGTCTCCTCATAGATCAGACCGGAGATACGCTTGACTCCACCACGACGAGCGAGACGACGGATGGCGGGTTTGGTGATTCCCTGGATGTTATCACGCAAAACCTTGCGATGACGCTTAGCGCCTCCTTTACCGAGTCCTTTACCGCCTTTGCCTCTTCCTGACATGATTTCAATCTGATAAACAGCAAGAGAAACAATGCGGTGAAACAGGACTTTACAGTTACCTACAGGACCTAGTGGAAACATACAAGAAATGAAGGCGGAGCCTGTGACGTGTCACAGTTAGAAGTCACGAGCGCCCTCCGTTCTATTATTGGAGCGGGATTTGAGCTATTATCGATCTGTTCACATATTCATCTTTTTAAAAACGTTAATATTATTTAAGAAAACTACACAAAGTACAAACAGCTGTATCTGACAGTAAAATGTGTGATTAACACAGTGAAATGAAAGTGGCGCATTCTTTCAATAAACGGCGATTTAAAGGCGGTGTTATTCCTGTAAAGAAATGTTCCTTGTAGAATTAGATGAGCACTTATAGAGACAGAGCGTCGTTATGCAAATTTGAAAACCACGCCCACCGGGGGGGAAATCAATCCAACCGTCTCCATTGACTTTGTATTGCGAGAAGCCGCCTCCTTGTCATTTCTGGCTTATAACAAAAAACTGAATAATGCCTAAAAGCTGCTGTGTGACAGTGTGTGCAGCTGGCAAGCCAAGGAACCCAGAAGTGGGTTTTTGTGGGCTGTCGAGCCGTGGAGCCCAGCCTTTGGGGAGAGTGGAGTGGATCGCCGACTGCGTTTCCCCCTAGTGGACGCAGTTCTACTAGTGGAAGTGCTGTGGGGGGTTGCCTGTGTCCATTTTTGTGTCTTTAAGCGCTCGTTTTTTGGGGTCGACAGCTTATAAAAACTTATTTACAGATTAAACTTAAAAACAGAATAATACCTAAAAGCTGCTGTGTGACAAGGTGTACATCTAACACGCCAAAAAAATAAATAAATGATTTTTTGTAAGCTGTCGACTTCAAAAAACGAGCGTTTAGACACAGAAATGGAAACAGGCAACTTTTCATAGTACTCCTATTAGTAAAACTGCGTCCAATAGGGGGAAACGTAATCGGCGATCCACTTTATTCTCCTTAAAGACTGGGTTTTACGGCTCGACAGCTTATAAAAACTTATTTCTGTGTTCTTTGGCTTGTTAGCTGTACATATTGTCCCAAAGCAGCTTTTAGGCATTATTCAGTTTTTTGTTATAAGCCAGAAATGACAAGGAGGCGGCCTTTTGCAATACAAAGTCAATGGAGACTGTTGGATTGATTTCCCCCCCGGTGGGCGTGGTTTTCAGGTTGTGACGCGCTGCGCTCTGTCTCTATAGGGGCGGTTTCACGGACAGGGATTAGACTAACATTAGTCCTAGACGGAAATAAATTTAAGAGCCGTCCAAACTGAAAACAACTTGCACTGACATATCTTAAAATACATCAGCTCTTTGTTTTGCCTCAAAATGTAAACACGTAGTATTTTTAGTAAAGCATGATTGTTAAAACTAGTTATATTTCCTAACTAAACTAAGGTCTTTTCCTGGTTTAAGCTAATCCATGTCCGGGAAACCACCCCATAAGCTACAGTATTTTAAACAATGAACCCGTAAACAGCTAATTTAAATTAGTGACCAGTTTAAAATGTATTTTGTCTGAGCTTTAAATGAGATGTTCAGCCATTCCAAGCCCGTCATTAAAAGACAACTTGTAATTGTTCATCTTTTCACTACGCGTTATGTTAGGTAAATGTATTAAGGAGTTGAATAAACCCTCACAATAAACAATTTTTTTCTGCGTTTATATAAACAATATGGGAAAATCTCTCGTTCAGTGTAATTGTGGTGGCTCTTAAAAGAGCCTTTGGGTTTGATGGTGAAGTACTGAGTTTTAGGCGCGTTCTCCCCGAATACGGCGAGCCAGCTGGATGTCTTTGGGCATGATTGTGACCCTCTTGGCGTGGATTGCGCACAGGTTGGTGTCCTCAAACAGGCCAACCAGATAAGCTTCGCTGGACTCCTGCAGGGCCATGACGGCGGAGCTCTGGAAGCGCAGATCAGTCTTGAAGTCCTGGGCGATCTCTCTCACTAGACGCTGAAATGGCAGCTTGCGGATCAGCAGCTCGGTCGACTTCTGGTAACGGCGGATTTCTCTCAGCGCTACGGTACCGGGCCTGTAACGATGAGGTTTCTTCACACCGCCGGTGGCTGGGGCGCTTTTACGGGCTGCTTTAGTAGCGAGCTGCTTCCTGGGCGCTTTGCCTCCGGTGGATTTACGAGCGGTCTGCTTTGTTCTTGCCATGACTGAAGTCAAATCTCTTCTCTGCGAAGCGAAATACACAACTATTTTCTGCAGACTGTTTTTAAAGACAAGTCGGTCATGAGCTCAGAGGGTGGCGACAGTGTACTGACATATAATTGGCTAATGCGTGACGTCAAAGTAGAAAGTTAGCCAATGACTGTGCGCGTTTCTTGTTTTCAAACGAGCAGCGGTTTGTTTCCCCCACTCGACATTCTTTGTCTTGTTTAAATGCATTAACCTGTTAGCTAGCACTTATATTTTTGAGCATTTTCTGAAAAACGACAACTCCAAACTAAAACATCTGCAGCTCTTAAACCCTATGGTCTATATTCATAATTCTGGTCTTGTTTGAAACTAGACACTTGACATATTGTTGCCTAATAGTCATAACAACTCAGAGTAGTAAAGAAACAGAGTAAAACAAGGTAAAATATACATTAAATTACTTCCGTTTTTCTTTAAATAACATTCACTTAGCAAAAAAGGTATGAAATGGTCATGTGAGACACCTGGGGACACCATATAGGTGAACTGAATGTCTGACCATGCTGTGATTCAAATTTGAGAATGATACTCCAAAAAATGTTGTTTCTGTGAGCTTTTATTTCAAAAAAGTCCAGGCGTCCTTTCAGAAAAAGTGCACTTGGAAACTCCAAATATACACATGATAACAATATGACATGATTATAAAAAGAAAATGAGTCAGGACTACATATTACATTATGTATATCAATTAAGAACTTCTCTGCCCACCAAAGCACATAGAAAAAACTATTTCAGAAAAAAACATTTGCACATTATAACAAAATACTTGCTATTTTGAATGTGGTCGCTCATGAATGCACTCCAGATTCCAGTCCTCCTGTGTCAGCTGAAGTCCTGTTTTACATCACATCACACACAAAGCAAGAGAGGATTTTAGTTTGAGTCAAAAGTTAGAGACATACAACTATTTGTATGAGAAACTATGATGTAATATACATGAACATAATACATATACACAAACACACACACATTACATGAATATATTTATTTATAATTACAAATGTCTTATGTTTGCCAAATAACCTATATTTCTCAGCTGGTAATACTCATATTTTCCACCACATATCTTATTTTCTAGTTTTTAGTTTGTATATTCTGTGCATTTGATTCATATAGCTATAAATATGATGCATTTATATAACATGTCATACAAAAACGAAACCATGTAAAACTCGTATATTAGTCATCTCCAGTGTTACTTTATAATCAAAACAGCTAACATGAAACAAGAAATGTAACGTAAAATAAATAATCAACAAAATAATCCACTTACTTTATCCAAGCGAGCGCAGCTGAGCTCATAATCCGGTCCATCTCTCCTCGACGACGCGCTTTGTTTATATCCAGTCTTGCATTGTTGATTGTTGTGGTTTTCCTTTTCCTCAAATAAAACAATCTTCAGTCTTAGGTTCTGATTTCAAGAGATAGACTTTTATTTTCCGGACAAAATAAGAAGCCGAGCCTGCCTGATGAATCTCCCCAGAACCCGAGTGAAGTTCTGGGGACATTCTCCAAATCAGTCTGAAGCTCTCAGCCAGGCTTGGTAAATATATATGGTCTTTGTCCCTCCCCTCCATATGCTTTAACAATATGTTTCTGTTCAGGCTTGTAACTTGAAGAATCACATGACAGTCCCCAGACCAGACCAGTGTCTCCTTTCCTTGACCTATTTGACCCTTGGCTATTTGCTAATACTAAAATCCTTTGTGCCCTGAAACATGAAGACACACAGCTGGGTTCCAATAGCAATCCCATGGCAAACAAACTCCTGATCCACACAACATAACACATGACCTGCATAACTTCATAGTAAACAAATTACGTGTGATTATAATGGTAAACTCATATTCATCATATTAATGTAGATTGGGATTAAAATAAAACTTCTTCATGATCCGCGATCATGCTCTTTATCAACTTCTCCAAAACACTTTCAACACAAAAAAGTCATCTGCAGTCCACGATCCACAATGGAGATGTTATATCTAACATTTGAAGAGGTTTCTCAGCGGCTCCGGAGTGCCTAGCCGGCTGCTATGCTACCCAAACAAACAAACGCGCACGGAGGGGGCGTGGGCATTTCTCTCCATGCGCTTCTGTAGATTTACGCAGAAGTACACTTTAGTGACGTAAGTTGAATCCTTGTAATCGTTTCATGATTGGTTACTTCCTCTGTCAATCAAAGCTTTGCTCACTATGCATTGGCTGGCTTTGTTTTGGTGTAATCCAGTCAAAAGCCTATGGTAAGCTGAAGGACATCTATCTAGGCAAATCATTGCTCGCATAAGATTTTGAGTTGTCAAACCTTTTCTGATTGGACAAAACAGAAAAATAGGGCGGGATATTTATCTGAACAGTCTAACGAAGCAGGAAGAGATGGATTTTCACTGATAAAAATCGATATTTGATAGGAAATAAACATGATCGATCATACTTATCGGACGCGCGGATGTAAACAAAGTAGGATATTGCTGGATTTCTCACTATTTTTCATTGTTTTGGATTAAAACGTGGGATGCTTTTTGAAGAGTGGACCCTTACCCTGAGATGTACGTTAAAGTTTTTGGGAATTGTCAGAAATTATCAGAACCATATGGCAAGCCATGTGAGTACCCACAAAATTTTTTATATGCATTCCGTCTGCATTTCATTTAATCTTTTCCACACCAGTGTATTGATTGCAAAAATAAGCTCAGAACATGAATTTGGAGTGTTTAAACTTTCAAATAATGCAAAGTTTATGATTGTTGATTGAATATTTGATGTTAAACAAAGTACAAAAACACGTAAAAACGCCCCCTAGGGCCCGCCGCCGGGCCGGTGCGTGTTAAGAAGTTTTTAAACCAGCGCTCCAAGCTGTATTTTCATGTGTCAGAAATATGCATTTAATGGCCAAACATTAAATAAATACCTTACTGTTCTGCAGAGATTAAAGTAAACAACAAGTTAAATAAAAATGCATTTTGATAGTTATAATATAGGCATACAACTTGCATATAATTTGTATGTTATGTGCACTAGTGGACATAGTTGTTCAACTATCATGTCTGGATGAATCAGGAATAGTTCTCAATTTATTTTGTAATTGTCTCTATATTTTGTGGCCAGCATGATTGATAAATTTGCACATCTTTTAATATTACTTTCATAATGATTCTTACTTTGGGAAGTCAAATGACAGTTGTTCAAATACTACCCATACTACTGGCCCATTTTGGAGTGAACTAAGGAGGCAAGACTATTCTAACATGTCTCCATTTATAACACAGGCATACATCACAGCCTTTGCTGGGCCGTAGGGATGCTCCGATGAGGATTTTTGCAGCTGATACTGAGAACCAATTTGTAGTCTTTATCATCGGACAATACCAATGACCGATACTGAATATTCAAGGTGATATGCAAGCTCTTTGATGACTGTAACTGTTAACATTTTCTCTAGATAAAGACATACCACAGTAATATCATACCTTTGTCATATTGCTTGCAGTAAATAAGGTATATTATTGTTTTATCAGAGAATCAAATAAATAAGCACAACAAATTTTCCCTCTACAAAAAGCAGTTTAACATGTCTTTACAGAGACTTATGTCTGTTAAAAGTAATGAAAATGAAACACTTCACAGTCTTTACTGTATGAAATACACACAGGGATTAGATTAGTCCTAGATTAAAATAAATGTAAGAGCTGTCCAAACTGAAAACAACGTGCACTGACATATTTTAAAATACATCAGTGCCCTTTGTTTTGGCTCAAAATGCACGCCAGTGGTGTTTTTAGTAAGGCATGTTTGTTAAAACTAGTTATTTTTCCTAATTAAACTAAGCCCTAGTCCTGGTTTAAGATAATCCCTGTCCAGGAAAACACCCCATTAAGTATAAGTCACTTCCGTGTTGGCTTCACAATAGAAATGGAATGGTTGCTTGTTTCCAGGACCATGACACCACTACTTCTTACATAAAATTAGCTCTACATAGTGAAAAGTGTATTGTCATTCCGAAAAATTAAATTTAAGTGAAATCAATGACTGAAATTAAACATTAATCCTAAAAAGTTAGATTTTTGCCTTGGATTTAAGGGTAAATTATTGGTTTAAATTGTAATACACCATTTAAAAAAAAACAATTCACTCTTTTATAGATCAAGTGGGTGGCTCTTAAAAGAGCCTTTTGTTTAGTTTTGGAGAACTGGATAGTTTACTTTGCTTTAGCGGGCTTCTCTGTCTTCTTTGGCAGCAACACAGCCTGAATGTTGGGCAACACACCGCCCTGAGCGATGGTCACGCGGCCCAAGAGTTTGTTCAACTCCTCGTCGTTACGGACTGCCAGCTGTAAATGGCGGGGAATGATGCGAGTCTTCTTGTTGTCACGAGCGGCGTTTCCGGCCAACTCCAGGATCTCAGCAGTAAGATACTCGAGCACAGCGGCGAGATAAACCGGAGCTCCAGCACCGACGCGCTCTCCGTAATTACCCTTACGAAGAAGTCTGTGAACACGGCCGACGGGAAACTGAAGTCCGGCTCTGGATGAGCGAGTCTTAGCCTTCGCTCTGGTTTTACCACCGGTTTTGCCTCTGCCGCTCATTTTCGGTTGAAAATTTCGTTGCTTTCTAAGATAAAGATACAAATAATGCGAGTCAGTGCGTTGATGTTTCAGTTTTTAGTCATGCTTGGCACTCGCCGATTGGTTAGAGTCTGTAGAAAGTTTAAACCAATCACCGAACTTTCCTCCAAAAGACAACGCCCACCCATTTCTTCTGCTCGGTCTTGTTTTACTGACGCTGTTTGTATTACAGATATATTGATATATGACAAATAAACGACAAAATCTTAAAGCTCATGTCACAGATTCATAGCCCTACAGAAGCAGATCAGATGCAGATGTTACTGGGAGAAGACAAACACCCATCAGCTGTTACTTCAAATGTTTATATTTGAATATTATATTATATTTATATTATGTTTATGTTTATCAATTTTATTATGTAAATAATATATTATATTTAGTACTTTATACATCACCCAACACCTTATTTTACTTACACTATGTTTGTCATTGTGTTATTTTGTTGTTTTATGTACAAACAATTGTGCCAATAAAGTACCATTAAATTAATTAAAATATATTTGGCATACGCTTTTTGTCAGTGCATTAGAAAGTATATTTGATTAATATTTATATGAGAATTTACAGAATCAGAAAAGGTCACAAAATACTGGTGTAATAAGATAAATATAGTACACTTTTTGTACTATTGTCATTCTTAATTCTGTTGCGTTCGAAACCGCATACTGTACAGTAGGTACTGAATTATGGAGGACCAGAAGAGTCATGCAAAATGTAATAAAGAACTTCAAGTAAGGAATAATTGACGACGGGCCATTGAATTATAAGAAAATAATGCACACCAAGGTGGTAATGCGGCACGACGCGAAGCGGAGTGCCGTTACACCGCAGGTGTGCATTATTTTCAAATAATTCAAAGGACCGGAGTCAATTATTCCGCTTATACCACGGTTACCACAAACATTGCTCTGGTGTCTATTTTTAAGACATTTGAAAAGATAGGTGTGCGGTTTACAGAAAAATAATCAACACCCATAGAACATTTCTCAGCCAATCAGAATGCAGCATTCAACAGACCCGTGGTATAATATTTAATAACTACCTGGACAATAAAAATAACAATTAATAGATTTGTTTAAAAATTAATTAATTAATCTATAAATAAATAGACAAAGTTACAAAAAAAATCATTATGTAACATTTTATTAGGCAAGAAAAAGTGAGATTATAAAAATGACATAGATATGAAATATTAATCCATTAATAAATAGTTCAAATTAATATAACAATTTACAAAAACAACATAAAACACTCAATAAGTTCATCATTTTAAATTGCATTTACAAATTCTTAATTAAATAATGGAATTTCAAAATGTATTTCAAAAAGCGATTTAAAAAGAGAAATAAATAACTCGATTTATAAATTGAACTACAAATACAGGTTTAAATTGGGGCATTTCCGTTTAACATTTTTGTTTTCATTTTCCCAAAGGTTTTACTTATTCTTTTCGCTACTCGATTTGCTTTTTGTTTTAGCCTCTCTATTTAGCTTTTCTGTGACTCTTTGGGTCCTATGGAGGACAAATGGTGACGGTTTAAAATGAAATAAGAAATCAATTAATCAATTTAATAATTCAAACATAAAAATGGAAATAAATCAAACACTGTTGAATTGAAAAAGTAATAGACATATTTAAAAATGTTTTTTAAATTCATGCTTTAAAATGAAGTTAAATATCTGAATAAAACTGTGAATTTGAAAACCATTTTATAAATTGAAATATAAATAGACAATTTTAAAACTCTTTATTTAATTCATGATTTAAAACGTAAAAAAATAAAATAATAAAATAGAACATTAATATATAATTTAAATGGTCATTTTAAATTGCATTTTTAAAAAGCATTTGCCAATTGCTTTTATCTCTTTATTTGCCGAATGCTTTTCATTTTCGCTTTGCCAAATGCTTTTCTCTGGCCAACTGTCAATAAGGTAAGAAAATGCCATTGGACAGTACACACGTGTGGCCATATGGGGGCAACCAATCAGCTTTCGCCTCTATTTGAATAGCCAAACCTCACTCGTTGATGTAACACGCACGGTCATTGGACAGTGAGAGATTCATCGTATCTCGCTTTAATTAGCTTTTTGGCGTCGTTTTAATATCTTGCACGTGAGAGGAATTTATAGTGTGCTTAAAATATTTTACCATGGCTGACATTGCTAATATTTTAAGACAACTTGCCAGTGAAGTTGACCGTGGTTCTCACTCCAGTGTCCCAGATCGAACAGTAACTCCGTCTGGAACAACACAAGGACATAACGCCGTGGACGGTAAGAATTTTTTTTCCCATTAATGTTGTTTGCCTGTATGCGTTATGTTCACGCTTGACATATGCCAATATCATGATAAATAACGAGGTATTTTGTCGCGTCGCACCACTCGGGTATGGTGTAATTTATATAATATATAGTTTTAGTCAGACATCCCTCACGTTCGTCTCTCTCACACACACACGCATGCACAGGCGCGTACAAAACAAATGTTTTCAACAAAGCTACTTTGCCACCTTTTTATTTTTGCGCTTTTTTTAATGCCGGTTTCATCGCACGTGTGGAAGTGGCGCGTGTTTTTTTTGGCGGTCATGTAAAGAGCACGCGCAAATAATGCTGTGTTCCTCCTACGGTACATTGGAACGCTAAGGGGTACACAGCAAAAATTGGAGAGTTAAAATTTCGGTGTTAAACATTTCTGAGTTGATTTCAACACCCAAAGAGTAATTTTAACACATTCAGAGTAAAATAGTGTTTGGTGTTGGAGTTATTTCACAGAGTTGATCATCAGTGTTAAAAAAACTCCAAAGAGACGTAATTAGACTCCACCCACGCATTTCCGATCGTCCCTGGTGAAATAGATGAAGACGCCGCCATTATCCTCGTGTGGCTTTGAAAGGTGAGTTAACTTAAATCATACTTTTACATTTATTATTGGTGCTCATTCAGTAGCAGAATGTACAATATAATGTGCTGTGGAGCACTGCGCAAAAACATATATTAAAATGTGGAAATGAACGCAAACACACAGCCTAAGGCCGTTTCACACAGTACGCGGCAAAACCGCCGCGCGGCTTCAGCTTTTCTCTTGTATTAGAAGCGTTTTTTGCAGTATTTAGTGCAAATGTGTGTATCTTCAACGGCGCCATGAAGTGCCGTGTCCTTAAAAGTAATAGGATTTTGGGTGCAGGAGCAAGGCGTGTGGACCAACTCCGCTTCACTTCTGTAACCGCCCCCGTTTTGCCGCTTTCCGCATGTCTTATATTGAAAAAGAACTAAACACTTGCGGTTGCCGCGTACCGCGTGAAACAGCCTTCAGTTACGTTACATTAACGTACATCGTGGTGGCAACAGTTTACTACGCTCGTGCGTTTCGATTTAACTAAAACAAGGAATCACATTATTACAGCGTGGCCTCAAATTAATTAAAATGATTTACAGAATTTATTAAAACGGTATATACGGTATACATCGCGTCGCTTTAAAACATATATATAACGTTATATACGGTGCAGTCTACGGTCACGTTTGCAACGTGATCTTCCACATCTGTAAATTGTGATATTACAACGTGCATCCATCCATACAGCTGTTTTTTTACAACGATTTACAATGCCAAATGCTTTTGCATGTTCCAGGTAAAATGTTGGTCCAGATCAAGTACAAGCAACAGCAGAAGTATGTGAAGCTGGATTCCATTGAAGGGAGATTTGACTATGCAATTTCATGCTAAAGGTTGGTTTTTTACTCATTTAAAATAATTAAGAATTTGATTAATATCTGATAAATTCAGTGTATTGTGTTATTGCCTCATTTCTGTATTTGCCTTTATCATATAATGCTCTGTAGAAGGGGATACATTGGGGGGGGAAGAAAAATAATTAATATTTACATTTTGCTTGCATCCTAAAGATATATGAATTCAAATCAGTCATTTGTTGTGAAGCAAGGAAGGGTGTCAACCTAAAAAAAAAAATCTTTTTTTCAGTCATTGAGGGATTTTACTTGCCACCTGATGCAAAAGTTAGATACAAGGATGCAACAGGGACTGAAGTTGATGCAGAAATATTCAGCGATCTCATTGGACAAGGCAATGTGGTGCTGACTGTTTTCTCAAATGATGGTGAGCTTTATTGAATGTTTAAGAAGTCGTGTTATCAATCAACTTAGGATAAATATGATAAATTGTCTAGTTCTGATTCTTGTGCTGGGCATCACAATATTTGTAATATTTTAATACTTTAATTCTTTAGAATTTTCAGAATCTTTGTCTTGCATTTCTGAGTCGTCTGACATTATAATCTGTTCTAGTGCATCTTCTGTATTCTTAGATGAGGTCCCTAACAAGCGACAAAGAAAAGAGGACACACCTGCACTGTCTGCAAAACAGGTTAGAGCAAAGCATTTTATGTGAGTTTATGTGAGTACTGTTCCCCCAGAAATGAAAATGATCCAAAATATAGCTTTTTTGTAATTAGTGAATCACCATGGTCATTTTTTATTTTAGTTCATTATTATATATTTTTTTATGTTTAGTTGGTCGAGGATGTTCTAAAGTTGAAGTCTGGTGGTGAAGCAGTATTACAGGAGTATCAAGAAACGGAAACCCTTACAGGTGCCGCAAGACGACAAATGATCAACATACTGGTGGCTCACATGATTGATACACATGGGTATTTTTATTTTTTTAATTTTTTTTAAACAAATAACTGCATGACCATTGTATTAATTAAGACCAATTTTATATCTTCCCTTAGGCAACTCCCTACCAAAGCTATCAGAGAACAGTACGCTCTTGGCATAGTGATGCTGTTCCCTTCCCTCAGAGATCCATATTCCAAGAAAGGCTTGTAAGTCATTGTCTGCATGACCCTTTCACGTTATAATTGCAATGTTATGATATCTGTGACATAGAACATTTGATTCTTTTAAGGAACACTTTTTTGATGCTGCAAGCAACACAGGATACATGAAAACAGTCCACAGGAAGATTAGACGAGGATCTTTGCCACTAGACAACCTTCATGATGCTTCTCCAGGAGGCCCAAAATGCCAAATGGCTACTAATTGTGAAGGGCATCTTGATGGGGATGCTTGCAAAGAGGCAATTTCTTTGCTCAGCCATATCACAGAGAAGTCCCTAATATTCCAAAAGATGAGAGAGACATTTCAGTATCGCCAAAAGCTTGTTAAAGATTCAGGCTTTAGTGTTGATATCCTCTCCACCTTCTCAAGATTCCTAGATACAAAGGGCCTGGTAAGTTTGGAATAACATGTTTTCAAAAGCACGCAATTTAAGAATATTGTTTATAGTTTAATATCATCTTAAAGGTGGATCAAGACTTCACTCTCCTGTTTGACACCGAGACATCCTCCAGGCTACTTCAGAAGTGGGACACGTTCTTCAGGCCAACTGTCATTAAAGAAGCCAAGCAACTTACTTCAACAGCAGACCTGAGTCAGTTGTTGCTCTCAGCAGAATGTCCTAACAGTAGTGACCTTCATGAAACAAGTAAGTTGTATTTGATATGCTTGTTTTTACACATCTGCTATATTTGCAGTTACAGTTGAAATGTATTTTGTTTTGATGACAAAAATATTAAAATTATCAAACTTAGAACCTATGAGATTGGATGTTTCCGGATTAATAACAAATAAATAACTTGTACTACATAAAACCTTTAAAAAGACTACATTAACCAGGTGAATGTTTAAAATGCCGTCTATTCTTAAAGGGATAGTTCGCCCAAAAATGAAAATTCTGTAATTATTTACTCGCCTCCATGTTGCTACAAACCTGTATACATTTCTTTGTTCTGATGAACACAGAGGAAGATATTTTGAGAAATGTTTGTAACTAAACCGTTCGTAGACCCCATTCACTTCCATAGTAGGAAAAAATAATACTATAGTTATAAGTTATTTGGCTCCACGAACGGTTTGGTTACAAACATTTCTCAAAATATCTTCCTTTGTGTTCATCAGAACAACAAACGGTGCTATATAGCACCAAAAGTGGTTCTTTGCTCGTAATCATAGAAGAACCGTTTTTAGTGCCATATAGCACCGGTAAAGCACCAGTGAAGCACCTGTGTAGAACCAAATAGTGCTATGTAGAACCATATGTGGTGCTATATGGCCCCTATTTGGTTCTACACAGGTGCTTCACCGGTGCTATATGGCACTAAAAAGGGTTCTTCTATGGTTACGAGCAAAGAACCACTTTTGGTGCTATATAGCACTGTTTGTTTTTAGAGTGTATACAGGATTGTAACAACATGAGAGTGAGTAAATGATGACAGAATTTTCATTTTTGGGTGAACTATCCTTCAAACTTAAGGATAGTATTTCATTTGAAGTTTTAGATTAATTAATTTATTAATGTGTTTTTGTGTGTGTGTGTGTGTGTGTGTGTGTGTGTGTGTGTGTGTGTGTGTGTGTGTGTGTGTGTGTGTGTGTGTGTGTGTGTGAATTTTGTGTCTAGTCTACGATCAGGAAATGGCATCCCTTCTTCTACTGATACATCTCCTTCCACCATCACCAGGAGGACTGAAGTTGTTTGAACAGTCACTTTTATATTGTTGTTTTCTATGACTGGACATTATGTTTGTGTCTAATATTCAATGTTCCTTTCCACTTTAGTCGTGCTGCAGTTTGGAGGAGCACCTCAACAACAACCAGCGTCAGCATCCATACCTCCTTGCTGTTGGACGCCAGAAAAGCAAGATTGAGTGCTTCTACATCGTCTTGGATAAGCATCTCATCCCATGCCAGGCAAACCGCTCCCTTGGAGCTTTTGATGAACTTTTCAAGGCACATTTTGTGTTCAATTTGTGCTATGATAGTGCACTTATGAACTTTTACACATTCCTGCAGACAACAGTGTATAACATTGATATAGGTAAAATGAAGGAGTCTCCCAGAGATTTGAGAGCCAGACTGCTTAACCAGACAGTAACCTTAACTTAAAGTCATGCAGTATGATGTTGACATAATGCTGATCTGTTTTATTTGTCAAAAAGAGCACCCAGACAGTCAACGGTTGATTTCACATTTGAGAGGTGAACATAGTTATTATCCTGGATATAAGTTCAAATTAATTTGTTCTCAGCAAGGTTGTAGGCATCAGTTCCAAACATATGCAGGTTTTCGTAAGCACCTCAATAGTGTTCATAGCAGTGTTTAGCTGATTGCTCCAACTTCAACTGTTGGATGTTCCGCAAATGAGCCAGTTGCAAGCTCAGCTTATGCTTTGGAGGACGTTTTGAATCCCCAGCATCTATCTCCTTGTTCCAGTGCTTTATCTGATAACAATGATTCAGGGCTTACTAAGAATTCAGCTAAAGGATTGTGTGAATCCATTGTGGCCAAAATACAAGCAAGTGGGATTCCAAACAGTTTGGTGTCCTCAATTGTGGGAGATTTAGAGGAACTAACAGATGAGCTTAACTCGCAGGCAAAGCATAACATACTTTCTGCTTTGCCTACAAATGACCCCTACAAAACTGTAATAAAGGAATCTTTTGAAAAATTTGAAAACCCATTCACAAATCTGAATACAGAATGGAAACAGAATAAATACTTTAAAGAAAAGTGGGGAGTTGTAGAGCCCGTTGAGATAACACTAGGTGTGCGGTATGACAACAAATTGAATAAGAAATCTGGTACTTATGACCAAGTACCAGTGAAGGATACTTTTATATATGTGCCAATTTTAGAAACATTGAAATTCATGTGTAGAAATCCAGACATTTGTGATCTCCTAAGGAAAGATTGTAGATCAGAGCCTGACACTTTTACAGATTTTAGCGATGGAAGTTATTTTAAATCCCACCCTTTGTTTACAACAAAAAGACATGCATTACAAATTCAAATATACTATGATGATTTTGAAACAGCTAACCCCCTTGGCTCCAAACGTACTATCCACAAAATTGGCTGCCTTTATTTTATTGTAAGAATCTTTCCCCCAAAATTTAACTCTGTTCTGATGAACATTCATTTGTTAGCACTTTTTCACACACAAGAGGTAAGCAAGTACGGTTTTGATGTTATACTGGAACCGTTGATAAATGATATAAAGATACTTGAAAGCCAAGGATTAAGTCTTCCATTCTCAGATGAGCAGATATACGGCACCATCGCACAAATCACTGGTGATAATCTACACTGTAAAAAAAAAATCCGTAAAAAAACGGTAAAATTCCGGCAGCTAGGGTGCCGGAAAAATACCGTAAAATAACGGGCACAATAAATTACAGACATTTTCCTTAATACAAAAATACAGTATTTTTCTGTAATTTTACATTACAATGTAAAAGGAAAATCCGTAAAAAAACGGTAAAATTCCGGCAGCTGGGGTGCCGGAAAAATACCGTAAAATAACGGGCACAAGCAATTACAGAAATTTTCCGTAATACAAAATACAGTTTTTTTTCTGTAATTTTACATTAATTTTCTGTATTTTGAATGTTTTGTGTTCAACACGTTCAATAATGAACTTTACTTGAATATTGTGTAAGTTAAGTAAAAACCCTTAAAAGTGTAAACACTGCTGTAATTTGAATAAATCAGCCATAAATGCAAAATGTATTTCAAAAATTTATTAATCATCTGCACAAATATACCAATAACATTTGTTCAAAAATGCAACAATATACGGGTATAAAGAATGTAGGCAATAGCAACAGTTTGTTCATTACTGTAAATCAATATAACATTCATTACAACTGCAACAATATTACAAATATATATTACAATATATAACAAATAATTGTTCATAACTGTAGTGGTATTAAATTTAAAGAAAAGTCTAAAAGTTAAAATTCAGTTACATATAAAACTACAATAATATAGCATTTTGGTAAACAAGTAATTATTAAATTTTCCTTTTAAAACTGAACAGTGAATAGAATTCATCATGACAACAGATGACACATGAAATAATAATTGAATAGAAATCTGACACATGAAATAATAATTGGATAGAAATCTGACACGTTTACTCCATCCATTTAAAGTCTGCAATTTTGGTAATAAGTGAAAGAACATTTAAAACTACAACAATATAGCATTTTGGTAAACAAGTAATTATTAAATTTTCCTTTTAAAACTGAACAGTGAATAGAATTCATCATGACAACAGATGGCACATGAAATAATAATTGAATAGAAATCTGACACATGAAATAATAATTGGATAGAAATCTGACACGTTTACTCCATCCATTCAAAGTCTGATATTTTGGTAATAAGTGAAAGAACCTTTGGACTCACTGACGGTTGCTTTTTTGATGAGGTCTTTTCCACTTTTGATCCCTTATCGGGGTTCATCTTAAAAATGCATCTGTTGAATGGAAATAATTTTTAGAAATAATTGTTAGTGATAAAACATGGACTGTAACATATGCTTTAAATATAAAAAAATAAAGCAGAATAATAAGAATTTGCACATGACATGCTTGTAGTGGACTATTGCAACATAGAGATGTTTGTGAGAGGAGGATGTGTTTGAAACGGTATGAGAAAATAGTTATAGTGTACGAATGTTATATGTGTTTGTGTGTGTGTATATATGAAGCTGAGTGAGTGAGTGTAATTGAGAATGAGGATGTGTGTGTGTGTGTGTGTGTGTGTGTGTGTGTGTGTGTGTGTGTGTGTGTGTGTGTGTGTGTGTGTGTGTGTGTGTGTGTGTTAGAGTGAAGATGTGTGCGTGTGTGAAAGTGTGTATATGAGAGTGAAGATGTGTCCGTGTGAAAGTGTGTATATGAGAGTGAAGATGTGTGCATGTGAAAGTGAAGATGTGTGCATGTGAAAGTGAAGATGTGTGCATGTGAAAGTGAAGATGTGTGCATGTGAAAGTGAAGATGTGTGCATGTGAAAGTGAAGATGTGTGCGTGTGTGTAAGTGTGTATATGAGAGTGAAGATGTGTATATGAGAGTGAAGATGTGTGCATGTGAAAGTGAAGATGTGTGCGTGTGTGAAAGTGTGTACATGAGAGTGAAGATGTGTGCATGTGAACGTGAAGATGTGTGTGTGCGTGTGTGAAAGTGTGTATATGAGAGTGAAGATGTGTGCATGTGAACGTGAAGATGTGTGCGTGTGTGAAAGTGTGTACATGAGAGTGAAGATGTGTATATGAGAGTGAAGATGTGTGCGTGTGTGAAAGTGTGTATATGAGAGTGAAGATGTGTGCATGTGAAAGTGAAGATGTGTGCGTGTGTGAAAGTGTGTACATGAGAGTGAAGATGTGTGCATGTGAAAGTGAAGATGTGTGCATGTGAAAGTGAAGATGTGTGCATGTGAAAGTGAAGATGTGTGCATGTGAAAGTGAAGATGTGTGCGTGTGTGAAAGTGTGTATATGAGAGTGAAGATGTGTGCATGTGAAAGTGAAGATGTGTGCATGTGAAAGTGAAGATGTGTGCATGTGAAAGTGAAGATGTGTGCATGTGAAAGTGAAGATGTGTGCGTGTGTGAAAGTGTGTATCTGAGAGTGAAGATGTGTATATGAGAGTGAAGATGTGTGCATGTGAAAGTGAAGATGTGTGCGTGTGTGAAAGTGTGTATATGAGAGTGAAGATGTGTGCATGTGAACGTGAAGATGTGTGTGTGCGTGTGTGAAAGTGTGTATATGAGAGTGAAGATGTGTGCATGTGAACGTGAAGATGTGTGCGTGTGTGAAAGTGTGTACATGAGAGTGAAGATGTGTATATGAGAGTGAAGATGTGTGCGTGTGTGAAAGTGTGTATATGAGAGTGAAGATGTGTGCATGTGAAAGTGAAGATGTGTGCGTGTGTGAAAGTGTGTACATGAGAGTGAAGATGTGTGCATGTGAAAGTGAAGATGTGTGCGTGTGTGAAAGTGTGTATATGAGAGTGAAGATGTGTATATGAGAGTGAAGATGTGTGCGTGTGTGAAAGTGTGTATATGAGAGTGAAGATGTGTGCATGTGAACGTGAAGATGTGTGCGTGTGTGAAAGTGTGTACATGAGAGTGAAGATGTGTGCATGTGAACGTGAAGATGTGTGTGTGCGTGTGTGAAAGTGTGTATATGAGAGTGAAGATGTGTGCATGTGAACGTGAAGATGTGTGCGTGTGTGAAAGTGTGTACATGAGAGTGAAGATGTGTATATGAGAGTGAAGATGTGTGCGTGTGTGAAAGTGTGTATATGAGAGTGAAGATGTGTGCGTGTGTGAAAGTGTGTACATGAGAGTGAAGATGTGTGCATGTGAAAGTGAAGATGTGTGCATGTGAAAGTGAAGATGTGTGCATGTGAAAGTGAAGATGTGTGCATGTGAAAGTGAAGATGTGTGCATGTGAAAGTGAAGATGTGTGCATGTGAAAGTGAAGATGTGTGCGTGTGTGAAAGTGTGTATATGAGAGTGAAGATGTGTGCATGTGAAAGTGAAGATGTGTGCATGTGAAAGTGAAGATGTGTGCATGTGAAAGTGAAGATGTGTGCATGTGAAAGTGAAGATGTGTGCGTGTGTGTAAGTGTGTATATGAGAGTGAAGATGTGTATATGAGAGTGAAGATGTGTGCATGTGAAAGTGAAGATGTGTGCGTGTGTGAAAGTGTGTACATGAGAGTGAAGATGTGTGCATGTGAACGTGAAGATGTGTGTGTGCGTGTGTGAAAGTGTGTATATGAGAGTGAAGATGTGTGCATGTGAACGTGAAGATGTGTGCGTGTGTGAAAGTGTGTACATGAGAGTGAAGATGTGTATATGAGAGTGAAGATGTGTGCGTGTGTGAAAGTGTGTATATGAGAGTGAAGATGTGTGCATGTGAAAGTGAAGATGTGTGCGTGTGTGAAAGTGTGTACATGAGAGTGAAGATGTGTGCATGTGAAAGTGAAGATGTGTGCGTGTGTGAAAGTGTGTATATGAGAGTGAAGATGTGTATATGAGAGTGAAGATGTGTGCGTGTGTGAAAGTGTGTATATGAGAGTGAAGATGTGTGCATGTGAACGTGAA
Organism: Misgurnus anguillicaudatus; assembly: GCF_027580225.2. NCBI lineage: Eukaryota > Metazoa > Chordata > Actinopteri > Cypriniformes > Cobitidae > Misgurnus > Misgurnus anguillicaudatus. Next base: position 5,453,960 of record NC_073342.2, on the reverse strand, counting down.
GATGTGTGCGTGTGTGAAAGTGTGTACATGAGAGTGAAGATGTGTGCATGTGAACGTGAAGATGTGTGTGTGCGTGTGTGAAAGTGTGTATATGAGAGTGAAGATGTGTGCATGTGAACGTGAAGATGTGTGCGTGTGTGAAAGTGTGTACATGAGAGTGAAGATGTGTATATGAGAGTGAAGATGTGTGCGTGTGTGAAAGTGTGTATATGAGAGTGAAGATGTGTCCGTGTGAAAGTGTGTACATGAGAGTGAAGATGTGTGCATGTGAAAGAGAAGATGTGTGCGTGTGTGAAAGTGTGTATATGAGAGTGAAGATGTGTATATGAGAGTGAAGATGTGTGCGTGTGTGAAAGTGTGTATATGAGAGTGAAGATGTGTGCATGTGAACGTGAAGATGTGTGCGTGTGTGAAAGTGTGTATATGAGAGTGAAGATGTGTGCATGTGAAAGTGAATATGTGTGCGTGTGTGAAAGTGTGTATATGAGAGTGAAGATGTGTATATGAGAGTGAAGATGTGTGCGTGTGTGAAAGTGTGTACATGAGAGTGAAGATGTGTGCATGTGAAAGTGAAGATGTGTGCGTGTGTGAAAGTGTGTATATGAGAGTGAAGATGTGTATATGAGAGTGAAGATGTGTGCGTGTGTGAAAGTGTGTATATGAGAGTGAAGATGTGTGCATGTGAACGTGAAGATGTGTGCGTGTGTGAAAGTGTGTATATGAGAGTGAAGATGTGTGCATGTGAAAGTGAAGATGTGTGCGTGTGTGACAGTGTGTACATGAGAGTGAAGATGTGTGCATGTGAAAGTGAATATGTGTGCGTGTGTGAAAGTGTGTATATGAGAGTGAAGATGTGTATATGAGAGTGAAGATGTGTGCGTGTGTGAAAGTGTGTATATGAGAGTGAAGATGTGTGCATGTGAAAGTGAAGATGTGTGCGTGTGTGAAAGTGTGTATATGAGAGTGAAGATGTGTCCGTGTGAAAGTGAAGATGTGTGCGTGTGTGAAAGTGTGTATATGAGAGTGAAGATGTGTATATGAGAGTGAAGATGTGTGCGTGTGTGAAAGTGTGTATATGAGAGTGAAGATGTGTGCATGTGAACGTGAAGATGTGTGCGTGTGTGAAAGTGTGTACATGAGAGTGAAGATGTGTGCATGTGAACGTGAAGATGTGTGTGTGCGTGTGTGAAAGTGTGTATATGAGAGTGAAGATGTGTGCATGTGAACGTGAAGATGTGTGCGTGTGTGAAAGTGTGTACATGAGAGTGAAGATGTGTATATGAGAGTGAAGATGTGTGCGTGTGTGAAAGTGTGTATATGAGAGTGAAGATGTGTGCGTGTGTGAAAGTGTGTACATGAGAGTGAAGATGTGTGCATGTGAAAGTGAAGATGTGTGCGTGTGTGAAAGTGTGTATATGAGAGTGAAGATGTGTATATGAGAGTGAAGATGTGTGCGTGTGTGAAAGTGTGTATATGAGAGTGAAGATGTGTGCATGTGAACGTGAAGATGTGTGCGTGTGTGAAAGTGTGTATATGAGAGTGAAGATGTGTGCATGTGAAAGTGAAGATGTGTGCGTGTGTGACAGTGTGTACATGAGAGTGAAGATGTGTGCATGTGAAAGTGAATATGTGTGCGTGTGTGAAAGTGTGTATATGAGAGTGAAGATGTGTATATGAGAGTGAAGATGTGTGCGTGTGTGAAAGTGTGTACATGAGAGTGAAGATGTGTGCATGTGAAAGTGAAGATGTGTGCGTGTGTGAAAGTGTGTATATGAGAGTGAAGATGTGTATATGAGAGTGAAGATGTGTGCGTGTGTGAAAGTGTGTATATGAGAGTGAAGATGTGTGCATGTGAACGTGAAGATGTGTGCGTGTGTGAAAGTGTGTATATGAGAGTGAAGATGTGTGCATGTGAAAGTGAAGATGTGTGCGTGTGTGACAGTGTGTACATGAGAGTGAAGATGTGTGCATGTGAAAGTGAATATGTGTGCGTGTGTGAAAGTGTGTATATGAGAGTGAAGATGTGTATATGAGAGTGAAGATGTGTGCGTGTGTGAAAGTGTGTATATGAGAGTGAAGATGTGTGCATGTGAACGTGAAGATGTGTATATGAGAGTGAAGATGTGTGCGTGTGTGAAAGTGTGTATATGAGAGTGAAGATGTGTGCATGTGAAAGTGAATATGTGTGCGTGTGTGAAAGTGTGTATATGAGAGTGAAGATGTGTATATGAGAGTGAAGATGTGTGCGTGTGTGAAAGTGTGTATATGAGAGTGAAGATGTGTGCATGTGAACGTGAAGATGTGTGCGTGTGTGAAAGTGTGTACATGAGAGTGAAGATGTGTGCATGTGAACGTGAAGATGTGTGTGTGCGTGTGTGAAAGTGTGTATATGAGAGTGAAGATGTGTGCATGTGAACGTGAAGATGTGTGCGTGTGTGAAAGTGTGTACATGAGAGTGAAGATGTGTATATGAGAGTGAAGATGTGTGCGTGTGTGAAAGTGTGTATATGAGAGTGAAGATGTGTGCATGTGAACGTGAAGATGTGTGCGTGTGTGAAAGTGTGTATATGAGAGTGAAGATGTGTGCATGTGAAAGTGAAGATGTGTGCGTGTGTGACAGTGTGTACATGAGAGTGAAGATGTGTGCATGTGAAAGTGAATATGTGTGCGTGTGTGAAAGTGTGTATATGAGAGTGAAGATGTGTATATGAGAGTGAAGATGTGTGCGTGTGTGAAAGTGTGTACATGAGAGTGAAGATGTGTGCATGTGAAAGTGAAGATGTGTGCGTGTGTGAAAGTGTGTATATGAGAGTGAAGATGTGTATATGAGAGTGAAGATGTGTGCGTGTGTGAAAGTGTGTATATGAGAGTGAAGATGTGTGCATGTGAACGTGAAGATGTGTGCGTGTGTGAAAGTGTGTATATGAGAGTGAAGATGTGTGCATGTGAAAGTGAAGATGTGTGCGTGTGTGACAGTGTGTACATGAGAGTGAAGATGTGTGCATGTGAAAGTGAATATGTGTGCGTGTGTGAAAGTGTGTATATGAGAGTGAAGATGTGTATATGAGAGTGAAGATGTGTGCGTGTGTGAAAGTGTGTACATGAGAGTGAAGATGTGTGCATGTGAAAGTGAAGATGTGTGCGTGTGTGAAAGTGTGTATATGAGAGTGAAGATGTGTATATGAGAGTGAAGATGTGTGCATGTGTGAAAGTGTGTACATGAGAGTGAAGATGTGTGCATGTGAAAGTGAAGATGTGTGCGTGTGTGAAAGTGTGTATATGAGAGTGAAGATGTGTATATGAGAGTGAAGATGTGTCTGTGTGAAAGTGTGTATATGAGAGTGAAGATGTGTGCGTGTGAAGGTATGTATATGAGAGTGAAGATGAGTGCGTGTGAATGTATGTATATGAGAGTGAAGATGTGTGCGTGTGAAAGTGTGTACATGAGAGTGAAGATGTGTATATGAGAGTGAAGGTGTGTGTGTGTGTGTGTGTGTGTGTGTGTGTGTGTAAATGAGAGTGAAGATATGGTATGTGAGGATATGTATGTGAGAGTAAGGAAGTGTGTGAGAGACTGTATGTGAGAATGCATGAAATTGAGTGTATGTGAGAGTGAGAATGTGTGTATAAGGGTAAGTGTATGATTCTGTGTGCTGTTTTTACCTTTGCATGAACTCTAGTGTTGCTCCTTGATCTCCTGGGTATGAAATGTTCAGGCAGTAGTAAGATGCAAACATCAACTTCAGAGCATCGCTGAAGATGGTGATGCGGCTGTTAACTATGATTTGATCGACAGAAAACATAAAGTTCTCTGCGGTCAAAGGGGAAGTTCCTGTTGTAATGCATAAGAAAAAAAGGAATCAGTAACCCTGACAAACTTAAATACCTGCACATATGAAGTAGTTGTACTTTAAACATTTTCAAACATACCACACACAATTATGCAGGGTGTACTTGGGAGTTTGGCACAGTCCACTTCAGAGGACAAGGTTGTCTGATCCACTTTATGGAACATCTGGTCCTCCCTCTCGCTGAAGTACTTGAGAACTAGCAGAATAAACCCTGCAGTGCTGACATCATCCACATTCTTGCTTGATTTGTCAATTTCCCTAAAGATGTCCTGCATCTTCGCTGTCTTGTCAGTGCATTTGAAGTATGACACAACCCTAGCACACTTATTTGTGATAGCTTTGTCCTCAATGTCTATTCCAGTTAACTCTTTAAAGTGAGCCATCATGCCAGCTGTTTCAAATAAATATGGCCACTCCTGCGTCAAATCAAGAGTGTCAACACCATTAATGATGTCTTGTCTTTGGGTGAAGAAGGTGGCCCTCATCATATTCACAATGGTTTTGGTGTCATGGCACCTTTCTTTATTCATTTTCTTCATTTCCTCTTGGACACATTTCTGGGTGTCAGGTGTTTCATTAGCTGGTAGATGCGCCGGTTGCCAGTTTTTACACCCATAGCTGTTTAGTCTCTTCTTTCTGCACAAAGTGTCTTCTACGCTGCCAGTTGCTTGTCTCTTTAAAGAAAGTGGTGTGTTTCCTCTCCTCACATTATCCACTCTGTTAATCAGCTGTTTGGTGACTGAATCATACCCACTCCCTACAACTTCACCTTCAATGACATCTTTAAACGCCCCAGGATATGCATTGGCCATCTTCCGTGCAATCTCAGTGATGTGCTTCTTCCCAGGCGTTGGACATATTGCTAATATTTCACTTACTATCAGTCTTATAATTTCAAGTCTCTCACTTTTTCTTGGCCGCTTCCCTGTTTCCAGTTTTCTGATGATCTCAGATGGGATCTTCTTCCAAGGAACTTGAAAATTATAATGCCAACTGTTGTCAGGGGGTTGAGGTGTGGCACCCACATTTGATGTTGATACCAAATTTGAAGTTGCTGAGCTGGAGGTATCTAAAGAGTGTACAAAAGTACACAAAGAACATGGGCTGTTATGAAATTATGCAACAATTTTTCCACACACTTTAAAATTTGGGGTGTTGCTTAAAGTTTTAATCCATACATACAATACACTAGAAGCCACAGCTGGAAGAGTCTCACATATTTAAATATTGATACTAAATACTAAATATGATATAGTATGGTCTACTGGTAAATTATGACTTGTCAAACAGTGTATGAACATTAATTTAGGTTGGGTATATCATTGAAAAACACACAACAAAGGAAATTTAGGTGTGATGGATAAAATGTTTTCCCTACAATTCTTCATGTAATTTTTTTATAATAAATACATTTTGAAAAAAAAATTCACACTTTCCTGAAATACTAGAACTAGATATAAAATAGAGCTAACATTCTTTTAAAGGCATTTAGTGCACCATGTACGTACCAGAAAAGGAGATTTCAGCAGAGCTTTCGCAGGCATTATTGGAAGACAGCTGGCTGCTTGAACAGCTTTCAGACACATTACTTTGACCTTAATAAAAAACATAATATTAGACTTATGGCTTATTTAGTAATAGAGTAAATCAAATTCAGTACAATGACCTTAGTTTACAGCACTTTCAATGCCCAGAAAGGCAGTACAGACATAATTAATGTAATCTATGACTTTAGTTTATTGTTTAAACAACAGGAACCTCGGGATTACATTAACGACTTTACTACCTTTTTAGAACTTTAAGTGTTAGTTGCATGTACTGTCAATGAAGGGACAGAAAGACCACAGACTTCTTTAACAATATCTACATTTAAGTTCTGAATTAAAGTATTAAGAGTTGAAATTAAATGAAACAAGAGTGAGTAATTAATGAAAGATTGTAAAATGAAAGTTCCTCCAAAAATGAAAATTATGTTATCATTTACTCACCCTGAAGTTGTTTCACACCTGTATAAATGTAGATATTTGGAAAAATGTTTGTAACCAAACAACCTTTGGCTTGAATTGTATTTTTCTCCATTAGATTTTTTTTCACATATCTTCCTTTTTGTTCAGCAGAACAACTATATTTATACAGGTTTGGAATAACTTGGAGGTCAGTAAATGATGACAATTTTCACTTTAGGGTAAACTATATCTTAAATTTTTGAAGTGAACAAACTGAAAACTATCTTACATACAACCTCAAACACATACTTGGTGATTTGAAGCATGACAGGAGTTTCCTTGCTTCTACTGGCTTCAGTATATGAAGAAGGTCACTCTCCTGGATATAGGTCATGTCCTCACAGTTCTGGACTCCTAATTCCTCCAGTGCCTCCAGCAAAGGCTCAAGTTGGCTCATTTTTGGAAGAGCTGATTTAATTAAAGAGGCAAGAGCACTACCTCCATCCATGACACTAAAAAGAGACAAGACAAACACACCAAAGGTTTCTCAGATCACTGTTCTTAACTCAAATAATGCATAACTCAAATAATATGCAAGTAGAAAAAGCTGCTCGACTCTTAACATATAGTCACCTACAGCAGCTAAGGATAAAATATCCTAAACAATTCAGTTTATTGTTTCCAGTCAACACTTGGGGACTCTTATTACCATTGCTGATATGAAGGTGTGCTTAGGCTTCACTTTTGGTATTTGGCTGTGATTAAGTCAAAATGTTAAAACATTGTATGGACTTAAGCATATTGAATATAGAAGTATTGATAAAAAAGTACTATTTCTCTGGATGAACTCTAACCGAGTTGCCCTGTCCTGTTCCAGGAAATTTGCCTAGCTGCAGGTTCAGCTCCAACCTAAACACTGAAGCAGTTAATCAAGGTTCATTATAAACTCTCTTGTTGTTCCAAACCTATAAGACGTTAATCTTCTGAACACAAATGAAGACCTTCTTGATGAAATCTGCAAGCATGGAGGGTGTGGACAGTCAAAGCAACTAGAACTTTGAAGGTCCATAAAGACATCAATTAAATATCGAGCAGACTCCAGTAGTTTAACCTCGAATTTTATAAAACAACAAAAAGTACTTTAGTTTTCACTGGCTTTTCTTCCTAAATTTAGTTAAAACACTCTATTCTCCTAGATTACTTTATTGATGTGTTTCTGGACCTCGAAAGTCCATGACCAGAAACAACTCATGGTTAGATCTGAACACTGCAGATAGGCAGATATCCATGGAACAGGACTGGACACCCTTAGCGTATTCACCTTACATTCTTTATCATTATCTTTACTCTATGTCAATAATGCTATGTTTCAGTGAAATGACTTTTGTCCCAAAAAGCTTATATACAGGCAATGGATAATAATCCAGTTTAAGCTCTGGTTTCCAATACTGCATGCTCTGCCTTGCCTCTTTCACTTCATACAGTCCAAACTCCGGCAAGTAGAACACATCATGAGGAGTAACAATAAAGTGCACATCATTTTCTTCCTTTACCAGCATGAGCTCAATTTGACTGAATTCAATTGCCTCACCTTGGCTTAGACACAGAAAAAAACCCTTTTTATACAGAGTCCCTTTCCATTTTAACTCTGTAGATGCCACAATATTGTGTTCATTGTCCAAAGTTGTTCCTACTGCAGCACGCACTGCATTACTATACAGTTCTGCATGGAAAGGAGTGGAGTTTTTGACCTCCAATAAGGGTGCAAAAAAGGACCCTGAATGAAGGTATGCTTGTAAAAGCTGGTGGTTCCTGGCAAGTGTCTGACATACATTTTTGAAATTTTGGGTTCTTCGTGCACATCTTTTAAAGTATGAGTGTTTGCTTTCAAAGCGCATTGTCCACAACCGTATTAGTGGGCCAAATTTCAGGATCAATGCAGGGTAGTGAGTGAGGAAATGATGCTTTGGTTTCAGTTTGTGTGCAGGAAACATTTCTTTCCTTGCCTCTAGATAGTCATAGATCTTAACATTAAGCAAAGCAATCTGAGGTTCTGATATTGTGGGGGCACAAATCAACTCCACTACCTCTTTAAGTTGGACAACAAGTTGCCAACCTGGATCCTCTGTATTTGCGATCTTTCTGTTGCCTGGCCACCTAATTTTACACCCTTTTCAGAAACATCAGAGGGTGTAGAATTACGGTCAGATCCTTGGTATGTAAACTGCCTGATCCTACGATTAAGTTCTGAATATGTGAACAATTTCTTCACCTTGACAAAGTACTTGATGTAAATGGCAAGGTCGGATGCCACTACACCCTCAAACAAATCATGGCCAATACAGGGTGGCAGACCTGGCTGGCAAACATGGAAAAAAGCCAGAGAATTAAAGACAGAGTTAAACTTCAAACCTCTGACTTCATGTGCATCATCATTCTGCAGCTCTGCAACAGTGTCAATGTAATCTTGAACTCTGCGGATGGGAGCATGGTGCTCCAAATTGTCTAGGTCACTTCTTGTCACATAACAGTATCTGCAGAAATACTGAGATGTACTAAAATTTTCTGTGAAACCACCAATATTATGAGAACCCAAATTATCACCTGTGATGCAAAAGACTGTTGCCTTCACATTATTTCCATGTATGTTCAATCCATTTGTTTCCAGTTCCCTAAGATCAGATATCAGTGGAGAAAACACTTTGTCATGGCCCAATTTTTTAAAATCTGCTTCTCGACACAAAAGCAAAAGCTGCATGTTGTCAATGTTGGATCGATGAAAATGATCAAAGTTTGCTAAAGTAAAGTACACCCCAAGCATCTTGTGTTTTTTTTTGCAGATCCAAGGGGATTAACCAGCTCGAATGCATCCTGATAAAGGATCACTTTTAAAGTGATGCCTGGCTCAGAAAACAATAGATTGGATTTGAACACTGATCCCTCACACATGTCACTTAAAATAAGAGGTGTACTCTCATTCCTAGATGTACAACATTCTTTCCACACAGCAGGATCTTTAAGTAGAGCTGTTAATGTGTCTTTTATGGGAATATACTGGGCATGGCGCTCTTTTCTGTTGTCATCCGTTCCCAAAAAAATGCATTTTGGATGCACATAGGGAAAATTTTCCTCAAAATACTGTTTTCTCTTGTACTCTGTGGAAATAGCAGAGCTGCATGACCCATGAATATCCATGTCATCTAGAGTTTTCAAAACATTTTCAATTTCGGTCTCAGAGAGTTTAGTTTTTGCTTGAAGAGATGATTTGAGTTGATTCTTTGTGAACTGCTGGCACAATCCACTGAGTTTATTGATCTCTTCTACGATTAACTGTACTGTGGAGGAAGGGATCAGGTGCTTTGCTTGCAACTTCATGTAAAACATGGACAGATTTCTCATGTATAAACTTTGCATTTGTGCAGGATCTAGTATATCCTCTTCAGGTCCATCATCATCTGCCACATCATCTGAGTGGCTTTCAGCAACAGAAAACTGAGACCCACTAGGAAATGAGGGAAGACAGTATGCACCAGAGACATGCAAAGCTGTTGAGTATTTGTGCTTTCTAGATAGGTGGGACGTGAAAGACGATTTCACTGAAAATGAGCTTTTACAGTTTTTAAAGGGACAATGCACCTCCTCTTTTTTCGATATATGAAATTTCAGGTGACCTAAAAGATCTGAAAGGTCAATCAACTGTTCCTGACAGTTAGTAACTTGACATGAAAAGGGTCCCTGCAGAGACTCGCAGTGCGACACAGAAGATAACTGGCGATGATGACGGTAAACATGACTTTTAAATGCATTGTAATTTCTTACACGTAACTTGCAACCTGCTATGCAACATGCAAACAGGTGATGCGCCTCATTTCTGTGTAGCCCTTGATGTTCTACGTAACCTTTTAGAGTTTTCACAGAAACACCACAACTACTGCAAGTATAATCTGTGAACATCTTTACACTGTGCAACTCTCACCCTTTCAATCTGACCTTGATTTTAGCTGCTCCTAGCACGTACCTGTAGGAAGAAAAAAACATGTAAATATGTAAGACATCTTAGGAAATCTACAAAAATACAAAAAATATATTGAGAAATATACAGTAGTATATATATATATATATATATATATATATATATATAGTACTGATCCCTATCTGTGAACCCCTATCAGTGAGTTTAATTTAGAAGAGGGATTAAAACTGCCATAAAACCTAAATTGTGGTTTTTCCCTAATTGCAGAAAATACTTGGAACGTGCCTATGGTACACGGATAGAAGAACAGCACATGCCAACCAAATCCTATGCAGACACTCAGGCCTGGCTGTACATAATATATTTTAGTGTCAATATATCTTAACGTAAAACTTTCATTATACAGACGTAATAGTGCTTAAACTGGGAAAAGTACCGACGACAAAAATGATAACGTTCAAACTGGCTCTCGAAGGGTTTAGACTGGTCCTAATTAATCTGTTTCTTAACTCAGAACTTTTCCCACTTCGCCTGGGAAAACATTATTTTTGAGTTTTTAGACGACGCAAACGATGATTTATATAAAATCTTACTAAAAATATGGCACCATGCGTTGAAGTTTGATTGATATAACGTTAGGTGACAATATTCACTATTCCAATTTCCAGAATCAATAACTACAACCAATTTTTTCAACCATGGACAAAATAACGTACATTTATAAATGTCTAACGTTACTGTTTGCCAACCATACTGAACTATGCGTCGACGTCTGTTTGGGATTTTCCTCAGGGACAACAACGCAGTTAACGTTGACTAGCTTGGTAACAAAACTTAAAAACTTAAAAATGTATACACATTTTTACATTTACTAAGGTTAAGGCTCGGATAAAATCTTACAAAAATAACAAAACCAACGTTACACTTTAACTTACCGTCGAATGAAACCTCAAACGATTAAGATTTTAAATTAACGTTAATAACGTTACATTTACTGGTCAGCGCCCAAGTTTAAAACACACACTGGTTTAACGATGTATAAACGTAAAGATTGCAAGTGCTAAATCTTAAATAGAAGTAGTATATAGTAATGACCAAATTAGATGTACTTTTACCTGTTTATTTTCTCCTCACGTCCAGGATTGAAGGGAGATCTGAAGGTTGTTGGGCGATTCATGCGCGCGCGCAGCTGCTTCACTGTGTGCTTAGAGAACGTAAAGTATCCTTGCGCCTGGGCGGGACTTCGTTCAGTTTGAACATTTAAAATCTTCATATTTTTCATTAAAATATAATCGTGTTATTATATAATTTTATCAAATGATACTAAGGGAATAAATGCGTAACAAAAAACTAAACGGAGCAGAACTACTTGATAAGCGGAAGGAGATGTGGTCAATAGCATAAGTAATGGAAAATGATTCTGCTCAAATTGATTCTTTCGGATAGGACGTTTCAACGAACCGGTTCAAAAACTAATTCACCACTGATTCACCGGTTCTTTTATGCAAACACGCGAGGACATACATATGCAAAAATTTATTTTATTAATAACATAAAAATAAACGTATCTTAAAGGGTAACTAAACCCTAAACCAACTTTTTTTTAGTTAATGATCTGTAAGAATGATTTATTAGTGCTGTTCATTGATTTTAGTAAGTTTTTTGACATTTGGGTATAAAGTGTTTCAATACTACGGTGTAAACACGTCTGAGTGCTGCCCTCTTCAGGTTGAACGGTGGCTACTGCAGTTAAACATTCCTATTGGATGTTGGGTCCAAAAAATAACTCGGTACGTAAGCAGATTCAAGCCCTTGCTACGATTTCACCACACACTAGTTCGTCCCCTCTGTCTGCCCACTTTTCTTGCATTTTTCAAATATTGCCAGTGGGTGGAGTCAGGCTCTGACCAGGGGTTTAGTTACGTTTTAATCAACATATCAATTTCATAAACCAAAAACAATTAAGCTGACATTAATTCACCTTGGTTCAAAAGTTAATGAAGCTCTGTTTAGAATAAGCACAGACCTCCCATAGGCTACATTGAAAATGCTGATCTGTCTGTTTATGATTTCATTAAGAAAAAAAATTATTACAGTTAATAAATTATGAATCCTCAACATTCTATGTCGATTGTAATGTTATAATGTATATAAATAATTTTTAATGAAAAAATGTTCAAAAATAATAATAATAATAATAATCATCTAGGGACTGCAGATGAAAATTAGCCTGTATGGCTAAATCTGGCACATTTACATTATGGACTTTGTCCTTTTGTTGATTAATGTGCGTTGTCCCTTTTAAATAAATAAATCAAATCAAATCAATAATAATAATAATAATGGGGGTGTTATGCACTTGACGTGTTTTTCATGTGATTTTACATTGGATATGTACATTTGCAGTCTATTTCTGTAGTTTTACCATTTTTGACTGTATTAAAAAAAACGTGGAAAATCTGTAAAATAAAACGGCAGAATTTCGTAAAATGACTTTTTTTTACAGTTGTATACACATTGACGTGTTTTTCCATGTGATTTAACAGTAGATATGTAAATTTGCAGTATATTTCTTTAGTTTTACCGTTTTTATCTGTATTCCAAAAAACGTGGAAAATCTGTAAAATAAAACGGTAAAATTTACGTAAAATTACAGTTTTTTTTTACAGTGTAGGGATGCATTCAATTCTTGGTTTTAATGAGTCATTTAGTAGCCATCATTTCTGTCGCCTTTGTTTAATTGAAAAGAATGATTCTCAAACAGTATACAGTGAGGATGATGCTAAGGTGGTTCTTCGTGGAGAAGAAATATTTGAAATACATTGCAAGTCTCTCAAGGAAAACCCACAATTGAGATCACTATATGGTTTGAAAAGAAATTCCACAATTAATACACTTAAGTACTTTCATGCAGTGCCGGGCAGTAGCTTCACTACAAGTAGCGAAGCTAGTAGTTTAACTACATTTTTCAGTAGCTTGGCGGTAGCTTAGCTGCTTTTTAAATCAAATAGCTTTTCAGTCGCTAAGCTCTTTTTTCGACCAAGTAGTGCGCTAGCTTCCACACAAGCTACAATTTTCCAAACATTTTTGAAGTCGTCCTGAACTTGAGAATAAGCGCGTCATTTGAATCGACACAGGATGTCGTTTGTTCCGTATTTTCGAGTTGTGCAGCATTCATTCACACAAAACTCGCATTCTGTGAAGACTCGTGCTCTACCTCTGATTGGGTTATGTCATCAAGCCAAGCTAATATAAAAACATGTAATAAATATTACAATTGAAATTATTAATAGAATGTGCTTTGGCGGGCACCTCACAGACTCTGTGCAGGCTACCTGCTGCCTGCGGGCCCACGTTGTGTTAAGATATGTCAGGGCCAGGTGTTTTTAAATAAAGGCAGCTCAAACATGCAATTTATTCTGGGAGTAGGATAAGTCCAGCAAACAGCCCCAAAATGTGAAGTACCTAGGTCTACATTATGCTTGTATTGCCTATAATTACCAAAATGATAAATTGAAACTGAATAAATAATTACATAATAAAAACTGGTTAAAAATAAATAAGTAGCTTGGATGTAGCAAGCTACTACTGATGTAGCTTAGCTTGCTACATTTCCCAGGGGGGTAGCTTCAGTGTAGTGAAGCTTCATTTAATGTGAAGTAACTGGTAGCTTAGCTCACTACATTTTCCAAGTAGCTTGCCCAGCACTGCTTTCATGTTAGCAATAACTACTCATTTGATATAATGCATGACCTTCTTGAGGGTGTGGCTCAATATGAAATTAAATTGCTTTTTGGACATCTCACACAAAACTTTATATCTGAAGATGATTTACTTTCAAGGATTTATTCTTTTGATTATGGATTTTTAGAAAGAAAAAAACATCCCACAAAGGTTATTTTGGATAGTGCTGGAAATGGAATTGGTTTAAATTCCATTCAGACATTATGTCTTGTGAAAAATCTACCACTTTTGTTAGGAGACATTGTTCCTCCAGGACACAAACACTGGAGTTTGTTGCTAATGTTACTTCAAATAATGAACATTGTGTTTTCACCTTGTCTCACTTCAGGTTTGACCGTGTATTTGAAGCACTTGATTGCTGACCATCACAAACTATTCAAGTACTTGTATCCACATAAAAAATTGATTCCTAAACATCATTTCATGATCCATTACCCTTCTTCTATAAGGAAAATTGGCCCCTTATTATATATGTGGTCAATGAGGTTCAAAGCCAAACATAAGATGTTTCAAAGATTTTTTTTTTAAATTTCAAAAACATAACAAAATCATTAGCTAAAAAGCATCAGATGGCCATTGCGTACCATTGGGAAACCTTCACCCTGAAACATAATGAGTTTGGGCCAATTAAATCATTTTCCATAGGGAATGAAGTCGGCAATCAAATGCTTGAAATGTTCATATCAAAAGATGTTTTCTCAACCAGTTGGGTTAAGGTTGATGGTGTAGAATACAGAGCTGGACTTGTGGTGTGCAGTGCAATAGAAAGTGAAATGCCAGTCTTCTGTCAAATAAGTGATGTACTTTTGGTTGAAAATGACATTTATCTGTTGGTAAACAAACTATTCACTGAGAATTTTTATGAACATCTTCATGCATTCAGAGTACTACGAAGTGACGAATGGTGTATTATGAAATTGTCAGAGATTAAATTTTATAAACCATTTGATATTCAAAGTTCTTACAGTGTTGCGGATGAAAGTTTGTATATCATACCTTCTTTTGTAATGTTTTAAAAACTTCAAAATGCACTACACAGTGAGAATTTCAAATAAACAAGTTAATGGCAAATATTTTTTGTGCTGTTGTTTATTTAACATTATTTTGTAGATCTTTTGAGGCTGTACAGATTTAAACTAATTCTAACCACCTTAAACATGCAACTCTGAAGATTCTGAAGTTTCTGTATCCCTTTACACTCTAAAAAATATTTAACCCAGGGCTGGGTAACTATAGGACAGAACACACTTCTGGGTTAAAATGACCCAAAAAATGGGTTGTTTTGACCCAACTGCTGGGTTGTTGATAATTAACCATGTTGAAACAACCCAATAGTTGGGTTAAAACAACCCATTATTTGGGTCATTTTGACCCAGGGGTGTGTTCTGTCCTATAGTTACCCAACCCTGGGTTAAAAACAACCCCGTATTTTTTAGTGTGTAGTGTTATTTTAACACATTCTTGGAGTCAAATTAAGAACTCTGGAATGGTGTTAAATATTTAACTATTTTGAGTGTTATTTTAACACATTTTTGGAGTCAAATTAGGATCTCTGGAATAGTGTTAAATATTTAACTATTTTGAAAGTGTTATTTTAACTCCGGAGAGTGTGGAGCTATATAAACTCTGAAAAAGTGTTGAAATCAACTCTGTGGGAGTTAATTTAACACTGGACTTTTTGCTGTGTAGTAGATGCACTTTAAACAAACCCTTTTTATTAAGGCAATAACCCCTAAGACGCAGTGGGCCACTGGTCACGTTGTTAATTACTTTTATAAAACGGATATTCCATATGTGTAGCTAGGTTAAAGTAAATAAACTCTCATTTAGGTTATGTAATGCGGTCAGCCTTTACAAATCGGGATATTTTATTGTGGCTTAGAACTCAACTCAACCAATCAGAATCAAAATGCCATTGTTATGGGCGAAGTTTACACTAACATTGTTTTCAAATTTACAGTTGAAGTTAATAGACTTTTCACAAACTATGCAGCAGAAGCCAGCAGGAGATCTTCAAGTCATCGTAGTCGTTCTGCAAGACCTCGCAGTAGCTTCACGAGAGTGTTCTGCTGCTTAAGTAGCATGACACAATATGTAACACCAACAAAGTTTGAAAAGGAGGAACTGGACGCTGCAGGACTTGGAGAGAAAAAAGTCACATTTTTCGGTGGGTATGGTTGTTTATAAACAAATGTAATAAATTATGTAAAATGTTTAGGAATTGGTCAAATGCCAATTTTCTTCATTTTTGCTTGCCTTTTTACTTTTGGGTCTTTTTACAGGTGACGAAAATGATGCTGAAGATTTTAGAAACTACATACTAACTACATATCCAAAACTTGGTGACTGTGGGGGATTTGAGATTTTAAAACCATCAGGCATGACCCGATCTAGGAAGCTGATGGTTTTGCCTTGCCCAAGCACAGGATACACAATTAAGACTCTAAAAGAAAATACAGGACATGCTGTCATCTACATACGCCCCATGCAAAAAGACATAGATCTGTCCAGTTCTGTAAGATTTATTGATTTATTTTATACAGAAATTACTTACCGTAATTCCTCAAAGACCGGGCCTTTATTTACAGAAAAACGCATTTATGCGATCGCATGATTTAAAGCATTATCAGCCAAAGTCCGCATATTTATGTGGGGGGTGCATTTTTTCAAATACACTGCACTTTCACAGCATAAATTGCAGATTTCCATGTGCAAAATATGGGGCAGTTTTTCCCATACATTTATTTACTTGTGGCACACCCCCACAGAAACAACACTGGCTGCCACTAATAGATTTTTCATGATTCCCATTTACATTTATATTTTACTGTTAAAAACTGCTTAAATAATTGTTGCAAGCGCTCAGCGCGCCTCCCCTTTTCTCTCTCATGTTGAGTGTTGCGCTCTCCTCTCTCTACATAAGTGAGAAGGGGGCGGTGTTTTCAATGTCCGTCCTTATTGCGTAAACGTCAACACCCACACAGCAGGAGACTCCTATGCGTATCCGCGTTCAAGTCCCCAAACCCGCGTGACTGTCACATTCGTTTTGGAGCCGCACAGAAGATCAGCTCCGCCTCTGGCCGCACCGTAAATTCTACTGTCAAACAGCGGATCCTGAACGGACCCATGTCGGATCCTCGGACGCGCCTTTACTAAACGGTTAAACGATGCACACCTGTCAATCAAGACTTTCTTTGCTGGGACACGGTTCAGCTGAACCCTCTTTTGAGTATTGATTTATTGATATAATTGTGGCAGTAAACATTGTTTTTTAATCATCCTGTATACTAATGATTGGAATGACGTTGATATTAGGAAAACTTTAGCATGTTCACTCGTGGATAATGGTTAAGCCCTAGCTGTGCATTATTAAGTTTACATGTTGGCAATTTTGGTGTAGTGTATCTGCCATCTTCTTTATAATGAAAATTCATCTTTGGCAATTTAATCATTGTTTGACTCGGTTCAGACTGCAAGATGCCATGTGACCTAATCAGTGACTATATGAATGCAGGTGTCAGTCAGAGCGACTGTGTGGTTGGTATCTTCTCATCTGTTATTTTGAGCGTCTGTTAACAGGGTGATTTAACCAGAGGTGTGTAACGAATTTCATTTACAGTTTTGGGTAACTAGTACTTTTAAAGTGATTTTTAAGGATACATTTCTAGTGAAAAAACTGTACTTTCACTGCATTACTACGATAAGCATACTTGACTTTGCATGCTATACCATAAACATTTGTCTGTTTGATTACAGGTGCTGTGTTCAACCTGGCAACAGATCGCGAAACGAGGAGACGTGTAATTGGAGAAATGATTAAATAATAAAAACATTTTTGTTGAACAACTTGTCTTTCTCCAGATATTCATTGTCAGATGTTTTAGCTGTGCATAGTGCAGCATTTCATTGAAGTTGTAGCCTAATAGATCAAGTATTTTATGTTTGCATTGACCTGGACTATAAATCACTAAATTAGATTTTAACCACAAAAAGAATATTTTTAACAAAAAAATAATACACTATAACTGAAGGAAAATTAAAACATCCCCACATCCGCATATCCTTGCAATATGAATATTAACCTTGCTTTGAATAATCATGATTTTATTATTGCATTATTAATGATTGCATTGCCTTTAATCATAAAGATTTTAAGAATAGCTTTGAGTATTAACCTTTAGAATATAGTATTAAAGTTAGAATAGTCTAGCAGGTTTATAGATAAGATTCCATTGCATTTGACTCTAAAAGGTTGGAGGCTTGCAGTTGTGTGTGGTATGTATGTATGTGTGTTTTCTAACTTTTACTTCGCAGAGATACCTGGGGAAACGAGAAACAGGATGTCAAGGCGACAGGGTGAAATAACGGTCATAGATGTTTATAGCATGGTGAACTTTTAAGATAGAAGTAAAACTTTCCATTGAATGAGCCCCCACCCAACGGCACACATATATATTTTTGGGGTCAGAGGGAAAGGCAGATCAGATCAACCACTCCTCGGGGGACCTGTTTCTGCATTGGTGTTGTGTAAGGGACAGTTTTGACCCAGAGCTCTGTAATACTTCATTTGAGATACTTATTAAAAATAATTTGATTTGAGTTACGTGTCTGATCTCCTCATTCAAAAGAACATGCCGGACTAGAAATAAAAGTCCAACATAACCTATAACTGTCCATAAATGTTAATGGCAATTTTATATTTTCATTGAGTAGTAATTACTTTTGTACAGTAAATTGATATCTTTTAGTGAAACTTTTTAGGCCTATTTACAATATTGTTAGGTTTAAAATATAAGGCAATGCAGATTTAAGGTTCTATATTGCTGCAGTAGCCAGGCCTAGTGATAGTTTTGGTTTTATCCTTTAGTTTAGTTCATCCTATTTTATCCTACAGCAAGAACAGAAGGGATTTTGAATTTAAAAGTCAGTAGCTCCGGGATGGAGCTTTTTATTTAAGTGGACAGGGAAGGCGGCGGCTGAATCTTTTTCCTCCAGAGTCGGAAGGGTACTGTGGCAGTACCATCCGATCCGCAATTGGAGCGGGGAAGACCATGATTTATATTGTCCCTTTACAGGATGAATTTTATTTATCCCCCCTTCCTACTGATGCCCAGGAATTTTCTTTAATGCCAAAAGCTGAATGCCAAAAATGCTGTAAAACAATGCCATTGCAGATTCTTGCTCTGCATGTCAAGGAATGTGATGCTTTGGAATGTGAAACACTTTTAGACTCTGAACCAAAGGTAATTAATTAATTGGTAACCTCTGAGTAACTTATGAAGACTGCATCTGGAATTTTTTGTTTAAATGGAAATGTTTTTGTCTAATAGCAGGAATCCAATTCACCACCAGCGTTTAAAGAAAAGGTAATTTACTTATTGTATGGGATGACCATGTTCTGACTGCTTTTATTTTGCTTTTTACATAATTTATGTTTAGTCGACAGATCCACAGTGTCCTGTTTGCTTGAAAACATTTCCTATAATGGAATTGGAGGTCCATGCAAGTTACTGTGGTGACTTGGATAGGTAATGTAATACACACACAGCAGTGTAAAAAAAAACACATGTAATTTTGTATTGCATGATGTAGATTTTGACAGTTCTAGTAATATCATGAGTCAGAACACTGGATTTCAAAAGTATGTTTATATGGCAAATGAGACTTTAGCTATGTATTAAAGTGCCCATATTATGCCTGCTTTTCCACAAGTTAAATAGGTGTATGAGTTCCATAAAGCATGTTTTAAAAGTTGTTTGCTCGAAATAGCTTGTAGGAAAAGATTGTTACCCATCTCTAGTAGCCTCTGTTTCAGTGCATTTCAGATTGTGTCATTTTGAGCTAGTCATTACATATTTATGAGCTGCTGCTCCTTTGATCACGCCCCACTACTAACGTCATGTGCCCGTGCGCGTGTTCAGTGGTATTGTGAGCAGTACAGACCATACTGTGTTATTATTTTTATATATTATTATTATTAACGGTTTATGTTGCCAACAGACAAATCAAGCAGAAAAGTATCACTAATAAGTACACTACAGGAGAAGAAACTCATCATGACACACAAAGATTCCAGAGTAGATTGTGATGTAGCAGTCTCGACAATAAACTCATTTTCCCTGGACAATACTAACATATTCCCGTTATAAAACATTTTCAAACGCATTATTTTCGCAAATGACAGAAATTTAGACCCGGCAGGGGATGTATACTGCTTGTGGGCTGCGTGCTAATTGCTAGAAGCTAGCGGGAGGTCCGGACTGTAAAGTTATAAGAGACTCGGGGGTACGTTGGCCTCGTCAGAAAAGCCGGATCGGTAAGGCCCGGTCTCGGTTAGTTTGGCAAAACACTTTTAGTTTGGCAAAGCATTATTACTTAGTTCATGTAGAATTGTAAAATAAAGCCGTTAAATATTTTTTTTAACTTTCGAAACCACATTGCAAACTATCTAGCCTGCAAAAAATATATCCTACTATATACAAACAATAACACATATATATATAAGGTATAATTTACGGCAATGTATGATCTCTGTTTTGAGATACAGATCCTCTAGCATCATAAATGTAGTAATTTGTGACAGAAGATGAACACATGCAAAATATAACGTGACTTCTTACCTTTTGTGTTGATATAGCGATTGCGAATTGAATCCAGTCTGTTTCAGATGTGTGAATAATCCATGAAAGTCCAATAAAATACATTCAATGACCATTTTTGTCCACAAATGCGTATAATCCATGAAAGCTACATAGTCTGTTGTTTACATCAGATTTCGCATGAACGTCTTTATCGCCTACAATCTGAGGACAATTTTGCGTCGTAACACAGATCACATTTTAGGTTTAAATAAACACGTGTTTAAACTTTGGTTTTAAAAGTAGGCGGGAGAATAATCCATAATATCCAAATAGCGCTGTTATTTCCGTGAGCCATGATAACAGCATAAAGGAGTGACTGCTCTCTCTGTGCTCTCTCTAGCTCCTGGTGGGTGGAGACCTGCGAGTGGGGTGGTGGGCGGGAAAATTCAAACGTAATGTGACGAAACGGCTAGTTACGTCACAACGGAACTGAGTTTGAACTCGCGCAATCTGACTCATGGCAGAGGACATTCAGAAACCCGTATCTCACTCAAAACAGCATGGATGGATTTTTTTCCAAGTTTGTATGTGTGTGGAAGCATTAGAGAAACAAAATAACACCCCAAAACCCAGAAAAAGTGAGTTTTTCATAATATGGGCACTTTAAAGCATTGAATGAAATGTTTTTACTTCACATAAACAGTATTATTTTTTACAAGTACATTTTCTTTCTAGTCCAGTGTACCATGAATCAAGAAGCCCAGATACAGTGGATACACAAAATAAAGAGATGTCATGGTACATAAACACACAAAATGTCTCAACCATTCCATTATTTAAAATCCGATCTTAACCCTTTAAATATTAAAACAATTTACAGTGAGGAGGATGTCCTACAATGGCTAGCATCTCAAGTTGACACTTCAAAGGAATTCTGCATTTGTGTGTCCAAACTTAATTTTGTGGAATGAAGTCTGTCGCATTGGAAGCGACAAAAGTTAAGCACCCCAGTCAACACTTTAAAGATTACTTTCCTTGGAGAGGCTGGAGTAGACACTGGGGCTTTGAGAAAAGAATTTCTGACAGGTCAGGGTTTTTATTTGTACTTCTTTTTTGTAAATACTTTGGATTTCGTACTTTGGATTTCTTGTTATTTCATTTGTTCTTGTTACATGTTGTTTCTTCTTTTTCCCTCGTTAATAGAATTGATTGGTGGCATAGAGACCAGGCTCTTTGAAGGGGAGAACGGCAAAGGCAAAGTGCCAAAAAACTCCGTGAATGATGTTGACAATGACCTGTTTCGGTAAGTGTTTTTCATCCTAGGAACTGGTCACCTAAGAATAAAAGTTGTCAGATGTTCACACTAGGGCTGCACAATATATTGCATGTGATTTTCATTGCCATCAAATGCTATGTGTAGTAAATGCCACTCCATTTAAAAGCAGGCAATGGCGATTTAATACTAATCAAGGAAATTATTGTGTGAAATGCGCATGACAGTCACATGTGATTTATTGTGCAGCCCTAGTTCACGCTCATGTCAAACCAAGTGGCTAGTTCACCCCCCAAAAAAATTCTGCAATCATTTACTCACCCTTAAGTTGTTACAAACATTAATTAATTAATTTTTTCTGTTGGACACAGAAGATGTCATTTTACAAAGAATGTTTGTAACCAAGCAGTTTTCTGCCCCATTGACTTTGGAAGTGAAAGGTGCCCGGAAACTGCTTTTTTACGGTTACAAACATTCCTTAAAGTATCCTCTTCTGTGTTCAGCAGAACCAATAAATTAAAGTTATTTTTGGGTGATCTTGCGCATTTAAAGGTAGGGTAACACATTTTGAAAAATGCTAACGGTAGCCGCCTAGCAATGAAATCCAGATCCCACCCTCAAGTCAAACCGCCATCCAAAGTCACGCCTCTTCCAAAACACATGAACACGCACAGATCAGACGGTCACATCTCATGTCTCATTCAGCAGTGAGACAACTTTGCAGTACAAAGACGAATAACACTGCCAAAATAACCAAACAACTGGTTTACATCAGAATTAGTTTAAGCACACGTTCGGTTGTGTAGACGTAGTTACTATATCGTTACGCTAATCCGTAAACGAACTCAAATTTCATAAGCAACACAATGTTTCATCAAAGTAGAATATCTGAATCCATCTCAATACAAACATATCGCGTACCTACCTTACCAAAATAAACTGTGCAACGACTCTTTCAGACCCTTTGCGTCCTGCAGCTGTTTGCATCTCGTGGTAAAGCAGTAAAGTTACCAATATTCATTTGGGGTTTTGCTCTTGCTGATCCAGGCAGTTTTTGCTGTTGTTGTTATAAAAGATGCCTTTAGTTTTGTGCCTCCTGTGTAGGTTGTCAATTTAGCAGAAAAGTTTGCTGTTCTCACTGTTTACAGGCAGGAGGTGAGCGCACGTGAACGCGCCGATGACGTATGGTGTCTGCGTGGACTCGCTGCGTGGTGGGCATTCAAATTATGCTTACGTATGAGGGACAAAAATGGAAACGTCCGTTCGGACCGAAATCTATGATTTGTTGAACATTTTTTGGTCCTACGCCTTTCACAGATGACATAAATTTCTACAAATACATTTAAACAACTTAACACAGTGATTGCTATGAGGATGTAAGAAGACTTTTAACCAGCATAACAAAAAATGTTTCAGGATCAAATCTGTTACCCTACCTTTAAGTGAGCCTTCTTTGTGGAAAGAAATTCATTTTGTTTCAGGGTGAACTAAGTAAAATTCAAATCACACTAACTGGTAAAATTGTATACTGCATTTCCTTTTCATTGTCATTTCAGAGTTGCTGGTGAGGTTTTTGCTGTAAGCCTTGCACAGGGTGACCCAGCTCCAAGATTTCTACAGGGCTGGTGTTATGAGTTTCTGTTGAGTGGAACCCTTCGAAGTGTTACCAAGGATAATATTGATGATGCCGGGTTTTCACCACTTAAAATGGTATCCTAAAACAAATAGCCTAAGTGTCTTTCTGTTGCCATGTAATTTTTTTTTTTCACCTTTTTTAGATTGAGGAGACTTCAGAGTTGTCATCTTACAGTGAACAGATTGTCAACTGTGGCTACACAGGGCCTAAACGAGGACAACAAGAAGAATATAATAAGGTTTTACTCTATGCATTAGTTTTACATGTATCTTTCATAGAAAATACATTTGATTAGACATTAACATTGACTGACATTTGTTAATTTTACTTCTGTAAAGAGCAATTGTGATGCATGCAGCTTCGCGAAGGGTTACAACTTTACAATTTGATAGACATCATGCAGAAAAACAGAGAAGTGTGTCGCAGCCTCTTTGTTGTGGAAGGTGGTGATGATAAGGTGATTTCAAAAACCTAATATTTCTATTTGCATTGCTGTTGTGAAATATGTTGCAGCACAAAAGAACTTCTATTTTGTCTTTCTATACTGCTTAAAAACATACTGTTTAAACAATGTTTGCCATTTTCTGTTTTCCTGGCATGTTCTTCAGGTGGACTCCCAATACATTGTGTCACATCTTGCCCCAAACATGAGTGAGAGTGGATCTCTAAAACATGCCAAAGAGGTGAAAATCCTGAATCACTTCCAGGATTTTTTAATGGGGCTTGAAGGTAAGTTTATTTTCACTTCAGATGTCAATGAATGCAAAAGTTTCCACAGACATTGTTTACAAAATATGTCTGAATTGATTGATTACTAAGGGTGAACTCAATCAGAACAGAGAACGCACGCGTGCACAGCAGATTATCATATTAAGATGATTTTCGAAGGATCATGTGACTGACGGAGTAATGATGCTGAAAATTCAGCTTCAATATCACAGGAATAATTTACAGTTTGAAATAGAAATGTGCAACAATATCATTGTTACTCTACATTTAAATAAATGCACCCTTAAGTGAGTATAAGTGACTTTACATAAACACAAATATTTTCAATTATTGACATGTACAAGAAATTAGGAGAGGAAAAGATACAGCTTTATTAAAACCATATGTTCTAATGTTAACCTTTTCTGTAAACTTGCAGTTTTCTAAAGTAGCAACATTTTTAAAGACTTGGTCATAAAAGCTTATTGTGCTGTATGTAGTTATGTCATTAAATGTCTTAAATGCATATCATAAATTTTGCTGCACTAGATGGCGATACTCAGGATACTGAAGTGGCACTTTCTGTCCCAGGGGTGATGCAGTGGCTGACAGGCCAAGCCAACCCGTTCTCATCAATATGCGTATAAATAACACAACTTTACACTTTCAAATTGCGTGTAATGTATACGCCAAATCCCATTTTTGCGTGCATATGATACGCCAATCCTTTCCATTCACTTTGATGGAGCACAAATGCGTCTAAATACCACGCATCATCTTTAACGAAATTGACGTCACCAGCAGAGCTCAGTTCACCTAATAGATGAGTTCACCTGATGCGCTTCCATCTTTAAACAGGTGGGTAACAATAATGCTATTTTTATTACTAGATCACTGTGTTAACGTAAGCTTTTTATTTATTTAATTGCTTCTGCATCACGTTAATGTTGTCGTTTTTTATAAACGACAGCGTATGCTTTTAAATGAGTTGTTACTGGAACAGTGGGTTGCTCGATTAGCACAGCTGGTAGCTAATGCTGTATATAAACCTCTTGCAATTGGTAAAAATAATAAAACAAAACACCCTGTATATAAACCTCTTTCAATTGGTAAAAAATAATAAAACAAAACAGCCTTTAATCATACTGTGAATTGGGTCTTTAGATTTTAGACATGGCTGTTGACAGCACCGACTGATATAGTTTTTTAGCTATCGTTTTTCAGTAAAGTGGTTTGACCCCCAAGGGTTTATAATTTTCCGTCTTATCACGGCAGGTGGACTCCTAACCTAACCCAGATTAATTAAAAAAAATTGTGCACGACAGTGTGTTTTACTAAAATAAATCGCGCCTGCAGAAAAAACTAATGTTATATGCAATTTACCGGCCGCTGTGGTGTCCCTGTAATCGGTGTATCGATGGGTGCTGACACCAGATCGGTAGTTGGGATCATACGTCCAACTACATTCACTATATAAGCCGATCTGAGATCTGTTAACACTCTGGGGTCGACTGCGGCACGTGCACCACAAACTCTTCATTTTTCAATCACTCCCCAAAGAGACTTAGATAACTCTGCTGATTTTGGACATACAGATATTATTTATACATCATTTAAAACGTTATAGGGTCTAGTTTTTTTTCTGTCCACTCCCAATAAAAACAGAATGTTGTGCTTTTCGCAAAACTAAGAAAATAAACATGATGCGCGTTTTTTTCTCTCTCCCTCAGTGAAGTCATTTCAGAAACGCGTCAGAAAATTAACTTTAACTTCACGAATACATGTTATAGAAATAAAAGATAAATGTCTACATAATGCTTGGAATGTCAGCTTTTAAATGATGTAAGTGACATCGAAAACAGATATTGTCATTTGGTGTAAACTGTATGAGAAGTAGGAGAGGGGCCGTCTCTCTAATGTTACCTGATTGTCTGTAATGAGAAGAGATCGCCACACCCCCGCGCCATTGAACTGAATGAGCAGAGACATCCATATACATAACTCGTGCCTCCTGCAGTCAATGGATATACCTGATTGTCTGTAATGAGAAGAGATCGCCACACCCCCGCGCCATTGAACTGAATGAGCAGAGACATCCATATGCATAACTCGTGCCTCCTGCAGTCAATGGATATGCAACCCACAACCCAGTCTCTCCATTCCTTGTTGTTTCATCCAATTGCACCAAAACATGACATCTAAATCCTTATTTACTCGCGTATGTGTGTCAATATCTCCAGACGCGAGTGTTTCTTTGTTCTTCCGTCAAACAGTTCACGCGAGGGGAAACGCACATACACAAACACACGAGTCAGGAAACTCGACACGCATTTTGGTATTCTTACAAAATACGCGATTGCAAACAGTACAATCCTTATTTAGTTGCGCCTAAGCGTATATCTCCGCACAGCACGTTTATTAAACACAGGATCACTCGCATGTGCAGACATACTGCTTTCATGATCAACATGTGAGGTAATGGCGGTGGCTGTAAACAAAAATGTATACGTTTATCACGCTTGTCCCTTGTTGTGTTTCTACTATAATGATTACAAAAACACAAATAAGAGTCCAAACAACGATAGGCAAAAGTAAACCTCTCGCTGGCCAACCAAACACAAACCCTGTGTTCACTTTATGATGGCCAAACAGTACCTTTACCATGATTAGGCTACTATGGTTTTTAAAAGGTAACTTATACTTGTGAAATTAATATAATATCAATATATATATATATATATATATATATATATATATATATATATATATATATATATATATATATATATATATATATATATTTATATTTATATTTATATATATATATATGAAGAGTTTGGTTCCAAAACGCGATAAACGCCATTTTTGAAAAAAATGAGTTACTGCCAAAATCAGTATTATATCAGGTCAGTAGTTAAAAGTAAATTCTTAATTTTACGCAAAATCCAATACCCGCCGTGACATTCTGTCATCTTTTCTCCCTTTTTTCCCAAAATGCGACAAACGCCACTCCTCCTTTTTTACAGAACGCTATAAATCCATTTCTGATATTACAGCCCACCAGTCACGCAATGTAAACAAACAATGGCGGCGCGCTGAGTACACAGAGCCCTAGTTATCCTCATCTACTTTGTACTTCGTGATCAACAAACAAAACAAAATTATACTTTAATTGAATTGCTAAACCTGTGATGGTTTTCTGTGACGGGAAAGAAACGTAAGCCATCAACATCTAATAATTTCCGCGAGAGGCACTCGGTTGCTTGTTCTCCCGACAGCATCAAGCCTATCATGCTAAAACATTGACCCCAAAGGATCTTATGAAAACTTTACATTATTTTACTCAAAGTCAACGAAAATCAAGCGGGACCAAAACATTTTACAGCTGATCGCTGTGAAAATGTAAAGAGACGAGTATAACCGCAGCAATGTGTTCTTAATATCACAAAGTGTTTTGGTTAATGCCATTAATGTTTATTTTTTAATCATTGTATACCACTAGTCAACTAAATAAATATAAATTGGTAAAGATGAATGCACATTTATACATTGATTTAATAGATTTATAGCATTTTGAAATAAAAAACTGTCATGGATTTATTGCATTTTGTGGAAAAAATAATTCGTTTTTATAATAAATCTTTGAAAATCAAGTTATGGATTTGAATTTTTTATGTTTTTATAACCTAAAGATGCTATGTGAAGTTTGTAACAGAAAAGAGTGGTTTTCATCTTGTCACTTTCTTGGTATAGAAAACACATTTTTACCGAAATTTGTCAAAATGGATTTATTGCGTTTTGGAACCAAACTCTTCATATATATATATATATATATATATATATATATATATATATATATATATATATATATATATATATATATATAGTGTGTGTGTGTGTGTGTGTGTGTGTGTGTGTGTGTGTGTCCTGTTGAACATCCCCACAAGGCTCATTATGTGGCTCATAATTCAACTCTTTTGCCTCTCAGTTGTCAATCACTGATTATTCAGGAGCTTTCCCGCCTCCACGCATACAGCCTTTCCCAAGCAAAAGTGTCTTAGAAATTTTAAATCAATATCTTGCTTTATGTGAATGAGTAGGCCGAATGATTTTCACATCATTTTGAAAAAAAAACTCTAGACTACTAGATCCTGTTTTGGAAAGTCTTGGGAAAACATGTTTAGAATTAATTTTGTGGACTTATATCAGTGACTTAAAAATTTTGCTTTTTCAGAAACCACGCATAAACATTTTTCTCTCAAAAATACAAACATGTACATACATGTTGATTATATGATATTGTAGCCCAGTTTGTGATGAACACAGTGTTATGAGACTTTTGCCATTAATATGTTTTAAGCAACTGAAAAAAGCATTTGGAACTCACTGCAGAGCAAGCTCCGCCTCGCTAGACATCTTCGACATGCAGTTCATTACAAAGGTATGTGTGTGAATTATTGTACATTTTCTTATACAGTTCAGTTATTTTGTGTGTTTATAAGTTATAAACCCTTTTGTTTATCACATCTTTTGATCATTTCCCCCTAAAATTTAAAGTAAAAACATAGAATTGCAGTTGACATTTCCTTGGCTTGTGAGACATTTTGGATGTCTGAAACCCAATGCACACAAGGATACTTCATGTTTTAAACTGGCAACCATTTCATTGCTAATAACATAGTTATTTTGTGTATTTGGTATAATACAATGTGTTTGTGTGGTTTATGGTTAAAAACACAACAAAATGACTGTACATTTTTATAGCTTGTGTCTTCCTCAAAACCTCATTGTTCTGAAAAGAACTGTGTCCTCCGATTGGCCAGCCTAAAATCCGCGTGTTTGTTTTAGTCCAAGAAAAGAGATTTATGTTGGAAAGTTAACTTGCGTCATAGTATACATAATGAACCATTTTTAAAGCATGCGATAAACAGATGGGTTTATAAATTTCGTTTAATTAAATCAGCACATGTAATTTGTTAATTGTTCATGTAATTTGTTGATTCCATAACTTTGGAATTATGAGTTGTTTTCTAATGAACATTAATTTTATTCTTGTATATTTCTTTTTTCCGCATTCCTCTTTTATCATATCGTACAAGACCATAGAGCAAACTCCTTGTCTATTAACGAATTTGTTAAATGTCATTTAGTTCTGATTGTTGTTAAATTTATAAATAAGTAAAACTGTAAAACTTGAGATGCTCTTTGTTGACCAAGAGGTGTGAAGGTTTAGTCATATTTTGTCATATTTCAGTCAGTTTCAGTAGAAACACCTATTTTGACTGATCAACTAAAACTGTTTGGATGGAACAAAACCTTCACCGTCAACAGGATCATAGTCATACCTAATCCTATTAATGGTTGGCATCTGTTAAAAAATCTAAGACAGATCATCTTTTTGCTCTTGAGCATAGCACTTCACCCCAAAATTTCTACAGGTGCACTGCACTGTGTAAAACATTGCAAGCGAGACATTTGATCAAAGTTATTCTTTCTACATTTCAGATTTTGTGATCATAAAGTGCAGTCTAGACTGCAGACCGGCTGCACATTTTCACTGCTGCTACTGCAGATCGACAATTGTTAGAAGGGATGCTCTTCTTAAACATTTATGTCTCGAGCACACATGTGATCGGCGCCTATGTCTTACTGTACTGTACTGTACTGTACTGCAGCATCTTTGTTTGAAGGATAAATAAATTAAAGACCGACCTACAGTAAATAGCATTACTGTTTTAGCAGCACGTGACTAATTACATTACATAACTATATAAATGTCTTATCTTTTTTGCACAAAGGACCCTGCTATCACCCTTTCTTTGCCTTGCATCATGGAGGTCGCCCCGTTTGTGCCAGATACCGTAGAGGTTGCCCCAATGAGAATCTGTGAGTGTAGGCCTACAGTAATTGTATATGTATTGTTTATGCATTTTACCTTTCCTGTTTTATAAGTGTTTAAGCAGCATGTGACTTATTACATTACATTACTATATAAATGTCTTATCTTTTTACACAAAGGAGTCTGCTGTCACCCAATCTTTGCCTGCCATGACTGGGATCACCCCGTCTGGGCCAGACACAGTAGAGGATGCCCCAATGAGAATCTGTGTATGTACAGTAATTGTATATGTATTGTTTTTGCATTTTACCTTTCCTGTTTTATAAGTGTTTAAGCAGCATGTGACTTATTACATTACTATATAAATGTCTTATCTTTTTACACAAAGGACTCTGCTGTCACCCAATCTTTGCCTGCCATGACTGGGATCACCCCGTCTGGGCCAGACACCGTAGAGGATGCCCCAATGAGAATCTGTGTATGTACAGTAATTGTATATGTATTGTTTTTGCATTTTACCTTTCCTGTTTCATAAGTGTTTAAGCAGCATGTGACTTATTACATTACATTACTATATAAATTTCTTATCTTTTTACACAAAGGACTCTGCTATAATGAAACAGATTCTGCTTGCCTGTGACTGGGTAGAGGAGAACCGCACCCATTTTGCTGGCAAAGTTCAGCTACCACCAGTCACCAAAATGAGTGCGGATGATGCTTTGTTGGCCATAACGATGAGAGACCTATTTGTGGACACAATTTTTTACGAAGGTGACATGGACGCAGATCAAATCCGGGCTCCTTTCCTTTTTACATTTGAGCGAATGGAGGACATGCATTTTTTCTTAGAAGAGGTTTATGACAAAAGAAATATTCGCGTGTCTTGCATGCACATCCCTCACTTTTAAAGTTTTGTGACCGTATGTTTTGTTAAAGGAAAACATCACCATTTTTCTGTGTATGTTCCTGTCTTTTTTCAATGCGTGCACTTACACAAGTAAGTATGGTGGCACAAAATAAACCGTGACGATTTTTTAAGTGGATAAAACAGAGAACTATATTGTATGGCGGAAGAGCACTTAGTTTGCAGCACTTCCACCTCTGGTGCAGTAACATGCTCTTCCGCCATACAATATAGTTCTACCAGAAAGACTCGAAGATAGGTTAAGACTTAATATATGAGTTTATTTAACAGTAGTTAGCAACCAAGGTTAGAATGTAACACAGTATAGTTCTTTGGCGTAGGCCCCAACCATAGTTCAAATCCGGGGATCACGAATTCTTGCGGTTCCTGTCTGAAGATGAAGACAGGCCAGAATCTAATCCCCCTTGAGTATGGACGGAACCGACCTGGTGATGGTGGTAGGGAGGGTGGGTTTGTAAATGCTGGCATCAGTATCTGCAAACGCAAAGACAGGTGAGTACGAGGCTTATATACTCTCAGTATCAGTAGTGATTGATTGCGCCTTGTGAAGTGAATGACGTAACATTCGAGTTTCCTGGTAGAACTTGCGCAACGCTACGCTAAAGCTATCATTTCTACCAGAAAGACTCGAAGATAGGTTAAGACTTAATATATGAGTTTATTTAACAGTAGTTAGCAACCAAGGTTAGAATGTAACACAGTATAGTTCTTTGGCGTAGGCCCCGACCATAGTTCAAATCCGAGGATCACGGATTCTTGCGGTTCCTGTCTGAAGATGAAGACAGGCCAGAATCTAATCCCCAAAAAGTGATCGCAATGATCGGTACCCACCAGTGTTTCTTTGAGGTTCCTGAAACAGATAAGAGAAATTGTTATCTACTGACATTGAAGGATGCCATAAGAGGCCATGGGATTGCCGCTTAGGCCATAGAAGGCAGCGATATGCCCCAGAGAGATAGGCAAGAGAGATAGACCGTAGAAGGCAACGATATGCCTAGTGGGAAAAGCCACATAGGCTTTAGAAGGCAACGATATGCCAGACAGAGATAGGCTGCACAGGCCACAGAAGGCAACGATATGCCTAGTGGGAAAAGGCCGCGTAGGCCTTTGGAAGGCAACGATATGCCAGAGAAATAGGCCGCGTAGGCCATAGCAGGCAGCGATATGCCAGATAGAGATAGGCCGCGTAGGCAACAATATGCCTAGTAGAAAAATGCCGCGTAGGCTTTTGAAGGCAACGATATGCCAGACAGAGATTGGCCGCGTAGGCCATAGAAAGCAACGATATGCCTAATGAGAAAAGGCCGCGTAGACCTTTGAAAGGCAACGATATGCCAGAGTAAGAAATGATATAAATGGCAAAGGCCATGATTTAGCAAGGTTAAATACACCACCATCACCAGTAATTTGCTTAAACATACCTTGATTATTGCTTGCCATTATTGAATTGAATGTCATAGTGTTTTCCTGCATACGGTGAAAATAGGAGCGCGGCTCCTGATGAAGAGAGACAATTGATGTATACATGCTTTTATATTGTCATTATAAAAGTAGGGAGAAGATTAGATGGTTACAAACAAATCTGACTGATGCTAAAGATTGCACGGTGTCTGTCGTGTCTTGGGTTTCCCCAGTCTTGTACTCTTTATTTGAAGTTCTGTAATGTCATCCATGACTGTAGTTCTTGTAGTTATTTGGTCCTTGTTCTAGATTGTTTCCCAGGTGTGTCTTGATATCTTGTTTACCCAACGTGAATATATACAGTCCTTGTGTTTCAGTTGTCCTTTATCGATTATGTTAGCTGTCAATCACTTTTAAGTCCTGTATTCTGGTCTTCATTCTGGTTCTGCTTTGTGCACTTTTGGTTTTAAGAAATAACCCATTGCCTTGTCTTGCTTGCTTCGCCATGATACACAGATGATTATATACAATTCTCCGTTTACGATGTAAATTAAGACCCCCCAAAAACTGAGGCGCGGTACCAGTAGGGTTATGCAGTTGATAGATGGACGTACTCCGAACGAAATAGCCTTCTAGATGAAAGTTTACAGCTTAAATTTTGACTAACCATAATAGCATGATTAAACGTAACAATTTTATGCAAATAGTCTTACATGATATGCACTTAAGAAGTTCTGAATTATTTGTTGAAAGATCCTCCGCCACACTGGCAATCCAGCAACGATCGAAGCCGCACCATACACGACTGCAGACGTGAAACGTGACAACCTGCGTGCACGCGGCAAGTGTGCACGGCCAAATACTAACGAAAGCTAATTTCTTGTACATGTAGCAATTATGCATGTCAAATCCTTGCAGCCGTTTGTAATAAGGGTTCCTGGAAGTCGATAAGGAGGCCTGATGGTAATGCAGGCACTGAAAATAAAGCACTTATAGAACTGCATGTCCGTAGTCTGAGTAAAAACATGTATATAGTTTTAAAATAGCTTGCCTCATGTATGCAGCCGCGCTGTTAAAATGTTTTAAATCCTAGCAGCCGGTGTAATGTGGTTATATGGAAAGTTGATGCATGTTTCGCTATTTACTTGAGGATGCAGAGTAGGTGGATTGTACGCAGTTCCTTGTAAAGTTATCATTTAGAGTCATAACTGCATGATTTTTGGCTTTCCCAGACGAAGATTTCCATCGTGAAACAGTCATCACGATTTCTATGATCGTGGCTCTTCGGTGGTAAAGTGTCGTACGGTGGGAAAAGTTCAAAGATGGACGTTTTCCTGGTCTTGTGTCCAAGATTGTCAGAAAACTATTGTAGGCTGTGTCAGAAATTCAGGATGATCACCGCACAATGCATTTGCTGTTACAATCTTGTCGGAGTGCAAAAATCCTGCGGTGTATTCCAGGCTTTAAACAGAACATAGAATTAAATTAGAAACAAGTTATTTCAGATGCATTCCAATTCTCCAGTCATGTTGGACGTCATTAAAACAGCATGAGACAATTGAAATTAAATAGTTGAAACACATAAGATAATCGAACACCACCATATTCAAACATAACACCACTTGAAGAAATATTTAGACATTATTTCCATTGGGTTCCATGTTAAAACAAGAAGGAAATTATGTTAGTATTCTGGGTTTATAGCTGGTGGCACCACCATTTCGGGCGAAACATTAGTTACCAACGTTCAACAGCACTTTAAATTGGGATTACGTGCTGTGATATAAAAGCTAGCAGTCACATTACATCTTCAAACCAGTGTCCAGACATCCGCCGTAGCCTACCCATGCGCATGCTCTGAGTGCCTGCATCGCAAACAAAGCACAATGCGCTTAAATGGGTCAAACTGATGCAACCTGTCGTGTTCTTAAAGCAGCAAGGCGCGCGTTTTTCAACTGTGAAGTCTACTGCATAACAAACAAACTCAACATGGTGTACAGGCTCACTTTTGTTTAGACATCCGCAGAATGCACACCGATCAAAACAACGGCAAGCCCTCAGGAATAACACAAATGCACGTTTTAATTGTATTAAATACACCACACAACCTCAGCTGCGTCTCCATATTGCCTGTAAAACATAGTCATTGCCATCTTTCGGTTGTAAAAGCATGTACTGTGCACTATTATCAGCCAATCCAGTATAATGAATAAGAGAGCTTACCGTAGGAGAAGATAATCCAGATAAATAGATGGGATGTTCAACGCGACCGAGCTCGAGCTCGTATAAGAAGTTGACTGAGATCTGGAATAAAGTCTCATTTGAAAAGTACAATTAAAAGTTGATGCATTCTCGTACTTTATACATGTGCATAAATAACTGAAGATCTTAAAGCACAAAGCTTTAGATGGAAACATTTATGCTGAACCCCGTGCTCAATAAAATTGACAATATGCATTACTGTTGCCAGACCACACACACACTTACGATTTGCTCAGCAACAAAAATGTGTGCTTAAACTTTACGCTGTATGACCAGGATTTATTCTCCAATGATATATTAATGGTAGGAGTGGGCGATATGACCAAAATCTTCTATCATGATAGGATTAATTTTATATCATGATAACGATATGTATCACGGTAGAGTTTATAATAAAGGTTTAAATCTTTAATACCATAGAAATGGTCATAATTCTCACAAAAAACATATACAAGCATAGAAAGAAGATGAAAACAAACAAAACTCAAGCTCTCTGAAGATAAACAGTAAATGACATAAGAATGATAATGAATGATTATGCATGTATGTATAAGCCTATATATATTTTTATTTAAGCTAGAAAAGTGATTTAATCCGGAGCAGTGAAAGATTTTCTCTCAATGCTGTTTGATTAACACAAGTGACAGACAGGAGCAAAATTATGTAACTTCCCCTTTAAGACCAAAGTCCAGATCCAATACACTGTTACACATGCGCTTTCTCTTTTAGCTGTTTACTTTCTCTTAAGACCTAACTGGTCATGTTTAAGAGGATGCTTGCAAAGATGGGAATTTTGACACATATGTGTATTTAATGCCAATAAAGCGGAAAAATGCTCACGAGCTTAATGAGTCCTCATAGACAGAAACAGCAGCGGTTGCGCGACTTGTCTGCTCCGGACACACAGAAAGAACGCACGCATACAGATCTGTTGTCTGTGTTTCAATGGCTTAAAATAACTTGTTTTAAAACTGCAGTGCTTAAATACGTGTACAAATGTTACGTTTTCGCGACCACGCGCACAGGAGCGCTCGATAGAAACGATAGTCCAAAATCTCTACCGGTTGACAAATGTCTACCGGTTAATTATGTCTACCGGTTTATCGCCCACCCCTAATTAATGGTGTGTCCTACCATAAGATTTAAAGTTCGTAAAATAGCGTATCCCCGTATCCTTAAAGTCTGTAATTAGGGTCAGGTGAGTGAAGATCTAACGTGAATATTTGCATTTGATATGAACAGTTTGCATGAATACTGTAGCATTAAGCAACTTGCATTGTAGTACCGTAGCAGGTATGACGTTGCAAGAACCTGTTACATGAATAAATAGTACCTTATATTATTGATGTTTTAGGGAAACACTGAAAGGGACAGTTCAGATGAAGCTCGTATACTTTGTGCATTCCTTATTCCAATGAAACACGCGAACATTAGACCGCGTCATTTGCCTGTTTGCAGCGTTGCATACACGCCGTATTTAATGTGTGAAATTTTCGCGAGTAATAGTCGTTCATCCAAGTCGATTCCATGTCTTTACTTCACAAAACATTCGCGTACGGTTTAAAACCAGTTATAAGCGGAGCATTTGGTATTGTAGATGAAAGACAAAGATCCTGTGATGAGGTAGATATCAACCTTCAGCATTCTTCCAAAGCCGCCACGGCGACTGCCAGCGTGCAGGACGTGCAGCGCTTCGCCAATCAATGATGATTAGTGACATCTGCTGCGGGCGTTCAGAGTGTGCGACAGTCAATTAATATGGTTACACTTTACAGATCATCCAAATGTTCTTGCACTGTTCATAAAAGAAACGACCTGTGGTATCCTTCCCTGTGTACTGCAGGGTTACACACTTTTAAGGAAGCTTGAAGAATTCCCTCTTAAGTCTTTAACCTTCTGTGAGAGCTCCTCGCGATGGTGCAGGTGAAACGAAACGAGATGATAAAATCCCAGGAAACCAGTTCGAATGCCCGATAAATCACTCAACATTTGAATCGGCGTAATTCGGGTAACTAACGCTTAAATTAGCATTAGCATATTCACTGGACATCGAGCGTGTAAATGCTGGCATCAGTATCTGCAAACGCAAAGACAGGTGAGTACGAGGCTTATATACTCTCAGTATCAGTAGTGATTGATTGCGCCTTGTGAAGTGAATGACGTAACATTCGAGTTTCCTGGTAGAACTTGCGCAACGCTACGCTAAAGCTATCATTTCTCATTTTTTATCCGCTTAAAAAATCACCACGTTTTATTTTGTGCCACCATGCTTGCTGGTTTGACTGCTCATGTAGCAGTCTTTTAGGTGGGGAGAACATGGAAGTGTTTGGTGGCTTCTGGATTCATCCCTGTTTGGATCCTTAGGAATGAATGGTCTAGACTAAATGCTGACACATTCACAACGCACTGTACAAAGATGAAGTGCACGCATTAAAAAAAGACAGGGATGTATTATTTTACTATGTTCTTAACTTAGACGAAATATAAAAAAAATGGTGGTGTTTTCCTTTAAATGTCTTGTTTTTAATAAAGTTGTTCTGTTAAATGTCTCGTTTTTCATAAAGTTTTGTTGGGAGAATGTTGTTTAAAATTTAGTATACTGTTTTAAGTTGTAATTATATCTTGTATCTTATACATTTTGTTAGTTCACTGAATATTGAGACAATCACATATTGAATAGTCAATATAGTCACAATTACACTGTAGAACAGGTGTCACCAACCCTGCTCCTGGAGGGCTACGTCCTGCAGATTTTACCTCCAACCCCAATCAAACACAGCTAAAGCAGCCAATCAAGGTGTTCAGAGTTGCTTGATAATTACAGACAGGTGTGATGGAACTGAAGTCTGCAGGATGGTAGCCCTCCAGGAGCAGGGTTGGTGGCACCTACTGTAGAACATGCATTAGTTTTTTCTTTTTTGAGGTGAATATCCCAAGTGTACATTTTAAAGGAATAGAGGAGATGAGACAAGCGAATAGGTGATCATGTCTTTGAATTTTATTTGTCACACCTGCAAAGGCAACACAGTTCCCAAGTTTAAAACCAAAAAACATACGTTACTACATTAATGAATTATGTCATTCAGATTCACAAATGTCCTACATAGACCTAATATATTTCGGGAAAGAAAGCTGGGGTGCACAGATAATCATGCCGGTTGTTAGGCTTGTTTAACTTGGCGCTGCGAGAATCAACTGGGGTATGACGTCAAAGTACCGCGAGAGCGATTCAAGAAATCATTTGGAAAAGTCTAATTTCGCCTCGCTCTCGCGGTACTCTGATGTGAAGGTTTTGCAGCGCCACATGAAGTCAACCATGTCTGTTACGCTTGACGTCACGCACCTCTTACGGGCCCAACCGCTCTCAGATGCCATAGAGAAATAATAAAAATGCTGCCAATAAAACGCGTGTCATATCATGTCTAAATATCGAAAGCCATTGATCTATAGATCAGTGTCGAAAACCCACAATTCAAGTTTTTTTTAGCTCTATAACTAAATCTGAGATGACCAGACATGGACTCGTGGACATAGATTTTTCACGAATTATTAATAGATATGTATGTCTGTGATTCCGTAAGCCTGGAGACTGCAGTGTACACTGTGTGATTTATATATCTTTTGTTTAAATGTGTGATATTAATAAATAGTGTTCATAAACTGCTATTTAAATAGTAATAATAGTAAGTCAGCTCCTCTCCGCTGGACGTGACGTTCTAGCTCCTCCTCGCTGGACGTGACGTTTCTAGCTCCTCCTCGTTGGACGTGACGTTTCTAGCAGTGTTGGGTGTAACGCGTTACAAAGTAACGAGTTACTGTAATAATATTACTTTTTTCAGTAACTAGTAGTGTAACGCATTACCCGTCTGAAAATGGTAATATTATTACAGTTTTCCCGAGCTAGTTACTTGCGTTACATTCGCCAGTAGCACCTTCATCACACAAAGGCACACAACACAGAGAACAAAAGGGAAGTGGAGAAGGGCGTGAATGGAACAGTGATTGGTCTAAGTTTGGCATGAGGTATCATTTACCATCACCGATTGGTCGACACCCGGCAGCCGGCAGCCGGCAGCAGAGCGGCACACTCAAAGACAGATCGGGAAAATGGAAGCGTCAACAACGGCAAGCTTTTTTTCAGAGGAAGGTTCGCTAGTTTCGACGGGAGGAGATTCAGTCATTATTTTATTATGTTCAACGGAAGGAAAATAACTTGACGGTGAAGTGCACACTCTTTAATGTTTCTCCGAACGCTGTGCCCCACGTCCGGTAGCGGGTAAGGAAACCAGCAGTAATTTTTATGTTATATTAAAATGTGGTGTATTTACGGTGGGTTTTCTCGCCGTGGAGACCTTGATGAATGTGAGGTTATGCCACGGTCTCCCGGCGCTCATTTCATTGTTTGTTTGTATGTAAACAGGGGTTGCGTGCAGGTTGTTTATCCCATCAATTTTGTATATCAATTTTACCGTAATTGACGAAGGCTGTGTCTTTAGCTTGAGTGATTTTAATGATATTTATTAAATTGATTGTGTATTTATTACTTTGCGGTGTTAAATTGATATATTTATATGTTTGGGTGTTGGATGAATTTGCTGTGCATTGCTGTGTATAGTGGGTGGGTAAATAATGTGCACTAACATCATGGTATCCCCCTGCTAAGAATACAGAACTCTTGGAAGTCTTAATCAGGAAATAATTTATTGTGAACCGTCATTATTTTATCAGCTGTCCATTTAAAGGTGTCCATCTAAAAATAATTGCAACCTGTTGTCATCCCTGTATTTTGAATGAGTAAATTGTTATCAAATTTAATCTAATAAAATTGTAACTTTTTATTGATTTGGGAGTTTTGTGTTTGGATGTTTTCTTGGCCGTGGCTTGCCCAAATAAACATTCTTGCCCAGAAAAAAAAAGTAACTAGTAATATAACTAGTAATATAACTAGTTACTTGCTCCAGGGAGTAATAAAGTAAAGTAAGGCATTACTATTTTTGAGAGTAATATGTAATAAGTAATATATTACTTTTTTGAGTAACTAACCCCAACACTGGTTTCTAGCTCCTCCTCTTTGGACGTCCATTTGCTCTGCAGTGAGGAGCCTCTCCAGGCACGTTGGTATAATGCAGGCAGGCAGTACTAGTTGCTTGTAAATGCACGATGCAGTACAGTTGTTTCTAATGTTATCATAGTGAGTGAGTGAGTGAGTGAGTGAATATATATTAGTTAATTAAGCACAATTTATTCTAAAGTCTAAAGAAGATAACCAGTGTTAAGGGATCAAGCCTGACTTTACTCTGCTGTGTTCCCATTTTTTAGTACTTTCAAAATAGTTATTGGTACTGTCACAACAACATCATCTGTCCTTATGAATACATATTTCTATTATATATATATCAAGTTACATCAACAACTAGAAGGTAAGTTATAACATTAGCTAATTGACTGGCTAGCTCGCTCTAACAGTTAGAAAAATGACTAGTTACTGACTTTGACAACAACTTGACAGGCTATTTGAGGGTTTTGACGATGTACAATTAACTGTATGAATAACATTAATGATGTCCAAACCTCACAGTTTCAAACCAAAGATTCATCAGGGAGGGAGCGTCAGGGCTACATGCTACAGATGAGAAAGGGCGAGAACCCTCACGACCCCGGAGTGTGAGTAAAAAATAAGAAGTGTTTATCAGCTCAAAGCCTCAATCAGGTTTATTATTTGTGGTTTTGATATGCCTGTGTTGCAAAATGACGAATAAAGGATCTTAACATACACCAAGCTTTCATGGAAACCACAGAAACTGGTTCTGATGGCTTGTGTTTTTTACTGTATGTTAATTATAAACCGTGAACGGTCAGTTATCATTGGCCAGTTATATTTAAGTACTGATTTTGTACCCTGTACCTATCTTATGCTTTAAACTTTCACTGTTTTTATAACACTCTATATGAAAGCAGGCCCGGATTAAGAATCCGGAGGCCCCTGGGCACAATTTCTTGTAGGCCCCCCACGCACACAATCAAACTATATATATATATATATATATATATATATATATATATATATATATATATATATATATATATATATATATATATATATTATATGGTTCTTTTTGTTAGAAACACCTCTACTTTTACAGGATTTGTTGTGGTTTCCCTTTTCCTCAAATGAAACGATCTTCAGTCTTAGGTTTTGATTTCAAGAGATAGACTTTTATTTTCCGGTCAAATAAAAAGCAGAGCCTGCCCTGATGGATCCCCCCAGAACCAGAGTTCCGGGAGGACTCTCCAAAACCAGTCTGCCCCTCAAAGCCAGGGCCTGGCAAATATACAGGTCCTGGTTCCCTCCCCTTATGGCCAAAACAACACAGGATTTGTAATCTAAAGAACCACATGACATTCCTCAGACCCTTGGCTCCTTCCCACGACCTATTTGACCCTGGGCTATTCCCTTTGTGCCAGACATGAATGCACACATCTTTCTTAAATCCACACAGATGGCTTTTAAAACTCCTAACACATAAGACACCACATACGACACCACACAGATGGATTATAATGGTAAACTCATGATGCACATTTAAAGATTAAAATAAACTACTTCATAATCCCCGCTCTGAGGCTTACCTAGCCTCAGTTTTCCTGTTTATTTATTTTAATCCGGAGTGCTGTTTCATAATTCAGTGTCTCCCTTATTACTATCTTGTGGCTAAAGAAAGCCACTATACATTACCAATTACCCAATTATGCCATAGCACTTCGAACTATGGACATTAAGAACAAACGTCTTTCCATTCTCATTTTGTCTTGAATGTAAAAGTAAAAGAACTTAAAGGCGGAGTCCATGATGTTTGAAAGCCAATGTTGATATTTGAAATCACCTAAACAAACACGCCCCTACCCCAATAGAATATGGACCTTCTGTTGATAGACCCGCCCCACACATACGCAACCCGGCATTTGATTTGATTTGATTGGCTATAAGTGTGTTTTGCTAGTCGGCCCGTCTTCTTTTCCAAAGCGTTTTTCAAACATCGTGGACTCCGCCTTTAAGCCCTAAACAGTTTGTGCGCAATTGGTTCTGCGCTTACAGTTATCATAGCTATGTAGAGTATATGAAAAACATCGTAAATGTAAAGTCAACGTTAATGAATCCAAGTAAAAAATAATAAAAACAAAAGTAAAGTATGCATAATAAACACAAATTAAATGTTATAGATTCAATGTTCAAATTCAAAACGTGTAAATATAACTAATTGATACTGAATTGAAGCATAAAAACTCAAAAATTAAGTATAGTAAACAAGTATAAATGTAAGTTAATTCAAATAAACAAAGTAAAGAGTAATAACCAATAATAAATCTAGGTAAAGATGGCATCAAAAACACAAATAAATGTAGATTAACTCAAATAACATAATAAAATGTGAACCACTAATATACTAAGTAAAGATTGCAACACAAATGAAAGTAAAGTACTCCAAATAAAACAATTAAATGTAAATAACCAATAATAAACTAACTAAAGATTGCATAGTACACGCATAAATGTAATTAATTCAAATAAAACTAGTAAATGGAAATAACCCATAATACAACTAAGTAAAGCGTGCATAATAATTCTTGATCACAATTTAAATTAATTTTTTCCATCCTCATCAGAGGTGCTTGAATTCTCGTTTACTATTTGTAAATTCATTACTGTCTTGTAACGTAAGTCCTGATAACATTCTTGTTGATTTCAAGTAAATTTTTCCATCATCCTGATATTTTAACTTTCATTTGGTTCTCTAACCAGACACCAATGCCTCATTTACCCACTAACCTCTAATTAAAATTGATTCAGTATATGTTATCATGTATTTCTAATCGTTGCATCTAGTGGTTATCCTAAGATAAATTAATGCCTTGTTTGTAAACTTAATCATCAAATTTTTTATTGTAGTATTTTATATAATTTATTTATTCTCTATTTCTATTCTGACAAAACTTTAGTAAATTCCTTATTTAGCTTAATCCCATCCCTTTATCTAATTTGGTACCCATTTGGTTGATCAACAGAATCTACTTATAATTTATGATTAATTGTTGTGTTCATCCTTTTATAAGGATTCTAAATACCCTTCTTTTGTAGTGATTTCTTGTCTCCATCATATTTAAGTACTTTTCCTCTCCCTCCTAATGATAACGAGGTCAAACATTTTCTTTTTCTACAAATCCAAAATAATTCTCCAATCGATATTATTTGATCTTCAAATATCTTCAATGTATAGGTTTCTCTGATTATATTATTCTTCTAATAGCATTTCTTTTCTAACTTTTACACCTCAAGTTATACTTTTTGATGTCTTCAAAGTAGATCTAGAGGTTTTTTAGTTGATTCGTTCAAAATTTCTGTTATACAGCATTTCCTATTTAATTTTCTTAAGTCTATAATTCCATAAGGCTTATATTTTCTTGATTGTAATCTTACTGTACCATTCAGAATTTTTACTGTACCATTCTGAAATATCTATTCTTCCTTTTTTATTTTTATTGTTTTGCTATTTACTACCATTGACACAAATTTCCAAATTGTGGCCTACAAGATGTATTTTTAAACTCAGATTTTTTCAAATGACCTTAAGTATTATCAAGATAAGTTGACCTTAAACTTTTTCTCGTAATCCATAAGAATTCTTGTTGAATTATTACCTTTATCATATTTACTGGTTATTACCTTATTAAAGGCTGGTTTAGTTTAAAGCATAAAAAGCAACTTTGCAAATATATTTCCTTAACTGTAAATATTCCCCATTTTTATCATTGTTATCTTTGAGATGTTTCCCATAAAATGTCCACCTTATGTTGTCACGATCGGTTATAACCGGATTGTGGAAAATAAAAGGAGAACCCAAACGCAAGAGATGTATGAAAATATAACTATGAATTTATTTACAGAACATAAAAGAAACACCCACGATGGGGTAAAACAAGGAATAATAAACAATGTGATGAAACACAGATAACACGGGAATATATGAACAGGTCACAGCAAACATGAACACTGAACAACGACAACGCACGCACACCACAGAGAGAATACAAGGGCAATATAAAGACACCACATCAATGGGGAACAGGTGAACATAATTAATCACTTAAGACACGAGTACATAAGGGAGTAGGGTAAAAGTGACAAGACACTGGGAACACGTGTCACACAT
Organism: Misgurnus anguillicaudatus; assembly: GCF_027580225.2. Classification (NCBI taxonomy): domain Eukaryota; kingdom Metazoa; phylum Chordata; class Actinopteri; order Cypriniformes; family Cobitidae; genus Misgurnus; species Misgurnus anguillicaudatus. The sequence continues at coordinate 5,410,612 of NC_073342.2, read as the reverse complement.
ACATGATGTGAAAACACACGTGTTCCCACACACACACAATGCTGCCATAATCTTGCCAACAACTGACCTGGACTATAACCAAAGTCAGGCAAGACCATGACAGCCACAAAACACTGGGAACACGTGTTACACAGACATGATGTGAAACACACGTGTTCCCACGTACACACAATGCTGCCGTGGTCTTGCCCTCTAACATAGACCTGAACCTATACTAAGGTCTGGCAAGATCACGACAGCAACAAGACACCGGAAACATGTGGAAGCCACACACACAATGTGATTCCACATGCCCCCACACAGAACATGATACTGCCAAGGTCCTGTCAGATGCACTCAGACCTACATCTAGCACAGATGTCTGACAAGACCGTGACAGTACCCCCCTCTTTAAAGACAGATACAAGACGTCACAAACAAAAACAAACAAAAACATTAAACACGAGGAACGAGAGACTGCACAACAGAAGACAACCACGACAACATTACTACAAACAACAAAGGTAAACAGACATACGTAACAAACGGATTGGGGTGATTTAACAAAAACAATATATGATGAAGGGGTGGAGGGGCAAAAACAGGGGAAACAAAATGTCCATGGGGAACATGAGTTTTAGGGTCCCGCGGCTGAAAAGCCGACCGGTGACGTGTCCCCGGCTGCGCCGGCGGGTGACGTGTCTCCGGCTGCGCCGGCGGGTGACGTGTCTCCGGCTGCGCCGGCGGGTGACGTGTCTCCGGCTGCGCCGGCGGGTGACGTGTCTCCGGCTGCGCCGGCGGGTGACGTGTCTCCGGCTGCGCCGGCGGGTGACGTGTCTCCGGCTGCGCCGGCTGGTGACGTGTCTCCGGCTGGGCCGGCGGATGACGTGTCTCCGGCTGCGCCGGCGGATGACGTGTGTCCGGCTGCGCCGGCGGATGACGTGTCTCCGGCTGCGCCGGCGGATGACGTGTCTCCGGCTGCGCCGGCGGATGACGTGTCTCCGGCTGCGCCGGTGGATGACGTGTCTCCGGCTGCGCCGGCGGATGACGTGTCTCCGGCTGCACCGGCGGATGATGACGGGTCTCTAGCGATGCCGGTGGGTAGCGAGTCTCCAGCTGCGCCGGTTCCGAGACCCTCTTCGTCCTTCTCCTCCTCCCTCTCGACGCAGGGAGAGCAGGCCCGAGACTGGCCCCGGAAATAGACTCCAGCACCGGGGAGACGGGATTCGACCTCCCCATTCGGATGGCCCCGGTCATAATCCCCCTTACGCTGGACTGAGACTGGCGGGATTCAGCCGATCCGGTCGGTCGCCGCCTGGCATTACCTTCGGGCCCGCATACGAGTGGGTCATAGAACTCGTAACCCGACTCGTATGCGGGGCGGGATTTCCTTCCCCGAATCGCCAGGCGGCTGCCAGCAAACATCCCTGCTGGGTTCAGTATGGGTGCGTGCGTTCTGTCACGATCGGTTATAACCGGATTGTGGAAAATAAAAGGAGAACCCAAACGCAAGAGATGTATGAAAATATAACTATGAATTTATTTACAGAACATAAAAGAAACACCCACGATGGGGTAAAACAAGGAATAATAAACAATGTGATGAAACACAGATAACACGGGAGTATATGAACAGGTCACAGCAAACATGAACACTGAACAACGACAACGCACGCACACCACACAGAGAATACAAGGGCAATATAAAGACACCACATCAATGGGGAACAGGTGAACATAATTAATCACTTAAGACACGAGTACATAAGGGAGTAGGGTAAAAGTGACAAGACACTGGGAACACGTGTCACACATACATGATGTGAAAACACACGTGTTCCCACACACACACAATGCTGCCATAATCTTGCCAACAACTGACCTGGACTATAACCAAAGTCAGGCAAGACCATGACAGCCACAAAACACTGGGAACACGTGTTACACAGACGTGATGTGAAACACACGTGTTCCCACGTACACACAATGCTGCCGTGGTCTTGCCCTCTAACATAGACCTGAACCTATACTAAGGTCTGGCAAGATCACGACAGCAACAAGACACCGGAAACATGTGGAAGCCACACACACAATGTGATTCCACATGCCCCCACACAGAACATGATACTGCCACGGTCCTGTCAGATGCACTCAGACCTACATCTAGCACAGATGTCTGACAAGACTAGGGGTGTAACGGTACGCAAAAATCACGGTTCGGTGCGAACCTCGGTTTTGAAGCCACGGTTCGGTTCATTTTCGGTACAGTAAGGGAGAAATGCAAACATTAAACTGCAGGTTGTTTATTACTTTAAACTTTTTTTTACAATTTGTTTACACTTTTTAAAACACTTTATTAAAGTATAACAGATAAAATATATATAAAATGAAAAAATAATAAATAAAATACTACTGCAAAGTTCTTTTTTACATTATTTTATAACAGAAGGTAACTCTTATCTTAACCTTCTCTTAAACTTTTTCTACTAAAACCTTGAACTAACAAATTCAATTCCTGAATACATTTATGAACTATTAGCCTACATTTTTGGCACTAAAAATTTTCTGTTTTGATTTATTTGGATTGTTTAACTCACAGAATTGAATTGGCTATGTACCATCTCTGTATAAAAATAATATTACTGCTCTATGTGTAACTGCATAGCAAGCAACATGATGATATACTTATTATACACTCATTTTGAGATTAGTGAGCTGCATACATAGCCATCTTTGATCTTTTGCACGTTTCTCCTAATCTTTGCTTGTGTCATCAATGTAAGCTGTGACTTTACTTACGAACCCCTCCGCAGCTGAGTAACAGCTGAGTAACCCCGGGTTACAGCTCTTCTCTGTCCCGACCAGCTGATCGCATTGTGACAATGATATGATTGACGTGATATGCAGATGAAAAATCTGATCACGCATTCCTTATTCTCGCTGTCACAGAAAGCGCGTCTCGTGAATGCGTAGCAACGAAAGACGTGCATCCTCTCACGCACTTTTGAAAGAACAAAGCAGCGCGTTGACACGCGTTTAACAAGCGCTTTTAGATACGACACGTAAACGTTTACATCAATAATCAAACGGATATACAACTAAGTAAATAAAAATCTTTCTGCGGGCCGAATTATGTTATATGTTTGACAGAAGACTTGCGCTGAACGCGGAGACTTCCGCCACTTAATATGTTCGTGCGGAAACGCACGTATTATGTTCCGCACAGGCGCACACAAAATGCTTTCGGTGCACGTGCGCACCGCGCCGAAAGCCCTGAACCGAAACGGTCCGGTTCGAATACACGAACCGTTACACCCCTAGACAAGACCGTGACATATGTTCTCTGTTCAATGTCTGTATGTTTTCAGTCTTTCTTTCAGAGTCTGTTCCTTTGAGATTATTGCAGATCTTTCACTGGGCCTCGTTTAAGGCAAAAGTCCATCGCCAGGAAGTTTAATTGACTGTAGCAATGAAAATCTTCTGTAGTAATCGGTTTCGTTCTTTAATTGACTGTAGCAATGCAAATCTTCTGTAGTTATCGGTTTCGTTCTTTAAATGACTGTAGCAATGCCAATCTTCTGTAGTAATCAGTTTCGTTCTTTTCAATTCAATTTCTTTTGACAATTTCTCTTTTTCACTTTTTCCTCTCGGTGCTCAAAACTTTGCTCTCCATCCGTCGGTATACTTGAATTGCTTTAACTTTGATTTGGTTTTGATGTTTCTTCTTTCATATCATTGGCATTCTTTCTCCTTCTCTCCTTCCTACGAGCTCTGCTACATTGGCTGCTCCTCCCACTTGGACATTCTGGGGCTGGTCTCATCCTGTCTTCCCCAGTTAGGCCCCCTGTGGCCGTGTTTAGGCTCCTCCAACCTCTCGAACCTCAGATAAGCTAGATCATCTCGCACAATGAGTCATGTTTCTCATGTCCTCCTCAACTCCTTTCAGCTTTTTCTGTACACAAATAACTCAATACATAGACAATTAGTTTGTTCATATAACACTTAATTCCAGATGTTTTTACAATACGCATAGGTCTATCGGCGAATATTTCATGCAGTGTTAAAGGTGTACGTTTGTTAGTTTACATGCTCATTAATACAAGGTAAAACATCAATTCTGTTACGATTAGTATTTTCACACATTTTGTTAAGTATGGCTTTGATGATTATTCCTTTTCTATACCTTTTTATCTACCATCCTTTGTGATTATAGATGATAGTCAAATTTTTCTTCTCTCTTATCCGTCACATCAATTTTTACCTTCTTATCTCAATTCAAAATCTTTATTCTTCTCATAAATCAAATAATTTATTTTCATTCCACTTATTTGCCCCATGTCCATCTATGATAATAATATTTATGACTGAGATTTCTCACTTCTATACAATCTAAAAAGATCTCCTGACACGCTGAGGCCCTTTTTAGCTTCCACATCTGTTTGCCCATGCTGGCAAAATCAACTGTTCTCCTGTGTCCCTATAACTCAATGACAACCAATCATTTTATCAACTTTTTAGCATTAATCAACCAAATTAACCTTTCCGCATGTTGGAATAGTAGTTCATCCATTCTAAACCTGTATAATATTTTCCCTTATAATTAAATATGTAAATGCAAGTATCTACTTCTTATGCAAATCATAATTCACAGTAAAAATGTTTATCAAATGGAGAAACACTTGTAAGCAAAGTATGTAATTTTTTTGGATCATCAATCTTTTCTTGTCATTAATTGCTCTTAAATCGTGACTAGATACAATTTAGATTTATTTCCTTAAATCGTATGTTTGTTACAATAATTAGTTATTTCTTTTTTCTATTCTCACAGCTTTTTCTTGTTTACCTTTTATAGTATCCTATGGTGTTTTTTCAATTTATTTCTTTTATCTATTTTATTTTTCCTTTCTGCCATAGCTGTTCTATGCCATTTATATTTGCTTTTTAGCCTAGTACCATCATTTTAGTTCTAACTTCCTCTGTAGATACCAAATTTAAAAAATAACCCCAATTTTCATTATGCATTTCTTCCTGTCAGATTAATAGGAGTCTGATTTGATTTCAGGACAGGTAGTCACACCTAACAACATAAGTTCTTGATCAGCCTTTACATTTGTCTAGCTGATTTTCACCTAAAGATTGTATGTGTCCCTACAGTTATAAGGTCCTAGCCAAACATTGAACGGCTGTTTACTCTTTCCCCTTTTTCACTCAAAGGCTCGTATGAAGATGAAAAAGTTCAGTGTCCAGTGAAGTGTTGTCCAGTTTCAGAACATTGTGCAGTGCCCCTTCACTGCTTGAGATCAGTTATAGTCCCATTCATGTAGGATGTGTTCTCAGTCCAGTTTATGAGTTCTCCTGTCTTTGCAACTCCAACACTTTGATGTCACACAGTTTTTGCCATTGTCTTTTCATCGCCAGCTTTTATTCACTTTCTTGAATGTCAAAGGATCAGAATGATCAGCCCACAAGGTTTTAGCTTGACCCATGCAAAATATTGCCTTTTGATTTAAAATAAAATTTATTTTGTGACCACCTTCCATCATCAGATGAAGACTCCTCTTCATTTTGTAATAATTTATCTTTGTATAATTTATCTGTGTCATTCACCTTTTAATAAATTTCCTGTCCTTTTTATTTTCTTCTTTATTTCCACCTTTAATAACTTGGTCTCTTTTTTTTCTAATTTGTTGTTTTTCTTTCAAAGCTTCACTTCTGTCTTCCTGCTAGATTTTGCTTAATCCCACAATTCCCTCGAGCTATGGGAGTTGACCTTCCCCCTCCCTTTCTCTCTCTTTCTCCCTTTGAGCATTTCTTTGTCTGTTAATTATCTCCTCTTATCTTTCATTAGTTTATATTTTTATTTAGTTGTATCTCTCCTCACACAATGCCACATCAAATGTTTCCTCATTTGAACATCCAATTATTCTATTTTCTAATTCTCCACACAACAGTTGTTTAATCCTTATTTTTCCATTAATGTGACCGCCATAATCTTTTCTTTGCAATATAACACACCTTATATTTTATAATTATTTCTCATTTAACCACTTCACAAACTTATTGTTTTTATTTGTCCAATTTATCTACTCTCCGAATAGTTACTTAGATTCCCAATGTGTCTTTTAAAATAAAATTTCCTTTAGAATATTTTGTAATATTTTGTCAAATAATGTCAAATACCATCACCAACATCTGTCCTTTTTTGGACAAGCAAACTTTTCCTATTGAGCACATTGTTTTTTATTTTAATCAATCCTTTAAATGAATTATTTAATTTCTAGAAGTAGCTGTATACTTCACTGTAATAACTAATATTTTTGGCTACAATACCTCAGAACCACAATGTCTTCAATTCTAATCTTTAATACCCAGCATTTATAACTGTCTCTTATCCGTATACTCATATTCACATACTTTCAAACTTTATCCCCTTTTTTATCGTTTTAAACAATCTTCACTCCTGTAACACAACCCCACTCTGTGGGCTCTTTAGAGCCACAGGAGAAAGACACACCCACTGCTCACTCAGCCCCCACTCTTTTCATCTCAGACATTCACACAGACTCATGCTAGCACAGACACATTGCATTCTCACACAAATAAAATAAAACAACTCTATCTAGACTACCTGGCCAAATTCATCTTTCCATTACACTTCAGTCAACATGGAAAAGATTCATTTACACAAATTACCAATCCGACATGACAAATAAAACAAAAACAATATCTTTCATCAGCCCGGGCCTTCCAAAACAACAAGACAAATAACACATAGACCGTACCTGACCTGCAGGACTTAATAACTCTTCTCTCCGAACCCCAACGTGTCTGCCCCGACACGGTAACACTCAGGTTCGCGAAACTTCTTAGGCATTTTCTCAACTTAACATTAAATCTTTATCCAAGCCACTCAACGAAAAAAATAAAACAATAAAACTCATTCACACAACAAACCATCATCTGTCCTAGCACACATTCCTTTTGAAAATGAAACCCTTTATTCTTATCATTTAATCTAGTAATCTTTAATTTCCCCTTTTTATTCTTAAATTTAGTAGAGCATTTGAGATTTGAACCCCACGAGCCATCTCAGGTGAACAATACAATCTTTAAACAAGCAAAACTGCTCATCTCTGTAGGTGGCCACCTGATTGCATTGTCCATTGAGAAAGCCAGCTGTGGTCTCAGGTTCTGTGCTCCTTTTGATGTCCCATCTGGTGTCAATTGTTTTTACCAAACCTTAAATTTCAAATGTATGTTTGATAACTTATAAACCAAATTGTTAACCCAACCATTTTTCAGTAATAACCCATTAGCATTTATTTTTTTTTTATTTTTTTTTTTAGGGCTCATTCTTCCACACTCTAACACAGTAGTCATCCACCATACACTCAAAGGACAGCACTTACACCCCCCTTAACAGCCCAACTGCCCAAGGGAAACTCTCTCCCTCCCTGCTTTACCAGATGCACGTTCACATTTCTCTCACTAACAAACAAACTCTGCAGCTGCATACATACACACTCAAACACAAATTATTAAATAATTACACAATCGTCATTGCACTTCCCCAACGTGACGACTTTCGCGTATCCTTTTTTGTTTACATTAACCAATTAAACAATCATTACTACACTTCCATCAACGTAATGATTTAAAATTTTAACTTCAAATTAAACCAAATTAAAGCTCTACGTTATACACTTCCTCGACAAACGTAGCATATGCAACCTTGCATACAAACTCTTACGCTTTCTCTTAACTTAAAATCTGTTTCAATTCACCATGATCATCAAAGCCAAAGTAATCTAATACAGATTCCTGCATGCATGCCTTAGATTGTACCCTTGAAATCAAAACCCAGTTCACATGTATGGTTCTTAAATTTAGAAGAGCTTAAATTTCTCACCACCTGGAGCAAATTCTGGCAAACAACACAATTAATAAGCAAAAAAGTGCTTACCTTGTATATGGCCATACGTTGTTTGTGTTGCTCGTCAGGTTCGCCCAGGTGGTGTGACTGTCCAGCTCTTTTCTATCCCGGGTTTCGGCACCAAATGTTGTGGTTTCCCTTTTCCTCAAATGAAACGATCTTCAGTCTTAGGTTTTGATTTCAAGAGATAGACTTTTATTTTCCGGTCAAATAAAAAGCTGAGCCTGCCCTGATGGATCCCCCCAGAACCAGAGTTCCTGGAGGACTCTCCAAAACCAGTCTGCCCCTCCAAGCCAGGGCCTGGCAAATATACAGGTCCTGGTTCCCTCCCCTTATGGCCAAAACAACACAGGATTTGTAATCTAAAGAACCACATGACATTCCTCAGACCCGTGGCTCCTTCCCACGACCTATTTGACCCTGGGCTATTCCCTTTGTGCCAGACATGAATGCACACATCTTTCTTAAATCCACACAGATGGCTTTTAAAACTCCTAACACATAAGACACCACATAAGACACCACACAGATGGATTATAATGGTAAACTCATGATGCACATTTAGAGATTAAAATAAACTACTTCAGATTTACACTGACACATTACAGCCGGTGATCACTACCTGTAGGACAATATCAATACATGTAGATATTTTTGTTGCAAGCAGGGACCTGCACAGAGACCTGCACAGGGGGCAGATGCTCAAGTGAAAAAAGGGCACTTCTCTTAGGCCTAATTCTTTTTTAAACAAAGATTAAATATATTGACACAACTTCCTTATTTTAATTCCTTCACACACACCCAACTGTTTCATACTCTACAGATTTCTACAAAATACAAAATAATCAGTTCACACAAAGTGTTTATCACAAGAACACAAGACAGCAAATGATACTGCCAACAATGTGCATGTTTTCTGTTCTACTAGTTTCAAATATATTTAGAATAAATGACTGCGCCAAGGAGAGGGTACAGTTTCACTAATAATGTGTTTGTTTATTTTGCACGTGGTAGTAAATCTTTTTAATTCTTTTGGTGTTAAAATAACACATCTTTACACTAAACTAAAAAAGGATGGTTGCTGCTATATTGTTAATTTTACAGGAAAAATGCAGCAAAAAAGTGGGGGGAAAAACAACAGATAGATTGACAAAATAAAAAAATAAAGCAACTGAAACTGTTTCAAAAAGTATTGAACTTTAAACTAAAACCTGTTACTATTGGCTTATCTACACTTTAGAAAACGTATGATTTGTCATGTTAGCAAGACAACAATTGTCTTTTGGATAATGAGCTGTAAAACTGAGGTACTGGTAGTTATGTCATTTGATCTCCACTGACTTCCCCACAAGTCAAGAAAAACACAGCTGGAATACGACCTGTGTGAAGAGCTCCTGCCTACCTGTCTGTCTGTTGGCGATGTGTGTTTCACTGTTGCGCACAGATGCAGAGGAGGAAGGGCAATCTGGGCAAATACGACAAACTTTACCCGTCTGTCTTTGTCGCGCGCGCGTTCCCGCGCAGCTTCCAAACCACGGACAAGCGCGGACGGCTCCGTTCGACACATACGCAGTACAAATGATTTCTTATACAAATGATTACTTTACCAGGCTGTCAGAGCAGCAATGATTTGCGTCATTTACAGGACATTCACATATTCAGGATAAATGAAGAAAAGTAATGGATTTTCCGATAAATCAACTGTGCACTGCTGCTTTTCTCACTCATTCCGAACTTAAACTATGAAGACTACTGCCACCCACAGTACGCTTGATTCAGCGCGGGATTATTTGCGCTTAAATAGTTCATCTAAATAATTAACAATTAGATTTTACATTTTATTTTCTCCCGTTGCTTGGACCTGAACTGCGCGTGGGCCCCTGGGCACGTGCCCATAATACCCATTGGATAATCCGTCCCTGTATGAAAGTGAGTAAATTGAGACAGGTGATCTATTTGGATGTCCTTATATTACAGTATTGTGTATGGTGTTATGCATTTGATAACCTGACATGATTGAGCCTATTTTCATAACTTACCTGATCAGCCTGCTCTCAGCTTTGTCATTTTCTGTGTTGTATTGAATTTGTGTCCTGATTCTGAATGTGAAATAACATACTGTATATTTTGTTTTAATGTCTGGATTGTCTTTGACGACTGCTCACCAGTTGACGTTTCAGTGGCAGACTGTTATGTGTGGCTGAAAGAGCACTCTGCAACCACTATGTTGTGTTTGACCCAGCTGAGAGCCCACCCTTCGGATTGACCCAGCTGAGAGCCCACCCTTCGGACTGCTGGAAATTAAATGTCCCAATTAAATGACTGTAGCAGTGTAGCTACTTGAAAATGCAGAGTGCAACGCTGAAATTAAAGCAGACTCACAGCTACTACTGGCAGGTGCAAGGCCAGCTACTTCTTATAGGGATGTAGTGGTGTGATTTTTGGTGTTTTTACAGAGGAGGGTATTCCCATACAATGCATCTACAGAGACTGTGAGGTGTGAGATTATTTTTATTTTTACATGAATGTTTGAAGAGGGTTCGCATCACTTATGGGATTTAATTTGAATAATATGCACTACATTTTTTCCTCTTTAAAATCCACTGTACATATAACATTGATTCTTTATAAATAATATTGGTAATAATTAGGGGTGCACCGAAATTTCGGTCGCCGAAAATTTCGGCCGAAAATGGCATTATCGGTTTCGGGCCGAAATAAAAAATCCAGCCGAAAATGTAAACCGAAAATGAATGTCAACCGCGCCCCTTTCATCTGTGCGCTAGCGCTTGGGTTTAGTCTCACGGTGATCAGTCGTCTCCCACCCCTCCCCTTCGTGCTCAAGCAGGTTTCACTCAGGGTCAAGCTGTTTGCACGCGTCTGCAAAGATTAAGAATGTCTTGATGTGTAAACTTTAGAGAGAGTCGCGCTATGTGTCTCTTACTGTAATCCATTAACGTACATTTGGCGAATAAAGCAATGAAACACAACGTAACGTTTTTATGTGGAGCGACTGTTGCGCTGTTTGGGATTCACCATCAGTCTCTGTATATGCATGCGTTTAAGTGCCCTTAAAGCCGAAAGTATACTAGGGACGTCCGCGTATGTGCGCCATCATTTTCGTCATCAGGAGGGTCCGCAGACCGTCCGCGTGCAGCCCAAAATTTGAGACCGCACGGACAGTGCGCGTACAGTCCGTGTACAACATCGCATGCGCGTGAAAATATTTAGACAGGACACTCCACTACAAACAATTATACAAAGGAAATAGACAGCATTTGCACACATACTATCGTTTTTCTTCTTTAATTTTATTTCATCCATAAACAGAAAGCTGTGGAGCATGTTTGTTACCATATTGTTTGATTCCTGTTCTTTGTTGTCTTCTTGTTTGTTCTAAACTGTGTTTGCAATGGTGGATCGGTTTCTTTTCTTCACCTATCCTAATGTTTTAATGTACTGTAAATGTCTCCAAATCAGTGCTGCACTAATAATTTGAATAGAGACGCATTTAAAAAAAACAAGCAAACATAAATTCTCTCTGTTATTGACAGGGCACATATAAACAAAATTCTCAGTACAGTATTCTTTTTCTAATAAAAACATTTGTTTATGTATGTATAGATTACAGTCAGATTAACCTACTGAAGTCTGTGTCATTAATGTTGATCAAACAACCCATGACAAAGAGACAAATAGCTCTAAAAAATAATAATATATTTAATTTATTGTGTTATGATTAATTTAATTTGATTTCTGTACCTAATGCTAATTTCAGACCTTATTTATGTACAACTTTGTTCTCTTTTATAAATGTTTGCAATTTCTTTATTGTTTATTAGATTTTTCCCACCTGCTTTTTGCTGATCCGAAAAATAATCTGATCTGTGCCTCAAAAACTGTAATGTGATCCGAACTGTGAGTTTTTTTATCCGTCACACACCCCTAGTAAAGTTAGTACACAGTGATAGCCATAAATGCAATTGTACTAATAATTGGCATAATAATTTATTTCGGTGTTTCGGTTTCGGTTTTTCGGCCTTGGTTTCCTTTTTTCGGTTTTGGCCAAGAATTTTCATTTCGGTGCATCACTAGTAATAATGATACAGTTAAAGGGCCATTTCACCGATAGGAACATTAATCTTTATGGAAAGTGACTCATATTTGTAGTCAAAATGTAACATTAATGTAGAATTTTGTGCCTATTTGACAGAGAAAAGACAAAATGTGACTTTAGAGCACATTTGTATGAAAAACTACAACTGCCACTATGCACCACAATGCACAGCTCTGCAAGCCACTCCCATTACTCGGAACACGGCTCAGACATGCTATTATGTACATAAATGCCACGTTAGTAAAACAAAGAAAATAGCCACCACCACTGTGTCTGACTGACACCAATCATGATTTACTTTTAAAGGTGATGTTACATTGTGGTACACACAATAACACTCTGGCCTGGTGTGTAGCAAAGTCTTATTCAAACAGTAACGTGCGGTTTCAGATCCGCAGTACAAATGTCTTTCCAAGTACTTAAAAATAGTGTATACATTTTAAATGTTTATTTAGTTTTACCAATTTTCTTTTTGTCTCTTGTTTACTGTAATTACATTTGTGTTATTATTGGCCTCACTGCTCTCACAATATAGACATATAAAACACCGCTCAGATATGCTATTGTGTACATAAATGCTACGTTACTATAACAAAGAAAATATAAACACTCACTTTAGTCAGACGTCCGTTTATCCCTGCATCCTTCACACAAACGTGTCCCCTGCACAATATCTCCACATACGCGCTGCCTCAGCTCTTGGTGCTTGTGCTCGTAAACCGAAACACGTCTTTGAAATAAGCACGCGACCAGAAACATTCACAAAACAAACTTTCATATCCTTATCTGATCCAGAAATGTTAAACCGAAAGCAAACGGCGCGAGTCCGTCCAAGCTTATATACTCCGCAGCGCGTCTGCTCGTAAACCGAAACATGTCCGTGAAATAAACGTTCCAAACGCGCGTAAAGTTCCTCTCTTGCATAGAAACCTTCACCAAACAAACGTCCATATCCTTATCTGATGCAGAAATGTAATAAAGCAAGCACACAGCGAGAATACAGTCAGTAGTCTGTCCAAGCTTCTCTCCGCAGCAGAGGCCGATGGTTGCTGCGTCTTCACCGGGCTCCTCTACCCAGCCGACGCCCAGGCTCCGGCTTCTCCTCTTGCTTCTGTTCCTACATCTGCCTCAGCTCTTTGCAGTATTGTGGCTCATAAAGGTGCAATGTACAGCAGATTAGAGCATCACGCTTGTAAAATCACCCTCTTCCATGTAATATTGATTAACTTCCACTGTTATTGTAACATGAATTCGGCTCGTTCCACAACTTCTGTTTAGCTTAGCTTAGCATAAAGATGGCGGCTGGTCGTTTTTTTTCGGTCTGTGTTCGTATATTTTCGTAAGTCCCACCCACTTATCTGTAATTGGTCTGAAGCGTGAGTGGGTCCCACCCATAGCCCCCACCTTGGAAAAATGAGGAATGAGTGTCTGTAGTCTTTCACACTCAATAGAGATACAGGATTTCCTTCTTTCAATGACGCAAAATGACGATTTTTACATCATTGAAAGAAGGAAGTGCCTCACTGAAATCAGTATTTCTTCCCTCTCAGGGGAAACTGAGGGAATGATGCACGACCATTCAAAAACATGACTGGGGTTCTAACGGTACAGAGCTTAATGCAAATGGGTGAAGTTTCCCTTTAAGTATTAAAATAAATATATTACTTTTAATGTGCTCCTATGTGTGGCCTCCTCTTAATGCTATCATGCTGTGAGTCAGGTGGATAAAGCAACAGCAATGCTAAACTTTCCTTAGTGGTAACGTGTAACTGTCCATCTCATAAGTTGTGGAGAATAGGGTTTAAAGGGTTTATATAAGTGTACACAGTTGTTTGAAAATAATTTTTTAATAATGTAAAAGATGTCAACAAAATACTGTTTAATTAATCAATTCTGGTAAGTAAATGTCTAACAAAATTATAGAAAATTAATTATAAAGTATTTACAAGAAACTATTGCAAATAGAAACATTCATTCTAAAGTATTTACATTAAAATATTTTAGAAATACATTCATTAGAAGGTTTTTACCGGAAACTTGCATTTAGAAACATTAATTATAAAGTATTTACAAGAAAACATTTTAGAAATACTTTCATTGGACGTTCATTACAAGAAACGTTTACAATTAGAAACATTCATAATGTATTTACATGGAAATATAAGAAATACATAAATTATAAAGTATAATTGTCACGGTAGGAAATCCTCTGTTTCCTCCGTGTCATGTGTGTGTGTGTGTTTGTGTGTTTACTCACCTCTGCCATGTGCTCGTTTGATTAAGTGTTGTCACCTGTGTATGATTGCCTCGCTCCAGCTGGTCCTCATTACCCATCAGCTACATATACTCACTCAGTTCTCTTCCTGTTGTCAGATCCTCATTTCATGTTCCAGCCATTCCACTTGGATTATCGTCTCTCGTCGTCGTGTTTGGATCTGTGTTCGTGTTGTCGTCTCCGTGTGAGTGTTTGGTTCGTTCCTGGTTTCATCCATTGGCCATCTTCACACTCTTCACTGACTTCACGCCTCAACACTCTTCACGCCACCGTAGACCTTCGACCACCATTGCCAACATCCTGGACTCAGTCACTTGCTCTATGTGTTTCCCTGCATTTACCATCATTTATAATAAATCTGTTTTGATCGCCTGCGCTTGCTTCCTCCACTTTATTGTGTCGTTACAATAATAGTCAAGTCCGGTGTAAAGGAACCGGTATAGCTTCTTTTATAAATCTCCTCAACCCCTTAGCAGTCACTACGAAGTCACACGCACATTCAGGAGTGATTTTCGTAGGGTTGAAGCTGTTCCTACGGATCTTGATTTAAAGGGCGTTTTGCAGGTAAAATTTTTCAACGAATTTGTGCAATTTGCTTGTTGATAATAAACATTTAAACTGTTATCCATTGTATTTTATGTTGTTGGGTATCACAAAACCCGAAAAAGTATGAAAAAGTACAGCGGTTTGCAATGATTCTCCTTTCCCCCACAACGCACTGTACCAAAGCCGCCTTGAGACCATTGAGAATGACTATATAAAGACGAGTAAAGTACAGTTCTGATAGCGCAGATAATAGATAGATAGATAGATAGACAGATAGATAGATAGACAGATGGATAGGCTAGTATAGAGAGATAGGCAGACAGCCAGATAGCATAACGTTAGCATATCTTCGTGTAGAAAGTAAACAAACAATTAACATACTCGTGCATGCTGGCTTGAGGGGGTCCATGATCCTGCCTGAAATGGGTGTAACTTTATGCGATCTTCAGCACAAACGGTTTTGGCAGCATGTCTCTAATCCTTGAAGGTGAGTGAAGCACCGTCACGTCTGTTTGCGGGTACCAGCGACCCAAACGCACTCACTTTCTTACAGCCAGTAGCGGAATGGCAATCGGGAGAGTCGGGACTTTCCCGGTGGGCCGATCTGATAATAGTTATACATTTCGAGTTATATTAGCACACCGTCTGGCGGCGTGATGTGCGGCCGGTTCCCGCAGCCCGCTGGTCAAACTGTGCAGCCTCTCTGCTCAACAAAGTATATAAAAGTGCTCAACCTGTTCGGCAGGTCCAAACATGTACAGGATTTATAAAAATACGGTGATCAATGAGCGGGTCCTCCTCAAATGACATAGCCTGTCGTGATGGAAAAAGCCGCCGAACGCCTGTTTATTATGTATGTATGCGGTCGGATCCGAGTATGCTGCAGCTGCTGACTGCTGCTGCGTATAAAATGATCGTGTGATTCGTTATAATCGCATAAACAATATAACAAGCATCCTTTTATTTCACAAAACAATATATTTGAGATATTATTTGATAGACTAGTAAGTGTGGATTAAGGATGTTTAAAAATCTCTAGCCTGGTGGTCAGGACATGAATGGATCAAATCAGCAGATTTGCGAAGTTTTATTTATCTCCACATATATCATAAATAATAATTAGCATGGTAACTTTGCAGTATAACACATTATATATTTCCTACGATGTATATATGATTTCCAAATTATATACGTAAGTATTAAACGGCAATAAATGTCTCATCTATCTCTATGGCTCTGGCTGAGTCTTTCTCCACTTCTCCCCAACGTGACGTCATCACAGAATTGCGTTAAAAAACCGTTAATACCAAAAACGTTAAAAAAAGGGGTCTTTAAGACCATTTTTGAGACATTTTAAACATTATACACATATCTTGAGTGATTTATGTACCCATTAATCGACAGTGGTGGTTAACCTGCAACACGCACTTTAACACTGAGCCCGTACCGCAGTATTTACAGGAGTGAAAACTTATCTCTGTGTTATTATAACGTGACGAATGGGAAGAAAACAATGTAATGCTCCGTTTTTCCATTTGAAAGCAAGTTAGAATTCATTCTAGTTAACAAGGAAATGGAAAAGACATTTTTTGCATTTCATATTCACTTTAAATTGGGGTCCCCAAGGGACAGATTAAAGATCACATATTTTTAGGCTTTCTAGAGTTTTATTTTAGGTTATGATGTCCTTAAGAATATATATTTGCTGTTTAAGTACCAAAAACAATCTCTATATATTTTTTACAGCTCCTCCTTCAGGAGCTCTGCTAAAAACAGGTCGTTTTGGCATGTAATAAGTAATATTCATGAGCCTCTCTTCTGATAGGCCTGTTATTTTATGAGTGAAATACGCAGTTGAAATAAAGTTACCCATGGAATGACACTAAGTGTTAGTTTCTGGACACTAAAAATAGGTTAGTAAACCAATAGACACGGAGACTAAGAGATTTTAACCTTACCATGTTTAACTCAATAAACAAACAGACACCAAAAGGGCTTGTGTCTGTAACTTAAGAATACAAACAACGTCTGATTTCCAACAGATATTCTATCAAAACCGGTGGCTACCAAAGACTTTAACGTTACAAAACAACACTTTAGCATCTAATTAGCAAACACGTTAGCGTTGCATAACTGTTTACAACATATCATTTCAGTTTTCTCTGGCTCCATAATGTAATTTAAAAGTTAGGACTGCTGATCATTCGCATGCGATTGTCTCGTGCATCTCTTCAGTAGAGCCGGTTCATTGATTAGTAGTAAATCACCATCAGTTGCTTTCAGAAGCGGCAGCCGGTTCTGAGAGCAGGTGATGCCGCTTTACTACTAACGACGAGATTTGCGTGACAATCGCGTGCAAGTTATCGTGCAGCCCTGCTTAATATGTGTTTACTTACGGGTTGTGGATTTAAGGTCGGATCCAACAAAGTAAGGACTGCAACATCTTTGATGAGTAGATTCCTGGACAAACCAGCATTGAACTGCCACACCGAAGCAGTCACTTGTGAAATGTTTAGATCAGACGGCTAAAGTTGAACTAATTGTTGAAGAATTTCTAATTAAATGAATATTAGCCATTGTTCTCGTATATTAATGTTTTCAGAAGCCTTTGCAATGATTTAGTTTCCTGACATCCATCAATTGACCCACCTAACAGGGAACGTTCCCACAACTTTCGCTAACGTTCTTTAAAGGTTGTGTAAATGTTAGGACAAAACGTTATTTAAATAATGTTTTTAGAACGTTTTTAGAACGTTATAAGTAAGAATTTACGTTCTGGGAATGTTGGGGAAAAACGTTCTTAGAACAATGTTCTTGGAACGTCCTAATGACGTTATTCATACTTGATGAACGTTCTCATAAAGACGAGAGAAAACGTTCTTAGAACAATGTTCTTGGAACGTCCTAATGACGTTATTCATACTTGATGAACGTTCTTATAAAGACGAGAGAAAACGTTCTTAGAACAATGTTCTTGGAACGTCCTAATGACGTTATTCATACTTGATGAACGTTCTCATAAAGACGAGAGAAAACGTTCTTAGAACAATGTTCTTGGAACGTCCTAGTGACGTTATTCATACTTGATGAACGTTCTCATAACGACGAGATAAAACGTTCTCAGAACAATGTTCTTGGAACGTCCTAGTGACGTTATTCATACTTGATGAACGTTCTCATAACGACGAGATAAAACGTTCTCAGAACAATGTTCTTGGGACGTCCTAGTGACGTTATTAATACTTGATGAACGTTCTCATAATGACGAGCTTGTTCTTTGTGTGTGTGTGTGTGTGTGTGTGTGTGTGTGTGTGTGTTTGTGTACCTGGTAATTGTCCCCACAAAGATAGGAATACCAGTATTTTTGTGACCTTGTGGGGACATTTTGACGACCCCATGAGGAAACAAGCTTATAAATCAAACAGAATGATGTTTCTTGTGAATGTGAAGTAGTAGAAGGGTTTCTTTGATGGTTGGGGTTAGGGAATGGGGTAGGTAAGGGGAATAGAATATACAGTTTGTATGGTATAAAATGCATTACGTCTATGGAATGTCCCCACAAAACATGGAAACCAGAGTGTGTGTGTGTGTGTGTGTCCGTGTGTGCGTGTGTTGTAATTGTGCTTCTATTCTTATGCTGTTGTGATAATATTTAAAAAAGAATATTACACCTGTACTTCTGCAATTATATCCTTATTTATGTATTTATTTATTGGCAAAACAATTACAAAAATCAAATAAAAAGTTATTTATTGCATTTGAAGCTTGATGCGTATATAAATAATTAAATAGCTATCTGGTCAACTCCTGTTAAAAAAACTCCTGGTTATGTTACTGTGCAACCCTCCGAGGTTTATCCTATCGCCATTTGCGCATGCGGACAAAACAACAAAAAGGTCTTGGAAACAGCAACAGCAGAACACTTCTAGAAAAGGTATAGTGCCAATGATTTTTCTTCTTATAGAATATTAAGTGTTAGCTTTGTTTAATTACCTTTATTTCAATTGTGTCACCTTATAATTTATATCACACAGATTATTTAAGGTAGAGCATTTCAATAAAGTAAAATACAAAAATGTAATATATGGCCATATATGTACTTATATTTTACATAGTATGACATATATCTATACATATATTTGACTTATCTGAGAACACAATATATGCCTGCAACATATATGTACATTTATATGTCCAAACATGTGAAAAAAAATTTTGGTTCCATCAATATATGATACCATATATCTGCATATATTACACTATAGTATTGGTTTCTCGCATATATGGACAACATTAATTATAAATATGTCACATACATATTTGCTTTCCACATATCTATACATATATTTGGCTTATCTGAGAACACAATATATGCCTGTAACATATGAACATTTATATGTCCAAACATGTGAAAAAAATATTTGGTGTCATCAATATATGATACTGCATACTGTATATTACAGTATAGTATTGGTTTCTCGCATATCTGGACAACATTAATTATAAATATGTGACATACATATTTGTTTTCCACATATTTAATAAATGTATGTAAACATACATGCATGTGATACTGATGCATTTTTAAAGCTGTGGCATATGGTTATGGTACTTTGTGGATGTATTTGTCAAAAATGACAAAGAAAACACTGCATTATTGTATTAAAAATGCTATATTATGAAGTCCTGTTAGTTTTGTGATCTAAAGACCCCCCCCCCCAGGATCACCATCAGACAGGTTTTTGCTTTTATACAGCAAGTAAAAATTATCTGGTCAGATCATCTTTAAATATGTAAGTGAGTGTTCAAGAAGATTTGAAATGTATGATCATTATGGGGAATCAACAGCTATTTTAATTACTTTGAACAAAAATGACTGCATTAGTTTACCATCATCAGAAAACTGCCAACTAAGTCTGTGTATATTAACAAACAGTGAAAAGTTGATACTGATTATTATTAATAATCACAAATCAATTACATTATTATTTTTATTTTATTTTTTTATTTTATTTGTGCAGGGATTGGTAAAGTTAATAAATAATTAAATAACCTAATGTTATTTTGTGGTTGCTTTTATATCTTTTAGTATAGTGTTTGTTTAGCGAATTTACACATTATTATTATTATTATTATTATTAAATCGTGTTAATGTATTGCTTTATTAATAATAAATAGTCAAAAGAACATAGAATTTCCTCCACTGCCTATTGAATGCGCCACACCCAGTCCAGTAGGAGGCGCTAATGACCCTTCAGTTGCCAACCGCCACTCAGGCCAAAAGCGCAGAAGAACAAAATAACCGGGAAAATCTGACAGGACTGAGAGAAGAGTATAACAGCACAGCGGGGTTTCAGAAGTAAGTTTAAAATATTTAATATATTTTGCACAAGTTTCTTGCTGTCTAGTTTGTTACAGCCTAATTAGTCATTACTGTTAGGGGAGGTTTGCAAGTTTTTGTCGTAGTAATCGTGTAGCTTGCGGTTTACTATGGTTTGATACTGCGGTAAAGTTGGTTTGATATTCAGACATTCGGACTTCCGGGGTCAATAACTTTCTTAGTAGACATGGCAGAAGTTTAATCTTAGCAATTTCTAATTACCAAGTGTCTTGCCTATAACCTACATTTTTCACAATCGCTTAAAATATCCTAGTATCGTTGTAATGTCCTACCTTGTTGCGAATGTCTGTTGAATATCCAACTGGGTGCTGAGAGAAGCCTAGGGACCGTCTACAAAGTGATATTTTTCTTCATTAAGTGCGACCACTTAATGATTGAAGCCGTTTTAATTACCTATATAGACCTATCAGAAACTATCAGCTTGATTTGTTATGTCTGCTAATGATGTTTAATGACATTTTTAGCAAGAACATTTACATTACAATGATATGTCGAATGCCTAGAGAATGGAAGATATAAAAATGTAGAAGAGTAGTTATTTGTAAGCAAGTCAAGTGTTACCTCAAGAACAAAGATAATCTCTGCATTTTACAACTCTTTATATGTTTCTGTTTGTCTCAAAATAAAGAGGAACTGTGTTGGTTTTCTTAATCATATGTTTCTTTTCAATAGGTTTGAAAGAAGAAGCCTGATTACCCTGAAATTTTCACTGGACCCTTAAGAAAATACTACAAGCCACATTTTGATGTTTTATTAAGTTCTAAATTTGCGGTTGTGAGTGTGGTAAAGAGCAGTTATATTATTAAAGCATGTAACGGTGTTCTCAATAAATGAACTTATGAATTTACTGTTTATGATTTTTGGGTGTATTTGTTTTATTACTTGTATTTCTAAAAAAAAAAAAAAGAAATTGTCACAGTTTCATAATTTTTGTGCATGTATTGATTTTTAACATTTTGCAAAACAGTCCCCGTCCATGGTACTGAACATCATGTTGTTCACACTTAAAATTGTAGACAAGCAAAACGTGTGGCATCAACCTGTATGTTTATTTGAAGTGAATGATACCCAAAGTAGTTTTCAACATGTTTAAGATGTGTATTTGAGAATTATTTGTAGTAAAGTTTGACTAGAAATGCAGTATGCATGTATTTAATGACACATGATACGGTTCAATAGCTTTTCAAACGTGGGATGCATGATCTTTATTGAACTCTAAAGAACATACTATATCTCTTCTATGTACAATTATTTATAGTACAATTTATAACAGCACATTTCTCTATGGAAAATCCCTATGCAAATACATTATTTTCAATAACTTTACAGATAAGGGGTTCACCCCTCAATACAAGGATGGGAATTAATCAATGTGCTCCAGGGAACATATTACAACTCTCAGATGTTCACTTTTTTGCTCACAAATGAATATTCATCACAGAACATTTCTCTATGGGAAATCCCTATGCAAATACATTATTTTCAATAACTTTACAGATAAGGGGTTCACCCCTCAATACAAGGATGGGAATTAATCAATGTGCTCCAGGGAACATATTACAACTCTCAGATGTTCACTTTTTTGCTCACAAATGAATATTCATCACAGAACATTTCTCTATGGGAAATCCCTATGCAAATACATTATTTTCAATAACTTTACAGATAAGGGGTTCACCGCTAAAAAACAACATGGGAATTCATCAATGTACTCCAGGGAACATATTACAACTCTAAGATGTTCACGTTTTTGCTCACAAATGAATATTCATCACAGAACATTTCTCTATGGGAAATCCCTATGCAAATACATTATTTTCAATAACTTTACAGATAAGGGGTTCACCACTCAATACAAGGATGGGAATTCATCAATGTACTCCAGGGAACATATTACAACTCTCAGATGTTCACTTTTTTGCTGACAAATGAATATTCATCACAGAACATTTCTCTATGGGAAATCCCAATGCAAATACATTATTTTCAATAACTTTACAGATAAGGAGTTCACTGCTAAAAAACAACATGGGAATTAATCAATGTACTCCAGGGAACATATTACAACTCTCAGATGTTCACTTTTTTGCTGACAAATGAATATTCATCACAGAACATTTCTCTATGGGAAATCCCTATGCAAATACATTATTTTCAATAACTTTACAGATAAGGGGTTCACCGCTCAATACAAGTATGGGAATTCATCAATGTGCTCCAGGGAACATATTACAACTCTCAGATGTTCACGTTTTTGCTCACAAATGAATATTCATCACAGAACATTTCTCTATGGGAAATCCCTATGCAAATACATTATTTTCAATAACTTTACAGATAAGGGGTTCACCGCTCAATACAAGTATGGGAATTCATCAATGTGCTCCAGGGAACATATTACAACTCTCAGATGTTCACTTTTTTGCTGACAAATGAATATTCATCACAGAACAATTCTCTATGGGAAATCCCAATGCAAATACATTATTTTCAATAACTTTACAGATAAGGAGTTCACCGCTAAAAAACAACATGGGAATTAATCAATGTACTCCAGGGAACATATTACAACTCTCAGATGTTCACTTTTTTGCTCACAAATGAATATTCATCACAGAACATTTCTCTATGGGAAATCCCTATGCAAATACATTATTTTCAATAACTTTACAGATAAGGGGTTCACCGCTCAATACAAGTATGGGAATTCATCAATGTGCTCCAGGGAACATATTACAACTCTCAGATGTTCACGTTTTTGCTCACAAATGAATATTCATCACAGAACATTTCTCTATGGGAAATCCCAATGCAAATACATTATTTTCAATAACTTTACAGATAAGGAGTTCACTGCTAAAAAACAACATGGGAATTAATCAATGTACTCCAGGGAACATATTACAACTCTCAGATGTTCACTTTTTTGCTGACAAATGAATATTCATCACAGAACATTTCTCTATGGGAAATCCCTATGCAAATACATTATTTTCAATAACTTTACAGATAAGGGGTTCACCCCTCAATACAAGGATGGGAATTAATCAATGTGCTCCAGGGAACATATTACAACTCTCAGATGTTCACTTTTTTGCTCACAAATGAATATTCATCACAGAACATTTCTCTATGGGAAATCCCTATGCAAATACATTATTTTCAATAACTTTACAGATAAGGGGTTCACCGCTAAAAAACAACATGGGAATTCATCAATGTACTCCAGGGAACATATTACAACTCTAAGATGTTCACGTTTTTGCTCACAAATGAATATTCATCACAGAACATTTCTCTATGGGAAATCCCTATGCAAATACATTATTTTCAATAACTTTACAGATAAGGGGTTCACCACTCAATACAAGGATGGGAATTCATCAATGTACTCCAGGGAACATATTACAACTCTCAGATGTTCACTTTTTTGCTGACAAATGAATATTCATCACAGAACATTTCTCTATGGGAAATCCCAATGCAAATACATTATTTTCAATAACTTTACAGATAAGGAGTTCACTGCTAAAAAACAACATGGGAATTAATCAATGTACTCCAGGGAACATATTACAACTCTCAGATGTTCACTTTTTTGCTGACAAATGAATATTCATCACAGAACATTTCTCTATGGGAAATCCCTATGCAAATACATTATTTTCAATAACTTTACAGATAAGGGGTTCACCGCTCAATACAAGTATGGGAATTCATCAATGTGCTCCAGGGAACATATTACAACTCTCAGATGTTCACGTTTTTGCTCACAAATGAATATTCATCACAGAACATTTCTCTATGGGAAATCCCTATGCAAATACATTATTTTCAATAACTTTACAGATAAGGGGTTCACCGCTCAATACAAGTATGGGAATTCATCAATGTGCTCCAGGGAACATATTACAACTCTCAGATGTTCACTTTTTTGCTGACAAATGAATATTCATCACAGAACAATTCTCTATGGGAAATCCCAATGCAAATACATTATTTTCAATAACTTTACAGATAAGGAGTTCACCGCTAAAAAACAACATGGGAATTAATCAATGTACTCCAGGGAACATATTACAACTCTCAGATGTTCACTTTTTTGCTCACAAATGAATATTCATCACAGAACATTTCTCTATGGGAAATCCCTATGCAAATACATTATTTTCAATAACTTTACAGATAAGGGGTTCACCGCTCAATACAAGTATGGGAATTCATCAATGTGCTCCAGGGAACATATTACAACTCTCAGATGTTCACGTTTTTGCTCACAAATGAATATTCATCACAGAACATTTCTCTATGGGAAATCCCAATGCAAATACATTATTTTCAATAACTTTACAGATAAGGAGTTCACTGCTAAAAAACAACATGGGAATTAATCAATGTACTCCAGGGAACATATTACAACTCTCAGATGTTCACTTTTTTGCTGACAAATGAATATTCATCACAGAACATTTCTCTATGGGAAATCCCTATGCAAATACATTATTTTCAATAACTTTACAGATAAGGAGTTCACCGCTCAATACAAGTATGGGAATTCATCAATGTGCTCCAGGGAACATATTACAACTCTCAGATGTTCACGTTTTTGCTCACAAATGAATATTCATCACAGAACATTTCTCTATGGGAAATCCCAATGCAAATACATTATTTTCAATAACTTTACAGATAAGGAGTTCACTGCTAAAAAACAACATGGGAATTAATCAATGTACTCCAGGGAACATATTACAACTCTCAGATGTTCACTTTTTTGCTGACAAATGAATATTCATCACAGAACATTTCTCTATGGGAAATCCCTATGCAAATACATTATTTTCAATAACTTTACAGATAAGGAGTTCACCGCTAAAAAACAACATGGGAATTAATCAATGTACTCCAGGGAACATATTACAACTCTCAGATGTTCACTTTTTTGCTCACAAATGAATATTCATCACAGAACATTTCTCTATGGGAAATCCCTATGCAAATACATTATTTTCAATAACTGTACAGATAAGGGGTTCACCACTTAATACAAGGATGGGAATTCATCAATGTGCTCCAGAGAACATATTACAACTCTCAGAGGTTCACTTATTTGCTCACAACTGAATATTCATCACAGAACATTTCTCTATGGGAAATCCCTATGCAAATACATTCTTTTCAATAACTTTACAGATAAGGGGTTCACCGCTAAAAAACAACATGGGAATTAATCAATGTGCTCCTGGGAACATATTACAACTCTCAGATGTTCACTTTTTTGCTCACAAATGAATATTCATCACAGAACATTTCTCTATGGGAAATCCCTATGCAAATACATTATTTTCAATAACTGTACAGATAAGGGGTTCACCACTTAATACAAGGATGGGAATTCATCAATGTGCTCCAGAGAACATATTACAACTCTCAGAGGTTCACTTATTTGCTCACAACTGAATATTCATCACAGAACATTTCTCTATGGGAAATCCCTATGCAAATACATTATTTTCAATAACTTTACAGATAAGGGGTTCACCACTCAATACAAGTATGGGAATTCATCAATGTGCTCCAGGGAACATATTACAACTCTCAGATGTTCACGTTTTTGCTCACAAATGAATATTCATCACAGAACATTTCTCTATGGGAAATCCCTATGCAAATACATTATTTTCAATAACTTTACAGATAAGGGGTTCACCGCTAAAAAACAACATGGGAATTAATCTATGTACTCCAGGGAACATATTACAACTCTCAGATGTTCACTTATTTGCTCACAAATAAATATTCATCACAGAACATTTCTCTATGGGAAATCCCTATGCAAATACATTATTTTCAATAACTTTACAGATAAGGGGTTCACCGCTCAATACAAGTATGGGAATAAATCAATGTGCTCCAGGGAACATATTACAACTCTCAGATGTTCACGTTTTTGCTCACAAATGAATATTCATCACAGAACATTTCTCTATGGGAAATCCCTATGCAAATACATTATTTTCAATAACTTTACAGATAAGGGGTTCACCACTCAATACAAGGATGGGAATTCATCAATGTACTCCAGGGAACATATTACAGCTCTCAGATGTTCACTTTTTTGCTCACAAATGAATATTCATCACAGAACATTTCTCTATGGGAAATCCCAATGCAAATACATTATTTTCAATAACTTTACAGATAAGGAGTTCACCGCTAAAAAACAACATGGGAATTAATCAATGTACTCCAGGGAACATATTACAACTCTCAGATGTTCACTTTTTTGCTCACAAATGAATATTCATCACAGAACATTTCTCTATGGGAAATCCCTATGTAAATACATTATTTTCAAGAACTTTACAGATAAGGGGTTCACCACTCAATACAAGGATGGGAATTCATCAATGTACTCCAGGGAACATATTACAACTCTCAGATGTTCACTTTTTTGCTGACAAATGAATATTCATCACAGAACATTTCTCTATGGGAAATCCCAATGCAAATACATTATTTTCAATAACTTTACAGATAAGGAGTTCACTGCTAAAAAACAACATGGGAATTAATCAATGTACTCCAGGGAACATATTACAACTCTCAGATGTTCACTTTTTTGCTCACAAATGAATATTCATCACAGAACATTTCTCTATGGGAAATCCCAATGCAAATACATTATTTTCAATAACTTTACAGATAAGGAGTTCACTGCTAAAAAACAACATGGGAATTAATCAATGTACTCCAGGGAACATATTACAACTCTCAGATGTTCACTTTTTTGCTCACAAATGAATATTCATCACAGAACATTTCTCTATGGGAAATCCCTATGCAAATACATTATTTTCAATAACTTTACAGATAAGGGGTTCACCACTCAATACAAGGATGGGAATTCATCAATGTACTCCAGGGAACACATTACAACTCTCAGATGTTCACTTTTTTGCTGACAAATGAATATTCATCACAGAACATTTCTCTATGGGAAATCCCAATGCAAATACATTATTTTCAATAACTTTACATATAAGGAGTTCACTGCTAAAAAACAACATGGGAATTAATCAATGTACTCCAGGGAACATATTACAACTCTCAGATGTTCACTTTTTTGCTGACAAATGAATATTCATCACAGAACATTTCTCTATGGGAAATCCCAATGCAAATACATTATTTTCAATAACTTTACAGATAAGGGGTTCACCACTCAATACAAGGATGGGAATTCATCAATGTGCTCCAGGGAACATATTACAACTCTCAGATGTTCACGTTTTTGCTCACAAATGAATATTCATCACAGAACATTTCTCTATGGGAAATCCCAATGCAAATACATTATTTTCAATAACTTTACAGATAAGGGGTTCACCACTCAATACAAGGATGGGAATTCATCAATGTACTCCAGGGAACATATTACAACTCTCAGATGTTCACTTTTTTGCTCACAAATGAATATTCATCACAGAACATTTCTCTATGGGAAATCCCAATGCAAATACATTATTTTCAATAACTTTACAGATAAGGGGTTCACCACTCAATACAAGGATGGGAATTCATCAATGTACTCCAGGGAACATATTACAACTCTCAGATGTTCACTTTTTTGCTGACAAATGAATATTCATCACAGAACATTTCTCTATGGGAAATCCCAATGCAAATACATTATTTTCAATAACTTTACAGATAAGGGGTTCACCACTCAATACAAGGATGGGAATTCATCAATGTACTCCAGGGAACATATTACAACTCTCAGATGTTCACTTTTTTGCTCACAAATGAATATTCATCACAGAACATTTCTCTATGGGAAATCCCTATGCAAATACATTATTTTCAATAACTTTACAGATAAGGAGTTCACTGCTAAAAAACAACATGGGAATTAATCAATGTACTCCAGGGAACATATTACAACTCTCAGATGTTCACTTTTTTGCTCACAAATGAATATTCATCACAGAACATTTCTCTATGGGAAATCCCTATGCAAATACATTATTTTCAATAACTGTACAGATAAGGGGTTCACCACTTAATACAAGGATGGGAATTCATCAATGTGCTCCAGAGAACATATTACAACTCTCAGAGGTTCACTTATTTGCTCACAACTGAATATTCATCACAGAACATTTCTCTATGGGAAATCCCTATGCAAATACATTCTTTTCAATAACTTTACAGATAAGGGGTTCACCGCTAAAAAACAACATGGGAATTAATCAATGTGCTCCTGGGAACATATTACAACTCTTAGATGTTTACTTATTTGCTCACAATTGAATATTTATCACAACATATTTCTCTATGGGAAATCCCTATGCAACTCATTTTTTCCAATAGCTTTGGAAACAAGGGGCTTACTGTTTAGAAGCATTTATCATTGTACTCCAAAGAAAATATTACAACTCAAAAATGCACAATTATATGTCAAATTTTTAATAACACAGTTCTCTATGTGATTCTTTATTGCAAAATCATTTTGCTCAATAGCTCTTAAGAACAATAATCTGCTTTTCTTAAACTAGTTGGGAAATGTTGATTAGACCATCAATAACATATTACAAGTTTAAAATGTACAATTATTTGTTTAACATATCCAATTTATAATACCACAGGTCTCTATGGGATTCTTCAATGCAAAATCATTTTGCTTAATAGCTCTTAAGAACAATAACCTGCTACTCTAAAACAAGATGGAAAATGCTTATTGGACCCTTAAGAACATAATACAAGTTTAAAATGTACATTTATTTCCTTAGAATTCATTATTTATGACAGCACATTTCTCTATAGGAATTCTCTATGCAACATCATTTTCTTTACTAGTTCTTAAGAACAGGAACATGGTTTTCCAAAGCAAGATGTGTTTTGGACCCTGAAGAATATATTACAACTTTTAAATGTACAATTATTTGCCTCAGTTGTTTCATTTCTTATACAAATCAAAGGATCTCAACACAGTCTTAATGCAGTCCAAGATAACATGAGGAATTAGCTGACTGGTGCTTTAGGCCACCAAGTCATGGTGGTCACCACTGTATTTTGCAATATTTATTTACAATGTCAAACACCTTTTCCCATGGCAGTTTGTTTTCCATGACTTCTCGGGCTTGATCTTTGTTACTCTAATATCAGGCATACCTCTTCAGATTCAGTGGCGTGTTTACCATTTTGGGGGCCCTTAGCAAAGTCCAAGAACCAGGCCCCCCCATGCCCCAGCATTGCCCAAGGTTTTTCATTTGAATTGCACAACAATAACAATATTCAGTATATAGAATTAAGTGAGATATATATAAACCAGTTTTTTTTATTTTACACTGTTTAAAATAACACTAAATTGTTACAGTTTGGTATGACAAAAATTCTTGGCTTAAAAAAACGTCACGCCCCTCTCAGATATATATATCTTTTGCTTGCAAATGTTTTATAGGATATATTTAAAACAATGTAATTAATACTGCAACTTCAGTGTCTGACATCTTACTAAAAAAACTAAATGAGGGAAAAGAGGAAGCATTAGATTAAGATTCATACTGATCTAATAAACTGAACTAACAAACACCAGCAATATTGTAAGTTGGTTTTTGCTTGAATTTATGGATGGGAATCACATAACTCTCATGTTCATGTAGCAAAAACAAACTTACTGTGAGATACAACAAGCATATAGACTAGACATAGACTAAAGATGAGATTTTAATGACAATGATGAGATACAGTACAGAATATGATTTATGTATTTTCGACGTGATTTAAACCCCTGCGTGGTGTCTTTATCATGTTTATACCTGTACGAGCGAGCGTGGAACAAAAGATGCGTGTCGCTGATCAAACCAAACCACCAATAACAGGTGTGAAGCCCAAAGTCTTTAAAGTAAACTTGACCATCGAGTGAATGTTGTGCAGTTACAAGAGCACAGAGAGAGTTGATCGAGTGCTCATTCCAGCACTTGTGTGGCTGCATTTGTGCGCGCTGAGCAGAAGTGCGCTTTCCCAAAGAGTTTCGCTCATGAAGTAGGCAATATGTGCCCTCGCGAGGATGCGCGCATATATTATTCTGCGTGCATACTCGCACATCTCACACTTGCGCGTGCTTTATCCGTACCTTAGATTTCCGTCTGAATAAACGTAACATACTTTCCCACACCTTGTGGCCAGTAGGGGGCCCCCCAAGCCCGCGAGGCCCCATGCAATTGCGTGGTTTGCGTGGTGGGTAAACACGACACTGTTCAGATTTAGTTAAATTTCTTTATCATACTACTTCAAAAGGGAAAGGGTGCAATGTAGGTGTCAAAAGTAAGTTTAGAATTTCTGGACAAAGGTACAGATTGTTTTCACTTGACATTGGCTTGTATGACTGTCGTTCCAGGATCTCTTCAAACAACTGAACAAAAATGCTGTTAAAGGTTATTGATTTGCTTTTAAGTTATCCGCCTTTGGTTTTTCAAATGAGGCATTCACATAAATGCATACTTGGACACTTTTTATATTATGGTTAATCAACAGGACAGTTCACACAGCAGGGATTGGCATTGGAATTGCCTGATATGAGTTGAGCAGAGCTGCAGTACAGTGTATTGCCTGTAAATATATTATTTTCTATATATATTATTTTCCAGCAAATTATATTCTTTGTACAGATCAGTGTTGGGCAGAAAATATAATATTTTACCCATTACTAGTTACTACTTTCAAAAATAAAATGATTACTTATTACTGCAGCCAACCGTAATTAGTTACAATACTGGTTACCATGGAAAATAATATTATTACTGAAACTCGTTACTAGTAACTTGTTACTGCCCAACACTGGTCCACATAAGAAGTAATGTTTCCCTTATTAAACACTAAGAAAACAATTTGCAGCATTACACATTTCTATTCTGCTTCTATTTTGTAGATTTGCAAATGGATGTACTTAATGCAGGGAAACCCACATCAAACAAAATCAATATTCACTCAAAAAAATAAAATGTTGGGTTTAATTAAAAATATTATGTCAACAGGTTCCACGCAATTTGTTTAAGTAATCTAAAAAAAAAATTTAGTTAATTTTACAAAAGATATTTAAGTAAACTTAACAAACCTTAGTAGAGTCAACAAACAAAAATATATTTATTTGTACATGAAAAATGCAATTGATCACAATTTTTTTTTATAATGCCATTTTTAGTGATGGGCGATTTCGAAGCACGCTTCATAAGGCTTCGAAACATTTACAAATCTTCGGGGCTTGTTTCAAACTGGCAAACGTCATGTGATTTTAGCAAACGAGGCTTCATTACGTCATAACTGTTTTGAAACGTTTCGAAAATCCGACAATTCACCACTAGGGGGAGCTACATACAAATGACCAGGGTAGGTGAACTAGGGTCAATTTTATTATACAAGTTCATAAAACATTCATCCTTCTGACTAATAACACCATTTTGTCTCCTTTTTGGTTTATAAACAGATTTAATGACAAAAATTTGCATAATTAAAAAGGGAGTTCATAAGTTTTAATGATTTGTTTGCCATAAATAAAACAAAAAACACAGAATACACTTTTAATTATGTCTTAATTAAATTAAATAATTTATTTTTCTTAAAAACATTTTTTTAGAACAATCTCGCTATTATTTTGTAAAAAGTGCAAAATGTTTGGACAGATCTTGCTGCTTTTACATTTTGCATATTTTGACCAGCAGGTGTCGTCAGCGTGTATGGTGTTTTGAAGGCTTCGAAAAACTGAATCAATTTGGGAACCAATGGATTCAATTGATTTGAAGCTTCAAAAAGCTTAATTTCTCCCATTACTAGCCATTTAATAAACTCCATCCTCTTTCATTAGGGTTTAATAAGTCCATAACATCAATCAATCAGAATGCAGCTGCTCAAAACTACTCATCAAATAAACCTATTTTAATTACAGTTATTGATGGTCGTTTTCGAAGCACTGCTTCATGAGGCTTCGAAACATTTACGAATCTTTTGTTTCGAATCAGTGGTTCAGAGCTTGTTTCAAACTGGCCCAAGTCACGTGATTTTAGCAAACGAGGCTTCATTGCGTCATAACTGTTTCGAAACGTTTCGAAAATCCGATGGTTCACCACTAGGGAGAGTTGATCACATGACCAGTGTCTAATATGTTTAGGTGAACTCGAGTCAGTTTTACTATGAAAGTTCATAAAACATTTATCCTTCTGACTAATAACACTGCCATTTTGTCTGCTTTTTGTTTATAGACAGATTTAATGACAAAAAATGTGCATAATTAAAAGGGTATTTAGATTTAATGATTTGTTTGCCCTAAATAAAACTAAAAACACATAATAGACATTTAACTATGTCTTAATTAAGTTAAATATTTTTTTAACATATTTTAATACAAATCTTGCTATTATTTTGTTAAAAAAGTGTAAAATGTTTGGACATATCTGCGGTTACAATACTTTGACCAGCAGGGGTCGGCAGCGTGTGTGGTGTTTTGAACTGCTTTGAAAAACTGAATCAATTATGAAACAACTGTGCAAATGATTAAAAGCTTCGAACACCTTCATTTCTCCCATTACTAGGTTCAATTGATTCAAAGCTTCATTTCTCCCATCACTTATTACAGTTTGTCATACACATCAAAACTAATTTGAAATGTAAAATTATATTTCAAACCGTTTGTTTGTTTGCTTGCTTGTTTGTTTGTTTGTTTGTTTGTTTGTTTGTTTGTTTGTTCAACAAACATCCTAGAAACAAATGTATTGCCTAATATATGGCTATTTATTACTCACATACTTATCTAATGGTGCTACACTTCTGCAAGATGGTGCCAGAACAACAATTACCCACAATATACTGCAAAATCTTCAGCCAATGGGATGTATTGGTTACTTAACTTAATCTGTTACAATGTTATGTTGGCTAAACAAATAATTTCAAAGTAAAGCTGACAAGACACACTTTTTTGTTGGATGGACTAGATTCAATTAAGATATATTATAAATATAAAAAATTTTACCGGCGTTTTGCCAGTTTTTACAATTCATTGCATTGTGGGTGCAATAACCCCTGCTGCACTCTTTCACTTTTGCCACTCTATCGCCATCTCTGTTTGAAACCTAAAATTACAACTTGTTGCAGTTATTTTCTAAACATGGATGGTAATTTCAAACTTCTAAACTGCTGTGAGAACAAGATACAAGTGCTCAACTATTTTAGCATTCACACACGTTATTTAGTAGAAAGATATTATTTTTTCACCAATTTTGTTACATTAAATCAACAGTTTGTGTTTGTTTTAGATTCATTTGAAGTCACCATTATCGCGATTACTGTTTCCTTTAGTTAGGCATTTGTCCCTTGACTCTTACTGAACTGATTCTTCTCTTTCAGTAATTGCAACAGTGTATTATTAAGACTGCTTGCTAGCTGGTGGAGGAAAAAAATGTTGTACATTAATCAAAAAGCCATGGCATGAAAATCTGATTTTTTTCCTGTTAAGTGTTATAATTTGGGTCCAAATACTTCTCTCAATCAAGAAAATACGAAAAAGATCAACCCAGAAAATTAGTTTTTTTAAACCATTCTTTTTGCTTCGCAAATTGATTCAGCTTTTCGAAGCATTCCAAACACCATGCATGCTGGTGACACCTGCTGGTCAAAATAGTGTGAAAGCAGCAAGATCTGTCCAAACATTTTACACGTTTTACAAAATAATAGCAAGATTCTTCTAAAAATATGTTTTTAAGAAAAATAAATTATTTAATTTACTTAAGACTTTACTTAAGAATTTACTTTGTTTTTAGTTTTATCTATGGCAAACAAACCATTAAACAAACTCCCTTTTTAATTATGCACACTTTTGTCATTAAATCTGTCTATAAACAAAAAGTAGACAAATGGTAGTGTTATTAGTCAGAAGGATGAATGTTTATGAACTTTTATAATAAAACGGACCCGAGTTCACCTACACTGTTCATTAGTGATCAACTCCCCCTAGTGGTGAATTGTCGGATTTTCAAAACGTTTCGAAACAGTTATGACGTAATGAAGCCTAGTTTGCTAAAATCACGTGACTGGCCAGTTTGAAGCAAGCTCCGAACCAATGATTCGAATCAAAAGATTCGTAAATGTTTCAAAGCCTCGTGAAGTGTGCTTCGAAATCGCCCATCACTACTGTGCTGTGGTTGGATAGTGCAGTTTAACGGGGTGGTATTATTATAATAAGATGTCCCTATGACATCATAAGGAGAACCAAATTTCAATTATCTAATTTTTCATGTATTTGCAGAGAATGGTTTACCAAAACTGTTACTGGGTTGATCTTTTTAACATTTTCTAAGTTGATAGAAGCACTGGGAACCCAATTATAGCACTAACACAAGATCAAGATTTAGCTTCCAGACTAAAGAATTCCATAGTTTTAGGAATTTGAAAGTGCATATCACATTCCCCCCCCCCCCCACACACACACACACACTCAAGGGGGGGGGGGTGACAGTGAAAGGGTTAAACATGGAAAAAGTCAGATTGTCATGTCAGGCCCTTTAAACATGAAATGAGAAAAGAAGAATAAAGCATATAAAGTAGATACTCTATAAATGACACTTTATTGAATAAGACTGATGTAATGCGTTTTGTTTTGTGTTTGTTTCTATTGTTTACCTATTTCCTTAAAGCCACTTTCTATTTTGTGTAGCTCAACAATCTTTTGCTGACAGTCTTTGGTTTTACCCATTGTGATAAATGAATTTGTTACATCATATTTATTCTCCTGTGTAACTGGAAGATATGACTGTTGGGCAACATCATGTTTCTAGTCACCTTGATGTGCTAAGAAAATGTTTATATCAATGGGAATATACTTCAGAAATATTTTACTGATAAAAATTTCTGGGGGGGGGGTAATTGTATCCAGTGTGTATTAGAGAAAACCATTTATTTCTTAGTGTAATTCCCCCCACACTTTTTCCCACAATTGTTTAACATCATATTTTTTATCATATATTTATTCAAACTCAAAATGAGAAACATTGTGGGTTTATTTTCACAGCTTTCTTTGCTCATATTTACCAGGGGGGGGGGGTAATATTTTTGTTCACAACTGGTACCTTAAAGGTACACATCTCTAATAAAATGGTACATGGGACCTTTTTTTCTGGGTGTGTAAATCTTCACATTGTCTTGGCCTGCATTAAGACTGTGTTTAAGTCCTTTGATTTATATTAGAAATGAAACATCTGAGGCAATATAATACAATATATTTTTGATACCTTGTTTATTTAAAATGTTTTTCATTGAATAATCTTGTCATTTTAAACTTGTAATGTGTTCTTTGGAGTACAGTAAGCCCCTTGTTTATAAAGCTATTAAATAAATAGCTGTGTAGAGAATTCCCATAGATAAAATGTGCTGTGATAAATAATCAATTCTAAGCAAATAATTGTACATTTGAGAGTTGTATGTTCTTTGAAGTACAATGCTGATTTCCTTTCATGCTTTTGACCAGTGAACCCATTGTTTTTAAAGTTATTGGAAAAATAGAGTTGCATAGAGAATTCCCATGAAGAAATGTGCTGTCATAAGTAATCAATTTAAGCAAATAATTTTATTTATAAAAGTTGTAATATTTTTTTTGGAGTACAATGCTGATTTCCCATCATGTTTTTGAGCAGTGACCATACTGTTTCTAAAGCTATAGGAAAAAATAGAGTTGCATACAGAACTCCTACAGAAAACTGTGTTATTATAAATTGGACATATTAAGCAAATCAGGGCCGGCCCTGGCCAATTTGCTGCCCTAGGCAAGATTTCACCTGGTGCCCTTTAGAATCACAGAACCACAATTGTGTTCCAATCATTTTGTTCATAAACTTACACAGAAACAAACTGCACAGCTTTGTCTTGTTTTTCTTTATTTTGAAAATATTTTGGAAACACCCACAAACACACGCACACGAAAACATACACACAATACCCTGTTACTCAGGCATTTGATCTTGACATTGTTAAAATCTTATATAGATCTTTTTTACATGTTTTAACACTGTACATTTAACTTAAAATATTTAATTGTGTACAAGAAAACAGCTCTTATTAATGAATTATTAGTAGCATGTTGTAGTGTCTCGGGAGATTGTGCTCATTGTTAAATAGCTTTGTGGCTATACACTGAATTCAGCGAACGTCAAGAACATGAAAAAAACAATAAGGCCAAGACGCGGGATTTAAATTACGTTACACGGACCATGTATAAATTTCAATGTTTCTGGACAGAAATACCAACTTTGTCTGGTATTAATAAGCTGCACATTGGAGTGCTGGCTGCTCCCCGCGGTGCTGAAGACGCGTGATGGCACATTTACACAGATATCTACGTGCAATATATTGGAAAGCGGAGGAGTCATTAGTTGGGTTAGTAAAATAACGAAATTACAGGTTTTAAATAGAAGAAAAAAGTTTTTTTTGTAAAGAGATATTTTTTTAAAAGTTTAAAAGTGCAGAACTCTTCTCAAGGGGAAGAAAGCTATAATTTTCCCCTTACGTGCAACCTATCGGAAAGCGCAGATGAGTTAGTTGGGTTAGTAAAATAATAAAATTATAGATTTAAGTACAAAATAGTATTTATATAAAGAGAAATATTGAAATAAAAAGTGCAGAACTCTTCTTAAGTGGAAGTAATAAAGTAAATAGTAAAATAGTTTCCAATAGGTTGCACGTAAATATCTGTGCTGCCACCAGTACTCCGTCTGAACGCGTCTTCAGCACCGCGGCCAGCACTCCAATGCGCAGCTTATTAATACCAAACAAAGTGAACAAGTTGGTATTTCTGTGCAGAAACATTGGAATTTAAACATGGTCTGTGTAACATTATGTAAATTCCGCGTCTCTGTCTGATTGTTGTTTCCGTTTTCTTGTTCTTGACGTTCGCTGAAAACTGGGTTTATATTTTAAACTGCCGCTTCAGTGCAGTATAGCCACAGAGCTATTTAACAAGCCCGATCTTCCGAGATACTATCCCAGCAAACACAGAACGTTCCCCTAACGTTAGTTTTTGGTTATATTTTGGTTATTTTTTTGGGAACCAAAAAAATAACGTTCTGGGAACGTTATTTTTAGGTTTTATTTTTTGCAACCATAAAATAACGTTAGGGTGGTTATTTTTAAATAACCTAAAAATAACTTATACAGAACGTTATTTTTTGGTTATTTTTTTGGAACCATAAAATAACGTTCCCATAACGTTGCAGGGTGGTTATTTTTAAAATAACCTAAAAATAACTTATACAGAACGTTATATTTTGGTTATTTTTTGGTTATTTTTTTGGAACCATAAAATAACGTTCCCATAACGTTGCAGGGTGGTTATTTTTAAAATAACCTAAAAATAACTTATACAGAACGTTATTTTTTGGTTATTTTTTGGTTATGTTTGGAACCATAAAATAACGTTCTCATAACGTTGCAGGGTGGTTATTTTTAAATAACCTAAAAATAACTTATACAGAACGTTATTTTTTGGTTATTTTTTGGTTATTTTCTGGAACCATAAAATAACCTAAAAATAACTTATACAGAACGTTCTCTAATGGTTATTTTTTGGTTATGTTTTTTTTTTTTAGGAAATGAAGTGAATGCATAATTAAACCCATTATTCCTTTAGTGTGCACGTCTAATATGCGCGTGCTTGTCTGCACGAGCTTACCGCCTTCTTCACGAGTACCCGCTTTATCTTGTGCTCAGGAAAAGTCGTTAATTTAAAAAATAACGGTCCTTTCGTTTTTACCTCAGAGACTAACATTACTTTAGCGGTTCTTTTGTCTCTTTCTTGTTTTAGTAACTTAAATATGTGAGAAGAAATATGTATACGAGTGATTTCCAATCGATTTGAGGAGAATTTGAGAAGACAATGATGTTAGAAACTTTTTATTGTTGTAAAAACGGATAGCCGACTAACTGTGGTAAGATCTTTTAACCTAAAGTGACTGATTTATTTGTCATTGCGTTTTTACTTCAGAGTATAACATTCTAGCGATTTCTTTTTTGTTTCTTCATTAGTAGCTTAAATATGTGAAAACGAAAATATATTTTAATTATTTCCATGAAGAGAATATGAAGTTAGAAGCTTTTGATTATTGTAAAAACTGAGAGAGAGATGCTGATTGTTGTTACTTAATAATGGAGAGGCGGCTGCTGTAAGGTCTGTTAAACTAAAGTGAATTAAATGTTTATATATTTTCAATAAATATCTGTTTTAAGTCTTCTTTATTGTGTTGAAGTCACTGGTTATTTATATATTTGATAAAATAGAATGTTTTCTAAATACATAATATGTGATGTGTTGAGGTATTTTTATATAAAATAACCTGTGTTATATAATGGTATAATATTTTAATAGACATTTTTTCCAGTAATAGCATAATTTAATTATTATAGATTTTGTATTAAATAAATTATTTTATTCCTCCTTATATGGAAATGTGTTTTACTTATTTTAGATAGATATGATAGATAAAAACACAGCATGGGATGTACTAATAGACGTGCCGTACTTTTGTAAGCCTTCACTTCTTCACTGAGGCTGAAGTCTTGAGCTCTGCGCGCTCTGTCAGTGCGTGCACGTAGCCACGGCAACGCGCCCTCGCGCCCTGGTGAGATAATTTTTACTCCATGTCAACTGTGCATTTTCCAAGGTTTGTTTTTGGTTAGCCAGGAAAGTTTTCTTTACAGAAATAGAACGTTATTTTTTAGGTTATTTTAACTTTTTCCTAACGTTATTGTAACGTTTTCCTAACGTGTTAGGGGAACGTTTTGAGAACCAAAAACTAACATTAGGGGAACGTTTTGGGAACCAAAAATTGTTAGCTGGGATGCTACTAATAATTCATTAATAACTGCTGTTTTCTTGTGCAAAATATTTATATTATAAAATATATAAATATTTATAGTTAAATGTTTATATACATATATTAAAAAAATAATAATTTGGGCGCACGGACGCTCCAAGGGGTCGGCGGCGCCCTTAGCATTTGCCTATTCCGCCTATGCCCAGGGTCGGCCCTGAAGCAAATAATTATACACATTTCCAACTTGCTTTGGAGGTGTAGGTGCCTCCTTCCAAAAGCCATTGAACTACACTGTAAAAAAATTCCGTAGAAATTACAATGGTATTGCAGCTGGGTTGCCGGCAATTTACCGCAGATCCACATTTATGTTATCCACTGGCAAGAATTCGTTCAAAGTTAAATAAATTTCAAATATTAAGAAGTATATATCTTTACAGAATAAAACTATACAATAACAGCCTCATGCAAAGCATTCTGGGAACCAGAAGTTATCATCAACCTTTTTCTGTTTTTTGCTTCAGATTTTGTTTACCAGAATGTTTTGCTCGATGCTGCTTTTTTAGTTTTACTCTATAAAGACAAATACTTGTAAATGTTTAATGTTCATTTAACTTTGAACAAAATGTTGCCAGTTAAAAACAAATTTAAATCTACGGTAAATTACCGGCAACCCAGCTGCAATTTCTAAGGAATTTTTTTACAGTGTAGATCATATCTCACTGAAGTGAATAGAACACAGTGCTCGAAGACCAAATGATCTGAGACATAAATTGTTTACAAAACATTTCAACATTTTATTTTTAATTAGTTAGAATTGAATGATAATTAAATAAACATTCTGTTTGATGACATGCTTTCTGTGTAGTCAATAACATGATGAGTTCAGTACTATGGACAGTGAAACACTGTAAATATCAAATAATCAAATCATAAAGTAATGCACAACACAACAGTTAATACTGTGAGAGTTTAATGTAATAAATAAATTAAAGAAAATCTCATACAACAGGAAAATATAAAATATGGTATACCCTGTCATTCAACATTTAACACATGAAGAACACTGATACGTTTTATTATAATGATCTCAACTCTTTATTACACTTAACAAAAACAGATAAGAACTCGAAAAACTGGGGTGTAACTTGTTCTGTATGGTCCAATATAGGATTTCATTGGAGCACTCAGTCCATCTTTTCCAAACCTATTGAACTTCTTTATGACATTAATAAATCAACACAACACAGTGGCAGAAAAAAAATCTTCATCTAAGGCAAATAGTTATACAATGAAAACTTCACAGGACATCATCTGAAACGTTTTTAATCAATACAAGCAGAAATGTTCAGTTCACAATAATTTTAGCAGGTTGTTGTAAAAGTATCATGTAATTTGGAGACGGTCCCTCAGAGACTGATGACGTCACACCATTCCATAGAGATTAACGTGTTTAAAAGACTCTTAAAAACCGCGACTTTTACTAAAATACGGCTTGTAACAAATGCACATTTCGATTGGTAAGTGTAATCTGATGAAATTATCACTATTAAATGCATATCAACAAAGTTATTGAACCTAAAAGTCCGAATGTCTGAATATCAAACCAACTTTACCGCAGTTGGTTTGATACTTAATTTTTCTTGGGTGTTTTTGTAAGTACGTCTTAATTAAATGTTATTGCACAATGCACAAAACTGTTCAGAATCTTTCAGTTTATATTATTCTGCTTAACCTAATGAAGCATGTTCTTAAAGGAACAGTGATTAGTAAGGCACTTACTTATGCAGTTAATTCATAATTTACAAAATACGATTTGTTTAAAAAAGGCAATACATTTATGTTGCCTAACAGTCACTTGAGAAATAATTCTAGAAAAATAACGTGTACAGACATTTTCACAGGCATTGTTAATGTAACTGTTACATCTGCATGTAAATTATATAGATAAAAGCAGCATTCTGGCAACAGGTGGTGTGCTTTAGTTAATATATTTAAAAGGTTCATATCTAATGCATTTTGACATCCCTTATATTTATCTTTATGTAAGAGTTATACTTTTATTTTAGTGAGAGGGTTATGTTTGTGTTTAAGCAGACATTGCAAGCAGGCCAAGCAAGTGTATAAGTATGCCTGACATGGCTGGAGTCAATACTACCTCACCAAAATTACAACTAATGTTTGGCTCAAACCTTGCCTAATCGCAGTGTTTTTCCCTTTTATTATTTCTCTTTTTGTAGGCCCATCAGAGTGAATTTCTGAGTTCTTTCACATATGCTGTATGGTAAGAGTGAATTTCTGCCAGTTGATACCGGTGACAGGTGTTAATTAAGTTTATCTTTGTATTATTTATTAAAGGTCAGCGAATGGATGGATTATCCAGTCATGGTACATAATGAAAGGTAAATGGCAATTAATTAAGTAATGTACTAAATGTATAAACTGTAGTGTATTCAGTAGCTACTAATCACATTACCTCTATCACTCTCTCTAAAAGACTTGACTGAGTTAGAAGAAGCTGAGCGACTCTTCAGAGTGAAGATGTTATGGTAATGTAAATCTTACGTTTTTATATTGTAGTTATATATAATATATCAGAGACAGCACGTCATTTTAACCCTGTTTTATGGTTAAAGGGGTTTTGCACCCTAAAGGCGCTTTTCCATTGCATAGTACCCTACAGGTAAGGTCGAGTCAGCTTACTTTACTTTGGCTTGGTTAGCTTTTCCATTGAGTTTAGAAAAACTTCAGAGTGGGAGGGATTATAGGGGTGTCAAATGTATATAGCACGATATTCGTTGCTCGACTTATCGAGGCTGTTTTCTAAGATGGCTCCTGTCTGTATATGCGTAATGTACTGTCTTTATAAAGGATCTTCTTATTAGGGCTGTCACTTTTGAGAAAAATCAAGCACACACATCCCGCGCTTGAGCGTGTTTCTGAAAAGTAATTGTCACTGACAACAAGCACATATACATAACCTATGTATGCGCGCGTGCATATACATTAACCCTGCGCATGCTATTTGCTTGACCGTTTTTAATGATAGAGCACACAAACCATTGATATTTGAGAAATAAAACGTACCGCTGAGTTAAGCAGATCTTACTTCACTCGTCTATGTGACATGTGACAGTCAGCACGTGATCATTTTAAATCAGTTTACAAGACAAATGCTGTTGTTGTTTAATATAAAGTTTACATCAGGGCTTTGAACCTGAATTTTTTTCCCAATTGGTTCAATCCGAACAGAAACAGTATTTAAAAGTTTCCGTTTTTTGGTTCAACCCTAAAGTTGACGTTCCTGAACCGGTTTGAACAAAAAAATAAAGTTCCCGAACCGGTTAATAACGTTCCATGTCAGCTGTGGGACATAAAAATAAGTAGGCTGATCATTAGGACATTATTGTTTTCGCCAAATGTATTTTATACATCAAGAGTTCTGATCTTTGAAGGGCATATGGATAATCATGTTTGACTGGAGTTAGGGCTGTCACTTTTAAGAGAAATCAAATTCGAGCGGATATCGAATATCATGCAATGTATCCGAATATATTTGAATATCTAGGTACCCCCCGCGGGCATCAAAAAAAAAAAAAACACCATAATGGAGATTCAATCACAAATTTATTAACAGTGACAGTCATAAACAGGACTGTCTGAATTATTATTTTTTACTTTTAAAACAGCAGGTTATCAACTTATGAATAACTTGTATGAAAAAAACTATTCAGAACAGGTACAGACAATAACTTAAACTGCAGCAGGAAGCCCAAACGAAATTCGCGCCCGCAGATTTCGGCGGAAAACTCTGCGGATTTAATGCGCATCATTGATGCGCGTCATTGACAAGCAAACATATCCCGCGCTTGAGCAAACATATCCCGCGCCTTGGTTTACATTGCGTTGTAAAAAAGATGATGAAATTCTTCATACATGCTAATTTCACAACAAAAATGTATTAAAGGGATATTCCACTTTTTTTTGAAAATATGCTCATTTTCCAGCTCCCCTAGAGTTAAATATTTGATTCAATCCAATCCATTGAATCTGATCAGACCATTAGCATTGTGCTAAAAAATAACCAAAGAGTTTCAATATTTTTCCTATTTAAAACTTGACTCTTCTGTAATTACATTGTGTATTAAGACCGACGGAAATTAAAAGTTGCAATTTTCTAGGCTGATATGGTTAGAACTATACTCTCATTCTGGCGTAATAATCAGTGATTTTGCTGATGTAACATGGCTGCAGCAGGCGTAGTGATATTACGCACTGCCCGAAAATAGTCCCCTGCCATTGAAAGTAACCAAGGGGACTCCCTTTTTTCATCAGACCCAAAAAGGTGGCGCCGTAGAATAGTAGCAATGCGAGTGGCTTCAGTCCATGCCGGTTTCACACAGCAGGTGTGAGCAGTACGTGCGGGCGCGTGCTTTTTTCCCATGTTAACAAGCATGCACCCTGCCGCATGAGCAGCGCGAGCTCGCAGCTCTGTAGCAACAGTGCTGCAATCGTTTCTGCGTGGGTTTTGCTGCGCTGCTCACGCTCAATTATGTGAAAGTGCTTTGTTTATGGTTTAAATGCTCGTGGATTGACGCGAAAAAGTGTCATTTTTACCATAAAATCATGAATGTGATGCCAAGTGTGTTTTAACAATCATGATTTTGAGCAATTTAACAGAAAGCAATGAAATATGTCACTGTTGCCAGAAGACTGCGCTTTCATTCACTCTCTGTCCAGCAGTAAATGAGTCCTAGTCTATCTTAACAAACATAAGAGAAAGAGATTTAATAATATATGTGCTTCTTAAGTCTATAATTGTGTTTATATCTGTCATTAAATGGACTAGAACAGCACAAAAACAATGTGGATTAAACAAATAAAAGTTATAAAAGTTACACTGACCATCAAAAGGCACATTAAAGAGGTTTTGCTCATAAATGCATGTAAAATAAAGTAATTTGAACTTGAGATTTTTATACTGTTACTAAACTGCACAGTATGGGCTGCAAAC
Organism: Misgurnus anguillicaudatus; assembly: GCF_027580225.2. Taxonomy (NCBI): domain Eukaryota; kingdom Metazoa; phylum Chordata; class Actinopteri; order Cypriniformes; family Cobitidae; genus Misgurnus; species Misgurnus anguillicaudatus. Next base: position 5,366,493 of record NC_073342.2, on the reverse strand, counting down.
GCTTTACTGAATGCTACCTCTGCTCTGACTAAGAATGCAGTATTTTGCACTTGTATAGTCTTTTTTTATTTTGAAATTTTAAGAGCAATGAACATATATTGAAATGTTTACATTCAGATATGTAAATCAACATGTATAAATTGCTATTAGTTAATTAATGGGGAGATAATCGAGAATCGAATCGAAGTCGAATCGGACAGATAAAATGAATCGTTAGATTAATCGATGCATCGAAAAAAATAATCGCTAGATTAATCGTTTAAAAAAATAATCGTTTATCCCAGCCCTAAAACCAACACATAGCCTATGCTGAAGGACATAAGCACAACTATAATTAGCCCTTAAGCATCACCTATTCTTTTAAGAAATGTTTCTTTAAAGGGATCATGACAAATATTTTGTTCTTTGAGGTCCACATTATTTTTGCCCAAAAATTTCCACAAGTTTTCACAAAATAAGGAGATTGTAAAGAAATGCTAGTTTTTTTATGCTTGTTACTTAAATGTTACTTATTTTATGCAAAACTTTTTAGGGGCCTGCCAAAAGATCCACCCAAAAGTGCCAGTTAAGGTGTAAGAAGAGTGCATTGCAGACACCTTGAAGTACGTTCCTTATCGTGATTCAAGAGTGAGTCACCCCCCAGAATTATGACAGAATTATAAAAAAAGTTATAAATTTTTTTTTAATAATAACACATTAGTTAAATCAAAGATGCAAAAATGCATAACAAAAATACAGTTTTATTTCAGTTTACAAAAACGAGATGACTGAAAGTGCATATTCGTTATTTTAAAAAGGAACAATGTTTTGTTTTTATTGTGAGTGTACACACTGTTGAATGTCTTAATCCTATCCATGTGACCAAAAATAAGTATTTAAGCAGTGGTGACCGGTGACTTCTCTTCTAAAATATGTGTTTGTTACGTTATGTGAACCATGTGCATCATGCGTTTTGTTAAAATAAGTGCCTCCTGCACACACGTCGAACACTTACTTAAAGGAATAGTCTACTCATTTTCAATATTAAAATATGTTATTACCTTAACTAAGAATTGTTGATACATACCTCTATCATCTGTGTGCGTGCACATAAGCGCTGGAGCGCGCTGCGACGCTTAGATAGCATTTAGCTTAGCCCCATTCATTCAATGGTACCATTTAGAGATAAAGTTAGAAGTGACCAAACACATCAACGTTTTTCCTATTTAAGACGAGTAGCCATACGAGCAAGCTCGGTGGTACAAAATAAAATGTAGCGCTTTTCTAAACGGATTTAAAAGAGGAACTATATTGTATGGCGTAATAACACTTATGGGAGTACTTCAACTCGGCGCAGTAACACCCTCCCTCTCCCATTATGAGAGGGAGAAGGGGAGCGGACTTTTCAGGTGAGTCGAAGTACTCCCAAAAGTGCCGCCACGCCAAAAAATATAGCTCCTCCCTTAAATCCGCCCAAGCGCCACGTTTTACTTTGTACCACCAAACCTGCTCGTATAACTACTCGTCTTAAATGGGAAAAACGTTGATGTGTTTGGTCACTTCTAACTTTATCTCTAAATGGTACCATTGAATGAATGGGGCTAAGCTAAATGCTATCGAAGCGTCGCAGTGCGCTACAGTGCTTACGTGCACGCACACAGATGATAGAGGGATGTATCAACAATTCTTAGTTAAGGTAATAACATATTTTAATATTGAAAATGAGTAGACTATTCCTTTAACAATAACTCTGATTACACATGAGATTAAGTTTCTGACAAACAAAAGCGTCTCTTTTATCATAAACCCTTTAGACACGTGTGCACTTATTTTGACAAGAACCATAATGCACATACATTAACATGATGCAGAACAAACATTTTGAAACGACGAATCACACACATAACCGGCTACATACATGTGACATGCTTCACATCGTGCGCCCTCGAAAAAGTCGTCACCAGCCGCCACTGATTTTATGTAGTCTCTGCTGTTAAAACGTCAGAGTCTGTGAATGCGTTGGAGCCTCACACAAAAATAATACCAGTTATAGTATTGACATTACAATTTAATTATTAAATGCTTCACAGTCACACATGTTTAACAATCAGTAGTGTGAGCTAGACCTGTTTGAGTGGTGACTCACTCGGATCTTTTACCCGGATCTTTAAATTAACTCATGAGTCGCGAGTCTCTAGTGTCATTAACCCGGATCAGCTGAGTCCTACTACAATTCAATGTAAAACCATAAACAGCCCCACCACATACACAAACCTCTTTCAACATTAATAATGAGACTTCGCTCGCTCTACAGATCCACTCGTAACCGTCTGATCGCGCGAGAACTGACCCGAGATTCTCACTCAGAGCCAGAAACATTGCAAACTCGAGAGACCTGCTGATCCGCGAGAGCCGCAAACTGACCTGAGATTCTCACTCGGAGCCGGAAACAATACGGACTCAAGAGACCTGTGAATCTGCTCTGACTCGAGAATCTCTCAACTCGTAACCAGCTGATCCGCACAAACTGTCTCTCAAATCAGAGCCGGAAACACTGCAGATTCGCAGATCTGCCGGAAAGATTGCATACTCGATACAAATACATAATTAAGATGTAGGTACTCTGAGGAAGAGAGTGTGGAACTCGAGTGTCTGTGGATCTCTCACGACTGTTTTGGACACAGCTAATTATTTCCATTCGAGACGAAACAAATGATTAGCTTGCGCGAATATCACTCTCTCTCGCGACCATGGCACCACCCGTTGCTATGGGATCTGCCCAGACATGCGCACACCCGATTGATTTGAACGTGCACAAGGCACTCTAGAAAGAGCACAAGCATGGCAGAGAAAGTGCATTCAGAACTCTCAGAAAGTGAATTCAGAACTCACAGTACCTGCATATCCAGTCAGCGAAGGCAAACAAGGCAAAAAGGGAATAAACGAAGCAATCAAACGAGAGTAAATATCACGTGGCTTTTCCTCGAGTCGACGATGCAACGTAGCGGTATTGTCTGTGGAGTGTAGTCCTCATCAGAGTCAACAATGCTTTCATCATGGAAACTCTTCCATGCAAAACACTGGCTTAATAGTGAGTACTAGAAGGCATCCTATCTGTTTATATTCCTAGTGATGAAGTTAGGTGTATTATTACATGTGATTGTGACATGATGTTACTACATGCACCGTGCTCCTTCCTCTCCGCTTGTCTGAGGTAAATCCTTCTCCCAGCAAAGCTGTCGGTGTCGCGCGTTCATGTGTTTTGGGGGCGTGGCTTTAGAAGAAACCCAGAAGGGAGGGGGTGGAGTAAATAGAAAAATGAGTGTTTAAAACAGTCGTGACAGGTCTACAGACACTCGATTTTTGTACTCTCTTTTTCAGAGTACTTACATTTTACTTATGTATTGATATATAAAGACAGTTTAAACTAATTCTGCCTATCCTGCCTTTAACAAAGATACTGGAACAGGAGCTAACTATAAAGCCTTGCTTGCATAATAAATTATAGATTAGCAAATTGTTTCATTGTAAAGATGAAAACATTTGCATTTGTGTTCACTGACAGATGTACGTTTCTCTTGTTTAAAGGAAATTCATTTTGGTTAGACGTTTATTTGTCATTTTTAATGAATGCCATAAAAATCTGTTTTAATTTGTAATTGTGTAAATGTAAAAAAAATTATTACAGTTTTATAGCTACTTACATTTTATAAAATATATTGTTTCTGAATACCAGAAAACTTGAAAAGATTAGCTAATATTTTATAGTTTATAATAGCTGTTTTGATTTAAGATTTTATATTTGTCGTACTCATTGCACTGTATCTAATACATTTTATTCTATTTACTTTACAGATGGGGCATGAAGACACAGGCCATGGACAGTGCTAGTTTTCAGCACTCACATCCCACACACACACAAATTTATAAAGTTCTCACTGATTCAATGTTTTTATTAAAGCTAGTTATGTTTTGCTGTCAATTTATATTTTATTGTCGTAAGTATTATGTTATTAAGTATTATGTTACATTTTATATCATTTTGATCTGTTAATGAGTTAAGTTGCACCTGGAATGTTATCATTTAATAAAATTATGTTAAAAGAGAATGAAGGATCACTGCTAAGCTCAAAAACATTTTTTTATCTAAACTTTGTAATGTTCCAAATAAATGTTCTCAGAACGTTGTATTTTTAAAAAGAAATGTTGGTAGCAAGAAGGTTGTGGGAGCAATGTTAAGCAAACTGGACATTTTAACGTTCCAAATGAATGTTTGTAGAATGTTATATTTTTAATTAAATTTAGGTGGTAAGAACGTTGTAGGAACGTTATGCTAACCATAAAATAACGTTCTAGCAACGTAAAGCAAACTGGACATTTCAACGTTCTTAGAACGTTCCAAACAAACGTTTGTGGGACGTTATATTTTTAATGAAATTTAGGTGGTAAGAACGTTGTAGGAACGTTATGCTAACCATAAAATAACGTTCTAGCAACGTTAAGCAAACTGGACATTTAAACGTTCTTAGAACGTTCCAAGTGAACGTTTGTAGAACGTTATATTTTTTGTGAAATTTAGGTTGTAAGAACGTTGTAGGAACGTTATGCTAACCATAAAATAACGTTCTAGCAACGTTAAGCAAACTGGACATTTTAACGTTTTTGGAACATTCCAAATAACGTTCCCACAACCAAAACGGAACGTTAGGAAAACGTTCTCAGAACATAAATTTGTTAGCTGGGGAACAGCATTTTCTCACGTGGTGTGATATAACTTAGGAGTTTGTTTAGCAACAAGGGGGTGGGGCAGTTGACGGTGGACAGTGCTCAGGGTGGAGACTGAAGGCGGCGACTGTCTCACGGTGACGTAGCAAATTCACGGAAGTACAAACAAACTATTTTAACTCACAGCTACTTCAAGCAGACTCTTAAATGACTGTTTTGAAACATATATGTTAGACCTCAGTTATCCTGAAAAAAGCCACAAAATTTCAGTTTTTACAATATGGGACCTTTAATTAAAAAAAAGACATACCTTTAGAACAACCGAATCAAGCCAAGTTTTTTTGTGTATGTAAAGATAGATTATTTAGGGAAAGTCACAAAGTTTTATATCTCTGAGATGATGGGAACCTTTTTTTTAACTAATGAAATGTCGTTTGGGGTCATATAAACCCCAAGAACCGTTTGAGGGTTAACTGAACAATTTTGCAGCTGCACATTTAATTAATACAGTCAGGACTTTGCAGTGTCTTATTTGTATTTAATGCTAATGTTAAATCATAGATTCAACTTCAACTTATTTATTTATAAAGCACATTTTTCTGCAACTATGTTGCCCAAAGTGCTGTACACAATTTAAAAAGAAAATCATAAACACACTTTATATAGCACACACTAACTAATCGACGTAAAAACATTAAACCATTAACAAGTACATGGAATAACACATTGTAAACACATAATACATTTACAGACTACCCAATAAAAACCATCAATCACTCCTCTTCAAAGGCCAAACTAAAAAAATAGGTTTTTAGCTGGGATTTAAAGATCACTAATGATGGCGCCTGACGGATGTACATTGGAAGACTATTCCACATTTTGGGGGCTATTTAGATTCTAATAACTAACATATTTACATTAAATACGGATGTCTGAAAACTAAAACAAGTTTTATGATTAAAGAAAAAAAAAAGATTTGGTTGTTTGTCTGTAGCATTGTTGTAGTGACAGGCAAAATACATCGGCCTATATGTAATTTTAAATTAAACTTTCAATAAATTGTTGTTAAATTGTTTTCTTTTAATGTTTTTAAGTTGATAATATATGCCTTTTGATTACCGAAGAACCAGAATCCAGAACAATTTAAATGGAACACACAGAATTTGAGAATAAATAAAACGAAATTTAGGAAAAAATTAAAATGATTTCATAGGGCCAAATTGCATTAAATCACTAAAGCGAATCAATCTATGGACAAAGCTTTAATCAAGTTATTAGGTTGGAGACCTAATTAAATATTCCACACAACTGAAGTACATACTTATTTACATTAGACATATGTCTCATACCTGCTTTGAACATTTCAAGAAGCTTTTAAACTTGAATTACAGGTAACAAATCCTTAAGGTCATCTTGCTGAATGTATTTGAGATCATCTTTGCATTGTAGGCCGCACTGTTGAACCGCATCTGTTCCAGAATGTCTGATGACAGACTGGGCAGTGCTCTTAGTGCAAGGATGCCACACACACTGTACAACGGCAATGGGTAGTAATCCAACAAATTCCTAATATTTACACAGCACATTTTCTCTGATAGTGTAATACTATAAACACCCATGTTCGGAAGGAAAATTGCTTAATGTTCCAGAGTTGCAAAGTGTATAGATACACCCTGATAAATGAGAATTAGCTTGATCTTTCCAACAACAAGCCCATCCTCAGAATCACTGATTAAAACAGACATGTTTCTTTTGTACTTTGTGCCTCTCACTGTAACATCATTGGCAACCTCAGTGTTCAAATGCTTAAAGTTCATACTTAAAACTGAGTGTCTGATGTCTTCACTGTAATCATCAGGATAAATCTCTGTGCTTTTATCTACTTCAATTAATTGTGAGAAGTAGCTGCCAGCATGAAGATATGCCTGAAAAAGCTGATGTTTCTCAGCAAGTGTTAGATTCTTAAAGTTATGCGATTTTCAAGCACATTGTTTAAATTATATGTATGTTTGCTCTCAAATCGCAGTGTCCAAAAACAAATTAAAGGCTCAAAGTGAAAAATCAAGTCAGGATAGTGACTGATGTAATTGTGTTTTGGTTTGAGCGGGTGATTGGGAAAAGATTGCCATCGAGTATGCAAATATTCATCAATTATAACCTGTAGGTAAGCTATCTGATCAGCAGAAATAGCTGGTGCACATATAAGTTCCACTATTTCTCCTGGCTGCAAAACCAGCTGCCATGTCTCGTTTTCCGATGGGTTTTTGATTTTGTCTCCAATCAAACTAGGCAACATCTTAAGGAAACGCCAGTTTTGAACTGCATGACCTGAAAGTTTGTCACTACCCGAAACCACATCACAGGGTTTATTGTTAGCATCATTGCGCAAATATGACAAATGATTTATTCGCCGATTTAATTCTTGCTAAGTAAACAGCTTCTCCACTGTGACAAAACGATTAATGTACAAAGCTAAATCATATGATGCAACATCTTCAAAAATATCATGGCCAAGACAGGGGGTAGCCCCAGCTGACATACATGAAAATAACTGAGTTGATTTAACACAGAGACAAATTTGACACCTCCAGTTGAACTAGATGTAAAATTGCCTGTCTGACCTTGAACAAGATCCCTATACGACTGTACAGTGCGTTTACTTTCTTTGGACAGTGGATCTTTTTTAAATGTATCCCTATCTATATTGCAGTATCTGCAAAAATTTTGACTTTTTGTGAAATTTTCCACAAGTCCACCGATGTTATGGGAGTCTAGATTATCCCCACAAATGGCAGATAAAGTTCCCCGGTGCAATGTTCCATCGGGCAAAGTAATGCCACTTACCTCAATTTCTTTGAGATCTTTAATGAGAGGGTAGAAGACTTTGTCTTGACCAAAAAACTTGTAGTCCTGCTCCCTGCAAAGCAAAACAAGCTGCATTTGGTCAATGCTTGATCTATGATGTGGAGGAATGTCTGCAAGAGTTGTATATACACAAAGTTATTTATACTTTTTGGTCAGTTTTAAGTGTTTGTGAATTGCATGTCTGAAAAAATTTCACTTTGCAAAATTTCTAAAACACTCAACATTTCTTTTAATTTAAAAAGAAGATGTGACTGGCTCATTTCATGACTTTCCTGAAGGTGATCAACAATTATCTGAACAGTAGAAGATGGAATACAACAAGTTCTTAAAGCAGTTAGTGTGTCGTACAACTTTCTTAAAAAAGCTGTTTTCCTTCAAATTTTAAAGTCCACAGTGAAACAAGAGGTCCAAACTGGTAAATTAAAGCTGCAAGCAGCGATGGAAGGGCCCTCGCACTCATGTGCACCCGATGGCGTTAGGAAATAAAGTGAACAGTAAGAATATGAATTTTAGTGGGTAAATATATGTGGATTTTCAATTGTATTTTTATGTGCCACACCTCCTGTTGGCAGCAGGTTGCTCTATGTCTGTAACTGATTATTGTTATATTGATGTGTTTAGGCCAGCCCTGTCAATTGTATGAAGTCTGGGACAGGTCAGACATTGACTACGTTTACATGCTGTCAATATTCGGGTTATGGTCGAGTTAAGGTCGGGTTTCGGGTTTCTGAAACATTCGGAATAACCCGTTTACATGCGTGAGCAGAGAGAGTTACCCCTGTATACATGGAATTGGCAATATCCCGATGTACACTGTGATTGAAAGGTAAATGCGGTGATTTTGCGTGGCTCACTAGTGCGCTTTGCGGTTTTACTGCCTTCATTTACTAAAATAAAAGTATTATTTAAATCCAGAACAAGCTGCACCGATGTAGAAGCAGGGTAGGCTAAGTTACATGTCTTTCCTTTTTTTGATAAAAAGATTAACAAGCTATATACTAGCCTTCAGCTAAATATATTTTTGAAAAAATAATTAATTGAAGAACAATTTTCTAACAAGAAGGTTTTTAAGTGCAAATTTACAGAGCATCGGTAAATAGAGAACAACCACGTCTTAAAGAAATTTAAATTAGACAGTATTTATGCACCTATAAATGTACAAAACGAATGCAATAGCTTACAGAAGGCAATTAATATTTATTTATGGCATTTTCAATAATATATTAGTAGATAAATTAACATATATAAAGTATGAAAACGAATAAATCATTATTTTGGCTAAATTAAGCTGGAAAGATCGTTTTTATAATTGTCATCCTTTCAGAACAAGCTTTTATGCTATCTATAATAACTTACATTATATCCTGAGTGTTACTTGGCCGAAAATATGTAGAAATACATGCAAGTAAAAAAGTACAGAACAAAAATGTTTAGCTCACACGGATAGAACGAAAAGCCGTTAATTAAGCGGACTGAGGACGTGCAGAAACAGTCGAGTCGGCAGATGATCATCAATGTTTAATGTTTCGCGCAGGTACTGTTGATGGTAAACTTTCATATCTAAATGTCAGGTAAGAGTCAAGTATTCAGTCAGTTAATAATAAAGCCACCGCCGTTATTGCAACATCCTAATCCACAGAGCGGACGCTGCATACAAAGAAAAAACCTAAGGTTTTTATTTTAAGTGGTAAGCAATCAGTTATATTATGCCGCTTTGTATTTGTGTGGATCAGTTAAATTAAAGTAATTTTAATCTTAGAAACTGCATCTATGCAGACGACGCTATGCAGTTATTCTGTCATCTTTCACTTTTTTCACACATTCACTGTATTTAACGAAATATGAATAGCATAGTATTACATTTTGAATTCAAATTCACAAAAAAACCAAGTTACTCTCATAACTATTGACAATCTATTTGAACTTTATTATACATGTATGATGTGAAAAACAAGAAGGGCATAGCAATATATTAATTTAACGTGCAAAGCGCGGTTGTTGCAATTGGTTTCCTCCTCGCTCTAAAAGTGTATACAAGAAGTTCCTCTACTCAAAAGACCAAGATTCCTTGCGAATAGAACATGCGCAGAACACAAATCAATGTTCCTTTTGATGGGAATATCCCGATGCGCGTTTACATGACCAAAATTTCGGGCTAGAAAAGAGGTAACCCAGGGGTAATATTCGGGATTTTAAAAACAGGAATATTAGCATATTCGGGTTTTTGCCGGTGTTTACATGGACGTGCGCGACCGGGTTATTGCTAATATTCCGGATTTGAACGGGTTATTGGCTGCATGTAAACGCAGTCATTGTATGCCTAAGTTACAACAGCTTTCTGTGTCATGGTGAAATATCAAACAATAGGGCTTTCAGGCCTGCTCTTCTGTGCTCGGGCCCTAATTAGCTGTGGGTTGTGTTCCAAGAAGTGATGCTTTGGTAGCAAGTTTGAGTCTGGGAAAACCTTACTCTATGCTCATAGATTTTAAAGCTTAAATAGGCTATTGTTACATCAGTATGCACAGGTGTGACAACAAGGTCCTTCAAGTCAGTTAGAAGACTCCATGCAGGTTCATCAGCAGGTACTTTCTGTTCCAAGAGAAGTGGCAAAAACCTGACCAAACTCCAATTTTCGTAAGAATTGGCACCAATTGTTTTCCTTTTTGCACAGGTAAGTGGCACAGGATGGGGGGCATTTGCTTTATCTTTCCACTTAAAGGGAAAAGTATTAATAGAGTCATTCAAAAATCCCAAAGTAAAGTACTTCTTCAAGGTAAACACAGAAAGACAAAGAGCTATTTCAAGAGGAACAGTTACTTCAAATAAATCATGTACTATGTCTAGTTGGAAACCAGTAGTGACATTAAAATGAGCAAGTTTTTCAGACAAAATACAAGTCCTCTTAACGGCAAAACAATTGTCCAACGATTCCTCCTTACGTGTTTTAAGATGTCTTGTGTGACCCTCCTCTGTCCTTAAACTGAATGGTCCACTTCTTACGTCCCTCGTCTGAATTTCTAATTTTGAAGCTGTACAAAACCTTCAAACATAAACACTTGAAAAACTCTCCACAAAACCAGCACACCCATGAGCACCCAGGTTGTCAGCAATAACACACTGCACTGTTCCCCTTACAGAGTTTCCAACTAGCTCAAAAATATACTATGTTGCTCTAAAATAACTAAATCTTGAATCAAAGGTTGTAGCACTGTGTTATATTTACAGGGGCGTAGCACAAGGCCCCGGGCCCTATGCATAGGCAGTCTTGATGGGCCCCCCATTTTTCAATTTTATTTTTCTAATCACTAAATTAACCTCAAATCACAAAAAGACTTGATTCAATCATATTTTATTTTTCTTAATGAACAAGACGTTACATTTTTACATTACTAGAACATTTATTTTTAATTAGCTTTATTACTTTAAGGCATAAATTAAATCTTAAATATGCCATTTTAATTTTGTACATTAACAAAAAGCTCTATTCATGATAAAAGAGAAACAAAACTTGTGTCACTCACTAGTCATTTTTATCTGAAAAAAAGGGCAAAACGAAAAAAATGCTATTGCTTACATGCTATAGCTGCCTCAAATGTATAGCTGAAGTTTCCTATTCCCTAGTAAATGCCCACTGGCGTGTCTTTTTGCTGGCAAAGTGATTGATGAGGTCCTGAAAGTCCAAATTCCTTGCCAATTGGCTTTCAATGGAGAGAAGAGCAAGACTGTTGAGTCTTTCCTGGCACATTGTTGACCTCAAGTAGTTTTTAACTAATTTCAGTTTGCTGAAACCCCGTTCACCACTAGCAACAGTGACAGGTAGGGTGCAGAAAATCCTCAGAGCAATACAGATTTGTCCAAAAATGCTGTGTAGCTGGAGCTTGTGTATGTCATTAAGGAGCTGAAGAGGTGACGGAATATTAGAAA